>NC_060138.1:922766806-925389306 GCF_021461385.2 Schistocerca piceifrons
TCAGGTTGTTTCCAGTAATGCTAAAAAGAAATAAAACCCTATTAAAACTGGAAGCTCTATGGCCAGCATAGAAAATTCTCTCTCCAAATTAATGCACTGATAACTGCGTCTCAGATCACTATGATTCTGAAACCTGAAAGATGTTAAAAATATGTAATGCAACTTTGTTAGCAATAAGTAAACCAAACAGTTACATCCAATAACAACTACATTACTGTGACTACTGCTGCAGAAGCTACCTGCTTTTAGGAACACCTTCATACTTCCAATAGAAATTTGTCTGTCCAATGGCTCAGATATAAACTTCTTGCATACAAATGAGTCATTAATTATATAATTTTATATACTACTTTCAGCAAGTTAACTTCACATTAAGAATGGTATATCATAGAGGTAGGAAGGCAAGGGCTTTCTCCGAAAAATTACAGTTCCTAGTATTCACTTATTTATTAATTTTGTTTGTATTTGTGGTGGGGGGAGGAGGAGTGGGGGCAGCTGAGGTCATAAGTGCTAGAATCATATTTTTAAAAGGGCTGGTTGCTGAGTAAAGCATTCCGTAGTTCTTGAAATTAAGTAAGACAGAGGAGTGAAAACGTTATTAGTACATAAGTAAAACTTTAAGGACTAAAGAAAGCGGACCCCAAACACTAGCTGAAAGGCCACAAACATAGTGTTCCACTACCTGTGAGGTATCTGTTGAATGCTCAGACAGATCAGATGTAACACATACATTACAAAGAAAGGGGATACAAAAATAGCATTGTGTTAGAAAGTGGCGCACCACCAGTGAGTGTAAGTGGTGTGGGCTGCCACTTAACAGATGACGACAATGGAAAAGACAGTGTCCAATACATATACTATTAAAATTATCTGCTCGAGATGAGAAGGACCCCAGAGGAGGTTGGCAAGCCATGGGGAGGGTTTTAATATCCCTAAAATTTTGTTCCCACAGACAGAAAATCAGTGTTCACACTAGAGTAATAGAATGTTCCTATGTACAGCCATGAGGAAATCATCAATCAGGGCAGAATACCTACACGGCCTTGGTAGTAGAACAGTAGCCTTCAATGCTTCATGGCCAAATCACCCGACACACTGACATCTCCAGCAACCCACACAAATGACACAACTGGTGGCAGCATCAGCGAGTGAGTGAAGGTAGTTCTGGATCCACAGTACTAAAGTGTGGTACATGTAGATTGCACGGAGGTTCTGGAGAGCACTGAGGGATTCAAAGTATACTACATATCCAGAGAATCAGTGCCACCAGATGCATTGTGTGTCATGATGAAGGGCAGTAAACTCTGTAGTAAAACTCAAGAGGTCTAATTGGCAACACCTAAAACAATCTTAAAAAAGAACAAAGGCACACCCCACACTATACTCATCCTCAGAGCCATTGATATACATGATGGTGCCATCACCAAGCTGCATGCAAAACTCCAGAAATGTCAAGTGAATGATTGAAGAAACTGCAGTAGTGTTCTTTGTAATAGCAGTAAATCCAAGATGGTTACAGACCTCTGCACAAATCCGGGGAGGGGGAGTAAATGCTTGGCCCTTAAGAATGTAGCTGATAACCCCCTAAGATGAAGTTTTTAAACCAGAATACAAACTCAAACACTGAGCGGCTATAAAGAAGCATAACTTGCCTCATAGACAGTTCCACAGACACTCTTAACTGGACTGGTAGGAAATGCACCAGTAGCCAAATGGAAACCTGTGATAACAAATTGTGTTACGGCAACATGAGACGGACACACACACACACACACACAAATGAAAATAGTAGACATCCTTTGCCCAGCTTTGTTTGGACTGAGGACCAATACAAACACAGGACTGTCCAGTTCACTCCTAATGAGGTGCCATGCAGAATGCGAAAGAAATTAGGAGAATGGACATAACACCCTTCCAAGCTGGATATGTGGAAGTATTAACACAACTTTAAACCGAGCCTTAACTTCAGAAATATCATAGTTTTGATGAATGGAAGAGCGGCAAGATCAGGAAGTAATGACGTGCAAAGGCACTCCTTTCGCCACCAGAAATTCACACAGACTGTGGAAGCTATTTTCTATACTGCACTAGTCCAGGTACTCGAGACAGAATTGAAGTTGCCACTTGAGTGAACAAATCTGCCAAGAGCTGCAATTTGTCTTGAGAAAATATTAACAAGGAGAGCTAGAACCAGAAGAGCATTACAAATGTTGTCTTGTTTTTAAAAACTCCCTAACACAGTGGGGCAGGTGGCCTCAAAAGCCCATCTGGGAACTGTGCAGAGGATTCCCTCTCTCCAACATGTGCCATAGGACTTTTCCAAACAAAATTAAATGTTACAGGCTAAGTCTGGCTCTTCTGCAGGATGTTGATCATGATGCAGGTCGACAGGACAAGACGGTTGACTGCAGAGCATGCCTACAAAAGCCACATTGGATTTTGTTACCAACTTCTGAGACTCTAGTCACCAAATCACCTGGCCATTGATCACCACCTTGCAGACACTACTGCTGAGGGAAACAAGACAGTACCTGGAAGGAAAATGTCTGTTCTTGCCAGGCTTAGGTATAGGTATTACAGTGGCTTTGTGCCAATGTATAGGAAATTATGATATCTTAAGATATGACTGTATACATAGAAGGGAAGTGCTTGGTATTGGGAGATAGGTCTGCTACATATGAATTGTCCTGGAGCAGACAATCATAGTGATGAAGTAGCATGCTCCAACTCCCCCACAGTTTGCATCTACACGAGTACTCTGCAATTCACATCCAAGTGCTCAGAGGAGGGTTCAAAGAAAAACTTTCAGATGATTTCTCGACCATTCCATTCTCAAACTGCTCTTGGGAAAAATGAACAATTAAATCTTTCCTTGTGAACTCCGATTTCTCTTATTTTATTGCGATGGACATTTCTCCCAGTATAAGTGGGAGTCAACAAAATATTACCACATTTACATGAGAAAGATAGTGATTAAAATTTTTGTGGCAATGAAAAATGGTTTATATATACATATAGTGTAGAAGGTCTCTCTGGTGCATCTGTTGTACCTTCTGTGTGTTTGGCTGATAAAATGCAATCTTTGTTTTGCCTTCCCCACTAAATTATTTATGTGGCAATTCCACTGAATTGACAACTTTAGATTCGTACCATTTATCACGTAACAGTAATGTAATTCAATTCTTTTTAGTATTCTTGTGGAGGACCTCACGCTTTATCATTCAGGGTCAACTGTCATTTTTGCAGCATACAGCTAACCTGTCTAAATCCTTTTGTAATTCTTATTGACCTTCTGATGACTTAACTAGACAGTAAATGACAGCACCATCTGTAAACAAATATAGGAGGGCTGTTCACATTGTGTCCCAAATAGTTTGTAGAGATTAGAAACAACGGAGGGACTACAACATTTCATCGGGGCATGCCAGGTATCACTTTTGTTTCATTCAATGACTTCCCATCACACTTGCTATGAACTGTGTCCTTTTTGACAAGGATTTGCAAATCCTGTTGCACAACTGAGATGATACTGCATGCGCACTCCATTCTGGTAGAAGATGCTTGTGGGTAAAAGTGTCAAAAGCCTTCTGGAAATCTAGAAATATGATTTCAACTTGAGAAGCCCTGCCAACAGGAGTCATTACTTCATGTGAAAAAGGGCCAGTTGTTTTTCACAAAAATGATATTTTCTAAAGCTGTGCTACGAGTCAATAGATCACTTTTCTCGGGATAATTCGTAATGTTCAAGCACAGTACATGTTCCAAAATCTTACTGAAAACTGATGTCTGTGATATGGGTCTATAATTCAGCAGAATACATCTTTTTCCTTTCCTGTGTATTTGTATCATCTGTGAAACTTTCCAGTCTTTAGGTATGGATTTCCATTGATGAGCAGTGGTTTATGATGAGTGACTTAAGCTGCTACACTACACCGAAGGTATCTACTTCCAAGTTATTCGTGTTGACAGCTGTTCTTAATTTGTAGTCTAGAATGTTTACTGCATCTCCTTTGGTGAAGGAATTTCAGAAAAACGTGCATAGTCAGTAACATGTAATACCAATATATACACAAATTTTCCCAGAATCTAATAGTACTAAATATGACACTCAAGCAATGAAAACTAAATTCCAGGTTGGAATACCAACAATATTGTGAAAAGGAAAGGTTGTTACTCAGTGTAAAGATGACACAATGAGTTGCAGATAGGCACAACTAAAAGACTGTAACAGATTTAGCATTTGGTCAACACCTTCTCCAGATAGACAACACACAGATTCACACCAGCAACCATACCTCATGCACACGTGACCGCCAGGTCCCAGCTACCGGAGATGGCACTCGTGTGTGTGTGTGTGTGTGTGTGTGTGTGTGTGTGTGTGTGTGTGTGTGTGTGTGTAAAACTGTCTTTTTGTTGTGCCTGTCTGTAACTCAATGTTATCAGCTTTACGGCGAGTAGCAATCTATCCTTTCCCTAATATCGTTGAATATGACCATTGTGAAAAGTCACATCTGCTACTGAGACTCATAACAACTACAAATTTTGAAACATTTATGGTATCTGACAGAAGATTTCATTAAAAACATTAAATATTTTTCTCAAAATTTTATAACATGAAGTACTTGAATAGGTTACAATATTTTCAAAAGGTAGCACAAAGTAGCCCCCTGCCATCCTCCGCCACCCATGGTAATGCCTTCCAAACAATAGCTTGTCTATAATAAACTTTGTCCGTGTGGATGATGCCCAGATCAAAGGACTGCAATTTTCTTGTGCAGCACAGTGGCAGGAACTCTAAGTGCACATTGAATACATTTGTACTTTTGGTTGTGCAGGACAAACATCTACAAACAGGAGAATTTTCCTGTTACAGGTTCCCATTATTACATCATTGTTATGAGTTGTTTTTCAATTAGTTCCAATGTCATCCACACTTTTGTTACTGGCACTGTAGTTCTTGGACAATATTTTTACATTTTTAAAACAATACGGTTTTTCTGATTTGTCAATCACAAATGATACATTTTTTTCCGATCCATCACCATTTGTGCCTAGCATTACTGTACGGTGAACTTTACTCTGTTTTCCTCCATTGCAATTTTTGTCTTTCAAGGCAAGTGGTTTGTTTGAAAAGATATTGAAAAAGAGATGTGTTCCACTTATGTTGAAGATGCCCTTAAGTTTATATTTCTTTGTATGTTCTTGTAATCTAACACACTGCCATTCATAACAGTTTTTATGTCTACATTGCTTCCTTTATCACAAACAGTTTTGTACATCATATTATACCGCTTCTTGTACCTATCATTTCACCCATTAGAAGTGGAGAATGATTCCAACCATACTGACCACCTTCAGAACTTTTTCGCATATCATCATGCCATTCACGAGGATGTTGGAAGCATGTGCTGCCTGAAATCAGTTTTTGTAATTTCTCCTGGCACTACATATTTAGGGTAACTGAGTAACTGTCACATTTTATTTCATTTTATTTTGTTTTTTAATTGGGCTTTCCAAAATACAAGCTCCATTTTGCACAAGAAACACAGGTATCCCTAAAGTGTGTGCTTCAGCAATGCATGTTCTGCAAAGATCTTCAACTCTTTCAAGAATTTTTACTTTCTCTTCCATCCAAAGGATTTTTCCTGCCTCTTTTTGTAACATTTTCCTTCTTAAAAGCGCAACTGAAAACACTTGACTTCTACTTGAAAGAAATAGCTAGCAACACTACACTCTGATCACGTAACATGGACTCGACCAATGTCTGAAGTAGGGCCGGAGGGAATGAACAACATGAACCCTTAAGGGCTGTCCACAGATCCGTTAAGAGTATGAGGGGGTGGAGATCTCTTCTGAACAGCATCTTGCAAGGCATCCCAGATATGCTCAATAATGTTCGTATCTGGGGAGTTTGGCGGCCAGCGGAAGTGTCTAAACTCAAAAAGAGTGGTCCTGGAGCCACTCTGTAGCAATTCTGGACATGTGAGGTGTCACATTGTCCCGTCGGAATTGCCCAAGTCCGTCAGAATGCACAATGGATATGAACGGATGCAGGTGATTAGACAGCATGCTTACTTGTGTGTCATCTGTCAAGAGTCATATCTACACCTATCAGGGGTCCCATATCACTCCAACTGCACAGGCCCCACACCATTACACAGCCTCCAACAGCTTGAAGAGTTCCCTGCTGATATGCAGTGTCCATGGATTCATGAGGTTGTCTCCATATCTGTGTATGCTCATCCGCTCGACAGAATTTGAAACAAGACTCGTCCGACCATTCAACATGTTTCCAGTCATCAACAGTCTAATGTCGATGTCGATGGGCACAGGTGAGGCATAAGGCTTTGCGTCATGCAATCATCAAAGTTACATGAGTGGACCTTCTGCTCCAAAACATTATATTGATGATGTTTTTTTGAATGGTTTGCACACTGACAATGATGGCCCAGCACTGAAATCTGCAGCAATTTCCGGAAGTGTTGCATTTCTGTCACATTGAACGATTCTCTTCAGTCTTCATTGGTCCCATTCTTGCTGGATCTTTTTCAGGCTACAGCGATGTTGGAGACTTGATGTTTTACCGGTTCCTGATATTCATGGCACACTCATGAAATGGTCACATGGGAAAATCCCCACTTCATCACTACCTCGGAGATGTTGTGTCTCATCGTTCAAACTCACTTACATCTTTATAACCTGCCATTGTAGCAGCAGTAACTGATCTGCCAGACACTTGTTGTCTTACATAGGTGTTGCTGACAGCAGTGCCATATTCTGCCTGTTTATATATCTCCGTATAAGAATGTGCCTATACCAGTTTCTTTGGTGCTCCATGTATATGACCATCATCACAGTGAGAGGTTAACACAAAAACAAAATGGCTACAATACTGTAAGCACAATCCATTCCATTCATGTTTCAAGTGTGAGAAGAATGACTGTTTGGATGCTTCTGTGCCCACTGTGATTAATCTGTCCTCACAATCTCTACAAAAGCTGTTAGTAGGGGGTTGCAGTATATTCCTTCAATCATCATTTAAATCAAGTTGCTGTAATTTTGTAAGTAAGCTTCCTAAGGATTTTTATATCTATCTTCAAGAGTCTGTCACTTCAGTTCTTCCAGCATTTTCCTGACCTTTCCCGTGGATCAAGCATACATGTGACCATCTTTGCTGCCTACTCCGTAGTCGTTCAGTCCTCTCTACAGATGTACATAAAATCTGGGAACACTATCAATTATTTATTGCACAAGAACTAAACATTGTACAAATGTCATACATATTGCATTTCGAAGAGAAACTCTGAAAGTTTTTTACAAACATTTGATATGCGAACCATGTGTGACCCGGCAGACGTGACTATGGTAATTGAATTCTTGCCATACCAGTCTCAGCATGGCATTGTAGACTGTGGCTTCCCGTATTCTCTCCCAGAGCTCTGCTACATCACGTGGTAGAAGCGGAACATACACCAAATCTTTAATGTGTCCCCACAGAAAAAGTCACACGGAATGAGATTTGGTGAGCGGGGAGGCCACTTCATGAAACAGCTGTCCCCTTCTGTAGCACGGCCGATCCATCGATGCGGCAGCTTCTTGTTCAGGTACCCACGAACTTCACGATGAAAATGGGGTGGAGCCCCATCCTGTTGAAAGACGAACGGAGAGTCTGATTGCATTTAAGGCATTAGCCATTGCTGCAACATGTCCAAGTAGGAATATCCAGTGACAGTGCTCTCAACAAAGAAGAATGGACTGTACAGTTTTCAACGTGACAAGGCACAAAAAACATTTACCTTTGGGGAATCACGCTCAAACTCAATGCATTCGTGTGGATACTTTGTACCTCAGATTCGACAATTATGCCTGTTCACTTTCCCATTTGTGTGAAAAGTGGCTTCGTCGCTAAAAATTAAGCGATCAACAATGCCATCCCCATACTCATTCAATTGTTGCAACTGCGAACAAAACTCAAAACACTTGTCTTTGTCGTCGTCATTGAGCTTCTGCACTAGCTCCAATTTGAATGGTTTCATAGACAGCTTCTGTCGCAGGACTTTACACACTGTCATTGGAGCCATTTCGAGTTCATAGGATGCTGACTATCGGCAAATTACCAAACTATGCTATGGAGGTATACATGAAAAAAAAAAAAAAAACTTTCAGGGTTCCTCTTCAAATTGACATATGTATGATACCTGTACAATGTTTGGTTCTTGTGCAATAAATAATTGAAAGTGTTCCTGGACTTTACGTACACCCTGTATTAGTCCTATTTGGTACAGGTCCCACACACTTGAGCAATACTCTAGGATAGGTCATTCAAGTAAACAATTGTCTCTGTAACCTGGCTGCATTTCCTTAGTACTCTACCAATAAATCAAGACTGCCACCTGTTTTATCATCATCCGAGCCTGAGTGATCATTCCACCTTCTTCTAACTTCTATCGAAACCATTACTCCCCTCAGCCAATTTGGCAACGGCAGGGAAAAAAGTACTAACACCAATAACCACACCAAGTACACTAGTGTTGCATGATGAATATATGCAGAAATCAAATTTGGACAAAAAGAAAGAGCTGCACACCCAGTATAGGGATTAATTGTGAAATGTGTTTTCAGTTTTGTGAACACACGTTAGGTGATCTATGTGGAGTATTTGGAATAAAATAATTGAAGGTGATATAAAAGCACTGATGTCGTTGAACTTCACTGATTTGAACAGCGAGTTTGTTCTCAGTGCATTCGGGCAATATGCTTTGGAAGTTATTTAAAAGGTACATTGTTATATAGCACCTTAAAATGGCAGTGGGAGGCAGCAGCAACAAGAAGCCTCCAATTTACACACATCTAAATAGACTACAAGACTTCCCACTTCCAAGATATAAAAAACAGTTGCCAGCGCATATATATCATTGAGATGGATCTGGTAGTTCTGGTACTTCTCCACAGGATAGTGAGATTCTTTTAAAATATTCACAGACATTCTCCAAAATGATGCAAATGGAAAACAACATGTTTTATAGCAATATTTACCACTTAAGTTATCAAAATACCATTCAAGCAAAGCACTGTGGCAATCATGCACAATTTTCTTTGGATAAAAAGATTTAATGATAATTCAGAACTTAGGATACTGGGGAAAAAAGGTTTCTATTAAGATGTCCTACTGCTAAAGAATTTTCATACGTGTCTGGGAGAGCATTGTGCTCACAGATTCATGTCAATTTTGCTGCAATATTCTTTAGCGCACATTCCTGGCCTTCACCCCCTCAACAATGTATTTCCTTCTCTATTTAGTGTAGTACAATTCTGTAAAGGCCACTCTATGCACTTTCTGCTGGTCTCTTACCCTCCCCCCTACTCATCCTCTTCTGTCCCACTGTTGCTCACTTTATCGAACACATTCCACTTGTGATGCAGTGGCAGGAGATGAAGCATGAACGTGAACAATTTTTAAAACTTCTCTAAGCATATTGTCATGTCGCTGGCTTAGTTGTGGAGTGCGGGACACAGAACTGTTATGTTGTGTAGTGTGTAGCTCTGCATGTGAGAGGCACTGTTAGCATGGAAGTTGAAGTGTTGCTAAAAGTGCTATTACAGTAAAGTGATAAAATAAGTAAATAATTCAGAGGAGGTGTGTCAAGAAGTAATTTAAAAATGAGCAGTGTTGCTGATAACGTATTTGTGTACCCTCTCATTGTGTGTCGTACCATACTGTATCAATCATCCGCGCCATGTTCGGTCCCCCAGAATGAACTGATAGTGATCGGCAAAACTTAGTTACCATAAAAGAGTGCAACTAAGTGCCAGAAGTGCCAGTATCTTGTAGCGAGCATGAGAACATGCGTTCGGTCATCGTGTTTCCACATCATCAACAATCAGCTGCGCCGGTTATGTGCACGCTCGTTCAACTCATCATCATCTTGGACAGTTTCCAGCCACTGGCTGGGTCTGTCGGGAACACAAGCCTCTCCATCGTGTTCTGTCTTTCCACCATTCCCCCTCTTCCACCTTCGTCCAGTTCTCTCCTCTTCTCATCACACATTCCTTCACTCCCTTCACCCATCTATCTCTTGGTCTTCCTCTGGGCCTCTTCCCCTCCAGTTGCAGATCAAACATCCTCTTTGGAATTCTTCCCTCGTCCATTCTCTTCATGTGTCCATACCACTGCAGTCTTGATTTTTCTATCCTGTCCTGTACTGGTTCCTCCTTTAGTCTTTCCCTCACATACACATTTCACAATCTGTCTCGTCTTGTTACACCCAACCTGCTCCTCTGGAACTTCATTTCACTAGCCTGTATTCTACTTTTGTCGCTTTTGTGCATTACCCATGTCTCACTTCCGTATGCCAATATGGGGACAAAGTAGGTTCGGTATATAATTCCCTTGGATTTCTGTGGCACCTCCTTGCTCCAAATAAGCCCTCTAATGCATTTGTAGAACTGCCCTGCTTTTCTGCACCTTTCATTTATTTCCATTGCGTTTCCCCCCTTACTTTCAATCTTTTACTTTAAGTTCTCTACCACTTGTAGTTTTTCCCCTCCGCAAGTTATATCCACATTTGGCCTATTCTTCTTCCTTGTTGTGACAGTTATTTCACTTTTCTTTGCAGAGAAATGCATTCCATATTGTGCTGCCGTTGCCTCCCATGCATCTAACTGCTCTTGCACCTCCTTCTCGCAATTTACCCATAACATCAGGTCATCGGCAAAAAGTACTGCTTTCATTTTATGATCTCCAATTGCATCTGATACTTGCTGGAGGATTTCATCCATAACAATAACAAACAATAAAGGCGAAAGTGCACTTCCCTGTCGCAGCCCATTTTCCAGCTTGAACCATGCAGTACGTTCCCTCCCCACTTTCACACAACTCTCACTTCCTTCATACATTTTTCTGACTTTTCGTGTTATCTCTTCATCTATCCCTTTTGCGTTCAGCACATCCCAGAGCTTGTCCCTACAGATACTGTCATACGCCTTTTCAATATCTAAAAAGGCCATGATTAAGTCCTTCCCGTACTCATAGTGCCTTTCCTGCAGTTGCCTTAGCGCAAATATGAGGTCCGTTGTTGATCTTCCTGGTCTGAAACCGTACTGCTCCTCTAGCAGTCTACTTTCAATACTGCTTCTTATTCTCTTCTCCAGGATCTTTTCATAGATTTTTCCACAGTGGCATAGCAGGGTGATTCCTCTGTAGTTCTCACATCTCCTTTTATCCCCTTTCTTGAAGATCGGGACTATAATTCCTTTCTTCCAATCCTCAGGAATTCTGTTCTCCTTCCACACCATCCTCACCTCTCTGTATAGCCACTGGGTTCCTACTTCCCCTGCTGCTTGTATCATATCCACTGTTACTTCATCCCAACCTGGTGCCTTGCCCCCTTTCATCCTCTTTATGGCTTCTTCCACTTCATTCCAAGTTAGATCATCAATTTCCCCACTATTATAATCGTCTGCTGCCTTAGGCTCTCCATCGCTGTTAGTTACCCGCTTGACGGCATTCAACAGATCTTCAAAGTACTCCTTCCAAATCTTTTTGAGCTCATGCATTTCCTCCACAACTCTTCCATTATTATCCATGATCCTCAGGCACTCGCTTCTGTCGTTCCTCTTATTTCTTACCATGGTGTAAAGTACTTTTTTGTTCCCTTCACTGTCCTCTTCTAACATTCTTGTCCATTTTTCCATCCACTTCTTCTTCTCCGCCCTTACTATGGTCTGTGCCGCTTTCTTGCTTTCCTTATATTTTACCCTAACTTCCTCTGTTCGGGTCTGGAACCATTCTCTGAAGGCTTTGTTCTTTTGAAGTACTGCCTCTTTACATATGTTGTTCCACCATGGGGTTTCCCTACTTCTCCTCTTTGCACTAGTTCTTCCGCACACAGTCTCAGCTGCCTCAACTAGAGCCCTCTTAAAATCTCCCCATTCTTCTTCCACTGTTCTCTGATCTTCCTTTGGCAGCTTCTTCCTGATCAGTGTCTGGTACTGGGTCCTCCGTTCATCCTCTTTCAGCATCCATGTCTTCCTTTTCTGTTGCCCTCCTATCTTTTTTCTCTCTCAGGGTGGCTACCAACAGCCGATGGTCACTGTCTAACGCCTCAGATGGAATGACCTTAACATCTGTGAGGCTGCTCATCATCTGCCTATCCACTAGTACATAGTCTACTACTGAAGTTTGGGACCAGTCCCCACTGTACCAAGTTATTTTGTGACTACTTCTCTTCTTGTACCAGGAATTTGCGATCGCCAGCCCATTCCTCTTGCAGAATTCCAGCAACAATCTTCCTTCTCTATTTCGGTTCCCCCAGCCCTCTGGTCCCATTATCTCCTCGAATCCTTTCCTGTCTGTGCCAACATGTGCATTGAGGTCCCCTATTATAATATGATTTCCTCCATTTAGCTGCTTTTGCATGTCGTCTTCAAATTCCTCCTCCTCCTTTTTTGTACACCCCACCTGTGGGGCATATGCTTGGATGATTTCAATGCTTTTTCCTTTCACGCATACTCTGGCTTTTATCATTCGATCATTGATACCTTCCACCTCCTCCTGCAGACCCTCTCTGACCACTATTGCCACTCAATTTCTTCCCCTCTCATTCCATATCCAGTACAGTTTACATCCTTTACTTAGTGGTTTTTCACCAACTCCTCTCCACCTAGTCTCAGCAAGTCCCAAGATGTCCAATTTCCTCCTTTCCATCATTTCTACAATTTCTTCTAACTTCCCAGTTAGAGTCCTTACGTTTAAGGTGCCCAGTCGTAAACCATCTCGTAATCCTTTTCCATTGCTTGGTCGGTTTCCTTTAAATCCGTTCCGTGATCCAAGGCATGTTCCCTTTTTAAAAGCAGTTGATTTATCCACTACTGGCTTGCTAGGCCTATCGCAGCTTCACCAGAGCCCCATTAGCCGTCATGTTTCAGGGTTCCCATAGGGCCTTCTCAGCTACCGTAGCGGTCCTGGGGCACACGAAGTCCCCGCTGTACATCGCCCCTATAGGCAGTCCCCTACTTTGTGCCGTTGCCCATCTCCCACAACTCGTTCAACTGAGAACTGTGAACTGTAAATTTACCTTTGAGAACATTGCTACAATTTATTACTAATGTGAAGGAGGACTGGTACCAAAAATCTGTGTATGCGTGGCGAGTGTAAGGACTTTAGTTCGATTACTCGGCTTTCACATCATCAAAAATCGTCTGCACAGCGTTCAGTTATGCGTACGTTCGTCCAATTGATATGTGCAGATATTGAACCTGTTGTCAAACGGGAACTCTAGTTATTAGAGCATCACGACCGTGAGACAAAAGAATTGATGAGGGTCCTGCGAAGGTACAGGCCACGGGATTACCAAGTACGTGGTGTGGACAGAGCACACGGTCCGAAATGACAACCAGTTTAAGGGTCCCCCACCCCCATCTGTACCCCCAGGCATGTTACATAGCGACATGTATTCAGGACCTGCAATTTCGCATAAGAAGTGCCGTATAATTAACTTGGGGTGTGAACTAATTGTGTATACACAGTGATTGTTAGTTTATATTATTGAGTGAATCACGCGAGCTGTGGGAAGTGTATGTCAAAGAACTTGTGGCACAGTGAATATACTCGTCCTATCCGTGACACTGCAAAGAACTAGTGCTATGAAGTAAATGTACTCACCGGTGGTGGGCTTTTGACGACGCTAGCAGCACCTATGTGCAAAAGGGAACAGTTATTTGGCGGCCATTACGGAAAACAACACTAGTGGCACCTATTGGCAAAAGTGAAAACTTTTTGGCAGCCATCACCGTATACAGCGTGAGCGTCGCCTAGGAGCGACGCAGCAAATATTACCACGCTTTGCAGAGAGGGTGCAGTTCTGACAGCCGGATGGCGCCAACTGAGTCGGCGTTACGCAACAGCTGCGACTACGGAGCCAGAAGACAACGCAAAGTAAGTCACGCATCACAACGTTACCTCACGCAACTATAGCAACCAGAGTAATTAACTGGCAGTGCAGACTGTGTTCTATAATTATGTAATTAGAAACAGTAACAGTTGAAATACTTTTGTTCACAAAATTATGAGCCATAATTACTCTGCCAATCGTACAGTAAAGTTAATGTCACTGTCAGACCCTGCTTATTTAGTAGTCTAATTTTTTACAACAGTTAATACAATTGCAGAACTATATTTATGTTAGCTTTTTTTTTTTTTTTTTTTGCTTTTTTTTAATGTGATCTTGTATGTTACGTGTGCTTCTGAGCACGAATTACTGCATTGAGTGCATACGGCGTTGTAGTTTGGTTGTGGCTATTGCCATCCATTCTGTGTTACGAGTGTTGTGATTTGTTTATCGCTCACTTGAGTGACTTATCTGTGGTTCAATATGGCAAATAATGAGGTTGGTGCAATTGTAGTAGACAGAGAGGTGAAAGTAGACTCTTTAGGTGAAAGTAATTAGGTGCAGACAAAAAATAGAAGCAAGGAGTAGTGAAGTGTCGGATTCTGGTATAGGGAACGGTAGTCCATCAACAGAGATGGGAAGTCCTAATGCAATGTCATCACCAATCATGGAGATGCCCAGACGGGATAAGTGTAAACTTAGGCCTGACCTATCCATCGTTGACATGCTCAAAACATTACTGAATGATAACAAAACATTATTACATGATAATAAACAAATAAAAGAAAACATTAAGTGCCAGAGGGAAGGTATTATGTGCCAGAAGGAAGATATTAAGCGATCGATCGAGCAGATAAACGAACGACTCAGTAAATAGATCGACGAGACTAATTAGGCTCTGAGGAAGCTGGCTGAGTCAAGTCATCAAAGGATAGATGAGCTTACTGTTCGGTTTGAGGAGAACGTTGCAGGCAATACTAAATGTTTTGAAAAGGTAGACTCGTCAAAGAAGTGAAGGAAGAACTTACAAAAAGGGTTGAGGTTTACGACGAGCATTCTGAACAACTGGATGAGGAAAATGAAACACTGTAAACAAAGGATATCAGCTGTTTCGCTAAACCAGGATGCGTATGCACGGCGAGTAGAAGAGGTGTACAGTGAGGTAGGCAAGACTAAGGGACAGGTCGGTCAGCAGGTGAAGAGTGAAGTGAAATCACTATTACGTGATGGAAGCATTGCTGGAGGGAGCTTAATTGGTATACAAAATGATGAGATCTTCCTTGGCATAAGGAATTTTAAGAACTTCGAACTAAATGGAATATGGCATCCCAGAGATTTCCAAGATCAATATAAGGGCGTGTTACCTGAATTATGGGACGAGCAGAGAAAGGTACGCTTTGTTGCAGCAAGATTGGAAGGTGAAGCTGGTACCTGGGGCATGAGAATAGGACATAAGTGTACAATCTTTGCTGAATTTGAAAAGGAATTTTTGCAACAATATTGGTCGAGACGGAAGCAAAATGGAGTACATAACAGTCTATACCAAGGTAGAAGGTTTGAGAGAGGGCGTGACCAGAACTTAAAGAAGTTTTTCCAAGATTATTTAGATGAACCGATCACGACAGAAGCAATAGTGTCCCTGATTATAAGTAAACTACTGACAGGAGTTCAGGATAAGTTGCTAGCAATCCCTAGAAATGATGTAGAGGCAATGAAGTCAGCCTTAGAACAATTAGACACGTTGTATGATTCACGAGGAAAAGGAGGAGGAGAAGGTGATAGAGTATCAGGGAACAACGAATCCAATACGGATACCCATTTAAACCATAACAATAGACACGATGGACGATATTGGAATAATAATGGTAGGAGACATGGCGGTAGTTTCCGTGGCCATGGTGGTCACAGACGACATCGTGGTGGCTACGGATATCAGAACCCAGGGTGCAATGTATCACATGACTAGGTGCGAAGCTCAAATCATAGCATAGTGAAGGAACACCGGAAAACTAGAGGAGGGGAATATGTGTCACAGATATTGATCAAAACGACAACCAGTTTAAAGTACCCCACCTATCTGTACCCCTGGGCGTGTTACACTTCTAAGATAATGTTAATTCTGAGAACTTGAAAGTGGGTTTATACTATACTTGGTGTGGAGAACATACAACATCCTACACAGGCCGAACACTGCACTAAGTTCACTAGTGTTGTCTGGAGAATACATGTGCAACAACAGATCTGAACAAAAACAAGGATCTGCTCACAAAGCCACATGGATTAATTGTGAATCATGTTCTCAGTTTTGGTAATATAACTGTTAGGTGACCTACTGGGAGATTTTGGAAGAAAGTAACTGAAGAGGCAACAGAAATACTGATGTCCATGAACTTCAATGACCTAGGCAGAGTGTTTGTTCTTAGTGTATCCTGGCAGTATGCCTTGGAAATTATTTAAAGGGAACAGTGTTATGGAGCACCTCAAGTAAGCTCCCCGATTATACTGTAATCATCGGTGAAGATTTTAATTACACAACAATTAATTGGGAAAATTACAAGTTTGTTAGAGATGCACATGACAAGACATTATGTGAAACATTACTAAATGCCTCCCTTGAAAACTACCTGCAATAGACAATTAGGAACCCCACTCATGATGAAAATAAATTGGATTTAAATGTCAACAAACACACCTGCCCTCTTTGAGGTTGTCCACATCGAAACTGGTATCAGTGATCATGACACATTTGTGGTACCAATGGTTACCAAAGCACAAAGGGCAACTAAAACACGCAGAAAGTCTATTAACAAAGTTTCAACAACCAGCTATAAATGATGACTCTAGGAATATACTACAACCCCCAATGTATTGCTCATATACGAATCATGAGGGTAAGACTAGAAAAAACACTGCACGTCAAGGGCATTCACACAATCATTCTCCCCACACTCCATATGTGAATGGAATGGGAAGAGACACAAATAACTGGTATAATGGAATGTACCCTCCGTCATGCAACTCATGGTGGTTTGCAAAGTATAGATGTAGATGTAAATGTACAAGTGGCAGTGAAAGACAACAGCTCCAAGCAGCCTCCAATTTGCACACACCGTAAGCTGCAAAATGCAAAAAGAGGTGGCTTGTTGGTGCTACATATTTTTCTATATTTTAACAAGATCTAAGCTCTCACTCTGCAGTGTTCTTCTTTGGCAAGCCAGTGCAGATGTTGGCGCAGAAACAGCTAAGTAAAAAATCAGTTGATTTGTACAGTTATTTATACACACATCAAATAAAGTGTTGCATCACCTCGGTTCCAAGGTTCCACAACCTGTACAGAAAACTGGAATAGAGATCAACATAAACATCATTTCTGCGCTTTTTATTGCTCATGAAAACCACACATTGCATGTTACACCACAATACAGGAAGACCTTCAGAGGTGGTGGTCCAGATTGCTGTACACAGCGGTACCTCTAATACCCAGCAGCACGTTCTCTTGCATTGATGCATACCTGTATTTGTCATGGCATAGTATTCACAAGTTCATCAAGGCACCGTTGATCCAGATTGTCCCACTCCTCAACAGCGATTTGGCATAGATCCCTCAGAGTGGTTGGTAGGTCACATTGTCCATAAATAGCCCTCTTCAATCTATCCCATGAATGTTCGATAGGGTTCATGTCTGGAGAACATGCTGGCCACCCTAGTCGAGCAATGTCACTATCCTGAAGGAAGTCATTCACAAGATGTGCACGATGGGGGTGCGAATGCCTTGCCAATATGCTGCCGATATGGTTGCACTATCGTTCGCAGGATGGCATTCATATATCGTATAGCCATTACGGCGCCTTCCATGACCACCAGCGGCACACATCGGCCCCACATAATGCCACCCCAAAACAGCAGGGAACCTCCACCTTGCTGCACTTGCTGGACAGTGTGTCTAAGGTGTTCAGCCTGACCCCGTTGCCTCCAAACACATCTCCAATGATTGTCTGGTTGAAGCCATATGTGACACTCATCGGTGAAGATGAACTTGATGCCAATCCTGAGCGGTTCATTCAGCATGTTGTTGGGCCCATCTGTACTGTGCTGCATGGTGTCATGGTTCCAAAGATGGACCTTGCCATGGATGTTGGAAGTGAAGCTGCGTGTCATGCAGTCCACTGCACACAGTTTGAGTCATAGCACAACGTCCTGTGGCTGCAGGAAAAGCATTATTCAACATGGTGGCATTGCTGTCAGGGTTCCTCTGAGCCATAATCCATAGGTAGTGGTCATCCACTGCAGTAGTAGCCCTTAAGCGGCCTGAGCGAGGCATATCATTGACAGTTCCCATCTCTCTGTATCTCCACCATGTCTGAACACCATCGCTTTGGTTCAGACACGCTTGGACACTTCCCTTGTTGAAAGCTCTTCCTGGCAGAAAGTAACGATGCCGACGTGATTGAATCACGGTATTGACCATCTAGGCATGGTAAAACTACAGACAACACAAGCCGTGTACCTCCATCGTGGTGGAATGACTGGAACTGATCGACTGTCGGGGCCCCTCCGCCTAATAAGCACTGCTCATGCATGGCTGTTTACATCTTTGGGCAGGTTCAGTGACATCTCTGAACAGTTAAAGGGACTGTGTCTGTGATACAGTATCCACAGTCACCGTCTATCTTCAGGAGTTCTGGGAACCGGGTTGATGCAAAACTTTTTTATGTGTGTGTATGTAAAACCCAACTTCAGAATTTTCCTGTGTGCAAGTTTCATGTGCCAATTTGAAATTCTAGATTCACATA
The DNA here is from genome assembly GCF_021461385.2 of Schistocerca piceifrons. NCBI lineage: Eukaryota > Metazoa > Arthropoda > Insecta > Orthoptera > Acrididae > Schistocerca > Schistocerca piceifrons. The sequence goes on from NC_060138.1 coordinate 922,785,489, forward strand.
TTTTACTCTTTGCCTCACATAATCTTTCATTGATTGTGTCAATACCTGTTTGAACTGTGATATACAGTGAAATTTCAAACATTTGTGAGTGCTGCGATAAACTCTTACAGTTACTGTCAATTGTGGGCCTTAACTTATTTGTGCTCTTTTACAATGTTTGGAACCAGTGGACCTATCCTCGTTCAAAACAATCATTTTCTAATTTCACTGTATAATTACATGAGAAATAGGTTATTCTGGAGAATTTTCGGAGACTTAATAAAACTATATTTTCCTAAGTTAGCATCATCATCATCACCATCATCATCATCATCATCATCATCATCATCATCATCTTTTAAGACTGATTATGCCTTTCAGCGTTCAGTCTGGAGCATAGCCCCTTTATAAAATTCCTCCATGATCCCCTATTCAGTGCTAACATTGGTGCCTCTTCTGATGTTAAACCTATTACTTCAAAATCATTCTTAATCGAATCCAGGTACCTTCTCCTTAGTCTGCCCCGACTCCTCCTACCCTCTACTGCTGAACCCATGAGTCTCTTGGGTAACCTTGCTTCTCCCATGCGTGTAACATGACCCCACCATCTAAGCATGTTCACCCTGACTGCTACATCTATAGAGTTCATTCCCAGTTTTTCTTTGATTTCCTCATTGTGGACACCCTCCTGCCATTGTTCCCATCTACTAGTACCTGCAATCATCCTAGCTACTTTCATATCCGTAACCTCAACCTTGTTGATAAGGTAACCTGAATCCGCCCAGCTTTCACTCCCATACAGCAAAGTTGGTTGAAAGATTGAACAGTGCACAGATAACTTAGTTTTGGTACCGACTTCCTTCTTGCAGAAGAGAGTAGATCGTAGCTGAGCACTCACTGCATTAGCTTTGCTACACCTCGCTTCCAGTTCTTTCACTATGTTGCCATCCTGTGAGAATATGCATCCTAAGTACTTGAAACCGTCCACCTGTTCTATCTTTGTTCCTCCTATTTGGCACTCAATCCGTTTATATTTCTTTCCCACTGACATTACTTTCGTTTTGGAGATGCTAATCTTCATACCATAGTCCTTACATTTCTGATCTAGCTCTGAAATATTACTCTGCAAACTTTCAGTCGAATCTGCCATCACAACTAAGTCATCCGCATATGCAAGACTGCTTATTTTGTGTTCACATATTTAATCTCACCCAGCCAGTCTATTGTTTTCAACATATGATCCATAAATAATATGAACAACAGTGGAGACAGGTTGCAGCCTTGTCTTACCCCTGAAACTACTCTGAACCATGAACTCAATTTACTGTCAACTCTAACTGCTGCCTGACTATCCATATAAAGACCTTTAATTGCTTGCAAAAGTTTGCCTCCTTTTCCATAATCTCGTAGAATAGACAATAACTTCCTCCTAGGAACCCGGTCATATGCCTTTTCTAGATCTATAAAGCATAGATACAATTCCCTGTTCCACTCATAACACTTCTCCATTATTTGCCGTAAGCTAAAGATCTGGTCCTGACAACCTCTAAGAGGCCTAAACCCACACTGATTTTCATCCAATTGGTCCTCAACTAACACTCGCACTTTCCTTTCAACAATACCTGAGAAGATTTTACCCACAACGCTGATTAAAGAGATACCTCTGTAGTTGTTACAATCTTTTCTGTTTCCATGTTTAAAGATTGGTGTGATTACTGCTTTTGTCCAGTCTGATGGAACCTGTCCCGACTCCCAGGCCATTTCAATTATCCTGTGTAGCCATTTAAGACCTGACATTCCACTGTATTTGATGAGTTCCGACTTAATTTCATCCACCCCAGCTGCTTTATTGCACTGCAATCTATTGACCATTTTCTCCACTTCCTCAAATGTGATGCTATTTTCATCATCATTCCTATTCCGTTCTACCTCAAAATCTGAAACATTACTGATCGTATTTTCACCTACATTGAGCAACTCTTCAAAATATTCCCTCCATCTGCCCAAGGCATCCACAGGATTCACCAGCAGTTTTCCTGACCTGTCCAAAATACTTGTCATTTACTTCTTACCTCCCTTTCGAAGACTGCTAATTACACTCCAGAATGGTTTTCCAGCAGCTTGACCCATAGTCTCCAACCTGTTTCCAAAGTCTTTCCAAGATTTCTTCTTGGATGCTGCAATTATCTGTTTGGCTTTGTTTCTTTCTTCAACATAACTCTCTCTGTCTACCTGAGTTCTAGTGTGTAGCCATTTTTGATACGCATTCTTTTTCCTTTTACAGGCTCCCTTAACTGTGTCATTCCACCAAGCTGTTTGCTTCATCCTACTTTTACACACTACTGTTCCAAGACATTCTTTAGCCACTTCTAGTACTGTGTCCCTGTACCTTGTCCATTCCTTTTCCAATGACTGTAATTGACTACATTCAACTAACTGGTACCTTTCTGAGATCGCTGTTATGTACTTGTGCCTGATTTCCTTATCCTGAAGTTTCTCCACTCTTATCCTCCTACATACGGACCTGACCTCCTGCCCTTTCGGCCTCACAATCCCAATTTCACTACAGATTAAATAATGATCAGTGTCATCAAAGAATCCCCTGAATACACGCGTGTCCCTCACAGCCTTCCTGAATTCCTGATCTGTTATTATATAGTCAATGACAGATCTGGTTCCCCTGCCTTCCCAAGTATACCGGTGAATGTTCTTATGTTTAAAAAAGGAGTTTGTGATTACTAAGCCCATACTGGCACAGAAAACCAAGAGTTGTTCCCCGTTCCTGTTGGCCTCCATATCCTCTCCAAATTTACCCATAACCTTTTCATACCCTTCTGTTCGATTTCCAATCCTGGCGTTAAAATCACCCATGAGCAGAACACTGTCCTTGTCCTTTACTCTAACAATTACATCACTGAGTGCATCATAAAAACTATCCATCTTATCTTGATCTGTCCCTTCACAATGCGAATATACTGACACAATCCTAATTTTCTTGCTAGACACTGTCAAATCTATCCACATCAGTCGTTCGTTTACATACCTTATTGCAACTACGCTGGGTTCCATTCCTTTCCTGATGTAAAGCCCTACACCCCATTGTGCTATTCCTGCTTTGACTCCTGACAGGTAGACCTTGTATTCTCCCACTTCCTCTTCTTTCTCACCCCTTACCCGAATGTCACTAACAGCTAAAACGTCCAGCCCCATCTTACTTGCAGCCTCTGCCAGCTCTACCTTCTTCCCAGAGTAGCCCCCATTGTTATTAATAGCTCCCCATCTCATTACCATTTGTTTGCCAAGTCGTATCTTAGGAGTCCCTGGTTTGTCAGTTAGAGGTGGGACTCCATCACCTCCAAAGGTCCGAGGCATTTTGCTCTGATTGTTGCCAGCATCATATTTATAGTACCAGGGAAGCAGGTTGCTAGCCTTACTTGCCCCGAGTCCCAATGGGTTTTACCCCTAACGGTTGAGAGTTAGCAGTACGGGTATTTTTGGATTCACTAATTTCCTGGTAAATCAGAGTTTGTCTTTCACTGTTACTGCCAAAGAATATATCACACTGAATTTGGCCATATATCAACACAAATAAACATGTTTTTGAGAATTTTTGGAAGTTACCATTGTTCTGCGCATAATCTAATTTGTAGTAAATTAGCGTTTGTCATTTAGTAACTGTAGCACATATTCCAACTAACATATAGTGTTACATCTAGTTTCCCCTAAAAGAGGAGTGTTTCTTATCTAATTTTATCATAAATTAAATCTATTTTCAAGTTTGTTAATAACTATAATGAACCTCAAAATGTTTTAGGAAATCAGTAATGTTTACGAATGGATTTTCTGTTGCCTTAACATAAGACTCTTTTAGTGTATTTGCTTCAATTCTTGTACGAAATGTGTAATTTTTTCAGCTCAACAGATATAAAAGATAATCAGCAGGCTTAGTTCAAAATTATTTGTTCACTGCCCTGTAATACATAGCACCAGCCAAAATGCAGCCCCACTCTGAATGCTGTTTTTAACATGGAATGAGTTGCCTAACATTCACAAGCAGCTGGAAATCACCCTGACTACTGTCAAATGATTGGCAGCTGCTGTGAAGAGTCTTGCACCTGTGGTAGTAGTACCAAAGGTACCTCTAGTACATCCTTTTCTGTGGCTCCTATATCCTCTGCGAACAGTACAAGATCTGTCATTACTTGTCCAATTGGGTGTGAGTGACATTTCAATGGTAGACTTAGGTGTCCTGTATAGTGTGAACAGGGACCAGGGAAGATTCAGGGTGTTGTACTGATCCCCCTAACCAACAGGTTCAAGGTGCTGCCTTTCCTGAAACTGAGCCAGTGGGACCTACTTCACCAGTTTTATCCAATATCAAGAAGACACAAACACAAAAGGGTTGGGACTTGTTAATCATCAGAAGTCCTATAGTGAATTATGGCAACCATTAGGGAAATGTCAGCAAGGAAAAGGAAAGGACACCAGGTGAACTCAGTGTGTATGCCTGGAGGCCTCATTCAACATGTTGAAGAGGCTATTCCGGCAGCCATTGAGAGAACAGGGTGCAAGCAGCTGCAGATTGGAACAAATGATGCCTGTCATCTGGGCTCCGATGTCATGTTTCAATCATTCCAGTGATTTTCATGCAGAGTTTCAATGAAGCCCACAATTTTCAGTACTATACCCAGAACTGACTGTGGCCTCTTGGTTCTGAATCAAGTGGAAGGACCGAGCCACACACTTCAAAAGTTCTGTAACAAGCTAGGCTGTGACTTCCTGGACTTTCACCATAGGTTTGAGAACTGTAAGGAGCCTCTAAATAGGTCAGATGTGCACTACATATCAGAGGCTACTGCACAGGTAGCTGACTGTGTGTGGGCTGCACACAAGGGTTTTTCTAGATTGGATGACTCTCCATCCCATCTAGACACTGACAGCTGTAGAAAAAACAGATGTATCTGTGTAGGATCGAATTAAATGCCCCCACAGGTGACAGTATTAAAATCCTATTGGTTAACTGCTGAGGCATTAGTAACGAAGTGCCTGTGTTCAAAGTGCTCCAGAAAAGCACTAAAGCTCACATAATACTAGGTACAAATAGCTACTTGAAACCTGAAATTCATAGCAGTGAGATTTTTGGGGAAAATTTAAGTGTATGTAAAAAGAATAGGCTGATGGCAAATAGTGGTGGTGTATTTGTTGCAGTAGGCAAGAAACTCAGATCCACAGAGATAGAAGTTGAGGCTGCAAATGAGATTGTATGGGCAAGACTCAGTATCAAGTGTAGGCATAAAATGGTAATTAGATCCTTTTACCACCCACCAGATTCATCTCCCGATGTAAGCGGAAACTGTAGAGAAGACCTCAGTTCACTTGTACATTAAGTTCCCAATCATACTGTTACCACACCGATGGAGACTTTAATGACCCAAAAATATATTGGGAAAATTACACTTTCGTTAGTGGTGGGCATGATAAGACATCCTGTGAAACATTACTAAATGCTTTCTCTGAAAACTACCTAGAACAAATAGTTTGGAACCCCACTCATGATGGAAATACGAGGGTTGTTGCAAAAGTAATACCTCCTACTTTTTGTGATGACTTTGGATGTCTGCACCAGAAGTCATTTGTGTAGTACTCATGCTTGAACCTTCCCCTTTCATTTGCAGGTGGTTCCGTTGTTCTGCATAGCTGGCACCAGCAGAGGAGTGTTCCAAAACAAAGTCTCATATGGACACGTTATAAAAAGTGACCTGTGATTGAATTCCTCACTGCTGAAGAAATTGTGCCAATTGAATTCCACTGATGCTTGCTAAAGGTGTATGGAGATGATACAATAGACAACAGCAATGTGAGCTGATGGGTATGGCATTTTGAATGTGGTGTAAAGTGCGTGCATGACAAACCACAACCCGGTCAACCACGCACAGCTGTCCTCACTGGGAATGAAGAGCGCCTTGATCAACTCATCTGTGCTGATCGGTGGATAATGACCAGAGAATAGTGTGCAAAGCTGAATATTGGCTGTAATGCCTTGGAAGCCAGGTTTGAATATCTTGGTTAGTGCTAAGTCTGTGCGAGATGGGTTCCATGGATGCTTACAGAAGACAAAAAAAAGTCATCAAATGGAAATTTGTCATGATCTGCTGGACCAATATGAAGTTTATGGTGACAATTTTTGAATAGCATCACCACCAGAGATGAGACATGGTATCACCACTATGAACTGGACTCCAAAAGACTGTTCATGGAATGGCAACATGCGGATTCTCCGTCAAAGTAGAAATTCAAGACACAGCCATCTGCAGGCAAAGTGATGTGCACAATCTTCAGGGTTTGCCAGGGTATGGTTCCTTTTGATGTCCTGGGGCCTGGAAAAACTGTGAATTCAGCAAGCTACAAGGTGACGCTGACAAAGCTAAAAGGCCAAATTTCCAAGGTAAGGCCAGACAAGAAGACCAGCTTTCACCAGTAACATGATAACGCCAGGCCCCACACCAGTTTTGCGACCACGTAACTCATCGCAAAATTTGCCTGGACTGTCTTACCACATCCACCACACAGTCCCGATTCAGTGTTTTCAGACTTCCATTTCTTTGGGCCTCTGAAAGGCAGACTACGTGGTGAACATTTTCAAGACTCAGATGCTGTTGTCAAAGTAAGGAACTGGTTAGCCTCAGCTGGTTCTGATTTTTACAAGTGCGGCATGCAGGCTCTGGTTCATCGTTGGCAAAGGTACATAACGAATGGTGGTGATTCTGTGAAAAAATGACAGTCTGCAGCTGAAATATTGCTCTATGTAGCTGTGCTGTTGTTATTTGTGTATCTCCTGTAGCTTCCATGAATAAAAATCGGAGGCATTACTTTCAGAACAACCCTCGTATATTGGATCTAATGCCAATAAATAGACCTGACATATCTGAGGATGTCAACATCAAAACTGGTATCAGTGATTATGACGTGGTTGTGGCAACAATAATTATCTTGGTACAAAGGACAACTACAACAAGCAGAAATATATATAAGTTCAACAAACTAGGTAAAACATCCGTCATATCTCAATGAGGAACTTTGAACTTTCAGCATAGGGCAGGAGCATACAGAGGAACTATGGCTCAAGTTTAGAAGAATAGTTGACCATGCTCTGGACAGGAATGTATCCAGTAGAACAGTAGGGATGGAACTCTCCATGGTATCCAGTAGCTGTAAAGAAACAGAGTCTACTGCATAACAGGTGTAAAACAAAACATAGGACTGTAGATAGAGAGATGCTGTATGAAACACATTTGTCAATCATGAGGGCAATGCGTGAAGAGCCATCAGTGATTTCCATAACAGAATATTGTCAAATTAGATTTCACAAAACCCACAAAATTCTGGTCCCTAGCAAATGAGATAGGAACTGAAACTGGGGGTAGCAAAGCAAAAGCTGAAATTCTTAACTCTGTTTTCAAACGCTCCTTTGCAATGGATAACACAAGCAAATTAGCCAAATTTGATCTTAGTACAACTGAAAAGATGAGTGGAATCAGTATTAGTGTCAGTGGTGTTGTGACTCGCTGATCTTCCAAAGTGCCGCCGCGCAATTACGCGCTTTCTCTACATGCGGCGATGTCTGCCAGCCATGCAGCAGCCGCGCCACCTAAGCAGCCAGCCAGCCAGCGGCCACTAGACTTCGACTCAGAGCTCATTCAAATGTTACCGTGTTCACATGTCTTGCTTTATCAACTTGCTCAGTGAATTATATGTGTTGTGTCGTTTTGAAATATATGTGTTCAACTTGACGTTATAACAATTGGCGACGAGGTAGTGGATTTTTCCTTTTCATCGTTGACCCATAGTTTTCCATGGCTACTGTCGCGCAACTGTTTCAAGGTCTCACTGAACAGCAAACGCTTCTAACATCAGCGATTTGTGATTTCGTCACGGCATCAAATGCGGGGCATTTCTCGTCGTTGTCTATACCTCCTTTTCCTCTTTATGACGAGACGGCGGGAGACTAGTCTGATTACGAAAAACGTCTTCGACAGCACTTCTTGGCATTTCATGTCACGGACGAACAAACAAGTAAGTATCTGTTCCTTTCATGGATTTCACCTCAAATGTATCGGTTGTTGTCACAATTGGCTCCTCTGAAAGATCCTGCGTCTTTGTCCTTTGCTGAAATGTGCTCACTTCTGTCTGTCTATTTTCAAAAGCAAATGCATGTGGTAGCCTCTCGTGTTGCCTTTTATCGTTGTCAAAAACAACCGCATCAATCCTATCACGATTGGGCCGCTGAACTTCACGGCCTCAGTAGAAAGTGTCAATTTGTTACTGATGTTCACAAAGAATCCTATGCCGATTCCATGGTACGGGATGCTATTATCCGGTCGGCACCCGACAAAGAAGTTCGGCAACATGCCCTTCAGTTGGCAAATTCGACTCTAGATGAAGTCCTATCCATCGCGCAGTCTTTTGAAATTTCTCGTGCCACTGGGGCGCAAATGGAGGCGTGGGGTGACGTCAGGGAATATAACTTCTGTGTGCTGTTGACGACGCATGCGGTGCGACCCCGCCGGCCGACATGGCCGCAGTATGCTCCCACGCGCAGCCTTGGCCTAACCGTAAACAACCCTCTAAGAAACTGCAGCAAAACCCCCAACAACTTCCTTCATGTCCACGGTGTGTTATGAAACGTTCACGCGAGGACTGTCCCCAACGTTGGGCCGTGTGTCACAATTGCAAAAAGAAGGGTCATGTGTCTGCCGTTTGCAAATCCGACCGCATACATGATGGTCATGACCGTGACACTGATCCTGCTTCTGTGTTGTCTGTCAATTGCACTTCTTCCCTTTCAGGGAAGTTATTCCTCACTGTCCAAATCCTTGGTTGGGATGTTCGCATGCAGGTGGATACCGGTTCTGCTGCCGCTATAATTAATTCTCAGGCGTATCTTCAGTTGGGTTCTCCACTCCTATCACCTGACACTCGGCAATTACGGACGTACAATAAACAGAATATTCGTCTCTTGGGACAATTTAATGCTGAGGTAGCTTACAAATCCGTCATTCGCACTGTTCCCATATTTGTGGCCGACCAGAGTCATGCAGAGAAGCTTTTTGGTTTTGATGCCTCTCGCGTTTTTGGGTTCTCCATAGATGACTCTGTCAATGTCGTCTCTGATGCTATTCCTTATGCTCAATTGGATTCCTTGTCGACGACACTTTCGTCCCTTTTTTCTCCTGGGTTAGGCCATGCAAACGACTTTGAAGCTCATATCATGCTCAAACCCACTGCTCGGCCTAAGTTTTTTCGGGCTCGGCCCATTCCTGTGGCCCTTCGTGATCGGGTAAAATGTGGCGATTTTAAAGCCACTGTAAATGCGCAATGCCTCATCAACACTTACCCTATGCCCCAACCTGAAGAATTGTTTGCTAAACTTGCGGGAGGCCAGTATTTTTCTAAAATTGACCTGTCAGAGGCTTATCATCAACTTCCTCTCGATACTGCTTCCTGGCAGTTTCTGGTCCTTAACATGCCTCTCGGCCTCTATTAATACCAACGATTGCCATTCGGGGTTGCCAGCGCCCCCACTCTCTTTCAGCGATTCTTGGAACAATTATTGCTCCCTGTCCCTGGGTGTATAAATTACATGGATGACATTGTCGTCACTGACTCCACCACTGAAGAACATCTTTGGAACCTCCGCATACTTTTTCATGTCTTACAGACTGCCGGTCTTAAGTGTAATCTTCAGAAATCACAATTTTTTCAGGCATCTATCACGTACTTGGGGTTTCAACTCTCTCGGGATGGTATTCGTCCGCTTCAGCAAACTGTCGCTGCGATCGATGGCCTTCCTCGCCCTACATCTGTTAAGGAACTGCAGGCCTTCTTGGGGAAAATAGCATACTATCACAAGTTTTTACTGTCTGCTGCGTCAGTGGCTCAGCCGTTGCATCGCCTGTTGCATAAAAACGTGCCTTTTCACAGGTCCGCGTCATGCAATGCGGCTTTCCAAAACTTGAAGACTATGCTAAAACAGGCACCGTGCCTGGCTACTTATCGACCTGGTCAACATCTTGTTCCTGCCATGGACGCCTCTCAATACGGGGTTGGTGCAGTCCTTGCGCACCGTTTTTCTGACGGCTCTGAACAACCCATTGCTTATGCCTCCAAAACACTCACGGATGCCCAACAAAAGTATTCTCAAATTGAAAAAGAAGCTTTGGCCATTATTTATGCTCTTCATAAGTTTGGTGTTTTCCTCTATGGATCCAAATTTCATCTTGTTACGGATCACAAATCACTTGTTTCCTTGTTTCATCCATCATCGTCACTTCCCAACAAGGCTGCACACCGCCTCCAGCAATGGGCTCTTTACTTATCACGTTTCAATTATGAGATTCATTTCTGGCCGACAGCTCAACATGTGAATGCTGATGCACTGTCTCGCCTTCCCATGGGTCCTGATCTGGCATTCGATCGGGACGAACTTTTGTGCTTCCACCTGGATGTTGCCGAGCAGCGGGTTGCAGACGGATTCCCCATCACCAGGGACCGGCTGGTGCTGCTACGGGTTCTGATCCTACCCTCTCCCGGGTTTTACGCTGTATTCAGAAGGGTTGGCCAGATCGTCTGTCCGCTAAGACTTTGACCCGTTGCAGAACTACTACGCTTTGCACTACCGCCTCATGGCTAGGGATAGTGTTATCCTCCTTTCCACCGACAATGTTTCGCCGCGTGTCGTGGTACCTGCGTCTTTGCGTGCTTCGGTCTTGCGCGTCCTTCACCAAGGGCACAGGGGTGTCTCTCGCACAAAATCTCTGGCGCGCCATCATATGTACTGGCCTGGCATCGACTCTGAAATAGCACACATGGTCGCTGCCTGCGGCCCTTGTGCGTCACAGGCCGCCGCCCTGAAGTCATCTTTGTCACCGTGGCCTTCGCCTGAGACGCCCTGGGAGCGCATTCATGCTGACTTCGAGGGACCTTTTTTAGGTACTTATTGGCTCCTCATAATTGATGCCTACTCTAACTTTCCTTTCATTGTCCGTTGCACGTCGCCTACCACTGCGGCAATCACAAGTGCTCTCGCCCGCATTTTTTCTTTGGAAGGCCTTCCCTCTACTCTTGTTACTGATAATGGTCTGCTATTTGCCTCTTCCGAATTTGTGGATTTTTGTGCTCGTCACGGCGTCATGCATGTCACAGCACCTCCGTTCCATCCACAGTCAAACGGTGAGGCTGAATGACTGGTCCGCACATTTAAGGCCCAGATGAGGAAACTCCTGACTTCTTCTGCTGCTGATGATGCGCTTCTCCGGTTTCTGGCTTCTTACCATTTCACCCCTATGGGCGACCACAGCCCGGCTGAGCTCTTACATGGCCGACAGCCCCGCACGCTACTTCACCTTCTGCGGCCTTCCACCTCACGGCTGTGGGTGCCTTCGCTTGGCCAGTTCACCGCCGACAACCTTGTCTGGGTACGGGGATATGGCAGGCGGCCAAAATGGAGTCCAGGCCGTATCTTACGACACTGTGGCCAACGCCTGTATGAAATCCAGATGGACACGGGTGTTGCAGTGCGTCATTTGGACCAGCTTCGGCCTCGTGTGCCAGCAACGCCTGTTCCGAATGCCGCTACACCACCTTCGGCTCTACCTGACGCTCGGGATCTTGGCATCTCTCATTACTCACAACGCAGCCCTCCCACCATCATCTCGGTGCCAGTACAAGTACGGATGCCACCAGGAGACGTGTCCATGCAGGAACCGGATGACCATCATCTGTCGGAGCCAATCTACTCGCCTCCTTCTCCTAAGGACGCCGACAAATCGCCGATGTCTCCTGTTATATCAACTGGACTTGCCGCAACGGGCAGATTGGTGCACGGGGCCCCAGCAGATTCGACCCCTACGTCTACTGTCATCTAAACACGTTATCATCGGGGACACTTCCGTCCGTATGGGAAGCCGCCACCTCCAGACTTTACGGCCAGTCAAACAACGCCTAGGGACGTTAGCAATCTACAGGCCACCTCCATCAAGACCAGTGCAAAAATTTCAAAGGCGGGAAAAGTGTTGTGACTCGCCGATCATTCAAAGTGCCACCGTGCAATTACGCGCGTCCTCTACTCTAAATGCGGCACTGTATGCCAGCCATGCAGCAGCCACGCCACCTAAGCGGCCAGCCAGCCAGCGGCCGCTAGACTTGGACTCAGTGCTCATTCGAATGTTACCGTGTTCACATGTCTTGCTTTGTCAACTTGCTCAGTGACTTACATGTGTTGTGTCATTTTGAAATATATGTGTTCAACTTGACATTATAACAAGTGGTATCGAGAAACAGCCGCAATCATTAAAACTGAATGAAGCTCCAGGGCCCGACTGTATCCCTATCAGATACTATACTGAATTTGTGGCTGAGTTACCCCTCCTCTAATGGTAGTTTTGTGGATCACTTCTACTACCCTTCTTGTAGATGGGTGTGACCCGTGCTTTCCCCCCCCCCCCCCCCCCCACCACCACCACCACCACCACCACCACCACCACCACCAAGAACTGGCCACAGTTTTTTGTTCAATGAATCTACTTGAAGGGTAGTAGAAGTGATCCACAAAACTACCGTCCACTATCCTTAATATTAATTTGTTGTAGAATCTTACAACATATTCTGAAAAGGTCTACTAAAAAAGTTTCAAGAACTGGCTTTAAATGATAACTCTAGGAATATACAACAACCCCAATTTATCACTCAAATAGGGATCATGAGAACAAGATTAGAGTAACTACAGCAAACACAGTGCCATTCAATTAATCATTTTCCCTGGGCTCCATACATGAATGGAACAGGAAGAAACCCTTATAACTGGTACAATGAAAAGTATCCTTGCCATGCACTTAATGGTGGTTTGCAGAGTATGGATGTAGATATGAATAAATCCTGCTGCAGAGTCAAGCACTGTCACTATATGGACAATTAAATGACGCTTTAGCGGAATGGAGAAAAATATGTTTGACATTCACTTATGTAAAAGGAAAGAGAAAACCAACGATGGTCATATTTATAGCTGTACTGACAGGCACAACACTAATGAACTCTAAGTAGCTACATATTGTTATAATTTACAGGTACACAATGAATGGAGACAGCCATAAATGATTTCAAGGATTTTTTGAAGATGGTGAACAGAACTCAAAAGTAAAGAGGTTGCTTACAATTAAAAAGTCAGTCTAGTACAGATATTGGTTGTAATGCTGACATCAGCCTGTACTACACCTATAGTGACATTTGAGCAAAGGTGAAAGACTAATTCCCTTGAAAAGGTTTTAATTTTTTTTTCCCTCTTCTAGAAATCACATACACTTCTTCATAAGGAATACAAAGAGAAAATCAAATTCTCAGCACCTCCCCTGAGGTTTACATAGCGTCTGAAGACACCAGTTTTCTACATTGTTGGCTTTTAATACTAAACCGTATTCAAAGCCAGATGTATCACTTTAATCGGAGATCAGCATGCACACTACTGCATCAATGCATGTACGTATAGTTTACAGTATACTTATTACAACACCAATAAGAAACCCATGGTTTGTGTAAAGTGAGTATGGAGGACAGTCTGCAGTTTTATCTGACATAATACATATATATTTAACTAAACATCATCTGCCAAGTGCAAGGCCCCTTTTACACAGCATGGAGCACATACCTGAATGACATTTCTGTGTGAAACTAGTTCTCACATGCCCGAGTCAAAGAAAAATTTTGTTCCACAATGAAGTCACAAGCAAGAAACAAGGGAGCAAAGTAAGTTTTCATTCTTGTGAGGAGGTTTATTCATGTAAACACATACAATGCAACAAGTAATGCAGAACTACAATTGCCTCAAACCACTGACACCTACTCAAGAGCAACTGTTCTAGAGCCATGTTTCTCCATGTTTTTCCCTTTGGTTCACACAAAACAAGAGGAGAAAGAGGGGACCATATATCATTCACAAAATTAGAGCTACAAGGATCCAATATAAATTAAAAGAAGGCAATCAAACACAAAACAGAGAATACGAAGTTGTTGTTGCCTTTTTTTTGCAGAAGCTAAACCAAATGACAGAACGTAAGAAATATAAGAAACATAAATTGCAAATTCAACTAAATACAGTTGAGCACTGGTAATTCGAGCCCCAGTATTTCGAGGATCCGTGTAGTTTGAGCTAATCTTTAAAAAATTAAGTTTTATGTAAAACTAGATTAAAACCAATTTTCATACATTTCCTACATGTCATATATTGTCCACATGTACGACTTACGCACTTTCGAATATGTTACATTCTGAACTTACTTTCAATTTTCCACATACAATACAAGTAAAACTGTTCCACTATGGGTTTTCATTCCTAATACGCAGAAATAATCTTGGCCTCAGACTGCTAATGCATTTCTATTACAAATGGACAGGTACCATTAGGTTTCGAGGAGTGTGCTTGCTCTTTGTCGAACTTTCACTAATTGGAACTGCCTGACAATCAGTTGTACAGTTGTATACCATCCTTATTGCTAACCATATTTGCTGTGCCTACTCAGCAACAGTGTACATTAAAATACAGTACTCATTTTACAACATTGACTGTCCACTGATGTATGTACTGTAGTTGGTTGTGTTGTAACATCTGTACTGTAATGAGCCCTCCCATTAATTTTGAAGTGTTGTATGTATGCACGTTGTACTGTACATATTTAACTGTGTGTTTCTTAATGTTTTAATTCATACATTACAATGAATGGTAGAAGTAAGAGAAAATTTGTGCCACTGAATGTGAAACTGGAGGCTTTGAAAAGACTAGACAAAGGAGAAACATTAAAAAAAAGCCTTTCTGCTGAGTATGGAATTGGGGAAGTTACAGTTGGAGATTGATGTAAAAACAGAAACAAAATCAGAAGTTTTCATCAAACAAGAGTTCTATTTCGCCATCTGAATGGATGTCAATGAAGAAGACCTGAGTATGAAAAAAAGCGTGAAGCTTTGTTTGTTTTGTTTACTAAACAGAGACCAAAAGGAAATACAATTCTGGGTCTATTCTGCAAGAAAAAGGTGTATTTCTTATAAATGAGTTAATGGAAGGTGAGGACGATTTTACAGCAGGTTCAAGATGGTTGGATAGATGGAAGAAGTGATATGGCATAAGACAGCTTGAAATTTGCAGTGAAAAACTTCCTGCAGATTCTCGAAATGTTACACAATTTTGCGAGAAATTAGGAATTATTATACAAGAAGAAAATCTTACTCCTGTATAACTGAAGAAATAGGGCTACATTATAAAATGCTTCCATCTAGAACTCTAGCCTCAAAAGAAGAAAAGGCTGTCCCGGGCTACAAAAAGCATAGAGAGGTTAACAGTTCTTGGTGCATCAAATGCCAGTGGAAGCCATAAACCGAAGCTACCAGTAATAGTGAAGTCTGCTAAGCCTCTAGCTTTAAAAAACATCACTGCTTTTGCACTGCCTATTACATTCGTCCACCAAAAACCTGCTTCGATATACAAAAATATTTTTAAAAAGTACTTTTTCCAATATTTTGATCCACAGATCAAAAGATACCTAAAGAAAAAGTGCTTGCCTTCCAAAGAAATCTTAACACTTGACAGTGCTGGTTCAGACCCTGATGAGGAAGAAGTACAATGTGACTGAACTTGTGCATTGTTGTTAACCTCTAACATGCCGAGTTTAATAAGCCTATGGACCAAAGCATTTTACAAAGCGGGGGGGAGGGGGGGGGGGGGGGGGAGGGGGGGGGGGGTTGTCACCGTTTGCTTCAGATGCTTCTACAAACAACAGAAGGTGAAGGCAACATCAAAGAATTTCAGAAAAAGGGGAAAAAAAGCTATGATAAAAGACATAGTTCACTGGATAGCCGATTCATGGTCTGAAACAAAGGTGAAGACACTAAAAAAGTCTTAGAACCAGATTTTTACAGAATGAAATGGATACCTACAGTACAGACGAAGACAACCTACCATTGGCAGAATACGAGTGAGGCTTCAGAATGGGTGAACAGTGGTGAACAATTTGAAACGACCAATCTTGTAATTGTTTAAATGGTCAGTGAACCCACTGAAGGCAGTGATGACAAGGAATTGCCTGAAGAAACTATACCAATGATCACGCACATCAAGGATTTAGCAGCACTAGCTGTGGCATTGCATTATATCAAGTAGCAAGCAGAAGCTACTCCAACTGACACCATGCTTCTTAGAAGATGGCATGACATTGCTGCTAACAAATGAAGTTTTATTTTAAAACAAAGGACTAGGGAAAATTTCTTTAAAATGCAACTTATATTTTTGTAATTTGGAAATACGTGCCCATATATGTACATATAACACAGGTATGTACTATACTGTTTTTTATTTATTTTGTAATCATTATTGTGCTCATTAAATATTTATTCACGATTTATCCATTGATTTAGTATTATTTTCATATTATCTGAGTTTTTTATAATTTGACGTAGCCTTAGCGCCAATTAGCTCGAATTACCAGGGCTCTACTGTAATTACATAAACACTATTGCTCTGTAACAGATATGTAACAAATCAGAGTTTATCTTCCTTCGAAGTAACATGCAACTGAGAACTGAAATGCATGCATTCATCTTTTTACCAAAAATTTTCATACAGTGATAAATGTACCTGTATCCCAAAAAGGTAGATATAGATGCTAGAAGTGTGATAGCTGGTGTTATTGTATTGCTAAAAGACTGCAAAAATGCTGCCTTCTGTAGCTGCTTTCTTTCAAAATTCCTAACAGCTAAAACAAAAGAAGGTAATATTTTGATGTAATAACATGGATCTATTTTTACACATGTGTTTATGTACTACAATATGAGAATTAACATGAGTCCAAAAAGATAATGAAACACAACAAAAAAGACAAACATCATGCCACAAAACTAATTATGATAAAAATATGTATGGAACATTAAAACCAACAGTGAAAGAAAGATACTGATGTCTACTACAAAAGAGTTGCCCTTTGGCAGACAAGGCACTGTTACCTGTTCACCACGATGATAAAAAAATAGAGTAATGTGAGCAGAAACCTGTCCTGTACACACACACACACACACACACACACACACACACACACTTCTTTGGTTTATACAATCTGAAGATACGAGAAGCATAAAAAAAAATATCAGACCAATATTCTTTACAGCTTCAAATAATAAATACACTGTGAAAAACTATTCTGTAACAGATTTTCTGGCCAGTACTTACTTCCAGGGACAAAATGTATAGTACCACCAACAGACACATATAAAAGGACAGACACTATCCTCGCTTTTGGAAATACCCTCAGGAAGGAGAGAGGGATGCGTTGGAGAAAGTTAAAAGCCCGTCCGCGTCTTCTTCTCAAGGACGAATAGGATAGTGTGTGTTGGCAACAGTATACATTTTCCCTCCTAGGGGTAAATACTTACCAGCAATTATGTTTCATACAATTTTTTAAATGTGTCTTGAGTGACTTTTCCTTTTGATACACACACTATCTGATTCACACATCCTATAAGATTTTTTAAAAGTTATTTAATATTCATACTAATTAAATTATATTAAGTGATACTTGAAATTCAGTTTACTAACTATGAAATGGATACACAGAAGGACAGTACTACACTTTCCAGAAAGTGATCACCAGTGATATTACCGAGAGGGTATCACTCATTCTTAAAGAACAACTCTCCTATGCCTCAATTATGTAAATGATAAATTTGCAATGGACTGCAGTACTTGTTAAGCATCAATACTGTTAATGGTCTGAAGAGAAAGCATTTCACGTGAAAGTAACAGGTTGACACTTAAAATTGGAGAACCCCTTGCAATATAAACATTTATAGTTAAACACAAGAAACAGTCCACAAAAGGTTTGAAGTCGTGTGTATTGTATAAAAGAACAGAAACCATAATTCTGTATGTGCCAATAAATTGTTTTTGTAAGCAAAAGAGAATTATCTGCAGTTATTATCATCATGATTATAATTACTATTATTAGTTGGGGTACTGCTATAAAGGAAACCATTTTATGGGTATGATCTCATCCTGAAGAAACACCATCTCAACATTCCATTATTTTCTTTGAAACAGAAAGTATTCATAAGCATTGAAGTTGCATATCGGTTTAACCGTTCATTAGATTACTCCACCCAACAAACATTGTGGCACTATTAAATACAGTGGTATAAACAGAAAGAATCCTTAAAATTGATCTCGAAATCGTAAAAGTGAGACTAAACAACGTTTCTCCTTTTAACTGATGATCACACCACACCTTGAGCATGAGTACAAAAGTATAATCTCATACTCACTTGCAATTTTGTTGGCAAAACTGTCTTCCCAAGCGTACATCTTGATAAGACGTATACTGTTTAATATTTCACTCATCAGTCCAACTCTCTGATCTGTAACCTTTACTGTACTAATACGGACCATACTTGTTAAGCTAGCAATCCCTGCCTGAAAATGAATCCTTATGACAGATTATTACATTCAAAATGAGAAACACAAATAGTCAACACAAATTACAAAACATCACTGATTACCATAACTGGATAGAACAGAAGGATAACAACATTTCCAACCAATGCCCATGGTCCAAGAACAAGAAGAGAATATGCAACACACATCACAAACATCACTGGGGTACCTGAGGGTGAAAATTGTTGTCCAGTTAAATTCTTGTTGCAGAAAATTTTATTTCAAATTCAGTATTTATAGTTATTAAATTTACTAACCTAGTAAGAGGACACCCATATGGCAAGCTTCAAAGATTCGTTCCTGCTCATTTGTTACAAAGGTGAGTATTTGACCCAGCACTCTGTCTCCTCCAGTCCGTAGTAACAACATTTTCTTGTATATAAGGTGTTGCATAGCTCCTTGCACTCTTGTTGCTGGAAAGATTTTTGATATTAGGTACAGTGAATTATAGAGCATCATTATTTATCTCACTGTGCACTAAAAAATGGTCACCAAAAATGTAACACTGATTTTCAATTTTTCATTTTTGAGGTACATGACTAACAGCAATATTTATAAATATAATAGAAAGTACATAATTTAATACAGTTGTATCTGATATTAATATGGAATAATAATCTAGGACAATCAAACATAACGCAGGAGGATCTTTATACCACGTTTAAGATTTGTATGTGCGAAGTAAGTTTGTGACGGGTAGGAAAGATAACCTGTGGTTCAAAAGCCATATTAGAATGTTGCTATGAAAACAAGGAGCACTTTCTCACAGAAATAAATGAAACCAAAACCTTCTTTGTAAACAAAGGCTGAAAGATACCAAATAGTGTGTACAGAGAGAGACACACAAGAAGCATTCAAGGACAGCAAAAGTATAAATCTGTTTGCCTATCTGAAGAATAATCATGCAAAGTTTTGGCATTATTTAGAATCAGTACATGAACCAAAGTCATCCATACAGTTGCTCAGTTTTCACAATGCAGCCAAAAAGGACACACACAAGGTCAAAATACTGAATTCTACCTTCCGAAATTATACCACTAAGGAGAATAATTGTTATGAGCATACTCAGAATGTTATAAAGCAGTTACTGCTGACAGTATACATAAAGTATCTGGTAGAAGTTTTATGAGTCTCTTCACAGATGATGCTGTTGTATATAGGGAAATAGCAACAGCAGTAAATGGTAACCAAATGCAGGAAAACCTACAGTTGATTGAGATTTGGTGCAAGAAATAACACCTGACTTCAGCCTAAACAAATGTAACATACTGTGCATACACAGGTTAAAGGACTCACTGTTTGATTACACATTTGGTTGCCAATAATTAGAAACAGTCACTGCTGTTACATATCTATGAGTCCACATCCACTGGGATTGAAAATGTATGTAGGCAGGTGTCCGAGAAATTCTTTCAGAAAATCCTACATAAATTTAATTTACCTACAAAGGAAGTAGCTTATAAAACCTGTAAACAAGTGATTCTTGAGTACTCAATATCAGTTGGTACCCTTACCTGATTCTATTAATAGGGGAAATAAAAAGGACAAAGAGCACAGCATTGCAGCAAGAGTTCGTATAGCAAATATACTAGAGTCATGGAGGTCATCATAAAGCTCTTGTGACAAACTCAACAACAGTGGTGATATGCTCAATGGAGAGGTATGGAACATACTCCAAAGCTCATTCAATAAATAATACACTACAATTTTTTTTCTCAGAACCCCTTCATCCTCAAGAGTCAGAATTTGGTGACAATTTCAATCATTATTTCTTTTACATGTACCATTTTACTAGCCTGCCTCCATAACATTCTATGGACTTAACGCCAGCATTGTGTAAGAGCATGTATTCCCTATTGGTAGTAACACTTGTCCTGTCCTCGTAGCCATGTTTTCACAGCATGAATTATGCACTCATCAGAGGGAGCTCCCTTGAATTTCTTCTTTTTTGTGATTGTGGATGGTGCCGCTCCAGTGACCACCTTTCAGTTACTGGCACAAAGTGATGCACCAAGGCTTCATCTTCTGTCACCTGTCACAATCTGTGACAGCAAAAAATTCTCAGCTGATCTCAAACTACTTTAACGGTTCAGGTGAAATGACTCTTCTTTGAATCTTGTGGTCTGCTGTGAGCATTTGTGGAATCCATCCTGAGCACACTTCTGCTATATCAAAGAGTGTCTATCATTGCACATGCACTTCCAATGCTCGCTCGTAGCTGTAGAGCCAACTTTCAAGTTGTGATGTGCCATTCTGCTCAGTAATGACATCTGCACAATTCACAATTTCACAAACTGTGGCTGTCACAGAACATCCTGAAATGATCAAGGAGCTCAGTCGCTGCACTTCCAGATGCTTCAGCTTTTTTCTTTTTACCCATTGCCCAACACTACTCTTATCATCTGGATCATTACCATACACTGCATACAAAGTTTATGGATTACACCATGAATTTTATGAACCAAAGGTTACTCTGACTGAAAAAGGTTCACACAGTACACGTGTAGATGCAGAATTATGAAATCATGGACTTCTTTAACAAGCATTAAACCATGAATTTTCTGAAGCAAAGGTTACTTTGACTGAAACAGGGGAGAAATAACAAGAGAAGAGAAGATATAGGGGCAAAGTAAAGGGAATGACAGATCCAACATCAAGCTGTAGATGCATGAAAGAAATTGACTGTCATGTAGCACTCATAATACCATCACTGATGTGCATGATACTACAAAAATCCTGCTGCCTCTCTTAACTCCATTAATGAAGAGACAGATATGATCCAATGGTTGAAAATTGAAGGACGTGGATAATTTTGGGTACTATGAAGAACAGTATTATTATTATTATTATTATTATTATTGTTGTTGTTGTTGTTGTTGTCGTCGTCGCCGTCGTCGTCACAAACAGCACGACTTATTTTCTAAAGCATAACTCATTGCAAACACTTCAAAATGTGCACAATTAATAAAGATTCTGCATGCCACTATGCGACATTGATATTTTCAAACTGGAAGTCTCTAATGAATAATGTGGCATGAATAATCATCTAACAAACATATTAGCAACTTTAAGAGAATTGTGTCGGCCCACTCAAATTCTCAACCCAGCTGTGGCTCCCAACTGTTACACAGTGCCTGCACTAAACAACAACAGAAACAACAACAATCAGACTTTATTCAAAACATTGTCAGCAGGCAGCAATTATTTTGAAATTCTGCATCGGTGAAACAAAAGGCACTGCAACATAGTCACTGCAAAAAGCAATTTAATTAGTTGACTCTCAAATGTTATAAGTAATAGCAAGTATCTCTGTATGTGACAATATAGGATCCTCACACACTGAGCACTAAGGAGCATCTCTCTGAGATGATGTGAGTACTTAGTAAAGCAGAAAAATATCGAAACTAAATGTTTCCATTAAAGAAGATTGCAGAAAACACTTTACCTGTTTATCATACAGCTAATGAGATGTTTACTTATTTACTACATTAACAAATCTTCTCTCACAAACTTAACCACCAATATACCAATTTAAAAAGTTATCATCTAGCTTGCAAGAGGTCAACTGTCAGTGTGGCAGTCAGAACAACAAACTAACACGTTGTACTGTATATATTTCTGAATATTCAACATGAAGGTGGCTCTTGATAGGTATAGTGAGCAGCTGCATTGCATTCTGTTGCTATTATTTATAATTTCTGGGAACGAACTGCAGAGTAGGACGTGTTAGATAACCATGTAGTCCGCCTCCTTAGCTCAGTGGCCAGCATGTCTGGCTACTACACAGAGGACCCAGGTTTGATTCCTGGTACTACCAGCAGAGTTTTGCTTGGTGAAAGGACTGGAATGGGATGCACTAACCCTCTTTTTTAAGGGGCAGATCGAGGAGTTACTTGGTTGAGAAATGGCACCTCCAAGGTCAAGAAAGCCAACAACAATCAGGAGAATGGTGTGCTGATCCCATGACAGCATCCGAATTATGCCACTGGCAGAGTACGGCAGTAGATGGTTAGGCCCAACTGCCCTGTCTGGGCCAGAATACAGAGCTTTGTTTTTATTCTTTAAATGGCCACCTGCATACTGGGTATAGATATCTTGTCTAAAAAGGGTACTCTATTTTAAATCAATAATGCATTCAATTCACACAGTTAGTTCTTTTCAGGTGCTCTTAGAAAACAGATCTATGCTTTTTAATGAATCCAGTAGCCTACCTGACAATATCAAAATTTGTGGCTGGTTTTGGAAAAGAAATTTGATGCACACTGCTCCCTTAACCACTGACGGTCAAATCAAGTATAATATGCTAACTTTTTCTTGACAGATGCAGATGTGTGGAGCTCCAACTATGACTGTTACTCTGATATATCAGGGAGGGGGGGAAGTATCAATATATCGGAGGAAACAATATTGACATATCTGCCTATAAAAATATTGGCTGCACATAGTAAATACGCTGTCTATTTTAGAGCTGTATATTTAAGTATTGCCCCCCCCACCCATGAACCATAGACCTCGCCATTGGTGGGGAGGCTTGCGTGCCTCAGCGATACAGATAGCCGTACCGTAGCTGCAACCACAACGGAGGGGTATCTGTTGAGAGGCCAGACAAACGTGTGGTTTCTGAAGAGGGGCAGCAGCCTTTTCAGTAATTGCAAGGGCAACAGTCTGGATGATTGACTGATCTTGCCTTGTAACACTAACCAAAACAGCCTTGCTGTGCTGGTACTGCGAATGGTTGAAAGCAAGGGGAAACTACAGCCGTAATTTTTCCCGAGGGCATGTAGCTTTACTGTATGGTTAAATGATGATGGCGTGCTCTTGGGTAAAATATTCTGGAGGTAAAATAGTCCCCCAATCGGATCTCCGGGCGGGGACTACTCAAGAGGATGTCGTTATCAGGAGAAAGAAAACTGGCGTTCTACGGATCGGAGCGTGGAATGTCAGATCCCTTAATCGGGCAGGTAGGTTAGAAAGTTTAAAAAGGGAAAGGGATAGGTTAAAGTTAGATATAGTGGGAATTAGCAAAGTTCAGTGGCAGGAGGAACAAGACTTCTGGTCAGGTGACTACAGGGTTATAAACACAAAATAAAATAGGGGTAACGCAGGAGTAGGTTTAATAATGAATAGGAAAATAGGAATGTGGGTAAGCTACTACAAACAGCATAGTGAACGCATTATTGTGGCAAAGATAGATACGAAGCCCACACCTACTACAGTAGTACAAGTTTATATGCCAACTAGCTCTGCAGATGACAAAGAAATTGAAGTGTATGATGAAATAAAAGAATTTATTCAGATAGTGAAGGGTGCTGAAAATTTAATAGTCATGGGTGACTGGAATTTGAGAGTAGGAAAAGAGAGAGAAGGAAACGTGGTAGGTGAATATGGATTGGGGGTAAGAAATGAAAGAGGAAGCCGCCTGGTAGAATTTTGCACAGAGCACAACTCAATCATAGCTAACACTTGGTTCAAGAATCATAAAAGAAGGCTGTATACATGGAAGAGGTATGGAGATACTGACAGGTTTCAGATAGATTATATAATGGTAAGACAGAGATTTAGGAACCAGGTTTTAAATTGTAAGACATTTCCAGGGGCAGATGTGGACTCTGACCACAATCTATTGGTTATGATCTGTAGATTAAAACTGAAGAAACTGCAAAAAGGTGGGAATTTAAGGAGATGGGACCTGGATAAACTGACTAAACCAGAGATTGCACAGAGTTTCAGGGAGAGCATAAGGGAACAATTGACAGGAATGGGGGAAAGAAATACAGTAGAAGAAGATTGGGTAGCTCTCAGAGATGAAGTAGTGAAGGCGCAGAGGATCAAGTAGGTAAAAAGATGAGGGCTAGTAGAAATCCTTGGGTAACAGAAGAAATATGGAATTTAATTGATGAAATGAGAAAATATAAAAATGCAGTAAATGAATCAGGCAAAAAGGAATACAAACATCTCAAAAATGAGATCGACAGGAAATGCAAAATGGCTAAGCAGGGATGGCTAGAGGACAAATGTAGGGATGTAGAGGCTTATCTCACTAGGGGTTAAGATAGATACTGCCTACAGGAAAATTAAAGATACCTTTGGAGAAAAGAGAACCACTTGCATGAATATCAAGAGCTCAGATGGAAACCCAGTTCTAAGCAAAGAAGGGAAAGCAGAAAGGTGGAAGGAGTATATGGAGGGTCTATACAAGGGTGGTGTACTTGAGAACAATATTATGGAAATGGAAGAAGATGTAGAAGAAGATGAAATGGGAGATACAATACTGCGTGAAGAGTTTGACAGAGCACTGAAAGACCTGAGTCGAAACAAGGCCCCCGTAGTAGACAACATTCCATTAGAATTACTGACGGCCTTGGGAGAGCCAGTCCTGACAAAACTCTACCATCTGGTGAGAAAGATGTATGAAACAGGCGAAATTCCCTCAGACTTCAAGAAGAATATAATAATTCCAATTCCAAAGAAAGCAGGTGTTGACAGATGTGAAAATTACCGAACTATAAGTTTAATAAGCCACAGCTGCAAAATACTGACGCGAATTCTTTACATACCGATGGAAAAACTAGTAGAAGACGACCTCGGAGAAGATCAGTTTGGATTCAGTAGAAATATTGGAACATGTGAGGCAATAGTGACCCTACGACTTATCTTAGAAGCTAGAATAAGGAAGGGCAAACCTACGTTTCTAGCATTTGTAGACTTAGAGAAAGCTTTTGACAATGTTGACTGGAATACTCTCTTTCAAATTCTAAAGGTGGCAGGGGTAAAATACAGGGAGCGAAAGGCTATTTACAATTTGTACAGAAAGCAGATGGCAGTTATAAGAGTCGATGGACATGAAAGGGAAGCAGTGGTTGGGAAGGGAGTGAGACAGGGTTGTAGCCTCTCCCCGATGTTGTTCAATCTGTATATTGAGCAAGCAGAGAAGGAAACAAAAGAAAAATTCAGAGTAGGTATTAAAATCCATAGGGAAGAAATAAAAACTTTGAGGTTCACCAATGACATTGTAATTCTGTCAGAGACAGCAAAGGACATGGAAGAACAGTTGAACGGAATGGACAGTGTCTTGAAAGGAGAATATAAGATGAACATCAGCAAAAGCAAAACGAGGATAATGGAATGTGGTCAAATTAAATCGGGTGATGCTGAGGGAATTAGATTAGGAAATGAGACACTTAAAGTAGTAAGAGAGTTTTGCTATTTGGGGAGCAAAATAACTGACGATGGTCGAAGTAGAGAGGATATAAAATGTAGACTGGCAATGGCAAGGAAAGCATTTCTGAAGAAGAGACATTTGTTAACATTGAGTATAGAATTAAGTGTCAGGAAGTCATTTCTGAAAGTATTTGTATGGAGTGTAGCCATGTATGGAAGTGAAAAATAGTTTGGACAAGAAGAGAATAGAGGCTTTTGAAATGTGGTACTACAGAAGAATGCTGAAGATTAGATGGGTAGATCACATAACTAATGAGGAAGTACTGAATAGGATTGGGGAGAAGAGAAGTTTGTGGCACAACTTGACTAGAAGAAGGGATCGGTTGGTAGGACATGTTCTGAGGCATCAAGGGATCACCAATTTAGTATTGGAGGGCAGCGTGGAGGGTAAAAATCGTAGAGGGAGACCAAGAGATGAATACACTAAGCAGATTCAGAAGGATGTAGGTTGCGGTAGGTACTGGGAGATGAAGAAGCTTGCACAGGATAGAGTAGCATGGAGAGCTGCATCAAACCAGTCTCAGGACTGAAGACCACAACAACAACAACATTTAAGTATTGATTTATTATTAGACAGTCTGTAAACCAACAAGCTAGCAGCCTGCCTATCATCCTTAGAGCAAGAATTGAAAGGAAAATGATGCAAATTGAGGTCTGGTGATAACCATTTTGCTACCAATGGTAACTGCATGTAAGTGGCACAACTGAAGGTGTATGATGGGTCCACTGTTTGGCTTCTACCAGTTTTTCGATTCTTCTGTAAAAATGTGTGTATTTTTTTTACTGTACTTAATGAACTGATAGACTTTCTTTGGAATTGGAATTATTATATTGTTCTCAAAGTCAGAGGGTATTTTGCCTGTCTCATACATTTGCTCACCAGTGAAAGAATTTTGTCACGGCTGGTTCCCCCAACGCTATCAGTAGTTCTAACAGAACGCTGTCTCCTCCCAGGTCTTGTTTCGCTTAAGGTCTTTCAGTGCTCTGCCAAATTCTTCATGCAGTATCATATCTCCCATCTCATCTTCGTCTATGTCCTCTTCCATTTCCATAATACTGCCCTCAAGTACATCCCTCGTGTATACACCCTCTAAAATACTCCTTCCCCCTTTCTGATTTCCCTTCTTAGCTTAAGACTGGTTTTCCATCTGAGCTCTTGATATTCATACAGGCAGTTCTCTTTCCTCTAAAGGTCTCTTTAATTTTCCTGTAGGTGGCATCCATCTTCCCCCTAGTGATATATGCATCTAAATCCTTAGATTTGTCCTGTAGCCATTCGTGCTTAGCCATTTTGCATATCCTGTCAATCTCATTTTTTGAATGTTCATATTTTCTTTCTCTTGCTTTATTTACTGCAATTTTGTTTTTCTCCTTTCATCAATTAAATTCAATAGCTCTTGTGTTACCCAGGGATTTCTACTAGCCCTCATCTTTTTACCAACTTTAGTCTCTTTCAAAGCTCCCCAATTCTTCTTCTACTGTATTCCTTTCCCCTGTTCTTGTCAACTGACCCCAATGCTCAATCCAAAACCCTCTTCAACCTCTTGTTCTTTCAATTTATTCGGGTTCCATCTCCTTGAATTCCGGCATTTTTGCAGTTTGTTCAGTTTTAATCTACAATTTATGTCCAATAAATTGTGGTCAGCGTCCACATCTGCCCCTGGAAATGTCTTACAATTTAATAACTGGTTCCTAAATCTCTGACCTACCATTATATCATCAGTACGAAATCTTCCATTGTCTCCAGGTCTCTTCCACATATACAACTCTCTTTCATGATTTTTAAACAAAGTATTAGCTGTGATTAAATTATGCTCTGTGCAACAGTCCATGAGGTGGATCCCTCTTTCATTCCTTTCTCTCAGTCCATATTCAACTACTATTTTTCCTTCTCCTCCTCTGCCTTTTCCTACTATCGAATTCCAGTCACCCATGACCACCAAATTTTCATGTCCCTTAATTATCTGGGTAATTTCTTTTATCTCATCAGACATTTTTGCAATCTCTTCATCATATGCAGAGCTAGTTAACATATAGACTTGTACTACAGTGGTGGTTGTGTGTTTCGTGTCTACCTTGGCTACAATGATGCATTCACTATGCTGTTCACAGTATATTATTTTATCCAGTATCAAACGTATTCCTGCATTATCATTATTTGATTTTGTATTTATAACCCCGTATTCACCTGGCCCACTGTCCTGTTCCTCCTGTCAACGAACTTCACTAACTCCCACTACATCTAGCTTTAATCCTTAATCTATGCATTTCCCTTTTTTAAATTATTAATGGAAAATCTCATATAAACATGTGAAACAAATACTAACAAAGAGATAGAGGGGCTGGCCAGTACTTAGCTCAGTACAGCCGATAGATAACACAAAACAGAACAGAAAATTTATATCCACTTTCCCTTCTTCCCTTTTCCCCCCTCTCTCCTCCCTGATGAAGGAACAAAGTTCCGAAAGCTAGGAATGTAAATTTTCTGTTCTGTTTTGTGTTATCTATCGGCTGTACTGAGCTGAGGTAAGTACTGGCATTTCCCTTTTTTAAATTTTCTAACCTACCTACCCGATTAAGGAGTCGGGCATTCGACGCTCCGATCTGTAGAATGCCAGTTTTGTTCCTCCTGATAATGTACTTCTCATTAATGTGTGTTCACTGTATATTCATGTCATTTACATGCTTCTTAACACTGTTTGAGCATATGCACTCAGTCATCTGTACAAAAGGCATTTGTGCAAGCACCTACAACTAATATACACTCCTGACATACAAGCTCATCACATTTCATTCTTTCCTTTTTTACATAAATAAAGAAGTGTATAAATGAATAAATAAATAAATAAATAAGATCTTGCAAGATTCCTATATTCAAGAAAGCTTCAATCTACCAGACATTTTAGGACTTTTTCTCATACTACAGAATACAACATACCTAATCTTCAACCAACATTCTCTAAGCAAATAAATGGACTGTTTCAAAGGTATCATATTCAGTAAGTAATAAATGGTGTGCACTACAACATTATATGTCTGAAACTACAAAGTTATGAAAAATGGTCCTCGGGATGTTTCTAGTGCTGTCTCACACAACAATTCAATTACTCTTTTACATTTGATTCTATAATTTACAGGCAAGTAGTCAAAATAACAATAGCCCAGTGAAAATTAAGCAAGTTGAATATTTGTTACATAGCACAGTGAAACCCCTGTTTTATGTTTTTGGTGGATTCCACACTTAAAAACCACAAAGTTGAGGAAAATGCAGAATCAAGGAAAACGTTAAAACCCCCACAATACAAGCAAAACATATTTAATTGACATATATGATTAAAAATTGTAATCCCCACCAGTACGTTGTATAACATCCGAATAAGTGAAGCAAATTATAAGCGGCATTCAAATGAAACCCAGTCACTAGTATAAAGTAACGGTAACGATTTTATGTAGTTAAAAATAGTACACATACTCAAAAATAGTCGCCAAAACTGTTGGCACATTTATCTCACTGTGACACTAGCGAGTCGATTCCATCCTTGAAGAAGCTAGTAGGCTGCTGTCGGTTTCAGGCCAGGATCCAGTCACACATTTCATCATCTGTTGCAAATTGATGTCTGCGAATAGCTTGTTTTAGAGGCCCAAACACGTGGAAATCACACGGTGAAAGGTGCAGACTGTACTGTGAATGTTCCAGCATTGCCCACCGAAACTGCTGCAATGTCGTCTTCACTGCGTTGACCTTGTGTGGGCAGGCATTATCATGCAGGCGGATAATGCCACTGGACAACATGCCTCGGCGTTTCAACGTGATGGCTCGTCTAAGGTTCTGTAAAGTGGCTTGATAATGCTGGCATTGATGGTGTTTCTCTGTTACAAGAGCTCGACAAGCAGTGAGCCCTTGTTGTTGAAAAAGGACATCAAGACCTTACCAGAACTGGTGCGCATGGCCTTTAATTTCTTTGGAGATGGTCAAGTTGCATGTTTCCGCTGCTTGCTCCGACACTTGCTTTCCGGTACAAAACGGTGACACCGTGTTTTGTCACCTGTGGCAATACGCAACAGAAAGCTGTATGCCTCCTCATGATAACATTGCAGATGACTCAAAGACTGTGCCATTTGAATATTGCGCTGTTCGGTGGTCAGTTGGTGGGGAACTCACTGCGCACAGATTTTTCAAAACTTCAAGTGTTTATGCATTATGGTGTGGGCGGTGCTGACGCTAATACCCAGTAACTGATGGATCTCGTCAACGGTGATTCTGCAGTTGTCCAAGGCTAAAGCATTCACTTCCACAACCACTTCTGCTGTGATGACATGATGAGCCTGTTCAGGATGAGCATCGTCTTCCAGTGACTCGTGCTTCTGAAGGAATTGTTTGTGCCATTCCACAACACTTGAACGACTCAGACTGTACTCAGTCGATACATTTCCGGCCTCCAACTCCCTCCGCCACCAAAAATCGAATCACTCCTCGCTATTCCTGCTTACTTGCCTGCATGTTCGGTAGTGGACGAAGACTTGTGTGACCACCCTTCTCTTCAGTGTGAAACCACACTGGCTCTATACAACACCAAAAGGTGTGCATGTGTCAGTCTCTCTACCAATAGATGTCGTTACCATACCCACACTTACGTGGTGCTACCTTACGTGTACGGCAAAGGTAGACACTGACCAGGTTTTATTTGAATGAACATCATAAATGTACAATACAATGTTTATATAATAATTAGTGGTAATGAATTTCATCAGTTGTTAATAAGTCACAAATGTGTAACAGCAAGTAAAAACTCCTCAAAAAATTGAAATTGTTGTCTGTGTACAAGGTAATCGAGCTATTTTCCGATATGCCACGACCACGTATTGTATATCAAAACACGCATTTTTGAGACATCTTTCCTTTACGTTCACCCGGAAAAAATAAAAAATTGATGAACATGGTGAATTAAACCATGAACTGAAGTATGGTGAATGGTGTTGGAATCTAATATGTGGGGTTGTGTATTTTTCTTCTGTAGCCAATGGCAGTTTAATTGGATCGAGTAGACATCAAGCTACGAACACACTAATCTTGAGACATGTTTTTGAAACATGTTTATGGCTATTTTATGTGGACATCATTTTGAAACATCTTTCAAAACATGGAAACTCAGTGTCCGTACAGATCAAAGGAAACAATGTTTCAGCCAGCTACCACATGTCACTACTAAATGGTGCAATCATATGTTTGTATGCTGTATTGTGTTATCTGTCATATTGAGTTGTTACATGTTTTGTTTTCTCTTGCTGTATTAAGTTTTTCAAAAAATTATTGCAGTATGCGAGGCAGCAGATCGTCGAGCTGTTATCGTTGTACCATGCTGACAGCTGCTTGTGGAATATATGAAGTAAGCAGTACAAGAACAGCAATAAAAGAAAATGCTCTGCAGAAAACTGCTGCTATATTTGGTAGAATACTGAGAAAGACTGTAGAAAAGATAGTAAGGTCATTTGTCGTAGCTTGCTTCAAAATGTGAAATAATCTGCTGGTCCATAGGCTGGAGTAATTGAGTGGTGTTAGGAGGCAGAAACTGGATCTTGATGAACTGAAATTCTCCAAGGATGTGGTCTTGTAGACCTGGAAAATGGGCAGGAGCATTGTCCATAACAAGCAAGGCATTGAAGGGCAGATTCATTTTGAAGCAAATAGTTTTTCACCAAAGGACCAAACACTTCACCGATGCAATCACAAGAAGATCATGCATCACCCAAGCCTCGTTGTTGGACCTCCACATCACATTTAAGCTCTTCTTCAGTATTTTACACTTCTTGAAGGTTCATAGAGTTTTTGAATGATAAACAAGCAGCAGTTTAATTTTCAAACTGCTGCTTGCATTGGCACAGAACAGCAGTGCGAGGCAGCCTTTCATTGGCTTTTGACCGAACAATGCATTTCCTCTGCTGTTATAAAGGTACACTTCAGCATCTTTTTCCAGAAAAGACCCATCTCTTGCGGCAGATGATCCTCAGAACCCGTAAGAAACTTGAAGTTGCTGATGAAGTTTCTATTGTTTATTATGTGAACTGTGTATTAAGGGAGATGCTCATTAAATGAGGTTCCACTGTAGTAGGTTTACAACCAATTACTTAATTCTTTGATAAACGCAACCTTATTCTGTAAAACTACGAAACACTGACAGATGCTTTAGGCCTTTGGGTCAAAAGACACACTAAATAAATAAAAAAAGGATGAACGACGGCACTGTCTTTCATTTTGTTTGCACAAACCTTCCTGTTTTAACACTCTGCCGTCCGGCGACACCACAAAATGTCATGAGCGAAATAGTGGTCAACGGCCAGCGACACCACAGTGGTGTCGCGTACATGGTATTGCTCAGTGGCCGGGGACACCACAGTGGTGTCGACAGCACAGTATCGCGCAGCAGTTGGCGACAGCACTTTGGTAGCTTTCGCATTCTGTTGGTGTTTTGTTTAGGTAACAGTAAGTTACACACTTCAACAAATTTTTTGTTTTGATAAGTACTTGTGCCCTTTCATCATGGCAGACGAAAGAGGTGATACGATTATTTACAATGAATGCGCAGAGCAAAACTTGGAGGTTTCCACTACATTGCATATGACTCCTCATGATCCAAAAGACAATGCAATTAAACAAATATATGAAACAAACAAATTCTGTAATTATTTACTTATGTATATCTTCGAAATTTCAAGAAAGTAGGGGAACATGGTTGAGAACTTATGAGAACTAATGATGAGATTAGTAAAACTTATCAATTTATAATCTCCCGATAATGTCAAGAATGGCCAGCGACAAGCCAAGTAATCTGAATTAGTGCTGCTGGTGCCAAGCGAATAAATTTGTACAAGACATGTGGGCAGCAAAGTGCTAATAATGCAGCAGCGCATACTACAGTTTCCTCATCTCTAGACATGACATGGCTGACAATATGAATACAGTACAACAAATAGCAGTGCAGGTAATGTGAATATACTGAGAAATGTTAGCTGCCTGTGCGAACAGAAGCAGGGACCAGAAAGAAACTCGGAAACAGATGCAAAACACTGTAGAAAATAATGTTTCCAATAGGAACATGTTTCCAATGGCAGTGTGTATACGGCTTAACACTACTTTTTGCAGCGATGATAGTGGGCTTTAGACTATTGACTTTCGCGAGTTCTTGTAAACGACCCCTGTGTAAACTGTTTGCATTTCACTGATTCATTTCTTTCGTAGTGGGTGACATACGGTTCATCCACGGTAAGTTGACAATTGAGGCAGCTGCTATTGGGAACAGCTGTGCCCCTGCATTAAGGCTCCGAGAGGAGAGAAGGGACGAGGGGAAGACAACATTGACTGCTTGCAGCAGTGCTGGCACCACTGCCCACATTTTGTGCTGATCATGAAATCGGACGCGTCACTCGTGGAAGTACTGTCCGCCTACGTGACACTTCCATGGTATGGGAAATCACCTAATTTGTTGATGTATTCATGCTGGAGAGTTTTACCTACAACTTACGTAGTATTTATTTATCACAAATAATGAAAAATGAAAGTAAAGAATGCACAACTTACAACACTATGAATCGAATGTCAAAAAACAATTTTTGAAATCTGATTGCTCTTTGCATTTATTAAATACAGCACAACAGTGATGTTAACTCAGAATGACGTTCACTAAAGACTAAAGATCACTGCCATTTGTGTTCAAGATCACCTTCATCATCATCACCGTCATCATCATAGCCTGAGTGTGTCATACTGATGATAACATAATCTATGACCATTTCCACTATTCCAGCTCGTGTCCAATACTCTTGCTCCAGCTGCTGCACATTCCTGCAGTAACCTTGCCAGTCCTGTGCAGTAACTGAAAGAAACGCAGCATTAATAAGATCTTTCCTTTGACATGTCACTATGAGGTGATTCAGGAATTCCCACTTAATTCCTGGAACCAGTCGACGCAGCTGCATATCCATAGAAGAGGATTGGCTAAACGTTTCAAGTAAGTCAACTGTAAGAGATGTGTGAATTTCGCAATCCAGTTTTGCAGCGCTTCTCTTGTCGCCGAAACCATTAGAACATGTCACCAGTGAAATTGTTCTCCCTGAAATAGTGTTTTATTTTGACCCATGCCAGTTGTATCGGATTTAGATTGATCACTATAGGGCGGTAACCGGACTATTTTGTGGCCTCTGCTCTCAGCGATTTTATGAACAAACACACACTTTCACGTCTGGTCTGTTTTCTTCTATTTTAGGAATAGTTAAGCCTTCCTCATTGAGTTGTTCCAGTTTATTTGCTTGTCTCGCAACCACTCTAACAATGTAATCCTGAAATCATATTTATCAGGCATTCTGTCGAACTTCCTGCTGTGATATGGCGCGTCGTCCATACAATCACAAAATTGGGTGGAATATAGGAACCAACATAACTGCTAACACCTCCTCCCCCTCCATCGATGTCCTGTAGTTTTGTCAACTTCAAGAAATTCACAAGTTAGTGAAAACAGTTCTTGCATGAAACTTCCTGACAAACTAAAACTGTGTGCCACACCGGGTTCCCAGGTTCAATTCACTGTCTGGCACACAGTTTTAATTTATCACGAAGTTTGAAAATGACATACGCTCTGATGTAGGGTGATAATTCATTCTAGCTTTTTGTATCTTGCTGCACATACTTGCCAGATTTGTCATTTTGTGGAAGTTTTTCTTAAACTTACAGAAGCTGTGTGTGTTCAGTACCAATGCAAAAAGGTCAGTGTCAAAAACGAAAATGGCACAAAGAAAGATGGGCCGACAGAAATGTACCACTGGAACCCCCCAATACATGTAGTTGGCACCTCTACTCAGGGAATTGCGAAACGACTTTACTAACCTTCTCTCTCTCTCTCTCTCTCTCTCTCTCTCTCTCTCTCTCTCTCTCTCTCTCTCTCTCTCTCTTTTACCAGAAGGGAAAGGAAAATGGCAGTACAGAAGTCTTTAAACATTAATGCTTTACATTTTTGATAATAGTAGTAAATACTGCTTGCAAATATCTAAGAGTAATTAAAAGGCAGTCTCTCAGTGAGATACCACACCAAATTTTTGTTTCCTGTTATCGAATATTTGGTTATACAACATTAGAGGAGGAAAGTTGCTATTCACCATATAGCGGAGATGTTGAGTCGCAATAGGCACAACAAAAAGATTTAACACAATTTTTGTTGTGGCTATCACGACTCAGCATTTCTGTTACATGGCGAGTACCAACTTTCCTTCTGTAATATTGTTGCATTCCATCCTGGATTTTCCATTGTTTGATTATACAATATTGTCAAGTAGAAGAAGGTGTAATTAGATGAATGACGAACACTAATTTCACTTAACAAAGATTTATTCAGCACTTGCACATACAGTCCAGATGAATTTTGAACTCACGACCCTCCATGCAACAGTTTAGTATCATAATCACTACACCACAGAGCTACTCAGCTTCTTCTGTGACATTGCTCCCTCCTTAAGAGAACAGCATCTCGGTGTTATGCCTTCCTAGTCCGGGAACGAGACATCGGTCCCGCATACTCCAACTCCTGACGACTGATTTTCACCCTAGTGGTGATCTCCTTAGAACTTCTTTTGCCGCTACGCTCTTCGTCACCTTTCCGCTTGTTGCCTATCACTGGAGCTTCGAATTTACCCTGGGTTGCAGGATACTTATAGGGCTTCAATCGAAAGACGTGGACCATATCTCTGATCTTTCGTCGTCTTGTGTCAGAGTCGAAATCTTCAACTTCATGTACGTAACATCAGACACGTGTCTTAGAGCCTTATAAGGTCCAAAGTAGTGCCTGATGAGCTTCTCAGAGAGACCAACATTTTGAACAGGAGTGAAGATCCAGACGAGGTCACCAGGCTGGTAGGTGACTAGTGTCATACCTTCGGCGATAGTTTTCTTGAGCCTGTAGCATATGAAGTCTAGCTAACTGCCAAGCTTCTTCAGCTCTGGTTAACACCTGGCTAATGTAGTCGCCGTCCACATCATGAGGATGTAACGGGAGCACTGTTTCCATCATCATACTCACCTCACGCCCACGCACCAGGAAAAATGGCATAAATCCTGTGGTGTCTTGTTTGGTGGTGTTGTAGGCAAACGTCACGCAAGGTAGCACCTCATCCTAGTTGCTCAGCTTGACACTAACAAACTTTGATAGCATGTCGGCCAAGGTCTTATTAAGGCATTCAGTAAGCCCGTTAGCTTGCGGATGGTAGGCAGCAGTCATGTGATCAGTAATGTTGCACCGACGGTTTATCTCTGTCACAAGGCACGATTGAAAAACTTTCCCTCGAGCCGGAATTAATGACCTCGGGGCACCATGCTTTAATACCATGTCTTCCACGATGAATTTGGCTACCTCTGATGCTTCTGTTGTTTTCACGGCTTTTGTAATGGCATAGTGTGTCAGATAATGAGTGCAAACAATAATCCACCTATTGCCACTAGCAGACGTTGGAAAACGTCCGAGGTGGTCAATCCCAACACGCTGGAAGGGCATTTTGGCTGGTGGAAATGGTGTGAGTTGGCCAGGTGGTTTCTGAGGAGCTGGCTTTCTCCTCTGGCACTCTCAACAGTGCAACACATAGTGACGGACACTTCTAAATAAATCTGGTCAGAAAAATCTGTATTGTATGTCTTAATAAATACTAGATGTCCGACCTCAGATGTGTCATGGAATTTCTGTAGAACATCTAAACCCATGTGTTCAGGAATCACTGGTAGCCACCTACTTCCAATCAGATCAAAGTTTTGCTTGCAAAGTAATCCATTAACTACCTTAAATTGTCCTTTCACATCCTCTGACCGATTTAAGGCAAGCATAATTTGAGATATCTTGGCGTCCTCCTCCTCCTCAGCAGAGAGATCCTGGAGTACCGTGAGACAGTCACCATCTTCATCAAAGTCTCGATCGTATTGCACAGGGTTTCTTGAGAGACAGTCGGCATCTTGGTGCTTTCTTCCACTTTTGTATACTATGGTAATGTCATACTCTCGAAGACGTAGTACCCACCTGGCGAGTCGTCCTGTTGGATCCTTAAGATCTGTCAACCAACAAAGTGAATGATGGTCTGTAACAACTGTGAATGGCCTTCCGTAGAGATACTGTCGAAATCTACACATGGCCCGGATCACAGCAAGACATTCTCTTTCTGTAGTTGAGTAGTTTCTCTTGATTTTGTAAGTGTCCTAGAAGCATAGGCTATAACCTTCTCTTTTCCATCTGAAATGTGCACCAGAACAGCACCGATCCCATACCCACTGGCATCTGTGTGTAGTTCTGTAGGTGCTCTCTCATCATACAGACCAAGTACAGGGTCAGTCGACAGAGCCTTTCACAGCACATCGAAAGAATCTTGTTGAGCACCACCCCAGATACATTTAGCATCAGCTTTTAACAAGTCTTGGAGTGGCCTGGCTTTGATACGTAAGTCTTTGATAAAACAACGGTAATAAGAACATAATCTGAGGAAGCATTTCACATCTCTAATACTTTTAGGATCTCACCTTTTCTGTATCTGGCTGCACACCTTCATGAGACACACGGTGACCAAGTATTTTGATTTCTTTTGCTCCAAAGAGACTTTCTTGGATTAAGTTTCAGTCTGCCTTGTTGGGGACACTTAAGAATGGCCCTCAGTCTTTTTAAACGTTCATCAAATAACTCTGAGAACACTATAATGTCATCTAAATAACAAAGACACATTGTCCACTTCAGGTGCCTTAGAAGATTATCCATCAACCATTCAAAAGGTGCCGGTGCATTACACAAACCAAACGTCATTAACTTAACTCTTACAGGCCCTCAGGGGTGATGAACGCACTTTTCTCAAGATCAACCTCATCTACTTCGATTTGCCATTATCCCGAGTACATGTCCATGGTTGAGAAAAACTTAGCCCCTTTCAGACAATCTAATGTACCGTCAATTCGTGGAAGAGGGTAAACATCCCTCTTAGGTATCTTATTTAGCTTTCTGTAAGTAACACAAAAGTGCCAACTGCCATCCTTCTTCCTGGCGAGGACCACTGGTGACGACCATGGGCTCAGCAAAGGTTGAATGATGTCATTCTGTATCTTTTTCTCTACCTCGTCGCGAATTATTCGACGTTCCGTTGCTGACACATGGTATGCTCTCTGGCTTATTGGTCTCCAGTGCTAATCTGGTGCTTCACTGTCGATTTGTCTAATTTGCTCTTCACCTGTGTATTGAAGCATTCAGAGAACTCTTGAAGAATGGCAAATAGCTTCTTCTGTTGTTCCTTAGTGAGATCTGGTGATAGTCGAGCTAGATCTTGTCTCGTAGTGGTAGTGCTGATTTTGCCCACAGACTCGGCATGGGAGGTTTCTATGACACTCAGAAGTTCTTCAATTAATGGCTTAGTGTTTGCCATGCACATGCATCTAGGAAGGATCTGCGGTTCTCGGTGACAGTTATCTATCCACAATTCACCGAATCCGTTCTTAAACGAGACGACAGAGGCTGGGATGACCAAGTTGTTCTTCAGTGGTTTGCTTCTCTTACATTCCACTACAAGATGATTGGGTTGATGCATGGCATGACACTGACATTTACCTTTCCAGCACTGACTGCAGGAATGATCACTTCATCCAGCACACATAGTCTTCACACACTCAAATGCGCATCTTCCTGTCCACAGTATCTCATCTCGTCTAGCATAATCTTC
The DNA here is from genome assembly GCF_021461385.2 of Schistocerca piceifrons. Taxonomy (NCBI): domain Eukaryota; kingdom Metazoa; phylum Arthropoda; class Insecta; order Orthoptera; family Acrididae; genus Schistocerca; species Schistocerca piceifrons. The sequence goes on from NC_060138.1 coordinate 922,823,932, forward strand.
GAGCGACCACTATCTATAATTGCCTGAGAAGCTTTCAAAAAGTCCCATCTGACAATGATGTCATGACTACACTCTTGTAAGACAATGAATTCTAAGGGCTGTGTATGGCCACTTACACCCACACGAATGGTACATCTTCCTGTAGGTTTTACATATTTCCCATCAGCCACCTTCAGCAGAGATGTTTTGCTGTCGACAAATACGGCTTTCTGCAACTGGCAATGGTACTTCTCCAAAATGACTGAATATGATGCTCTAGAGTCCACAAGAGCTTGGGCTGGTCAGTCATCCATGAGGATATCGATGTAGTTTCCTATACTTTTTGTAGTGATCGATGGCGGAGGATTTTTCTGCTCAGCAGCCTCACCTCCAAGGAAGCTTGCACCCTTTAGTTCTCCAGGTTGCGGTGGCTAGGTGATCGGCTGGAGCTTATAAACGGTGATGGAGACCTTGATCGGCGAGTTGGGGAGCATCCTCTCCAGCAGCTAGCTTGCGGCGATGTTGACCTACATCGTCCTGCAACCACATCTTCTTGTTCATCTTCGTCGTCCCAGAGTTGGCGTCAGCTAAGATCGGTCTGCTGTCTTCCGGCATGGGCATCATCAAATATCCACCACCTTTCTCGACAACAGCGCACCACAAGTCCTGGTCAAGTGCACCACATGTCCCAGTCGTCCACAGTGGAAACATACTGGTTGGTCATTATGGGTCATCCAGACATTGGTCTTCCTTGGTGCCCAAACAGGTTCCTCATGCGGCATTGTAGGAACGTAATTCCACCTGGGTCTTGACTTTTTCACTGTTTTAAAGGGAAATTAAGGACGACAGATTGGGTTCAATGTCTGTTCCACTTCCTCCATTATGATCTTTTGAAGCGTCTCTGTTTTTTGCTCGCCGTGCAATCCAAGTGACTTCTGAACTTCCTTTCTCACTATCTGATGAAGAACACTAGTGAAATCAGTTGCTTCCTCCATCACAGACATCGATAAGATGTTTGGAAGCCGTTCAAACTTCTTGCGTGTATTTTTTTTGCATTGTCTCGATATACTGGCACCATTTTATGAAGTCATCTACTGTCGAAACCTCCTTCAGGAGTAGGGCTTGACACATTTCCTCCGCAACACCCTTCATGAGATGTGCAACCTTATCTTCCTCCTCCGTTCTAGGATCCACTATTTTACACAGCTCCAACACGTTCTGAATGTAGGATGCTGTAGTTTCTCCTGGACACTGTGCCCTGCACTTTAATTTATCTTCAGCCTTGCACTTCTGTCATTGTGTGTCGCCGAAATAGTTGCGCAGTTCCGCCTGGAATGCTTCCCAGTTTAAGAACTTCTCATCGTTGTTCTCATACTAATGCTTGGCAGTGCCCTCCAAGTACAAAAATACACTAGCTAAACACACGGTGTCATCCCATTTGTTAAATTTTGCTATATGCTCTTATAGCTGCAGCCACTTGTTTGGATCTTGGCCATCGTCACCGAAGAACCTGGAAGGATGTCTCATGTGGTGGCACACAATTGCTGTCATCGTAACGTTCTCTTCTTCTTCTGTCTCTGATGGATTGCAATCTGTTGCATATGGCTCGAACTCGGGTTTCTTGTTTATAGCATTTAGCCTCTTATGCTTAACAGTACTCATTACATGCTGGAAGTAGTGCCTTATGCAACTGATTATCATTTTAGCATAATTTTATTTTATTGTACGCCAGTACAGCCATAAAAATTGTAAGCAGGTCCGTGGGCTTCCCATCATTATAGGACTAATATAAGTAAGATTCCATAATAGTGGATTCCAGTAGAAGATTCAGTTTTCGTTTGTACGGACATGCCTACCTATGAGATAACACGTGTAGAAGCACATTTTGCCTCCTGATTTGAGCGAGAACAGAACTACCTTTGTGATGTACGCGCCATGACCTGACTTTCTCATAGGCCTCAGAAGCAGTAAACTTGAGTAAGATTTTGTTCTAATGTAAACACCTCAACAAGTGCTTACAGAAGTTATGTGCCAGTAAACACAAGCCTTTCATAATACTTCACATATATGGGCAGCTTGATGCTGGCAGCACTCTGAGACAAATGAATACCTTTCAAATGGTGCCGATTTTCTCTGCTTCTGGCAGCACAAGCCCAATCATCAAGTTATCGTGGCCAAACAGTATGTGCGCAGTATGTCGTTTCAAAGTAACAGTTCAGAGAAAGTACCGTATCACAAATACATCACACTTACCTTTAAACATCAAAGCATCAACGGTGTAAAGCTTCAAGAGATTTTATGATAACTAACGCACAATACAAACTTCAGATGAATAAGGTGTAGCGTGATGGATAACGTCATGGTTAGTTGAGTTAGAGGGTACAGATTTGTAACTCACTGCATGCCAACATTTTTTTCAACTTAGCATTGTTATCACATTCGTTATGATTGTAATACAATATGTTCTGTAATATTCAATGTTGTTAAGTTTTTCTGTCTGTTTAGAGAACAAAAGATGAAATAAATAGTAGCCTGTTTATTTCCAAATGTATGGCGATTGCTGAATGTGTGGTTAGGCAGAAACCTAAGAAAATGGCTTACATTCATGCGAATGAAATGAGCAGCAATAAAATTCATGTTGTTCCTTTCACAAATACTTCGCTGCTTATCTCTGAATATGTGGTGGTTTCCGAGTGTGTGGTTAGGCAGGAACCTATGAGGACAGCTTAAATTGCTGCAAGTGAAATGATGAGCAATAACATCCATATTCTGCCTTGTCATAAATATTTCACATGTTGGACAACCACAAACATATTCCTCTAAAGATTTCTTGGTACAACTGAGATTCTCCTGTCACTAAACCATCCTTAAAAATCGATTTTACGCTATAGCAGTCGACAAATCGATTGCCTCGATCCTGGTCGCCTTCACAGTCACGATAACGTCAGTTCCTGCAAAAAGCAGTGTGAAATGTACTCGATCCATCATCACTGGACGGTGAAGCTAAATGTTGCAAGTTGTGTTGGCAATGCCAATCACAGATTAAGTCAGCATTTCCTATCTCACATCTCCCCTCTCCGCAATGGCATAAAATATTCCCTTGACTCCACCCTCACCCACAGTACAAACCATGTATCTTTTGTGCCACTTACAGCTCATTCAGTCACATCAAATGTCAATAGGAAGAAAACAAAATGAAGTCAAGTAAGAACACAGAACTGAGTAAATTTTACTAGGAAGAAACATAGAAACAGGGCATTTTTAGCATTGATCTTGTGGGTTTTTCACAGGGGCTACAAATTTATGTTGTACAACTGTGGAAAACATAAAATCAGAGAATATAAAATTGAAGTTCCGCAATAGTACTGTACAAACACTATTACATACGTAACTGCAGTGTTGCAAACCCCAACTCACTTGTACATAGCAAAACAACTGCATGTGTGACATGAAAACCGTAGATGGTACAGTGAGAAAGATACCAAACAGCAGAGTGGGCCACCTTAGCTGCATGCTGTTGGAAGTTGGTAAAACAAACTGTGGCAACAATTTCTGATCCCAAGTACAGTACCCAGGAAGTTCAGCTGGCAAATGCTATGATACATGCCACTTACAGCTCTTTGCTGTTACCTTCCCTACTAAATAAGACTAACTCAATTACACATATATGGATTACTTTTAAGGTAGCTAATAGAAGGATGATATCGTCCAATACTGTACAGAAAAAAGTTTTATCAAGGTGACGAGCACATATATCATCAGACAAGAAAGGAATTGTTTGTAATAATGTATTAGGGGACAGTTGCTCTTTTGAGCTTGAACCGTATCCTTAGAAACTTTGATCAAAATCAGTCAACTCAGTGGACTGGAATGAAATTTTACTATGTACATTTTCTCATTTTCTTGCGCTTAATCAGAAGGCAAAAAGGGTCTAGCTCCTCTGTAGTCTCACAAAAAAGGCCTTGAAGAAATGTTTCAAGTTGCACAAAACACGAATACAGGCATGTAAGCAATCAAATGGGCCAATTTTGCAGGCATCTACCACTAAATTGGACATTATTGATAAGTATATAAATTTGCCATATCATTTCTTCTGTGGCAGATACTGAGCACAATAGTTTCTGATACAGCATAGAAAAATATCTGCAATAAACTGTTTGTGCCCTGACATTGAGGTGATGTGTTTTGATGCAATTTGGTATACGATAGGGACACAGTGCGTCACAACAAATAATTCCCCTAATGTGCTCAGTCTCATTTCTTTTTTTGTCAAATCTCATTAAAAAGGAGACCATTCTGTCTACTGATGAGTTCCAGTCTACTTTCAACAATGATGTGGGTGGGAAACCTTGAGGTGAATGGACATACACCCATGTTTTTCCACATGAAACTGTGACAGCATAATTCTACTAAAATGCATCACTGATGTTTATGTTTAACCTCCAGGTAATGCTAGCTTAAGATCAAAGACCAGATGATGTTCTTGCCACCCTGAGAACAGTTTGGCAAGAAGAATGGTATTTGGTTACTACTGAACACATAGTCAACTTAATTAGAAGTAGATACTAAACCTAGTTAAGTTTACCTGTATGGAGGCCCATCACATATCCAGCTCCAAAGCAATAATTACGAAGTAATTGGCATGCAAACAACATTGCAACTAAGGATATGCCCCACCAAAGGGGCTGCTTTTTATCCTCCACATATGCTAATATGAACTGCTGAACTACAGCCTGAAAGAAACAATGAGCTTGGAGTTAATAGCTTGAATTCAGAACTTATAGAATTTATTTAACTGCTGCTGCTGCTGCTGCTGCTGCTCCTGCTACTGCTACTACTACAATAATAATAATAATAATAACAATAATAATACTGCAGGGTGATCATAGTTGAACTTTCGTTGCTTGATACGGCCCCATGAAAAATGAGTGATCATACGACAAAGAAATTTTTTTTTTTTTGGAAACATTTGTAAGGACATGCAGAAGATAAATAAGGAATAAACCATCAAAAGAGAGACAATTTAACTTCTACATGAGAGGGTAACATTTCTTAACTGTGTCCCATGTTTACATTGCAGGTTACAAACGTTGCTCAGTGTGATGACAATCTGCATCCACGACAGGCTGGAACCACACTAGAGATTGCTGCATGAAACTACGGTGGACCATGGAATGTGTAACTGTCATGACACAGGTCTTTGACTGCTTTAAGATCACACATTTTGTTCAGCATTCTCAGACATGGGGAAAGTAACAATTAGTGGCGCTATTGGCCATCGCCCTCTGCCACGAGCAATTCCCAAATCGCCAGTTAATTCAAACTTCCGAATCACATTCTTCAACCTAGTGCAGATAGAGAACCTCTCTGAATTCCTTCAGTGCTTTGATACTTGTGAAGAGCAGCAACACTCTAGCTGTTGTTTTGATGAAACAGCTTTACGAGTAAAGTCCTGCGCCCCTTGTCCAGATTGAAGTTGACTGTCTGCAATTGTAATGCACACTGAAACCCCACATCGCCATGCCATTACTGGTGCCCAATGGCAAGTCATGACCCTAGTACTACTAACAATGCAAATCCTGCTGCACAGTCTGAACATCATTCGTATCTTGTTTGGTAGAAATAGGATAAATATTTTTCTGTCTACACTGGCTCAAGTAGTGAAGGTTTAATTATAACCACCCTGTAGTAATAATAATAATAAATTACCAAGAAAGGAAAAAAAAAAAAAACATGGAATCTCCGAATCCAATGCTGCGGGAGTTCCAGTTAGATCAATGTAATTTTAAAGAAATCATGAATGTGAAAGTAGCCAGAAAAAGGGAATTTGATTCTGATCATCACCTGACTAAAATTAAACTGAAACTTCTCTCAATAAAAACCAAGAGAGACAGCAAAAATTAATTAAATATAATACAGACAGAAAAAATAAATAAATATTCAGGTAGTCAAGGGAGACGAAAATTTAATAGTCATGGGTGACTGGAATTCGAGAGTAGGAAAAGAGAGAGAAGGAAACATAGTGGGTGAATATGGATTGGGGGAGAGAAATGAAAGAGGAAGCCATCTGGTAGAATTTTGCACAGAGCATAGCTTAATTATAGCTAAAACTTGGTTCAAGAATCATAAAAGAAGGTTGTATACGTGGAAGAATCCTGGAGATACTGACAGGTTTCAGATAGATTATATAATGGTAAGACAGAGATTTAGGGGCAGATGTGGACTCTGACCACAATCTATTGGTTATGAACTGTAGATTAAAACTGAAGAAACTGCAAAAAGGTGGGAATTTAAGGAGATGGGACCTGGATAAATTGAAAGAACCAGAGGTTGTACAGAGTTTCAGGGAGAGCATAAGGAAACAATTGACAGGAATGGGGGAAACAAATACAGTAGAAGAAGAATGGGTAGCTCTGAGGGATGAAGCAGTGAAGGCAGCAGAGGATCATGTAGTAAAAAGACAAGGGCTAGTAGAAATCCTTGGGTAACAGAACAAATATTGAATTTAATTGATGAAAGGAGAAAATATAAAAATGCAGTAAATGAAGCAGTTAAAAGGGAATACAAACGTCTCAAAAACAAGATCGACAGGAAGTGCAAAATGGCTAAGCAGGGATGGCTAGGAGACAAATGTAAGGATGTAGAGGATTATCTCACTAGGGGGTAAGATAGATACTGCCTACAGGAAAATTAAAGAGACCTTTGGAGAAAAGAGAGCCACTTGTATGAATATCAAGAGCTCAGATGGAAACCCAGTTCTAAGCCAAGAAGGGAAAGTAGAAAGGTGGAAGGAGTATATAGAGGGTCTATACAAGGGCGATGTACTTGAGGACAATATTATGGAAATGGAAGAGGATGTAGAAGAAGATGAAATGGGAGATACGATACTGCGTGAAGATTTTGATGGAGCACTGAAAAACCCGAGTCGAAACAAGGCCCCGGGAGTAGACAACATTCCATTGGAACTACTGACGGCCTTGGAAGAGCCAGACCTGACAAAACTCTACCATCTGGTGAGCAAGATGTATGAGACAGGCGAAATACCCTCAGACTTCAAGAAGAATATAATAATTCCAATTCCAAAGAAAGCAGGTGTTGACAGATGTGAAAATTAGCGAACTATCAGTTTAATAAGCCACGGCTACAAAATACTAACGCGTATTCTTTACAGACAAATGGAAAAACTGGTAGAAGCCAACCTCGGCGAAGATCAGTTTGGATTCCGCAGAAATGTTGGAACATGTGATGCAATACTGACCCTACAACTTATATTAGAAAATAGATTAAGGAAAGGCAAACCTAGATTTCTAGCATTTGTAGACTTAGAGAAAGCTTTTAACAATGTTGACTGGAATACTCTCTTTCAAATTCTAAAGGTGGCAGGGGTAAAATACAGGGAGCGAAAAGCTATTTACAATCTGTACAGAAACCAGATGGCAGTTATAAGAGTTGAGGGGCACGAACGGGAAGCAGTGGTTGGGAAGGGAGTGAGACAGGGATGTAGCCTATCCCCGATGTTATTCAATCTGTATATTGAGCAAGCAGTAAAGGACACAAAAGAAAAATTCAGAGTAGGTATTAAAGTTCAGGGAGAAGAAATAAAAACGTTGAGGTTCGCCGATGACGTTGTAATTCTGTCAGAGACAGCAAAGGACTTGGAAGAGCAGTTGAACGGAATGGACAGTGTCTTGAAAGGAGGATATAAGATGAACATCAATAAAAGCAAAACGAGGATAATGGAATGTAGTCGAATTAAGTCGGGTGATGCTGAGGGAATTAGATTAGTAAATGAGACACTTAAAGTAGTAAAGAAGTTTTGCTATTTGGGGAGCAAAATAACTGATGATGGCCGAAGTAAAGAGGATATAAAATGTAGACTGGCAATGGCAAGGAAAGCGTTTCTGAAGAAGAGAAATTTGTTAACATAGAGTATTGATTTAAGTGTCAGGAAGTCGTTTTTGAAAGTATTTGTATGGAGTGTAGCCATGTATGGACGTGAAACATGGACGATAAATAGTTTGGACAAGAAGAGAATAGAGGCTTTTGAAATGTGGTGCTACAGAAGAATGCTGAAGATTAGATGGGTAGATCACATAACTAATGAGGAGGTATTGAATAGAATTGGGGAGAAGAGAAGTTTGTGGCCAAGATCCAAACAAGTGGCTGCAGCTATAAGAGCTTATAGCCAAATTTAACAAATGGGATGACACCGTGTGTTTAGCTAGTGTATTTTTGTACTTGGAGGGCACTGCCAAGCAATGGTATGAGAACAACGATCAGAAGTTCTTAATTCCAGGCGGAACTGCGCAACTATTTCGGCGACACACAATGATAGAAGTGCAAGGCTGAAGATAAATTAAAGTGCAGGGCACAGTGTCCAGGAGAAACTACAGCATCCTACATTCAGAACGTGTTGGAGCTGTGTAAAAGGGACCGGTTGGTAGGACATTATCTGAGGCATGAAGGGATCACAAATTTAGCATTGGAGGGCAGCGTGGAGGGTAAAAATCGTAGAGGGAGACCAAGAGATGAATACACTAAGCAGATTCAGAAGGATGTAGGTTGCAGTAAGTACTGGGAGATGAAGAAGCTTGCACAGGATAGAGTAGCATGGAGAGCTGCATTAAACCAGTCTCAGGACTGAAGACAACAACAACAACAACAACAACAACAACAACACTGGCTCAAGTAGTGAAAGTTTAATTATAACCGCCCTGTAGTAATAATAATAATAATAATAACAATAATAATAATAATAATAACAATAATAATAATAATAACAATAATAATAATAATAACAATAATAATAATAATAACAATAAATTACCAAGAAAGGAAAAAACACGGAAATCTCCGAATCCAATGCTGCGGGGAGGGGGGGGGTTTCCAGTTAGATCAATGCAGTTTTAAAGAAATCATGAATGTAAAAGTAGCCAGAAAAACGGAATTTGATTCTGATCATTACCTGAATAAAATTAAATTGAAACTTCTCTCCAATAAAAACCAAGAGAGACAGCACAAATTAATTAAATATAATACAGATAGGCTCAACATCACGAAAGAGGTAACTAAAAATTTTCAGGAAGAAATTAAAGTAACTGAATCGGGGAAAAAGTATGAAATATCGAAAGAAACCAACAGGGCAGCAAAAAATGTATTTGGAACAACAAAAATGAAGAAGAAAGTCTGGTGGAATGAAATCTATGAAGAAGCAGAGTCTGAACACCTTGACGAATTTAGAATGTGAAGGAAAGAAACAGCAAGAATAATGAAGAGTGCTAAAAGATCTTTTGAGAAATCACAACTTCTTGACGTTCAAAACAATTTTGTAAAAAATAGCTCCCGGATTTTCTATCACATGTTTAAAAGTCATCTAAAGGGCTACCAAGCTCCAAGTATTTGCTTCACAGATGAAAATCTGTAAAGTATGCCTAAGCACCAACCAGAATTGTGAAATACTAAGACAGTACTTTGAAAAATTGTTGAACTGTGAAGAACCAAACTGTAAGCTAGAAAAACAACAAAGCCAGTGGAGAAGTCTCTATTACAGCTGAACTTATTAAATAATCTCAACCAAAAATTATAACTAACCTTCAGCTAATGTTGGAAGAAATATGGGAAACTGAAAAAGATACCAGAATACTGGAAAATGGCTCTCATCCATCCCTCGCACAAGAAAAGGTGATATGCAAAATGTAAATAACTAAGGAGGTATATCTTTGTTGCTAGTGCGTAATAAAATATTTTCAACAATACTACTAAACGAAGTAGAAGCAACACTTGATAGCCAAATGGGAGAATATCAGAGTGGATTTAGAAAGGGCAGATCTTGCTCAGAACAGATTTTCCATCTTAAGCCCATAATTCGTCACAGACTTACAAAAATATAGTTGCAACATTTATAGTTTTTAAAAAGGCATTTGACTTGGTTGATAGGGAAGCACTATAGAAAGTGATCAGAGAATTTGGCATCAAATCTAAGTTACCAAACCTTATTCGAGAAATGCTCACAGACACCAAATCAAAAGTCAAGTTTCGGGGTGAATTATTGAATGCTTTCAACATAAAAACAGGTGTAAAGCACGGTGATGGCCTGTCTCCAGTCCTCTTTAACTGCCTACTAGAGAAAACCGTGGAAACAGAAACTAAAAGAAAATACGCTATCACCAATCAGACTGGGAACCAAAGACAAAGGTACTGAAATTCACTGTTTAGCATTTGCGGATGATTTTGCCATTCTTTCTAAAACCCTAACAAATGCTGGAATACATATCAATCTCTTAGAAGAAATAGTCAACAAAGCAGGTTTAAGAATATCTGTAGAAAAAGCAAAATTTATAACAAATATAAAAAATGCTCTGGAACCCCTAGCAACAGATATCGGCCAGATAAAGACGGTAAATAGATTTAAATATTTGGGAGAAATTATACAAGAAAATGGCTTAGAAAAATTTTCTGTAGAAGAAAGAGTACATTAAATGGAGAGAGCTTATGGAATAACTAGGAATGTCTACATGAAAAGGTTTCTGTCTAAAAATTTGAAGATACATCACTATAACACAGTAGTAAAACCAGACTGTCTTTATGCAAGTGAATGTTTAGTACTGAACTACAAATAACACAAACTTGAAGTCCTACAAAGAAAAATCATCCAAAAAATACTTAGGCTACCAAAACATACAGAGGTATGGAAATTAAGAAGCAACGAAGAAGTTCATCGCAACATAGAAAACATAAATGAAACACTACAAAAGAGGGGACTGCTATTTTTTGGACACTTATACAGAATGAACAGCAACAGGTTAACCAAACAATTTTTAAATATCTTTGGGACAAGAAGTCAATAACAGCCTAGATTCACGAAGTTAGGAAAGATTTGGAAAGAAACGACATAAGTGAAGAAGATGCAACAGAGATTTTCAAGAGGAAAGTGTTAAAAATGGAAGAATTCCTAAGCAAGAGGGAGAAAAAGACAGTGTCAAAACAGTCCGAGGAGAGAAAAAGGATACACAGAGGAAAGACGAAAGAATACTGGAGGAAAGAGAAAGAACAAAGAAGGAAGCATTTAAATTGGTGTGTGGTCCTTAGACGACCCAAACGAAGAAAGAAGAATAATAGTTCTGTGAAAGTCTTTGAATCATTCTGCATTCATGCAAATAATAAAAGTAATTCGTGACACTCACTATACTGTTTATTAATGTAATACAGCGACATGTAACAGTAGATGCACGAGTCATTTGGACAACGAAGTATGAAATGAAAATGGTGTTCATTAACAAGCCATTAAATTGTTGCCATTTTCAGTTAATAAAGATACTGAAGAAGGAATTTTATAAGAATATTCAGAACCAGTGAAGTCATGTTAATGAATGTGGCATTTTCTACATTTGGTTGTATTTATTTACACTTCGTCTTCATCCCACAACTAGTTTCACCTCTTCCAAGCACTATCCACCATGTGAGTGAATTGAAAAGCACACTACATTACCACAATTAAACAGAAACAATGATGTGAGCACAAATTAATGGAAATACAGTTACCTAGAAAAAGATGTCATACACATAAATATAGCAGTGTATTCACATTACATGCTTCTATTCATTTTGATTTGCACATTTAACTGTTCTTTATGGTAATAATTCTTCCATTCACTTAGGTTCACACCATTACATTCCTGTTTCATTATGGTAACACAGGGAGCCATTTTTTGTGTAGCTACGCGCTGGATTACGGCTTAAAAAGGCTGGACTTTTTTAACTGAAGAAGTAGTTTTAATAAATACAGCCATAGTGGAAAAAAACACATTTGTTTAACAAATTTAAAGCTGTGGTATCCACTATGTAGAAGAAACCACATTATTTTTAAAACAGTCTGTGTGACATTGTTGGATCTGAAAACAACTACTCTCTGCATTACAGGTGTTTACAATGACATGAACACAGGTACAGCTAATGGGTATTTGTTTCCACTCATTTTCAGTTCAATACACGCATTTTCTGCACTCAACTAGTCCAGGCACCTTCATAAATAGTATTTTTCTTCAATGATATGAATTACATGCTTCCAAAAGATTAAAGAACACTGTGACTGATGTATATTATTGCGGAAGGATTTGCAGCAACCTGTCACTCTGTCACCACACATGATATCAATTTGTTTTATTGTCCCTGGCTGTTTTGGGAAGTTTCACACCTATCTATGAAAGGAGTACAAACAGTATCACCAAATTTGTAATATTACTGAACATCACGGAAAGACTATTGAACAAAAAAGAATAATGTTATATATCAATAAATTTTGCAAAAGTTGATAATGAAAGAATCAACTGTAACTTCCAGTTGCTGTTAGATATTACAGGTTACTGTGCTTTAAAATCATGTTTATGATACTCTGACCTGTGTTTGCATTGCACTGTATTAAGATATCAGTAGTAATGTTTATGAAAAGAAATAAGAAGATATAATTATTGGAAGACAATATTATTAACACCACTAAATATGCTCCATCAGTAAATGGATATAAGACATTCAAAAATATTAATGGCTAATAAAATAAATGTAATAACCTGAATAAGTCATTTCCCAATAACATAAGCATGTTATCAATAATTTAATGTATGCATATTGCAACAGGTCCCAAAATCAGGTACAGTAACAGATATCACAAGCACCAGACATTGGGCAGGCAAAATGTTGGTATTTACTGTCTAACAGCTTACCACTCCAACCATATGGGAGAGACCCAGAGTGAAAGAAATATTACTTGTATGGCATATACAATCGAACTTCAATTTTACGTTCTCTGATTTTATGTTTTTCGCAAATTCTACACTATAAATTCATAGCCCCTGATTTTACATTTCTTTCTAGTAACGTTTACCTTGATTCTACATTCTTGCTTGACTTCATCGTATTATCTTCCCATTGACATTTTATGTGACTGAATGAGTTATAAGTGGGACAAAAACAGATAGTTCACACAGTGGCGTACATAGCCAATATGTGATGAAGGCACCCTGCCGTCACCTTTTCTTATGCCACTTATAACTCAGTCTTGTCTTTTTGCATGTATTTCCGATGTACTGTATTCAACAACAAGATTGATCATCAACCTTTTAAATTCAAACACCGAGTCCCAAAGAATATGCTCAGTCAGAATCAAGGGGATGACCCTTTCCAGCTAGTGAACTCTTATCTGCAGGTGAGTTGTTACGTCACCCAACAACCAGTGCAATCACCACACCACACTAACACACATATTAAGTTTACAGACCTTTGCCTATGGAACATTGAAAATTCCTGGAGAACTGGATTATAAGCTTCTGTGACTGTTTAGTCACAGAAGCTAAAAATCAAGGTCAGTGTGAGAATTTAATTCTTCTCCTCCTAGGCAGCAATTTTACTAACACTCATAACATCAAACGACACCAAATCATAAATCCATAAACAAACAAGAAAGAAGTTTCAAAATTTTACATCATCTAATAGAAGTATTAGGAGAAAAAGTGGATTTTGCCACTAGTAATACTGTAGGGTATGTAACTGAAAAGACTATAACTTTTGTTAATGATGTACATGGTAATTACCAACACAATACTGCCACAAATTATAACTTAACACCTGCAGTTTCGAGGGTTCTTTCATTTTATGTTCACCTCGAAAATAGCAAAAATTTATAGCCGACATGGTGACAAACTGAAAACTGTGAAATACAGTGAAAACTGCTAGATTACAATATCTCAGATGTTTGTAAAATCTTGGATGTTTGTTTTCCACCTGCAGCCAATAGCTTTGTAGGACGTGACATCACAGTAATGCAGTGGCTCTTAGCACATAAAGTGATAAACAACACGCTTACTTGGGGGCTTGTTCCAAAGCACAGCTGATGTGATCGGTGTATAGCAAATGCAATGGTCGCAGCTTCCACTTAGGTTCAATTTATATAGTTATATCTCGTAAGCCCTTCACTATCATGCGTTAATTTTACTTAAAGTAGTTTCGCTCAGAGTCTTAACAGAATCCAGATTGTATTGTGCCTCTGCCAACTGCAGCCAATGTACACTACTTCACTTACTATGTGCAACACTATAGTTAATAGGATATGTTCAGTGAACAGTTGTGCAGTGCCTTTTCATCTTTGTTGCAGTCCTCAACAGTGTTTAATGCATCATGATGGCAGATAGACTTTTTGCAAATGTAACACACTGCTGGGACAGAGAAACAGTGAAATCACAGCAGGCTTAACTTTATTTCATATTCATTGGTACCACTTGTAAAGAAAAACTCATGCGTATATACGTGCTTTCACAAAACCTGCTGTGTTTACACCACAGCAGATCGAAGTGCACGTAGCGTGTGTTGGCAAAAAGCTCCATTTTGATTACTCAGCACAATGAACAGGGAAAAGTTTACAAGCAAGACATTACAGGCCACTGCACTCGCATCACCAGAGTATGCTGCATTGTCATTTGCTACTGGAGGAAAAAACACACACACACACACACACACACACACACACACACACACACACACACGTTAGACTGCGGCACCTTTCACCACACTTCACAATTTTTTGTTTAATTCACCATGTTTTGCTATTTTTCTGGCTGACCAAAAAAGGAAAGACCTCTCAAAAATGCATGTTTTCTGATGTACAATTTACGGCTGTAGCATGTTAGAAAATAGCTCGATTACCCTGTACCCAGACACCAATTTCAATTTTTTGACGAGTTTTTACTTTCTGTTACACATCTGTGAATTTTCACAAACTGATGAAATTCCAGGATGTATATGCGGACAAGGAAAACAATTCTTGGAGTTTTCCTGGATTTCCCGGATAAAAATATATTTTTCCTCCGGGTGAAAATACACTTTTTTCATGTTAAGTGACAGTATACTTTCCCTTGGAACTGTAAAACATATCAACCATTCGAATGGTAATGGTTTTATTCGCCAGCATAGACCTTCCTGGCACTTTAGAAAATGAAACTCAGGGGAAAAAGATGAGTTTTGGAAAGATCTTTGATGTGCAACAATGTGTACGCTGCATGTGTGTATATATATATATATATATATATATATATATATATATATATATATATATATATATATATATATATAATATAATATTTTATATATATATACACACATATATATATATATATATATATATATATATATATATATATATAAAAAAACAAAGATGAGGTGACTTACCGAACAAAAGCGCTGGCAGGTCGATAGACACACAAACAAACACAAACACACACACAAAATTCAAGCTTTCGCAACAAACTGTTGCCTCATCAGGAAAGAGGTAAGGAGAGGGGAAGACGAAAGGAAGTGGGTTTTAAAGGAGAGGGTAAGGAGTCATTCCAATCCCGGGAGCGGAAAGACTTACCTTAGGGGGAAAAAAGGACAGGTATACACTCGCACACACGCACATATCCATCCACACATACAGACACAAGCAGACATATTTAAAGACAAAGAGTTTGGGCAGAGATGTCAGTCGAGGCAGAAGTGTAGAGGCAAAGAAGTTGTTGAAAGACAGGTGAGGTATGAGTGGCGGCAACTTGAAATTAGCGGAGATTGAGGCCTGGCGGATGACGAGAAGAGAGGATATACTGAAGGGCAAGTTCCCATCTCCGGAGTTCGGATAGGTTGGTGTTGGTGGGAAGTATCCAGATAACCCGGATGGTGTAACACTGTGCCAAGATGTGCTGGCTGTGCACCAAGGCATGTTTAGCCACAGGGTGATCCTCATTACCAACAAACACTGTCTGCCTGTGTCCATTCATGCGAATGGACAGTTTGTTGCTGGTCATTCCCACATAGAATGCATCACAGTGTAGGCAGGTCAGTTGGTAAATCACGTGGGTGCTTTCACACGTGGCTCTGCCTCTGATCGTGTACACCTTCCGGGTTACAGGACTGGAGTAGGTGGTGGTGGGAGGGTGCATGGGACAGGTTTTGCATCGGGGGCGGTTACAAGGATAGGAGCCAGAGGGTAGGGAAGGTGGTTTGGGGATTTCATAGGGATGAACTAACAGGTTACGGAGGTTAGGTGGACGGCGGAAAGACACTCTTGGCGGAGTGGGGAGGATTTCATGAAGGATGGATCTCATTTCAGGGCAGGATTTGAGGAAGTCGTATCCCTGCTGGAGAGCCACATTCAGAGTCTGGTCCAGTCCCGGAAAGTATCCTGTCACAAGTGGGGCACTTTTGTGGTTCTTCTGTGGGGGATTCTGGGTTTGAGGGGACGAGGAAGTGGCTCTGGTTATTTGCTTCTGTACCAGGTCGGGAGGGTAGTTGCGGGATGCGAAAGCTGTTTTCAGGTTGTTGGTGTAATGATTCAGGGATTCCGGACTGGAGCAGATTCGTTTGCCACGAAGACCTAGGCTGTAGGGAAGGGACCGTTTGATGTGGAATGGGTGGCAGCTGTCATAATGGAGGTACTGTTGCTTGTTGGTGGGTTTGATGTGGACGGACGTGTGAAGTTGGCCATTGGACAGGTGGAGGTCAACGTCAAGGAAAGTGGCATGGGATTTGGAGTAGGACCAGGTGAAACTGATGGAACCAAAGGAGTTGAGGTTGGAGAGGAAGTTCTGGAGTTCTTCTTCACTGTGAGTCCAGATCATGAAGATGTCATCAATAAATCTGTACCAAACTTTGGGTTGGCAGACTTGGGTAACCAAGAAGGCTTCCTCTAGCCCTTGTCAAAGATTTACTGTCCTACACCCGTACTCTCTGCTGGAAGTATCACTTTGCCACGAAGAAAAATGATCCTAATCCTACTCCTAATGATCCGACTCCTCAAGACACCATCCAAATTGAACCCTGCCTGGAACAGTTCCGTCCTCCGTCACAGCGGGACCCACCTCCTCTTCCTCAAAATCACCCTCTCCAAACCTTCCAGGAATTTCTGACTTCCAGCCTTGCATCTCAATCCTTCTTAAAAAACCTTAATCCTACACCCAACATCACCACTGCTGAAGCCCAGGCTATCCGTGATCTGAAGGCTGACCGATCCATCGTCATTCTTCCGGCGGACAAGGGTTCCACGACCGTGGTACTTGATCGTCGGGAGTATGTGGCTGAGGGACTGCGTCAGCTTTCAGACAACACCACATACAAAGTTTGCCAAGGTAACCCCATTCCCGATGTCCAGGCGGAGCTTCAAGGAATCCTCAGAACCTTAGGCCCCCTGCAAAACCTTTCACCTGACTCCATCAACCTCCTGACCCCACCGACACCCCGCACCCCTACCTTCTACCTTCTTCCTAAAATCCACAAACCCAATCATCCCGGCCGCCCCATTGTAGCTGGTTACCAAGCCCCCACAGAACGCATCTCTGCCTACGTAGATCAACACCTTCAACCCATTACATGCAGTCTCCCATCCTTCATCAAGGACACCAACCACTTCCTTGAACGCCTGGAATCCTTACCCAATCTGTTACCCCCAGAAACCATCCTTGTAACCATTGATGCCACTTCCTTATACACAAATATTCCGCACGTCCAGGGCCTCGCTGCGATGGAGCATTTCCTTTCACGCCGATCACCTGCCACCCTACCTAAAACCTCTTTCCTCATCACCTTAGCCAGCTTCATCCTGACCCACAACTTCTTCACTTTTGAGGGCCAGACATACCAACAATTAAAGGGAACAGCCATGGGCACCAGGATGGCCCCCTCGTACGCCAACCTATTCATGGGTCGCTTAGAGGAAGCCTTCTTGGTTACCCAAGTCTGCCAACCCAAAGTTTGGTACAGATTTATTGATGACATCTTCATGATCTGGACTCACAGTGAAGAAGAACTCCAGAACTTCCTCTCCAACCTCAACTCCTTTGGTTCCATCAGTTTCACCTGGTCCTACTCCAAATCCCATGCCACTTTCCTTGACGTTGACCTCCACCTGTCCAATGGCCAACTTCACACGTCCGTCCACATCAAACCCACCAACAAGCAACAGTACCTCCATTATGACAGCTGCCACCCATTCCACATCAAACGGTCCCTTCCCTACAGCCTAGGTCTTCGTGGCAAACGAATCTGCTCCAGTCCGGAATCCATGAATCATTACACCAACAACCTGAAAACAGCTTTCGCATCCCGCAACTACCCTCCCGACCTGGTACAGAAGCAAATAACCAGAGCCACTTCCTCGTCCCCTCAAACCCAGAATCCCCCACAGAAGAACCACAAAAGTGCCCCACTTGTGACAGGATACTTTCCGGGACTGGACCAGACTCTGAATGTGGCTCTCCAGCAGGGATACGACTTCCTCAAATCCTGCCCTGAAATGAGATCCATCCTTCATGAAATCCTCCCCACTCCGCCAAGAGTGTCTTTCCGCCGTCCACCTAACCTCCGTAACCTGTTAGTTCATCCCTATGAAATCCCCAAACCACCTTCCCTACCCTCTGGCTCCTATCCTTGTAACCGCCCCCGATGCAAAACCTGTCCCATGCACCCTCCCACCACCACCTACTCCAGTCCTGTAACCCGGAAGGTGTACACGATCAGAGGCAGAGCCACGTGTGAAAGCACCCACGTGATTTACCAACTGACCTGCCTACACTGTGATGCATTCTATGTGGGAATGACCAGCAACAAACTGTCCATTCGCATGAATGGACACAGGCAGACAGTGTTTGTTGGTAATGAGGATCACCCTGTGGCTAAACATGCCTTGGTGCACAGCCAGCACATCTTGGCACAGTGTTACACCGTCCGGGTTATCTGGATACTTCCCACCAACACCAACCTATCCGAACTCCGGAGATGGGAACTTGCCCTTCAGTATATCCTCTCTTCTCGTCATCCGCCAGGCCTCAATCTCCGCTAATTTCAAGTTGCCGCCACTCATACCTCACCTGTCTTTCAACAACTTCTTTGCCTCTACACTTCTGCCTCGACTGACATCTCTGCCCAAACTCTTTGTCTTTAAATATGTCTGCTTGTGTCTGTATGTGTGGATGGATATGTGCGTGTGTGCGAGTGTATACCTGTCCTTTTTTCCCCCTAAGGTAAGTCTTTCCGCTCCCGGGATTGGAATGACTCCTTACCCTCTCCTTTAAAACCCACTTCCTTTCGTCTTCCCCTCTCCTTACCTCTTTCCTGATGAGGCAACAGTTTGTTGCGAAAGCTTGAATTTTGTGTGTGTGTTTGTGTTTGTTTGTGTGTCTATCGACCTGCCAGCGCTTTTGTTCGGTAAGTCACCTCATCTTTGTTTTTATATATAATTTTTCCCACGTGGAATGTTTCCTTCCATTATATTGATATCATTAATTTGAATCCAACAATTACGTTTGTTATTGTCACTGTTCCATTTCGAAATCTTTTCTGTCGTCTTATTTTCCTCTTTCTGTTTTTGCCAGTAGTTTCACTTTGTATTCACCTTCTCCTTTTTACCGTAATCTGCTATACTATTTTATCCCGCCTATATATATACTCAACAATACGTAACCCACTTCCAAACCATAACAAAAAAATTTTTTTGCCGCTTTCAGCACTACCGCCGCTATAATATCCACCGTTTCTAGTTCACAAACAGCTCCTTTCACCTTTTAAACAACCATTTCGGCCAGTTCTAATAACTTTCGCTTTATTTCCATTTCCGTTTTTCCCACATCACCGATCATTTTTAGCCGCTTCCCACAGGTTTTAACGCCATTATTTCTTCGTCAGACAATTGTTAGCCTCATTTTCATAATCTGCCACCACAATACCACTCCTTTTAATATACTACACGCAGTTTTTTCGAAATTTTCCCGAATTTCTCCGTCCTTTAACGTGTTTTGGCGGCAACACAACCACCTAACCTTTATGCACATCGTTGTCTACCAACCCAAGTCCAACATAGCCCAGCTGTAACCAACACCTTTTCGCCTTTTTTCATTCCAGATCTCCAGTTTCTTTCCGGTTCACCTTTATCTCTCCCCATATATTTTTATTTTCATTTTCATTTCACCTCAGGTTACACTTTCCACCTTCTAACACCATGTCACCCTCACAACACCCCCACAATGACCCCATTAAGTTTTATTTACATTCCCTCCGCAAACATGCCTTCGCCCTAGCCAGATTACGCTCGCATATTTTATTTTCTCAGGCTTGTCTGACATTTGGCATTACCCCCAAAGGCCTCACACTCAAAGTTCCCATCTCTGGCTGCAACCCTTCCTTCCATCAGTCCCTATACCAGTTCCAAACTGAACAATCCATTGCCCTCACCCACCTAATCCTTCACCTACACATCAACTCAGCCAATGAACACACCCGTCAACTCCTATCCTTAATAAAAGTCCTTAATCTTTCCTCCCCCACATCCACACCGGCTGTTCAGAGCATCCTCCTACAGGCCAACCGTAAATTAGAACAGCATGCCACCCTCCACCTCAAAAAACTATCCAATCTCCTGGTTTCCCACCTCCGGAAAGGCAACTCACTCACCCTTCACAACCTTTCCAGCAAACCTCAACCTCCTCTCATTGCACACAAACCCAGTCTCTCCCATCTACTCAATCTCCCACTTCCAGCTCCACTCCCTCCAAAACCTCAAAATTCCGATCAACACAATCTGGAACCACAACACCCTAATTCAGTAGTTAACCTTTCCTCCAAACCTCTCTCCCAATCCGAAACCTCTGTCCTATCCAAAGGCCTCACCTTCAGCCCCACTCCCAGATTCAACCAAACAGCCCTCGGCAAAGATTTACTGTCCTACACCCGTACTCTCTGCTGGAAGTATCACTTTGCCACGAAGAAAAATGATCCTAATCCTACTCCTAATGATCCGACTCCTCAAGACACCATCCAAATTGAACCCTGCCTGGAACAGTTCCGTCCTCCGTCACAGCGGGACCCACCTCCTCTTCCTCAAAATCACCCTCTCCAAACCTTCCAGGAATTTCTGACTTCCAGCCTTGCATCTCAATCCTTCTTAAAAAACCTTAATCCTACACCCAACATCACCACTGCTGAAGCCCAGGCTATCCGTGATCTGAAGGCTGACCGATCCATCGTCATTCTTCCGGCGGACAAGGGTTCCACGACCGTGGTACTTGATCGTCGGGAGTATGTGGCTGAGGGACTGCGTCAGCTTTCAGACAACACCACATACAAAGTTTGCCAAGGTAACCCCATTCCCGATGTCCAGGCGGAGCTTCAAGGAATCCTCAGAACCTTAGGCCCCCTGCAAAACCTTTCACCTGACTCCATCAACCTCCTGACCCCACCGACACCCCGCACCCCTACCTTCTACCTTCTTCCTAAAATCCACAAACCCAATCATCCCGGCCGCCCCATTGTAGCTGGTTACCAAGCCCCCACAGAACGCATCTCTGCCTACGTAGATCAACACCTTCAACCCATTACATGCAGTCTCCCATCCTTCATCAAGGACACCAACCACTTCCTTGAACGCCTGGAATCCTTACCCAATCTGTTACCCCCAGAAACCATCCTTGTAACCATTGATGCCACTTCCTTATACACAAATATTCCGCACGTCCAGGGCCTCGCTGCGATGGAGCATTTCCTTTCACGCCGATCACCTGCCACCCTACCTAAAACCTCTTTCCTCATCACCTTAGCCAGCTTCATCCTGACCCACAACTTCTTCACTTTTGAGGGCCAGACATACCAACAATTAAAGGGAACAGCCATGGGCACCAGGATGGCCCCCTCGTACGCCAACCTATTCATGGGTCGCTTAGAGGAAGCCTTCTTGGTTACCCAAGTCTGCCAACCCAAAGTTTGGTACAGATTTATTGATGACATCTTCATGATCTGGACTCACAGTGAAGAAGAACTCCAGAACTTCCTCTCCAACCTCAACTCCTTTGGTTCCATCAGTTTCACCTGGTCCTACTCCAAATCCCATGCCACTTTCCTTGACGTTGACCTCCACCTGTCCAATGGCCAACTTCACACGTCCGTCCACATCAAACCCACCAACAAGCAACAGTACCTCCATTATGACAGCTGCCACCCATTCCACATCAAACGGTCCCTTCCCTACAGCCTAGGTCTTCGTGGCAAACGAATCTGCTCCAGTCCGGAATCCATGAATCATTACACCAACAACCTGAAAACAGCTTTCGCATCCCGCAACTACCCTCCCGACCTGGTACAGAAGCAAATAACCAGAGCCACTTCCTCATCCCCTCAAACCCAGAATCCCCCACAGAAGAACCACAAAAGTGCCCCACTTGTGACAGGATACTTTCCGGGACTGGACCAGACTCTGAATGTGGCTCTCCAGCAGGGATACGACTTCCTCAAATCCTGCCCTGAAATGAGATCCATCCTTCATGAAATCCTCCCCACTCCGCCAAGAGTGTCTTTCCGCCGTCCACCTAACCTCCGTAACCTGTTAGTTCATCCCTATGAAATCCCCAAACCACCTTCCCTACCCTCTGGCTCCTATCCTTGTAACCGCCCCCGATGCAAAACCTGTCCCATGCACCCTCCCACCACCACCTACTCCAGTCCTGTAACCCGGAAGGTGTACACGATCAGAGGCAGAGCCACGTGTGAAAGCACCCACGTGATTTACCAACTGACCTGCCTACACTGTGATGCATTCTATGTGGGAATGACCAGCAACAAACTGTCCATTCGCATGAATGGACACAGGCAGACAGTGTTTGTTGGTAATGAGGATCACCCTGTGGCTAAACATGCCTTGGTGCACAGCCAGCACATCTTGGCACAGTGTTACACCGTCCGGGTTATCTGGATACTTCCCACCAACACCAACCTATCCGAACTCCGGAGATGGGAACTTGCCCTTCAGTATATCCTCTCTTCTCGTCATCCGCCAGGCCTCAATCTCCGCTAATTTCAAGTTGCCGCCACTCATACCTCACCTGTCTTTCAACAACTTCTTTGCCTCTACACTTCTGCCTCGACTGACATCTCTGCCCAAACTCTTTGTCTTTAAATATGTCTGCTTGTGTCTGTATGTGTGGATGGATATGTGCGTGTGTGCGAGTGTATACCTGTCCTTTTTTCCCCCTAAGGTAAGTCTTTCCGCTCCCGGGATTGGAATGACTCCTTACCCTCTCCTTTAAAACCCACTTCCTTTCGTCTTCCCCTCTCCTTACCTCTTTCCTGATGAGGCAACAGTTTGTTGCGAAAGCTTGAATTTTGTGTGTGTGTTTGTGTTTGTTTGTGTGTCTATCGACCTGCCAGCGCTTTTGTTCGGTAAGTCACCTCATCTTTGTTTTTATATATAATTTTTCCCACGTGGAATGTTTCCTTCCATTATATTGATATCATTAATTTGAATCCAACAATTACGTTTGTTATTGTCACTGTTCCATTTCGAAATCTTTTCTGTCGTCTTATTTTCCTCTTTCTGTTTTTGCCAGTAGTTTCACTTTGTATTCACCTTCTCCTTTTTACCGCAATCTGCTATACTATTTTATCCCGCCTATATATATACTCAACAATACGTAACCCACTTCCAAACCATAACAAAAAAATTTTTTTGCCGCTTTCAGCACTACCGCCGCTATAATATCCACCGTTTCTAGTTCACAAACAGCTCCTTTCACCTTTTAAACAACCATTTCGGCCAGTTCTAATAACTTTCGCTTTATTTCCATTTCCGTTTTTCCCACATCACCGATCATTTTTAGCCGCTTCCCACAGGTTTTAACGCCATTATTTCTTCGTCAGACAATTGTTAGCCTCATTTTCATAATCTGCCACCACAATACCACTCCTTTTAATATACTACACGCAGTTTTTTCGAAATTTTCCCGAATTTCTCCGTCCTTTAACGTGTTTTGGCGGCAACACAACCACCTAACCTTTATGCACATCGTTGTCTACCAACCCAAGTCCAACATAGCCCAGCTGTAACCAACACCTTTTCGCCTTTTTTCATTCCAGATCTCCAGTTTCTTTCCGGTTCACCTTTATCTCTCCCCATATATTTTTATTTTCATTTTCATTTCACCTCAGGTTACACTTTCCACCTTCTAACACCATGTCACCCTCACAACACCCCCACAATGACCCCATTAAGTTTTATTTACATTCCCTCCGCAAACATGCCTTCGCCCTAGCCAGATTACGCTCGCATATTTTATTTTCTCAGGCTTGTCTGACATTTGGCATTACCCCCAAAGGCCTCACACTCAAAGTTCCCATCTCTGGCTGCAACCCTTCCTTCCATCAGTCCCTATACCAGTTCCAAACTGAACAATCCATTGCCCTCACCCACCTAATCCTTCACCTACACATCAACTCAGCCAATGAACACACCCGTCAACTCCTATCCTTAATAAAAGTCCTTAATCTTTCCTCCCCCACATCCACACCGGCTGTTCAGAGCATCCTCCTACAGGCCAACCGTAAATTAGAACAGCATGCCACCCTCCACCTCAAAAAACTATCCAATCTCCTGGTTTCCCACCTCCGGAAAGGCAACTCACTCACCCTTCACAACCTTTCCAGCAAACCTCAACCTCCTCTCATTGCACACAAACCCAGTCTCTCCCATCTACTCAATCTCCCACTTCCAGCTCCACTCCCTCCAAAACCTCAAAATTCCGATCAACACAATCTGGAACCACAACACCCTAATTCAGTAGTTAACCTTTCCTCCAAACCTCTCTCCCAATCCGAAACCTCTGTCCTATCCAAAGGCCTCACCTTCAGCCCCACTCCCAGATTCAACCAAACAGCCCTCGGCAAAGATTTACTGTCCTACACCCGTACTCTCTGCTGGAAGTATCACTTTGCCACGAAGAAAAATGATCCTAATCCTACTCCTAATGATCCGACTCCTCAAGACACCATCCAAATTGAACCCTGCCTGGAACAGTTCCGTCCTCCGTCACAGCGGGACCCACCTCCTCTTCCTCAAAATCACCCTCTCCAAACCTTCCAGGAATTTCTGACTTCCAGCCTTGCATCTCAATCCTTCTTAAAAAACCTTAATCCTACACCCAACATCACCACTGCTGAAGCCCAGGCTATCCGTGATCTGAAGGCTGACCGATCCATCGTCATTCTTCCGGCGGACAAGGGTTCCACGACCGTGGTACTTGATCGTCGGGAGTATGTGGCTGAGGGACTGCGTCAGCTTTCAGACAACACCACATACAAAGTTTGCCAAGGTAACCCCATTCCCGATGTCCAGGCGGAGCTTCAAGGAATCCTCAGAACCTTAGGCCCCCTGCAAAACCTTTCACCTGACTCCATCAACCTCCTGACCCCACCGACACCCCGCACCCCTACCTTCTACCTTCTTCCTAAAATCCACAAACCCAATCATCCCGGCCGCCCCATTGTAGCTGGTTACCAAGCCCCCACAGAACGCATCTCTGCCTACGTAGATCAACACCTTCAACCCATTACATGCAGTCTCCCATCCTTCATCAAGGACACCAACCACTTCCTTGAACGCCTGGAATCCTTACCCAATCTGTTACCCCCAGAAACCATCCTTGTAACCATTGATGCCACTTCCTTATACACAAATATTCCGCACGTCCAGGGCCTCGCTGCGATGGAGCATTTCCTTTCACGCCGATCACCTGCCACCCTACCTAAAACCTCTTTCCTCATCACCTTAGCCAGCTTCATCCTGACCCACAACTTCTTCACTTTTGAGGGCCAGACATACCAACAATTAAAGGGAACAGCCATGGGCACCAGGATGGCCCCCTCGTACGCCAACCTATTCATGGGTCGCTTAGAGGAAGCCTTCTTGGTTACCCAAGTCTGCCAACCCAAAGTTTGGTACAGATTTATTGATGACATCTTCATGATCTGGACTCACAGTGAAGAAGAACTCCAGAACTTCCTCTCCAACCTCAACTCCTTTGGTTCCATCAGTTTCACCTGGTCCTACTCCAAATCCCATGCCACTTTCCTTGACGTTGACCTCCACCTGTCCAATGGCCAACTTCACACGTCCGTCCACATCAAACCCACCAACAAGCAACAGTACCTCCATTATGACAGCTGCCACCCATTCCACATCAAACGGTCCCTTCCCTACAGCCTAGGTCTTCGTGGCAAACGAATCTGCTCCAGTCCGGAATCCCTGAATCATTACACCAACAACCTGAAAACAGCTTTCGCATCCCGCAACTACCCTCCCGACCTGGTACAGAAGCAAATAACCAGAGCCACTTCCTCGTCCCCTCAAACCCAGAATCCCCCACAGAAGAACCACAAAAGTGCCCCACTTGTGACAGGATACTTTCCGGGACTGGACCAGACTCTGAATGTGGCTCTCCAGCAGGGATACGACTTCCTCAAATCCTGCCCTGAAATGAGATCCATCCTTCATGAAATCCTCCCCACTCCGCCAAGAGTGTCTTTCCGCCGTCCACCTAACCTCCGTAACCTGTTAGTTCATCCCTATGAAATCCCCAAACCACCTTCCCTACCCTCTGGCTCCTATCCTTGTAACCGCCCCCGATGCAAAACCTGTCCCATGCACCCTCCCACCACCACCTACTCCAGTCCTGTAACCCGGAAGGTGTACACGATCAGAGGCAGAGCCACGTGTGAAAGCACCCACGTGATTTACCAACTGACCTGCCTACACTGTGATGCATTCTATGTGGGAATGACCAGCAACAAACTGTCCATTCGCATGAATGGACACAGGCAGACAGTGTTTGTTGGTAATGAGGATCACCCTGTGGCTAAACATGCCTTGGTGCACAGCCAGCACATCTTGGCACAGTGTTACACCGTCCGGGTTATCTGGATACTTCCCACCAACACCAACCTATCCGAACTCCGGAGATGGGAACTTGCCCTTCAGTATATCCTCTCTTCTCGTCATCCGCCAGGCCTCAATCTCCGCTAATTTCAAGTTGCCGCCACTCATACCTCACCTGTCTTTCAACAACTTCTTTGCCTCTACACTTCTGCCTCGACTGACATCTCTGCCCAAACTCTTTGTCTTTAAATATGTCTGCTTGTGTCTGTATGTGTGGATGGATATGTGCGTGTGTGCGAGTGTATACCTGTCCTTTTTTCCCCCTAAGGTAAGTCTTTCCGCTCCCGGGATTGGAATGACTCCTTACCCTCTCCTTTAAAACCCACTTCCTTTCGTCTTCCCCTCTCCTTACCTCTTTCCTGATGAGGCAACAGTTTGTTGCGAAAGCTTGAATTTTGTGTGTGTGTTTGTGTGTCTATCGACCTGCCAGCGCTTTTGTTCGGTAAGTCACCTCATCTTTGTTTTTATATATAATTTTTCCCACGTGGAATGTTTCCTTCCATTATATATATATATATATATATATATATATATATATATATATATATATATATATACTACAAAAGTATAAATTTGAATTACACCAAACAACGCATGTTACTTTCCGAAGCATTGAAATCGAGATTGTGATGCGCTTTTGTAAGTCAGTCATAGCTCATGTCACGTGATCTCGCCAGCCGATGGCAGCGGATATTCAAAGCATAGGACAGGTGATGTAGTCAGCCAAGAGCATCACTGTCAAGTAGTGCAAACACACAAACTGGAGAAGTTAATGGTTTAAATTAATATACATGGAGTTCTACAAGAAAAGCAAAGCTTTCACATATAATATTTGTCTCTAAGATTAGTAAGCTGCAGCAGAAGCTATGCTTCCACATATAATGTTAATATTTTTTGCACGTTTTACACTTGAAGACAGACCACAAAAATGTGCCATTAAGATTTTTAGTAACGACATAAATATCTGATCTTATGGGCTCAAAATTCTTCTAAATGACTCATCATCAAAGAGTTGATTTATAAATGAGAGTCAAATACTCTGTGATTTAAGAAATTCATCATACATTCTCGCACATAGTTCATCTTGCGTAAAAGGAAATTTATTTTGAAAATTACACTTTTCAAACCACCATTCGCAATATTTTCCCGCTACCTGTTAGAAATGGTTCATTTCAGCAGTTACCAGAGAGTGCCTGATAACAGGCGTCACCGCGCTCGCATAGCTACGATGACTTAGGAAGCCCATATGTTCGTACTTATAAAACATTAAAAGATCTTACATTCTTTCATTATGTCATAAAAGAAACAAGACATCAGAGGATACTCCAAGAGCACTGGAATTTTGTGAACCATACTAAAATGCATAATTTGACTTATAGTACTCATTCGTATGTCCAGATTCCCAATGAAGTAGGCCTTGACCTGATATTAAGATTTTCAGTGTGGTTTCTGGGATGCAAATTTTCTTTGAGTACCAGTATTGTATTATCTCATGTTTGGTTTTTTTATTATGGCATAATGCCATATGTGCTAGAAGATGAAAATGTGCACCTGAAACGCAGCGAACAGTTGAAACTGGCCAATAGCGTGAAGTTAAAAACTTTGTTTCAAATAAATTGACTGCCTCAGCGGGAAAGATTAATAAAAGCAAAATTTCTTCAGCAAACCAATAAAAGAAACTTTATTGTTCTGCAAGGTGATTAATGCTGGACTGTCAGAAAGGTGGAAATAAAATAAAATCTGAAACTTGTAACATATTTTAGCCTTCTGTAATTATGTGAATGTATTTTATTTCACTTGATAGCTCCTGTCCACATTAACCTTTTTTTGTTTCATTTGATGTGAGAGCAGTAAACGAAGAGGAAACAGTAAATATCACTAAATGTAAACACAGGTCAGGTGGAGACTACCCACCTCCCCACTATAACTCAGAATGCTTTGCACATCAGCCCCAGATCTACAATTTTTTCGTACCAGGGCAATACTTGATTGTGGCACGGCCCCTCTCCTCCTCCCCCACCCCATCCCTTGAGACTTTGAGATAGGACATCAAAAATGTAAGAGAATCAATTTTTCAAAAATATGTTCATTTTGTAACTGCACATCTTTCTGAAGATGTCCGATACTTAAAACGTTTATATTTGAGGATGTAAGACATGTCATTTGGTGTGATTTTTTTTTTTTTTTTTTTTTTTTTTTTTTTTTTTTTTTTTAAAAAAAACCACCTTGCAGTTATTATTGGATGGGATTATTTGTAACTGGAAGAACAATAACTCTTCAGAAAATATGCACTCTTTATTGCCTATTAGCTAATAACCTACTGTTTTGTGTGACATAAAATTAAATATAGGATACATAAAACCTGAAAAGGCAAGAGACAAGCAAGACAGTACACATTTCTTCAATCCTTAGGTCCTAGCACTTTTTCTGTCTCTAATCTTGCTACAGCTTTGCATGGTGTGCCTTCCTTTCAAGCAAAAGAATTTGTTACCTCATCAAAGTTCGTCAAACTTTTGCTACAGGAAAAATCGAAATGTTGCTACCTAATACCGAAAAAGCTATTAATACAAATAGTACCCAAGACTGGTGTGGCTTCTCGATCTTATTACGTCTATTTTGTCACTGCCTGCAAGATAAAATAAAATAGGACTTTCTAATATTGCAGAAATTGTAACAAACATCAAATAAATGAGACTGTTTTGGCACAAATGGTCATTTTTATAACACGACAGAATATAATTCACGAAGTACCAGTATCGTATGCCTATCAGACCTACTGCAAGCAAAAATCCTTTTGTTAGTTACACATTTCATTCATACGCTCCAGTTTCTCATGCATGAGAATATCAGATGCATATTTCATGTATAAGGGGCATTCAAATGAAACCCGGTCACTAGTGTAAAGCAATGGTAATGATTTTATTAACTCAAAAATGTAGTTACACGCAGTACACACACTCCAAAATAGTCGCCAAAACTGTTGCCACATTTATCCCATTGTGACACTAGCCGGTCGATTCCATCCTTGAAGAAGTTAGTACGCTGCTGTCACACACTTCGTCATACATTGCAAATTGATGTCCATGAATAGATTGTTTTGGAGGTCCAAACACATGAAAATCACACAGTAAAAGGTCGGGACTATATGGTGGATGTTCCAACGTTTCCCATTGAATCTGCTGCAATGTCGTCTTCACTGCATTGGCCTTGTGTGGGTGGGCATTATCATGCAGGAGGATAACGCCATTGGACAACATGCCTTCACGTTTCGACTTGAGGGCTCGTCTAAGGTTCTTTAAAGTGGCTTGATAACGCTGGGCATTGATTGTGGTTCTCCGTTTCAGGAACTTGACAATCAGTGGGCCCTTGTGGTCAAAAAAGGAAGACATCATGACATTACCAGAACTGGTGTGCACAGCCTTTGATTTCTTTGGAGGTGGTCAAGTCGCATATTACCGCTGCTTGCTCTGACACTTACTTCCCGGTACAAAATGGTGACACCATGTTTCGTCACCTGTGACAATATGCAACATAAAGCTGTATGCCTCCTCACGATAATGTTGCTGATACAGCACCATATGAATATTGCGCTGTTCTGCGGTCAGTTGGTGAGGAACTCACTACGCACAAATTTTTCAAAACTTCAAGTGCTGAAGCTTTATGGTGTGGGCGGTGCACACGCTACTACCCAGTAACCGACGGATCTCGTCCATGGTAATTCTGCGGTTGTCCAAGACTAAAGCATTTATTTCCACAACTTTTGGTGTGCTGAGACAATGAGCGGGTCCAGGACGAGCTTCATCTTCCACTGACTCGCACTCCTGAAGGAATCGTTTGCACCATTCCACAACACTTGAACAACCAGGGTGTATACGTGGACAAGGAAAAAAAATTCCCGGATTTACCGGTTAAAAAAACAATATCCCGGGTGAAAACACTTTTTCCCTGTTAACTGACAGTCTATTTTCTCTCGGAACTGTATAACTTATCAGTCCTTTGAATGATTATGGTTTTATACACGGGCGTAGAATTTCCCGGCACTTTAGAAAACTAAACATTGGAACATTGGGAAAAAACAACATTTCGGAAAGATCTTTGATGTGCAGCAACATGTACCCTGCACATTTTTGTATTACGAAAGTATAAATTCAAATTCCACCAAACACCGCACGTTACTTTGCGAAGCATTGAAATTGAGATTGTGACAAGCTTTTGTAAGCCAGTCATAGCTCATGTCACATGATCTCGCCAGCCGATGACAGAGGGTATTCAGAGCTTAGGACACGTGATGTAGTCAGCCAATAGCAACATCACTGTTAAGTAGCGCAAACACACAAACAGAAAAAGTTAATCGTTTAAATTAATATACATAGTGTTGTTACACGAAACGAAAAGCTTTCACATATAATATTGGTCTATAAGATTAATACGCAGCAAGAGAAGCTAAGCTTTCACATACGATGTTGGTCTTTTATGCGCATATTGCAATTTACGATGCATCACACAAATGTGCCAGTAAAATTTTTAGTAACGACATAAATGTCTGATCTTCTGGGCTCGAAATTCATCTAAATGGCTTGTCATCACAGAGTTGATTTTCAAATGAGAGTCAAACGCTCTGTAATTTAAGAAATTCATCGTACATTCTCGCACATAGTTCAACTTGCGTAAAAGGAAATTTGCTTTGATGGTAACGCTTTTCAAACCACCATTCGGAATAGTTTTCTGCGACCTGTTAGAAATAGGTTCGTTTCTGCAGTTGCCAGAGAGCGCCAGATGACAGGAGTCACCGCACTTGAGCAGCTACGATGCCGTAGAGAGCCCATATGTTCGTACATGTGAAACATTAAAAGATCTTACATTATGTCATAAAAGAAACAAAACATCAGAGGATACTCCAAGAGCATCAGAATTTCGTGACCCATACTAAAATGTGCACATTTAAAGTGCACATTACTATGTCCAGATTCCCAGTGAAGTGGGCCACGACCTGATATTAAGCTTATCAATGTGGTTTTCGGGATGTGAATTTTCTTGGAGTACCAATACTGTGTTATCTCATGTTTGCTTGTTTATTATGGCATAATGCCATACATGCTAGAAGTTGAAAACACGCACTTGAAATGCAGAGAACAGTGTGTGGAATTAAACACTTTGTTTCAAATATATTGTCTGCCTCTGCGGGAAAGATTAATAAAAGGAAATTTCTTTAACAAACCGACAAAAATAACTTCATTGTTCTGCAAGGCAATTAATGCTTGACTGTCAGGAAGGTGGAAATAAAAAAAAAAAAAAAAAATCTGCAACTAATAACACATTTTAGCCTTCCATAATTATGTGAATGATAGCTCTCGGGTACAGAAATCTGTTTTGTTTTCATTTGACGTGAGAGCAGTAAATGAAGAGGGAACAGCAAAATCACTAAATGTAAACACGAGTCACGTGGAGACTACCCACTTCCCCACTAGAACTCAGACTGCTCTGTCCATCAACCCCGGATCTACGATATTTCCAAACTGGGGCAATACCCCGCCACTCCCTCGAGCGTTTGAGATAGGATGTAAAAAAAAAAAAAAAAAATTGCACTCTCTATTACTTATCAGCTAACAGATTGCTGCTTTGTGTGACATAACTGGGGGGCTATCAAGTACGGCGTCCCACAGAGTTCGGTCTTACGTCCTTTACTGTTCTTGATATACATTAATGACTTACCATCCCACATTGATGAAGATGCAAAGTTAGTTCTTTTTTGCTGATGATACAAGTATAGTAATAACATCCAAAAACCAAGAACTAAATGATTTTTTTCACAAAATTATTAAATGGTTCTCAGTAAACGGCCTCTCTTTAAATTTTGATAAAACACAGTATATACAGTTCTGTACAGTAAATGGCACAACTCCAGTAATAAATATAGACTTTGAACAGAAGTCTGTAGCTAAGATAGAGTTTTCAAAATTTTTAGGTGTGTCCATTGATGAGAGGTTAACCTGGAAGCAACACATTGATGGTCTGCTGAAACATCTGAGTTCAGCTACGTATGCTATTAGGGTTACTGCAAATTTTGGTGATAAGAATCTCAGTAAATTAGCTTACTACGCCTACTTTCATTCACTGCTTTCGTATGGCATCATATTCTGGGGTAATTCATCGTTGAGTAGAAAAGTATTCATTGCTCAAAAATGTGTAATCAGAATAATTGCTGGAGCCTACCCATTGTCATCCTGCAGACATCTATTTAAGGATCTACGGATCCTCACAGTATATATATTCACTTATGAAATTTGTTGTTAATAATCCAACCCAGTTCAAAAGCAATAGCGGTGTGCATAGCTGTAACACCAGGAGAAAGGATGATCTTCACTATGCAGGGTTAAATCTGACTTTGGCACAGAAAAGGGTAAATTATGCTGCCACAAAAGTCTTTGATCACCTACCAAACAGCATCAAAAGCCTGACAGATAGCCAACTAACATTTAAAAATAAATTAAAAGAATTTCTAGATGACAACTCCTTCTACTCATTGGCTGAATTTTTAGATATAAATTAAGGGGGGTAAAAAAAGAACCTAAACATTAGTGTCACACAATATTTTGTGTAATGTAATATCTTGTACAGACATCTTTTATTAACCTGATACGTTCCACATCATTAAAGTGTCGCATTCATGATCTATAGAACAAG
Source organism: Schistocerca piceifrons (assembly GCF_021461385.2). Classification (NCBI taxonomy): domain Eukaryota; kingdom Metazoa; phylum Arthropoda; class Insecta; order Orthoptera; family Acrididae; genus Schistocerca; species Schistocerca piceifrons. Next base: position 922,857,362 of record NC_060138.1, read on the forward strand.
TATTAATCTAATCTAAAATTAAATATAGGATACATAGACCCAGTAGAGACATGAGACAAGCAAGACAATACACATTTATTCAATCCTTAGCTCGAATTTTTTTCTCTCTAATCTTGCTACAGCTTTTCATGGCGTGCTTTCCTCATCAAACATTTTGCTACATGAAAAATCTAAATGTCGCTGTCTAATACTGATAAAGCTGTTAATACAAATAGGGGCCAAGACTGGTGTGGTTTCCCGATCTGATTACGTCTATTTTATCACTGTTTGCTAGATAAAACAAACTAAGCCTTTCTAATACTGCAACAATTGTAACACACACTAAATAAAGAAGACTGTTTTGGCACATACGGTCTTTTTTTGTAACGACAGAATATAATTCACAAAGTACCAATATCAAATGCCTACTAGGCCTGCTACAAGCAAAAAGCTTTATGTTAGGGAATAGTTTCACACTTCATTCATACACTCCAGTTTCTCAAGCATGAGATTGAAAAGTATTAGCACTAAATTTTTATACAAACTTGGAATCGTCATATTGTTCCATAATTTGTGTGATGTCCCCGTTTCTTCTCCTTCCTCGTTCTAACAAACAGTCTTGTTATCACTAACTGTAACTATTCCTGCCAATGTCAAAGCTTATTCACAGGTTAACTTCACTAATTCTGCCAGAATTACTGGTTTAGTTACCCGCGATTATTCTCCGGTTAGGCGTTGTTACATGTTCGTACAACGCGTTTTCTGTGCTTCTTTCAGAATAGAACTTAAAGCGGCTGTTAGATGGGGACTGTACAACTGGCCCTTACTAGTGCAGAGACCTGGCCAAAAATTTTCCGTCAAAATTTCATTTTCTTCGATCACCGAGAAGGTAATATGTAATCTTTCTTACCTGTTATTTGTTTATTTCCACTCCTGTAGTCTGTATCAATGGATTTCGTTAATAATTATAACAACACTCATTATTCGCAAACCCAATCAACCACACAATCTGACAGTGGTTGGCATTCAGCCGTTCGGCTTTACTCTGGTTAACTCGTATAGCCACTTTTGTCTGTAGGAAAGTTTGTTTCTAAACGCGACGAGGATTCCCCTGACAGAGACATCATGTACACTATGCACGCATTCACAAATCAACTCACGATTCATTCAGAAATCAACTTCTAATGTCTTCAAAAATGTTCTAAAACCGACAGGGATGCGTTTCAAAGTCATATGAATAATCGATAGACTTAAGTGCACTGGATGCTAGTCGCTTTGTGAAACAAGGTTTTTTTCGCCCTCAAGAATATGAATTGCCCCCCCTCCCCCTTGTCCTACATCTGGACCTGCTGTGCACGCATGAATCTGGCAACTTGGGCACTCCAGTAAAACTTTTCATGGTAGCGTCTAGCTGCTTGCTGCGACTGCTTACACAGCCAACAGCCACATTTCTGTAGCCAGAAGCGGGAGAAGGTACTACTCAACTGCGCATGCGCTTTATCATGCTCGTAACTGCTAAAACTAATCTAATGTAAACAGTTGTGACATCACGATCATCGGAGGCAATTTGTTGTTACGAAGCATTGCATAGTCTCCCTAAGGCCTTTGACACACTTTGCTGTTGGTAGACGCTTGTATCAGCACTGTGTTTTGTTGCTGTATGTGGCGCATTTCCTTTGCAATTTAAGTTTTATTTTTGTTTTTTCTCTCGTTCATGTTTTATTGCTGCGGTATTATCTGCAGCAGCGGGATACAGTAATACCCTTTGTTAGAGTATCGGTTCTTATCAGTAAAAATTACAAAAATTTAAATGAAAACAAAAACAATGAAAAATTCCCAGGTTTTTCCTGGTTTTCTCCCGGATGAAAAAATTCCCAGGTTTTTCCCGGATCTCCCGGGTCGTATAAACCCTGACAACTCAGACTGGTTGGTTAGTTTAAAGAAGGGGGGGGGGGGGGGGGGGGAGTAAGGATTACCGATAAAATAATTACACAAGGAAAAGAAGAAAAGAAAGGAGACGGACAGCACAATAACAGGAGAAAGGAAGAACCAGAATAATGATAGAAGGACAACCAACACTACTATGGACAAAACAGGAAAAGAAAAAGACAGAGAGAAGCAAGAAGCAGGTAGAAGGGATAAAAACAAGAGAGCCTATGACCGTGGCTGGCCGACCACGAGAATAAAAAGGAAAAGCCAGCCACTCTGCGACACATTAAAACATCCGGCCTAAAAGCATTAGAGTGGAGAACACAAAGGGACAAAGGACCTCCCTGAAACTTATATAGAATGATAAAGCCCAACGTCACATATAAAACGTTAAACTAAACTAGACGATGACACATTGTTAGCTAAAATTAATGGCAACAAGTCTGGTAACTGAAGAGTCCATCGCAGGGCAGCCAAAGAAGGGCAGCTCACCAAGATATGGGCCACTATCAGCTTGGCAGCTCACCAACACTGAGGTGGGTCATCACGGTGCAGGAGGTAGTCGTTTGTTACCCAAGTGCCGCCGATGCGGAGCCGACAGAGAACCACAAAGTCCCTGCGAGAGGCCCCCATGGAGGTCTTCCACACGTTCGTAGTCTCCTTAACGGCACGCAGATTACTGTGCATACTGAGGTGATACCATTCCGTCTCCCAAAGCTGCAAAACCTTGCAGCATAGTACTGAACGCAGGTCAGTTGCAGAGACGCCGATCTGCATAAGCAGTTTTCGTGTAGCCTGTTCGGTCAGCCTGTTGGCAAGTTCGTTGCCTGTTATTCCGATGTGACCTGGGGTCCAGACAAACAGCACTGAATGAATGGACCGTTCCAGGGCACAGATGGACTCCTGGATGGTCGCTGCCAAGGATGACGAGAGTAGCACTCGTCGATAGCTTGTAGGCTGCTCAAGGAGTCAGTACACAGAAGAAACGACTCCTCAGGGCATGAACAGATGTGCTCAAGAGCAGGAGATATAGCCAACAGCTCGGCAGTGAAAACAATGCAGCCATCGAGCAAGGAATGCTGTTCAATGTCCTCCATGGACATACGCGGAGCCGTTGTGATCATCAGCCATCGAGCCGTCTGTGTAAACCACTTCATAGCCTCAGTATTTCAAGAGGAAGTGGCAGTGGAGAGCCATGGGCTTAACTGAGTCCTTGGAGCCATGTGAAACGTCCAGGCAAATCCGCGGCCTAGGTGTACACCATGGAGGTGTACATGAATGGACCTCAAGTATAGGTGGTAAAGGCAAGGACTCCAGTTCGGAAAGAAGGGATCGGACACAAACTTCAATTGGAAGCCCTGACTTGGGCCGCCGATGTGGGAGATGAACCGCCGTGGGTGAGAAAAGAAGACAGTAATTCGGATGCGCAGGGGAACTACGAACATGTGCAACATAACTGGCCAGCAGTTGTGCACACCTAACCTGCAATAGAGGGACTCCAGCATCCACCAGGATGCTGGTCACCAGACTCGTCCTAAAAGCTCCTGTCGCTAGGTGAATGCCACAGTGGCACACTGGGTCGAGTAAACGCAATGCTGAGATCTGCTTCCCAGTTTGTGTTGCTCAGGCAGCGGAGGGCATTGAGGTGCTGCCAGCACTTTTGCTTAAGCTGACAAAGTTGAGGAAGCCAAGTAAATCGGGCATTGAGAGCCAGTCCTAAGAATTGATATGTCTCCACTACAATGAGTGGATCATCATTAAGGTAAAGTTCTGGTTCTGGATGAATGGTATGACGCTAACAGAAGTGCATAACATACGACTTTTAGGCCGAAAACTGGAAACCTTGGGCTACAGCCCATGACTGGGCCTTGTGGATGGCTCCTTGTAGGCACCGCTCAGCAACACCAGTACTGGTGGAGCAGTATGAAATGCAGAAGTCATCTGCATACAGAGAAGGTGAGACGGACGGCAACTTAAACTGTAATCACCGAACACAGCATTCATCTGTCGATACATTTCACAGCCTTTAACTCCCTCCACTGTAAAAAATCGAACCACTCCTCGTTGCTCCTGCTTACTCGCCTGCATGTTTGGTAGTGGACAATAACTTGTGTGACCATCTCTTCGGCATGAAACCACGTAGGTGCTATGCAACATCAAACAGTGGGTATGCGTCAGTCTCTCTACCAATAGATGGCACCACCATACCCACAGTTATGTGGTGCCACCTTACGTGTAAGTGACCAGGTTTCATTTGAATGAACCTCATAGCTCCAATCATGTACTTCCTCAACAGTATTGAGAGTGTTTGCAGAAATCTGCAAATAATTTTGCCTTCTAAATTGTACTGGTAATAAAGGAAATTCAAAATAAAGAATGTATATTTTTCAGAGCATTATAAAGAGCCCTCCAAACTTCAGGAACAATCCTGCTTTTCTTGGATACCTTGAAGACATACATCAAGCTCTTAAATGAATCTATTTAAGATACTGCTTTTCTGTATTAGTGTTTTGTTTAATTATTTCTAGTTCAATTGTGGGCATCTTTCGAAATTTACTGGAGAAGGAGAGGGGGGCAGACACAAATGCTCCATCTTCTCTCCCCCCCCCCCCCCCCTTCCTTTGCAGACATGTTATAGATGCATTCAATTTAATCAAACTGACTAATTGTTCTAAGTCTTCAAATAACGTGATTAAGTTGTTTACATTTTACATCAATTTTTTGTGGGGGTTCATCTCACTTCTGACTAGTTTGATGCATCCCAGCATGAATTCCTCTCATAAGGCAACCTCTTCATCTCAAAGTACCACTTGCAACCTACATCCTCAATTATTTGGTGGATGTATTCCAATCTCTACATCCCTCAACACTGTGGTGGGATTGACAGAGTGGGCACAGGCCAGGAATTTGCAGATGGTGTGTTCTATGGTAGCATCAGAGCAAAAAAGTGCACATGACTCTGAACTCTTGCCTACATTCTACACATTCCCCAACAGCAAAACGAGGCTTGTGATCGGTGATGAGGCAAAACTTAGTACCACAGAGATATAAGTGAAACTTCCTGATGCCCTATCTGATGGTCAATGCCTCTTTCGCAATTTTTGAATGGTTCTTATGTGCTGCATGTAATGTTTTAGGTGCAAACGCAATGGGCTGTTCGTGCTGTATTTGTGCGACAGCATGACACCAATGACACAATCTGACGCATGTTTGCCGGAATGGGATGTTGTTAAACCAAGGTCTGACCTACAGCACTTTTTAAGTTGCACAAAAGCTTTCTGGCATGTCTCTGAACACACAAATTTAACACCCACTTTCCACAAATGGTTACATAGGTTGAAAATCTGGGCCACAGTGGGAACAAATTTTGCATAATAATTGACTCTGCCCAGTTCTTTGAGGGTCCTACGAGCTGGATACTTAGCAACTGCATCCTCATGTTCGTGTGTGGGCATGACCCCTTCTTACTTAACACAAGCTCCAAATAAATTTGTCGAGGCAACAATGCAGACCATGGGCTTTGAACCACTCAAACAACACTGTTGGCTGTGCAGGTGTGTAGTTGTGAATGTCTTGGGTAAGTTGCTCATGGTATCTAAAATAAATATCACAGGAGCACTTACCCATCAAATGGGAACCCGATATAACCATTCATGCCAACTGACATGTTAATCACTAAAAATTATTTCTTCTGATCAACTACAAGCAAACTAAAAGTTGATGTCAGCATGATTTATCTTTTGAAAAATAATGGGCCACAGCTGGCAAATGTGCATCAGATTGTGCCAATGCCACTTTGCTGTTGCACATATACACAGACAGCATGTAACAGCTCATCGCTTTTTGCATTGAAAAAAATTAAATGGAGCACAGGAGTCATTCAAAAATTGATAAAGCAGCACTGGCTATCATATAGGGCGCCAGCAAGTTCCATGTATACATATCTCTACAGTACTAAGTTTGATCTGATCACAAGCACTTTATTCTGCTATTCAATCCAGATACAAAACTTCCTGATAAGATAGTGCAGCAGTTGCAACAGTGGGCTTTCTTTTTGAGGAACTATTCCTCCAGCCTATGAATAGGCTGAGATTAAAATTTGCCTTGAGCATCAAATTGATACATTTGGCTTCATACACTATGTGATCAAAAGTATCCAGAAACCCCCCAAAACGTATGTTTTCCATATTAGATACATTGTGCTGCCACCTACTGCCAGGTACTCCATATCAGCAATCTCAGTAGTCATTAGACATCATGAGAGAGCAGAAGGGGGTGCTCCGCGGAACTCACGGACTTCAAATGTGGTCAGGTGATAGGGTGTCCCTTGTGTCATAGGTCTGCACATGAGATTTCCACGCTCCTAAACATCCCTAGGTCCACTGTTTCAGATATGATAGTGAAGAGGAAATGTGATGGGACATGTACAGCACAAAAGTGTAAATGCCGACCTTGTCTGTTGACTGACACAGACTGCTGACAGTTGAAGAGGGTCGTAGTGTGTAATAGGCAGACTTCTATCCAGACCACCACACAGGAATTCCAAACTGCATCAGGATCCACTGAAAGTACTATGATGGTTAGGTGAATGCAAAAAAAAACTTGGATTTCATGGTCGAGCAGCTATTCATAAGCCACACATCATGCCAGTAAATGCTAAAAGACCCCTCGCTTGGTGTAAGAAGCGTGAACACTGGACGATGGAACATTGGAAAAATGCTGTGTGGAGTAACGAATCATGGTACACAATGTGGCAATCCAATGGCAGGGTGTGGGTATGGTGAATGCCTGGTGAACATCATCTGCCAGCGTGTGTAGTGCCAACAGTAAAATCCGAAGATGACGGTGTTATGGTGTGGTCATGTTTTTCATGGAGGGGGCACTATCACAGCACAGGCCTACACTGATGTTTTAAGCACCTTCTTGCTTCCCAATGCTGAAGAGCACTTCAAGGATGGCAATTCCATCTTTCAACATGATCAAGCACCTGTTCATAACGCACAGCCCTTGGCAGAGTAGTTACACAACAATAACATCCCTACAATGGACTGGCCTGCACAGAGTCCTGATCTGAATGCTACAGAACACTTTTGGGATGGTTTGGAACACCGACTTCACGCCAGGCCTCAGCGACCGACATCGATACCTCTCCTCAGTGCAGCATTCCATGAAGAATGGGCTGCCATTCCCAAAGTAACCTTCCAGCACCTGACTGAACATATGCCTGCAAGAGTGGAAGCTGTCATCTAGGCTAAGGGTGGGCCAACACCATACTGAATCCCAGCATTACCGATGGAAGGCGACATGACCTTAAGTCATTTTCAGCCAGGTGTCCAGATACATTTGGCTTCATACCTATGACCGTGGCCATAGCCCACTGGCTAGACAAAACTGGGGATATACTTCCCACACTTTGCAACCTATCTAGTTCTGCTCTTAAAGTCATCTGCACATGGCAAAAGGCACTGGATGAGCTCTAAAAAAACTTAGGCATCTACGACTGCTTTAAGGATAAGTGGGCCTGGAACCCTGTTACACAACCTAATATGGATACCAACTTCAGTTCTGCTCTATAACTTATGATGTTCTGTGAATGGTATCACAGGTGAAACTAGATTTACCTAGTCCTGAATTTGAAAACCAAAAAGCACAAAAGCGTCTAAGCCGAAAATGTTAGTTGTCATGCAAGAGTTTACTACTAGCAGTGTTAGCTGCCAAGCTACATTTTTATGCACAGCTTGGACTACAACTAACTCCACAATGTGAACCACTGGCCATCATACGTCACCACTCTGCTGTGGGGAGACAATGTGCTTGTGTGTGACTTCATTAATCAGAGACATGTCCACACCTGTGTCCAACTGGATATCTGCCATTGCTCCATTAATGTCCAGTTGTAACATGAGTCTCTGTCTCACATCTGCTGCAGCTATGGGTACAGGCAAGATGGCTCACAGTGTACTGACAGCTGATGTTGACGCGCACTAGGTGAGACTGACACCTGTTAGACGCCCTGGTTTGTGGCACACAAAACATGTAACATCAAACAAAGTGCAGTGAAGCCCTTGATGCTGTATGCCACCATCTGGACACGATATGAGGCACAAACTTTTCTGGGACCCTTTAGAGAACAAGGGGAAAGACACCACTGCATGAGCCTCTACTCACTTTGGAACATGCCCATGGTGAACAAAGCACCTCTGTTTCTGCAGCTCTACTAGTGATGAGGGCAGTGGATCACTAAGTACTGCATTAACTACTGAATACTGCGTTGACAGATAACCCAAAAAAAGGATGCTATTTAAACTGGATGATGACATTGATTGGGAATCCTCAGTCGATTGCAGAGCACAATGGCGAATAAAACAATACCAACGTCAGACGAATCATTAATCATAGCTTGTGCTGACATGGTTACTTCATAAGTTTTGGCAAGTTTCAACCAATCATTCAGGATAAGATCAGATGACACTAAAGCCTTTGCATTAACTTCTATATCAAGAGAAAGATTTAAAAAAGCCTTGCACAGTAATGTGTTGACATATGATGTCTGTCAATGTTGACAGGAAAAATCACACTTGTGTGTCAAGTCTTACAAGTCAGCAGCCTAAGCTGCATATGTTTGCTACTTTGAAAAAATGAGTGACAACTGCAATATCCCTGGGCGCAGTTTTATAAGTCTGTCCAGAATGAATGCAATACAATGATTTGCTATTACAATTTAGAAATTGTCTCCCTTTTATTCTCATTTCAAAAGTGGGTAGAGGATGAAGTGTGTCTCAGACCATTGTTCTGCACCTCCACTGCATTCACATCAGTTTCCCGTGCACGGCATTACCCACCAGTGAACACAAACAATTTTTTTTTCCGCAAAGTTATTGATTTTCCCTACTTGTCGCCCTTCTCCCATCACTCAGCAACAGTCTGATGTACAGTATCCTGCTTTTGTATTTGAAATTAATATTTTAATGCAGAATAAAAAAAGGAATGTAAATGGACTGTTACAAAGCAAATCATAGACTGTGGGGAAATTGTAGAAGAAGAGAAGTGAAGAAGCATTTGAGATGCAGTGTTACAGATAGATGATGAAAATTAAGTGGTCTGTTAACAAATGAGATATCCTCTGGAGAGTCAGCGATGAAAGAAATATGTGGAAAGAGTGAACTAGCAGAAGGGACATGATGACAGGCCCAGTGTTAAGCAAAGGGAAGAACTGCTTAGATCAGAGGGAGACATGGAGGAGAAAAATTGTTGGAGAACACAGAGATTAGAATCTATACAACAAATAACTGAGAACACTGTATGGAACTGCTACTCTGAGATGAAGAGATTGGCGGAAGAAAGTAAATTGTGGCAAGCCTCATCAGACATATCAGCAAGCTGAAAATATACAACAAAAATCATCAATTCTTACTAAGTCACATTCATTTAAAGTAGTTATTTCTCAACTTATACTGTGGGTTAACTGAACAAACTGCTAACGAATTTTGAACAGCAAAAAGTGCAGGTTGGAATATCAACAATATTATCAAAAGGATAGGTTACTCATCTTAAAGATGATGCACTGAGTTGCACACAGGCACAATAAAAAGTCTGTTACACATTGAGTTTTCAGCCAAAGCCTTCTTCAGAAAAGGAAACACACGAGCATTCACACAAGTAAACACACCTCACACTCACATCTCTGGTCTAGGAGATAGTGGTTATGTGTGCATGAGAAGTGCCTACTTGTGTGAATGCGTGTATGATTTCTTTCCTGAAGGAGGCTTTGGCCAAAACCTCAATGTGTAAAAGCCTTTTCCTTGTACCTGTCTTCAACTCAGTGTGTCATCTATAGAATTTTAATGATGTGAAGTCTTTGGAGAAATACAGCAGCTGATCAATATTTTCTGAAAACTATATGTAACTTCCAACCCCTTCCTCCACCCACTCTCTGTTGGAAGAGGATGACAACGACAGCAACAACAAAAGGGGAACCACAACTGCTGTGTCAGTTACACAGTTACTCATCAGCTTACAAGGTAAGAAGCCACCACCAGTCAACAGAATGTACAGAGGCTACCTTTTATTCCCTTACTGCTAAATACAAAAATGTTATTAAAATTACATAGGCCCAACTAATATCCTGGATAGTTACTCAATAAATCAGAGTTCTTTATACATTTATCAAAGCCTAAATAACCGAAGCATCATATACACAATTAATGATTAAAACTGATTATGTCCCTTAGGTTACCAAGACAAAGTTTAAAGTGCATATAATTGTTGGCACTTTGCATAACAACACTGCTTATCAATGAAAATATACTAAATCTTACCTGCAAGATATAAAATACTCCTAAATCTGTATATCTAAATATTGTACAGTAATGCCATAATCTTCAGAAATGTCCTGACTATTTTGAGCTGTGAATGTTTCTCTTGATGCTTCTGTACCACAGCTACAATTACTTCACTGCTAGCAAAAGGAAAAAAAATAGGATGAACTCTCCCATTTTACACCAAATCACCAAAGCTAGCTTGTGCTGTAGTGCAGCCTTGCCAAAATACTGCACAGACCCCAAAGTCAAATAGACTTCATTCCATGTCTTTATTACACAAGTATAGCTGATATGTAATCATTTCATAGTTGTTGGATAGGTACTGGTGCTACAAGCAGTATATATCTGACAAGACAATTCACTTCTTTCTAGCAAAAGAAGCGCCATTACGATACAATACATTCTCCTATAGTGGATACACTGTCTTTTTTTTAAACAAATTGTAACATAATACACATAATATGAAAATTTGCTACAACTTACAAGCACAGTATAAATAAATATTATATTGATGGGAATAACTTTAACAATAACACAATAGAAAATATATTTATGCAAATGATTTTATTATTATTTCTTACCGGTCCTAGGAACTGGAATATCACTGCCAAAACCATAAATGTCATAGCAACAATGCATCTTGTTCGACAAAACCTCCACATTACAGAGGACAAGGAGGACATCTCCCCACGCTTCACAACATGTGCATGCCACAACTTCTCGAGACGTTGAGCATTTGGTTCTGCACGATCAACCATCTAGAACAAATCATCAGAAATATCTTTAGATTAGATTGTGTAAATTATTGTTTTCCAGTGTAAGTTTAGTCAGTGGCAATGTCAAAGAAATGGCTTACTACAAGGAAATGTTCCTTAACCATGTTATTTACCATCTATACTAATGAAACCACTTCAGGCGAACACAAGGAATTTCCTTTATGCCAGAGGTCTGGCTTCAGCGAGTCATGGGAAATCTTTTGAAGATGCTGAAGCCCACCCATCAGACGTGTTGCAAGAGTCGAGTTTCCATTACTCTAACAATCAACTTCATCCAAACCTAACTAAAAATAAAGTGTGTGTGTTTCATCTTAACTACAATCAGGCAGTCGTAAACTTAACATTCCATGGCAAGGGATACAATTAGTAAATACACCCCAACCAAAATGTCTGGGAGTCACTCTGGATTGTATTATGATGCACAAGCAGCACTGCAAAGATATGGGATGAAGGTGGAAGCCAAAAGTAAAATCCTTTGCAAGATTGCTGGCAGCATGTGGGGCTCTCTACCAAAAACGCTGAGAACGACAGCACTAACAACAACATCTTACTGTTCTGCAGAGTATGCTAGTCCACTATGGTACAAATCTACCCATACAAAAATAATTAAAGTGCTAAACAAAACAAGTAAGCTGATTATAGGTTGCCTGAAATGTACGTCACTCTTACAACTATCAGGTCACAGGCACAGCAACACCAGACACTCTGTAGTGCCTCAAGAATTTCGGTGTAAATTCTAGAAACACTCGGCCTTCAACTGTCTCGAACACCCGATATTTTAGGTATGAGTGCGGGAGAGTAAGAACGTTTCTACCAATCCACCTGTTTCTACGTGCAGGTCGGAAGCTTGTTGTTAGAAGACTGTAAGAGGGGCAAGTCACTGACGACAACAAGTTTTTGCCGCCAGCGCCACAGAAGACGTGAGGAGAAATCAACGAATAATTATGTTGTATTCTTTGATGCGTTAGTGTCTGTGGTGACTGTAAAAAAGACCATTGAACAGTTGAATATAGAGTGCTGTGCACATTCATGTCTTTGACTCAGTGACGTCAAGCCGCATTTTCATATTTTCATATGGTTTTGACACCAACTCTTATGTCTAAATGTACTTAATCATTTCTAAAGCTCGAGATACGCGTGAGACGACGAGGATATTTATATGTCTAAGAAGATAATTTTGTTCTGCATAGCAGTTCTAGTACATCATTAATCAATAAGTACGTTGACACTAAAGTTCATATACGTGATCAACAGATTACAGAAATAAGAAGATATTATTTTCTGTTGTCTGAGAAAACATTAGAACGTGGCGACCTAAGTGACAGGACCTGAAGAAAACGGGGATTTAAAAACAGAAACGGGAAGAAGATATTAGGCATTGCCACAGCAACCACGCCTAACAAGATACAAGAACTGTTTACAGATATCGTATTGAGTCCAATAAACAATTGGAAGAAAGTTGTGAGTGCAATGCTGTAAAAGATGTGAGAAAGTAATAGCGAAGAAAACCGGAGAGAAGACCTCAACTTTTCGACTAAGATCGGGTGCGGAGAGTAAGCAGTCTTCACACATGTACATCGCGCCAACGCCAACGCAAACGCAAATGCAATAGCCAGCCACCGACACTGACTGCACCAGCTGCTGCTCACTGGTGCTGACTCCACGTCCGCTCGCTGAACTCCTCCACAGCCGAAATCGTGCCACTAGAGGTGAAGTGCACCTGCTCGCGGCGTGGTGCATCTTTGATGTTTATACGTCCTGCCTCATCACTCTTATAGCAAACTGCTCTCCGTATGTCTCTTTCATTCTGCGATAAATTTCTGAAGCATGGCCCTCTTCTGCGCGAAGAAACTGGATAACCGCACATTGTGCTTATCTACAGAAGCATATCATGCAACGAACTGTGGAAACAACTTTCCAGAAATGTGGCAATTATTATAAAGCCGTTAACATCGGTTGTGCAACTGGGAATACCATCACGCCATCTATCGGTAAACTTATTCACTCCCTGGGATTACGACCATGGTTCCATGACAGAATGGAACATTTTTATTGCCGGCAAGCTTGATCATTCCAAGGATCATGTAAAGAATTTAAACAGCGTACAGTGAACAGTTCATTGCTGACAGCAACTGAAAATGGACAAAACCAAGTTTTGTGCTGTTATTAAACTTTTCATTTGAAGAGTTGGACTGCCACACAAATCAAAACAGAACTGGATGAAGTTCGCATGGACTCTGCACCATCATTGAAGAGATTTACTTTTTCACTAATGAATTTAAACGTGGTCGGACAACCACCAACCATTCACCACCAGAGAACTCTATGCCGGGTGAGCGAAAACCAATAATTATTTGATAGAAGTTGAGGCATGAATGAAGGATAAACTGTCATTATAGTTGTTGTACTCAGTGGTGAATTTTCTTTTAGTTGACTACTAGGTCTAAGACCAATAAAATTACGGATCAAGAACAGCAACAAACTTCAGAGCCAGCCATGTCGATGAGTGTAACAAAGGAAATGCCAGACTGGACTGAGGTAACAAATTTAATTAAAGCACTAAGTCTTAAAATAGATAACCATAGAACAGAGTTACATGCTCAAAATGCTACCTTGAGACAAGAACTAAGATGACCAAAGTGCCAAGTTGGATGACCAGAACGCTGATTCAGCCACTCTAAGTGAAAAACTAGAAGCACAAAGTATAACTAAGTGAAAAATTAAATGCTCAGAATGAAGCTCTAAGGAGAGAAATAGGTTTAGTACATTCTAGTTTAAACACTCAGAGTGAAACGTTGAACAGTCAGGCAGCAAATCTAGTTTTATTAAAGACTCCATTTGGCTCTTTAACTGATAATGTAGAAAATCTGAAGTTAGACTTAAAGAGTGAACTCACTAGTTCTTTGAATACTCACATTAATCAAATGTTCACTGACTTTAATCAGAGACAGAATGAAACTTTAAATATTCAAATGACAAATATAGGTTTGTTGCCTGTCAAAACAGACTCTAGTAATCAATGCGAAGGCATAGTTACTTTGGAGACTGAATGTGATGTCAAATGTAATAATAATAATGTAGAATCTGAATTTAGTGAAAAATTAAAATATTGCGAAAATGTACGTAATATTAAATTTAATTATGTAAGACAGGAACAAATACTTTGGAAGAGAGCATGGACCAGCCTAAGGCATTAATATCAATTATTCAATCGAAAATTCCAGCTGTTACTACATGAGCTGTCAGTTCGCGAGTAAATAATTTAGGACAGAATATCAGGGAAAAATTAGCCAACTTTGACACGATAAATGCATGTAATCTGGCAGAACCTTTTGAGCTAATTATAGATTGAGAAATTACCGAGAGTATAATCTCCAGAAACGTTATGACTGTTGCTTTTTCCAAACCTAATGATACCAACAAGGTTATAGACGACTCGTGGAAAGAATTCAAACTTGTCCAAGACTGTATGGCCTTCCAAACGTTCATAAAAAGGGTCTTCCTCTGCATCCAATAGTGGTAACATTGGCACTCCTACATGTGATTTAGCAAAACATCTCGCTTCCTTGCTGAGACCATTCGTGGGCAAGTGCACACATCACATACAAAACTCAGCTGATTTTATCAATAGACTGTGGGCTCTTCATCTTAGCAGTGTAGACATTCTAGTAAGTTTTGATGTGGTCTCACTTTTTACAAAGTTCCTCTTGCAGATTCTTTGACACTGATTGGTAACTATTTCCTGTTGATATCACTGCTTTGTTCAGGCACACTCTTATGTGTAATCAATAATATTTTGAACAGACTGACTGCGTCGTCACGGGTAGCCCCTGTCTCCCTTGGTGGCCAACCTTTTTATGGAGGATTTTGAGGAGGGAGCGCTTGAATCAGCTGCCCTGAAACCAACCGTTTTTTGGAGGTATGTGGACGATACTTTCATGGTGTGGCAAAGACAAATTAATGGAGTTTCTACATCACCTCAACTCCATTCATAACAACATCCGGTTTACCATACAAATAGAGAAAGATGGTTGTTTGCCTTTCTTGGATGTCCTGGATCGAAGGAAGAATGATTGTTCTCTAGGGCATTCAGTTTATCGGAAGCCCACTCATACTGATTTATACCTGCAAGCATCGGGTTGCCATCACCCGTCACAAACCATGAGTGTGCTTAAACACTTGTTCATAGAGCTCATACTGTCCCAGATCTAGATAGCTTACCTCAAGAACTCACCCATCTAAAGACAGTATTCAGCAAAAATGGGTATTCAATCCACTAACAGTTGAAACTAAAAAGCAGGAAGTGAATAAAGAGGAGAACGTTCCGGAACAATCTTTAGCTTTTCTTCCTTTCGTTGGCAACACTTCGTTTAAAATAGCAAGAATCCTCCGAAAATTTCAGATAAAAGTCATTTTCCGCCCACCATCGAAGATTGCGGACCTTGTGGGGTCAGTAAAGGACAATCTGTTACTACAAAAGGCCGGAATTTACAAGATACCGTGCCAATGTGGTAGGCTTATATAGGTCAAACCATACGCACTGTGAAAGAACGCTGCACTCAACATCAACGTTACACCAGCCTTTTGCACCCAAGCAGAAAGAACGCTGCACTGAACATCAACGTTACACCAGCCTTTTGCACCCAAGCAAGTTCGCTATTGCTGAACATTGTATTTCTACTGGACACTCAATGGAGTATGAGGAAACAATGATTTTGTCCACAGCAACATCTTTCTGCAACTCCATTATTAAAGAATCTGTAGAACTACATCTGGCAGAAAATCTGTTGAACCGTGACAGCAGCTACCAGCTGGACAGTGCATGGAATCCCACATCTCCACGATTTTCTCAAATCAAAGACGACCGCGTGCGCCAATGGCCGTGGCAAACAACAGTGCAGAGGGCAACTGAGTTCCGCTATTCCATCAGGGAGGGCTCTGCCAGCGGGCACTGTGGTCCACATATCAAGTTTTTGACGCATGCACAGAATAGTTACAGCACGATATATATTGCGGAACGGAGGACATTTTCGCCAGTCTGCGACGACTCACCTGAAGATGACTGGCAGGTGCCCAGTTGAAATATCATGCGAGGTATTGAAAAGGAAACACACGAGCATTCACACAAGTAAACGCACCTCACACTCACATCTCTGGTCTAGGAGATAGTGGTTATGTGTGCATGAGATGTGCCTACTTGTGTGAATGCGTGTATGATTTCTTTCCTGAAGGAGGCTGCAAGCCTGAAATTTGTTTGAACAAATTGTTCAGGACAGATTAGAACACAGAATAATTTTACCTAATGTTGTGTTATCTAGTAAAGTGGTGATTGTTTTGTTGTGGGTAGACTTTCACACAAAATTTAACAGAAAGTACCTGTTTCCATTTGCTCAAGTGAGGTGAATATCAGATCCATGGGATCCCGACAGTCACATCTGTCCCTCAGGGACGTTAACGTTGTGTGTTAACTGGCAGAGTGACGACCGTTGGATCCCTAGTTGTTTTCGGTGTTTCTTCAAACTCAGTTTTCCTGCACCGAATTCCCTTCAATTCTTCAACTTGTCTGTAGTCTATTCTTGAACTATCTTATAATTTTTGTACATAAGAAACCGGATATGACAAGTTTAGGACCAATTTAAGAGAATCACAGATGAAAGTGATCTCTAGGCATGAAATGAAATGAACAAAATATTATTTGAGTGAAAAGTATAATATCATGGTACTATTCAAACAAAGTGATATCTAAACGCGATAAACTGAACAGAGTACTTTACATGTGTATGAAATATAGTGTAAAGTGAATGACTAAACAGCTATGTTATCATAGTGTGCAATTTTCTATTTTTATAGAATATTTTATACTTTTGTGAGATGTAATGTAAATGGGAGGATTTCTATCACTTTTGGTAGGGGTGGGTAGTGTAAGTACAAGCATGACTTAACACTAATCACACTCCCCACCTTTCAGACAACCCTCACAGACAAGTGTAACTGATTTTTCCACCATTTGCCATTCCACAGCTGTTGCTAAGATTTTCTTCAGGGCTTCAAAGGTGAAGGTGAGAATGTCCATTCTGTAGGAGACGTTTAACATCATACCTCCTCCGGCTTCTCACTCAAGTACCGGCGAAGTAGGAATCCTGGGGAATGGGGTTGGGAAGGGTTTTCCTGTCTTTGGGGCTTAGTAACCAGTTCTACTTTTTCCTTCCTTACTTCTCATTTGAGTACCGATCTATCTTTCCCTCTTCCCATATTCATATACTTCTATCGCTTAAGTCCTCCTTATTTTCCGTGGTTTCCAAAAACCTTCAACTTATTTCATATAAGTAGGCCGAAGAATCAGGATATACAAACACACATCTACATACACACAAAGATACACTTCACACAAACAGGAGCATTACGAATTATAAACCTGAAGTGATGTCAGAACCGCCAAGCGATTTGGGGAATTAAGATATACGTACAACTGAGTCAATGCACATATTACAATGTTGATATGTGACCATTCTGCATTGTTATTTTTTGTCACTCTCAAAAATATATTTACATGTGCCATGCTAGTACTTTGAGAAAAGGCATAGTATCTACTGGGAGTTGATAAATACAGGTAGAAATAGCATCTACTATGTGTGGGCATGATATTTGTTAATATGGAAAAAGTGAGGACTCTAAGGTATTAGATGAAGTATTAGAAAGTGGAATAGAAGTGTAAAGTAGATTAGCAATCTTACCGGAGAATATTTAAGAATAGTACTCATAAATATGTATGCTAGGGCAATGAACCAGGATGCCACTCAAGAAGGATATGGAGGGCGCACTCTCGACATTTATTGGATAAGAAAAAGGGCGGACAGGCAGACCTATGAAAGGCTGACCTATACTGCGTGGAAAGGGGCACCAAGAAGGGGATTGACCTGTACCATAGGAGAAGAGGAATGAGAAAGGGGTGTACCTACCAAAACAGAAGGAGAAAGGGTACTCTAGGCTCAACCCATGCAAGATATAGGTACTGTTCCTAAAGAGAAAAAGGGCAGTATCGTGACAGAAGTTATATGTTTAAAAGGAAATAGGCCGGTAAGTCTGAATTTATGCAGCACTAGCATTATTACATTTTAGATTTACAACTGTCAGAAGAAGGGAACACTTTTATTCTACCCAGAGTTCCTCCAGATTACAATAAGTAATGAGTAAGTACATACATAGGAAAAATAGTACGGAAAGTAATAACAAAGCAGTAGAGTATTCATGAGTTATGTGCTCCTGGAATTTATGACTGGAAGATGAATAAAAAACAAAGATTTTTGGAGATTGAAAAGAGCTAACTCACAACATAGATTGAAAGGTTCACATATTGTAATTGTGGTAAAATATGCATGGTTATTAGTAAAAAAGAGAGGTACTCTTAAAAGATAAAGAATTATCATCTTGTGTAATAACTGTACATAATGAATATGTGTAAAATATCACGTGTTCGAGCTAAGGGGAGGGATATATAGTGCCTCAAGAAATTTGGAGTAAATTCTAGAAACACTTGGCCTTCAACGATCTCGAACACCCGGTATTTTAGGTACAACTGCAGGAGAGTTAGATTGTTTCTACCGATCCACCTGTTTCTATGTGCAGGTCGGAAGTTTGTTATCAGAAGACTGTAAGAGGGGCGAGTCACTGACGACAACAAGTGTTTGCCGCCAGCGCCACTGAAGACACGAGGAGAATTCAACGAATAATTATGTCATATTCTTTGATGTGTTAAGTGTCTGTGGTGACTGAAAAAAAGACTATTGAACAGTTGAATATAGAGTACTATGCACATTCATGTACTGGACTCACTTGGGACTAGAGACTTTCAAATTATTTCATGTCTTGGCTATGAACAAAACAAGACACATGTATGCTATTTGAATGTGCGTAAATGAGTCTAACGTGTAAGGAATAAGTTAGCTTGCAGAAGTAAAACTTGAAAAAATAAAGTGATGGAACTAAAAATATTATACGAGTACCAAAATTATTTCAAGGATAGAGAAGCATTTTAATAAATTCCCTTAACCAGCATAGTCTTCAGAGAAGAAGCTTGGGAGATATCGACGTTGCTGATTACCCAGAGAAGAGTGCAAGTTAACTGAATTGAGATGTGTGTGCCTTGCAACCCAATACCACACTCTCTCTTGTCATCCGAAAATGTTAGAATTGATCATAAAGTACCTGCCAACACAGATATAACAAATCTAGCTCATCCGGAGACCTACCATTTTACATGGGCACATTCCATCAGCTCCAAGGCTGAGCTCCAGAAGAAGTTTGCTCAAGACCCACTTCACTTCTGCAAATAGCAGCAGCCACACCAATGAAACCAATTGTGGACTTCTCAACTTGAACAAATTTTATCTGGCCTCTTCCTCCAGAAACCCTTCCACCGAGCATGAACAGAATTGGATTATCTGGAGGTCACCGAGTCATCTTCACTCTGGAGTTGGAACATCCAGAACACGAAGCACAAACTGGATTGCCAATTACGAGTATTATCTTGCTGACAAGATCTGCTTGCAACTCTGAGCACAATGAAGTTGCAAGATTCTAGTCAACAGTAGTGTAGCTTCACAATTCTATCTTTCATTTGCTTTTAATTATAATTAAATACATGTGTGTTTGTTTCTGATTTGAATAAATAAAGCTTTTGTTTTTCTCTAAATGCTACACAAATGTTTCTTTCTGTTAATGCGGGGCATCCAATGTCCTGGAAAACAGGGAAAACTCAGGGAATCCTTTTGCTCTAGGAAACTAGGGGAATTACTGTTTTTTTTTTTTTAAAAAAATAAAAAAAAAAAATAAAAATAAAAAAAAAAAAACTGGAAAAAGCATGGTATCTGATTTGCTTTTGGAAAAAGGCATTTGCTTGCCTTTCTCTTGGCTCGATGCAGTGCCATGATTACCATTCCCCTTCAGCTCAGCATTGTGTGACCACCCACCACCATTGTTTCATCATTCCCCTATGGCCAGTCAGCCTGGCCACGGTTTGCCATGCTGGGCCAAGCCATGTCCAACTAGCCAGGCCCTGCCAAGTTGAGCTGTGTGGTCATTTATTATTGTTGAAATAGGATAACTTCATGCATGTCACTGCAGCTTCATCATGCTTCTCCTGCTGATGTGCGATGGCGTCTGATTTTGATGTAATTTGACCATCAAAGAACTGTGAAGACTAACTGGTGAAGTTTACATTTAAAGCTGTTCAAATGAAATTGCTATGTTGTTTAATAACACATTGTGATAACAAAAGATTGTCCTTTTAGCATAATTCATGATCTATTCAAATCCATTTATTTTGATCCAGGGATATTAGGACATAACAGGTACGCATACACGTCATTCAATGCCAATTTGTCAAGAGTGTTTTTGATGGTTGACCATCAGGGTTTTTGATGAAATTTTGGGTGAACATGCATACATTTTCGACATAAACACTGTTAAAGTTTTATGATCACTAATTCAATATTAGCACAGATTTGTTTGACTCCATACTACAACTGTCAGCAGTGTACCCTTAAAGCACTCCCTAGACAGCTAACAATATCAAATACTCCCTATACAGTCAACAACATTAAATATTGTGCAATGTTACTTAAGTTGTCATCAGATTACTCAATAATATTGCGCAATAATATTATGGTTCAGAATATTGTATTATGGAGACACTGCTACTGTTGTAACTGCTTGCTGTAAGCAGGAGAAAATGGCGGATGAAAAATTCGATCAAAGAGCTTCAGAGATGATTCACTTGTTGAGAGAACTGAGGCTGAGTGAAACAAATAAATAAAAGATTACCATAACTTTTATATGTTGATGGGCCAACATCTGATACAATACTGAATATGGTTTTAACCCCTGGAATCTGAAGTACAGAGTTTTTATTCATTGTAAAACACACCTACTTTTCTAGAATGGTTTTCCCATGAATCACCTAAAACTCTAAATTTTTAAAACTGGATATCTTTGTAACACAAATGTATAAATACAAAAACCAACAAACACATCATAGCTGCTTGGTTTTCTCTCTCCTCTTCACTCCAAAGTAAATGCCTATTTGCAGTTTTAAAACTTGAAGGTGTACACTAGTGAATCCTCGAACACTGTTTACAGGAGTGAGCATTCACTAGTGTTTGCTTTTGATAGCTTTGGTGTAAAGGGTGGCTTGAGGTGCTTCGTCAATCTGTACCAGTACAAAAAAAGCAGCATCTGGGCACTTTAAAAAGCCATGAATAACGTTAAAAACAACAAACTTTATGTTAATAATAAACTTCACTGTATTTTAAAATATGCAAACAAATAATTGACTTAGAATAGGTCAATATTTCACAGGAGTACTAACTTCTAGAGCAAAGGCTTGACAAACCACAGCACCTGTCCATGGTGCCAAATACAAAAGAAATGCATGCCACTAATGGAAGGTTAACTGAAATAATAAAAAAAATGAGCAATTTTCATGTGGATAACTTGCAATAAAGTTGGCCAAAAACTAGCCACTTGAAAAAAATGTGGAGCTTAGCTATCTATAACTCCAGAAGTTAAGTATGTGATTCACCTGAACCTAGCATGTAAGAACTTACATAACTTACTAGTACAAGGCCTTATAATAGAAATTTTCATTCTCCTACTGCTTTCCAATAGTTTACAAATCAAGGGCAAAGTTGATGATTTTTATAAAAACAAAAAGATGCGTATTTTTTGCCCGCTTTTACAGAAAGTATTTTCTGCATGCGTTCCTAAACTGTTTTCGTTATAAAGACCATGTTCCAAACCACCTAAAAAGTTAGTCTGGTTTCGCAATGTAAACTGATAAGGTTCGAAAAAGCAGCAGGAAACTGGGGGCATAGAGAAAGTACGCCCATATTGCACTGCTATGCAAATCTGATATATTTTATTATGTTTTACAACTGTTTAGTATTCTCTGGGAAGAGCAACATCACGAGTCCCAACGAATGATTAAGTATCTAGATTTAAAAATCTTTCGTCATGACAATCATTACACATTTTAGGCACTTTTTCTGCTATAATCATGGTTGTCCACCTTTTTTTTTTTTTTTTTGCACAGTTCACAGCTCATGTAGCACTTAAGTGTACATATGAAAAATTGTATGAATATGTTACCACAGTCCAAGGTGGTGTAACCAATTGTAGCTACTTTTAAAGTGAGAAAATCAGCTTCTCCATTGACACAGGGGCTACGTCTGATAGCTGTGCAACAGCAGTCATGGGTGGATTTCTTTACCACAGGATACCAAGCCTGATAAGGACTTGTTTCCACAGGGTTACAAGCATGATGATATATTTCTTTGTGTCCCAGACCAAAGCTAGCTTCTAAAACCCTACACTCATATTTACTCCAAGATAACTGAATTTTTTAGAGGTTTCATTAATTTGCTATTGAATATCACAAGGAAAACTATACTATAGTTTTGGCAAAATCCATTATGATAATACCCACATCTACATCAATACTCTAAAAACAACTGTGAAGTGCATGGCAGATTTATGTCCCATTGTACCAGTCAGTGCTTTCCAAAGTTCCATCCATGTATGAGGCACAGGAAGAACGACTGTTTAAATACCTCTGTGCATCCTGTAACTAATCTAATCTTGTCCTCATGATTCCTACAGGAACAATACACACAGGGTTGTAATCTATTCCTAGTCATCATATAAAGTAGGTTCTTGAAATTTTGTAAGTAGGCTTTCTTGGCATAGTTTGCATTTCTCTTCATGTGCCTGCCAGTACAGTTTCTTCAGCATCTCTGTGACACTCTCGAAAAGGTCAAACAAACCTGTGACCATTTGTGCTGCTCTTCTCTGTATACATTCAACATAACCCATTCGTCTTATTTAGTATGGGTCCCATACACTTGTGCAATATTCTAGGCTGGATCAAGTGTTATTTGTATGTGATCTCCTTTGTAGGCTGATTGCATGTTCCGACATCTGCCGTCTGCTTTATCTACATCTTAGCCTATGTGATCATTCCGTTTCATACCTTTACAAAGTGTTACACCCAGGTATTTGTATGAGTTGACCAATTAAAACTTTGATTCACTGACATTATATTCATAAAAAAAACTTTGTGTTCTGCCCTACGGCAGTCTTGTCATGGGGGAAGCCTCGTCAGAGAGGTCCACCGCATGAGCGTCTAGGGAAGTGATTCCAGTGGTGGTTTCCCGTTGCCGTCCACTGATGGTGATGAAATGATAATGAGGACAACACAACAACCAGTCCCTGAGCAGCTCCGACCCAGCAGGGAATTGAACCCAGGCCCCTTGGCGTGACAGACCGCCGCACTGACCACTCAGCTATCGGGGCGGACTCATATTCATAGGATACTTTTGTGACGTGTACAAACTTATATTTCTGAATGTTCAAATCAAGTTGCGAATCTCTGCGCTGCTCTGAAATCTTACCAAGATCTGGTTGAATATTTGTGCTGTTTCTTTCAGGCAGCAATTCATTACAGATCACTGCATCATCTGCAAAGGAAGTCTGAGGTTACTATTAATATGGTATGCAAAGTGATTAATATACAACCTGAAGTTACTTCCCCATCCAAGATAACTTGAAGCATCCTCCCTATCAAAAAAATCTTCACTCCAGTTACAAATTTCAGTGATACACCAAATGACCATATGTTTGTTAATAAAAACAGGTGTGGTACGAAGTCAAATAATTTTCGGAACCAGAGAAACACTACATCTACCTGACTGCCTTTATCGCATGTTTTTGGGATTGTGTGAGAGAAGTGCAGTTTGAGTTTCACTTGATAGATGTGTTTGGAATCCACTCTTGTTGGCATGGAGAAGGTCGTTCTGTTACAAATTCCTTATTACGTTTAACAGCTCAGAATATGTTCTAAGGTTCTGCAGCCAATTGATGTCAAGGATATTGGACAGTAATATTGTGGATCACTTCTGCTACCCTTCTTGTAGACGGGTGTGATCTCCTGCTTTCTTTCAATCAATGGACACAGTTTTTTGTTCAAGGTATCTATGATAGATTATATTCAGCCGCAAATTAGAAAAGAATTGGATAGAGGTTCCACTGGGCCCTGGAGCTTTTAAACTAGTGAAAGTAAAATGTTGACTGGGAACAAGTGCGAAATTTCATCAAAAACCATAGTGGTCCTGTGGGAACGATTTTCAAAATTAAGACCACTTGACATGGAATGGCAGATTATAGTACATCATTTTGGGTGTACACTGGAAAATTACTGTTGCAGCATACCCACATACAGATACTTGATAGCTGCTGTTTATGAATAAGATTGATTATGGTGCTTTAGTGGTATGCATGAAGTAGTGTCTTTCCTTCATGAAATCTGTGACCTGTCTTGCCATACTGTTTAGGTATAATTCCCTCGAATTCATATGTTAACAAAGGACTCACTCAAAGAACTGGAAGTGTTTGTCTAACACTCACTGGACTGAGGATACAGAGTTCTGGTACATCGTAGAGCAAATGTCTGAAAAATTCAGTGTTCAGTGCACACACAGTAAAATGAAATTCTCCCTTGGTAATGTGGGTAAGTAGGCCTGGTCCAGACATGCAAGGAGTAAGATGAAGGCTGGGCTTGAGGTTAATCAGGAAGGGGACAGAGCCTGTAACCATGCTAATTGCCAAAACAGCCATGGTCACAATGCTACTGCATCAGATGTAGACCCGCAGGATCGCCTACCACTGCTGGACACACACATCTCACCATCAACCCCAACAATCCCGACGGTGCCCTTGACTCGGTAAGTGCACTGGAAAATAAACCTACTATCAATTTCAATTATGAGAAGTGGTATTTCTAACTAGTCTACAAGTAGTTTTACTTTGCTGTGGTGTAGGCAGTGAGCCTGTTGTGCAATCTTTTCATGTTCCAGCAATCAGGTCCTGCCACGGAGCAATGGCAGCAGGCACCTACTGCATGAACATCTGGATGATGGCAGACAAAGACCCATTTGGGACTGTTCACTGCTGTGAGACACCAGTCTTATACGAACATCGGCAGCCCTGTTAATCTCTTACTACATATGTTCCCCCGACACTAACACTGCATCCAAAGTGCAGCTTCAGAAGTCAAAAGTAAATTATACCATTGTTTTCGGCCTGTAGCCATTTTTGAAGTATGGGATACTGTTGCTGCCTATGAAATGGTCACATTTGTGTTTAAGCCAAAGCAGCAGATGGCTCTGTATGTTTCTGGAATAGTGCATAGTGCATTCGACCAATTAAGTGTTTTTGGGAAAAATTACTGCAAAAAATTTAGTTGAAGGATTCGCGACAGGTGCATCCCAGACTAAGGTAAACCTGAAAAGGCAAGTAGTCTAAGTGTCCATGGACAGCATTAATGTTAATAATGCATTTCCTTAGAAATAGCAAGCTTAATGTTGAGGGTACACCAGTGAAACCTAAGCTCTCGGGGTTTGGGATATGCGGGTAACACAAAGTACATGGTGCTTTAAGACAGGTTGTACTAGCAGTGGCTAGAACTTTGTTAAGTTTCTGAGAGCTTTATACAATCTACCCTCCCACCCGAGAATTTCACCGATATTAATGGCATTTCTGTTCCCTGCAGAAGTTTTGTGCCATTCTGTCATTGGAAAACGAAATGTTGGCAGTCAGAGACCAGCAAATATTACCAGCTGCTGGAAAGTATTCGAAGGAATTAGAGGGCATAAAGAAGAAATAGGAGCAGATAGAACAGAAACCTAATGTCACTATTGGAATTCCTAAGAGCCACAGATTTTAAGTGGTGCACGAGTCTGAGTCACAAGAGGCTGAGAACTTATCTCACCTTTTTTTGAGGCTATGGTTGCTCATGTCTGGCAGTTCTGAGCAAATTTCACACAGATGCCCCTTATCTCCTTTCCTCTATAGCCCCTCCAGTATATGGCCAGAGAATTAATGAGAAAATTTCTCAAACCAAAATTTTTGGA
Source organism: Schistocerca piceifrons (assembly GCF_021461385.2). NCBI lineage: Eukaryota > Metazoa > Arthropoda > Insecta > Orthoptera > Acrididae > Schistocerca > Schistocerca piceifrons. The sequence goes on from NC_060138.1 coordinate 922,883,330, forward strand.
GAAACAGACTGCCTTCAAAACACATTTGAGTGACAACACAAACCTTTTGAGACCTCAGAAAGTGGACATGAGGTACGGAACCAAAAATCTCTCATAAATGTAGTGTACCAAAGAAAGGTATCTAGGAATTCTGAAATGAGTGTCTTACATTTATGAAGAGTATGGTATCCCAGATTCTGTATAATTGAACCCTGGTGTATTCCCTTACAAAGGGCAATGTGTGTTTAGACCCAGAAGTGGCAATTGATGCAAACCTAGTGAAGAGACTTAAGCATAGAACTGACACATCTCACCATCTTAAATGCTTTGGTGGTCATGACGCTGATCCCATTGACTGTGAGTTCCAAAATCTTTTAAGAGGTCAGGTCAGTAAATGTAATCCTCAAGGAACTTGATGGAAATCATAACTGCATTGACCTATTCTGGATGACGGTCACTGGGAATAAGAGAGGATATGAAAATTTGAAGAGATTTGTCATGCTTGTTTGCATTCTCTTCCATGGCATTGCCTGCCTTTAAGTTTCTCTCACAACTCCGTCATTCTGGTCGAAACTTGACTGAAATGTCTCTCACAGCCCTTTGTAACATTCACGATGCATTCAAGATCTCTGGGGGTGTTGGATCTGTACCCATCACAAATCAGTTAATACACAGCTTTCGAAATGCACACGTACAGTTAAGCAATAGCAGAAAGAAGAGCAGCTGAGAAGTCCTCAAAATAAAATGAGAGAAAGAGGAAAGAGAAAAAGGAAAGCTAAGAGAGCTGCAAAGGACGAAAGCAAAACTCTTAGAAAGTGCTGAGAGAAAGAGAGAGAGAGAGAGAGAGAGAGAGAGAGAGAGAGAGAGGTATTTTTCAGATTGAAGAAGCAGTTCTGTTATTAAAAAATACCTGTTTTTGATTTCATTTAATGTTCATGTAAATGTCCTTCTTTTAGTTATTTATTTGCAGTCCATATGGTAACCAGTTTTCAGACATTTTGGTAGCTTTAGTTCACATATACATTGAGAAACGAGGTTGTAATAACTGTAACTTATGGCGATCTACACTAACAGTTTTAAAAGGTGATATTACAATCTGAAATCTTCCACTTAAGAGCATTTATCTATTAATAAATGCTTCAGTTTATTCCATAAGGCATTTAAATTAGCTGTATTAAGATTGGATGGCAGTCTGTTGAAACAAACTGTTCCATTTTATGTAGGCTGTGGAATGCAGCCTTCTAATTGCTTTTAATTCTGTGCAAGTTTTCCCTTCCACATTTATTGTAGCTATGTACTCATTACTGTTCATTGCATTATGCTCTGGACTGAGTTTCACAAGCCTGATTGCCTGCAGGAGACACATATAATAGATGGTAAATATTTTATATTTCCCAAAACTTTTTTGCAAAGATCTCTCATTTACCTTAGCTACTACTTTTATTGCTTCTTTTGCAGCTTAAAAAGCCTGTCTGTATAGACTGCTGATCTCAATACGATACTGGGGAAATGGACATATCAGTCCAAAACACATTTGTCTTAAGATATTATGCTCCAGGAGGGCTGAGACCCAGTTCAATTAATACATATTTGCATTGACTTTCTTACAAATATAAATGTTGTAGGAAAGTTCTTGTGGAATGTACATACTTTAGGATTAAATGAGAATACTCGCTGAAAAGCAGCAATGTTGAGTAGTTGATAAGGACACCCAAAAGGAAGAAAAAAAATTGCAAACACACATATATTCATACACATGCAGACACATTCCTATGCCCCTATATGGTGCCAGCTATGTAGAGGCATGTGTGTGTGTGTGTGTGTCCACGTGTGCGCGTAAGTTTTTTTACTCTAGCTCATCAAAGAATAAAATCTGAAAGCTAGCAAGTTTCTTACAAATATGATCTGCATTCTCTTTCCATAACAGTTGTTTATCCACAACAACACAGGCTTTTTAAAAAAATGAAATGAGTGACAGATTTTAAGTGGTGCATGAGTCTTTGAGCAACAAACTGTCCATTCACATGAATGGACACAGGCAGACAGTGTTTGTTGGTAATGAGGATCACCCTGTGGCTAAACATGCCTTGGTGCATGGCCAGCACATCTTGGCACAGTGTTACACCGTCCGGGTTATCTGGATACTTCACACTAGCACCAACCTCTCAGAACTCCGGAGATGGGAACTTGCCCTTCAGTATATCCTCTCTTCTCGTTATCCGCAAGGCCTCAACCTCCGCTAATTTCAAGTTGCCACCGCTCATACCTCACCTGTCTTTCAACAACATCTTTGCCTCTGTACTTCCTGTCTTTTTTTCCCCCTAAGGTAAGTCTTTCCGCTCCCGGGATTGGAATGACTCCTTACCCTCTCCCAAAACCCACATCCTTTCGTCTTTCCCTCTCCTTCCCTCTTTCATGACGAAGCAACCATTGGTTGCGAAAGCTAGAATTTTGTGTATACGTATGTGTTTGTTTGTGTTTCTATCGACCTGCCAGCGCTTTCGTGTGGTAAGTCACATCATCTTTGTTTTTAAATATATTTTTCGCACATGGAATGTTTCCCTCTGTTATATTCATACCATTAATTTGAACACAACAATCATGTTTGTTATTGTCAATGTTGCATTTCGAAATCTTTTCTGTTGTCTTATTTTCTCTTTCTGTTTTTGCCAGTAGGTTCACTTTGTATTCACCTTCTCCTTTTTCCCATAATCTACTATAAAATTTTATCCCGCCTATATATACTCAATAATACGTAACCCACTTCCAAACCATAACAAAAAAAAAAAAAAATTTTTTTTTCCGCTTTCAACACTACCGCTGCTATAAAATCCACCGTTTCTAGTTCACAAACAGCTCCTTTCACTTATTAAACAACCATTTTGGCTAGTTCTAATAACTTTCGCTTTATTTCCATTTCTGTTTTTCCCACATCATTGATCATTTTTAGCCGCTTCCCACAGGTTTTAACGTCATTATTTTTTCGTCAGACAATTGTTAGCCTCATTCTCATAATCTGCCACCACAAAACCACTCCTTTTAATACATTTACACATAGTTTTTTCGAAATTTTCCCGAATTTCTCCACCATTTAACGTGTTTTGGCGGCAACACAACCACCTAACCTTTATGCACATCGTTGTCTACCAACCCAAGTTCACCACAGGATCAACACAGCCCAGCTTTAACCAACACTTTTTCGCCTTTTCTCACACCAGATCTCCAGGTTGCTTTCTAGTTCACCTTTATCTCCCCCATATATATATTTTTTCATTTTCATTTCAGCCTCATGTTACACTTTCCACCTTCTAATACCATGTCACCCTCACAACACCCCCATTAAGTTTTATTTGCATTCCCTCCGCAAACATGCCTTCGCCCTAGCCAGATTACGCTCCCATATTTTATTTTCTCAGGCTTGTCTGACATTTGGCATTACCCCCAAAAGGCCTCGCACTTAAAGTTCCCATCTCTGGCTGTAATCCTTCTTCCCATCAGTCCCTACACCAGTTCCAAACTGAACAATCCATTGCCCTCACCCACCTAATCCTTCACCTACACATCAACTCAGCCAATGAACACACCCATCAACTCCTATCCTTAATAAAAGTCCTCAATCTTTCCTCTCCTGCATCCACACCGGCTGTTCAAAGCATCCTCCTACAGGCCAACCGCAAATTAAAACAGCATGCCACCCTCCACTTCAAAAAATTATCCAATCTCCTGGTTTCCCAACTCCGGAAAGGCAACTCACTCACCCTTCACAACCTTTCCAGCAAACCTCAACCTCCTCTCATTGCACACAAACCCAGTCTCTCCCATCTACTCAATCTCCCACTTCCAGCTCCACTCCCTCCAAAACCTCAAAATTCCAATCAACGCAATCTGGAACCACCTGTCCTATCCAAAGGCCTCACCTTCAGCCCCACTACCAGATTCAACCAAACAGCCCTCGTCAAAGATTTACTGTCCTACACTCGTACTCTGCTGGAAATATCACTTTGCCACGAAGAAAAATGATCCTAATCCTACTCCTAATGATCCATCTCCCCAAGACACTATCCAAATTGAACCCTGCCTTGGAACAGTTCCGTCCTCTGTCACAGCGGGACCCACATCCTCTTCCTCAAAATCACCCTCTCCAAACCTTCCAAGAATTTCTGACTTCCAGCCTTGCTTCTCAATCCTCCTTAAAAAACCTTAATCCTACTCCCAACATCACCACTGCTGAAGCCCAAGCTATCCGTGATCTGAAGGCTGACCGATCCATCGTCATTCTTCCGGCGGACAAGGGTTCCACAACTGTGGTACTTGATCGTCGGTAGTATGTTGCTGAGGGACTGCATCAGCTTTCAGACAACACCACATAAAAAGTTTGCCAAGGTAATACCATTCCTGATGTCCAGGCGGAGCTTCAAGGAATCCTCAGAAACTTAGGCCCCCTACAAAACCTTTCACCTGACTCCATCAACCTCCTGACCCCACCGACACCCCGCACCCATACCTTCTACCTTCTTCCTAAAATTCACAAACCCAATCATCCCGGCCGCCCCATTGTAGCTGGTTACCAAGCCCCCACAGAACGTATATCTGCCTATGTAGATCAACACCTTCAAGCCATACTTCATCAAAGACACCAACCACTTTCTCGAACGCCTGGAATCCTTACCCAATCTATTACCCCTGGAAACCATCCTTGTAACCATTGATGCCACTTCCTTATACACAAATATTCCGCACGTCCAGGGCCTCGCTGCGATGGAGCACTTCCTTTCACGCTGATCATCTGCCACCCTACCAAAAACCTCTTTCCTCATTACCTTAGCCAGCTTCATCCTGACCCACAACTTCTTCACTTTTGAAGGCCAGACATACCAACAATTAAAGGGAACAGCCATGGGTATCAGGATGGCCCCCTCGTACGCCAACCTATTCATGGGTCGCTTAGAGGAAGCCTTCTTGGTTACCCAGGCCTGCCAACCCAAAGTTTGGTACAGATTTATTGATCACATCTTCATGATCTGGACTCACAGTGAAGAAGAACTCCAGAATTTCCTCTCCAACCTCAACTCCTTCGGTTCCATCAGATTCACTTGGTCCTACTACAAATCCCATGCCACTTTCCTTGACGTTGACCTCCACCTGTCCAATGGCCAGCTTCACACGTCCGTCCACATCAAACCCACCAACAAGCAACAGTACCTCCATTATGACAGCTGCTACCCATTCCACATCAAACGGTCCCTTCCCTACAGCCTAGGTCTTCATGGCAAACGAATCTGCTCCAGTCCGGAATCCCTGAACCATTACAACAACCTGAAAACAGCTTTCGCATCCCGCAACTACCCTCCCGACCTGGTACTGAAGCAAATAACCAGAGCCACTTCCTCATCCCCACTAACCCAGAACCTCCCACAGAAGAACCCCAAAAGTGCCCCACTTGTGAAAGGATACTTTCCGGGACTGGATCAGACTCTGAATGTGGCTCTCCAGCAGGGATACGACTTCCTTAAATCCTGCCCTGAAATGAGATCCATCCTTCATTAAATCCTCCCCACTCCACCAAAAGTGTCTTTCCGCCGTCCACCTAACCTTCGTAACCTCTTAGTTCATCCCTATGAATTCCCCAAACCACCTTCCCTACCCTGTGGCTCCTACCCTTGTAACCGCCCCCGGTGTAAAACCTGTCCCATGCACCCTCCCACCACCACCTACTCCAGTCCTGTAACCCGGAAGGTGCACACGATCAAAGGCAGAGCCACGTGATTTACCAACTGACCTGCCTACACTGTGAAGTTTTCTATGTGGGAATGACCAGCAATAAACTGTCCATTCACATGAATGGACACAGGCAGACAGTGTTTGTTGGTAATGAGGATCACCCTGTGGCTAAGCATGCCTTGGTGCACGGCCAGCACATCTTGGCACAGTGTTACACCGTCCGGGTTATCTGGATACTTCCCACTAACACCAACCTGTCAGAACTCCGGAGATGGGAACTTGCCCTTCAGTATATCCTCTCTTCTCGTTATCCGCCAGGCCTCAATCTCCGCTAATTTCAATTTGCTGCCGCCCATACCTCACCTGTCTTTCAACAACATCTTTGCCTCTGTACTTCTGCCTCGACTGACATCTCTGCCCAAACTCTTTGCCTTTACAAATGTCTGCTTGTGTCTGTGTATGTGCGGATGGATATATGTGTATGTGTGCGCGCGCGAACGAGTGTATACCTGTCCTTTTTCCCCCTAAGGTAAGTCTTTCCGCTCCCGGGATTGGAATGACTCCTTACCCTCTCCCTTAAAACCCACATCCTTTCGTCTTTCCCTCTCCTTCCCTCTTTCCTGATGAGGCAACAGTTTGTTGCGAAAGCTTGAATTTTGTGTGTATGTTTGTGTTTGTTTGTGCGTCTATCGACCTGCCAGCACTTTCGTTCGGTGAGTCACATCATCTGTGTTTTTAGATATATTTTTCCCACGTGGAATGTTTCGAATTGAGGTTCGAGTCCCAGTCCAATACACAGTTTTAATCTGCCAGAAGCTGAATTTTATTATGTTGGCAGTTCAAATGTTGTGAAGGATGTATCTTATTGCCTGGTGATACCAGTTCACAAACACAACACATCATCCAAACATACTCATTTACATATTTACATCTCCACCACCATAAAAAGTGGCAGTGGAGATGTAAATATGTAAATGAGTTCAACATTTATATTTATTTAAATGGCTAAGCTGAAAATGCGTTGTCATTGTCTCCTATTTATTCACTAGTAGTTTATTTTCCGTAAGTTGACAGAATATTGTAATTGATTTCCCAATTGTTGGCAGCAGTTTCAGTCTAGTCTGTTACTATTTCTTCCATATAGTTTTGTTCAAATTTTACTTGAACTCGATTCTCTGATCTCCTAGTAAGCAGTTTTTTACGGAAGTACATAATGCTCTTTATTGTGCGCTCTCAACATCTGGTTGTTCCTAATGAAAATTTTGTGTTATCTATGTTTTACTTTCTTAGCAGCTTAGTTTCCCTGTAACTGTTTGTTCACATTATTTTTCACACATTATTTTGACTTCATATTTTGATATGTTTATTTCTTATGATAATGCAGTGCCTATATTATTCTGATTATGACGCAAAGTTCCTTTGGACCATGGTACAAGTAAAAAATTTACCTGGAAAACAGAGAATCTTGAGAACTGCTGGGCATCTTGAACGGTTATATTAAGGTCCGAAAAATTTACACTAGAGCATCATAGTTCTATTGTTAACAAAATTTTATTATCAGTACGATTTTTTACTCTACAGCAGTGTGTGCACTGGTTTGAAGCTTCCTAACAGATTATGACTGTGTGTCGGCCCATCAGGACTCAAACTTGGGAGAGCATATATGGTCAGAAGTAAAGCTGTACAGGGTTAAGACATGATTCATGCTCGGATAGCTCAGTCAGTTGGCCATGTGCCCCCCCCCCCCCCCCTCCCCACCCAAAAAAAAAGTGAGGTTTGAGTCCCAGTCCAATACACAGTTTTAATCTGCCAGAAGCTGAATTTTATTATGTTGGAAGTTCAAATGTTGTGAAGGATGTATCTTATTGCCTGGTGATACAAGTTCACAAACACAACACATCATCCAAACATATGATTCAGTATTTAATTTTGCAGCTCAGTGGCTCTTTCAGTAAGAAAACTTGTTCAAAATTGTCTATGAAAATTTCAGATAGTAAGTGAAAACCCATAGCTACGCTATCAGACTTTTTATAATAAGTGCTCTCAAACTACAAATAATTCTGTTTACCACATGTTTGAGTGGCAACGACTGTGTAATATAATTCTACAGTATTTACTTGAGGTTTGTGCCAAAGACCTGTTAACATGTTCATACACTTATCACTGGACACATTTGTAAATAAGTAGTGATGTCAAATGGTACTAGCTTAGAACTGTGTGAGACCTGTATGATCTTAAAATTATCAACTGACGCCAAACTCAGAGTTAAAATTTGTTTTCTTTAGAGATTGTTCAAACTGAGCATATTTAATGCCCCTGTTTAGCACTTTGAGCTCAGCAGTCATGAACATTTCATTTTTACACTGTCACACACATTGTGATCAAAACTATTGAACTTGCATAGATGTGCAATGGTCATAATACACATGTGACTAACTTTTAAATATAAACTTAGGTTATCACAGATTCTGTGCTGGTTTCGAATTTCTTCTTTCAACCACACTCTCTCTCAACAATCTTGACACTCTTCGTTGATACTGGAGATGTCCATCTCAATTTAATGTTGACATACCGGTATTTTGGAGTTATGTTCTGATGTAAACATTCCTTGCTAAACCAAATATATTGTGTAGTCATTAATGAGATTTTTAATAATGGATTTAAACTACTGTTCCCTATCTCCAGGGTAAACTATGCCGTTTTTTTGCAGACTACTGGGATGCTGATGAAACCTGTGCATATTTCCTTCACCGTACAGTCGGACAGGAATATACTGCGTGCATATCTCAGCCAACAACATACATGAAGCAGTGCACAAGTAAACAGACATATTTATATGATAAAAGATAATTTGAAAGATCTCTTAAAAATAAGATTTTTGCTGGCATAGGTCTACTAAAAATCCCCATATTTTAAGGAATCACTTTATTTTCTCATACTAAAATATGGCTTACTATAGTTAACAACAGAATACTCCATCAAAGGCTCCCTCATCAGAAACTGTATCCAGAAACTACACTTGTACATGTAGGTGAAACTTACATGATATTACAATAATGTAGGAAAAAAGAGCAGGAAATTTAAAAATACAAACTTACTGTGTTACACTTTAGAAATTTTATGAATCTTTATCTTCACATCCACGACCAAGATAACCCCAAAATAATTTTGTTGTGACATCAATAATAAAAATAGAAATTTTCGTAATGAAACAGAATACACTACATCCCACACAATTGTTCACAGATAGAAAGAAAAATAATATGTTATTTTTTAGGTGATTCATTTTCAACAGAAAAACAGTCTGTAACATTTTATCTAACTATATAAAAGGAACCACAGGGAAAAATTACTGATAAAAATCCTATACACACCTGTAAATCAAACAGATCATCTTCAGTCAGACCCTTCCTGTAAGCTTTCCACATAAGTCGCGACATCCATGTAATAGCAACAAAAGAGAACATTCCAGCTGAATTACTTGGCATTGCATGACTATCACTGTGACAAAAAAAAAAAAAAAGCAGTCAACAAGAATGGTAAAGCTTGTGACATATACAATTTAAATGTGTCAGAGTGATTCAGATATAATTTTGTATATTGGTTGACGAGAATAAAAATCCATCATGAAAACAATAAAAAAAAATGGCAGCGTGTTTCTCCACAAGCAGTCCAGAGGAATTTAGCTAGAATTTGTCATAACATATAGTTTCTGATACTGTTACAAAAATATAACATCTATTTTTCAGATGGTGAAATCTGAAATTATCATTCTCATCTGCCCATCTGCTCCCCCCCCCCCCCCTTTCCTCCTCAACCACCAAGTAATATTTTGCTTGTTCTTGGGTGGAAGGATTTAAGTTCACAGGATAAAATGTTTTGCAATGTAATCAATTCCAGTTCCTACCAAAATCTTGCAATATGTAAAACAATTAACACATTCTGTTTTATTACACACACCTGCAATGCTATTTTGAGTGGTACACATCCCTAGGCAGAGAGAGACTATCAGCTTTAACGTCCCAGGAAAAGGACGGCAATTACAGGCCCACACTGTCATGCACTGAGTAACACATGAACGTAACACCAGAAAGGATTATATTATGGAGCCCCAAATCTGACATGTCTTAAATTAAAGCATTTAATGCATCATTAACTTTGGGCACTTCTTTTTTCATGATACATAGTTGTAAAAGTCACCATCACTTCAAATGGCACTATTTGCAATATAAAGTCAACTTGTGGAGTCCCAGCCAAGAGAAGAATATTTAACAGGATCTTTCCACAATTTCTCTTCGCTCCAAACCTCACCACATGGGTCAGTGCGTGCAGTTGCAGTGATGTCGCTGGCATATTCTGTGCTACGAATATGATTTATGCGCATGTAAGTCTAGTGTGTATGATATGCTGCACACAATGCATGTAATTATGATCCATAAAGTGCTCCACAGAATTGTCTTTACAAGTTGTATGCATTTAAGTGGGTATGTGATCATCAAAATTACAAAATAAATATTTAATTTCTGCTGCTGCATGAGGCAGAAATAAACATTCTTTTCCTCAGATTTCACCAAAGTACAGTAGGGAACTTTTCTATGTCACTGACATGTCTTTTTACTAAAACGTATGAGGATAATCCCTTGATGATAATGGAAGTTTGGGTCCGGTGGCAACAGATGCATGGATAGCCTAGTGGTAAGGCGACTGCTCGCAATAAAAGGGGAAATCCAGGTTCAAGTATTGCCCAGCACAAATTTTCACTGTCGTCATTCCATTATACAGATGATGGTTGTTTATATACGCAACTGTGAATACACTTAATGTACTTTCATAATGGCTGTAGTCACTTAACTGTCTGATCCTTCAAACATGCATGTGTGTCTGAAGGAACATTGCATCATACTTGTGAACAACACAGGAGCCGTTTCCTAATAACGTAGATTTTCTATTCTGAGGCTCCTGGGTTTTCTATGCTACAGCATGGTCAGATGCTATGTTATTTTTAAATGCTGTTAGGAATACAATTGACATCTAATGTCTCATTTTATTCATTCTTATTTATTCATTTTATTTATTCTATTTATTCTCATACTTTTATCCACTAATCACTTGAAATAATTTTGTATTTTTTCTTGCATCAAAGCCATCCTGGCAGTAGTTGATGAGAAAGCACGTATTATGAAACTTCCTGGCAGATTAAAACTGTGTGCCGGACCGAGACTTGAACTCGGGACCTTTGCCTTTCACGGCCAAGTGCTCTACTAATTGAGCTACCCAAGAACGATTCACACCCCATCCTCACAGCTTTACTTCCGCCAGTACCTCGTCTCCTACTTTCGAAACTTCAGAGAAGCTCTCCTGCGAACCTTGGAGAACTAGCACTCCTGGAAGAAAGCGACATGGCTTAGCCACAGACTGGGGGATGTTCCCAGAATGAGATTTTCACTCTGCAGCGGAGTGAGCGCTGATATGAAACTTCCTGGCAGATTAAAACTGCAAGGTTCACAGGAGAGCTTCTGTGAAGTTTGGGAAGTAGGAAACGAGGTACTGGCGGAGGTAAGGCTATGAGGACGGGGCGTGAGTCGTGCTTGGGTAGCTCAGTTGGTAGAGCACTTGTCCGCAAAAGGCAAAGGTCCCGAGTTTGAGTCTTGGTCTGGCACACAGTTTTAATCTCCCAGGAAGTTTCATATCAGGGCACACTCTGCTGCAGAGTGAAAATCTCATTCTGGAAGCATGTATCATGTTGCATTAGGCCCTTATGGTAGTGAATGGTTAGGTGCACACATTTGAAAAATGTAATGCTGTGCAGTTTCACACTTTCTTACTATTTGGAGCCCAAACTTTTGCATCAACCAGTGTGAAGTTTCTGTTGCATGAATGTGCAATGGCATTGCTCCCTTTGTTTGTAACAACAATGGGCTGGGTTTAGGCACATGCCAGAGTGCTGCAGGGGTATGTGAGAGAGAGAGAGAGAGAGAGAGAGAGAGAGAGAGAGAGAGAGAGAGTGCCTGAGCAGACATGTGGACTGGTCATGTGTGTGAATTGATTAACACCTTTATTGATGATTTCTCCCCCCTCCTTTCTTTTTTCTGTATATAAACTGAAGTTCCACACTCACTGTCTGTATGTATGGTCTAATCTCAAGAGCTACTGTAGTAATTTTGATACACACAGTGGACTGGTGTAACTGTCCCGCCTACAAATGAGTGGCTATAGGGACCTTTGATGCACAGTTTGCTTTGTTAATGGGTTTCTGTTGGGCAGTCTGCTCATGTCTTTAGGTGCCGCAACACACTGGTGAAACTGATACTATTCAGTTACCTAATGTTTTTCTCTTACTTTCTAATCATAATGGTATGCAGTGCCCCACAAACAAAATTACCGCTAATGTCACTCAAGTCGTCAAGCTGTAGATACTTCGTGCTATCCAGATGAAGCTGGGAATGGTTGTTAGTTCAGGTATAAATGGGCAACCAGTTTCTTTGTTGGATTTTTGATAAGATTTAATTTCTTAACTGTTAATTTTTGAGCCACTGCAGGCTCGACATCAGACTGAGGTGTTAACAGGAACATTACCATGGGCAGCTAGACGTGGTCATTGTGAATGCGCTGCCTCATTGTATCCATTGCAAACACATACCAGTAATGTACATTTTCAGCTTATGCATACAGCTATGGAGTACTTAGCTGTACTTGGTTTTACACTTATTCTCAGTGAATAAGCTACAGTTGTGTCACCAATCTGCCTTGCTGATTAACACATTTGTAAACTAATAACCACATACCAAACAATAACAGCATATTACAATTAAGATCCATGGAACATGCAAATAACTAACTTAATTGCAGATAAATCAATGAAAGATATCAAACATTTCCAGTTAATTTGTAAATAACATTGTCACAATGTTTTGATTGAAAATGATGGATATCAATGAGGTTAGACTGGTAAATAAAAATATGCGTGGATGATGCAGCTGTGCTGACATTCCAAATTATTTGAAAAAACAGGATACAAGTTGACAGCTGAGCTACTATCACTACCCATTTTTGATGTGCTTGTACACTGTGCTGTGCTTCCTCTGAACACTGAATGGTTGGCATCTGTACACTAAACTCTTTTTCAGTTTTTGAATAAAAATTTCAGATTTTATTTCTGTTTGCAGAATATCAGCATATTCAGAATCTTACAGATTTTTAAAACATGTAGACACCCACAGTACCTTTCAATAAATTCAGATCTGATGTGGGGTGTTCTTCCTGAAGGCAAGTGTAGTCTACATGAACAAAGATATTAACTCTCGATGTCTTTTAGTAATTCAGTGCTAACAGCAGATGAATATCACTCTCTAAATTGCAATGATTTTCAAGGCTTGTAGGAGGAAGACAGCTAAATTTTAGCAAATGACCGAGACTGAGGTTTTTAACAAGGAGTTCTAGCACACAAAATGGTTGTCCTGTACATCAGTTACAATTCATTCCAAATTCTAATGTGCTATGAGTAATTAGTCTATATAATACTACAATTCTGCAGTCTGCTTAAATTATTTAACTATAATATACTTACGCAGGAGCAGGGCGGTATGGCAGAAAATGTTTGAGAGCTGGAGCATAACGGTTTTTCTGCTTTTTGACATTCCTGCAACGGCAAAAAGGGACAATTAAGTTTAACACACAATCTTTTAGGCAGAAAAAAGAAAGCATATTTAATTTATTACTAGATTGCTTATAAGAAATAAGAACAATTACAAGAAATTTGAAGCTAGTGATGACATTGTATAGTCAATACTACAGCAGAAAGGGAACAACAATTCAGTTCCATGTCAGTTTACACACAAATGACACTGTGTGTTGGTCTCCCTGTATCTTAAATGTATGTTCACTCACAGCACACGACATAACATACAATTCTGTAACAGAGGGATTAATTAAATGTAGTATTACAAGACAGGGACCCGTGTTCCACAGAACATGTCCTGATGGAGAACTTTAAGAGCTGCAAAAAGGTCAAGGTGCACATTAGACTACAGTATTGGTTTACTATTTGTGCACTTAAAACTTCAATAATTTAAAATAATAAAATTGGCAGGAATGCTGCTATGAGCACATTAAAAAGGGCTGATGCATCTTTAGCTTGTGTCTGTATATGTGCGGATGGATATGTGTGTGAGTGGGAGTATATATCTGTCCCTTTTTCCCACCTAAGGTAAGTCTTTCCGCTCCCGGGATTGGAATGACTCCTTACCCCCTCCCTTAAAACCCACATACTTTCGTCTTTCACTCTCCTCCCCTCTTTCCTGATGAAGCAACCATGGGTTGCGAAAGCTTGAATTTTGTGAGTGTGTTTGTGTTTGTTAGTGTGTCTATCAACATACCAATACTTTCGTTTGGTAAGTTACACCATCTTTGTTTTTAGATATATTTTTCCCACGTGGAATTTTTCCCTGTATTATATTTAGTTATGTTAAGCTTTATATGTGCATGACAACACTGAACGTTCTGGAAAACAAATCCACAAAACCAAAACAAGTGCGTCGACGCAGAAGCAAATAGTGACTGTAAAGTAACACATTCCACATCATAACAAATTATTATGCCTATGACCAATGAGACAAATATCAAACCAATTATTTGGAAAAGTAGGATTTCAAGTCCTAATGTGCTTGTAAAGGAGGACAATGATCATAACAACAACTCTGACTTCACTCATACTGCACTTTACAGTCTCCCTCTTCTACTTTCCTACCTCCAGCACCTGACCTACTCCCCAAGTCAATGTGTGCCATGCACAACTACCCCAGGCTACAGCCAGAATGAGCTCAACGGTAACACATTCATCCCATGTAGCTGCTGCCTCCCCCTTTCAGCTGTCAGCCACTCTTCCCCAAACCTATCTCCCATTTCCTGTCTCTCCTTCACCGACTCCACGTACACAACCCCTTACCCAAGTCTAACTGATGAGCCTATCAATGACTCTGAGCCTCAACTAATATGTGAAATGTTACCTTTACTCCTTGAATTACTTATATGACATTTGCATGACATTTAATAAAAATATAAATAATACAATCCTGACTAAACTACCAACGCAAAGTTACCTGTGAATTGAGAGAAATTTACCACTTCAAAACTATCAGTTTCACCTGTCATCGCTCGTTTAGTACCTCCACCCACTCATTATACCACTTATACAACTCTTCAACAAAGAAGTAATAGTGCTGAAGGAGAGAGCATGAAACACTATTTCCATTTAAGAATCCCTTACTGATATGTCAGCTTGTCAGCTTGCTCATTTCCATGGATTTCCACATGCTCTGGTGCCCAGCACAATTACTATTCTTTTCCTCGCTGAACTGGATTGGATTGATAGGGTTAAAGGTACCAAACTACAAGGTCATCAGTCCCTCCATCCTACATGGATCACGACAGAAATAGTCCTCTGAGAGTAAGGACACATAATAAATCTTTAAGAACCTGATTGCAACCGAGAATCAATAAAACCAAGAGATTGCAGCAATTAAAAGTGAGGGAGGGGTGAGAAGGAGTAAGGTTTGCAAGTTACTCAGCCCGCAAAGCAGGTAGAGGCCCCTGGCACATGTTATGCAGTGGGAAACACACCCTTTGCATATGACCAAGGTTCATTAACACTAGAAATGTAGACAAGCTGATACAATCACAGGAAAGAGAACAATGATGATGATGATGAGACATTAAAACAATGAAAAATGAAAAAAATTAACAAGAATTAAAAGTTGAAAGGGTAGGAGCCTAGTGAAACCAATGAGCGAGGGCAGCCATGGGGCTCCTGGGACACAGCAGGCGAAGGGTGAAGGGGTGTCCCTCTGACCCATCAAGCAGTTGACAAAGTCAAAGTGCCCTACATCAGATAAAGGAGTACAAACTGCCTTCGTGGTTGAAATATAAACCCAGATCAGCAGCTTGGGTGTCATCCACCAGCACCAGAGGCTGCGTGTCAGGAAGCAGGAAGTTTGTGATTTTGACGTAAGCAGCCAAATTAGGACAATCCAGTAAAACTGCCATGGTCCCCTTTATTGCCCGCAGTTTGCTCAGAGAACTAGGACACACCATTCCGGGTTACAAGCTTACAACCTTCCTGCAATTGATGGCGTACAATTGACCAATGGTCCGGTTCCAGTATCTCTCTTCTCCGAAGTCAGCACCATGGTAGCCAACTTGGCCAATCATTCAGCATGTTCATTCCCTGGGATCCCAACATGACCAGAAGACACAGTGATCAAGATCAGAAAGGAGATCCTGGATAGTTACAAAAAATGGGTATTGAGGTTAGCACTGATCGACAGTGTGAAGGCTACTCAAGGAGTCACTGCCAATTAAGAATGTCTTATCAGACCACGAACAAAGAACAAACTTGATTGTGGGCTCAAGTGACAGAAACAAATTCAATAGTGAATACAATGCATTCATTTATCAGAGAGCATACACTGCCCTCCAAAAGTTTGGAAACACCATGCTGCGTATTATAACAAAGAAAGATGGAAGTGATCTATATGAGTTATTGGTTAGAATATGGAATAGCAAGCTCAAATAACGGTTAATAATGACGTGTACAGTATTGTACACTTAATTATTATACATACATACTGGAACATACTACTATTGCTCCATTTTATGTAAACCAACATTACCTGTTCAAGCAGTTCTACTAAACACGCCAGGTGGCACGAGTAGACTGCGTGGCTATGTAGAGGTACATTGTTTACATTTCTGTTCACTTGTAGTTGCGTTTGCATAATGGTATAATACGCCGTGAAAGTAATTGAAAATGGCCCCAAAGCGCGAGATTCCTTATGAATCACAGGTAATGATAATCACTTTGCATCAAGAAGGCAATAGTGTCCAACAAATAGCAAAGGTGGTGGTGGTGGTTGTTGGTATGTTTAAGGGGGACTAAACAGCGAAGGTCATCAGTCCCCCATTCCAAAATCAGGCGAGCCGAAAAGCTAAGGAGCAGATAAAAACCAAAGGGGGAGGAGACGTCCCCCCAGGCACTAAAAGAACACAAATGCAGCAACAAACACTACAGACAAGAACAGGACAGAGGAACACCAGACAGAAAGAAACAGAAGAAAGGAAGATGGCCGGAGACTAGTTGACTGACCACGAGAACAAAAATGGGAAAGAGCCAACCATCTCACGGCACACCAGAACAGCAACAGACACAAGGACAAAAGACACAGAAAGGGAAAGGCGCAGGACCTCCCTAAATCGAACCATAAAACGGACTACCACGGATAAAATTTAAAACGTCATCAGCCATGGAGGCATCGTCAGATAAAACCAAAGCCAAAGTGCCCGGGAGAGTAAAAGATTGCCGGAGTGTGCGCAGTCGAGGACACTCCAGCAAAATGTGGCCGACCGTCAGCCGGGACCCACACCGACACAAGGGGGGATCCTCCTGACGCAACAGATGGCCGTGCGTCAGGTAGGTATGGCCGATGCGCAGCCGACACAGGACTACCGAGTCCCTGCGAGAAGCCCGCAGGGAGGAACGCCACACATCGGTCGTCTCCTTGACAGCCCGCAGTTTATTCGGGGCTGTCATGCCACGCCACTCAGCAGCCCACATCCCACTCAGCTTACGGCGCAACACCAGCTGCTGGTCGCGAGCCGTAAGGCCGATCTCCAAAGCCGGGGCGTCGATCGCCCCTTTGGCCAGCCTGTCTACACGTTCGTTCCCTGGGATGCCAACATGACCGGGCGTCCAAACCAGGACCACCGAACGACCAGAACGGGCAATGGCGGAAACAGATTCCTGAATGGAGGACACCAGAGGAGAGAAGGGATAGCAGCGGTCGATGGCCTGAAGGCTGCTCAGGGAGTCACTGCAGATGACGACGGACCTACCTGAGCAGAAACGCATATGCTCAAGAGCGCGCAATATGGCCACCAGCTCTGCAGTAAAAATACTGCAGCCAGCCGGCAAGGAGCGCTGCTCAACATGGGTACCATGAGCAAAAGAGTAGGCAGTGCGACCATCAACCAGGGAACCATCAGTGTAGACAGTCTCACAGTCCGAAAATGAGGCGAGGAGAGCAAGAAAACGGCGACGGAGGGCCACAGGCGGAACCGAGTCCTTGGGTCCCTGTGCCAAGTCCAGACGGACGGACGGCCGGGACAAACACCAGGGCGGCGTAGGTGCACGGACCCGGAAGGGAGGCGGAAGAGGGAAGGAACCCAATTCCGACAGCAGGGACTGAACGCGGACAGCGACGGAAAGCCCAGACCTAGGTCGCCGTTCGGGCAGATGGAGGACCATGGCAGGGAAAAGCAAGCGACGATTGGGATGGCCTGGCGAGCAATGTACGTGGACAGCATAGTCGGCGAGCAGACGATGGCGGCGAATCCGCAGCGGTGGAACCCCGGCCTCCACCAGTAGACTATCCACGGGGCTCGTTCGAAAAGCGCCAGTTGCAAGCCGGACCCCACAGTGGTGTATGGGGTCTAACAACTGCAACACTGAGGGCGATGCAGACCCATAAGCCAGGCTCCCATAATCAAGCCGAGACTGCACAAGGGCTCTGTACAATCGCAGCAGCGTGCAGCGATCCGCACCCCAAGACGTGTGGCTAAGGCAGCGGAGGGCGTTGAGGTGCCGCCAGCATTTTTGCTTCAGCTGAGTAAATGAGGAACCCATGTGAGCCGGGCATCAAACACGAGTCCCAAGAAGCGGCAAGTGTCCACCACTGCAAGCAAGTGGCCGTCGAGGTAAAGGTCAGGATGAGGGTGGACCGTCCGACGCCTGCAGAAGTGCATAACCTGAGTCTTGGCAGCAGAGAACTGAAAACCATGAGCCAGAGCCCATGATGCTGCCTTGCGAACGGCGACTTGCAACCTGCGTTCGGCGACTCCCGTAGTTGTGGAGCTAAATGAGATGCAGAAGTCGTCGGCATACAAAGAAGGAGACACCGACGACCCCACTGCTGCAGCCAGACCATTAATGGCCACTAGAAATAACGAGACGCTCAACACCGAGCCCTGCGGGACCCCATTTTCCTGTATATAAGAGGAACTAGAGGTGGCACCGACTTGCACCCGG
Organism: Schistocerca piceifrons; assembly: GCF_021461385.2. Taxonomy (NCBI): domain Eukaryota; kingdom Metazoa; phylum Arthropoda; class Insecta; order Orthoptera; family Acrididae; genus Schistocerca; species Schistocerca piceifrons. The sequence goes on from NC_060138.1 coordinate 922,902,108, forward strand.
AAAGAGCGGCGCAATAAAAAGCTTTGAAGAAAAGCCGGGAGCCGACCACGAAGACCCCACCCATGCAACGTGGCGAGGATGTGATGCCTCCATGTGGTGTCATACGCCTTCCGCAGATCGAAAAATACAGCAACGAGATGCTGACGTCGGGCAAAGGCCGTACGGACAGCAGATTCCAGCCGCACCAAATTGTCCACTGCAGAACGGCCCCGACGGAAGCCACCCTGGGATGGAGCGAGGAGACCGCGCGACTCAAGGACCCAACACAAACGCCGCCCCACCATACGTTCGAGCAATTTGCACAAAACGTTGGTGAGGGTAATGGGACGATAGCTGTCCACCGCCAGTGGGTCCGCACTGGGTTTCAAAATGGGGACAATAACACCCTCCCGCCATTGCGACGGGAACACGCCTTCGCTCCAAATGCGATTAAATATCGCGAGAATGTGTCTCTGGCAGTCCCTGGAGAGATGTTTCAGCATCTGTGCGTGGATGCAGTCCGGTCCTGGTGCTGTATCAGAGCAATCGGCGAGGGCAGCGAGGGATTCCCTCTCGCTGAAAGGAGCATTGTAAGTTTCAGAACGACGCGTGTGGAACGATAATGGCGTCTGCTCGGCCCGCTCCTTGAGAGAGCGAAAGGCGGGGGGATAATTTGCGGTCGCAGAGCTCGTAGCGAAGTGCGCAGCAAGGTGTTCAGCAATGGCGGCAGCGTCCGTGCACACAGCGCCGTCCAAAGAGATCCCAGGGACACCCATAGGGGTCTGGTGTCCATAAATCCGCCGGATCCGGGACCACACGAGCGACGGGGAGACACGGGAGCCCAAGGAGGAAACATACCGCTCCCAGCACTCCTGATTACGCCGTGCAATAAGACGACGGGCGAAGGCACGGAGCCTCTTAAAGGCGATGAGGGTCTCCAGAGACGGGTGCCGCCTATGACGCTGGAGAGCCCGCCTACGGTCGCGAATAGCCTCAGCAATCTCCGGCGACCACCAGGGGACGGCCTTCCGCCGAGGGAGGCCAGAGGAACGGGGGATGGTAGCCTCGGCCGCTGAAATGATGGACGTGGTTAAAACACGGACCACCTCGTCAATGTCACCCTGTGGAGGAGACTCAATGGTTGCAGCGGAAGTAAAAGCCGGCCAGTCAGCCCTGTGGAGAGCCCAGCGGGGCAAGCGCCCAGAAGAATGACACCGGGGCAGTGACAAATAGACGGGGAAATGGTCACTACCACACAGGTCAGGATGCACTCTCCAGTGGAGGGATGGGACAAGTCCAGGGCTGCAAATAGAGAGATCGATGCCCGAGAACGAGCCATGGGCCACACTGAAATGCGTGGGAGCACCGGTGTTCAAGAGGCTAAGGTCGAGTTGAGCCAACACACGCTCCACGGCCCGACCGCGATCATCGGCGACAGTCCCACCCCATAGAGGGTTGTGGGCATTGAAATCGCCCAGCAGCAAAAAAGGTGGCGGCAGTTGGGCTATCAGAGCAGCCAGGACATGCTGCGCGACAGCACCATCAGGTGGAAGGTAAATACTGCAGACGGTGATAGCCTGTGGCGTCCATACGCGTACAGCGACAGCCTCTAAAGGCGTCTGGAGAGGGACAGACTCGCTGTGCAGAGTGTGAAGGACATATATGCAGACGCCACCAGACACCCTTTCATAAGCTGCTCGGTTCTTGTAAGAACCCCGATAGCCACGGAGGGCGGGGGTTCGCATCGCTGGAAACCAAGTTTCCTGGAGAACAATGCAGAAGAAAGGGCAAAGGCCGATAAGTTGGCGGAGCTCAGCTAAATGGTGGAAGAAACCGCTGCAGTTCCACTGGAGGATGGTACTGGCCATTGCTGGGAAAGGCGTGACGGGACGGGGAAGGCAAATTACGCCGCTGGGTCACCTGCTGCCTCCAAGTGAGCACCTGCGCCAGTGCTTTCCATGGCGTCAGAGGGACTGGCGAGATCGAGGTCCTCAGCGGACGCCAGGATCTCCACCTCGTCCTCAGACGCAGAGTTTGAAGGTTGCGGTGGGACAGGTGCCACCGCAATGTCAGGTTGCTTGGGAGCCTTTTTCTTCAACGGCTTCGCACGCTGTGCCTTGGGAGGGTCTGGCTGGGAGGGCCCCACTGGGTCAGTCTCAGGGACGGACGACGACCGTGAAGCCCTATGACCAGCGACCGGTTGTTGTGTCAAAACTTTTCGTGGGTCCGCATTGACACTGGGCAAAGCCTGGGAAGGGAGGGCCCCAAGGGACCCCTTCCTGGCTGGAGTGGCCGAAGAAGCCCTACGCTTCTCCGGCTGGGAAGGGGGGACGAATGTCCCCGATGGTTGGGGTGGTGTTGCTCCTGGAGTAGATGGAGCAACAGTGGGCGAAGTGCCCCCCACAACCAAGGGGGCCGGTGCATTGAGACATAGCTGAGAGGCAGCAGTACGTGACGACACGGGAGAGGATCGGACTGCTTGTGCAGCAGCGGCATAGGTGGATGTCATGGGCACGGGATGTAGCCGTTCATATTTCCGCCTTGCCTCGGTGTAGGTCAGGCGGTCCAGGGTCTTATATTCCATTATCTTCCTTTCCTTCTGGAAGATCCGACAGTCCGGTGAGCAGGGGGAATGGTGTTCTCCACAGTTAACACAAATGGGAGGCGGAGCACATGGAGTATCAGGATGCGAAGGACGTCCGCAATCCCGACACGTGATGCTGGAAGTACAGCGAGATGACATGTGCCCGAACTTCCAGCATTTAAAACACCGCATCGGAGGAGGGATATATGGTTTCACATCACAACGGTAAACCATCACCTTAACCTTTTCGGGTAAGACATCACCCTCAAAGGCCAAGATGAAGGCACCGGTGGCTACCTGATTATCCCTCGGACCCCGATGGACGCGCCGGACGAAGTGAACACCTCGTCGTTCGAGGTTGGCGCGTAATTCATCGTCGGACTGCAGAAGAAGATCCCTGTGGAATATAATACCCTGGACCATGTTGAGACTCTTATGCGGCGTGATGCTAACGGAAACATCCCCCAACTTGTCACAATTGAGCAACCTCCGTGACTGGGCAGAGGATGCCGTTTTGATGAGCACAGAACCAGAGCGCATCTTGGACAGGCCCTCCACCTCCCCGAACTTGTCCTCTAAATGCTCCACAAAAAACTTGGGCTTGGTCGACATGAAAGATTCTCCATCAACCCGCGTACACACGAGGTACCGGGGTGAATATTCTCCACTGCCTTCTTTAGCAAGTCGTTCCTCCCATGGAGTAGCTAGGGAGGGAAACGATCTCTGATCCAATTTCTTCACGTTGAGGTTAGACCTCGATCGCTTAGAGACTGCTGGTGGAGGCCCACCAGCGATAGATGATGTACCACGCTTCATTGCGGGTCATCCGCCCTGATGCCACCTACTCCGACCAAGGGCCCTCCCCACGGGCGCCACCCAGCCACAGCAAAGGCCACCTGGCAGGATGGCCAGTGCCGGGAGTCCTGATGCCCCAGGGAGATGGGCATCTACTCCTTGGCATACGTGGGGAGTGAACGGCTCAGGCATCAGTAGAGCGATCCCTGTGTTGTCAGGGGGCTACAACCAAGAGGGTACATGGCGACCCCACCACAACGGACTGGCTACCGTGCTGGATCTTAGGTGCAAAAATGGCCAAGGTCGTCGTCACAGTTAAAAGAAACACTGCAGAGTGCAGCGTGGTAATCGCCCAAGAGATCGAAAACGAGCGGGACACCATGGCAACGACGAGAAAGACGGCTATAGGTCTAATTGCACGAAGGATACAGTGCACCATGTAAGGTGCCCTTCCCCAATTGGCTCGCTCTTCGGAATAATTTAGATAGATGGAGGTCAAACCCGAGAGGGGACCATCACATAAGGCCGAAACGTTTGAGACTCCTTTTAGTCGCCTCTTACGACAGGCAGGAATACCGCGGGCCTATTCTAACCCCCGAACCCGCAGGGGGAAAATAGCAAAGATACTGAGATTTCCATCAGCGGAGTTGTCAAAACCATACACTGTCATCGAGAAATAGGTTCCTATGGGAATCGTCCTCACTCGGGAGCACCTAGGAAAATATCAGAATGCCAGGAAAATATCAGTATTTGGTAGTGACCAGTAAATGTAACAGATTAAAAACTGTCCGTGAAGTGACTGCTGAACTAAATGCAACGAGGGATACACTGGTGAGTGAGTCAACAGTGAGACAACAACTTCTGAGGTTATGTAGCAACAAGGAAACCACTGTTGCACCCTGTTAACAAGAAGAAAAGGCTTCAGTGGGCTAAGACACACCAACAATGGACAGTGTGGGAATGTGAAAGAGTCTTATTCACTGATGAATCTATGTTCGAAATATTTGGAAGTAAATGCAGTCAATTTGTACACTGCTTACCCCACGAACGCTTGAATCCTCAGTGTGTAATTCCAACTGTAAAGCATGGAGGGGCTTCTGTGATGGTATGGGGATCCTTTGGAGGGAATAAAGTCAGAGATTTGGTGAAAATAGACGGAAAAATGAACCAAAAGGATTATCATGCCATTCTCCAGCGACATGCTAAGACATCTAGTTTGCGTCTGATTGTGAAAGGGTTTGTCTTGCAGCAAGACAACGCCCCAAAACCTATGTCTCGCTTGTGTAAGAACTATGTGAAGTCTCTAGAGGTCCATAAAATATTGAAAAACATGGAACGGCCACTCCAATGCCCTGATTTTAACCCAATCGAGCTGCTACAGAATGAATTGGACAGGAGGATCCGAAAATGGGAAATCATGGGTGGGTCACAATTGTGGGAGGTCCTGCAGCAAGAATGGAGATTAATTCCAACTGAAACCTTGGCAAAATTGATGCAGCGTATGCCGAGTGTGCGCAAGGCAGTGATGAAAGCAGAGAAACATCCTAGGGTGTGGTATACGCCACAGGGGCATATGTGATTGCTCCCTCACAAGAGGCAACAATGGGGCAATCTGGAGTTCAGGGCAAATACACTGTATGCAAACTGTGATTGTGACTCCAGTCCTGGGCCTGTATTGTGGGAGGTGGAACTCCATACCAGGAGAAAGAACATGGAAGTTCAGATGATCCGGGGAGCAGTGAATGCGTATCACATAACTGAGCAGCAGCTGTTAGCAGCAGCTGTTAGCATCTGACCCGTGGTGGACGGACCCCAGCCTCCACGACTAGGCTGGTCACAGAGCTAGTCCAAAAAGGCACTTGTTGCATGTTGGAACCCACAGTAATGTATTAGGTTACGCATTTGCAACACAGTGGGCAATGCCAATCCATATGCCAGAATCCCATAATCAAGACGGGAGCTTTTTAAAGCCACTTTTAAAGCCACATAAACGTAGAATGATATGCATCCCAGCTGGTGTTACTGAGGCAGCAAAGAGTATTAAGGTGTGACCAGCATTTTTGGTTAACTTGGCGAAGATGGGGAAGCCACATGAATCGGGCATTGAAGACCATTCCCAAAAAGCAATAAGAGTCCACCACACTGAGCACCGATGTAGAATTTTCGTTGTGGATGGACAGTACAATGGCAATGAAAGAGCATGACAAATGTCTTCGCAGCTGGAAATTGGGCCACGGGTGAAAGGCCAGGACTTCGCCTTTCACATGGCAACCTGCAGTTGGCATTTGGCAACACCCATAGTTGAAGAGCAACAATAGAAGCAAACATCATCAGCATACAAGGACAGCGTCACTTTAGATCCCATGGCTGTAGCTAGACCACAAAAAGCCATAGAAAATGTGGCATCCACAATACAGTTCTTTGGAACCCTGAACTCTTGTATATGGAGGGCAGGCAGTTCTGTGTGAGGCACTAACTTGAAGCACCAACTTGAACCTGGAAATTATGACATGATAAAAAGTTGCAGAGACCCTACTTATGTAGGGTAATGAGAATGTGATGACACCATATGGTGTCATAATCCTGTGCAAATCAAAGATGAAGACAGTGGTAAGGTGTTGTCAGCAGGCAAAAGCCTTCCGGATAGCAGACTCTAGAGAGACCAATTTTTGTTTTGGTTTTAGGGCGCAAAACTGCTATGGTCATTAGCGCCCGGTCCGTGACTTAGGAAACAGTAAAAAACCGAAAATGGAAACCAGCAGCAATGGGAACGAAAGTCATAAAATGGGAGAAACTAAAAGCAGAAGAAAGGCTTAAAAATCCACTACAGAAAGGGGTTGGTTGTCCCCATAAAAGCTTCAAATGACTGACGTCATTTCACTGGCACTAATAAACTTGAGAACGCGGTCGGCTGAGCGCGTGTCATCTGCTAAAATCGACGATATATCAGGCGATAGCTGCAGACGGGAGCGTAACGGATTAAAATAGGGGCACTCAATGAAAAGGTGTCTTACCGTCCACAGCTGAGAGCAGTGGGGACAGAGTGGGGGAGGATCGCCGCTTAAAAGATGTCGATGGCTAAAAAGACAGTGCCCTATCCGGAATCTAGTTAAAATTACCTCCTCCCGACAATGCGTTCGGGAGGAAGAGGTAAAAGCACAAGGAAGAGCTTTTACGTCCCGCAATTTATTATGGGGAAGTGTCGACCAATGCGCGTGCCATAAATAAACAACACGACGACATAAAACGCTCCGTAGATCGGCGAAGGGAATCGATTGAAGAGCTGGCCGAAGAAGAGAGACTGCAGCCTTGGCTGCAATATCGGCCGCCTCATTTCCACAGATACCAACGTGTCCCGGGAGCCAGAGGAACGCCACCGAGACGCCCCCCAGGTGGAGCAAGCACAGACAGTCCTGAATCCGGTGGACCAGAGGGTGCACAGGATAAATAGCTTGGAGACTGAGGAGAGAGCCGAGAGAATCTGAGCAGATAACGTACTGTATCCGCTGATGGTGGCGGATGTAGTGGACAGCCTGGAGAACAGCGTAAAGCTCCGCAGTATAATCCGAACACTGGTCGGGAAGCCGAAAGTGATTTGGGGTGTCGCCAACAATATAGGCACTCCCTACACCTAACGATGTTTTCGAGCCGTCGGTGTAAATAAATGTGGCGTCCGTCATTTGTGCACATAGAGCAGCAAATGCCCAACGATAAACAAGTGAAGGGGTACCATCCTTGGGAAATCGACAAAGGTCACGGAGCAGGCAGATCCGGGGACGGAGCCAAGGCGGTGCTGCACCCCAAGTTGTCAAGAAGGTTTTAGGAAAGCGGAAGGAAAGAGAATGGAGCAGTTGACGGAAGCCGACTCCCGGTGGTAGTAGGGAGGAGGGGCGGCCTGCATACCCTACATCAAAGGAGGCGTCGAAAAAAAATGTCATAGGCTGGATTAGCAGGCATGGAAGACAGATGGCTAGCATAACGACTCAGAAGGACTGCTCGCCGATTGGACAGCGGAGGTTCAGCAGTCTCAGCATAAAGGCTTTCCACAGGGCTGGTGTAAAAAGCTCCAGACACTAAACATAATCCATGGTGGTGGATAGAGTCGAGACGCCAAAGAATAGACGGCCGAGCAGAGGAGTAGACTATGCTTCCGTAGTCCAATTTCGAGCGCACTAAGGCGCGATAGAGGCTGAGAAGGACCACTCGGTCCGCTCCCCAGGAGGTACCATTCAGGACACGGAGGGTGTTGAGGGATCGCAGACAGCAAGCCGAAAGATAGGAAACGTGGGAGGACCAGCACAGTTTCCTGTCAAACATATGACCCAAGGATTTAGCGATGTCAGAAAACGGAAGGTTGACAGGTCCTAGATGTAAGGAGGGCGGAAGAAACTCCTTACATCGCCAAAAATTAACACAAATGGTCTTACTGGCAGAAAAACGGAAGCCGGTTTCGATGCTCCAAGAGTGGAGGCGATCGAGACATCCTTGAAGACGTCGTTGAAGAAGGCCGGTCCGTTGAGAGCTGTAGTAGATCGCAAAATCGTCCACAAAGAGGGAGCCCGAGACATCAGGAAGGAGGCAATCCATAATTGGATTTATGGCAATGGCAAACAGTACAACACTCAGCACGGAGCCCTGGGGTACCCCGTTTTCTTGGGAGAAAGTACGGGAGAGAATAGTGTTCACCCGCACCTTAAATGTGCGGTCTGGCATAAATTCGCGAAGAAAAAGGGGCAGCCGACCTCGAAAGCCCCAAGAGAACAGTGTGCGGAGGAGCCTGTCCTCCAACAGGTATCGTATGCTCTCTCCACATCAAAAAATATTGCTACTGTTTGGCGTTTCCGGAGAAAATTGTTCATGATATAAGTGGAGAGAGCAACAAGATGGTCAACTGCAGAACGATGCTTTCGGAATCCGCATTGGGCAGGTGTTAAAAGACTGCGGGATTCCAGCCACCACGCTAAACGGTAATTCACCATACGCTCCAAAACCTTACAGACACTACTCGTGAGAGAAATGGGGCGATAGCTAGAGGGGAGATGTTTGTCCTTTCCAGGTTTCGGAACAGGAACGACAATAGCTTCCTGCCATCGTCTGGGAAAAGTACTGTCGGTCCAAATTCGATTATAAAGGCGAAGGAGGTAACGCAGACTATGGGTTAATAAATGCAGCAACATTTGGACGTGGATACCATCCGGTCCTGGGGCGGAGGAGCGAGAAGAAGAGAGTGCATGTTGGAGTTCCCGCATGGAGAAAACAGTATTGTAGCTTTCGCGATTTTGAGAGGAGAAAGCAAGAGGTCGCACTTCCGCTGCATGTTTCTTCGGGAGAAACGCTGGCGGGTAATTGGAAGAGCTCGAAATCTCAGCAAAGTGCTGACCCAACGAGTTAGAAATTGCGACGGGGTCCACTAATGTATCACGCGCGACAGTAAGCCCAGAGACCGGGGAGAAACTAGGCGCACCTGAGAACCGTCAAAGCCGACTCCAAACTTCCGAGGAGGGAGTGAAGGTGTTAAATGAGCTAATAAAGAATACCCAGTTTGCCTTCTTGCTATCGCGGATGACATGACGACATCGTGCACGGAACTGCTTATAGCGGATACAGTTGGCCAAAGTAGGATTGTGGCGGAAAATGTGGAGAGCACGTCGCCGCTCACGTATTGCGTCACGGCATGCCTCGTTCCACCAAGGAACTGGGGGGCGCCGGGGCAATTCGGAGGTGCGTGGTATTGAACGTTCCGCAGCTGTAAGAATAACGTCGGTAATATGTGTGACCTCGTCACTGATGCTGGGAAAGTGACGGTAATCGAATGTCGCTAGAGACGAAAAAAGGGTCCAATCAGCTTGGGCAAACTTCCAGCATCGCGGGCGCATGTATGGCAGTTGAGGCTGCAGTCTAAGGACACATGGGAAGTGGTCACTCGAGTGTGTATCATCCAGGGCGAACCATTCAAAGCGCCGAGCTAGCGGAACAGTACCGACCGCAAGGTCCAAATGAGATGAATTTGTCGTGGAGGCAGACAAAAATGTAGGTACCCCAGTGTTGAGGCAAACTAGATCCGCTTGGTGGAAGATGTCTAGCAATAGTGAGCCACGTGGACAAGGATGTGGAGATCCCCAAAGCAGGTGGTGGGCATTGAAGTCCCCAACCAGCAAATAGGGGGGTGGAAGCTGACCAAGAAGATGAAGGAGATCAGCTCGTGCCATCGGTGTGGACAATGGCATGTATACAGTACAAAGAGAGAACGTGTATCCAGAAAGGGAAAGACAGACGGCGACAGCTTGGAAGGAACTGTTTAAGGGGATTGGGTGATAATGGAGAGTATCATGGAGAAGAATCATGAGTCTTCCATGGGCTGGAGTGCCTTCAACAGAGGGGAGGTCATATCGGACGGACTGAAAATGAGGGAGAACAAAGCGGTCATGGGGACGCAGCTTAGTTTCCTAAAGACAGAAGATGACCGGCAAGTAGGATCGTAAGAGGATCGACAATTCATCCCGATTGGCTCGAATACCGCGGATATTCCAGTGGATAATGGACATAGGGTGAACAGAAAATGGAGGAATGTGACCAAGGTTGCTGTCAACTCAACGACTGCTCAGAGCTTGCGACCGACAGCATGGAATGGCATTCAGCCGAAGGCAGAAGATCCTGATCCATAGGTTGTTCAGGAGCAGCTCCTGCCACCAGCGATCGGCCAATTGATCGGCCGCCAGCAGTGCGCCTCGGCGACACAGAAGACGGCCGAGGGCGATTTCCGCCAGGTGGTGCTGTAGATGGGACACGCCTTGGCGGAGAAGGAGAGGAACTGGGTTTCTTTGTAGCCTTCTTGGAAGTATGATGTTTAGATGAAGGAGGAACCGATGGTTGGGAAGTTGCGGTACGTAAAAACTCTTCACGAGTATGCTCTTTTTTCGAAGTCTTGGTGTCTGACTTTTGGGCTCGAGATTTAGCAGAACCCGACGAAGGGTGAGCCAGAGAGTGGGCAGGCGAAAGTGGTGAGGTTGAACGGGCGATCTTTGCGCTGGCCGATCTGACGACCATGGCACTAAAGGTGAGGTCGCAAGTCTGCGTGGACGCCTCCTTTGTTGGGCGAGGAGAATCAAGGACAGTGCTGTATTTTCCTGTCTGAGGCACGGTGGGCTGTCGACTGGTGAATAATTTTCGAGCAGCAAAGGTCAACACCTTTTCCTTCACTCTGATTTCCTGGATGAGCTTTTAGTCCTTAAAAACGGGGCAACCTCGAGAGGAAGCAGCGTGGTCACCCATACAGTTGATGCAGCGAGGGGATGGAGGTGGACAAGCACCCTCATGGGCATCCTTGCCACACGTAACACATTTGGCCGGATTGGAACAGGACTGGCTGGTGTGATTGAACCGCTGACACCGATAGCAACGCGCAGGGTTTGGGACGTAAGGGCGAACGGAAATTATCTCATAGCCTGCTTTGATTTTCAATGGGAGTTGAACTTTGTCAAATGTCAAGAAGACAGTGTGGGTTGGAATGATGTTCGTGTCAACCCTTTTCATAACTCGATGAACAGCCGTTACGCCCTGGTCTGACAGGTAGTGCTGAATTTCTTCGTCAGACAATCCATCGAGGGAGCGTGTATAAACGACTCCACGCGAGGAATTTAAAGTGCGGTGCGCTTCAACCCGGACAGGGAATGTGTGGAGCAGAGAAGTATGCAGCAATTTTTGTGCCTGGAGGGCACTGTGTGTTTCTAACAACAGGGTGCCATTCCGTAATCTGGAACAAGACTTTACAGGACCTGCAATTGCGTCAACACCTTTCTGAATAATGAAAGGGTTGACCGTGGAGAAGTCGTGACCTTCGTCAGACCGAGAAACAACAAGGAACTGTGGCAACGATGGAAGAACTATCTGTGGCTGAGACTCAGTGAACTTATGCTTGCGAACAGACATAGTGGAAGGTGAGGAAACCATTGCGGAAGAATCCCCCATGATTACCGACGTCTCCGATGGCGCGCTCCTCCCTTGTGGGGGCCCCCTCTGAGGGCACTCCCGCCTTAGGTGATTGTTCACACCTCAGGTCACACCTCCCGACAAACGGATGGAGAGACCAATCAGCACTTTCGGAAGGTATCAGCTTGGGTAATCACCCCTCCCTGGGCCTGGCCGTTACCAGGGGGTACGTACGTGTCCTACCTGTCTACCCGGGGCGGGGAATTACGCGTTACCCCGTCACCGGCTACACATGGAAATGCGTGGGTCGGCCTTCAGACACGCACAGGGAGGAAAAAAGAGAAAGGGAAAGGAAAGAAGAGGAGTCTCAAACGCCACAGCGGAGAAAAGGGCAAAGAGAAGAGGTAAGGAAAAGAGAAGGACAGAGAAAGGACGAAGACATGCAAGTGTAGAAAGCAAGGAATTTGTAATAGTTTCGAGTGTCCGTCTCCGGACGTAGGCACAAACCATACTCCCAGAGGGGGAGAAAGGGAAGGAAAGAGCCAGAGGTTAGGGGGAGGAGGGGCGAAGATGGGGGACGGGGAAGGATGCGGAAAGGGAAGGTATGCAGCCCGGAAAGGAAGGAGGGCCACATTAGCTCGGGGTCCCGTGCTCGCTACACACGTATCCACAAAAGAGTTGTGGACCCCCTGGGGGGAGAGACCAAATTGTCAGCTGTTGAACAGTCGTGGCAGAAATTACCATGGGATGGAGCCAAAAGGTCCCATGATTCATGGTATCAGCAGAGCTGTGGGCTCACCAATGTTCAAGCAACTTGCAGAGAACATCAGGCTACATAGTTAAATGGGTGATACCTATCTATCTCAGGAGGTGTTTACCCAGTGCCAGTACCCGGACTATCACTCTTTCTTGACACTGAGATTGAAACTCGCCCTCACTCCCGATATGGTTGAAAATGGCTAGAACGTGAAACTGGCAATCAGGTCAAGGAAGCATTTCACCTGCTGCCACCAGTTGCAAGGATACCGTATCAATACATATAGATTCTGAATCAGATTTTGCGTGCGTGTGTGTGTGTGTGTGTGTGTGTGTGTGTGGAGGGGGGGAGATTTGATGCCACAAAGGCCACCAGGAACTCCACCTCTATATCAGAGGTGGAACATGCTGAGTCCAATGGCATGGCGGCCACTGGTATCTCCTCCTTGGGGAACTACGACTTGTCCATTTTCTTAGCCAATTTCGATTTCTGCGAGGGCTTTTCTGTCTTAGTTTCAGGAACAGAGGAGAAACGAAATCCTATGACCAGCAGCCTGCACCTCCTTGAGCCACAAGCTCGTATACAGCTGCGGTTCAGCAGGAACCTGGGAGAGGAGTGCCCCAAGGGATGGAGGAGGGTGACACTTCTCCAGCTGGCGGTTGGGGACTGACATCCCCAACAGGTGGGAAGTCGAAGCTCCCAAAGTGGGTGTGGGGGAAGCAGTAGGAAAAGAGGCCCCAACCACCAGGAAGTTGGTATAAACACCCCGAGGGCCCAATGCAGAAGGCACAAAGGGTTAGTGAGGGTACTGCTGCTACAGAAGATGATGTCACTGTAGCCGTAGCCATGACGGGCATATACTCCTTGGCATTTGTGGGGAATTTACAGCAAGGGCACGAACAGTGTTATCCCGGTGTATTCAGGGGGCTACCATGGTGCAGATACTTGACGACCCCTCCACCCACAATGGGATGGCTACCATGTTGGGATTTGGGTGTGTTACCATTGCCAGAAAGAAAGGGTGCAAAGACAGACCTACACAAATGTGGAACATAGACTACATTGGGCAATCTTCCCTGCACGATATGCACATCTGTAAAATCTGGAAGAGGAATGGTTGGTCAAACGCAACACTGGGGACCACATAGTTTTGGATGAAAATGTGTTAAGTGCCAGTAGAAGAAAAATATATAATGTCCAAAATCAGAAACCTAATCCAAGCATGGTCAGTACCATGAAGACCATCCAATGATGTTTGTCTGGTGTGTGGGGTGCTCAACTGCGTGGTCATCAGTCCACTCAAATGAAGCTTATACTGACCCTTTAGGGGAGCCCAATTTTTTTTGTCAGTCCAATTTAGTCCTTTTTTTTTACACAATCCCATTTTTTTTACACAGTCCAATCTGGCCACTGCAATGAATGATGATGAAATGATGAAGACAACACAAACACCCAGTCCCCGAGCAGAGAAAATCCCCAACCCAGCCAGGAATCAAACCCGGGACCCTGTGATCAAGAGGCAGCAACACTAGCCACTAGACCACGAGCTGTGGACAGACCATCCAATGAAGGAACATGCTTAGCATGGATAGACAAAATGAGGAGGCATTCCACTACAATGTCAGCTATTGTCTGCAAGGCTCCACAACCACAATGTAGGGATGCCTTACTACATAAGACTAATCTATGGATTTATCTTATATAAATATTGCGAAGATGCTAGGATAGCAGACTCCTTTCATCTCTGATTGAGGATAGGTCTTATTAGCAACCTCAAATTTGCACATAGGATGATCAAAATGAATGTTGGGGTAGTAATAACTTCTTTAGTAAAAGGGTCAGCCATTTCATTCCCTTGGATACCCACATGGTTTGGAACCCAGAAAAAGATCACTCAGGAGGCAGTATGACTAAGGTCACAGCCAAGGTAATGAATAGCAGATATCACAGAGTGACAAAAGTAACACTGATTAATAGCCTGGAGACTCCTCATTGAATCACTATAAATTAAAATGAATTCAAGGGAAGTCTGAATACAAGGGGCTCTGTTGATGACTACAAGCTCTGCTGCAAAAACATTACATGTTTCCAACAACAAATGTTGTTCCTGACCAGCAGGAGATGTAAAAGCATAACCCATCTCATTCATTCATGGATTTAGAGCCGACAGTGTAAAACGGCAGCAATACCCCGATATGCTTGACGAAGAACTTCAAGGAACAGAAACCGAAAAATCATAGAGGTGATTAAAACTTCAGGTCCTTGAAACAGAGTGCTCCTAATTCATGGTCTGGGTACTAACAAAGTGGGAGCAGGAGGGGGGGTGGGAGGGGGGGGGGGAGGTGCAAGACAACATGGGGAGCATATTCTAAGGCAGTTAAGCAGTGGAGGTCCCAGCAGAGGACTCTGAGGTGCATTTGTCAAGTGGTCAATTCCCCTACTAAGCAAAAAGAATTTGATAAGTTGTATGATTACGAAATTGTCACATAGTTATTGCATAAGTGAGCAACAGTTCATCAAGTGTGATTTGAAGAACAGCCACAACTGAGGACAACATGATAAGACTGAGAAATGATATTTTAATAGTACAATGGTTTTGAAGACTACTGCTCCATTATCAGGTGCCACACAACATAAGGCATTCGTTACAATCCAGCACTGTCATTTAGCGAAAAAAATATGGGATTACTGATTATTGTATCAGTATTTGGATCTGAATTCAAAATGTCCTTGCAGATGCAACTCAATGCATCACTCATAACAGAACAAAATTAACAGACGTAAAGGTAATTTCAGGAGTAGCCCAAAGAAGTTTGATATGGCCATTACTGTTCACAGTACACACAAATCATCAAGTGGATAACACCATAAGTTTCACAAGTCAGTTTGCATATGATGTGGTTATCTATAAGAAGGTAGCCATATCAGAAGACTTTAGCAAACTGCAGGAAGCACTGAAAGTGATTGGTGGATGTTGCACGGACAGGCAGTTGACCCAGTGTGTAAATAAATGCAATATATTGCACATACTTAGGTGCAGAAATCAACTACTCTACAATTAGACTATTGATGACAAACTGATGGAAAAAGTAATTGTCATAAAACATCTAGGAGTACCCATCCAGAGTGACCTTAAGCAGAATAACCACCTAAAACAAACACAGAGAAAAGCAGATGCCAGACTGAGTTCCTTAGGACGAGGCTTAATAAAATGTAATACATCCATGCTAGAAGAGGCTTACAAAGCATTTATTCAACCAATTCATGAGTATCATCCATCAGCCTGGAACCTCTACCAATTTGGATTAACAGATGAGAGAGACAAGATTCATGAACAGCAGCTTGTTTAGTTATGGGATCATTTATTGTATTGTTTCATTTTGTTTTGTTGTACAAAAACGACAAAAATCATATGCACCCACGTCAGAGCCGTAGAACTCGAAAGGGGAGGGGGGGGGGGGGGGAGGATGAGTTAAAAACAACTTCACATTAAGCCCAACCGACAGAAGGAAAGACAGCTAAAAACAGGGACATGGAGAAAAATTCATAAAATATGCCAGAGAGACAATGGAGGTCCTGAAATAAAGATTAAATGTCCTTTGCCATATTGCTACAGCTGATAAAAAGTAAAAGGCGGTTGACAATCGACACATCATTCACTAAAACATCCAATATCTCAGAGGACAGGAAACATAAATGGTTTTTTTAAAAAAAAAAAAAAAAAAAAAAGGTATTCAATTAGGAAATGGAGAACCATCAAGGGCAATGAGCAGAAAGTGATGGGGGATCAACACTTAACAAATGGCAATGGCTAAAAAGACTGCCCAATACACAACACACGATTTCCTCATGGCAAGTGGGGCAAGAGGGCTGCGAGGAGATTGTCCAAGTCACTAGGAGAGGCTTAATAACCCAGAGCTTGTTCCCATGAAGGGAAGACCAGTGGTGGTGCCAAAGTGAAACCACCTCCATACAGACAGCAATACAGAGATCAGCAGAGGGAATGGAAGAACTAATGAGCTGAGGTATGATAACTGCAGCCTTGGCAGCAGTGTCAGCAGCCTTATTTCCCATCGGATAAACACGGCCAGGAACCCACATGACCATCGCAGTGGATCCATCAAGAGTGAGCAAGTGACAGCTTTCCTGAACCCGTTATACTAAAGGATGGGTGGTGTACAGCACACAGAGGCTCTGAAGGGCACTGAAAGGGTCAGAACAGATTATGTTATTGGAGAGCCTGTGCCTAAGGAAGTACTGCGTAGCCTGATACAGAGCAAAGTCCTCTGCTGTAAAAGCTGAGCAGTGTTCTGGTAACAAATACCTAAAATCGTTGGTGCCAATAACGAAGGCACATCCAACACCACGGTCAGTCCAAGAGCGATCAGTGTACACAAAGGAACTATCATGAAGTTCCGTGCGAAGGTCGTGAAACTGAAGGCGATAGAGCGAGCCTGGAGGAGTGTCCTTAGGAAACGAATGAAGGCCAAGGTGAACACGGCCTGCTGCTCAAAGCCAAGACGGTGAACAGTTCACACCCATTGGGAATACAACAGGTAGTGTGAAGTTAAACTGCCAGAGCAAGAGCCGAAAGCAAACACCAAGAGGTAACAGAGAAGAGTGACGTGCCCCATACTGGCGATCAAAGGAGTCATACAAGAAGGAGGCATAAGATGAGTGGCCAAGCATGGCAGACAAATGGCACGCTTATCTGCCGAGGCGAAAGTCACAGTGGTATAACAGTCTCCAGTAGTTGTCCAGGGGTTTCCCCAAATCGAAAAACACAGCCACAGTCTGGAATTTCTGCAGAAAACCATTCATGGGTTGGGTGGACAAAGTGACAAGATGGTCTATTGCACAACGGCGTGCTTGAAATCCACACTGTGCAGTGGTAAGTAAATTACGAGACTCGAGCCACCATACCAGCAGGGCATGAATCATACATTCCATCAATTTCCAAACACAACTGATGAGAGAATTGGAGTGGTAGCTAGAAGGTCGAAGCAGACCAGGAAGAAATTTGTGAGCTCAAAGTGGTCATGAGGATGTAATTTTGTTTCCTGGAGTCAAAGAACAATCGGACACTGCTACTCCAACAGCAGCCGTAAGTCCTCTTTGTTGGATCGAAGGCCACGAATGTTCCACTGGAGGAGATTCACGATGAGGAATAAATGAAGGGATGTTCACCTTGGCAGCTGTCAAGTGCCAGCCTTAGAAGGCTTGCTGCTACAGGGCACAGAGGCTGGAAGATGCTGCTCCATGAGGTCTACAGAGACATCAGCATTGTCTCTGTTGGATTGTGGAGCCCAGGCCAGAAAAACGGTTGGTAGTGCGCACCAGCAAAATGGTGGTCGACCAGGCGAGCGTACCATATGGTGACACCATCCAAAAGGATCTGCGAGTCGGCAAAGGAGAAGACCATTTCCCTTTGTTTGACTTCCGGTAGCAACACATTGGGTTCGGAATGTACGGTTGTACCACGATAACTCCATAGCCTGCTTTGTCCTTTGACAGAAGGACCACTCTATCAAAAGTGAGAAAAAGAGTGTGTGAGGGCACTAACGGTGCATCTACTTTTTTCATCAGCTGATGGACTGCAAAGACACCCTGATCAGAGAGGTTATATTTGGATTTCTGCCTCAGTCAGGCCATGAAGCAGCCTAGTGTAAATAACACCTTGGGAAGAAATGAGTGCTTGATAGACCTCGACACGAACAAGATAGCTGTGGAGGAGCGAAGTTGTATGCAATTATTGTACTTGAGAACTAGAAGTAGTCTCCAAAAGCAAAGTGCCTTTTCATAAACGAGAGCAGTATTTCAAAGGGCCAGCTATTGCATCAACATCTTTCTGAACAATAAACGGATTTACTGTAGCAAAGGACTGACAGTCTTCAATACGTGAGAGCAAGAGGAACCATGGTGCAGCTGGGAAGGTTTTTGAATCGTTAGCATCATTCCGTTTACATTTACTAGACATAGACTGAGGTGACGTTTGGCTCACTGCGAGAAAATTCCCCTGAGTGTTATTGTCTCCGATGGCATGCTCCTTCCAACTGGGGGCCGCCCTCAGAAGGGGACGCACCAGCCTTCAGTGATTGTTCACACCTCCCAAACACCTGACAGAAGGACCACTCAGTAACATAGGAAGGTAGCAGCTCAGGCAGTCATACCCCCTTGGCCTGGCATTTACGAGGGGTACATGCGAACCCTACCTGTCAACTGGGGGCTGGGAATTACGTGTTACTCAGTCACCTGTTATGCGTTGGCTGGCCTTTAGGGGTACACAGGGAGGAAAAAGAAGAAAAAGAGGAGCCTCAAAAACCAAAGTGGAGGAAGGATAGAGAAAGGGGAATGAAGAAAGAACAAACAAACAAAAGACAGTGGAGAGACTGTTCTGGTATGAGTGACGGTATATGCAGAACACATTTCCAACAACATCCCAGACGTGTTCCCCAAGGGAGGGGAAATGATGCTGCAAAGACTGAGGCTCCATGGTAGCTATGCATGAACCTGCCAAAGAGCGGCGAGCCCCATGGGAGCTCATGGTGGTTTGCAGAGCATAGATTTTTGTTTCTGTTACTGTTGCGCGTGACTCACAATCAGTGACTGACTAGATAAGTGACAATCTACAAGTTTAATGTTCAATCCTTGTCAAGTCCCTGGGATTTTTTTTCTGCCCCTTATCACTTACAAAAGTGTCACCCCTTGCAATGATTTCTACACATAAAAATTGCACAATATGTAGAGACCACATTAAATGTAATGTTATTCAGGGTTTTCTAGGGTGCAAGAGGGACTGTTTTGGGATTAGTAGACAATATGATTCATGCCTACAAACTGATAATGCCATCAACAAGTCATAGATACGATCCTTGAAAACATTACCAAAACCAAACCTGATAAACCAATAGGACCATTACGAAAAAAAAGGGTTCTTCAAAAATAAGAGGGCAGGCTGAAAAGTAATGCTTCCGAATTTTTCATTGTATTCTCACTACCGGTTGAGGTATTACATGTCGTGCATATTACTCTGCTGACTTCCCTGCTCCTTGATGCAAGCTGCAGCCCTCTGCCACTAGAGGGCTTTGAACTAATGCTAATAACATGGCTGTGCGTAATGTAACTATGTAGATGCATGAGAAACAGACTGCTGTAATCCAGTCCCTAACCACAGAAACCATGCCTCCAACTGAAATCCATACAAGAATGAAAATTGTATACAGTGACGATTGTATGGACATCAATAATGCACGACATTGAGTTGTTTGTGTTCCCAATGAAGATGTTGAGGTTGGTACCACCATTTTGGTGGTGCCAACCTCAACATTTGTGATACAGTTCAGAGGGATGACTGCGTACAGAGGCCAATGACACTCACAGGAATCGAGTTGATGGACTTATCAGTGAAACATGTCAGATAACGCAGACATAGCTCTTGGGTAAGTGTGGCATATCATGAGAGCATGTACAGGCAATCATCATCATCACAACGATTTCCTTCTGGTGAGCTGGGGAGGAACTTTGTGAACAACATGCCTCCACTGATTACTGTCCTGGTATAGCCTTTCTCTCTCCATTAGATCCTACATTAGTTCTCTCCTCCTGAGATCTTCATTGAACTAATCTGCCCATCTCTTCCCGAGCCACCCAATTAGTCTTTTTCCTGGTACTTCAGTCTCCAAATACTAGTGTGGAGTTCACACACTGACATAGTCACATTACACAGCACCATGTTACATGCTACAGTTATGAGCCTTCTAGCAGCAAAGGGCTGCAACTTACGTGAGCCAAGCCAGAAAGTTGCTAGAATAATATACACATGTGATACCTTAACCAACATTGAGAACAGAATAAAAAATTCTGAGGCATTACTTTTCAGCACACTCTCATACCAGAAACTTTAAACAGTGAGGCTCCAGTGGGAAAAACTGGGATTTTCAATGGTGGCATAGGTATAACTCTTGAATGCACTATCAACCAAACCTGACCTAGACCTTGAGCTGCTACGCAGACCAGCTTGTCAACACAAATGGGGGAGGGGGCCAAGCTTCTTTTTGAGACATATTTGTTAGCTTCATCAACCCACAACCAAACTGTAGCCTAGACTGCGAGCTAAACTACAGATCAATCTGTCATAACAACAAAAATAGAGCTGGGCATGACACCACTCATCAAAGCCAAATGACAGTATTGCAGCTGTCAATATACCCACCATCTATACTATACCTCAAATAAGATAGCTTTATGATTGACAAATCACAGTGATAAGTAATACTGTTGCCAGCATACTATGAGCTACACTTGACAAGGCTCTGGCACTACCAACAAAACAGGCAAAACTCCAAGCTTGTGGCAGTGGAGTAAGCACTGTGATTAGCTGGTTGCTGGCCCCTAGCACTCAACATACTGGAATGTCGAAGTTAACACCACAAGAACTTAACTGTAAATAAAACACATGAATGACATTCGCAAATGAAACATAAAAGAATACACTGCAGACATTTTGTCATAATGACATCATACTTCAAAGATTATACTGCTGTTTTGTTTTGTCCACCAGATCTACTTGTTTCACTGGGACACGAGTCACCGAAGTGGTGCCCCATTGGAAGACTTGTAGCACGCAGTTGAGCCACATGATGATATAATTCCTTCCGCTGAGAATTTTTCAATTGGTAAAAGAATAACTGGGAAGTACTGCACAAGTCTTTTGGAACAACAGGGTGAAAAAATATGCAAGAGGAGTTCTGGATTGCATAAGGAGGGTGGGTGGGGGGTGGTGGGGGGCGGGGGGGGGGGGGGAGGGGGAGCCCTCTTTCATCATGGTCCCAGGCCCACCAGAACAGGTGATTAGTCAGTCAGAAAATATGAGTGATTTGACACCTGTGTCTTCCCACATCCAAAGAAATTAGCGGCTGGAAAACATTCTTGAACTATAATTCTGGGATAAAACTGGGAAAAAAGGATCAAGTACACTGACTAATGTATTATATCAGAAGTAAGCACATGTTAAGCAAAAGCAGTTTCTTACTTAAATGATTGTATGGTATTACTGTACGGGAGACCCGATCTGGGGTTGTTCGTCTGTCTGATGAAAGGTTTTACATATTGTGCCACTTAGATGACAAGCTGTGGACTAGTCTTTTACTGACAGGACAAGCAATTCTAACTCACTCTCTCTCTTTCTCTAATCACAGTCACCACAACTATACACCTACCTCTCTGAAACATCAAGAACATGATCTAGCTTGTCCCAGGAAACAAACTGTTTCCTGTGACCTATATAGGTCCATGTAAGCGGTTGATCCACTAGGCTTGGCAGTAGGAATGAGGGAGGAGAAAGGATGGCTCTGAGCACTATAGGACTTAACTTCTGAGGTCATCAGTCCCCTAGATCTTAGAACGACTAAAGCCTAACCAACCTAAGGACATCACACACATCCATGCCCGAGGCAGGATTCGAACCTGCGACTGTAGCCGTTCCAGACTGTAGCGCCTAGAACTGCTCGGCCACTCCGGCCGGCGGGAGGAGAAAGACTAACTGAGTTCTGCAATGAACTTCAGACGGTAATGGTGAATACTCTTTTCAACAATCAATCACAAGAGAAGGAGGTATACTTGGAAAAGACCCCAAGACAATAGAAAATTGCAGCTGGATTACATTATGCTCAGACAGAGATTCCAAACTCAGATATTGGAATGTAAGGATTGTAAGACATACCCAAGAGCAGATATATAGACTTAGACAACAATTTAGTAAGACACTGAAGTTTACGATAACTGTCCGGAGGAATGAATGTGGAAAGAAGCGAGATAACAAAGTACTGACGAATAATGAGACACACATGTAGCTTGCTAAGGATGCAGATAATACAGTAAGAAATATCAGGACACGCACTGGAAAGACAAACATAGGTACAAGTAAGGTAACTGCAAAGAAACCTTAAATCACACAGGAAAGGAAAAAAATATGGGAACAGGAAGCACAGGACAGCTAATGCGAGATGGTTGTAGGAAAAATGTGAAGAAATCAAAAAAGAAATGATCATCGGAAGGACTTACTCAGCATTCAGGAAAGTCATAACAATTTTCATTGAAATTAAAATCAAGGATGAAAACATTAATAGCTAGTGCAACGCAAAATTCCACTGTTAAATGCAGGTGAGAGAACAGATATGGGGAAAGAGTACACTGAGGGCCTGTATGAGGGGGAGACTTGTCTGATGACATGACAGAAGAAGAAATTGGAGTCGATACAGAAGACATATGGCATCCAGTACTAAACACACACTTTAAGAGTGATCTGGAAGACCTGAGATCAAATAAGACAGAAGGGATATTGATAACATTCCATCGGAACTTCTGAAATCAATGTGAAATTGGCAACCAAATGACTACGAGACTGCTGACACACCACCAGACTTTCGGAAAAATATCATCCATACAATTCCAAAGATAGCAAGGGCAGGTAAGTGAGAGAACTATCGCCAGTCAACTTAATAGCTCATGCATCCTAGCTGCTCGCAAGAGTAATATACAGAAGACTGGAAAAGAAAACTGAGGATCCGATAACAATCAGTTTGGCTTTAGGAAAGGTAAAGGCACCAGAGAGGTAGTTCTAACTTTGGAGTTGATGATGGAAGCAAGACTGAGGAAAAATTAAGACACGGTCACAGGATTTGTCGACCTGGAAAAAAGCATTTGACAATGAAATTGGTGCAAAATGTCGAAAATTCTGAAAAAATAAGAGTTAGCTACAGGGAATTGTATTGATACACAAGAACGAAAATGGAACAGTTTGATTGGAAGACCAACAACAAAGTGCTAGGATTAAAAAGGGTGTAAGACACAAACGCAATCTTTCACCTCTGTGCTCGTCTCTAAACAAAGAAGCAATGACAGAAATAAAATCCTGGTTCAGGGTGCTATTAGAATTCAGAGTGATAAGATCTGTTGACGATATTGCTATCCTCGGTGAACTTTAAGAAGAATTACAAGATCTGCTGAATGGAACAAACAGTAGAGAATATGGACTTAAGAGTAAACTGAAAATGACAAAAAAAATTAGAAGTAGCAGAAATAATAATGGCAAAAACCTTATCAAAATTGGTGATCGTGAAGTAGATAAAGTTGAGGAATTCTGCTACCTTGGGTAAGTTGATGAAGCCAGCAAACTTATTTTCTCTCTTTTTTTGCACTGTATTTTCACTGTTTTCTTATGTCGTTAATATTTTTTTACGTTTTAATATGTACAAGGCATTAATAACAAGAACACATCCTTCGAAAAACTCCTAGTCTGTGAAGGTTTTTTTTTTGTTTTTGTTTTTTTTTGACAGTGTCTTTATATTGTGACATTATACATTGGTTGTTGATTACGACATTGGTAGGTGTATATCAGCAGGGTATAACTTTGTTCATATTAAATCCAGCTGTACACCAACATATTAAACAGGGACAAAAAACAATACACCGAGTTCACTATTACATTTTTGACAGTTACAGGATACTGTTCCATGGTTGTATTTCCAAAAATAAAAACATAGAAGGATCTGCTGTAATTTACTGTTGCAATTTCCAACAGTTTCAAACAATTAGAAGAGATGGATAAGACACCATGATACCAAAGTAGGGACTATATACTATACCAGCAAAAGAGGATGCAACAGAAAGTTTTATAAGATGCCTTGTTAAGATACCAAGATGACAGAGTGCAAACTGGCAAACCAAAGAACTGATTTTAGAATTTGCAGTCTCCTCCATCCTTGGCCGTACTCTCTTGCTGGTTCAATTCATTCGTACCCAAAAATAATGTTTCTGAAAAATTAAATGCATGTGCAGATGGCGGGCAACAAACAACCAGTGAACAAAATTAGAAGTTAACTATTCTGCTGACAAATAGAACATTAGAAACTGAGCACAAGCACAGATACCAATTGAAGAGAATGTTTTCCACGATGCGGGAGGGTGCCTCTTCATGTATCAGTACGTATCCTGTACTCTTACCAAAGGATTCTTACCTATCACGAAAGTTCCTTCATGAGTCCCACATACAGACTGTGTCTTTACATCTCAATCTCAGTCAGGATTTGCCAGAATGAAATTAAATATTAAGGATGTGCCCTGTAGAAGTGCAACATCCACTCTGTTGACTATCAATTAAATTGAAATAATTTGATGAGAAGGGGGGGGGGGGGGGGGGGACTACAAACTAAGTGACTACACTTCATCTCCAACACTGTGGTCAACATTTCCTTGGAACCAAGCCCTGAGATTGATACAATTTTATTAATGGTAGCCCTAAACTTAAAGACAGAGGTGTCAGAATTATAATTTTTTGTCACTACCAACTCACCTACATATACCAACAAACTTTCAGATGTTGTTCTACGATACCCTCTGAGAATTTCGATTAAGGTACCCAAGGTTACCAGCAGCTCATTACAGAGCAATAATGTTATATTTATTCAAGTACATACCTTACACCTATAATACACAGTAACCAATATGAATACAGAGTAATGCAACAATCTACAGACAGCTCAAGTACTGTTATGTGGTGGTTGTCAGTGCCAGAATAACTCGGCTTAGGGGTGTTGTGCTCTCTTCCACTACATTTAGTGAATCCAAACACAAAGTGCACAGCAGACAACTCATCATCAAATAAACCTATCCATACCAATAATGTCGACATTTGCACCATTGTGCATTATTTTCATGCAATATAGATACAAACCTAATCTGAGAAAGAAACCTAACGAGTCTCCAGATACTGTGCATCCCTTATACCAAAATACTCCGAAAGTATCCTGTTCAAACTATGAAATTCCGTCATTAGAGTTCAAGTTCACCCAGCATGCCAAGTGCTCATAAGTACTGGAGTGGAGGTTCTGCTGGGTGGGATGGGTTAATGGAGGAAGATGTGGGAAGTAGGGTTGGGTTGTTTGGGAGAAGAGACCAAACAGAGAGGTCATTGGTCTCATCGGATTAAGGAAGGTTGGGGAAGGATGTCAGCCGCGCCCTTTCAACGGAACCATCCTGGCATTTGCCTGGAGCGATTTAGGGAAATCAAGGGAAACCTAAATCAGGTTGGCCGGACGCGGGATTGAACCGTGGGAAGTAGGGCGAGGGGTTGTGGACAGGTAGCTAGTGGCTCGAAAGGAAGCAGCACGTCTGCAGACAGGAATGAGGGGGAGAGGAAGGGGTAGCAGCAAGTGTATGGGCTGGATATGCAACACACAGGTATCAGAGCCAATGAGGTAAATAGGCCTAATGATGATGTAAAGGCAAGAATTGGGAGGAGAGAGAAAAAAGAAACTTATGCAGAAGGTGTGGACAGTGGGTTAGTGGAAATTTACGCCAGGAAAATTACAGGGGGCAAAGGATGTGTTGCAAGGATGACTCATCTACATAGTCCAGAAAAGCTTTTCTGAAGGGAAAGATACAGATAGCACTGTTGTTGAGCAGCCATTGAACTAAAATATATTGTGCTTTTTCCATTAAGTTTATCCCTGAAAATGTATTGCCTTGTACAAAGCAAATGCTCAACTATCAAACTTAAACAATGTCATCGTGACACAATTAGGACCCTTCCAGTTTCACAAGGGGGACAAATGATTCCTATAACACTATTAACACATTCTACCCAAGCCTGAAGCTCAGCTCCTCTACCTGTTTCAGAAACAATTTTTTTAGATTAATTCCCTTTTTTGTAGTAACTTCAGCAAATTTATCAACACCTGTCTCAGCAAGGTTTCCTTAAAGTGCATTAAACCTTCAAACACTTCATACTACATTTTATATCATACATTCTGCTTCCTTCTGGGGACTGT
Organism: Schistocerca piceifrons; assembly: GCF_021461385.2. Taxonomy (NCBI): domain Eukaryota; kingdom Metazoa; phylum Arthropoda; class Insecta; order Orthoptera; family Acrididae; genus Schistocerca; species Schistocerca piceifrons. The sequence continues at coordinate 922,927,981 of NC_060138.1, forward strand.
TTGAAAGTCTATATAGGCCTTGCTGTTTACTGAAAATCCCTTTTATGATGAAAACTGTACAGTCATTACAAGCATGATAAAACTGTGGGGCTCAGTGCCAGACTACAAATTTAAGTCCATAGTTAGTACAAAGATTTTTTTCCAGTATCTATTATTGCCTCTTTCATCTCTGGCAATAATTTGTTAACACACTAAACACCAAGTTGATCTGTGGGTCTGAGGCCAACATGCAATGTTAACGCATTTGTTAAATACAGGATGAAACTAGATTTTCTCAGGTACACAATGAAAGGCATGACCCTCCCAATGAATCTATCCCAGGATTCACCTTTAAATTCCACAGACAACCAAAGTGTTCAATATTATCTTACTAAACGGTCACATTAAAACATACCAGATGTGAGAAATAACATACTAGTGCATACCGTACTCATACCAAATACTGAACATTATGTAGGTCATCATTGTAAATATGAAAAATAAATAAATCTTTGAAAAAGAAGACAATATAGCATATGGAATACTATGAATATTTTACAGTGAACTGATCAGAGAGATGACAAAAAGGAGATATTCAGAAGCCATACAGTTCAACAAAAACGAAATTGGTATCAAAACTTAGGACTATTCGGCTGTGAAGCACGATTTGTGGATATAGCAATATCAATCCTTCGTTAACGCTTTTCGAAGAAGCAAATAAAATGAATTCCCTTCAGATGTAGGTTGAAAAATACCGCCACCTCTGAGAGCATCAATGAATTATAAACTGTCATGATACTATTGCTACAGCACTCGAAACGGGTATAAGGCTTAATTAATTGACATCCACAGCTTAGGAAAGAATACTTTTCTTCTGCTGGTTCCAAGCATGCGCTTCTCTGCGTGTTCAATTAGAACTGACAGACCATTCAACTGTGCATCGATGCTTGACAAGGAACCGCGGCTAAGGTATAACATTTGGACGCAATACATTGTTAATATAGTTCTTATTTTGGGGTTGGTATTTACTGTTAACACGAACTTCATACTTAAAATGTACACAGTAGCTAACATACAAATGAGGGCGCGTGTTTCGCTTAGTACCAACAAAAGCAATAGTTTGGTGATGTATCAAAACCTATCCCAATTAAAAGTTTCTCAAACTACTGCTATTTCAATATTTCTTCAGACGACGTTTATCTCTATTCTACAGGGGATGAGATCTCTTACCTCGTAATATCACCATTATGTTTTTCATCTATATCTTCCACATTTAGGTAAATTGATCCAGTAGAAAGCCACTTGTGTATTGACATCGTGAACGGCTTTCACAACAGAACGAGATAAAACGGAGAATGAAAAAAAAGGTTATATCACAAAAAAAAAAAAAAATTACAAAATTGCCCTACAAGGTCTCTATCACTTTACACTTTCTTCGTAAACATTGACATATACTCGTAATGTTCATCTACAAGCTTTCAAACTAAGTAAAAACAGATGAGATCAGTTAAACTAATGACACAATTACGAAGGTACGACGTAAGTTCTGTATTTACAGTCACACTTCCAAACGTGGCAGAAAACCGTTCACTTCCAACAAAAAGGAAATAAACTCCTGAGATCACTTCCCCACTCAATCCGCTACCGCTACATCGTTTAAAGTAACAACACAAAGATATTGCGTGGTGGCCTTACTTTGCTTGACGGCTAAGATATTATTGCTGCCAATATCAGTGCAGACAACTTCATAGCACTGTAACTTCATCCTAGAACTTTGAAATAAGAGAATGAGAAGGAATGCTTGTAAGGGAGTCAAAAGATTCTCATGGTCGCGTACCACTCAAATGAATTATCTAAGGAACTGAGCTTTTCATCTCGCAATTTGGATAATATTTCTATCTCTTTCCCCTAAATGAACACTACTCTCTCTCTCTCTCTCTCTCTCTCTCTCTCTCTCTCTCAACCCATAAAAACGTAGATACAGTAACAGAAAAAATGGTAAGTAATTTTCTTAACAGTGTCGTTGAATGGTTTTCTGCAAATTTTCTCAATCTCAATATCAAAAAGATGCAACATATTCAGTTCTGCCCATCTACAGGTGCTACCCAATGATAAAGTAACACATGGTAAGGAAATAACAACTAAGGTAGAAACTACAAAAAATTTAGATCCTTATCTTTTTGAGCATTTAAACTGGAAAAACACATTCTTCAGTTCCTAAGACAACTTAGTTCAGCAACAATTGCACCTTAAATAACTGCAAATTTTGGAGAGAGTCACACACACACACACACACACACACACACACACACACACACACACACACACAGGACTTTTACCATTGGTGAGAGTACCCTCTCCCTCACCCTTCATACTTTTAGTTATTAGTTCAGCTAATCTGTTTTTTCCCTTCTTGTTAAGATGTAGGCTGCATCTTCTGAGTACCCACTCATAATGGAAGCAACTAGCACAACATCAATGTGAGCCCCACTTGGAGTCTGCAGCAAGCTTTGTACATCAGTTGATCATCCAGTGCAGAACTGCAAAGAAATCTTCTTTATGTGATGCAGCTAGCTTATTCTGGCCACTCATGGTATTTTATTCTATATTTTGTAAATACAGGAATCCATGTTTTTAACAAAGAGGACTATCATTTTTTAGCCAGAAATTTGCTATTTTATCTTTTCCAGGGGCTTTTCAATTGTGTGTAGAATTAATTGCTCAGGTGACTTCATGTTGCAAAGTTATAACTTCAGGCATTTGTGGTATCATCTTGTATGTGTTTGTTTCTGCTTGTATCCACTGTGCATGTCTGTTACGTTGTACCAGGTTTGACCATATGTTGCTCCAGAAGTGTTCTATGTCTGTTATGTTTGGTGGATTGTCTATTTTAATGTGTGTGTTATTTATTGTCTGATAAAATTTCTTTTGGTTTGTGTAGAATGTTTGGTTTTGTTTCCTTCTATTTTCACTTTTTTTGTATCTTCTAAGTCGTTTGGCCTATGCTTGTTATTTCTGCTTCTTTTCATCTAATTGTTCTATCGCTTATTGTTGTGAGATTTTATCTAACGTTTTTCGTTTTTTGTCAGATATTTCATTTCTTATAAATTGTGTTAGCTGTCCAATGTCTATGCAAGAATGGTCTAATGTCTGTATTTGTGTCTTTATATTCTATATATGTCAGCTGAAATTTTTCTTCTATATCTAACATGTGTGTCACATCGTGTTCTATTTGTGCTTGTTCTGGTGGCTGTCTTAAGATTTCGTTTTCCTCTGATTGTTTAATTGATGCGTGTTGCTCTTTGTTTGTTTGCTCTGGGATGTTTGAGTCCATTACTGAATTTTCTTCTTCTTCTGACTGCACATTATTTTGTTCTAGTATTTGTTGTACTTGTTGTTTGATGTTTTCTAATTCTGACTGAGGTATCCTGTAATTTTTTATTATTACACAGATCTGATCAGCTAGTCATTGTTCTGTTAAAAATTTTAATTCTGGGTATCTGGTACTAAATGTTGTGTATACTTGTGATCTGTATCCAGTTATGTTGGTTCCTAAGTTCGTTGCTTGGTAATAACAGAACATGAAGTGTCGGTTAACTTCATCTGACCATCTCATCCTCTGTCTTTGTTTTCCTTCTAGAGTGGTTGCAGGAAGCATATTCTGCAAAACACCTCTATTTGGATTTAAATCATTTTCCGTGTGGCTAGCAGTGTCATTACCATTGTCGATGGGCATAGGGTTCAAGTGTCGCCCCCGACCATGACAGCACTTGTCCGAGGCTTCATTAGTTCTGTCCTTAACCAACTAATCACACTAAAAGCACCGAGCGAGGTGGCGCAGTGGTTAGCACACTGGACTCGCATTCAGGAGGACGATGGTTCAATCCCGCGTCCAGCCATCCTGATTTAGGTTTTCCGTGATTTCCCTAAATCATTCCAGGCAAATACCAGGATTGTTCCTTTGAAAGGGCACGGCCGACTTCCTTCCCTAATCCGATGAGACCGATGACCTTGCTGTTTGGTCTCTTCCCCCAAACAACCCAACCCCCAACACTAAAAGCGGGGTTAGTCATATTAGTGGTTTGTTCTTTTCGTCACCTTTTATGACTGGCAGAACATAACGGAGGCCTATTCTTTTCCCGGGCCTCCACAGGGAGAGATCAAAAAATAAAGGATTAGAATACACACAAAATAATACCAAAAACACATACATACAAACAAGTGACATTTACTTGATGCTCTCCCAAAGAAATTAAGGGTGTAATTCAATTCCTAAAAAACAAAAGTTTTCATCATGTTGATAATATATCACGTAAATTACTGAAATGCTGCTATTCATGTACATCGAATATATTCAATCACAAATTCAGTACATCTCTATCACAGAGTATATTTTCAGAGAGTGAAATATTGTACTGTCAGACCCATTTTTAAAAAAAGGTACCAAGACATACATTAATGATTAACTGTTACCTGTGGCTGCATTCACATATCAAAAGTTTTGTTATGATGAGTAAGTAAACTACAGCATATGCAATAATATGTGCAATAACATCAACTGCCCTACATTTCTTCCTGTTCAGGTAAGCATATTTTATTATTAATGTTCCACTCTCTCCCCTCACAAGCTGTCCAACACACAATGCATGAGCAAGTGCAGTGTTGCTGATGAGCAGTGGGTACAGAGGGGCACAGGCAGGAGCACGCAAGTATGTGTCACGCTATTAAAGTAACTATATGCTATACGGTATGTACATTATGCAAAAAATTGAGTAATAGTATGGATTAAACAAACTGAAGACTATACAACCAATATTTTCATTATGTTGAAGCATATCACATAACACAAACCAACCAGTAAAAGCATTTTCATAAATATTATAAAGATCAAAAGTCCAATACAAATAGAGATTTATTATCTCATCTTTACATGAAATTGCTGTCATCAAAGTTAATACAATACTAATAACAATAACAATATCAGAAATTTGGGCAAATGTCATTAAGTACAACAAAATAATGCAAAATAGATGCACTGATTATTTAAGTAAGTAATTACTATTAAAAACAGTCTTGACCACAATTTATTTAATAAGGTGACCAGTTTCGACCACTACTGTGGTCATCTTCAGACCATTGAGTAGGAACCTCACTACTGATTCTCCAACAAAGAGGTTCCTACTCAATGGTCTGAAGATGACCACAGTAGTGGTCAAAACCGGTCACCTTATTAAATAAATTGTGGTCAAGACTGTTTTTAATAGTAATTATTTATAAGACATTGATCACTGCTGTTCCCATAATGCATTCAAAAGTAATTCATTTAAGTAAGTGACAATAATAACAAAAAGTTTGTTAATAAAGTTTGTAAAAGTTTGTTACATGATAAATGAAGTATATAGTTAATTGAATGGCATAGATAATAAATAACCGAACAGTTAAATGACAATAAGTACATGAAACAGTAATAAAATACTCACACAGTGTGGCATTCATATTGTTTGCTGTTAATTTACTGTTCATTCTGATAAGAAATGTAGGTCATTTGTCATACACCTCTGGAACACTTGAACGGAGTAAATTCCTTTACTTTTCATCCATCTCAAAACACTAGTTTCAAATTTATTTTCATGCAATGTGTAGGCATTTTCAGGTAATTTGTTGATGTGGACAAGGCCAAGAAATTTGTAACTCTTATGGGTCTTTGCCAGTCTACCATATATCTTGATTATAGGTCCACTGCCTGTGATATGGTCATGAAATGGCCTCCACTGCCTGTGATATGGTCATGAAATGGCCTCCTTAGGTCTTTAACAAAGACAGAGCAGTTGTAGATATACAGGCTAGACACTGTCATTACATTTAGTTGCCTAAACAATCTCGATTACGTTGACTCTGTCCTGTAATGCAACTTAGAGCTTTTTATTGCCATTTAAACACTAATTTTGAGCCTACAGACTTAACAGTATCCCATAAGATCTTCACTGACGCTTCTCCTCAGCTTGTATGGCAGATAGATGACACATGCCAGTCTGCCTCATAATTTCCCTGTGTTGATACCCCAGCAGAGCTTTAGGCCTATGTGAAATACTATTAGTCTGATCGTTTTATTGCCATGATTGGAAGTATTCAGACTGAATATAATGTCTTCAATTTTACTATCATTATTCTGCAGCATATTTGCCTCAAACTGAATAGTACATCTCTCCAGTGCTACTTACATGCTGTGTTGTTATTTTCAGTGTTGGTATCACATGTGATGATGTGATGGGTGGTGTGTCATCTGCATATAGCATGGCATCATAATGTACAACTGTGGCTAAATCGTTTACATAATTATGAAAAGGATAGGTTCAAGAACAGATTGTTGAGATACGCCATTTACAACTAGGAAGACAGTCTGACTTTTGATTATTTATCTTTACCGACTGTTTTCAGTTGTCCAAGTACATCTACATCTACATCTACATACATCCTCCGCAATCCACCATACGGTGCGTGGCGGAGGGTACCTCGTACCACAACTAGCATCTTCTCTCCCTGTTCCACTCCCAAACAGAACGAGGGAAAAATGACTGCCTATATGCCTCTGTACGAGACCTAATCTCTCGTATCTTATCTTTTAGGTCTTTCCGCGAAATTTAAGTTGGCGGCAGTAAAATTGTACTGCAGTCAGCCTCAAATGCTGGTTCTCTAAATTTCCTCAGTAGCGATGCACGAAAAGAACGTCTCCTTTCCTCTAGAGACTCCCATCCGAGTTCCTGAAGCATTTCCGTAACACTTGCATGATGATCAAACCTACCAGTAACAAATCTAGCAGCCTGCATTTGAATTGCTTCCATGTCCTGCCTCAATCCGACCTGATAGGGATCCCAAACACTCGAGCAGTACTCAAGAATAGGTCGTATTAGTGTTTTATAAGTGGTCTCCTTTACAGATGAACCACATCTTTCCAAAATTCTACCAATGAACCAATGAAGACTTTCCGCCTTCCCCACAACTGTCATCAATTGCTTGTCCCACTTCATATCGCTCTGCAATGTTACGCCCAAATATTTAATCGACATGACTGTGTCAAGCACTACACTACTAATGGAGTATTCAAACATTACAGGGTTGTTTTTCCTATTCATCTGCATTAATTTACATTTATCTATATTTAGAGTTAGCTGCCATTCTTTACACCAATCACAAATCCCGTCCAAGTCATCTTGTATCCTCCTACAGTCACTCAACGACGACACCTTCCCGTACACCACAGCATCATCAGCAAACAGCCGCACATTGCTATCCACCCTATCCAAAAGATCATTTATGTAGATATAAAATAACAGCGGACCTACCACACTTCCCTGGGGCACTCCAGATGATACCCTCACTTCCGATGAACACTCACCATCGAGGACAACGTACTGGGTTCTGTTGTTGTTGTTGTTGTTGTGGTCTTCAGTCTTGAGACTGGTTTGATGCAGCTCTCCATGCTACTCTATCCTGTGGCAAGCTTCTTCATCTCCCAGTACCTACTGCAACCTACATCCTTCTGAATCTGCTTAGTGTATTGATCTCTTGGTCTCCCTCTACGATTTTTACCCTCCACGCTGCCCTCCAATGCTAAATTTGTGATCCCTTGATGCCTCAAAACATGTCCTACCAACCGATCCCTTCTTCTAGTCAAGTTGTGCCACAAACTTCTTTTCTCCCCAATCCTATTCAATACATCCTCATTAGTTACGTGATCTACCCACCTTATCTTCGCATTCTTCTGTAGCACCACATTTCGAAAGCTTCTATTCTCTTCTTGTCCAAACTGGTTATCGTCCATGTTTCACTTCCATACATGGCTACACTCCATACAAATACTTTCAGAAACGACTTCCTGACACTTAAATCTATACTCGATGTTAACAAATTTCTCTTCTTCAGAAACGATTTCCTTGCCATTGCCAGTCTACATTTTATATCTTCTCTACTTCGACCATCATCAGTTATTTTACTCCCTAAATAGCAAAACTCCTTTACTACTTTAAGTGTCTCATTTCCTAATCTAATCCCCTCAGCATCACCCGATTTAATTTGACCACATTCCATTATCCTCGTTTTGCTTTTGTTGATGTTCATCTTATATCCTCCTTTCAAGACACTGTCCAATCCGTTCAACTGCTCTTCCAAATCCTTTGCTGTCTCTGACAGAATTACAATGTCATCGGCAAACCTCAAAGTTTTTATTTCTTCTCCATGAATTTTAATTCCTACTCCGAATTTTTCTTTTGTTTCCTTTACTGCTTGCTCAATATACAGATTGAATAACATCAGGGAGAGGCTACAACCCTGTCTCACTCCTTTCCCAACCACTGCTTCCCTTTCATGCCCCTCGACTCTTATAACTGCCATCTGGTTTCTGTACAAATTGTAAATAGCCTTTCGCTCCCTGTATTTTACCCCTGCCACCTTCAGAATTTGAAAGAGAGTATTCCAGTTAACGTTGTCAAAAGCTTTCTCTAAGTCTACAAATGCTAGAAACGTAGGTTTGCCTTTTCTTAATCTTTCTTCTAAGATAAGTCGTAAGGTTAGTATTGCCTCACGTGTTCCAACATTTCTACGGAATCCAAACTGATCTTCCCCGAGGTCCGCTTCTACCAGTTTTTCCATTCGTCTGTAAAGAATTCGCGTTAGTATTTTGCAGCTGTGACTTATTAAACTGATAGATCGGTAATTTTCACATCTGTCAACACCTGCTTTCTTTGGGATTGGAATTATTATATTCTTCTTGAAGTCTGTGGGTATTTCGCCTGTCTCATACATCTTGCTCACCAGATGGTAGAGTTTTGTCATGACTGGCTGTCCCAAGGCCATCAGTAGTTCTAATGGAATGTTGTCTACTCCCGGGGCCTTGTTTCGACTCAGGTCTTTCAGTGCTCTGTCAAACTCTTCACGCAGTATCATATCTCCCATTTCATCTTCATCTACATCCTCTTCCATTTCCATAATATTGTCCTCAAGTACATCGCCCTTGTATAAACCCTCTATATACTCCTTCCACCTTTCTGCCTTCCCTTCTTTGCTTAGAACTGGGTTGCCATCTGAGCTCTTGATATTCATACAAGTGGTTCTCTTCTCTCCAAAGGTCTCTTTAATTTTCCTGTAGGCAGTATCTATCTTACCCCTAGTGAGACAAGCCTCTACATCCTTACATTTGTCCTCTAGCCATCCCTGCTTAGCCATTTCGCACTACCTGTCGATCTCATTTTTGAGACGTTTGTATTCCTTTTTGCCTGCTTCATTCACTGCATTTTTATATTTTCTCCTTTCATCAGTTAAATTCAATATTTCTTCTGTTACCCAAGGATTTCTATTAGCCCTCGTCTTTTTACCTACTTGATCCTCTGCTGCCTTCACTACTTCATCCCTCAGAGCTACCCATTCTTCTTCTACTGTATTTCTTTCCCCCATTCCTGTCAATTGTTCCCTTATGCTCTCCCTGAAACTCTGTACAACCTCTGGTTCTTTCAGTTTATCCAGGTCCCATCTCCTTAAATTCCCGCCTTTTTGCAGTTTCTTCAGTTTCAATCTGCAGTTCATAACCAATAGATTGTGGTCAGAATCCACATCTGCCCCTGGAAATGTCTTACAATTTAAAACCTGGTTCCTAAATCTCTGTCTTACCATTATGTAATCTATCTGATACCTATTAGTATCTCCAGGATTCTTCCAGGTATACAACGATCTTTCATGATTCTTGAACCAAGTGTTAGCTATGATTAAGTTATGCTCTGCGCAAAATTCTACAAGGAGGCTTCCTCTTTCATTTCTTCCCCCCAATCCATATTCACCTACTATGTTTCCTTCTCTCCCTTTTCCTACTGACGAATTCCAGTCACCCATGACTATTAAATTTTCGTCTCCCTTCACTACCTGAATAATTTCTTTTATCTCGTCATACATTTCATCTATTTCTTCATCATCTGCAGAGCTAGTTGGCATATAAACTTGTACTACTGTAGTAGGCGTGGGCTTTGTGTCTATCTTGGCCACAATAATGCGTTCACTGTGCTGTTTGTAGTAGCTAACCCGCACTCCTATTTTTTTACTCATTATTAAACCTACTCCTGCATTACCCCTATTTGATTTTGTATTTATAACCCTGTATTTGCCTGACCAAAAGTCTTGTTCCTCCTGCCACCGAACTTCACTAATTCCCACTATATCTAACTTTAACCTATCCATTTCCCTTTTTAAATTTTCTAACCTACCTGCCCGATTAAGGGATCTGACATTCCACGCTCCGATCCGTAGAATGCCAGTTTTCTTTCTCCTGATAACGACGTCCTCTTGAGTAGTCCCCGCCTGGAGATCCGAATGGGAGACTATTTTACCTCCGGAATATTTTACCCAAGAGGACGCCATCATCATTTAATCATACAGTAAAGCTGCATGTCCTCGGGAAAAATTACGGCTGTAGTTTCCCCTTGCTTTCAGCCATTCGCAGTACCAGCACAGCAAGGCCATTTTGGTTAATGTTACAAGGCAAGATCAGTCAATCATCCAGACTGTTGCCCCTGCAACTACTGAAAAGGCTGCTGCCCCTCTTCAGGAACCACTTAAGAAGTCTTCGAGCCACTCACGTACTTGGGAACCAATCCCATATCCTCGTACGTTAGTTAGGAGTCTGCAGTGGGGCACCGAGGCAAAAGCTTTCCAGAAGTCAAGGAATATGGCACCTGTCTGATACCCTTCATCCATGGTTCGCAAGACATTATGTGAAAAAAGGGTGGGTTGCGTTGCGCAGGAGCGATGCTTTCTAAAGCCGTGCTGATGCATGGACAGCAACTTCTCTGTCTCAAGGAAATTCATTATATTCGAACTGAGAATATGTTCTAGAATCCTGCAACAAACCGATGTTAAGGATAATGGTCTGTAATTTTGAGGATCCGTCCTTCTACCCTTCTTATATACATGCATCACCTGCGCTTTTTGCCAGTCGCTCGGGACTTTACGTTGAGCAAGAGATTCGCGATAAATGCAAGCTAAGTAAGGAGCCAATGCAGTAGAGTACTCTCTGTAAAACCGAATTGGAATCCCATCAGGACCTGGCGATTTATTTATTTTCAACCCATTCAGCTGCTTCACAACCCCAGGGACGTCTGTCACTATGTCCTCCATACGGGAATCTGTACGAGACTCAAACAGCGGTATGTTTGTACGATCCTCCTGCGTGAAAGATTTCTCAAATGCTAAATTTAAAATTTCAGCTTTCGTTTTGCTGTCTTTCGTTGCCAGGCCAGACTGATCAGTGAGTGACTGGATGGAAGCCTTCAACCAGCTTACCGATTTTACGCAAGACCAGAATTTCCTTGGGTTTTCAGCAAGATCTATTGCTAAGGTATGATGGTGGTAGTGGTTGAATGCTTCGCGCATCGCCCTTTTTACAGCAGCACGAATCTCTACTAACTTTTGCCTGTCCTCATTCTCCCAATCTTTCTTGTACCGCGAGTGCAAGTGCCTTTGCTTCCTGAGCATTCTCCGAATTGCGCTGTTAAACCACGGTGGGTCTTTTGCGTCCGTAACCCACCTTCTCGGCACATACTTGTCCAATGCGTGATTTACAATGTGTTTAAAATTTGCCCATAATTCTTCCACGTCCATCGTACCGGAAGTAAATGAAGTCGATTCATTTACTAATTGGGATGCTAACAACTGCTTATCTGCTCTTACTAGTAAGAATACTCTCCTAGCCTTCTTGACCGACTTTTTAACTTTGGTAACCATAGTCGTTATGACAACATCATGATCACTAACTCTGTCTCAACACTGACACCGTCGATGAGGTCTGGTCTGTTCGTGGCTACCAGATCTAAAATTTTTCCATTACGCGTTGGCTGTCGATTTAGCTGCTCAAGACAGTTTTCGGATACTGTGTTCAAAAGTAATTCACACGACGGCTTGTGTGTACCACCTGTAATGAATCCATAGACATCCCAGTCTGTACGAGTTAGGTTGAAGTCGCCTCTGACTAATATAGCATGATCCGGGTACTTCTGCGATACAGAATGTAGACTCCCTTTGAATGATTCTAGAACTGTCAGGGCGGGACCCGGTGGCCGGTAATAACACCCCACAATTAACTTTATTTCCCCTAGCCCTCTTAAACGTGTCCAGATAACTTCACAACCACACCCTACTTCGACCTCAGTAGACACAATATTTTTGTCAACTGCAATGAAGACACCATCTCCTACGGTGTCTAATCGGTCTTTCCGATACACGTTCCAACCCTCACTAAATATTTCAGAACTTCCTATCTCAGGGTTCAGCCAGGTCTCAGTCCCGAGAATAATTTGCGCGCCACAAGCTTCCTGGAGGGCAGTAAATTCAGGAACTTTATTCCGAACACTGAAAATTTACTGCTAATATCTTGATAGCTGAAGTGTCTTTACACTGAGCGCGTCCTGATTTCCCTGCCTGCACGTCGACTGGTGAGTGTTCATCAGGACACCTTGCACTACTGCCTAGCCTAAAAAAAACCCATGTGCACGCCACAGGCACTGTGCTACCCGAGTAGCCGCTTCCTTTGTGTAGTGCACCCCTGACTTATGTAGGGGCGTCCTACAGTTCTCCACCCAATAGCACAAGTCTAGAAATCTGCAGTCAAGACCGTCACAGAGTCGATGAAGCCTCTGGTTGAGACCCTCCACTCGGCTCCAAACCAAAGGACCCCGATCCACTCTGGGAACGATGCTGCAAATAGAGAGCTCTGATTGCACCCCGCGTGCGAGGCCAGCGGTCTTCACCAAATCCGCCAGCCGCCTGTACGAACTGAGGATCACCTCAGAACCCAAGCGACAGCCATCATTGGTGCCGACGAGAGCGACTACTTGCAGACGACTGACTCTGTACGCTCGTTAGCCGCATTAAGCTTAATGCTCTCTCTCTCTCTCTCCCTCTCATCCCTCTCTCTTTCTCTCCCTCCCTCTCTCTCTCTCTCCCTCTCTCTCTCTGAAGTGATAGAATTTTTTTTCGATGTTATTGTGGGAGACCATATGGAAAGCTTTCTTGAGGTCTAGTAGTGTTACACCAATAATATCTTTATTTTCAAAACAATTGTATATTTTTGCAAAAAGGCTCAAACTGATTTGACTACAGAAAGACTGGATCTGAAACCGTACTATGAGGAGCTAAGTATATCATTAGACATGAAATACTGACACACCTACTTATACATGTAGTATTTTATTATTTTTTATATTATAGGTATAAGTGATATAGGTCGATAGTTCACAAGAGATGCTATATCTTCCTTCTTATACACTGGTTTAACTAAAGATGTTTTCGAACATTCCAGATAAATTCATTAATTTAAGGATTTATTAATAATATCAGTCAATGACATTGCAATTAGATTTCTGACATATTGAATAACGTAATTTGAGAAGCTATAGGGACCCTCCACTCTAGAGTTACTGAGCTATTGATTTACTGACCATTTTCTCCATTACGTAAGTTCACCAAAAGCTGTCTATAAGCATACTGTTCATTTCTGACAGTACTGCCTCAGCCTTATTCATATTCTACATGACAATGTCATCTGAGTGAGGATTGTCAAAATGTGCATTTACAAAATTAGATCAAATTGGTCTCTGGTATACTTTATCATCACAGTTTATTTCCGTTTTGATGATTTCTTTGTATTTATTCATTGAGCTGAGTATATTTGAGTAAGTTTCATCTACTTTGCACTTTGCTGCATTGCTTTTAGACCAGTAAATCTTCTTCACTTTCGCATACATTTCCTTGTCAGCATTATTATGGATTGACCTATCATAAGAGAGTAGCACTACAATTCTTATTCTGCTTAGATGTAGGGAGTACCAATTTTTTAGATTTTGTGGTTTATTGCAGCGGCTCTGCTTCGATGTTTCCTTGTAGTTTTTAAGACAACATGCTTCAAAATGTTCAGTTAATAGTATAAATGTGTTGTTAGATTCTTTAGCATCTGTAGTGGTTATGATTTTATCCCATTTTATTAAATTCAGTTTTCTTAACAACTGGTTTAACTTTGAGTCGTTAACTGTGTTCAGTGGAAGTTTCAATTACTGTAAGAGTTTGTCTGAGTCCTAGTCACCCATGATGAGAAGTGCTTAGTTTGATTGTGTCAAATTCTTTTTAATTTATATTAAAATGACATATCATATTATCTACTCATGCTTCTTGAATTGTGGGTTTGTCATTTATGCAACAGAGGTTAAGAGACTTTAATGTCTTTAGCAAATAATTAACATTTCTGTTCTCAAACTTAATGCTTATACTGATAGCACCAAACATAAATTTCCTATAATCCTTGTATTTGAGCAGGAAGAGTATCAGTTTCTCCAGAAGCTCCACAAACAAACCTGCATTGTATTTTGAGGAGCGATATACTGAAGCCAGTTCAAAAATGGTCCAAATGGCTCTGAGCACTATGGGACTTAACATCTATGGTCATCAGTCCCCTAGAACTTAGAACTACTTAAACCTAACTAACCTAAGGACATCACACAACACTCAGTCATCACGAGGCAGAGAAAATCCCTGACCCCGCTGGGAATCGAACCCGGGAACCCGGGCACGGAAGCGAGAACGCTACCGCACGACCATGAGCTGCGGACTGAAGCCAGTACACAAGCCTCTTGCGTGAATGCATCTATGATTTAAGTCTCAGCATTCCTAAACGCATTATAGCGTAGATACACCCATAACATACATTCAGAAGAAGAGTTTAACTTAAACTATTCACAAAAAGCAAGTAATCTCTGGTCGAGTCAGTACAGGCGCAATGTAATGCCGATAAGAATTGGAGAACTATCATTTAAACCATAAACTGTACCTCTGACCCCTAGAGAGCTACCCAGTGTATCATGCTCCTTGAGCCCCCTGATCCCACTGACGATTAAGCTACAGCTGCTTTCCCACCTATAACCTGTGTCACGCAAGTATACTCCATAATCCTTCTTCATCTCTACATCTCAATATATCATCTTCACTATACATCCTCAATACTTTATAATAAAACTCAATTTCTCAACTCACATTTACCTGAGTGATAGTTGAGTGTATCATGACATCATCTCCTTGACATCACTGACTTATTTAACCACATGTGCCTTTACAGATACAGTGTGTATTAATACACCCACTGGAAAGCTCACCAGCCCCTTACACAAATTTAAGGAAAATCAAGATGGAAAGACTGTGCCCCCAAATCAACTTTATTTGCTGCATATTCCACCACTTTCAATTTCTCTAGGCATGTATGATTTATTTAAACAGTCTTAAGATTTTACAACATACAAAACCCACAGTAAGCCCAGTTAATATATATAGCCAAGGAATAGATAAAACAGGCTTTTAGTTTAAACTTTCAACAAGAGAAAGTTCTTTACATAATTCAAAATCTGTCAAATTAAGTTTCTCAAATATCAAAATGAATAATCAGCTATGAGAATAATTAAACTGTGCCAACCTTTGGAGTGGCCCTCCAGGTCAAATTTTCAGCAAAAAGCTCTTTACACGAATTCAAACTTGTTAAGTTCAATTTCAAAGAAAGTTTTAGATAATGGAATCAACTATAAATTAAGAGCAAACTAAATACCACTTAATTACATAAAAGTCAGAATAAAAAGTTTAAAAGTAAACATCACATCTATAAAAGGAAATCTTTCAGCATAACAAAACAATTAAACATAATCGTAAATGTAAGATTATTAAGAGGACTCTGACTATTAACTAAACTCTCGATAGTAGATGACACAATCCTGTTGTAGAAATTGCTTCAGCAAATTCAACTTAGCAAGTTACACCATAGTTTTTCTATTTATAACTGATATGAACATGACAATTGCGAATTGTAAATTTTTTTCTGATCAAGATGGATTTTTGCAAGTAAAGTGCCATAACATGATTGTGGACTCATTTACAGACATTATGTCCTCAACTGATAAATCTTTGCCTAGTAAGGCCAAGAATGAGGTAAAACTACTTCATAAAAAAAGTAAGTGCTATGAAAGATATAGTGAATATCAGGTCCTACAAATTCTCTATAGATGACGAGATTATTTCTAAATAAGGGCTACAGGAAAACCACAGTAAGATAAATCCAAGTGCAATGTTCTAACATATTAATGTGCAGTCTCTTGAGAACAAACTTAACTTCAGTGTTGGCTCGATACTTAAACTGCAATGTGATTTCAGTAAATGAACTCTGGCTTAGCAATGAGGAACTGAAATTAAGTATACCATTTTGGTATGAATTGGCAACCAGCTACTATAGAACGAGTATTAAACATAGTGATGTATCTATGTATGAAAATTAGTGTAAACCTAATCTATGAAGTTATAAATGTAAGTGGACTGTAAACAGAAGCAAAATTTGAAGCTGCAGCCATAACCCTGCAAAACCTGAAAATTATAATAGCTTCAGTATACCCCAAAACACAATGAACACAATGAAGACCTGTTTGTGGAGCTTCTGCAGAAACTGATATTCTTGCTACTCAAATACAAAAATTAGTCAATAGCTAAGCTCAGTAATTCTAGAGCAGAGGATTACTATGGTCTCTCAAATTATGTTGTTAAATATGTCAGAAAACAAATTGTAACAGGACTCACTGAAATTATCAACAAAATTTTAAGTAAAGGTAATTATCAAGAATGTTTAAAAATATCTGTAGTTAAACCAGTACATAAGAATGGAGATATAACATCACCAGATAACAATCAACCAATATCACTTATACCCATAACATCAAAAATAATAAAATACTGCTTGTATAAACAGATGAGTCAATACTTTGAACATAATGACATGTCTCATCTCCTCACAGTATGGTTTCAGATCCAGTTTTCTACAGCCAAAGCAGTTGAGAGTATGGTAACAAAATATACAATTGTTTTGAAAATAAAGATATTATCTGTGCAACACTGTTGGACCTTAGGAAAGCTTTTGATATGGTCTCCCACAATGTTCTCATAAAAAACTCACTATGGAGTGAGAGAGAATTCTGTATGCGTAATGCAGTCATACTTGGACAATATAAAACAATTAGTTAAGGTAAATAATCAAATGTCAGAGTGTCTCCCAGTTGTAAAGGGTGTATATCAAGGATCTGTTCTTGAACTTTTCCTTTTCATTATTTATATAAATGATTTACCTGCAGTTGTATGTGATGCAGTGCTATATGCTAATGACACAACACTCATCACATGTGATACCAATCGTGAAAATGTGCAGCACAGCATGGCAGTGGCAATGGAGAGGTGCACTACTTAGTTTGAGGCAAATGTACTGCAGAAGAATGATAGTAAAACTGAAGCTATTGTATTCAATCTGAATGCTTCAACTCATAATAATAAAACAGTAAAATTATTAGGATTTCATATAGATCAAAAGCTGAGATGCGATACCCACACAGGGAAGATATGTGGCAAATTGGCACGTGCCATATATCTGCTGTAGAAGCTGAGGAACAGTGGCAGTAAAGAACGTCTGTTAAGTGCATATTTTGCATTCTTCCATTCGCACCTGAGTTATGGAATACTATTATGGGGCAATTCTGTAGGCCCAAAATTACTGTTTAAATGGCAAAAAAAGGTGCATAGCATAACTTAGCCCATATGAACCATGTCAAGATTATTTTAAGAAACTAAATATAATGACAGTGCCTGGCCTCTAAATTTACAACTGTCTTGTCTTCATTAAGGAGAATCTGCATAAATCTCACTTAAGGAGAATAGTTCATGACCATAACATAAGAAGTGGACATACAATTAATATGCTGTGTGCTAGGCTTACAAAGACCCGTAACAGCTACAAATATCTTGGTCCTGTCTACTTCAACAAATTACCTGAAAATGGCTACACAGTGCCAGTAAATAAATTTAAAACTAGTCTTTCAAGGTGGATCAAAAGTAAAGTAATTTACTCTGGTCAAGAGTTCCTTGAGTATGTGACAAATGACTCGCTTTCCTTATGAGAATCAACTATAAATTAAGAGCAAACTATACATATGCCACACTGTGCAACTATTTTATTATTGTTTTATGTACTTATTATTAATTACCTGTTTGATTATTTATTTGTCATTCACTGAACTATGTAGATCATTTATCTTGTAATTGTATCCATCTTGGATTATTATATTGTAGTTAATAAATTTGTCATATCAATGTTTATATTATTATTATTATTATTATTATTATTATTTATTATTATTATTGTGTTAACACTGACAACACCAACTGCATTTAAATATGCTCAATGGTAGAATAAAACATTTGTATTTGTATTTGTATTTGTATTAGTAATGTGAGGATTGCAAACTGTTTTGCAGCAGCAGTATGTGTGAAACAGAGAAGTATACAACAACAGAGAAAAGTGTAATCAGGAAGCCTTCAGATTTCAGTTACTTTTAGGTAGATTCATGTGTTTTCAAAGGTGTTAATAATGTGGTAGGCAATGAACAGTAAGAAGATTGCACTGAGATACACAAAGAAAACCAATTTACAGATAAAATATAATGGAATAATAGACAGAAAGCAAGTAGTCAGATATCAATTTTTGGACAGGGTTGCCAGTCTCATGAACATAAAAAGACAGATAAAGAAGCAGATCTTGTGGATAAGGATCTGTGTTTTAGTATGTCTCCAAAACTGAAACCATGCATAACCAAAAATACTGTTGCAGAACTAAAAGTTACATATATTGTAGCCCAATTCAACAAATTCCAACAAAAGGACATAGTTCTAGAAGCTCTAGTATGTAATAACTCAGAACATACAGAAGCACTTAAAAGTTTAAATCATAAATCAGAGATAGAAAGGGCTATAACTATGAGATCTGAGCAAGGGAATACTGCTGTCATAATTTACAATTGTAACTATATCCAAAAACCCGAAAAAAGTCTTGCAGATAATAATATTGTTGAGATCAAGAGAAGTCCTGCCAACACATTCCAATCACAAATAAGGGAAAAAATGAAAACAGTGGCTTTTTGTTTACAGATGAAAAAGAGAAATATAAATTAAAAATGAGGAATGTTTGAAAATTAAACTATACAAGAGGGGGGAACCTGTTAGTCCAATTATTAATAGTATGTTATGTTCCAACTTTAAAGGTAACTGAGAATGCAACCAGAGACTGAGGGCACCACATAATTATAAAAAGACATACAATGTCAAAAATAGTTAGTAATTTGTGATGGCTGTTAAGGATGTACCAATCTCAGCTGGCGCTACAATGGCTTCTTTGGATATTATTGAACCATATACCAACATCCCAGTAAGCAGTACACTGGAGATTATAAGCAAGAACTTGCTAGCACACAACAAGACTATTCAAGGGGAAATAACAGAATCCTTGGAAATTTAGAACTTATATTGCTATTTAATTATTTTAAATTAAACACAAGATTTTTTATCAAAAGGATGGACTCACAACTGCCAGCAATTTGTCAGGTACTTCAGCTGATATTTTTATAAATGAGTTAGGAAATAAGGCTTTTGAACAAAATGCTGATGTGTGCAAAAAAAAGTATCTGTTACAGATGTTATTTAGATGACATACTACTGCACAAAGGTGACGAGAAGAAATGTGTGATGTACTGGAAAGAATGAATGTGATGCACGAAAATATATTTAATTGACAGTGGACTGGAAGAAGAAGGAAGCTTTTTGGACCTTAGATTAACTAAAAAAAATATGGAAGAAGAGATTAGCACAATTACAAAGACAATGGCCATGACATGATCAACAAAAACTACCACTCACCCATAACGACGAAGTGGAAGAATTAAATGTGATTACACAAGTAGTCAGGGCAAACAGGCATAAGGTTCGCAATGTAACGAAATTTTGTAACAAGCTTAAGTCAAAAATGCATGACAACAACAAGACACTAGATCCAGAAGGCAAGAGGTTTGTTGCTGTGTCATACAATGGTGTATTGTCCAATAAAACTACAGAAGCCTAGAGAAAAACGAAATTAAAAATTGGATTTCAAACGAACGACACAGTTGGTTCTAGACTGTGCCACAAAGTTGGCAACAACAGCAAGAAATATATAGAATCCAGTGGGTGCAGTATCAACTACTGAGACTGTAATAAGTTTTATATTGGTCAGACAGGAAGGAAATTCAAGACTCATTTTAGAGAAAATACATACAGCCAAAATAAGAGAGCATTCGATACAAATTTGGATAAAGAAACACATGTGGCTGGAAATACCGAGGATAATGTGGAAATGTTGCATAAGGCGCGAAAATGACAGTTATTGAACCTACTGGAAGAAATGGAGATTTATGTACATAGAAAATGGCAGCAAAGATTACTGCTGAATGAACAGAATAAGTTTTAGTTGAATGCTTATTTTGGTGTATTCGGTAGCTACTATACTGAGCAGCATTGCACACTGCAGCAGCTTGGTAGGCGGATGTGTGCGCTGGCCACCAGCAATGAGGGGACTGGTCCTTCTTCTGCTTGCTCCATCACAGGAAAAAAAACCTTCATTCTGAGAAACCATCAGGCGGCACCACTAAGATTCCAGTCTGATTGTGTCACTGACTATGGAAATTTTAATTAATAGTAATTGTCCTGTTAATTATCTTACACTTATGGTTAAGTTTATTTGTTTTGTCATGTTGAAAGATTTCGATTTATGTATGTGATGCTTATTTTTATATTTCTTGTTCTGACTTTTACACACATATGTGGTATTTACTTTGCTATGCTAGGAGCTCCGTATTATTACTCTTACACGTTTTATGTGGATTTTAAGTATGGGTTTTAATTTCACATATTGTATGCCAGTTCATGTTTTATTGTCAGATACTCTGTTTTGCCATATGAAATAATTTTAATTAATGACTACACATACTGCAGTTTAATTATTGAATTTACGATATTAGTTATTCATGTACTCTAGCATTAGTGTCCTCCACTGGGCTCAGTTATTTGTATAAACATAGGATGCACTCATACCATTACCAGCACTTATTATGTACCTAGATATATAGACTGACGTTGCTACTTACATCAGAATACGAGGGCTGTTCAGAAAGCAGGGAACGTTTCCGTCTGACGCCACTAGGCGCGCTCCGATCACGTATAATTTGGTATGTGCATGCTTGGCAGCTCAGTCGGCATCCATCCGTGACAGCGCGAATGTCTCTGCGCATCTGGTGCTTTCGATATTCGACTTTGAAATGTGCACTGCAATCTAAAATCCCGCCAGTTGTTAGGTGCCGTCTGTGATACGGTTTTTGTTGGCAAAAAAACTAAAACTTATAGAAATTTATCGTGAACTGTGCCAAGTGTACGGAAACATCGTAATGAGTGAATGTTCCGTCCGGAAATGGTGCATTCGGTTTAAAAATAGCCGAACCAAAGTTCATGATGAAGAGACGAGTGGACGCCCGAGCATTGTGACTGACGATCTTGTCGCTAAAGTTGATGAAACGATTTGTGAAAACCGTCGCTTCACAGTAACAGAGCTTTCACTTTCTTTTCCATGAGTTTTACGGACTTTGTTGTTTGAAATTGTTACTCAAAAGCCAGGCTACCACAAATTTTATGCACCATGGGTGCCCAAAATGCTTACAGAGCACCATAAAGAACAGCGAAGGGAAGCAACATTGACATTTCTGGAAGCCTACTAAAGTCATGGTGATTCATTACTGGATCGAATTGTAACCGGTGACGAGACTTAGTGAAAAACGTCAACTGCGAGACAAAATTACAGTCCATGTAGTGGGGGCACACAAGGTCCCCCAAAAACCAAGAAAATGTTTGCAAACCTTGTCATCAAGAAAGTTGATGGTGTCAGTGTTTTGGGGTAGGCAAGGTGTACTTCTTATTGATTTTCTCGAACGTGGAGCAACCATAAATTCATCCCGGTACTGTCAAACTTCACGCAGCCTTGGAAGAGCAGTTCAAAACAAACGCTGTGGAAAGGTGACATTGAGAATTTTGTTTTTGCAAGACAATGCCCGACGTCACATGGCAAACCACACTAAAGAACTTCTTAATTCATTTAAATGGGAAATTTTCCCTCGTCCGCCCTACAGCCCTGATCTTGCACCAAGCGACTTCCACCTGTTTCCCAGTATGAAGAACTGGCTTGCAATGCAGCACTTTGAAGACGACACGGAACTACTGGTGGGCGTGACTCACTGGCTGAAGTCTCAGGTGGCAGAATTTTGCGACGAAGGTCTTTCAAAGCTTGTCCACCGCTATGATAAGTGCCTCAACGTGTTTGGTGATTATGTGGAAAAGTAGTATGCCAGTCGCTCTTTTAGATGTATGTAATAAAATGTATTTCTTGTACTTAGTTTTTTTTAATGCCCTAGTATTTTTAATGCCCTAGTATTTTTATGGTATGTATGGCCTCTACGCAAGATTGTTAATCATGTTAGTATTTTTTATTTTTCTTATGTGTACTGGACCATTTGTAGAAATTGCTTCAGCTAATTCAGCTTAGATTGCTATGACAACATGTTTCTGTTTTAACATATCTGAAAGGGAGCAATTGTCAAAATTGGTAATCGTAAATTGTACATTTTATGTGATCAAGATGGACCTATGCAAATAAAACGCCTGTGACACTTCATAAAACTTCCCAGTACCTGACACATTCTCCCTTACATTGATTCTGACATTCATGCATGGTGGGTTTCCTGCTATTAA
This sequence comes from Schistocerca piceifrons, assembly GCF_021461385.2. Classification (NCBI taxonomy): domain Eukaryota; kingdom Metazoa; phylum Arthropoda; class Insecta; order Orthoptera; family Acrididae; genus Schistocerca; species Schistocerca piceifrons. Next base: position 922,950,670 of record NC_060138.1, read on the forward strand.
GTGCACTGCTTTTTTGGCATACTTGGAGTGGTTTAATAGATGAAATCAGAGCCAATGAGTCGTCTCGCATCCGTGTAGTGCCCTCAGCGTATTGCTGCTTTGAGACAGTGCCGCACGATGCAAAGACAAAAATCCCAAATACCTAAGATACTGATGCGGCACTGATCTATATTTTATCTATTCATTGCTGCCCCATGGTTTACAAATATCTGACACGAAAATGTATTAAGTAGTTGCAGTGATCCACAGAACCGAAGAAAGAAGAGTAAAGCTCTGTACAGAACTCAGGCTCTATGTGGACGTCAAGCCACATATCTACTAGTGTAGACCCTTCGAGAGCTTCTCGGCAGTTAATGATGTCTGCGCTCACCTACAGGTTACACAATAGTCTCCTGCCTACTAGGACTGTTGATATTTTTAAAAATATCGGGAATCCCATACATCGATGTTAGAAAAAATATGATTACAGGCCCTCGCTATACCGAAAAGATGTATCGAAATATTGATGGGAAAAATATCGACCTACTGGCCTACAAAAATATCGGCTGCGCCTTATTTTAGAGCTGTATATTTAAGTATTGATTTATTATTATATGTTCCGAACAGCAACAGGCTATCAGCCTGATTATCCACCTTAGAGCAAGAACTGAAAGGAAAACGATGTACGTTCACTCTTGGCGATAACTACGTTGCTAACAATGGTAACTGCATGCATGTTGCACAGTAAAAAGTGTTTGACGGTTCGGTCGTTCGGTTTCGTCACGTATCGGATTTGTCTGTAATACTTCATGTAGGCTTCTACGTTTTTTTTTTTTTTTTTTCATTTCTGAAACGCCAGCGAATTATCAGTTGTAGTGCCAATTTTTGTAGTGACATTAAACACTCCTGTTTCTGTTGGTAGCAACGAGCGCCGATAACGTCAGCTTTTGCCCTCACACGTCTCCGCCCACACTAATGACCAATCTTTTCTTTTAGATTTTTGTTCATTATTTCCAGCAACTGTTTCTGAAGAAAGCAGATGTGAAGAAATAGCGCACTAGTTAGTTTAAAAACTGTTGTTCAGCCCAACTGTTATGCTATTTCTTCACAATGGAAATTTTGTTATTACATTCAAAATGCCACTGTCACCCTCCTCCCTCCCCCCAATGAAATCGGACGTCTTCTTTGTGCCACCTACACTTGCTTTACACAGTCAAAGAGAAAGATGTGATAAAAGCTCAAAAAGCAGTAAAGACTCCTTTACAGAGTGAAAGTAAAATTATATTCTACTACAATTTCAAAAGAACGATACCAAATATTTACCGAAAATTACGAAAAAGTACAATATAAAATAAAAATTTCGGCACTCTATATTGCTGTTTCGTTAACAATATATCGATATGACGATGAATTAAATGTCGGCTGTTTATATCGATTGGTTTAATATAGGTATATCGATATTTTTTCAACAGCCCTACTGCCTACACTTGTCTGTACCTTCTCAACATACACTCAACTTAATCCCAACATGTCCTGCACAGAAAAAATCCTGCCGGAGGAACGCCCACAACTGAACATTCTAATAGACGTGAAAAATCACTGCTTCAGCTGTAATGCATTTACTTTTCATGTCTCGAGTTGTAAGAGGCTAACAAATGCAATTAGTGAAAAGAAACAACAGACGTGTGCTAAAAAATAATTTCTACGTACGCCTGTATGCATAAAACAATCAAAAATTTATGAGGACTATCAAGTATGAGATCCCAACAGAGATCTGGCTAGACTAACGACTAAGGGCCTTGTTTTAAATATTCTAGAGGAAACTGAAATTCTTCACAGCATTAACCATAATCTGCTGCACACTTCGGACGAACAAACCTCGCTTAAGCACAAAGTCCTACTAAATAATTTTTCTTCTTTGAAGCAACGTCCGACTTCGCCTCTTCCTCGTTCTGGTTTCTGATAATTATACGTTGCTTCACAGCAACAATGTATCTTATTATGGCATATTACTGGAACTTTGCTAAATATACAGGGTGGTCCATTGATAGTGACCTGGCCAAATATCTCACGAAATAAGCATCTCTTCAAACTTGAAGGTGGAAACCAGATGGCGCTATGGTTGGATCGCTAGATGGCGCTGCCATAGGTCAAACGGATATCAATTGCGGTTTTTTTTTAAAAATAGGAACCCCCATTTTTATTACATATTCGTGTAGTACGTAAAGAAATAAGAATGTTTTAGTTGGACCACTTTCTTCGCTTTGTGATAGATGGCGTTGTAAAAGTCACAAACTGTATAAGTACGTGGTATCACGTAACATTCCGCCAGTGCGGTCGGTATTTGCCTCGTGATACATTACCCATGTTAAAATTGACCGCTTAACAATTGCGGAAAAGGTCGATATCGTGTTGATGTATGGCTATTGTGATCAAAATGCCCAACGGGCGTGTGCTATGTATGCTACTCGGTATCCTGGACGACATCATCCAAGTGTCCGGACCGTTCGCCGGATAGTTACGTTATTTAAGGAAATAGGAAGTGTTCAGCCACATGTGAAACGTCAACCACGACCTGCAACAAATGACGATGCCCAATTAGATGTTTTAGCTGCTGTCGCGGCTAGCCCGCACATCAGTAGCAGATAAATTGCGCGAGAATTGGGAATCTCAAAAACGTCCGTGTTGAGAATGCTACATGAACATCGATTGCACCCGTACCATATTTCTATGCACCAGGAATTGCATGGTGACGACTTTGAGCGTCGTGTACAGTTCTGTCACTAGGCACAAGAGAAATTACGGGACGATGACAGATTTTTTGCACGCGTTCTGTTTAGCGACGAAGCGTCATTCACCAACAGCGGTAACGTAAACCGGCATAATATGCACTATTGGGCAACGGAAAATCCTCGATGGCTGCGACAAGTGGAACATCAGCGAACTTGGCGTGTTAATGTATGGTGCGGCATTATGGGGGGAAGGATAATTGCCGGCCGTAGTGGCCGTGCGGTTCTATGCGCTACAGTCTGAAACCGAGCGACCGCTACGGTCGCAAGTTCGAATCCTGCCTCGGGCATGGATGTGTGTGATGTCCTTAGGTTAATTAGGTTTAATTAGTTCTAAGTTCTAGGCGACTGATGACCTCAGAAGTTAAGTCGCATAGTGCTCAGAGCCATTTGAACCATTTGAAGGATAATTGCCTCCCATTTTATCGATGGCAATCTAAATGTTGCAATGTATGCTGATTTCTTACGTAATGTCCTACCGATGTTACTACAAGATGTTTCACTAGATGACAGAATGGCGATGTACTTCCAACATGATGGATGTACGGCACATAGCTCGCGTGCGGTTGAAGCGGTATTAAATAGCAAACTTCATGAGAGGTGGATTGGTCGTCGAAGCACCATACCATGGCCCGCACGTTCACCGGATCACGCGTCACCGGATTTCTTTCTGTGGGGAAAGTTGAAGGATATTTGCTATCGTGAATCACCGACAACGCCTGACAACATGCATCAGTGCATTGTCAATGCATGTGCGAACATAACGGAAGGCGAACTGCTCGCTGTTGAGAGCAATGTCGTTACACGTATTTCCAAATGCATTGAGGTTGACGGACATCATTTTGAGCATTTATTGCATTAATGTGGTATTTACAGGTAATCACGCTGTAACAGCATGCGTTCTCAGAAATGATAAGTTCACAAAGGTAGATGTATCACTTTGGAACAACCGAAATAAAATGTTCAGACGTACCTACGTTCTGTATTTTAATTTAAAAAGCCTACCTGTTACCAACCGTTCGTCTTACGTTGTGAGCCATATGTTTGTGACTATTACAGCGCTATCTATCACAAAGCGAAAAAAGTGTCCAACTAAAACGTTCATATTTATTTACGTGCTACACGAATATGTAATAAAAATGGGGATTCCTATTTAAAAAAAATCGCAGTTGATATCTGTTTGACCTATGGCAGTGCCATCTAGCGGGCCAAACATAGGGCCATCTGGTTTCCCCCTTCAAGCTAGACGAGTTTCGTTCTTTGTAGTTTTTTCGTTGATACTTATTTCGTGAGATATTTGGCCCGGTCACGATCAATGGACCACCCTGTGTAGCCACTGATACGCATATGTTTATCATTTATGGCAAAACCTTTATGGTTCACTTAGCTTTTATTCTGCACACTTTTAAGAATTTTACTTCCAATAGAAGTCTGCATAATTTTAATCGTCTTATTAATTTCTGATTATGACATATTACTAGAATTTCGCTAAATGTATAGCCACTAAGTCGCACGGGCATATCACTTGCACCAAATTTTTTATTGTTCATTTAGGTTTTATTCTGCACAGGTCTCTTGAAGCTACTAGCCTTTTTATTTAGCGGTTCTTATCACTTATTCGTTTTGTTTCCTCTTTAAATGTGTGTATTAATCCTTTAAAACCTGTCTTACTATATTTTTCTACTTGCCTTTCGCGTTGTTTACATCACTCTATAATAGTTTCTCTCCAATTCTGCATTCAAAAGTGTCAATTTAAATGTGAACTGGCTCTCTAGTCGACTCATGTCACTCTCTTCCTGTCCATCTAACATATAGCCGTAGTATCTTGACACTAAAGTTCACCAATTTAGCTCTCTCCTTCATGTGCGCCACTTCACGCTCCGCGCTCACTTGTCGCGAAAGCATCCGCTCTATCAAGTTTTCTGACACTCGAGGTCGCAGCACACGACGTAAGTGTTCTGGCTCTTTACCTAGGCTACTTCTTCGTTTCTTCATTAGTTGTCACCACGGTAGTGCGACTTATTCCTGTCTCACTTTTCACCGTATCTAGCCCGACTGCTGTTAGAATTTTACATGTGCCGCATTAGTTTTCATTACTTTGCGGATACAAGCGTATGTAAAAATTATTTTTTAGCACACTTCTCTAAATTCCACCTGATGACGGTCATTTGTTACCCGAAACCAGTCGTGACTTAAAAATAAAAGCCTTACAACTGAAGCGGTGATTTTCATGTCTGCTATACAGAAAGGGGAAAAAGAAGACGGAGAAAAAAATGGTTCAAATGGCTCTGAGCACTATGGGACTTAACATCCGAGGTCATCAGTCCCCTAGAACTTAGAACTACTTAAACCTAATTAACCTAAGGACATCACACACATCCATGCCCGAGGCAGGATTCGAACCTGCGACCGTAGCGGTCGCGCGGCTCCAAACCGTAGCGCCTAGAACTGCTCGGCCACACTGGCCGGCGACAGACACAAAATCAGGAAAAACAGAAACAAGGACCTGACGAGCGGTTACAGTACACACAAGTTGCTACTTACTTGAGTTGCTGACGAGTGTAGCACCTTTGCCAATCCCTCTTCTGACTACAGAAAGTAGCTTTGCAGGAAGCTGGTCGGCCGCATGTACCCGGAGATGACGAAAGTTATGGGATAGCGATAGGCACATGTACAGATGGCGGTAGTACCGCCTACCGCACTGATGCTCAAATAGTTATAGGCACTGAAAGCTGGCTAAAGCGGGATATAAGCTCAGCCGAAATTTTTGCGAAGAACCTAACGGTGCTCCGAAAAGATAGCCTAAACACGGTTGGCGGTGGCGTGTTTGTTGCTGTTAGAAGTAGTTTAACTTGTCGCGAAATTGAAGTAGATACTTCCTGTGAGTTATTATGGGCAGGGGTCATTGTTGGCAACCGGAATAAAATAATAATTGGATCCTTTTACCGACCTCCCAGTTCAGATGATACAGTTGCTGAAAGGTTAAAAAAAAACTTGAGTTTGATTTCAAGCACGTACCCGACTCATACAATAATAGTTGGTGGTGACCTTAATTTACCCTCGATATGTTGGCGAAAATACATGTTTAATTCCGGAGGTACGCATAAAATATCATCCTAAGTTGTGCTAAACGCATTCTCTGAAAATTATTTCGAGCAGTTAGTTCATGAGCCCACGCGAATAGTAAACGGTTGTGAAAACACACTTGATCTCTTAGCAACAAATAATCCTGAGTTAATAACCAGCATCAAAACCGATGTAGGGATTAGAGAACACAGGGTTGTCGTAGCGAGATTGAATATTGTAATCCCCAAATCTTCAAAAAATAATCGAAAAATATACCGATTCAAAAAAAGCAGATAAAAATTCACTTGACGCCTTTCTGAGAGACAATCTCCACTCATTCCAAATTAATAATATAAGCGTAGACAAGATGTGGCTTAAATTCAAAGAAATAGTATGGGCAGCAATTGAGAGGTTTATACTAAATAAACTTACAAACGACGGAGCTGATCCCCCTTGGTACACAAAACGGGTTAGAACACTGTTGCAGAAACAACGAAACAAATATGTTAAATTTAAACAGACGCAAAATCCCGAAGATTTTTATTTATTTATTTATTTATTTATTTATTGTTCCGTGGGACCACATTTAGGAGAAGTCTCCATGGTCATGGAACGAGTCAATACATGAAATTATAACACGATTGTAGAAACACATAAAATGAAACAAGTCGTTAGTTTAAATAAAGAAAATCAAGAATGTAACACTGGAATTTGCTTAATTTTTTATCTCTTCCAGGAGCTCCTCGACAGAATAGAAGGAGTGAGCCATGAGGAAACTCTTCAGTTTAGACTTAAAAGTGTTTGGGCTACTGCTAAGATTTTTGAGTTCTTGTGGTAGCTTATTGAAAATGGATGCAGCAGAATACTGCACTCCTTTCTGCACAAGAGTCAAGGAAGTGCATTCCACATGCAGATTTGATTTCTGCCTAGTATTAACTGAGTGAAAGCTGCTAACTCTTGGGAATAAGCTAATATTGCTAACAACAAACGACATTAAAGAAAATACATACTGTGAGGGCAATGTCAAAATTCCCAGACTATTGAATAGGGGTCGACAAGAGGTTTTCGAACTTACACCATACATAGCTCGAACAGCCCGTTTTTGAGCCAAAAATACCCTTTTTGAATCAGAAGAATTACCCCAAAAAATAATACCATATGACATAAGCGTATGAAAATATGCGAAGTATACTACTTTTCGTGTTGAAATGTCACTTATTTCAGATACTGTTCTAATGGTAAATAAAGCGGCATTTAGTTTCTGAACAAGATCCTGAACATGGGCTTTCCACAACAGCTTACTATCTATCCGTACGCCTAGGAACTTGAACTGTTCCTTCTCGCTTATAACATGCCCATTCTGTCTGATTAAAATGTCAGTTCTTGTTGAATTGTGGGTTAGAAACTGTAAAAACTGAGTCTTACTGTGATTTAGCATCAAATTATTTTCCACAAGCCACGAACTTACTTCATGAACTACATTATTTGATAATGTTTCAATATTACACACAAGATCCTTCACTACCAAGGTGGTGTCATCAGCAAACAGAAATATTTTTGAATCACCTGTAATACTAGAAGGCATATCATTTACATAAATAAGGAACAGCAGTGGCCCCAGCACCGACCCTTGGGGAACGCCCCATTTAACAGTGCCCCATTGGGACTGAACATCATTACCACTCTCAATATTGCGGAGGATTACCTTCTGCTTTCTGTTCTTAAAGTAGGAGGCGAACCAATTGTAAGCTACTCCCCTTACTCCATAATGTTCCAACTTCTGCAGTAATATTTTGTGGTCAACACAGTCAAAAGCCTTCGTTAAATCAAAGAAAACACCTAACGTTCTCAACCTTTTATTTAATCCGTCCAAAACCTCACAGAGAAAAGAGAATATAGCATTTTCAGTTGTTAAGCCATTTCTAAAACCAAACTGTACATTTGACAGCAAATTATGTGAATTTAAATGCTGCAGTAACCTTGTATATACAAGCCTCTCGATAACTTTAGCAAACACCGATGGCATAGAAATAGGTCTATAATTGTCAACATTATCCCTGTCTCCCTTTTTATAAAGTGGCTTCACTACCGAGTACTTTAATCGGTCAGGAAACCGACCACTGCTAAAGGAAAAGTTACAGATATGGCTAAGTACTGAGCTAATATACGTGGAACAATACTTCAGTATTCTGCTAGATACCCCGTCATATCCATGAGAGTTCTTGGTCTTTAGTGATTTAATTATTAACTCAATTTCCCTCTTGTCAGTATCATGGAGGAGCATTTCAGGTAACAGTCTCGGAACACTTTTTTCTAAGAGCGCTATATGATTCCCTGTTGGGACTAGGTTTCTATTTAGTTCACCTGCTATATTCAGAAAGTGATTATTAAGTACTGTACATATATGCGACTTATCAGCAACACGGACATCCCCACTACGCACTGATTCTATATCCTCGACCTGTCTCTGCAGACCAGCCACTTCCTTTACGACTGACCATATGGTTTTAATTGGCGATCCTTTACAGAAGCTCGAAAGTTAGCGCGGAGTTCAATGCGAGACGCCAATAACAGTTTCCACAACGAAACTTTGTCTCGAAACCTGGCAGAAAATCCAAAGAGATTCTGGTCGTACGTGAAGTATGGTAGCAGCAAGAAACAATAAATGCCTTCTCTGCGCGATAACAATGGAGATACTACCGAAGACAGTGCTGCCAAAGCAGATTTACTAAACACAGCCTTCCGAAATGCCTTCACAGAAGAAGACGAAGTAAATATTACCGACTTCGAATCGAGAACACCAACCAACATGAGTAACGTAGAAGTAAATATCCTCGGAGTAGTGAAGCAGCTCAAATCATTTAATAAAAGCAAGTCTTCTGGTCCAGACTGTATACCAATTAGGTTCCATTCGGAGTATGCTGATGCATTCAAAAAAATGTTCAAATGCGTGTGAAATCTTATGGGACTTAACTGCTAAGGTCATCAGTCCCGAAGCTTATATACTATTTAACCTAAATTATCCTAAGGACAAACACATACACCCATGCCCGAGGGAGGACTCGAACCTCCGCCGGGACCAGCCGCAGCTGATGCATTAGCTCCATTCTTAACAATCATATACAATCGTTCGCTCGACGAAAGATCCCTACCCAAAGGCTGGAAAGTTGCACAGGTCACACCAATATTCAAGAAAGGTAGTAGGAGTAATCCACTAAATTACAGGCCCATATCGTCAACGTCGATATGCAGCAGGATTTTAGAATATATATTGTGTTCGAACATTATGAACTACCTTGAAGGAAACGGTCATTGCGGCCTAAGTGGCCGAGCGGTTCTAGGCGCTTCAGTCTGGAACCGCGCGACCCCTACGGTCGCAGGTTCGAATCCTGCCTCGGGCATGGATGTGTGTGGTATCCTTAGGTTAGTTAGGTTTAAATAGTTCTAAGTTCTAGGGGACTGATGACCTCAGATGTTAAGTCCCATAGTGCTCAGAGCAATTTGAATTTGAAACGGTCTATTGACACACAGTCAACATGGGTTTATTTATTTTATTTATTTATTTATTGTTCCGTGGGACCAAATTAAGGAGAAGTCTCCATGGTTATGGAACGAGTCAATACATGAAATTATAACACGATATTAGAAACAGATAAAATGAAATACTAAAGAAAAAAAAACATGTTCAGGTGACAAGTCGGAAGTTTAAATCAAGAAAATCAACAATGTAACACTGGAATTTGCTAAATTTTTTAGCTCTTCCAGGAGTTCCTCGACAGAATAGAAGTAGTGAGCCATGAGGAAACTCTTCAGTTTAGACTTAAAAGAGTTTGGGCTACTGCTAAGATTTTTGAGTTCTTGTGGTAGCTTATTGAAAATGGATGCAGCAGAATACTGCACTCCTCTCTGCACAAGAGTTAAGGAAGTGCGTTCCACATGCAGTTTGGATTTCTGCCTAGTATTAACTGAGTGAAAGCTGCTAACTCTTGGGAATAGGCTAATATTGCTAACAACAAACGACATTAAAGAAAATATATACTGCGAGGGCAATGTCAGAACTCCCAGACTGTTGAATAGGTGTCGACAAGAGGTTCTCGAACTTACACCACATATAGCTCGAACAGCCTGTTTTTGAGCCAAAAATACCCTTTTTGAATCAGAGGAATTACCCCAAAAAATAATACCATACGACATAAGCGTATGAAAATATGCGAAGTAGACTACTTTCCGTGTTGAACTGTCACTTATTTCAGATACCGTTCTAATGGTAAATAAAGCAGCATTTAGTTTCTGAACAAGATCCTGGACATGGGCTTTCCACAACAGCTTACTATCTATCCGAACACCTAGGAACTTGAACTGTTCCGTCTCGCTTATTATATGCCCATTCTGTCTGATCAAAATATCGGTTCTTGTTGAATTGTGAGTTAGAAACTGTAAAAACTGAGTCTTACTGTGATTTAGCATCAAATTATTTTCCACAAGCCACGAACTTATTTCATGAACTACATTATTTGATACTGTTTCAATATTACACACAAGATCCTTCACTATCAAGCTGGTGTCATCAGCAAACAGAAATATTTTTGAATCACCTGTAATACTGGAAGGCAGATCATTTATATAAATAAGAAACAGCAGTGGCCCCAGCACCGACCCTTGGGGAACACCCCACTTAACAGTACCCCATTGGGACTGAACATCACTACCACTCTCAATATTGCGGAGAATTACCTTCTGCTTTCTGATCTTAAAGTAAGAGGCGAACCAATTGTGAGCTACTCCCCTTACTCCATAATGGTCCAACTTCTGCAGTAATATTTTGTGGCCAACACAGTCAAAAGCCTTCGTTAAATCAAAGAAAACACCTAGCGTTCGCAACCTTTTATTTAATCCGTCCAAAACCTCACAGAGAAAAGAGAATATAGCATTTTCAATTGTTAAACCATTTCTAAAACCAAACTGAACATTTGACAGCAAATTATGTGAATTTAAATGCTCCAGGAACCTTGTATATACAACCTTCTCGATAACTTTAGCAAACACCGATGGCATAGAAATAGGTCTAAAATTGTCAACATTATCAATGTCTCCCTTTTTATAAAGTGGCTTCATTACCGAGTACTTTAATCGGTCAGGAAACCGACCACTCCTAAAGGAAAAGTTATAGATATGGCTAAGTACTGGGCTAACATACATAGAACAATACTTCAGTATTCTGCTAGATACCCCGTCATATCCATGAGAGTTCTTGGTCTTTAGTGATTTAATTATTAACTCAATCTCCCTCTTGTCAGTACCATGGAGGAGCATTTCAGGTAACAGTCTCGGAACACTTTTTTCTAAGAGCGCTATATGATTCCCTGTTGGGACTAGGTTTCTATTTAGTTCACCTGCTATATTCAGAAAGTGATTATTAAATACTGTACATATACGCGACTTATCAGTAACACGGACATTCCCACTACGCACTGATTCTATATCCTCGACCTGTCTCTGCAGACGAGTCACTTCCTTTACGACTAACCATATGGTTTTAATTTTATCCTGAGACTTAGCTATTCTATCTGCATACCACATACTTTTTGCCTTCCTAATAACGTTTTTAAGCACCTTACAATACTGTTTGTAATGGGCTGCTGCATTTAGATTTTGACTGTTTCTAACGTTTTGATATAATTGCCACTTTGTTCTACAAGATATTCTTATCCCTCTAGTCAGCCCCCCAGGCTGCCTGTTTGAGCTAGTACCCTATTTTGAACGTTCTAACGGAAAGCAACTTTCAAAGAGCGTGAGAAAAGTCTTGAGAAAAGCATTATATTTATCGTCTACTGTATCAGCGCTATAAGCGTCTTGCCACTCTTGTTCCTTGATGAGGTTTACAAAGGTATCTACAGCAACTGGATCAGTTTTCCTAAACAGCTGATGACTATATTTAACACGTGATGCAGCACAAAAATCGTTTAGAGTTAAAATTTGTGCATCATGATCTGAAAGGCCATTCACCTTTTTGCTAACAGAATGCCCTTCTAGTAGTGAGGAATGAACAAAAATGTTGTCTATGGTTGTTCTACTGTTCCCTTGCACTCTCGTTGGAAAGAATACGGTTTGCATAAGATTATATGAATTAAAGAGGTCCACCAGCATCCTCTTCCTTGCACAATCACTTATACAATTAATACTGAAGTCACCACATATAACTAAACCCCTATAAAGTGAACCAAGAACCTCCTCTAGCTATAGCAAAAATGTTGTGAAATCGGAGTCTGGGGATCCATAAATAACAACAGTTAGAAGTTTAGCTCCGTTAAATTTAACCACACCTGCACAACATTCAAACACCTTTTCAGTGCAGTACTTTGAAACATCAATTGACTCAAATGGCATGCCGTTTTTCACATACATGGCTACTCCCCCACACCGCAAAGAGCTCCTCGAAAAGCTGCCAGCCAATCTGTATCCTGGTAAAGGAAGCCTCTGAATTATCTCCTTATTTAAGAAGTGTTCGGATATACGAATAATTTCAGAGTCAACATCTATAACCAGTTCACTAACTTTATCTCTAATACCTTGTATATTTTGATGAAATAAACTAATTCCCTCATTACTCGGATACCTAAGCTTTGTCAAAAGTGGTTCCTTTGTTAGAGAGACTTCCCTTAAGCAGGAATACCTATCAGGTGACTTCAATCTAAAAAAGGTGCAGCTCTAACACCCACTACTGCAGGAATTTTCCCACGAGTGATCCCACCAACCCCACCTACGCTGTCACCTATAATCTTTGCCAACCTCCCCTTCCCATACCTGTTGAGGTGCAGGCCATGTCTAGTAAAACCCGTCCTGCTGATAGACTCCACCGACACCACTGAAATGTGAACCATGCTTTCTGTCATCAGCGTATCCCCAAGTCTCATGTTATTACGCCTGAAGGCTGTATTAAGATGAGGCCGATCGTGGCGCTGAAACAGTTCCACGAAATGCACATTCGTGTTGCCAGTCTGAGTGGCTATCTTTTCCAGGTCACCATCTATGTTATACTCCCCATCCCTATCAATACTATTACCAGCCCCACCCACAATCACTACCCCCTATGTTAACAGTCACCTGAGCCAATCCTGCATTGGGCTTCACAATGCTGGTGACCTGGTACTCACTCCCCAGCACTTCCTGCAACTGCTGACCTACACCTCTTCTATGAGAGCTACCTAACAGCAGAACCTTCTTTTTCCCCTTCGACTTTGCTGCTGTTCTAGCCACCATAGCTGCTGAGGTCTGCTGCATACTTCCTACATCTACAGCTACTAGAGATTCCTCTCCACTAGACTCTGACAATTGGTCATATCTATTGTAAACACCAATAGTAAGACTATCTGAAAATCTTCTTCTCCCAGCAGATCTCTTGCCAACAGGCAGCTCCCATTCCCCAACCCCCTTCTCCCTCCTCATCCTACCTAGCTCCTCCTGTGCGTTTTTCAACTGCACCTGAAGGGCACAGATCTTACGCTCCTGCTCCTCTATCAACTTACTCTTGCTACATAACCTGCAGTTCCAGGAGAGGATCTCACCAGAATGCCCACTGGGCTTCCCCACTGCATTCCCCCCCAGTGAAAATACTTCGAACAAGTCTCACACCGCAATCCACTACTCACGAACCTACGGCAAAGCCCACACTTCTCACTCATGGTAAAATTTTACTTTTTATAAGTTCCGATACTACAATAAGAAGATGTTAAAAACCTGACTACAATAATCACAAACTTACTCTACAAGGGAAGTAACTACTATTATTAACAGTATTAATAAACAACAAATGTGAATATAACAAAAGACTAATACAGAAAGAGAATCAAACGTCTAATGACACAGTAACGAAGCTGAAAACAGTTCCCAAAAGGTTCTTCTGAAATTATTTCACCAGAAAACACAAAAAACTCCGGTTGAAGACTACTGAAGTTCCTAAATAAACCACTATACACAAACAAATAATTAGTACTTAGCTTTCGATGCGCCGCTACAGCTGCAACTGGTCAGCGCGGAACATCGTTCCTGTGAAACACAACTAGCTCTTTATTCACGTGAAGTGCTGAGTGCTATTGACAAGGGATTTCAGATCGATTCCGTATTCCTGGATTTCCGGAAGGCTTTTGACACTGTACCACACAAGCGGCTCGTAGTGAATATCGTCTCAGTTATGTGACCGGATTTGCGATTTCCTGTCAGAGAGGTCACAGTTCGTAGTAACTGACGGAAAGTCATCGAGTAAAACAGAAGTGATTTCAGGCGTTCCTCAAGGTAGTGTTATAGTAGTGTGCTCCCTGCCGTCGTTGGATAAGCAGCTGCAGCAGCAAGTCGTATACTCCTAGCTCACTCATTTGTTACATAGTTTAATTCTTAATTTCTTTGCGTGTTTTTTGGTACTTGCATTGTCTAATTCATAAATTTCTGGCGTATTATAGTATTTGAGAGTTGTAGCATCGCGTTTTAGTACCTGAATAGTGTAAATTCGTGTAGTCGTTTGTCTTCTGTTTTTGTTTTGAACGGCCAGTGTCGGTTGGTCACAGTCAGTGTGCTCCCTGCCGTCGTTGGATAAGCAGCTGCAGCAGCAAGTCGTATACTCCTAGCTCACTCATTTGTTACATAGTTTAATTCTTAATTTCTTTGCGTGTTTTTGGTACTTGTATTGTTTAATTCATAAATTTCGGGCGTATTATAGTATTTGAGAGTTGTAGCATCGCGTTTTAGTACCTGAATAGTGTAAAATCGCGTAGTCTCCTTCCGCCGCCGAGCAGTGTGTCAGCAGGGCGCAAGTAGCAGCATTACTGCATTTACTAGGCAATCTTGTATTTTAATAACCGTTTAAATTTTGTGTCGATTTGTTTGCGCTCTCTGTAGATTAGTTCAGACGTTCTTTGCACAACAGTTTTTAGCACGGATAGGGACTGCAACTGCTGTGTTCGGATGCAGGCTGAGTTGGCATCCCTTCGCTCCCAGCTTCAGGCAGTGTTGGCTTCGGTCACACAGCTTGAGGCTGTTGCCAATGGGCATCACTGTGGGGTTCCGGATGGTGGTTTGTCGGGGACGGCCAGCTCGTCCCACGCATCCCCCGATCGGACTACGACTGTGGTTGCCCGGGATACTGCCCGCATTGAGGCTGATCCCTCACCTGTGGTAGAGTGGGAGGTCGTCTCAAGGTGTGGCAGGGGGCGAAAGACATTCCGGAGGGCTGAACGGAAGGCCTCTCCAGTTTGTCTGACGAACCGGTTTCAGGCTCTGTCTCAGGCTGATACTGATCTTCGGCCTGACATGGCTGCTTGTCCTGTTCCAGAGGTTGCCCCTCAGTCTGCAAGATCCGGGCGGTCGCAGAGGGTGGGCTTGCTGGTAGTTGCGAGCTCCAACGTCAGGTGCGTAATGGGGCCCCTTAGGGATATGGCAGCAAGAGAGGGGAAGAAAACCAATGTGCACTCCGTGTGCATGCCGGGGGTAGTCATTCCAGATGTGGAAGGGGTCCTTCCGGATGCCATGAAGGGTACAGGGTGCACCCATCTGCAGGTGGTCGCTCATGTCGGCACCAATGATGTGTGTCGCTATGGATCCGAGGAAATCCTCTCTGGCTTCCGGCGGCTATCTGATTTGGTGAAGACTGCCAGTCTCGCTAGCGGGATGAAAGCAGAGCTCACCATCTACAGCATCGTCGACACTGACTGCGGACCTTTGGTACAGAGCCGAGTGGAGGGTCTGAATCAGAGGCTGAGACGGTTCTGCGACCGTGTGGGATGCAGATTCCTCGACTTGCGCCATAGGGTGGTGGGGTTTCGGGTTCCGCTGGATAGGTCAGGAGTCCACTACACGCAATAAGCGGCTACACGGGTAGCAGGGGTTGTGTGGCGTGGGCTGGGCGGTTTTTTAGGTTAGATGGCCTTGGGTAAGTACAGAAAGAGCAACAGCCTCAACGGGTGCAGGGCAAAGTCAGGACATGCGGGGACCTAGCAGCAATCGGTATTGTAATTGTAAACTGTCGAAGCTGCGTTGGTAAAGTACCGGAACTTCAAGCGCTGATAGAAAGCACCGAAGCCGAAATCGTTATAGGTACAGAAAGCTGGTTGAAGCCAGAGATAAATTCTGCCGAAATCTTTACAAAGGTACAGACGGTGTTTAGAAAGGATAGATTGCGCGCAACCGGTGGTGGAGTGTTCGTCGCTGTTAGTAGTAGTTTATCCTGTAGTGAAATAGAAGTGGATAGTTCCTGTGAATTATTATGGGTGGAGGTTACACTCAACAACCGATCTAGGTTAATAATTGGCTCCTTTTACCGACCTCCCGACTCAGCAGCATTAGTGGCAGAACAACTGAGAGAAAATTTGGGATACATTTCACATAAATTTTCTCAGCATGTTATAGTCTTAGGTGGAGATTTCAATTTACCAGATATAGACTGGGACACTCAGATGTTTAGGACGGGTGGTAGGGACAGAGCATCGAGTGACATTATACTGAGTGCACTATCCGAAAATTACCTCGAGCAATTAAACAGAGAACCGACTCGTGGAGATAACATCTTGGACCTACTGATAACAAACAGACCCGAACTTTTCGACTCTGTATGTACAGAACAGGGAATCAGTGATCATAAGGCCGTTGCAGCATCCCTGAATATGGAAGTTAGTAGGAATATAAAAAAAGGGAGGAAGGTTTATCTGTTTAGCAAGAGTAATAGAAGGCAGATTTCAGACTACCTAACAGATCAAAACGAAAATTTCTGTTCCGACATTGACAATGTTGAGTGTTTATGGAAAAAGTTCAAGGCAATCGTAAAATGCGTTTTATACAGGTACGTGCCGAGTAATACTGTGAGGGACGGGAAAAACCCACCGTGGTACAACAGCAAAGTTAGGAAACTACTGCGAAAGCAAAGAGAGCTTCACTCTAAGTTTAAACGCAGCCAAAACCTCTCAGACAAACAGAAGCTAAACGATGTCAAAGTTAGCGTAAGGAGGGCTATGCGTGAAGCGTTCAGTGAATTCGAAAGTAAAATTCTATGTACCGACTTGACAGAAAATCCTAGGAAGTTCTGGTCTTACGTTAAATCAGTAAGTGGCTCGAAACAGCATATCCAGACACCCCGGGATGATGATGGCATTGAAACAGAGGATGACACGAGTAAAGCTGAAATACTAAACACCTTTTTCCAAAGCTGTTTCACAGAGGAAGACCGCACTGCAGTTCCTTCTCTAAATCCTCGCACAAACGAAAAAATGGCTGACATCGAAATAAGTGTCCAAGGAATAGAAAAGCAACTGGAATCACTCAACAGAGGAAAGTCCACTGGACCTGACGGGATACCAATTCGATTCTACACAGAGTACGCGAAATAACTTGCCCCCCTTCTAACAGCCGTGTACCGCAAGTCTCTAGATGAACGGAAGGTTCCAAATGATTGGAAAAGAGCACAGATAGTCCCAGTCTTCAAGAAGGGTCGTCGAGCAGATGCGCAAAACTATAGACCTATATCTCTGACGTCGATCTGTTGTAGAATTTTAGAACATGTTTTTTGCTCGAGTATCATGTTGTTTTTGGAAACCCAGAATCTACTCTGTAGGAATCAACATGGATTCCGGAAACAGCGATCGTGTGAGACCCAACTCGCTTTATTTGTTCATGAGACCCAGAAAATATTAGATACAGGCTCCCAGGTAGGTGCTATTTTTCTTGACTTCCGGAAGGCATTCGATACACTTCCGCACTGTCGCCTGATAAACAAAGTAAGAGCCTACGGAATATCAGACCAGCTGTGTGGCTGGATTGAAAAGCTTTTAGCAAACAGAACACAGCATGTTGTTATCAATGGAGAGACGTCTACAGATGTTAAAGTAACCTCTGGCGTGGCACAGGGGAGTGTTATGGGACCATTGCTTTTCACAATATATATAAGTGACCTAGTAGATAGTGTCGGAACTCCCATGCGGCTTTTCGCGGATGACGCTGTAGTATACAGAGAAGTTGCAGCATTAGAAAATTGTAGCGAAATGCAGGAAGATCTGCAGCGGATAGGCACTTGGTGCAGGGAGTGGCAACTGACCCTTAACATAGACAAATGTAATATATTGCGAATACATAGAAAGAAGGATCCGTTATTGTATGATTACATGATAGCGGAACAAACACTGGTAGCAGTTACTTCTGTAAAATATCTGGGAGTATGCGTGCGGAACGATTTGAAGTGGAACGATCATATAAAATTAATTGTTGGTAAAGCGGGTACCAGGTTGAGATTCATTGGGAGAGTCCTTAGAAAATGTAGTCCATCAACAAAGGAGGTGGCTTACGAAACACTCGTTCGACCTATACTTGAGTATTGCTCATCAGTGTGGGATCCGTACCAGATCGGGTTGACGGAGGAGATAGAGAAGATCCAAAGAAGGGTTATTTGGTAACCGTGATAGCGTTACGGAGATGTTTAGCAAACTCAAGTGGCAGACTCTGCAAGAGGGCGCTCTGCATCGCGGTGTAGCTTGCTCGCCAGGTTTCGAGAGGGTGCGTTTCTGGATGAGGTATCGAATATATTGCTTCCCCCTACTTATACCTCCCGAGGAGATCACGAATGTAAAATTAGAGAGATTAGAGCGCGCACGGAGGCTTTCAGACAGTCGTTCTTCCCGCGAACCATACGCGACTGGAACAGGAAAGGGAGGTAATGACAGTGGCACGTAAAGTGCCCTCCGCCACACACCGTTTGGTGGCTTGCGGAGTATAAATGTAGATGTAGGTGTAGATGTAGATAGGCCCTTTGCTGCTCCTTATCCATATAAACGATTTGGGAAACAATCTGAGCAGCCGTCTTCGGTTGTTTGCAGATGACGCTGTCATTTATCGACTAATGAAGTCATCAGAAGATCAAAACAAACTGCAAAACGAGTTAGAAAAAATATATGAATGGTGCGAAAAGTGGCAGTTGACCCTAAATAACGTAAAATGTGAGGTCATCCACATGACTGCTAAAAGGAACTCCGTAAACTTCGGTTGCACGATAAATCAGTGTAATCTAAATGGCCTAAATTCAGTTAAATACCTAGGTATTACAGTTACGAACAATTTAAACTGGAAAGAACACATAGAAAATGTTGTGGGCAAGGCTAACCAAAGGCTGCGTTTTATTGGCAGGACACTTAGAAAATGTAACAGACCTACTAAGGAGACTGCCTACATTACGCTTGTCCGTCCTCTTTTAGAATACTGTTGCGCGGTGTGGGATCCTTACCAGGTAGGACTGACGGCGTACATAGAAAAAGTTCAAAGAAAGGCAGCACGTTTCGTATTATCGCGAAATATGGGAGAGAGTGTCACAGAAATGATACGGGATTTGAGCTAGAAATCATTAGAAGAAAG
The DNA here is from genome assembly GCF_021461385.2 of Schistocerca piceifrons. Classification (NCBI taxonomy): domain Eukaryota; kingdom Metazoa; phylum Arthropoda; class Insecta; order Orthoptera; family Acrididae; genus Schistocerca; species Schistocerca piceifrons. Next base: position 922,969,887 of record NC_060138.1, read on the forward strand.
GCGTTTTTCGTTGTGACGGAATCTTCTCACGAAATTCCAATCACCAACTTTCTCCTCCGAATGCGAAAATATTTTTTTGACACCGATCTACATAGGGCGGAACGATCACCACGATAAAATAAGGGAAAGCAGAGCTCATACGGAAAGATATAGGTGTTCATTCTTTCCGCGCGCTATACGAGATTGGAATAATAGTGAATTGTGAAGGTGGTTCGATGAACCCTCTGCCAGGCACTTAAATGTGATTTGCAGAGTAGCCGTGTAGATGTAGATGTAGATGTAGATGTACACGAGTTATAGAAGGGCCGTGCATTGACGGAGGTTTTTGACTGATTATGGCCGCACGACGGGAATTACAGACTCTGAACGAGGTATGGCAGTTGGAGCTAGAGGCATGGGACGTTTCATTTCGGAAATTGTTAGGGAATTCAGTATTCTGAGAGCCTTAATGTCAAGAGTGCCGCGAATACCAAATTTCGGGCATTACCTGTCACCGCGGACAACGCCGTGGCCGACGACCGAGGGCAGTGGCGTTTGCGTTGAGTTGTCAGTGGTAACAGACAAGCAACGCCGGGTGAAATAACCGCAGAAATCAATTTGGGACGTGTGACGAACGTATACATTAGGACGGCGTGGCGAAATGTGGCGTTAAAGAGCTATGGCAACACACGACTGACGCGAGTACCTTTGCTAATAGCACCATTTCGCCTGCAGCGCCTCACCTGAACTTGTGACCTTACTGGTTGGACCCTAGACGACTGAAAAACCGTCGCCTGGACAGATGAGTCCAGATTTCAGTTGGTAAGAGCTAATGGCAAGGTTAGAGTGCGGCGCAGACCCCACGAAGCCGTGGACCCAAGTTGTCAACAAGGCACTGGGCAAACTGATGGTGGGTCTATAACGGCGCGGGCTGTGTTTACATGGTATGAACTGGGTCCTCTGGTCCAACTGAACCGCTCATAGTCTGACAATGGTTACCTTTGGTTGCTTGGAGATTATTTGCAGCCATTCATGGACTTCATGTTCCCAAAGAACAATGTCATGTCACTGGGCAACAGTTCTTGAACATTCTGCACAATTCGAGTGAATGATTTTGCCACCCAGATAGTCCAACATGAACCCCATCCAACATTTATGGGATGTAAGCGAGAGGTCCGTTTGTGTATGACATCCTGCACCAACACTTTCGCAATTTTGAAGGTGAAACCTTCCCGTCTCCTCTATATCTCTTTTGTGTTACGCCAACCTTCCCTTCTACAATAACCTATGAAACCTTTAATTAGGATTTCTATATCTTGCTTAATAATAACAAATGAAATCTTCCCTTTGAAATTTAGTCTCTTTCTCAATCTTTGCATACAAATTTAATTGCTGCTTATTAAAAGTGATTTTCCGATTATTTCGACGAAACATAGAATGTGTCGTCGTCGTGGCTCTCAGTCGTTATTTGCAATAACCCAAAACTGTTCCTTATCTTTTTTACTGTTACTGGATCGCCATCTGACTGCTACATCGAACTGCGACATGAATATACTTACTCTGGTTTACTGTACTCTATTAACTCTGGTGGGCTGTCATAATAAGTGGCTGTATTTATTACCAAAGCTGACGTTATTCTTTAACAGCATAGCTGAAGTTATTCTTTAATTAATTTGACTGAAGTACGTAATTCATAGTTACAGTTTTTCTTGACAACAATAAAATTTTTGCAAAGTTTTACGTTGATGGTTTTTGGGGTGGATTATAATCAGTAATGCAACATTGCTGGCAAAATTAATTATATTCTGAAAACGCTTCAAATATTTACTGTTGGTAATGAAATGATTTTACAAACGTTCAAATGGGACTTACTTTTTATAATGATCTTACAGCTAGCATTGCGCAAACATACCTTCAGTAGTCTTGAGTTTCGCAAAGAAAATAATTCAATAATATTAGTTCCTCTTATGATAATAGTTAGTTGATGTCTCTGTACATCCGTTTATAATCTCTTGTAAATCATAGCTGGTGGCTGGCAGGCACACTACTCCTCTCAACCTCTCGCTTCAGACCAGGTACCAACTCGCTTCACATCTCGCTTACTACTGACTTCCTACGAATGCTAAAGTGCGATCTCTCCTGCCAACAATGCACTGGTGCAGACAATCCCTGCTACCATTACAGAATGTATCAGTGCGCGGTCTTTCCCGCTCTTTTCTTAAAATGTATCCATACGTGGTCTCTCCCGCCCTTTTTAAAATTATATCAATGTGCGGTCTCTCTTGCCAACAATACTTTGGTGCAGACATTCCCTGCACCACAATTATTTCCAACATGACAAATATTAATTATTCCTACTTAATCCTATTAATAAAATATAAACATCTTTCATAAATTGTGGTTTGACGATAGACAATAGAAATATACACGTCTTACAAAGGCTATAGAGGCAGTATGGCTCAGTATTCCCGCAGGGGACTTCCAATGATTTGTTGACTCCATGCCACGCCGAGTTACTGCACTATGACAGGAAAAAGGAGGTCCGACATGATATCGGGAGGTGCCTCATGACTTTTGGACCAGTGTATGTCACTGGGCGTCACATGTGCCCCATTGGGCGCCAAACTTTAGTGTAACTGGAGTGTGTTGACCTTTACGTTGGGCAGTAGAAGAGCTGTTCTAGTGGTGAGGATGGCGATGACTCTCCCACCTGGGAGATCTTCGTCAGAGGTAAAGGTGGCTGCAGCGAGACAGACGATGTGTTTGTAAACTATTATTCAGCTACAGAAGTTACAGATGCGCGGTATCGCCCGGCAACGCAGCCCAGCGTCGAACGTCGGCGACCTTGTTCCACGGGCGTGGTCAGGGGTCGATCTTGCTGCCTACGGCGAAGCGGCTCTGTGTACCGGCGCGGTGGCTGGGCGGCAGCGTGGTGACTCAGCGGAGGTGTTGCGTCGGCAGCTGGCGGTCACGGCCCCTTGTGCTGGTCGGCAAGGCTCACAGCACTGGGCGGTAGCGCAGAGGCATGATGGTACGACGCCCCAGACTCAGGATCTCAGCTTGCAAGTGGCAGGCAGATGACGACGGCTGTCTAGTTGTTGCTGGAGCGGTCCACCAGCACTGCGGCCACTGATTACTGTCACCGGATCGAACCTCCCACTGGTGCCTCGGACGCTGCGTATAACGTCTCACAAGGGGACCATCAGACCTGTTAATCGCGAAGTTTCATGAGTTTTAGTTATGTTGTTGGGGGAGTAATCCTGAGTACCTAGCTAGCGGATTTTCGTACGACGGTCCCTTCTTTCCCAGAAAACCTGTGTTGAAGTTTTATGTATAAATGCCAAATCTGTCACGTTAAAGCTGTTTGGAGGGAACGAGTGAAGCGCGGGGGCCAAGGTTAATGACTAGCCTGCAGGCCGGAAGGGTTCAGTCCCCGTCCATGTACTATTTTTTTCTGTTTCATCGTATATAGTATCATTAATTGGTATATGTCACGCAAAATTTATCAAAGGTAGTTATTCTCGCCACAGTAATTTCGTTAATAAAGCAATCATTAAGCAAATTTTCTTCGAATGTGTATTCAGTTTGTTACATAATAGTTTATCTCTCTCGCTTGCATCGCCTTCTGTGCTGGAACAGAGTGTGTGTGTGTGTGTGTGTGTGTGTGTGTGTGTGAAATCTTATGGGACTTAACTGCTAAGGTCATCAGTCCCTAAGCTTACACTACTTGACCTAAATTATCCTAAGGACAAACACACACACCCATGCCCGAGGGAGGACTCGAACCTCCGCCAGGACCAGCCGCACAGCCCATGACTGCAGCGCCCTAGACCGCTCGGCTAATCCCCCGCGGCGCTGGAACAGAATTCCGGTTGACCCGTAACACAAATTCCTAGAGCATCACACACATTTAATGGAAGCTACTGCATTGCAGACACACATATTTTTCAAAATTGATCTCGGAAAACACAGTTTCTTTGGATTCAAAAAGATTCTTCTTTCTTCGATGAACTTCGATGCGAACCATGCGTATTTGATCATCCCTGTGAAAGCGGATGCAGTGAACTAATGTAGAATTAAAGAACGCATTTTTATGGAATATTCCCTCGAAGTTGTTTCTTTAGTACTCTTTAGCAAGTTGGACGCATTTTAAAATTTTTTGATGAAAATTTTAACCTGTATGTAAAAATAAACGTCAAGGTTTAGCAAAGTCCAGTACATTTGGGTGGGATAAATTCTACGGTGCAGGTACATGGTTTACTTTCATCTACGAAGCTTTTATCGTAAAGTGTCTGAACAGACTGCCATTCCCTCGAATCGATAGTGTAAAAAAAATTTTCTTGTCCCACATAGGGAAGAATGACAGATTTTAAAAATCCTTCACGATGTACTTTCGTGATCTTGCCTGATTTCATACAGGTCACAATTAATTTTTGTTTTAAATTTAAGAGCCAGCCGCTGTGGCCGAGTGGTTCTAGGGGCTTCAGTCCGGAACCGCGCTGCTGCAACGGTTGTAGGTTCGAACCCTGCCTCGGGCATGGATGTGTGTGATGTCCTTAGGTTAGTTAGGTTTAAGTAGTTCTAAGTCTAGGGGACTGATGACTTCAGTAAGTCCCATGGTGCTTAGAGCCATTTGAACCATTTAAAATTTAAGAATCAACTCGCTGACTCATTTTTGAATAAATCAACCAGATTCCCGTATGGCTCTTGCATACATAAGAAAATATAAGGGAATAGCTTTTCTGAAGCAGTTACGGTATCTAGTGCTGTGAATCAACGATTAATCTAGTTCAAATAGGTTTTTACTCCTTGCTCCGCAAGGCGTCTATTGTACGTCGATTGGTACTGGCAGCCTGTTTGATCGATATTAATTACATAATCTATTTCAAAGACAGGGATGAGTATTTTCATCTATATCCGGACTCATGCCACAGCAGCTAATATTTCATCCATCGTTGGAACTCTTTGGAGCTCTACAAGGTTTTGGAATTTTAATTACGAACTGCAAGCGGGATACACATTTAAAGAAAGTGCTCTGAATTGATCAAATTATTAATGAAATTAGTACGACGAAAATTATTTTTGAGTAATTTTGCGTGGATTGAACCCGCACCGCCAATGTGTTAGTCGTCATTCTTAGCATCAGCGCTACGCTTGCGCTGTCGATACACGATTAACGTGACGGATATAGCATGTACGCATAAAATTTCAACATGTATTTTCTCGGAAACTAGTGTCCATCGCATGAAAAGCAGCTAGCCAGGTACTCAAGACAGGTCAGTCTACAACACAACTAAGACTCATCAAAATCCGTGATTTACAGGTCTGATGGGCCCCTTGTTAGTAACTGTTTATTTGGCTTCCAGTTTGGGAAGGAATTCAACGATGGTTGGCACATTTCTGCGTCGAAGGGTCGTTACAAGGATGTTTTAACCCGTTGAGGTGTGGCGCCTCGGCAAGTCGGCTACGTGGTAGTCGCGTGGTTTTGGGATCGTAATTAGAATACTGTGCCCCGAATTCCGCGACGCGACGTCGCGTTATGCTACGACAGTATTGCGTAGCTGCAGTCTTTCTATTAATTTAATCAGACGGTAAGGCAGTGACGCCCGAAGAAAAAAAAAATCACACACACACACTTGAGACATTAGTGACGGCACTGTAGTGGCTCCTACCAAGCCTAGATAAACTTCTGGAGGCGGTAGAGGAGATACTACGACACACGCAAAATATAAGATCAGTTTTTAAACCTTGAACAAGGTAGAATACTTCGACATGGGAATCATTAATGTATTTGTTACTGTCGCTGCACTCTGTAACTTATCACTTGATATAATACAGAATGATACTCTCTTCACTCAATGTACAACTGACGATGAACTTCGATACAATTATGACTTCTAGTACAGGTCGCTCTGCTGGATCTGAAGTAAGACAATACTATCGTAAGCGATGACTGCTGAGCCATGTCTGGCTCATGTTATGCGTTGGATTAAACCTTGATTGCTATTTTGTGTTTAGCCTCCCGCAGTTATCGCGATTATGCTGTTATCCTCTCTCTTTGCGAGTGGCAGCAGTAGCAGTGTTTATCGATATTCGCATCATGTAGTATCTTTGGCCTGGCGCTTATAGTTTCCGACTGTGCTGTGTGAGAGCAGTTGGTCGGTTGGCGTGGAGCAGCGAGGAAACCTCTGCGGCGCGTATTTTTGCCGAGGGCGCTGGCGGCGTAAACGCGAGGTCGTAGTGTGTGGTGCTGTTCCCATTAATAAGAGGTCCGTGGCTCACCGATACTGGACTCGAAAGTTGAGTTTTAACTTAATCTACCAGCAAGTCACGACTGTTCACATTGTGTCGTTTGGATTTCGTCGTCGGCTGTTGGGACATTCCCGCGAGCAACAACGTGTGCTTTGAAGTTGGCAAACTTTAGCCCCCCTCCGGTGGAGTTTAACTGTACTTGGTTATTTTGAATTCAAGTGCACCAACGGAATCTTCTACCTTGTGGTCATTAACGTTTCGGTTACCTGCCCTGGCCGTTGACGTAAATTCAGGCAGTGTATTTTCCTCATCGTGTTGTCGCTGTCGAACACGGTGTGTAGTTTGGCAGCTCAAAGAATAATTGGTTGTGTGCGCCAATTCTTTCTACGTTATTCCATTGAACTCCCTGTTGTGTGCTGGTCGGATGGAGCGGAAGTTACCTTGTCAATGGGTTCGTTCACTGTCTGTCGGTTGGGTTGTCGTCGAGTCGATAATGGTTGGGCCGACTGCCTGTCTCACTTAGCGAGCGTTAGCCTTGAATTCCAGGACGACCCTCGGAAACTCCTGAGCGCCTTTTGGTGTACTAGCTTTCCTTATTTGTTTTTGCTGTTGGTATTTGTATGGCTTCTAGCCGATTTTTAAATTAAGGTTTTTTTGCCCTTAAGGCGTAAGATTGTTTGGGCCTTCAGCCTAATTGAAAGAACTGGTTTAAGATAAGGCCTTCTGCCTTTTAAATTTCTGATTTTGGTTTGAGTCTTAAGTTATTGACTTTCAGCCGATTTTAAATTAAAGTGATCTTACCCTTAAGGCATGAGATTGTATGGCGCATTCAGCCGGTAATTATGTTCCAAAAATTAATGCTATGTGTTTTAAAAATTTTCTTGGCTCTTGTAATGTTTGGTCAAATAAATAAAGTTATATGTTCGAGTGTAACTGACAGCCGCTTATTTGGGCCCCTTTCCACAATTCAAACTGCCTGTTCTGTCCTGCAGGTTTAGCAGGGTGTCTCAACTGCGGAGTCGGCAAAGCGGCGCTGCGTTCTGATGTAAGTACTCCTGCAGCAGCGGTGGCGTATGGAACCTCTTGAGGAAGAGTCTACGCCGACGTCACTCATTTGTTGCTGCGGCAGGCAGCGACTGTCCTTACTTGTGGTTCCGTTGTGAGGACCAACTTCGACATGGGACCTCGCTCTTTGTACGATACCACAAAGGTAATGAAATAAAAGCTTATACTGACTGTTGGGGTGCTCCTCCCTTATTAGATGTTCACATACGGCGCCTGTAACTGTTACCAGGGGTAAGGTGATGCCACTGCAGTGCCGTTGCAAGATCCAATAGAGTGATTAATCCTGTTACAAGGCAACAGAACAATACAAGATGTCAGCACTGTATCCTTTAAATACTGCGCTGAAGACACGACAAATTCCGTTGTCTGTGAATGGTATTACAGAAAGATATGAAATCAAGGAGAAGGAAACTGACTGAGTTGGAAGGACCAGAGATTGTTGAGAATGTCAAAGGCAACGACTGACTAAAAAGATTAAAGAACACCATGGAGGACAAATAGACACCCTTGAGAGATGAAATAGCGAAAGCAGCGGAGAATCAAACAGAGAAAAAGTCAAGGCCCAGTAGAAAGATGTTGAATCTAATTGATGAAAGGAGAAGTAAAAATACAGCAACTCAATTAGGCAAAACAGAATATGGATATTTTAAAAAAAATGAGGTTGACAGGAAGTGCGAACTGGTATAACAGGAATGGCTAGACGAAAATACAAGGCTGTAGAGGTAAGCACCACTATGGGAAAAATGGCCGCGGAAATCTGTGTGGGACGTACGACTAACGTATCCGTTAGGACAGTGCGATGAAATATGGCGTTAATGGGATATGGCTGCAGACGACTGACGCAAATGCCTTTGCTAACAGCACAACATCTGCTGCAGCGCTTTTCCTGTGCTCGTGATCCTGTCGGTTGGACCGTAGATGATTGGAAAACCGTTACCTGGTGATATGAGTTTCAATTCCTGTTGGTAAGAGTTGATGATAAGGTTCGAGTGTGGAGCAGACCCCACGAAGCCATGGAGCCAAATTGTCAACAAAGCACTGTGCAAGCTAGTAGTGGCTCCATAACGGTGTGGGCTGTGTTTACATGGAATGAGCTGGATCCACTGATCAAACTGAACCGATCATTGAGTGGAAATTGTTATGTTTGGCTACTTGGAGACCATTTGCAGCCATTTTCATCGACTTCATGGTCCCAAATATCGACGGAATTTTTATGGATGACAATGGGCCGTATCACCGGGCCGCATTTGTTCACAACTGGTTTGAAGAACTGGACAATTCAGGCGAATGATTTGACCTTCCATAGCGTGACATGACTCTTTCCCATCGAACATTAATGGGACGTAATCGAGAGGTCAGTTCTTGCACGAAATCGTGCATCGGCAACACTTTTGGAATTATGGACGACTGGAGATGCAGTATAGCTCAATATATTTTCAAGGGACTTCCAACGACTTGTTGAATCAATGCCACGTCGAGTTGCTGCTTTGCGTCTGGCAAAAGGAGGTCCGACACGATATTAGAAGGAATGACTTTTGTCACCTCAGTGGAGACGCACCGTAAGGAAAATTGAAGAGACGTTTGGAGAAAAAGTAGCACTTGTACAAATATTTAATAGCTATGATGGCAAGCACGTATTAAGCAAAGAAAGGAACGCTGAAAGGTGGAAGGAAAACATAGTGGGTCTGTATACAGGAAACAAACTTGAAGACAAATTACAGAAAGAGAGGAAGAAATAAATGAAGATGAGGTGTGAGATACAATATTGCGAGAAGAATTTGATAAAGCTCTGAAAGACTTAAGTCGATATAAGTTCCCTGGAGGATACGACATTCCCTAAGAATTATTGAGATGCTTGCGAGGGCCAGCTACGACAAAATTAGTCTACCATCTATGCAAGATAGACCAGAAGGACTTCAAGAAGAATGTAATATTTACTATTTGCTACGCAGACCGATGTGAATATTACAAAACTATCAGTTCAATGAGTAATGGTGCCAAATACTGATACAAATTATTCGCAGAAGAATGGACCTCGGGAAATATCAGTTCATTTTTACGTAGAAATGTAGGAACATGCAGCGCCGTACTGATCCTATGAATAGCATCTGTGAATTTAGAAAGATTCGAACAAACCCTTTGAATTCTTCCAATATCAGGGTTAAAATACTGGAAAGGAATAGTTATCTACAACTTGTACAGGAACCAAAGTGCTGTTTTAAGAGTCGAGAGACACGAAAAGCAAGTTGTACCGGTAATGGAAAAGAGACTGAGGTAGCGCTGTAGCATCTCAACGGTGTTATTCGGTCTGTACATTGAGCGAGAAATATAAGAAAACGGGTAAAAAGTTGTAATGGGAATTGAAGTTCGGGGAGAATAAATACATACCTTGCGGTTTCTGATGAAATTGTAATTCTCTCGATACGGCAAAGAACTTGGAAGGTCAACTGAACGGAGTGGATAGTGTTTTGAAACGAGTTTGTGCGATGAATTTCAACAAAATTAAAATAAGGGTAATGGGATGTAGCTGAATAAAATCAGACGATGAAGAGTGAATTAAATTACTAAATAAAACGCTAAAAGTAGTCGATGAGTTTTGCTGTTTGAACAGCAGAATAACTGACGATGATAAATTTGGAGGGGATATAAAATGGCAGGCCTGAGCGGCCGAGCGGTTCTAGGCGCTACAGTCTGGAACCGCGCGACCGCTACGGTCCAGGTTCGAATCCTGACTCGGGCAGGGATGTGTGTGATGTCCTTAGTTAGGTTTAAGTAGTTCTAAGTTCTAGGGGACTGATGACCTCAGATGTTAAGTCCCATAGTGCTCAGAGCCATTTGAACCATTTGATATAAAATGTGGGCCGGTAGTGGCAAGAAATATGTTACTCAAAAAACGAAATGTCTTTAAGTCGAATTTAGTTTTCAGTGTTATGATGTCTTTCGTGTAGGTGTTTGTGTGGAACACAGCCTTGTATGGAATTGAAGCAGTTTCGACAAAAAGACAACGGAAGCATTTGAAACGTGGCGCTTCAGATTAGATAAATAGACTGAATACCTAATGAGGCGGTTCTGAATCAAGTTGGGAAAAAAGCAATTTGTGAAGGAACTTCACTACAAGAAGGGATCAGTTGACGGAACACAACATAAAGCATCAACGAATCGCCGATTTGGTAATGGAAAGAAGAATATAATCGAGACACGATGAAGCTTGCACAGGATGGAGTAGCGTGGACAGCTGCACCAAACCACAACAATCACCACCACAACCACAACAATAATTTTCTGTTTAGCTGCAAACTATTAATGACAATAATATATTAAAATACCTTAGATTGCAGTATTTAGCGAAGAGCTCAAAAATTTGTCTTGGTGTTGCTACAGATAATATTGTCATGGTACTGACTATGTTATTTTGTTGATAACGTTGTGGTTAAACGTATATGTAGTGTGAGAAATTCCGTCCTGATTTATGAATTGTTGTTTCTCATTTTTAAACATAAAAATTGGCAAATGATCAAAATATGCGAAGTACCCAGACATCGATATGTAATGCGGAATTGTCCACTAGATTTCACGTGAGGTGGTCCAGCCAGTATAAAAGTAGGAGGGAAGTTATTCTTACACACATAAAAAAAATTTTGCATAACCTCGGTTCCGAGAGTTCCGGAACTTCTACAGAACATTGGAGTAGAGACCAACATAAACATCGTTTCCGCCATTTTTATCGCTCATGAAAACCACACATTGCATGCTGTACACACCATACAGCTAGACCTTCAGAGCTGGTGGTGGTCCACATTGCTGTACACACTGGTACCTCCAATACACAGTAGCACATCCTCTTGCATTGAGATGTGCCTGTATTCGTCGTGGCATACTATCCACAAGTTCATCAAGGCACTGTTGGTCCAGATTGTCCCACTCCTCAACGACGATTCGGCACCAGATCCCTCAGAGTGGTTAGTGGGTCACGTCGTCTATAAACAGCTCTTTTCAATCTATTCCATGCATTTTCGATAGGGTTCATGTCTGGGGAACATGCTGGCCACTCTAGTCGAGCGATGTCGTTATCCTGAAGGAAGTCATCCATAAGATGTGCACGATGGGGGCGCGAATTGTCGTCGATGAAGACGAATGCCTCGCCAACATGATGGCGATATAGTTGCATTATCGATAGGAGGATGACATTCACGTATCGTACAGCCGCTACGGCGCCTTTCATGACTACCAGCGGTGTACGTCGGCCCCACATAATGTCACCCCAAAACAACTGGGAACCTCCACCTTGCTGCACTCGCTGGACAGTGTTTCTAAGGCGTTCAGCCTGACCGGGTTGCTTCCAAACACTTCTCCGACGATTGGTTGTTGGCTTACGCGACACTCATCGGCGAAGTGGACGTGATAGCAATCCCGAAGATCCATTCGGGCATGTTATGGGGCTCATCTGTACCGCGTTGCAAGGGTTCGTGGTTGCAAAGATAGACCTCGCCATGGACGTCGGGAGCGAAGTTGCGCATCATGCAGCCTACTGTGCACAGTTTGAGTCGTAAGAGGACGTCCTGTGCCTGCGCGAAGAGCATTATTCAACACGGTGGCGTTGCTGTCACGGTTCCTCCGAGCCATAATTCGTATGTTGCGGTCGTCCACTGCAGCAGTAGGCCTTGGGCGGCCTGAGCGAGGCATGTCATCGACAGTTCCTGTCTCTCTGTCAGAACGACATCGCTTTGGTTCACACCGAGACGCCTGGTCACTTCCCTTGTTGAGAGCCCTTCCTGGCACAAAGTAGGCTAACAATGCGGATGCGATCGGAATGCGGTATTGACCGCATCGCATGGAACTCTAGACAACACGAGCCGTGTACCTCCTTCGTGGTGGAATGACTGGAACTGATCGGTTGTCGGACCCCCTCCATCTAATAGGCGCTGCTCATACATGATTGTTTACATCTGTGGTCAAATTTAGTGACATCTCTGAACAGTCAAAGGGACTGTGTCTGTGATACAATATCCACAGCCAGTAACTGTCTTCAGGAATTCTGGAAACGGGGTGATTCAAAACATTTTTTGATGTGTGTATAATCGATAGAGAAGCAGTAACAGCACAATGGATGGCTTAGGAGGGCTCGGTGACTTCGAACGTGGACTGGTCATTGGATGTCACCGGGAAAACAAATCCATCAAGGATATTTCAATCCTTCTAAACCTGCCCATGTCTACTGTTGGTGACGTGATTTTGGAGTAAATATGTCAGGGAACAGTCGTACCTAAACCCAGACTAAACAGACGTCATATAGTGATGGACAGGGACTGTCGAGAATTAAGGAGGGTGACTGTAGCACATCGCATGAAAACAGCAGAACGAATCACTGGTGAGTTCCAAGTGTATTACAGTCTAGTTAGCAGAATGAGTCTTCGTAGGTGGTTAAAAAATATAATGTGCAATAATCGAGCAGCTCCTAATTAGCCACACGTTGCTCCAATCAACGCTAAGCGGCGATTGAGATAGTGTAAAGAACGACGCCACTGAACAGTGAGTGACTGGAAGCAAGTGATATGGAATGATGAATCACCTTATACTCTACAGCAATTCGAAGAAAAATATGGCATTTCAGTCTTTGATCGCTATTTTTTATTTTTAAAGACCGGTCTCAGGCTAGCTGCCCATCTTCAGATCATATATTGCAGCTACAGAGTAACTTAACAGTACAGAACTATCGGTTCACTGTCATAACCGACAGTTCTGTACCGACAAGTTACTCTGTAACTGCAGTATATGATCTGAAGATGGACAGCTAGCCTGAAACCGGTCATTAAAAATGGAAAATAGCGATCAAGGACTGAAATGCCATATTTTTATTTAAAGAACGATCGCGGAAATCCCATTAAGACAATCATGTCTAGTTTAGAATCCGAAGAAAGGATTTCGATTTGACGAATGCCCGGAAAATGTTACTTGCCGACGTGCGCAGTGCCAAAAGTGAAGTACCCAGGAGATGGTATGACGATGCCGAGGAGTTTTCAGTGGTTATGGTGTGATCCCTTTCTTGCGCTAAGAAAAGACTAAATGAGAGAGGATAAGAGGATATGAACATATTTTACAGCATTTTTTTGCACTGTGACTACGAAGACTTTCCCGGGCTAATAATTGATAATATTCTTCTCGGGTATGCAGCCGAGAAGAATATTATCATTTTTTTGAACTGTTTACAGTACAGGAACAACTGGAAGAGATACTTGTTTGTATCAGAATGACAACGCATCCTATCATAAAGTAGCATCTGTGAGACAATGGTTTGTGGTCAATAACATTCCTGAAATGGACTGGCGTGCCCAGAGTCCCGATCTGAACCCAACAGAACACCTTTAGACGAGTTAAAGTGTCGACTTCGCTTCCGATGCCAGCGTCCAAAATCACTACTTTCTGTGGTTTCCCTCTTGAGGACTTCTTCCTCCACAATCATTCAGATACTCCATAGAAAGTGTCCCCAGCAGAGTTCAAGCTATCATGAAGGCGAAGGGCAGACACACCCCATATTACTGACCACTAATAGGTGTCCAGATACTTTAAAGCAGATAGTGTAGGATACTTTTCGAATCGTCCAGATGATACTTAATAAGCGTTTTTGCTGGAGTAAATACGTAGATCTTTTGAATTAGTGTTAACACCTGTGGGAAGCAAACTACATACGACAGGGTTTGGCCACACGTAAGAGAGAACCAACTTTAAAAAATTGTCATCTTTATGGTAAATACTTAAGCAAATAATTTCAACAATGTTTTCTATGTTATATTAATATTTGAATCAGTTATTCGTTCCAACAGAAATGCAGATAAATATTGTCCATTGCTAAGGGTAAATTTTACTGTAATACAGGAACTTACGTTCAGAAAAAAAATTGAAAATTATTTTATTACAAGTCAAAAAATATCGGCAAAAAGTTAAATAATATGTAATAAAGTATTATAAGACAAAGCAGGAATTAAAATTTGAAAGGAGTGCGGAAGTATGAATACACAATTTAAAATGCGAACTCCCAAAGAAATTTGTCTTTTTCAAATAATTGTTTCCTCTGTGATGCTGAACGTACTTGGCTATTGAAATTATGTTATTCTTCTGATCCATCATTTTGGGCTTCTTGCTGCGGGCTTCGTCGACTGCTGGCTACATGCAGACTAGCTCTGCTACGTCCAGTGCACTAGACAGTTTTGATATTTCTACTTGAAATGAAGTTCGTGTCGACATCAGCTGTGCTGGGAACAGAGAGATAAAGAAATGCAATTGTAGTGGTTATTGTTTAATGTTTTATATCTTTGTCACAGCAGTAGATATGAGGAAAGGTTGTATTGTTCTGTATGCGCCTATAGATTTCATTCTTTGAGAGTGTTTATTTAGATGCTAATTCATGGTGTCAATCAATGAGTAAAAAAGTGTAATTCTCCGAGACTCTTGGTGTCGTAAGGCTTGCAAAATGGCGTCTTTTGAGATTTGATTCATCTTCCATAAATGTTGACAGATCTTGAAAGCTTTATGAAACACTTCGTCGAATGATCCTATTTATGACAAACCATGCCTAAGTAGTCATCTGCAACTGTAATATCCACACTTTCAGACAGGAGATCCTGATAAATCATAATTACTGGTTTCTTCAAATACTACATACAGAATTAATACAGGAGTAACAAAGCTGCATGAATCAACTTTAATCTTGACGACTTGTTGCTACACTTTATTCATAACGGTTTTTATTCGTAATAATATTTTTGTCAGAGCCTTTACGAATATTTTTTCAGGTGCACAGACACGTCACATCTCGAAGCCCAACACGATATATCCAGTGGTCCTATCGTTACCTTGGAAAGATACACGAAACAACTTTTTAAATCCTGGGCCCTGTAGAAAGCTGGAACCAAAAAATTAAAACCTGTAGCTGTCTTCAACTGTTTCGAAAAACAAGACTATTTCTTCATTAAGATCATTGACCTTTAAGGACTAGCATGTCAAATTTAAAAGAACTCAAAATCCCCAAGATTGGCGACTTTTACAGAAGCTCGAAATTTAGCTCGAGTTTCAATGCGAGATGCTTTTAATAGTTTCCACAACGAAACCATGTTTAGAAACCTGGCAGGTAACTCAAACTCCTTCCTGTACACTGAGTCGCATCACTCAAACGCTATCGGTCACTAAAGCACTTCGGTAGTGCTCCTCATGTGATGAGGAAGCCCCTGTCTATCTCTCCCGTGGACCCGCCGTCCTCTCGCCTGGGAAAAGGCACCAACTATCCCACTGAGCTGCTCGTGTCCACAGAGTGGCCATGCAACTCCACTGACTGTTTGTGAAGTCTGCTACACGGCTCCTGGGCGCACCAGCTATAGAGAAGACTTCCCGTTCTTGGTTGTCCCCAACTCATCCATCGTCCGCTTCTCGTCCGACGGCGCCAGCGGCGCTGGCGTCGATCACGTGTGCGTGCAGCCCACCCCCTGGCGGCGTGCCACCGCAGTAAACCATCAATCTTTACTCTGGCTGCAATCGAAACAAATGTGCTGCTAGACACCGCACAATCTCCCCACAATATGTTGCCGTTGGCCGCAGACACCAAAATGGCAAATGAAAATAGCTTACAAAATAGCCACTTACAGCAAGCAAAAAAAAAAAAGGCTCTAGCTTAATTAAGACTCAACAAAATTTCTATGAGCACTCCCATCACTAACTACGCACTAAGACAACGCTACTACCAATTAACAGGTTGCAATACTATCTTCGCAAATTTCGCAAAGATAGCCATCAAAAATTAACAGAAACCATTTAAGCTGTATGTGAAACAGAAATCTTTTATTTCATTAAAATCCTCCAGGCTATTATGCAGTGGTCCCATTGATTTTCTCCAGGAGTTCCTCCTCATGACCAAGAACCAGTTATCATTCAGTTTTCATCTTCCTATATCTGATTAAAATTATGAGTGTGTATAGTAACCTCTGTCTCCTCTCTGTATAACCTATTATACTTTTTGCTCTTGTTTGCAAGGACGTGCGCCTTACCAAACACAGTATTGTGTTTACCAACCGCAATTGAATTCCGCTCCATCCGATTTATTCATTGTCTCCCTCCGAATGTTACCTTTAAGCTACTCTGTTCGTTTTCCTACCATTATTTTCATTGTTTTATATCGTATTTTGCAAGTAAGACACAGAACTATCACGAGTCGATCATAAATCCTTACCAGCTGTTAGGAGACGCATGGCTACACAGAATATCATGCATCTGTGGCGGTGTATGAGTTTAATATATTTTTGTATAAAAATGAGCAGAACCCATTCTTATGAATTATTTACTAATGCAATACCTAAACAGTCAGCTTAGACTTTGGAATCCATAACGCCAACAGAATTGTCAATATATCAATAGATCGTGCTGGACCAACATTGTAACTGGGGCACCTTTACCAAGAGCAGGTCAGTCAGGCAGGGACATTGAAATAACTCTAATATTAGTCATTGTATCAATAGATTATATAAGCAGTCCGGTGTTGCCAGTAAAAAGTGTACTGTTCTCAAACACATTAGCCGCGTTCATTTCGATTTCTATTTTTAAATTCTTTAATGCTTGCGTCTTTCTAATATGTTCTGGGCGGGATGTAATCATAGGAAATGGAACTCCTAATATGAGAACCGAGCCAACGACGACGGCATGTTTAGTATAGTACCCAGAACACTTGACCTTCAAGGCACACGTATTCTATGAAATGCATAATGTGCAAACTACAAAACAGGTCATGTCATAATACAGTCTAAAAAGGGGTACTACGAGAGGATCGTAAGGATACTTCCATTTGTAGCTCAGATTAATGTAACCCGTAGAAGTATGTGGCATATAGCTGAAATCAACAAACTCTGTTTAATGCAACAAAAGGCTATTGTTGGTTTCTGCTCTGTTCAACCTTAATAGGCTGCTCGTTTGTAGCAGCATAAAGCTAAAAATAATCCCTACTTGTAAACGAAGTAACGTTACCGTTTCTTTTGACGGATTCCTTTTTTAAAATTGATTATTTCATGTTGACGACGAGAAAGACCTTTCAATGCCTCTTCTCGCCTTATTTTTTTGCACTACTTTGGTATTTTCTTTTCATTCTTGTGAATGGTACGTTACAGTAAGCGACAGAAATAAAATTCAATAACGAGAAATTTTCTTAGTAACAAAATACATCTGCATAAAATTTAAATTATTCTGTCAGTTTCTAAAAGCCTCTGAGAATAGGAGCACTCATGTCTTGTTTTCCCTCTTTCCTATATTTCTTTTGGTCGCCGGGAGACTTATGTATGGAAGCCCAAGGCAATTGTGCCGGTAATTACCCCAGCCTAGTCATGCCCCTAGTTGTAGCGCTGGAATTTATTAAGACTGAAGAAATAAGAACTTTACACAGAAGATCGATAACAGAGTTAGTTTTCACATACAACACTTTGTAAGGCAACAGAAGCTAGTGTCGCTTAAAGTGACTGTTTGACAGCTACGGCGCTATGTCGCCTTCGCTTGAGCAACAAATATAGATGGGAAAATGCGAGGTGATTGTCGGGACGTAGAGGTGAAGGCAGACCAAACGGATGTTGCCGGGAGAGGGCGAGGGGAGAGGGAGGGAACTAAGGAACCGCTTGACCACAGCACTCTAATAAAACGGCGTCATTTTGGCTGTATTTGAAACGAAAATATCAACTGACCAAAAGTACTAAAATCGAGTCCACAATAGCTACAAATCTGAAAACAGTGTTGAAATCACGACAGAAACGGTAATTCCTATAAAAACATCGTCACGTTTGTACCATTTTTACTAAATAAGTTATTAATAACTATCTGCAAAAATTATTTAACAACTATAACAATAGATACCAAAAAGCTGCCAGCATACACAATATAGCAACTGTTAGCGTATTAAATCCACTAATAAATGAATCTATCCGACTTAACGATAAATTAAACAACATGTTTATTATAAACAAAATTATTTATTACCACTGCTGTTTACCCAAAACAGAGTCCTCCAGAAGTACAC
This sequence comes from Schistocerca piceifrons, assembly GCF_021461385.2. Classification (NCBI taxonomy): domain Eukaryota; kingdom Metazoa; phylum Arthropoda; class Insecta; order Orthoptera; family Acrididae; genus Schistocerca; species Schistocerca piceifrons. The sequence goes on from NC_060138.1 coordinate 922,988,224, forward strand.
GAAACAGTTAACCTTTGCATCGATAGTTTATACTGATATCTAATTCTATGTGTCTATTTAATGAGAAAATTGCGTATTAATATTTGCAAAGAAGACGTTTGAGTAATATATTGTAGAATCGGTGAGAAAGAATAAAGGAGCATTTTTGACTAGAATGGTTCCCAACCTATCTTAACCATTATCTCTGAGTGCAGTCAGACATTAGCTAATACTCCCACTCTGCCCTTCCCCTGTCATCTGTTGCACCCTCCATCCCCCACGTTATCACCAACTTAAGCACCTAACTAAACAGTAGTATGAAGGACTTTTCTTGGAACACTTTTATTTTTAAAATGATGAAAGATGAATGATATTTTGCTTGTGTGTGTGTTTGTTTGTGTGTGTGTGTGTGTGTGTGTGTGTGATGTGTGTGTGTGTGTGTGTGTGTGTGTGTGTGTGTGTGTGTGTGTGTATGTGTGTGTGTGTGTGTTTTAAAATGAATGACGAAGGAATTCGTGGTGCATCGCAAATGCTATCCGCAACTCTTTCTCAGACAAGAAAGCTAACTATCCACAGTGAGTGTAGGCACTTGTTACAAAACATACTTCCCCTGCATTACTCGTCTCCATGGAGGCTCCTACTTGAGTTGCACTCTGCAGTCCCATTTAAAATTGAAGAAGTTCAGATGTGTGCACTGTACTTATTGTCCATAATAATAACAATAATAATAAAACTGTGAACAGCACTGTAGTAGCCCTTATGTAGTTACTGATGTGTCGTTTTGTCAATTAATTCATTTATCTGCTTTGAAGCGAGTAATGAATCAATTTCTGGACTACTGCAGGTACTATCTACAACTTGGAGAAGATAGTGTCTTGAGATATTTAGTATTTGTTGCGACTACGTCTCACTTTTATCATCAGCGATGTACGAAAAAAAGCACAACATATGTGGGTGGACTATATCAGGAACCTGTGCGCATTAACGCTACTAATTGTGAAAAAGTGATTATTGATAACCTATACAATCAGTATTAGTGTCTTACAAAATTGTGATAATAGTAGCGATCTTTTGAAAATAATTTAGTGTTGTGACTGAAACAGAATTGAATCGTTTAGTTTTTACCCCTCAGAAAATTCAATTTTACCCGTCAAGGGGTAATTAGCAGCAGGTTTGGAAGCACTGGGCTAGAGACTGCTGTTCCTGTTTGTGCAACGTTGAAAATGTAATAAGAAAATTGATTATATGGCAATATGTAAATGAAATGAAACGATATTTAAATGTGTATGTACAAAATTATGTAATGTACATATGTGGAATATTTAGAGCTTGTAAAATGATTGTATAAACGAATGATGATCAGGAATGTAGATAATAATTTGATGTAGGTATTATATATCACATGACATAACTGAGGACAGAGCATGGTCTTTCGCTAGCGGGAGCTGCTGGGGTAGCGTCGACGGAGCGGTCTTGATGCCGCAAGTGTTAACATGTTGTCAGTTAGGAATAATGCTGTGTATGCTGTGTATGCTTTCAGTATATCGGCTGGTGATTTTGAGACTTTTAAATTATGAACACTAGAAATGCGATTGAACTTTGAAATGGTGATCTACGTATTACAAGATAATCTGAATGAATCTATAAAACACTAGGAATTTGTGCAGTCTGATTGAATTTGGGTGGACTGCACAACGCTTCTCGTTCATGACAGACACTGCCCGCAACTGCTCTGCTAGAACAACTATTTGTAATTTCATCTGTACTATTATTAATAGTATTATGCTGTGTAGGGCTATCACTGAAAGTCAATTTGTCTCCTGTGAATAAATCAACAGCAAAATTGTTATCCTGACGGATTGTTGCCTTAATTCCCTATTATTTATATTTATTCATGTTATATACATACTGTATATCACTCAGTGACTGTTTCCATAGGCCCTCTGATTATCTTTACACACTTGCATACGGGCATAATGCAACAGTGTAAAAGCGAACACCTTTATGGACGAACGATTTAACGGTTTTCTTGGGTTGTACACTCGGCTGCTGGTGTATAGGTAGCCGTAGGAAGTTACCCCGTGGTACGTCGCAAACTGGAACGAATGAGAACCACTGCAGACAAAATATTACACATTCTTTATTAGTGGTCCTATGCAATTACTGTTCACTTCACATTAAATAAATTCTCCATTATCCATTACGTTGGACATCACTGCTTATATTAGTTCTATAATTGCGTGCCAATTTACGGAGTCTTTATACTTACGAGACAATTATTACGATTTTTAATTATTGTCAGTATACTGAAAAATCGAGACTTATTCAGTATTTACAACGCTTAAGAAGTGTACCAGAGCAATGTGCATGGGTAGTGGATTACTGGGTTTTTGTGACATTAGGTTGTTCTAAAAGTCTGTTTTATTTAAACTTTCAAGATTTAGGGTACACAATTTTCAGTCTTCGGAATGTGTCCAGAATTTCGACCTTCCAACGTAAACGTTCTAAATTCCTTCTCCCTCGTGGTAATATCAAGACTGGCTAGCCACTTTCATATTTACAAGACACCAAACAACATACAGTTGTGCAGTAATTTGGATATCAATTCAGAAATGCAATCGCTGGTCACGATTAAACTCTTCAGTAAGGTATATGTTATATGTCAAGATAACAAAGCACTCAACAGCTTTCAATAACTAATGTGCTGATAATCTGTGTATGCGGCTTTACATAGACACAATCACATACGGTACTGTTTAGCACACAGACTAAATGGTCGCCACCGGTTACCATTATCTAAGCACATCCATTGTAGAGTTAATTACCTACATAACTCATATTAACGTGTACTCGGTTAGTAGTCACGGTTGCTATGCACTGTAGTGTGTTTAAAATAAGTTGCAACTTTTGACAGTTCAGTACGGAGCGACTTGCATACATGACCTTTTTTAGGTGGTTCCTTTGTTAGAGGGACTTCGTTTTGGGCAGGGATACGTATCAGCTGACTTCCGTCTAAAAACGGTGAAGCTCTAACGCTACCTACTACAGGAATTTTCCAATGTGTGATCCCATCACCGCCCACTACACTAAGCTTTGCTAACCTCCCCTTCCCATGCCTAATGAGGTGAAGGCTATTCCTAGTGAAACCTGGTATACTGAGAGTCTCAGCTGGGGCCATTGCAATGTAATCATGCCCCCCGCCATTAGTGCTTTCTCTAGCCCCATGTTAACACGTCTGACGGCAGCATTAAGATACGGGCGATCATGACGCAGAAACTTGCGCGAAGTGTATACTTGTGCTATCAGTTTAAGTAACTATCTTTTCCTACTCCCTGTCCCTATCAAAATCCGGCCACTGTGACCGAGCGGTTCCAGGTGCTTCAGTCTGCAACCGCGCGACCGCTACGGTCGCAGGTTCGAATCAGGCCTCGGGCAAGGACGTGATGTCCTTCGGTTGGTTAGGTTTAAGTAGTTCTAAGTCTAGGGGACTGACGACCTCAGATGTTAAGTCTCATAGTGCTCAGAGCCATTTGGAAAATTTTACCTATCAAAACTATTCCCAGCCAACCCTGCACTAGGCTTTACAATGCAGGTGACCTGGTACTCACTCACCAACACTTCCTGCAACTGCTGGCCTAGAGCTCTGCCATGTGAGCTACCTAATAGCAATACCTTCTTCTTTCTGTTCGAAACTGCAACTGCCTTAGGGTCCTTAACTACTGAGGTCTGCTGCATTTTTCTACACCTACAGCTACAAGAGGCTCTTCTCCATTAAACTCTGACATTTAGTCAAATAGGCAAAGTACAACTGTCTGAATATCTTCTCCTCCTAGCAGCCTTCTTACCAACCGACAATTCCCATTACCAGCTCCCTTCTCCCTGCTCATTCTATCCAGTTCCTCCTTTGCGTTTGGTAACTGCATCTGAAGAACACAAATCCTACCATCCTGCTCTGCCGTTAACTTATTTCTGCTACAAATTCTGCATTTCCGACGCTAACTAGAACCAATTCCACAAAAACATCACACAATTTCTTATTTAAAACAAAAAATTCAAGCTTGCACTGGAACACTCGACGAAACTAAACAGAGTGAGCGAAAGTTTTAACTGAAATATTTAATTAGAAACAGCAAGAAACATCGGCTGAGAACTACCGTACTATATTTAAAAAATGACTACAATGGAGAAACAACTTAATTAAACACAATGCGATGAAGTTTCCGAAAATTGGTTCAACCATTATTTCACCAGAAACAGAACGAGACACCGTTGAAAACTATCAAATTTAATAACTGAATACAGTGCGCAAACAACTTTGTCGGCACTTAACTTTAGAACCGCTACAGCCGCAACTGCACGCCGCGAAATGTAAGAATACTGCTATTTGGAAACTGCTATATTTAATAGCCGTATACAGTGCACGAATAACTTTGTCAGTGAGCAGCCTTAGAAACGATACAGCCAGAACTGCTGTGGAATGAAATGGTGCCGCAGGCCATCATTCCTGGTTGCCGGGCCATACGGCGGGTGACATTCAGGTTGGTATCCCGCCAAAGTACGGGGCGTCTCCAGACACATTTTCACTGATCAGTCATCACTGAGGACATGTTTACTCTAGCCAATGAGATTCCAGGCCGAATGTGCCCGACACCACTGCAAACGGGCCTGTTGGTGTCAATGGTAGTTGGCGCAACAGACGGCGTGAACTCAGCCCCCTTTCTGTGAGAGCTTATTAATGGACCATGTGGTCAATGTCACACTATTTGCGCGTCGTATAGATAGTAATGACGAATCATGGGCTCTGAGTGCCTCTCTGAAGATTGCGCGGTCCTCATGTTCTGTTATCTCTCTAGGTCGACCGCTTCCTTGTTCACACTGTGTTCCGCCGCGGTACACCCATTCCCGCCGACATCGTTGAATAGTTTCATCGCTCCTATTCAAATGTCGAGTGATACGCCAATACTTTTAATTTTAGTTATTTATAGGTCTCCTAACTCTGATTTCAGAGCATTTTGTTCAATCTAGGGAGGGTTCCTGGTTCACTTTATACAAAGTACCAAAAATTAGTTGTATAAGATAACTTGAATATTAATTTTCTGTGTGATTGTGCAAGAAAAAGGATGTTAGAAGATCTCCTACGTTCATTATGCAGACTGTATTTTTTGCAATCATGGTACACGGAACAGTAGCTCAGCCATAGGCAACATTTTTATTCAACCCCCTCATTATTAAATGGACATTCTGTTAGGAAAAGAGTGAATGGCCTTACAGGCCATGCAACACAAATTTTAACATTAAAAGGTTTTATACTCAAGCAAATGTTGTATATAATTACAAACTATCTAGAAAAGCTAATCCATCTGTATTACACAGTATTTTTAAACCTCAGTAAGGAACAAGAGTGGCAGGATTTTCGTAGTGCTGATAACATAGATGACAAATATAATGCTTTCTTTACACATTTCTCTTGCCCTTTTAAAGTTGCTTTCCATTAGTACGTACGAAACAGGGCACTAGCAGTAAAAGGCAGCCTGGATGGCTGAGTAGTGGGATAAGGATATCATGTAGAACAAAGTGGGAATTATATCAAAATGTTAGAATTAGTCATAATCGAGCTACAGTAACCCATTAGATGCTTAAAAATGTTGTTAGGAAGGCAAAGAGTATGTGGTACCCAAACAGAATAGCTGATTCGCACGATAGAATTAAAACCATATGGCCAGTCGTCAAGGAAGTGTCTGGTCAGAAGCATAAGGTCGAGGATGTAAAGTCAGTACATAGCAAAAATGTTCTGTTACTGGTAAGCCAACAATCATTTTCTGAACATAGCTAGTGAATTAAGTAACAACTTACTTTCTACAAGGAATCATATAACTGTCTTGGAAAATGGCTCTCCGAGACTGATATCTGAAATACACCGTTCTTGATACTGACAGGGGGAGATTGAGTCTATAGTTAAATCACTGAAGACTAAGGATTCTCATGGATATGATGGAGCATCTAGCAGAATACTTAAGTACTGTGCTGCACATGTTAGCCCTGTACTTAGCAATATTTTATATTTTTTCCGTCAGGAACGGTCAGTTTCCTGAACATAGTATTCAGTAGTAAAGCCGCTTTATAAAAAGAGAAAAAGGGATAACGTAAACAATATAGACCTATTTCATTGACTTATGACAGATGGTATTATATTTCGGGGTAACTCTTCCCATTCTAAAAGGGTATTTCTAGCTCAGAAACGGGCGATTTGGACAATAAGCAGTATAAGTTCACGAACCTATTGTTAACCTGTTCTTTAGATTGGATATTCTGACATTGGCCTCTCAATACATATATTGCTTAATGTCGTTTTCTCGTTAGCAGAATCAGCTTACTCCCAATAATTAACTGCTTTCATTGAGTTAATACTAGGTTTAAATGGTTTAAATGACTCTGAGCACTATGGGACTTAACTGCTAAGGTCATCAGTCCCCTAGAACTTGGAACTACTTAAACCTAACTAACCTAAGGACATCACACACATCCATGCCCGAGGCAAGATTCGAACCTGCGACCGTTGCGGTCGCCCGGTTCCAGACTGAAGCGCCTAGAACCGCTTGGCCACACCGGCCGGCGTTAATACTAGGCAGAAATACAATCTGCTTTTGAATCGCACCTTCTTGACTCTTGTACAGAAAGGCGTGCAGTATTCCCCTGCATCCATATTCAGTAAGTCACCACTAGGATTCAAAAATCTTAGCAGTAATACATGCGCTTTCTAATCTAAACTGAAGAGTTCCCTCATGGGTCACGCCTTCTATTTCGTCGAGCAGTTCCTTGAAAAATTAAGCTTACTCTTGTGTTACATTGTTGACTGCGTTTATACAAACTTATAGGTTGTCGTCATTTTATGGTTCATAAACATTTCATTTTATCTATTATTAGTTTCCAGTTGTAATTTCGTGTTCTGATACGTTCACTGACCATCGAGATTTACTCCACCATTTGGTACTACGGAACGAGACGCGTGAAATAAAAATGCAAGACCCCTATGGTTATCAGTCGCGGCAGCCTTACAGCACAGCAGTACGACCATATTCTACGCTCCGTTTTGTTGCCCTTCCTGGCAAGCCATTCTCGGCTCTCATTTTAGCACTATAATCCCCACCTGCACATGGTGAGAGCTCCTACTACTTGTCTTCGTGCTTGTCTAACCCCGTATTGGGCTACAAGATCGCCAGATCTCTCCCCAATTGAGAATTTTTGTGGCATTATTGGCTGGGTCCTGCAACCAGCTCGGAATATTCACGATCTAACGCGTCAATTGGACTTAATTTGGCGCGATAACCCTCAAGAGGATATCCAATTACTCTATCAATGACTGCCAAGCCGAATAACTGCTTGCATTAAGGACAGAGATGGACAGACGCATTATTGACTTGGTAAATTCGTGAAGCTCTTTTTCTTGAATAAATCACCCAATTTTTCTGAAAATGTAATAATTTGTTCGTCCGCGCGTGTACAACACACCCGTACCCTTCGTATAAATCCTTCGTGGTGCATCGGTTTTTCTCCCATAGAGTGTAGAAGCTGGCAATCAGTGCACCAACGCTGATTCTCGCTGGAACTACCAGGTCCATTGAAAGTATAGGCTTTTCAGTTAACAAGATACCCGCTGAGCAATTGGCTGAACCACGAAAACGCACGATACGTGTTTCTTACCGGCGCAAGGAAGTAATTTAAACGAAATACATGCAAAACAATAAAGTTGAGAAAACACTGCCCGCCAAAACGCAATACTCGGTCGCTCGCTCTCGCAAACCACAAGTCCTCGGACAACTCCAACAAGGACACATCCGACCGAGTGACAATTTAAACCACATCGATCCAACCAGTCTTAGTTAGAGTCTATCACCGCTGCCTTAAATTCTAAACTAGTGATCGTCAAACATGCTGCCCGAATCAAGCACTCATGCTACCTGTAGTATTTAGCCACATTTTATAGTTCTAGCCGGAACACAAAAATCTCAGCTAACGATAAGAGCTACTTAAAAGCATAGTTTTGCTCGTCAGTTACAACAAAAATACTTACAGAATCAGTAATAATTTAACCGTGCTTAATTTTAATTGACATTGGCCAATTCGGCAGTGAGCTAACTAAAGTTGGCCGCTTACTCAGGACCAGTGGCAGAATATTTTTCCACATAACCGACTTATCGTTTGGCGCTCCCTCCTCCTTCCTTTTCACTTGTACACTTTCAATGGTGTTAGTTTTCGCACTAATTGCCATACACACAAATGTACGGGAATACGTAATTGTGTCCCAGTTATGTGAGTGGCTCGAAGACTTCTCAACTAATAGAACCCAGTAAGCTGTCCCGAGCGGCAAGTGTTCATCAGAGACAACGGTACAGTCAGGAGTGCACCATGGACGTGTGGTAGGACCACTCTTATTCTCTATGTACAAAAATGATCTGACAGACAGGCTGAGCAGCAGTCGAGGCTGTTTGCTGATCGTGGTATAGTATACGAGAAGGTGTCGTCATTGAGTGACTGTAGGAGGATACTAGATAACTTAGATAACATTTCTAGTTGGTGTGATGAATGACAGTTTGCTCTAAATGTGGAAAACCTTAACTAAATGCAACTGAGGAAGAAAGACAATCACTTATGTTTGAATACAGTGTTATTAGTGTGCTGCGTGACACGGTCAAGGCGATTAAATATTTGGGTGTGACGTTGCAAGGCGATTTGAAATTGAACAAGCACTTAAAGATGATAGTAGGGACGATGAATGGTAGACTTAGGTTTATTGGGAGAATTTTAGGAACCGTAGCTCATCTACACTACTGGCCATTAAAATTGCTACACCAAGAATAAATGCAGATGATAAACGGGTATTCATTGGACAAATATATTATACTAGAACTGACATGTAATTACATTTTCACGCAATTTTAGTGCATAGATCCTGAGAAATCAGTACCCAGAACAACCACCTCTGGCCGTAATAACGGCCTTGATACGCCTGGGCATTGACACAAACAGAGCGTGGATGGCGTGTACAGGTACAGCTGCCAATGCAGCTTCAACACGATACCACAGTTCATCAAGAGTAGTGACTGGGATATTGTGACGAGCCAGTTGCTCGGCCACCTTTGACCAGACGTTTTCAATTGGTGAGAGATCTGGAGAATGTGCTCGCCAGGGCAGCAGTCGAACATTTTCTGTATCCAGAAAGGCCCGTACAGGACCTGCAACATGCGGTCGTGCATTATCCTGCTAAAATTTAGGGTTTCGCAGGGATCGAATGCAGGGTAGAGCCACGGGTTGTAACACATCTGAAATGTAACGTCCACTGTTCAAAGTGCCGTCAATGCGAACACGAGGTGACCGAGACGAGTAACCAATGGCACCCCATAGCATCACGCCGGATGATACGCCAGTATGGCGATGATGAATACGCGCTTCCAATGTGCATTCACCGCGATGTCGCCAAACACGGATGCGACCATCATGATGCTGTATACAGAACCTGGATTCACCCGAAAAAATGACGTTTTGCCATTCGTGCACCCAGGTTCGTCGTTGAGTACACCATCGCAGGCGCTCCTGTCTGTGATGCAGCGTCGAGGGTAACCGCAGCCGTAGTCTCCGAGCTTATAGTCCATGCTGCTTCAAACGTCGTCGAACTGTTCGTGCAGATGGTTGTTGTCTTGCAAACGTCCCCATCAGGGATCGAGATAAGATGCCTGTCATCTCAACTGCTAGTGATATGAGGCCGCTGGGTTCCAGCACGGCGTTCCGTATTACCCTCCTGAACCCACCGATTCCATATTCTGGTAACAGTCATTTGATCTCGACCAACGCGAGCAGCAATGTCGCGATACGATAAACCGCAATCGCGATAGGCTACAATCCGACCTTTATCAAAGTCGGAAACGTGATGGTACGCATTTCTCGTCCTTACACGAGGCATCACAACAACATTTCACCATGCAACGCTGGTCAACTGCTGTTTGTGTATGAGAAATCGGTTGGAAACTTTCCTCATGTCAGCACGTTGTAGGTGTCGCCACCGGCCCCAACCTCTTAAAAGCTAATCATTTGCATATCACAGCATCTTCGTCGTGTCGGTTAAATTTCGCGTCTGTAGCACGTCATCTTCGTGGTGTAGCAATTTTAATGGCCAGTAGTGTATAAAGCAGACGGAGCGCAGAAGACCAGTGCGACCCATTCTTGAGTACTGCATGAGTAGTTGACGTCCCCATCAGATCACCTTGGTCCTGGCAGAGGCTTGTGTCGCTTGGGCCTTAAACCGCCTTGCGCTTTCCTCACGGGCAGAAGTGTAAGTAGCGCAGTCACAGCGGTTTTAAGGGACGTGAGAGGGGTAATGTTTTTATTTTTTCTCTTTCAGTACTGACAACCCACGGGCGTGCGCGACCCGTATCGGTCAGCTGCTACGTTGTAAATTTCAAACGGAAGTAACACTGATTCCTGAATTTACATTACAGAGACAGTGGTTTTAAAATGTGATATATACTTGTGACAAGGAATATTGCATTAAACTAAGGCTGTTGTAATACAACGCAGTGAGTAGAGGAAGAACGGCATTCAAAACATTTAGTAAGAATCTTTGATAATGTCTCATGCTGTATAATTAATGTAAATACAAGTGTAGTTACTGTTATTAATCATTTAATCATCCGCTCACGTAGACAACATAACAATACTTCGTCAGTCCATCACAATGTTCAAATTCAGTGTCGTCAAGGCTGACAGAATGCGAAACAGAACAGTTAACATGAAGTGTTCCGACTTTGACGGTCTTTAGCTAGTCTATTTGGGGTTTCCAACCTACTTATTTATGTAGGTTACCAATTAATAATAAGATCGGGATATATGGGCGCGAGATGCTGCCACAAAATGTCAGTATTGGCTCTTTAGCAAAAGCGTAAAACGTTTGACGAGCACTATTGCAAACAGTTCAATAAGCCAGACTGACTCATCGTTCCCTTCCGAATGACCTGCACAATTCATTCTACATCACTAAACTCACTACGCAGATGATGCAGTCACTGACATAGGAAATAAGTACAAGAATTCAATCAATTCCACAACTCAGTTATCTCAACAGACACAAAGCATCTGACAAACAAATTATTGGTTTCTGAATCTCGCACACAAGGGAATCGTAAATGTTCCAAGCTAGGAAAGTCACATCACTGTGGAAACTCTCGCCAAGCGAACAGAACCCATTGCCTAACCATGGTGCCTAAATCAACCAGGGAAACACGCGTTCACTGTTGCAAAACATCAGGCCGACAACTTAATAAGTAATCCTTCTCGAGGTTTGCATAAGAAAAGAAAAGGTAAATGTCCCTAATCACAACCATATGTCATTGCGGAGATACTCGCAAGCGAGCTAAAACTAATTTAAGAAGGCATAAGACCAAACGACTAGGAGCACACACGTACATTTGCTGTCCGGGGATATGTGGACGTTCAGTTTCCCTGGAGACGGATAGGTCATAGAGATCCGTTTGAGTGGCCACCACTTTTCCTGGATTTAAGTCCATTAGACTCTTAACTGAAGCGACATGTGGAGGCAACTGTGCATCTGTTGAAAATCAGAAAGCCGGCCGTTGTGGCCGAGCGGTTCTAGGCGCTTCAGTCCGGAACCGCGCGACCGCTACGGCCGCAGGTTCGAATCCTGCCTTGGGCATGGATGTGTGTAATGTCCTTAGGTTAGTTAGGTTTAAGTAGTTCTAAGTTCTAGGGGACTGATGACCTCAGATGTTAAGTCCCATAGTGCTCAGAGCCATTTGAACCATTGAAAATCAGAAACCTTAAATACCACGGGGAGCTGACTGGTGAAATTTGTGCCCTGATTTCGGTACATGTGTCGGTTAAAGTCCATGAGGAGTAGGTGAAGCGATTAATGAGAATGTTACAACGTTCTGGACCATATGTCGAACACATCTTGTAGGCTGTGTATGTTATCACGAGTATTTGCTTTGTTCTGTACAAAATGCGTCATTCTACTGAAATTGGAAATTTGTGGTAAGATCATATGGGACCAAACTGCTGAGGTCATCGGTCCCTAAGCCTACACACTACTTAACCTAACTTAAATTAACTTACGCTACGGACAACACACACACCCGTGCCCGAGGGTGGACTCGAACCTCCGACGAGGGGACATTCGACTGAAAGGCACCATTGTTTTTGGCGTGTAATTCTCTATCTGATATGTCACATGACTCCCTTTCCATAAGGTGCCTCCAAGATGGCGGCTTGCAAAATAACCGCCATGCTGGTGGAATAGCCTCAGATGTTTCCTCCCTTCCCATCTCATACTAATTGACTTTAAAATCCGTTGAACCATCTGGTTTTGTTTTAGGAGAGATGGTTCCACACCTGTCTACCAAGCTGAATGTCAGCTCAGCTGAATTCGATTTAGCTAACTGAAATTAATTGATGGTGGGGGTGAAACCAATGAAGATGCAAAGGAGAACGGACCAGAAATATCGAAACTGCAGGGAATTATTAGGTTGTGAAGGAAGCACTCGCCCTGACTACTAGGATACATAAAGTGAAATGACTGGGTTTCAACTAAAACTTCATTATCGCTGATGTTTCCACTCAAGCAGTTTTCTCTTCTTCCTCCTAACAGGATTAACATTCTCATTAACGTAACTACTGCACTACTGGAAGCGAAGTAGCGCCTTCCAATGAACGACAGGTTCTAGATGACACCCCTGAATCAGAAATTCCACTTGTGGGCAATCGTTGTTGCTATAAAAAAAAAAAAAAACAACAGCTGTGGAACAGCAATCATGAAAGCCAAGCTCTATTAGCACATCTACATACTCTCGACCAGTGTGGCTCTATATCGTCTTATCCACGACATTATTAAACACGATCAGCGTAGTAGGTCACTGTACCGCTGTAATACAATTCACAACAAGCGCCCTTTTGTACGCTTTTACATATCTATTATTTGAACATGAACAGGAAACCGTTTGCGTTCAAGTAATTAAATCTTGACAGGAAGGAATAGACTGCACGTTGATAAATTTATTGTTCAGAATGATCTGCGGTGTCATCTCCCAGAATAGTTGGATTTCTCCCTGCACACTCTGTCTAAACAATAACTTTGAATTACATTCTACTGTACATTTATTAGTCATTTACAAATTTAAATGTAGATGCCGGTACAGATGAAATTATCGTATGAACGTTATCAGACTTTAATCTTGAGAAGTGATAGTAAGTGCATCTAGACGATGAGAAGGCGTGGAAGAATGAGATGATTCCGCAGCTGTGTGCCACGATCAATTGACGGTGTTTGCCCCGGTTGACCTGTAGGCCGTGTCGCGTTCCAGCACTAATAAACAGTGGGGCTTGCCTTGTTAAACTCGTCTTCTACAAGACTGCTCGCTGCAAGGACTAATTACATGAGAGCACGACGCGTTTACCGGATTACCGGAGAAAGAAGTAGAAACAATTACATTAGAAACAAATGAAGTTTGAGAAGCTGTTTCATGAGTCAAGGGTTCTCAGCAAATTGGAGCAGGCACACAAGTATTCCCTGACTTACATCTTATTGCCGGGTTGATGTATTCGAAATTCCCAATAGAATAGCAAGATACTTGTCAGCTCTTGTCCGTAATTTCGTAAGTAACCAAGCGTAAATGCCAAACCTATAATACCACGTTATTTAGGAACACAAATAGCAGAATATATCGTCGACGAGTCACTGTTCCAGTTTGCATTGGTTTTGGAATCTTCTGCATCCGTGTCAGCACTTCTTGTTATTTTAATGGGTCCTCCTGACATTCGATTTATTGATGAGATGTCTCTAGATGCTTTCTTATTAATCAGTATTAGAAAATTAAGAAGCCCCTTTCTGATCTATCTATATCCGGATCCCGCTCCAGCTACTGCCGGGTCTGGGTGCTGGCGTGTCCTCTCCATTTGGCTCGGTCCTCCCACCACTTTTCTTCCTCCACCTGCTGCCAGGTCACACCTCTGCTTTCCATAGATACTCTCACTCCCGTTTCCCACCGTGTTCTTGGGCGCACTCTAGGTCTTTTTCCATCCATCTTTAGTTCTTCGGTTGGCCGTGCGGTTCTAGGCGCTTTAGTCTGGAACCGCGTGACCGCTACGGTCGCAGGTTCGAATCCTGCCTCGGGCATGGATGTGTGTGATGTCCTTAGGTTAGCCAGGTTTAAGTAGTTCTAAGTTCTAGGGGACTGATGACCACAGATGTTAAGTCCCATAGTGCTCAGAGCCATTTGAACCATCTTAGTTCTTCCATAATTTTGGGGAGTCTCTGCCCACGCATCCTCTTGACATGCCCGTATCATCATAATCTCTTTTTTCGGTTTCTTCTCACATGCTTTCTTGTTTAAGGTCCTTTCTAACATTATACATTCCTTACTCTGTCCATTCTTGTTTTTCCCTTAACTGCGCTGAGACATTTAATTTCCCCTGCTTTCAGTCTGCTCCAGTCCCTTTCTGTCATTGTCCATGTTTCTCCTCCATAGGTGACAGCAGGGAAGTAATAACTCTTATACATAAGGAGTTCTACTTTTTCTGAAACTTCGTTATTCCAAATCAGGTGTTTTATTGTTTGATAAAAATGGCCGCCCTTCTGAAGCCTCCTATTAATTTCGTTGGTTATTCTTCCATCACTAGATATTTCACTCCCTAAATAAGTGAAAGTATTTACCACTTTGAGGGGTTCTCCATTCAAAGTAATATTCCCCTTGATCCCTCTGTCTCTTTCTGACAGAACTCATTTCGTAATGCAATGTCGCGCTTCTATCCCTCTTGTCATTTCACCTATATTCCTTCTTCCTCTCCGTCTTCTTCTTCTCCACTTCCAGCATTAGGCATTTGGATGTTTCTGTAACCATCTTTCCCGTTTTCTTCCTTGGCTTCTTCTCCTTTATGTTTGTATCCGATGATTTTGACAGACACTCATCCTGTTAAAGTGTTCGTCCCATTTTGTTATGTTTTCATGGAGTTTTATTTTACATATCTTCAATCCATTGCTAATGTCATCATTCTTAATTCTGTCTTAACTACTACAAACGTTTACTGCTCTGAAATATCTTATTTCCCCTGCCTGAATTCTACATTCTTGTTGTTTATACGTGTATGACCTTTAACTCTCATATGGAACAGTAGGAGGAGCCGCGGACTTGAAAAAATTGAATTATTTCTCTCTTTATGTTTTATTTTTCAGACACCTATTGATTTTTTCATAAATATTTGGAATTCTGCTAGTTTCGTTCCTGTTGCTCCATCATATTCATTAGTAATGTCACATTCTAGAAAGCTAAGATGTTTAATATCTTTAACTAGTTAGTTAGCTGCATGTTCCTTAGTTCACTTGATTTTTTTTATCGACGTGATGTGGAATTACTCAGTTCACATGTTAGTTATACATGATTCATTCCAGTGGTAGGCTACATGCTTTGCATTTACAAGCTCCTAAATGGCACACTGGCCTAAATTTAACATTAATGAACGTACTACATTTCAATCCAACTCATGCAACTACACTTAATAACTAATTTCTTTCAAGTTACCAGTTCTTAAATTAAAATTTGACTGCGTGATAGAAGCGTTGCGTAGAAGAAATGATTTTAGGCTAGATTTAAAACTTGCGTTACTGTCTGTCCGAACTGCATGTTTTTGAGCAAATGATCAAAAATTTTTGATGATGCTGTGCTCTGAAATTGAAATTTCACGACACGTTGTATTCCACGTCCTCGGGTGATCGTTTCAGCAAGGGGCCGGCGCTCAAGTATCGCCAACGGGTTCTGGTGTTGGCGTCTTGGCGGAGGCAGCGTCACGCTGAGCCTGACTGTGTTGCCACGACACAGCGGTTGACAGCCTGGCGGTACGACGCGAAAGCGGCAACATCCTGAAGCCAGCTGTGGGTTCCGTGGGCAGCAGCAGCGGACAGAATCTTGTGTGCAGTGCTGGGTCATGCAGGCTGTGCTGCGGGGTCCTATTTACCTCCCTGAGCCTCTGCCTCTAATAAGAGTTAGTCATAAAGTTGCGAAGCCTGGTCTGACGGTTGAAGGTTGGTTGTGGGAAGGCGATATCAGCTGGACTTGGTGTTGGTAGTACGAGGCAGAAGTGGTCGTATCTACTTAATCCAGCACCGATGGGTAGCAGTGGATAATTCTTGATTCAGTGCCGGCTTGTCATGGCTCGTCGGCTGTGCTTGTCTTAGCCCTATTCTGGAGTATTGCTGTGCGATGTGGGAACCGCATCAGGTGGGACTGACGGATGACATCGAAAAAATACAAAGAAGGGCAGCTCGTTTTGTATTATCGCGGAATAGGGGAGATAGTGTCACAGACATGATACGTGTATTGGAGTGACAATTAAAACAAAGGCGCTTTTCGTTGCGACGGGATCTTCTCATGAAATTTCAATCACCAGTTTTCTCCTCCGATTGCTAAAACATTCTGTTGGCACCCACCTACATAGGTAAAAATGATCATCATGATAGAAACTAGGGCTCGCACAGAAAAAATTTAAGTGCTCGTTTTTTCCGCGTGCCGTTCGAGAGTGGAACGGTAGAGAGTCAGCATGAAGGTGGTTGATTGAACCCTCTTCCAGGCACTTTATTGTGAATAGCAGAGCAATCACGTAGATGTAGATGTAGAGTACGACTGGCTAAGGAGTGGAATGTAGTGGTCAGCTGAGAGCGCTGCAGTGGAAGAGGATTTAGAGTTTATGCCGGTGAAACGAGACGAACCATGGAGAAGTAGACAGTGCTGTAGAGTCAGAGACATGGTGGGAGGCAGGAGAGTAGGAAAAATGGAAACGGTACGAAGCCACCTGTCATACGACCATTTTTTGGCTGTGGGCAGCAGACGGCGTTTTTTCCGTATGTCCAAGAGATGGGCAGCTGGGAACCAGGGAAGAACTGCAGGAGAGAGTTTCTGTTATGAAGATTCTAAAGTGGGGCATAAGAGTGACTTGTGCCGCTATGTGTGCAGATTACTGCATGTGTGCTCGCGTTAGTGTCGACAAGGATTGATTTGTCAAAGTACAGTGGGGCTGTGTTGTGCCTGTGTTGTTGATAAAGCAGTGTTTACGCGATAGTCCTTCGACCGAAGAGGTATGGTGAGGCCGTGGTCTGCCTATTATGATTTTAATGCACTGGTTGTAGATGTATTATGAAAATGTAATTATGATACAGAAGTTGTAGATGTAGAAAGGATGTAACTGGTGTATTGTAATAATGTGTGTATTATGATAATGTAATGAAACATTTTCATAATATATTATGAGCTACGTATCTCAGTGATTTTTCTTGTGATCTACACATATCATGTCCGTTTGAATCTACGTTTCAGACAGAATTGTGTTTCTACAATTGCTTAGATTGTATCATGTGATAATTTTCAGAGAGTGCATGTGTAGGGATATGACTGTGTGCAGACAAGCAAAGGACATACCTGGTGGACAATTTATCCACTGTTACCTAATACGAGCCATCGCTAGAGGGAGATGGGCGGAGGACCAGGGGGGAGGGGGGTCATGATGATGTCTTTTGTTTGCAGCTGTATGTAGGCAACCCGATGGTCAAAGGTCTTATCTGATTCAGAATAGCCACTGCATTCTTACCATGACCCAAAATGCCCATTGCCATTCTATTCAACAGCTCTGAGTTAATTGAGAGACTACATTTCTCCTCTGACTTGTAAGATTTCAAGTTATCTTATGGTATTGCTCCTTAACCGAGGATAAGACTCCTTCCGTTCTTTGAAGTAGGAAGAAATTGAACGAGCACTTCCACTTCTTGATCTATTGAACAGTCATGCCTAGTGACTGCCCACTGAATTCCTCTCGTGACACAGAATGGGCTTGCCCTCCTCCTATGACCCAGAACGCCCATATCTGTTCCACTGTATTGAATCACAGAAATTATTTATTTGGAAATACACTTTGATTGTATCCAAAGGACTTCATATTTAATGGCCACCTATTCTGAAACGTTTTAGGAAAGGCTAAAATCTCAATAAATACGCTCCTTCAGTTGGCAACTACATGTTCTTGTTTGTTTGTGACGCTTTTCTGTTTTTTATTTTTCTGTTTATTTGTTTACAATATGCTCCATAACAATATTTGTAATGCTACATGTATGTAGTGTGTGTGTGTGTGTGTGTGTGTGTGTGTGTGTGTGTGTGTGTTTGTGGGGAGTATAATGTAATGTTTGTGTAGTGTGATGATGATGATGATGACGATGATGACAATGATTATGAGAGCAGGGAGAGGATGAAACATGATACCAGCACATAGCGTACTCCTCGCGAATAGCACCAAGGTGCACGCCAAGCTTAGCGTGCCGTGCGACAGACGAATCACAATCAGCAGTGTCACATGCCCTCATCTCGTGAGACACTGCAGAGGGGTTTGCACAAAGTCCGGTAATCAGGAACTTTACGCCACCACCTCTCCACCCCTGGCAGTGGAAAAATTTTTTCCACCACCAGGATTCGAACTGGATTATGCTGTTCGGTTGTATATTAACAAGTAAAGGTGTCATCATTCCGAAGACTGATGTGAAGACCACAGTGTTGGATTAGGAGTGGTCTCGTTGGAGACAGTATGCTGTTGCCTTCTTCCGATCTTTGAACTGAGCTACCCAGATTGTTACAGGTGGGCCTAGAGTTTAACTTGACTGCAAAACAAGATTCATCTGAGCATTTTTCACGTCAACAAACATTGACAGAAGTGAAAGAAGCGATAAATATCCTAGAATACGTCGGTAATCGAAACATAGTCCATTACCTCTGTGTCCCCAAACCACATAGCAAAGTCGTCGTACCATAATATTGCAGCAAGATGGAGGAAGACCTGCGGACAATTGATTGCCTTTAAATGAAACCGTTTCAGCTTTTGGCTGTTGAAACATTATTTACTGTGATTGCTATTCGGACATGTTGTCATTTTCAAGCATTCTGAAAACAATCAGCCGTCAAATGTAACACACGAAATTAAGGAACGTATATGGTAGACGAAACAACTAATAAATCAACAATACCTCACGCATATGGCCTTACCACAGCATGGAACAGCTTTGTAATATTGAGTGGTTTAAAGCATCTCACGTAAGTTTCCTTAAAATTTTCTCTTCCAGTGTTTGTCAGTTTCATTATTACGTGTCGCATATTTGACGACTGACTGTTTACAGAATGCTTGAAAATGACAACATGGCAAAGTTGCAATCGCAATAAGTATTGTTCCAACAGGCAAAAGCGGAAATGATTTAATTTAAAAATTCCATAAAGACTGTGGACCCAGTTATCATCAAACTTAATCGATTCTTTCCTCAGGGGCTGGTAGTTGATCAAAGAAATGTAACGTATCGGGCATAACTACACGGAAAAGTCGTTTACTGTTCGACTAGACGATTTTCGACCAATCACTGGAAACAACCACAATCATTAAAAATCTAAAAGTATGTTGCCAGGGCGATCTAAAATGGAATGACCACGTAAAACTAGTCACAGAAAAAAATTCCAAATTGAGACTCAATAAAAGAACAGTCAGGAAATCTAAAACACGCGCGTAAAAAGTAACGTCATATGCTGTGATTAGTTGGGAGACTCCGAGGGGCAGGTTCAGCCGCCCAGTTACGACGGCGCGCTGAAAAGTAATGCCTCCGAATTTTTTATATGAAAGCTCTCAAAGCTTTTTAAATAAAACAAACTTTCTAACGTTCTACATCTTTATTCTTCATGTCTCTACGACACTAGAGGACCCCAAACTGTAGTGCGTAAAACGCCGATGGGTAACGTAATTATGCCGGTGCGTGAGACACAGTTTGCTGTAATCGCGTTTCCAATTCGAAGGGTTCGTCCACACATGGTGTACATTCTCCTTGAGCATGACAATGCCGGCCACACAGGAACGACATCTGCAACAGTCCGACTCTTTGGGCTGACTGTCATCGATCAACCTCCATACAATCACGATTTGACCTCATCCGATTTTCATCTGTTTCCAAAACTTAAAGAACTCCTTCTACGACTTCACTCTGATAGTCATGATGCGATGCAAGCAGAACTAAGGTTGTGATTCCGTCAACAAAGTCAAACATTATCCCTCCCGTTGGCAGAAATGTGTTTGTCGCCGGGGTGGCTATGTTGAGAAATAAATATGTAAACATGATGGATAAAGATATAGAATGTTAATAACATTTGTTTTATTTAAAAAGCTTGAAGAGTTTTGACGTAAGAAATTCGCAGACATTACTTATCAACATGCCCTCGTAGAAAGTTTTTTCTAGCCTTTGCCCACACTCGCATCTTCATTCGCGAGAATGTTTCGCATTAAGGGTATCTCATACATGTATACGACTATAACGGCTGTGTAGTATAGTGTAGTGTCATGTTTGCGTTGTATGATGAGAGGACTCCTCTCGAACAACACCAAGGGTGCTGCTGAGCTTAACGTCACCGTCCGACAGACGGATCGCTCACCACCAAAAGTGCCATATGCTCTCACTCCGTGAGACAATGCCAAGAGCGTCCAGCCTGCAGCAGGCCTGGTAGCAACAGCGTCTTTCCAGGCAGACTCGTGGTTCCATAGATGATCGCAGACAGCTAGCCGTGCCGAGGGTCGACCTCCATAGCTTCTCTTCTCACAGCATGGTTGCTATTCACACAAGGGCTGAGACTGGGCACTGGGCAGTTGGCAATCAGCACTCAGCAATCAGACGTTTGTTAAGAAGGGACGGGGGGGATGGGTATTTATGTTGGCGTGTTCCGTGCCTTCTGCGGCTGTGGGGATGGCTATGACATCATGTGTCTTGGTTTTCCCTTGCTGTCACCTCTCCTAGTGACTTCAGACTTCCACAGCTTCACCTTTCAGAGACTTTTCTGCTGGCTTGGCACCTGAAAACTTATTGTTGCATTGTATTACCCACCCTTACGAAACTTTGCTTTGTCAGTAGTATAACAGTATATCTCATCTTCAATTGTCACAATGCTTCGTTTGAAGACTTGTTGTTCGGTCGTTCCTCTATGCTGCAGAAGTTTCCTTAGCTGCCAGTTTACTGGTCATTGACACAGGTGGTTCTTCTTACGGGGGCTGCCTAGGTAGAACTTGGACGAATTTTTTGTGTCCGACACGCAAACTACCCTGGGGCGTAAAAGAACTAATACAGGAAAAAAAGAGGAGCTCGTTTCGTGATGGGTTCTTTCGTAACCCTGTGGGACCATGAAGATGTTTCAGATCAACTTAAGCGTAGTGACTGCAGATGTATAGCTGTGTTTCACGGAGAAGTACACAGTTAAAAATCGGACAATGTATGTTTCAATTAACATATCATTTCCACTTACACATGTCACAAAAAACATCTCTGGCGTCATGAGGCTTACCAACAGTCATTCTTCTTGCGCACAGAAAATTTGTAAAATGATAGTGATCAGACAGTGTATATTCCGCAATCCATTGTGGCTTACCAACAGTTACTCTTTTTTTGCGTAGAAAATGTGGAAAGTGATACTGGCGCCCTATACAGGGTGGTCCATTGATCGTGACCCGGCCAAATATCTCACGAAATAAGCGTCAAACGAAAAAACTACAAAGAACGAAACCTGTCTAGCTTGAAGAGGGAAACCAGATGGCGCTATGGTTGGCCCGCTAGATGGTGCTGCCATAGGTCAAACGGATATCAACCGCGTTTTTTTATATAGGAACCCCCATTTTTTGTTACATATTCGTGTAGTACGTAAAGAAATATGAATGTTTTAGTTGGACCACGTTTTTCGCTTTGTGATAGATAGCGCTGTAATAGTCACATATGGCTCACAATTTTAGACGAACACTTGGTAACAGGTAGGTTTTTTAAACTAAAATACAGTTCGTACGTACGTTTGAACATTTTATTTCGGTTGTTCCAATGTGATACACGTACCTTGGTGAACTTATCATATCTGAGAACGCATGCTGTTATAGCGTGATCACCTGTAAATACCACATTAATGAAATAAATGCTCAAAATGATGTCCGTCAACCTCAATGCATTTGGAAATACGTGTAACGACATTGCTCTCAACAGCGAGTAGTTCGCCTTCCGTAATGTTCGCACATGCATTGACAATGCACTGATGCATGTTGTCAGGCGTTGTCGGTGATTCACGATAGCAAATATCCTTCAACTTTCCCCACAGAAAGAAATCCGGTGACGCATGATCCGGTGAACGTGCGGGCCATGGGATGGTGCTTCGACGACCAATCCACCTCTCATGAAGTATGCTATTTAATACCGCTTCAACCGCACGCGAGCTATGTGCCGTACATCCATCATGTTGGAAGTACATCGCCATTCTGTCATCTAGTGAAACATCTTGTAGTAACATCGGTAGGACATTACGTAGGAAATCAGGATACATTACACCATTTAGGTTGCCATCGATAAAATTGGGGCCAATTATCCTTACTCCCATAATGCCACACCATACATTAACCCGCCAAGGTCGCTGATGTTCCGCTTGTCGCAGCCATCGTGGATTTTCCGTTGCCCAATAGTGCATATTATACCGGTTTACGTTACCGCAGTTGGTGAATGACGCTTCGTCGCTAAATAGAACGCGTGCAAAAAATCTGTCATCGTCCCGTAATTTCTCTTGTGCCCAGTGGCAGAACTGTACACGACGTTCAAAGTCGGCGCCATGCAATTGGTTGCAATCGATGTTGAAGTAGCATTCTCAACACCGACGTTTTTGAGATTCCCGATTCTTGCGCAATTTGTCTGCTACTGATGTGCGGATTAGCCGCGACAGTAGCTAAAACACCTACTTGGGCATCATCATTTGTTGCAGGTCGTGGTTGACGTTTCACATGTGGCTGAACACTTCCTGTTTCCTTAAATAACGTAACTATTCAGCGAACGCTCCGGACACTTGGATGATGTCGTCCAGGATACCGAGCAGTATACATAACACACGCCTGTTGGGCATTTTGATCACAATAGTCATACAGCAACACGATATCGACCTTTTCCGCAATTGGTAAGCGGTCCATTTTAACACGGGGGTGGACTAGTCATTGATGTAACATTTGAAGGCTTCTAAATCTGGAAAACGTTAATTACCGAGAAGTGCGGCGGCAACAGTGAAATACGGATGAAGTAATGTTACGGTAAGGTGGATTTTTCGTGGTTCGGGTGTGGTCCACTTATTGAGGTTGCAGGACCGGAAGCACCTGTCTCTTCGAAAAAATATGGCTCTGTGTTAAATGATGCCGTAAATCCGCACCACACAGTGACCCTTTCAGGGATGAAGTGGTACTGGTGGTACGGATGAAGTAATGTTACGGTAAGGTGGATTTTTCGTGGTTCGGGTGTGGTCCACTTATTGAGGTTGCAGGACCGGAAGCACCTGTCTCTTCGAAAAAATATGGCTCTGTGTTAAATGATGCCGTAAATCCGCACCACACAGTGACCCTTTCAGGGATGAAGTGGTACTGGTTGATTTGCGTGTGCATTTTCCGTCGCCCATATTCGACAATTCTATGTATTGACATATCCTGCCACATGGAAATGGGCTTCGCCTGTCCACAAAATCTTCCACGGCCAATCATTGTCCGCTTCCATGCGAGTAAGAAATTTTAAAGCAAAGGTCTCTCTTGCTGGCAGGTCAACAGGAAGCAACTCGTGCACATGAGTAATTTTGAATGGATAGCATAAAAGGATGTTTCGTAGGATTTTACGCACTGTGCTCACGGGTATGTCCAATGTCCAGGCAATTCTCCATGCACTACACGTTTGCACACCACCACTCGTCTCCTCCTGCATTGCTGTGGCCACTACTTCCACTGACGACGAATCAATTCGTTTCCTCCCTCTACCAGGTTGCACACCAAAAGCACCCATCTTCTCGAATTTCCGAATCATTTTCGTCAGAACCACGGCTGTCATCGGATCATCCCCTTTTTTCAAACTCTTCAGTGTCCAGAACTTCTGCAGAGCGACGGGTCACGGTCATCATTCTTGTAATACAGCTTTACAAGCAGAGCGCTATGCTGCATTGAGACAGTCATGGTGAATGTCGCAGACGCGAAATGAGGGAAAGTCTTTTTTTTTTCTTTATTGACATTTTGATACCTTACAAACAAGGTAGGCCGGCAGCGACCTATTTAAGCCGCTCCTTGGCCATAGGAAAGACATACAGTACAGCAGGAGTACAGAAAAACAAACATACATGGAGGACAAAAACGGGAGACAAACATAGTAAAAATAAGCGAAGTCGTTCATTGATATATCGGACGGAGAGACACTGATGTACCGACAGGACGACAAACACGAGCACTGCGGCGACGATCTCTGGCGCACGAAGACGCACAGTTCACACAAAAAAGCCGGGGGCCTGCCAGAGGGAACAGGTGAGGGTAGGAGAGAGAGGGGGTGGAGGTTGATGCCAGTGGGAGAGAAGAAGGGAGGAAAGGAAGGGAAAGAGGGTGCCCTGGAGGAAAACCACAGGGGGAGGAAGCGGAGGACCAAAGTTGGTAGGAGGGGTAGATGGAGGGGATGAGGGCATCATCAGGAAGGGAGAGTTGGTGGAAGCCACCTTGGGCAAGGGTATGGAGTTTGGAGAGTTGGAGAACGGGTGGGATGTGGGAGTACAGGCGCTGCAGCAGATGGGTGGGGGGGGGGGGGGAAGGATGGGAGAGACAAGGGGGTGAGGGGGATCAAGTTTGCGGGAGGTGTAAAGGATCCGTATCCGTTTGAGGAAATGGAGGAGGTGTGGGAACGGAATTAAGTCGTAGAGGATCAGTGTGGGAGAGGGGAGGTGGATGCAATAGGCAAGGCCGAGTGCATGGCGTTTCAGGATTTGAAGGGATTTGTAGAAGGTAGGAGGGGCAGCGATCCAGGTGGGATGGGCATAACAGAGGATAGGGCAGGTGAAGGACTTATAGGTGTAGAGGACGGTGGAGAGGTCCAGATCACATTTGCAGCCAGACAGGAGCTTGTGATGGTGGAGTCGGGAGCGTGCCTTAGCTTGGATCGTCCAGAAATGGGGGTCCAGGAGAGGCGATAGTCAAGGGTGGCGCCAAGGTACTTGAGGGTGGGGGTGAGGTTGATAGGACGGCCATAGGTAGTGAGATAGAAATCGAGGAGACGGAAGGAAGGGGTCGTTTTGCCTACAATGATCGCCTGGGTCTTGGAAGGATTGACTTTGAGCAGCCACTGGTTACACCAAGTTGTGAACCGGTCAACATGGGATTGGAGAAGGTGCTGGGAGCGTTGCAGGGTGGGGCCGAGGGCAAGGAAGGCGGTGTCATTGGCGTACTGGACAAGGTGTAAGGGGAATGAAGGCGGCGGCATGTCCACTGTGTAAAGAAGGTAGAGAAGAGGGGAGGTGGTGGAACCTTGGGGCTCACCGGCAGAGGGGTAGAAGGTGTAGGAATCCGTGTTATGGATGGTGACATAGGAAGGGCGATGGGAAAGAAAGGAGGCGATCTGACGGACGTAGTTGATGGGAAGGGCAAAGGTTTGAAGCTTGAAGAGGAGACCGGAATGCCATACATGGTCGTAGGCACGTTCAAGGTCGAGGGAGAGGAAGATGGCGGAGCGACGGGAGTTGAGTTGTTTGGAGAGGAAATGGGTGAAGTGAAGGAGGAGGTCATCGGCAGAAGAGGACGACCGAAAGCCACATTGGGTAGTGGGAAGGAGGCGGTGCTGGTGGAGATGTTAGTGGATGCGTTGGGTGAGGATGGATTCCAGGACCTTGCTGAGGACCGATGTAAGGCTGATGGACGGTAGGAGGAGACAGCAGATGGCAGTTTGTCGGGTTTGAGGAACATCAGGATCTGGGAGGTTTTCCACAGGTTAGGGTAGAAGCCGTTGGACAAGACCACATTATAGAGTCTGGCCAGAGTGGAGAGGAAGGTGGCAGGAGCTTCACGGAGCTGACGATAGGTAACACGGTCATGACTGGGAGCGGTGTTGTGTTTCTTGCGGAGTGTAGATATGGTATGTTGAGTAGTGATCAGGGCATTGATTTCGGTGTGTGTAATGTAGTCCAAGAAATGGAAGCCAGGAGCGAGTGGAGGGGCAGAGGTGTCAGTTCGATTGCGGACATCAGGGAAGAGGGAGTAATCGAACTGGGGATCGTCATGGAGGGTAAAGATATTGGAGAGGTAAGAAGCAAATTGGTTGGCCTTACTAAGGTTATCAGGAAAGGGGTGGTCATCATGAAGGAGAGGGTAGTAGGGGGGGGGGGCTTAGATCCGGTAAGGCGGCGGAAGGCTGACCAGTACTTAGACGAGTTGATAGGTAGGGTAGCACTAAGACGGGTGCATGTCTGTCGCCAGACCCGGCGTTTCTTGGCCGCGAGTAAGTTTCGGACGTGTCGTCAGAGTTGCGGGGGGCGTCGTAGTATGTCCCAGTCACGTGTGTGAAGGAAGGCACTGTATAGACGGCGGAATTCACGGAGGAGGACGGCCTGTGGGGGTAAAGTGGAACGATGCTGGTGGATGGCGACGGTAGGGATGTGGGCCTCCACGGCCTCAGACAAGGTCTGCTGGAGAAAGGAGGTGGCATGGGTAACGTCATCAGGGCGGTAGTAGGCGAGGGGGTGGCTATCGATCCGGGTTGTGAGGGTAACCCAGTAGGCATTCCAGTTGGTAAAGGAATAGTCATGGACATTTTTCGGGAGAGGGTCGATGCGAGGGTCGGGACGGGGTCAACGACCGTCTGATACGGTGAGGAGGACAGGGAGATGGTCACTGCCAATAGGGCCGAGAGGAAAAGACGTGTACGCGGCCTGTTTATATCAACTTCAATGGGTGGCGCGCATGACAGGTATTCTCATTTACGTATTCTGACACATACAGCGCCATCTATTGATCAGTTTTCACACTATTTTCTTCTTCTGCCATACGTTTTTCCCCTTCTCCGATAATATTACGTTGCAATTTGGCGTCATTCTGACCAGTGGTGTTATTTCTACAGCGTTTTGAGAGTTTAATTTTAATTGTAATCACCTTGTTTATTCTGTTGGCTGAATAAAACTACGCCACAGGAGTGAGCGGTATTTGAAAATATTCTCTTTATTTGTCTCCCTTTCCTTTCAAGGTTACTATTTTTCCGTATCTTTCAGAAATTAATTGCCAAGGGCTCAGCAACGAAAATTATGATCCATCTTTCAAGTATATTACTCTGTCTAAACCCGATCGTGACTCAATTATTTGCGCTTTGCTGATTTCATTAACTTTATTTAAGAACCTGAAATTATGCATCACATCTTTCAGAGAGTATCGTTTCAGTTTCTCGCTTATCTAATTTTTCTCGCGGGTATTTTAACCTCTAAGATAGCCATTCACTGTATAAACAAGTACGATATACTTTGTACAAGTAGTTGATGTTATGACTACTTACTATAATTTATTTTATGACATAATTTAATCATATCTTTTGTATGATTCACAAAATTTTTTATGGTATCCCAAAGCGCCAATAATGATAGTGGTCCATCTGAAGTACTAAAGTAACATTTTATTTGTGTGCAAGACTTCTCTTTTGATGGAACTGCTGCATGTCGTACAGCAACATATGTTTAAATAATGTCTCGCACACTTATTTATTATGATAGTTAAACAACGGTCACTAGTCTGTTCAGTGCTGGTAGAGTTCTGAAAGAAAATTTGTGTCGTTATTGTTGCGTATGTAAGGTGCCATACATGTACCCATATTCGATTGTCTTTCTATTGCCCTAAGGAAAAAGGTACCTTAAAGTAATCACGCGCGATTCACATTCAGCATCTTCGCAACATTCCAGTCTCTCCATTTCCGTTATTTGTTTTCCTTGGTGCGTGTTAGATTCAGACTCTTGACTATTGTGAAAAAGATGTCGCCACTTAGATTCTAAATATGTTACATACCCTCCTTCATGGCGATCGAGTTTTGTTTGCTTTAAGACGTTCAGTATGATGGGCGGAGCTGCCAGTCACGGGAATAGCTGGAGAAATGTCGTGGCACCACATTAAGGAGATAAAGGAAAAAAGAGGAAATAAGACGACTGCCCTTCACTCGCTTACACACGACTGAAGGACCCCCGGCCCTGACACGTGCTACTGCTTCGTCAGCAGGCCGTGAACTCGCCTTTCCCTGCGGCATGGTCGCTCATCATTCCATTGTTTGTGCCGTAGTACGAGTGTCGTTGAGTTCATTGATGCAAAGACAGAAGCTGCACTTTGCCTTCTTGACGTGTTACATACACCAAACAAAAAGCCTATCCACACCATAGCGTAGAAAACTCTTTTTCAGTTTCTGGTGTAGAGTTTCAAATCTGTTAGTAATTTCTTCTGTCTGGTGGTAAATTATCTCAACAACAACTGATTGTTTCTGTTGTTGCATGCACTTGTAGGGTGAAAAGTAACAAAGAAAGTTACTGGCTGTAAAAGTTCGACACTTATAAACCTAAAAATTTCGTAGAAAGATCAAGCTGAAGTGTATCATAGAGAACGATATACTGCTTTCTGCATTTGAGCTACGTAAAACACTTAGTGCAGGCGTAGCTTCTCTCGTCTTCAGCTACACGCAATATCTTAGACCAAATCGGAAGCTCACAATTCTTAATAATATGCAGCACGTTTGGCAGATATTTAACTTCGAATATGAAGTTGTGGTGGGAAACATAGACTGTCAGATTTCCATCGTACGTGCTTAAAATAAATTACTGTTACGATAAATGTAGCTATTTAAAATAAATATAGAAAACTCAGCACGTCAATTATAATCTGGAAAACGTACTTTGACTAGTACTAAAAATGACACTAGTAGATCTAGAAGAAGTCTTCGAAGCAACTCTAAGCACATCACATAGCCTCTGACTTCTGGCAAGCTCTTTGCTCGGGGATTCTATCGCCCTGGCACGTGGCAGTCGCACTTATCAGTTGATGTTACCCAATTTTGTGCGCGTTATACAGGGACTTGGCAGTGGCTGATTTGACCTACGGTACACGAGAGCAGATTTCTTAACTCTGGAAAACCTTCCCCGAACATATTATCATTGGTACGATTTGTCACTCGCCTTTCGTCTTCCGCAGAATGTTTATCCTTTTCTAGAGACTAAAATTTAAGCTTAATCCAGAAACAGGAAAACGGAACGTGAAAAGTTGGGCAGTCATTGGGAGCTTTGCCAGCAAACTGGAATATGCAGTTTGTATGGGAAAGCTGGAGTCCCTGTTCAGAATGAGCAGGTGATTTAAAACGAAATTCCAGCATGGTGGAGTAATTGCAGGGCAGTAACTTGTGTTAATCAACACAATGGAAAAACAGCCAAAGTTTCAAATTTCATTTTTGTTTTCTTGCGTCGCGACCCATTTTCAAATCATCTACAAAGTCAAAATGGTATTTCCCAAAATATATGTCAAGGTAATAATCATATACTTATAACAAACTGTAAATGAACAGTTACAGAGCATATAGACATGCTCTGTAACTGTTCATTTGCACTCTGTTATATGTTTGTTATCTTGACATATATTTTGGGAAATACTATTTTGACTCTCTGTATGGTCTGAAAATGGGTCCCGACCCAAAACTAATTATCAAGTAGATAAATGTGAAATTTGCAACTTTGGCTGCTTTTCCGTTGTAGTCACGTGATTTATAGGTGTCTATGAGTATTGCATTAAATCCACCATGCCTCAGTCGTGGGTATAATTTAAGTGTGAACAAAATGTGAGATTTTAGTGACGTTTACAGAGCAATGACACAAATACGCCATTTGCACCCCCCACCTCCCTCCCTGTACAAAGTCAAACAAGAGTAGCAACTTCAGAAGAGGGCCTGTCTGACCTTAAACACTCGTCAGATTCCTGCAATGCTGCAGTTTCAAGACAAACTGTGCGTCTGATGTTCCAAGCAGTACATCTGCTTTCGATATGTCAGGTTACCGCATATACCGGATGATTGATTGTGTAATCAGCTATACGGTAAGTGAGCCTTGAATTAATGGCTGAATGTAGTCACAGGGTAAATTTTATTCGTGTTTTTAGGATGAGTTTCTTTGCGCGTTCTCTGGAGGGAAACACTAGCGAATAAAATTACAGTGGAAAGGAACAAGGTAGGTGAGAGTGTGGCCTGTAGGTGGGGAGGCGTGTTGGATGGATGTACAGAGCCTCACGTCTTTGTTGGTGGTGGGAAAAATTCTGTAAAAAATAATAGTCAAGAAGATGAATTACTCTGCCCACATGTGGGAATTTTCAAGTGTGCGACTCGTCCAGGGCGATCTCTTCTTGAGTGATACGGCTCCCTGGAGTGAGCTGCTCTGCTAGATTAATTTCTTATGCATTAAGGTATCCACCTCATAAACTGCCCAACGAGTCTCACGATCAAAATTCTGTAGAGGAGGGGGACAAATTTCAGACTCTCATCGTCTAGGACTCTTCCAGATCTCTGCAAATATTTTTCTAAGGGAGAGGATTTACTGTTGATAAAGTGTATAATCGCCTCATAGAGAGCAGCCATTCGTATGAAGCAGCTGCGGTAACCACATACGCTATGAACAGTTCTATTACAGTGAAGGAGATATTTTCCGGTGCACTTATTTGGTAGAACATCTACCTTTGGTTTCACATATTTTGTAGCATACGTTTTGGGGACAGTTACATGTTAGCAGGTGATTAAGCTTTAGCTGATTCTGTGACCCCGCCCCTCTCCTCACATTCTGCTGAGTGTGCTTAATCATTTTGAACAACAGTATATTTCTGCGCTGAATTAATCCCTCCTCACACGTCAAAAATTGCGCCTTTTAAAAGCTCAACTCAACGGTCTCGGCTTTGTCCTAAGTTCTACAGCGAAAGCTTTGGAGGGTTATCGTTTCAATAATAATGCCTCCAAAACTGTCAATTTTACTTTAGTTTATTTCTAAAGATGAAACTTCTTTTTCCATTTGTTTCCCAACGTGTCTCATTGTCACGTTGTTAGCTCTGTCAGTCGGCGAATATCACCTGGTTTCGTTATCTAATTTGAAGGTCCATTTCTTTATCAACACTTGTTCCACAAGTCCACAATTTTGATGTTGTAACGAAACACCGTTACTTCTTTATTGAAAACCATGTTAGTCAGCCAAAGCCTGCAAAACATTACTCTCCCACTCTGTCACGTATTATAGGCTCACTTTTTCATCAGATTTCTGAGAACTTATACGGTAACAAATTCACAGTCCTTTTCCTTGCAAAGTACTCGGATGATTTTCTTCACTCGTAGCTGCTAATATTTACTAGCGTGTTTTTAATTTAGGGGAGGCGGGCCGCAGTCTGTGAAGTAATGTATAATGTATGAAACGGTCAAGAAATAGCTGGTTTACATTGCTGTAGTTGCCACTAGCGTAATGTTGACTGCATCCTGTTCATATCTAATTCGTCTCCGTTGGATGTGACTGCTAATTTTAGATTACGCGACTGTACCTCTATTACCAGACGGTTCACGGTGCACGACTGCAGTCGCAGGTTGCCTATCTAACGCCTTCTAGAGGCAACAAACATTTTATTTTCATATTTCATAAAACTGCTGGCCGAATTTAAAAAAAAATTATAATGCTGTCATAATCTACTCATTAAAAAGTATGATCTTGTATTAAAGGTATAACATAGTAAGACGATTATTACAGTAAGAAACTGTGTATATGTATTGTCGCAGCATACCAAGATTACATTCTTCCAGTTCATCATCACTTGGAACAAACTTTATACATTATTTCATACTTTTTCTAAACTCTTCCTTGCTTACATGCTTAAAGTTAAATATTTAATAGATTAACTGATTTGTAAAGTAATCAGAAGTATGAAGCTGTTTTATACATTGGTGGTAATGCATATTGTCTTAGCATGTTTCAATGAATACTCCACAGATATTTGCCTAGCGTTCAAAATCACGGAAGTTTAGTTCTCATGAGTAAGATATGAGATGCTGCCATTAGGTATACGTGTGCCTTATAACCTTCAACGACAATTCTGCTCGAATTAAGCGAGGTATTGTTGGGTCATGGACTTTGGTGGATCTCAGACGTTTATTTGTCTTCTGGACACCATCTCACAATAAGTGTTGCTGTCATCAGACCAAAATAGGCTATTATTTAAGCCATTAGTTACTATAAGTTATATAGTTAGATGACGATCGTTTTGGCCTTCGGAAAAGTAAAGGCACTCGAGAGGCAGTTCTGACGTTGCTGTTGATAATGGAAGCAAGACACTTTCGACCTGCAAAAAGTGTTCGACAGTGACAAATGGAGCAAGATATTCGAAATTCTGAGATAAATGAGAGTAAGCTGAAGAGAAAGACGGGTGATATGCAAACATGTACAAGGATCAACAGGGAACAGCATGACTGGAAGGCCAGGAACGAAATGCTCGGGTTAAGGAGGGTGTCAGAGAGAGATGCAATCTTCCCGTCCTACTGTCCAGTCTACACATCGAAGAAGCCATGACAGAAATAAAAGAAACGTTCAAGAGCGGAATTAAAATTCAAGGTGAAAAGATGTCAATGATACGATTCACTAATGACATTGCTATCCTCAGTGAAGAAGAATTACAGGATCTGTTGAGTGGAATGAATAGTCTAATGAGTACAATATATCGATTGAGAATATATCGATGAAAGACGGTAGTAATGAGAAGTAGCAGAAATGAGAACAGCGAGAAACTTAATATCAGATTTGGGGATCACGAAGTAGACGAAGTTAAAGAATTCTGCTATCAAGGGAGCAAAATAACCAATGATGGACGGAGCAAGGAGGATATAAAAAGCAGATTAGTAGTGGCAAAAAGGGCATGCCTGGTCAAAAGAAGTCTGTTAGTGCCTAGAGAGGCCTTAATTTGAAAAAGAAATTTCTAAGAATATACGTTTGGAGCACACCATTGTATGGTAGTGAAACATGGACTGTGGGAAAACCGGAACAGAAGAATATCGAAGCATGTTACAGACGAATGTTGAAAATTAGGGGGACTGGTAAGATAAGGAATGAGGAGGTTCTCAGCAGAAATGGCGAGGAAAGGAATGTATGGAAAACACAGACAAGAAGAAGGGATAGGATGATAGGACATCTGTTAAGAAATCAGGGAATAACTTCCATGTACGATAAGGAGCTGTAGAGGATAAAGGTGATAGATGAAGACAGAGATCGGAATAAATGTAGAAAATATTTGAGGGCGTAGGTTACAAGTGCTACTCTGAGATGAAAAGGTTGACACAGGACAGGAATTCATGACGGGCCGTATCAAACAGGTCAGAAGACTGATGGCTAAAAAGGGATGAAGGTTATGGAACACCTCGCGAATGTAACCTGCACAGAAAAAGGGAGAAGAAGACTGTATCACGGTATCTGGTTTCGCTGTTCATAGGACCTAAAAGAAAATGGCGACGCAGAGATTAGTGATTGTGAAGCTCCAGAGAAATTAGCCACTCGATAGCACCAAGTTGCGGGCCCTTGTGTTGTACCCATTGAAATCTATTCTGATTACGCAATAAAACTGGTTTCTCTTCTAGTAGCTGTTTACCGAAGGTCAATGCGACTGGAAAAAGTTACTGGTAGTTCCAGTTTTTAAGAAATATCGCAGGTCACATGTAGAAAACTAAAAACCTGTTTCATTGACTTTCATTCGTTAGCAAATTACTGGTCGTCTGTTATATTTTTTTATTACATTTTTGAAGACTAGGGAACTCTGTCGAATCTGCAAGATTGGAAAGCGTTAAATACGACTGCAGGTTGTAGCTAGAGGTAGCGCAATGAAGTGTGATAGGAGCGCTGGTAGTCACGATACCTCAATGACACAATGGATGATATGAATCAGAATATTCGCTAACGATATTCTTTTGTACAGAGACGTGTCATTGGCAGAAAAACGTGCAAAAAAGCTAGCAGATTTAAAAAAGCTTTGCAGTTGTCTCACAAAATAAGGAAATGTAATGCAAGCAAATGGACGACAATACCGTATATTATTTCGCATTTCATATGCGAAATGTTGTTACATTGTTACACATACAGCTCTGCTACTTAGAAACTAAAGCAGGCTGTATATTTTCATTGTTTATCATAAACATTAATCCGTAATTTTATTTAATGGTGGTTTTCAGGGAAATTACATTTGTCAGCTAATTTTTTAATGACTATTATAACACTATTTACAAAATTTAACGACATACTACCTCAAGTAATTACTAAACATCGATCTTTTTGTTCTACTTACATCCTAGGTTTCAGACTACAGCATGTGCTAACAGTAATAATGATAATAATTATCACCTTCAGAACCAGTTTGAAATTTTTGAATTCAAAACATATTCCCCCAGATTTGGGTCCCCGGCATGAGTATAGCGTTTCCGCAATCCGGGAGTCCTTGACCACGCTAAACAGACCAAACGCCGCGATTTCAACATTTCCTTAAAAATACCCACTAATCATCAAAGGTTTTACACTTGTTTTACGTTCTAACAGCACCGTCATTAGCTTCGTATTTCCTTCGGCAAGGAGGTTACCTCTATGACTCCAAAAACACAACGACGAGCGTCCAGTCTTCTTCTTGTGTCCTTTGTCGCTCTGCTGTACTGCAGCATGTCGCGGAATACAGCCCTGGCGTTCACAGAAGTTGTAACTCCCGGAACTCCCGAACGCGTATCACCCCACGACATGCAGCTCAGTACGGTTAGTTATTTCTGGTGACTCCGATAGTCTCCTCCCTTTTCCCTTAAGGCGAATCTCCAACTCTCTCTTCGATACTTTCTCGGCTATTTTGTGAAATTTACACTATAATAATTTGTCCCGTTCGATACTGTGCATTGTTCCATCTTCTATTTCAACTCTTTCTCATTCCGCAATGTCTGTTGTGAAAGCAGCGCGAAACAAGGAGTATGGTTACTGTTTTATTGAGTTAAAGCGTTGGTGTCGAAGATATCTTTAGTAAAATCCGCCAGTGGACGCTTAACAAGTTGAGACTCACGAAAATGTTCGCAAAATATCAGTCGAGGAATCGAGGAATATATTATTTCCGTCGAGACACCTTTACCACCAAGTTCTGCTGCGCGCTAGATGCTGAGGACTGTATCCGGTTCTGTGACGTGCTGTGGGAATGCCTCTGTGCTTGTAAAGTCCATCTCGGCTACAGGAACTGCTGATGGTGGAGGCAGCAGAGGTGCAGAAAACCCTGATGAATTCACGAGTGTTCAGTTCCAGTCATGGTCGGCATGTTCCACCGGAATCGATTGCTGTAATGATGCGGACTGCCTGACTGTTAGGGCCGTAGCTGGTCGCGGCTGCAGGTCAGCCACCTGCCTCCAGCCGTGACTAAAAATATCGCTCAACCTGCTTCTCAATAGGCTGGGCCGGAATCCACATACGTTAGCAAACGTGGGTTGTTGAGTATACAAGTGGTCCCCGATACGGAGCAACTGCTGGTGGTTACAGACGATGCAATTAAAGTATGGAAAGATTTTGACAACCTTGAGTTGTGAGTCACTGGATGCATTTTGTGAAGTGCACAATTAATTTATGGACGCTTAAAACAAGTTGCCAATCTATAGCCCACTTTGAAAGCTTATCAACACTAAGGTAAAGTTGCATACCAATTTGCCAAAAGCGTAATGGGCATCATCTTCTAGGGATGCAGCCACCATTGCTTTCGTCAGCTGTGTTTTGATTGTGCGGGTAAGCTTCTAGATTTAAGAATTGGATGTAGGTCAGAGTAGAGGGATTTTCTAGTCTTAGTCCCGTTCCTATTAGAGAAATTTCCTTATTGCACTGAAGCAAACTGTAGGTTACTTTCAGTAATTGTAGCACAAAGAGTGCCCTCTACTAAAAAAAGAAATCTTCTCCTAGGCCGTACTTCAAATGGCTCTGAGCACTATAGGACTCAACATCTGAGGTCATCAGTCCCCTAGAACTTAGAACTACTTAAACCTAACTAACCTAAGGACATCACACACATCCATGCCCGAGGCAGGATTCGAACCTGCGACCGTAGCGGTCACGCGGTTCCAGACTGAAGCGCCTAGAACCGCATGGCCACACCGGCCGGCCCCAAGGCCGTACTGTTAGCTCTGAGTTAGACGACATTTTGACAAGACTTCCCAGTACATTCACTTAACGAGCACACAATGTTTAGTTTAATCTTAATTAATGTAAACGCGGTTCCTACAAGCAGTACATACGGGGGTGCAGTATTGTTACTTGCACGAGTTGACTGACTAGAGTTGTGAGTCACTGGATGCATTTTGTGACGTGCACAATTAATTTATGGACGCTTAAAACAAGTTGCCAATCTGTAGCCCACTTTGAAAGCTTATCAAGACCTGATTGGATATTTTTGCAGATCTACTCCATTACAAATACCTGGACCATATTCACATTTCTACAGTTACTATTGTCTGCCAGGTCACTCATTAATTTTTCTACATTTTATTTATTTAACATGATATGATTTGGACCATTAGACGCTCTCCTTTTTTTACCTCTTACTTTCATCAGAAATAACAGTTTTAATTTGACAAACAGTATTAAAATGATTTGAATGTCTGAAGTGACAATGTGTGTTAATAATACTGACAGTGAACTAATAAAGTTAACATTAACAGTACTTCTACTACTGCAGCTGCTGCCACTGATGGTGATAATAGCAATAATAATAATAATAATAACAATGATAGTGGCAGATATAAAACGAATTACAGGTGCACAAGATAGATGTTTTCTGATACAGCAAGTTCTGGGAAAAGGTTCAAATGGTTCAAATGGATCTGAGCACAATGTAACTTAACATCTGGGGTCATCAGTCCCCTAGAACTTAGGATTCGAACCTGCGACCGTAGCGGTCGCGCGGTTCCAGACTGAAGCGCGTAGAACCTCTCGGCCACACTGGCCGGCCTGGGAAAAGGAAATTTAAGGGAGACTGCACCAATAAGAGTACAGGGAAAAGAAGATCTGTGTGGAAAGAAGGCTGTACAAGGGCAACGAGTGCGTACAGGGACAATGGTAATCCTTATTGCTGCTTTAGTAGATGGGTCATTAAGTTTCTTCTGAAGCTGGAGATGTTATTCAGTTTATTTGCAGTATGAACAGTAAGGACCCACACACATACATCTCTGACTCTCCATCCAAAACAACATACTGTGTCCTCCTTACTATATGTGATCAATCCACGCAAAAATTTCGTTTGATATATAATTATGCTTTTGTTATAAGCGTTGGTGTGACAGTGAGTCAGAAGCTTTTGAGAAGTCAAGAAATACTGCATCCACATGTTTGTCTTGATCTATGAAAAGGATTCACGAGATGCGTTAATAAACGCCTTGTACTAGAACTATCTTCAAATACAAACCCTTGAGCTGAAAGTGTAAAATGTCAATGGATAAAATTCGGTAATACTGTACAATACGCTTTATTCAAATATGTGATGAGCAGAGTTGTAAGGAATAGGAAAGACCTGCCGTGGTTCAATAGCTATT
Source organism: Schistocerca piceifrons (assembly GCF_021461385.2). Taxonomy (NCBI): domain Eukaryota; kingdom Metazoa; phylum Arthropoda; class Insecta; order Orthoptera; family Acrididae; genus Schistocerca; species Schistocerca piceifrons. The sequence continues at coordinate 923,025,674 of NC_060138.1, forward strand.
TTATAAAGTTGCTAAAAGAGCAACTAGCTCTTGCTCACAATTTTAAAAGAACCTGAGACTCTGTCAAGAGAACCAGAACGAAACCTTTGTGAGCGAAGGGAAAGCTATTCGAGAAGAGTTCAGTGAATTCGAAAGTGAAATTCTGTCTACCGATCTGAAGAAAAATGCTAAGAAATATTGGTCAGTAAATACACCACAGTTTATCTTTCCGGTCGCTCAGTGTTCTTGCTAGCATAGAAAAGGAGAATGATACAGAGATAGACGAATACTGAAATTTCTTGAGTGAGGAAGCTCGTATACCATTCCTTCAATAGCTGCATGACTCTCTGAACGACAGATGTTTAGATAACTAACCGCAAATAGAAAATTAACCAGGATTGATCATCAGGGCACTGGACTTAACGAGAGAACTGTACCTATCAAATAACATACTTACCTCTTGGCAGCAGGTTGTCATATCGTTGGGGAAACTAACCATCCCAAACCAAAGGAAGATCGATAGAGGTAATGACAGTTTTCAAGAAATATGGTCGCACTGATGAGCATCTCTAGAAGCCTATACCGATGATGTGAAATTATTATAAAAGAATGTAGCACAGTTTGCAGACGCAAATTATGATGTTCTAGAAGATCAAATACCCATTCTTTAGTAACCAATATGGATTCCCCGAGTAGCGATCTTATGAATTTCTGCATCAATTTAAGTAGATACCAACAGAACGCGGAACCCAAAGTTACGTTGTTCTCTTTGACTTTCGGAAGATATTCGATACAGTTTCATACTGAATCCACACTACATACACCTACCCAGCATTGTGATTCGGATGAAGACTTTCACGCTCACATAACACAGCAAGTTGTTGTCAGAGAGAAGAAATTGCCAGATGTGAACGTAGCAACGGACGTTCCCCAAGTAAACATTATAGGACCGTTGCTGTTGACGATTTCCGTCTATATCAGAACTCTGCAATTCACATTTAAGTGCTTGGCTGTGGGTTCACAGTACCACTTTCAGACTATTTTCCGATCGTTCCACTCTCGAACAGCACATGGGAAAAATGAACACCTAAATCTTTCCTTGGGAACCCCAGTTTATCTTATTTTATCAAGATGGACATTTCTCCCTAAGTAGGTGAGCGTCAACAAAATATTTTTGCACTCGGAGAAGAAAGTTGGTCACTGCGACCCCCGCTCCGCCCAAGTAGCTTGCTTATCGTATACATGACAGTCCCTCCTCTGTTCCGTGATAACGTGATAATACAAAACGAGCTATCCTCGTTTCTCCTTCGAACTTTCTCGACACACTCCATCAGTCCTGTCTGACAAGGTTCCCATACCGCGTTGCAATACTCCAGAAGAGGACGGTCAAGCGCAGCGCAGGCAATCTGTCTAGTTTGTTGCATCTCCTAAGTGTTCTGCCAATAAAATGCAGGCTTTGCTTCGCTTTACCCCCTACGTTTGCTATGTGATGATTTCAGGTTAAGTTGTTTGTGATTGTAGTCCCTAAGATTTAGTTAAATCGAAAATCTTTAAATTTGTATGATTTATCGTGTAACGGAAATTTAACGGAATTTTTTTAGTAATCACGTGGAAGAACTGACACTTTTTATTTGCAGGTCAACGTCCCTTTTGCACGATACAGATATCTTTTCTAGATCATTGCGCAATTCGTTTTGATCTTCGGACGACTTTACTAGACAGTGAACCATAGCATCATCTGTAAGCCGTCTAAGAGGGCTGCTCTGATCTACAGTACTAAATAGCTAATACAGTGCATGCTGCACGGTCCAGTTGCATGTTGCCTATCAAACGGCTTCTAGGGCAACAAAAATGCTATTTTCAATCTCTCATGTATTTACTTTACTTACTTTACACGATCAGATCGAGAGGACCGCGCACAGGTAAAAGGTTCCTCTTATATTGGATTCAGTCTTGTGCCTTTTATCACCGATCACCTTCTAAGCCGGTCTGGACTTCAAAGGCCATCGGTGTTTATCCATCCGAGCGCCGTATCTTGGACACACAAGCCGCTTGCTTCTCATCAGGCCTACAAAGTTTACTCTGTTTCAGATTTCATCCATCTCACAATTATGTCGGAACCACAATTCTCCAGCAGCCTAATCTGATACCGGGTGATAGATCTTCCTTAAGACTTTTCGCTCGAAAATCTTTTTCCGGACTTTCTCATATTTACATACCAAATTAAGCAATTTAAAGTGTGGTCATGATCTATTCAATAAGAGGTATAATCTTTAGTGAAAGGTTTAACACTGTAACCCAAGTACACTACTGGCCATTAAAATTGCTACACCACGAAGATGACGTGCTACAGACGCGAAATTTAACCGTCAGGAAGAAGATGCTGCGATATGCAAATGATTAGCTTTTCAGAGCATTTAAACAAGGTTGGCGCCGGTGGCGACTCCTACAACGTGCTGACATGAGGATAGTTTCCATCTGATTTCTCATACACAGAGTGGCCGAACGGTTCTAGGCGCAACTGTCTGGAACCGCGCGACCTCTACGGTCGCAGGTTCGAATCCCGCCTCGGGCATGGATGTGTGTGTTGTCCTTAGGTTAGTTAGGTTTAAGTAGTTCTAAGTTCTAGGGGACTGATGACCTGAGAAGTCCCATAGTGCTCAGAGTCATTTGAACCATTTTCTCACACACAAACAGCAGTAGATCGGCGTTGCCTGGTGAAACGTTGTTGTGATGCCTCGTGTAAGGAGGATAAATGCGTACCATCACGTTTCCGACTTTGATAAACGTCGGATTGTAGCCTATCGCGATTGCGGTTTATCGTATCGCGACATTGCTGCTCGCGTTGGTCGAGGTCCAGTGACTGTTAGCAGAATATGGAATCGGTCGCTTCAGGAGAGTAATACGGAACGCCGTGCTGGATCCCAACGGCCTCGTATCACTAGCAATCGAGATGACAGGCATCTTATCCGCATGGCTGTAACGGATCGTGCAGCCACGTCTCGATCCCTGAGTCAACAGATGGGGACGTATGCAAGACAACAACCATCTGCACGAAGAGCTCGACGACGTTTGCAGCAGCATGGACTATCAGCTCGGAGACCATGGCTGCGGTACCCTTGACGCCGCATCACAGACAGGAGCGCCTGCGATGGTGTACTCAACGACGAACCTGGGTGCACGAATGGCAAAACGTCATTTTTTCGGATGAATCCAGGTTCTGTTTACAGCATCATGATGGTCGCATCCGTGTTTGGCGTCATCGCGGTGAACGCACATTGAAAGCGTGTATTCGTGATCGTCATACTGGCGTATCACCCGGCGTGATGGTATGGGGTGCCATTGGTTACACATTTCGGTCACCTCTTGTTCGCATTGACGGCACTTTGAATAGTGGACGTTACATTTCAGATGTGTTACGACCCGTGACTCTTCCCTTTATTCGAACCCTGCGAAACCCTACATTTCAGCAGGATAATGCATGACCGCATGTTGCAGATCCTGTACGCGCCTTTCTGGATATAGGAAATGTTCGACTGCTGCCCTGGCTAGCACATTCTCCAGATCTCTCACCAATTGAAAACGTCTGGTCAATGGCGGCCGAGCAACTGGCTCGTCACAATACGCTTGTCACTACTCTTGATGAACTATGGTATCGTGTTGAAGCTGCATGGGCAGCTGTACCTGTACACGCCATCCAAGCTGTGTTTGACTCAATGCCCAGGGGTATCAAGGCCGTTATTACGTCCAGACGTGGTTGTTCTGGGTACTGAGTTCTCAGGATCTGTGAACCCAAATTGCGTGGAAATGTAATCACTTGTGAGTTCTAGTATAATATATTTGTCCACTGAATATGCGTTTATCATCTGTATTTCTTCTTGGTGTAGCAATTTTAATGGCCAGTAGTGTATTTACATGCAAAATTTAGCAATTTAAAGTGTTGTCATGATCTATTCAATAAGAGGTATAATCTTCCGTGAAAGGTTTAACGCATTAACCCAAGTATTGTAGTTAGAAATTGTTTGTATTTCTTGAGGCAGCGTAACTCATGACGTGCAAATCAGCCACACCTGTATTCATCCAATGTTTGAGAATGAGAGCACTTAGCGCCTTACAACAAGCTTTACACATAATTTCAAAACATTTCGAAAGTTTTTATAGCTAACCTCCTCTCCACTCGCACCTCCCCCCTGCCCCCCACCCACCCACACACACACACACACACACACACACACACACACACACACACAAAATTAAAAAAAGGAAAACGGTTTATAGCTTAATATATTTTCTCTGTTGATGCCGTAAAACTCCTGCAACAACTATGACATTTTAATTTATTGCTTCTTTACTACTAATTCAATTTGCAACAAATTTTGCACATAAAATCCACAAGTGCCACTGAATTTACCTGAAAAATTGTATCATTGTACGATACACAATTCAGAAGATATGACGTCATTACACTGATAGGCGAGAAAGACTGGCTTTTCTTAAAGCAGAGCTATTGAAGCTGTTCTATACATGGCAGTTAAAATCTTTAAAGAGTCAAGCTTTGGGGAGTTACCGGTTGTCTCCTAAATCGTTTATACAGATTAGGAAAAGCAGAGGGGTTGTAATACTTTCTTGGGGAATCCAGATAACTTCTCGTCAGTTACTACAAACTCGTCTGACGAGAAGTAACGAATCTAGTCGCACAACTGAGACCATGCTCCATAGGTCCTACTCCACCTATCATTTCGTAATTTTGGTGTCCAGACTAGCTTTTTCTTTCTCATCCATTTTTTACTGTAGTGCCTTTATATATATTTGATTACTTTATTTATTTTGAAATTAACTAATATGTTTTATACTCGATATGGGGTACTAAGTAAATTAAATCTGTGTGTGTTCAATTTTTTATACTGTAACAAGAAAATTATTTTTTATGTTATATACAGCACCTGCGCATGTAAACCATGGATTATAATACCCTTTCCTGTAATAGCGGCTTGCTCATGAATACACGAAACAAATTAGATAAATGCTGCCGCCATATTATGTTACTAAAAAATACTACACTGCCTCAGGCGTTAGCTTTCTCGTTACACAGTTTCCCAATTTACATTATACACAAGTAAGTAAATAAGGTTGGTGAAAGCACCCTTTCCCTCAGTTATAAGTTGTGAACTGTTTTCCATCAACCAATGATCACGTTCTGTTTTGAGCTAAAGATATGGAACCAATAGGTCGTTAATAGCTTGTCTATGAATGAAGATCATTACACCATTTCAAAATTCTGAATCAAATTACGTCAATACGACCTTCTCACAGTCCCGAAGCCCACTGAAACTGTAAAAATATCTGGTATAAGTCCTCCGATCTGCTTAATGGCAATACAAACTTCTCCGATGAAAGCGGTTACTTCACCATACTAGGTCTCATCATCAACTAGTTAACGCCCCATTGCTTGCAAAATAAATAGCGCTTCCATTATTCTGTAACGATATTGTACAAATGACAATAACAGTAAAACCACTTCCTCCTTATTCCGAGACCAGAACCGCCTCTCTGTGGACTCGAGTGCTGAATATACCATACTCTTTTCAGCACGTCGCAGGAATTCCGCACGACAACGAAGGCGACGCCATTCCTCCCTCACATTGACATACAGTTACTAAAAAATGTACAATACAATAAAGCAAGTACTCACATTGTTATCATTTTCATTATGTACGTAAGAAAGTGCGGCTCATAAACCCGTGACATGCTCAAGAATATTTTATCTTTTTTGGAGTGACACAACGTCGGCTGCTGGGACAAAGGACTCCTCCAGACTTTCTTACGCATTGTAATATTCATATGGACATATATATATATATATTGGTCCTACATATTCTCTAATGTCGACGACTTTCTCTCGTAGTAATTTACATAACGTTTCTCTCTTTTTATAGCTGAGAAAAAAACGTTCTCTTAATTATTCTCCGTGTGAATGTCCATGTCTTTCTATCGTAAACCTACACAGGTAGCATACTTACTGTAGATTTTCCGCATCATACCGATGGTAAACGTAGTTTTGAAATCTCTGTTTAGCTCACTTAAGGTATTTTTAATCCCTTTTTACTGACATTCGTGTCCATGCTGTTACTTTCTTCAGTTGCTCTGAATACCAAAATTCATCAACTGATTTCTCCCCTACTTATAATTAACTGTGCCTTGATTTATTTTTATTCTGATAAACCTCTGTGTCAATAAAATGTGAACGTAAAATACCTCAATGCAAACTCATAGTTTATTAAAAGGAAAAAATCAGAATCATAAAACGTTGAACTATGGTATGTTAAAGTTAAAAGTAATAATAAAAACAATAACAATATTGATAATGAACATAATTTAGAAAGCTCAATAATGAAACAAGAAAAGTGAAGTTTTCGACCATGTTCTACTGTTAATAATCATCTTATCATACGCGTGGAATTATTTGCAAAAACAATGGAAACTCCAAATAAGATACAAAGTATGCCTGCTATAACTGTACATTAGACATGAAAACAAAAATGTATCCTGTAGTTTGGTCTCCTCGCATTTCAGTAAATTTAAAACTAAGAGGTACCTCTTGTACCTCTTGAATAGCCAGGATTCTAGCTACATCCTATGTCTTTAGTTTGTTTTCGTATATGTATCCTAATGCCGCAGTAGCCATCGTAATTAAAGAAAATGCGTACCGAGTGTGCCGAAAACTGATGACTAGCGACACTGTACAATAGAAAGCACTGTAGTCCTTATGAGCATAGCAGCAAATGGCTGTTGCCGAATGTTAAAGCTTTTACTGGTGTGGGATTGATGCAATCTACTACTGTTTGTGTAGAAAGTCCTCCATTCCGTCTGTTCTTAGGGAACCAGTGCATTCATGGCCCTTTACATTGTCTCCAGACCTTTCCGTACAAGACTTGCTGGGAAGTTGGTGTCGGGTTGTCGCCGACGATATCGACTGCTGCTGACCTTTGGCACTGCGCCTACCATCTTCGAACGCATCTTCGCAGCAGCGTTAAGGGTACACGCACTTCTGTGTCTACCGGCTAACTGATTCTTCTTCATGGGACATATTTCGGTGGATCACATTTCAGTATTGACAGATAGCGAAACACTTTTCTGCATCTAAGTGATTATCGTTAAGTGGGGAACCATGCGTGTGAACCTGTCCCATTTGCTGTACTCGTATGACGTGAAGTGATAGATGCCAGAAAGGATCCATTATTTCCCGGGCCGGATATCGTTGTTACATGAAGAACACACTGAAACGTGCATACATATCAGCAGATAGTGAGCTTGAATTCCAAATTCTTTCTACGCCTTCTTGGGATTTAACTTCTCGGAGACAGCTAGTTCCTTAGAGAAAAAGACCTTCTGTGCTTTTTTCATGGGAGCAGCTATGAAATGTAAAGAGGCTACACATTGCTTAATTGTGATTATAATCTGTAATAATTCAAAAATTAAAGTTTCGCTGCCTTATGCATCTATACATATTATGTAAATGAATGTTCTCCACGGCGTTTTTCTGTATGTATGTGAAGACTAATCTCAGGAGCTACTGTAGAGATTTTGATACGGTTTTCACTAAATGTACACTGATCAATGAGGAATTTTTGTGTGTATAATTTATAACCGCTCCAGCGGATAAGTCGTCCGGCCCTAGATACTTACAAGGGAATATTCCCAGGTGTAAACAAACGATCTTGATAAACTTGGTGGGTATGTAGAGAGCTCAAAATAATGCAATAATTATTTTTCGTTTCTCTCCAATTTCACTTTTAAGGGGTAAAACACATACCGAAAGATAATTTAGAGTATTAAGTTTAGAGGGCATTTTTCGAAACCATGACATATAACAAATGTGTTTCATATAACAGTTGAAATTTAACTAAAATTACTGAAAGCTGTATAAGTAGATTTTGTAATAATTTGAAATTCTGCAAACTACTCACTCCATCACTATTCATCAATTTTGAAAAGTCAAAATTTTTGTTACAACAGAAATTGAGGAAACTTTACACCACATACATCCACGTGCAATGAAGCTGGTTCTGATATACCATTTTTAGAAAATAATTTGTAGGCCTACACAGCGTGCTGTTGGAGTATTTTCAGATAACAGATAAACGTTCATTATTGTTGTAATTACGTGTTTTCCTTATTTTTCGTTTGTGATTTAAGTCGTTATTTACATTTATTTATTTTTGTTATTTAGTTTACCATTTAAGATACCTGTATTTTCTTAACTGTAGGTAATGTGTAACTCATAATTAAGATAAAAAATCATTGCAGTGCTGCTAATAAATAAGGAAATGCTTAGAACATAAAATGAACGAGGTTTCTTCACATTCTACAAACATTGGGGAACACAATGTAAAACAAAATTCAGCAGGATTTCAAATTCTGGCGGGTGATCCCCCAAATATTCTGATTTGTTATCAGGCATATTTCAGTACATTGGAAAACCTTGCCGAAGATCATACCCGAAAAGAAGAAACTTGTTCATGTGGGATCCCAAGAGGCTCAACGGGACAGGTACATCCATTGAATGTAAACGGCGTGCGATGTTGGAAGAACTTTGTGAAAAGATTTTGAACTCCAGTACTGTTGAATGATTATGATGTCAATCATCACTTGAGAAACAGTATAATTAAGCTGCAGTCACTAGTAAAAAATCTGTTCCCTTCGCCAAGGTTTTCCAGTGTACTGAAAGATGCGTGGCTCAAATCACGATATTGAGAAACCTGCTGAATTTTATTTTAAACAGAGTTGTCCGTGCTGAGTAGTATGTGAAGAAATTTTGTTCATTTTATGTGCTTGGTTTCAAAAAAGTTATGTTTTAAGCGTTTCTTTACGTATCGGCATTATTGTTATGTTTTTTTCTCATAATAATGAGTTATATATTGTTTTCAGTTAACAAAATACACGTATCTGGAACGATGAACTATAAAACAAAGCAAAAAAACACAAAAGTAAAATGTAAAACAGAAAGTTGAAACTCAAACGAAAAGAAGTGAAATAAATAATTAGAGTAATAGTGAAAATACTCCGAGATAGCACATTGTGTAGGCCTATACATAATTTTCCAAATACGGTATTTCAGAAATCAGCTTTATTACACATGATTGTATGTGGCGTGGAAGTTTCTTTAATTTAGTTGTAACATAAGTTTTCGTTTTTCAAAATTAATTAATAATGGTGGGATATTTTGCAAAATTTTAAATTATTAATATTATTAATTTTCCAAAACGTCACTTATATTTCAACTTTTGTATGTAGCACATTTTAGTGTATCATGGTTACGAAGATATCCCCTCTAAACCTAATATTCCAGATTACCTGTCGCAATACGTTTTACCCCTTAAAACTGAAAATGGCCAAAAACGAAAAAATATGTATCGCATTATGTTGACCCCTCTACATACTGAATCTTCATATTTTTGCGGCGCAATTTAACTAATAGAGATAGCGGCTTCAGCTTGGATAAATCATGGAATCTGTAATAAACTCACAAAGACGTCGCGATGGTGCAGCTCGCAGTGATAAATCAATGTCACCGAGTGGATCGACCGCGCAGCCATAGGTCTAATTCCATGCATATGTCATATCTCTTTGCCGCCAATAAACGTCTGCGGCGCCTTGTGTCTTTATGGCCGCAAGCGCAGTGGTGCTGTCCGCAGGTTTAAAAGGACGGAGCAAGTCTCTCTGAAGGTGGCTGGACGGTATAAAGTCCAAATATTCGAAGAAGAAGTGAAATTTACGCGGCTGCACGCCAGAAATTCTATGAAACATTCCTCAAGATGGTTTATTTACACTTCGGAATACTCCCCTGTTAGTGCGAAACCTGGGACGGTCACTAGTAACATCCAAGTAGGAAATGAGCATTTTAAGAGCATCTTCAACCTTAGGTTCAACGATTACGAACGGAAGTTTCGGTGTCACACTATACGCAAAGAGGAACAGCGTATTTATCAAAAAAGCTGTTAGGAATCGGTTGACTATTCTGATTAGATGCACTTGGGAGAAACAATTTCTCAAAGACGAAGACGCGTATTTAGGCGATCGCTTTTAAATATACGCTGAAGAGCTTGTATGCACGGGTGTTTCAGATTTACAATGAAGCCTCAGAAACAATCCTGCTTGTTACAACCCACTTCCTGAAACAGTGGAGCTGCCTCAAGGCGTTTCAGTGATGGCACATAAACGACAAGATGTTTCCATAAAGTCATTACTGAAAACGCCTGAATTACTAGATTTTCCTTTTATCGAAGCTGGTCCTCAAGCGACTTCTGGTGTTTGAATGGACTCTATGACCTGAAAACGGTGCGAATAAATGGGAAGTAAATCGGGGAACATATTTTAATTCGGTACTCCTGCTAGTTGGGTATAGGGGCGATTACCCTGACAGAACCAAAATTGGAAGTAAATAACCATGAAATCACCTCTAAAAATTTTAGTTTAATTCCACATGGTCCACCTCAGTTCGATATCAACGTGCAATAACCACTCACAGACGGCAGGTGGCAAGAAAAAAAAGTGTGTGAAATCTTGTGGGACTTAACTGCTAAGGTCATCAATGCTGAAACGGAGCAATTTATCTGACGTTCAAAAGGGCATGGTTTTGGGGCCAAGAGTACAAACTCTTTCGAAATGGCTAAGTTTGAAAACTGCACGCATGTCCTCGTGATCAATGTATGCCGTCCATAGAAAAATGGCGCTATCCAAAACCAGTGCCGAGACAGCAATAGACGATTAGTGTGAACACAGCTGCGGGGATGGTCAGGCGAATAGTCGTGCAACTCTTCAGCAACTGAGCGCCAGCGTGAACCAAGGAACAGCGCCTTCTCAACTATCGTTCAGGTGATACAAGAAAATACGTGTTGGACCACGACTCGAACGCAGATTTCCCGCTTACGGTGAGCGGTCGCCTTACCACTTCAGCTATCTGTGCCCGCTCCCTGGACCGTTCCGAACTTGGTGATGTCGCACTGTCTACATCCCTATATCGTAATCCACTGAAATTTGGGTCGGCCTGGCGAGTGTGTCCGGATAGCCGAAGTGATTAAGGGGACCGGTCGCGATAAGCGGGAAATCCGGGTTGGAGTCCCAGTCTGGCACAAACATCAATATGTCACTCATAGATAGTAGATCTGTACCTAATACAGCAGATGTGAAGAAATTCACATTCAGCGAATTAATTTCGAACTATTTCGTACAGCTGTCGTTCGTCAACGGCGTTGTTCTTTCAGATATGCATCTAAGTACTGCCTAAGTTCAACAGTCATGGGGCAATTCCTTTAACAGTTGTACGGGACCCCATGAACGAAAAGAAGTAGATCATGAACACGACTTTCATGAACAGAACACTTATATTTTGCTATTTAGCATCGTACTGACGTCAAGTGCTTTAGGTCCTCATGTTCCCCTCAGTTTTGATGTTTCCTTACATGACCAAATAATAAGATTATTTACTATTTTTCACTATTGGTCAGTTTATTTACACCATCAGTGCGAAAAGTTCCGAGACTGATTTTACTTTTGGAGTAATAAGCGAAGTCAAAAGTCAGCGCAGTAACGCAGTAGGTAAGGTGGCAGCTATACTAATAACTGTAAACAACAGTTGTGCATTCGACCAGGCAGTTGTCAGCAGACGGTGTTAAGTAGTGAACATGCAGCCATAGTGTGTCAAAATTGTTATGTTACAAATCACAGTGGAGTAACAGCTCTAAAACAAGTGTCCAAAACATTCTCCAAAATGTTTTGAAGAAGAGGAAAGTGTGTGCAAAGTTTGTGGTGAACACCTTGACTCCCGAAAAAAAAAGAAAAAAACCAAAGAAGCAAGGGCAACTGCCATGACTGAATTAAAATGCAAACGCAGACATTTCTTTTCTCGATGTATGAATTAAAAAAAACGCCTTCAGTCACAATTTTTCGTGTTTTATTCAGTGCACGACGCATATCGGACCCTGTGGGTCCATCTTCAGGTGTAATTCGTCTTAATACATGCTTTATTTGGATGAGATGAAATGCATATTCCTGTCACGAAAATGTTTGATGTTAGGTTACGAATTTCGTTAAGTCTGACGCGGAAAATATGTGCGAAATAGTGGAAAATATGAATAGTGTAAACTTACCAAATAATCCAAGAAAAGCGTTTGTAATGTTTTAGTAACAGCATAAGATTTTTACTCCATCGTTTTCAAGTATATCACAATTCTTTTCTGGAAAAAATTGTCACTGATGACGAGACTTGTTACCAATACGAACCTACCAGAAAAAGCCCTATTGTGTAAACTCACATAAAGGGACAACGCCTAGACTGCGTAACAGATAATCAAGTCAATGTGACACATGAGTCGAACAACATCCCAACAAAATCCCACAGAAGGACATTCCTGACAGTTTCAAATGGCTGTAGGAACGTTCTGCGCATGGTACTGAAGTAGGGAGACTATGTAGAGCACCTGAAACATTAAAACCACCATGTTAACATTTCTCTATTTCTTTATTGATCCAATCTCGAAATTTTCTGGATTGATGGGGGATGTTTCTGTCTAGAGTGTAACTTAAATTAAACAAAGCCATATTTTACTATGTGAAAATTTAGATTTGAAGCTTGAGCCAATAAAAAATTAAAGGTAGCAAACTTGTTATTGATATTCAGGTCAGAAAGTGCTGGCTTCCTGAGAACTATAGTACAAGTTTTTCGACCACGAGGGCTGTGTTCGATCGGCGTCACTCCCCCTTGCCCATTCGCTCCTTTTACAAAATTTTCTGTCATTTTGTTCACTGCTTCTGTAGCGCACAAGTTAAATAACAGTGATAAAGTACAATCCTGGTTTATACAAGATGTACAAAACTTTGGTTTAGAGGACACAAATATCACAGGTGCACCATTAAGAGTTCGACGTTAACGATGATCAGAGACGGTGTTCAAACTGCCGTGTGGTGAATGTTGTTTTAGAGTTATTATTGAAAATGTAGTCCGTTTACTTTAGTGCACAACTAGCTTCTGAATGCTAATGATAGTCTAACACACCGCAGTAAAGTTGGTTGCCTGTTTGGGTAGTGTATGCGTAAGACGCTCAAAACAGCCAGGTGTTTCATCAATAATGGCTACAGCTTCAACTAAACGGGCAATCAGCTCTTCTGGAGTGTGTTAGTCATTAGCACGCATATGCCAATTGTGCGTCAATGAAAACTGGTGACTTTTCAGTAACATTTCTAAAACAATATTCATCACACGTTAGTTTGAAGAACGTCACTAAACATCCCTAGCGTCAAAAGCTTGATGGCCTTTAGTGGGGAAACGGTGAACATGTGATATTTCTGTCACATTTCTTTGTAAACTTCTCTGGAAACTAAAATTTTATATCCGTAATTTTTCTTTACACTTTTCCTATTTATCCCAGTGAACTTGTTTAATTTTTATTAATGTCACGTAGTATTTACAGAAGTCGTAGGAGGGTCGTCCAGAAAGTAAAGAAGTTTTTGGCATAACTAAACAAAGACGAAAGATATCAATACGAAACTTTGTTTACAAAGTTACAGTACTTTACTCTATTTTTCAATGTAGTCGCCGTAGCTGTCACGGCATTTAATATAGAGTGAGACCAATTTTTTCATTCCCATTTTGCACTCCTCTGCCGCCAAAGATTGGAGCCAGGGTGTCACTGGTTGTTTGAGGTCTTCATCGTTTGCGAATTGTTTCCAAGTGAAAGTTCTGGAGTAAGTGAAAACCGCTTGGTGTCAAGTCAGGGCTGTAAGGAAAACGTCCATAAATATCCCACTTAAGACGCGGAAAGTCTTGCTGTGTTAGTGCATTGTGATGAATCGAAAATACATTTGCTGACATCACTCTATATCTCTAACGAGTAGGATACGTGAAATGTTGTCGGTAAATGCATTTTAGATTCACGACAATGCGCGGCCTTATGGGCAGAACACAGGAAGAACTTCCGCGTCTTAAGTGGGAAATTTTGCGACATCTTCCTTAAATCCCTGATTTGACACGGAGTGATTTTCACTTATTGTCGAACCTGAAGAAATTTTTCGGTGGAAAACAGTTTGCAAACGATGAAGACCTCAAACAAGCTGTGATATCTTGGCTCAAATCTTTGGCAAATAGAAAAATTGGTCTCACGTTACAATAAGTGTCTTGACATCTAAGGCGTCTATATTGAAAACTGGAATAAGATACTGTAACTTTGTAAATAACGTTTCGTGTTACTATATTTCATGTTTATTTAGTTATGCTATTACGTTCTTTACGTTCTGAACGAGACTCGTACGTAATCGTCTGTCCCTCTACTTTAGGCTCATTCAGTCCGCTCCCGTTAGCTGAGGGGGTAGCCAGCACGGTAGCTCAGTGTGTTCGGTCTGGATCAACAACGAACTGAAACGGGTGTCTTTCGACGTCCGCCCAGAGCAGATACAACGAACGAAAACGAACAAATGAGATTTAAAGAAAAAAAAAAGTGGTCAGCGCGGCGGAATGCCACTCCAAGGGGCCCGGGTTCGATTCCCGGCTGGGGCAGGAGATTTTCTACGCTCAGGGATTGGATGTCATCATCATTTCATCCCCATTTCCGACGCGCAAGTCGTCAAATGTGGCGTTGAATGCAATAAGTACTTGTCCTAGTTGGCAGAACTCCGAATGGGGGACACCCGGCCCACAATGCTGAACGCTCATTTCCATTAGGTTCATTCCTTCCGGGACTGCGGACATCTTATTCCAATATATGTTTTAGACGTTCCTGTCTTAGGTCCACAGATTCTAATAGCAAGTTCTCGTTATTCTTTCCATCGCAAAGTGTAAAGAAAGAGTCGCTAAAGTATAAACTTTTTCTTTTCTGAAATCAGAATGATCTTCGTGAAGCATCACTTGAATTTTTCTTTATATTCTTCTGCGTTTTATTCATGCCAGCAGTTTGCACTCGTGATATACCAGACTGACTGCCAACTAAGCAGGAGCAATCTTTATTATTGAATAGGATCAATGCTGGAATGTCGACGTCAGCGTAGGTATGTCGTAATGCTTCGGCGATTCAAACGACCAGATAATAATCTCTATTGAATGATTATTAATTGGATCTCATTTCCGTTATGTTATTTGAGTAAAACGAGCGCTAGTATGGAGACATATTCGGCTGCGCGGACCACGCGTCTGCAGAAGACGGAACACGGCCTACCAAGGCTGCTCGCTAGATGCGTGGCGGTCAAGGCTGCCCGCACGAGGACATGGCTACAACTCGGCCATAATTATAGGCCAGCGCGTAGTAATTAGGACTGTGTGTAATTTTAGGCGTTTCGTTTCGGAAAGGAAAGATGTTTTGAAGCTTACGCTGTCCTCAGAGAGGCTCACGAATAGTTTTATTACGACGCTAAACAACGCATGAGGCTATCGGCAGTCACGCGCTCGTGCGTGTGCCTGTCACGGATGACGTCACACATGCTACAGCCTGAACACAGCTGGCGTCACATAATGAGTGGAAACCATTCTGTTTGCCGAAAATTTTCATAAGTACGGAAACAGCCTTTTCCTACAGCAGGAACCGTGTGAAATATAGCCACAAGCAGCAGTATGTTGGTGAACACTCCTAATGTGAGAGAAACAAAGAAAAAATGGCTGAATTCGACTGGGTGACTGATTTTGCACTAGTATGTTCCACAACCATTTTTTTAAATTTAGAAACATTCAATCAAAATAATTTGCAAATTTATTTGCGTTACCTTCCGGGACTAAAAAAAAAAAAAAAAAAAAAAAAATGGCTCTGAGTACTATGCGACTTAACTTCTGAGGTCATCAGTTGCCTAGAACTTAGAACTAATTAAACCTAACTAACCTAAGGACATCACACACATCAATGCCCGAGGCAGGATTCGAACCTGCGACCGTAGCGGTAGCGCGGTTCCAGACTGAAGCGCCTAGAACCACTCGGCGACTCCGGTGGCGCAAATGCCACATATTGCGTCCTAATCACTTACTGGCCAACATTCATTAACGGTGCACATGACAACAGGGCTGATATTCATGGGGAGTAATGAATTTCTGTATTCTTGTTACGCTTATTTACGGTTTGTTGAACATCTGTTCTTTCAGTTTTGTTTTAGTAGTAGTGAGAAGCGGTCCACTAATGGGAACAAGTGCAATCGAATTTAAACTTTGTTTTTTTTCTTTTTTTATTACATGAGTCTCACCACACAATTAAAATATTTAATTATACAGGTTCAAAATCTGTAGGTAATTCCTTACTAAGTCAACAGTCACATGTTATTGACTGAATTTTATACATTTTTTGCATCGCAGGATTTGTGCTACATTTTCAGCGTTACATAACAGTAACGCTAAGCGCCAACGAGTGCACTTTGTTAATTTTTACTTTCGTTTTGGTAACTTATTAACAGGTTTTAATTTGATAGTTTTTTTGTAGAAAATAAGGTTTTGGGGCACTGGGACTGTGAGAGAAATCACATCCCCCAAAACTACCCCCTTCCAAAGAAGCTGATGTAGAGACAGATGAAAGACGTACAATTCATTCTGTATATACAAAAGAATAATGGTTTGCTGCTGTGAAAATGGTTGACAGCTCCACCTTTTCTGCAGTATTTAATGTTAAATGTTATTGTCTGCGGTCAAGGAAAGACATCAATTAAGTTCGTCGACCCTCTATCCTGACAGTATACGCACGTGGGTGCGACTGACCGAATGGATCAAACTTTGAACCAGCAGAGATAAATGTCATAACTCATGCTGGGAACTTTTCAGTTGTTTATTGGACGTCACTGTAAATAATGGCTGGATAGTCTAGCACAAACATGAAGCCGGTCGGTGTGGCCGAGCGGTTCTAGGCGCTTCAGTCTGGACCCGCGCGACCGCTACGGTCGCAGGTTCGAATCCTGCCTCGGGCATGGATGTGTGATGTCCTTAGGTTAGTTAGGTTTAAGTAGTTCTAAGTTATGGGGGACTGATGAACTCAGAAGTTAAGTCCCATAGTGCTCAGAGCCATTTGAGCCATTTTGAACAAAAATGGAAATACAAACTCTTCTGTAAATTTTCAAAAGGAAATTGTGCAGGTGTACATGAAAATGTATTCGACACCGCCGAAAGGACCTGGACGGACTTCACACTCTAGTACTGTAGCAGATGAGCTCCATATTGATGTGTGAACCGCCTGATTACTAAAAGACACCGACTCAAAAGAGCACACGATGTGTTGGAATAAACTGTATGACACCAACACGTGTCCGGTGAAGAAATGTTATGTGGGACTGTGCGTTGAATGTTTTACTGTTTATCATACCGTTTAACTAGATATTTTTGTTTTTGATTTGTAATTTGTACTCATGTTTAATTCATTTCATTCACTGCAAAAGTTTATAACTTTTTGATATAAATTTCTGGAAAGCTCTCAGCACTGCTTAGCGTAACGTACACGGTACGGTATTTTATATTAAATATATGAAGATAAAACTGTTTTTTCACTTTAAATGCTTCTTTTTCAATACATGAAAAAGGTAAAAGTAATAAATGTAAAAAAATTAACAAAAAGTCAATTTGGGCACTAATGAACTCTACCGATAAAATTTTCGAAGTTGTTCGGGAATATTATCTGAGTATTTTTTGTGTAAGGGAACCCCATGATCTCCGGTGGCTCGTTAAAGAGTGTAACGTTCTTTTTTAAAAATAAAAAAAGCTGAACTATGGAATGGATACTAAACTTGAATTATCGTGTAGAGTGTTGGGACTGCAAGTGGTGTGCTTACTCTGTGTTATTGTTAGCAAAACTTTATACGCACGAGTTGGGCAATGCAACTCCCAATACCAATAAAGAAATAGAGTCACTGCGAAATACATTCAGCTCCTCAGGCGTTGAATCCTCTGGCCCTGTTGAAATCTGATAACTATGGGCCCTGTGCACATAACAAATAAGTTAAATTGTCTTACCTCTAAAGCAGCAACGGTGGAATACCATATATTCTGGTCTCTCATAATAAAAATAAAATATGATAGCTACAGACTCAGCACTGTGCAATGCTGGCCATAATAATTTGAAATGCTCATGAAATTCTTTTGGCTAACTTCTCTAAAAAACGTATGACCTGGACAGGGAGACGGTACTGATTATGGTGAATTACGAACACTGAGTTTTCTTAGCAAAATTATACTACAAATCAAGTTTTTCTTTTCAAAACATTTGACAATTGAAGTTACATTGGTTAGAATGATATCATATTTACTAATTGATCCACAAACAATGAGATTTTTGACAGCAAGTATTATCCAATCTCCCCAAACCAGCATAAATGCAAATCATCAGATTACATATGGGTCTGTTAACAAATCTTAGAAACATTACAAAAGTGAAATATCTAACTATTCTTTTCATCAAATCAGTTTACGCACATTCCGGGGTTACTCAACAACTACAAATTATCAGCCAACTCATCTATACTAACGCACTGGCAAAACTAAAATCATAATTATTTAGCATCTTTACCTTGCTTGTCAGAAGACTTCTGCTTCCATGTTCTCGTGATTCCTGTATTAATCTAACAGTTGGTGGCTTCACAGAGCACACCACAAAAACTGCCTACACCATCCCTTTTCACTCACAGACAACTACCGGCAAGTGTGCGCCAAGCGCTCTCTCACTTTAACACAACGTCTCAGACCAGAAGCAGTAGCTTTGGCTCTGCGGTAGAGCACAGTCAGCGATCCACATTATAAAACCTGTCAGAGACACATCGTTTGTAATATCATAGTTTCATTTTAGTTTACATTAATATTACTATCATATTCGGGTCCACACACAAGTGTGTCTCAGTAGACTCCTTTCAAGAGTAATAATGTAAGCATGATTTATTCGATTTGTTACCCTAGTTACCACTGCTTCTCTCAACATTCAAAGACTGAAAAATCCTGTAATAGAGAGTCAGCAAAACGTATAAGGTGGAAGAGTCCTATATTTTTTGGCTCCTATTTACAGATGCAAAAGCACTGTGGTGTGGTTGCCGTCGCTAAGAGTGCATCTCAGCATCGTAGTATTTCGCCCCTCTTCAATTGCATTATGTGACAAACCTGACAAACCTATCCACACCGGCGTGTATTGCTGTTAACGTACAGCGAACAACCCGAGACAGAACGAAGCAGTAGTGAATAGGAGTTGAGAACGAATAGAAAAGTAAGGATTACTGTTGTCGGCTGCAAGTACCGTGGGTGGCTGGAAGAAGTGAGTTTCTAAGCAGTAAACGTAGGAAGAAATCAAACGAAATCACATTTCTCTGTAACCAGCCACCGGAGACCACGGGTTACTTACACTAAAATACTCAGTAAATATCCCTGAACAACCTTCTGAATTTTGTCGACGGAGTTCGGTTTCACGTTGTATTTTATTTTATTTAATGAAGTTTTGTTTCTCTGATAGTTGTAAGCTTGGTAGTTGCCCTCGGAAATCCCTTTGTTGCCATCTTGAGACACAGTTTTGCACTTTCGCGAGTAGGCCTACTGTATGCATGAGCTCCCAAATGGAGCCTAAGCAAAATATTTTACGTGGTTAAATCCACGTAATTAAAATTTTGTGTTGAGCGAGAGCTGGAATTTTGTTGCCAACGGTTCCGTTTCCAGCTTGCGCTCTGTGTGGTTCAAAGTTAACATTGTACAATCTGAATATGGTTCTCATGGTAATTTTTAATAACTTCAAGATACTTTAGATTATTAGGTAAAGTACTCTATTTTCGTGAATGTACTTATATTCTTCTAAGGTTTATTTAACAAGACTGCTGTTCTGGTAATTTCCTTTGGTTGTTTGTTGCCTTACATCAGCAACAAAGGCAGCTTGTGAACATGGAAGTAACGCCTAAAATACGGTGCGTACATATGGTTCAAAGTGACCAGTTCCAGATGAAACTGAATAATTGTGGATGCTACTTACAAGCTGCCAGTTCAGTTTCCGTGACCCTTTTGTTAGTTTGACATAATAATGGACTTTCATAGTACTTCTAATATCGGAGTAGGATCTTCAAATACTGAAAGATACACCAAAATTACCAGGAGGAAACCGCGATATAGATTGGCGAGGTGATCGTAGGATGTATTGCAGACTGCAGAGATTATTTACGTTATGGTACGTCTAATGCTGAACGTCAGCTCCCTGATGTCTCATTTGAACCAAGCATTGTGAAAATGGACGAGAAAATCCAAAAGCAAATAAAAACATGAAAGCTGCTAGCCGAAGTGGCATATATTTCTTGATATTGTTATCACAAGGAAAACAAACAGAATGGAGTAAAAGTGTCGCCATTATGATCAACATTATTTAAACAAGTGCGCGTTCATTAAAATTTGTTATCTTAATTGATGCATTCAGGAATGCAGGAGGCAGAAAATATCTTGCGACGTGGATAGGTAGTTAGATTATTACTTTAAGAGAACAACGAGCAGATTTTATGATCTGAGTGAAAATTTTGGATCTAGGACCACATCACGAAGCTGAAGAAGGTCTAGAGAGTGGGTTGTACAGATCTTTGGTTGCTCATTTTGATAAAATGTGAGTCGTAGCGTTGGTTAAATGGACGTGCCATTCATTTCATCATTGTGTTAGCGAGGCGTCCAAATATCTCCAAAGACTTTGTGAAGATATGACATGCAACGTTTACAACTATTTTAGCGGTGGTGCTAAACGACAGGTACAATTCATCGAATTTCAATCGTCTGTTGAGGTGCCTACTCACAAAATGTTTCTTTAAATTACACATAGAGCTTATCATCAAATACTATCGAAACGAGAGTACAAAATTGTAGGATGATTTATGATTTCGTTTTAAAGTGAAGCATTCAAAGTGTATGTTGAGAAAATATGCAGTTCTTTAAATTATCCCTTTTCTAGAACTGTTATTCGCGTGTTTAAAGGATGATACCAAATTTCAGAACTGTTAATCAGGATTTTCATAGCGCTAAAACTGTGTTAACTGAACTTATCTGCGCTGTTTAAACCACTCTTGTAATGACCATATGGATAGATCCTACATAATGAAAACTTAAATGTTCTGAAGCTGATCCATGTAGAACTGGCTCTGAGCACTATGGGACTTAACATCTGTGGTCATCAGTCCCCTAGAACTTAGAACTACTTAAACCTAACTAACCTAAGGACATCACACACATCCATGCCCGAGGCAGGATTCGAACCTGCGACCGTAGCACTCCCGCGCTTCCGGACTGAGCGCCTAGAACTGCTAGACCACCGCGGCCGGCATGTAGAACTGATATATGATATTGAGTGCAGGTACAGCAATGGTTTTGACTGTAGAATTGTTCAGGTCGTTTATCAACCTAGAAGTTCCTACTCAGCTCATGTTTGTGTCGTCAGGAGTTGGATGACCTTGAAAAGTAGTCGAAACAAGGTTGCTGAATGTACATAAATCCTCATTTCGTATCTATATGAAAGTATAGTAACCCTCATTTCGTACCTATATGAATATTTTTCTTGTTCTCACAAGTCTTGCCTTCCTGACATCGGCAATTTTGAACCAGCTTGAACTGGCTTGTACTTGTTGATTCAGCAGTAAGGCTTGGAACTTGTTGAAAGTATCTGGAACTATTTGGCTGACTGAGTTGGAAGGGAGTTACAAAACTGGGAGCAGCCACTCGTGGCGAATTATTGATGCTGAACCATCCTAACTGGTGTTTCAATGTTTTCTTATTCTTAGAACAGATCATCATCTCTCCAAAATAAAGGCATGTCGGATATAAATTGATCAGCCAGAAAATTATGAGACCTACATAATAGCCGGTATGTCCGTATTTGACACTAATAACAGCGACGACGTATCGTGGCATGGAAGCAATGAGGCCTTGGTATGTTGCTGGAGAGAAATGGCACGAAATCTGCACACATAAGTCTCCTTATTCCCGTAAATTTCTGAGAGGGGAGCTAAGAGCTGTGACGCCATCTTCAATCACATCCGAGATGTGTTCTATCGGGTTCAGACCTGGCGCCAGCACATCAACTGGAACTTGCCACTGTGTTTCTCGAACCACTTCACCACACTCCTGGCATCGTGACTTGGAGTATTACGTTGGTGAAAAATGCCACTTCTGTCGGGAAACATGATCGTCATGAAGTATGTGGTCTGCAAGGGCCGTCATAATGCCTTGCACGAGCTCCAATGAACCTGTGGATGCCCACGTGAATATTTACCAGAGCATAATGGAGCCGCCACCAGCTTGCCCCCGTCCCTCAGTACAGGCGTCAACAAAGGATAATTGTACTGAAATGCAGTAGGATCTGCAACGAATTGACGCATGGTGCAGGGAATGGCAATTGAATCTCCATGTAGATAAGTGTAATGTGCTGCGAATACAAAGAAAGAAAGATCCTTTATCATTTAGTTACAATATAGCAGGTCAGCAACTGGAAGCAGTTAATTCCATAAATTATCTGGGAGTAGGCATTAGGAGTGATTTAAAATGGAATGATCATATAAAGTTTATCGTCTGTAAAGCAGATGCCACACTGAGATTCATTGGAAGAATCCTAAGGAAATGCAATCCGAAAACAAAGGAAGTATGTTACAGTACACTTGTTCGTCCACTGCTTGAATATTGCTCACCAGTGTGAGATCCGTACCAGATAGGGTTGATAGAGGAGATAGAGAAGATCCAACGGAGAGCAGCGCACTTCGTTACAGGATCATTTGCTAATCGCGAAAGCGTTACGGAGATGATAGATAAACTCCAGTGGAAGACTTTGCAGCAGAGACGCTCAGTAGCTCGGTACGGACTTTTGTAGAAGTTTCGAGAACATACCTTCACCGAGGAGTCAAGCAGTATATTGCTCCTTCCTACTTATATCTCGCGAAGAGACCATGAGGATAAAATCACAGAGATTAGAGCCCACACAGAGGCATACCGACAATCTTTCTTTCCACGAACAGAACGAGACTGGAATAGAAGGGAGAACCGATAGAGGTACCCAAAGTACCCTCCGCCACACACCGCCAGGTGGCTTGCGGAGTATGGATGTAGATGTAGAGCTGTTCCCCTGACGACGGATTCGCGTCCTCCCATCGGCACGATGAAGAAGGTACCGGGATTTATCAGATCATGAAACGCACTGCCACTGCGAAAACGTCCAGTGCTGATAGTCACGTGACCATTTC
The DNA here is from genome assembly GCF_021461385.2 of Schistocerca piceifrons. NCBI lineage: Eukaryota > Metazoa > Arthropoda > Insecta > Orthoptera > Acrididae > Schistocerca > Schistocerca piceifrons. The sequence goes on from NC_060138.1 coordinate 923,048,831, forward strand.
AGTCGCAGTTGCCGTTTCTGTGTTGTTAGCATTGGCACATGCATGGGTGGTCGGATGCTGAGTCCCGTGCTCTGTGTCTTCAGACACACTTGTACTCTGTCCAGCATTAAAGTCTAATGTCAGTTCCGCCACTGTTCCACGCCTGCTCTGTTTTACCAGCCTACCGAGCCTAAGACTTTCTACATCTGTAAGGAGGAGTGGCCGCCCAACCCAACGAAGTCTGGACGTGGTTTCACCTCGGCTTAGCACGTGTTTAAGACACTCACCACAGCAGTCCTCGAACATCTGGTAAGTTGTGCAATTTCCGAAATACTCGTGACGAGCCTCCGGGCCATTACAATCTGCCCTCGGTGAAACTCGGACAGCTTGCGCGCTTTTCCCAGTCTACACACGGACAGCACGCTCACTGATTCTACATGCACCGTGCGTATGTCTGATTAGGAGTCATTCCTCGCCAGGTAACGCTGCTATCGCCTGGACGGGCTTATATCGATAATGGGTCTGTGGTCATAATATTCTGGCTGATCAGTGTATAGTACTATTAACGACGTTGCACAATGAAGCAGCAATCTGGGCGTCACCTTGGATAGGTTACTTATGTTCCAGCATCGTCTTCGGAAAACAGCCACGAAAGTAAAGATCTACAACAATATATTGCAAAATCTAACTCTAACTTTTAGAGAAACCACCGTTTACGTTGATGGTAGTTACAGCTGATGATGTGGTAATCACCATTCGGGATACTGGTAGTCGGGCCGGTCGATGTGGCCGTGCTGTTCTAGGCGCTTCAGTCCGGAACCGTGCGATTGCTACGGTCGTAGGTTCGAATCCTGTCTCGGATATGGATGTGTGTGATGTCCTTAGGTTAGTTAGGTTTAAGTAGTTCTAAGTTCTAGGGGACTGATGACCTCAGATGTTAAGTCCCATAGTGCTCAGAGCCATTTGAACCATTTTTAATACTGGTAGTCACTGTTTGGTGGTAACGGCAGCACTACCAACTGCTCAGCATGCTACTTCATCGAAGTGTCATATAGCTTCCACTGGTGACGATTTAGTTTTATTAACAGAAGTCTTCCAAAGTATAGCAACCCTTGTTTCTTACCTACACAATTGCGCGTTTTTTGTGCTTGTTTTGACGACGTGTTTTAGATGTGGAAATACCACAAATGTAAGTTTTTGATAAATATTCAAGTCATTCAGATATTTTTGAGTACAGCCAAGATGGGGCTAATTATGACTGGCTGTTCTGCTTTAATGGCACCTAAAATAATTTCTGCACAGTCACACAAGTTCAGACTTGACAGAGCTGCTGACAAAGTATCTCACTGCTCACCTTGTCCCCGTTACACAGTCCATGCCTGGTTCCTGTAACGTCAGACAAACCCACACTTGACATTTCTGCGTTACGACAACACCTGCACTGTTTTCTACGTCTCCCCGACACGCTTTATATACATTACACTGCTAATGCTGCCACCTACCCTCTGTGAGTGGTTATTGCTCAATGATGTCGAACATACGCTGTGGTCACATCAGTGTGACTGGACTCTGTGGAAACTTATCCCGCAGGCCGTGAGACTACACCACAATGCCATTTTCTCCTCTATATTTGTCTTTGAGGAAAGCGCGAGGGCGCACCGGTTGTGTTACCAGCGGTATAGAACCATACTATGGCGGGCGCACAGGGGTGTGCTAATGCGGTTGATCGGAGCCTTCGCTACACCTCCTCCGTGGCTCTGTTATATTAGTCACCTTTCCTGTGGATATCATGGCTAGATAGACGGCAGCAAGCTACTGTTTGCTGGTTGGAAACCAAGCATATAATAGCGTCTAATTGCAGGAGTGGAGATTAGACGAATGGCAACGTGCCTGGGACGCACCAGATACGGGTCTTAGGGTGTGTGAAATTTTCCCGACTACCAGGGAAAGAATGACGATGGATTACTTCAACATCAGTCGTGGAACGATTTAATTTCTAACGGGACACGGCGTGTACCTAATGTACCTGCAGAGGATTGAGAGACACAACACAAACGTATGTGACTTTGGTGTACAATGCAACCTGGTACTTGTAGTCGTGCAAAGCCTCACTTACAATTTTGGCAGGACAGGGATCAACAACAATTTGAACAGTATAGTTCGCAATGAAGAAGGCGGCATAAGGTTGATAGGTTAAGAAACTGAATTTCAATGATGAAGTTGAGAAGGTATCATGAAAATCGGACTGAATGACACGAGGTAAGACATTTTTAAAGTACAAGGTGACGTTTTTGGGGCATCATCCAACGGGTTGGGCAGCAGATTGAAGGACAAATGCCCATAGTTTCACTCATCGCACTATCACCACGAGAGCAGACACACAAACGTGGATTTAGTTACAGCGTCGACGTGTGCATGACTGAGAACTTGTCGATGGCAGCCGCCGATTTCTTTGGGTATCACTCAGGAGGAGGCCTTGGTCCACAGCTGCAGGCATTTATAAGATGCAGATCCTACACTACACGTGAACGACGAATGCAGCGAAGAACACTCATCTGAGGGCCCTGAAATTATAGAAGATAATATATGTAACTACTATGAACCTGCAATCAGTAATTCTCTCTATGCAAAAATCTCATTTATCACACTTAATTGTATTTTTTCTGGAGCTTAGTAATACAAAATGGTATTTCAGTAGTGGTATATTGTATGCAGAATAGTACCAGACTTAATGGAGTCTGCTACACTTGAGCACTACAAAGCAATATTTGATAATGCGGGTCTGATGTAGTAGTTTAAGCATAGTTTGTAGTGTAGCCTTAGGAGTATGAGACTCGAGTGATTCCAAGACTGCCCCTTGTTTGTAGGAGTATACCACGATGATCCGTTTGACATGTCAGAAAAGCATAAAGTTATATTTGTATTTTAATGTACATATCTCTGAACAATTTTCTGCGAAACTGGTGGAAGTTAACAATGACTGACAGTACTCCAGGAGGCAAGCCAACAGCGCTTAGTTCACAGCACAAACAACAGATGTGAGAAACCCATTGTACCGATTGAAATACTCGAGCAGTATGTGGTCCATGAATTACAGCAAGAAGGATTACTGAGCTCCATTATCCAACAGGACGGTGCTTCACCTCACTGGGCTCTTATAGTGTGGGAACAATTAAAGCGGATATTCAACGAGCGCTGGCGCGGCCGCGTTGGACCTGTCCTGCAGCCTCCTAATAGCACCGACGTCACTCCTACAGATTTTTTTGTGTGGGGCTGCGTCAAATCGACCGCTATGCACAAAGACCACAGAGTCTGGCCGACCTACAGAGACATATTACAGCGGCCTCAACAAATCACCTCAAAAATGGAGCGCGTCGCTTGGAGCAACATGCGCCGTGATACGCCCGCTAAACCAGCTGGGCAGAACAGGTGATTAGGATTGTGGAAAGGGCCAAATAAGGTTGGTTTCGGTTTCACCTTAAAATTTTAATTTATTGTAATTTAATAACACATTTACAACCAAAGCGGCACATAGCCGAACTTTTACAACTATGAGTTTCAAACTCCAAATCTTTCACGGATGAAGGCTCTAAACATTCTGCGTGGTGTCTGTTTGTTCTGTATCGTGTCTCCCTACCACTTTCGCGCGACGACGCTCTGAGCGTGTTTTTTAGGGAATTGACTAGTTTGAACCTGGGACCTGTTGCTGGTAAGGAGACGCCAGACCACACATGACATGTAGAATTCAGAAGAGTTCAGTGACACTAGCGATGATATAACCAAATACTTAATGATTTCAGCGTCAGCTCCACTGCACTCCCTGTAAAAGAATCTTAATACTAACTAAATTTAGTGGAAGGGGTTCAAGGCTTTCCTATTTTTAGTCAGCTGGTAAAATAACGTCGAAAAAGCAGTTAAGTTTACCATTGGAAATTTTATTCTACTCACAAAAAATTGTTTATAAATTGCACTATTGATAAAAATAAATGTTTTAATACAGGATGGTAAAAGCCAACTGCGTTCAACAAAATGTTAACGAATATTCCCTGAATGGGTTTCCAAGTTCTACAATGGATCGAAGGATGACCTATGCCATATCACATCTATAATCTAGGTTTAAATTAAGTTTCACAAGAGAGAAAACTATCAAAATGGTCTACAGTGACCCTCAATTATCTTTAATTACTTATCTAACTTGTCGTAAATTACAGTGGCTGATGTGGCTTCTCAATAACTATATAACAGAAAAATCATCGAGTTTCAGATTTTTACTTCACGTGACAAATGTGAACACCATGAGCTTTAATTGACGATCGACACTAGTATTACGTAAAGGGGATGTAACAGGTGAGACTTCTGCAGTTCTGGGTGAAGCTTTATGCACTGTTATGCGGCATCGCGTGCATTCATTACCTTGTCGGTGTTCGTCAGGGTGTGGCGGGCAGCACAACTCCGTTCAGCTCGCCCTCTCGGAAGCAACTCTCCCCTATCTTCTCCTTACTACAATTTTTCGAAGTTGGTTAAAAAAAACTATCTGGCTGTGTTTTCATCTGACCAATCAGGGTCTCAATGTTAATCTTAAGCTCCGCCAACAAAAATTCTGTCTATCCAATGAGTAACGTTATACTTTTCGTGGTGGGGCAATGTTTTTAAAGTTTGCAACGTAACAGAGACGCGAAAAAGTCTCACGCTAAAACTTGCGGGTGGTGTAGCCCTTTTTGTGTTATCGCAAGATCTGTTCTTCTGGAGGGCTCTAGCTTTTAACATTGGCTGGGGGGTGGTCCTAACGTGAGAGAGACGCGAAAGTCTCACGCTAAAAACTTGCGGGTGGTGTATCCCTTTTTGTGTTATCGTAAGATCTATACTGTTCTTCTGGAGGGCTCTAGCTTTTAACATTGGCTGGGGGGTGGTCCTAACGTGAGAGAGACGCGAAAGTCTCACGCTAAAAACTTGCGGGTGGTGTATCCCTTTTTGTGTTATCGTAAGATCTATACTGTTCTTCTGGAGGGCTCTAGCTTTTAACATTGGCTGGGGGGTGGTCCTAACGTGAGAGAGACGCGAAAGTCTCACGCTAAAAACTTGCGGGTGGTGTATCCCTTTTTGTGTTATCGTAAGATCTATACTGTTCTTCTGGAGGGCTCTAGCTTTTAACATTGGCTGGGGGGTGGTCCTAACGTAAGAGAGACGCGAAAGTCTCACGCTAAAATCTTGCGGGTGGTGTATCCCTTTTTGTGTTATCGTAAGATCTATACTGTTCTTCTGGAGGGCTCTAGCTTTTAACATTGGCTGGGGGGTGGTCCTAACGTGAGAGAGACGCGAAAGTCTCACGCTAAAATCTTGCGGGTGGTGTATCCCTTTTTGTGTTATCGTAAGATCTATACTGTTCTTCTGGAGGGCTCTAGCTTTTAACATTGGCTGGGGGGTGGTCCTAACGTGAGAGAGACGCGAAAGTCTAACGCTAAAAACTTGCGGGTGGTGTATCCCTTTTTGTGTTATCGTAAGATCTATACTGTTCTTCTGGAGGGCTCTAGCTTTTAACATTGGCTGGGGGGTGGTCCTAACGTGAGAGAGACGCGAAAGTCTAACGCTAAAAACTTGCGGGTGGTGTATCCCTTTTTGTGTTATCGTAAGATCTATACTGTTCTTCTGGAGGGCTCTAGCTTTTAACATTGGCTGGGGGGTGGTCCTAACGTGAGAGAGACGCGAAAGTCTCACGCTAAAATCTTGCGGGTGGTGTATCCCTTTTTGTGTTATCGTAAGATCTATACTGTTCTTCTGGAGGGCTCTAGCTTTTAACATTGGCTGGGGGGTGGTCCTAACGTGAGAGAGACGCGAAAGTCTAACGCTAAAAACTTGCGGGTGGTGTATCCCTTTTTGTGTTATCGTAAGATCTATACTGTTCTTCTGGAGGGCTCTAGCTTTTAACATTGGCTGGGGGGTGGTCCTAACGTGAGAGAGACGCGAAAGTCTAACGCTAAAAACTTGCGGGTGGTGTATCCCTTTTTGTGTTATCGTAAGATCTATACTGTTCTTCTGGAGGGCTCTAGCTTTTAACATTGGCTGGGGGGTGGTCCTAACGTGAGAGAGACGCGAAAGTCTCACGCTAAAAACTTGCGGGTGGTGTATCCCTTTTTGTGTTATCGTAAGATCTATACTGTTCTTCTGGAGGGCTCTAGCTTTTAACATTGGCTGGGGGGTGGTCCTAACGTAAGAGAGACGCGAAAGTCTCACGCTAAAATCTTGCGGGTGGTGTATCCCTTTTTGTGTTATCGTAAGATCTATACTGTTCTTCTGGAGGGCTCTAGCTTTTAACATTGGCTGGGGGGTGGTCCTAACGTGAGAGAGACGCGAAAGTCTCACGCTAAAAACTTGCGGGTGGTGTATCCCTTTTTGTGTTATCGTAAGATCTATACTGTTCTTCTGGAGGGCTCTAGCTTTTAACATTGGCTGGGGGGTGGTCCTAACGTGAGAGAGACGCGAAAGTCTCACGCTAAAAACTTGCGGGTGGTGTATCCCTTTTTGTGTTATCGTAAGATCTATACTGTTCTTCTGGAGGGCTCTAGCTTTTAACATTGGCTGGGGGGTGGTCCTAACGTGAGAGAGACGCGAAAGTCTCACGCTAAAAACTTGCGGGTGGTGTATCCCTTTTTGTGTTATCGTAAGATCTATACTGTTCTTCTGGAGGGCTCTAGCTTTTAACATTGGCTGGGGGGTGGTCCTAACGTGAGAGAGACGCGAAAGTCTCACGCTAAAAACTTGCGGGTGGTGTATCCCTTTTTGTGTTATCGTAAGATCTATGCTGTTCTTCTGGAGGGCTCTAGCTTTTAACATTGGCTGGGGGGTGGTCCTAACGTAAGAGAGACGCGAAAGTCTCACGCTAAAATCTTGCGGGTGGTGTATCCCTTTTTGTGTTATCGTAAGATCTATACTGTTCTTCTGGAGGGCTCTAGCTTTTAACATTGGCTGGGGGGTGGTCCTAACGTGAGAGAGACGCGAAAGTCTCACGCTAAAAACTTGCGGGTGGTGTATCCCTTTTTGTGTTATCGTAAGATCTATACTGTTCTTCTGGAGGGCTCTAGCTTTTAACATTGGCTGGGGGGTGGTCCTAACGTGAGAGAGACGCGAAAGTCTCACGCTAAAAACTTGCGGGTGGTGTATCCCTTTTTGTGTTATCGTAAGATCTATACTGTTCTTCTGGAGGGCTCTAGCTTTTAACATTGGCTGGGGGGTGGTCCTAACGTGAGAGAGACGCGAAAGTCTCACGCTAAAATCTTGCGGGTGGTGTATCCCTTTTTGTGTTATCGTAAGATCTATACTGTTCTTCTGGAGGGCTCTAGCTTTTAACATTGGCTGGGGGGTGGTCCTAACGTGAGAGAGACGCGAAAGTCTCACGCTAAAAACTTGCGGGTGGTGTATCCCTTTTTGTGTTATCGTAAGATCTATACTGTTCTTCTGGAGGGCTCTAGCTTTTAACATTGGCTGGGGGGTGGTCCTAACGTGAGAGAGACGCGAAAGTCTCACGCTAAAAACTTGCGGGTGGTGTATCCCTTTTTGTGTTATCGTAAGATCTATACTGTTCTTCTGGAGGGCTCTAGCTTTTAACATTGGCTGGGGGGTGGTCCTAACGTGAGAGAGACGCGAAAGTCTCACGCTAAAAACTTGCGGGTGGTGTATCCCTTTTTGTGTTATCGTAAGATCTATACTGTTCTTCTGGAGGGCTCTAGCTTTTAACATTGGCTGGGGGGTGGTCCTAACGTGAGAGAGACGCGAAAGTCTCACGCTAAAAACTTGCGGGTGGTGTATCCCTTTTTGTGTTATCGTAAGATCTATACTGTTCTTCTGGAGGGCTCTAGCTTTTAACATTGGCTGGGGGGTGGTCCTAACGTGAGAGAGACGCGAAAGTCTCACGCTAAAAACTTACGGGTGGTGTATCCCTTTTTGTGTTATCGTAAGATCTATACTGTTCTTCTGGAGGGCTCTAGCTTTTAACATTGGCTGGGGGGTGGTCCTAACGTGAGAGAGACGCGAAAGTCTCACGCTAAAAACTTGCGGGTGGTGTATCCCTTTTTGTGTTATCGTAAGATCTATACTGTTCTTCTGGAGGGCTCTAGCTTTTAACATTGGCTGGGGGGTGGTCCTAACGTGAGAGAGACGCGAAAGTCTCACGCTAAAATCTTGCGGGTGGTGTATCCCTTTTTGTGTTATCGTAAGATCTATACTGTTCTTCTGGAGGGCTCTAGCTTTTAACATTGGCTGGGGGGTGGTCCTAACGTGAGAGAGACGCGAAAGTCTCACGCTAAAATCTTGCGGGTGGTGTATCCCTTTTTGTGTTATCGTAAGATCTATACTGTTCTTCTGGAGGGCTCTAGCTTTTAACATTGGCTGGGGGGTGGTCCTAACGTAAGAGAGACGCGAAAGTCTCACGCTAAAATCTTGCGGGTGGTGTATCCCTTTTTGTGTTATCGTAAGATCTATACTGTTCTTCTGGAGGGCTCTAGCTTTTAACATTGGCTGGGGGGTGGTCCTAACGTGAGAGAGACGCGAAAGTCTCACGCTAAAAACTTGCGGGTGGTGTATCCCTTTTTGTGTTATCGTAAGATCTATACTGTTCTTCTGGAGGGCTCTAGCTTTTAACATTGGCTGGGGGGTGGTCCTAACGTGAGAGAGACGCGAAAGTCTCACGCTAAAAACTTGCGGGTGGTGTATCCCTTTTTGTGTTATCGTAAGATCTATACTGTTCTTCTGGAGGGCTCTAGCTTTTAACATTGGCTGGGGGGTGGTCCTAACGTGAGAGAGACGCGAAAGTCTCACGCTAAAAACTTGCGGGTGGTGTATCCCTTTTTGTGTTATCGTAAGATCTATACTGTTCTTCTGGAGGGCTCTAGCTTTTAACATTGGCTGGGGGGTGGTCCTAACGTGAGAGAGACGCGAAAGTCTCACGCTAAAAACTTGCGGGTGGTGTATCCCTTTTTGTGTTATCGTAAGATCTATACTGTTCTTCTGGAGGGCTCTAGCTTTTAACATTGGCTGGGGGGTGGTCCTAACGTGAGAGAGACGCGAAAGTCTCACGCTAAAAACTTGCGGGTGGTGTATCCCTTTTTGTGTTATCGTAAGATCTATACTGTTCTTCTGGAGGGCTCTAGCTTTTAACATTGGCTGGGGGGTGGTCCTAACGTGAGAGAGACGCGAAAGTCTCACGCTAAAAACTTGCGGGTGGTGTATCCCTTTTTGTGTTATCGTAAGATCTATACTGTTCTTCTGGAGGGCTCTAGCTTTTAACATTGGCTGGGGGGTGGTCCTAACGTGAGAGAGACGCGAAAGTCTCACGCTAAAAACTTGCGGGTGGTGTATCCCTTTTTGTGTTATCGTAAGATCTATACTGTTCTTCTGGAGGGCTCTAGCTTTTAACATTGGCTGGGGGGTGGTCCTAACGTGAGAGAGACGCGAAAGTCTCACGCTAAAAACTTGCGGGTGGTGTATCCCTTTTTGTGTTATCGTAAGATCTATACTGTTCTTCTGGAGGGCTCTAGCTTTTAACATTGGCTGGGGGGTGGTCCTAACGTGAGAGAGACGCGAAAGTCTCACGCTAAAATCTTGCGGGTGGTGTATCCCTTTTTGTGTTATCGTAAGATCTATACTGTTCTTCTGGAGGGCTCTAGCTTTTAACATTGGCTGGGGGGTGGTCCTAACGTGAGAGAGACGCGAAAGTCTCACGCTAAAATCTTGCGGGTGGTGTATCCCTTTTTGTGTTATCGTAAGATCTATACTGTTCTTCTGGAGGGCTCTAGCTTTTAACATTGGCTGGGGGGTGGTCCTAACGTAAGAGAGACGCGAAAGTCTCACGCTAAAATCTTGCGGGTGGTGTATCCCTTTTTGTGTTATCGTAAGATCTATACTGTTCTTCTGGAGGGCTCTAGCTTTTAACATTGGCTGGGGGGTGGTCCTAACGTGAGAGAGACGCGAAAGTCTCACGCTAAAAACTTGCGGGTGGTGTATCCCTTTTTGTGTTATCGTAAGATCTATACTGTTCTTCTGGAGGGCTCTAGCTTTTAACATTGGCTGGGGGGTGGTCCTAACGTGAGAGAGACGCGAAAGTCTCACGCTAAAAACTTGCGGGTGGTGTATCCCTTTTTGTGTTATCGTAAGATCTATACTGTTCTTCTGGAGGGCTCTAGCTTTTAACATTGGCTGGGGGGTGGTCCTAACGTGAGAGAGACGCGAAAGTCTCACGCTAAAAACTTGCGGGTGGTGTATCCCTTTTTGTGTTATCGTAAGATCTATACTGTTCTTCTGGAGGGCTCTAGCTTTTAACATTGGCTGGGGGGTGGTCCTAACGTGAGAGAGACGCGAAAGTCTCACGCTAAAAACTTGCGGGTGGTGTATCCCTTTTTGTGTTATCGTAAGATCTATACTGTTCTTCTGGAGGGCTCTAGCTTTTAACATTGGCTGGGGGGTGGTCCTAACGTGAGAGAGACGCGAAAGTCTCACGCTAAAAACTTGCGGGTGGTGTATCCCTTTTTGTGTTATCGTAAGATCTATACTGTTCTTCTGGAGGGCTCTAGCTTTTAACATTGGCTGGGGGGTGGTCCTAACGTGAGAGAGACGCGAAAGTCTAACGCTAAAAACTTGCGGGTGGTGTATCCCTTTTTGTGTTATCGTAAGATCTATACTGTTCTTCTGGAGGGCTCTAGCTTTTAACATTGGCTGGGGGGTGGTCCTAACGTGAGAGAGACGCGAAAGTCTCACGCTAAAATCTTGCGGGTGGTGTATCCCTTTTTGTGTTATCGTAAGATCTACACTGTTCTTCTGGAGGGCTCTAGCTTTTAACATTGGCTGGGGGGTGGTCCTAACGTAAGAGAGACGCGAAAGTCTCACGCTAAAATCTTGCGGGTGGTGTATCCCTTTTTGTGTTATCGTAAGATCTATACTGTTCTTCTGGAGGGCTCTAGCTTTTAACATTGGCTGGGGGGTGGTCCTAACGTGAGAGAGACGCGAAAGTCTCACGCTAAAAACTTGCGGGTGGTGTATCCCTTTTTGTGTTATCGTAAGATCTATACTGTTCTTCTGGAGGGCTCTAGCTTTTAACATTGGCTGGGGGGTGGTCCTAACGTGAGAGAGACGCGAAAGTCTCACGCTAAAAACTTGCGGGTGGTGTATCCCTTTTTGTGTTATCGTAAGATCTATACTGTTCTTCTGGAGGGCTCTAGCTTTTAACATTGGCTGGGGGGTGGTCCTAACGTGAGAGAGACGCGAAAGTCTCACGCTAAAAACTTGCGGGTGGTGTATCCCTTTTTGTGTTATCGTAAGATCTATACTGTTCTTCTGGAGGGCTCTAGCTTTTAACATTGGCTGGGGGGTGGTCCTAACGTGAGAGAGACGCGAAAGTCTCACGCTAAAAACTTGCGGGTGGTGTATCCCTTTTTGTGTTATCGTAAGATCTATACTGTTCTTCTGGAGGGCTCTAGCTTTTAACATTGGCTGGGGGGTGGTCCTAACGTGAGAGAGACGCGAAAGTCTCACGCTAAAAACTTGCGGGTGGTGTATCCCTTTTTGTGTTATCGTAAGATCTATACTGTTCTTCTGGAGGGCTCTAGCTTTTAACATTGGCTGGGGGGTGGTCCTAACGTGAGAGAGACGCGAAAGTCTCACGCTAAAAACTTGCGGGTGGTGTATCCCTTTTTGTGTTATCGTAAGATCTATACTGTTCTTCTGGAGGGCTCTAGCTTTTAACATTGGCTGGGGGGTGGTCCTAACGTGAGAGAGACGCGAAAGTCTCACGCTAAAAACTTGCGGGTGGTGTATCCCTTTTTGTGTTATTGTAAGATCTATACTGTTCTTCTGGAGGGCTCTAGCTTTTAACATTGGCTGGGGGGTGGTCCTAACGTGAGAGAGACGCGAAAGTCTCACGCTAAAAACTTGCGGGTGGTGTATCCCTTTTTGTGTTATCGTAAGATCTATACTGTTCTTCTGGAGGGCTCTAGCTTTTAACATTGGCTGGGGGGTGGTCCTAACGTGAGAGAGACGCGAAAGTCTCACGCTAAAAACTTGCGGGTGGTGTATCCCTTTTTGTGTTATCGTAAGATCTATACTGTTCTTCTGGAGGGCTCTAGCTTTTAACATTGGCTGGGGGGTGGTCCTAACGTGAGAGAGACGCGAAAGTCTCACGCTAAAAACTTGCGGGTGGTGTATCCCTTTTTGTGTTATCGTAAGATCTATACTGTTCTTCTGGAGGGCTCTAGCTTTTAACATTGGCTGGGGGGTGGTCCTAACGTGAGAGAGACGCGAAAGTCTCACGCTAAAAACTTGCGGGTGGTGTATCCCTTTTTGTGTTATCGTAAGATCTATACTGTTCTTCTGGAGGGCTCTAGCTTTTAACATTGGCTGGGGGGTGGTCCTAACGTGAGAGAGACACGAAAGTCTAACGCTAAAAACTTGCGGGTGGTGTATCCCTTTTTGTGTTATCGTAAGATCTATACTGTTCTTCTGGAGGGCTCTAGCTTTTAACATTGGCTGGGGGGTGGTCCTAACGTGAGAGAGACGCGAAAGTCTCACGCTAAAAACTTGCGGGTGGTGTATCCCTTTTTGTGTTATCGTAAGATCTATACTGTTCTTCTGGAGGGCTCTAGCTTTTAACATTGGCTGGGGGGTGGTCCTAACGTGAGAGAGACGCGAAAGTCTCACGCTAAAAACTTGCGGGTGGTGTATCCCTTTTTGTGTTATCGTAAGATCTATACTGTTCTTCTGGAGGGCTCTAGCTTTTAACATTGGCTGGGGGGTGGTCCTAACGTGAGAGAGACGCGAAAGTCCTCACGCTAAAAACTTGCGGGTGGTGTATCCCTTTTTGTGTTATCGTAAGATCTATACTGTTCTTCTGGAGGGCTCTAGCTTTTAACATTGGCTGGGGGGTGGTCCTAACGTGAGAGAGACGCGAAAGTCTCACGCTAAAAACTTGCGGGTGGTGTATCCCTTTTTGTGTTATCGTAAGATCTATACTGTTCTTCTGGAGGGCTCTAGCTTTTAACATTGGCTGGGGGGTTGGTCCTAACGTGAGAGAGACGCGAAAGTCTCACGCTAAAAACTTGCGGGTGGTGTATCCCTTTTTGTGTTATCGTAAGATCTATACTGTTCTTCTGGAGGGCTCTAGCTTTTAACATTGGCTGGGGGGTGGTCCTAACGTGAGAGAGACGCGAAAGTCTCACGCTAAAATCTTGCGGGTGGTGTATCCCTTTTTGTGTTATCGTAAGATCTACACTGTTCTTCTGGAGGGCTCTAGCTTTTAACATTGGCTGGGGGGTGGTCCTAACGTAAGAGAGACGCGAAAGTCTCACGCTAAAATCTTGCGGGTGGTGTATCCCTTTTTGTGTTATCGTAAGATCTATACTGTTCTTCTGGAGGGCTCTAGCTTTTAACATTGGCTGGGGGGTGGTCCTAACGTGAGAGAGACGCGAAAGTCTCACGCTAAAAACTTGCGGGTGGTGTATCCCTTTTTGTGTTATCGTAAGATCTATACTGTTCTTCTGGAGGGCTCTAGCTTTTAACATTGGCTGGGGGGGTGGTCCTAACGTGAGAGAGACGCGAAAGTCTCACGCTAAAATCTTGCGGGTGGTGTATCCCTTTTTGTGTTATCGTAAGATCTACACTGTTCTTCTGGAGGGCTCTAGCTTTTAACATTGGCTGGGGGGTGGTCCTAACGTAGAGAGAGACGCGAAAGTCTCACGCTAAAATCTTGCGGGTGGTGTAATCCCTTTTTGTGTTATCGTAAGATCTATACTGTTCTTCTGGAGGGCTCTAGCTTTTAACATTGGCTGGGGGGGTGGTCCTAACGTGAGAGAGACGCGAAAGTCTCACGCTAAAAACTTGCGGGTGGTGTATCCCTTTTTGTGTTATCGTAAGATCTATACTGTTCTTCTGGAGGGCTCTAGCTTTTAACATTGGCTGGGGGGTGGTCCTAACGTGAGAGAGACGCGAAAGTCTCACGCTAAAATCTTGCGGGTGGTGTATCCCTTTTTGTGTTATCGTAAGATCTATACTGTTCTTCTGGAGGGCTCTAGCTTTTAACATTGGCTGGGGGGTGGGTCCCTAACGTGAGAGAGACGCGAAAGTCTCACGCTAAAAACTTGCGGGTGGTGTATCCCTTTTTGTGTTATCGTAAGATCTATACTGTTCTTCTGGAGGGCTCTAGCTTTTAACATTGGCTGGGGGGGTGGTCCTAACGTGAGAGAGACGCGAAAGTCTCACGCTAAAAACTTGCGGGTGGTGTATCCCTTTTTGTGTTATCGTAAGATCTATACTGTTCTTCTGGAGGGCTCTAGCTTTTAACATTGGCTGGGGGGTGGTCCTAACGTGAGAGAGACGCGAAAGTCTCACGCTAAAAACTTGCGGGTGGTGTATCCCTTTTTGTGTTATCGTAAGATCTATACTGTTCTTCTGGAGGGCTCTAGCTTTTAACATTGGCTGGGGGGTGGTCCTAACGGTGAGAGAGACGCGAAAGTCTAACGCTAAAAACTTGCGGGTGGTGTATCCCCTTTTTGTGTTATCGTAAGATCTATACTGTTCTTCTGGAGGGCTCTAGCTTTTAACATTGGCTGGGGGGTGGTCCTAACGTGAGAGAGACGCGAAAGTCTCACGCTAAAAACTTGCGGGTGGTGTATCCCTTTTTGTGTTATCGTAAGATCTATACTGTTCTTCCTGGAGGGCTCTAGCTTTTAACATTGGCTGGGGGGTGGTCCTAACGTGAGAGAGACGCGAAAGTCTCACGCTAAAAACTTGCGGGTGGTGTATCCCTTTTTGTGTTATCGTAAGATCTATACTGTTCTTCTGGAGGGCTCTAGCTTTTAACATTGGCTGGGGGGTGGTCCTAACGTAAGAGAGACGCGAAAGTCTCACGCTAAAATCTTGCGGGTGGTGTATCCCTTTTTGTGTTATCGTAAGATCTATACTGTTTCTTCTGGAGGGCTCTAGCTTTTAACATTGGCTGGGGGGTGGTCCTAACGTGAGAGAGACGCGAAAGTCTCACGCTAAAAACTTGCGGGTGGTGTATCCCTTTTTGTGTTATCGTAAGATCTATACTGTTCTTCTGGAGGGCTCTAGCTTTTAACATTGGCTGGGGGGTGGTCCTAACGTAGAGAGACGCGAAAGTCTCACGCTAAAATCTTGCGGGTGGTGTATCCCTTTTTGTGTTATCGTAAGATCTATACTGTTCTTCTGGAGGGCTCTAGCTTTTAACATTGGCTGGGGGGGTGGTCCTAACGTGAGAGAGACGCGAAAGTCTCACGCTAAAAACTTGCGGGTGGTGTATCCCTTTTTGTGTTATCGTAAGATCTATACTGTTCTTCTGGAGGGCTCTAGCTTTTAAACATTGGCTGGGGGGGTGGTCCTAACGTGAGAGAGACGCGAAAGTCTCACGCTAAAAACTTGCGGGTGGTGTATCCCTTTTTGTGTTATCGTAAGATCTATACTGTTCTTCTGGAGGGCTCTAGCTTTTAACATTGGCTGGGGGGTGGTCCTAACGTGAGAGAGACGCGAAAGTCTCACGCTAAAAACTTGCGGGTGGTGTATCCCTTTTTGTGTTATCGTAAGATCTATACTGTTCTTCTGGAGGGCTCTAGCTTTTAACATTGGCTGGGGGGTGGTCCTAACGTGAGAGAGACGCGAAAGTCTCACGCTAAAAACTTGCGGGTGGTGTATCCCTTTTTGTGTTATCGTAAGATCTATACTGTTCTTCTGGAGGGCTCTAGCTTTTAACATTGGCTGGGGGGTGGTTCTAACGTGAGAGAGACGCGAAAGTCTCACGCTAAAAACTTGCGGGTGGTGTATCCCTTTTTGTGTTATCGTAAGATCTATACTGTTCTTCTGGAGGGCTCTAGCTTTTAACATTGGCTGGGGGGTGGTCCTAACGTAAGAGAGACGCGAAAGTCTCACGCTAAAATCTTGCGGGTGGTGTATCCCTTTTTGTGTTATCGTAAGATCTATACTGTTCTTCTGGAGGGCTCTAGCTTTTAACATTGGCTGGGGGGTGGTCCTAACGTAAGAGAGACGCGAAAGTCTCACGCTAAAAACTTGCGGGTGGTGTATCCCTTTTTGTGTTATCGTAAGATCTATACTGTTCTTCTGGAGGGCTCTAGCTTTTAACATTGGCTGGGGGGTGGTCCTAACGTGAGAGAGACGCGAAAGTCTCACGCTAAAAACTTGCGGGTGGTGTATCCCTTTTTGTGTTATCGTAAGATCTATACTGTTCTTCTGGAGGGCTCTAGCTTTTAACATTGGCTGGGGGGTGGTCCTAACGTAAGAGAGACGCGAAAGTCTCACGCTAAAATCTTGCGGGTGGTGTATCCCTTTTTGTGTTATCGTAAGATCTATACTGTTCTTCTGGAGGGCTCTAGCTTTTAACATTGGCTGGGGGGTGGTCCTAACGTAAGAGAGACGCGAAAGTCTCACGCTAAAATCTTGCGGGTGGTGTATCCCTTTTTGTGTTATCGTAAGATCTATACTGTTCTTCTGGAGGGCTCTAGCTTTTAACATTGGCTGGGGGGTGGTCCTAACGTGAGAGAGACGCGAAAGTCTCACGCTAAAAACTTGCGGGTGGTGTATCCCTTTTTGTGTTATCGTAAGATCTATACTGTTCTTCTGGAGGGCTCTAGCTTTTAACATTGGCTGGGGGGTGGTCCTAACGTAAGAGAGACGCGAAAGTCTCACGCTAAAATCTTGCGGGTGGTGTATCCCTTTTTGTGTTATCGTAAGATCTATACTGTTCTTCTGGAGGGCTCTAGCTTTTAACATTGGCTGGGGGGTGGTCCTAATGTAAGAGAGACGCGAAAGTCTCACGCTAAAATCTTGCGGGTGGTGTATCCCTTTTTGTGTTATCGTAAGATCTATACTGTTCTTCTGGAGGGCTCTAGCTTTTAACATTGGCTGGGGGGTGGTCCTAACGTGAGAGAGACGCGAAAGTCTCACGCTAAAAACTTGCGGGTGGTGTATCCCTTTTTGTGTTATCGTAAGATCTATACTGTTCTTCTGGAGGGCTCTAGCTTTTAACATTGGCTGGGGGGTGGTCCTAACGTAAGAGAGACGCGAAAGTCTCACGCTAAAAACTTGCGGGTGGTGTATCCCTTTTTGTGTTATCGTAAGATCTATACTGTTCTTCTGGAGGGCTCTAGCTTTTAACATTGGCTGGGGGGGTGGTCCTAACGTAAGAGAGACGCGAAAGTCTCACGCTAAAATCTTTTGGGTGGTGTATCCCTTTTTGTGTTATCGTAAGATCTATACTGTTCTTCTGGAGGGCTCTAGCTTTTAACATTGGCTGGGGGGTGGTCCTAACGTGAGAGAGACGCGAAAGTCTCACGCTAAAAACTTGCGGGTGGTGTATCCCTTTTTGTGTTATCGTAAGATCTATACTGTTCTTCTGGAGGGCTCTAGCTTTTAACATTGGCTGGGGGGTGGTCCTAACGTGAGAGAGACGCGAAAGTCTCACGCTAAAAACTTGCGGGTGGTGTATCCCTTTTTGTGTTATCGTAAGATCTATACTGTTCTTCTGGAGGGCTCTAGCTTTTAACATTGGCTGGGGGGTGGTCCTAACGTGAGAGAGACGCGAAAGTCTCACGCTAAAAACTTGCGGGTGGTGTATCCCTTTTTGTGTTATCGTAAGATCTATACTGTTCTTCTGGAGGGCTCTAGCTTTTAACATTGGCTGGGGGGTGGTCCTAACGTGAGAGAGACACGAAAGTCTAACGCTAAAAACTTGCGGGTGGTGTATCCCTTTTTGTGTTATCGTAAGATCTATACTGTTCTTCTGGAGGGCTCTAGGCTGGGGGGTGGTCCTAACGTGAGAGAGACGCGAAAGTCTCACGCTAAAAACTTGCGGGTGGTGTATCCCTTTTTGTGTTATCGTAAGATCTATACTGTTCTTCTGGAGGGCTCTAGCTTTTAACATTGGCTGGGGGGTGGTCCTAACGTGAGAGAGACGCGAAAGTCTCACGCTAAAAACTTGCGGGTGGTGTATCCCTTTTTGTGTTATCGTAAGATCTATACTGTTCTTCTGGAGGGCTCTAGCTTTTAACATTGGCTGGGGGGTGGTCCTAACGTGAGAGAGACGCGAAAGTCTCACGCTAAAAACTTGCGGGTGGTGTATCCCTTTTTGTGTTATCGTAAGATCTATACTGTTCTTCTGGAGGGCTCTAGCTTTTAACATTGGCTGGGGGGTGGTCCTAACGTGAGAGAGACGCGAAAGTCTCACGCTAAAAACTTGCGGGTGGTGTATCCCTTTTTGTGTTATCGTAAGATCTATACTGTTCTTCTGGAGGGCTCTAGCTTTTAACATTGGCTGGGGGGTGGTCCTAACGTGAGAGAGACGCGAAAGTCTCACGCTAAAAACTTGCGGGTGTGTATCCCTTTTTGTGTTATCGTAAGATCTATACTGTTCTTCTGGAGGGCTCTAGCTTTTAACATTGGCTGGGGGGTGGTCCTAACGTGAGAGAGACGCGAAAGTCTCACGCTAAAATCTTGCGGGTGGTGTATCCCTTTTTGTGTTATCGTAAGATCTACACTGTTCTTCTGGAGGGCTCTAGCTTTTAACATTGGCTGGGGGGTGGTCCTAACGTAAGAGAGACGCGAAAGTCTCACGCTAAAATCTTGCGGGTGGTGTATCCCTTTTTGTGTTATCGTAAGATCTATACTGTTCTTCTGGAGGGCTCTAGCTTTTAACATTGGCTGGGGGGTGGTCCTAACGTGAGAGAGACGCGAAAGTCTCACGCTAAAAACTTGCGGGTGGTGTATCCCTTTTTGTGTTATCGTAAGATCTATACTGTTCTTCTGGAGGGCTCTAGCTTTTAACATTGGCTGGGGGGTGGTCCTAACGTGAGAGAGACGCGAAAGTCTCACGCTAAAATCTTGCGGGTGGTGTATCCCTTTTTGTGTTATCGTAAGATCTATACTGTTCTTCTGGAGGGCTCTAGCTTTTAACATTGGCTGGGGGGTGGTCCTAACGTGAGAGAGACGCGAAAGTCTCACGCTAAAAACTTGCGGGTGGTGTATCCCTTTTTGTGTTATCGTAAGATCTATACTGTTCTTCTGGAGGGCTCTAGCTTTTAACATTGGCTGGGGGGTGGTCCTAACGTGAGAGAGACGCGAAAGTCTCACGCTAAAAACTTGCGGGTGGTGTATCCCTTTTTGTGTTATCGTAAGATCTATACTGTTCTTCTGGAGGGCTCTAGCTTTTAACATTGGCTGGGGGGGTGGTCCTAACGTGAGAGAGACGCGAAAGTCTCACGCTAAAAACTTGCGGGTGGTGTATCCCTTTTTGTGTTATCGTAAGATCTATACTGTTCTTCTGGAGGGCTCTAGCTTTTAACATTGGCTGGGGGGTGGTCCTAACGTGAGAGAGACGCGAAAGTCTAACGCTAAAAACTTGCGGGTGGTGTATCCCTTTTTGTGTTATCGTAAGATCTATACTGTTCTTCTGGAGGGCTCTAGCTTTTAACATTGGCTGGGGGGTGGTCCTAACGTGAGAGAGACGCGAAAGTCTCACGCTAAAAACTTGCGGGTGGTGTATCCCTTTTTGTGTTATCGTAAGATCTATACTGTTCTTCTGGAGGGCTCTAGCTTTTAACATTGGCTGGGGGGTGGTCCTAACGTGAGAGAGACGCGAAAGTCTCACGCTAAAAACTTGCGGGTGGTGTATCCCTTTTTGTGTTATCGTAAGATCTATACTGTTCTTCTGGAGGGCTCTAGCTTTTAACATTGGCTGGGGGGTGGTCCTAACGTGAGAGAGACGCGAAAGTCTCACGCTAAAAACTTGCGGGTGGTGTATCCCTTTTTGTGTTATCGTAAGATCTATACTGTTCTTCTGGAGGGCTCTAGCTTTTAACATTGGCTGGGGGGTGGTCCTAACGTAAGAGAGACGCGAAAGTCTCACGCTAAAATCTTGCGGGTGGTGTATCCCTTTTTGTGTTATCGTAAGATCTATACTGTTCTTCTGGAGGGCTCTAGCTTTTAACATTGGCTGGGGGGTGGTCCTAACGTGAGAGAGACGCGAAAGTCTCACGCTAAAAACTTGCGGGTGGTGTATCCCTTTTTGTGTTATCGTAAGATCTATACTGTTCTTCTGGAGGGCTCTAGCTTTTAACATTGGCTGGGGGGTGGTCCTAACGTAAGAGAGACGCGAAAGTCTCACGCTAAAATCTTGCGGGTGGTGTATCCCTTTTTGTGTTATCGTAAGATCTATACTGTTCTTCTGGAGGGCTCTAGCTTTTAACATTGGCTGGGGGGTGGTCCTAACGTGAGAGAGACGCGAAAGTCTCACGCTAAAAACTTGCGGGTGGTGTATCCCTTTTTGTGTTATCGTAAGATCTATACTGTTCTTCTGGAGGGCTCTAGCTTTTAACATTGGCTGGGGGGTGGTCCTAACGTGAGAGAGACGCGAAAGTCTCACGCTAAAAACTTGCGGGTGGTGTATCCCTTTTTGTGTTATCGTAAGATCTATACTGTTCTTCTGGAGGGCTCTAGCTTTTAACATTGGCTGGGGGGTGGTCCTAACGTGAGAGAGACGCGAAAGTCTCACGCTAAAAACTTGCGGGTGGTGTATCCCTTTTTGTGTTATCGTAAGATCTATACTGTTCTTCTGGAGGGCTCTAGCTTTTAACATTGGCTGGGGGGTGGTCCTAACGTGAGAGAGACGCGAAAGTCTCACGCTAAAAACTTGCGGGTGGTGTATCCCTTTTTGTGTTATCGTAAGATCTATACTGTTCTTCTGGAGGGCTCTAGCTTTTAACATTGGCTGGGGGGTGGTTCTAACGTGAGAGAGACGCGAAAGTCTCACGCTAAAAACTTGCGGG
Organism: Schistocerca piceifrons; assembly: GCF_021461385.2. NCBI lineage: Eukaryota > Metazoa > Arthropoda > Insecta > Orthoptera > Acrididae > Schistocerca > Schistocerca piceifrons. Next base: position 923,069,638 of record NC_060138.1, read on the forward strand.
TGGTGTATCCCTTTTTGTGTTATCGTAAGATCTATACTGTTCTTCTGGAGGGCTCTAGCTTTTAACATTGGCTGGGGGGTGGTCCTAACGTAAGAGAGACGCGAAAGTCTCACGCTAAAATCTTGCGGGTGGTGTATCCCTTTTTGTGTTATCGTAAGATCTATACTGTTCTTCTGGAGGGCTCTAGCTTTTAACATTGGCTGGGGGGTGGTCCTAACGTAAGAGAGACGCGAAAGTCTCACGCTAAAAACTTGCGGGTGGTGTATCCCTTTTTGTGTTATCGTAAGATCTATACTGTTCTTCTGGAGGGCTCTAGCTTTTAACATTGGCTGGGGGGTGGTCCTAACGTGAGAGAGACGCGAAAGTCTCACGCTAAAAACTTGCGGGTGGTGTATCCCTTTTTGTGTTATCGTAAGATCTATACTGTTCTTCTGGAGGGCTCTAGCTTTTAACATTGGCTGGGGGGTGGTCCTAACGTAAGAGAGACGCGAAAGTCTCACGCTAAAATCTTGCGGGTGGTGTATCCCTTTTTGTGTTATCGTAAGATCTATACTGTTCTTCTGGAGGGCTCTAGCTTTTAACATTGGCTGGGGGGTGGTCCTAACGTAAGAGAGACGCGAAAGTCTCACGCTAAAATCTTGCGGGTGGTGTATCCCTTTTTGTGTTATCGTAAGATCTATACTGTTCTTCTGGAGGGCTCTAGCTTTTAACATTGGCTGGGGGGTGGTCCTAACGTGAGAGAGACGCGAAAGTCTCACGCTAAAAACTTGCGGGTGGTGTATCCCTTTTTGTGTTATCGTAAGATCTATACTGTTCTTCTGGAGGGCTCTAGCTTTTAACATTGGCTGGGGGGTGGTCCTAACGTAAGAGAGACGCGAAAGTCTCACGCTAAAATCTTGCGGGTGGTGTATCCCTTTTTGTGTTATCGTAAGATCTATACTGTTCTTCTGGAGGGCTCTAGCTTTTAACATTGGCTGGGGGGTGGTCCTAATGTAAGAGAGACGCGAAAGTCTCACGCTAAAATCTTGCGGGTGGTGTATCCCTTTTTGTGTTATCGTAAGATCTATACTGTTCTTCTGGAGGGCTCTAGCTTTTAACATTGGCTGGGGGGTGGTCCTAACGTGAGAGAGACGCGAAAGTCTCACGCTAAAAACTTGCGGGTGGTGTATCCCTTTTTGTGTTATCGTAAGATCTATACTGTTCTTCTGGAGGGCTCTAGCTTTTAACATTGGCTGGGGGGTGGTCCTAACGTAAGAGAGACGCGAAAGTCTCACGCTAAAAACTTGCGGGTGGTGTATCCCTTTTTGTGTTATCGTAAGATCTATACTGTTCTTCTGGAGGGCTCTAGCTTTTAACATTGGCTGGGGGGTGGTCCTAACGTGAGAGAGACGCGAAAGTCTCACGCTAAAAACTTGCGGGTGGTGTATCCCTTTTTGTGTTATCGTAAGATCTATACTGTTCTTCTGGAGGGCTCTAGCTTTTAACATTGGCTGGGGGGTGGTCCTAACGTAAGAGAGACGCGAAAGTCTCACGCTAAAATCTTGCGGGTGGTGTATCCCTTTTTGTGTTATCGTAAGATCTATACTGTTCTTCTGGAGGGCTCTAGCTTTTAACATTGGCTGGGGGGGGGGGGGGGGTCCTAACGTAACAGAGACGCGAAAAAGTCTCACGCTAAAAACTTGCAGGTGGTGTCGTCGTAGCGGTTAGCTGGTGGCGACGTGGGTGTCCGTCCCTTATCGTAGGGCCTTCTCGCTTAGCACGGTTCTGCTCTCGGCTTCTGTTCTCGTTTCTCCCCTCGGAACTGCGTCTGTCTCACGGTGGGAAGGTATGACATGCATTTAGGCATTCTTGTGTTAGTCTGTGGTATTCCATTTGCTCACTCGTTACTCGAATTACTTTGGTTAATTTAATGTCACGATTTATTCGGAGCCATGTGACATACTACTGGATTTGCTTATCATGTCAGGGTTTTCATGGAAGGTGTTGGATTTGCCTGACACCTTACAAGGCCACCAAGGAAGAAATCTTAAAAATCAACAAAGTAAATTTCAAGTGACTGAAAACACGCAGTTACAATTACAAATAATATATATATCTCACAGTCTCAAGGCAAGGGTGGATGGCAAACATAAACCAGATGCAATACAAACGGCTGAAGGCCCACAATTTTCCAAAATTCAAAAATACCATAAACCTTTTAGGGCAGAAGGCAGCAATATTTAAGCTTGAAAGGTAATTTTAAGAATATGGTTCCAAGCGACTGAAGGCCCACAATTAATTTTTCCAAGTTAAAAAGAACTGTAACCATAAGTCTTAAGTTTTAGGTGGCTAAAACGCACTAAAAGAAAAGACAACACAACGACAATAACCTTTCAGGAAATATCTACTTGCTGGAATTCGAACTTGCTCTTGCATGGCTGAAGGCCTTTAATTTACATAAAATAAAGTAAAACCAAGAATATTTTAAATCATTGGCTATGATAAATTATAAACAGACAATTAAGTCTGCACTCGTTCACTTAGGTGAGATAGGTAATGAGCCCAACTACACTTGATACGTCGGTAACCCAACCAAGGGACAGCCACTGACCGACCGACAAATCGACTTGCTTGCCACCAATCGGTACATGAGAATTCAAACACTAAATGTTACGAACGTGATTATCCACAACGAAATATGTATTAAGCTGTCAAAACCATACACCATGTTGGACAGCGACAACAGGTGAGGAAAGGACGCTGCCTGATATTACCATAGTGGCCAGAACAGGTAACCGGAACACTAATGGCCACAAGGCAGAAAATTCCGCTGATGCACTTGAATTGTAGTCAACCAATATAGATAATTTCACTGCATGGCGGCTAGATTTCAGCAATACAAACACTCGGTGTTGCTCACAGGAAAACCTCCCCAACAGCGAACCGCTGAAACGAACCACACAACATAAAGGGATGTGGCTTGGGTACTTTAAACACCACTCAAGTTTGACGTCCTGGGTCGATGAGCCACGAAGCTCGTAGCGATCGGACAGCTCCACACACGTTCCGACACTGTGCAGGGACCGCCAGCGGACCCAGCAGACTGCACCGCGCGGAGATATCTTCCCTGGTCTGCAGCAACCGACCGACTGCCCGCAGAATGCCGACAACATCTAAAAGTCATCAGTGGAAATAACGCCACCTACACACACAACCTGAAAAACACTTGCATGAAGACTTGAACGATACCCAACACTAACTAAACACACATGAAGACAAACTGGGAGTCGATGCGCACACACACACAGCCGACTCATGGACGATCGGCGAGCCAAAACGCGTCCTCCGGTAGGACGACCGACCGACGATCTATCAAGACTGTGGTCTAGCTCAAGTGATGCGTCGCGGCAATGGTGGGGCGAGCCATGTCGACGCAGACCTCACTGCTGCTCCAACGCAGGTCTGGACTGCACTCCAGACACGTTCCAGCTGACTGGCAGACCCGAACTCGCAACCCGGACTGGCTTACGACAGACAACAAATGGGAAGTAATAGCAGTCAAGCAAAGATACTACAAAAGGGAATATATCGATACGCGCTGCTAGGGCCAGTCACGGTCAGGCAAAGCAGCAACTCTGTGACAGTAGTAATTTAAATTAACGTAGTGAGTTGGAAGTACTTTAAAAACAGGGTGTAAAATACATGATGGTGGGAGCACGAGCCACGCACGGTTCACGCCGCATCCGCAATGGCTGACATGTTGAGTGCTAATGTGCTGTGACACAAACTTCACACACAAACTAAAGACTCCCCTACACATATAAGTACCGTAGACAAGCAATAAATTTGCATAGTTTCTTGTGTATAATGTTTTACTCTTCCGACATCTCAATCGGATCTAACTGTATATTTATATTTCATGGTAATGAGATTTCATATTTTATTTTAAAATTTTTTGAATTAGGTTACATGCCAATCAATTTGTTTTGTATTTCGTATATTTGGTGGTGGATAAAATTTGATATTTGTATAATTATTTCCACGCTCTGCTACTATAAACTAGACAACACTTCATTGTAATGTAGAAAATAATTAAGTAGGGAAAACTTGAAAATATCTTTTATTGACGTACAATGGTGCATAATTTGTATTGATAACCGAGTCCACTCAAGCACTCGACATCGTTAGTTCATACTAGTTGCAGGTGCTGCGTACAGCATCCTTAAGCCACCAATGAAAAGACATTGTAATAACTGTGTTGTTGCATGTTTCTCCACATGACACTCCCAAGTCTTCAAAAAGAGGAGAACTTTAATCATAAGAAATATTTTGGCTGCAATGAGATGTATGTTCGAAAAGATATGAAGATAATACGCTCTCTGTCATAGATGTACACTTTACGCGTGTTTTGCTTTTTCCATGTTCATTGGTGTGGGCTTTATTGGAGGTGCAAATGAAACATTCTTATAAATGCACGTGGAAAACTGCCAAGGAAAAGCTGCAAGGACGTCCAGTTCGTCAACATGTTCGTCGGTTAGTGCAGTCGGACCTCTGGTCACCACCGTAAACATAGCAAAGCTGGCGATATTACATAAACTCTACGCACAACTCGTTCAAGAGTTTATTCGCAGTTTCACCATAGGCGTCAATATGACCATTTGATGGCAGATCTGAGTTACGACCAGTTTTAAGAATATCTGTTACGCATGGAGTGTTTCGTAACTCTGTCTGTATAAAGGACATAAAAAATAAAAGCAAATATTAAAAAATTGCCGAAAGAAAAGTCAGCTTTCAGCGGGAAATGAGCGATTCCTTGACGTTATTCAGATATTTCCTGTAATTATAAAAACAAGACAGTCGAAGTGTATCGAAGCGATACTTTGCGTGGCAGATCTGTTTGACTGGAGCTACTTTAATTACCTATCGTACTACACGACAAAGATTAAGAATGCATTTAGGTCTTATTGTCGTGGTCTTCAGTTCGAGGACTGGTGTGATGCAGCTTCCCACGCTAGTCTATCCTGAACAAAGCTCTTCATCTCTAAGTAACTACTCCACTTTGCATGTATTTGAACCTATTTACTGTATTCTAGCCTTGGTCTCATCCCTACATTTCCCATCCCACACACTACCTTCCATTACCAAAATGACGATTCCTTGATGCCTCAGAATATGTGCTATCAACCGATTCCTTCTTTCAGTAAAGCTGTGCCGCAAATTTCCATTTCGATTCATCGTATTCAAGCTACCCATCTAATCTTCAGCATGCTTCTGCAGTACCACATTTCAAAGGTACTATTCACTATTTCTCTGAAATGCTTATAGTCTGCATTTCAATTCTGTACAAGGCTACATTCCATACAAATAACTTCAGAAAAGAATCCTTAACGATGAAATTTTTGTAAGGTGTTTACAACTTTCTTTTTTTTCAGAAACTTGGCTATTGCCAATCTGCATTTTATTTCCCATTTACTTAGACCATCATCAGTTATTTTGTTGCCAAAATAATAAAACTCTTAGACTAATTTTAGTGTCTGATTCCCTCATCTAATTCTGTCAGCAGCACCTGATTTAATTCGATTATATTCCAGTACCCTTCTTTGCTTTTGTTGATATTCATTTACATTTTCTTGCAATTATTTTTTCTTCCAACGCTTTAACACATATCATCGTCAGTGCATGTCATACATGTGGCAGCTTCTGAAGCTGTAAGATTGCCTTTTATTCGAGATTTCAACATCCAGCAGCTCCGGACGTGACTATAATACTCAATGGAGAAGCCGAAACTCATTACCGAGCATGATTTGGCATTGTTTAGAGTTTACAACAACTGGGTTCGTGGAATTAAACGGAGAGACAGTAGTGTAATACTAAAGCAATTTACGAGAGCCATTGTCTCCTTCCGCTGACACGGGAAATGGGCTCCACACTCAGTGTGCTGTGGCATAATATGCAGTACTACGAGTATTATCGCAGCCGCAAAGCGAAATGTGTAGTGGTGTTGTAGCGCTACGTTAATGTCAGAGAGTTTAACGTCCCTTTGAAGAAGTAACATGCAATGCATAGGGACAGCGTGTATAAATACTCTCACAAGGGCACAGTATTTGCAATAGCTTGTTACTCATACATATCTAATATTTTCTTATTTCATCATTTATTTCCTCTGGACTCAATGTTCTACGCTTCGAAACATCCGTAGTCACAACGGCGTGGCAAAAATGTAACACTCCTGCCGGTTTACGATGCAGACGCTTTATACGTAGTTGGAGATACTATCGAGTTACATAAACTGCAAAAAAAAAAAAAAAAAAAAAAAAAAAATTGTACACCTGGAATGATGACGTCAATTTTAGTTCTATGACGGCATATGCCACCTGGGGGATAGTAAATGTAGTGATAAAGATTTCAACGTCGTTCGCCAACAAGATATTAGTAGTGGGACTACGGGTATCCACCCCTATAGTCCGTCTTTCACTCAAGCCACAGCGCTGACATGCGTGGCTTGACTGGAGCCACCAGAGGATCACTCGGAAGATGTAATGGCGCGCCATGCTCTTCAGCGATCTACATCTACATCATACTTCGCAAGCCATCTAATGGTGCAGAGAGTACTTTCGGTACCACTAACTGATCCCTCCAACCCTGTTCCACTCGCGAATAGCGCATGGGAAGAATGATTGTATTGGCTCTAATTTCTCGAATTTTCTCCTCCTGGTCAATACGCGAGATGTATGTGGGGGAAAGTTGACCGACTCTTTATAATGTCTCTTGCAGCGGTCTCTCCGCGATATTTTCAGAAATTTTATAAATTATATAACTCAGTACATATCTCGAAATATCTCTTCTTGTCTTACCGATTATCAATGCAAAGTAGTTTCAAGCCCAATTATTCCTTGGAGCGTCCATTTACTCCATGGAATAGCTTCTCTGCTATCTTTTCTCTTATGAAAAGAATGAGGGACTTCTTGCCGATTAGTCGTGAAAGAAGGAGGATGTATATGTATGTATTGTTGAGTTAGTCGCCATCTTGATGAGATTCTGTATGAGAAGGAATTTAATACATGGACTAAACTAAAGTAGGTGTGTTCGCGTATTATTTAACTGATTATTATTGACAGTGTCTGCTTACTACGCTGTGTTGCACGGGATCAGTGGGGAACGTCTGATTTACACTGGACGAACCTGCCGTTTTGTATGCTCAAGATATCCAGTTACTTCAAATAAATAGGCTAACATGGTCTTACCAGCAGATCTCCGGTCTTCCCCATGTGATCACCGAAAGTTAATAATTATTACAAATGTTTCCAGGAGATCGACTGACAATTTTCGTCGCACCGAGACTTCGAAATTGCTGCACTGCCTTATGGAATTTAAGTTAAGCTCAATTTAAACAGGATAGAACAGTATTGAACTGTGTGAATGTGATAAGCCTGCTTTGTGAATGAAAATCCCCTTAACGTACGCATGTTTTTACTATTCTGATCAGTGAAGCTAAATCAGGCCAGTGTGAGAGAGGATTTCAAATTTTAGATCCCACACAAAAAAATATTAAATCTTCTTGAAGTGTGCTGTCCCGAAATTTCTATAGTAAATCCCTCCGTGATGCACATCGCCTCTCTTGTAACGTCTGCCAGTGGAGCTTGTTTATCATCTCCGCAACGCTCTCTCGCCAGCTAAACGATCACGTCACGAAACACGCCGCTCTTCGTTGGATCTCCTCTATCAGCCCTACCTGGTTGGGGTCCCAGATAGATGAACAATACTCAAGAATCGGGCGAACAAGAGTCTTATAAGCCACTTCTTTCGTGGATGAATTACATTTCCTTAAAATTATTTCGATCAATCTGAGTCTGGTGTCTGCTTTACTCACTATCTGTCTTATGTGGTCATTCCAGTTAAGGTCACTCTGGATAGTTACGCCTAGATATTAGACGGCAGACGCTGTTTCCAGCTGTTTGTCATCAATAGTGTAGCTGTACAGTAGTGGACTTCTTCCCCTATGTATGCCCAATATGTTACATTTATTTACATTCAGGGTCAACTGCCAGAGCCTGCGCCATTCATCAATTCTCTGCAGGTCGTTCTGCAAATTCTTACTATCTTCTGGCGTTGCTACTTTGGTATACAGATCTGCATCGTCTGCGAATACTCTTACAGAGCATCTGACGCTTTCTACTAGATCATTTACATATATTGTAAACAGCAACGGTCCTATCACACTTCCCTGTGGTAATCCGGATATTATCTTTACATCAGTCGATTTAGTTCCGTTAAGAGCAACGTTTTGAGGTCTGTCTACAAGAAAGTCTTGAATCCAACTGCAAGTCTGCTCCGATACTCCGTAAGCTCGTATTTTGTTTCATTAAACGGCAATGCAGGACGGTGTCAAATGCCTTACTGCAATCAAGGAACACGGCATCAGCCTGAGCGTCGTTGTCCACTGCGCCGAGGATCTCATGGAGGAACAGAGCGAGCTGAGTTTCGCAGGATCTCTGTTTGCGGAATCCATGTTGATTTTTATAGCGGACACGTTAATTTTCCAAAAACGTCATAATTCTTTAGCATAAAACATGTTCCATAATTCTACAACAGCTTGACCTCATCGATATAGATCTATAATTGTGTGGATCTGTTTTACCGCCTTTCATAAAAACGGGAATGACCTGCGCTTTTTTCCAGTCGTTAGATACCACGCTCAAGCGATCTACGACAAATTGTTGCTAGAAGAGAAGCAAGTCGTTCGCATAATTTTTTACAATCTTATAGGTATATCATCTGCTTCTGATGCATTTCAAATACTAAGCGATTGTAGCTACTTTTCAATTCCGCGATCGGTTATCTCAATATCTGCCATTTCAACATTCGTACGAAGATTGAAAGGAGGGACAGTGTTACGATCGTCCGCGGTGAAACAACTACGGAAAACCGAATTCATTATTTCGGCCTTCTCTCTCTCTGTTCGCCGGTGTGGTCACTGAGAGAATGAATGTATGATTTTGACCCCCTTACTGATTGTTAAATACGACCAAAATCTCCTAGGGCTTTTACTCAGATCAGTTGAGAACGTCTTACTTTCAAAATCATTGAACGCTTCTCTCATTGCTCTCCTTACTCTCATTTCACACCATTTTTGACTGTTTTTTGATACTCAATTTCACCCAGATTAATTCACGTTCGGAATCCGTAATAACCTCGCTAGAGTTTATAGAATTTTTTTACTGCAAGAAACACGCCGCCTCCATTAGCAACAAATCTATCCTTCGATAAACATTCCAATCTGAACTTAGCATTTTGTTGTCACTGAGGTTTGGTTCAACCAGCTTTATGTTGGCAATACTATCTCTGCATTATAACCTTCAGTAAGCGACACTAATTCTGGGACCTTTCCTTGGATGCTCCTGCAGTTTACTAAAATCATATTAATCTTTTCTACCTCTGATCTGCGAGGCCCAGGATTTTCTGAAGTCACTGTGGTTGATTTAACATGCAAATCCTCTTTGATCCCAAGGCAGAGGTTCTCTAACCTAAAAAAGCCCCATGTGCACGCCACACGTACTCCGCTACCCTAGTAGCCGCTTCCTGTGTGTAGTGCACGCCTGACCTATTAAGGGGAAACCTACAATCCTTCACCCGATAGCGGAGGTCGAGAAATTCGCATTCGATACCTTCGCAGAGTCGTCTGAGCCTCTGGTTTAGACAGATGAAAGCAGATTTTGCCTGCACGCAAGTGATTGTCGTTTGGACGTATGGCGTAGACCTGATGAGCGCTGTCTCGCAAATTGCATTCGTCCAAGACACACTAGCCCCTCCCCGGCCTTATAGTCTAGGGTGCGATAAGATACAACTCTATTTCGCCTTCGGTGTTTCTGAAGGAACGCTAACCAGCACTCGGTACGCACAGAATGTTGTTTTACCCGTTCTTTTGTCGTTCTTGTCACAGAAAGGAGATGTGTTGTTGATAATGCTCGCCCACACACTGCCCGTGAAACACGAAGTAGCCGGTCGGTGTGGCCGTGCGGTTCTAAGCGCGTCAGTTTGGAACCGCGTGACCGCTACGGTCGCAGGTTCGAATCCTGCCTCGGGCATGGATGTGTGTGATGTCCTTAGGTTAGTTAGGTTTAAGTAGTTCTAAGTTCTAGGGGACTGATGACCCCAGTAGTTAAGTCCCATAGTGCTCAGAGCCATTTGAACCATTTTGAATTTTGAAACACGAAGTGCTTTGTAAGATGTGCAGCAACATCCTTGGCCAGCACGATCGCCGGACTCGCCCCCCGTCGAGCACATGTGGGATATGGTGCGACGAGAAGTCACTCTTTCGACTTGTCAGCCAGCAGCTCTTACGAAACTACGTGAACAGGTCGAGCAGGCTTAGCGTAACGTATCCCAGGAAAATACTCGCCATCTGTACTGCTGAATGGATGCCGGAGTCAGCGCCTGCATTACAGCCCATTGAGGCCGCGTACTAATATGGGTGTTTCAGCAACGGTCGGTACCTGGTATCTCAGAACCGCTAGTTCTATTGATTTGTAAATGTAATTATTTCATGTACTCCATACGCACTGTTGCAACAGTAAATCTTGATTCAATTAGAAACTGCTAAAAGGGTGTACTAACTCTTTTTAGGCAAAGTAGTTTAAATTGTTTTCCACTGAATTTATTTATGTTTTTACGGCATTATCACTTTAAGTTTTGTACAGTTCTCTTTAGACTAGTTTCTTCGGACATTTGTAAAGTAAAGAACGTTTCATCATACGAATATAAAGGAATAGCTTCCTCAAGCCGAGAGGGGATTTGAGCACTACAGTTGGTCGTACTGGAAGCGTATGCACTTAACTCCCTCTAACTCTTGAACTGTCTTACCCTGTCAGTTATAGGAGGCCTGCAGTTTAGCGTAGACCGCGAACCACAGTACAACTTGTACTCTTTCACATGAACGAACCATTCCCATACCCTCAAGCAAGTAGAAAGGTGTGCGAGACGTTGTAGATCTCTAAATGTATCAGAGCAGAAATAGTGAACGTTTATGCTGATTGTAAGTAATCATGAATAATTAATATAAGAAATACTTTTGCCTTTTCCATTTAAAATCAGCAATAGTGATGCCATACTAAAGTATTACTAACAGTGCTCGTATTATGTTAGTATTTGTCTATATTTCGTGTTGTAAATAGTAATTAGTTTCAGAGAGATGAATGTAATTTGTATCTTCGGTTGAACTTAGACTTGTCGTTTCAGTTGCAGGCTAAAGCCTAAAATAAATAGACGCCTATTAAAGCACTGAATAATGTGTTGCTGTCAAAAGAACAAAGAGAAATGATGTAAAAAAGATAATGTTTGTGGACAAGTATGACATGCAGGCCCAAGAGTCAAAGCTGATGAAAATGTACCAGGGGGTGTACCACTAATAATGTGTTTTTATTTTTAGGAATGAAAGACGTATGTGATATTAATGCGAATTTGTAATTTTCCGTAGGCAACTGCAAACATTTTACCATGAAGGCATTCATCGTCTCGTCTCACAATGGAATAAACGTATTAACTATTATGGTGATCACTTTTGAAATAATAACCATGTTACTTAGTTTTTTGCCATGTGTCTCGTTTTCATTTTACTGCCCTATGTTAATACATTCTTACGTTCTTTAAAAATTGTGACCGTCCTTGAAAGTTAAGACACACTGAAGAAATCAGAGTGCTAAAGTCTTAGAATGACTCACGAATGGTGTACGCCGCTAAAAACTAAGTAGTGTTCCCACACGCACAAATTTAGTTATATCAGTGACGTTATCAAAAATGGTTCAAATGGCTCTGAGCACTATGGGACTTAACAGCTGAGGTCATCAGTCCCCTAGAACTTAGAACTACTTCAACCTAACTAACCTAAGGACATCACACACACATCCATGCTCGAGGCAGGATTCGAACCTGCGACCGTAGCGGTCGCGCGGTTCCAGACTGAAGCGCCTAGAACCACTCGGCCAACCTGGCCGGCCAGTGACGTTATCAAAACATTTTCTAGAAATAGTGCAATAGAGATCTAACCATTCACTTTGTGCAGTACTTCAACCGTTTTTGTGATAGAGCCTAGTAGTGCACCGTTCTCTTTTCTTTTTTTCCTGGTAAGCTTTTGAAAGATTCACTCTCGAATGAGGATTTCTGCGTTGCGAAAAAATGAGAAAATTTTATTCATACTCGTGTAGCTCCAAGAACGGCACTTTTCTTTAGATGACGGAGACACGTGGCATTTGTTTCATATCGTACGTAATATTCTCTATTATTAGAAATGTCTATCATACAATTATGTGGCCATTAATTTCGTTAAAAAAATAGAACGCTACGTTACGGAATTAGCACAGATTTGTGCTGAAGGGATTTTGCAATAAGACAGTCAGCATGATTAGTTTTTATCGTAGTACAGAAAGTTAGTGCGGTATCTTGTTCTGTAAAGCATACGTATTACCATTACCTCTGCATTAATGGAGCTGACCACGTGCCGTGTTTGCCTCTAACTCGGAAAAAATTCTACGACTCCGCAGGTCAGTAATTATGATGCTATTCTCGAATATCCACTTTACTGTGCATGTGCATGTGCATTGCCTACATGTTCAACTGACTCATTCGTTGCCTCACGTCCGTCCAACGCTTGAGTGATGCATCCACCTGTGCTCATCTAAACAACATCTGTATTATAAACTGTAAGTCAGCACAACAGTTACTTTAACGTACACAATACGAATATTTTATTAAATATGGTTCAAATGGCTCTGAGCACTATGGGACTTAACATCTGTGGTCATCAGTCCCCTAGACTTAGAATTACTTAAATCTAACAAACCTAAGGACATCACACACATCCATGCCCGAGGCAGGATTCGAACCTGCGACCGTAGCAGTCGCGCGGTTCCGGAGTGAGCGCCTAGAACCGCTCGGCCACTGCACCGCCAATATTTTATTATAAATACTTACGAAAGTCACTTCAGATACGAATCTCTAAAAGCAAAAAGAGTCAAGCATGAAGACTATGTATTTGTTTGTTTTTTATTATGTTACAATAGTCGTAAGGTGATAAGAGATTATATCTGTGATTGATTTAATAGAATGACCTGCAATGATTATAAGAGTGAGGGCACTCCATTTAAATTGATCTATTGAACTTCCAAGCGTAACAAAAAGGGAAACGTCGTAGAGGATAGTGAAAAGCCGACCAGCGACACTATAAGTGTAACTTATTACATTGTAATTCCAGAATAGTATTTTTACGTAATTGTCAGATTTTACTTAATTTCATATTTGACAAATGTATTTACAGTAAGCGGCACCTGACGAATTTACTTCACAAACATGCCTTTTGTGTCACAACAACACGGCAGTTTGCTGTGAACAGAGGTGCCGTTCAAATTAGGGCTCTGTCGGCAGTGTGGGTTATTTCGCACTCTGTTATTAGTTCTACGAAAACTAACTAATTTTGTTTGTAGGTTGTGACGATCCCACTTCGGTTTCATTACAGCGAAGAGACAGAGAAACTGGTACATATGCCTAATGTCATGTAGGGCCCCCGTGACCTCGCAGGAATGCCGCAGTATGACGTGCCATGGACTCGAGTAATTTAATTGTATGGCTAGGGCCCCCCGTCGGGCAGACTGTTCGCCGGGTGCCGCTCTTTCAATGTGACGTCACTTCGGCGACCTGCAGTCGGTGAGGATGATAGGATGATGATGAGGACAGCACAACACCCAGTCCCTGGACGGAGAAAAGTCCCCGACACAGCCGCGAATCGAACCCGGGCCCAGAGGATTGACAATCCGTTACGCTCACCATTCAGCTACCGGGGGCGGACACTCGACTAATGTCTGAAGTAGTACTGCAGGGAACTGACACCCTGAACCTGCAGAGCTGTCCATAAATCGGTAGAAGTACGAGAGGGTGAAGATCTCTTCTGAACAGCACGTTGCAAGGCGTCTCAGATATGCTCAATAATGTTCGTATCTCGGGGGTTTGGTAATCAGCGGAGGTGTTTAAACTCTGAGGAGCGTTCCTGGAGCCACTCTGTGGCAATTATGGACATGTGAGGTGTCGCATTGTACTGCAGGAATTGCCAAAGTCCGTCGGTACGCAAATAGACATGAATGGATTCATGTGATCAGACAGGTTGTTTACGTACGTGTCATCCGTCGGAGTCGTATCAGACGTATCAGGGGTCGCATATCACTCCAACTCCACACGTCTTACACCATTACAGAGCCTCCACCACCTTGAACAGTCCTCTGCTGACAGGCAGGGTCCATGGAGTCATGAGGTTGTCTTCATACCCGTACACATCTATCCGCCTGATACAATTTGAAAGGAGACACGTCCGACCAGGGCAACGGCCTTGCCGCAGTGGATACACCGGTTCCCGTCAGATCACCGTAATTAAGCGCTGTCGGGCGTGGTCAGCGCTTGGATGGGAGACCATCCAGCCGCAATGCGCTGTTGCCATTTTTCGTGGTGCACTCAGCCTCGTGATGCCAGTTGAGGAGCTACTCGACCGAACAGTAGCGGCTTCGGTCAAGAATACCATCATAACGACCGGGAGAGCGGTGTGCTGACCCCACGCCCCTCCTATACACACCCTCTATGAGGAAGACACGGCGGTCGGATGTCCCGGTAGGCCACTCGTGGCTGAAGACGGAGTGCGTCCGACCAGGCAACTTGTTTCCAGTCATCAACAGTCCAATGGCGGTGTCCCCACTTCTGACAGCTCTGAAAATGGTCATTATGGAACGAAGTCAGTAGTCTGCCGACAGTTTTTTGTGATCATAGACTGAAGTTAAAGAAACGAATTCTATACTTCCCTGATCACTGTTTTTATTCCTGATTATGTCGTCGCTGTGCACAGACAAATCATTGAGAAACACAGAGAGTTTAGTAGAGAGATACTTTTGCTATTTATAGACTATGTGAAAGGTATCGATAAAGTAAACGGAGAGAAGCTAATAGAAATAATAAACAAAAGAGGAATACTTCTGGGCACAATAAAGATAGTAGAAAGCATGTATCAACCTTCAGATATAACCATTATAGGAAACGGAAATCTAAGACCTGGTCAATTTCGAAAGATAAGGAGGTAGTTTCTCACCGATTCTCCTTGGTATTTGTATTGATGAATTTCCGAGACAGTAGATAAGGAAATTAACTTTTTGTATGTATGATTTCAACGAAAGAAATTATTCTATGGCATTACTCATTGCTGATGACCAAATTGTGATTGTTGAGAGTAAGAACACACTCCAAACAGCTGCTCATAAGGGGTGAGTTATACAGGGTGAGTCCTTGATGATGTTGCAGATTTTCGTGGATGATGGAGGAGGATAATCGTATCAGTTTGAGGTAAGATAACCTGGCCCGGAAACGACCGAGTTGAAAGTTATAGGCGAAAATCTTTCGGATACGTCTCACAGTGGAATACATGTACCGTTACTGTTATTGCTAAGAGTGTAGCATAGGCAACATTCACAGATGAAAGTATGGACCAAAACAAGGAAAAAATGTCTAGCAAACAAGGACTCTAAAACTCATACTTAAGAGCTATGAGCATATGTTCGTCTTCGGTGGTGTAACACGCGATTCTTCCACTACTACAAAAAGTTGCCTACCCTACAATCTTGAGAACAATGGTACCGGTACATGTATTGCACTGTCAGAGATATCAGAACGATTTTCGCTTAACTTTCGAAAAATGGTTCAAATGGCTCTGGGCACTATGGGACTTAACATCTGAGGTCATCAGTCCCCTAGAACTTAGAACTACTTAAACCTAGCTAACCTAAGGACATGAAACACATCCATGCCCGAGGCGGGATTCGAACCTGCGACCATAGAGGTCGCGTGGTTCCAGACTGAAGCGCCTAGAACCGCTCAGCCAGACCGGCCGGCGCTTAATTTTCGACTCTGGGTTCCTTACTTCAAGCTGATACAGTTACCATTCTCCATCATCCCCCAAGTTTGTATCATCACGTTATCACCCTCTATAATTTATTAGTACCTTTAAAAAAACAGCAATCGTTTGCAGCGGCCAGGAGCCAATTCCTTGAAAAACAATAATAAGTGATCAGAAAACAGAAACAGTAAACTATTTCAACTTCGTAGGAGGTACTATCTCACTCGTGACAGACACAGAAATACAAAACAAGTAGAAAGATTTAATTACATTAACGGAACACTTTATGGAGCCATCAGAGCTAAAGCAAGAAAGGAAACTCTGCATGAGTTCTACAATACGATGTTACTACCAACCATGGATGTGAGTCGTGTTCTGCAATAATAAGAACCGAACAAAGAAAACAAGCATCGGAGATGTGACTACTAACAAGGGAACCTCCCCAACGCACCCCCCTCAGATTTAGTTATAAATTGACACAGTGGATAGGCCTTGAAAAACTGAACACAGATCAATCGAGAAAACAGGAAGAAGTTGTGTGGAACTATGAAAAAATAGGCAAAATATACAAACTGAGAAGGCCTTGTGCCAGATAGACAACATCAAGGATAAAGTGCGCTGAGGAGCGCCGTGGTCATGTGGTTAAAGTGAGCAGCTGCGGAACGAGAGGTCCTTGGTTCGAGTATTCCCTTGAGTGAAAATTTTACTTTCTTTATTTTCGCAAAGTTACTATCTGTCCGTTCATTCATTGACGTCTCTGTTCATTGTAATAAGTTTAGTGTCTGTGTTTTGCGACCGCACCGCAAAACCGTGCGATTAGTAGACGAAAGGACGTGCCTCTCCAATAGGAACCGAAAACATTTGATCGCAAAGTCATAGGTCAACCGATTCCTCCACAGGAAAACATGTCTGATATATTATATACCACACTGGTGACGGCATGTGCGTCACATGACAGGATATGTTGTCGACCCACCTAACTTGCACACCTGGCGAATGGGTAAAAAGATTCTTCTACCTTGCCCGATTTAGGTTTTCTTGTGGATGTGATAATCACTCCCGAAAAAGTGATGAAAACATAAGAGTTTGTCACATAAACTGCAACACATGAATGCAACAGTTTCACAGTCGCACGGTTTTCCCTGTGCTCTGTCAAAACATATGTTTTTTTACGTTTTCAAATGTTTCCGTGTGTAGACCGTCAAATCCTGCATAAGTCGAAGCAAATCTGAACACGTCCTGGAATTTTGGAGAGTGAAGTTGATTATTTGTGAGTGCCTGAACTTTGATAATTCTCTGAAAATAAAAAATTAAACTTTTCACTCGAGGGAAGACTTGAACCAAGGACCTCTTGTTCCGCAGCTGCTCACGCTAACCACGGGACCACGGCGCTCGTAACCTTAGATTCTCCTTGATGTTGCCTACCTTGCACATGGACTACTCAGTTTGTATATTTTTCTTATTTTTTTCATAGTTCCACACAACTTCTTCCTGTTTTCTCGATTGATCTGTGTTCAGTTTTTCAAGGCCTATCCCTGTGCCAACTTATAACTAAATCTGAGGGGGGTGCGATGGGGAGGTTCCCTTGTAAGAAGAATAGTAGAGCACACACCATCCGACAGGAAGAACGGTACTTTCATCAGGGAAGAAACGGGAATGAAAAGCTCAAATGAGCAGATTAACCGCTGTGGCCGACCGGTTCTAGGCGCTTTAGTCTGGAACCGCGTTGCTGCGACGGTTGCAGGTTCGAATCCTGCCTCGGGCATGGATGTGAGTGATGTTCTTAGGTTATTTAGATTTAACTAAGTCTAGGGGACTGAGGACCTCAGATGTTAAGTCCCATAGTGCTTAGAGCCATTTTTTAGCAGATTAAGGAAAACGGAAATATCTGGAAGGATCATGCCACAATAATAGATGACGGCATAGTATGAAAATTGATGATGAATTATTAGCCAGTGGGCAGAAGAGCTTCAGGAAGATTGAAGAAAGGTGGAAACACCAAAAATTCCGATCAAGAGGAAGGAGAAGAAGACTATGCCGCAGCTTGTAATACACTGTAAGTGACTGCGGCGGAAAGACACGCTGCGAGACTTGTGAGCGACGGCGTTCCACAAAGGCCCCGCGCACGCTCGACGTGGCGGCAGCGGCAGCGGCGGCGGCGGCTGCCTTGGTACGGCGCGCCGGCCGTCAGAAATAGACGCTCAGAGCGGCGCGGTGCGCCCCTCCCACTTGGCGTGCCAGTAAGCCAGCATGCATGAGAACCCACGGACAATGGCGCGCTAGTGACCTCGGCTCCGTGACGGCTCGCGTAACATCACTCTCCTTCATAAGGCCCTGTGTTATTGCAGTACAAGGGGAGCTTCACTGCGAAAGCTCTACTAATGAAACACTCAACTATAGCGAACGAGCCGAGAGCAGTTATATATAGGAGACATGCAGCGGATGACTCTTCTTCCAGCAGATCCGTACCGAAGTGACCCCCGTAAAACTACCAGCCTGCAGATTTTTTCTACGCGAATTCAGATGTAATAAATTTTATAATTTTGCAAGGGAGTTTAATACAAATGAAACACAGTCAAACTCACTCTTCGGTAGGTTAAACTTTCAGCACAGCGACTAGAAAAGAAAGTAAGACTTTCGATGCTTTAGAACGTGTCTGAGTTTTATTTGCACTAGACTAACAACGAAATGCATCATAAACAACCATTTCCAGTGCTTAAGAAGCCAGAAGCGTGATCAGCGCAGCCGCTGCCCAATGGCAGAGCATTGCGTTTATTTATAGTAGGGTTTAACTCAAGATGAGGAGATTGTATCTCTCTACAGGGCAGAACGACGGGATCACTTTGATTCCGTCTGTCTGTCTGTCTGTCCAGCTGTTAAGAAATCTTTTCCTCAGGAAGGTGTTGATGTATCAGTTTGACATTTGGGTCACATTTTAAGGTCTACGATCCCGCGGTGGTGTAAAACACTCGAGCTCTTAAGTCAATGCAGTCAAAAGATACCACAATTTACGTCACATCTTTTGATACAGGCAAAACGCAGTCATCAAAACCTATAGAGTACTTCCCCATGACCTACAATCACGAAATTTGGCAAGAAGCAACGTTCACAGTGCAACTAAAGGGAAAAATCCGAAAAGTGTTAATTTGTAATTATAATAGGCGAAAAAAATTTCGACTGTTTGTCTGTCGGTCCGTACCTCTGTTAAGATCCGTTTTTCTCAGGAAAAGGTAGCCGAAGCAAGTTGAAATATATGTCGCATACTGCGGTCTGTAATCCATTGGTAGTGTGCAAAAATTAACCTGAGTCAATGCAGTCAAAAGGTACAGCCATTTATGTCACATACTTTGATACTCCCGTACTCACGTTGCACAGTGTAAGTAAAGGAAAAAATCCGAAAAGTGTTAATTTGTAGTTATAACAGACGACCTAGAATCATGAAATCTGGCAAGAAGCAAAGTTTCACAGTACAAGTAAAGGAAAAATCCCGAAGATTTTTGATTTATATCACAAGCGGAAATACTTTTTTGTCATTTGTTATCTGTCCCCCCTCCTGGTAAGACCTCTTTTTTGTCAGCAATAGGTAATATAGCTCTATCTTGCCTATATTGATATCGATAACAGGTAAAAATCGTTAAGATTCTAGATTCCTACGATATATTAACTATCTCTATATGTAATTCAGTTTGTACGGAACCAAAAATTGTTCACATGGCTCTGAGCACTATAGGACTTCTGAGGTCATCAGTCCCCTTGAATTTAGAACTACTGAAACCTAACTAACCTAAGGACATCACACACATCCAGACCGAGGCAGGATTCGAACCTGCGACCATAGCGGTCGCGCGGTTCCAGACTGTAGCGCCTAGAACCGCTCGGCCACCCCAGCCGGCTATAGGGAACCCTCGGTGTTCGGGACCTACCCGCACTTATCTGGATTTTTTTTTTTCAGAAATCATCAAAAGTCGGAACTGTTCGGTGAAACAGCGCAATATTTGCTTCTGCATCCACCCGCCAACATTTGAGATCTGATATCGTAGCGAAGGAGCAGCAAGAACTCCATTGTTGAACACAAACGACCTCTTTAGGCGACAGCTGTGTCAACCAAAGGCACTGTGCCAGATAAACCGTCTTAACTATCGATATCTGATCAATAGTAGTCGTTCCTTTATGGTGCTACTTGGACGACATGTTACATTATGACAACAGCGTACGTTTACATTTGCGGACCGAAAGAAAGACTTTTGCCCGTTAGCAGAAGATAGGAACACGGACGGTAAAAGAAATTACGTGCCATTTCCAGTAATTCTTAGACACTGCTCCTTGTTTTGTGAGCGCCCCCTCTGCGCTTGCAACCATGGCAGGGGCTTATCTCGCCACCCCCTCGGTACGGTCAAGTCTTCTAACAATTGGTGTTATAGTTCATGCAAACATGCAGTGGTCGCTGTAATTCGCTATCGTTGAGGCAGCCGCAGGTCACAGCGCGGTGGCGTTCCATCTTTCTGAGATACAAAATGTTCGGCGTATCTTTAGGAAAAAGCTACATTTTTAACAAATGTATTCCTGCAACTATCAGTTCCGCAAAAGAAAGATCAATATTTTTTCCCCGAGAAACAGCGCAAAACCCATGACACCGTGCAAAGTCTCGTTGTTGGCTGTGGTATGAATCTCCTGTGTTACGTTGTGGCCGTTCACTTTTTTCAATTCACTGATAAATGTAAAAGGAAATTATTATATTTCATCTCTACGAGCAGGATGAATTCACAAAACTCTTCACGTGCCCTATTCTACCTTACAGATACAGTCTCCAGTTCGTTGCCACAACCTACAAATTTGCCTAATGAATAAGTACTTGTAATGATTCGTTAATTTATCTAACGTTAAGACAGTATTGTCGCCAGCCTAAGTGGTCCGTATAACGCCAGAAACCGTGGTTCCAGAGCAGGCAATCCTCCTCCTCTTCGTAATCATATCTTCTTCAAATTAGTTGGCTGCAGTTTCTTTTTGCAAACAAAAAAGCATAGGAAAAAGTCCTGTATATAAAATGCGAATTAAAACTCGTGGAGTGTAATTGCAAATTTTTTGAAAAAGCGATGAAATTTGTTGTTAATCTTCAATAGTCTCACAGTTAATATCTCTGATTCTGTCAACACGTAAATCAATTTTCATTAACGGGCGTTGTGTCAGTCCAGTCATTTAATAACGTACTGGAGCTGCCTTTCAAACGTGAGGTGAAACATACGCCTTCCTTAACAATCCTCTAAGTCACTTCAAAATGCATTTATATCGCACACTCAGCCACAGATTATGTTGTGAGACACAAACACACGAACGCATTTCCCCGTAAATAGGTATTAACTCTGTTCAAAGTTCTCTGTACTATTTAGGCTGGGCTGTTTTGGGGAGGAGACCAAACAGCGAGGTCATCGGTCCCATCGGATTGGGGAAGTATGGAGAATGAAGTCGGCTGTGCCCTTTCAAAGGAACCATCCCGGCATTTGCCTGGAGCGATTTAGGGAAATCACGGGAAACCTAAATCAGGATGGCCGGACGCGAGATTGAACCGCCATCCTCCAGAATTGCACTATTTAGCTACGAATATTTACTAGGATTTAGGAAATCGGGAGCCCGTTAGCACTAACTTTCACTAAAATCTCTTTAGAGCAGCAACACTAAAACGACGATCACCGATTTCGTAAACATGTATGTTATTTCTTGACATTACATACGAAGTTCTCTTATATAGTCACTGGCATTGAATCATTATTCCTCTAACACGTCACCAAAAGCAATCATGACCAGACAAACCTAAAAAACCATGTAACGAGGTACACATGTTTCATAATAGTAACATTTGTAAAGTCAGAGATAGTGTTTTATATTTCGCTCTCGTAAGAAGTGACGCCTAAGAATCTTCGTATTTCTTGTAAAATGTCAGTATGAGAATCTTCACTTAAAACTTAAAACTGCCCCTACGCCTTGTGAAAATTAACTCTCGAAACCTTTCAAAAGTAAAAAATAATTTTTTCATTATATCTCCCCAGTGCTTTCGAATCTCCTGCTGCAATAACTACTAATTTTCAAATGACATGCTCACTAGTTCACGTACAACAATATTAACAACATTTTGCATCTCATTCCATTTTAATTTTAATCAAAGGAACAGCATGACAATGTCTTTCAACTTCGTGTGAGCTCGTTGGCTCCCGGTAGGATTAAACAGGGTGACAATTACTGAACTGCATGAAACAAAATCGTCATAACTTCTGAACGGTTTGCGTTAGGACGTTCAAACCGCGCGGTTGACCATGGGCCACGATAGAAATTAGTATGCGCATGCATTGTTTCGTTTAGCCATGAAGCCCACCTTCATTTGGATGGGTTCTTTAATAAGTAAAATTGACGCATTTAGGGGAGTGAGAATCCGCATTTCGCGATCGAGAAGTTTCTTCTTCCTCAACGGGTATCTGTGTGCTGAGCAGTGTCCAGTCACGGAATAATCGGTGCGATATTC
This sequence comes from Schistocerca piceifrons, assembly GCF_021461385.2. Lineage (NCBI taxonomy): Eukaryota > Metazoa > Arthropoda > Insecta > Orthoptera > Acrididae > Schistocerca > Schistocerca piceifrons. The sequence continues at coordinate 923,092,050 of NC_060138.1, forward strand.
CTTGATGGCACGTTGACTACCGAACGGCACTGAAGGTTTTGGAAGGCGATTTTATGCCCATTATCCAAAGTGACCCTGATTTTGACAAGATGTGGTTCGTGCAAGATGGAGCTCGACTCCATCGAATCAGGAGAGTGCTTGAGCACTTGGGGACCGCATTCTGGCTCTGGGGTAACCAGAGGCCACTGGCATGAGCATCGATCGGCAGCTGCATTCTCCGGATCTGAACAGATGCCACTCCTTTTTGTGGGGCTATATTAAAGACAAGGTGTACAGCAATAAGCCAAAACCATTGCTGAGCTGAAAACATCCATTCAGGAGGTCATCGACAGCGTCTAAATTCCGACACTTCAGCGGGTCATGCAGAATTTCGCTATTCCGTCTGCGCCCTGTCATCGGCAATGATGACAGGCATATCGAATATGTCGTAACTAAATCCGAATATCTGTAGTGACGTTTACATGTTGAGTAAAGTGTGTGCACGCCGTAGTTCGTAACTAATTTACTTATTTCCATATATTCAATAATTGTCACTCTGTAATATCGCCCAGCTACCTCTGACGCAGCGACTCCAATAGCCGGCTGGAAAACCTTGTCGTCTCTCATGATGGATGAGGAACATATAAACCACATACACGAAATCAATACAACCATTGCAGGAACGTGAAGAATATAACTACACACACATATATCAACGCTTCGCTGGCGTCAGTTGAAATCCTATAGTTAATGTCCCATGAATTTTTCATTTTCAAACAAGACACACGTTTCCAGAATGAGATTTTCACTCTGCAGCGGAGTGTGCGCTGATATGAAACTTCCTGGCCGATTAAAACTGTGTGCCCGACCGAGACTCGAACTCGGGATCTTTGCCTTTCGCGGGCAAGTGCTTTACCATCTGAGCTACCGAAGCACGACTCACGCCCGGTACTCACAGCTTTACTTCTGCCAGTATCTCGTCTCCTACCTTCCAAACTTTACAGAAGCTCTCCTGCGGACGTTGCAGGACTAGCACTTCTGAAAACACTGGCAGAAGTAAAGCTGTGAGTACCGGACTTGAGTCGTGCTTCGGTAGCTGAGATGGTAGAGCACTTGCCCGCGAAAGGCAAAGGTCCAGAGTTCGAGTCTCGGTCGGGCACACAGTTTTAATCTGCCAGGAAGTTTCAAGACACACGTTGTTTACGACCATCATGAAGGGCCTGTAATTACTGAATCCTGTATAGTATGAAACACGCCACTCAGATACATGCGAAATAGTTACCAGTTGGCACAATGAATAGACTTCGATGCTCTCTGTGCAAAACTCTGTTGAATGCGCTTTGCTTCCAGAATGAGCACGCGGGGGTGACCTGTGGATTTCTCCGTACTGAAACAACCAGTGCCTTGAAACTGCTGGTGCCAACGTCGAATGCTTTCAGCTGTGGAAAGTGGAGCGCCGAACTCTCGACGAAAATCAAGCCTCAGAGTTGAAACTGAAATGCAGCTATTGAAACGTAAAGACCCTTTTGTTGCCCGACTGGAAGTGCATTGCATAACGAAGGAGTAGCGAGCGAGCGAACTAGCTAGACCATGGAGACCCATACCGGGAACCACGATTGCCGGCAACGTACAGTTACCGCCAAAGTAAACTTAATTTAAAATTCAGCCCGAGTTTGTAGCTTCACTCCTGTAGAAGATACAGTGTCGTCAAATCGGAAGAATCTTTTTGCACACCCTATACTCTGTGAGTGTAGCATCTACCTTAAATATCTACACTCAGTGCCAACAACAAAATATATTTATGAGAACCCTTATACTGATACAAGGAAATACCATCACGTGAATTTTACGAGTAAATAAATGGTTAGGGTCCGCTGGCACGATCCGGGTAGAGGCACGTTCTACACTCACGGAAGGTCGCACAGGACTTCGCGTATGCGCCATCCATAGTTACTGCTCCTCTCTCCAGGTCCCTCATCAGATGAGAAACACTGAAGGAAAGTAATTATGCAAAGAAAAGATGCTCCTTTTCTGCTGCAAATTGACAACTCTGCTCCTTGACGCCCCTCTTAGCCATACGCTTATTATAACTGAGAGTCAACCACGTTTTATGATTTGATCTGATAACGACGTAGCCACCTAAGTATTTGTTGTTGTTGTGGTCTTCCGTCCAAAGACTAGTTTGAAGCAGCTCTCCATGCAACTCTATCCTGTGCAAGCTTCCTCATCTCCCAGTACATACTGCAACCTACATCCTTCTGAATCTGTTTAGTGCATTCATCTCTTGGTCTCCCTCTACGATTTTTACCCTGCACGCTTCCCTCCAATACTAAAATGGTGATCCCTTGATGTCTCAGATAATGCCCTACCAACCGATCCCTTCTTCTAGTCAAGTTGTGCCACAAACTCCTCTTCTCTCCAATTCTATTCAATATCTCCTCATTCGTTACGTGATCTACCCATCTAATCTTCAGCATTCTTGTGTAGCACCACATTTCGAAAGCTTCTATTCTCTTCTTGCCTAAACTATTTATCATCCACGTTTCACTTCCATACAAGGCTACACTCCATAAAAATACTTTCAGAAACGAATTCCTGACACTTAAATCTATACTCGACGTTAACAAATTTCTCTTCTTCAGAAACGCTTTCCTTGCCATTGCCAGTCTACATTTTATAGCCTCGCTACTTCGACCATCATCAGTTATTTTGCTCCCCAGATAGCAAAACTCATTTACTACTTTAATCGTCTCATTTCCTAATCTAATTCCCGCAGCATCACCCGATTTAATTCGACTACATTCCATTATCCTCGTTTTGCTTCTGACACTGTCCATTCCTTTCAGCTGCTCTTCCAAGTCCTTTGCTGTCCCTGACAGAATTACAGTGTCATCGGCGAACCTCAAAGTTTTTATTTCTTATCCATGGATTTTAATTCCTACTCCGAATTTTTCTTTTGTTTCCTTCACTGCTTGCTCAATATACAAATTGAATAACATCAGGGATAGGCTACAACCCTGTCTCACTCCCTTCCCAACCACGGCATCCTTTTCATGCCCCTCGGCTCTTATAACTGCCATCTGGTTACTGTACAAATTGTAAATAACTTTTCGCTCCCTGTATTTTACCCCTGCCACCTTCAGACTTTGAAAGAGAGTATTCCAGTCAACATTGTCAAAAGCTTTCTTTAAGTCTACAAATGTTAGAAACGTAGGTTTGCCTTTCCTTAATCTATTTTCCAAGGTAAGTCGTAGGGTCAGTATTGCCTCACGTGTTCCAACATTTCTACGGAATCCAAACTGATCATCCTCAAGGTCGGCTTCTACCAGTTTTTCCATTCGTCTGTAAAGAATTCGTGTTAGTATTTTGCAGCCGTGGCTTATTAAACTGATAGTTCGGTAATCTTCACATCTGTCAACACCTGCTTTCTTTGGGATTGGAATTATTATATTCTTCTTGAACTTAAGTATTATTCGATAAAATTGATCTAAGTGCTGACATTCAGGTCCTTCTCCTCCTTTTTTATCGTCAACACCAGCAACAACATAACACTGCACTTCACTAAACACGCACTCATCACATCACCTATACAATAAACGGTTCAGTATCATGATATACAAATCGCCCAACATGTCTCAAATAGAAATACTTTCTTGGTGAGGGGCGACATGGTCACCACGAAAATAACAGAGATCTGAAGTTTGACAATATGTGAAAACCAACACAGTGTATGATCGCAAATATTTGTTTTATCCAGTGACGACTTTCGTTCGGTATGATCATCAGATTGATCTAAAAAATTGGCTATGTCGAACAGGACTCGCGCACTGGGAGTTCTCTACAAACTTAATCATATATAAAAATAGTTCATCCATCCTGGGAATCGAGAATCTCAACGATTTTTGCTTGTTATCAATATCTGAACATGCAAGATGTTGATCCCGAGAATTTCAAGGCCGTATCAGAATCTCTACAATAGTTCCTGAGTTCGGACATACAAAAAGAAGCGAGCAGGAGACTCAATAAAACATTGTTTATTTACTTACTAAAGCATGACTACAACTTACATTTTATTATGGCTGCTTGAGAGAGAGAGAGAGAGAGAGAGAGAGAGAGAGAGAGAGAGAGAGAGACTGCAGTTTTTAAGAAAATAAAACAAAATACTTTGTTGTCATCCTCTTTCAAGTATCAGTGTGATTTTGGGTGTAGAAAATTAAAGACCAACGAGGCATGACATTTCGAAATTAAAAAGGATAAAGATACCACACAGGATTAAATATTATAAAATATATGTAAGGAATGCGAAAAACGCGTCTTTCAACATGACGATTTCGTCCGGGCAGCTCTGGTTGCTGATCGTGCTTAGAACTTCGCGGAGGGTGCAGACTAACGCATGAAGGATGTAAGCCGGCCGGTGTGGCCGTGCGGATCTAGGCGCTTCAGTCTGGAACCGCGTGACCGCTACGGTCGCAGGTTCGAATCCTGCCCCGGGCATGGATGTGTGTGATGTCCTTAGGTTAGTTAGGTTTAAGTAGTTCTAAGTTCTAGGGGACTGATGACCACAGATGTTAAGTCCCATAGTGCTCAGAGCCATTTTTGAAGGATGTAAACAGGCATTGGGCTTCTGGAAGAGCGCAAATACATGACGTTAAGTGGACCCGGACAGATTGGTAATCCCCTACCTGAAATAATGTAAGAGTAATTCATATGAAAGGTACTTTTTATAAGAAACAACTGGGAATAAAAATTTGTAAAGCATATGGCCAGTAGGCCACACATTTCTAACTACTTTAACAGAAGTATTTCTATAAACGTTGATTAATTTTATGATAATTATTTTTGTAAAAATTGTACATTAAATTAAGAAACTGTTTACATTTTTCTATACAGGGCTATTACAAATGATTGAAGCGATTTCATAAATTCACTGTAGCTCCATTCATTGACATATGGTCACGACACACTACAGATACGTAGAAAAACTCATAAAGTTTCGTTCGGCTGAAGCCGCACTTCAGGTTTCTGCCGCCAGAGCGCTCGAGAGCGCAGTGAGACAAAATGGCGACAGGAGCCGAAAAAGCGTATGTCGTGCTTGAAATGCACTCACATCAGTCAGTCATAACAGTGAAGTGAACAGACACAATGTGCGAATCTGGGCGGTAGAGAATCCTCATGCATTCGTGCAACAAATTCGCAATTCACCAAAAGTTAACGTGTTTTGTGCAATCTCACGGTTTAAAGTTTACGGCCCCTTTTTCTTCTGCGAAAAAAAACGTTACAGGACACGCGTATCTGGACATGCTGGAAAATTGGCTCATGCCACAACTGCAGACCGACAGCGCCGACTTGATCTTTCAACAGGATGGTGCTCCACCGCACTTCCATCATGGTGGTGTTCGGCATTTCTTAAACAGGAGATTGGAAAACCGACGGATCGGTCGTGGTGGAGATCATGATCAGCAATTCATGTCATGGCCTCCACGCTCTCCCGACTTAACCCCATGTGATTTCTTTCTGTGGGGTTATGTGAAAGATTCAGTGTTTAAACCTCCTCTACCAAGAAACGTGCCAGAACTGTGAGCTCGCATCAACGATGCTTTCGAACTCATTGATGGGGACATGCTGCGCTGAGTGTGGGAGGAACTTGATTATCGGCTTGATGTCTGGCGAATCACTAAAGGGGCACATATCGAACATTTGTGAACGCCTAAAAAAACTTTTTGAGTTTTTGTATGTGTGTGTGCAAAGCATTGTGAAAATATCTCAAATAATAAAGTTATTGTAGAGCTGTGAAATCGCTTCAATCATTTGTAATAACCCTGTATAATTAATATCCAACTTGTTTGAGATTTTCGAAATAGGAAAATCTCTTAGTTAAAACATGCACAATACTCAATTAGTGTGTCTTGTAATTTTGAACAAATTCTGGTAAGTAGAAGCTGACAAAAGGAACACTTTATTCTTAAAAAATACAACTTACGGTATAAAACCATTAAAGTTGTCACTGTAGTCTAGCTCCATAAGATGGGTTGCCTACATTCCACCTCATCTTGCAAGTCCTTTTCCCTGCTTACTTCGTTTCCTTGCGCTTTTCAGGATCTCTAATAAATCTCTATCGTCCTCTAACTCTTTCTTTAGATAAATTTAACAATTTGTTTCACTATGAAAGCACCAATAGCTTGTTGCAGTCTTTTCAGAACTTAATATCACCATTTAATTCGTTTAACATTTCCACAGAATCAAAGACGCCAAAATTCAGTACACTGACACAAACACTTTCTTGGGAATTCTGGCCCAGAATACGCTAACGATTGACTGATAAGGATTCTGGGTGCGACCATAAAGACATTTCTTGAATAGTCTTACATCTGACAAATCTCTGAAAGTTTCTTTCAAGACCTCTGCTACGGCAAAAGGATAGCTTATTTGTGAAGAAATTTCTAGTCATTTTACTGTGTTCTGTTGTATTTGCACCACTAATCACTTCCTGGAGGGTAAAGGCCATGAATAGGTTTATGGTATGTTTAAGAGAGGCGAAACAAAACTGTCCATACGGATTTTCTCATATCTTCTGCGTTATCAACGTTTTGCCTGCCAAATTCATTGAATTTTGAATTGTTCTAGACTCAGCATCCGAGCTTTGTCCGTTAGTTACATGTCATGCACGTGGAGACACGTGATAATCGCGTTAAGTGTATTCGTTTCGCCATCAGCGAGTTGTGTGTTCAATATTTCGCGAGTGAGGTAAATATTTTTGTAACTGTTAATTTTTTGCAAGACATGATCTTGTTGCTTTGTAAACGATTTTAGAATCATGTGGCGAGTGGCTGGTTTTAGTATTTCTTAACAGAATAATAATTATACGAGGCTGAGGAACCCATCATATGCACTGTAGTAAGCTACAGGTCATGTGATGAATGTTTCAGTGATTTACCTAACATGTGGAAGGTCACTTCTCTTGCCGTTCTTCGTTTCCAGTAGCGAGTTATTTCCGGATTTTTGTATCTTCACTGGGGGCTGCATATTATTCGTCCCCATTTCTTTGCAACCATTAACATTATTTTCTCGTAGTAACGGGCAGGCTCCGGCATTCCCCCCTTTCTCCACGGGATTCCATATTGAGAGGCTTGACTGCTTAAATAAGTGCTCGTGCAGATATAATGTTTAATTGTAGTAGGCTAATCATCTCTCGTTTGTAATCAATATTGATGTTTGCTGTAATAAAGAAACGTTGAAAATTCTTTGTTTTAATGACGTACAACCCCATAAAGACCGTAGATGGAAGCCTGAAATTGCAAAGAAAATGTCATGGGCTCTTTAGGGGGAATAAATAAGTTAAAAAAATAGCATTTGGCTTTCGTACGGTCGTCACGGATCTCGCGTTGTCGTTGTGCTACTGTGTTTCTAAATTAAACATACAGGAGAGGGCGTTACATTTCGAGATGGGCTCCGACCTCTGCACATACGAAAGACTAGCAGAATATCGTTGCTTCTAGTAAAAGATGCATCGCGTCTTATTGCTTAAAGTGAAATAAAATTCCACTTTATGTGGTGAAAGAGGATGCTTGGTTTTAGAAGGTTATAATTATGCATTTATTCCCTGAGATAATTCTATGAAGGCAATCTTCCTTGTTCGCCCTGCTGAGTACCGACGTTTATGACGAGAAGTTATCCTCAAGGAATCAATCTTCCCCTCTTGCTTTATTGAATTAAGAATCGTGGCAAAATCATATTTCGCGTCACTAGGCAGCTGTTTTAAGGTGTATCGGTAATTTCGGGGATACCCCGAAGGGCTTTTACAGGGATGTTATTCGTTACAGTATACTGGAGGGTCAAAAATAAATTTTCGTCCGGAAGCAAAAAAAAAAGTATCGAGCAAACGTTGTTTAGCTACCTGGGGGACATTAACCAGTATGGTTTCCTGTACTATCACACGGTGCATATAGCAAGCGTAATATAACTCGTCATTGATTGAAAACTGCATCATCGTTATTATTTATTGTGATCAAAAGTGTTGAAGGATGTCATATGGTCAAGTCTTGATTCATTGTAACAGATGTGAGAAAAGTATCTTCAATGGCTTCGTCTGTGTGTGTTCTACAACTTTTGCGTTACCTTGGTTTCAAACTTCCGATTCCCTGAAATATTACAACATGACGAGCAAACATTTGTCTGAAAGGTTGGTTCTTTTCGGGATATTGCTCTATAGCACCCACAAAGCAGGAAACGGCTGTAGTGAATCAGTGAGGGCTCCAGAGAAAGGCGGCTGGAAAGGGAACAAGTTCTTTAATGAAGCATCTGCGCTGTGTAGTACACCAGGTCAGTGGCTGGCTGGCCACTGAGATATGCTGAGGTGGCTGCTCGCCGCACGCCGCACGATGCTAACGCAGAGTCTCCGCCGTGCACTGGCGGCCTCGTTACGCAAGCTGACGGTGAGGCTTCCGCTCCAGCGGCGTGTGTACTAGACGATGCCGTATCCGCTATGGCAACAGGCAGCGCCTCTGTTTCGACGGGAGAAGCCCGCCACGATTAGGCTCTCGTCGTGCCACGACCGAAGACGGCTAACGCGCATGCGGAGCAACCCGCTACTCCCTGGGCGGAGCGGGACATACTGGTGGAGTAGACCTGGGATGAATGCACTGTGACATTAAGTCCAGGAGGGACTTAGCATGTAAAGCGGGTGCCCTGCCGTGGTCTCGAACTGGTGACCTCTATTGGCAGTTCCGTGTGACAGCCTCGCCTGGCACAGCCCTTTCATACTTGTGAAACCGTGAGACTGAAAATAATTTCGTTACAAAATGTCCAGTACCTGTAGTCATCAGAGGTGAGCTTAATGTGCATATGCGCCACTGCTGGTTACATATCCTAAAACATTACTAATAAGGCCAATGAGAGAAACTGCCTTGCCCCTTGATGCACGAGTTTGTGCACCACCACTGAACCCACCGTTTCAGCAAGCTAGCCTTTGTAGCAACATTGTGTCGGCCTTGTTGAACAACATCCTGTGCTCGCTTGCAGTCAGTGCGGCTGCCAAACACCGGTCAGGCTCACACTATTATGACCCTATATGGTTGGCACGCTACATTACCTCGTTCACATAAAAGACCCGGGCCCTCAAGTCGACCTTAAAACCAGTTTCATATCATTCTTCATGATGGTACAAAATTTGTAATCAAACAACTGGTAGCTTATTGCGTTCAGTACTCGTTTCATATTTCTCGTGCTGCTTTTGCAAACGACTTCCCATCTTTACCTTTCTGAAATCGAACCGTCATAGCATTTTCCGACAACACACCATTTCCTACGAGGACAACCCAGTATTCGTGTGTACTTTAGAATAATATGCTGAAACAACATACCCAAGCTGCGTGACCCAATCGCTATGATGAGCATTCACATAGTAACGCAACATTTTCCCAAGTGTTCTATGTATCCGCTTCGTTCTACCATTTGCCTCTGGGTGAGGATGACCACTTCTTGAACTTTTTCCCATGAAACAACCAACAGAACGCCTTCAATAAATCCGACACGAAATTTATACTCTCAGTACCTAATTTTCGTATTTGCCACTCCAAACTTCAACGTCAATTTTTTGACCATTGCTTGTGTGACTTGACTGCCTACTGGTTCGGAACATCGACCATCTTCATGTAACTGAGAAACGTGATGTATTAGTGTTAATACGCATCAGTTACCTGCAGGTGTACGACTGAAATGTTTTAGTATATCGATTCCAGGCATTCCAAATGGTTTTATTGCTGCCAGTAGCCTCTGTAATGGCACTTTCTTACAATTCAGGTCTTCTCACAGCGCACATTGCACGCAGTGCCTCACATATACAAGGGACGTCGAACAGATGTGCAGAACTATAGACCTATATCTCTAACGTCGATCAGTTGTAGAATTTTGGAACACGTATTCTGTTCGAGTATAATGACTTTTTACGGGACTAGAAATCTACTCCGTAGGAATCACTATGGATTTCGAAAAAGACGATCGTGTGGAACCCAGCTCTCGCTATTCGTACACGAGACTCAGAGGGCCATAGACACGGGTTCCCAGGTAGATGCCGTGTTTCTTGTCTTCCGCAATGCGTTTGATACAGTTCCCCACAGTCGTTTAATGAACAAAGTAAGAACATATGGACTATCAGACCAATTGTGTGATTGGAGTTCCTAGATAACAGAACGCAGCATATCATTCTCAATGGAGAGAAGTCTTCCGAAGTAAGAGTGATTTCAGGTGTGCCGCAGGGGAGTGTAGTAGGACCGTTGCTATTCACAATATATATCAATGACCTTGTGGATAACATCGTAAGTTCACTGAGGCTTTTTGCGGATGATACTGTAGTATATAGAGAGGTTGAAACAATGGAAAATTGTACTGAAATCCAGGAGGATCTGCAACGAATTGACGCATGGTGCAGGGAATGGCAACTGAATCTCAATGTAGACAAGTGTAATGTGCTGCGAATACATAGAAAGAAAAATCCCTTATCATTTAGCCACAATGTAGCAGATCAGCAACTGGAAGCAGTTAATTCCATAAATTATCTGGGAATAGGCATTAGGAGTGATTTAAAATGGAATGACCATATAAAATTAATCGTCGGTAAAGCAGATGCCAGACAGATTTATTGGAAGAATCCTAAGGAAATGCAGTCCGAAAACAAAGGAAGTAGGTTACAGTACACTTGTTCGCTCACTGCTTGAATGCTGCTCACTAGTGTGGTATCTGTACCAGATAGGGTTTATAGAAGAGATAGAGAAGATCCAACGGAGAGCAGCGCGCTTCATTACAGGATCATTTAGCAATCGCGAAAGCGTTATGGAGATGATAGATAAACTCCAGTGGAAGACTCTGCAAGAGAGGCGCTCAGTAGCTCGGTACGGGCTTTTGTTGAAATTTCGAGAACATACCTTTACCGAAGAGTCAAGTAGTACATTGCTCCCTCCTACGTATATCTCACGAAGAGACCACGAGGATAAAATCAGAGAGACTAGAGCCCACACAGAGGCATACCGACAATCTTTCTTTCCACGAACAATACGAGACTGGGATAGAAGGGAGAACCGATGGAGGTACTCAAGGTACCCTCCGCCACACACCGTCACGTGGCTTGTGGAGTATGGATGTAGGTGTAGATACTGATCCACTGATCCACCAATATCTCTCGGCCACTCTCCTGTTTGTTCCTCTATACTCTCCATGTTATCATGTGCTTTCTTTTAAATTTGCTAATATTTACTATTAAAAACAGTCTTGATCACGATTTATTTATCAAGGTGACCGGTTTCGACCACTACTGTGGTCATCTTCAGACCATTGAGTAGGAACCTCTTTCTGTTGGAGAGTAGTGATTCTCCAACAGAAAGAGGTTCCTACTCAATGGTCTGAAGATGACCACAGTAGTGGTCGAAACCGGTCACCTTGATAAATAAATCGTGATCAAGACCGTTTTTAATAGTAAATATTTGTAAGACATTGATCACTGCCTTTCCCGTAATGTATTCAAAAGTAATTTTAAATTTGCGTTGAACTTCACTGGTACTGCTACCTGTGGCCCCAGCCTTGTTTCTTTGCACATTCGTCAGTCACACTGCACAAGCCGATGACACAGGACTTCCAACACTGCAACCTCCTGCTTAAGTTGACTGTATTCACGTGCCTCTTCCGTAGGATGTGTACTATTTCGTAGTTGAACTCGGTCTCAGGGCCTGTCTTGTCATCCTGCCAGACAGGTCCTTCAATCTCATAACCACTTCAGAGCAACTGTGGTCGGTCACTGCTCGAAATTCTTTCCCATAAAAATAACATCTCAAATATGTGACACCATAAATGAGCACGAACACCTCTTTCTCTGTCGTTGGACAGTTCTTCTCCGCTGCATTCACCTGTTTCGATGTGTAGGCTACAGGATGCTATTCACCATTAGTCTCCTGGCTTATGACGAATCTCGTAGATTAGATGCGTCACATGAAAGGATACCCTCCTTCTAAAAGTCCGGAAATACAGGACCGGGCTTGATGTCAAAACACACCCTAACACTCCTTTGCCCATATAAATTTCACACCTTCCCTTAGCAACTGCATGAGTGGTTGTGCTATGTCAGCAAATGCTTTTACTAATTTTCTGATCCCCCAGACGGATTCAGTTCTTAGTCAACTTAGGCACTGGAAACTCCTGTACAAATCGCACTATTCTCGGGTTTACTCTGTCTTGAGCTAATTACATGGTCTAAATATTCTTCTTCTTCTAACGCTAAACTGCACTACTCTGTGGTCACCGTCAGACACGCAGCCCTCAACGTCGTAAACACTTCCTTGAGGCGTTGTCTATGCTGCTCTGTGTCCTTCGAGAACACGAAGACATCATATAGATAAACTAGACACTGGCATGGTTTCGAACCCCTCGACACACCGTCCAATAACCTCTCAAACGTTGAAGGCGCTTTTTTAAATCCAAACGGCACTCCTTAAATCCGTGGCTGAAAAGTACCGACAATGTCCCAAGCTCTCAATGGTCTCAGCAATGTTGGGGATGGGGTTTGCACACAGTGCAGTCTTTCTGTTCAGGTGACAGTAATCACAGCAGAACTCGTATTTTCTAAGACTGTCTGTAGACACTCTTGGTACAACCACGATTTCAGCACCCCATGAACTACTAATCTCTTCTGTTATCCCATCAGCTGACTGCTGGTTAATGAAATCTTCCATTATCATTTATGGTAACCTTACACTGGTTCTTCATTTCCTTCAGATATCCGGGTTTGAGTCACGGACTTGCTAGTAACGGACTCAGTCGAAAAAACAAATCCTCAGAATCCAACAGGCATTCTTTCATTCACTCACTCTCTCTCTCTCTCTCTCTGTCTCTCTCTCTCTCTCTCTCTCCATTCCCCATAGATGCTCCACTTTCCTACGTAATGCAGTCTTAATGGCGGCTTGTGGCTACTTGTGGTCCACACTCCTCGTGTACCACTCATCCTCATCTGGAATGTCCAAACTTGCTGTTAACATACTCTTTGTTAACTTCGTTTCTCCGGACGCAAAATTACAATCCTCCCTTGTACACATACTTGCCGTAATAAAACAACTTGCTGGATCCAGTGAATTTTTCTCTCCTAGAGGCTCTACAACACATAACGTACCCACAGGCAGATTTGGTTCCACGTTCACCCAAAGCGACTTCTCTGTTCCACCTGGAACACACTCATGCAAATCAAGCCTTGTGCAACTGTACGCGACTCGATTGGTTTTGTCCAATACGCTAGCACCTCAATCTACAGTGACAGTTCTAAACTAGCAACAGCTTCCCTCAACTGGAGAAGTATTCCAATAAGTTCTGCTGTACATTGCGAAGGTCAATTTCAGCACTATGTTGATACAAAAAGTCTAACGCCCGGATCATGCTGTAGCCTTAGCTTGCGTGAGGTACCTCATCTACACACTACTTAAACTGAACCGTCCCTATGGGAATATCTGTGTCCACGATCATCAACGGCCTTACATTATTATCCCCAGCCCCAGCGGGTTTCTTTGCCTCCGACCCACTAGCTCTCTACTGGCACCTGGCGCATGTGCCCCTGTGTCCAACAAAAACTTGCACTCATTACCTCTTAGAACACGCCTTACTGCACAGTACATCCACTCGGCATACGTATTCGTTGCATATAATTTTAAGTGGAATAACTTTAGGTGGACTTCTGGCTCCACCTTGTGTTTAACAGTTTCTTACCACCTCCTCGTCCACTCTGCTGTTGGTACCTCCGATTTCCTCTGTTTCTCTGTGGCTGGCAACACTGCCTCTGTAATTCCCCATCCATACAAAGCCGTAACACTTCATGAACACAGGAAATATCCCACATCTATCCGTACTCCTACTGATATGTCAGTTTCTTCGCATGCCATTGCTAACATAATACAAGTGGCGTTCAAAAAATTTTGCACAGTCGTTTCTATTTTTTTATTTTTTGCGGGAGGAGAATTAAATTTTTTGTGAACATACTAGGAACATTTAGCTATACATTGAGGCTACTCTATGTAGCCTCCATCAGCTGTGACGCATCTGGCCCAAAGCTCTTTCGATTATGTAAATACACTTTCGTAATATTCTGGAGATTGACTTTTCCACCATCGCTTGACACAGGAAATAAGGTCTTTCTCACTATCAAATGTTTTATCACGCAAGTGGGCCTTCAGACGACCAAAGAGGTAAAAATCAGACGGAGCCAAGTCCGGATTGTAGGGAGGATGAGGAACAATTTTCCAACCCATTTTCCTGATTCTCTCCTGCGTCATAAGGGCTGCGTGGGGTTTGGCATTGTCATGGTATAGTCTGATGAGCTGACCCTAAAGCTGTGGTCTGTGGGTCTTTATGGCACCTCGCAGCTTGTCCAATGACAAACAGTGATGGTCTCGGTTAATTGTGGAGCCAGGTTCCAAAAAGTCAATGAAAATGACACCACACTGATCCCAGAAGGAGGCCATCATCTTTCGGTCTGCTGCTTGGTTCCTTCTTCCGTGGAGAACCCGGATGACGCCACTCCATGGATTGGGTTTTGCTCTCAGGTTCAGACAAAAGAACCATGTTTGATCCTGGGTAATGACGCCGTCAAAACACTGTTTCCACTCTTCAGTAAAGGTCTTCATGAGACCCTCGCACACATTCTTCCTCATCGTTTTTATTTCTCTTGTCAGTAATCTAGGCACCCAACGTGCACAGACTTTTCTGTACTCTAGTGACTGCACCAGTGATACCACACTACCCAATGACAAACGAGTCATTTCAGGAAGCCGTCGTGTTGTCACACATCTGTGATTTTGGATGATTCGATCAATGGTCTCCTTATTCACATCACTCACTGCCGTCTATGGTCTACCGCATCGTGGATTATACAGTAAAGAGAAATAACCTTCTTTAAAACTCTGCAACCACCGCTGGGTACTGCTGCGATGCACTATGTCCTCCCCATAAACAGGGAGCAACTTCCTGTGAATCGATGTGGCAGAGTTATCGCCGGTCTTGAAGAGGAACTCCATCACCGACCGTTGTCGCAACCTGACATCTACTTCACAGTACATTATGGCTCAACTGTAAATAAAGGAAAATACTTTTATATGCCAACTTATAGCTAAATGTTCCAAGTATGTTAACAAAATTTTTCATTCTCTTCCTGCAAAAAATAAAAAATTAGAGACGACTGTGCAAAACGTTTTGAACGCACTTTGTAGCAGAATGCAGATCCTTTGGTGAACATGTACAGGCTCTTCTTGACATGTCCGGCGGCAATCCCCTCAGAATAGCATCGAGCATCCTCTGCTCAACTTCTTGCAACAAACATTCATTTTCTACATCACTCTGCCCCAACTCGTTCGCGTGTTCATTAACTTTCATTATCATGTTCGAGAAATCTTCCACTTTTCCCCCATGCCTCTTCATAACACTGCTCAACTGCTCCCAAAAATACCTCACACTATTCTGTTTTTTTTTTTTTTTTTTGCATCTTTGCAAAAACTCCTTGTCCAACAGTTCACAGTTTGCTGTATTCTTTAATACCTCTGTACAGCTCGCGTACGTTTTCGCTTCTCCCACTGGTCGCAATTTTGTTGCCCGCAACAACAGCTTGCTGATCCAGTAACCCATCTCCGCGGACGTCTTAAGGTCCTCTAAGAACGACTACACGTACTCAGATGAGTTTCCAGAAACAATTAATCCTGCGGCGGCGGATCCACCTCATGCTGCGGTGCCTGAAGCAGTGCTAATTACACTGACGGAAAAAAGAAATCACAACACCAAGAAGAAGTTGTCCGACATAAACTAAAGTTGGTACACGTATTTCTACATCTAAAAGATGACGTCTATTGAAATTTCAAGCCGTTCTCATAAGAGTGGCGCCAGTGGCGTCACTATGAGTATGCAAATCAGGTTTGCTTTATATACGCGCTCTGACAGTCCTGAGCGTTAGTTACCTTTGAGACTGGACTTGGTGAGTTGATGTTATTCAAGAGTGCCTCTGCTGTGTTGGCAGAAGAGCCAACACCGTGTTGGTAGAGGAGGCCGAAATGCACGCTTTTAAGCTCACGCAGTCTGGCGTGAGGTCTGGAACAGGTCAGAGAAATAAGACTAGCCAAACAAGAGGTAACTGGTAGAATACTTAACTTTAATCCATAAGTGGTGTACATCGGTCTGACGGTAAAGGCATCACAAGTTATATATCTATTGATAATGGCGCCTTGCTAGGTCGTAGCAAATGACGTAGCTGAAGGCTATGCTAACTATCGTCTCGGCAAATGAGAGCGTATTTGTCAGAGTAGCATCGCTAGCAAAGTCGGCTGTCCCACTGGGGCGAGTGCTAGGACGTCTCTCTAGACCTGCCGTGTGGCGGCGCTCTGTCTGCAATCACTGACAGTGGCGACACGCGGGTCCGACGTATACTAACGGACCGCGGCCGATTTAAAGGCTACCACCTAGCAAGTGTGGTGTCTGGCGGTGACACCACAGCCTCTAAGGCGACAAAGATGCCATTATCAACACCTCAACGAGTTTGAATGACGACGTGTAATAGAGCTACGAGAAGCTGAATGTTCGTTCTGCGATATTGCAGAAAGACTTGGCAGGAGTGTAGTCATTGTACCTGATTGCTAGCAGCGGTGGTTACGAGAATGTACAGCTGCAAGAAGTCCGGGTTCCGGACGACCACGTGGCACTACCGATAAGGAAGATCATCGTGTTCGTCGTATGGCTCTGGTGCATACTACTGCATCTGTAGGAACAATTTAAGCAGCAGTTGGCACCACAGTGATACAAAGAACTGTTACAAATCGGTTACTGCAAGGGCAGCTCGGAGCCAGACGCCCTGCAGCGGCATTCCACTGACCCCAAACAGCCGCCATTTGCGGCTTCAGCGCTATAAAGTGAGATCTCATTGAAGGTCTTTTGTGTTTTCTGATGAAAGCTGGTTCAGCCTCGGTGCCAGTGATGGTCGTGTGTTGGTTAATAGGCCAGTTGAGGGCTGCAACCAACCTGTCTGCATGCTAGACACACTGGATCTACACCTGCAGTTATGGTCTGGCGTGCGATCTCGAGATTATCCCACGCACCCTGATTGGAAGATTGTACGTCAGTCTAGTGATTCGACCTGTCGTGCTGCCAGTTATGAACAGCATTCCAGGGAGTGTTTTCCAACAGGATAATGCTCCCCCAACATTCTCTACAGAGTGTCGACATGTTGTCTTGGCCTGTTAGATCACCACATCTGTCTACAACCGAGCATATACGATACACCATCTGGAGACAATTCCATTCTTACATTCAACAGCTTTGCGGTTACACCGGTTATTGATGCGCCAGCATTTAACATTTGCAGTGGCCTTATCTCGCCTATACATTAACCTGTGATCTTGCAATGTTAATCACTTAAATATGTTATGAAGGCCAATGTATTCCCGGAATTTCACTACTGTTCATTAATAATTTTTTGGTGCTGCAATTGTTTCCGTCAGTGTGTTCGTCGCTGTCTGTCAGCTACCCATGTAGCTGCATACAATCTGCTGTCAGCTGCGCTACCTGTTCTAACAATACCCGTAGTGCTTCCGGACCCAGCAAACGTTGCATCTCTGATTCTGCCATTGCAACACTATTAGCCGTCATTACACATAACAGCACTAAAACAAATCACAATTTCAAAATTATGTAATATCATGAGCCACCTAAACACTCTACATTGCGTTGCAAAATCACCATACCGAAAAAATATTTAACAGGTTAGAGGCGCTGAGTCCACGCTTGGTTCAATATGTCCAAGGAAGTTACAGTATGCACCCCTTATAGCCACCAAACACTGCTCTCTGCAATTACCCCTAAACTCAGATAAGTCAATTGGCTCCTCTGACCGAAATAAAGTAACTTTAAAGTTACGGTGACAGCCACGCCTCGCTTCCATGTCTATTACACACTCCAAACGGACGGAGGTGGCGCAGTGGTTAGCACACTGGACTCGCACTCGGGAGAACGACGGTTCAAACCCGCGTCCGGCCATCCTGATTTAGGTTTTCCGTGATTTCTCTAAATCACTTCAGGCAAATGCCGCGGTGGTTCCTTCGAAAGGTCACTGCCGACTTCCTTCCTTACCCTTCCCTAATCCGATGGGATCGATGACCTCTCTGTTAGCTCACCTGCCCCAAATCAACTAACCAATACCCTCCAAAAAATAACCAAATGCTTCGTCACTCACCTCACTGTTTTGATACTGTTTGATACTGTTGGTTTAGGCAACGTTCTGAGGAAGATGAACCAGGATGGTTTAAAATGGCCTTAAGGGGGGTAGGACGTCAAACGGGCCGACTTGTAGCAGGAGAGGCATCACAGGACATTTTAATTTCCAATGTCTATACTTTTACAAGTAAATTCATAAAACTTTGTCAGCATGACCAGGAAGGATTCGGAATTTACACTCACAGCAGTGGAAGTTCGAAAACATACCAAAATAATATTTTTTACATGTGAAATTTCATCATTTTTTTCAATTACTAATGGCAGCATTTGTTGCTATAGGTACACTTTTCTTCATAAGTAAGAGAGATTCTTCGATGAATTTTGCGCAGCATACAAACCATACTCAAAGGTGTATGAAACTCTAGAATGTTACAAATATATTAAAAACTGTGGTAAAAATTGAGGTAATTAACTAGAAAATTTGTGTTTTTCCTAAACATGAAGTTTAAAATATAACAGCTCATTCGTTTTTTCATAAATTAAATAAATTCTAGAATTCCATACACCTGTAAGTATGGTTTGTATGCTGTGCAAAATTCATCGAAGAATCTCTCTAAGTTATAAAGAAAAGTGTACCTATAGCAACAAATGCAGCCATTAGTAAGTGAAAAAATGATGAAATTTCGCACGTAAAAAAATTTATTTTGTTATGTTTTCGAACTTACACAGCAATGTGTGTGAATCCTGAATCCTTCCTGGTGATACTGACAAAGTTTTATGAATTTACTTGTAAAAGTATAGACACTGGAAATTAAAATGTCCTGAGATGCCTCTCCTGCTACAATTCGGCCCGTTTGACGTCCTACCCCCCTTATGCAATATAGGACTTAACATCTGAGGTCATGAACTACTTAAACCTAACTAACCTAAGGACATCACACACGTACATGCCCGAGGCAGGATTCGAACCTGCGACCGCAGCAGCAGCGCGTTTCCGGACTGAAGCGCCTAGAACCGCTCGGCCACAGTGGCCGGCGAACCAGAGTGGTGCGAGCAGCTGTTGAAAGAGAGATGGGAGCCCGGGGGCTACAGAGAAAGGTGGTTGCAAAGGTAACAAGTTCTTTATTGAAGTTTAAGTTTTTGAGTTGGGTAGTACAGCAGGTCAATGGCCGGTTGGCCGTTGACCTCGGCTGGCCTGCCCCGCGCGGAGTCCACGAAAAATTGTCCGCGGAGTCCACAGAAATTGTGACCTTATACTAGTCGGCTTGTCCGCCACACTTCGCAAGACCCACAGGAAATCAATACGTAATTGAAAAGGTACCGACTAAAGATCCTAACTTTTTCGTGTGTTATCGGAGCTTGCATGCTTTCAAACGTGCAGTCAGAAACTATTAAACACTTCTGACATAGTTTCTCGTTCCCCACCGGAGACGGTTGTTGGCACTTATAAGACCTGCAGTGTCACGTGCTGTGACGTTCGCACCGCGGCCTGTTTTTCCTGTTGGCCACGCCCCCACGATGCTGACGCGGAGTCTCCGCCGTGCGCCGGCGGCCTCGTTACGTAAGCCGGCAGCGAGACTTCCGCGCCAGCGGCCTGTATACTCGACGATGCCGTGTCTGCTACTAACGCGGGCGTCGCCTCAGCTGCATCGTGTCGGGGGAAGCCCGCCGCGATGAAGCGCTTGTTCAAATGGTTCAAATGGCTCTGACCACTATGGGACTTCACATGCGAGGTCATCAGTCCCCTAGACTTAGAACTACTTAAACCTAACTAACCTAAGGACATCACACACAGCCATGCCCGAAGCAGGATTCGAATCTGCGACCGTAGCGGTCGCGCAGTTCCAGACTGAAGCGCGTAGAACCGCGCGGCCACACCGGCCGGCAAAAGCGCTTGTTCTGCAATGGAAGACAGCTGATATCTCCCCTGGGCAGGATTCGGACGCGTTGCTGAAGTACAGCTGGGATGGCCTGCTGCTCTGTGGCAGTAACAAGGGGAGGCCACGACATTCGGATAACAGGTTTACTTCAGACTTTGTAAACCTTTAGTAGCCTATTAGGACAGTATAATGTGCAGGCAGTAAGGCGTATGACTTAGGCAATTTCGAGGAAATTGCAAGGGAAGTTCCACGCGTCGAATATGTAGCGGTGCATTGCCGGTTTGAGCTCGAGGTGGCGGCGGTCGAGTGGTAGCCGGCGAAGTAGCTCAGCGTGTTCGTCAGAGGTATGGCTGAATTCCGTAGTATAAAGCTGAATGAGGCAATCAACGATGAACTTGAAGGGATGTCATGCGACGACAGTCCGGACCAGATGCCGAGAAAAATGACGAACAAAATAAAAAGATATGGAAAAAATGTGGTTAGCATCCAGACTGGGTAGTAGCTGGTTCGAATCCCGGTCAACGTTTTTTTATGTGTATTTTTTTCGACACTGTGCATATTATTTCATACACAGAGTGAATCGCCCAAAACTTGCACCGCAGATATTGCGGAAATGGAAAGTGCTATTGACGTACGCTTTTCACATAATGGGTTGGTAGTGAGGGGCTCGTATTGTTAGCCGATGACCAGAGTGTAATAATACTTATAAAGTGTTTTTCGTACTAAAATACACTTTATAAATCGAACAATGGTTATTGTCATTAACGAACTAAAAATAGAGTAAATTATTTTTTCACTGGTTTGTTGGAGGATTTTAGAGCGAGTCGTTTACGAAACGTATTGTGAAAAGTTTCGACACCGACTCTTGTTTGTGCCCTTCAACCTGCGTAGTTGTAGGTGCGATGTTGTTATGTTTGCTTACAGTGTGCTTGTGTGTTCCTTGAATGCCCTGCGACTTGTTAGCCAGTTCGTGTATGGTAATCCAAACAACAGGTCGCGAGTGGCCGATGAGATTTACCAACGCAGGAAAAGTCGACATGCTCATGGTGTGTCGGAAGTATAGGAAGAATGCAGTTCGTTTTTGTACGGGGTATGCAGCAAGATATCTCAATAGACATCAACTGTCTTGGCAGTTATTTATCAGCCTTTTCAACTAGTTACGTGAAAGTGGTAGTGTAATACCTAGACAACGTAACAGAAGGAAACAAGTGACAACAAAGCAGGGGAGGGGGGGGGGGGGGAGGATTAATCTTCTTGCTGCTGTTGCAGCTGATACGGACGTGGAAGTGGTATGAGTCAGGCAAGTGTCCTACGCATCCTCCACCACACAGCACACAGATTCCATCCCTATCACATATCTCTCCCTCAAGAGCTGCATGGAAACGATTATCAGAATCGTGTTAAGTTTGTACATGGGTATTATGACAGGATACTCCATATGTAGCACGTATCTTTAGTGATGACTCCACATTTACCATTCATTGCCAGATAAACCGCCGATACATGCGCTGTTGGACTGTTGACAGTCGCCGTTGGCTTCGTCAGGTGGAGCGTCAGAGTGCATGGAGTGTAAACGTGTAATGTGGGATAGTGAATTGTCAGCTCAGAGGCCCGTTTATCATAGACGGAACACTGAGCGCACACAAGTATCGCAGCCTCCTAACAGACCATCTTCCACTGCAAACTAGGAGGAACCATTGCTACCAACCTGATGGCTCTCCAGCCCGTAGTGAACGAAATACTACAGCATGTCTTCACGAACTGTTATCAAATCGTTGGATTGGACGTGGCCGGCCCGACGAGTGTTGACTTTTTTCTGTAGGGAAAGCTGGAAGATACTCTCTACAGGGATATACCAACTACTCACGATGGTACGCAACGACGTACTATTGCAACCTGCTCGGACATCACCGCTAAAATGCTATCACGTGTGTAGCAATCATTCAATACCAGACGGGAAGCATGTATTGCCGCTGCCGGTGGTCATTTTGAACCCAACCTGTGATGCTCAGTCGTCTCGTTACTAGTCAGAATTCACGTAACTAGTGCATGCACTTTTGTTGTTCTTTAGTGTGTGTTACAATAGGTATTGTACAAGTGTCGGTGCTGAATTTTTCAAAATAAGTTATTTCGTAAACGGCTTTCATCAGAATCCTGCAACAAACAGCACTGATATTGTAATGTACCCAACTTTTAGTTTGTTAATGTCAGTAGGCATTTTTCCATTTAAAAAAGTGTATGTTTGCGCAAAAAATACAATTTCTATGTCTTATTACAATCTGTTTATTGGCTACCATTCCACATTGATGAAGATGTAAAGTTAGTTCTTTTTCTGATGATACAAGTATAGTAATAACATCCAAAAACCAAGAACTAAGTGATGTAATTGTAAATGATGTTTTTCACAAAATTATTAAGTGGTTCTCAGCAAACGGACTCTTTAAATTTTGATAAAACACAGTATACACAGTTCCGTACAGTAAATGGCACAACTCCAGTAATAAATATAGACTTTGAACAGAAGTCTGTAGCTAAGGTAGAATTTTCAAAATTTTTAGGTGTGTCTATTGATGAAAGGTTAGACTGGAAGCAACACATTGATGGTCTGCTGAAACGTCTGAGTTCAGCTACGTATGCTATTAGGGTTATTGCAAATTTTGGTGATAAGAATCTCAGTAAATTAGCTTACTATGCCTACTTTCATTCACTGCTTTCGTATGGCATCATATTCTGGGGTAATTCATCGTTGAGTACAAAAGTATTCATTGCTCAAAAACGTGTAATCAGAATAATTGCGGAACCCACCCACAGTCATCCTGCAGACATCTATTTAAGGATGTAGGGATCCTCACAGTAACCTCACAGTATATATATTAACTAATGAAATTTGTTGTTAATAATCCAACCCAGTTCAAAAGTAATAGCAGTGTGCATAGCTATAACACCAGGAGAAAGGATGATCTTCACTATGCAGGATTAAATCTGACTTTGGCACAGAAAGGGATAAATTATGCTGCCACAAAAGCCTTTGGCCACCTACCAAACAGCATCAAAAGCCTGACAGATAGCCAACTAACATTTAAAAATAAATTAAAAGAATTTCTAGATGACAACTCCTTCTACTCATTGGCTGAATTTTTAGATATAAATTAAGGAAAAAAAACCAACTCAAACATTAGTGTCATGTAATATTTTGTGTAATGTAATATCTTGTGCAGACATCTTTTATTAACCTGGGTGGTTAGCACACTGGACTCGCATTCGGGAGGACGACGGTTCAATCCCGTCTCCAACCATCCTGATTTAGATTTTCCGTGATTTCCCTAAATCGTTTCAGGCAAATCCCGGGATGGTTCCTTTGAAAGGGCACGGCCGATTTCCTTCCCTAACCCGAGCTTGGGCTCCGTCTCTAATGACCTCGTTGTCGACGGGACGCTAAACACTAACCACCTACCTACCTACCTACCTATTAACCTGGCACGTTCCACATCATTACGAAGTGTCGCATTCATGATCTATGGAACAAGTATTCATCTAATCTAATCTAATCTACATTACGAGCCTCTGACTACCAGTCCGTTCTGTGAAAACCACACATAAATTGCACTTTCCATTTCCGTAATATTTGCGGTGTTAGTTTTAGGTTATTCACCCTGTGCATGACATTTGAAAGGTAATCTAACAAAAAAAAAGCACATGTATTTTCATAAACTTTTATTGAATTTCAGTATTATTTGTCTGTTTGCTAATGGTAATTATTATAATGGACATTATATTTATAACTATCGGCAAGTAAACGACAAAACGTACGAAGTTTTCCTGAAAATATATGCCTTTCGTGATTTCCGAATAAGATCCGTTTCTTGAAGAAGACTACCACGAACGCATCTTTTAAATGGCGACGACAGTCATCATCCATAGCAATCGAAGAATCGGATGTCGCCTACGTTTTTGCAATAAAAACGTAAATTTTGATTTTCAAAAGATTTGCAAGTACACTATCTGCTCTCGAAAGCGCATCCTACGATTATTTATTTGTGCATTACCGTCATTTTATGGCATATTCTAACTCATTGTATTATGGAATAAAGTTATTTACATCTTTATTTATCGATATGTTACTTGGGTTTTCCAAGCCTGTCCCTCGCCGTTGAAACCTGAGTCTGCAGGTCGAAGCACCCAGGTGCTAAGCAGTTCAGTGTACCTTACACGAGTGCTGGTATTACGGATTTCGCAAATGACGATATGCATATTTTTTCATGCGTTTGTCAGTTTACTTCGATAATTATAAATATAAAACTTGTTGTAATAATTAAAATCAATAAACAGTGAAATAGCATTGGAAATTCAGTAGAAGTTCATGCGAATACACGTGTTTTTTCATTACATTACCTATCGAATGTCATACATAAACTGCAGAGACGAAAGTTATGGGATAGCGATATGCGCATATACAGATAGGGGTAATATAGCGTAAACAAGGTATAAAAGTGCAGGGCATTGGCGGATCTGTCATTTGTTCTCAGGCGATTTACGTGAAAAGGTTTCCGACGTGCTTATGGCCGCACGGGAATTGGCAGACTTTGAACGCGTAATGGTAGTTGTAGCTAGATGTATGGGACATTCTATTCGGAAATCGTTAGGGAATTCAGTTTTCCGAGATCCACAATGTCAAGAGTGTGCCGAGAATACCAAATTTCAGGCAGTACCTCTCAGCAGGGGAAACGCAGTGGCCGACGGCTATCATTCAACAACAGAGAGCAGCGGTGTTTGTGTAGATTTGTTAGTGCTAACAGACAAGTAACACTGAGTGAAAAACCGATATTAGTTACGAGGTGGGTAACTATATCCGTAGTTCCCTTAACTTCCACAGACGAAATTTCTGGAGAAAAGTCGGTCATACCCCAAAGATATTCGATCAGTTTCATGTCTACCGTACTTTCGCTGAAAGGTCTCTATAATTACACATCCATCGGTCACCGATGTTGGGTCTTTACAATAGGGTATATGCCATCTTGCGGAAGACTTGTTATAAATCGCCTTTACATGAAAACTTCTACCTCACCTTGTATTAACTGAAATATTTATTCATCAGGCTTAGTTAGATTTTGCCAGTAGTTTGCGATTCAGACACTGCATTCTCGCTCAGGAGAGTCCTTCAGCGTTGATCCGTTCATGGTAAAACTTTCGCGGGCTTCTGCTGCCATATTCCATCATCATGACTGTGCTAGAATTGTATATAAAAATTTCGCTACTCTCATGCTGATGCAATACGGCAGCAGAAACCCGTGAAAGTTTTACCAGTTTAGTTTGATTATTGTGTTTGTTTTGTTTGTTATTGTGCTGTATACCAACTTGATAATGCGTAATTATCACCACTTGGTAATAACAACTTAACGGGGTAATACTTCCTACTGTACTACGTCTTGCTGTTTCTTTTTTTGTCTTTTAACGAGCTGTTCAGTGACTTTTGCGCTACCATTTATATGTGGTAGCGCAAAAGTCACTGAACAGTTTATATGTATAGTGAATTGTTGAAAGCGTGATATTGGGGGGGGGGGGGGGGGTTGAGATGATTTGGGAACAAGAGACCAAACAGGTCATCGGTCTCATCGCATTAGGGAAGGATGGGGAAGGAAGCCAGTCGTGCCTTGTCAAAGGAACCATCCAGGCATTTGCCTGAAATGATTTGGGGAAATCACGGAAAACCTAAATCAGGATGGTCGGACGCCGGATTGAACTGTCGTCCACCCCAATGCGAGTCCAATGTGCTAACCACTGCGCCACCTCACTCGGGTAAAAGCGTGATCTGTGAAACGTGTTTACAGCTGTAGTTTTCCGGATTCCCACGAAAAGTGGTGGTATTGCAGTTGTTAATAAAAGGGGAAGACACAAAAGATCAAAAACCCGGTCTAGACAAAGAGTGTACGACAGACGAAATAGATTTGACAACATGGATTTATTACGGACGCACCAAGCTCTCACCGCTCAACGACAGGAATAACTGAGGAAAATGAACAGCAGATATGTACAGCTGCGACTCACAGTCCGCTAAAATCAATCAGTCGATTAACAATTGAGCTGGATTTATCACGAAGGTCAGTGCAAAGAATGTTACATAAACAGAAGTTAAAGCTTACATTCCACGTTACTTAAAGATGATCCTGGTCGACGTCTTTAGTTTTGTGAATCGATGCCTGACCAACAGAAACATGATCCTAACCTAGTTATTAAATGTGTGAACTGGAGAGGCCAATTTTAAGTCAAGCGAAGCAGTTCACAGACATACCTGCACTTACTAGTATACTGACAATCAAAACCTTTTGTTTGAACAACCGCTAAATCTACCTGGTGTATTTGTATGTGGGGCAATAACATCATTTGGCGTACTTGGACCGTATTTTTTTGAAGGAACAGCGACAGGAGATAACTATTTAGATATGCTTCAGAGTTACGTCGTACCAGGACGTATAACGTGCGCTGAAACCTTCCAACAAATTTACTGTCACCACGATAGTGCTCCACCACATTATGCCATTACCTTCTGCGATTATTTTAAACGAAAATTTCCAAAGAAAAGTGATTGGTCGAAGGGGAGATATTGACATGCCTCCACGTTCACCGTCATTCACATGGATTTTTTTCGTATTGGGTGTCGTCAAGAACTTTGTTTATTGCTCAAAAAGCCCTAGACCACTGCTGAACTAAAATTCTACATACACGACACATTTCATGATTTTGACAGTGATGCCACACTATGCCCTGGAATATGTAACAGAGAAACGAAAAAGACTTCAAAGATGTATTAATAAAGACGGAAAACAATTTGAACATAAAATAAATGAATTGTTTTAAATATGAGTATTACAAATATTTCGACTGTAAGTGGTTGCTTTTCGATGGCCTGGACTGATTAGATAATCCACAAACAACAATTATTTCTGTGGCAGTCAATCTTTATTTATTATTGCGACGCACATGATACAGTCTTCAGGGGGATTTTATTGTGTTATGTCATTGAATGCGTTTGTTTCATAGCGCAAGACACGTCATACGTGCATGCTACAAATGCAAATGAGGTGGAAAAGAAGTAAGTCAACATGGTGATGGTGACATGAAAATCGAAACACGCAATGGACCTAAACTGACATGAAATGTATACGCATTTGCGAATATGAACTATCATCAGCTGTATAAGGGAATGTCGGCAATGAAAATTTGTACCACACCGGGACTCGAATCCGGATTTCCAGCTTGGAGCGATCAGTTGCCTTTACCGCTTTGGCTATCCGTGCAAGACTCACGGCCAGACTCAAACTTCCGAATATCGTCGTTCCTGCGTTACAGCCTGTACTCGTACACACATTACGTAACTTTCGTACAGAGGAGGGCATTTTAACTGAAAGTCGTTGCCCGACGTCGGCGGATGAATACGATACTGCAGCGCCTGTGATGTAAGGAAGAACGACGCAATGTTCCTTCGGACTTGCATGTATGTCTGAAGGAACATTACAGCATTCTTCTTAACAACACAGTCTCTGCAATATCGTAAATAAAGAGAGATCGGAAGAAAATCAGCTATTCTGTGAGCCAGAATAAACTGTCGTTGATGTAATTTACTGTACTTGGCTGTGTGCTGTAATCACCAGTATGTATCTGTGTCTAACGTAAGCCATAACATCAGCATGCTGGGCAATTATATACGAGAGTCGTTCAATAAGTAATGCCCCACATTTTTTAAAAAGCCATTAATATACGTAGACAAACGTCCTTGTTGGTGTTTCACATTTGATGTTTTTTCTATGCGCTGCTGAAGTTTCAAATGGTTCTGACAGATGACAGAGCCTAATACAGCGTCAAAATGGCGTCTACATACAGCTCACTTCGCAAGCAGCGTGCTGTTATTGATTTCTTGTGTGCAGAAAAAGAAACCGTGCTAAGCATCCATAAACGTTTGTGTGCCATGTATGGCGATGATGCAGTTGATAGGAGTACAGTTAGGCAATGGATAAAGAAAGGTACAACCTCAGGAAATGCAGAAACAGAGCTCCATGATCAACCACGCTCAGGACGTACTGCCACAGTCACTGCTCCAGACATGCTGAATTGTGCGGATGCCATTATTCGTGCCGATCGGCGCATCACGACTCGACAATTGGCTCTACAGTTGTCGGTACACATTGGAAGTGCGTCTGCAGTGATCGAGACCCTCAGATATTCAAAGAAGTGCTCACGATGGTTTCCACGAACGCTCACAACGGACCACAAGATTCTAAGCAAGGCCATTTCATATGAATTGTTGGAGCGTTTTGAGAACGACGGAGATGCCTTTCTGTCGCGGATCGTTACGGGGTACGAAAGCTGGGTGCACCACTTCGCGCCGGAAATAAAAAGGCAGTCCATGGAGTACCATCATCCTCAGTCACACAGAGAAGAAGAAATTCAAGAATCCCCTTTGCCGGAAAAGTCGTGGTGATAGTCTTCTGGGGTTGTAATTGCGTCATTCTCGTCGATGTGATGCCAAGAGGTTCAACATCAATTCAGAGGCATACGTGAAGACTGAGTAAACTCAAGAACCGTTTCCGACGTTTTCGATCGGACAACAATCCAGCAAAAATCTTACTCCGACACGACAATGCAAGCCCACACAGAAGCCTGAGAACCCGGGAATACATCGCCAAATTGGGTTGGACAGCATTGCCTCATCCACCCTACAATCCAGACCTGGCTCCCTAGGACTTCCATCTCTTTGGGCGCTTAAAAATTCTCTATGAGGAACATACTTGGAAGATGACGAGGGTCATCTTACAGTGAAAACATGACTACGCCTACAGGACAAGAGCTTTTACCAGCAGGGAATACATGCTTTTACACAACATTGGAGTACAGCCATAGAAGATGATGGAGACAACGTAGAAAAGTTAAGATATGGACAAGACATTTTGTTGTATATTGTCACCAGATTCTGACTCTTAACAATAAATATGTTCTGAGAAAAAAAATGTGGGGCGTTACTTATTGAACGGCCCTTGTATATTTTTTTGAGCCACTTGAAGAATATGAGCCGTGGGGCATGAAAACTAACTTTATAAAGTCTGAATACTAGGTTGTCGGAGGTATAGGAAAAGATCTTGTTATGGATGACGGATCTATAGAGTGCATTTAAAATTTGTTGCAACTTTTGACAGTTCAGTGTGGAGCAAGTGGGAAGCGTATTGTCAGCGTGGGCTGAACGCATCAGCAGGTGGCTATAACACCACGCGTACTCGGTGCAGTTCCAGTCAGGCTCGCTTGCTGGCGCGAACAGTAGGCCGCGCAAGACGCCCGTTCTCCAGTCTTTCTCAAACGATGTTGAAGGAGCTGTTCGGCAATAAACTCCGATTCATGCACATCATAGAGCATCATTCGTCAGTTACATGATGAACCGTCTATGATTTCGTTACGCTCATAGTTATTGGGGTATTTCGATATTAGGTAAACTGTTGCAAGAAATTCTTAAAGTTTGCAATGAAAAATACGGGTTTCTATGAATTTACGTTTGGTAGTATTATGTCATATGTTTTTGCATATGAAATTTAAGTAATATACTGAATTATTCATTAAACTTTGGAGGATATTGCTATCTGTCTCAAATCCCGAGAAAATGTCCAATATTTCTGGTTACGCAGACATCACATCCAGGCACAACAAGCTCTCCTCAGAAAAGTTGAGAAGGCAGCAGTGGCAAGATGACGTAATGTGGTGTGAGATACCGATGACAGCTGGTTTGTTATTTTATCTTTTTTATTTACACGCCAAGTTTGTAGCACCAAATTGAGGAGCAAATCTCCAAGGTCATGGAACATGTCAGTACATGAAATAACAACATAAAAGTAATAACAGATAAAAATAAAATGTTTATGAACCCGAAAAAAGTCAATCCATAACTTGAAGTAAGCGCAATCAACAATACAACAAGAAACAGCTTAATTTTTCAAGGAACTCCTCGACAAAATAGAAGGAGTGACCCACGAGGAAACTCTTCAGTTTCGATTTGAAAGCGCGTGGATTACTGCTAAGATTTTTGAATTTGAGCGGTAGCTTATTGAAAATTGATGCAGCAGTATACTGCACACCAATCTGCACAAGATTACGGACGTTCGATCCAAATACAGGTCTGATTTCAGCCGAGTATTAACTGAGTGAAAACTGCTTATTCTTGGGAATAAGATAATATTTTTAACAAGAAATGACAGTAAGAAATATACATATATATATATATTTAGAGGCCAATGTCAAAATACTGAGACTCGTGAACAGGGGTTGAGAAGAGGTTCGTGAACTTACACCATTTATTGTCCGAACCGCCCGTTTTTGAGCCAAAAATATCCTTTTAGAATGAAAAGAATTACCCCAAAATATAACACCATACGACATAAGCGAATGAAAATAAGTGTAGTAGACTAATTTTCGTGACGAACTATTACCCACTTCACATATCGTTCGAATAGTAAAAATGGCAGCATTAAGTCTTTGAACAAGCTCCTGAACGTAGGCTTTCCACGACAGTTTACTATCTATGTGAACACCTATAAATGCCCATTCTGTGAAAATAAACCGTCAGGTTTTGTTGAATTGCGTGTTAGAAACTGTAAAAACTGAATCTTACTGTGATTTAGCATTAATTTATTTTCTACAAGCCATGAACTTAGGTCATGAACTGCACTATTTGAAACTGGGCCAATGTTGCAAACAACATCCTTTACTATCAAGTTAGTGTCGTCAGCAAACAGAAATATTTCAAAGTTACCCGTAATACTAGGGGGCATATCATTTGTATAAATAAGGAACAGGAGTGGCCCCAAAACTGATCCCTGGGGCACTCGCCACTTGACTGTACCCCACTCTGACCACACATCACAGCCATTCTTACCATTGTGAATAATGACCTTTTGCAGTCAGTTGCTAAAGTAAGAGGTGAACCAATTGTGAGCTACTCCCCGTATTCCGTAATGGTCCAACTTCTGGAGCAATATTTTGTGATCAACACTATCAAACGCCTTGGTTAAATCAAAAAATATGCCTAGCGTTCGAAACCTAATGTTTAACCCATCCAGTACCCCACAGAGAAAAGAGAATATAGCATAAAACTTTGAACATAGCTACTAAGGTTCAGTGACCGTGTCAGAATTACATTAGAACAAATAAGCCCTCGGTCACAAATATTAAGTCAAAATTGACCAGGTTTCGACGCTACTATGAGCGTCGTCTTCAGAATTAAACTAACTGTTCTAAAACATTAGGTATATAATACATTAACAAGACTAAGAGTTTTGTTGCAACCCTTCTTCACTCAAGTACGAGCAGCCCTTATCGGCTCGCCATCTTATTTACAACTATTCATGACGTCGCCTTTCCGGCTTAGATTTTTTTTAAATGTGACTTGTAAGTACTGCATCTCTTTCCAGTCAGTAAAAACTTTAGTTTTATTAATGTATTATATACCTAATGTTTTAGAACAGTTAGTTTAATTCTGAAGGCGACGCTCATAGTAGCGTCGAAGCCTGGTCAATTTTGACTTAATATTTGTGACCGAGGGCTTATTTGTTCTAATAGAATATAGCATTTTCAGTTGTTAAACGGTACGGGCATCGTGAGAAAGACCGCCTAAATTGTGGTCCTTCTCCGCGATTGGCTGCTGCATTCGGAAGTTGCGCTCCATAATGATAATCTTCTGTTGTTAATATTAGAGAAACTAAACAACATATTTACTTGCGTTTAATGTTAAAGCGTCTCTCAATAGCGTGTTATCATTTCATTATTTCACAAGTATTAATAAACAGCAGAATAATAAACTACTGCTTAAAGGAAAGGCAGACCAAGCACTTCGGAGATCTTTGGATCGCGCCTTTAAGTTGGATGGCGGGCGAAGTGGTTCGGCTGTAAGATCATAGCTGGTTTGGCAGTCTCGGAGGACAGACATGTTATCTGACGTGGTCGGCATCAGGTGAAGACTGTATTCGCAATGGAAGGTTATTTGGACATGTAATTGAGAACAGTGTGATGGTAACTACGGAAATACGCAGTTCATTATTTTGTTGAGGAATGGAAATTATTTGTGACTCTAAAGCGGAATATAATTGTGAAGTTTCTCGTGTTCTGCTCATAGAAAGCAAGTGGCCTCCCATATAAACAAACTAATTGGAAATTTAATTATTCACTTAATATCATTTCCACGCTGGGAGTTTCTTACAGTTTCAAGATAACGGATTCACGACCTACGTGCTGTTTTCTGCACAGGGGACAACAACTGCAGATGGCTGCAGATTTATGAACATTAATTGGAACTTAGCATCCCACTCAGGGCGGTGGAAACAGGTACCTCGCTTGTACTATAGCCTTAGTACAAATGAGATCAGTGACACGCCGTCTGTGCTAACACAGAGGAGGTATGAAGGAGAGAAGTTTTCGAGTTAAGAGGTTTATTCTATGCATGTTTATATCACCCTATCTCTCCCTACCTCTCTATTTCAAAATTCCGTACATGGAATGTTAGTAAACGGCTCCGTCACGACTGCATGCGCCAGTGGAAAAGCCAAAATGAAATATTTATAAATTCTTTGTATCTCACATACGGTCTGAGATAACGATACAAGATTTTGACAATTTATAGCACGTAGAAATGGTTCAAATGGCTCTGCGCACTATGGGACTTAACACCTGAGGTCATCAGTCCCTTAGAACTTAGAACTATTTAAACCTAACCAACCTAAGGACATCACACAAATCCATGCCCGAGGCAGGATTCGTACCTGCGACCGTAGAGGTCGCGAAGTTCCAGACTGGAGCGCCTTGAGCCGCTCGGCCACACCGGCCGGCGGTTAACATTGCGAGATCACAGGTTAATGTATAGGCGAGATAAGGCCACTGCAAATGTGAAATGACACTAACTTTAATGGAAACAACAATTATTAACGGTAGCCAGGGACTTAACGGCCCAATACCTGCATGATAAACGGAATAATAAATGACTCGTGAGTTACAGCCCTTCTTCACCTATAATTAGTAGTTTGACTTCATTGAAGGTGTTCAATTAGTGTGCTTACTTTACTGAAGCTTAGCATTCAGAAGTTGCCTTTTATTAGAGGCGAGAGAACATTTTCATAAAAGTGACAGTCTGTTTATTTCTGTTGCATGGTAGTCGCAATTTGTGGCAATCACGGAAGTAACGATTTCTCTCCATCCTGACATCACGAAGTCGGATAATCAAAACATATCAAAGCTTACTCGCTTTTAACAACCCATTTAGACAAGTGCTTCCAAGATAAGCAAAGTGATCTACATATTTCAGTCTGTGTATAAGATGGAGATATTGAGCTCAGGGAGCGTTAATTCCAGAGCAGACTGTGTTGCCCATTATTAAAGCCTCCAGTGGCTCAGAAAGGAGTTCGGTTTCTTATGAGACATAAGTCTTGTAACTGGTTTCACGGGTCTCACCCGAATTCCCCTACTGTGACAACCTCTCCATCTCAGAGTAGCACTTGCAAGCTACGTTCTCAATTATTTGCTGGATATATTCCAATATTTGTCTTCCTCCACAGATTTTACCTTCTACAGCTCCTTCTAGTACCAAGAAAGTTATTCCGTGATGTCCTGTCATCCGATTCCTTCTTTTTGTCATTGTTTTCCATGTATTTCTTTCCTCGTCGATTCT
Source organism: Schistocerca piceifrons (assembly GCF_021461385.2). NCBI lineage: Eukaryota > Metazoa > Arthropoda > Insecta > Orthoptera > Acrididae > Schistocerca > Schistocerca piceifrons. The sequence goes on from NC_060138.1 coordinate 923,125,818, forward strand.
GCGCACAACGTTCTTTTTTCTTACCTTGTTAGTCGACCTAATTTTCAATACTTATCTCAAATGATTTGATTCTCTTCTGTTCCAGTTTCTCCATATATCATATTTTACTACCATACAATGTTGAGCTCAATACGTAAAACCTAAGAAATTTCTGCCTCAGTTTTGGGTCTACGTTTGGCACTACTAGACTTCTCTTTGCGGGAAATGCCATTTTTGCCCTGTGGTAGTCTAATTTTTATGTCCTCCTTGCTCCGTCAGCCATGGGTTATTTCGCTGCTCAAGTATGAGAATTACTTAACTTCGTCTGCTTCGTGATCCCCAATTCTGATGTTAAGTTTCTCACTATTCTTATTTCTGCTACTTCTCATTACTTTCTCCTTCCTTCGATATACTCTCAATCCATATTCTGTACTCATTAGATTGTTGATTCCATTCAGCAGATCCTATAATTCTTTTCCACTTTCACTAAAGATAGCATTGTCATCAGCGAATCTTATAATTGAAATACTTTCACTTTCAATTTTATTTCCACTCTTGACCTTTTCTTTTATTTCCATCATTGGTTCTTCGATGTATAGACTGAACATTAGATGAGAAAGACTACATCCCTGGCCGGCCAGCGTGGCCGAGCGGTTCTAGGCGCTACAGTCTGGAACCGTGCTGCCGCTACTGTCGCAGGTTCGAATCCTGCCTCGGGCATGGATGTGTGTGATGTCCATAGGTTAGTTAGGTTTAAGTACTTCTAAGTTCTTGGGGACTGATGACCTCAGAAGTTAAGTCCCATAGTGCTCAGAGCCATTTGAACCATTTGAACTACATCCCTGTCTTACACCATTTTTAATCCGAGCACTTCTTTCTTGGTCTTTCAGTCTATTTGTTCCCTCTTGTTCTAGTACATACTTGTATTATATATTACCCGACTATCACTACGGCACATCCCTATTTTTCTCGGAATTTTGAACATTTTGCACCGTTTGACTTAGTGGAACGCTTTTCCCAGGCCGATAGATCCAGTGAACGTCTCTTGATTTTTCTTTATTCTTACTTTCATTATCAACCGACATCAGAACTGCATCTCTGTTTTACCTTTCCTAAGGCCAAACTGATCGTCATCTAACAAACCCTCAATTTTCTTTTCCATTCTTGTGTATGTTATTCCCTTCAGCATCTTGGATGCATGAGCTCTTAAGCTGATTGTGCGATAATTCTCGCACTTGTCGGCTCTTGCTATCTTTTGTATCGTATAGATGATGGTTTTCCGATAATCTGATGGTATAATGCGAATCGCATACTATCTGCGCACTAACGTGAACAGTAATTTTATTGCCACTTCCACCAATGATATTATAAATCCTGATGAAATGTTGTCTGTCCCTTCTGCCTTATTTGATCTTACGTCATCCAAAACTTTTTTAAATTCTGACTCTAATACTGGACTCCATATTTTTTCCCTGTCAAACCGAGAGAGGTGATACAATGGTTAGCACACTGGACTCGCATTCGGGAGGACGACGGTTCAGTTCCGCGCCTGGCCAACCGAATTTAAGTTTTCCGTTATTTTCCTAAATCGCTTCGGCAAATGCCATGACGGTTCCTTTGGAAGGGCACGGCCGACTTCCTTCCCCATCCTTCCCTCATCCGATGGGACTGATGACCTCCCTGTTTGGACCCTTCCCCCAAACCAATAACAACAACAAAACGTCCCTGTCTACTCTTGTTTCTTGTTCTGTTACGTCATCAGACAAGTTCTACTCCTTGTACAGGCCGTCAATGTACTCTTTCCTCCTGTCTACTCTCTGCCCTGCATTTAATAGAGGAATTTCCATTGCATTCTCCCAAGTTTGTTATGACTTTTCTGTATGCTAAATCAGTCTTTCCGACAATCATTTCTTTTTCGATTTCTTCACAATTTTCATGCAGTCATTTCGCCTTAGCTTCCCTACATTTTTTATTTATTTATTTCCTAAGTGACTCGCATTTCTGTATTTCTTAATTTTCCTGAGCATTTTTATGCTTCTTTCTTTCGTCGATCAACTGAAGTAATTCTTCTGTTACCCATGGTTTATTCGCAGTCACTTTCCCTGTAGCTATGTTTTTCTTTCCATCCTCTGCGATTACCCTTTTTAGACATGTCCATTCCTCTTCAAATGAGCTACCTAGTGAGCTATTCATTATTGCAGTATCTGTAGCCTCTGGGAAATTCTAGCGTGTCTCTTCATTCATTAATAATTCCTTGCTCCACTTTTCTACACATTAATTTTTCCTCATTAGTCTCTTAAACTTCAGCCTACTCTTCATCCTTACTATATTGTGATCTTAGTCTATATATGCTAAATTCCGAATCTCTGCCTGATGTAAGCAAACTGGAATCTTCCTGTATCTTCATCTTGTGATTCTTGAACAGAGTATTCGCTATTCCTAGCTGAAATTTATTGCAGAGCTCAAGTCCTCTCTCATTCCTACTACGAAACCCATATTTTTCACTAACCTTTTCTTGTATTCCTTCCCCTATAACTGCTTTCCAGTTTCCCATGACTTTTAGCTTTTCATCTCCTTCTATGTACTGAGTTACCCTTTCAATGTCTACAAATGCTTTCTCTCGCTCTTCATCTTCTGCTTGTGACGTCAGAAAGTGTACCTGAACTAATGTTGTCGGTGTTGGTTTGCTGTCGATTCTGATGGGAATCACACTGAACTGTTCACAGTAGCTCCCTACCTACCCTTCCTTCCTATTTATAAGGAATGCTACTCCCATTAAACCATTTTCTGCTGCTGTTGATACTGCCATATGCTCCTCTGAATGTAAATCCTTGTCTTCCTTCCAGTTCACTTCTCTGACTCCCACTATATCTACAAAGAGCCTTAACATTTCCCTTTTCAGATTTTCTAGCTCCTCTACCAAATTTCGTTGATTATTCTGTCATTTTGTCATGGTCAACTTCGTCCCTGGCAGTTATCTCCCAGAGAACTGAATTACAGGCCACCTGTCCTGGGTATGTACTTCATGTGTCTTTAATGCAGTGGTTTCTATTGTCTTCTGCATTCTCAAGTCTTTGATCATTCTGGTTCTTCCTCCTTTTAGGGGCAGTTTCTCACCTTAAGGGCAGGAGAGTGTCTAGAACCTCTGGCCGCTCCTCCGCCTCTTTGACAAGGCCGTTGGCAGAACGAGGGTTACTTCTTATGCCGGAAGTTTTCGGCCGCCAATGCTTACGATTTTTATTCAAAATTTAAACGGTTGCGAGGTTTTTATCCGGGACCCCGGTCGTTGTGATTAATAGTCCAAGACGTTACCCCTAGACAACAGATCTCTAAATAAGGACCTTGTTGTGCGAAACCTGACTGGATTGACGACGAGAACCTAATACTTTCAGTTCCTGTAGGCCTTTAATGGACTAGAGAGAAATCAACTACAATAACATAACGCGACCCGATAACAGATTCGCCACACGGTTCAAATCAAACTAAACTTAAGTCCGCCTGAACAGGCCATGAAGGCCCAACAGTACTGACCGGCCGCCGTGTCATTCTCAGTCCACCGAAGTCACTGGATGCGGATGTGGAGCCTCAAATGGTTCAAATGGCTCTGAGCACTATGGGACTTAACTTCTGAGGTCATCAGTCCCCTAGAACTTAGAACTACTTAAACATAACTAACCTAAGGACATCACATACATCCATGCCCTAGGCAGGATTCGAACCTGCGACCGTAGCGGTCGCGCGGTTCCAGACTGTAGCGCCTAGAATCGCTCGTCCAATCCGGCCGACGGATGTGGAGGGGCATGTGGTTAGCACACCGCTCTCCCGGCCGTATGTCAGTTTCCGAGACCGGAGCCACTATCTCTCAATCAAGTAGCTCCTCAGTTTGTCTCACAAGGGCTGAGTGCACCCCACTTGCTAACAGCGCTCGGCAGACCGGATGGTCACCCATCCATCCTAGCCGTACAGCGCTTAACTTCAGTGATCTGACGGGAACCGGTGTTACCACTAAGGCAAGGCCTTTGGCTCACAAGATTCAAACACTGTATAACGGCCTGGACACATCGGGGTCATATGGGATAGAGCACTCGCTCACTACGTCAAGAATCGGATAGTAAATCGGCTGTTGTGGTTAGATCTAAAGTGATTTGCGGAAAACAAAAACGAGGATGCCCGATCGGGGTTTTTAACCACACTGGTGGGGGTTACGAGAGTCGCCTCATCCGGCTACTGTGCCTTATATACGTTTCAGTCGTGCCTCCCACCACTACAATGACATCGGCCTTGTGGTGTGAATCTCCGTTCCGCCCAGTGCAGCTGTAAGTAACAACATCCAGTCACGCTACCCGCCGGAAGTCCGCAGTGAGTGCGCTCAATTGTTCCCTTGAAGGATTTAGCAAGCAACGGTTCTCTTAGGCACCGTTATTCCGCTTGTGCGTTCGTGAATAGCTACAAAAGATTTTTCTTATACCGACGGAGCCATCGCAGTGGTTAAGACACAAGACTCTCATTCGCGAGGAACAGAAGTGAAATCCTCGAGTGGCTTTTCCGGTATAACTTTACCTTAGGTTTTTAGCGATAGTTCTTTCAGATGTCTACGACTGACTTCCTGCTAAATTTTGAGTGTTACTAAATTTGTGAACTTACTCTAATGGGATCGCCGTCGAAGTGGCGTTAGAATTCACCATTCCCTACGTCTAGAAGTTGCGACCGAACCGCCGAATCTTTCCATCAGTAAATGGGGTATGTTCTCAACTGACTCGGTTGTTTTAACCCCCTCCACTGACGGAATGACCCGCTTCCTAATTCCGTATGTATAAAGCCAATACGGACTTGTAGCTGTCACGCCTTTGCGCTTACTGCTACGTATTTAAACCGTAAATAGCTCAGTCCTAATGGTAAGAGGTAGTAGTGAATTCACGTTGATAATCTTTGCAGACAGCACAGCTGTCACAAGCTCAGCTCACTTTTACTCCACTCCTACCCTCACCATTGCACCACATTAATTAGGTGCTGCATGGACCTTGCTAAATTCACTTGCGTATACATTTTTGACCGTTACTCGCCAGTATTTACCTATTGGATTAGTACACTCCTAACCGGACTATTTCCCAAAGAGCTGTGATAATTGAACGGGTTCGATCCACGGCCTACAGTGCCCTACAGTTCACACGGTAACACTGCCTACCTGACCCACTTAACTTGGTAGTGAGCTTATGTATCCAATCACCACTGCTAGCAGCAGTGGGTAATCCTATCAGCACGACGAGAGCAGCAGACTTACCGTCGAATCCTCCTGAAAATACTTATAACTACGGTCGCCAGCTCTGAAGGAGCAAAAGAATAAATCAATTTTTTGGCTCGTTTCAAAGTGAAACGGCTTGAGTTGAATTTAAACTTAATTCTGAATATTACTATTTCTGATCATTCTAGGTGATTCTACAAAGCAAATACTCTCTCAATTTCTGTGAGTTGGCTTGGTAATTACCACCAAGACAACTTATGCAACTTAGGTTAACAAAATTCTATCCTTCAACTTATTTAATGATTTTGGATATTTCTCTTTGGAGAATTGATATAGAATTAGTTAAGTGACTTTACTTGAAAGGTTACTCAGAAAAATTTAAGTAACTATAAATAGGCGACTCATTCTGGTGTGACCATTGCTCTTTTCAACATTCTTATACGCTAAAGTATTCTACACCCAAAAGAATTGTAAATGAAAGAGGCGATGGTGGCCTCAGTCTGATTTCACTACACTATGTCTCAGGTTACTACACTTTATAATGAACAACATGCGTCGTAATTTTACTCATTACTATATTCTGTCTTCTGCACTTGCAGAAAAGAAAACTGGTATTCTCCTTTTACATGTATACAAAGTTCGACTTAACAATTGCAAGCAGTCTTGCCTTGGGTAGACGTGTCGGTGCTGGTGGTGAGATGCATGTGGCTAACGCAGCTCTTCACGCCTCATGCCCTCAATGGCGGCTGGCACTACGAGCTGTAGCACTCGTATAAGCTACTGCACGTCCGCCATAAAATCTGGGCGCAGGAACTCTTACAATCAGCCCCAGTGGCATAGAGATGGCTTCGACAACCATTCGTCGCGTTCTACTCCACAAACGGCGACGATATTCTCCTCTTCGCTGTTGCACAATCACTTATGCGTGAGCACAGTTACACATGTCTGGTCACGTCAACACTCCCCAGGCCATTCCATTGTTCAGTCCCTGTCTCCAGCTACCTCTAGCTACGCTCGTATCACCAAGAGTGGGGTTGTTCCCCTACCACCTTTTCACCGAAATCATTTAGTGTTTAAGAATATTTATATTTATTACCCTGGAGTTCATACCAGTCATAATAATTTACTACTAGCGCCTTATAACATTAAATCATACAGTAATAACTTATAATTACCAAGAAAAGGAGTACATTTGACTCCGAGAGCTTAGTGCATTGTCTGACAGGCAGCGCTAATTCCCAGTTTCGCCAATAGATGGCATCAGGGTGCACTCCCTGGCAGTCTCACACCAGCGCGCCCGTTTCCGACGCGCGGGCTCCAAATTACTGTCAGCCCACCATCATTTCAGTTCCGTTACACATGCCCCACTTCTTATTGAAGTATCTAACAGTGATAATTCAATAAGAAGTCTCTCACATAATGAATCTGAAATTTTCGTTAAGCTTTTTACCAAGGGTTTTCCCTTTCTTACTGATACACCTCGGTACTTATATTACTTATTTAAAATGAAACACCAATTCTTTCTATCTTTCCTGCTAAACATTACATAAATGATTTACATATATTCTTTCCAATTTTCTTACTTCTAAACACAGTACACTTTAAACATCTTTTTTTTTTTTACAAAATTTTTAAATACACTTCTTTTGTCTCAGGCAAGTAAAACACACGTTAGGCGCCTATTACTTTAGAGCCCGTCCTTTTCACTTTACCTCCTCACTTTTCTACCTCTTCCACAACACTTATTTACACATCTATTAAGGCTTTCTTAGAAGCTCAGTCTTTCCCAGTCTGTTTAGTCTTTACTTAAACTAGGAGTTTCATTAGAATACTGCAACATATTTTAGTGAACATTTACCTTTCACATAGAACAAAAGAAACAAAACTATTTACATATTGGTTTACTTTAATATTTATTTATATATTTATTTTCAATCTGGTAGAATTCGTGGTTCATACCTTTTGAGATCCACTATGTTTCTTACTCCCAGGCGTTTGCCTGTTAATGGGTACTCTAAATAATAAGCATTCACATTGGGTATGGACACTATTTTAAATGGTCCATTATATATATATTTAAATTTGCTGATCTCGTTATTAATTTCACTTGACTTTTCATGTGTTTTTACAAGAACGAGATCACCTATTTAGAATTTAGGATTCCTTACTTTTTCGTCATGACGACGAATTCTCGCATCTGCTTGTTTTCTCATCTTGTCTTTTACTAAGTTCTTTTTACTATCATAATCTAATTCAACTCTATCTGGAAATTCTAGTAGGTCTTCTACTAGACTTTTACTTCTTGTCTTTTTCAGGATTTCTTCTGGAGTAAATCCAGTGCTCTCGTTTGTTAATGAATTCATGATTTCTTCGAATTCACTCACATACATGCCCCACTTCTTGTGGTTGCTATGGCAGTACGTCCTAAATAACCGACCTATCTCACGCATATATCTTTCTGCCAGATTGCTTGATGGGTGATAAGCTGAGATATGTACCACTTCTACCTGTTTCTCAGTTATCCCATCCTTCCACATTTTTGAGCAAAACTGAACACTATTATCTGATAGTATTCTCTTTGGCTTCCCTACTTTCACAAAATAATCACACACCATTTTATCATACACAGCTCTGGCAGTAGCTTTTCTCAAGAGATATAGCTTTATATACTTTGAGAAAAGTTCCACTGCTACAAATATGTACACAAAACCCCCCATGGTTTTCGGTAATGGTCCAAAGATATCTACTGCTACTATTTCTAATACTTCATCAGGTTTTATTGATTGCATGGGCCCTTGATTAGTTGCATTTGTTACTTTCGCCTTTTGGCATAGATCACAAGATCTTATCCTCTGTGCTACCCTTCGTGCCATGTTGTTAAAGGTAATGCATTAATCTAACTTATCGGTACACTTCCGTGCACCACAAAGGCCATATGCCAAGTGAACATAATCTATCAGCACTTCAGTGTGTTGTTCCGGCCAACATACTCTCCACTTCCCTGGATTATTTAATCTTTGAAGATACAGTACACTTTTGTGTATTTTATATGAAGCCCTTATGTTAGTTGCGTCCGGATTGTCAAACTTGACCTTTACCGACTTGAGTGCATCATCATCACTTTGATATCTTCGCATATTCCGACATATTTCCCTAATTTTTTCTCTTCCTTCCGCTTTTTTGAAGTAATTCACCTCAAAAACATCTTCCCTATTCTTTACACTTTCTAGTGTCTCACATCCTCCCGGTAATCTCGACAAAGCATCCGGTACTGCATGTTCTTTCCCTTTAACATACCTGATCTCTATATCAAATTGTTGTAAAAACAGCGCCCATCTGGTCAATCTGTTATGTAACAATCTGCAGTCCTTCAAAAATATTAAAGCTTTGTGGTCTGTATGGACCACAGTCTTATGTCCCCATAAGAAAAGTTGAAATTTCCTAAAACCCCATACTATAGCTAAAGCCTCCTTCTCTGAAACCGTATAGTTTCTTTCGTACTTAGACATGGTTCTACTCGCAAATGCTATTTGTCTATGAGTTTTTCCCCCATCTATCATTACCTCCTGAAATATGGATACTCCCAATCCATAATCTGAACTATCTGTTGCCATGTGGAATGGTTCACACAGGTCAGGATGCCATAACTTTATGTTTTTAGCCAAATTGTCTTTTAGCCGGTTGAATGCTGTTTCACAGTCCTCAGTCCATATATATACACACTGTTCTTCTTAAGTAGGTTGTTCAGATGTGGGCTATTGAACACCTGATCATCCACATACTTACGATAAAAGGAACAAAGTCCTATAAACGACTTTAGTTGTTTTTTATTCTTGGGAGCCGGACAATTTCTTATTGCTTTGACTTTATCGGGATCCTTTCCAATTCCCTCTGCTGTTACTATGTGACCTAAAAACTTTATTTCTTTCTTCACAAACTCGTATTTTTTCAGGTTCAGGGTCATTCCTCCTTTAATTAAAGCTTTGAACACCCTGTCGCATAACTCCATGTGCTCTTCCCATGTCCTTGTAGCAATTAACAGATCATCTACATAAACCGTGATTAGCGAACTAAGTTCACTCCCTAAAATTTTGTCTAAAGCCCGAATGAACACTGAAACGGAAGTATTTAGGCCAAATGGTACCACTGTGAAATGGTAGCATTTGCCATTGAATAAAAATGCCGTGTACTTCCTAGACTCCTCACTTAATGGGACTTGCCAGTATCCTGCAGTTAGGTCTAAACTAGTCATGTACTTTACACCATTGAACTTCTGCAATAAATTATCTATGCTCTCTGGACGATCCAACTCCCTCTTCACTACTTTATTCAGAGTACGAGCATCTATCACTATTCGTACACTTCCATCCTTCTTACCTACTATCACCAGTGGGTTATTATATGGGCTAGAACTCCGTTCAATGACACCACATGAAACCATTTTATCTATTTCTTTTTGAACTGCTTCTTTCTTAGACACGGGTACATTATAAGGTGGTTTAAAGAAAGGTTCATGCTCCTCTACCTCCATGCAGTACTCATAATTTATCAGTCGTCCCAGTCTGTCCGAAAATACCTCCTGATTTTCTTTCAGAATTTGCCATAGATCCTCCCTTTGGGCATCAGATAATCCTTCCGTTTTATCCACTACATTTCGAAGGAGTATCTCCTTATTTCCATCTTCAACTATCTGCCTCACCAGAAACCAATCGAATTTTTGACCTATTCCTGAATCATGATCATCTCTAAATTCTACCCATCCCAGCTGGTTCTCTTCCATTACTCTAGATGATTCAAATGGTATTTCTAATACCGCACTATCAACTTTACAAACTATTATCCCTTTGTCACAATCTATAATTACTTTCTGTTTTATTAACCAGTCAATGCCTAAAATGATCTCGGCACTGAGCTCTGGAACTACTAAAAATGCATTCGAAAATAGCTTGTTTTTTATCTTAAATTCCATCATCACTTGATGTTTAACAGGTTTACTACATTTCCCTGTCGCCCCTATCACTTTAATACCTGTTACTGGCATCATGACTACTCCTCGTTGCTCTTTGATCATCTCAAAAAATGCGTGCGAAATAGCACTTATTTGAGCACCTGTATCCAACAATACATATAAATCGTACCCACATACATTAATGGGCAGGATTGTTTGCATCCTATTGTCCTCTTTCATACTTTCTTTATCTTCGCATAATAAATCCTTTTCCACTGCCAAGTCTTGCCATATTATTTTTCCGGTTTTTATACTGACCATTCCATCTGGAGGTTTCTTTCTCCTTTTCATCCTAAATTCTTTCACCACTTTTTCCAATAGTCCTTCGTCAAGGCTCTTTAATGCCATCTCGTTCTCATTCGAATCTGTCATGCCTGAACTCTCGGTTGCGGGATCGGAAACTTCCTCTACTTCTTTTTCTCCCTGGATGCTTTCTGATGATTCTGACGATAATTCCTCCTCCTTAGAAATATGACCTTCTTCGGATTCAAATAATTCTTGCAAATTATAATCCATTTCTCTACTTTCCCTTTGTTGGATAGTGCATTCGCCACTCTTACTTTCATTATTTTCCCCTACTAATGGAATTCCAGTCTCACTCAACTCATTTGCTTCAGTACTACAGGGATCACAACACTCTTTCTCTTGGTTAGATACACTTTCTCTAATTTATCTAAAAGAATCTTCATCACAGTCATGTACTCTTGCTGTCACTAGGTACACATCATAATCGGTATGGCTCTCTAACACTGTCATATTCGGGTCCAAACTAATCACTTGAGTGGAAGATCTTTCTAATTGTGCTGGCTGGCTTTTGAGCTGATGTACATATTCTGCATACGAGGTAATTTCTGAATCGGCATGCGTCTCTGCACTATGCCCCTTTTTCTTATCCACCCTTTCCTCTTTAATTACTTCCCGATGCGATTCGTCGACTATTCGTACGAACCTTTTACCATAAGTCACATCACTCCTACCTTGCCCCTGCCTCTCTGCACAGTTGCCATCCCTACCGACAAACAACGCCTTCTCTGACTCTTCCTTCATCAATTCGTCACTCTGACCTCGAATTGTACTTATTTCATTCACGTGAGCCTTCACATCCGACCGATATTCTTTTCCTACTTCATTTCCCTTAATAATTCCTCCCTGCTCTCCCTCCTCTGTTTGTATCCCTGCATTATACTTCGCAAAGTTTCGTTTATGTAACTGCTCTTCAGGCGAACGACGCACTATCCTACTATAGTACTGACTACTCCGATCTTCCCTATATTTGGGCCATTTCTTTCTTTCCGCGCGCGTTAGGCCCTTGACCTGCGCGGTATTTAGTTTTCCTGATTTTGATAATGCATCCTGTTTCCCTGATAGTGTCCTCTCCCTCGCTGAGAGTTACCTCCTCGACCTCTTCCTCTCATCATGTTAATTTGCGGTTCATTCCTACCACCTTTTACTATTCCATTCTGATTTCTGAAACCTCGAAACTCTCTAGTTTCACGCCACCTATCTTCATTCTCGATTTTTTCTAAAAATTCATCGAATGTTCGATGAGTGCCTCCTACATAACGCTTTGAATCGTCAGGTAGCTTTTTCCACAACTCCCACACTATCTCCGATTCTGATGTACGATCTTTAAGATACTCCAAACGCTTGAACCATCCTTCACAGTATTCTTTCATGAGCCCACGCCCATGTTCTGGCATTCTGGCGACAACGAATTCTCTCCACAACCTATCTCTCTGTTGTGTGCTCCAGAATTCCTCAAGGAACTTTTCTTTGAAGTCTGTAAACTTCAAATTGTCGATATCCAAATTCAATCCCCAAGGTTTAGCATGACCTGCTAAAGCGTCTATTACTAAATTAATTTTTTCTTTATCCGACATGTCTGTTGGTAAGACACGTTCACAATTTTTTATAAAATCCATTGGATGCCATCCACCTTGTTTCTTTTGAGGATCGTATTTTTCCTCCCTACTCAGTATTTCCGATTTTTGCATTACCAATGGGATACCACTACAGTTAAGAAACGTCTGATTCTGAACTTGCTGACTTAACAATTTTATCTCATTATGCAGTGTATTTTCCTGCTCCTGCACACATGCATCAAAACTCAACATGGTATTGCGCAGTGTTTCAATATCAGCTGCCGTTTCTTTAACAATCTCTTTCTTTACAACTGGTACTATCACCTGCAATTTACTTTCAATTATCGGTTCTAATTTTTCACTAACCAAAGGTTCCACTGATTTCTCTATTCTCTGAATTTCGGTATCAAATCTTTTCTCTATTTCTGTGACTTTTCTCTGAACATTTGTTATTTCAGCCCTAATGCTATTTACTGATTTGTTTAGCTCTGTGATACACTGGCTTTGCGTATTCAAAATATCTAAATTGGCTTTTATTTTACCAGATAGGTTTTCATCCAGTTGGGATATATGACTAGCCATTTCTGCTTTCAAACTAGCATTCCCTTCTCGAATTTGCGCCATCATCCTATTTAACAAACTTGTTAATTCCATATCCTCTCCCTTGTAACTTGCATCCACAGATACATTGGGTTCACTTTTCACTACCTTTGGTTTCACTTCCCGTTCCTCCTGTCTTGTGGGTGTGGATTCATCTATAAGATTTTCCAACCCCACAACAGTATCTATGGTCCGTAACTCTGGGTCTGACCTTGTAATGTTTTCGTCTTGCTTCTTACTATTCGACTCCATCTTAAGCTGCTGTATTTCGTGCCTAATAGAAATGTTTATTAAACCAAGTATTACTTGTTTAACTGCTACTATTGGACTTCCTTTTGCTGCTTTGCAGGTTGTCGTCTTAAACTTACCAATTGTGGTATATTTGTCTACAACAGAATTTTAAATTTAAAATTTTCCTGAAACTACAAGTTTATATAAAACACTTTTATTGCAGCCATTATTCTACAAACTTGGTAAGTCCTGTCACGGTCGCCACATGCGACCGAACCGCCGAATCTTTCCATCAGTAAATGGGGTATGTTCTCAACTGACTCGGTTGTTTTAACCCCCTCCACTGACGGAATGACCCGCATCCTAATTCCGTATGTATAAAGCCAATACGGACTTGTAGCTGTCACGCCTTTGCGCTTACTGCTACGTATTTAAACCGTAAATAGCTCAGTCCTAATGGTAAGAGGTAGTAGTGAATTCACGTTGTTAATCTTTGCAGACAGTACAGCTGTCACAAGCTCAGCTCACTTTTACTCCACTCCTACCCTCGCCATTGCACCACATTAATTAGGTGCTGCATGGACCTTGCTAAATTCACTTGCGTATACATTTTTGACCGTTACTCGCCAGTATTTACCTATTGGATTAGTACACTCCTAACCGGACTATTTCCCAAAGAGCTGTGTTGATTGAATGGGTTCGATCCACGGCCTACAGTGCCCTACAGTTCACATGGTAACACTGCCTACCTGACCCACTTAACTTGGTAGTGAGCTTATGTATCCAATCACCACTGCTAGCAGCAGTGGGTAATCCTATCAGCACGACGAGAGCAGCAGACTTACCATCGAATCCTCCTGAAAATACTTATAACTACGGTCGCCAGCTTTGAAGGAGCAAAAGAATAAATCAATTTTTTGGCTCGTTTCAAAGTGAAACGGCTTGAGTTGAATTTAAACTTAATTCTGAATATTACTATTTCTGATCATTCTAGGTGATTCTACAAAGCAAATACTCTCTCAATTTCTGTGAGTTGGCTTGGTAATTACCACCAAGACAACTTATGCAACTTAGGTTAACAAAATTCTATCCTTCAACTTATTTAATGATTTTGGATATTTCTCTTTGGAGAATTGATATAGAATTAGTTAAGTGACTTTACTTGAAAGGTTACTCAGAAAAATTTAAGTAACTATAAATAGGCGACTCATTCTGGTGTGACCATTGCTCTTTTCAACATTCTTATACGCTAAAGTATTCTACACCCAAAAGAATTGTAAATGAAAGAGGCGATGGTGGCCTCAGTCTGATTTCACTACACTATGTCTCAGGTTACTACACTTTATAATGAACAACATGCGTCATAATTTTACTCATTACTATGTTCTGTCTTCTGCACTTGCACAAAAGAAAACTGGTATTCTCCTTTTACATGTATACAAAGTTCGACTTAACAATTGCAAGCAGTCTTGCCTTGGGTAGACGTGTCGGTGCTGGTGGTGAGATGCATGTGGCTAACGCAGCTCTTTACGCCTCATGCCCTCAATGGCGGCTGGCACTACGAGCTGTAGCACTCGTATAAGCTACTGCACGTCCGCCATAAAATCTGGGCGCAGGAACTCTTACAATCAGCCCCAGTGGCATAGAGACGGCTTCGACAACCATTCGTCGCGTTCTACTCCACAAACGGTGACGATATTCTCCTCTTCGCTGTTGCACAATCACTTTTGCGTGAGCACAGTTACGCATGTCTGGTCACGTCAACACTCCCCAGGCCATTCCATTGTTCAGTCCCTGTCTCCAGCTACCTCTAGCTACGCTCGTATCACCAAGAGTGGGGTTGTTCCCCTACCACCTTTTCACCGAAATCATTTAGTGTTTAAGAATATTTATATTTATTACCCTGGAGTTCATACCAGTCATAATAATTTACTACTAGCGCCTTATAACATTAAATCATACAGTAATAACTTATAATTACCAAGAAAAGGAGTACATTTGACTCCGAGAGCTTAGTGCATTGTCTGACAGGCAGCGCTAATTCACAGTTTCGCCAATAGATGGCATCAGGGTGCACTCCCTGGCAGTCTCACACCAGCGCGCCCGTTTCCGACGCGCGGGCTCCAAATTACTGTCAGCCCACCATCATTTCAGTTCCGTTACAAAGTGTAGGCCAGCAGTTGCAGGAAGTGTTGGGGAGTGAGTACCAGGTCACCAGCGTTGTGAAGCCTAATGCAGGGTTGGCTCAGGTGACTGTTAACATAGGGGGTTATGTAGGGATTTTACTAAAGAGGATCAGGTAGTGATTGTGGGTGGGGCTGGTAATAGTATTGATAGGGATGGGGAGTATAACATAGATGGTGACCTGGAAAAGATAGCCACTCAGACTGGCAACACGAATGTGCATTTCGTGGAATTGTTTAAGTGTCACGATCGGCCTCATCTTAATACAGCCGTCAGGCGTAATAACATGAGACTTGGGGGTGCGCTGATGACAGAAAGCATGGGTCACATTTCAGTGGTGTCGGTGGAGTCTATCAGCAGGACGGGTTTCACTAGACATGGCCTGCACCTCAACAGGTATGGGAAGGGGAGGTTGGCAAAGCTTATAGGTGACAGCATAGGTGGGGTTGGTGGGATCACTCATGGGAAAATTCATGCAGTAGTGGGTGTTAGAGCTGCACTTTTTTTAGACTGAAGTCAGCTGATAGGTATTCCTGCTTAAGGGAAGTCTCTCTAACAAGGGAATCACTTTTGACAAAGCTTAGGTATCCGAGTAATGAGGGAATTAGTATATTTCATCAAAATATACAAGGTATTAGAGATAAAGTTAGTGAACTGCTTATAGATGTTGACTCTGAAATTATTGGTATATCTGATCACTTCTTAAATAAGGAGATAATTCAGAGGCTTCCTTTACCAGGATACAGGTTGGCTGGCAGCTTTTCGAGGAGCTCTTTGCGGTGTGGGGGAGTAGCCATGTATGTGAAAAACGGCATCCCATTTGAGTCAATTGATGTTTCAAAGTACTGCACCGAAAAGGTGTTTGAATGTTGTGCAGGTGTGGTTAAATTTAACGTAGCTAAACTTCTAACTGTTGTTATTTATAGATCCCCAGACTCCGATTTCACAACATTTTTGCTAAAGCTAGGGAAGGTTCTTGGTTCACTTTATAGGAAATACAAAAAGTTAGTTATATGTGGTGGCTTCAATATCAATTGTATAAGTGATTGTGCAAGGAAGAGGATGCTGGTAGACCTCTTTATTCATATAATCTTATGCAAACCGTATTCTTTCCAACGAGAGTGCAAGGGAACAGTAGAACAATCATAGACAACATTTTTTTTCATTCCTCATTACTTGAAGGACATTCTGTTAGCAAAAAGGTGAATGGCCTTTCAGATCATGATGCACAAATTTTAACTTTAAAAGACTTTTGTGCTGCAACACATGTTAAATATAGTCATCAGCTGTTCAGGAAAGGTGATCCAGTTGCTGTAGAGACCTTTGTAAACCTTATAAAGGAAAAAGAGTGGCAAGATGTTTATAGCGCTGATACAGTAGACGATAAATATAATGCTTTTCTCAAGACTTTTCTCATGCTCTTTGAAAGCTGCTTTCCGTAACGTTTAAAACAGGGTACTAGCACAAACAGGCAGCCTGGGTGGCTGACTAGAGGGATAAGAATATCTTGTAGAACAAAGTGGCAATTATATCAAAACGTTAGAAACAGTCAAAATCTAAATGCAGCAGCCCATTACAAGCAGTATTGTAAGGTGCTTAAAAATGTTATTAGGAAGGCAAAAAGTATGTGGTATGCAGATAGAATAGCTAAGTCTCAGGATAAAATTAAAACCATATGGTCAGTCGTAAAGGAAGTTGCTGGTCTGCAGAGACAGGTCGAGGATATAGAATCAGTGCGTAGTGGGAATGTCCGTGTTACTGATAAGTCGCATATACGTATGTACAGTATTTAATAATCACTTTCTGAATACAGCAGGTGAACTAAATAGAAACCTAGTCCCAACAGGGAATCATATAGCGCTCTTAGAAAAAAGTTTTCCGAGACTGTTACCTGAAATGCTCCTCCATGATACTGACAAGAGGGAGATTGAGTTAATAATTAAATCACTAAAGACCAATAACTCTCATGGATATGATGGGGTATCTAGCAGAATGCTGAAGTATTGTTCTATGTATGTTAGCCCATTTCTCAGCCATATCTGTAACTTTTCCTTTAGGAGTGGTCGGTTTCCTGACCGATTAAAGTACTCGGTTGTGAAGCCACTTTATAAAAAGGGAGACATTGATAATTTTGACAATTTTAGACCTATTTCTATGCCAACGGTGTTTGCTAAAGTTATCGAGAAGGTTGTATATACAAGGTTACTGGAGCATTTAAATTCACATAATTTGCTGTCAAATGTTCAGTTTGGTTTTAGAAATGGTTTAACAACTGAAAATGCTATATTCTCTTTTCTCTTTGAGGTTTTGGACGGATTAAATAAAAAGTTGCGAACGCTAGGTGTTTTCTTTGATTTAACGAAGGCTTTTGACTCTGTTGACCACAAAATATTACTGCAGAAGTTGGACCATTATGGAGTAAGGGGAGTAGCTTACAATTGGTTCGCCTCTTACTTTAAGAACAGAAGGCAGAAGGTAATTCTCCGCAATATTGAGAGTGGTAGTGATGTTCAGTCCCAAAGGGGCACTGTTAAGTGGGGCGTTTGTTTCTTATTTATATAAATGATATGCATTCTAGTATTACAGGTGATTCAAAAATATTTCTGTTTGCTGATGACACCAGCTTGATAGTGAAGGATCTTGTGTGTAATATTGAAACAGTATCAAATAATGTAGTTCATGAAATAATTTCGTGGCTTGTGGAAAATAATTTGATGCTAAATCACAGTAAGACTCAGTTTTTACAGTTTCTAGCTCACAATTCAACAAGAACCGATATTTTGATCAGACAGAATAGGCATATTATAAGCGAGGCGGAACAGTTCAAGTTCCTAGGCGTTCGGATAGAGTGTAAGCTGTTGTGGAAAGCCCATGTCCAGGATCTTGTTCAGAAGCTAAATGCTGCTTTATTTACCATTAGAACAGTATCTGAAATAAGTGACACTTCAACACGAAAAGTAGTCTACTTCGCATATTTTCATACGCTTATGTCGTATGGTATTATTTTTTGGGGTAATTCTTCTGATTCAAAAAGGGTATTTTTGGCTCAAAAACGGGCTGTTCGAGCTATATGTGGTGTAAGTTCGAGAACCTCTAGTCGACCCCTATTCAAAAATCTGGGATTCCGGCATTGCCCTCACAGTATATATTTTCTTTAATGTTGTTTGTTGTTAGCAATATTAGCCTATTCCCAAGAGTTAGCAGCTTTCACTCAGTTAATACTAGGCAGAAATCAAATCTGCATGTAGAATGCACTTCCTTGACTCTTGTGCAGAAAGGAGTGCAGTATTCTGCTGCATCCATTTTCAATAAGCTACCACAAGAACTCAAAAATCTTAGCAGTAGCCCAAACTCTTTTAAGTCTAAATTGAAGAGTTTCCTCATGGCTCACTCCTTCTATTCTGTCGAGGAGCTCCTGGAAGAGCTAAAAAATTAAGCAAATTCCAGTGTTACATTGTTGATTTTCTTCATTTAAACTTACGACTTGTCCCCTGAATATGTTTTTTTATATTTCATTTTATCTGTTTCTAATATCATGTTATAATTTCATGTATTGACTCGTTCCATGACCATAGAGACTTCTTCTAATTTGGTCCCACGGAACAATAAATAAATAAATAAAAATAAAGAAAGTAGTGTCAAAATTGTCCGTAGAACCAGCAGAACAATCAGGACATGTTATTTCTGACAGCGGTGATGAAAAAAGTTAAGTTAAAGACATTACCTGAATACGAATTTGAACCTGACTACTCTATCTACAATCCAATGGATGAGGCATATTTTATCATGACGTGGGTAACGGCAAATGTATTTGATTAGTCTTAGAGGAAGTTTTTTCCTGCGTACAATCATCTTTTATTTAAAAATAAACACTATTTCATTGCTTATCAAACACTTTATTTCACCCCTTTGGGCATTAGCAGGCACATCACAATAAAACTGCTTTGCTTACATCATGGTGGATAACAAATTTAGCATTGGAGGGCAGCGTGGAGGGAAAAATTCGTAGAGGGAGACCAACAGTTGAATACACTAAGCAGATTCAGAAGGATGTAGGTTGCAGTAAGTACTGGGAGATGAAGAAGCTTGCACAGGATAGAGTAGCATGGAGAGCTGCATCAAAACAGTCTCAGGACTGAAGACCACAACAACAACAACAACATCATGTTACGCTCCTCACGTCAATGTGTGGGAAAAACCCAAGTGTACTGGCGTCCCGGATAAGAGTTCCACAAAACCATAGTAGGTACGGGCACAACTAGATCAGACGTGAAACAGGAACACACAGAAGGGCAGGGGCGACAAGAAACATATCAGATTACCTGAGCAGTCAGCACGAAAATTTCGTCTGTAGCACTAACAACAAGGAGTATCAATGTCTAAAGTTCATGAGCTTTCTACAGCATGCTTTAGACAGGTATCTGCCAAGTAAAGCTGTGAGGGATGGAAAACACACACCGTGGTTCAGCAGCCATATTAGAAAACTGCTACTAAAGCAAAGAGTGTGTCATTTAAAACAAGTACCCCAGTCATACAATTACAGTTGGTGGTGACTTCAATCTATCCTCGATATGTTGGCTAAAATAAATGCACAAAGTCGGCGGTAGGCATAAAACGTTGTCCGAAACCCTATTGAATGCCTTCCCAGAAAATTATTTTGAACAACTAGTTCAGGAGCCCACTCGAAAAGTAAATGATCGCGAAAACATACTTGACCTCTTAGCAACAAATGATCCTGACCAAACAGGGATTATCATGACAGACATAGGGAATAGTGACCAAAAGGTTGTTGTGGCTATACTGAATACCGTAACATTCACACCCACCAAAAGTAAAAGCAGAATACTTGTATTTAAAAAAGCAGATAAAAATTCGCTTGACGCCTTCCTACGAGACAGTCTCCACTCCTCCCGATCTATGTAAGCTTAGACCAGATGTGGTTTAAATTCAAAGAAATAGTGTCGACGGCAACTGCAAGATATGCAGGACGAACCGTAATAAATCGACAAACCTCAAGAACGGATTCCTCGCTGGAAATGGAGAAGAAAGGATCCTATGAACATGTGTCCGGAAATGCATCATTGCCACGATAAATGGCGCTGACGAATGACAGTTCCTCTGACGATGTGCCGTGTGTGTTTTAGGCTGTCATTGACGTAGCGTACTGTAAGCAGGATAATGGTCTGGTACTCATGCCGAGAGCAAGGCGAGATAGTATTTGTGTACGGCGAAGCAGATGGAAACGGTTGAGAGACAGGAAAACTTTATCAAAACAAGCACGCTCATAGACGCCAACGACATCGCCGAAAGTTTCAAGCCCCATATAGACGTTTGTGTGACCATGAGTCCTTTCAGACAGATGAGCGTGCAGGGAGGCGGCGGACTATGCCTGCACCAGATCTGGAATATAGCCTTCTACAGGATCTAGTGCAAGCTCCAGGTAAGTGGCCCACCAACATGGTGTAAGCCTAGGTACGATTATGTTTATCCTGCACGACAACCGCTACTGTGCCTACCACCTACAATCCTATGCAGTCCACTCTAAGCATCTGTCGAGACGTAGATGCCATGCTGATCAGTACTGCGTTTGGGGGTGATTTGTTGTCGTTGCACGCACATCTTCCATTTCCGGACGCATGTTCATAGGACCTTCTTTCTTCTATTTCCAACCAGGATTCTTGCCCTAAAGTTTGCCTGATTTGTTACTGATAACAGACAGTTTATCAGCAAAACTATGATTCCTCAACGTGTACCGGGCGTGTCAGAGGCAAGAAACCAATTTCGATATCGACATTCGTAAGTTTCAGTGCGAAATACATAGATGGAACTTTGTGGAGCTCCATCATAAACATTACAACAAAAAAATCCACCTGCGAGAAAGTAATCCTTTTTCACTGAAATTTGCATATACTAACTTTCTGCAAAACAAGTGACTCAGATTAAAATGCTGGCTCTGAATGTAGCTAATCTTTATCTGGACCTTGTAAACAACCACTGTACCAGAACTGTTATTGTAATTATACAGCAAATAAAGATAAAAATTAACGCATGTGACACTCTGATAAAACTGCTTAAAATTCACAAGATAGCAAAATGGCACTGAGGTCTTCCACTGGTATTAAGCCTCTGAACTGATATGATATTTTCACAATTTTTGTGTGACCATGAGTCCTTTCAGACCGATGAGCGTGCAGGGAGGCGGCGGACTATGCCCGCACCAGATCTGGAATACAGCCTTCTACAGGATCTAGCGCAAGCTCCAAGTAAGTGACCCACCAACATGGTGTAAGCCTAGGTACGATTATGAGAATCCTGCACGACAACCGCTACTGTGCCTACCACTTACAAACTTATGCAGTCCACTCTAAGCACCTGTCCAGACGGAGATGCCATGCTGAACAGTGCGGAATACATACATGAAGGTTTTTTTTTGTGATATGTTACAATACAGCATCACCGGTCTATTGCGGTCTAACTGTGTTGGTGAGGCAGTAAATTTATCCACAGGGCAGTGACTGCGTCACTGCAATTCACTTTGGAGGTGTGGCGGTGGGACTTGTAGTCCCGTACCACCTTCTCACGGTGACAGTACTACATGAGTCAGGCAGAACGTGGGCAGGTATGATTGGAAAGTATTGGACGTAGAATGGGGGCTAGTCCCGCCAAAGGATGCGTCCGTGGTGGGCGTGCCAGACCTATCGTTAGCCATGGTCGGAATCCGATTCCTCTAGGACGGTTAGGGGAACCGGATGTCGATGCCAGCGGCGTGGGAGTGTGGTCCCAACGTGGCGTAACTCATGGACAGTGTCCCGCAAGGCATCCACTTTCTCATAGAGCCGCCGCGCGTTGTTGCGTATGGTCGTCTTTAGGGGGACGATATCCGCTTCCTCGTGGAGAGTGACAATTCTCGTGAGTGGCGGGGCGTGCAGGCTCCACCTGAGCACCTTGTTCTGCAGGCGCTGCAATGTCCGCATCCTGGTGACACTAATCGTGGCCCATGCAGCAGATCCATACGTGAGGGCAGGCAGGATAACTGTTCGGTAAATGCGGAGCTTGGTATGCAGGTTAAGTTCCCTACTGCGGAAGAGCGGGTACAAAGCCCTGGTTAGCTTTTGCCCCTTGTTGGTGACATACTCCGCATGACAGTGGAAGAGCAACTTGTGGTCCATCTGGACCCCGAGATAGGTGGTTGTCGGGGACCAGGGCACCTGCACACCTGCAATCGAGATATTGCGGCGGAGGACTGGGCGCCGTTTTGTGAAGTAAACTGCCGTAGTTTTGGCGGCATTGAGAGCTGTTTTGTTTGTCCGGCACCAGGTGATAGTGGCGTCCACCTGTCGCTGGAGGCGGACGACGACGGCGTCAGTAATGCGGCCAGTGGTGTATAGTGCTGTGTCGTCAGCGTATTGTGCAAGGTGGCACTCGGGGATGACCGGCATATCATTGACATAGATATTAAAAAGGATGGGAGATAGCACTGATCCTTGCGGAGTGCCTGCCGACAATTGGCGAATGCCAGCACGCATTCCCCGTTGGGCCACTAGGAAAGTCCTACCACGGAGGAAGTCATCCACGATCTTGACATAAATATCTGGTATAGCGGTCTGTGTCAGCATCTTGTGTACGAGGTTGTCTTGCTAGATCTTGTCGTAGGCTTTTTGTAAGTCCAGAAAAACGGCAACTGTCGACTTGGTAGTGTTGAAGCCTTTGCTGATGTGTTCAGTGATCCGTAGGACCTGAAGTTCAGCAGAGAGGTGCGATGTGAATCCAAACTGTTCAGGACGGATCGTCCCAGCTGCCGCAAGAGGTTGGGAAAGTCGGTGAAGGATCACAGATTCAAGGACCTTCGCCATAGTGTTTAGGAGGCTGATGGGTGGGGACTGTAGGGTCCTTGAACCTCTTGGGGATCGCAATCAGCTTGGCTTGTTTCCACTGAGAGGGCAAAAGGCCAGATGTGAGACAACAGTTTATAATCTTGGTGAACAAGATGAGTGGTGTGCGGGGAAGGTGGCAAAGATGTTCATTTAAAATTCCGTCCAATCCAGGGGCCGACCGGCCACGTTTCCGTCGAAGGATGCGCTGAATTTCTGCCATGGACGTAAGAAGGGGAGTAGACTGGGTTGGGCGGTTGTGGAAAGCAGCAACAGCTGTCAGGACTCTATGTTCTTCCTGTAGTTCGTTCGGAGAAAGGTCCTGGACCAGAGGGCGGTTTTGGGCCTCGAACGCATCTGCCAGCATTTCCACAATTTGCAGGGTATCATATGACAAGCCCGCTGCTGTGCGAATAGGATGGGCAGTCGCTGGCTTAGAACGCCGCCGGGTGCGAATGACAGCCCAGTCAGATTTTTGGTGGAGTAGGAAAGTTGACATCCTGTCCTCCCACTGTTCAGACCTCCATACGGCGAACCGGTGGCTGAATTTACGTTGGAGGCGTCTCATTTGGCGTTTTTCCTGAGGGTCACTAAACTGCTTCCACCTCCAACGGTAGCGGTTCTTGTGCACCTTCAGCTCTCGTAGCAGAGGTGGCAAGTCGTCCAGGGGTGTTAAATTTCGAGGTGCAATGGAGGTGGAGAGTTTCACTGCTTTCTGTATTTTGGCGGTAAGGTAATCCACAGCACGGACTATATTGGCTGGTGTTGTCAAATCGAGGTCGTGTCGAGTGGTGTTATTAAGTACCCTGGCAAACTTGTCCCAATTGGTGAGGGTCGTAATGGAACGAACATCAAATGAAAGGGCAGCATTGGTGAAGTGCAAGAGTACTGGCTCATGGTCAGAGGCCAGTTCGTGGAGAACTTCCAGTGAAAACTGAGTGGTGATGTTTTTGAAGATGGCCACATCCAGAACGTCTGGCTGGCAGTTAGGAAGGCTGGGATATGGGTAGGTTCGTGGGGGCCATAGACTGATAGTGCTAAAGTATCCTCCAGGTCAAGGAGGAGCCGGCCTTTGGGGTTAGACACGTGAGAATGCCAAGCTGGGTGCTTGGCATTGAGATCTGCCCCAATGATGAGCCTGTCGAAGGATGACAATGTGCGGAGGTCTGCTTCCAGCAGTGGCTTGTTTGGGCTCAAATACGCTGCTGCAAAGGTAATGACACCGCGTGTGGAGCACACTTAACACACCGCAACGGCAGGGAGCAGTAATTCCCAGTATGTCGTAAACGTTGGCATTTGCGACAGATGGCTGGCCCGTTGCGGCCCTCGTACGATTCAATCCGGACTTTCGTGTACAGAAGATACCGGATTTGGTAAATCCGCTCTATGTCCTCCCTTCGGGAAAGGGAGACGGCGTGGGTAGGGCAGGGGATTAATGCCCTGATCTCAGGATTCCTCTTGCTATACTGGTGGACCAAAGGATTTTCGAAATCGAGTCGAAGCAGTTCCTCTTTGACCTCCTCTGCCGTAACCTCTGGTGGCAAGTCCTTGATGACGATTTTGGTGCGGCGATTACCCGACGTCTGGTGGGCAAAGTAAGGCAACGCCTTTGATTTTACGAAATCGAGAATGGTAAGATAGTCGTCCCTACTGTGAATCAGGTATTTCACATGATCTTTTTGGTAAACAGCTCTCAATTGGCAGACAATGAGCCGCTGGGGCTCAGTGTTCAGTTTCGTATAATTAGTGACATTATGTACCACAATGGGGGGTATTTTCTCTTTCTTCAGAGGGCTTGACGGGATCTCTTGAGAAGGAGGGTCGGGAGCATGAGCCAGGACCATCCGGTGCGGCGTCCCCCGGCGGGGGGTATCGGAAAACGATCCGCTGCCACCACAGCCCGCGTGGGCGGAGGGGCGTCTGGAGCGACGGCCAGAGGACTTTCCGACTGTGTCAGGGTGTCCAGAAGATTCGCCACGGTGGCGGGACGGCGTAGAAAGAGGTGCAGGTACAGCCGGGTGGTGGTCAGACAGAGCCGATGTGTTCGCCGCCTCACTACGAGAAAGATCAATTACTAGGCGGTCAGGTGAATCGTCGGACAACGATGACGATGACGACGCGCATGAACGGACCCTGACACGCGATGGTGGACAGTCTTCATGATGGTCGGTTTCAGTGCCGGTGGTGTCCACCGGCGATTTGTGGCGGTTGGCGCGATTCAAGCGATCCTTCGCCCGTTGCGAGGTGGGCGGAGCATTCCGGCACGAGAGGACTGTTGTTGTTGTGGTCTTCAGTCCTGAGACTGGTTTGATGCAGCTCTCCATGCTACTCTATCCTGTGCAAGCTTCTTCATCTCCCAGTACCTACTGCAACCTACATCCTTCTGAATCTGCTTAGTGTATTGATCTCTTGGTCTCCTTTACGATTTTTACCCTCCACGCTGCCCTCCAATGCTAAATTTGTGATCCCTTGATGCCTCAAAACATGTCATACCAACCGATCCCTTCTTCTAGTGAAGTTGTGCCACAAACTTCTCTTCTCCCCAATCCTATTCAATACCTCCTCATTAGTTACGTGATCTACCCACCTTATCTTCAGCATTCTTCTGTAGCACCACATTTCGAGAGCTTCTATTCTCTTCTTGTCCAAACTGGTTATCGTCCATGTTTCACTTCCATACATGGCTACACTCCACACAAATACTTTCAGAAACGACTTCCTGACACTTAAATCTATACTCGATGTTAACAAATTTCTCTTCTTCAGAAACGCTTTCCTTGCCATTGCCAGTCTACATTTTATATCCTCTCTACTTCGACCATCATCAGTTGTTTTACCCCCTAAATAGCAAAACTCCTTTACTACTTTAAGTGTCTCATTTCCTAATCTAATCCCCTCAGCATCACCCGATTTAATTTGACTACATTCCATTATCCTCGTTTTGCTTTTGTTGATCTTCATCTTATATCCTCCTTTCAAGACACTGTCCATTCCGTTCAACTGCTCTTCCAAGTCCTTTGCTGTCTCTGACAGAATTGCAATGTCATCGGCGAACCTCAAAGTTTTTATTTCTTCTCCATGGATTTTAATACCTACTCCGAATTTTTCTTTTGTTTCCTTTACTGCTTGCTCAAAATGCAGATTGAATAACATCGGGGAGAGGCTACAACCCTGTCTCACTCCTTTCCCAACCACTGCTTCCCTTTCATGCCCCTCGACTCTTATAACTGCCACCTGCTTTCTGTACAAACTGTAAATAGCACCTTTAGAATTTGAAAGAGAGTATTCCAGTCAACATTGTCAAAAGCTTTCTCTAAGTCTACAAATGCTAGAAACGTAAGTTTGCCTTTTATTAATCTTTCTTCTAAGATAAGTCGTAAGGTTAGTATTGCCTCACGTGTTCCAACATTTCTACGGAATCCAAACTGATCTTCCCCGAGGTCCGCTTCTACCAGTTTTTCCATTCGTCTATTAAGAATTCCCGTTAGTATTTTGCAGCTGTGACTTATGAAACTGATAGTTCGGTAATTTTCACATCTGTCAACACCTGCTTTCTTTGGGATTGGAATTATTATATTCTTCTTGAAGTCTGTGGGTATTTCGCCTGTCTCATACATCTTGCTCACCAGATGGTAGAGTTTTGCCATGACTGGCTCTCCCAAGGCCATCAGTAGTTCTAATGGAATGTTGTCTACTCCCGGGGCCTTGTTTCGACTCAGGTCTTTCAGTGCTCTGTCAAACTCTTCACGCAGTATCTTATCTCCCATTTCATCTTCATCTACATCCTCTTTCATTTCCATAATATTGTCCTCAAGTACATCGCCCTTGTATAAACCCTCTATATACTCCTTCCACCTTTCTGCCTTGCCTTCTTTGCTTAGAACTGGGTTTCCATCTGATCTCTTGATATTCATACAAGTGGTTCTCTTCTCTCCAAAGGTCTCTTTAATTTTTCCTGTAGGCAGTATCTATCTTACCCCTAGTGAGATAAGCCTCTACATCCTTACATTTGTCCTCTAGCCATCCCTGCTTAGCCATTTTGCACTTCCTGTCGATCTCATTTTTGAGACGTTTGTATTCCTTTTTGCCTGCTTCATTTACTGCAGTTTTATATTTCCTCCTTTCATCAATCAAATTCAATATTTCTTCTGTTACCCAAGGATTTCTATTAGCCCTCGTCTTTTTACCTACTTGATCCTCTGCTGCCTTCACTACTTCATCCCTCAGAACTACCCATTCTTCTTCTACTGTATTTCTTTCCCCCATTCCTGTCAATTGTTCCCTTATGCTCTCCCTGAAACTCTCTACAACCTCTGGTTCGTTCAGTTTATCCAGGTCCCATCTCCTTAAATTCCCGCCTTTTAGCAGTTTCAATCTGCAGTTCATAACCAATAGATTGTGGTCAGAATCCACATCTGCCCCTGAAAATGTCTTACAGTTTAAAACCTGGTTCCTAAATCTCTGTCTTACCATTATGTAATCTATCTGATACCTTTTAGTATCTCCAGGATTCTTCCAGGTATACGAGAGGACTGCGCACATCTAAAACTTCCCAGCTTTCCTGGGTAATAACTACTAAGACGCCAACGCCGGAATAACAGGTATAGTGGGTAACACTCTCACGAACCCAACCTGAAGCACGATACATGAAGGTTTGTGGAGCTCCATCATAAACATTACAACAAAAAATCCACCTGCGAGAAAGCACCCCTTTTCCAATGAAATTTGCATTTACTTACTTTCTGCAAAACAAATGACTCAGATTAAAATGCTGGCCCTGAATATAGCTAATCTTTATTTTGGCCTTGTAAACAACCACTGTACCAGAACTGTTATTGTAATTGTACAGCAAATAAAGATAAATATTAACGCATGTGACGCTCTGATAAAACTGCTTGAAAATTCTCAAGATAGCAAGATAGCACTGAGATCTTCCACTGGTATTAAGCCACTGAACTGATATGATATTTTCACAAATACATTCTGACAATCACTGTGGCTTATAGCGAATGTGAGCTTTGATGATAATTACATTTATTGGTATATCTGTGCGAATGGAACGCTCGTCTTTACTTCAACTTGTTACTATCAAGATAATGATGAAACTGTCAAAATTCAAACTTCATTTACCGTGCTTGCGATGTGCAATGCGATACGGTGTCTCACCAATTTTCACAAAATGCTTTTGTAGCACACAAGTCGCGATGTGCAATGCGAGTGTACAAACTCATTCATGAAGGTAAAGAATGCAAAATGAGAAACTAAAATGAACGACCGATAAACGAGAATAAAGACTCCAAGTATAACTGTGTCTCATGAAGCCATAACAACTATACACCTTTTCATAAAGTTCTCACAAGTAGACATGTAAGCACAATATTTCTTAATAATTGTCCTGTGTATTTTCCTTGTCACTTTTTCAAGTATAAGACATGTATAAGACAAATGCATATTCACAATAAAATTTCTACAGTAAACTTTAACCATATATAATGTTCTAACAATAAGAAACTACACAATTAAGAATACAAAAAAACTGGATTACTATTAAAAATTTTCCATTTTCACATTCGTCCATTCGTATCATGTCATTTCCAGAAAATCTTTCCTCGGAATATATCATCACAAAATTCTTTTCAAATTATGCTGGCTCCACTACACGGCAGGTCAGCTTCCATCCTTTTCAAACCAAGGACATAGCCAGACTGTGCAACACACACTACACACTGCTACTCTTTGACTCACTCTAACATCTTTGGTCTCAAAACACAGGCAAAGAAATCATTGTATCGATACTACAGAGGTTGAGTATATTTATAAAATTCACAACTTACTTTACATTTACGGCCAAAGCTTCTTGAAAATGGGCATGGAAAACAGACCAACCCCCTTTCAAAAGCAACGAAAAAAGGATGCCAAGTTTAAGAGAACGCAAAATCCCCAAGATTGGCGAAGTTTCACAGAAGCTCGAAATTTACTGCGATTTTCAATCCAAGATGCTTTTAACAGTTTCTACAACAATCTGGCAGAAAACCCAAAGAGATTCTGGTCCTATGTAAACTACACCATGGCAAGACGCAGTCAGTATCTTCTCTGCGCGAAATCAGTGGCGCTGTTATTGATGACAGTGTAACTAAAGCAGAATTACTAAATATGGTTTTCCGAAATTCCTTCACAAAAGAAGAAGAAGTAAATATCCAAGAACTCGAATCAGGAACAACTGTCCACATGATTAACTCAGAAGCAGATATCCTTGGTGCAGCGAATCACCTCAAAACACTTAAGAAATGCAAAGCTTTCGATCCAGATTGTATACCAGTCAGGTTTCTTTCATAGGATGTTGCTACAACAGCTCCGTACTTAGCAATAACATATAACCGCTCGTTAGTAGAAAGACCCGTACCCAAGAACGGAAATAGGAGTAATCCGCTGATTTACAGACCCATATCACTAACGTCGATTTTCAGTAGGATTTTGGAAGAAATACTGTGTTCAAACATTATGAATCACCTCGAAGAAAGTGATTTATTGTCAAATAACCAGCACAGATTCAGAAAATAACGTTGTTGTGAAACACAGCATCAAAGTAATGAGTGCTATCGACAGCGGACGTCGAATTGATACCATATTCTTAGATCTCCAGAAGTCTTTTGAAACCATTTCTCACAAACGACTTCTAATTGAATTGTGTACTTATGGAGTGTCGTCTGAGTTGTGTGACTGGATTCGTGATTTCCTGTCCGAAACGTCACAGTTCGTAATAATTTCCGGAAAGTACTAGAGTAAAACAGAAGTCATATCCGGCGTGCACCAAGGAAGTGTTATAAGCTCTCTGTTGTTGCGATCTACATAAACGATTTAGGAGACAATCTGAGCAGCCGTCTTAGATTGTTTGCAGATGGCCTTGTCATTTATCGTCTTCTAAAGCGATCAGGTGATGAAAACTAACTGCAAAATGATTTATCTCTATGGTGCAACAAGTGGCAGTTAACTCTAAATCATGAAAAGCTTGAAGTAATCCATATGAACACTAAAAAGAATCCGATAAATTTCGGTTACACGATAAATCACTCAAATCTAAATGCTGTGCCTCAACTATAGGCTTAGCGACTACAGTTATGAATAATGTAAACTGGGTCGATCACATAGATAATGTTACGGGGAAAGCAAACCGAAGAATTCGATTTATTGGTTGAACACTTAGAAAATGCAACAGGTCTACTAAAGAGATTGCTTAAACTACGCGTTCCGCACTGTTCTGGAGTATTGCTATGCGGTGTGGGATCCGCATCAAACAGGAATGACGGAGGACATCGAAAAAGTTTACAGAAGGGCAGCTCGTTTGTATTATCGCGAAATAAGGGAGAGAGAGCCACGGATATGATACAAGAATTGGGGCTGCAGTCATTAGAACCAAGGCGTTTTTCGCTGCGGTAGTACCTTCTCAAGAGATTTCAATCACCAGCTTTCTGCTGAGAGAGTGAAAATACTTTGTTGGCGCTCATCTACATAGGGAGGATTGATCATCACAATAAAATAAGGGGAATCAGAGCTCGCACTGAAAGATTTGTTTGTTTTTCCCGCGGTCTATTCGAGAGT
The DNA here is from genome assembly GCF_021461385.2 of Schistocerca piceifrons. Lineage (NCBI taxonomy): Eukaryota > Metazoa > Arthropoda > Insecta > Orthoptera > Acrididae > Schistocerca > Schistocerca piceifrons. Next base: position 923,156,394 of record NC_060138.1, read on the forward strand.
GGAAGCAGCTTAAAGGTGGTTCGATCAACCCTCTACCAGGCACTTAATTGTAAGTTGTAGAGTAATGATGCAGATGAAAATACATGGCTTCACTACAAATTTAAACGTAGTCAAACCTCACAGAAAAATAGAAGTTGAACGTACTAGCGTAAGGAGAGCCGTGCTTAAAGCCTTCAGCGAATTCGAAGGTAAAGTTCTGTCTACCGACGTGATAGAAAATCTTAAGTTTTGGTCTTACCTTAAATCAGTAAACTGATTGAAGCCATTTATCCCGGCACTCTAGCAATATATCATTAGATTTGCGGAAAAACATCATCCACACAATTCCGAAGATAGCAAGAGCCGAACACTGTGAAAATTATCGCACAATCAGCTTAACAGCTGCTCACGAGAATAAAATAGAGGAGAATAGCAAGGAAAATTGAGACTCTGTTAGATGGCGATCATTTTGGGTTTAGAAAAGGCAAGGGCACCAGAGGTTGTGCTTGATAACAGAAGCAAGGCTCAAGACAAATCAAGACACGTTCATAGTATTTATCGATCTGGCAAAAAGCGTTCGCCAATGCAGAATGGTGCAAGATGTTGAAAGCTATAGGCAAAGATATAATACATAAACTGTAGAAGAAACAAAATGGAACAATAGCGGTGAAAGACGAAGAACGAACTGCACGGAATAAAAAGCGTGTAAGACAGGGATGTAGTCTTTGGCCCCTTACTGTTCAACCTATACATCGAAGAAGCAATGACGGAAGTAAAAGAAAGAGTCAGGGGTGGGATTAAAATTCACGATGAAAGGACATGAACGATAAGATTCGCTGAATACATTGCTTTCATCAGGAAAAATGAAGAAGAATTACAAGAGTTGTTGAATGGAATGAACAGTCTAATGAGTACAAAATGTGAATTGAGAGCAAATCGAAGGAAGACAAAAGTAATGCGAAGGAGCAGAAACAGAACAGTGAGAAACTTAACATCAGAACTGTGGATCAAGAAGTAGGGTAAGTCAAGGAGTTCTGCAATCCGGGCAGGAAAATAACCTATGACGGACGGAGCACGGAGGACATAAAAAGCAGACAAGTACTGGCAAAAAGGACATTCTTGGCCAAGATAAACCTATTAGTATCAAACATAGGCCGTAATTTGAGGAAGAAGTTTCTCAGGATGTACGTTTTGAGCACATCATTTTATGGTAGTGAAACACGGACTGTGGGAAATTGGGAACAAAAGGAATCGAAGCATTTGAGATGCAGTGCTACAGAAGAATGCTGAAAATTAAGTGGACTGATAAAGAAAGGGGTAATGAGGTTCTCCTCTGAAACGCCAAGGAAAGGAACATATGGAAAACTCTGTTAAGAGGAAGGGACAGTATGACACGACATCTGTTAAGACATCAAGGAATAACTTCCATGGTACTAGAGCGAGATGTAGAGAGTAAAAACTGTAGAGTAAGACAGTGGTACGTGAATTAAATTGGGAGCATTACGTTTATGTTTTTCTTTGTAAAGAAACATTTGGAAACGGATTTCAGCATTTCTGCTTCTGCTTTGCTACCCTCAACTATCGTTCAAGTCTAGTCCACGAGTGTTTGGATGCCAACTTTGGCTCCATTAATAGCCTTTACACATGTTCAAAATTTCTTCTGGTTTTCTGATATATATTTCGATAATATTCTGCTACGATAGCCTTCACACATTTGCTCTTTTACAATCAGCATCAATCTATAGCACAATGACTTGTTCTACACTTATTATGCAACAGTCTCTGTTTCCTTAGAAGTTTCTTTACAGTGATTTTATACGGTGGATGGTCTTTCCCGTCATGAACTCTTCTAGAAGGTACATATCTGTCCACTGTGTAGCCTGCTATGCATTCAAAATTGAGCCATAGTTCCTCTATGTGCTTCTGTTCTGAGCCAATAGTTTATAGTTCCTCACTCAGATATGAGACTACTGCCTACTTGTCAAGTTTATTGTACATGTTGCATGGGGGCTTAATTATTATGAATGAATGCAATGCAAATAGTTTTTTAATTTTTTAGTAGCTGAATGTCCGGCTACGAAGTCTCGTAAACGGTTGGCCCTGACTAGTTTTAGTACGCAATCTGTCTGCATAGAATAACAACAAAGAATGAAAGAAAATTTCCGTTAATACAATTAATTAATTAAGTCCCTAGCAACTATAAAACCTACGAAACCAAAACACAAGTGTAATTGTTCTGTGTGTGGAAGTGTGATTCAACGTACACATGTGGCACGGTTCTTCGTCAATAAGACAAGATATCTTGAACACCATTTATACTGAAGCAATTTAAAAAAATAGAAATACTATAATTGCGTAAGGAAACCAGAATTACACTCTAATACAAGAACACAAGCCAGATGCTTTGTTGACTGAACCTATAATGACGCATTATTTAAGACATTGAAATAATGAAAAAAAGGGGAATTTTTTTACCTTCATATATATTGACGAAAAGCACTCTGATCATTACAATATCTCCATTCGAACAACATCTGCTGTCTAGCCCATCAAACAACTGCATAAAACATGGCCTCAAATAGTACAGCTATCAATATCCTCTCAGCAAGATCTGCACAAGCACTCACTACGACGACATCTCAACAACGACTTGACTCCTACTACTTCTCAACAAGCACTGACTACTGCCACATCTCGACAAGCACTGCCAGTGGAGGTGGCCGAATAAAACTCTTTGGCGCAATCTCTGGCGCTGTGGCTCAGTGCAGCCACCTTTCATATGCCCTTCCTCCACGGGCCAGAATTTGATGGTATTTTTGCCAGCATTGGTGGTGAAAATAACACCAAATTCGTCCACAAAAATACAGACAAAAATAAAAGATAATATTAATACGTAAATATCACATAATTAGATAAAATTTTGGCTTTGCACTGACCTTTCAATAACCTAATATATAAAATACAGTAAGCAATACAAATTCTTTCATACATGTGACTTTACATAATAGTTTACACAATACACTTAAAATCAGTTTATACAAATGTTCACATAAAATGCTTTCAATGATTAAAAAAACAAGTAGTTGATAGTTCCAGCAGTAGCACCCAGCAATGGTCAACAGGTGCAAATACCAACAAGTGACATCATTTTAGTAGAGGCAGTTCCATCAGTGGCACCCAGCAATGTTGAACAGGTGCAGACACCAACAAGTGACATCTTTCAGCAGAAGCAGTTCCATTAGTGGCACCCAGCAATGTTGAACAGGTGCAGACACCAATAAGTGACATCATTCAGCAGAAGCAGTTCCATTAGTGGCACCCAGTAATGTTGAACAAGTGCAGACACCAACAAGTGACATTATTTCAATAGATGCAGTCCATCAGTGGCACCCAGTAATGTTGAACAGGTGCAGACACCAACAAGTGACATCATTCAGCAGAAACAGTTCCATTAGTGGCACCCAGTAATGTTGAACAGGTGGAGACACCAACAAGTGACAGTATTCAATAGAAGCAGTCCATCAGTGGCACCCAGCAATGTTGAGCAGGTGCAGACAGCAGTCCATAATATTCACTATCACTAATCACACTGTTCATCAGAGTTTATCAGCAGAAATTAAACATGTCCTAGTGGCACCAATCATGTAGAAAAGGTGCAAGTAACAGTCCATAATATTCACTATCACTAATCACACAGTTCATCAGCAGAAATTAAACATTTCTAAGTGTCACACATCAATGTTGAACAGGTGCAGGTGTGAACAACAGTTTGAATGCACACACAATTGCTTTTACAAAATTATTCTCAATGCTCTTTCACTAAACATACAAATTATAATAAACACACAAATGATATCAGATAATTGTCATATTAACTATTACAAATACACAAATATCAGTAAACCTATAATATTTATGGGTGTCAGTGCAAGCCACAACAAACAAGTAAAATAATATTTAGGAGATAGGTCCGGAACCAATTATTTGGGATTAGGAAGGGAAAACACACAAAACACACTCACTCATCTTTCATCCACATTAAGTGCTACTGTGTAGTTGAATAGTGTTAACTGTGTAAATGCAATTCTGTCAAAATTTGATGTTCAACTTGTGTATCAAGTAGTAGTGGCACAGTGTATAACAGTCAATAAAAGTTAGTCAACGTCATAGTCATCATGTCAAGACCAATGTTTGCCAAGCCAAATCAAATGTACGGTTGCTGAACAGCTGTCAGTGAGCCAAGATATGCAAATGCTTCCTCTCTAAAAAAAAAGTATATACTGCTTATTGATTTAACAAAGTGTGTGTGTAGACAATCTTATTTCCACTTGAGTGTTCTAGTCTGCCATCTTCATCCTCCTTGTTCCATATAGACCAACAAAAAAATATGCTCCTCACTTACTTTACCTCTTATCCACCAAAACTCCAATAATCATCAACATCACATAATCTTAATACTTCAATAATACCTCTTACGTCGATACATATAAACCTTATCATCAATAGCATTTACCTCACCTCTTGTCCACCAAAACTCCAATAATCATCAACTTCACACAATCTCAATACCTCGATAATATCTCTTCAATACGTCGACACATATAAACCTTATCGCCAATATCATTTCCCTTCCATAACAACTCTTTCTTCTAGTCAGTCTCCTCGAACAAGTACAGATAAAATCCTAGTGCAAACTTCAATTCATCATCCCATGCAATCCGAAGACACAGTGTCCACACACAACCTCTGTGTAATCCATCTGACCCAAATCTTCTACTCATTATGAATTATAAGATACATTTTGGTTACCTTGTCCATCATTAAACAAAAGAAATGCATACATGACTTCTAACAGCCTTTAGTTTGATTAACTCTCAGTAAGTAAGTACGAGTACGTAGTATGAAAGATCACATAAGACTTTGACTGAATAAATCGTAATATTTCACAGTGTGTACACCACTTCAAGAATCATGGCAAATCAGAAACATACATGTGGAGTATTTCTTGTGTCAAGTGTCACTTCCTACCGTATTTACTCGAGTCTAAGCCGCACTCGAATCTAAGCCGCACCTGAAAAATGAGACTCGAAATCAAGGAAAAAAAAATTTCCCGAATCTAAGCCTCATCTGAAATTTGAGACTCGAAATTCAAGGGGAGAGAAAAATTTTAGGCAGCATCTCCAAATCGAAACAAAGTTGGTCCACTGTAATATGAGACAATTTAGGTCGAATGAATGACGATACAGCTACAGTAGCTTGGTTGGAGTTGTAAGCTTAGCAGTTAAACTTTACCAGGTAGCCATTGCTATGCGTCAGGCGCTCCGTCCGTATTTATACGGGTGCCCTTCCTTTTTCACGTGCTTCGTCTGGTTTGAATTGATTGCTTATTTTTCTTTGATCTGATAAGCGCAGTTTTCTTTGTTATAGGTGTTTACGTCACTCTACGCTGAAAATGCATTACTGTCCTGTGTCATGCACTGTTTGTCGTACTCTGATACTGGGGTATTTACGGCCTGTCGCCGATCGCGGCATGGCTCGCTTTTGAGCGCGCTACCGCCGCTTACAAATAAAAAAAAGAAAAAGAGAGAGAGAGGAATCGTCTCATTAGCGAAACAATGGCAAGAGACTGCTACTTGTTGTTACTCACACTGCTGCTTTCTTTGATAATGATTAACAAGAACCAAATAATAGACTGCGTATGATAGAAGATGTTCTGAACGAGAGTTTAGCGAAAATTTTTCTCCGTTTGAAAATCTTTGCAGGCGCCTCTTTAGTACATTGCATTCTGCACAGAAATTAGAGTCATCTTAGATTTAAAAATCTAGCCAATTGCCTCGCTTCATTTCTGACTGTATCACTGTTTAGCATAAGAATAATACGAATATAAACATGACATGATATGTACATTCTTCCGCGTTTGCTGTTGTCTCACTCTAGTTTTGGGGTTTATTACGCAGACAGGATTTAAATGAGATAGTAGCAAACATGAAACAATACATGGCAAAATGTTTATATTCGTATTATTCTTATGGTGACGAGAATACTACATGTGATTCACAATTTATAAAAGTTCGTATTAGCAACCATCTCTTCTCACAGATAGGAAAAAATTCAGAACGTAGAGTTGGCCATATTGACAAACATCCTAAACATTCTTGCCAGTCGGGTTTTCGTAGTACATTGAAATGCTGCTACATTCGAAGATGAACAATACGGAATTAGTATTTACTTCGTTGGATAATGTATGAAAATGCAGTGGTCGAAACTCGGCGCGGAGAAAAAAAGCTTGTCTTCCACCTTTTTCTTTTGTCGTTTATTTACTGACGCAGAGGTTTTGGCGCCAGTATTTATCGTTGTGCCTACAAAGCATGCCTGTGTAGCGCTACATATATTCGACGGCACAACTAAGTTGTGGCGGCACCCACCGACATTTTTAAGAACTTCCACTTGCTTTGCACTCGATTCTAAGCCGCAGGCGGTTTTTTGGATTACAAAAACGGGAAAAAAAGTGCGGCTTAGATTCGAGTAAATACGGTATTTCAATTGCTCACGAAGAATGCAGTGTAATAACTGTCAATGGTCTAAACCTAGTGTTGGTATGTCATGTCGTTAGCTTCCTTCCTATTAGCATAAATTTATACAGCTTCCATAAAACCTCCAGCTCATGTGACTTCTATGAAGTTTCTTGTACTAATGTCGTTCGTCGAATTATAGCAGTTCAATTTCTTATCTTAAAAATATAAGGTACTGAGCATAAGCAAAACATGCAATAGCGAGTAAATATACCAGTGGAGAACAAAATGTCAACAAGTGGATGCAGCACAATTCCTACAACGAGGCTCTGCCAAGCGAACAATCTATAATTAATACCACAGTGTAACCTAAACTCCATGTTCGTACACCTCATATCAGCATTTCTATATACCAAATTAAAGAGTAGTTATGACAACAAAACAGAAATGTGTAAATATGCAATCCATACGCAAAGCAGCAAATATATATCTTACGTAATAAACAGGTCATTAGCATCATATCAGCATAAGCAAATAAATGTTCGTATGTAATCTTAATAAGTAAACATGAAGGCGCAAGCAGATAAATCACAAAGTATAACTTACATACATAACCACAGTCAGCACAATTAATCAGGTGACAATTATAATTTAAATAAATTAGCACAGCAGGCACATAATTAAGAAATATGACATCAGTGAAAAAGCATAGCATCCAAGCGATGCATAATATACATAAGTAACAACCCTGTTCATTAATCAATCATTGTCAAAATCAGTAAACACAAAGTATAAATCATGTAATCGCGAGCAGCAAATTACGTCTAAAGTACGTACCTAAGTGGAAATATGTTACCTGAAAAATAAACTCAATTAGTAGTTACCTTTTTAGTTTATTATTTTCTTCTTCGAAATTACATTCTTCCTGAAACTTTCTCGATAGCAAGTCGTCTTAACGTCGGACACGCACAGAATTTACCTGAAGTTCTTAAATACACTCCTGGAAATTGAAATAAGAACACCGTGAATTCATTGTCCCAGGAAGGGGAAACTTTATTGACACATTCCTGGGGTCAGATACATCACATGATCACACTGACAGAACCACAGGCACATAAACACAGGCAACAGAGCATGCACAATGTCGGCACTAGTACAGTGTATATCCACCTTTCGCAGCAATGCAGGCTGCTATTCTCCCATGGAGACGATCGTAGAGATGCTGGATGTAGTCCTGTGGAACGGCTTGCCATGCCATTTCCACCTGGCGCCTCAGTTGGACCAGCGTTCGTGCTGGACGTGCAGACCGCGTGAGACGACGCTTCATCCAGTCCCAAACATGCTCCATGGGGGACAGATCCGGAGATCTTGCTGGCCAGGGTAGTTGACTTACACCTTCTAGAGCACGTTGGGTGGCACGGGATACATGCGGACGTGCATTGTCCTGTTGGAACAGCAAGTTCCCTTGCCGGTCTAGGAATGGTAGAACGATGGGTTCGATGACGGTTTGGATGTACCGTGCACTATTCAGTGTCCCCTCGACGATCACCAGTGGTGTACGGCCAGTGTAGGAGATCGCTCCCCACACCATAATGCCGGGTATTGGCCCTGTGTGCCTCGGTCGTATGCAGTCCTGATTGTGGCGCTCACCTGCACGGCGCCAAACACGCATACGACCATCATTGGCACCAAGGCAGAAGCGACTCTCATCGCTGAAGACGACACGTCTCCATTCGTCCCTCCATTCACGCCTGTCGCGACACCACTGGAGGCGGGCTGCACGATGTTGGGGCGTGAGCGGAAGACGGCCTAACGGTGTGCGGGACCGTAGCCCAGCTTCATGGAGACGGTTGCGAATGGTCCTCGCCGATACCCCAGGAGCAACAGTGTCCCTAATTTGCTGGGAAGTGGCGGTGCGGTCCCCTACGGCACTGCGTAGGATCCTACGGTCTTGGCGTGCATCCGTGCGTCGCTGCGGTCCGGTACCAGGTCGACGGGCACGTGCACCTTCCGCCGACCACTGGCGACAACATCGATGTACTGTGGAGACCTCACGCCCCACGTGTTGAGCAATTCGGCGGTACGTCCACCCGGGGTCCCGCATGCCCACTATACGCCCTCGCTCAAAGTCCGTCAACTGCACATACGGTTCACGTCCACGCTGTCGCGGCATGCCACCAGTGTTAAAGACTGCGATGGAGCTCCGTATGCCACGGCAAACTGGCTGACACTGACGGCGGCGGTGCACAAATGCTGCGCAGCTAGCGCCATTCGACGGCCAACACCGCGGTTCCTGGTGTGTCCGCTGTGCCGTGCGTGTGATCATTGCTTGTACAGCTCTCTCGCAGTGTCCGGAGCAAGTATGGTGGGTCTGACACACCGGTGTCAATGTGTTCTTTTTTCCATTTCCAGGAGTGTATTTTATAGAACCGTATCCTGAAAAATACTGAACGATAATAACATAATTTATAAAGTTACTATAGCTTTATACCGAACTTAATCAGAGAAATTAAACTGTGTATTTGTTTACGGCTGTCAGTGCATTCGCACTGATCGAAACACAGTGTGGTATCCTTGTATTCTCTGCATGTTTACATGTAGCTGTTAGTTTCTCTAAAGTATGTCATTCCACAAAAATTTTAACGTTCGATATATGATGTATTCCCTTAGAGCGCCGAGATTTAAGAGTTTCTACTTCAACAGTGTTATCATGAATAATTTTGCGAACTCTATATGGACCGTTATAAAGCAGAAAAAATTTGCGACACAAGCCCTTTCCTTTGTGAGACAAACGATGAGACTTAATTAACACCTTCTGACCAACTGACAAGATTTTTAAACGACCAGGATGTTTAGCTGATTTCTCTCTTCTAGCAGCCGCAGATGCAATATTTTGCAGAGCCAGGTTGACAACTTCCGAATGCCGCAGTTTCCGTGAAGGCGGAAAAGGAACGATTTCAGAATTGCGATTTGTCGGTGCTTTGTTTTTTAATATCAATAGAGGTGGTAAAGAAGTTGAATCATTAGGGAGTTCATTCAGAATATTTTGAAAAATATGAAGATACTGATCCCATGTGCTATGATTCTGATGACAATAAAGTCGACACAATTTATTGATTTCCTTCATCCATATCTCTGAAGCGTTAGACTGAGGGTGAAAAAGTGAAATGAAAATTTGTTTAATCTTATGACGCCATAGAGTACGAAGCCAAATTTTAGAGCGAAACTGTGATCCATTGTCTGATATAACCTTATCAACATGACCAACTTCTTTAAGAAAATGTTTGATGAAAGCATTAGATACTGAACGAGCTGTTGCTTTGCGTAAAGGTGTAAAACACAAATATTTTGATGTCAATTCCACTGCTACGAAAATGTATGCAAAACCATTAGTAGAATGAACCACTGGACCGAACAAATCGACTGCAGCCATCTCCTTTAATTTCGCTGGAATGATAGGAAACAACGGTGCTCTGTGAGAAATAGTTGGCGGCTTAGCCTTTTGACATAATTTGCATTTGGCAAGAACAGATCGAATACGTTTTTCCATATTACTGAAGTAGCAATTTTCCCGTAATTTATGGAAGCATTTTCTGGGACCAAAGTGCGCATAACTGAAATGTGTGTACCAAATCAACTTATTGACCCACTCATCAGGAATACAAACTAACCAAACAGAGTTGTCGACCGATTTTCGTTTAAAAAGAATATCATTGTGAACTAAATAATACTTTCTCCTCCACTTCTCCTTAATGTCCTTCCAGATTGGATCCTTATTTTGCTCCTTAGCGATGTCCTGGAACGAAGACGAAATAAAGTTCTCAAACGCAACACCTTGAATATACATCAAACAATAATTGTTTTCTTCGCAGTCCTCCTCAGCACTTTGTTTCAAACCACAGGTGCACGTCATAAAGCATCAGCAATAATATTTGAAGAACCCTGTATGTAAACAATACTAAAATCAAATTCCTGTAGATACAGCGCCCATCGTGACAATCTTCCATGAGTTAATTTTGTTGACATAAGAAATTCCAGAGCTCGATGATCGGTGTAAACCTTAGTATGTCTGCCAAACAAAAATGTTCGAAATTTTGTGAAAGCCCAAATAACAGCCAAAGCTTCAAGTTCCGTAATCGAATAATTATTTTCTGATTTAGAGAGAACACGACTTCCAAATGCAATAGTTTTCTGTATTGCAAATAAATGTGCACCTAGGCCTTTGTATGACAAGTCCGTCGCCAAACAAAAATCTTTAGATAAATCCGGATGTGAAAGAAGTGGAGCAGCAACTAAAGCATCACAAAGTTATTCAAATTCTGACTGAGCTTCCTCATCCCAACACCAATTAGAATTCTTTCCAGATAGTTCACACAAACGAGGTGTGGCCAAATTGTCCAATCTAACAAAGCATCTAAGAAAATTACAGACACCAAGGAAACTACGAACATCACGTTTTGTAGTAGGAACAGCATAATTACGAGTAGCGTCTAGTTTCTCCGGATCAGGAAGAATACCTTCTGTAGAAATAATATGACCAAGAAATTTCACCTGAGAACGACCAAATTCAGATTTTTTCAAGTTCACTGTAATGCCAACTCTTGCAAAAATACGTAATAATGAATCCAAAATTTTGTTGTGCTCACTCCAAGAACGTTTAGCTATAAGAATATCGTCAACATATGAAGTAATATTGTCACGAAGATAAACAGGTAAGATTTCGTTTAAACTACGAATGAATGCTGCAGAAGATACAGTAAGTCCAAACGGTAATTTCCGAAATTGGTAACAGTTACCAAAGGCTAAAAAGGCAGTATATTTTCTACAATCAGGGTGGAGTTCTATTTGCCAAAAACTTGCGCACGTATCAATCGCGGATAAAACTTTAATTCCATGGAAATGTTGAAGAAGTTCATCTAAATTTTGTGGACGGTCAGTTTCAGGAATGATGATATTATTTATCTGTCTGGAATCCAGAACCAAACGAATTGACCCATCCTTTTTAAGAACGACATGTAATGGGCTGGTATAAGGACTGACTGCTGGCTCAATAATGCCTTGATCTAACATGTATTGAAGTTCACTCTTAACCCTCTCTCTGTAAGCCAAAGGAATAGCGTACGTTTTCCCCCAAAATGGTGTGTGTTCTTTTACTTTAAATAAATATTGTAAGCCTTGTATAGTTCCTGTGTGATGACTAAATACTGTAGCATATGAAGTCAAAATTTGGTGCAGTTCTTCTCTTGCAATGTCATCTGGCACTTCAGCTTTATTAAGCTTTTCATTAATTAATTCTTCGCTATTAATTATATCATCCATCGCGTCTCTGTATCTATTGCCGTTGTCATGAATGAACACATTGTCGTCATAATGCTCAACGAAAACATCAGAAGTAAGAAACCTTAAACATTTTGTATCTGATTCAGATCTTGCTAAACACTCGAAAAATTTCAAACATTTCGGCATTCCGGCAACAGTCAAATTCACGCTTCCTTCTTTAAAGTTCAAAATTGCCTTATGTGTGTTAAGAAACTCCAAACCTAATATAATTTGTGTACTGAGTAATGGAACAATAATAAAATTAGCAGAAAATTCGTATCCTTGACAAATGAAATTTAGGTTGGTCTGTTGTTTGACTTCCACACTTTTTCCAGAAATCGCTCCTCGAATTGTAGTTTTAGAAACAGGTAACACAGGACAAGCATTAGTTCTTACACATACGCGAAAAACTGATTCACTAATGACAATTAATGGGCTCCCAGAATCTAAAACTGCAGTGAACTTATTCTTACCCACACATACTTCAATAACAGGATGTAAAAATGCGTCTACATTATTTTCCTTTTCGTCTAGCAAAATGTCTCTCAAGTCTTCCAGGCGTACGTAGTGTAAAGTCGTAGCGTCATTACTTTCTGAACCGTCTATATTGCTGCCAGAAGCCGAAGCTACAAGTCATTGTCGATTGCTTGCGTCCTGTCTTTGATTATTCGCGTCATTTCGCGGATCAATTTCTACTATTTGTACTTGTCTCTCTGAATTTCTGTCACGTGTAGGATGCCAATTGGGTCCCTCCTGTCTGTTAGATGCATATTCTTGGTTGTGTCTGTTAGTAAAATTTCTATTTTCCTGTCTGTCTGCATGACTGTTTCTTGTGTAATTTCGAGTGTCACTTCTGAAATTACTGTTAGATCTACTATCCTGGTTATTTCTGTAGTAAGAATTTCTATTATTGTATGAATAATTTCTGTCTTGATGATACCGATTACTGTTTCCGTATGATTGATCATTCCGGTAGGAATTTCCGATATTATAATTGTCTGTGTAATTTCTGTTAGAACGTCTGTTATTGTCATAAGGCTGGTATCTATTGTCCAGTCTGTTTCGTCTGTCATTCTCAAAGTTACCCATATAACGCCCGTTCCGATCACTATCCCTTTTCTCTGAAAATCTATTGTAATTACTGTTACTGAAAGAATTACAAGAAGTCCCGTCGTCGTTGCCATACTCAAGATCTTGTAGCAAAGTCTCAATGTCGTCTTTACATCTTCCGGCTAAAGCAATTTGTCTTATGGATTGTGGCAGCTTAGTTAAACAAATGCGAATTAATTCAGTCGGGCTATAAGGGTTGGACAGGAACTGATTCTTTCGAATCATGTCTTCAAAGTATTCTGCCAGCGTGCGGAACTCAGACTGTTTAAAATTACGCTGCATAATCAATGTTTGACTCTGTCTTGCGTGTTTTCGGACCAATATGCCGATAGAAATGCATGACAAAAATCATTTAGATTATTACAATCTCTAATAAGTGCACGCATGCGCGTCGCCGGTTCGTTTTCTAAATATCCACACATAAATTCCAGTTTGTGACTTAGTGGCCAATTTGGTGGAAGTGCGTACATAAATTGATCTAACCATGAACATGGATGTATGTCATTCTTAGAATTGCGAAAGATCTTAAATTTCCGAACAGTCAAAAAGTGTTTATAGTCAAAGTTTTCGCCTCGTGGCGACAAAGACCTACCACGTCTGTCCCAGTCCCAATGTCGATTATTGTCAAGTTTGCGCGCCTGGCGCTCTCTTGTTGCATCCCGTAAATGAAACAAATTACTTTCTTCAAACCCCTCTGCTATTTGTGATTCTAAATTTCTTTTGTTGTCTTTTCTTACAATTTCGCCTTCAATTTGTTTGACTTGCTTTTGTAATGCCTCAAATTCCCTTTTAACGCGTTCATTAAATTTTCCCTGTTTTTCAACGTGCTTATTTATGTTCTGGCACTCTTCGGTTTCTGCAAATGGTAATGGAGCTGTATCATCCGAATCCCTGTCCCCATTTAAGCTAAGACTTGTCAATTTATCTGAAATCTCCTCAACTCTTTCCGATAAGTCACCTAATTGTTCTTTCTGTTTATTTACGTCTTCCGTAAGTGTCGCGACTCGGGTTTCAGTATTAACACATTTAGTAGTTAACTGTTCATACTGTTGTGTTAGGTTATTTAATCTGTCATTTGGTACGGATTCCTCGATTGTCTCAAATATTTCTTCCTTATCGTGTGCACATTGTACATTTAACTCTGAAAATTTCTATACTATCACGCGATCTCTTTCCTCCTGTTCTCTATCCTGTTCCTTTTGTCTAATCTCTACTGCAATTAATCTATTATTGTGAGAATTCAAAATCGGTTGTACTTCTTCTCTAATTTCTTTCTTTAATTCATCTTTCATGTTTTTGAAACATGTCCCTATTCGTGAGTCTAACCGTGTTTCCATTGTTCCCATATCAGTTTCTAACCGTGTTGCCAAAGTTCCCATCTGTGTTTTTAATTCAGATCTTAACTGTGTTTCCATTGTTCCCATCTCAGTTCTAATTGTTCCTATTTGTGATCCCAGTGAGTCTAATCGTGTTTCCATTGTTCCTATTTGTGAGTCTAACCGTGTTTTTAATTCTGATCCCAAATTTAATATTACACCCATCAACTGCTCCATATTAACTGGTTCAAAATTATTTTCGCCCCTAACATTTCCCGCAAAACCAGTTTCCTTCGTCATAGCTGTAAAGCTATCTGTGTTCGATACTATTCCAGAATCATCTGTCATTAATCTCGTATTCTGAAAATTTTTTGATTGTGAAAAATTTTGAAATGGTTCTGGACTATTTTCCCGACTTATTAAATTGTTTTCAACTTCATTATTCATAACACTGTTCTCCTGTGTTGGCAAGTTCGCCATGTTAACAATTTCGTCATTCTCACTATCCATCATTTTCGCCTTTTTCATTGATCTCGCAATCATTTACAAAACATACAAAACTCGTCACTATACGAAAATTACACACAATGAGACTTTATCTCCAACAATACCATTCACACGAAATGCTTCCCGCCAAACACGATTAACGAACAATTGAAATCTTTATAATTGCACAAAATTGTCAAACCCGTAGACAAGACAACAAAAATTAAATTCTGCAAAAAAAATACCATTAGAAGAATGACAATTACCAAATCTACACATGCAATATAGACTACAATTACTAAACTACAAATTACTACAACCATACTACTGTCTGCTATTTTTACAGTCAGAAGAATTCCAAGGAACGATCCGAAGCAGCGGTCGCCACGTGCATCGGGGCTTAATTATTATGAATGAATGCAATGCAAATAGTTTTTTAGTTTTTTAGTAGCTGAATGTCCGGCTACGAAGTCTCGTAAACGGTTGGCCCTGACTAGTTTTAGTACGCAATCTGACTGCATAGAATAACAACAAAGAATGAAAGAAAATTTCCGTTAATACAATTAATTAATTAATTAAGTCCCCAGCAACTATAAAACCTACGAAACCAAAACACAAGTGTAATTGTTCTGTGTGTGGAAGTGTGATTCAACGTACACATGTGGCACGGTTCTTCGTCAATAAGACAAGATATTTTGAACACCATTTATACTGAAGCAATTAAAAAAATAGAAATACTATAATTGCGTAAGGAAACCAGAATTATACTCTAATACAAGAACACAAGCCAGATGCTTTGTTGACTGAACCTGTAATGACGCATTATTTAAGACATTGAAATAATGAAAAAAAGGGGAATTTTTTTACCTTCGTATATATTGACGAAAAGCACTCTGATCATTACAATATCTCCATTCGAACAACATCTGCTGTCTAGCCCATCAAACAACTGCATAAAACATGGCCTAAAATAGTACAGCTATCAATATCCTCTCAGCAAGATCTGCACAAGCACTCACTACGACGACATCTCAACAACGACTTGACTCCTACTACTTCTCAACAAGCACTGACTACTGCCACATCTCGACAAGCACTGCCAGTGGAGGCGTCCGAATAAAACTCTTTGGCGCAATCTCTGGCGCTGTGGCTCAGTGCAGCCACCTTTCAATGTTAATCTTTCTCCTTGTTTTAGTTGGCGTTTGCAGTTTGGTAATCATTCTTGCTACCATTGCCTCATCATCGCTGATATCAGTTCTGAATTCCTCATATTATCACGGCGTAGTCCAGGGCCACCTAAAGTAGGCCCTTGGACTGTGTGGTGCTGAAGCGATCTGGTATTGTTCGTTTTCAGCTGAGCAGCGATTACGAGCCCCTTGGACGAAACAGCTTCTCACCAAGTTCCCATACATGTTGGCGCCTCGCCAACCGATTGACCCCAACATGATGCTGAGGTACTGTTGCTCAGATTAAAACGTAATACTTTACTTACGGGATAGGTAAGCTTGTTTTAACTCTAATACAGCAGGTCACCGTACGGCATCAGGATCTTAATGCTAAGTCACACTGTGAAGACGGTATCCTTTATATTTTCAACTTAAAATCCTCCAATGAAAAATACGATCAAGAAGATACAATAGCCTGCTCCATAAATCTACATTTACTTCTATACACAGTATTCCCTGAGACACCACAAGGTGCATAGCGAAGTGCACCTTATGCAAATGCTACTCATAATCTTTCCGGTTTCGCTCGCAAATGGAGTTGGGGAAAAACGAATGATCTTGGCAGTGGAGAGAAATGGCTCAAGTCTCCGCCGAGCTCAGATTATCCAGAGACAAGATAATTCGAGAAGAGGAAATTGACACCACCGCATTAAAGTATAGGATACCAACACCATGTGCGATAGGACCATCATTCCATCTCGTGGCAGCATGTGTAAAGCTACCATCTGGCACATTTACAGTTGCAACTTAACTGTCAACCGCGATCAGTCATATCAATTGATATATAGCAGAAAATTGTTTCACAGATCTAGCAACGTTAATCCATGGCGATACTAGTCCTCAAGCTAAAGAATAGGATTGGTCAGACAAGAGACCAAGCAGTTTGTGAAGATTTTATATCCTCAAACGTCAGTTATTTATTATGTTTATGGTACTTACATTTACTTAATCTTTCGTGTCGATGCGTATCGAGCAGTGAATTACCGATAGTCAGGCAGCAACAGCTGGATACACTGTATACAGCAGAAAAAAATCACATTAACTTGCCGCCAATTTTGTAAGAATTATCGTTATTGTTTATGCCGGGAGTAATATTTGAATGAAAGTAAATGGCTGGAAGCGTTCGTGAGATACAGGTGAGTGTAGGTGTGGGTTTCAAGGTATTGGGAACAAAATTACAGTCCTCTCGAGATGATTTTCTGAGTAAACTTTAACGGTATGCCTGAACTTTTATTGTGTAACAAATTATTGGGTGTTGTGGGGTACGGTACTTTTTTAATCAAAGGGTCACTTGAATTTTTTTTTGTAAAATAGAAAAACAGGAACTATAAACACTGCCCTTATGATCTGTAATTACTCGTACATATTTCCGATATACTGTCTGTGATACAGCGACGAATACAATACTGAAAAAGAATATCTTCTACTGCATAGTCGTTGTTTATTTCTTTTGCCTACTGGCTAACGGTTTCGGCCACCTGATGACCAAAAAAAAATCCATTGCATAGTGAAACGAATAATGCAAGAGAAATTTACAAAATATTATCCTCTATGACAACAAATGTATCATATATATAGTATAACCTTAAAATGTATAGGTAGCCCCTTACCCCTGCTTGACGACTGCCATGCAGGGGTAAGGGTTACCTATACATTTTAAGGTTATACTATATATATATCATACATTTGTTGTCATAGAGGATAATATTTTGTAAATTTCTCTTGCATTACTGTTCTAACTGTGCAACGGAATTTTTTGATCTTAGAATGGCCTAAGGACGGTACTGTGTATCGAAACTGGTGGCCAGTCGGCAAAATAAATAAAACTGCGACTATGTACTGAAACATATACTTTCCAGATCTTTAATGTCATGTTGTAAATTAAAACTTCATTGCACGTTTCATAGGCCGGCTTTTAAGGAACTCGTAAAAAACTGTTGGACTAAATCATCTAATCAATTACACCTAGTAACTACGACCGGGAAACTGGGTAGAATAATCGAGAAACTGAATTGGAGACAAGAGCAGGAATCACATAGTTCCGCCGCTAATATCGAGCAGACGTGTTAAAAATTCTTGCACTCGTCCTGGAAGGCCAAAAACAGAATTGTTAAACGACGTTTCCCCCAGATGCTACCTTCACTTTATCTAACAGTCTTAGCTGCTTGTATTTCCGTCTCTAACTCTGGTATGTGATTGGAAAAACTTGAAAGACCCTATAGGACTGTCAGTTATCTCGACTGTCAATTAATTCAATTTCTACACACCAAACACTGGACCAGATAGATAAAAATGCGAGAAAGCTGACGGGGAAAGTTATTCGGCACGGGTAAAAGGAGAAATGAATTATTTTTTGTGCCCACCTTGCTCATGGACTCGATGGAGTAAGCAGCTTCTTCAGTTATCTCAGGAGAACGTGTCATTGCCCCCCACCCCCCAAAATAACCTACGACAGCATCCTAGATAACTCTTGGGCCATTGTTTTAAAAGAGCAATGTAAGAATTTTGACCAGAGACCACATGCGAAATTTACGTAAAGTACAAACAAGATCGACGAAAGCGTAGAACAGTTCATGAAACAAGATACTTCTCTCTCTAGGATATCTGCAATGTACTGGATCTTGCTGCAAAAATGCTGGACAGGTGTTCGGTAATAAACGGGCTAGCAATATCACCCAGCAAAACCAAAGTAGTGGTGCTTACACGTTGTCAGCTTGTGCCATAGATGTAGTCGTGTAGCCATGCGGCCAGCACGTTTCCTCGGACTGGTCTATGACACTCAGCTGTAACGATATAGGCACACCTTCGACTATAAAATAAGCGATAGGCGTCCACGTTCTGCCGGCCCATCCTTGTTCAGGCGCACGTCACGCCACGGTGCCACGGTGCTTACTCCGCATCGATCGCTGGTGCGACCTCAATTACGTTACGACGCAATAAGCTTACACTTTCTAAACTGGACAAAACACTTTAGGGTTTTGTTAGAATCTGCATCCGATTGATACTTTCAATAGTGGCCAATGCTCTGCTCTTGTAAGAAGCGGAAATGCCTATCTGTATTGACTCCGGTACCTGACGCATACACTTATGTGCCCCCTCCCCTCCCCCACCACCTTCCTTCTCGCCCAGGTCGTGCAGAACCACGAGACCCACTTCAGTTTTGTCAGGTAATTTATTGCTTCTCTATAGCGAAAAGAAGCGAGCTGCTGATCAGTAAACAACAATTCCTTTTTCAGCTACTCGCTTCGTGCAACATTCATATGCTTCCCAAAGGAGAAAGATAAAACATTAACAACATATTCACAACAGCTCTGTAAATGCAGTGGTTTGAAGCGATTAGAGCTTTCGGGTAACGCTCTTAATTTTTCCTGATCTCCAAGCACTTCCGTCGTATTGCCTCTATCAGAATATGTCGGTGTTTACTATGTAGGCTCACCAGTTCATCCGACCGCTTGGAGTGAACGAGATGCGAATCGTATCCGAGTATTCAGTGTACTAACGGCACCCCAGCGAAACGGAGCGACAACAGTGCTCATGACATGAACGTAACACAGAAGATAAACTTTCTCTATATACCAGCGACCACAGCATTCAACAAAATGAGGAGAACTACTTTAACCTCCTAGCACAGGACGCAATATACAACGGGCACTTGGTTAACCTCCGATTCGAAGTATCCTTCACAGCCTTAATTTTAAAGCGAAGGCATAAAACGCGTGAGAAGAAGAGTGAGAGGGAATACAATTGCAAAGAGGCCATCGGTACTACAGTCTAAAAATTCTTTCCCACGGAAAAAAGGACATGCGGTACACGCCCTCTAACGCCCATCATAGGGATGTTTTTCCATCACGGCTACTTTCCCATAGACCTTCACAATATAGACATCAGAGACTCAACAATTTGCTAGTGGTACTCAATATCAGAAGATGATTTAAATCACCTGTTTCTTTTAGTGTGAGCAATGTTGTGAGTCTCTAGTCGCTTTGAGCTGAGACTAGGCACATTGAAATACCATTTTTTCACTAATATCATTATCATCTCCGCGTCATGAATTACAACTTCATAGTCATCATGAACTTTTAAATCGAGTGAAAACATACATTTGTAACTTAGTGTCTACTCTCACAGAGAATGACTGTAGCGTCCTATAGTCTCTTCAGTCCCAAGGTATCATACATGATACCGCTAGGTTTTAGTTTTTTTTTTTTTTTCTCGGGCACGTACGCAGCTGAAACTTTTCAGGCCTGTCGTTCCTAGCACGATGCACATCGCAGCAGCACATCTCACCTCTTCATCCTTCTGCAGAGCACCGTGAGTCGTCAGCATTGATGACAAATTTCGGATGCTGCGTCTGCACAGCATGTTTCAGCGAAATAAAGATACAGATAAATCTTTTTTTAATAATAACGTATCAGAGCTGTACAGACATTCCTCAGTTAATAGCTAACTAAAAATTAATGTTATAATGGATTTATAAGCTTTAAATTTTTGCGTATTATATATGATACCTCAGGACTCAATGCTAACATTTTTTACTTCAGTGACAGTGGGATTATTTTTGTTTTTAGCTTGATTACCAGGCATGACTGTCATGTACAGAAGAATGGAGCAATATGTCGGGCAAGAGGCTGCAGAAGCATCACCTTCGTACAGTGTGAGCAGTGAAAAATGTTCATTTGCTAATGTTCGTTTGCTTCATTGCTTACAGCAATTGCTTTTCAAATTCCACAAAAATTTAAATTAAATTAGGAAAAGTAATGTTAACATAATGCTGATTCATGCTGTAATATCAAGAAAAATAAAAATATTTTGAAAAAATTTGCTATGGTAATTTTGTTTAAGTATTTCGAATTATTTACCTCAAATTGTTGAAACTTTTGATACTAAATGCGTATTTTGATCTATCGTGAAATCAACAGCAAATATAAGGAAATGTATAACGTATATCACAGTTTTTTTTGTAATAAAGCAACAAGAAGCTGCAAAGATGTGTACCTAATTTCTTGCTCAAGCTGTGTGGTGTCATATATATAGCACCATTTTTAAGAAATTCACTATGGTTTCAAAAAATTTTTTCAGCCTAATTCATTGTTACCTAGCATTAACACAAGGCAACTGACACAACAGTAACAGACGTGTAATTCCAAAATGCACTCGGGATTGAAGAGGACAGACCACCTGCCAGTCAAATGTCATACTTTATTATTTACCTACATATTGTTACGTCTTCGTGTTATGGAACCCACCGAATAATAAGAAGATTGGCATTATGTAATTAGAAAATTATGTATTTCTTGTCAGTTACCATATTTTCTTTATGGTCACAGACTGTTATTAGTTATTATGCTCTTGCGTATATTTTTTAATCATCCGATGTACCGAAACGTTTTTTTCAATCGTCCTCGAAGCTTTCGTAAATCCCAGTCGCCGGTGCGTTGTGAATCCTGGCTATACGATGTGGGGTGCGAGACAAATTACCTGATGTACTGCTCTGCCGATTTAAACGGAAAGGTTTGTTGGCGAAAGCGAAAGAATTCTCTGCAATGCTTCACTGTTAAATCAGTGTAATTGTAAGGGTCACCACCCTCGCTTTGACCCGCGCATAAGATTAATATTGTCGCTACTTCAAAGTCAATAGTGAAAATCCTCTACATGTCATACTTTATTATTTACCTACATATTGTTTCTTCTTCGTGTTACGTAAGCCACCGATTAATGAGAAGATTGCCATTATGTAATTAGAAAATTATGTATTTCTTGTCAGTTGCCATAATTTGTTTATTGTCACAGACTGTTATTAGCTATTATGGTATATGCTCTTGCGTATATTTTTTAATCATCCGATGTAGCGAAACGTTTTTTTTTCAATCGTCCTCGGAGCTTTCGTAAATCCAAGTCGCCGGTGCGTTGTGAATCCTGGCTATACGATGTGGGGTGCGAGACAAATTACCTGATGTACTGCTCTGCCGATTTAAACGGAAAGGTTTGTTGGTGAAAGCGAAAGAATTCTCTGCAATGCTTCACTGTTAAATCAGTGTAATTGTAAGGGTCACCACCCTCGCTTTGACCCGCGCATAGGATTAATATTGTCGCTACTTCAAAGTCAATAGTGAAAATCCTGTAGTTATTTAACGATTTTCTGAAAGTATCGGAGATCAGGCCACTGGATTGAAACATGTACACCGCTAACAGTTCATACATCGCCTCAAGCTGGCTCTTCGCAACTTCCGTTAATAATGTCCACGGCAATAAAACAAGATAACCATCTAAAGACAATATGGAACAAACATGCAAATATACTACGCTCATATTTGCACATAAATGAGTTTGATTTGTATTGTTTCAAATAATCCTCGTGATGGCGCTTCGTTCAACCAGCACCGGCACCAGCCAGACACCGGACCCGCTACTTAATGTCAAGCTTCTGCCCGCAGAGTACGATCTCGCTCACTAAATTACACCCCTTGCCCAGAGTACCGGAAACGCCTAAAACAGACTTCGACATCCGTAGACGGGAACACACGCTTGGATTCTTGCAGGCATCCCGTATTACAAAAATAATCTGGCTGACCTCTAAGAATCAGCGGATAAGAACTTCATAAAAATACTTCAAAAACACCATCTCCACCCCAGAGCTCACGAGACACTCTCCTACTCACACTAGAGGGATGTCAGTCTTTCATTTTATTGGCTACAAGCAGCTCCACAGACACCTGATCTAACTTTTAGGTCCTTCAGTCGATCGACCCAGAAGCAAAATGTAGGGCATTCTCATCGGCTGCTTACTGATCTCACTACTGGGACAATCTCTGTGAAGTTGTACTCCCCACAAGGATTTAAGGAAGTTATTTCCAATAGATGCTTTAAAACACCTGTCCTCATGGGAAGGTAGCAAGCCCTGAAATCAGCCTTGTAACCCTTGAAATCTCCCTCCCCCCATCCCCATCGCAAAAAAGCAAATAAAGCCCAAACTTCCCCCAGATACGGGAAACCGATTTTGGCATCCACACTAGCTAATCGAATGAGCGAATAGCAGCAACCGGGAAATGATATGTTACAGGCTGCAATACTACCGGCACAAAATAGTGTGGTAAGTATATGTACTCCAAACACAAAAGTACAAACCTGTTAAGTCCCAAAGAACTTGGTAACATATGTGAACAGTGCGAAATCTCAGCGGAACTACGCTCTCATAAAAATCAGCCCAGTCCTGAGTGCTTCTGTATCCTGTTAGCTGCACGGCCAGTGAATACTGATGACGTTCCAACGGAGCTTTAAGGTCAATATTCTAGAGACTAGCGGACTTTTACTGCTCTCGTCATCTCCATTATTAAACAGCACACCCACATTATATTGCCCCCATAGCGATCCATCAGGAGCATTGCCTTATGGGATCTTAACAGGTTCACGAAAGGAACATGGGGTTTCGCATTGCTATCAACTCTGGTCTTCTTAATCCACACTCGGAGTTAATTAGGGGTTTTTTCCCTTCCTACCACCACCACCTCAAATCGTAGGAGAGTCATCTTCTGCAGAGCAGCGTGAGAGACCACATGCAAGATAGAATGAATTGGAAATATCTGTCTAAGTGGATCATGCCGTAATCTCCCTAAAGTCCAGAAGATGGGGAAAAGAGTAAAATAAAAAGGAAATAGATATATGTGTATTTCTTCCATCGTTAACTATTCGAAAAATGAAATAATTTCCAATTATTTCTTTCCTCTTCAAAAAATCGGACGCAGAGTTATAAATGAGTTTTCTTAAAGAACATTTTGTGGAACATTAGGAGTCATAGTTATCTAGATAAAGACATAATGAAAGCTGACAGACAAGATTAGCTGACGAGTGAATTGAATTTCTGTTTATCTGTGTCAGTGTGAAAGTTATCTTAATAAATAAAAAAGGTAAAGAAGATTATGCGAATGTGCGCAAGTTTCTTTTACTTTTCGATTGTCTCTTTCTGTATGTGTAGTCTCTTCGTGAATGCAAGATGTTGCATAACAAAAAATTCCGTTCATAGAAAAGAAATATGCGCATAAACTAATTTCACGTTTACAGTTAAGAACTAAATCTGTCTGCTAGAATGAGAAGCAAATCTGACTGTGAGAATGTAAATGAAGTATGCCCTCTCTGAACTCAAACTGTCTGTAATAAAAATTACCTGTGAACGTTAAAGAGAATAATTACACTCAACTCTGTTAACTGACCTTGTGAAATTGAAATTTCGTCTTTCCTGTTTTTACCTTACTTGTCGTAATGGAAAATGCCGTGCAACTGCTCTCGTAGAAAAAGAAGAGAAGGTGCATCTCAGTTTCTGAGCTGCTGCTGACTACAAAGAATCACGGTAGTACGATACGATCTCTTAAATACATGGAACATAAATTTAATCCTCATAAAATTTATCTCTCATGTTCATCAGGTAACGGGAAGAGGATAATGACGCAGGATGATCTGAGTTACTCTCTAGGCAAATATTTTTCTCAAGAAACAATATAAGAAAAATATATAAAAAAATTTCTTGACATTGTTCCATTTACAGAATTCACCATTGAAGGCTTAGCAAGCAATAAGAAAGTACTCCATTACAAATTACAGTTACATGTAACCAAAACTGGAAAATACAAAAATGTAACACAACATGAAAATTTATTGTAACAACTTAATAATATATTCCATCAGATCAATAAAATAATTCCCAAGATCATCTTGTTTAGTGTTTTTCCTATACAAGCTTACTGTCACAACAACATGCTACAACTTCCTAACTCATCTCCTGGCTACCACCACTTAAGACCTGCACATCTTCGCAGAGCATAGATGACCTAATTAGCCTCCGGCAGCGCAGCGTCTCTGATGAGCATGTACGCTTATAATTAAACGATACAAATATTACGTGCTCATCCTAAGACATAAAAAATAATAAAATTATATACAAACCACCTTTCATTACCTCTCGGCCTCTAGAATCAGAATTTTGCAGAGTGAGATTAGTAAGTGACAAAGATTAACCTGCAAAACTTTCTAAAGAAGTTATAAAATAGAACAGAAAAGTGCATAAGTTGAAACAATGGAATAAAACACAATGAGCATAAAAAGTGACTTGTTTTACAGTAATGGCAAATGCATTAAATCGTCATCCAGAGGCGCAGAAATACAGTAATAAACATCAGTGTGCACTTGGCACAAGAAGGAAAGACATATAATACAGTATAATATTAGAATGGTCCGCAGCTTGTGGTCTCGCGGTAGCGTTCTCGCTTCCCGAGCACGGGGTCCTGGGTTCGATTCCCAGCGGGGTTAGGGATTTTCACCTGCCTCGACATGAGTGGGTGTTGTCGTGTCGTCTTCATTATCGTCATTCATCCCCATTACGGGTTGAGAAAGGCAATGGTAAACCACCTCTCTACGCTCTGTTAAGGAGTACGGGACTTCATCATCATCATCACCAATATTCAAATGATATAATAGTATTATTCATGATGAGCGTCCCTTTTATATGTGATACTGTTTTCTATATACGAAAAATAGTTGATGGATACTCATTGCACGTAGCCTGTGAGATTGCAACAATAATTTCGTTCCATCACAAAGATCAAAGATCGCACTTCTCTGGAATGTCATATTTGTATAGCATTATTAAAAAACTGTTGCTGTCGGTGATATATATCCAAGGAAAATTGGTAATAACATGAAGGTACACAGTACGACATTAAAACTTCATAGAAGCGTATCTCGAAGATAATATTTTGTCGAAAACTCAGTGCAAGATATACATTGTGTTAAATTCCACTGAAATCGATAGATGTTGCATAAGTAAACGAGTTCAGGTGTGAATAGGCTAAGAGCAGACTCAGAGGATGCAGCACCAGTCCATTAATTCTCCACTGACAACTCAAAGCCAATCTGTCTCACAACTGTACTGCTAGGTGCAAAGTTCCATATTAAGACGAAAACGTAGTTTCAGTTCATAAAATATCTGGTACTTGATAGCAACCTTGTCATAAATCCAATAGGTGCGAAAATGTGCATTCTTTGCACATGTTCAAGTATAAAGAATCCCAAAAATATGTTCAATCAGAATATTATGTAGGAGATAAATATAGGTATAAAAGCTAATATAAACATTGAAAGATAAGTGTTACAGTACTGTAATACACTAATAGCTAACGAAAATATGCAGGAACGATTAAGTTTGGTGGAGGTAGCCAAGACCAGTCCACAATACAGAGTTAAAGTTGAAAATTCTAATGCTAATCAAGACAAAATACCGCAACTACTGCATAGTAAAATATAAATGAAATTATTCATATCAGTGGAACAAAATAATCTAGGTCAGAAAACATGAACAAAATATTGTTTCCATTCCAGACATGAACTTAGAATGGAACAATTATAGTAAACAAATACATGTCAAAATTCAATTACAAAAATAAATGCATCATCATCATGGTATACTAATCAATGTTTGTGTGTGTAAGACTGACTGACACAAAATGAAACGTATCTAGAATAGTTACAAATCAGAATGCTACTTACTACAGAATTCTCGAGCTCGAGATATTACTAATGTGAAAAAGAATAGTGAATGCAGGGAGGGCACAAAGGGTTTGTGCATAAATTAGCGGTTCTATTTGGCAAAAGAAACAAACTGTCTTGAAACGTGTTATCAGCCTGTTGCACGCAAGTAGACGAAAATGTGGGTGAAACTGGTTATTCTGTGCACATGCCAACTAACAATTATCATCTAAGAACAACATACATAACATATCTCACATACAAGAAAGATAAAGTTGTAACAAGAGAAGGCTTACAGATATACACAAAAAATAAAGAATTGGTATACCAAATTACTACTACATGTGTTTAACCTGTTAAGCTCATGTACATTGACGATAGGTAAGTAAAGTAGCATTCACCTGTTGACTGGAAAAAAAGTTGTTAGAACAAGGAAGAGCAAAACAGTTGTAAAATAAAGAACATAAACTTAGTTGTTATCTACTATAAATCTTTGAAAAACTCTTATAGATAAAAAAATCTCTCATCACAGTATAGCGAATCAAACAGCATATAATCTCAACACCATACTATCTCAGTTCATAAGAAACCGCCTACATCAGAGAAATGTCACTAAACCACAGTAACTCAAACTGTGCTCCACAGGTAAATCATCACATAGTCCCTAACAATCTCTAATTCCATGATGTATAAAACATAATTCCTCAAAAAAAAAACATCTCATGTGTCCACATAATTATAAAATCAGTATATCATCGATGAGTCACAAAGAAATCATTAGCAATACTAAAGAAAAAAATTTCATCAATAATCTCATTTCATACCAAATACATGCCCAAGGTTTCTTATGATTCTCTTACCATAGAATTTGCATTGCGTTATTCTGTCTCAGTAGTCTCTGCTGGAAATAAAAAATCTCCTTCAATCAGTTACCTAACATGTCAAACTCCTCAAAAGAATAACTAGCTGACCCACATATAAGTACTTAATACATTATCCCAGTGCTCTTCAAAATACTCAGTATAACAGTTTATCTGCTTGTAAGAAATATTTGATTAGTTTACCCCGATTTTGATGTTACCTTCTATATATAAAGCTCTTACTCTGTTTTATATTACTATGCGACGAAAATTTGTTGCTTCGTCACTTCTTTATTGTTTTTCCGGAATCTGTGTGACATACACAGCTAAAAATATTTTATAATCAGTGACATATGAATGATTATGTGTAACAGTAGACCAAATTATACTAACACAAGTACATAAGATAAAAGAAATACAAAATGGTTTACATCCTCTTCATTCTATAAAACCAACATCAACATTTAAGCTCCAACTTACACCTAACAAGACAAAATGACATGGAATGGTACCAATGATATATATTAAAATAACCTGCATAATCTAAGCTGTTATAAAAAATATTCACTTCCTTTATACAAGCTGACAATGAAATACACATACCTATGAAGCAATAATGTATGACTCAACTTCTACATTTTAACAAGTACCAAATTGACATAACAAACCCTCATGATAGTCACGTCATAACTTTCCTAAAAGTGTTCACCACATAATAAAAAAGATGCAAGAAAATTATTCAATAAAGTGCTTAATATTGAAAATATGGTGTAAACCACGAAGTTGCCTGGTCCACAAAGTTTCAGCTTTAGTAACATTGTGATGGGCAATCCAATGATTGCAGAGTGGGCCAATGTAAATCAAAAGAATTTCTGATACTGATTTTTAGCTTTGTGTGATAGTCAGTGTGACCAGACTAACACTTTTTAATCTACCTTGATATTTTTGTTATTGCATTTTTTTTTGCAGTCATTTGCTCTTCTCTGCTATCTGTTTAATATTTGTGACAGAGGTGTCAATAACTTGATGGTGTTTTAAACACGGTGATTTGGAAAAGGATGCAGTTTCTTTAATTATGTCTGGCAGTTGTTTGTTTTTGAGTACCAAATATGTAGAAAGTAAATAGTGTCGTTTGGTAAAGAACTTATAATATCCGAAAAGATTTGAGTATACTTATTCCATTCACTGTGTTTTCTATGACAGTAAGGACTGTATAATTAATCTATTTCCTTCATAATTTTTTCAGCCTGCCTAGAAGATGCATGGTACTGAGAAATAAAGATGGGATTAACTTTTATACACTCCTGGAAATTGAAATAAGAACACCATGAATTCATTGTCCCAGGAAGGGGAAACTTTATTGACACATTCCTGGGGTCAGATACATCACATGATCACACTGACAGAACCACAGGCACATAGACACAGGCAACAGAGCATGCACAATGTCGGCACTAGTACAGTGTATATCCACCTTTCGCAGCAATGCAGGCTGCTATTCTCCCATGGAGACGATCGTAGAGATGCTGGATGTAGTCCTGTGGAACGGCTTGCCATGCCATTTCCACCTGGCGCCTCAGTTGGACCAGCGTTCGAGCTGGACGTGCAGACCGCGTGAGACGACGCTTCATCCAGTCCCAAACATGCTCAATGGGGGACAGATCCGGAGATCTTGCTGGCCAGGGTAGTTGACTTACACCTTCTAGAGCACGTTGGGTGGCACGGGATACATGCGGACAATCATTGTCCTGTTGGAACAGCAAGTTCCCTTGCCGGTCTAGGAATGGTAGAACGATGGGTTCAATGACGGTTTGGATGTACCGTGCACTATTCAGTGTCCCCTCGACGATCACCAGTGGTGTACGGCCGGTGTAGGAGATCGCTCCCCACACCATGATGCCGGGTGTTGGCCCTGTGTGCCTCGGTCGTATGCAGTCCTGATTGTGGCGCTCACCTGCACGGCGCCAAACATGCATACGACCATCATTGGCACCAAGGCAGAAGCGACTCTCATCGCTGAAGACGACACGTCTCCATTCGTCCCTCCATTCACGCCTGTCGCGACACCACTGGAGGCGGGCTGCACGATGTTGGGGCGTGAGCGGAAGACGGCCTAACGTTGTGCGGGACCGTAGCCCAGCTTCATGGAGACGGTTGCGAATGGTCCTTGCCGATACCCCAGGAGCAACAGTGTCCCTAATTTGCTGGGAAGTGGCGGTGCGGTCCCCTACGGCACTGCGTAGGATCCTACGGTCTTGGCGTGCATCCGTGCGTCGCTGCGGTCCGGTCCCAGGTCGACGGGCACGTGCACCTTCCGCCGACCACTGGCGACAACATCGATGTACTGTGGAGACCTCACGCCCCACGTGTTGAGCAATTCGGCGGTACGTCCACCCGGCCTCCCGCATGCCCACTATACGCCCTCGCTCAAAGTCCGTCAACTGTACATACGGTTCACGTCCACGCTGTCGCGGCATGCTACCAGTGTTAGAGACTGCGATGGAGCTCCGTATGCCACGGCAAACTGGCTGACACTGACGGCGGCGGTGCACAAATGCTGCGCAGCTAGCGCCATTCGACGGCCAACACCGCGGTTCCTGGTGTGTCCGCTGTGCCGTGTGTGTGATCATTGCTTGTACAGCCCTCTCGCAGTGTCCGGAGCAAGTATGGTGGGTCTGACACACCGGTGTCAATGTGTTCTTTTTTCCATTTCCAGGAGTGTATTATTCAGAGTATGAATCCAAAGACTAGATCGAAATTGTAGCCCATTATCAAGGATCACTTTTTCAACATGTCCCACTTCTCTTAAGAAATTCTAGGCAAATGCTGTTGGAACAGTTCTGGCAGTCACTTTAAGTAATGGTGTGGATGAAGCAAATTTTGATGTAAGCTCTACAGTGACAAACACGTACGAAAATCTCTGTTTACTGGTGGGTCTGTATAAATCAACAGCTGTTAAGTATGTAATTTTACAGGAATAATTGAAAGTAGTTGAACAAAATGTGAAGTAGTTGTTGTTTTAGCCTTTTGACATAGTTTACATTTAGCCAGAACACGACGAATTCGTTTTTCCATATTGAAAGTGTGTGAAGTCTGGCGAGGTATGTAAAAATATTTCCTTGATTCACAGCATGCATGACTTGGATGAATCTACCATAGAAGCTTGTTGATTCAATACTCAAGACTGCAGTCAAGCCAGGAACTGCTGTCAGGTTTCAATCTTTTCAAACTTTTAAATAGAATGTCATTCCTTACTAGGTAATAGTGTCTAACTGTAGAGTTGTTCTTGTCATGCTGTTGCTGCTTGATGTTTTCCCATATCAGATCTTGGCTTTATTTGTCTTCTTCTTTGGCAATGTCACGTAAAGCTGGAGAAAAGTAATTTTCAAATGCTACTTGGTGTATATGCAATAAACTGAAGGTGGATCACAAAAATCTGTGGATGATTCAGTTTGTATTTCTCCAGGAGATCGTGAAAAGGCGCCAACAATGTCTACGATGTCGTTGTTGTGGTCGTCAGTACAGAGACTGGTTTGATGCAGGTTTCCATGCTACTCTATTCTGTGCAAGCTTCTTCATCTGCCAGTACCTACTGAAACCTACATCCTTCTGAATCTGTTTACTGTATTCATCTCTTGGTCTCCCTCTACGACTTTTATCTTCCACGCTGCCCTCCAATGCTAAATTGATGATCCCTTGATGCCTCAGAATATGTCCTACCAACCGACCCCTTCTTGTAGTCAAGTTGTGCCACAACCTTCACTTCTCCCCAATCCTATTCAATACTTCCTCCTTAGTTATGTGATCTACCCATCCAATCTTCAGCATTCTTCTGTAGCACCACCTTTCGAAAGCTTCTATTCTCTTCTTGTCTAAATTATTTATCGTCCACGTTTCACTTCGATACATGGTTACACTCCATACAAACACTTTCAGAAACGACTTCCTGACACTTAAATCTATACTCGATGTTAACAAATTTCTCTTCTTCAGAAACGCTTTCCTTGATATTGCCAGTCTACATTTTATATCCTCTCTACATCGACCATCATCAGTTATTTTGCTCCCCAAATAGCAAAACTCCTTTACTACTTTAAGTGTCCCATTTCCTAATCTAATTCCCTCAGTATCACCCGACTTAATTCGACTACATTCCATTATCCTCGTTTTGCTTTTGTTGATGTTCATCTTATATCCTCCCTTCAACACACTATCCATTCCATTCAACTGCTCTTCCAAGTCCTTTGCTGTCTCTGACAGAATTACAATGTCATCGGCGAACCTCAACGTTTTTATTTCTTCCCCATGGACTTTAATACCTACTCCGAATTTTTCTTTTGTTTCCTTTACTGCTTGCTCAATATACAGATTGAATAACATCGGGGAGAGGCTACAATCCTGTCTCACTCCCTTCCCAACCACTGCTTCCCTTTCATGTCCCTCGATTCTTATAACTGCCATCTGGATTCTGTACAAATTGTAAATAGCTTTTCGCTCCCTGTATTTTACCCCTGCCACCTTCAAAATTTGAAAGAGAGTATTCCAGTCAACATTGTCAAAAGCTTTCTCTAAGTCTACAAATGCTAGAAACGTAGGTTTGCCTTTCCTTAATCTAGCTTCTAAGATAAGCCATAGGGTCAGTATTGCCTCACGTGTTCCCATATTTCTACGGAATTCAAACTGATCTTCCCAGAGGTCAGCTTCTACTAGTTTTTCCATTGGTATGTAAAGAATTCGCGTTAGTATTTTGCAGCTATGAGTTATTAAACTGATAGTTCGGTAATTTTCACATCTGTCAACACCTGCTTTCTTTGGGATTGGAATTATTATATTCTTCTTGAAGTCTGAGGGTATTTCGCCTGTCTCATACATCTTGCTCACCAGATGGTAGAGTTTTGTCAGGACTGGCTCTCCCTAGGCTGTTAGTAGTTCTAATGGAATGTTGTCTACTCCCGGGGCTTTGTTTCGACTCAGGTCTTTCAGTGCTCTGCCAAACTCTTCACGCAGTATCATATCTCCCATTTCATCTTCATCTACATCCTCTTCCATTTCCAAAATATTGTCCTCAAGTACATCGATCTTGTATAGACCCTCTATATACTCCCTCCACCTTTCTGCTTTCCCTTCTTTGCTTAGAAATGGGTTTCCATCTGAGCTCTTGATATTCATACAAGTGGTTCTCTTTTCTCCAAAGGTCTCTTTAATTTCCCTGTAGGCAGTATCTATCTTAACCCTAGTGAGATAAGCCTCTACGTCCTTACATTTGTCCTCCAGTCATCCCTGCTTAGCCATTTTGCACTTCCTGTCGATCTCATTTTTGAGACGTTTGTATTCCTTTTTCGCATGCTTCATTTACTGCATTTTTATATTTTCTCCTTTCATCAGTTAAATTCAGTATTTCTTCTGTTACCCAAGGATTTCTACTAGCCCTCGTCTTTTTACCTACTTGATCCTCTGCTTCCTTCACTACTTCATCCCTCCAAGCTACCCCTTCTTCTTCTACTGTATTTCTTTCCCCCATTCTTGTCAATTGTTCCCTTATGCTCTCCCTGAAACTCTGTACAATCTCTGGTTCTTTCAGTTTATCCAGGTCCTATCTCCTTAAATTCCCACCTTTTTGCAGTTTCTTCAGTTTTAGTCTACAATTCATAACCAATAGATTGTGGTCAGAGTCCACATCTGCCCCTGGAAATGTCTTACAATTTAAAACCTGGTTCCTAAATCTCTGTCTTACCATTATATAATCTATCTGAAACCTGTCAGTATCTCCAGGCTTCTTCCATGTATACAGCCTTCTTTTATGATTCTAGAACCAAGTGATAGCTATGATTAAGTTGTGCTCTGTGCAAAATTCTACCAGGCAGCTTCCTCTTTCGTTTCTTACCCCCGATCCATACTCACCTACTACGTTTCCTTATCTCCCTTTTCCTACTACCGAATTCCAGTCACCCATGACTATTAAATCCTCGTCTCCCTTCACTATCTGAATAATTTCTTTTATTTCATCATACATTTCTTCAATTTCTTCATCATCTGCAGAGCTAGTTGGCATATAAACTTGTACTACTGTGGTAGGCGTGGGCTTCGTATCTATCTTGGCCACAATAATGCGTTCACTATGCTGTTTGTAGTAGCTTACCCGCATTCCTATTTTCCTATTCATTATTAAACCTACTCCTGCATTACCCCTATTTGATTTTGTGTTTATAACCCTGTAGTCACCTGACCAGAAGTCTTGTTCATCCTGCCACCGAACTTCACTAATTCCCACTACATCTAACTTTAACTTATCCATTTCTCTTTTTAAGTTTTCTAACCTACCTGCCCGATTAAGGGATCTGACATTCCACGCTCCGATCCGTAGAACGCCAGTGTTCTTTCTCCTGATAATGACATCCTCTTGAGTAGTCCCCGCCCGGAGATCCGAATGGGGGAGTATTTTACCTCCGGAATATTTTACCCAAGAGGACGCCATCATCATTTAACCATACAGTATCGGGAAAAATTACGGCTGTAATTTCCCCTTGCTTTCAGCCGTTCGCAGTACCAGCACAGCAAGGCCGTTTTGGTTAGTGTTACAAGGCCAGATCAGTCAGTCACCCAGACTGTTGCCCCTGCAACTACTGAAAAGGCTGCTGCCCCTCTTCAGGAACCACACGTTTGTCTGGCCTCTCAACAGATACCCCTCCGTTGTGGTTGCACCTACGGTACGGCTATCTGTATCGCTGAGGCTGTCTACGATAGTAAAGCTAAATTCTTGCAAATTCAATACCTATATCGCCACACGATAGTGGGGAAGTTTGGCAGTCATCAGCACGGAGGTCTGTGCGAACTTTGGTGTGTTTTCCAAATAAAAAAAATATCGAAACTTAATAAATGCCCAAACAGCTGCTAATGTCTCTAGATCAGAGATCAAATAATTATACTCTGAAGAGGATAGAACATGACTAGCAAATGCAATATTTTTTTGGAACTATTACACTGTTTTCCTCATTTTCCTGAAATTTGTATGTATCAAGAGGTGTCCTAGAAGTGTCAGCAATTATACAGGAAGCACAAGAAAAGTCAGGATGAAAAAGTAAAAGGGGCATATAGTAAAACCTGTTCCAATGTATCAAATTCTGTCCGTGCCTGATCGTGTCAAGACCAGTTGGTGTTTTCGCCACTTAAGTGATATAATCACAGAGTGTCAAGAGCCTTGTAAAGAATGAAGCGATGAAAGACATTTATGAAACTTAAGAAATTTGTGACTCGGCGTTTTGTTGCTGGAATTGTAACATCACGAATGGCCTGAAGTTTGTCTGGACTGGGTTGGGTGCCAGAAGCTGAAATAATGTATCCTAAAAAATTAGTAGAATATTTACCAAATTTGGAGTTATTTAAGTCGGCAGGGATTCCATTATTCTAAAAGGCTTCTAACAAAGAGTTAAAAGTGCTGTTGTGCTGGTATCAAGTTTTCTCTGCTTAGGTAGTAATTCTGTTCCTTAAATCTATCAGGAGAATGGAATTCAGACCTGTGTTAAAAGCTGCTGGTAGAACATTGAAACCAACAAGTAGTCTGCAAAATTAGTAATAAATTCTATAGTATAAAAAGCCTGTTTATTTACGATAATTTGGACGTAAACTGTATTTCAAGTCAAGAACGAAAAATATGGTAACATCATGAAATTTCTGGAGTAATTCACTCAACGTTAGAAATTCTGAGAGAGCTATCTTTTATCAGTCAACGTTGTAAGGACTAGCTGCAATGTCAGTGATTCCTTACTGGAGCATATATTCAGTTTCCTGTTTAATCTTTTCTCTATAAATGTAAGGAATGATGTTGTGCCTGGCTACAAAAGCATTATGGGGTTTCACCTGAGACTCATTAACAAATCCACGATTAGTTCCAGGAACATCGTCGAAAACGTGAACATGAGTATGAAGAATCTGCTGTAGCTGTTGCTTATCTCAGTGGGAGCTGCTACACAGCTGTCTATTTAAACCCGTATTGCCTGAGAAATTCCTAAGTCCTATTCGTCATCGCTATTCAGGGAAGGGAAATCTACATTATTGTGGTGTAATGTGCATCAGTTCATGTTTTATCTGTTCATATCTTGTTGTGCCATTGAAAAGCTATGCTCAAAGTGATTGGTTGTTATGTAGCGAAATGCATGAACTGTTGAAATCAAGGACAGCTTTATATCTCTTCAAGAAGTCCGTACTAAGAACTGCTTCTGTCGTAATTAAAGGAACATTAAAAAAGTTTGCAAAAAAACTTGTACAACTGTGAATTCCAACTGCGTTTGCATTTTGACATCAAATCCTTTTCCTGAAACAGCACCTATAACTTTAGTTCTTTGCAAGGTGTTGAGTTGGACAAGCTCTAGCAGAACTAAATTTGGTAAAAGCTGAATCACTGACTACTGTGATGGGAGAAACTGAGTCTAGAACTGTGTTTAAAGTATTCTTCCTTTTTGACTACTGATAACTCGATGGTAAATGTGTTTGTGGTTTTTCGTTTTCGTGTAACAGCGCATCCCTGACGTCTTCTAGACAAGATTATATTTTCAGTATTGTTGTGAGAATGAGTAGTATATTGTGTTGTCTGAACGTGGGCGTATTCCGGACTTTAGGCTACTAGTCACTGTTGTCTCCCGCCGTTGCATCTCTGTGTATTGGCGGATGAAACTTATTTATTTATACTGATCTTTGTGGTTCCTAAATATTGTAAATATGTTGCTGTGGGCGATTGTCTGACCCATTCAATGAAAAGTTCTGCTGATTTCTGAAATTGTCCCTTCTCGGGGTGTCATGTCTCCTGTTTCATATTTGTTATTATAATTTTATTGCCTTTGATCGTAATGATTTTGATGGTATGGCTACTGTCTATGAGTGTGTAGATTGCTGTTTCTCTGTACATAATTGTGGCCAGAAGTATTAGGCTTAGAGTACGACTGTGACCAAGAAAGTTTATTTGAAGGATTGTTCATGTTACCTGGTGCATTGTATGATTGCTGCTTGTTACGGTACAAGTTCGGATTCTGTTTGTGGTTGCTCTGTCGTGGTCTGTTAAAATTCTCGTTTCCCTGATAAAGATTTTCATTTTGTCTTTTATAACCATATCGACTGTCTCTGTTGCCATGAAATGATCGTGACTCTCCTGTATTACGTCCGTCATAATAATTGTCTTTATTGCGCGAAAAATTACTGCTTTTGTAAGAATTGTTAAATTCATCAGTTTCGAGAAGTTGTAAAACATCGAGAAAAGCTATTATGTTGTTCTTCTGGTGTCCTGTTACTAATTATATGTGTAATGATCTGGTAAGTTCTGAAATGCATAGGTGTATTAACGCAGATGGGTTGTATGGTTCTATTAGATACTGGTTTTGTCGTACTATGTGTTCAAGAAATTGAGTTAAGTTGCAAACTGTGAGTTTCCAAAATTTGGTAGGCTGACAAGTCTGTCGCTGACACCACCCTGTGTTGTTTCAGACCAGTAAGCGGCAAGAAATGCAATCTGAAAATCTTTTAATGAGTAACATTTGTACTGGTCATTATGATTCCGAATTATTGGAAATACGTTGCTGTTGACGGAAGCGACCGTCGGCCCCATTCAGTGAAAAGTTCTGTTGATTTCTAAAATTACTGGTTCCCCTTCTAAAAAGCTGCAAACAAATTCTAATTTATGTATGACTGGCCAAGTAGGTAGTAAAATAAATTGAATTGCTGGATCCACTCTAAAAGATGTAAATCGTTAGCACTACTGCGAAAGACTGAACTTTCTTATTAACAAAAAATGTTTCTAGTCAAAACTGTCGTGTCTCAAGTATTACTAAACTTGTGTCTGCTAAAATATGTGTGCGAATTCTCACGTTCATAAGCAAAGTGTTTGTCTCGTGTAAGTCGATCTAAACGATGTTCTTGCACATATTCCTGTTCGCGTCCGTGATGACTATCCATGTAATCAGTGTAAACTATTCAGGTGTCAGTATCTTCTCAATCTCAGCGAGATGAATGTGTGACTTACGTACTTCCTGTTTGTTTTGTTTGTTAATTTCCGTTAGACCTTTCTTGAAGCGTTCTAGCGATCAGAATTTTTCCGTATCAGTAAAATGTATTTGCTGTGTACCATCACAGTGATCGTCCGCGTGTAACTAGATTTGCGTAATTTTGCTTGAAAGATCCTTTGAGCACGTCGAAATCTACTTTCATACTTTTCTGCTTCTAAATATTATGATTGTTTCGAATGTTTTTGTGATTTCCATTGCAATTTCATAAGCGCCGCGCTAGGAACTACGTTGTTAATCTTTAAAATAGTTAAAGCCTTTTCATTATCTTCTCAATCTCAGCGAGATGAATGTGTGACCTATGTACTTCATGTCCGTGTTGTTTGTTAATTCCCGCTAGCCCTTTCTAGAAGCGTTCTATCGGTCAGAATTTTTCCGTATCAGTAAAATGTATTGGCTATGTACCATCACAGTGATTGTCTGCGTGTAACTCGATTTGCGTAACTTTGCTTGAAAGATCCTTTCAGCATGTCGAATTCTGCTTTCATACCAAGGACAGCATTCTTTGTTTCTGCTTCTAAATATTGTGATTGTTTCGAATGTTTTGCAATTTCGTAACCGCCGCGCTAGGAACTACGTTGTTAATCTTTAAAATAGTTAAAGCCTTATCTTTGCGACATTTGTTTGCGATTCATTTTCATTTTTGTCAACCTCAGTCGCTCTTTGAGAAAACTCTTGTTCTAACCGTACTTTGTAGCTGCAGTTTCTTCGATCCTTGTAGGAAAATTCTCTAACTCTGCTTTAGTTAAATTCTCTTCCAGTAAATTGGTGTTTTGTTTTTGTTTCGAGACCAAGTGATCTGCTAATATTCTGTTGTTTTCTTGTACTAACTGTTGAAGCAGAGGTCCAAGGTCATTATTCTACACAGAATTCGTAATATTCGTTGGATGATGAACCGACTGTTTTCTGTGTTTGCAGTAATGTCTGCAGTTTCTGAAAAATTGGCATCGTCCGTGTAGTGTTATTGTCTCACTGAGTGAAATCTACGACATTTAATCTAGAATCTTGGATTTCATCATTGAAAGAAATATTTCTGTTAACAAAAATGTTGCTATCTGTGTTCTGTGGAGAGTCTGTATAAATCGTAGTCTGACCTTCCAGGAGGGAACAGCAGCATCACTCATTCTTCTGTCAGAATGAGATTCTATGTTATCGACAGCTGAATCATCTGAAATGAAAGTAATATTATCTACAAGGGTAGTCCCAAAAGTAAGGTCTCCTATTTTTTTTAAGTTCAGAGACCTGTTTATTTCTACAATGGTTTACATCGGTTTACAGCTTGAACATTTAGATATTTTTCGACATAATCACCATTTCTGTCGATGCATTTTTGTAGACGCTGTGGTAGTTTTCGTATGCCCATGTCATACCAGCTCGCCGTCATGCTGTTCAGAAAGTTATGAACCTCTTCTTTCACCTCGTCGTCGGAGCTGAATCGCTTTCCGGCCAAATGTTGTTTTAACTTAGGGAACAGGTGATAGTCACTGGGCGCCAAATCAGGACTATAGGGTGGGTGGGTGATTATGTTCCACTGAAACTGTTGTAGGAGAGCAACGATTTGCCGAGCGATGTGTGGGCGAATGTTGTCATGCAGAATGTACGCCCTTGCTCAACATTCCTCTTCTCCGGTTTTTTCAGAGTCTCACAGTACCTGTCAACGTTAATTGTTGTCCCAGTGGATATAAAGTCGACCAACAATACCCCTTACCGATCCCAACCAACGACTGACATGACTTTACCGGCAGACTGTGTTCGTTTGAATTTCCGTGGCTTTGGCGAAGAAGGATGCCGCCACTGGTGTGATTGTTGCTTGGTCTAAGATGTAAAGTGGTATGCGCAGGTTTCGTCACCCATGACAATTGAGTCCAGAAAGTTGTCCTGTTCGGCTGCAAGGCGGTGAAGAAATGTGCGGGAAGCATGAACTCGTTGTCACATGTGGTCCTCAGTCAACACGCGTGGCACCCATCTTCCGCACACCTTCCGGTAGTTCAATGTTTCCGTTAAAATCCTGTGCTTCGGGAAACCTCAGGAGCGAACGTGCAGAGGTCATCCAGGGTGATCCGCCGATCTTCACGCATGCTTTGCTCAACCTTCAACACTGTCTCCCCAGAAATTGACGGCCTCCCGCTCCTTTGTTCGTCGTGAATTTCGGTCCGACCAGCCGCAAACTCTCTACACCACTTACGAACATTTTTGACATCCATCCACGTCTCACCAAACACTTCCATCAATTGGCGATGGATTTCAATCGGAGCAGTGCCCTTTGCGTTCAAAAACCGAATAACTGCGCGGTAACATCCAACGGGAGCTCCATTCTCAACGGCTGCCAAGACAAGCCTGAGTGCCTCAGTGCGGCGTGCGCATGTTTACACACAGCGCGTGAAGCACTCTTCATAACAGTGTGACCAACTGCCACACAGAGTTCTGTACTTATAAGAAATTGGAGACCTTAGTTTTGGGATTACCCTCGTATCAAATTTTGGTTATTGTTCTTCTGTGTGATGTAAGTGCTTCGCGACTTTCTATACCATGTAAAGTGCTGCATAATAGTGACAATAACAAAATAATTTAGAGCAAATAAAGGAAATGCAAAATCTATCCCAGTAAGCTGAAAAGAAATACAAGTGGTTAGGAAATGGCACAGGGGCAAAGCAAATTATAAAGAAATGGTAGACGACAGCAGGGTACTTAATTTTTGACAAGCAAAAATTCACAGAAATTCCCCGAAGCCAT
This sequence comes from Schistocerca piceifrons, assembly GCF_021461385.2. Lineage (NCBI taxonomy): Eukaryota > Metazoa > Arthropoda > Insecta > Orthoptera > Acrididae > Schistocerca > Schistocerca piceifrons. The sequence goes on from NC_060138.1 coordinate 923,196,499, forward strand.
ATTCTTGCAGGAAAGTCGAGAAGTGGAAGTTATCTTAATCTGGTTGCTTTACCTCTCAACTGTCTCCTTCTTAAGGTATAGTTTCTTTATGAATATAAGTGGTTGCATAACAAAAAATTCCATTCATTGAAAATAAATGTGGCATAAGCTAACTTCACTTTCACAGTTAACAACTAAATCTATCTGCGAAAATGAGAAGCAAATCTGAATGTGAGAATGTAAATGAAATATGGCCTGTCTGAACCCACACTCTCCGTTAAAGGAAATTAACTCTGAACTTTAATGAGAATAATTGAACTGAACATTGTTAATTGATCTTGTGAAATTGAAATCTAATATCTCCTATATTTGCCTTACCTGTGTCGCAATGGAAAATGTCGTGCAACTGCTGTCGTAGCAAAAGAAGAAAACATACATCTCAAAATTTCTCAGCTGCTGCTGACTATAGAGAATCACGGTTGTGCAACGCGATCTTTTAAATAGATGCAACGCAAGCTAAATTCTCATAAAACTTATCTCTCATAAAAAATAATGCGTAGCAGGCAATGGGAAGAGGATCATGACTTTGAATTGTATGAGATACTCCCTAAACAAAAATTTTTCTCAAGAAACGCTATAAAAAAATTTATCACGATATATTTCTTGACACTATTTCATTTACAGAAGTCACCATTGAAGGCTTAGCAAACAAAAAAATTTTCCATTAAAAATTACAATTACGTAAGATCAGCACTGCAGAAATACAAAAATGTAACTCAACATGAAAATTTGTTCTAACACAAAAGTTTTCACACTAATGATTAAATTCCTCTTGTCTTTTCATATCCATTAACACTGACTATTACAAAACTTTATAAAAATAGCAAGTAATTCCTGACTTGGATGCCTGTGTTGAGCCAAGAATGCCTAACTAAATGTTGTCGTAATTACGTAAAATATATTCATTCGTTACTTTAAATCCCACTCTTCTCAAAATAATACGTGGGTTATTCAGAAAGTTAGGTCCGATTGGTCGCGAAATGGAAACTACAATGAACATCCGACGAAACGTTGCGTAGATGTGTGGGACAAGGTCCCTGCCGTCCCTGTGGCCGAGCGGTTCTAGGCGCTTCAGTCCGGGAGCCCGGAACCGCGCGACCGCTACGGTCGTAGGTTCGAATGCTGCCTCGGGCATGGATGTGTGTGATGTGCTTAGGTTAGTTAGGTTTAAGTAGTTCTAAGTCTAGGGGACTGATGACCTCGGATGTTAAGTTCCATATTGCTTAGAGCCATTTGAACCATTTCGAACATTGTCCCTAGTGCGCTCGTCCATAGCGCCAAGTAGCTCTTTTCAATCTGAGCGTACAGTGAGCAAGTATGGGTGCCTGGAAAATAGTGTCCCCCACTAAGTACGAGTGGCTGTGAGGGATATGGCCTGATGTAATGTATCCCACACAACGTAACTGTCATGCATCTCCTTCTTCGTGACAGTTCTCGTCCGCCCAATGCACAGGGACAATGAGAGCGCTCCTGCAACGCATTCGATAGGAGCAGTTTCATCACCGACCATACAGCCCAGACTCGGCTCCCTCTGATTTTCGTCTCTGTTCACATGTATACCGCTGGTTATGAAGACATCATTTTGGCACAGACAACAAGCTACAGATCAGCAGAGAGAATTGGCGGGTAGCACATGGGGTTGCTTTCTATGACGAGGGTACTGGAAAATTGGTACAATGCTACGCCAAATGCCCCAGTCGGAATGGCGACTATGTAGAGAAGTAGCTGGAAGATGTATCTAACTGATGAAAATAAAACATTTTTGATTTTCACTGTGATTTCCATTTCGCGACCGATCTGACATTACTTTCCGAAAAACCCTCGTATGTATCTTGGTCGATCCATCTCATTCCACGCATAGCGCTAATATTCCTTTTGTGATAATAATATCTTCCATCATATCAGTAAAATAATTCCCAAAAGCCCATGTTCAGCGTTCTTCCTGTACAAGCTCGCTGCCACGACACCCTGCTACAACTTCCTACCTCCCTCCCTCACGATCAACACTAAACACCTGTGCATCTTCACAGAGCAAAGATGACCTAACTAATCTCCGGTCAGTGCAACATCTCTGACGAGGATGCGCGTTTACAACTAAATGATACAAGTATTATATGCGCGTCGTAAGACATCAAAAAAATTACTATAAGCTTATATACGTACTTCCTTCAAGTGTATTCATTAATAAATTCTTCAGTAAGGTCTCTTTGTTACTCTGCATGCACTCAGAAAAGAGCAGTGCATGGCACAATCGGTCGTGTTGATCGTTGTGCGATAATAGTACTTTTTTTTTTCCTTGCAATAAGTATAGGTATTTGTAGGTGTGCTCGCGCGTGTGTGCGTACGGGGAGCTCCCAAGTGCTCAACATCGAGTTCATTTGCTTCCTTGCTGAAGTACTTTGAGACAAACGTGATTAAAGGCAGACTGTGTGCACAAGTATTTCATCTTGACTTGAATGAAATATACCTTTTTATTAATAAATAATAAAAACAAATTCTTTTCTGTCTGTTTCATGTGAAGTATCAGATTACTAGCATCTCATCTCCTAACGAGTGAGGTGATGCAGGGGTTAGCATACTGGACTCGCACACGGGAGGACGACGGCTCAAATCCACATCCAGGCATCCATATTTAGGCTTTCTGTGATTTCCATAAATCGCTCCACACAAATGCTGGGAAGGTTCTTCCGAATGTGCACGGCTGGTTTCAGTCCGCATTCTTGAAAACTTCAAGCTTGTGCTCCATCTCTAATGACCTCGATGTCGACGGGAAGTTAAACCCCATTTTCCTTCCTTCTTTCTCATCTCCTATGGACTACGTTGCTCCTTTCCATCGTAAACTGAGAAAGTGCTTTGATTAAGTAGCTACTGCCCATTCTTTTCTAGCACTCCCTATTTTGACAGACTATTGTTTACTTACATCTTTAACTTCCGAACGTTAAGCTGAGAACTGTTTTCGATTCGACGCGGAGAGAAACTGGCTTTCGATACCCTACCAGTGCTGTTGCAAGATGATAGAAGAGACTTCGAGCGTCGGGCTAATTGCACTGTACGCTCAGGGCTTCCACCTCCGAGGCCGACGTCGTAAATGCTTCACTAGAATTTGCACTTCTATGGGAGGGCACTGGCATGGCGAAGTCTTGATCACCACATCATGCTCTAAAGTTTGAGGCAGGGATGGTTCAAGATTGAGCGGGGCATAGCACAGATGAACTTGGGGGCGAGCCCCTGTTTGGCAATACATGCTTATATTTTTAAACGTATTATTTTAATTCCGTATGATATATGAAGGCAACGTCTACTAAAATTTTATTTCACTAATTTAAGCAGCTTGATTTTTGAATTGCCTCTCAGTAGCATAAACAATTATCAGTCAAAAAATGACTCTTACTGCCTCCATTTAGATAGCAAGAAAATATCGTAAGATTTGATTGAAATGTTTTGAGCATAACCTAGGCCACGAACTGAAACTGGTCAAGTGACTTGGAAGCTCTTAATGTGTTTTTCACTAAACAGAAAAGTTTGTTAGGTACGTGTGTCATATATCATTTAAACTTTTTTCTATCGAAAGGATGTGCTGTAACGCAGCAAGTTATTTCGACATAACATTCGTTGCAGTAAAGCACGCAACCGTCTAGTACGGTGGCTACAGGACGGCTATGTTTTTCTTTTTTTTCCGATGACGCTGCCTGCCGTGTGCCGTGAGAACTGCATAGCGTAACATTCAGTCGATATGAAGATTCATACCCTCTACGAATCTAAATAATCCATATTAATTATTATCCGATTTTGTTCAAATTTGGTACACAGCTTTTTGTTGTTAGTGGAATAATGCTGTCAAAATTTCAGATTTTTATTTATTATAGTTCCGGAGATAAAGAGAATTACCTAAAAGTCCTCAAAAATACGCTTTAAAAAAAACCAAGTTAGGAACAATAACAGATTGACGTTCATTATCATTTGAAGCCATTACAAAGTTGTCAGTGCATAAAAATCAATTAATTTGAATTTTCTTTTTAAAACTTTAGTCATTTAGCAATACGTAATACAAAAATCGGTCAAGTTTATTATTTGATTACATTTTGTTGTGTAAGTACGTGAGAATGATTGAGAGAGTGTATGTGGGACATTTAATATTTCATTTTACGTAAGACCTTGCACAATCAATAGTGAGAAAGTTATGTTCCAACCACGATTCAGGTGACGTGTCTGTGTGAGCATGCTTTTGTATAAAAGCAGCCAGAATGGAAGTTAGAGGCGGAATAAGTGTATTTATCAATTTGAAGAATATTTTGCACTTTGCCTATTTTGATTAAACATAATACAAGAAATTGAAGTTTAGCTGACATTAATTACTATCAGATTAGTGACTGGATAAGGTAAGATTTGTCGCGAGAATGATCAGGAAGGAACATTCTGATTGGTCGTTTAGATCAACGGCCAATCAGAATTAAGCTGTTCCCGCTCGAATGGAGAAGTGGGCAGAGAGGAGAGTACATCGAGCGACTCGCTTGCTAGCCGGCCTACGGATAACACGTTGTTAGATCGCTCCTTAAAAATACCCTGTAAGATGAGGAAATAGTGAGCTAATTTCGGTTCGAACTTATCATGACTGAAGCTACTGGAGTTACGAACATTTTAATGAAAGTTTGGTGATTCTAAGTTAAATAGTTTGGGAGATATGGGCGTGTGAACTTTCTGGTCGTAGTAACAACTCCGCATGGCGTGTTTCGTGCTCTGTACAGAATATTTTGGCGAGTAGTTTTTACGAAGAAGACGAGTGAAATGACCTAATGTTTAACTCACGAATAGTTGTGTGTCTGTGACTGGCAGAACGTGAAAATTAGTCGTGTCGGACTTGCTAAAATTCTGGCTGCTTTTCGAGTGAATATTTGTTATACAGACAGTAAACTTCCATTGATAACGTTTCACCATATTAAATACGGACTTGATAGTCATTTCATGTGTTTCAGTATAAATAAAAAAACAGAGTTAATCTAATTTTAAACGCTATTCTGTAAGTAGACTGAATATCCCGAACGCCCGAATTTTTAATCATGAACTTTCAGGAACTGAATTTCAACCAGAGTTACACAGCCTCTGCGTGGTAGGTATTAGTGGTTTCATCAACGCTGCTTTACACTGCCTAGCAACTGCTACAACAGAGTGAAGGGACATCGGCTAGAATCCTATCGAGGTAGGTGCATCGAACGATAGCGTTAACAACAACGCAGACGACCGACCGCGCCCCGCCTCAGTGCAACGAGACAGTTTACCGGATACGCTTACATGATTAGTTTAAGTGGATGGCTACATGCTGCCCATCCACAAATTATAAATGGAACACCAAATTTAACGTTAATCAACAAATTTTTCAGTCCTATTAATGGAACTCTACACGCTTATAGCTAGATTTTCTTCGCTTTACCAGTTTTTTAAAAAAATTCGTCTATTAAACAGGACTTATCCAGAAGAAATGATTCTACACTACATTTAAAACTTGCTTTACTACTTATTAGACATTCTATGCTATTGTACAAGTGGTAAAAATTGTTGATACATATTAATTACTTTCTGAGACACTGGCAGCTTTAATAATGGTTAATAAAGGTTACATTTTCACCTAGTGTAGTATGTGCTGTCATTGCTCCTCTTCTGAAACTGTGATATTCTACTTATGACGATTTTCATTAGCTAACTAGGTGAGTGCCCTGCGTTGCCCAGGTATGCATTGATTCCAATCTTCTATTAATTCATCTCCTCCTTCTTCCTCTTTCTGTCCATCTCCACCTCTCCCGTCTCTGTCCACATCCTCCGCCCACTCTCTCTGTCCATCTGATCCTCCTCCCTCTGTCCATCTCCTCCTCTCCCCTCTGTCAGTCTCCTCCTCCCCCTCTATATCCATCTCCTCCTTTCTTGTTTCTTTGACCATATCGTTCGCTCTCTTCTCTCTATCTACGCCTCTTCTTTCCTTTCTCTGTCCATCTGTTCGTCCGCTCTCTGTCCATCTGTTCCTTTCCCCTCTGTCCATCTCTGCCTCCCCTCTTCTTGTCAGTCTTCTCCCACATCATCTCTATATCCATCTCCTCCTCCCCCGCTCACTGTCCATCTCCTCTTCTCACCTATCTTTGTCCACCACGTCCTTACCCCTGTCGCTGTCCATTTCCTCCTCCTCCTCCCACTGTCCACCTTTTCTTTCCTTTCTCTGTCCATCTCCTTCTCTCCCCCCCCCCCCCCACGCTTTCTCCATCTCCTCCTCTTCCCTTTGTCCATTTCCCCATCATCTTCTCTCTGTCCATCACTTCCTTCTCCCATATCGAAAATCCGCCTACCCCATACTCTCCCTGTCATCATTCCTACCCCAATAGGACGTTACTAGTTGTTGTCGTCAATGTATTCCTTCACAGATAGTAAGCAGTGCTTGTACTAAGATTAGCTGACATCGATCCATGAGTTTAGCGGAGCTTTTTACCTGTGACACACACGCCACATGTGTTTCACATATACTCGTATTTGACGTATTTCATACATATTTGTAAACGCAGTTCAGCTATATCTGCAGTGAGTTTTGTATTGTCAGCAAAATGAATTGCGAATAGATTTAGTAGCAAATAAGTAATAAATTTAAAAGTCATGAATGATGTGGCAGTTTTTCATCCATTTCAGTGTTTATAACGTCATGCATCTTGAACTATTTGTCACACAATGCTATAATTTTGCGGTACATTCAATTGTAAAGGTAAATGTTATCTGTGAAATGTGTCGCAACCACAGTTAGTAGTAATGAAGCAATAAATTAAAATATGACTGATGCGCAGTTTTAGCGCATGACCAGCAAAAATGTAGTAAACAATAACCTTTTTTCTTTCTTCATTTTGTAGGGGTTGTCAGCGAGATAAAGTTTCGTAAAGATTCGAAATTATGTCTTAAGCTTGTTGCAAGTCACTAAGTGCTTTTTATCTCAAATACTGGATGAATAAAATCTATGCATTCTCTCATCGTGGGCTTCTTTTTAACCCCCACACCCACTCCCTTGATATGTAGGTGCCTCTTAGCGCCACAGCGATTCTTTCCAGAGACTTAGTGATATGTGTGCCAAATTAAGTTCAAATCGAGCCAGTGGTTTAGGAGGAGATATGCAACATACAAAAATGCATAATTTTTATAATTTATGCATGGATATGTCTGTTAGAAACAGTGGCCAGAAACAGTGTGAAGAGCTTGTTAGAGTGTTACAGGGTAGGTTGTCTGGAGAAGCTTTATTAAAAAAATTCCATACATTGCACCATTACCGAGATAATTAGAACTGAAATTATCCAATCAGGCTATTGCTCACGCAGATTCAAGTGGCTGGCCATATTCAATTAGCATCAGTTGTTCTCATAGCATAGATAACAATGTACGAGACTCCTCAGCCTTTGGCTTGGGTTCCATGCTTGCTACCACCATGTGTCCAATTCTTGTATCGCTCTCTTGTTCAGTTTTAGGAAATCAAACGAAGAGCTCGTTTGGTGAAAACATGTTTTGGGAGGTACTTGAATTTTTGCATGCAGAAACCATACTGGCTAATTTCAGTTCTAATGAACTCAGAAATGTTGCAACGTATAGACTTTTTTAACAGTTGCTTCTTAAGACAACCTACCCTGCAACTTCCTTATAAGCTTTTCATTCTGTTTCTTACCACCCTCTACATATATAGCAGAGTGTATCTGTGTATGTCCAGGCTACCACCTCCCACCCCCTAAGCTCTGGATCGATTTCAGTCAAGTTTGGCAGAGAAACAGCAGGTTTCACAAGTATCAGCAATGTGGTATTTATAACCTCATAGGTCCAACAGGAGCAGAGATAAAGGCAAAAATGTGTGTTTTCCATCCCCTGACACACAGGCTGCCTGCACGACAGATATGTTGATAGAGCACACGTTTATTAAATTCCTTTCTTGTTTTGGTCCCTACTAACACCTCCAAAAGTCACCTATAATCTCAGCAACATCAGTACCAGCACATGAATTACACTGTCAGAGGTTTCAGAACGATTTTCGCTTGTAATTTTCGACTCGGTCGGTTTCGCACCAGGGTCCCTTAACTCAAATTGATACATTTATCCTTCTCCATGATTCCTAAAAGTTTGTAGCATCATCAGGAAATCACCCCGTACATGGTTTGCGTGATGATGAGTAATGAAAGCATAGGAAAAAAGAGGTTAATTGGTGTTTTGGTAGATGTGTATAATACACTGAAGTAGTGATTTTATCTCGCACGCTAATGAATAGTAATGGTCTGCCAGGTACCAGAATCGTGATAACTCCACAGTCACGTTTCGACAGGCACCTCCGCGTCGCCGACTGGACGCAGACGCACAGTCTCCAGCCAGCAGCCAGCAAAGAGCAGCGTCTTTCCGACTATCGCCCGGAGATGACTCATCAGCCTCGAGCAGTCGTCTTTCCAACAATAATTGCCGGAGAACGGCACCAGGGACTACCTTGGGTGGGGGCCCGGTGGCAGCGGTAATTGCTTATATATACAAGGTCCTCGGAGGTGTGTCGTAGCACGCACAGTGAGCATCCGGCACATCAGATCGCCCGCCGCTGTCGGTAGAGAGGATAGCGACGATGTGTGACTACTTCTTAGAGCGGGCGCAAGTCAGCGTAGCCGCAGTCTCCGCCTAGGCGCCGCCGCTGAAAGCTTCTCCCGGTGAGTGCATCTGCCTACCGCTAAACACATTCCTTATCGCGCTCTGTTCCTACACAAGCAAATCTGTGACTGAATTCAGTTCTTAATGGGATGAAATGGACAGATGTGACGGTAATTTCTGGGGTAACCCGAGGGGATGTTACTCGCTCATTTACAATACACAACGTGTTCAGAAAAAGTGTGAATAGCTTCTAAGCGAGTTGCACGCAAGATTATGGTGAGAAAAAATGGTTAAGAAATAAAATTCGATACGTCGAGCAATTTCACAGTTGATTAGGATTGAAATTAGTCACTCAAGCCGTACCGCGCGCAAATTCAAGCAGCCTGCCTGGGATGGTCTCGCCAAGCGTGTTCTTCGTTCGGTAGAGAAATACAAAAATTTGGCTTGGGGCGGGAGTAAGGATCGAAACCGAGCAAAAAGTTGAGCAGTCTCGTCGCTATCATCTAGGCTACGAAAAAAATTGAAATTACCCGCGAAATGGCCTGACCGGGTAACTTCAATGCTAATTAACTCGGAAACGAAAAATGTTCAAATGTGTGTGAAATTTTATGGGACTTAACTGCTAAGGCCATCAGTCCCTAAGCTTACACACTACTTAATCTAATTTATCCTAAGGACAAACACACACAGCCATGCCCGAGGGAGGACTCGAACCTCCGCCGGCACCAGCGGCACAGTCCATGACTGCAGCGCCTAAGACCGCTCTGCTAATCCCGCGCGGCAACTCGGAAACGGCGCAACGTATCGAATTGTTTTCTTAACAGTTATTTCTTTCCGCAACCTAACCTGCAACGCCCTTACAAGCTTCTGAGACTGATTCTGACCTCGTATATACAGGGTGATTTTATTAACGTTTAAAAGCCCCTGAAGCGACGTAAATAACGCTGAGACAAGTAATTTGATATGAGACACATAGGGTCACAAATATCGCAAAGTAGCCCAAAAACGGGTGATATATGTCCCATATATGACGTCACCAGATGACATATCTTACTGCATGTGCCGCCTTGAGATTGCCGGTCTATTGCACCCACTCATTCCAACCCAAGTCAAGAATTCACGTTGGTGTGGTGTGGCTTTAGGCCCACGTGCGCGACATTAGCAGGTGGGTCTCAAGGTTCGAGTTTTGCGTCTGGCAAGCAGTATTTTTTCATTGCGTTAGACAGTTATGTGTTTACATTGAGGTAAGATTTATCTTTTTATTCATTTGTCTCATGGTCTCCACTGGTTTATTGCAAAATACCTAATAACGAATGCCTACCGTATTGCGTCAGAGGTAAATGAGTATGACGTTCCGAACTGCGTCGTTATCAGTAAATGATCTATATTTTCTTTACAAAATAATGTCTGTAAACAAAAAAAGAAGGACAAAGCGAAAGAAACACGAAATAAGAACAGTTTCTACTTGGTTACAGCGAGGACAGTAATTTTGTAACCTCTCCGTTAACAGCAAATTACATTTACAAAAGGTGTTCGAAATTTGCACCGTTTCCTCGAATGTAAGTATTGCATCGCTCAATCACCCCTTCACTCCCAAGTCCAACCATTGGAAATGTGGTTAGGTACGTCATCTGATGACGCGATACGTTCGACATTTCTCATCCACTTTTGGAGTGTTTCCTGGCTTTTGTGACTCCATGTGTCTGATATAAAGTTATTTGTCTCAGCTTCATCTATGTCGCTTCATGGTTTTTTAATCGTTAATAAGAATCACCCAGTATAAATAAAGTCGGAAGTCCCTTGCGGCCTTCTACAGAAGATGCTGTCGTGTAAAGGGTGGTGGTAACGCCGAAACACTAGCAGTTTGCAAGAAGATCTGAGGGGTATCGGTGATTGATTGGGGACTGGCAGTTCACCCTGACTATAAATAAATGTAGCAAGCATACTGCCCGTAAATAACCGAAGAGTTACATTACTGATCGGTTACGCTATTGGTGAAAAATCACTGGAAAGGGCATAAAACACCTGCGAGTAGACATCCGGAGCAACCACAGGCGGAATGGCGTCATAAAGCTAATTGCAGAAAAAACCGATTCCAGGCCGAGATTCATCAGGAAACTTTAATGAATTTTAATTTTTCCACCAAGGAATTAGCTTACAGAACACTTGTTCGACACATTTTTGAGTATTGTTCATCAGCCTGGGACCCTTACCAAGTAGGACTAACACGAGGAATAGAGAAGCTCCGAAGCGCTGCACGTTTGGTCATGAGATCGTTTAGTCAGCACAACACCGTTATAGACGTTCACAACAAGCTCTAGTGGCAGTTGCTACGTCGTCGTGTATCACGGAGAGGGTTGGTGTTGAAATTCCGAGATCGTACATCCAAGAAGGGACGGGCAGCATCCGAATCCGAATGGGACGGAAATCGGTATATGTGATGTACATTTAAGGGGAAACAAATGATTACGATTTCAGAAAAAATTGGATAATTTATTCAAGAGACAGAGTTTCACAAACTGAGCAAGTCAACAACGCGTTGGTCCGCCTCTGGCCCTCATGCAAGCAATTATCAAACTTGGCAGTGACTGATAGAGTTGTTGGATCTTCTTCTGAGGGATGTCGTGCCAAATTCTGTCCAATTGGCGCGTTAGATCGTCAAAATCCCGAGCTGGTTGGAGGGCTTTGCCCATAATGCTTCCAACTTTCTCCATTGGGGAGAGATCTGGTGACCTTGATGGCCGAGACAGGGTTTGGAAAGAACGAAGACAAGCAGTAGGAACTCACGAAGTTTGTGGGCGGGCATTATCTTGCTGAAATGTAAGCTCAGAATGGATTTTATGAAGGGCAACAAAACGGGATGTAGAATATCATCGATTTACGGCTGTATTGTAAGGCTGCCGCAGAGGACAACCAAAGCGGTCCTGCTATGAAAAGAAATGGCACCCCAGACCATCATTCGCCTGGAACCTCATTGACTGGAGTAGAACTGTCTTCAGTGGTAAGTCCCGCTTCGAACTGAGCTGTGATGAGCACCGAAGACGTAGCTGGAAACGCCCCAGACAGAGGTAGGCTACCAACCTAACTGTTGCCTGCCATACCCCCTGTCAACCAGGAGTCATGGGTTGAGATGCCATCCCTTTTCATAGCAGGACCTCTTTGGTTGTCGTTCGCGACATTGTTACAGCACAGCGGTACGTCGACAGTATTCTACATATTCTACATCCCGTCTTGTTGCTCTTCATAGCAAGCCATCCTCGGCTTACATATCGGCAAAATAATGCCCACCCGCACGCGGCGAGAGTTTCTACTGCTTGTCTTCCGCTTGCCAAACCCTACAATGGCCAATGAGATCGCCAGAACTCTCCCCATTTGAGAAAGTTTGGAACATTATGGACAGCGCCCTCCTACCAGTTCGGAACTGAGACGATCTAACGCGCCAATGGGACAGATTTTGGCCCGATATCCCTCAAAAAGACATCTCTATCAATTAATGCCAAGCCGCCAACCAAGCCGACGACCTGCTTATACAAAGTCCAGAGGCGAACCAGAGCGTTGTTGGCTTGCTCAGTTTGTGAAGCTCTTTCTCTTGAATAAATAATCCATTTTTTCTAAAACTGTAATAATTTGTTTGTCTGTAGATGTAGATCAGAGCTATCGATTTCCTTGAGGTGCTGATAATTTCCTCGTGGCTCGTCGGTATTTCTTTTGTCTTAGAGTTTATTACTTCCGCCCTCATATCAGAAGTTTATAGATAGTCTTTTTTCCTACGGCTCAGTCCCCAATGGAACAAAGAACGGGAAAAAATAAAACCAGGCCCACTTTCCGCTGCACACCGTCTATTAAGTTAAATTCATCACTTAGGCGTAAGAGGCGTAAGAAATGTAATGGAAATGTCTGATGAAACTAAAATGTGAAAGCAAATTTATCGTTTCTTAGGTGTTGAAACATAATCACGATAGACTGAAGATAAAATTCATTAGGGAACACAAGTGTCAGATAAAGGTTGAGTAACAGGAGTTCGTCTCCTGGAATGAATTATCATGGGCTTCAGTTAAATTTATCGAAGTTTTTACTTTTCCTGATGTTCGTTTGTTCCGTGCCTTCCCATTTACGTGAGAAGAAGGATAAATAAACTGCAATTTTTGTAATCTGTAAAATATATCGTTGCATCACACTCGTCAGAGATCATGTATCATAAGGATAAGATAAGATGAAGCATCATTAGGTAAGTAGAGATATATTTTCGACAAATGCTGCCTTGTCACTTACAATTATTCCACTTGTATCTGTTTAGTCACCAGCAAATATTTTTCTTTATATTTATACAGTGATCTCCAGCACTATAAAAATGAATGTATAAACACCTGAAGATGGGCGCAATCTCAAAACCGGTCGTGTGACAAATAAATAACCTTTTATTGTGACTGGTAGTGCAAATTTTTCTACACCGTATAAATAAACAATGTTCACGGTGCGTTAATAAAATGTACACATCTGATGATGGAGTGAACGCGTGTTTTGAGGCGTAATATATTGACGTGACGTGTCGGGAAGGGGGTGCCATTCATATCGCTTCGTTAATCCATAAATATTGACGTCACCGACACGATAGTTTTGACTTGATCACTAGGAGCGCTGCAGTCGTGTTACGTGACGAGGCGACCCACGAGCTTATGTAAGTACGTGAATCAGGCCCGCGGCTCACCAGAGGTTGCCCATACTTGATTCAAAGGAACATGTTACCGTGCATGTTAAACAGAGCTAATGATTCCATTGCAATCCCAGCATACAAGTATTCGATGGACAGTCGGAATGAGATGGATCAGAATGAGGATATTTTGTAGCTGGGACAGCTGTTAGCAGTTTCGTTGGTTTTCGAAATGCTCTGTTCAAATATAAAATCTTAGTTATTACTGTGATTCTGTGTACAACTGAGAAGTAGAAGGCAACAACGTAACAACTTGTAGTAAACGATAAGTGGCAACATGATCTGAATTTATCATTCGCGTACACCTTTTTAAGGGATCACAAGGATTTAGAGCAACCAGTCTAAAACTTTGAGGCAGTTATTAGAACACTAAAGTTGAAACGTCCCCTCAGAAAAATTAATGAATTACTGTGCTGATAAACCTCTTACATTATTTGATTTTCAAACAGCTGAGCAGAACTGAACGTACTCAGACATTTCGCTCTTTACCTATTCTGATCAACACTAAACTGACACACAGTATTTTTAGCGCAACGCAATCTGACTTTCAATAATCCCTACAAAAGAATGGCCCCGACTAACATTAACCTATACCTTTCGCAAATCACATACCTCACAAAAATCTTCGTTACTCAAACTATTGAAATACAGCGAGCGCCACTACTGCCAGCTACTGAAGGCACTAACTACTGATAGGCATAGTTATCAAATGAAAGATTTTGATAGATAACAAACAATGTATTTGCCTTAATAGTGTTCAAAAGTCATAATATATATATATATATATATATATATATATATATATAGCAGTTCATGACTAACTGCAGATCAGCTTAATAGTCACAGTGTGTTCCAATATTTCGAAAAGGCAATGTGAACAGAGACGTTTCATACTTCTATGCCTTCGACTTACTCGTTCGTAATTCGGTTTCAGGAAGAATGTTTTAGTTGACCAAAAAATAAATTCCTGTTTGACAAGATAGTGTGTTGTATCGTTTAAGAACTGCGTTGTTGGATATTTAATGTGGTTTAACAAAGGCTTATTAGCATCCAGCCTAGAGTACTAGAACATATGGTGTTCCTCGGGATACCGTACTGGGTCGCTGCCTTTCTTGTCATACTATACTTCAGCTGCAGCAAGTTACTTTATAGTCGAATTGTTTGCCTGTTACGACACAATCATGATTGTTACACATCAGTCTAGGAACTGAATATTATAACATACGACGTTCTGGAAAGAAAGAAATCTAGGTTCACAGCTTATATCCGAGTATTTAAAGCGCAATAAAACATAGTACATCCAGTTTATTACATGCAAAGTTTTTCGCGCTCATTTTCAACTCTCCTGCGAGGGTAGCATCATTAGTGAAACACAAGATACCGATTTTCAGGAACTGAAGGCGGTTGGTAAGATCTCCCGTAGAAGTTGAATGGAACGAACAGTACAGTTAGAAATGTGCAGCCATTATAAGTGGTACATCGAAACTTGTTTCCTTTGCATTCTTTCATTCCTTGACGTTACATGGGATGTAATTTGGGAGCAACTTAGTTCAATGTGAAAGAATATTTTTGCAGAATCTCAATGGGGTTACACGTACGACAAAAATATCGTGTTATGAGCACTAGTACTGTACTGAAAATTGCTTACTTTGGAAAATCTTTTACCTTGATGTCATGTGGGATGACACTTTACGGACATGCAAGTTATGCAGGGAGAAGACGTTTAGTGCAAAAGTGAGTCATTCGGACTACATACGGTGTTCATTCAGGAAGCTCATAAGGTGGAGGTTCTTATACTGACTTTGCAGTACACGCCTGGATTTAGAAATTTGTAACTGAGGACATTAAATCACTCGAAAGGAGCAGCTGTAATCGTTCAACGAATATGAGAATGATCTTTATGCAGTGAGTACGTCTTTCAGTACTGTTCAGAAAGTGAACAGTGTTTACGAATTACTTTTTGTAATGGGCATCCAGGAGTCAGTCAGTGACAAACCTTGCAAAGAAGTTATTTCGTAAAGTAGTAAGCTAGTGCTGCACTGTATATTAATTTCTCAACACCAATTATCCACTATACAAACACGTTTGGATTAATGTTTTTCATTGTTTTTTCCAATTGCTCCCAGAGAATCCTGGAATGTGTCCTAGTTATAAGCCATTGACAACTATTTCCTCTTCCTTTACCCACCTCAGAAATTTGTAAACTGAACTAAATTCTAAGCGATATATTTATTATTATTGTTTATATAGTTATTGTCAGCAAAGAACTTTGTAGCGTAACTTTTTATTTCTAATTTTTTTAATTTATAGAAGTCTAGATACGTTAGAACCATATTTTAGACCTTGTGTCATTGGGACAGAGGGAAAAATTGAATAAAAGTAAGTAATTATATAAGCTCTTAAGCCACAAATTGTTAATCTAGTAAAATGACTTTCCAAACCAGTTGTTACGTGTCAGAGAGGACTACTTCATTCACAAATATTCTCTGGCCGTTACAGATTCAACTTACTACATCATCCAAAGGTAACATTACCGATTGGTAAGAGACAACACATTGTGGGATGTTGATCTTGGTTGGATGTTTGTAGCAGAAGTTTTAAAGTTCCAAAAAACGTTTTCTGCCTTTGGAGACTTTTGTTAAAACAATCTAGGCATAAAAATGTTCAACAAGCATTTTTAGGGACGTAGAAATGGGAGTGCGAAAGTCAGAACAGGTTGTAGCAAGTATAGTGGTGACCAACGATACTGCGGCCTTAAGATTATATCATTAACAACGCATACCACCATGAACCTAAACTCTCCCAAAATACGAGTCTTGTAACGACTTGTTCATGATGGGCAACAACAAAGACGGGATCACGTGACACTTTTGGCTGAGAGCTCCTGAGTACCCGGCTGCCAAACTGGTGAGAATTTCTTCGTTCACATATTGTGCTACTGCACCTGTCTGTTGTTTTGTAAAAATGCTGTGATTTACTGTATTTGTAGTTGACTGAGCTCAGATGGCAAGCAAGTACTAAGCCAACAAGAGAAGGCTGATTGGTGGAAGAAGCACGCAGAAAGACTACAGAAGGGAAACGAATGTGAAGAGACTATTACAGAAAAGGAAGACGAAGTTGCTGAAGATGAGCTGGGATATACAATACCACGAGACTTCGACAGAGCACTGGAAGAACTAAGTCGAAACAAGGCCCTTGGAATAGACGACGCTCCCTCAGACTCATACAAACCTTGGGAAAGCCATACATGATGAAACTACTAAATCCAGTATACGAAATACACCCTCAGACTTCAAGAAGAATGTAGTCGTTCCAGTTCCAAAGAATGTATATCTGACAGATGTCAGTACTACCGAACTATCATTTTCATAAGTCATGGTTACAAAATATTGACACGAATTATTTACAGAAGAATGGAAAAGCTGGAACCGACATTACGGACGATCAGTTTTGATTCTACGGAAATGTTGGAACACGCCAGACAATACTGACTATATGACACTTCTTAGAAGATACTCAAGAAAGGTAAATCTACGTTCTTTTAGCATTTATAGATTGGGAGAAAATTTGTGACGATGTTGACTGGGTTACACTCTTTGGATAAGGAAGCAGTGGTTGAGAAGGGAATGAGACAAAGTTGAGCATATTCAATCTGTACATTGACTAAGCAGGAAAGGAAACCAAGGAGAAACTGGGAAAGGGAATTAAAGTTCACAGACAGGAAATACAGTATAAACTTCTTTGAGGTTATGATTCTTTTAGACACGGCAAAGGGATTGGAAAACATCTGAAAGAAATGGACAGTTTCGAAAAGGGCTTATCAAACGAATTTTATCAGGTGATGCTGAGGAAAACGGATTAAGAAATGTGACACTGAAAGCAGTGGATGAGTTTTATTGTTTGGGCATCAAAACAACTGGCGATGGCCGGTGTAAACAGCAGATAAAATGCAGACAGTCAATAGAGAATAAATCTGAAAAAGATAAATTTATTAACATCGAATATAAATTTAAATGTTTGGAATTTTTCTCTGAATGTACCAGGTGGTTATAATTATAGTGCAGATAGTCAGAGAGGTACAGTGTAGGCCGTAATTATCGTATGGTAGCGAAACTTGATAGATATTCTAATGCGTTAACGAGGAACTGGTTTACGCTGAATGTTTCCACATGTAATGGTTCAGGAGCGGGACGTGGGCAGAAAAGATCAAACAAATGCGAAAGGCATAATTTTAATTTTATTATTAAACGCCGCTTGCATAATTTGTTCAATATGAGTTTGCAGACCTCGACGAGATGCTGTACAGTGCCACATTTGTGTCTGGTGGCCAAAATTGTAACTAAATTTTTTCTAGCATAAATTAGTTCCCACATTAACGCATTAGCGTGTCTACCAAGTTTCGCTCCAGCACGATAATTACAGCTCACTTGGACTTCGGTGAGTGGCTGCACTTTAATTATAACCATCCGGTATTTCCCTGGAGTATAGCCTTGTATGAATTCGAATCTGAACGATAAGCAGTTGAGATTCCTTGATACGCGACGTCTTCACACAAACCAAGCGAATATGCAACCCCACTAACGTCCACTCCGACGAACGAATCACCTTGAGAAACTGTAGACAGATTTGGAATCTAACCGAGCTTGTCAGAGACCCCTTGCCTCTACCTCAGTTCCCCTTGCGGCCTTTTACTTGTTGCTTTCGAATCGGATTCGAGCGGGCAATGCTCTCACTGTAGTAGTGTCCTTTAGTGACCTCGACCACGCAGTGTTCCACTCTATCGTGGGTACTTTGATGTGCCATAACCCTGAAAACAACGCCGAGCCCTGATTATTGTAACTACATTTTACCTCATGCCCTTGAGCCTGTGCAGTAAAGGACGGTGAAAAGTCCTAATTTTAAAATGAGATTGTAACTGTCACAATTCTAGCAGGAAGTCAGCGCGATAACCGACATATGTGATCCACTAGGTAAAACATTTGCTAATAAGGTAGGCGTCTGATTTGGTCTACAGGTAGTCTCCACCAAGAGATGTTCAGCTATGTCACGAAGACATGGCAGGCGGATAGGGTCTGCGCTCGAAGAACCCTCTCAGCATTTAGTGTATGATGAAGATAGTTATGATAATATTGAATACAGGGCGCTCATTAAAGTGGTGTCCGCAGCTCGTGGTCGTGCGGTAGCGTTCTCGCTTCCCGCGCCCGGGTTCCCGGGTTCGATTTCCGGCGGGGTCAGGGATTTTCTCTGCCTCGTGATGACTGGGTGTTGTGTGCTGTCCTTAGGTTAGTTAGGTTTAAGTAGTTCTAAGTTCTAGGGGACTGATGACCATAGATGCTAAGTCCCATAGTGCTCAGAGCCATTTGAACCATTTAGTAAAGTGGTCATCAGTCCCCTTACTGGATATGAACATATACGTCTCGTGCGAAATTATTTTGTTGACACCGACCTACATAGGGAGGAACGGTCACCAAGATAAAATAAGGGAAATCAGAGCTCGGACGGAAAGATATAGGTGTTCATTCTCTCCGCGCGCTGTACAAGATTGGAATAATAGAGAACTGTGAAGGTGGTTCGATGAACCCTCTGCCAGGCACTTAAATGTGATTTGCAGAGTTTCCTTGTAGATGTAGATTTAGAAAAATATCTCACAAAAAATGGGCTCTATAACGCATAATTTAAGATCGATGGGCACTTCTTCATTTTCAGTACTGTGAAACAAACTTCTACTGCAGACTCTTTACTTTCCATATTTTTCGAAAGGGCAGAATAGATCACAAGAAGAACAAAAAGTCCAGTAAACATGTGCTCTGAAGTGCATACCTTAAGGGCTATGAACATTTGATCAGCAGAAGAGGTGTGTCACAGTAGCGAAGATAAAGAAGTGCTCATCGCTCTTGAGATATGCACTTTAGAGTCCGTTTTTATTGGACATTTGTTTCTTGTTTTGGTCCATTCTACCACCTCTCGAAATATGGAAAGCAGAGAGCTGGCAGTAGAAAAGATACGTTTCACAGTATTCAGAGCTATTAAGGTATACGTTTTACAGTCCATGTTTTCTAAGGCTTTTTTGCTTCTAGTATCGCATACTTTCAGTTGTATATGTTTACGCTATTAATTATGAGACACTCTTTATTAAAATTCCCCAATCAATTGGAAAAACGTCCATATGACACCCTGCACTATAAAATGTAAAATTTGTGTCTTTGTAACTGAAGAAATCAGTACTGATCTTGACTTGAGACGTTACTTGATGGAACAAGCTTCGGCTGAATAAAAAAACATAAATTGCCTGTTATATAAGACTATCTGACTACAAAAACATTCGGTGTCTGTCCCCTGGTTCCAGAGTTTCGATATCGGGCCTTGGTGTGACGTCATGGAGTTATGTGATGCACACATGTTTAGACTTCTACCTCTTGTAACGTCAAAAGGCAGCACTATATTTTCAGTTGTGATTCGACAGCTCAGTGAGAAGAGCTATAACCCTGCGGTCCAGCTAAGTAATGTTACTGAAAATTTCCCAAGAGCATCATTTGCGTAAGCAGAAGTACGCCGCAGTCTTCTGTCCCAAGGAGAATCTATATATGGCACATCCTTCAGCTGGCAAACAATTCCCGAGAGCGCCGTTTCCGTAAGCAGAGTGTGCCACAATCTTCCTTCTCAAGAAGAATTGAAGTGTGGTAAATCCTCCAGCTGCACATATACCTTAATCCTTAATGTGGTACTATTGCAGCGAAAGCTTCAGTCCACATTGTCAATTTCTGTAATACTGCTGTAAAAAAAGAAAAAAGAAAAAAAATGAAGAACACCAAGAATATAAAAGTATGGGATTCGTGTCACAGATGGTAAAAGGATTAGTTCCAGATGGTTTTGTAGAGGCATTAAATGATCATTTCTCTTCGTTAGCATTCCCTTCGCATACGGATTTTGACTTTCACGTATATAATGGGACTAATGGGTATAAACGGAGATTTTTAATGTGGCACCTTTATACAGGGTGACAATTACTGAACTACTGAACTATATGAAATAAAATCGTCACAACTTCTGAACCGTTTGTTTTAGGATGTTCAAACTGCTCGGCTGTCCGCGGGGCATGATGGGAATTAGTATGCGCATGGATGGTTTAGTTTAGCGAGGAAGCCCACTTTAATTTAGTTAGGTTCGTCAATAAGCAAATCTGGCACATTTGGGGGACTGAGAATCCGCATTTAGCGATCGATAAGTGTCTTCACTCTCAACGGTTGACTGTGTGGTGTGCAACATCCAGTCACGTAATAATCTGTACGATATTCCTTGATGGCACGGTGACTACCGAACGGTACGTGAAGGTTTTGAAAGATGATTTCATCCCCATTATCCAGATTGACCCTGATTTCGGCAAGATGGAGTTCATGCAAGACGGAGCCCGACCACATCGAAGCAGGTGAAGTGTTTGATGTCTTGGAGGGGCACTTTGGGGACCGCATTATGGCTCTGAGGTACCCAGAGGCCACTGGCACGGGCTTCAATTGGCCGCCATATTCTCCGGATCTGAACATATGCGATTCCATTTTGTGGGGCTGCATTAAAAACAAGATGTACAGCAATAACTCCAAAACCATTGCTGAGCTGAAAACAGCCCTTCAGGAGATCATCGATAGCATCAATGTTCCAACACATCGACGGGTCATGCAAAGTTTCGCTATTCGTCTGCGCGACATTATCACCAATGACGGCAGGCATTTCGAACAACTCATAACCTGAATCTGAATATCTGTAGTGACGTTTACATGTTGGATAAAGTGTGTGCACGCCGTAGATTGTAACTAATTTACGTTTTTTTAATGTAATACAATAATTGTCACTCTGTATGTACACATATACGTAAGTAGGTTGCTTTTCCTATGCGCTGAACAGTCTTCCCACAAACAAGTCACAAATTTTACGACTTGATGTTTTCTGCATGGCCGTATCTGGACCGTGAAGTGAACGACGCCTGGCAGTATAGACTAGCCGTTTTGCACCTGTGCGTCCACACTTCGACAATTGACCTGCTGCTGAGGGGTCTTGAGACAGAGAAGTTGCTGTCCATGCATCAGCACGGCTTTAGAAAGCATCACTCCTGCGAAACGCAGCTCGCCCTTTCTTCACATGATATCTTGCGAACCATGGATGAAGGGTATCAGACGGATGCCATATTCCTTGACTTCCGGAAAGCGTTTGACTCGGTGCCCCACTGCAGACTCCTAACTAAGGTAGGAGCATATGGGATTGGTTCCCAAATATGTGAGTGGCTCGAAGACTTCTTAAGTAATAGAACCCAGTACGTTGTCCTCGATGATGAGTGATCATTGGAGGTGAGGGTATCATCTGGAGTGCCCCAGGGAAGTGTGATAGGTCCGCTGTTGTTTTCTATCTACATAAATGATCTATTGGATAGGGTGGATAGCAATGTGCGGCTGTTTGCTGATGATGCTGTGGTGTACGGGAAGGTGTTGTCGTTGAGTGACTGTAGGAGGATACAAGATGACTCATACAGGATTTGTGATTGGTGTAAAGAATGGCAGCTAACTCTAAATATACACTCCTGGAAATTGAAATAAGAACACCGTGAATTCATTGTCCCAGGAAGGGGAAACTTTATTGACACATTCCTGGGGTCAGATACATCACATGATCACACTGACAGAACCACAGGCACATAGACAGAGGCAACAGAGCATGCACAATGTAGGCACTAGTACAGTGTATATCCACCTTTCGCAGCAATGCAAGCTGCTATTCTCCCATGGAGACGATCGTAGAGATGCTGGATGTAGTCCTGTGGAACGGCTTGCCATGCCATTTCCACCTGGCGCCTCAGTTGGACCAGCGTTCGTGCTGGACGTGCAGACCGCGTGAGACGACGCTTCATCCAGTCCCAAACATGCTCAATGGGGGACAGATCCGGAGATATTGCTGGCCAGGGTAGTTGACTTACACCTTCTAGAGCACGTTGGGTGGCACGGGATACATGCGGACGTGCATTGTCCTGTTGGAACAGCAAGTTCCCTTGCCAGTCTAGGAATGGTAGAACGATGGGTTCGATGACGGTTTGGATGTACCGTGCACTATTCAGTGTCCCCTCGACGATCACCAGTGGTGTACGGCCAGTGTAGGAGATCGCTCCCCACACCATGATGCCGGGTGTTGGCCCTGTGTGCCTCGGTCGTATGCGGTCCTGATTGTGGCGCTCACCTGCACGGCGCCAAACACGCATACGACCATCATTGGCACCAAGGCAGAAGCGACTCTCATCGCTGAAGACGACACGTCTCCATTCGTCCCTCCATTCACGTCTGTCGCGACACCACTGGAGGCGGGCTGCACGATGTTGGGGCGTGAGCGGAAGACGGCCTAACGGTGTGCGGGACCGTAGCCCAGCTTCATGGAGACGGTTGCGAATGGTCCTCGCCGATACCCCAGGAGCAACAGTGTCCCTAATTTGCTGGGAAGTGGCGGTGCGGTCCCCTACGGCACTGCGTAGGATCCTACGGTCTTGGCGTGCATCCGTGCGTCGCTGCGGTCCGGTCCCAGGTCGACGGGCACGTGCACCTTCCGCCGACCACTGGCGACAACATCGATGTACTGTGGAGACCTCACGCCCCACGTGTTGAGCAATTCGGCGGTACGTCCACCCGGCCTCCCGCATGCCCACTATACGCCCTCGCTCAAAGTCCGTCAACTGCACATACGGTTCACGTCCACGCTGTCGCGGCATGCTACCAGTGTTAAAGACTGCGATGGAGCTCCGTATGCCACGGCAAACTGGCTGACACTGACGGCGGCGGTGCACAAATGCTGCGCAGCTAGCGCCATTCGACGGCCAACACCGCGGTTCCTGGTGTGTCTGCCGTGCCGTGCGTGTGATCATTGCTTGTACAGCCCTCTTGCAGTGTCCGGAACAAGTATGGTGGGTCTGACACACCGGTGTCAATGTGTTCTTTTTTCCATTTCCAGGAGTGTAGATAAATGTAAATTAATGAAGATGAATAGGAAAAGAATCCCGTAATGTTTGAATACTCCATTAATAGTGTAGAGCTTGACACAGTCACGTCGATTAAATATTTGGGCGTAACATTGCAGAGCGATATGAAGTGGGACAAGCGTGTAATGGAAGTTGTGGGGAAGGCAGGTAGTCGTCTTCGGTTCATTAATAGAATTTTGGGAAGATGTGGTTCATCTGTAAAGGAGACCGCTTATAAAACACTAATACGACCTATTCTTGAGTACTGCTCGAACGTTTGGGATCCCTATCAGGTCGGATTGAGGGACGACATAGAAGCAATTCAGAGGCGGGCTGCTAGATTTGTTACTGGTAGGTTTGTTCATCACGCGAGTGTTACGGAAATGCTTCAGGAACTCGAGTGGGAGTCTCTGGAGGAAAGGAGGCGCTCTTTTCGTGAATCGCTACTGAGGAAACTTAGAGAACCAGCATTTAAGGCTGAATGCAGTTCAATTTTACTGTCGCCAACTTATATTTCGCGGAAAGACCACAAAGATAAGATAAGAGATATTAGGGATCGTACAGATGCATATAGGCAGTCATTTTTCCCTCGTTCTGTTTGGGAGTGGAACAGGGAGAGAAGATGCTAGTTGTGGTACGAGGTACCCTCCGCCACGCACCATATGGTGGATTGTGGAGTATGTATGTAGATGTAGAAGCATTAGTGGTTTGCTCTTGGCACATGTGCTTGGTGCTAGTACCCATTCTAAAAGCAAACGATTTGTAATAGCTATAATTATTAGTCTGCAAATGACGTAAAAACTGATGTAATGTTCTTCTGTACACCGGCCTCAGCCACAAAAAGAAATATCTGCACTTCTACCCGTTAAACCCTGTATGTGGCGTCTGTTCTTTCGGACATGTCTATTCCTTTGGATGTGTATATGGTGGGGCGAACGAAGACCCATTCTTTTGGTGCGGGTGCACATCATGCCTGATCTATTGAGGGAATCGGAAACGGCGAGTGAGGTGTTCACTTCATGGGTAGGTGACGCCACGCTAGTAGTGTGCAAGAGGCTGGGAATTTGGGTCGGAAATTGGAGGCTGTTAAAGCGACCCGCTCACATTAAGCGGGAGATGGCAGATCCAGATGCCAGTCCCGGTCCGATACAAATTTTCAGCTGTATTTCACTGATCCGTTTCGTTGCCCAAATGCGTCTAATGTCATTGAAAACCTTTGAACAGATACTGACTTGTTAGAAACGTTAAACTGATGCATTCTATTCGTCACTTTCATGCTGTATGCCCAAATGCTTGTCAAAAAACAGATATTCTCTCTATGCATGTTTTATCCGTATCTACGTATCTAGCTATACGCATATACGCTTCGTAAACGAGAATACAATGAAACAGTATTTCCGATTTTCTTTCCTATTCCATTCGAGTACTGACTGAGGGAAGAGTTCTATCATTATGTCTCTGTACGTGACCTTATATCCCTTCTCTTCTTCTCATATCCCTTCGCGAGTTATACGTAGGCGGTGGCATAATGGTCGCACAGTTTTCTTCATATACACGTTGCCTAAATTTACCCAACAGGGTTCGCCAGAAATACGTTGTCTTCGTTCAAGTGGTCCCCATTTAATATCCCGAGACGTTTTGTTCCACTTTCATATGGGCATCTCTAAAGTCTTCCGTTGTCTGTGGTCATACTTAATAAGGTCTCCAAATGCTGGATGCAGTGCGTTTTCCCAGAACTCTTCCAACTAATATCAGTCTACCATTCGCCTTCCTTAGTACTGATTTTACGTGATCAGCCCATTTCACATCGTTTCTTAGTTTTACCCCGAAAGACTTACATGATTTAACGTTCTCCGGAAGTTCATTATCCGTTATGTTATGGATAAGCTTCATCTTCTATCTATACTTCACTTTTTTGTATACCTATACGTAGTTTGAAGTGAAAGCATCTTATGGTTTACACTTTTTTTCATGGTCTGGTGGACCTGTCGCTCCAACTCTTTGTGGAAGCCTCTTCACTGTTAGTCTACTCCGTAAGACACCGATGTTGTTTGAACTATGTCACACACATATCACTGAATTCATGAGGAATGACCTGATTAAAACACGTAGACCTTGAAGACGGAAATTTCGCTCCCAAACATCTGTATGAAAATAAAAAAACCAAAATAGAGACTTGAGGAAGTTTTGTTCATAAAATCTACTCTCTCGGTGTTCCACGTGAAACAATTACGAGTGGTTTAAAATTCTCTCTCTCTCTTTCGTTTAATTCGTCACTAAATTAACAAACTTTTCTCATACCCATTGTACACAGCATAGCCTATTGCTCTAACAATGCTGCAGAGAGTCAAATATGTGAAATACCTTTAATTAATAACATTCGGGTTTATCGTGATTTGCGCAATATCATACACTTTAAGTGATATCTGACAGAGAAGGAGGGTTTAAATAGTTTTCCTTGTTGGTTTCTCTCATAAACTGTTGATAAGTCAGTACTAAATAACCTCAATTGAAGACTACCATTCACATTCTTCTGTAAACCGAAACTTCGTGACAGTTTCAATTTCACTAGTATTGATTGGGAAATTATAAACGTTCTTTACCAGCGGTAGACATAAATGCCTCGTACCACTAGTCTGAAATTACCTTCGAGAGATAACAAACATTATGGTTACAAACAAACTCGATTTTTTTGTTTCGTAACGTCCTTGAAGAGATCTGCGCCATTGCCAGGTACGATTCATAGAGCAGAAAGAGATGATCCCAAGAATGTTAGTGCCTTTCGTACTGATTTTTTTCGTAAGCGTCAGAACACTACCATAATGCTCATTCAACTTCAGTAGCAGAAATTACGTGATAGGAGTTGTGCATCATGGAGGGGTTTATTGTAATACATTCAAGACATTATCTTCCAGAAATAATCAAACAATTTACTTCCTCCCTCCACATATATCTCACGAAATGATCATAACGATGAACTCAGAAAATTCGACCTCATGCAAATGCTTCCCTTCGATAGTAGTAAAATAAAGTGGATAATATAAGTAGTATCATACGCATGTTTAGAATAGAAAAACAAAGGAAGAAATGATAGTGCTGCTGGAAGTACTTTCTGCCACACACTGTAAGATGAACTGAACAGTATACCATATCATAATGTTATCATAGCAACAATAGTTAAAAAAACGGAAAATGTTGAAGAAAGGATTGAAGAGTATTTGTCTTTGGAATAACTAAAACAGCCAATTAAGATCATCCTAAAAAGACGAACTGAGAACAATTAATTCAAATCCGGCAATAAAGCTCTAACACATCATAAAATGCGCTATAACTAAAAAAATAATAATTAAAGTAATCAAAGGAGGAAAAACAACGCCTTGGTGTACTTGGTACCATTATCAGGGGCGTAGCTGCCGCCGTGTCAGTCGTATCAATGACTAAAGGGGTCCGGACATTTGTTAACAAAACTTCGTAAAATGTTTTTCACAATCCCACTCAAGGTGAACGCTTAGGTCTTAGGTCATACTCTAAACGCTTAATTAGCCGGACAGCCAGAAATTGGCAGCACTGAACGTCTCAGGTTTCCCGCGGCGCACGTCAGCAGACAACAACGATTACGGTATTTCTCGTTTTCAGTTTAATGAGAACAATCTATATGCTAAATCTAGTGATTATTTGTTCGATAATAAATTTAATTGTGGAAGAAATGAGTGGAAGAATATAGATTACCTCAGTGGAGCTATGAAAAGAAGAAATAAACGGAAGAAGGAAGTTATAAAGAAGCTGCCTAAAATTTCTTAATTATATCAGCAGTCAGATTCTATGAGTGATTTACTTTGCAATCTACAAGGAAAAAAACACTTCTTGTTTATAATTTAGGTGACACTATGTAGCGTCCTACGCTGTGTGACGTAGGATTTGCAAGTATCATTACACGTGGTTGCGGAAATGTACCAGATACATAATTTCATTTGCATTATAGTAGCAAACAGTAGGGTTAAATTAAGGGTGCGCATGCGATTGCATGACGCTGGAGAGCAGTGGTGTGTGAAAAGTTGCATGCGAGGAGCGCGTTCGCTAGATTTGTACACACGTAATACGCACCCTGGTAGGAAAATACATTCCATAATTATGTATACTCAAGTTTTCCCACATTAGGTTTATGTACATGGATGTTTAATTTTACGCTATTTGAGCAGCTGTATTAATTAAATAAATTTTTTATTTTACACAATTAGCAAGATGGTGATATAACATTGTCCCCAAGCGTAAACCATGATGTACTTCAGAGTTCTTGTAAAGTCAACTTGTTTTGCTCTTAACACAGTTTTCCACAATAGCTGAGGGTCCTTGTTACATGATTAGTGAATGTATGTACCGTGACAAAATCCCTAGTTTTTGTGTTCTTATATCGCAATACAGGACTTACAGTGAGCTGAAATGGATGTTGCAATATTATGATGCATGCATCTGGAGAAGGTTGTACTGGAAGGTGGCTGCAGCCTCGGACACTGCAGATGTTACTTCGTACTTTTATTAATGGACAGATGATTAAAATTCTTTATATAGATGAATATCTGAACGTGCACCTGCCTCTTTGATGCAGCTGGTTGATTATAAAAGTACTGTAAAGAAAAGGAACTGTCAAGGAGAGTATTCTTCTCCTCTAATGATAACATGAAAGGCTCATGTTTTGTTGCTGTCAACCTTTACGTGCTCTTCTCTTGATCACGGTGTGGAAAGTAGACAGAGGCACTCGGTTAATAGGATGTCACGTTACTATGAGTCAGATGGTAGCAGCCAGAGGACAGAGCTGGATATGGATGTCTTGGAACTGTGTGTGAAGAACTGATAAAATTAGCATTTGGGGTAGGATGTCGAGGGTGGAAGAAAGAGGCAAATATGACAAGTAAAATACTGAACCAAGTACTAAAGTTATTTTAATACCTG
This sequence comes from Schistocerca piceifrons, assembly GCF_021461385.2. Lineage (NCBI taxonomy): Eukaryota > Metazoa > Arthropoda > Insecta > Orthoptera > Acrididae > Schistocerca > Schistocerca piceifrons. The sequence goes on from NC_060138.1 coordinate 923,224,821, forward strand.
ATAAAGTGCCCAACATGGTTGATCAAGATTGTACAACCAGTACTTCTTCTGTCTGTTAACAGTTAGTACAGAAAAGCAAAGAGAGCAATAATAATTTACAGCTAATAATAAGTCTTACTGTGGGTCTCTTCTTTAATTTAATCATCTTTCCAGAAAAGTTATTGCAACGAATTTTTACAGTGATGTCAGCATGAAAGGAGTAAAGCACTCAGTAAAGATTTTCCGCCATGAGATTTACTACCATGATGTAGGTAAAACAGGACATTATTTGAATGCTTAAAGAACCATCAGTTCAACTGTAGAAGACAGATCCAGACACACTTTAACATAAAGAACATGGGATTCAGTGCTCGAGAAGAAGGTACTGCATTTTGCACATTCTTTCACTAAAATTTCCTTCTGCAGTCAGGTAAGATCATACACAAACTAAAACTTTGTGCAAATAAAAAGTACAAAATGGCATATGCAGGGTCACAAACATTAATAAGCAGTTCTTTTACTACATGCTAAAATATCAAAAGAGACGTATTTAGTTAATTATACACAAATTGTGGTAACAACTTCACATTTCAGAAATGTAGTTGTAATATATATTTAAATTCCACTCTTACTCTGTTAGCCACATGTACTTCCTCTTTTCATCACTAAGTATGACTTGGCTGATGTCTCATGCACGTGCTTACGTAATGTGAATGCTCCTAACATTACACAAATGATCAAAGAACTCAAATAAGAGCACTATAAAGGTGATATATCCAGTACACAAAGTGACAATCAATATGCTTTCGTATTAATATTGGTAGGGGTGGCAAAATTATAGTGACAAACACAACTGAATGTATGACATTTATTTAAAGAAAAATTCCATAACTGTAAGATCTAAAGCAAGCTTAGTGAAGTTGGAAGAAAAGCTAAACGGCATCAAATGATGGTCGTTAAAAGTGGGTCGGAAAAACAAATGACAAATACACCTTAAATCAGTATAATTTTCATTACAGAGAAAGACACTAAGTGGATATTGGACAAAATAGTAAGATTTGTTTTAAAAAGAAATAAAAGATAATTCCAACGAAATCATTTATATTGATCAGAGTGCTTGTATTGTAATGAGTAGGTAAAAGATCCCTACAAAGAGTCAAGAGTTACAGAAACTGATAAGCGACAATAAATATCACTAAAAGACGGTAGTAGGAAAACATGCTGAGACAAATGAAAATTCAGGCCAAACTGAGATTCAAACTTTGCTTTATGGGGTGCATTGTCCGCCCCCGGTAGCTGAGTGGTCAGCGCGACAGACTGTCAATCCAAAGAGCCCGGGTTCGATTCCCGGCTGGGTTGGAGATTTTCTCCGCTCAGGGACTGGGTGTTGTGTTGTCCTAATCATCATCATTTCATCCCCATCAACGCGCAAGTCGCCGAAGTGGCGTCAAATCGAAAGACTTGCACCAGGCGAACGGTCTACCCGACGGGAGGCCTTCGTCACACGACATTTCATTTCATTTCATGGGGCGCATTCACTTTAACCATTATACAGTCAGCACACACCTCCAGACCTGACACTAATTTTCACTGCTGCTAGTATTCTGTCCTATTATTTCGGAATACTCAAAGTTCTCTCATATGATATGTGGGAATTACACCACTCGGAGATTGGAACAAGGATTAACCAGTGGCAGGGATGAATATACACACTGACATCAATTCGTTAAAAGTAAATGATCATAGACAGTGGGCTGCAACCAGTGGAATGCTATTGAGGAACAGTTTTTCAGTGGGAGAGTACGCTAGTGTGAAAAATTTAAGGAAGGCTCCACTGGAGACGTGGAAGATTGCAGAGGCTGCGGTAACAGTTGGTCTGCTGACATCGGTGGAGGAGAGAACTCGCCCACTGGTGAGTGGAGGAAGGAGGGTTGTGGTTCAAATTGCATGGGCTAGTCCCACCGGCGCACTACTCAGCAGCTGCAGGTAAGATGGCGGAGGGGCAGCAGCTGGTGAGCACGCTGCCACAACTGGCTGATTCCCATACAGACAACGCAGTGACTCATGCTGTCGCCTGGCTGGCTTCGAGAGGGCTGTGTTGAAGGTCCAACAGGTCTCAGATGCAACTGAATGGAATGACAGTCAGCTGCTCCTGACCAAACTCCATGAAAAACAAATGCCACCGTCTGTAGCCCACCATTACACCCGGCAGCCACACCGGCTGCCGGCCGAAAGACTGGCCCCAAATGGCAACCCTGTGAGGAAAACACTGTTCGGCCACGATAGTCTGGAGCTCCTTCAGGCTCTTGGGCGCAGGCACATTAATGATAGCTTTGGCTTCTTCGTCTGTAGGAATTAGGCCATCTTTGCTAAGCCTCAAAAATTCATCTTTATGGAAAATAACCTAAATTTTACAGTCTGCAGCGAAAGCTATTCTCCAGACAGCGTCGGAAAACTGCCTGCAGATTTCTTACATTTTACTCTCATGTGGAGCCCACGACACTGATGTCACTAAGATACACTACTGGCCATTAAAATTGCTACACCACGAAGATGACGTGCTACAGACACGAAATTTAACCGACAGGAAGAAGATGCTGTGATATGCAAATGATTAGCTTTTCAGAGCATTCACACAAGATTGGCGCCGCTGGCGACACCTACAACGTGCTGACATGAGGAAAGTTTCCAACCGATTTCTCATACACAAACAGCTGTTGACCGGCATTGCCTGGTGAAACGTTGTTGTGATGCCTCGTGTAAGGAGGAGAAATGCGTACCATCACGTTTCCGGCTTTGATAAAGGTCGGATTGTAGCCTATCGCGATTGCGGTTTATCGCATCACGACATTGCTGCTCGCGTTGGTCGAGATCCAATGACTGTTAGCAGAATATGGATCGGTGGGTTCAGGAGGGTAATAGGAACCTTGTGCTGGATCCCAACGGCCTCGTATCACTAGCACTCGAGATGCTGTACGGGCCTTTCTGGACACAGAAAATGTTCGACTGCTGCCCTGGCCAGCACATTCTCCTGATCTCTCACCAATTGAAAACGACTGGTCAATGGTGGCCTAGCAACTGGCTCGTCACAATACGCCAGTCACTACTCTTGATGAACTGTGGTATCGTGTTGAAGCTGCATGGGCAGCTGTACCTGTACACGCCATCCAAGCTCTGTTTGACTCAATGCCAAGGCGTATCAAGGCCCTTATTACGGCCAGAAGTGGTTGTTCTGGGTATTGATTTCTCAGAATCTATGGAACCAAATTGCGTGAAAATGTAATCACATGCCAGTTCTAGTATAATATATTTGTCCAATGAAAACCCGTTTATCATCTTCATTTCTTCTTGGTGTAGCAATTTTAATGGCCAGTCGTGTAATTTATGCAACAGCGCCGTCATTAAGACGGACAGGAAAAATCTGAAACCTACAGCTCCTAGAACCGCCTAAAGGTGAGTCACAGTCAGACCACATGTGTCTACAAAACCAGTGTTCTTGTCGATCATCACTGTCATGACACTCTTCTAGTGCCTGCTGTTCAAGAGCACACACCACAGGTACAACTAACGTCTGTACTGCCAGTATAATCTTACTGCAGCCAAAGCGCCAGGCATTGTCTGCCCACTCGAACCAGGAACCGATGACTCATGTTGATAACAAGTTGCTGTCGCTGGCTGCTATTTCAGACTGGACTCTGCACCAGGTAGTCCCACTGCTGGCCAAGGGAAGTCACAGCTCTGTCCATGTACTCTCGTCTCTGTTGCTCACTTATCGTGTTCTTCTCCTTTGGATCTCCACAGATTGACTCAATGCTCCAGCTGATGAGTCACGCTTGACACGTCCCCTGGGTGACCATACGAAAAGCAAACGTTGGGACGCCCCTCTTACTGGGTGGGAATTCAGTATGCCATAATTCATTGGAGGTAGTGATAGTTGGGCTCGAGTAAATATCATCAAAACTAGAGGAGAAGTAACATACTTCGAAATTGCAAAATTATGTACAGAATGTCTTCACAGAAAGATATTGCCCACAAGACGAACAGTGCTGCAATTTCGCTACTTAAAACGGAAGGAAACGGACATGACATTAGAAAGAATAAACCTATCAGACACATCACAATAGTATACAAATCTTCATGATAGAATCAGCAAGTCCTCAAAAAACAGTGGATTTTAACAGGTAAGTAAGCCCTAGGCGTTATACTAGGGTGTATAGTACAATGAAACATTTGCAGTTTGCGAAATAATTAGAGAACTGAACCATGAGTATGATGTAACACATTGTTTCAGGACGACCATTAACAGCATAAATGTATAGTTGTAGAAATTCGTGACACAACGCTTTCTCATAAAATTATTTGTTTGCAACTGGTTTCGGTCATTGACCATCCAAACGGTAGAAAAAAATTTGTAGCATCAACATCACATGACGACATGTATTCAAGTATGACCAAGTTGTTCTTCACACTTCAGGACATACAGTCTATGTCTTGTGATGTTGGCATCGTAAAAGTTTTTCTGTCGTGAGGATGGTCAGTGACCAAAACAGGCTGTAAACAAAAAAAAATTATAAGACATTATTGTGTCATACATGTAGGGCTTATGGAAAAGAGGGCCATGGGGATGTGGAAGGGGGAGGGGCCAAGAACATTGGTGAAGAGGGGCAAACAACAAAGCAATTTATAATAGTCACTTACGTGTGCTACAAGCAACGTTTAAACATCAGGTGTGGTAATATTAAAGTAACGTATCTCTGTCTCAGAAGACCTAAGAAGATCCAACGTTACCAACCGATCGTCGTGTCATTCTCTGCCGATAGGCGTCACTGACTATGGATATGGAGGGGCATGTGGTCAGCACACCAATCTCCCCACTATTGTCACTTTTCGTGACCAGAGCCGTTACTTCTTATTCACGTAGCTCCTTAGGTGATCTCACATGGCTGTTAACACCACACTTGTGAACAGTGCTCGGCAGACCCAGACGGTTACCCACCCGAGTGTTAGCCAAGCTTGAAAGCGCTTAACTTCGGTGTTCTGACGGGTACCGCTGTTGCCACTATGGCAAGACCGTTGGCAAAGTCACATATAATCATATATTTATCATATCAAAGTCGTCTACTGGCTACAAACGTTCATGATACTGGTTTCAGCACAAACATTTGTAAAAAAATAAAAAAAAATTAAAATTTTAATCCAAGTTATCGTAAAACATATGTACACGCAAGTGGTATTTTCACTGTAAATACTTTTGTACAAATTTCAGGAAAATAAGAGAATCATTTTTTTAAATTTTATTTTTTTGTAGTTACTATAATTGAAGACGACTGGGCAAACAGAGAAAGAAACAAACAGAAGAAGAAAAAATACCAGGGGTGTACTTGATAAATGAATCAGTTTTCAAAACTATGTTTCCTATGTATCTAAAACGGAACGTTTACAGATGTTCGTAGCAATACCTATGATTTATGGCAGGAAAACCTGGACTTCTCAAGGAAAAACGATTCAAAACCAGGCGGTTGCTTAGCGAGTAATTAGAAGCGCAAGGAGAGGCATACAAATGGATCAGGTGTTAGGTGCAAGTGGAAGAGGTAATTTCGATCGTAGTGAAAATGAAGCTAAGATCCGCGGGACATGTATCCCTGCGAATGGACGGTTGTTTGGCTGAAGAACTTTGCTTGTTTCTAACAGATAAGAAGAGACCCGGAGAAGACGCAATGGGAAGTAGGTACATGACATTAGAAAATATGCGTGTCCAACATGGAGGCGTAATGAACGGATGCTGCTGCTGATGATGAGCGGTCACTTCTTCGTCTATCGAATGACTGCAGAAGTGTTATGCATCTGAAAAGAGCCCACCATTTGCGATCTTGTTAACTCAATTCTTTAAATGCCTTGAGAAAAGAAGAAACCTTCTCCATCTTATTCTTAACGATTCTTACTGTGGTACTATTAGGCCAAAAGCAATCATAAGTAGATTTCTTTTTATTTTACTGTGAAAGTCATAATGGACGAAAAAAAAAGTGTACGGCTGAAGTTAAGGTCATCAACTGTATCGACAGTTTGTAGTGCACGCTTGGTTATTCTCGTTGATGTCTATATCTATTTAGAGTTTGTCATCTCTAACTATCATGGCGGATGGTAACATGAGCAATATGTTTTGCTGTCACAGTACCAACCTAAAGCTCATATCAGTTAATTCGATGTCCATAATATAATCTGTGTGTATTTGCTTGTCCCATATAATAGTAACATGAAAATAAATTCGCTGATGCTGCTGTAAGCGCACAAAAACACATATGGATGAAGATGAGGAAAGAGGCTGAATTTTTAACATATTTGCAACAATTTTTTAAATACAATGATTATCTTTTGACAGAATGCAAGAGCCATTGTAAAGCAGAATACAGTGTTATAATGCTTGTTAATGTTCGCAAACATATTGAGAAAAAAATCCAGTGAGTACAGGCAGGCTGGCTGGCCGCTGTGGCCAAGCGGTTCTAGGTGCTTCAGTCCGGAACCGTGCGACTGCTGCGGTCGCAGGTTCGAATCCTGCCTCGTGGATGGATGTGGGTGATGTCCTTAGGTTAGTTAGGTTTAAGTTGTCCTAAGTCTAGGGGACTGATGACCTCAGATGTTAAGTCCCACAGTGCTCAGAGCCACTTTGAAGTACAGCCTGAAGACGTTACGACAGCCCAAACTGTGTGCTGAGGTGTTTACGAGGCAATGAATGTGACGGTGCAAGTCGTTTTACGCTTTTAACTGCTTCCTCTTTTCCCGAAAGATGTCACAGCAAACGTTATCAAACGCTATAACGCTACTACTCATCTTTAGGTCTTTAATGACATTCGACTGCAGAAACCTTTAAAAGTCTGTATGTACTCCTCTAACGTTACAGAACAATGAATGTGACGGTGCAAGTCGTTTCACGCTTTTAACTGCTTCCTCTTTTCCCGAGAGATGTCACAGCAAACGTTATCAAACGCTATAACGCTACTACTCATCTTCAGGTCTTTAATGACATTCGACTGCAGAAACCTCTAAAAGTCTGTATGTACTCCTCTAACGTCACAGAACACAGAGTAATGCATTTAAACTACACTGTAAAATACTTGCTCGTTTGCATACCTTCATTTGTTTCGGTAATACACATTCCAAGAATGAACCGCGGAGATCTTATGACAGGATACACTCACTTGAGAGTGACCAGTAGCGCAGTTGCTTCTTCAGGGGACAAGTGAGCGCTGCCTTAGGTACAGTAGTGTCTCGCAGTCTTACGATTACAGAAATGTTTTCGTGTCACACTGTTCTTACGTCCTATACCTTAGTGCCATGCGGCCTCCTTAGCTAAAACGAAACATACTGAAAAAAAATCGCATTAATTACACAAGCGACTTATGTTTAGTATCTCCATTTATTTGCGGATTAAACGAAGGTCCTCGAGCGCTTGAGGCATTTGCGGATGAAGCATGCGTTATGATATTTTAACGGTTGAGATATGCTGGAGTTGAACTCGTTCTGTGTGTTCCAACCTCCTTTCATAAAACGGAAATGAGAAATAATAGCCCACTTCAAAATGTAAAGCACGTTCCTCAGTCTGGAAGAGAACTGCATTTTCTCCTCGCGCCTTTCATGTAATTTGAAGTAATGGTCACGTAATACGGCGTTCCTGTTTCAGACGGTGCTGGCGGATTTACGTAGCGATGAATCCAGAACGGCGCCGCAATCGAGTTCAGACCCTCGCCACAACGCGGCACCACAATGCAACGGCCGCCGTGCTGCTCATCTTCGTGTGCTGGTATCTGTCGGCAGTGGAGGGTACTACCAACAGGAACCTGCGCGTCAGGAGTGTTCCCTCGGTCGACGGTATCAGCAGCAGTCTGTACGAGGTGTACGTGCCACCTTACTTCTTTGTGAGTACTTCCATCAACATCTTGTCGGAGGGAGCGCTAACGGCTGTACGACACTTCATCTGTAATACTGTTACGAGATGTCACTAATTATAAGTATTAAATGTGTCGTGTTCATCACACCTTTGTAGTATTTCACTGATATATTTACGACAGATGATTATTCCACTAAGGGAGCCAATGCTAACGCAATACTGAGCAAAGACAATAATAGTACGTAGCGCTATAGCTCTCTGTCGCTGCTTCTTTTAATTTATTGCGACCCTGGCCACACTAAAACACTCATTAGTAGTCCTGTCTGCACCGCTCACGAGTCGTCAACAATGTGAATAAAGCATTAAAAGATAACGACGAAGGACTTTAACACAAACCCTCTTTCTTCCTATTAAGTATTGTATCTTCGATAGAGAGGATCGACGCTGGGGATTTCTCACACTGAAAGGAATTTCACCAACTCTGAGAGGCTTGGATTAAGTCTGGGTGCAAGAAGCAGCCAATCGTTTGTCCCTACCAGTTTCAAAGAAACTAGATGCGATAAATGAATAATTTCTCCCTTACTCATAAATTTTTGAAATGGGAATTGTATACTAATGTTGAATTTCTTTTGAATTTGCATAGTCGTGCAAAAATCAGATTCAACAGGCAGTCTCTGCTTGTGGGATTGACGGACACTGTGTGAGGGCTCATCCGCTATGGCGATTATCAGATTTGTCTTCGTAACAGTACCGCAACAATTCTGTTTCGCTCTTAGTGCTCTCATTGAAAAACGGAATAAATCAAGAGGTTAACAGTAAAGTGTAGTGTGCTAGAGGAATAGCCTGTCGAAAATAAAAACATACATGATGCTTGTGGGGTCCGTGTTATCACTCGTTTCCCAAATATTCATCGCAAAAAGGATCCATGCAATTCGGACATCGTTTCGCTAATGCGTAAGCCACGAACAAGAACACAGATGATCAGGATCTTTGTCACTGAAACATGTGGTATATACAGGGTGGTCCATTGATAGTGACCGGGCCAAATATCTCACAAAATAAAGTAGACAGGAAGAGCGCGTGGATGGCTAGCCAAACCCGCGTCCAGGAAACTATAATAAATCTTTGCTGCCGGATTCCGTGTCTCCGGTAAAACTCCCAACACAAGGCTGTGCTCCACGAAAAATGTCCTAGTATGTGACAGCGAGGGGAATAAATGTCCAACAGGTACCGGTGGGCACAGCATGTGTGGAGCCACCTGTGCTATCAGGATGCCAGGAAGATTGTCTATTGGAGAAAGCCAGAGTCGCCGCATTGAGCGAAGGTACAGCTCCAACGCTCTGCGCTTGACGTGAGCGAGTCCAGCACCTCCGTTGTGGAAGGGTAAAGCAAGGGTAGCAAAACGGATCTTTAAAAACTGCACCAGCGTTTTCACCACGTGTCCAAACACTGCCTGTATCCTAGAAGCCATAGTGTCTGTCATCGGTAATACACGAGCTTCATGGTTAAGTTTGAGAGGCCATGTACACATTGAAGTGCTGAGTGCTTTGCAAAATATCTAACAATCTAAATTTGTTGAGACGAGCATCTATGCGGAGTCGACGTAAGACCTTACGATACCTAAAGGCCGCCATACGTTATATTTGTCGATGGAGCGATATCCCTAAACATTTGAGTATCGGGTCCTTTGTCACCGGTACATCCAGTTCTGCAGCATGATTTCCGGAGGTTGATCACACTACCTGCCACCACCGTATTGTTGGAGCCAGGAAAGCGCCGTTCGTATCTCATCACCAGTCCATGCTAAGAACATCATCAGCGTGTGCGCCACATCGAAAGGTCACGGAACTGAGGCTAAGACCTCCCAAGCATCCCTGCAGTCCATGAAGAGCTGGTTCGAGAGCAATGGGGAATAACACGGCAGAAAGAGGACAATCCTGTCTGCCGGACCTGTTGATACGGACGGGGGGCGGACCGATAGCCGTTTACTACAATCCTCGTGACAGCCCATGTATCAAACGAAACACAGCAGATGCCGTCATGTGCGGGATACCGATGTTTTGTGTTCCATAACTGCTGGAAACCATGTTCGACGCTATCGAAATCATGGTGAAAATACAACGTAACAAGAGCGCTGCGGAGGCGGCAAGTTTGCGTCAGCGCTACAATGTCTCTATAGGTGCTAAGAGTCGTAAACACATTAGTGTTGCCTCCGAGGCAGGTTTGATCAGTGTGAACGGCCGCCATTGTCGTATATTTGAGCCTCTCACGGAGGATGCGTGTCAACAGTTTGTAATCGGTGTTTAGCATTGTCAATGGTCGAAAATCAAGTGGGCGACAGCCTCCTTCGGGTTTGGGCAACGGTATCAAGAGGCCCTCAGTGAAATCATATGGTACTAGAAAATCGGGGTTCAGGAGTTCTCTGTACATCCTCACCAACATTGGGCCCATAAGATAAAGAAACCTTTTGTAAAACTCAAAAGGGAGTCCGTCACCGCACCGTCATTTTGTCGGGAGCACCACGCAACATAGCCTCTCGTAGTTGAAAATGGAAATGAGCGTAAGGCATTGTTGGCCAGGAGGCCCCGTCGGGGGGAGTTTGGCCGCCGAGTGCAAGTTTGATTTCAGTCGGCGCCACATTGGGCGACTTGCGTGTCGGTGATGAGGATGAAATGATGATTCGGACAACACAACACCTAGTCCACGAACGGAGAAAATCCCCAATATGGCCTGGAATCGAACCCAGGCCCGCTGCATGTTCAAACTCGGTACCTTTCTTTTCGCAGGCAAGTGCGCTACCAAGTAAGACCCCAAGAATGACTGACCGACCTTCCTTACAGCTTTAGTTCCGCCAGTACCTCGTCTCTTAACTCCAAACTTCACAGAAGCTCTCCTGCAGACACTGCAAGACTAGCAGTCCTGGAAGAAACGATATTGCGGAGACATGTGTTAGCCAGAGCCTGGGGGATGTTTTCAGAATGAAATTTTCACTCTGCAGTGGAGTGTGCGCTGATATGAAACGTCCTGGCAGATTAAAACTGTGAGACTCGATATTGGTACCTTTGCCTTTCGCAGGCAAGTGCTCTACCAACTGAGCTACCCAATCACGACTCACAACCCGTCGTCACAGCTTTAGTTCCGCCAGTAACTCGTCTCCTATCTTCCAAACATCCTTCCTTCTAGCAGTGCTAGTCTTGCAAGGTTCGCAGGAGAGCTTCCGTGAAGTTTGGACGGTAGGAGACGAGGTACTGGCGGAACTAAAGCTGTGAGGACGGGTCCTGAGTCGTGCTTAGGTAGCTCAGGTGGTAGAGCACTTGCCCGTGATAGGCAAGGGTCCTGAGTTCGACTCTCGGTCTGGCACACAAGACGTTTCAGTCTAAAAGTAGTTGATGAGGCGCACCTTTCATTGCGCACAAAAGCTCTACTTCCAACTTATTTTACGCATGTGTAACATCATCTTGTTAACTGCCAGGGTGACGGAATAAAGTAAAGCTGAATTTCGACCTACACCCACATTCTGGAACACCCTGGTGAAGTTCGACCTACACCAACATACTGGAACACCCTGGTTCACTTTCAGGTCAAATCATTCTTATTTGTGTTTTCTATCCATTTCATCGATTATTTCTGAAGAATTGGGAAATGATTACTTTAAAAAGCTAATAGTGATTTCTTCCCAGATTATTTTCCAACTGATCTCTATCGTTCCATGTCTGAAACCGAGGGACCTTACTCTTTTTTTCCGTTGTTGAACAGCGGAAGGTAATCCCTGCTATTTTGTCCCCGGTGAAGCATGATGCAAGATTAAATAAAAGGTAGAGATAAGTCTAGCAGTTGCCCAACGATGTGCAAAAACGTGGTAAATGCCTTGGAAACTTGGTGGACGGCAGCTCGTAAGTACAAAATTTATCTAATTTCATTATAGTGGTAGTTTTTAGAAGAGAAAGCGTTGATGGTCTGCATAAGGCGATAAGGTCGAATTATGTAATTTCCTCGCACGTACGAAATTTCAGTGGTATAAGAATTCAATAGTGGAGTAGGTGTATAACTGAGGAGCCCGCATGTGCAGTCTCCAGTGTACCAATTACGACGTCGGCGAAGGGGGATTGTTTTCATGTGAATAATACAATATGCGTTATTCCTGCGTCTATAATTTGGACGTCAGTACTAAACTCCAGAAAACTTTACAGTCCTACACAAGAGCTACTGAAATAAAGACTCTTGAATAACCGTAAACTGTATGGGCATTGTTTGGAGTGGTGCCCTAACAGAAACGTCTGGAATGCTGACGAATGGCATCGCATAATTTTCATTTAGATCTATATGTCTGGGGCAGTATAAAATTAGACTAACTGTCATCTGTCTGCATATACGATGGAAACGTTGCGAGTACTGTTGAACAGTCACAAATTACAGACAAGCAATTTTTAAATAAGAGCCGGCAACTCAGCAGATACTAACAATAGCGTGTTTTTGTTGTTATTGACATATGATTCTACTACATGCCTGTAATTTCTTTTAGGGTTTCGCAGTGAGTAGGAAAATGAACTGGTATCTCCCTCTACATACGAGTTTTGGTTACAAAGAGCTAAGAGCCACGATCTTAGCAAGATCACTGACAAAGAAGAATGACTGTCATATTCCAGCCTTTGTACCACACAATTCCCAGAAAATTACTGTTCTGCTACCAAATGGGATTGGATGAGCTGGACTATAGCCGTCGGCAGTCCTTGCGTTGTCTACGTCTCCAGCGCATTACAGCAAGCAAATGCCGTGTTCTGACTCCTATGTTATCATGCCCCGACATACGTCTTTAACATCTGATTTTCACATTCTCCATTGTGTTCCTATTTTCATTTTCTTTTGTTTGTTAGCTAAATGTAGTTTTAAAAGCGTTTTAGTGACGCCCTTGCAACTACAGTGCATATGAAACTACACACACTCTAGTATTTCACAAGGAAAGTATGCAGGGTAGAAAAATTATCTTCTGGATTGTTTAAACGATAAGCGGACCTGACATCAGAGATAATCTTTGTGACTTAATTGTTAATAGATACGCAGCTTAGACAAAATGAATACTTTAGCTGACGCTCGATACTCTTTCATATATTTCTGTATTCCACACACAACCATTTCAGTGTCTCAGTATAATGTACATGATTTGAAAACCTGTTTAAGAAGGGTAGTAGGAGTAATCCATCGAACTACAGACCTATATCATTGACGTCGGCTTGCAGTAGGAATTTGGAGCATATACTGTATTCAAACATTATGAATCACCTCGAAGGGAACGATCTATTTATGCGTAATCAGCATGGTTTCAGAAAACATCGTTCTTGTGCAACGCAGCTAGCTCTTTATTCGCACGAAGTAATGGCCGCTATCGACAGGGGATCTCAAGTTGATTCCGTATTTCTAGATTTCCGGAAAGCTTTCGACACCGTTCCTCACAAGCGACTTCTAATGAAGCTGCGGGCCTATGGGGTATCGTCTCAGTTGTGCGACTGGATTCGTGATTTCCTGTCAGGAAGCTCGCAGTTCGCAGTAATAGATGGCAAATCATCGAGTAAAACTGAAGTGATATCAGGTGTTCTCCAGGGAAGCGTCCTGGGACCTCTGCTGTTCCTGATCTATATAAATGACCTGGGTGACAATCTGAGCAGTTATCTTAGGTTATTCGCAGATGATGCTGTAATTTAGCGTCTAGTAAGGTCATCCGAAGACCAGTATCAGTTGCAAATCGATTTAGAAAAGATTGCTGTATGGTGTGGCAGGTGGCAATTGACGCTAAATAACGAAAAGTGTGAGGTGATCCACATAAGTTCCAAAAGAAATCCGTTGGAATTCGATGTGGCATAGATAATATTGTGGGGAAGGCGAGCCAAAAGTTGCGTTTCATTGGCAGGACACTTAGAAGATGCAACAAGTGCACGAAAGAGACAGCTTACACTACACTCGTTCGTCCTCTGTTAGAATATTGCTGCGCGGTGTGGGATCCTTACCAGGTGGGATTGACGGAGGACATCGAAAGGGTGCAAAAAAGGGCAGCTCGTTTTGTATTATCACGTAATAGGGGAGAGAGTGTGACAGATATGATACGCGAGTTGGGATGGAAGTCATTAAAGCAAAGACGTTTTTTTTCGTCGCGGCGAGATCTACACTCCTGGAAATTGAAATAAGAACACTGTGAATTCATTGTCCCAGGAAGGGGAATCTTTATTGACACATTCCTGGGGTCAGATACATCACATGATCACACTGACAGAACCACAGGCACATAGACACAGGCAACAGAACATGCACAATGTTGGCACTAGTACAGTGTATATCCACCTTTCGCAGCAATGCAGGCTGCTATTCTCCCATGGAGACGATCGTAGAGATGCTGGATGTAGTCCTGTGGAACGGCTTGCCATGCCATTTCCACCTGGCGCCTCAGTTGGACCAGCGTTCGTGCTGGACGTGCAGACCGCGTGAGACGACGCTTCATCCAGTCCCAAACATGCTCAATGGGGGACAGATCCGGAGATCTTGCTGGCCAGGGTAGTTGACTTACACCTTCTAGAGCACGTTGGGTGGCACGGGATACATGCGGACGTGCATTGTCCTGTTGGAACAGCAAGTTCCCTTGCCGGTCTAGGAATGGTAGAACGATGGGTTCGATGACGGTTTGGATGTACCGTGCACTATTCAGTGTCCCCTCGACGATCACCAGTGGTGTACGGCCAGTGTAGGAGATCGCTCCCCACACCATGATGCCGGGTGTTGGCCCTGTGTGCCTCGGTCGTATGCAGTCCTGATTGTGTCGCTCACCTGCACGGCGCCAAACACGCATACGACCATCATTGGCACCAAGGCAGAAGCGACTCTCATCGCTGAAGACGACACGTCTCCATTCGTCCCTCCATTCACGCCTGTCGCGACACCACTGGAGGCGGGCTGCACGATGTTGGGGCGTGAGCGGAAGACGGCCTAACGGTGTGCGGGACCGTAGCCCAGCTTCATGGAGACGGTTGCGAATGGTCCTCGCCGATACCCCAGGAGCAACAGTGTCCCTAATTTGCTGGGAAGTGGCGGTGCGGTCCCCTACGGCACTGCGTAGGATCCTACGGTCTTGGCGTGCATCCGTGCGTCGCTGCGGTCCGGTCCCAGGTCGACGGGCACGTGCACCTTCCGCCGACCACTGGCGGCAACATCGATGTACTGTGGAGACCTCACGCCCCACGTGTTGAGCAATTCGGCGATACGTCCACCCGGCCTTCCGCATGCCCACTATACGCCCTCACTCAAAGTCCGTCAACTGCACATACGGTTCACGTCCACGCTGTCGTGGCATGCTACCAGTGTTAAAGACTGCGATGGAGCTCCGTATGCCACGGCAAACTGGCTGACACTGACGGCGGCGGTGCACAAATGCTGCGCAGCTAGCGCCATTCGACGGCCAACACCGCGGTTCCTGGTGTGTCCGCTGTGCCGTGCGTGTGATCATTGCTTGTACAGCCCTCTCGCAGTGTCCGGAGCAAGTATGGTGGGTCTGACACACCGGTGTCAATGTGTTCTTTTTTCCATTTCCAGGAGTGTATTTTCGAAATTTCAGTCACCAACTTTCTCTTCCGAATGCGAAAATATTTTGTTGAGCCCAACCTACATAGGTAGGAATGATCATCAAAATAAAATAAGAGAAATCAGAGCTCGAACAGAAAGGTTTAGGTGTCCGTTTTTCCTGCGCGCTGTTCGGGAGTGGAATGGTAGAGAGATAGTATGATTGTGGTTCGATGAACCCTCTGCCAGGCACTTAAATGTGAATTGCAGAGTAATCATGTCGATGTAGATGTAGACTTCATGGGTGCAAAAGCTCAATGATTCGCTGTTAAGTTACTTAACTCCTATCCAGCAGATAACTAGAAATAAGGAACTCTTCATTGGTTATTCCATCCATACCTTCCTCTTTCCTGGATACATGACGTGCAGTATCGTTCCATAACTTTTTGTGAAACGTGTCGTTTCTTCAGCTCGTCCTAGAACGAGAGTGTGGTGTAAAGTAATGCCTCCAAATTTTTTTATGTGAAATTGTACGTATTTCCTCTACCTATTTATTTCTCGGCATAGTTACCCTGGCGAAGAACACATTTCTCCCATCGAGAGACCAGTTTGTTAACACCGTCACTGTAGAGTATTTGACTTTGTTGACGGATGCGCAAGCTCACCTCTACTTGCACCGCTTCATCACTATCTAAGTGAAGTCCTAGAAGATGTTCTTTAGGTTTTGGAAACAGACGAAAATCGCAGGTGTTCAAGGTGGAACCACTAGGGACCGTTCAAGAGCATTCGAAGGAATCTGAACGTGATCCGAAGTAGCAAAAGGTGTTTATTCTTTCTCAGTCCTTCTGTTTCGCAGCCTCATGTGGCGTGATCACGGACGATATTGACACATGCGTGAATAAAACGGCAAAATACCCCTTTGAGACCCCCCCCCCCCTCCCAATTCGGCAATAACCTCGGTGCCACAGGCCCGTCGTTGTTGGGCGCTATAAAAATTTACCTGTCCAGAGACAACCTATGACTAAGGGCTAGGCACTTACAAGCAGGAAACACCTTTGACAACCCTCAGATTCCGGATGTCTACTAGCAGGCACAAGAGCTGCAGCGTGGGCAGCCTGCAATCACCCAGGACTCTCGTCATGTGCTGTCTCCGTACACATACATTTTTAAGGTGTTCAACAAAGGCAGGCGGGTGGCACCGGGGGTGTTACCGAACTGAGACGGTGGAGGGGCGGGGGGTGTTCTCAGAGGGGCTCTTTGCCATCTTATACACGCATGTGTCGATTTCGAACCCCTTCCCACGTAATCATGTCACAGGCAGGCGCGAAACAGGAGGGCTAATGAAGCGGATGGTTTTGAACTGTGCCAAGTGGTTCCACCTTGTACACTAGAGCAAAAATTGCGTTCGCACTGCACTCCAGAGAGGTGAGCACTTTCATTGCGCCAGCTGGCCTCAGAGAAGGGGTTGAAAGGTGTCAGCCGCGCCAGAAGTTGTCAATAACATCGTGCTGTTGTTCGTCGCAATGAAAACTCGTTTTTGACAGCAAAATGTATGAGAATTAACGGTTCAAGGAGAGGGGTGGTTTCATTGACGTCATTTACCCCACACCCTGATTCGTTTTTGTGTCGATTCTAAGTGGCGGTGTGTCTGAAACGTTTTCCTAGGCTGTCCATAAAAAAACCAGGTGGCATCACGGTACTGACCTTCACCGCAGAGGCGTCGAAAGAAGGGATGAAATATGAGTAATAGGGGTGCCACGACCTTCCCATCGTGTTACACGTTCACAGTGACTTTGGGCAGAATTGCACTATGTGATCAAAAGTATCCTGGCACCTGACTGAAAATGACTTACAAGTTCGTGGACCGAGCGAAGTGCCGCAGTGGTTAGCACACTGGACTCGCATTCGGGAGGACGACGGTTCAATTCCGCGTCCAGCCATCCTGATGTACGTTTTCCGTGATTTCCCAAAATCACTCCAGGCAAATGGCGGGATGGTTCCTATCAAAGGGCACGGCCGACTTCCTTCCCCGTTCTTCCCTAATCCGATGAGACCGATGACCGTACAGTTTGGACTCTTTCCCCTAAACAACCCAACTCAACCCAAGTTAGTGGCGCCCTCCATCGGTAATAGTGGAATTCAATATGGTGTTGGCCCATCCTTAGCTTTGATGACTGCTTCCACTCTCGCCGTCACACGTTCAGTCAGGTGCTGGAAGGTTTCTTCCGGAATGGCAGCCCATTGTTCACGGAGTGCTGCACTGTGGAGAGGTATCGATGTCGGTCGGCGAGGCCTGGCACGAAGTCGGCGTTCCAAAACATTCCAAAAATGTTCTATAGGAATGAGATTTTCACTCTGCAGCGGAGTGTGCACTGATATGAAACTTCCCGGCAGATTAAAACTGTGTGCCCGACCGAGACTCGAACTCGGGACCTTTGCCTTTCGCGGGCAAGTGCTCTACCATCTGAGCTACCGAAGCATGACTGACGCCCGGTACTCACAGCTTTACTTCTGCCAGTATCTCGTCTCCTACCTGCCAAACTTTACAGAAGTTTCATATCAGCGCACACTCCGCTGCAGAGTGAAAATCTCATTCTGGAAACATCCCCCAGGCTGTGGCTAAGCCATGTCTCCGCAATATCCTTTCTTTCAGGAGCGCTAGCTCTGCAGGTTCGCAGAAGAGCTTCTGTAAAGTTTGGAAGGTAGGAGACGAGATACTGGCAGAACTAAAGCTGTGAGTACCGGGCGTGAGTCGTCCTTCGGTAGCTCAGATGGTAGAGCACTTGCCCGCGAAAGGCAAAGGTCCCGAGTTCGAGTCTCGGTCGGGCACTCAGTTTTAATCTGCCAGGAAGTTTCATGTTATAGGATTCAGGACAGGACTCTGAGCAGGCCAGTCCATTACAGGGATGTTATTTTCGTGTAACCACTCCTACCTGGGCCGTGCAATGGGAACAGGTGCTCGATCGTGTTGAAAGATGCAGTCGCCATCCTCGAATTGCTCTTCAACAGTGGTAGCAAGAAGGTTCTTAAAACATCAGTGTAAGCCTGTGCTGTGATAGTGTCACGCAAAACAACAAGGGGTGCAAGCCCCCTCCATGAAAAACACGACCACACTACAACACCACCGCCTCCGAATTTTACTGTTGGCACTACACACGCTGGCAGATGCCGTTCACCGGGCATTCGCAATACCCACACCCTGCCCTCGGATCGCCATATTGTGTACCGTGATTCGTCTTTCCACACAACCTTTTTCCCGCTGTGCAGTCTTACAGTGTTTACGCTTCTTACACCAAGCTTGGCGTCGTTTGGCATTTACCGGCGCGATGTGTGGCCTATGAACAGCCGCTCAACTATGATATCCAAGTTTTCTGACCTCTCGCCTAACTATCATAGTACTTGCAGTGGACCTTGACGAAGTTTGGAATTTCTGTGTGATGGCTACACGTTACGACCTCTTTGAACTGTCGGCAGTCTCTCAGTCAACAGACGAGGTCGGCGAGCACGCTTTTGTGCTGTATGTGTCCCTTCACGTATTCGCTTCACTATCACATGGTAACCAGTGGACCTAGAGATGTTTAGGGGTGTGGAAATCTCGCGTACAGACGTATTACACAAGTGACACCCAATCACCTGACCACATTCGAAGTCCATGAGCGTCCAGAAACTTTTGATCACATAGTGTATGTGGTTTACAATGCTCTATTTTTGCAGGTACATTCATTGGTATACGTAGGTAGAGTCTGTGAAATACGTTGCAAATAAAGTAGAAGAGTAATGAATTAAAAAATCACGCATGATGCGATTGTTTTTCACGCGTCTTAAAGTTTATGACGTCATATTTCCTGAACTATATGTCGTACATTGATATAATTTTGCAGGCTCATTTAATGGTATGTGCGAATACTGTCTACAAAATATCTTGCAAATAGAGTTAGTAGTAAAGAAGTAATAAATTAAAAAGTCATTCGTGATGCTGCAATTTTACTGCATTTTCTTTCAAACCTAGAGATTTTTGAACCTCCCTGAAAATTTTTGTACTTCCTTCCTTCATCGATCAGTAGAAGTAGGTCTTCTGTTATGCAAGGATTTCTTTGCAGTTACCTTCCTTGTGCCTACGTTTGTCTGTCCAGCTGCTGTAACTGCTCTTTTTTCAAATGTCCGTTACTCTTTTATTAAACTGCCTTCTGTGATGTCCCAGTATCTATAGCCTAAGAGAATTTCAGACACATCCCATAATTCCTCAATACTTTAGTGTCCCACTTCTTTGATCACTGATTCTTCCTAACGAGTCTCTTAAACTTCTGCCTACTTAATCATTATTAAATTGTAATCCGGGTCTATGTCTGCCGCTGGGCAAGCCCTACAGTCCACTATCTAATTTCGAAATATCTGTCTCACCATATTCTAGTCCACCTCGGATATTATCGTGTCTTCACACCGTTTTAAAGTTTTTTTTTTTGTGATTTTTTGAATAGCATGTTCGGCGTTACTTGCTGAAATTTACTGCATAGCTTAATATGTCTTTCTCCTCTCTCATTCCTGCTACCAACCCCATATTCTCTCGTAACTCTTTCTTCTATCTATTCCTCTACTATAGCGTTCCAGTCACCATGGTAACTAGGAAATAATTTTCTTTTACATACTGAATTAATCGTTCACTGTCCTCACATACTTTCTTTGTCTCTTCATCTGCTGTTTGTGGAGCAGTCACGTATATATGAACTATTGTTGTCGTTGTCGGTTTTCCGTCGATTCTGATGAGGACAACCCTATCACTCAACTGTTCGCAGTAACTCACTCTCCGACCTACTTCCGTGTTAATAAAGAATCCTATTCCATTTACATCACTTTCTGCTGCTGTTGGTTTTGTTCTATATGCGTTTTACTGGAAATCTTTACCTGTTTTCCATTCCACTTCACCGCCGTCCACTACGTCTAGACTGAGTCTTTGCATTTCCCTTTTCAGATTTTCTGGTTCCATAATCCCGTTCAAATACGTGACATTCAAACTTCCATTTGTTATTCGTTCTTTTTCTCATGGTTAGCTCCCTATTGGCCGGTGTGGCCGTGCGGTTCTAGGCGCTTCAGTCTGGAACCGCGTGACCGCTACGGTCGCAGGTTCGAATCCTGCCTGGGGCATGGATGTGTGTTATGTCCTTAGGTTAGTTAGGTTTAAGTAGTTCTAAGTTCCAGGGGACTGATGATCTCAGATGTTGAGTTCCATAGTGCTCAGAGCCATTTGAACCTTCTGAAAATCCGAAATGGGAACTAATCTGGATCTTTTGCAAAAGGATGTATCATCATGACACTTTTCAGTTACAGGCTACAAGTCCTGTGGATACACATTGTGTGTCTTTAATGCAATCATTTCCATTGTCTTCTGCAGCCACATGCCGTTAAACATTGCCAATTCTCCTCTCTTTCAGGAGCAGTTTACCACTGCAAGGGCAGAAACTCTTTCTGCTCCTCTGTCTTCTTTGACAAGGCTTTTGGCAGAACGAGCATGACTTCTTACATAGGGAGTCAACGGCTGCCATTGCCGATGTTTTTTGTTCAAAACTTAATCCGTAGGTGAATTCGAACTCGGATCAAGAAGGTTCTGAATACTAGTCATTGGCGCTACCCTCAGATCACGAATCATGAAATGATGCCTCTTGCAGCTCACGCTAAAAGGATTTCCGACTGCATACTTCCCATTATTAAACTTTTATTTGGCCTTTGTGACGTTGTAGGCATCAGTTTAGAAGCACTCTTTAATCCTGTTTTGAGTCTTCTAGCAAGAGTTCATGACAGATGTGACTAGTTGGAGAAACTGAGTCTAATCTATGGAATGGATGTTCTCTGGCCGGCCTCGGTGGTCTAGCGGTTCTAGGCGCTCAGTCCGGAACCGCGCGACTGCTACGGTCGCAGGTTCGAATCCTGCCTCGGGCATGGATGTTTGTGATGTCCTTAGGTTAGTTAGGTTTAAGTAGTTCTAAGTTCTAGGGGACTGATGACCACAGATGTTAAGTTCAAAATGGTTCAAATGGCTCTGAGCACTATGGGACTTAACAGCTGAGGTCATCAGTCCCCTAGAACTTAGAACTACTTAAACCTAACTAACCTAAGGACAACATACACATCCATGCCCGAGGCAGGATTCGAACCTGCGACCGTGGCTGTCGCGCGGTTCCAGACTGAAGCGCCTAGAACTGCTCGGCCACTCCGGCCGGCAGATGTTAAGTCCCATAGTGCTCAGAGCCATTTGAACCATTTTTTTGATATTCTCTGTAAAAGATAAATTTCATTACGATTAAACCCGAATTCACATAGCTAGCTCCATTCAGGCGTGTTTTGGCAAACGTAAGGGTAAGCCTCAAAACGTACCATGATCTGCCCAATCATCACTCACTACTGAAGATCTGTGGTCAACCTTGTGGATCCCATCCCGTCATCGATGGAGAACTGAATGCTGAACAACAAATGGAAAGGGGCAAAACTGCGATCGGCTACGGATCGCAGTTGTAGTACTGGACAAAGCTGTTTATCAAGGAAAAGCGCCAAACAGTAATATGTTTTGAGAAATTATTTTATTTAGACAACCAGTTTTGACACCTCAATAATGCCATCTTCAGGCCCCTATGAACTCCATGTATTGACAATCAGATATAACGATACTTGCATCTTGGAGCTATGAATATTTGGATTTCGTGAATTTGTTTTTGGAGTGCTTCAGTATGCAACTACCGATATATCTTATTGTCTATACGTGGAGTGCATAGTGGCCTGAAGATGGCATTATTGAGGTATCGAAACTGGTTCTCTAAATAAAATAACTTCTCAAAACATACGGCTGTTTGGCAATTTTCCTTGGTAAATACTTGACAGGCCGCTATACCGTATCCGCAATGGATCAACAGAGATTGAACGGAGTTGATCCTACACCATAATACCATTAGTCATCCAGTAGTTATTTTCATGATCATCGACACATAGATAGCGCTTGGACGTAACACGACGATCAATGTTCGAATGTGTATGTCGAAACGACGCGAGTGGTGGTTTGTTACAGTCTAACTCTGTTGCCTTATCGGCGTGTGAAGCTTGTGTCGTTATGTTGCTGTTTCGTCAAATTTTGCTAAAGCGACTTCGTACCATCGCTTGCTACCTAGCAGTGTGTCACGACAAAAAAAGCGACGTGACTCATTCACTGTCGAATACGGAGGTAGTGGTACCAAGAAGGAACTTCCCAGCATCGTGGAGAGAGACAGGAGGGCGGATCTGATATCATTCTGGACAGCGTCATACCCATTAGTAGCTCTGGCACGCTTACTGTACAGCCGTCAGCTGTGAAAGCCAGTCCCATCAGCACGCTACAGTCTTTGCCATTTAGAGTGGAGCCCAGCCACACTGGGTGCAGAACGAAACCACAGTATGGGAGACAAATGGCGATCTTTTTTAATGCTATTGCACACAGCTCTAATAAATTTGTCGAACGAAACCATTTTTTTGTATCGGTTTTCATTATTATGTAGCAACAAATGATTACTTCACATGATTGTGCAGTTTGACATCTTGGTCATTTTGAAGTTTACACAATTGTACGATATTCCATAATGATTTAACAGGTCTTACGTAATATCAGTCAAATGATCAGATACTGTAACATATTCCACACACATCTGAATCACAATGAGCCACCTCACTCTTCCAACAATACAGCTGCACTCTCTAACACTCCGAGACGAACACCACAAAACATGATGAGTGTTACGAAATTGAAATGGAGATTGGTAGTAAATGGACGGAGGAATTCTTTAGTGGATCGCTCATGATAAGAGATGGCCTTGTGACGACGTAATGAAGCATGGGTGACGACATTTAGGAAGTGGACATCTGACATCAAGGTGAGATTTTCTCGACGTGGCAGTATACGACCGTGTTTGTTTGGATAATTTATGGACATATTTTTCGAAGAAGTTTCTTTACAGGTCAATTACTTTATCGAGAGTTTCTTCCACTGGGCAGAGTCTATTCTGAAATGAAATTCTCGACGATCTGAACATACCCTTTTCATTTCCAGCTCCAAATTTCTTTAGAGGTGGGAACAAATGGTGGTCAGACATACGAAATATGGTTATAACATAGGTGTTCTATTACTACCTTCTTCAGATCCCTCTGTCTTTCTTTTTCCAAGTCACCTTTCTTGAACAGGCGCATTAAACTATTTTTTTTTTAATTTTTAAATCCAGATGACTTCCAGTGTATTTCACCATCCAGTTATTGTTTTACTCTTTACAAGGTAACCAGTAAGAAGAAGCCGTCTTACGTTTCATACAACACTGACCGAAGTTCTCCGGCGAGTGAAACTGTGTTTGCTTTGTTGGGTACAGTTCTACCAGTTTTATGAACTGCTTTATTAGATGTTTGATTTTTGTGTACGAAATGCTTGGCCCAGGTTTAATTACAGTAAGTAATTAATGTATAATATCATTTGGATTCTTTTCAAAACGCTTTGCATTCAAATTTTGCATTTGTTTTCTGGAAGCATTAAACAAATACGCGTCCATCTTAAACAAAGTTTTCTACATTTCATTCTCCATGTGAAATCTACGTACTCTTTCTTATGATAAGCCTACGGCGTCATCTATTTTATGCTCTTTCCTGTATCCGTGTAGCTAGTGTGACTTCAAGTGGATCATGTTCAAGGTAAGTACGAAATCTAGACATTACACACCACACACTATATACTGATGATCCAGACATTGGTGCTCAGACATTGATTCCTTTAGAGGCATGAAAATAATATTAGTTTGTTGGACACATAATGCATTATCTGTGAATGATTTTCTTTTCCGTATCCCTTCGTGACATGACCTGACAGGTAAAGTGTAAGTAGTTTAGTAAATGCTGTCGATTTGAAAAGACAATCTGTCCTTCGTGCTCATATACGGCCATGCATATTAGCCGTGAACAATATATAGCGAGTAAGCAGCATTAGGTAGACAGCTACATAGGTTCTTAGCTTTTTTTTCGATATTACGAGAAACCACTTGGGATGAGAACCATCCCAACTTGAACTAGAAATACTACTGTACAAGATTAGACTGATAAGAGATTCTCAGACATTCCAGTGGTAATTCACTCGTCAGTAGGTCGCAAACAGACTAAGTGAAAATCAAGTAATTCTTGTGCCCAGCAAGAAGTCACTGAACTGTATCCATAAGAAACAGGAAAGAAGAGTTACACAGTGGATCTCCACTTTCCACTTTTCTTCCTCGCATATTGAATATAACTACTTAAGAGGGTGTAGAATAATAACTATCAGACACAACAGAAGGCGATTTTATTTAACACGCGATCGGTTTCGAGTTGACCCATCTTCAAGTGGTTTACATTCATGTACGTGTTTCCTTACTCACTGTTGGTGGTCACTGTTCAAATAAAAAGCGAATAATCTGATGATGTCTAAAATGAAACATTTGGAAGTGGATAAGCGATATGCTGAGAAACTTGTTCACATACTTCTGGAAGCTTAGCTGTAGCTCTGCTATTTACATTTTTACCTCTTCGTCATTAGATGACTTTGCAGATTTTAACTGGAGATATTAATCCTTGTATTCGTTCTGATGTTGCATCATGAATGATAAGAAAAGCTTTTTTACAGAATTGAACTTTTGTATCAACTGTCCCGGCACAATAAATCGATGAGTATGTTCTAGATGCTGATTCGTCTCCCTTTCTTGGTCTGTGTGTTTTCAATGGTTCTAGTTACGTCAAACCTTGGAGATAAACGACTTGAAGGTCCCTATTTAGAAAATTGTTTATTTAGTGTGAATTAGTATAAAGGCATCCTCATGGAAAATTACGGTGGCATCCGCAATGGCAGATTGAACTCCTAGCACAAACTGTTTTATCTGAATAGGAGACATATGATTCGCCTTGAAGCTTGGACCTTTTAATTCTAAACTTTTCAGATGACTCTACTCTTCTTATCCCTATCGTACTTTCCTTAAACAAATTCTTAGACACTGTATTACTATCACTTGAAGACATTATTTCAATACAGTTTCAATGTACCTCAGTGATCTACACAGACTTGGAACTTAACACTGAAAATAACCTCAAATCAGTAAACAGTCATCTGTTCTTGATTACCATGTGAAGCGCTGTCATCTGGGCACATGAAATATAGCAGATGGCGACGCCTCGCGCTTCATACTTCGTGAATCTCCAACCAGAAGGGATACACTAGCGTTTATTTTCAGAAGGATACAAGTCAGTGACTCGCAAAATGAACATAAAATTTAATGCAGTGATAAAATTGGTAGAGACTGCCTGGATACATGTCATTTTCAGTCAAAATCCTGTATTCAGGAATTTTTATCACATGTAATCACATAACTATTTTGCTTATTTAGTGACAACCCTCTTTCAAAATAATCGATTTAATTAGCATGGTGACTAATATTAAAAATTAAGAAACGAAATATTTTTGTAAGAAAATATGATAAATGTAACGTGAAAATGATATGGATACAGCACCTACGTGTAAGTACTATAATATTTTACCACACATATCGCTTAACCACTTCCAGATATTTCGCCGGCCGTTATGGCCCAGCCGTTCTAGGCGCTTCAGTCCGGAACTGCGCTGCTGCTACGATCGCAGGTTCGAATCCTGCCTCGGGCATGGTTAGTTAGGTTTAAGTAGTTCTAAGTCTAGGGGACTGATGACCTGATATGTTAAGTCCCATAGTGCTTAGAGCCATTTTGAACCAGATGTTTCATTTTAGTCATCATCACATTATTTGATTTTTATTTAAACAGTACTCTCCAACACTGGGCATCGAAACATGTTCATGAATGTAAAACACCAGAAGACGGGCACAAACCCGAAGCCGGTTGTGCGTTCTATTGTGACTGGTAGCGGTTATTATTCTACACCCTATAAAGGAACAGCCACGGAGTTAAACTGCATCCAATTATGGATAAAATACACATGTACTTAATGTTGTTGTAGCACAAACGATATCTCCAGGTGATCTGACTATTTCAATATTCTGTAGATTAGCAAGTGATGACACATATACGAGGGTTGGAACTTTAATAGTGGCAACTATTTATTTACAGCTCGTAGAAAATAGATACGTGTTTCGAAGTTTTACTGGCCTTCAGAGTAGTCACCAGCACTGTGTATAGCCCTTTGCCAGCGATGTGGAAGTCGTAGGATACTCTTAGCAGTGCCAGTTCTGCTGACAGTTCGAGCAGGGCGGTCTACTGCTCGACCAATTTGTAGCACTTCTGAAGCGAATGCCGTGAAGTATTTCGTTCAGTTTAGAAATCGAGTTGCTCTCAGGAGGGCTTAAGTTAGGGGAATGCAGTAGGTGGTATAGCACTTAGCAGCCCCATCAGTCAAACAAATCAGTAACAGCTTGCTCTGTACGTGGTTAAGCATTGTCCTGCAAAATGATGGTCAGGTCCTGCAGAAAGGGTCATCCCTTCTGTCTCTAAGCTGGTCGTAGGCTGTGTTCCAAAAATGAACAATCTTCTTCGCAGAAGGGTTATAGGCCCATTCTTCTTAGCAGAGCCCACAGTCGAAGCTGGATACTGTGTCACAACTTCCTCGTGACATGATTTTTAACAAGATGGCGCACAATATTTTGCGAACATTGTGAGGGATTTCTTGGATCCTGAGTTCCCAGAACGCTGAATTGAGAGGGGTAGTCCACCAATTGCTTGGACTCCTAGAAGCCCAGATATTGCACCACTTGATTTTTTTTTCTTTGGGTGTTTGTCTAGAATCAAGTGTACTAGCCACCAATTCGCGATCTACTTTTTCTACGCCATCCCGATCGTGTAGCTATCACAGATGCTAGCCTGCAAGGCTGCGAAACACTTGGGGAGAAGTGGGATACAAATTAGATGTTTATATGCGCCACTAATGGTTCGCATATCGAGATGTATTGGGTGTGTAAAAACATTTTGAGTTACCACACTTGTTGGAATACACTGTCAATAAATATTTCAATTACTTCTCAAGTTATTATATTTTATATTGTTCTATGTTTAACACGAACGACCTGTATCCTGACAGTGTACCCAGCTGAGCACACTTTCAGCTTCTTTCAAAGAGATGTGTTGGATAACCTTCTCTTCCCACATTTAATTGAGAAATCTATCCTTCCGTAAAGTCAAATGCTACTGCTATGCTAGACTGAAGAAAGGTTAATCGCCACTATCACCGACTTCCGTGACGAATTTCATCCCACACTGATACATACGATAGGTTGTTGTATTCTGTTAGCAGGGACAAGTATTTTGTAAGCAGTATTCCATATATTTTGCTTGCTAATTAACATAAAATGGAACACTTGAAAATGTCTGTCTGTATACGTCTAAGCACTTACGTGACTTGACATAAATTGACTGTGGTGGTTGAATGCTGTGATATTAGGAATCAGATTACTTCTCTCTGAAGCTGACGAAGCCTCTCACGAATTCGTTGATCGTAATTAGCCAATGTTTCCGTGGACATTCTCCATTGTTGACACAAACTGTTGAACGCTTTAGTTTTCTCTTTGCTTCGCAACGGTTGGGGCGCAAACAGCGGTGCGTTAAATTGCTCGATAATTATATTACTTGATGAATTTCTCTTATTTAATGAAAATGAAAATAAATGGTCATGTGTAATTATATTAAAGAGGAATTTGTGTCGTTAGCCGTCAGATTTTACCAGTGGCGTAAACATATCTGTTGTGACCGTACTTATTTGTGGATATTTTAATATGTGTTTCTCTATAACGTCGTTCCTTTATATATTTTCGTTGGTACGTATTATCTTTGTGTGCACCCCAGCTGTGGTGCTCACGATACTAGACAGGGCTCTTGATTAAATACCGATACATCGATATACATTTTTCCAAAATGGTATCGATATAAATCGGCAATATTTTTCCACCGATACATGGATATAAGGTAATCAAAATACCAATATCGAGTGACGATATTTTTATTTTATATTATATTTTTCCCACAATATTTGCTAAATATTTGAAGTTGTTGTTTTGAAGTTGTGTCCGCCCCGACAGTTGAGTGGTCAGCCCGGCGGTCTGTCACACTAAGGGGCCCGGGTTCGATTCCCGGCTGGGTCGGATATTTTCTCCGCTCAGGGACTGGGTGTTGTGTTGTCCTCATTATCATTTCATCATCATCATCAGTGGAAGCCAACGGGAAATCACGACTGGAATCACTTCCCTAGACGCTCATGCGGTGGACTTCTCTGACGAGGCTTCCCCCATGACAAGACCTGCCGTAAGGCAGAACACAAGGTTAGTTAAGTTTTGAAGTTGTAGTAAAACATAAACAAAGGAGTCTTGAAACTTTTCGAGCTTTAAAAATGTCCAATCATTCTCTTTTGACTGTGTGAAGCAAGTATATATGGCACAAAAGAAGAAGTCGAATTTCACTGGGGGTTGGCGGTGAGAATGGAAAAAGAAGATTTCCGACGAGAAGAAATAGCGCAGCAGTTGCGTTAAAAACCATTTTTACCACAGCCAGTGTTCTGTTTTTTCACGTCGGCATTCTTCAAAGATAGTTGCTGAAAATTGTGAACAAAACTCTAAATGACAAGACTGTTCTCTGCGGTCGATGGAGACGTGAGGGGAAATGCTGATGTAATCGGCGCTCTCCACTACCAACAGAAACTGCAACAATCAGCTTCTGTACACAATTTTGACAGTACGACTGCTATGTCACTGGCGTTAGCAGAAATGAAAAAAAAAATTATAGGGAAGTCGACATGAAGTGTTCGTGACAAATCCGATATGTGACGTAATCTACCGACGACTCAACTGGACACCTTTTATTGTGCCACTTACAGGCAGTTACCATTGCTAGCAGAGTGGTTATCGTCAAGTGTGTAGGTGCACTGTTTTCGATTCTGTTCTTGCCCTAGGGGAGATAGGCAGGCTGCTAGCTTGTTGATGTTACAGGCTATCTAATAATAAATCAGTACTTAAATATACCGCTCTAAAACCGACAGTATATTTACAATGTTGAGCTGACATTTTTATGGCAGGTACGTCGATATGTTTTCCTTCGATATATCAAGACACTTTTTCGATGTACATAGGGCCGCTATTTGTAATATTATCAACAGTGCTAATACTAGATTCCTTTTCACGCCAATAATGAATTAAAGCCATTTTTGTGATAATCGTATTGAGTGAGTGCTGATGCATACATATTTTCATAATTGCGTTTCGTAATCTTCACATGAGCTAAATAGTTAATTATTTATTTAGCGCTACTACCTTCGATTTCCTCACGATATATGTGATACGTTCGTTTGCGCCTTCCTTTTTATTTCGTACTGTGTAGCGTGTACCGTCGTCTCCACTCCAGATGCGGAGTTTTTTTCGGTACTTAATACTCGTACATATTCTTTCTGATAAATCTTTCTTGTTTAATCTGTGACTGAGAATCGTATTTGTTGTCAAATTACCTTTTTGTGATGAACAAATCCTCATAATCAAAACTGTCTACTTCATTTACAGTTCACAATGAGGCCAAAGATATGACGTTATAGTCGTCATTGAACCGTTGCAGGCATTTTCTTTGAAGATATAATAAGGGGAGTTGTCATGAGGTCACAGATTTGATGTCGACTTCCGCCTTGTTAGTTAACCCAAATATTAGCGTCTGGTGGACGTGTTGTGGTCATAAATGACAGATTTACTGGTATACTAATCATTCTCATTGTAGTCTAAAATGTAAAACAATCACTCGTAACTGGACTCGTTCAAGCGATATTTTCTTTTATATACATGAAGTTTTGTTACGCAGTTTACTTTGATTCTAGTGGTTTTATTTCTGTCACTAGACTTTAGATTTACCATGTGTCCAACTGGGAAAGCTCATTGAGTGTAGACAGAGAGAGAGAAAAGTTGGAAACCGACCAGCCGTAGCAAGACATTTTCTCAAACTTTTTTGAAAAAGTGGCATAGACCGAACATCAGTTTCGTCAGTCCGTATTCAGGAAAATTCTGGATTCCGAAAGCAGTCTTTTCACATCACATACTTCTCTTCCGTTTATTCGATACTTGTAACAAAAAGAAAGTTACATTAACAACGAAATGCGTCGTATTACTGGATAAAATTGCATTAAAACCAGTAAAACGTCTAAAAAGCTTTCCCGACGCTGTATTATTCACGAAAGCACTGCTACATTTTCTGTTTAAAACAACCGTTGCGTGCACAGGACAGAAATTAAGAACGAAAAGCAATCGTAAACAACAGTCTGCCAATTTCAGGGGCATATAACGTGGCGGCGCAGGCTTCAAAGCAACGTACAGCGTACATCTGTAGCGCCACCTCCTCTTCTTATACTTCCATTGCATTTTTAGTACGTCATTGGTCAAAGAAGACGTTAAGTATCCAAATGTCCACTTCATACTTAGTTTTTATAACGAATGCAAAGCATAACGTGTGAAAAGTGTAACGAGTCAAGAGCTAGCGTGTGTTGCACATTACCTCAACGCATTGTGCAGTGACTGGGAACTACAGAGAGAAGCAACTATCGGCTTTTCGCTTATGGTTCACAGTCGCTTTGATACAGAGTATTTCAGGTACATCTTGTTTGATATTGCGGACACTGTGCATTATGTTAAGTGAGAAAGTAAGACCATTGTGACTGACTTGAAAAGTGCTAATCACCAAGTGCCAGTACGTGAGAGTCAATCGATATTATATGAGGAGGGAGTACCTGGTGAACGCCTATGACAACGGTGCATTATAAAAAAAATGTTAGCATTAAGTTTATTGATGTTCTTTCTATCTACGATGAAACTTTCACTTTACGCTTGGGCTCTCCTCTGGCTGACGTAATGGCATTCACATTATACGTAAAGTAGATAAGGAACAGGGATATAACATGTCCGAAGTATATAAAATAATAAACAGTGGCCGTGGTAAGTTTTATCCTAAACAAACACAGACAACGTCCTTAATCAACACTTACGAAATACGACGTAAATACAGGATTTTAACATTACTTTAACCGAATAGGTTCGGGTAAGAGCTCCCTGAGTGATGCTGAATGTAAAATTGACTACATTTGACAAAATATGTTGCTTAGGTCCAAGTCTAAGCTAAGAGTATCGTTCTTTGACGTACACACATTCTGTTGCATTACGTCCATCTTGTTCAGTGTATTGTTCATCACAGTTAATATCAGTTTTATCACGTTGTATATTCTACCCTTTTATATTTTATAGTTCTACTCCTACATTCTATTTGTCCAAGTGAAGTATTCAGTATATAGTGATTACATCTCACGGATGTAGATGTGATATTAAAGATCTCAAGAGACCTGTAATATAAGACTCTTTGTCCCAAAACCACCATTTCTATGTTTCTACCCTGTGATAGTTAGGTCCAATATGACCAAGATGTGTTGCCGTTTAGTTTTCGACAACTTTAGCTTGTACATACGACAATCTGTGTACCACAGATCATGAA
This sequence comes from Schistocerca piceifrons, assembly GCF_021461385.2. Classification (NCBI taxonomy): domain Eukaryota; kingdom Metazoa; phylum Arthropoda; class Insecta; order Orthoptera; family Acrididae; genus Schistocerca; species Schistocerca piceifrons. The sequence goes on from NC_060138.1 coordinate 923,256,730, forward strand.
TCATATTGTGATCACATTGACATGTTTATAATTAGATTTAAACATCTATAGGGTTGTGTTTTTTCTATATCTACAACAATTTCAATATCATAAAGGTCGCATACTTGACACACATGTCTTATGATGTAAGTGTACACAATATTTAAGTAATCCTATATTTCTACTGTCATGTATGCAAAATGTTCTTATGTTACAAAGGTCAATATATATACATTTATTTGAAAGTCACCTGTATTAGATGTCACTCATGATGGGCTCTACCCACAAATATTGGCCTTGTAGTTAAATATTCTTACATTCATCTCTTGGTACAGCAAGATATCACTTAAAAAGCAACACATTCCTCGAATGACATTCCATATTTATCAAAAGGACGCCCATTGTAGCAACAGGCTAGGATCTTTTCCCTGCTCAAGGGTATGTGATGGTACCGTGTGGTTATAACTAAACCGACGGTGATCCGAGAGCTACAGTGCGCGCTGCATACGTCGCAGGATGCTGAAACATCGTAGGTATATTCTTTAATCGGTGCGCTAGCGCAATGTGTAGGAAGAAGAATAGTTCCAATTTCTGGCACCAGGTGAAAACATGGCGCTGAAAGCAGTCAGAATGTGATGTGAGTGCACTAAAATGGGAAGAACAATCAAACGTATGATAATTTTGATTCTGGCATGCTTATTGGGATATGGTTACAAGTTACAACATGTGTTCAATATGGTCTCCTGAATCAGCAACATGCTGCATCCATAACATAGCTTGGTCGACAGTTGATTGCAGCGTACCTAGTGTAATCACAGATACATGTCGTCGTATGCTATCCTTCCACATCAGAAAGAATCTGGATACATTCCTGATACAATGATCTTTCAAATATTCCCACAACCAGAAGTAGGGGTCTCGAAGGTCACAAATTTGGTAATTGCCTACAGATGGTGCGGTCGTTACGGAAGGTTTCTCGAACCAAGTGACATGTGGTGTCACCCTATCTTGCATCAAAATAGTGGAGTGCGTTCTTGCGAAAACGGAATCATATGTTGCACAAGGAGATCTGACTATTTACCTAACATGTCTTCGAGGTGCCATCTCCTCGAAGAAAAACAGACCGAGAAGGAAAGACATTGTGAAACCCAGCACAGTCACATAAGCTGAGTGTAGTGGATATTCCTACACAACTTGTAGCGGAAAAGAACCCCATATGCGACAGTTCTGTGAATTCACCGCACCGTGCAGACTAAAATGTACTTTGTCCGTCCAAAGAACATTCCCAGCCCACATGTCACCCATTTCTATACACGCCAAAAAACGAATGGCAAAGTCATGGCATTGAAGCCATTCTTGGAGCTTCATTTGGTGCACATTCAGAATCTTATAGGCAGACCAGTGTAAAATGTGCCACAAAAACTTTTGAACTATTGACCAGGAGAGAGACAAAGCTGGCTGCATAATTTGAGACCTGTGCTGCCTGTTTGGCTATAGCTACAGCAACTTCATCGATAACTACTATGAAAATGGGCCGCCTCTCTCTCCCTGCTGCACCACATAATTCCCCTGTTCCTTCAGACTTTTTGATCATATTCTTTAGCCAATTTCTTGACACGAGGATCAGTGCCACTACCGTTTCTGTTCTAATAAAACAACGTTACCAGCAGCGCCCGGTCTTTCTTCTCAATAGCCATTGTGCTTTGTATGGAAAACTCAACCATATTAGCCCTTTACACCAACAGTTACTTCACAAAAGAAATCAACGCACGTCGCAAAGCAACAGACAGCAACTGATGTGAAAACAGGACACATTTCACATTCTGACTGCTACAGCGCCGTATTTTTACCTGGTGACAGAAAATGGAACTATTATTTTTTTAACATGCTCCGTGAGCACAACAATTAATGAACGTACCTACATGTTCCAGTGTTCTGTGATGTTTACAGCCCACACTGCAGCACTCAGAACATCGTCAGTTTAATTATAACCATCGGGTACATAGTTGCGATATAAACGATGGTTTTTAGGCAGATTGCGCGACCATCTACATACAAACTCCACAAACAGCTGTAAAGTACGTGGTAGAGGGCACTTCTCATTGTACCAGGCATTAGGGCTTCTTTCCGTTTCATTCACGTATGGAGTGCGGAAAGAATGACTGCTCACAAACACCTCTGCGGACAGTGTAATTAATCCAAACTTGTTTTCTCGATCTCTGTGTGACCGATGCATGGGGGGCTCTGGCATATTCCTAGATTCTTTCTTGAAACTTAGTATGTTTCATGGGGTAGCTGGCATATGCCAGTTTACTTTTTTCACAAACTCCATGACCCTCTCCCACAGGACAAACAAATCCCTGATAATCCGTGTTGCCATTCTTTGTATACGCCCATTATCCGTCGTCAGTCCTATTTGGAACAGAGTCCACACTCTTAAGCAATATTCTGGGTGGACCGCATTAGTGTTTGATAAACACCTATCCCTGAAGAAAGTTCCCTGGACCAGTGTTTTTATGTGCCATTTCCTGGAAGTGTACCTTCCCAGAAGTCGACAGGGATTATAATACGCCATATCACAGTGCTAGAATGACGCACAGTTGTTGCAATACGACGGTTAATGAGGGTAAGAGTGTCCTCAACTTTGGTACCAACCTTCTACCATAGTGATCTTCCTGTTGAGTCTCCAACAGGTACATTGCTCCATCAGCGGCCTATACATTTCAGGACATTTCTCAGAATATTTTAGATGATGCTTGATATGAACATAAAACGGTTGTAGGGGACATACTGCTAATGATGCTTTCGTGACTGGAATAGATCGTTATGGCACATGCTTATGATGTTCTCACTGCATTATGCTTCACATCAGAGTAACTCTTGCATGACGCCTGATCTCTGTGTCTTTTCACGAGACTTGAAGAATGAGGCACTTCAATCCCCCTTCCACGGGTGCTTGGTTAAAATGTCTACAATCAGACTACGTCAGTTCAGTGTGGGGTTACAAGACTAACCAGTTACGAAGTTGGACAAAAAAATTAGTCACCCCAGTGCGCACACACAGATGGATCCTTACGCCTTTACAGCTGGCACAACGATCGAGTTAAGTGCTCGCTCGTGCATTGCCTCTACGTGAGGATGAGGAAGTAGCGACCAGTGATACATCTACGGTTCAAACGGACATTATACGTAAACAAGGGTAAACGCAAGGACGCAACGGAGTGGCAAACGTCTTTGGCCATGTCCATGGCCGTACGATGTTTGAAGTTTCTGGATTTATTGGTGTTTCGCATGAGGGGGGACTGTTGAACTGTGTACAAGCAGTGGTGTAACACATGTAGCCATAAAACTCGACGTCGGAATTGTGACAAAAAAAAATCGTAATAGATAGGGACCCGAGAAGCGTTTCGTGATTTGTAAATCAAAGTTGCTTCCAAACCCGACGCGACATTCTGCAGCCAGTGAATGAAGGTTCACTCTAACCTTGTAACGTTACGTGTGTATATTTGCGAGTTAATCGGCTGCCTAGAGCTGGTACAAAAAGAGCTGAATTTGTTGCACAACTGAAAGCTAGCGGACCCAGGTCTCAAGGCCCACCGCGGCAGTACCAGCTTGCGGTTAGATGACCGGTACGAGAGAGTCAGGTACAAAGGCTATCAGCGTTGCCGGAAATGGGGAAAATCCCGAAGCAGGGATTTTGGACCGGCTTTTACTCGCTTGGACTTTGTGCAGGGATACTCCAAGAAATGGCGTAGTGTCAGAGAATCTTAAAGATGGTTAAGTTATAGCCCTTTGAGATTCGATGATAACTCACAGTCAAATATCAGAGTAAACCTGAACACATCTTTGAGCTTCGAAAAGTGAGGCATGTACAATAACACAACAGTATTTCAATATCCTTAAAACGACAGAAGCTAACATTTCACAAAGAATAAACATTTTCACAACGAACCTCTGAATTAACCACTTTTAATCACTTCATGCTATTTCAACAAACGATATCTCAGATGATACCATTGCATAATAGTTATATGCCCTGAGAGCCACTCATCTGGTTCTATTTTTTATATTGACTTATGACGTCTTTTATAACATTTTTGTTATGCAAATCTTTGTCAGAGCATTGTGTTCTCCACATTTACACAGCTAATGAACATGGCATAAATATATTTTGTAATGCTTGTGTTTATATTTAATGGACAGTTCACTATCTTGCCAGTAACTTTGTTTAAATGTTGCTTCTGAGTGCTATTAAAAACCTATAGTAATTTAAAAGTTCTCAATCGCATGTGTGAGCGAACACCACAATTCAAAAGACAGCCAAAAGACACTTCTGGCAAGAAGGCGTCAATAAATGTTTAATATTTAACGAAGATTTGTTGCCGTTCAGCATGAGCACACTTGCGAAAGAGTACTATCATACTTACTTAAGGACAAACATTTATTTATAATTATTTTAAATTATCTGAGAGAGGCAAAATGTTTATAACATTTCTTTATTTAAATATCGACGTAAAATATTTTATATGGGAAGTGGTAAGCTTGAATCAGATAATGTCTGTGTGCTTTAAGGACGATGTATTCTGTGGGGATGGCCTTCAGCCAATGGAAAAGTAGATAGTAGCAAAACACTGTGGGAGTCAAGTGGAGGCTGGGACTCCTCGAATGAAGAGCTCAAGGAACGATTATGGACATTTTGTGGCGAGTTCTGGAAGGAGACAGATCTGTCTAGAGCTAACACACTAAATTTAGCCTATTTTTTGAAGGGTCTTCATAATTCGAGAGGTCTCAAGGTGCTCCAGAGTAGTTCTCTAACTTTTGTTGCCTGATTTACAGAACTGAGAATGAACAAAGCAGGAGTAACTATTCTTCGTATCATGTGTGTTAATTTTTGAATCATCATGTTCAACTTTGAAGTATGTTTAGCTGGTGAGTATTTCGTATATTGTGATCACGAAATGGACTTAGTTTTCGTAAATCTTTGATGAATATCTAGTTTAGGGAATTTGCTGCCATGTGTTACAGGCCAACGATGGAAAAACTTTTTTGCTAAAAATACTTTATTCTTATGTTTTTTAGGGTGGGAAATCCAAATATGATACTTAAAAAACTGTATCATCCACCTTTTCTTCACATTTTACAGTTAAATTTATTAAGCTATTTTTAAAGAATTTAACAGCTTTTGTATAGTTAAAATAATTTAAAAAAAGACATGTAATGAATGTAGATGACGTTGGTAGCACTGCTGAAAAATATTTGCTGGCAAAAAAAAGGCGATTCTACTTTGTGTTAACAGATGGTGTTTTGTTTACTGTCAACCTAACCTCACTTTTCCGCTTCCTGTACATGTGCTCAGTACAATGTCTAATCGTGGTTGTAAAAACTCTGCTGCCAGTTTTTGTTATATTTGTGGTGAATTTGTGATTAAAAAACACCAAAGAAACATTACAGACTTTGTGAGAAAGGTTTATCTATCATACTTTGGATCTAAACTTGGTGATCAAGATAAATCTTGGGCACCATATAAGGTATGTTATGCACGTGTTGAAGATCTGAGAAAATGGTCCAAAAGAAGAAAAAAGCCTTTAGGTTTGCTGTTCCTATGATATGGAGGGAGCCAAGAAATCATTCCGATGATTGCTACTAAAAGTGTTGATATTACTGGTCATAGTTCGGAAAACAAGAACGTAATAAGCTACCCTAACCTCCCGTCAGCTATCCGACCAGTAGGGCATGGTGTAGATTTTTCGGTTCCTGTACCACCAGGTGATTTAAATTCTATTCCAGCAGAAGTATTTTCTGATGCACGATCTGATTTAGATGAACCAGATGATGATGAATTCCATTGTAATACAGAAAGTCTAGAGCGCAAATTGTTTTCTCAGACCGAGCTTAACGATTTGGTTAGGGATCTGGGCTTAACGAAAGAAAAAGCTGAATGGCTTGGCTCTAGATTAAAAGTTGTAACCAGCATATACATGTATAGAAAGAGAGAGCAGCAATTTTCCAAGTTTTTTCAACAAGAAGGTGATTTAGTGTACTGCTCAGACATTCCTGAACTGATGAACGAGTTTGGTATTGAATACAAAAAGGAAGACTGGAAGCTTTTTATTGAATCCTCCAAAACTAGTTTAAAGGCTGTTTTATTACACAATAGTAACATGTATTCATCTGTACATGTTGGAAATTCTGTACATATGAAAGAAAGCTACGAAAACCTAGAAATAGTGCTAAATAAAATAGGCTATTCTGCTCACAGTTGGATGATATATGGCAATCTGAAAGTAACATGCATGCTCCTTGGTTAGCAAGGTGGCTTTACCAAATTTTCATGTTTCTTGTGTGAATGGGACAGTAGGGCTAGGGATCAACATTGGTGCAGAAAGAACTTGACTTTGAGGGAGTCTTTAAAACATGGTGAGAAGAACATTCTGCGCAAAAACCTCGTAGATCCAAAAATCGTACTCCTACCACCTCTACTTATAAAGTTAGGCCTAATAAAAGAGTTCGTAAAGGCTTTGCCTAAATATGGCCCATGTTTTAAGTATCTTTGCCAACAGTTTCCACACGTTTCAGAAACTAAACTAAAAGACGGCGACTTTGTCGGACCTGACACTAGAAAATTGATGTTTGAAGTTAACATTGAATCCACAATGACCTTTCATTCAAGCAAGCCGTTACAGAGTTCTTAGGACATGCAAAAGATCCAGAATATGTTTCTATTGTAGCTACAATGTTAAAGAAATTTAAAACTTTAGGATGTTTAATGATCCTGAAAGTTCACCTTTTGAACAGTCATCTTGATTACTTCCCAGACACTATGGGAGATGTTAGTGAGGAGCAAGGAGAGCGTTTTCACCAGGACATTAAAGTCATTGAAAAACGCTACCAAGACCGCTGGAACATGAACATGATGGGGGACTACTGTTGATCACTTCAGCGAGAAGTTCAGCAAGCGACTCATAGTAGGAAAAGCTACACAAGAGGCTTCAAAGAAAAAAGAGAAAAAAAATACAAATCAATTCCAGCTGACAAGTGAAGCCTCTATTAACATATATCATTGTTTTAAGCAGCTTACTGTAAATACAAACCATGCTTATGTTGTAACAAAGCATTTCATTATTTTCCCCATTTACCGTATAGCATAGGATTTTTATACTATATAGTAAAAATCTTATTGCTCTAAAACTATGGATGATACAAAAAGCTAAGGCTAGATTTGAATTCAGCTCATAAAAGTCTATAAATATCAGCTATTAAAGTAAAACAAAGTTTTTCAAAAAATCAAAACACTTAAGTATACATACAGTGAAAAAATATTTAAATTTATTTAGTATTTGTTCATAGTGGCCTACTAACGCTTAAAGTAGACACAATTTGGGGTGGCTCATTCAAGGCAACTCACACTGCACTGTTTAACAACAAAGAACGTAACTTTCCGTTTTGAATATGAGAAAACTGCGTGAATTGTTCGTACTTTCCATCGAAATTTAATCACTACTACCATGTCAGTACGTCGTTGCAGTCATTAATGCTAGTCAATTACAGGAACATTGTGCAAATCTTAACTTTTTCACTGTTGCCTTGTTTGTTCAGACTCAAACTAAGATGGTGGATCTTTGGCATCACGCTGTACATTTAATGACCGCTGGAATACGCCTATTATGAATATCCATGGACAAAATCGAGCCAGCCCATCGATGGAGCCGATCCATCGATGGGAATCTTACCCTAAATCCTTTAGGATCCTCTTAAATTTCGCTTTATTGGAAACTGAACACTTTTTGGTTACTGGGAAGGTACAGAATAATTACGTTTTTGAATGTACGTCATCCTTTTGAGCCAAAGTAAATGAGTTTAACCCACGTAATACTCAAGAAAAGGGGGCGGGGTGGGGGGTGGGGTACTTACGTCCATCTTTTGAAACTGTTGTAATGCAGTCAGTTACTTTATTCAGAGGGGTCCAAAAAATGTATCCACTGTTTAAAAGTCAATAACTTGCAAACTAATGGACGGAGTTGTCAAATTTTTTGTGAAAGTGTAGCTTAAAGTCCAACTTAAAGATATCACTGTGGGTGTTCTAAATGGTCACCATTAACACCCACACACAAACGATGCCGCCGAACTGCAGCACGAACTACTGACTGCAACGTGTTCAGTTGGATATTTGCACATGAATGTACGATTGATTCTCGAAGTTCACCCAATGTGCATGGCTTTTGTCGATAAACGACGTCCTTTAGTGTTCCCCACAGCTAAAAGACCAGTGGGGTTAGGTCTGGGGAACGTGGTGGATACTCCACAGCACCTCTACGGCCTTTCCATCTTCCTGGTAGATTTTCGTCGAGATACGCCCTGACACGATTTTGGTAGTGGGCTGGGGCACCATCTTGTTGAAAGTAAACTCTTCCGCCCCCATAGAAGTCTCGGATGGCAGGTAAAATGGATGTCTGAAGCTTCTGAAGGTACGCCTCACCGGTAACTGTGCCGCCAAAGAAGAATGGCCCAATCAAGCCCCGGTAAGACAACCCACACAACACATTTACTCCTGGCAAATTCACGGCTTTATCTACATGGACGTTCGGATTTTCAGCGGCCCAGTAGATGCAATTGTGGTGATTTACTGTACCATTGAATTTGAACTGTGCCTCATCAGACCACAGCCTTGCGACTGCCATGTTCACTCGAGTAACTAGGTGCAACTAAGAACAAAACACTGACTATCTGGCGACTGTAATCTGACAAAACAAAACAACGCAATACAACGCTTGTGTGGCGATTGCCGGAACTACATACTATTACACTACCAAAGATGAGACAACTCTGTCAATTAGTTTGCCAGTTATGGACTTTTAAACAGTGGATACATTTTTTTTGGACCCCTCTGTATTTTTAAATTCTGAAAAAAATATTGTTTGGAATGAAATCTTTTAACAGATCACATTTTTTTAAATTTTCCGGTAAATTTTAACCCAAAAATTTAAGTATTAGGAATAGATTTCACGTCGCCGATGATTTTCATATTCGGTATGTGCAGGTTGTGGGCCTCACTTACTTATCATTATCTCTTTAAACAGTATATTGTCAGTAAAAGTCAACAATGGTTAACGATATCTGAATTTTTCAATTTTTTTTCGGTGAACGTAAAGTTTTCTCCCCTCCCCTCCCTCCCCCCCCCCCCCCCTCTGTTTGTATTGTGTATTACTTAAGGTGTGTAGATGTTGTCAAGAGCGTGCTAAAAGGTATTTTTTTGGTTCTGGACCCAACTTACACATAAGTAGGTCTATAGAAACTTTGTTGTTGAAGCCGGCCGGAGTGGCCGAGCGGCTCTAGGCGCTTCAGTCTGGAACCACGCGACCGCTACTGTCGCAGGTTCGAATCCTGCCTCGGGCATGGATGGGTGTGATGTCTTTACGTTAGTGAGATTTAAGTAGCTCTAAGTTCTAGGGGACTGCTGACCTCAGACGTTAAGTCCCATACTGCTCAGAGCCATTTGAATCATTTTTTGTTGTTGATATAAGTCAACAACAAATAACGAATTTAATTTTCTTTGATTTTTTTAGGATGGGCACAAAATACCCCCACTCCTGTACCCCTGGGTAATGCACGTTAAGGAAAATGCGTTGGTATTGCTAGGGTTAGATATTTACGTAGGTTGTTCTTATTTTTAGTTCGAATTTCGTGAAGTGAGCTGTTGGTTTGAAAAAGAGACGTGCTTTTCATCGCTTCGAAAGCTGAAAACGGGGAAAATCTGGCAGAAGCACACGGAGATGAATTTTTCAGGCGGTCCGAGACTCATCTTTTCCAATAACGAGATTAACTTGCACGAATTCCACTTGGGTTATCTGGCAGGTAAGGCAGGCAGCACGAACGGCAGACACTGTGCAGCCCAGTTCCCTGGAGCGAGGTTAGCACGCCCGGCTGCCGGCTGGAGGTTCCGCGCGCCAGCCTTTTGACGAGCCAGAAGAAACCGGCCGGCTGCGCGCAGCCGCTGAATTGGATTCCTCGCCGGGCCGAGTTCCTCGCCAACTTGGGAGGCGCCGGCGAGCGAGCGAACCAGTCAGCCGGCCGCGCCTGCAGCGGCGCGACGAGCCCAAGCCTTTGTCGCCGGTCACGTAAGCCGGGAGAACGACTGCGGATAGGCCCTAATGAAGGCTTCTCAATTAACGGCGCGTGCGCTGGAATAAGATCAGCCCGGCCCGGAAACACCGGTCGCGCCGCGGCTCAACCAGCGAGCGAACCTGCCGAAGTTGCTGCTGCTAGTGCGTGGGATGCGGCACGAGTCAGCTCACGTCGAGCACAAATCATCGAATAAAAGGAATCTTATTTTGTAGTACACGGGAAAGAACCAACACAAAAATTTTTCCTCTCTCTCTTCATTTTATTTTTAGTCATCAGTCCTATGACCGGTTTCATGCGGTCAGCGACGAATTCCTCTGCTGTGCCACCCTGTTCATCTCTTAGTAGTACTTGTGCCCTACATCCTCAATTATTTGTTGGGTGTTTTCCAGTCTGTGTCTTCCTCTGCAGTTTTTGCACTCTATAGCTCCCTCTTGTACCATGGAGGTTAATCCCTGATGTCTTAACACATATCCTATTATCTTATCCTTTCTCCTTGCCAGTGTTTACCATGTATTCCTTTCTTCGCCGATTCTGCTGAGAATTTGCCCATTCTTTATCTTATCAGTCAACCTGATTTTAAACATTGTTCTGTAGCACCACATCTCAAACGCTTCGATTCTTTTCTGTTCCGTTTTCCCAGTGTCCATGTTTCGTTATCATACTACGCTGTGCTCCAAAGGTACATTCTCAGAAATTTCTTCCTCAAATTAAAGCTTGTGTTTGACACCAGCGTACTTCTCTTGGCCAGAAATCACCTCTTCACCTGTGCTATGTCCTTAACTCGTGCGTCATGGGTAACTTTGGTTACAAGATATCAGAATTCCTTAGTTTCACCCACATTCTGACCACCAATTTTGGCGTTAAGTTTCTCGCTTATCTCATTTATGCTACTTCTCATTACTTTTGTCTCTTTTGTGATTTACTCTGAATCCATATTCTTTACTCATTAGACTGTTCATTCCATTCAACAGATCCTTTAATTCTTCTTCACTTGCAATGTCATCATGGTTTTCTTCTACACTGAATTTCCGTAATTGCTTCTTCGGTGTATACACGGTGAGTCACTAATTATTCCCACCAAGAATAATTCCGAAAATATGATAGGACCTGAAAAGTTTGTGGGAAAAAAGTTGCATGGGACAACGGGGGCCATAATATGACGTTGGTTTTTTGTTGCGGCGGGGTCGCTTCAGAGATATGAAGGTAAACTACGTTTTTTTAAAATATTATGCTATAGTTTGGTACTTATTTACTGATAGCGGCTATCGAGACGAATCCAATGATGTGCAACGATAAGGTTTTTGAAAGTCAACGAAGGTCACAAAGGAGGCATGAACGTCCATTTACAGAAATAGTTCAAAGTGATGACCATTGGTATCAAAGCAGTGCTGCAATCTTCTTATCATGGATTGAGTGGTATTGCTTATCACTTCGGCACTTATCGAAGAACATGCTCAGACAATTACTTTTCAGCAAGCCTGTAGCTATGAAAAGAGGCACCAAGAAACATAAGAGCAATTGTCGCCTGGGCAAGGCGGATAAATCGACAGTAGCAGATTATGTACTAGAACCAGAGAACCATCAAATTCGTTTGTCCGATTCTGTGGATTTATCAGGACCTAATCATTACTATGTTAAGATGTACAGAAATGCCATAGAAATTCAAAAGCACGGAAAAAACTTTAACAGAAATGACGGATTAAAGTTAGACAAGTTTGGGCCTCAGTGCTAAATAAAACAAACAGCGCCAATGTTTCGCTTTACAAACTCCATTACATATTTCGGCGCAAATTCACGATATTGAGCAGTGGTCTGATGACGTCACGGTTCCACATTTGCGTAGAGACACACAAACACAAACAATTCGTCTTGCCCAACTTGTTTGAGATTGTAACAGCTTTTTGAGCCGTTAAAGCCTCTGATGATGTTTTCAGCATTGGAAAACGAAAGGATAGGCAGAGAATTACTCCTTGGACCACGGCCTAATGGTCACAAAACAAATATCAGCAACAACGCTAATATCAGCTGTGAAAGCCTACATTCTGTGATTTGTCAATCGGCTGAAATCGGATAGCTTTGTTTGTGACCGTCGACAAGTAACACCGTTTCACGCTCTAGTGTTTGTCCATGATCAGCAATACAAATGTAATACTATACATACGCTCTCTGATTGTACACACGCATCATAGAAACACATGTCCGCCCCCGGTAGCTGAGTGGTCAGCGTGACAGACTGTCAATCCTAAGGGCCCGGGTTCGATTCCCGGCTGGGTCGGAGATTATCTCCGCTCAGGGACTGGGTGTTGTGTTGTCCAAATCATCATTATTTCATCCTCATCGACGCGCAGGTCGCCAAGTGGCGTCAACTCTAAAGACCTGCACCAGTCGATCGGTCTACCCAACGGGAGGCCCTAGCCACATGACATTTCATTTTCATAGAAACACATCTTAATTGTCAATTCGCCGGCCGGAGTGGCCGTGCGGTTCTAGGCGCTACAGTCTGAGCCGAGCGACCGCTACGGTCGCAGGTTCGAATCCTGCCTCGGGCATGGATGTGTGTAATGTCCTTAGGTTAGTTAGGTCTAATCAGTTCTAAATTCTAGACGGCTGATGACCTCAGAAGTCGCATAGTGCTCAGAGCCATTTGAAGCATTCAATTGTCGATTCAAGCCCGCCGAGGTGGCCGAGCGGTTCTAGGCGCTAAAGTCTGGAACCACGCGACCGCTACGGTCGCAGGTTCGAATCCTGCCTCGGGCATGGATGTCCTTAGGTTAGTTAGGTTTAAGCAGTTCTAAGTTCTAGGGGACTGATGACCTTAGAAGTTAAGTCCCATAGTGCTCAGAGTCATTTGAACCATTTGTCGATTCAAATGGTTGTATCGGAGTTCATTTACTGCAGCCAATCAAAATTTACACTTTCGTTCTTAAATTCCTTCCGAGTTACCCAGATTTCAATTCACGCAATAATAAGTAATTAGTATTAATTTTCGACACGAATTTCTCTAGGCCTCCAGATTCCACTGAAATTTCTTCTTTACTCGGGCTATGTTGTGGCGTACAGAAATGGCTTCAATGACGCTTTCTGTCGACGTTATGAGGAAATGCCGTACGACAATTACCAACTGCGCGAACAGTAGGTGTGAGCAGCACTTTCCATTGGTTGAGCGCTTTAGCAGAAAAACACTGTATTTTTCCCCACCGCAGAAAGGCTTTCCGGAGTGTACTAGCGACAAAGAATGCAGATGATTATTTGTAAACAGCTACAGTAATTTACTGTGAAACAAATTTTTCTGAGAAAATTGCGTGGTTGTGAGGTTTGTATTACGTGCTACAAAGAGGCTCATTACCGCCGAATTGAATGCAGCCGCATCACGTAATTGCTATTATTGTGTTTCACATCTGGCAATTTCTGTTTTCAGGAATTCACAAAACACTGATATTGGAAGAAAAAGGTGAACGCGTCTGTATCGGTAAGCAGTTTTATAAAAACCTCTAACTGTGCATCAACATTTTAAGATCCACGGGAAATAGAGCAGATAATTGAAACGTACGTGTGAATGACGCTACATGGCGTATTTCTTCAAATTTACAAACGCGGGAATTGACGAAGCAACTGCTTAGCAAGTTGTTTGTGACTGTTTTACACCGTCGTATAAATGGTAGAAATGGAATTCATGGTGGTTCCCAAGGACGTTTTTTCCCATATTTTTGTTTCTTATGATGGAGTATCGCTGTGCAGCATTAGAAACACAGCGTTACTAATGTCACGAGGATTTTTCACTCGATTTTATACTGTCAATAGTCGCAAGGTTCCTCATTACGACTTTATTAAACTAACATGAAATAAGTGTAACACTGCTCATCGTATTTTAAATCACTTCCAAGGAGTCTCTAGGATTACAGACTCGGTCTTGAAAACAGAAATTAACTAAAATTTTCACCAAGTTTTTAACAGCTCTAACTTATTTAGTTCGTCTGCTCCAGCAAGCCAGTTAATAGGAATTCATGGAAGAGCTAGGCCTCAGGTTATGAAAGCATTATTTGCCAAGTGATTCACATTAACGATTTTCTTTTTTTTTTAAAATGATAGTACAACAAAGAAATAATATTTTAGAAATAACGAAATGATACCAGGCTAACGCAAGGGTTTTAAATTACAGACCCAAGATTTAGAGCGGTCCTGCCTAATTTAAAGCAAAATTTTTGATGGTCAGCTGTAACAACAACTAGCACAGATATAGCAACAGGTAAAATTTTTAAACAAATTTTAATTTCCCAAGCCAAGGAATCGCTTTAATTATTGACCAGAATTTTTTAAGGTTAAATGCAACAAAGACTAGAACAGATTTAATAACAGGTAGAACGTTTAAACAATTTAAATGTCTCAAGCTAACAAAGATTTTAATTTACAGACCAAAACTTTTGAAGGTCAAACGTCACAACGACATGAACAAATCTAGTGACACGTAAAAATGATTAAACAAATTAAAATGTCCAAACTGACAATGGTTTTAAATTACAAATCAAAATTTAACAAGGTCTTTTGAGAGAGCTGTCAAATTTAAGCGACACAAGGGCCAGCAAAAGGCCTGGCGGACTAGGGAAAAATAAATCCAGAAAGCGCACGACACAAAAGGGATCCAAGCCAAAAGACAATATACGCACGCTGAATTGATGTAGGCCCACGTGAACCAGAGAAGAAAAATCTTTGACAGCAGTCACGGTGCCGTAGAGCTTCTTCACACATGGTAACGGCAGCGGCGAATCCCGAATGCTGTCCAGTAATATCGAACCGCCGGTGCGCTCCCCCTTGTCATACCCGGCCTTTTGCACGCATAGGCTGCAGAAACAGAAGCTGACTCATCAGACAACAGCAGGGCGCTCGTAAAATAAGCGTCATGCGACAAGAATAAACACCAACAGGTCAGTTAGTACGATAACACATTTCCAGCAAATAGCTGGCTAAACAAGCAATCCAGAATAAAAGACAAACTCTCCGGCAAACGCCATTTAACACATCAAATTAAGAATTTCAAGAATAGTATAATTTAAACAGTGGCAAGAATCAAGAATGAACGTATTAACATACACAAACTACAAACACAGTTTAACTTTACACAATCATCTGAACATCGCCACCCGGCGACCAGAGGAAAAGCGAACCAGAGATTCGGTCTACGGACCGCAATCCGTACAAGCCGACACGGCTCAATTTGTTTTCACGCATACGGGAAAATGGCTCAAATGGCTCTGAGCACTATGGGACGTAACATCGGAGGTCATCAGTCCTCTAGACTTAGAAATACTTAAACGTAACTAACTAGAAATACTTAAACCTAACTAACCTAAGGACATCACACACATCCATACCCGAGGCAGGATTCGAACCTGCGACCGTAGCAGCAGCGCGGTTCCGGACTGAAGCGCCTAAAAACGCTCGGCCACTGCGGCCGGCCATACGGGAAAGTTCACGCGGTCTTAAGTAATGTTTCATTATCAACCATAAAACATTTACATCATTGGTGCTACTATATAAATTTCTCTATTACGCTTATGGTTGATTTTCTAGCCTACATGTATGTATCTACAGATGATCTGAGTTCTTTAATAGACCTATAGGATCAGCATACTGCATCATGCAAAATGTTCGTATTCCACTAACCTTCGTTGGAGATTATGGTCCCCGGACTCGCTTTCCAGTTTTGTTGTGTGCTCCAGACTAGAATCCCAGACTGTTTTCCTTCTGATGTCTTTCACCTGCTCAAAGTTTATTTTCGTTTTCGTACGTTATGCTACCAGAATAGGACGCATGTTGTTGCAATCAACCACGTTTGTGGCATACAACTCTTTCAGCGGCAGACAGCATGGAAAATATCTGACTGCGGTCGTTTGTTGTGCTACAAGCTGACGAATGTCATGAGAATTCAAGACATCGGTACAAAAAGGGGATACTTCCACCTTCTCCCGCAATATATACCAGACCCTGTAAGCTTTGCAATCTTATCCCATTAACACTTCGGTGGGAGGAAGGAATAAATACTAGAGATATCCCTATTTCGCACTGAACATCCAGAGTCCTGTCACATTAGTGAGACCACCGTCTGTATTTAATGTCGCATTCGTAAAATGTTAGTTATCTCCTTTTTGCACCGAGGTCTTCAGAAACCCAACTTCCGACAATTCTGCGATACAAAGTTATTCACAAGCGCGGTTCACTAACAGAAGACAGTTTCCGTTACTTCATGTTCTCGTGAGAACTGTACATAATCTCATCTCCATCGCGTCGCTTAATGTGATAGATACGCAGAAGCCTGTAAGCCGTGTTATTCACATAATACTGTGCTCTTTCCATTCAGACTCTACTGTCCTTCCTGCTTGTTAGACTTTCTGGCCAATCCATTGCTATGAACGCCATCATCGGGGAAAGACTGATAGAAACAATACTAACGACCTATCATTCACCCAAAGTACCATTCGTCATAGACAACAATGCGTTTCAAGAGCACACGCTACAATCATCTGGTTGTTGACACATGACTGCATTAAATCTCTATATGCGTCGGAGTGTAAAATACACACATATCGCAATAATGATATTTAATGGTGAGACAAGTGCCACAATCATGATGGTTGAAACGTCCCCTTTGAACAATTATACATGACTGTGCTTAAACTGACAATATTTTTTAGCGCAACGCAATCTGACTTACAAAAATCCCTACAAAAAAATGGCCCTGACTAACATTAACCTATGCGTTTCACAAATCACTTACCTCACAAAAATCTTCGTTACTCGAACTACTGCAATACAGCGAGCGCCACTACTGCCAGCTAAATAAAAGATTCAAACTACGGAAGGCACTAACTACTGATAGGCATAGTTAGCAAATGAAAGATTTTAATAGAGAACAGACAATGTATTTACCTTAATAGTGTTGAAAAATCATAATACACATAGCAGTTCATGACATCCAGTCTTACAAATTTCAAAACTCCATTTCTCTCCCCACATCCACCACTGCTGACGCTCACCTCCAACTGCGCAACGCTACGCGCTGTTCACATCCAGCTGCCCAACACTACAATGGCAGGCAACAATGCAAACTAGCCACAGACTGCACACAGCACAGCCAGTGATTTTCTTACAGAGCGCTACGTGGCGTTACCAATATAAGAACCTAAACAGCCTACTTACATGGTGATTGCTTTGAATGTTTAAACACCTTGTTATCTATGTTGTTGTTTTCAGTCCTGAGACTGGTTTGATGCAGCTCTCCATGCTACTCTATCCTGTGCAAGCTTCTTCATCTCCCAGTACCTACTGCAGCCTACATCCTTCTGAATCTGCTTAGTGTATTCATCTCTTTGTCTCCCTCTACGATTTTTACCCTCCACGCTGCCCTCCAGTACTAAATTGGAGATCCCTTGATGCCTCAGAACATGTCCTACCAACCGATCGCTTCTTCTAGTCAAATTGTGCCACAAACTCCTCTTCTCTCCAATTGTATTCAGTACCTCCTCATTAGTTGTGTGATCCACCCATCTAATCTTCAGCATTCTTCTGTAGGACCACATTTCGAAAGTTTCTATTTTCTTCTTGTCTAAACTATTTATCGTCCATGTTTCACTTCCATACATGGCTACACTCCATACAAATACTTTCAGAAACGACTTTCTGACATTTAAATCAATACTCGATGTTAACAAATTTCTCTTCTTCAGAAAGGCTTTCCTTGCCATTGCCAGTCTACATTTTATATCCTCTCTACTTCGACCATCATCAGTTATTTTGCTCTCCAAATAGCAAAACGCCTTTACTACTTTAAGTGTCACATTTTCTAATCTAATTCCCTCAGCATCACCCGATTTAATTCGACTACATTCCATTATCCTCGTTTTGCTTTTGTTGATGTTCATCTTATACCCTCCTTTCAAGAGACTGTCCATTCCGTTCAACTGCTGTTCCAAGTCCTTTGCTGTCTCTGACAGAATTACAATGTCATCGGCGAATCTCAAAGTTTTTATTACTTCTCCATAGATATTAATACCTACTGCGAACTTTTCTTTTGTGTCCTTTACTGCTTGCTCAATTTACAGATTGAATAGCATCGGGGATAGGCTACAACCGTCTCACTCCCTTCCCAACCACTGCTTCCCTTTCATGCTCCTCGACTCTTATAACTGCCATCTGGATTCTGTACAAATTGCAAATAGCCTTTCGCTCCCTGTATTTTACCCCTGCCACTTTCAGTATTTGAAAGGGAGTATTCCAGTCAACATTGCCAAAGCCTTCTCTAAGTTTACAAATGCTAGAAACGTAGGTTTGCCTTTCCTTAATCTTTCTTCTAAGATAAGTCGTAGGGTCAGTATTGCCTCACGTGTTCGAACATTTCTACGGAATCCAAACTGATCTTCCCCCAGGTCGGCTTCTACCAGTTTTTCCATTCGTCTGTAAAGAATTCGCGTTAGTATTTTGCAGCTGTGACTTATTAAACTGATAACTCGGTAATTTTCACATCTGTCAACACCTGCTTTCTTTGGGATTGGAATTATTATATTCCTCTTGAAGTCTGAGGGAATTTCACCTGTCTCATACATCTTGCTCACCAGATGGTAGAGTTTTGTCAGGACTGGCTCTCCCAAGGCTGTCAGTAGTTCTAATGGAATGTTGTCTACTCCCGGGGCCTTGTTTCGACTTAGGTCTTTCAGTGTTATCTATGATGGATATTTTACACTGTTTCCAGTACAGGTTACACCAGTCCACAAGAATGGTAATGGAAGTGATCCCCAAAACTATTTTTCAATATCCTTGACATCGATTTGTTTTAGAACCTTAGAACATATGCTGAACTCAAACATAATGAGGTATCTTGAACAGAATGACTTCCTCAATGCCAACCAGAATGGATTTCGAAAACACCGATCATGGGAAACCTGGCTTGCACTTTTCTCACATGACATACTGAAAGCTTTGGATCAAGGCAACAAGGTAAGTTCAGTATTTCTTGATTTCCGAAAAGCATTCGACTCAGTACCGCACCTACGCTTACTGTCAAAAGTACGATCATATGGGGCATCAAGTGAAATTTTTAACTGGTCTGAGGACTTTTCAGTAGGGAAGACGCAGCGTGTTATCTTGGATGGATAGTCATCGTTAGATGTAGAAGTAACTTTCGGTATGCCCCAGGGAACTGTGTTGGGACCCTTGCTGTTCATTTTTAATATTAATGACCTTGCAGATAAAAATAATGTCGCGTGACTATGGCCTTCCTTCGGGTAGACCGTGCGCCTGGTGCAAGTCTTTCGATTTGACACCACTTCGGCGACTTGCGCGTCGATGGGGATGGGGATGAAATGATGATTCGGACAACACAACACGCAGTCCCTGAGCGGAGAAAATCTTCGAGCCAGCCGGGAATCGAACCCGGACCCTTAGGATTGACATTCTCTCGCGCTGACCACTCAGCTACCGGGGCCGAACACCTTGCAGGTAATATTAATAGTAAAATCAGGCTTTTTTGCAGATGATGCAGTTATCTATAATGAAGTAATATCTGAGAAAAGCTGCATAAATATTCAATCAGATCTTGATAAGATTTTGAGGTAGTGAAGAGATTGGCAGGTTGCTCTAAATATTCAGAAATATAAACTTTTGCACTTCACAAAACGAAAAAATGTAGCATCCTAGAACATCAATGAGTCACTGTTGAAATCGGCCAATTCATACAAATTCCTGGGTGTATCGCTTTGTAGGGATACGAAATGGAATGATCGAATAGGTTCAGTCGTGGGTAAAGTAGGTGGTAGGCTTCAGTTGATTGGTAGAACAGTGGGGCAACGCAATCACTCTACCAAAGAGATTGCTAACAAATCACTCGTGCGACCGGCTCTAGAATATTGCTCAAGTGTGTGGGAACCGTACCAGATAGAACTAAAAGGAGATACTGAGCGTATACAGAGAAGGCCAGAACGAATGGTCACAGAGATACTGAAGGAACTGAACTGTCAGGCTCTTGAAGACAGACGTAAACTACCCCCATAAAGTTTGTTAACAAAGTCTCACGAACCGGTTTTAAATGATTACTCTAGGGGTTTACTACAATTCCCTACCCATCGCTCACATACGGATCGTGAGTATAAGATTAAAATAATTACTGCCTGCACAGAGGCATTCAAACAATCATTATTCCCGCACTCTGTACGTGAATGGAAGAGGAAGAAACCCTTATAACTGGTGCAATGGGACGTACCATCTGCCATGCACCTCACGGTGGTTTGCAGAGTGCAGATTTAGATGTAGGTGCTGCATCGTTATTACTAGCTAAAGAATAATTATTACTATCTCAAATTCCAAAAATAAATATCTTTAAGAAGCTACGCGATACTTTTTTACGGACTTGCGCATGTAAACTATTTATTATCTCTCCCTCGTTCTCTGTATGATTATGTATAAAGTGTTTTCGAGGATCTGCACGTGAACCCAGAAGAAGGTCGTGAACTATCTTCAAGTAGGATGGATCTTAGAATTTTTCGAAGTGAGTGATGGTATGTTTTCCGGATTCCAGCCGAGCCAACGACTCCAATTTCACTCACAATACTTCGGTGACAGTTCTATTCCTCTTCACGGGATGTCTTACGTGTGATCGCTGCCTGGACTGGAACCAAACTGTGAAGTATTACACGTAAAATATTGCGCAGTTCTCGAACCGGCTGGCAATCAGGAAACATACGATCGGTCATGGTCGGCTTAAAGATTGTTTGTCATTAACACGGTGGTACGTAGAAAATACCGCAAAAATAATAATAATTCAACAAAAAATCTACCGAATGTGGTGAAGGGCAGTCAAGAAGTAGAACACAAATCAACATAAACACTTTCGAAAACTGTTTTACAAACAAAATATTTACGTTTGAATTCGGAACACCTATAAAAGGTAAAACAACCGATGTGTAATCTTAGCATAATACAACCAGTGTCACTACAGAGTGTGATTACGGCAATGCAGAAAAAAGCTGCACGGTATGATGCTATTAATGAAGATGTGTTTAAGCTACATAGGAAGTGAATGAACTACTACTTACAGTTCTGCTCTCAGAGCATTATGAGTTGGAAAACAAATAAAGATGAAGTGTACAATCTCATGCCTTAACGGCAAGACCACTTAAAAAAAAAAAAAGGCTGAAATCAAATAACTTAAAGCTCAACCAAAATCAGAAATCTAGAAGGCTAAGCCTTATATTAAAGCCAGTTCCTTAATTAGGCTGAAGGCCCAAAGTATCTGACACTTTAAGAGCGAACAACTTAAATTCAAAATCGGGTGAAGGCGCAACACTTAATGATGTGTCGACAGAAGTGCCGACACAGTGTTATTTTGAGGGGGCCGATAGGCACGCTATCTAACGCAGACGGGCGTGAATTCTGGAACAGGATAACTATTGAATGGTAGCAAGAAAAGTACGTAGCTGCTTTATACTTAACTTTATTCGTTGATGAATACAGCGTTCTTCTGGAGACATTTATGCTATAACTCTCAAAGTAGGTAAGGCTAATGGCGCCTTGCTAGGTCGTAGCCATGGACTTAGCAGAAGGCTATTCTAACTGTCTCTCGGCAAATGAGAGGAAGGCTTCGTCCGTATTGTCGCTAGCAATGTCGTCGTACAACTGGGTCGAGTGCTCTATCGTATATCGAGACCTGCCTTGTGGTGGCGCTAGGTCTGCGATCACACAGTGGCGACACGCGGGTCGGACATGTACTAAATGGACCGCAGCCGATTTAAGCTACCACCTAGCAAGTGTGGTGTCTGGCGGTGACACCACATTCCTCCCCTGCAAATCGGCGAACGGTCGTGTGATAAGGCTTCCGCCCGCTGTGGGGAGGACCCCATGTTGACGTATGCGATGAGATGGGGAGCCTAACAACAGGCGAGGCTGTGCCACCCGCACCCGGCCATTCGGTCCGAGGGGATCTAGGAAACACCTGAAAACCTAGTCCAGGGTGCACGTCAACATGTGGCGTATGCGCCCATAATGAGACAGGAGGGGCCGAAGATTCGACCTCCATTGCGTCGGGGTACCCGACGCGCGATGACGTCATGTGGTCCGGAGCGGGCAAGAGGTCCATGGCGGAGGACGGCTGGTCACGGGAAGCGATCGTCGGCGCGTGACCCAGGGAGGCGCTTGGCGGCTGCAGCGAAGCGTCGAATGCGGGCGGCGCCGGCGGGAGAACAGGCGGCAGCGGCGGCGGCGGCGGCGGCGGTGGCGGCTGCTGCGGCGGCGCGTCGCCATGGGGCAAAATGGAAGGCATCGTCGGTAACACCTGGGGATGAGGCGAGCCAGTAGATGGGTCCCCAGGGCGCTGACCGGACGGCACCGTCGCTGAAAGCAGACGGGGAGCGGCAGAACCCGTGCGACGACAGAGGCGCAGCTGATTGAGATGCCGACGCACCTCACCAGAGGCCCCCTAAACCAAATACATCGCGCGGCCGAGGCAGCGAAGAATGCGCCCTGTGAGCCAACGCCGTGAACCTCGATAGTTGCGATAAAATACAACGTTGCCTGGAGCAAAAGCAGGAGTCTGCCGCTGCACAGGAACCTGATGTGGCGGATGCAGCAAAGACATCAAGGTCCGATGAGGACGACCGTGGAGCAACTCAGCCGGCTAGCGACCATCTCGGGGCTGAGAGCGATACAATGACAAAAAGAGCAACAACGTGTCCTCCCGAGAATGCGACTCTTTCAATTTCAACATCTGTGACTTGAAAGTCCGGACCAATCGTTCAGCGGCACCGTTTGACTGAGGCGAAAACGGCGCGGATGTCAGATGTTGAATACCATTGGCCTGGCAGAATGACTGAAATTCTGCGGACATGAATTGTGGGCCATTGTCGGAAACAATAGTCTGCGGAAGACCTTCAATGCAAAATATAGCAGACAACGCTTGGATAGTGGTGGAGGACGTCGTGGAAGACATCCGGACAACAAAAGGAAAATTACTGAAGGCGTCGACCAGAACCAACCATTGAGCATTCCAGAATGGACCAGCAAAATCAATGTGCAAGCGTTGCCAAGCGGAAGTGGCTTTTGGCCATGCAAAGACTTTCCGCGGCGGTGCGGAATGTTGTTCGGCACACGCCATGCAAGAAGAACACATATTCATAATCGCAGCATCGATTCTGAACCAAGTACAGTGCTGACGAGCAAGTTGTTTCGTTCGCACTATACCCCAATGTCCTTGGTGAAGAAGCCGTGAAACAGAGGACTGTAATGAACGTGGGACCACTACTCTGGACTGATCATTATCAGAACGCAACAATAAAACACCACGTCGAACAAAAAGTCTCTCCTTGTGAGCAAATAATCGGCGAACCAACGGATCCTCGATCCGAGACTTTGACAAAGGCCATTGCGTAGCAACAAAACTCAAAACAGTAGCAAGGACAGGGTCAGCAGCTGTGGCTGTAGCTACACGACGAAAATCAATCGGAAACGATTCGACCACTTCATCGGTTTCGGAATCAATGAACATGCAAGCAAGTTCGGAAGAATCGAATGCTTTATACTCAGCAACAGGAAAACGGGACAACGCATCGGCGTTTCCGTGCTTAGCAGTGGACCGATACAAGATATCGTAGCGGTACTGCGAAAGAAAAATAGACCAGCGAATGAATTTCTGCGCTGTACGCGGAGGTACAGGCTTGTTCGGATGAAAAAGCGATGTCAAAGGTTTGTGGTCTGTGATGATGGTAAAGTGACGACCATACAAGAAATCATGGAACTTAGTAACACCAAACACGAGAGCCAAAGCTTCTTTCTCTATCTGGGAATAATTTCTTTGCGCAGATGAGAGCAATTTTGACGCAAAGGCAATAGGGCGATCATGCGAGCCAACTTTGTGCGCAAGCACAGCACCGATCCCGAAATCCGATGCATCTACCATCAACAAAAGGGGTTTCCGGGGATCGAAAGGCGTGAGGCAAGTATCAGAAAGCAACGCCGATTTCAACTGGCGAAAGCCGCGTTCGCATTCCGTCGTCCAGACGAACGGAACACCTGCACGGCGTATGCGATGAAGCGGAGCTGAAAGAGAAGAGGCATTGCGCACATTCACTCACACCTTGTGATTCTAAATCGTGGAATGTTCTTGCGACCTCATGACGCAATGCGTGAGGAACATTGCGCGCTCTGAAAAATTTCGGTTGCGCGTTGACCTTCAGTTCCAAATGTGCTTCATAGTTTTTAGCGCAACCTAAGCCCGGTGCAAAAATGTCTTCAAATTCTTCACATACACTAGAAACACTGTCCGAAGGCACAGTTTGATTCACTGATAGGACCTGATTTACAATAGACATGTTAAACAACTGAAATAAATCTAAACCAAACAAGTTCACTGCAGTAGAAGAACGAAGAACGTAAAATGACACAAGTTTTGTTTGTCCCTTATATGTTGCAAGAAGAGTGCACTGTCCTAACACAGGAATTGTCTGTCCTGAATAACTATGTAACTTAACATTTGCGACACGCAATGGAGGTGCGCCCAGTTGTTTGTACGTGTCGTTATTGAGCAATGAAACTGCAGCTCCGGTATCGAGCTGGAACAGTATGACCTTGCCATTAAAGTCCAAATCTACAAAAAGGTTATTGTCCTGCTGACGACAAGAGCGACTGTTTTGTGCAATTTGAACAGACACATGTGCATAATCACTTGCTAATTGACGTGATTTCCGGCGACGTCGACGCACAGTTTGTGTGGGACGAACACAGTCACTGTTAGAGAAAGTGGCACTGGACGAATCGGAATTAACTACATGAATGTCCATGGGCGAAGGTCCACGATCCTGAGTGTCCTTGGGTCGATCCCGGCGCGAAGCAAAGGGCCTGGAATGAGTGTGATTGTCTGATCGGAGCTTTTTCTGGCAAACACTTTGAACATGTCCTTTCCTATTACAGAAAAAGCAAATAGCTTGGCGTGACGGGCAATGTTCACGCGAATGTCTAGTAGCACACCATGGGCATGATTTCACTGCATTTGTGGGCTGGCGCGGCACACGTGGCTTAGAGCGCGGCGGCAGCTGCGTTTGTGTGCGCGAGGGCAGTTGACCGGGCCGTGCAGCTCGCCCGGCGGCCCGGTTAATGTTACAGAGTGCTGGCGAAGTTTCAAAAGATTCCTGAGCACAGTCAAGTGTGTCTTGTCTATCCAATATGTCTATCACTTGTTGAAGGGAGGGATTAACTAGTTTCAAAATGTGCTCCCGTATGCAAACATCAGAAACGTTCTGTGCAATTGCATCACGTACCATTGTATCTGAATAAGAAAGGCCACAGTCACAGTCAAAGGCACAGTCCCTAGTAAGTCCTTGCAATGTTGCTACCCACTCCCTATTAGTTTGACCGGCCGTACGTTTTGTACGAAAAAACGTATACCGTTTTGCAACCACATTAACTGTTTCTTTAAAATAGGCATCTAAAGCAGACAAAATTTCTTCGTAGGACAGAGTTGCTACGTCGCGTCGGGGAAACAATTTCACTATCACACGGTAGGTGGACACACCGACACAAGAAAGCAAAAACGGCTGCCACTCATTACCTTGAATTCTGTAGGCGGCTAGATGGAAGGCGAACTGTCGGGACCATTCTGTCCACGACTCGTGCGCCGGGTCGTAGTGCCTAAAAGGCGGTGCAACTGCGAGTTGTGGCGGCGGTAGCGGTGAAGCGGCGGCTGCCGCATCGTGTTGCAGTGCACGTTGACCCTGGACGAGCTGTCCAAGGGCATCCAATAATGCCTGCGTCTGCTGATTCTGCAAGCGATAAAATTCGGACAGTACATCTGGAGATTGTGGCGAAGCCATGACACAAATAAATCAGAGCAAAGCAAGGAGAAAGAACACGTTTCCTGTAAGCCTCGTCGCCAAATGATGTGTCGACAGAAGTGCCGACACAGTGTTATTTTGAGGGGGCCGATAGGCACGCTATCTAACGCAGACGGGCGTGAATTCTGGAACAGGATAACTATTGTATGGTAGCAAGAAAAGTACGTAGCTGCTTTATACTTAACTTTATTCGTTGATGAATACAGCGTTCTTCTGGAGACTTTTATACTATAACTCTCAAAGTAGGTAAGGCTAATGGCGCCTTGCTAGGTCGTAGCCATGGACTTAGCAGAAGGCTATTCTAACTGTCTCTCGGCAAATGAGAGGAAGGCTTCGTCCGTATTGTCGCTAGCAGTGTCGTCGTACAACTGGGTCGAGTGCTCTATCGTATATCGAGACCTGCCTTGTGGTGGCGCTAGGTCTGCGATCACACAGTGGCGACACGTGGGTCCGACATGTACTAAATGGACCGCGGCCGATTTAAGCTACCACCTAGCAAGTGTGGTGTCTGGCGGTGACACCACACTTAACACTCAATAACATTAACTTTAAAAATGCCAAAGGCTTTACGTAAAACAGTCCTTAAATTAGGCTGATGGCCCAAGCCATCTGACGCCTTAAGGGCAATACAACCGTAATCTAAAATTCGGCTAGAAGCCATACAAGTACAAACAACAAGAACAAACAAGAAAAGGCAGTACACCCAAAGGCGCTCAGAAGTTCCGAGGGTCGGCCTGGAATTCAAACAT
This sequence comes from Schistocerca piceifrons, assembly GCF_021461385.2. Taxonomy (NCBI): domain Eukaryota; kingdom Metazoa; phylum Arthropoda; class Insecta; order Orthoptera; family Acrididae; genus Schistocerca; species Schistocerca piceifrons. The sequence goes on from NC_060138.1 coordinate 923,283,446, forward strand.
TGACGCTCGCTTAGGTGAGACAGGCAGTCACCCAACCATTGTCGATCCGACAACAACCCAACCGACAGACAGTCAACGGACCCACTGACAAGATAACCTGCGCTCCACCCAACCAGTACACAACAGGGAGCTCAATGGAACAACGTAGAAGGTATTGGCGCCCACAACCAATTATACATTCAGCTGTCAAACTACACACCGTGCTGGACAGCGACAACACGATGAGGAAAATACACTCCTGAATTTACGTTAACGGCCAGGGCAGGTAACCGGAAAGTTAACGGCCACAAGACAGAAGATTCCGCTGCTGCACTTCAATTCAAATAACGAAGTACAGTTAAACTCCACCGGAGGGTGGCTAAAATTTGCCAACTTGAAAACACACGTTGTTGCTCACCGGAATATCTCAACAGCCGACAACGAATTCCAAACGACACAATATGAACAGTCGTGTCTTGCTGGTAGATCACGTTAAAACTCAACTTTCATGTCCAGGATCGGTGAGCCGCGAAACTCGTAGCAATGGGAATAGCACCACACACTCGGACACCACATAGAGGCCGCCAAAGGGCCCTGCCAAACTACGCGACGCGGAGATTTCCTCGCTGCTCGACATCAATCGACCAGTGCCCGCACACAGCCAAACCAGAAACTATAAGCGCCAGGCCAAAGATAGTCCAAGGTGTGAATATCGATACACTCCGCTGCTGCCACCTGCGGAAAGAGAGGATAACAGCATAATCGCGATAACTGCGGGAGGCTCAACACAGAATAGCAACCAAGGTTTAACCCAACGCATAGCTTGAGCCAGCCACGGCTCAGCTAAATCTGAATGGCTGAAGGGGGGATTTGAATTCCCATTTTCTCGAATGCGAGTTCGGTGCCCACTACCGCTCCACCTTGCCCGAAGTACATTTCTGCGAGCAGCAGCGCCCTCACCGTGAATACGCCCTACAGGAAGCAAACTGGAAAATGGCTCTGATCCCTCCATGCGTTGGATAGTTTACCTTTCCTGATATTCGACAACGAGACGAGCGCTTTGCAGCTGACCGTTTTTCTTTTGTAGGACGAAATTTACCGATATGAGGATGTGTGTAATCACCGAGTACGTCGCGTGTGTAAATATACGCAGTTTCATTTTTACATGGAAAAGCAATTCTGTGCTTCTATTTTAAGATATAGCTCCATACATATGGATGCCGTGTGCCGAGCACAGATGAAACAAGCGCTGCCGATTCTATGGAGAACCGCAGTACTAAAGAGACATAGCATTAACGTTAGTCCTTGTGTTTTCACCTCTTATCCATCTTTGTGTGAGCTTTCTTAGTCTATACGAAGCACTGCACAATGCCTGGGAAGAAGGGACGCTTATAAACGCCACACTTGCCCACCTTTATCTGAGCGAAATGTTCCTACAGGTTCATGAAGACGCCGCAGATCAAATGACGAGCACAGTATTTTCTCATACGCCGTAGTCATTGCACAGCGAAAAATACATCTAAGTAACAGGTGTATTTACAGAACCGTGACAACACGAGTGAGTTCGAAATCGAGAGTTAAATCTGAATTCTGCTGATTATCATTCCTGTCGCTCCAGATCGGAAGATCACTGCAGCTGTAGTACTTCATCTGACAGTATGTGACATCGTATGACATTAACAGGTGCTTAATAAATTTATAAAGTAAAATAATGTACTTATAAATCTGATTCGGAAAAGACTTTTCTTCAATCCATATGCTGTAGAAGGATGCGCAAAAGGCAAGGAACTTGACTGTCTTGAAGATGATATTACGCGCCTGAGACATATAATGCATTACTTGTACAAGTTAGTTTTTCTACCAACAGCCTTCAAACTAGTTTCATGCTGCCCTCCACGGCTTCCTCTCCTGTGACCACTTTATATCAGCGTAGCATGTACACATGAGATTCTCAACTTTTTTTATGTGTTCCAGTCTCTGTCTTCCACTGCAGATTTAGCACTCTGCGGCTCCCTCTAGTACCACAGATGTTATTCCTTAATGTCTTAAAACTGTACTACTATCACGCTCCTTCTTCCCTCCAGTGTTTTCCACATATTACATTCTTCGCCCATTTTTTAGACAATTTCTTCATTTTTTGTTATCAGTCACTTAATTTTCAGCATATTACTGTAACACCATACACCGAGGTAACAAAAGTCATGGAATACTTCCTAATATCGTGTCTGGCTTCGTTTTCCCCTGCGTATTGCACAATTTGACGTGGCATCAACTCAACAAGTCGTTGGAAGTCCCCTACCTCTATAGCTGTCCATAACCGCGAAATTTCTGTGGATGCGGGATGTTGTATACGAACTCATCTCTAGATTATGTCCCATAAATGTTTGACGGGATTCATACAGGGCATCTGGGTGGCCAAATCATTCGCTCAAATCATCACAAATAACTGTGGTCCGGTGACATGACATCGTTGTTCGGTGACATGAAGTCCATGAACGGCTGCAAATTGTCTCCAAGTGACAGAACATACCGTATATTTCGGCGAAAAAGACGACCCTCGGATAAGATGAGGTATAAATTTCCGTCAAAGATACGAGGGCTATTGGGAAAGCAAGTTCCGATCGGTCGCAAAATGGAAACCACTGCGAAAATCGAAAATGTTTTATTTGCAATAGTTAGCTACACCTTATAGCTGCTTTTCTACATAGCCGTCGCTCCGACTTAGGCATTTGTCGTAGCGTTGTACTTGTACCAACTTTCTAATACCCTCGCCATAGAAGGCAGCCGCCTGTGCTTTCCGCCAATCCTCTGCGTTCGCTTACAGCTCGTTTTCTGTGCCAAAATATGATCCTCATAGGTAACGGCTCATTTGAGCAGAGCTGAAACTTAGTAAGAGCAAATTGCGGGCTGTATTGTGGGTGATCGAACACATCCCATCGAAAACGCTGCTGGAGGATCTGTATTGCCCCTGCAGAGTACGGCCGAGAATTGTCATGAAGAACGAAACGCATGACAGTTATGTAATGTGGGCTGCAGGACATCAGGCAAATCTCTCACTACGTCCTCATACTTGGCGGGAGACATTATTTTCTAGGCATCTTTACGTGCTCACTGTGCTATCAGAATTGGAAAGAGTGACATGCTGCGATCGACGGGCGTATTAGAGACACTACAAAACACATCTGTGTAAAACTTCATCGGATTTTCACAGTGGTTTCCATTTCGCCACCGATCGGAACTTACTTTCCGAATAGCCCTCGTATATAGTTTTACCACACGCCCGTTCTATAAGACGATCCCCAAACTGTCAACGGCCTGTAAATTTAGTGATCGTTTGGATAATAATATGCACACTGATTCGGGCAATGATCATCAATATTTATAAAAGCATCGCATTGGCTATTCAATCTTGCGGACATACCCGCTCTGGACTAATAAACAATTGGTACTGTTGCACACGTCATAAAGCAAAAATCTCCTTCTGGATTGCTACGGTTTTGCCTATAGAAGCACGTGCCGAACAACGAACTCATATGTACAGCTAACAAGTATTGCTGAAGGTTGTGTTGTGTGTTCAGTTTCTACTGAACTTGTAATCGGCGTAAAATTTTTAAAGTGTATGCCTAATGATGGAACCAACAAAAAGAAGGAAATACGAAGCAAGATTCAAGTTAAAGGTCGTGAAACAGGCTACAGACTCGAACAACAGTGCTGCAGCAACGGCTTACGATGCAGCACAGATGATGGCAAGAGATTATCGAAGGATTTAAAAAAATGTCAAATTAAAAAGTGTTCTGTGAGAAGGGGAACAGCTTGCTGGGTAGATTTAGAAAATAGCGTTGCAAAATAGGTACAAGAACAGAGGCAGAATTGTTATATTGTTACAAGAATATGATTAGGGCTTATGAACTGAAGTCGGTACGAACAAATCTAGATCACGGCAAAAATTTAAAGAAACCGTAAGTTGGTGCAATCGTATCTGGAACAGAAAAAAATCTGGTTATACTGCAGAAAACAAAATCTGCGCAGAAATTACCGAAAGATACTGACCATAAAGTTACGAGTTTTCATAAGTTTGTTATTTGTATGAGGCGAAAATACAACTTTCCACTATCTCGTATTGGAAATGTGGATGAAACACCGATGAACGTTCGACATGTTAAGCAATAGGACTGTGCAAACAAAAGGCATAAAACGGTTCGATTCCGCCAGGAAAAGGCCAGGTTTACAGTAGTTCAAATGGCTCTGAGCACTATGGGACTTAACATCTGAGGTCATCAGACCCCTAGAACTTAGAACAACTTAAACCTAACTAACCTAAACACACCAGTAACATCCATGCCCGAGGCAGGGTTCGAACCTGCGACCGTAACAGTCGCGCGGTTCCGGACTGAAGCGCCCAGAACCACTCGGGCACCACGGCCGGCGTTTACAGTAGTATTAACATGCATGGAAGGTGGAACGAAGTTAAAACCTGTGGCCATGTTCAAGCGGAAAACCATTACTAAAACATAAATTGCCACCAGGCATTTTCCCATATTTTAACGTAAAGGACTGGATGGATAAGAACGGTGTAAAATTGTGGATGGAAAATGTGTGGCAGAGGCGATCACGTGCTCTACGAAATTAACCAAGTTTGTTGGGATGGGAGACGTTTCGCAGTCACGTAAGTGAGAACACCAAAAATCACGCAGCGCAAAGCAGTATCAGGACTGTTGAATACCGGGAGGTTTGACATCGATGCTACAACCTTTAGACGTCTCTCTGAATAAACCATTCAAAGACCACATGCTGGAACAATGGAACTATTGGATGATGAGTGGCGAGAAGTCCTATAAGAAAGGTGGAGCAATGCAGGCTGCATCACTTGATGTTCTGTGTGATTTCGTGATCAAATCGCGAGAAAAGTGAAACGGGAAACAGTGATCAAATACTTCAAGATGTGTAGGATTTCCAATGCTGTGGATGGCACTGAGGACGATTTATTACGGGATACCGACGACGAAGCGGAAATCGATTGACACGGTGCATAATTGGACCCATATAAGGATGTACTGAGCAGCTGCTTTCCTTAGGTGATGATTGTGAGGCTTTCGCAGCGTTTTAATTACATTAGTGACTAATTTACTTTATTTTATAATGATTTTAATTTATATAAATTTCCATCTACGTTTTATATCTGTTCTATAAAAAGACAGCCTCAGGTTCGAATTCTGCCTCGGGCATGGATGTGTGTGATGTCCTTAGGTTAGTTTAGGTTTAAGTAGTTCTAAGTTCTAGGGGACTGATGACCACAGATGTTAAGTCCCATTGTGTTAGAGGCATTTGAACCATTTTATAAGACGACATCGATTTTGGGTACTTTTTTTATGCTTCAGCTGCCAAAGTATACGGTAACCATTTCCAGTCAATGGTCGGTTCAGATGGACCAGAGGACTGAGTCCCTTCCATTAAACACAGCCCACGCCGTTATGGAGCCACCAGCAGCTTTGATGCTGCCTTTCTGACAATCGTGGAAACTACACCACAATGGCACGCTACCATCAGCTCTTAGCAACTGAAATGGGGACTCATCTGACCAGGCCACGGTTTTCCAGTCTTTTAGGGTCAAATCGAGATGGTCATGAGCCAAGGAGAGCCACTTCAGGCGATGTCGTGATGTTAGCGAATGCAATCGTGTCGGTCGTCTGCTGCCATAGCCCATTACTGTCACATTTTGCAGCACTGTCCTAAGGGATATGTTTGTCGTACGTCCCACATTGATTTCTGCGGTTATTTCACACAGTGTTGCTTGTCAGTTAGCACTGACAACTCTGCGCAAACGCCACTACTCTCGGTCGTTAAGTGAAGGTCGTCGACCACTCGGTTGCCCGTGGTGAGAGGTAATGCCTGATACTTGGTATTATCGACACACTCTTGACACTGTGGATCTCGGAATACCGAATTCCCTAAAGATTTCCGAAATGAAATGTCAAATGCGTCTAGCTCCAACTACCATTCCGCGTTCAGAGTTTTAATTCCCGTCGTGCGGCCACAATCACATCGGAAACCTTTTCACATGAGTCCCCTGGGTACAAATGTCTGCTCCACCATTGTATTACCCTTTTATGCCTTATGTACGCGATACTACCGCCATATGTATATGTGCACATCGCTATCTCATGAACTTTGTCATCTCAGAGTATATCAAACGCTTCGAATCTATTCTTTTCTGTCTTTCTCACAGTCCATGATTGAGACAAACACCTCAGAAATATGTTCCTCAAATAAGCTCTACGTCAGATACAAGTAGATTTCTTTAACCAGCAACACTCTTTAGGCCTGTTTTTAGCTTCCTTATTCTTTTCTTATTCTATCGTCTGTCATGTGTGTTTTTTTTTTCAGCACAAGTCCTTAACTTAATCATGTAATTGGTCCTCAGTTTTGATGTGAAATTTATCGCTAATCTCAGTTGCTTTCATTTTCATTGGTGTACGCAAGTGCAAGAGAAGCTGAAAGGCGCATCCAGTATCATTCATTACTGCACCTAATTAACGAACAATTCGAACTTCAAGCGAGTAGCAGAAAAGGCCCGAAAAGGTAATCGAATCTACGGGAAAGAAATCATACAGGACAACTCATCATATGCAATCATCGAAGTTTTAAACTTAAATTAATGCATGTTCTGCACATGCTTTAAGAGACCTGGAGATGCATCAGACTAGACCACTAACTTTTTTGCAGAAGTGCGCACATATAGCAGCATAGAAAGAAAATTAATGGGCTCCGAATGAGGAGCTACTTTGTGCACATATAAATTCTTGGCAACATTCAGAATCCGAACCTCTCTGGATTGCCATTGGAGATTGAAGGCTGGATAATGCGACGTACGCATCTCGTCCAATGAATCGAATCATCAGAATATCTCCAATCTGGATACTATGGAGACTGAGACAGGAAATGCTGAAACGTCTATGACAAAAACGGTATTTTACATCTTTAGTGATCTCGCAGAGCTGTCGAGAAGGTAAAATCACATCCTTCTTAGGAAGCCACACAATTTTGGAACAAAAATGACAGAATGTACTGACCATTGCCGTTTACGATCTTGATCGTTAAAAATATAGCGGCAGCGCTGTCGTTTTACTGCACTTTATACATTTGGTTCAAATGGCTCTGAGCACTACGGGATAAACATCTGTGGTCATCAGTCCCCTAGAACTTAGAACTACTTAAACCTAACTAACCTAAGGACATCACACACATCCATGCCCGAGGCAGGTTTCAAACCTGCGTTTATACATTTTCAGGCATACATTTTTTTTACTACGTTTCATGTATCTGATATAACATACACTCCTGGAAATGGAAAAAAGAACACATTGACACCGGTGTGTCAGACCCACCATACTTGCTCCGGACACTGCGAGAGGGCTGTACAAGCAATGATCACACGCACGGCACAGCGGACACACCAGCAACCGCGGTGTTGGCCGTCGAATGGCGCTAGCTGCGCAGCATTTGTGCACCGCCGCCGTCAGTGTCAGCCAGTTTTCCGTGGCATACGGAGCTCCATCGCAGTCTTTAACACTGGTAGCATGCCGCGACAGCGTGGACGTGAACCGTATGTGCAGTTGACGGACTTTGAGCGAGGGCGTACAGTGGGCATGCGGGAGGCCGGGTGGACGTACCGCCGAATTGCTCAACACGTGGGGCGTGAGGTCTCCACAGTACATCGATGTTGTCGCCAGTGGTCGGCGGAAGGTGCACGTGCCCGTCGACCTGGGACCGGACCGCAGCGACCGTAGGATCCTAGGCAGTGCCGTAGGGGACCGCACCGCCACTTCCCAGCAAATTAGGGACACTGTTGCTCCTGGGGTATCGGCGAGGACCATTCGCAACCGTCTCCATGAAGCTGGGCTACGGTCCCGCACACCGTTAGGCCGTGTTCTGCTCACGCCCCAACATCGTGCAGCCCGCCTCCAGTGTTGTCGCGACAGGCGTGAATGGAGGGACGAATGGAGACGTGTCGTCTTCAGCGATGAGAGTCGCTTCTGCCTTGGTGCCAATGATGGTCGTATGCGTGTTTGGCGCCGTGCAGGTGAGCGCCACAATCAGGACTGCATACGACCGAGGCATACAGGGCCAACACCCGGCATCATGGTGTGGGGAGCGATCTCCTACACTGGCCGTACACCACTGGTGATCGTCGAGGGGACACTGAATAGTGCACGGTACATCCAAACCGTCATCGAACCCATCGTTCTACCATTCCTAGACCGGCAAGGGAACTTGCTGTTCCAACAGGACAATGCACGTCCGCATGTATCCCGTGCCACCCAACGTGCTCTAGAAGGTGTAAGTCAACTACCCTGGCCAGCAAGATCTCCGGATCTGTCCCCGATTGAGCATGTTTGGGACTGGATGAAGCGTCGTCTCACGCGGTCTGCACGTCCAGCACTAACGCTGGTCCAACTGAGGCGCCAGGTGGAAATGGCATGGCAAGCCGTTCCACAGGACTACATCCAGCGTCTCTACGATCGTCTCCATGGGAGAATAGCAGCCTGCATTGCTGCGAAAGGTGGATATACACTGTACTAGTGCCGACATTGTGCATGCTCTGTTGCCTGTGTCTATGTGACTGTGGTTCTGTCAGTGTGATCATGTGATGTATCTGACCCCAGGAATGTGTCAATAAAGTTTCCCCTTCCTGGGACAATGAATTCACGGTGTTCTTATTTCAATTTCCAGGAGTGTATTTATTTCATTTAGAAACTATGATTGCAAGTTGTGTGTATTGGATATGTTTGGAGAGAACTGAAGTTATTTCATGGGAATCTTAAACTTCAAATGTGATACTTCTGGCTTCAACAAATAAATAAACACAATAACTATTCAAACTCCATATTCAGTTTTTTCCTTCATTAAGATAGCTTAAACGGATTATTCGGTGATAAAGCTCGCTACAATTGATATCTGTCGATACTTATATTCGCGGTTAACGATTTCCCGTAAGCACATTAAACCTCCATAGCTCCTTAGAACGACTGTGGCACATGCAATAATGAAGTATAACTACCAAATACAGATTTACTACTTCGAAAGAGTTACAGTGTGATACTACTGACCTACATTGGAATGAAACAGTATGCAAATTAACAGTCAATTTTTTAACTAACTAATTTTATTAGATCAATTAATGTGCTGCCTCTTTTTTCACGGCTTCTCAACTGCGGAAAGAAAACCGTACAGTACAGTAGAACGTTTGAAACATTTTACTTCGTTACTGTAGATTTCGGAACACCCTACATTTTATGGCACACGGCGTCAGGTTTGCGAGCCTATCAAAAGATTCTGTCACTTTTATTTTGCTGGATCATGAAGTGTCGCGATGTGGAGTGCACATATCGTGAAAGGGAATTTATAGTTTCAGTAACCTTTTTCCAGCGAGGAAAAACGAATTTCTATAGACAATATTTTGAACGCAAGTAGTGACAGGTGTGAAGCTCGTAACATACTTTAATCTCATTTTTTGTTTCGCAGTTGTGACACGTAATGGAACGACGACAACAGCGCATGTGGATACGTATGTGTGTATGTCTGTGTGTGCGCGCGCGAGTCAGAAGCAACTGTGGATTTATGAGCTTAATACCTGTATGGAGGACGTTTTACCTACGTCACATAAATCAGTGTTCGCACAGCGCCACGGCAGAATATATCACTGTGCGACAGGTTTACTGGCCGCATGGTCACACAAGTCATATCCAGCGATTCAAGCGGTCGCGATGCTTATTGATGGTCCTAAATGAAGACTGATTGAATACACCAATGCACCGGAATATTCTACAGTTAATGACAGAAGCAGCACTGTATTTGCTCTATGACGTCACTCACGACAGGTAGTATTGTAGCTAGTGATTAAATTCTCTGTTATTCTATTTGCGTTAGCGGCTATTGACGCGTATTTGGACGTGCCGTTAATAATCGCTGGCTTCGAGATCCGTAATGGAAGAATTTGCTGAAAACCGTTGCCAAATAATCACCGATGTGAAGAGACATTGGGATATCGGTTTAAGGTGTACGGCAAGAAAGGAAGAATGAACTGACTGTTGCTGTTAATGACGATCATCCTCCTTTACCTCCTCTGCATTACTGCAGATGACGTGTCACTGAGCACATTTGTTCTGTGCATGCAGTACACGTGAGGCGCCTAGTTGTTTCCACTGCACTGTGCGGAATACGAAGGTTCTGTTATAGTTCACTAACCTGCTGTCTTCAAGTTCATGTCCCCAGCGCAGAAAACAGCACGCAGGTCGTAGGTTCTGTATCTTGAGGCTGAAACTGACTTCTAGCGAGGTTCTCTTCTGAAATAATAATCCCTTCTTTGGGATGTCACTAGCGTATTTTAATATAGCCACCAGTGGCGTAGCGTGGTGGTAAAGGTTGGGGAGACTGCAGTTATTATAGGGAGACAAAATAGTACAATAAACAATCATTTAAACAAATGAAACAAAATGCATTAAATAAAACAACAGCTACTACTACCATTGCCACTAATAATAATAATAAGAGGAAGAATAATAATAACTAACTTGTTCAAGAAACGATGACAGATTTGTAGAACCCCAGCAGCAAGAGAAGAAGCACTTATATTTTCTTGTACACAAGTGCAATGCGCCTGTCTTTTCTTTCCTCGAAGAAGTCTATAACTCGGTCTACAAAGATCTGATCACTGGATAGCTCTCCAGGTAGTGTCTTTCCTATGGCTAACGTGCTCAAAAACGACAACCGGATGTTGGACATTGAATTCCTTAAATAATTCTTCACTCGATGTGCATTTTCAGCTTCTCGCGGCGTAATGAATAATTCTTCACTCGTTTAAGAGCACTCATGCTTCGTTCACTGCTTACTTTAGTTGCGGGTAGGGTCAAAACCAAACGCAGGAACTTCGAAGTTTCTTCATAAACGGAGTCTAAATAATTGTTGACAATGTACTTTAAGAGGATTCTTTGATATAAGTGTTTTTTCTCTTCAGCGTTTATGTTACACTGTTCACTTTCAAGTTGTTCTTGTTTGAAAAAGAATACTGTTCTAATAATTGAAGCAGTTTCAACTTTGGGAATTCTTTTTTATAGTTCGGGAAACACTTTTCGTTCAAAAGTTCAACAAACTGAATTTGGGGAAACCTTCTTTCCATCTGAACAATTTGCAAATCCAGTATCTCGTAAGTTGGTGCCCTGAGAGATGTCTTTTGACTGTCACAGAATGATAAGTTGCCATTCAAACATAAGCTGCATTTAATGGATTCATCAACGAATGTTTCAGTTCTTAATTGTCGTAAGTTTCTCAAAACAGTTCTTATTTCGTCTTGGCAAGCAGTTATACTGACAGATGTTGACTGAAGAACATTAAAGAGATGTTCAACATAAACCAAGCACCCTCGGTAGAAGCAAAGCAAGTAGACAAACGTAGAATCATCCATCCGTCGTTTGATTCCCACACCACAGCTCAAAGATTCTGGGTCCCACTGAGAGTCTGTATCATCAAATATACATTTAAAAACACTATATAGCCCTGAGAAATAACTAGATGTTCTTAAAACTGCCCTGGAATGAAAGTTCCGGCGAGTGTTGCTTGCAGGTGGCAGTTTAAATCCTTTCTCAGTTAGCAAAACAGTTCGTTTTGATGATTTGCTGAAAAACGAACGGAATGCAGTAAGATCACTTACAAACATGCGTACTTGTCGAATGGTTTTGGAAGCATGTAACAGTACCAAATTCAGCTGGTGTGCGTAACAATGAATAAACAGCGCATAGGGACAGAACTGCTTCACCAATTGTTGTAGTCCTCTTTCTCTGCCCGCCATTACTGAAGCGCCATCATATGTTTGACTAACCACTTTTCCTTCCGCATTCTATTCTTTCAATAGTGGATGAATAATGTTTGACAAACCTTCAGCACTTTTATCTCCAGAAACATTGTAAAATCCAGCGAATCTTTCCTCAATTTTGTCTGCAATACAGTGTCTGAATATTATACTCATTTGACTCTTGCATGACACGTCCAATGTTTCATCAGCCTGAATCGAAATGAAATTGCAGTTCTGAATTTCAGATTTTATTTTCTCATTAACTGCCAAAGTTATCATTTCTATTACATCATTTTGTATATCTGGAGAAGTTCCTTTAAAGGTTAAAGATGATGGCAGATGGTCTCGGATTAACTGCTCTCCTTGAGCTAGTAAATCCAACAATTCCAGATAGTTACCTTTGTTGCTGTAGGATTCGTCTTCTCGATGGCCGCAAAAGGCTAGTTCTTGTTTACAAAGAAATACAATTGCCTGAATAAGACGAGCCCATACTCTCCTGCTGGATGCAACTTGTTCGTTGTATTTTATTGCTGTCAGGCGAGCGGCTTCAGAAAGGGCTTGCTCAATTCTACTTTGCCCAGTAACTGAAATGCTTCTTTGTTCTGCAGGTGACGTTTTGATATCTGATGCTTTTGTGCTTCCTGTCAAAGTTCTTTACTGTACAAATGCCCTCATTGCATCATTCCTTTTCACCACCAAACAGAAGACATTTATAACAATATAATCTGTTATTAACTGCATTCGCAGTCAGCCAAGCATACTTTTCGTACCAGGCTGTCTGAAAAGTGCGTTTTTGTTTGGCTTCACTTAAAACCACACTGAGTATAGGAGTAGGTCATTTGTCCTTCAATTTGCACTTTTTTTTGTACGTTAATGTAGAAAAAGGCGTTTTTAATAAAAATTCTAGTATTCAGTTGCTGGCTCAGTCATGTTGGCGACACAACGAAAATATGCACCAAAATCACAGAAGAATGACTATGAACACAAACCGCGCGTCTGTTCACTTCCGTGTTAAAAGCCAGCATAGAAGCGGCAGAGACTAGTCTCGATACCCGCTAGCAAGTGCAGCGCACCGGCCTTCGTGGAAAGGGAAGTGGAGGGGAGCCGATATTGCCACTAACGCTCAGGCGCACGCAGCCAGGTAAGGGGAGGGAGGCGGAGGCAGAGCAGTCGAGACTCAAGCAGGCAGATACACCAATACTCAGGGTGCGATAGCGGGCTACAAAAATGATGTCTTCGCACATTTAGTGCTCTTGGTAGAAAGTTGTTTATATTTTTGTTATGAATTAATATTGCATCTTTTTTAAGCACGAATGCAGGGGAGACTAAGTCTCAAAGTCTCCCCTCACGCTACGCCACTGATAGCCACACGAGAAGACTACATGATCTTATCACAACACCTTCTGATACAGCAAAGTACCTGATCAAACACAATGTTTACGAAAATGTATCTTTACACTATTTGTGTCACGTGTCTGTGTCTCATGACTACCGGAGTGAATCTTTTAATACTGAATACTGGCAAACACATCCTGCCACAGACAACATGGCTGTACATCTCGACTGCCTAATCCAGAGTGACGAACAGGAACTTAAAAATTGGAAACACATCCTACGACAGACAATATGTCTGTTCTTCTCGACTGCCTCATCCAGAGTGACGAACAGCCTGAAACACTTCGCGCGTCCTACCAGAAAAGGCGTGACCCGAACGCTTCCCAAGTGCTTCGTCTGCAATTTACTCAGTCTTTTGTTTTTGATTTAAATTGTTTTTAGTAATTCTAAAATGACTGATTGATAGCTGTTGAGAGATATTTATATTAAAAGTGAAGTCATCACAATGTGTAGTTTAACTAATAACAATAACTATACTTTAACGTTTTGGCGCCCTTGCTCCGAATACAATAGCGAATCACAGAGCAGTAGCATTATGCAGGCGGTCTTTCTCACGGGAATGGTACCGAATCTAACACCTGTCACAGGTACCTCACACCACATTTCGTCATCTATATACTTCTTGCACCTCCACTGCTCTGGGAACAGCTTCTTGGAGCCTAATAAGAATGGCTGACTAAGCCAGAAATATTACAGGTGGCAAAGCCTAAGAAACAAGATATCGTAATAGAATAACATTGTTAATCTAAGTATATACTGCAATCGTACGAAAGATGAGCAAAATCGGTATCTTATTAGGCGCGTGGTCCCATTTTCAGAAATGACGCGGTTTGAACACCGAGAAAATTCTTTTAAGCACACAGGACAAAAAGTTTGTCAGTTCAGTAATACCACGTGGCACTGCCTCTAGCCTTGATAATGGAGAAAAGACGCCTCAAGTTTCTTCAGGTATGTCATGCCCAGCTGAATTCACTCATGATGATTATATCTCCTCGATCTACCAAAGTGAGGGATGTTGATTCCGATGTTTCACTTCCAGATAGTCAGACTTTTTCTATGCACATAATGTCAAGTGATTTAGTGGGCCAGTCGAGGTGTGATAGAGTGCTCTACTGTTCTTCAAATAGGGAACGTTTGCGTACAGCCATTTGAAGATGGTTGCTGTCATCTTAGAGGACTAGAGTGTTTACAGCGTACTACTGAACTTGAGATGTAGATGAAATGACAACACGCGGTCACCAAGGATATTGGATTGAACATTCTGGGCCAAGTTCACGAGAACCTGAATAAGTGGCCCAACTGCTGCGAAGTAATCCCCATAACATCACAGAACCACCTTCAGTCTGAACTTTACGCTCCAAGCATTGCAGGTCAACACAGGACTCGAGCAGCAGCAGTTAGTCAGGCGGGTGGCAGCCCGAGTTCAAAAATGTTGAGATGGGTGTGAAATCTTATGGGACTTAACTGCTAAGGCCATCAGTCCCTAAGCTTACACACTACTTAACCCAAATTATCCTAAGGACAAACACACACAGCCATGCCCGAGGCAGGAGTCGAACCAACGCCGGGACCAGCCGCACAGTCACTGCTGCGTTCTAGACCGCTCGGCTAATCGCGCGGGGCTTAAAAAGCAGCCCGAGTCTTGCTCGTACTATGCATAAGAATTCCTAGCTAACGTTGCGCTTCCTGTACTCTGTTTATAATCGTGCAGACTGCACAAGGTAGGGTCCTCGCTGTGTCGTACCCTGTTTCCGAATCCTGGATTATCTGTTCTCCAAAAAACGCTATATACGCTACTGGCCAATAAAATTGCTACACCACGAAGATGACGTGCTACAAACGAGCAACTGGCTCGTCACAATACGCCAGTCACTACTCTTGATGAACTGTGGTATCGTGTTGAAGCTGCATGGGCAGCTGTACCTGTACACGCCATCCAAGCTCTGTTTGACTCAGTGCCCAGGCGTATGAAGGTCGTTATTACGGCCAGAGGTGGATGTTCCGGGTACTGATTTCTCAGGATCTATTCACCCAAATTGCGTGAAAATGCAATCACATGTCAGGTCTAGTATAACATATTTGTCCAATGAATACCCGTTTATCATCTGCATTTCTTCTTGGTTTAGCAAGTTTAATGGCCAGTAGTGTATATTCACTCTCTGAGGAGAAGGTTGGTGATCGAAATTTCATGAGAAGATCCTGACACAATGAAAAACGCCTTGATTTGGACGATTACCTCTCCAATCCACGTAACACATCCACAGCGCTGTCTCCTCAGTTTCGCGATGGTACAAAATGAGCTGTGCTTCTTTGAACTTTTTCGATGTCCTGCTTCGATCCTGTCTGATACGGATCTCATACAGCAGAACAAAACTCCATGAGAGGACGTAAGAAGTGTAGTATAAGCAGTCTCTTTAGTAGACCTGTTGAATTTTCTCATTGTTCTGCCAATAAACCGTAGTCTTTGGTTTGCTTTCGTCACAACATTACGTTTGTGATGGTACCAATTTAAGTTACTCGTAGTTCCTAAGTATTTAGCTGAATCTTCAGCCTTTAAATTTGTGTGATTTGTTGTGCAATGGAAAATCACCGGATTCGTTTTAGTACTCATGTGGATGGCTTCACGTTTCCCGTTATTTATAGTTTTGCAAATTGTTTTGATGACTGATGATTTTTTTAAGTTGGTAGATGACAGCATCATTTACGAACTATCTGAGAGTGCTACTTGCATTGTCTCCTAAATCGTTTTTGCAGATCAGGAACAGCAGAGTTCTACAACGCCAGCTATTAATTCTGCTCTACTCGAAGACTTTCCGTCAGTTACTACGAAGTGTGACCTTTATGACAGAAAAGCACGAATCTAGTCGCACAACTGAGACGATAGTCGACAGCCATGCAATTTGAAGTCACTTGTGAGGAACAGTGCCAAAAACCTTCTGTAAATCTATTGTAAAAATATGGAATCAGTTTGAATCCCCTGTCGATAGCTCTCATTGCTTCGTGAGAATAAAGATCTGGTTGTGTTTCACAAGAACGATATTTTCTGAATCCGTGTTGACTATTTGTCAATAAATCGTTTTCTTCGAGGTAATTCATAATGTTCACAGACAGCATATGTTCCAAAATTCTATTGCAAACCGACATTAGCGATGTGGGTCTATAATTCAGCGGATTACTCCTATTTCCTTTCTTGAGTATTGGTGTGACTTGTTTCTTTAGAAACGGATCTTTCTACAGGGGAGCGGTTGCACATGACTGCAAGTGTGGAGCATCAGCATGCTCTGAGAGGGACCTGGCTGATGTACAACCAGGACCGGAAGCCTCGCCTTTGTTAAGTGATTAGCTCAGCGCCCTCTACTTCACTCGCGTAGACTGTATGGCCTGCATAGATGATTTTTTATTTAATTGAATTTTTATCTTTTTCACAAACTGCAACACTTTATATGCTTTTGACGTCAATTGAAGCCATACAATCATAGATTTTTTTCCGAATTTACTTCTGATCAAAGAGCGATTCTGGTACTGTAGCCCAAAGGTTTTGTTATCATACCTTTTGCATTCTTGTGGAGATATTTCCATAGCGACTTTCATCCCCTAATAAATGTTTCTTTATATCTAACCGAGAAGTGAAATACTAATTTTCACAAAATTAGCTTTCAAATTTTTTTAATGTGACGAAATATTTTCTAAAAGTTTTCATTCCCTACTACACTATCATAACGGAAGAATTCCCAGAAACACTGAAACATGTTTTTTTTAGTTTCTAATCGAGAAGTTAATACCAGTTGTAATAGATGTAGTAAAAATACTTTAGTAGTTCTTTAGTAATTATTTATTTTCTGAAAAGTTTCACCCACTTATGGTTGGATTTCCAAACATGCTGAAATGCAATTGTTTTAATTTTCCGTATGAGGAACCAAGTACATGGTAGTATTTCGTAGTTCTAGATTCAAAATTTCCTTAATACCGACATACTTTCAAAAAGCCTTTCATTCCCTATTTCACTCTCTTAGGACTGGAATTTCGGAAAACCCCTTCTTAAATGATGCCTGCATTATAAGGTCCACACTCTCTGTAAACTTCAAGTTTTTATCCTTGGCGGTTTGGGTTTGGGCGATGATGAGGCAGTCAGTCAGTCCGAACATTGCCTTTTATATACACTGAAGAGCCAAAGAAACTGGTACACCTGCCTAATATCGTGTAGGGCCTCCGCGAGCACGCAGAAATGCCGCAGCACGACGCGAAACGGACTCGGCTGACGTCTGAAGTAGTCCTGGAGGGAATTGACACCATAAATCCTGCAGGGCTGTCCATAAATACGTAATTGTACGAAGGGGTGCAGGTCTCTTCTGAACAGCTAGTTGCAAGGCATCCCAAATATGGTCGATGATGTTCGTGTCTGGGGAGTTTAGTGGCCAGCGGAAGTGTTTAAGCTCAGAAGAGTATTGCTGGAGCCACTCTGTAGCAATTCTGGACCTGTGGGCTGCCTGAAGACCGTCGGAATGCTCAGTCGACATGAATAGACGCAAATGATCAGACAGGATGCTCACGTACGTGTCACCTGTCAGATGGTTCAAATGGCTCTGAGCACTATGGGACTCAACTGCTGAGGTCATTAGTCCCCTAGAACTTAGAACTAGTTAAACCTAACTAACCTAAGGACATCACAAACATCCATGCCCGAGGCAGGTTTCGAACCTGCGACCGTAGCGGTCTTGCGATTCCAGACTGCAGCGCCTTTAACCGCACGGCCACTTCGGCCGGCTCACCTGTCAGAGTTGTATCTAGACGCATGAGGGGTCCCACATCACTCCAGCTGCACACGCACCACACAATTGCAGAGCCTCCATCAGTTTCAACAGTCCCCTGCTGACATGCAGGATCCATGGATTCATGATGTTGTCTCCAAACCCGTACACGTCCATCAGCTCGACACAGTTTGAAACGAGACGCGTCCGATCAGGCAATATTTTTCCAGTCATCAACAGTCCAACGTCGGTGTTGACGGGCCCAGGCGAGGTGTAAAGCTTTGTGTCGTACAGTTATTAAGGGTACATGAGTGGTCCTTCGGCCCCCAAGGTTCAAATCGATGATGTTTCGTGAGTGGTTGATAAGCTGACACTTGTTGATGGCCCAGCATTGACGTCAGCAGTGATTTGCGGAAGGGCTGTACTGTACTTCTGTCACGTTGAAAGATTCACTTAAGTCGTCGTTGGTCCCGATCTTGCAGGATCTTTCTCCGGTCGCAGTGATGTCGGAGATTTGATGTTCTGCTGGATTCCTGATATTCACGGTACACACGTGAACTGGTCGTATGGGAAAATCCTCACTCCATCGCTACCTCGCTGCTTCCCATGGCTCGTGCGACGACCATAGCATCACGTTTAAACTCGCTTAAATCGTTATAACCTGCCATTGTAGCAGCAGTATCCGATCTAACAACTGCACCAGACACTTGTGGTCTTATACAGGCTTTGCCGACCGCAGCGCCGTCTTCTGTCTGTTTACATATCTCTGTATTTGACTACGCATGCCTGTACCAGTTTCTTTGGCGCTTCATTGTACATATAGAGATTTAAGCTGCTCTGCTTTAATCAAAGTCTCGATCCAGTGTGGCTGGTGGGCGATAGATGGACTAAACTAGCTGCTGGTCGTGTGCTGCAGGACGGCCCCGTGGTAACGGCGCGCGCCTCGCTGAGCGGCTCCAACACGGAGGCGGTGGGCGAGCTGCGGCTGGAGCAGGCGGCGCCGCCCTTCGGTCCCGTGGCGGTCCGCGGCAACGCCACGGGGCTGCCGCCGGGACTCTACCGTCTCTTCGTCACCATACTGGGAGACCTGCGCGACGGCTGCGACAGCCTCCAGCCCGCCTACAGCCCTTACCAGGTAAGCCGCGGAGCAGACGGCATGTACAAATAACTTACAGGAATGCCATCTGGTCAAGTCCTCGACATCTGCCGATATTTCGACAGGTGAACACCTGAAACGTTGACGAAATAAATCTCGGGTGAACAGCCTGGTATTATAGTGCATAGGAGACAATATTTCGGCAATCGAACACGTTGCCATCATCAGGTGCGCTGATGTACTGACCAGCGGTGGGCCGGCGACATGTATATATAGGACAATCCCCCTCCCGTTCCTCCCTCAGGCGCTTCCTATGAGTCGGTGCGGTCCGCGCCCCGCGCGCGGTCCAGGTACAGCGTCCGTTCTCCCGCCGTCTGGGCGCTGCGTCCTAGGTCTTCTCGTTCAGGAGGGTCTGCCGGCAACGCTCTCGTTATTCTTCCCTCCTCCCCCGAAGTCCGTACACTCTGGGAAATATCCTTTTTCTTCTTAATCCGGGTGATCGCGGGTTCCCACGCGTTGCTAAGGATGTAACCGCTGTCACGATTTAGTTGTGGCTCCCTTACTCTGATCTGTATGGCTTCTTTGATGACACAGTCCCAGTATTTGGAAGTCTGTGTCAGAACTTTGGTTTGGTCACAATCCATGCTGTGGAGTTCCGACAGGCAATGCTCAGCGATTGCCGACTTACTGGGCGGTTGCAGTCTAGTGTGCCGTTGACGTTCTCGGCATCGGTCCTCAGTGGTAAAAATGGTCTGCCCTATGTATACACTACCGCATTGGCAAGGTATCTGATAAACCCCTGATTTACGTAGACCAAGGTTGTCCTTGACACTACCAAGAAGGCTCTTGGTTTTGCTTGGAGGTCGGAAGATGGTTTTCACTTGGTGTTTACGTAAAATGCGTCCAGTTTTTCCGGATAAGGCTCCACAAAACGGAATAATAGCCAATTCCGCCTCTTCCTGAGGTTCATCCTCGGTTTCCGCCGGTGCTGCAGGTGTGGGATGTATAGAGCCTTCCGAATTGGCCCTTCCTTGTATCCGTTCCTCTGAAACACGGTCTTCAGATGGTCAAATTCTTGTTGGAGACTGTCCCTGTCGGAGATGGTGTGAGCTCTGTGGACAAGAGTTCTGAGCACGGCAGACCCTCCTGAACGAGAAGACCTAGGACTCAGCGCCCAGACGGCGGGAGAACGGACACTGTACCTGGACCGCGCGCGGGGCGCGGACCGCACCGACTCATAGGAAGCGCCTGAGGGGGGAGCGGGAGGGGGATTGTCCTATATATACATGGAGCCGGCCCCACCGCCGGTCACTACATGTGGGCAACCATATAATCAGCGAACCAGATGCCAAAGCAAATGCTTTGGCAGATGTATTCGCAAAAACCTTCACACCGATGAATGACCCTGCCGACGCTGACCACATTGGCCTAGTCAACGAGAGACTTCCAAGATTCCTCGCCAGTCGAGCCGAAGATGACCACATTCAACCGATCACGACAGCAGAAGTTACAAAACAGCTCGAAGAATTAAACGAAAAGAAGGCTGGAGGACCAGACCTTCTAACTAATGAGCTGTTGAAGCAATTACCACCTACTGCAGTACCAATAATAGCGGCCGCGTTCGATGAGATCCTGGCAACTGGCGACTTCCCCCTCACATGGAAACATGCAGACGTCGTCGCCATACCGAAGGCAGGCAAAGACCCTCGATCACCTGCTAGTTACAGACCAATCAGTCTTTTACCTGCCATATAGAAACTTTTTGAACGTTTATACGTAAAGAGACTTCAACAGCATGTGGAAGCAGAGCATCTGATACCTGACGTCCAGTTCGGCTTTCGCCAAGGCCTTTCCACCACCCAGCAGCTACTACGGCTAGTTGAGGAAGCATTCAGCGCCATGGAAAGGAAAGAATTCTTCGGGGCTGTATTTCTGGAGGTTTCTCGTGCCTTTGATTGCGTGTGGCACGAGGGACTCTTCTATAAACTCCTAGATATAGGGGTCCCCGTGTCACACGCAACACTCCTGAAGAGTTATCTAGAAAACCAGACTTTTCATGTCCGCACTCAAGATGGTATATCGTCCACCAGACCAATCAAAGCAGAAGTACCTCAGGACAGTGTTCTGAGACCACTGTTATACATCTTGTATACATCTGACCTACCAACACACCGCCGGCCAGTGTGGCCGAGCGGTTCTAGGCGCTTCAGTCTGGAACCGCGCGACCGCTACGGTCGCAGGTTCGAATAGTGCCTCGGGCATGGAGGTTAGGTAGGTTTAAGTAGTTCTAAGTTCTAGGGGACTGATGACCTCAGATGTTAAGTCCCATAGTGCTCAGAGCCATTTGAACCAGAACACACCTATCCTTATACGCCGATGATACAGCCATTTACTCCCGAAGTATGAATGCTGCACGCCTCCAGGCAAGACTGCAACAAGCATGTAATAAGCTGAGTGAATGGGCAACGAAATGGCGACTGTCTTTCAACGCCACAAAGACGCAGGCAATAGCAATCTGTAGAAGACCACTTCCACTTAACATCCAGCCCACTGAGATAAGTGGTACCCCAGTCACGTGGTCAAAAACAGCAAAATACTTGGGTGTGACCCTCGATAGGCGATTGACATGGCAACCTCATATAGAAGATATTCGAGAGAAAGCCAGGAGAAGAATGGTACAGCTCTATCCATTATTAAATCCAGCGTCAACATTACCATCAGACTGGAGGTGATATTGTACCTCACACTGGTGCGACCAATCTTAGACTACGCTGCTGTCGTGTGGGGCAATGCTGCTCCAACCCACATACAACAGCTACAAAGAATTCAGAATCGTGCTCTGAAAAGAGAACTCTATCTTCCATACCGGTTCCCAACGAATGAACTTCACCAACTTGCAGGGGTACCCTATTTGAAAGACCGATTTAGAACCAGTGCAAAAACCTTCTATGAAAACACGCAACAGTCAGACAACGAACTTGTACGACAACTTGGACACAGGGTGCACTACCTGGCTTCCACTAGATGGCCCGATGACCTACGTGAATAACGAGATTACACACCTTGTGTGTATATCTTTATACAATTTTAACAATTTTAATTTTTTAACAATTTAATAATTTTACTTTAATTTAAATTTTTATTTTATCTTATTTTAACTCAAATCTATTTCATTTTAATTAATTTTTTTTAAATCTTATTTTATTGTATTTATCATCTATCTATCTATCTATCTATCTATTTATTTTTATTATTATTATTATTTTATCAAAGGTGAATGAATGAGTGTGATAATGTGTTAACTGTATATGTATGTGTGAGTACAATGTATATATTGTGTGGATGTGTGAGCGAATGGAAAAAAAATAAAATAAAAGAAAGAAGCATAAAAAAAAGAAAAAATATAAAAGATAAAAAAATAAAAAGTAATAAAAAATTGCCACACAGCTAATGTATTTTAAATCATTTAAAAGCAGAAAAAATATGACAACCAAAAAGCTATTGTTTTAATGTCAATTTTTATTATTGAAGGCGTAGCCGCATGGCTTGAACTTCTATTTTCAGACTGGGCAATCCTTGATGCCCCAATATATTCTGCAGCGGCAGCGGCCACCGCCGGTCAATACATCAGCGCACCTGATGATTGCAACGTGGTCGATTGCCGAAATATTGTGTCCTACGCACACCCATACCAGGCTGTTCACCCGAGATTTATTTCGTCATAAAATACGCCTCAAGAAATTGAAGAATCACCTGAAACGTTCCTTAAGCTACGTTTTCCTAGGTGCGGCAACTTATCGCACAGTGCTGCGGAATACTTTTGCGCCTTCCGTCGTCCGACACGAACAGCAGAATGCATGTAACCTTTTTCCTACGCTCAGGGCGTCAGAATGTACAAAATGAAAGCGCTGCTTGTTATAATTTGGCAGCTATACCGATAAAGTGATACGAGAACTTACTTCTGCCATCTTTCTTTTTATTTCAATGAGGATTTTATGCAACTCAAATAGAGAAATATTTCAGGCTTTAAGAAAAGTTGACTTTTCACTCTACGCAATATTTATCACTTCATATCTGCTAATCTCTGAGTCGTAAAACAACATAATTTTATGTTTGCCTTCAGCAGTATAATTCCATAACGTCTGCAAAGTTTCTGAGCGACAAAAATAGTAATAGCAAAGTAATAAATTAAATTCTCATTTCCGAAGCGGAACTTACACACTGACGCGAAAAATAACGACATCAAGAGAGAATTGTGCGACAGAAACGAAAGTTCGTATGCATGTTTGTACAACTGAAAAATACTGTCTACTCAAATTTCGCGCAAGAGTGGCGCTAATAGCGCCGCTATGAGGGTGCAAATCAGGTTTGCTATAAATAAACGCTGTAGCGGTCGTGAGCATTGGTTACCTTTCAGACCGGACGTGGTGACCTGATGTTACTCAAGAATGCCTTTAAGACGACAAAGACCGCATTATCAACACCTCACTGAGTTTGAACAAGATCGTGTAATAGGGGTATGAGAAGCTGGATGTTCCTTCTGCAGTATTGCCGAATGACGTGGTAGGAATGTAGCCACCGTACGTGATTGGTCACAGGCGTATATGGCCGTAAGAAAACCGGGCTCCGGAGAGCCACGTGGCGCTACCGACAGCGAAGACCATCGTATTCGGCGTGGTGCTCTGGCGTATCTTACTGAATCTGCAGCAGCAGTTTGAACAAGTAGTTGGCGCCACAGTGACAGAATGAACTTACCAGTCGATTACTTCAAGGACGGTACCGAGGCAGACGCCCTGAAATGTGCATTCCACTGACCCCAAGCCACCGCCATGGTAAGCCGTGCATGGCTCGCCGTCCCACCATTTGGTATTTTACACCCTGTTTTAACGTATTTCCATCTCGCCCCGTTGGTTTAAATTACTGGCGTTACTGAGTTGCTGTTTTGGCTGACCGTCATCGGCGCCAGTAGCGCGTATCGATATATCCCTTCTGATAGGATCTTTGCTCAGCTGCTATGACTTCCCGGTTGTCATCTGTCGTGGAGTGAGTCGGAACGTGCGAGGAGGAGAGCTCACGGTGGCAGTTCGTGTCGTGAGCTGGGCCCTGCCAGGGAGTTGCAACGCGTCTGCAGCGCAGCCCGGGCCAGCCAGTCGCCGGCTTGCAGCAGCAGTCAGCCCTGCGTGGACATCGCCCGCCCGACCGTTGCCGCCACGCATTGCTTACGCCGGGCCTGACCTTTGGTGGATTGTTGGTCGGTCGGTTGGTCCGAGGACATCTCCGTGCGGCGGAGTCGACTGGGCCGCTGGCGGTCTCGGAGTCTGTCTGGAGCTGTCCGATCGGTACGAGCATCATCACTTGCCGACCCAGTACGTGAAGGTTAAGTGATTTTGAGCATTACGTTGTTGGTTCCGGCGTTGCTGTTGTGGAGGTTTTCCTGTGAGCAACAACGATTGAAGTGTTCGATATAGCCGCCGTCAGGTGGAATTGATTAAATTAATTTGTCCATAGTTAATTGCACCAGCGGGATTTTCTGCCTTGTGGCCGTTAGTGTTCTGATTACCTGCCCTTGCCGCTAACGAAATTTTTAGGCAATGTCTTTTTCCTCACCGGTTGTTGCTGCCCAACATGGTGTGTAGTTTCGGCAGCTGATTTCACATGCGCGTTTGTTTGGGGACAGTGATACTTGTAACTATTTGGGGCCTTGAATTCTCGTGTACACCGTCGTGGCAAGCAAGCGGTTGGTTGGTCGGTCCGTGACTGTCCCTTGGTTGGGTTTGCACGAATTAACTGTAGTTGGACTCACCACCTGTCTCTCCTAAGTGAACGAGAGCAGACCGATCCACTGGAGACTCCTGAGTGCCGTTCTTTTAATTATCCTTTTGGCAGTGTTAATGTTGTTGTAATGTAACTGTTTTTTATATTTTTAAATTGGCAAGGTTAGTTGTGGGCCTTCAGCCCTGGAAACATGTTCTCAGAGTTTCCTTAAAGTCCAAACGTTATCGCCTTCTTCTCTTGGAAGGTTAGTGTAATTTTCTCTGAAAGATTTTACAAGTTATTGTGGACCTTCCGCCGTTGGTGTTGCGAAAGGAAATTTCTGCGGCCTTCAGCCGCATTTGTTTGTCTCTTTCTGTGCACCTTGTGGACCATCAGCCCCTTTTAGCATCTTAAAACATTATGGCCTTCTGCCTTCTGTTATCGTCATGGTGTATTTGGAATTTTGGAGACTTAATTCGCTGGCCCTCAGCCGCTCAGATGCTGATCTCATATTTTTATACGATTTATCTTATTCGTAAATTTAACTGTGTGTCATGTCTTTTCAAATTACACTGATTCTAAAGCATCTGTTTGGAGGCCTCCAGCCGCGAAGGAGATTTAATTCTTTCAAAGTGTATTTGTGAACTAATTACAATTACAATTGTGAAATGAATCCGACCGGAACTACCTTGGACCCTTCCACAACGCTAATTGCCTGTTAGCCCTGTTTGATTTCGCGGGCGTTTCAAATAGCATCTAGTGAGAGCTCACTGGAGGGCAGGGTGGTCTTGTTGTTTTCTGCTGAAAGCTAGTTGCGCCGTCGATGCCAGTGATGGGCGTGTGTAGGTTATAATGAAGCTGCCGGAAGAACTGTCAGTGTGCTAGACACACTGAACCAACACATGCAGCTATGGCCTGGGGTGCGACATCATATGACAGCAGGAGCACTGGCGTAGTTATCTCATCCACCCAGACTGTAAGTTTGTACGTCAAACTTGTGATTCGACTTGTTGTCCTGCCATTCATCAACAGCATTCTACGGAGTGTTTTCCAACAGCATAAAGCTCGCTCACATACCGCTGTTGTCTCAACATGCTCAACAGTGTCGACATGTTGCCTTGGCCTGCTTGAGCACCAGATCTGTCCTAAATTGAGCACGTACGGATCGCCATCGGACGACAACTCCAGCTTCATCCATAAATAGCTTTAACCGTCCCTGTACTGACCAACCATGTCCAACAGGCATGGAACTCCATCCCACAAACTGACGTCCGGCACCTATACAACACATTGCATACACGTTTGCATTCTTGCGGTTACAATGGTTATTAATGTACTAGCATTTCACATTTACAGTGGCTTATTTCGCTCTTACATTAATATGTGATCTTGCAAGTTAATCACTTTCATATGTTACCTACACAGATTTATTCCCGAAATTTCAGTACCCCACATTGATTATTTTTTGGTGCTGTCCACCCCGAGTGCCCGCACCGTAGCTCAGCGTGTTCGGTCAGAGCTGGTTGGCGTCGGTAATTAAAAAAAAAATAAAAGATAAAAAAATAATAAAATAAATATAAAAAAAGAAACTGAGTATAAGGATCAACATACTAAATTGACCGGATGTCACGTGACGTCCGCAACAACCGAACACAACGAAACAGAAAGGGACTGGGTGTTGTGCTGTCTCATTTCATCCCCATCCGGCGCGCAGGTTCGCCCAATGTGGCGTCGAAAGTAATAAGACCTGCACCAAGGTGACCTGACCCACCCCGCAAGGGGCCTCCCGGCCAATGACGCCAAAGCTCATTTCCATTTTATTTTTATTTTTTTTTTTGGTGCTGGGATTTTTTCCGTCAGTGTACAAAACAAATATTCGAAATTGTGTGTGTGTGTGTGTGTGTGTGTGTGTGTGTGTGTGTGTGTGTGTGTGTGAGGGGGGGGGGGGGGGTGAAATCGAGAAGTTTCGCAAATGTTTGAATTTATTCTTGCAGTTTGTTGGAATTCGGTGGGTACTACAGTTACGTCGTGAAGAAAACGAGAGTATAACAAATTTGTAACATTTGGTCAACAATGCGGACAAGTTATGGAGTTTTTAAGATTCATACCCTACCAGTTTCATTACCTTCTTTTATCAATTTAAGATAAACTGAGAAGTAATTCGTAAAACTATTTATACAAACTGTCACTTCTTCTATATCACTAAGCCATTACCTGTGCAATCTATATTATTTCAAAAGACAATCACTAGGTTGGTAAACGAGCACTGCAAACAATCGCTACACCGTCTTCAACCGATTTATAGTATGTCCTCTGTGAACAAAACTATATAACAAACTACAATTTGAAACGTCCCCTTTGAACCATTTATACAAGACTGTGCTTATACTGACACACAATGTTTTTAGCGCAACGCAATCTGACTTTCAAAATTCCCTACTAAAGAATGGCCCTGACTAACATTAAACTATACCTTTCACAAATCACTTACTTCACAAAAATCTTCGCTGCTCAAGCTACTGCAATACAGCGAGCGCCACTACTGCCAGCTAAATAAAAGATTCAAACTATGGAAGGCACTAACTACTGATAGGGATAGTTAGCAAATGAAAGCTATTAGTAGAGAACAAACAATGTATTTACCTTGATATCAACATATATAAATATAGCAGTTCATGACAAATTTCAAAACTCCGCCATCTCTCTCCCCACATCCACCACTGCTGGCGGCTCACCTCCAACTGCGCAACGCTACGCGCTGTTAACATCCAGCTGCCCCTCTACAATGGCAGACAACAATGCAAACTAGCCACAGACTGCACACAGCACAGCCAGTGATTTCATTTTCATACAGAGAGCGCTACGTGGCGGCGGCGTTACCAATATAAGAACCTAAACAGCCTACTTACATAAGAACCTAAACAGCCTACTTACATAAAGAAAACATAAACAGCCTACTTACAAATTAAGAGAGATACGCAAAAACACTAGACGTTTCCACTGGAACCAACAGTATTTGTCTTGTATAAGACGTCACCAAGTCCACCTCACTGTTATCAAACAGCTCTTCCAGCTAGTTGTCTCCACGGTCTATTACGATATCTCTGTCCCCCCTAGAAAATAATAATCGTTCATTAAATTGCTCCCTTTCTCATAAGAACCAGGAACAAATGTAGTGATCACTGACACGGCGCCATGCCTACTTGTCACCGATTTCCTCCACATTTCTGGTACATGCAGGACTCAGCCAGATATGAAAGTGACAGAGGTGGGAGCTCCAGACGGCCAAGCGCTTAACAGAGATGGCATTTTTGGCCGGTGAAGGGCGAGGCACGGGCCACTTAACGTTGCTGAAGCTGCCAGGCAGCGTAAAGAGAACAGTATGGTAATCTGAGGGTCGTGGGGCCGAGTATAATACTATTTTTGGTTTTTACGTTATTTACCCTGCAAATACATGGAAATAACCCTCGGTATACTGTATTTATTAACATTTTCATGAAAATGAGAAGGAAAAGCAACGGAGAATTTTTGATCGGGAATTCAGAATGCGGTAGATGAGTACATGGCCAAATACAGGAAAGTCGTCATTACATCAAAACCTGGGATCTTACAACAGCTTTAAACAAAAATTTTTTGACTGATGTGATGAAGCGCTACGTACCGTATAATAAATTTATTCCGTTAATTGTCTTATGGCGAGGACAAATAAACACACTGTTTTACGAGGAGAATTTCCAGGATGAACGATTATCACTGTGAAGTATTATGGTGACCCCCCCTCCCCCCAATGCTCTCCGCCAGCGCTACCCTGAAATGTCTGTTCAAAATACATTTTACTCTACGTCACCAACTATTCTTGCGAAAACATGCGTTCCCCCCAGGGGGTCCACAACTCTTTTGTGGATACGTGCGTGGCGAGCACGGGGCCCCAAGCCATTGCAGCCTTCTTTCTCTCCCGGGCTGCATTTCCTTTCCCTTCCCCTCCTTTCCCCTCCATACCCCTTTCCCCTCGCCCTCTCCTCTCCCTCTATTGGTGTCCTTGCTTATGTTGGCCCCTGCTATCCTCCTGGTTCTGTTGGTTTTACACTCCGGCTTTGTTGCGTAATCATCTCCTCCTTTTGGCATTCCTTGGTCCCCCTCTGGGGTTTGACCTCCATTCCAAAATTTCTCTTCCGTAGTGTGAGCCATTTGGGGAAGAGCACCTTACCTAGTGTCTCCGACGTGCGCCCTCCTAGTACATTCCACCTTTTCTTTTACGTCGTTGTCTGATGCTAGGGTGCATAGCCAACACGGTAGCCAGCCCGTGTGGTGGGGTCGCTATGTACCCTTTTGGTTGAGCCCCCTGAACACACAGGGATCACACTTCTGATACCTGAGCTGTGACCTCCTCATGCATGCCTTGGAGTGGTTGCTCGTCATCCTGGAACATCGGAACTCCCGGCAATGGCCGCCGTGCCAGACGGCCCTTGCTGTGGCTGGGTGGCGCCCGTGAGGAGAGCCCCTGATCGGAGTGGGTGGTATCAGGGCGGACGCTATGCAGATGAAACGCATACGGGTCCAAAACTCTGGCCGCTCTTCTGCGGCCGTCTCTCTGTGTGGTACTGATTCCTCAAGTGCTGCTTCTCTTGCCCCTTCGGCCTTCCCTTCCGTGGCTACCCCCTGGGAAGAGGGTCAGGCCCATCGTCTAGGGGCAACACCTTTCCCCCGTTATCTAGTTTGCACCAGGACTGATGGAGATACTTTCACCAGTGTCAAACCTTTATTCTTTGTGGAACACATTGAAGACAAGTTCGGCGAAGTGGACTCCCTGAGCAAGATGCGGTCGGGTTCGTTGCTGATAAAAACTGCTTCGGCTGCCCAATCTGCGACCCTTTGTGCCTGTACCCATCTTGGCACAATTCCCGTGTCCATTACCCCTCACCAGTCTCTAAATATGGTACAAGGAGTGATTTTTCACAGAGACCTCATCCTTCAAACTGATGAGGAACTTCGGGACAATCTCGGGCGGCGGGGTGTTCACTTTGTTCGGCGTGTTCAGAAGGGTCCTAAAGATAATCGTATTGATACTGGTGCCTTTATCCTGGCCTTTGAAGGGGATACCCTTCCTGAGAAAGTTAAGATTATGGTCTATCGCTGTGATGTGAAGCCGTACATCCCACCTCCTATGCAGTGTTTTAAGTGCTTACGTTTTGGCCACATGTCTTCTCGCTGTTCCCAGGACCCTCTCTGTGGTGACTGTGGACGTCCACTCCATGAGGGGAGTCCCTGTGTTCCCCCTCCTGTACGTGTAAATTGTCATGGTAGTCATTCTCCACGTTCAGCAGATTGCCCAGTCTATAAGAAAGAAAAAAAGATACAGGAGTATAAGTCCCTTGATTGTTTAAGCTACACAGAGGCCCGTAAGAAATATGCGCGATTGCACCCTGTGTCCATGACATCTAGTTACGCCTTGGTTACATCTTCATCCCTTCCTCCCCCTTCCTTACCCCCATCCCGGACCCCTCTCATTCCCCCCTCCCCTGCGGCTCCCACACCTTCTCCTCTGGGCGCTGCTCCCCCTCCCCAGCCGGAGAAGTGTCCCACTCCTTCGGCGTCTGCCGGTCAAGGGCGCCTCTCCCGGGATGCCCCTTCCCGGCACCTTCCAGGACAAAGGTCTGCTGCAGCGCGGCGACCGCGACAGCCGCGGTCTATCGGCTCCCAGGTCGCCCGGTCTCTTTCTGTTCCTGATCTTGCTGCAGCTGGTTCCATTATGCCACACAGCCCTCCTCGATCTCAGCCTGAAAAGAAGAAGAAACATAAGTCCCGGGACAAAGAGCCTCTGGTGTCACCGGAGGTCCCTTCCCCGACTTCACAACCGGATTCTGACCTGTCGTTTATGGATGTCGCCCCCTCCTTGTCGGTGACGGGTGGGGACCCGGCGGTATGACTGGATTTAGCGTGTTCAGCCCTCATTTAAACCATCGTTCTGTGGTTCTCCAATGGAATTGTAATGGCTACTATCGTCACCTTCTGGAATTGAAATCCCTTCTTTCGTCCTACTCAGCAGCTTGTGTGGTTCTCCAGGAATCTCATTTTACTGATGCTCACTCACCGACCCTCCGTGGGTTCCGTGTTTTCTGTCGAAATCGGGTCGGACCCTTGCGGGCTTCTGGTGGCGTTTGTACGTTGGTCCGTACAGACATTGCTAGCACGTGGATTCCTCTCCAAACTACATTGGAAGCGATTGCTGTTAGGGTCCACTTAGACTCTGCAGTCACAGTTTGCAATCTTTATCTCCCTCCTGACAGGACTCTTACACCTGCTGCCTTAACCACCCTTCTTCAGCAACTTCCTCCTCCCTTCCTCCTCCTTGGGGATTTTAATGCTCATCATCCTTTGTGGGGCAGTGCCTTTCCATCTAGACGAGGTCTTCTTATAGACCAATTTATTGCAGACCACGACCTGTGCCTTCTTAATGATGGCTCCCCTACTCATTTCAGTGCCGGTCATGGTACCTTTTCTGCCATTGATCTTTCTCTTTCTTCTCCCTCTCTCCTCCCTTCATTACACTGGTCGCCACACGACGACCTTTGTGATAGTGACCATTTCCCGTTGATTATCACTCTCCCTTCCCGCTCCCCGATGGACAGGTTACCTCGTTGGTCTTTCCACCGCGCCGATTGGCCTCTATACACTGCACAGGTCGAGTTTTCTCCCTCTTTGTCGGGTTGTATTGATGACGTCCTACGTGACGTGTCTGACGCGATTGTTCGCGCTGCTAACCTTGCTGTCCCGCGCTCATCTGGACAATTGCGTCGTCGGCAAGTCCCGTGGTGGAGTACGGCCGTTGCCATTGCCATCCGTGATCGCCGTCGAGCTTTGCAACACTTTAAGAGGCACCCATCTGTAGCCAGCCTTTCTACCTTTAAGCGCCTTCGCGCTAAAGCCCGTTATTTAATCAAACAGAGCAAGCGGATATGTTGGGAACGATTCGTTTCTTCCCTTGGTTCCACTGTCCCTCTGTCACGGGTATGGGCTACACTTCGTTCTCTCCAAGGTTGCCATTGGCAGTCCACCCTCCCAGGCCTTCACCTCCCAGATGGCATTTGTACGGACCCATTAGTTCTCACAGAACATCTTGCGACCCATTTTGCAGTGGCATCAGCGTCGGCCTCCTATCCAGCTGCTTTCCTTCATCAAAAACAGCAGGCTGAAGCTGTCACCTTATGTTTCACCACTTGTGAGTCAGAATCTTACAACGAACCTTTCACTGAATGGGAATTTCTTTCTGCTCTATCTTCTTCTCATGATACGGCCCCTGGCCCAGATTCCATTCATAACCAGCTGCTTCAACATCTCAGTGCTCCACAACGGCAACATCTTCTTCGGGTGTTTAACCGTATCTGGCTCCAGGGTGACTTCCTTTCTCAGTGGAGGGATAGCATTGTGGTTCCTGTCCTTAAGCCTGGTCAGAACCCCCTATCTGTTGACAGCTATCGGCCAATTAGTTTGACCAATGTTGGTTGTAAGTTCCTTGAAAGGCTTGTAGCCCGTCGGCTCACTTGGGTCCTCGAATCTCGGGATCTATTGTCCCTTTACCAGTGTGGCTTTCGAGAGGGACGATCTCCAATCGATCATTTACTTCGCTTGGAATCCGCAGTTCGGCAGGCTTTTTCCCAGCGCCGCCATTTGGTTGCAGTGTTTTTTGACCTTCGCAAGGCCTATGACACGGCCTGGCGCCATCACATCTTACTAACCCTTCATCAGTGGGGTCTTCGGGGCCCACTCCCGATTTTTATCCGCCAGTTCCTGATCCATCGGTCATTCAGAGTTCGAGTTGGTACTGCTTTTAGTTCTCCACGGACCCAGGAGACGGGCATCCCACAGGGTTCTGTCTTGAGTGTCCTTCTTTTCCTCATTGCTATCGATGGACTTGTGGCCTCTGTCGGTCCCTTGGTCGCCCCTGCCCTGTATGTGGATGATTTCTGCATTTGGGTTAGTTCCTCCTCGATGCCATCTGCAGAACGGCAGCTTCAGGTGGCTATACGGCGTGCCTCTGCATGGACCCTCTCACACGGGTTTCAATTCTCTCCTTTAAAATCGCGGGTGGTCCACTTCTGTCGCCATACTACGGTCCACCCTGATCCAGAGCTCTATCTCGCTGCACAAAGATTGCCTGTGGTTCCACAGTTTCGTTTCCTGGGTCTTCTTTTCGACAACAAGCTCACTTGGCTGCCCCATATCAGACTCCTGAAGGTAGGATGTTTCCGTAAACTCAATGTCCTTCGCTTCCTTGCCCACTCCTCTTGGGGTGCGGACCGTTCCCTCCTCCTCCGTCTTTATCGTGCTCTAGTTCTGTCACGTTTGGACTATGGTTGTCAAGTTTATGGTTCAGCTGCTCCTTCCACGCTGCACGTGCTGGACCCAGTCCACCATCGTGGTATCCATTTGGCCACCGGTGCCTTCCCTACTAGCCCTGTTGATAGTCTCCTGGTTGACGCTGGGATCCCCCCCCCTTTCTGTTCGGCGGTCCCAGCTTCTGGTGTCTTATGCCCTTACTATCCGTTCTTCTCCCACTCATCCTTCCTATGCTATCCTATTCCCAGACCATGGACGTCGCCCGCCCGACTCCCGCCCTCGGGCTGGTTTACCGGTTGGGCTGCGCCTTGCGTCTCTTAACCGTGATTTTCAGCTTCCTTCTTTGTCCTGTCTTCCTCGCTCCCTCCCATCCACCCCTCCTTGGTTAGTTCCTCGGCCTCGAATTCGGATGGATCTCCGCCGCGGTCCGAAAGATTCCATCCCCCCGGTGGTGATCCATTCCTTTTTCCGCCAAATTTTATGGGAGTTTCGGGATGCTGTTGTTTTTTACACTGATGGCTCTAAATCTGCTGATCATGTTGGGTATGCCTTCACGTCCTTTGTTGGAACGGAAAATCATCTGCTGCCACCTACATGTGGGGTGTTTACTGCGGAATTGATGGCAATTTCCCGGGCCCTTACCTTTATTAAACAATCCCAACACAACCGCGTTTTGTTATGTACGGACTCGATGAGTGGCCTTCTTGCTATTGACCGGTGTTTTTCGCGCCATCCCTTGGTCTCTGCCATCCATGACCATCTCGCTGATCTTCACCGTGCTGCTTGTTCCATTGACTTCCTATGGGTCCCGGGCCATGTGGGTATCCCGGGTAATGAGCTCGCTGATCGTTTGGCTGGGGCAGCAGTTACTTACCCCCCGTTTTCTGTAACCCCTCCTGCAGCGGATTTACGGCTTCACATCAAATCCCACTTTGCACAGTCATGGGCCAATTCTTGGGAGGCTACTCCACTGTCTAATAAACTTCGTGCAATTAAGGTGACTCCAGGCCCATGGCGTTCTTCCTTTCGCCTCTCCCGAAAGGACTCCTCCACACTGTGTCGTCTCCGCATTGGCCATACCAGGCTGACCCATGGTTTCCTTTTGCGTGATGAGCCACCCCCGCTATGTGGTTGTGGAGCCTTCCAGTCAGTGGCCCACATTTTGGTTGAATGCCCCCTTCTTTTGGCTCTGCGTGTTAAGTACAGACTCCCCCACACTTTACCTTTGATGTTGGCTGACGATACCCGGATGGTCTCTCTGGTTCTAGGTTTCCTCCAGGAGAGTGGTTTTTATTCTCAGTTTTAAAGTTTTTAATCTCCCTCTGGTGTTGGGGCAGGGCGGTGAGTGTTTGGGTGTCTCCCACTGTAGGCAGTGTTCAGAGATTCCCGATTCACCTCCCTGACCGGAATCCTCTTTTCTTCCCCTTTTACTCTGTTTTTACCCCTTCTTTTTAAGGCTTGGTTAGTTTTTCTATTCCCATACGTACTTTCTGCGTTATAGCAGTTGTATCTTTTAAGTCACAGGTGGTCTTGCCTATGCTGCTTCAGCGTAGTGTTGGGTTCGTTCTCTTGCCAACTTCCCTCATTTGTTTTTACTAATGACAACGTGACTGCCCTTTTACGTTTCCCCTTTTTCCGTTTTATTGTTCTGACTTTTCTGAGATGTCCCGTTAGCAGAATGGAGTCTATTTGAAACAAGGGACTGATGACCTTGCTGTTTGGTCCCTTTAACCTCAAACAACCAACCAACCAACCAACCAACCAAAACATGCGTTATGAGTGGTCTGTGCCATCAGAGAGAACCTTATATCAATGTAAATCTAGTTTTTCTCATTGAATCTTTAAAACAACCATGTAATTGTAAAAATTCTGCGTTTTCTGCGCGTGCAAGGTGCTTCTCCTGTTTTTTACGATGAATGTCTCCCCAGCACTTGTAAATCATCAACTGTAAAATAATAAATACACTCCTGGAAATTGAAATAAGAACACCATGAATTCATTGTCCCAGGAAGGGGAAACTTTATTGACACATTCCTGGGGTCAGATACATCACATGATCACACTGACAGAACCACAGGCACATAGACACAGGCAACAGAGCATGCACAATGTCGGCACTAGTACAGTGTATATCCACCTTTCGCAGCAATGCAGGCTGCTATTCTCCCATGGAGACGATCGTAAAGATGCTGGATGTAGTCCTGTGGAACGGCTTGCCATGCCATTTCCACCTGGCGCCTCAGTTGGACCAGCGTTCGTGCTGGACGTGCAGACCGCGTGAGATGACGCTTCATCCAGTCCCAAACATGCTCAATGGGGGACAGATCCGGGGATCTTGCTGGCCAGGGTAGTTGACTTACACCTTCTAGAGCACGTTGGGTGGCACGGGATACAAGCGGACGTGCATTGTCCTGTTGGAATAGCAAGTTCCCTTGCCGGTCTGGGAATGGTAGAACGATGGGTTCGATGACGGTTTGGATGTACCATGCACTATTCAGTGTCCCCTCGACGATCACCAGTGGTGTACGGCCAGTGTAGGAGATCGCTCCCCACACCATGATGCCGGGTGTTGGCCCTGTGTGCCTCGGTCGTATGCAGTCCTGATTGTGGCGCTCACCTGCACGGCGCCAAACACGCATACGACCATCATTGGCACCAAGGCAGAAGCGACTCTCATCGCTGAAGACGACACGTCTCCATTCGTCCCTCCATTCACGCCTGTCGCGACACCACTGGAGGCGTGCTGCACGATGTTGGGGCGTGAGCGGAAGACGGCCTAACGGTGTGCGGGACCGTAGCCCAGCTTCATGGAGACGGTTGCCAATGGTCCTCGCCGATACCCCAGGAGCAACAGTGTCCCTAATTTGCTGGGAAGTGGCGGTGCGGTCCCCTACGGCACTGCGTAGGATCCTACGGTCTTGGCGTGCATCCGTGCGTCGCTGCGGTCCGGTCCCAGGTCGACGGGCACGTGCACCTTCCGCCGACCAGTGGCGACAACATCGATGTACTGTGGAGACCTCACGCTCCACGTGTTGAGCAATTCGGCGGTACGTCCACCCGGCCTCCCGCATGCCCACTATACGCCCTCGCTCAAAGTCCGTCAACTGCACATACGGTTCACGTCCACACTGTCGCGGCATGCTACCAGTGTTAAAGACTGCGATGGAGCTCCGTATGCCACAGCAAACTGGCTGACACTGACGGCGGCGGTGCATAAATGCTGCGCAGCTAGCGCCATTCGACGGCCAACACCGCGGTTCCTGGTGTGTCCGCTGTGCCGTGCGTGTGATCATTGCTTGTACAGCCCTCTCGCAGTGTCCGGAGCAAGTATGGTGTGTCTGACACACCGGTGTCAATGTGTTCTTTTTTCCATTTCCAGGAGTGTATATCTAATTTTATAACTGAAGTTCACTTGTATGCCTTACAATATCTTCCTAGAAATTTATTTGTAGTCCATAATTTTTCTTTGCGTTTCCTTTTCATACCATTTACGAAAAATTAATAACAAAGCCATGTATGAAGCATTATTTCACTTCATTTGCATTGTAAGATAAAGTTTCCGCGTAGGGACTCCGCTGGACCATAAGCTGTCTCGAAACAACGCTGACACAAGTGGCTCATGCCTCGCCAGACCCACGTCAAAAATGCTTTTTTTCTCTAAACGCTTGGCCATCTGGGGCCCTGGATGGCGGTTATCGCTGAAACAACCAGTTTTTCGTCTCCAGTTTAACCCTGACTGTTAAAACCGCTCATAATAACGGGTTTCTGAAATAACCGGTTTTCTTTGTTATTACTATATTCCTCACAAGGGAAGCTCCCCCCCCCCCCCCTCACAGCTCTCAGATTTAGTGGGATGAGGACCTAGTGGACAGCCCGTCAAAAACCGAGCACAGATAAAGCATGAAAATAGGAAGATGTACCGGACTATGAAAAAAAAAAGCGGAATAGGACCAGTGAGTGCTCAAAGGACAAGTGCAATACAGTGAATCTCGGAACAGAAGTGGCGTCGTGGTTAAGCGATTACGGTCTTGCATCATCAAGCCGGAGAGCCGTTTTTAGAACTACCTCATGCAATTTTTTTTCTTTGCTTCGCTGTTCGCCTTATTCAAATGTGCGTCTGCGTCGTCGTGTAACGTCAGTTTGTAATAGTGAGGTGTAAGGTAGGGACCTATAATGACAGAACTACTCTATTAGCAGCCAAAAGGAAGTGGCTTTCGAATGGGAACCGCAAACTTTTGATGACAAGGAGGCAAGTCGATCGAATCTTCCACCGGAAAGCACACCTGTTGTCACACATGGCATTAGTGACAGTATGTGTATCATATGTCAGGAATCTCTTACCGATGCACCTACGTTGTAGGACTGGTAAGTGAGAGAGATGTGCCTCCTTGCCCGATATAGGTGTTCGTATGAATGTGAATGTGTCACTCCCAAGGAAATGATGAAAACAATAGTTCGTCACATAAGCCGCAACAAATGAAGGCAATAGTTTCACAATGACACCGTTTCTCTGTGCTCTATCAAAACATATGTTTTTAACGTTTTTGAAGTTGTGTTCAGTTTTGGAAGTCTTGAATCATGAATTCCTTTGTTTTAATACGGTTCACAATCATTTATTTGTTTTCATTTCTGGGAGACGTCTATGTATTTACTTGCGACGGTAATGTATTCTTACCACAGGACTCATATTCTATAACCAATGCGTAGTATGAAAACCGCCAAGACTACAGAAAGAGAACAAACATTTCAATGACCGGACGGACAGTTGATAATGGCGTGGAAAAAAAAGAAATGTGGGAGTTTTGAACATCGCTTGCCCGCGGGTAAGTCCCACAGCGTGACCACTTAACCCTTGACGCCATTGCTGAGTGGGGCTGAAATTTGTAGCACTTCCTGTCCGTGGACCGTTCACTGTTCCTATTTTGATTTTTTTTTCACAGTTCAGTACACCTTCTTCCTGTTTTCATGCCTGATCTGCCTTCACTTTTTGACAGGCTGTCCACTGGGCCCTCTTACACTAAATCTGAGGGAGCTGCGATGAGGAGATTCCCTTGTCAGTAATAAGCGTAGACATGAAACAACGATTGAAAAATTCTAAAACTCTCTGAATTCCATATTAAGCATTTCAAGATATGCAGAATCAAAATATCAAATAAAATAGGCAAATAAAAGGAAATCTGTCAACCGTTCGCTGCTTTTCTCGTGAGTGTTTGAGTACTACAAAATATCACCGACATTCCCCTACTGAGTGTAATTGTTTGAGACTCTGTTCAGAAACCATGTTGTAATCGAGGATGCCATTACGAATGGTCGGTGCTAAAGGGCAAAAACTGAGGTTGGAGAATATTTTTAGTGTCAAATTGTCAGCTTCCAAGGCCTACAAGAAGAAAAAGGCACATTACACAGGGTGAGTCACTAACTGTTGCCACCTAGAATTACTCCAGAAGTGGGGTAGTAGTTGGGACAAATGTTGCATGGGACACTGGGCGCCACGATATGACATTGGTTTTTTGTTGCTAGGTGGGGTCGCGTCAGAGATATGAAAGTCAACTTTGTTTTCTTAAATGGGATGCTATAGTTTGGTACTTATTTTCTGATAGCGGCTATCGAGACGAATCTGATGATGTGTAACGGTAAGGTCAACGAAGGTCAAAAAAGTGGCATGAACGTCCATTTACAGAAGGTGTTCGAAGTGATGACCAGTGGTATCAATGCAGTGTTGCAATCTTCTTATCATGGATTGACTGTATCACATCAGCACTTATCGAAGGACATGTTCTGAAAATTCTCTCCCCCATATTGTCAGGTGTAGTCGGAAAGTCTTTATAAACAATGTCTTTTACGAAACCCCCTCAAGAAAAAATCCAGAAGCGTCAAGTCGGGCGAATGAGCGGGCCATAACACCTCTCTTCCGCGTCCAATACAACGATTTGGGAATTCTCTGCAACTCATTTTAGCCATCAGCGAAAAATGTGCCGGACACCCATCGTGTTGATACCACATTCAGTTCCTTGTTCCTAAAGGACCTAATTTTTCTTGCAGGAATGTGGTGTACTTCCTACCATTAAGATTTCTTTCGATGAAATAGGGGCCTATAATTCTGTCCTCCAGAATCCCACACCATACATTCACCGATCACGGTTTTTGGTGTGCTACTTGCCGCAGCCAACATGGATTTTCAGTTGCCCAATAATGCATGTTATGCAAATTAACATTTCTTTGGTTTGTGAATGTAGCCTCATTAGTAAATAAAATCAAATTATAAATGTGTCATCCCTCTGAATCTGAAATTGAGCCAATCGACGGAATTCAATGCGATGCATACAATCCGTACCAATTCATTCTTGGTAAAGACTGAAATGGTAAGGATGACATTTATGGCGATGCAGAATACGGACAACACTAGTTTGGCTCATTCCAGATTCCCTTGCGATTTGACGCGAACTAACACAAGCATCTCGAACCACAGTGGCAAGAGTATTAATATCCGTTTCCTCATTTGTAACTTTCCTTATGCCGGATATATTTCCGATGCCTTGAAGATCCAGTTGTTCTCAATTTATCACACACATTTTTAAATGTACGACGTGCAGGGTGAGTACTTTGAGGATATCTTTCAGTATGTAACTCTCTAGCTCTCGCTGAATTTCGTTGGCATTCTCCGTAAATGAGAAGCATATCGACTTGTTCTTCAAAGGAATACATTATTCACATTCGCTTGATTTGCCGATACTAGTCTTACCATACCTATTAGTGTTGTATTGCGAACCCGTCGAATGGTGGTTACATGTCAATGGCACGTTAGATGGATGAACCGTATACGGCTAGTATTTACACTCCTGGAAATTGAAATAAGAACACCGTGAATTCATTGTCCCA
Organism: Schistocerca piceifrons; assembly: GCF_021461385.2. NCBI lineage: Eukaryota > Metazoa > Arthropoda > Insecta > Orthoptera > Acrididae > Schistocerca > Schistocerca piceifrons. Next base: position 923,323,482 of record NC_060138.1, read on the forward strand.
GAAAGGGGAAACTTTATTGACACATTCCTGGGGTCAGATACATCACATGATCACACTGACAGAACCACAGGCACATAGACACAGGCAACAGAGCATGCACAATGTCGGCACTAGTACAGTGTATATCCACCTTTCGCAGCAATGCAGGCTGCTATTCTCCCATGGAGACGATCGTAAAGATGCTGGATGTAGTCCTGTGGAACGGCTTGCCATGCCATTTCCACCTGGCGCCTCAGTTGGACCAGCGTTCGTGCTGGACGTGCAGACCGCGTGAGATGACGCTTCATCCAGTCCCAAACATGCTCAATGGGGGACAGATCCGGGGATCTTGCTGGCCAGGGTAGTTGACTTACACCTTCTAGAGCACGTTGGGTGGCACGGGATACAAGCGGACGTGCATTGTCCTGTTGGAATAGCAAGTTCCCTTGCCGGTCTGGGAATGGTAGAACGATGGGTTCGATGACGGTTTGGATGTACCATGCACTATTCAGTGTCCCCTCGACGATCACCAGTGGTGTACGGCCAGTGTAGGAGATCGCTCCCCACACCATGATGCCGGGTGTTGGCCCTGTGTGCCTCGGTCGTATGCAGTCCTGATTGTGGCGCTCACCTGCACGGCGCCAAACACGCATACGACCATCATTGGCACCAAGGCAGAAGCGACTCTCATCGCTGAAGACGACACGTCTCCATTCGTCCCTCCATTCACGCCTGTCGCGACACCACTGGAGGCGTGCTGCACGATGTTGGGGCGTGAGCGGAAGACGGCCTAACGGTGTGCGGGACCGTAGCCCAGCTTCATGGAGACGGTTGCCAATGGTCCTCGCCGATACCCCAGGAGCAACAGTGTCCCTAATTTGCTGGGAAGTGGCGGTGCGGTCCCCTACGGCACTGCGTAGGATCCTACGGTCTTGGCGTGCATCCGTGCGTCGCTGCGGTCCCGTCCCAGGTCGACGGGCACGTGCACCTTCTGCCGACCACTGGCGACAACATCGATGTACTGTGGAGACCTCACGCCCCACGTGTTGAGCAATTCGGCGGTACGTCCACCCGGCCTCCCGCATGCCCACTATACGCCCTCGCTCAAAGTCCGTCAACTGCACATACGGTTCACGTCCACGCTGTCGCGGCATGCTACCAGTGTTAAAGACTGCGATGGAGCTCCGTATGCCACGGCAAACTGGCTGACACTGACGGCGGCGGTGAACAAATGCTGCGCAGCTAGCGCCATTCGACGGCCAACACCACGGTTCCTGGTGTGTCCGCTGTGCCGTGCGTGTGATCATTGCTTGTACAGCCCTCTCGCAGTGTCCGGAGTAAGTATGGTGGGTCTGACACACCGGTGTCAATGTGTTCTTTTTTCCATTTCCAGGAGTGTATTATTTGCAAGATATACGAGAGAGAATGTGCTTCGATAAGTGCGGAAGCGATAATAAATACCACTCAATCCATGGTAAGAAGACTGCAGCACTGAACTGATACCAATGGTCATCACTTCGATCGCCTTCTGAAAATGGACTTTCATGCCACATTTTTGACCTTTCGTTGACCTTCAAAGACCTTACTGTTACACATCATCAGATTCGTCTCGATAGCCGCTATCAGAAAATAAGTGCCAAACTATAGCATCCCATTTAAAAAACAAAATTGACTTTCATCTCTCTGACGCGACTACACCCAGCAACAAAAAACCAACGTCATATGACGCACCCGGTGTCCCATGCAACATTTGTCCCACAAACTTTTCAGCTACTACCATACTTTTGTAGTTATTCTTGGTGACAATAGTTAGTGAGTCACCCTGTATAAGCGCAGATAGCACATCAGCTTCTTTCTATTTTAATTGCAAAGTATGAATGAACTGTCAAGTTTTTGATTTGCTACTGTTGCTATTACATCTTTTCTCTTTTATTGTTTCATAGAAATGGCAAAAACGTAAACTTTTTGTGCAAAATTTGTAGCAGTGTTTTTCTTTAATTATATCAAATGAAAACCTATTTTTGTAGACAGATACGTTTATTTATTTGTTAACAGCAGTCTGAAAACAATTGATTTCGTACTGACCAAACTAAAAATGCTCTTTTTTAAAAAATTAAATGGACAGTTTAGATAGTAGACAAAATATTCCATTTCATAAAAATAGTTACACTGAAAAGTCATAATTTCAAGAGTTAATTAATCGATTCGCCAACATTTATAGTCCAATTTGTTCATACTCTTTCTATAATGTGTTGATCTGTAAGTCTAGTTGTTTCATCAGAAACAATATCATTCAAAGAGCATACAAATATTTCAGAAGCCACAGAACTTTCTGTCAAAGACATATTTTTGGGCTACAAATGACAAGCCTGGCCTACACATTTATCTCTGCTCCCTAAAAACAGAAGGATCACTGCTTCTGGGTAATAGAGAATGCTGAAAGTAAAGCTCTATTTCGTTCAGAAACAAACTTCCAGCTCCTGTTAGATCGCCGGCCGGGTGGCCGAGCGGTTCTAGGCGCTACAGTCTGGAACCTCGCGACCGCTACGGTCGCAGGTTCGAATCCTGCCTCGGGCATGGATGTGTGTCATGTCCTTAGGTTAGTTAGGTTTAAGTAGTTCTAGGGGACTGATGACCACAGCTGTTAAGTCTGGTCCCATAGTGCTCAGAGCCATTTGAACCAATTTTTTGCAAATGTGACGATTGATTTTATTTCGCGTGCTAGGCTTTTTGAAACTTCATGACTAACGTCCTCTAGGCCATCTTTGGATTTCGGTACTTGAAGGTGATCTGCTTTTGCAGCAGTATAGTCGCTAGTATGTCTCTCTCTAAGACGACCAAATCCTAACATTCTTGAGTCTGGCTAGCTGTTGTATTCATGAGGAACTGTAACAACAAAGTATGACAGATTATAACAGACTCTGCATGCGACACACACTTTTAGGTAAGTCATAAAGAATACTTACTGTTAAAGTGTACTCTAACCACCAAAAATAATTACTTGCCTTTAAAGCGTGCTGTAATCACCAAAAGTGCATTTGACAAATTAGTCAAGGTAAAACACTCCGCAGATACCGAAAAGTACGTTACATTAGCCAGTGTTGATCTATTTGGATGGCTGGAGTGTGCTTGTTGCTGACTGTCTGAGGCATCTGGAAGACGACTGATTTTGTTTGTGAAAGACGGTACTAAGTAAACAATTTGTGATCAGACGGTGAAACAAACTTCCTGTCCTATATTTTGCACGATATAGGCCAAAACTCTGCCAACTAAGCGATATGTATGTCATGTATTTCAAAATAAAGACATCATTTAACTACTGAAACATGAAATTAAAACAAAATGTACGTTAGTGTGAAGGAAGAGAAAGATAATCACTCGATAGTGACATTTTGTGTGGTGGGTCGGCATGATTACGCTGCAAGTTATATCTCAAGCATAATAAATAGACAAACACTGTCTGGATCACAACATGTTATTTACCGACAACCGATTTCAATCTGCGCTTCATATCGTGTCCAGGTCTAGATTGGAACAAAAATGCAATAACAATAATGATTTTACGTAAGTGTGATATTACAAACACTTGTCTCATGGATAGTAGGAGAAACAGCAAAATATTATGAACTGTTACATACTTGGCCCCGCAAAGTGCAGTTTATGAATGTTATGTGTAACTAACATAAAAGACAAGGATGAGGTGGAGAAGAAATATTTCTTTGTAGTCTCGTAACTAAATGTTAGCACGGAATAGGGATCATGGAGGAATTTTATAAGGGGGACTATGCTCCAGACTGAACGCTGAAAGGCATAATCAGTCTTAGATGGTGGTGGTGGTGGTGGTGGTGGTGATGTCTCGTGAGATGTTAATAAGTCCTAGATAAGCGCATTAAAACGGTAAGAAACTATTTATCCATATGTAATTAAATAGAAAGGAGTTCAGACTTGGAGCAGACATTTATATAGTACATTTGAGCATGGATGATACGTTTACACAATGGTAGATAAAATCAAGTGTCATAAAAATACTGACAGGACACTGGGCATAGTACATTTTCGTTCCTGTTTGTATATTAAAAGAAATTTTTAAAAGCCAGTGCTAAGTTACGGAACATACCTGTGACTTTAAGAAATTTGCCTTAATTTTAATGAATAATAATAGAAATACACTGAGCACTCTTACTGTAAGTTAAAGATGGGCAAGAATTTGGAGACTGGTTACGAAAGAGTCATAGAAAACCCGAAGAAAATGGAGCCTGGTTACGAAATAACCATAGCTATTCTTAACAAACAATTAATACAAGTGCCGGCCGGAGTGGCCGTGCGGTTCTAGGCGCCAGTCTGGAACCGAGCGGCCGCTACGGTCGCAGGTTCGAATCCTGACCTCAGAAGTTAAGTCGCATAGTGTTCAGAGCCAATTAATACAAGTTAATGGTGTTAACTGTTAATAGTTTCAGAATGAAATGGCCGCTAGAGTAAGTGTAACATGCCTGACGTTTTTCCTCGTTCTTGGAAAATTCATTCAGTTTGTTAATATTCTTGTCAAGTTTTTTTCTTTTGGCAGTATAAACTTCATGCACATTAAGGCAGTCACCCCTTGTTTACCCTGTGTAAAATCTTCATGCTGTTGTCAATACTAATGACTTAACGATTGTGTGTGTTGATAAATGTGTACCTAGTGCCGTTTAACTTCATGTAAACGTATGTTCATTGAAGCGACTTTTCAATATTTTGGCCTTCTCTGCAATATAGTTCCTTCGTCAATCATAACATTTTGTCTCATAAAAACCACAGTGTAAATATTTTTCTTCCACTGTGAGATAGACTGACGAACCCTTTGTCCCAACATATTTTCGATTCTGAAAGTATTTAGTTAGAAACCTTTCAATTTTTTGAATGAAATTTTCACTCTACAGTGGAGTGCGCTCTGGTATTAAACCTCCTGGCAGATAAACACTGTGTGCCGGACCGAGACTCTAACTCGGGACTCTAGATATTCTCGTTCCGCCACATAGTTTTAATCTACCAGGAAGTTCACCTTTCAATTTTGTCAGGCGTTGGGCCCCGGTACGCCGCGCTAATAAAATTGCACTTCTAGTTTAATTTTGGTTCGTGTTGTCTGCGCATAGCCCGTTATATATGCGTGTGATAGTAGAGCTCTCAAACCCATTTGCTTCCGCGTTCTGCTTCACAGTATCAGCTTCTAAACAACACCAACTGAAAATAGACTTCCTTGTACCGTTTGGGGTGGAAGGATTTCGGATGGATAATTGTATCGGTGCGAGTCGATTACCTAAAAATATTGAACTTGTGTTTACCATTAGCTTTTGAAATGGTTAAGTTTCTAAAGTAAACTCTATTTCGATGCAGGGTGCATATTTCCGGAGCTACCTGCTTGACGTCGTCCTCATTCCCGTTAAATTTATAGTAGCTTCTGGATTTTAAAAATACGGTTGTTTTCCAAAAAAAGTTAATTGCTGTGTCATTATGAAAGATGTCTGCGAAAGTGCCAGCCAGACTGTTCCCCGTAGCCAGACCCTCAATTTGCTGGTATATAATTGAAGATCGAAGGGATCGCTGCATCAATAATCTACGGACACCAAACACTGGATGCTGGACCCTGTATTCACTGGACCAGAGGTGGGAATCTTCTTACACGTCGGTGTAGGAAGTACTGTACAGCCAGGGTCCCGCAACCATCTGTATAAAGATGGATGTATAGAGACAAAATAAAGGGTTCAGTTATTATCCCAATTTATAGTACATCAATAAAATTATTTGTGTATCAGTCAAAATTACCTTCCCTTCCAGGGAACATTGTGGATGTTTCCTCCTTACGTGATATCTCAAGTCTGCCGTGCCTCCTCCCTTTTTTAATCTTTTAAAACAAATGGAGCATTGTACTTCATTTCTGCAGCGCTTCGTAAAATACGAGGTTTGGAACTTAAATAGTGGCAACTATTTATTCACAATCGATACAAAAGAATTACATGTTTGCACCTGTTACTGTCCTTCAAAGTAGTCGCCAGTATTGTGTAGAACCCGTTGCCAGCGATGTGGAAGTCGTAGTATATCGTTAGCAGTCTGTTCTGTTGATGGTGCGAATGGAGCGGTTACCGCCTGTCGGATCTCTGGAACAGTTCTGAAGCGAATGCCACGACGTGGTTCCTTCATCTTCGGAATCAAATCAGTCACAAGGACTTAAGTCCGGGGAGTATGGTGGATGGTACAGTACTTCCCAGTCCCATCGACCGACCAGGGTAACCACAGCTTGCGCTGTATGCGCCCGCGCGTTGTGGTGCAAAATGATGGGTGGGTTGCGCAGAAAGTGTCACCGCTTCTTTCACAAAGCTGTTCCCAGGTGATTCTCCAAAAACGAGCAGTAATACTGTGCATTTTCGGTCTGCCGTGGAGGAACGTAATGCGTTAGGATAACACCACCACAGTCGTACACGAGAATCACCATAACTTTAGACCGCTCCATTCGCACCATCAACAGATCAGGGTCTGCTAACGGCATACTACGCTTTCCACATCGCTGGAAACGTGTTCTACACAACGCTGGTGACTACTTTGAAGGACAGTAACAGGTGCAAACATGTAACTCATTTGTATCGGTTGTGAATAAATTGTTGCCACTATTTAAGTTCCAGCCCTCGTATGTCCAGAATAGGGATGGCGCCACTCTGCAACAGAAACAACATTCATTGACGACAATAAGAAAATACCGTACAGACCATCTGAGATAGTCTTGCACACTGTACGTACAAGCGTTCTGTCTAATAGGCCATACCACACGGCAACAGGTAGACCAGGTGGGGGCAGGTCTTGCACACTGCACGTCCATGCGCATCCACTAGTGGGTCACGTTACACGGCAACAGGTACTTTATTGTCTTAGTAGTGCTGCATCGATTCTTAGGTCTCGCATTTGTTGCTCACTTCGAGCTGTCGTCGTTGTTATTAAAATAGTACTCTTCGCTTTTCCCTATTTCTGTAGTAACCAACTATTTCGAAACAGTGGAAATTCTGCGAATAGATATTACTCATTTTTTTCAAAAGTTAAATTTGAAGGAACAAAATCTTGAGTATCACTTCCTTGGCAAATCGATATAACGGTTTTTCGCCCTGTTAATGGTAAAAAGTTTGGAGATATACCTTTTATAACCGAGAGCAATAAAATACCTCAAAATTTGAAACTAAAATACCGGCGTCAGTTTTAACCGGTCGGTTTTTCCCATTCCTATATGGAGCTCCCACTTCCGTCACTTTCATTTCTGGCCAGATTCTGCACACACCTTAAATCTGTACGAAATCTGTGATGAGGAGCAGGCACGGTCCCCTTGTGAGTTTCATTCACTCCCGACTTCTTGCACGCAACACTTTTAGAACCTCAGCTCTGCTGCACACGGCCCAAGACTCCCGTCCTATGCTTGCGAAACCTGCCGGCTGACACGCATTTACTGAGCTATCAACCCAGCCACATGAAATTATTTTAACATTCAGACATATCGGCAAATCATTCTCCATGTCACAGTTTCCCGCTGAGGCTCATACCACTTACGGTATGCTGCTGCTTCCTTCCGACCCTCTGAGAAATTTCTTGATGTTATGAAACACTAGCCATCCTGTGCAAATCACTCGTCTTTGAAAACACCAGTGTCGGGCCAGACCACCACCATTCAGCTGGGTGAAGTGAAGGCCAGTCCATCACCTCCAGGCTGGAGAACCGTCCCCGTGCCCGGGAAACCGGGACCCTGACGCTGGAGTTCACAATAGCGACCATCACTAGACGACGTGCGTGGCCAAGAAATGATACGTCACACACCCCGTAATTTTCAAGGCTCGAATCAAACCAGAGATCGCCGGGCATGTCAAATAAACCCTTAGCGGGCGGGACTGCGTCAGGCGTATGCGGAAAGACAACACACGCCGTAAGCACACAAGCAACACAACCAAAGACGACAATCTCAAAATATTTCCTGAGACATTATGTATAGTCTTCTTCGTGTACTGGTATCGTCTGAATCAAGGGAGCCCAGGGTGGCAAGGGTGGGGTGGGGTGCGGGGGGCGGGAGGGGGGCGGCTTTCAAATCAAATGGCTCCAAACACTATGGGACTTAACATCTGAGGTTCAAATGGCTCTGAGCACTACGGGACTTAACATCGGAGGTCATCAGTCCCCTAGAACTTAGAACTACTTAAAGCTAACTAATCTAAGGACATCACACACATCCATGTCAGAGACAGGATTCGAACCTGCGACTGTAGCAGTCGCGCGGTTCCGGACTGAAGCGCCAAGAACCGCTCGGCCACAGATGCCTGCTGGGGCTGTCATGGATAGAAAAAAAAATATAGTGAAGTTACGTTTCTGGCTTTCAAGAAAATGATTTTAAAGCCGACATTATGCAGGTCTTTCACAGGATTGGTACTGGAACATTTTTATGACTATTTACAAGTCGCTATTCGATTTCCAAAAATACCTCCAGGTCTAGCCCCGCCCACCCTGCAAAGTATCATATGGGCGCCCATGGTCTGAAGATAGCTACGCAAGAGCTTGGCCACGTTCTGGACAACGTAAAAGCCCACTACGGCTGCAAAGGAGAGGAGTTTTCTCAAATTAAGCGTGGCCAACTCTCGTGACAAGTGCCTGCCCTCCCCACTTTTCTCGCAACACCCTTAGGCGCGGTGACGACGTGGGGGCTAAGTGTAATTAGAGGCCGCAAAGTTTAACGACGCAGGCTGCTTTAATGGTCGAGTCATTAGGTAATGGGACGGAGCCGCTGACTGCCCGCCGCTAGCCGCCTCGTTATTACGCACGCAACGCAGTATGCTGTACCAGTGCTTGCAGATTTTGGAATAGCTAGCTGAGCAAGTAGTTCATTCACCACATTAGAAGCGAACTCTGCGGCCGGCGTGAAAGGTACACTGTTACCGAAAAATATTGACACCCTACGGTACGCAATGTGTGACATCGTGCAATATACCATGGGGAATACAGATTATATGTCAGCATCTCAGATGTGTTTTGTCAGCGTGGTTAGACGAACAAAACTTCGAAGAATAGAATGTTATGTTACTATTGGGACCCACTGGTTAGAGTCTCCCGTTAAAGAATTTACACAAGATTAACGTGTGCTCAGATTCCGCTATGACATCATCTCAAGGCAGCACTGGTCTGAGTTGCGCTTTCGTAGACCTAAGAGGCTTTTTGATAGGGGCCACATAACTATAATGCGTGCAGCATGAAACAGCCACAAGACATACTTTCGGCTGTTGCATAGGACTGGTATGTCTCAGCTCAAGTGACTGATTCAATGGTCGAGTTCTTGTTCAAAAGCCAATGATCAACGGAACGAATGTGTTACGTCGCTTAGAGACATGTAAACATTTGTCGTCATTCTTTACCGGAGCCATGGAAGGACGCGTTATTGAGTGACGTGCCAGGATACGTAATCTGGTACGAAAATGGAAGTGAGGGCACCGACGATGTGCGTCGCGGATGTTACTCATACTTACGTGAATGTGTTGTGGCGAAAGTTAAGTGGGATGTCTGATATCATGTTTTCTTTCATCTGCGGGTGAGCCATTACATCTTGTCAGTGGTAAAAAAAGACGTACCTTTACTAAAAAATTTTCGACAAAACAGCACTTACCCTGCATATAACCGGACCTTTAATTCACACTAAGGCAAGAGAAGAGACGGACTACGAAGGAGTTGTGCAAATGCATCTCAAATGAAATTCATAGAGCTATAACGGAAAATGCATAATGTAAACTTTGGTAGCCGATGGGTAAAGGTGTAACGTTGCAGGCAGTTTCCCCGCGCAAGTGGCAAGGGTAGGAAGCAGGTGACAGGTCGTTACCAGAGCATAAGGCCTTAGCGAATTTCATTCCGCGTACTCAGTCGGACAACAACTGTGCCTTACAGACAGGCGCGTGAATAATATACGCAGACGTCAGCATTTGAGAGAGGATGTGTACTTTGGCTCAAAGAAGCCGGTGGGAGTAATCGGAAAATCGCTTGACATTTGAACAGGGCCGATGCCGCTATTCGACGACGTTGGGAGAATGGATGAACCATGGCCCAACAAAATATCAAGGAGGAGGCCGTCGACCTAGAGAGACGACAAAACGGGAGGACAGCGCGATCGCCAGAGAGGCATTGAGAGCGCAGGATTCGTCACTATCATCGAACCGACGTGCAACTGGTGCTTCAGTGACAAGGACCAATAATAGGTGGCTCACAGAATGGGGACTCAGCTCACAGCGCCCCTCCTGTCGACTACCATTGGCCTCTGTACGTCAACAAGCCCGTTTGCAGTGGTGTCGGGCAAATCCCTTTGACTGGAGTAAAATACTTCCGCTTCGAACAGAGCCGCGATGACCAGAGAAGGCGGTCTGGAGACGCCCTGGACACTGGTGGGATACAAACTTAATTCTCACCCGCTATGCGGTCCGACAGCCAGTAGTGGTGTTCGGGATTCGATTTCTTTTCATAGCGGGACACCTTTTGTGCCATCCGTGGCACTCTTACAGTACTGCGGTACGTCGACGATATTCTACGCCCCGTTTTGTTGCTCTTCATGCAAGTCGTCCTGGGTTTGAATTTCACCAAGATAATTCCCGCCCACATACGGCGAGAGTGTCTACTACTGAAACACTATGGACAGGGGCCCCCAAGCAGCTCGGGATATTGACCATCTAATGAGGCAACTAGACAGAATTTGCTGTCAAATTTGAAATTTTCCCGGCGAATCAACTGTTCAAAAAGATTTCGGGCTTGCAGCCGGTCGTCGTAAACTTCATCGCACGATATTACAGTCCTCGTTCGGCTCACCTGAAGATGGCTGGCAGTTGTCCAGCCGGAATATCGTGCAATGAAGTTTACGACGACCGGCTGCAAGCCCGAAATCTTTTTGAACACTGGACAGAATTCGTCACGATATGCGTCAGGAAATCCAACAATTCTATGCCAGGCCGAATAACTGTTTGCATAAGGGCTGGACCAACGCGTTATTAATTTGCTATTTCCCTTGAATTATCATCCAATTTTTCTGAAATTGTAATCATTTATTTTTGCATACGTGTGCCGATTTCTGTCCCTTTCGGATAATTCTTTGGAGGTGCGACTTTTTTTTTTCCTTGCAGTGTATATAAAACCTGCAAACAAAGGAAGTGACTTACATGGACGTTTGAAAAGTATCTGATGCTTTTTCTCAACTAGTCTGCCCAAAGCTTCCATATGGATCCCGTCGTAGACCTTTGAGGGTATTACAGCGTCGGTGGCGTATCAATCAGTACGGCTGAAAAATACAGCTATCCATATTCGTCATATTTCATGAAGAAAGAAAACAACTACCGCTTTTATTAAACGACAATCTGGCGTGCGCCTGCTTAGATCAGTGGTAACGTGTCTGCCTACCATGCAGCGGGCTCGGGTTCAATTCCTGGGCGGGCTGGGGATTCTCTCCGCTCGTAGACAGGGTGTTGTGTTGTCCTCATTATCTTTCATCATCGTCACTGGCACGTAAGTCGCCCATTGTGGCGTCGACTGAAATAAGACTCGCAACTCGGTGGCCGAACTTCCCCGAATGGTGTCTCCCGGCCAAAAATGCCATACTATAATTTTTTACGACAGTTCGGTTTAGAGTCTTTCTCTGAAGATACGACGTTGTCATAATGCAAAACAGGACAGTATAATTAACAGAGAATGTTTTTGGTTGACCAAGGATGGACTGTAAAACCAAGCATGGATTGTGTCTCTGTGAAGGAAAGTTTACAGTGCTCATTACCAGTTTTGTCTTAATGACAATGAGACATCGAATTTCAAACCGAAAATCATTCAAAATTTGAGGGTTGTTTGACAGGTGGGCATTTGGGCAGATGAGATTAGGAAACATGCAGGAGCTGGACGCGCCAAGCAGAAGTCCGCAATTTGTGGAGGCGTCTGATAACAAGCTTTGTTGAGCAATGAACACCGAATGACTACCGGTGGTGGTGGTGGTGGTGGTGGTGGTGGTGGCCAAAGCAGTTCCTAAATGCTCTTATTCAGATGGTTGGCCTGTTAGAAATGAACAGAAATTTGCGTTCGGAGACTATTGCTAGTTTCAAACAAACATGAGTAAATAAACTTCATGTCTACTGGTAGGAATTTCATATTATGGTGACCCTTGACATATTTTGACGTAGCAGCAGGGCAAGAATCATTCTATTGGCTATTGACAATGACTGATTAGGTGAAACAGGTAAAGCCACAGAAATGTTTCATACGTGTATTTTACGGTAATAAACATTCACATACATTCGCCTTCGTGTTTAAATTTAAAAATAGTGTACTTAAGCTCAAAGTCATCATCGTACATACTGAAATATACAATATGACTTGTGTGTATGAAACAAGATCGGATATTTTAATGTTACGTTTTTATTACGTAGATTTGTTTATTTTCGTTTTACACGGTTTAGTAGGCTACCCCACAAAAAGCAATATCGTTGAAGGCCAGAGAATCCGTTTCGCCCTCTCAAGGAGAGAGGAAGGAACTGACGAAGGATTTTACCGATTTGTATTTAAAATTAAAGCAATGACCGCCCTCGGTCGCAAAAATGAAGTCTTTTTGACCTAGGTTTCGGCCACTACTAAGAGTGCCTTCATCAGAAATAAAACATTTAAACTGGCATGTCATGTATCAGATTGCCGCAGCTCGACACGTGTGAGCAGCCCGTTGCGGCTTGCCTTCCATGTTTTCTGTTTTAAAATTTTGTGACTAAAGCGTTATCGCTTGATATTTATTTTATGTGACATGCCAGTTTAAAGGTTTTGTTTTTGATGAAGGCACTCTTAGTAGTGGCCGAAACCTAGGTCAAAAAGGCTTAATTTTTGCGACCGAGGGCTGTCATTGCTTTAATTTTACTTTGTAACTGTCGCTGACAACGCAGCCATGTTTAAAACTTCAACCTTTTGTATTTCTTGGGAACCGCCAGAAATCTCTACTGACGGTGGTCGAATTGCGCATAAGACGATTTCCCGCAATCCAAGCCCAGTGTTTTACTGCCTCACGTTAAAATTAATTACGTCTAATAGCGTTACACCACATTTCTCAAAGATAGCACATCAAGCGTGCACGTAAAGAAGGGCCCGTCAACATTTGTCATCTGAAAGCGTCCCGCGGAAATGATATCATTACTGTAATGGACGTTTCATTCAACATGAGTAATGATGAGACCATTGTTCCTTAAATGGAACATTATATTCATTTCCTTGACAGTGGAGCAAAAACACGACTATTTTTTCTTCGTAGCCTATACCTCCGCAACATAGTTTTAGCACTAAGAATTATCGGATCACTAATTTTAGCAGGAAAATGCGTAGACTCTAAGACAAAAAAATGGCGCATCACGAACGAATTGTCCAAAAGGGATGGAAATCGGTAAATGGGCCCTCCAAGAAACTCGGGATTTTTACGATCTAGCGCGCCAGCTGGACAGAATTTGGCGCGATATCCAGCAACTCTATCAATGCTTGTTTAAGGGTCAGAGGTGGACCAACGCTTCATTGACTTCCTCTATTTGTGAATCTCTTTCTCTTCAACACATCATTCAAGTTTTCTGAGATTGTAATCATTCGTTTGTACAGTACGTGACGTTTACTGATTTCCGTACCATTCCGATAATTCCTTCGTACTGCGTTTTTTTTTCTCCAGAAAGAGACATCTAGCTTTTCATAAATAATACTTTATTGTACCCTAGACGAAGAAAAGTAAGTTTAGCAATCTGTTTCGAAAGAACGTAGACAGCTAGGCTTCTGAGCAGAGTTTTAAAACTACTGTAGACTACCGAAAGAAAGCATAGACTACGGTAGTTTTCCTAGCAGCCTTTGTCACTTGTGATTGTAACTGCGTTATTTGTACTTCGGTGTGGTGCATACATATAGGGTGTTCCATGATTTCGATCCCGTCTTGTATATGTTCGATCATTGTCTTACTAGAGTCCCCTAAATACCGAAGCAGCAGCAGCATTTGTCTGATAAACAGTAAATTAATTTAGTCTTTTTTTTCACGTGCTTCTGCAAAGAAGTGAACTATACGTGTGTATTTTACTGTATTGACTATTGGTTAGAAAATTAATCGTAGTTTTTGTTTCTGCGTACGTCTTGTGAATATCGTTGTGTAGGGCGGCTTGGTAGTGTAAATTTTCCTGTCGCCAGAATCCCCGTCACGCCACTAAGTTTTAATTTTGTACTAGTAGACAGCATACAGTTTAGATCAGCGCATACTAGTTTGAATATTTATCTCGTGCAGCAGCTTTTCAGTAAACATTTCTAATAACAGATATCTGTAAATACGTCAACTTCAGTAGAGAAATTTATTTCTGTTTAAGAGCTTGCGGTCTGAGTACAGGGAGAAACCTGCACAGCAACTTTTGGTGTTACTTTATTCTCCTTTGGTATATTTTGGTATGTTTTGTATACATTTCAATCTATTTTACACAGTACGATATGGCTAGCGACTGTGCTTGTTGTGAGCGGACACAAGGAGAGTTGGCTCTTGTCTGTAAATATCTGGAAGTTGCGTTGGCTACCGTCGAGAAGCTTCTAGCTAATGCTCAAAGTTGCGGTGACGTCGGGGCGCCAGTGACGAGACTTGCGACACCTTTGGTGCCACTGGAATCCCCTGGTGACTCGGACGTCGCTGCGGCTTCTGATACGCAACATTTGACCGGTTCGTCTTCACTCCAGAGTCGGTGGCAGACAGTGGTAGGTTGGCGTGTCACTGGGCGGGAAGCGAAAGAGGGAGCAGGACTTGCGCTGGCTCCCTATGTCTTAGCAACAGGTGCGAGGTGCTACCCAGTGTTGGTGATAACTCTGAGCTAGCACGAGATGCCTTTCCAGTTGGGCCGGTCGATTTTCCTGCCCAGTCCGGATAAGGACAGAGGCTGGTATGCTTGTCATTGGGAGCTCCAATGTTAAGCGAGTGATGGAGCCCCGCCGGCCGGAGTAGCCGAGCGGTTCTAGGCCCTTCAGTCTGGAGCCGCGCGATCGCTACGGTCGCAGGTTCGTATCCTGCCTCGGGCATGGATGTGTGTGATGTCCTTAGGTTAGTTAGGTTTAAGTAGTTCTAAGTCTAGGGGACTGATGACGTCAGATATTAAGTCCCATAGTGCTCAGAGCCATTTGAACCATTTTGATGCAGCCCCTCAGAGAGATAGCAGAAAAGGAGGGGAAAGAATCCCAGGGTGCATTCGGTATGTTTTCCGGGAGGTCTCATCCGTGATGTGGAGGAGGCCCTGCCGGTGGCTGCCAGCGCACTGGGTGCAACTGGCTGCACATAGTGGCACATGTCGGCATGAAGACGCCTGCAACTTGGGTTCGGAGACCGTCCTCGGCAAATATCAACGCACGGGGGATGCAGGCTAAGCTGTCTATTTGTACCATCGTAATCAGTGTTGATCGCAGTCCTCTGGTTTGGAGGTCTAAACCAGAGGCTCAGACGACTCTGCGACGGTATGGGATGCGAATTTCTCGAGCTCCGCAATCGGGTGCAAAACTGTAGGGTTCCCCTTAATAGGTCAGGCGTGCACTGCAAGCAGGAAGAAACGGCTACTAGGGTAGGGGAATACGTGTGGGGTGCACACTGGGTTCTTTTTAGGTTAGAGAACCTCTCTCTTGGGATCAAAGACCATTTGTCTGTTAAATCAGCCACAGTGATCTCAGAGAAACTCGGTCCTCGCAGATCAGAGATAGAAAAGATTAATATGATTTTCGTAAACTGCAAGAGCATCCAAGGAAAGATCCCAGAATTAGATCACTTAATGAAGATGATAATGCACAGATAGTATTGGGAATAGAAAGATGGTTGAAATCAGCAGTCAAGGACAACGAAATCCTAAGTTCATATTGGAATGTTTATCGTAAGTGAGCCGTGTGTGGCTCATGTTTCCGCCATTAGGTATTTTACAGCCTGTTTTTAATGTACTTCCATCTCATTACGTTAATTTAAATTACTGGTGTCACTGAGTTGCTGCTTTGCTCGACTGCTAGTACTTCCTGGTCGTTGTCTGCCGTAAGCCAGTTTCGGTCGCGAGTTCGGGCTGCCAATCAATTGGAACGTGTCTGGAGCGCAGTCCGGACCTGCCAGTCGGGGAATTGCAATGCGGCACTAGTGCAGTTGGGTTGGAGCAGTGAGGTGTGCGTCGACATGGCTCGCCCGACCATTGCCACCACGCATCACTTGAGCCGGGCCACGGTCTTGGTGGATCGTCGGTTGGTCGTCCTAGCGGACGGCGCGTTTTGGCTCGCCGATCGTTCGAGTCGACTGTGTGTGTGTGTGTGTGTGTGTGTGTGTGTGTGTGTGTGTAGTTACTGTTGGGTATTGTTCAGGTCTTCGTGCAAGTGTTTGTCAGGTTGTGTGTGTGTAGTAGGCGTTATGTTCACTGACGGATCAAGTGTAGGTGACCCGAGCCTGTCTCACCTAAGTGAACGTTAATGTTACGAGGGCAGGCCCACCCGACCCTGGAGGCGTCTGAGTGCCGTTGTCTATACTGTCCTTTTCATGGGTGTTTAATGGTCTGTTGGTGATCTGTTATAGGCAATGCTTAAAAGAAAAAAACTTTTATTGTGTTTTATGTAAATCAATTTACGTAAACCAATTGTGCTCCTTCAGCCACTTAAAACCTTATTCTTAAATTTAGTTATTGTCGTTGTGTTGCTTTTTCATTTAGTGTGCGTTTAGCCATTGAAAACTTAAAGGTTAAGGTATTTTTGAATTTTTGGAAATTCAACTGTGGGCTTTCTGCCGCTTAAAGCCTTATTCTCAATGTTTGGAGGCCTTCAGCCGTGAAAGGATTGGATTTTGAAACTCCTAGTTGTAAAGGCTCGGCTATGTGCCGTTTTGGTTTAAAGGTGTTACAGAATTACAACGGCGCTCAGGCTGATGCCGTATTCCTTGACTTCAGTAAGGCATTTGACACCGTCCCGCATTGCTGTTTAATGAAAAAAATACGATCTTACGGAGTATCGGGGCAGACTTGGGAGTAGATTCAAGACTTTTTTGCAGACAGAACCCAACACGTCGCTCTTAACGGAACTAAATCGACAGATGTAAAGGTAATATCCGGAGTACCACGGGGAAGTGTGATAGGACCACTGCTATTCACAATGTATATAAATGATCTAGTAGAAAGCGTCGGATGCTCTTTAAGGTTATTCGCAGATGATACAGTTGTCTATACCAAAACAGCAACGCCAGAAGATAGTAACAATTTGCAGAACGACCTGCAGAGAATTGATGAATAGTGGAGGCTTTGGCAGTTGACACTGAACGTAAATAAATATAACATACTGCTGACACACAGGAAAAGAAATCCACTACTGTACAGCTACACTGTTGATGACAAACAGCTGGAGGCAGCGTCTGCAGTCAAATATCTAGGTGCAACTATCCAGAGAGACCTTGTCTAGAATGACCACATAAAACAGATAGTGGGAGAAGCAGACACCAGACTCAGATTCATCGAAAGAATCTTAAGGAAATGTAATTCATCCACGGAAGAAGTGGCTTATAACGCTCTTGTTCGCCCTATTCTTGAGTATTGTTCATCTATCTGGGACCCCAACTAGGTAGGACTGATAGAGGACATCCAACGAAGAGCGACGCGTATCGTGACGGGATCGTTTAGCTGGCGAGAGAGCGTTACGGAGATGCTAAACAAACTGCACCGGCAGACGTTACAAGAGACACGTCGTGCATCACGGAGGGATTTACTATTGAAATTTCGGGACAGCACACTTCACAACATATTACTTCCCCCCTCATACATCTCGGGTATTGACCACGAGGAGAAAATTCGAGAAGTTAGAGGCAATACAGAGGCTTATCGACAAACATTCTTCCCAAGCACTATTTGCGAGTCGAACAGCATTGGAGGGATTAGATAGTGGTACCGAAAGTACCCTCCACCACACACCATTAGGTGGCTTGCGGAGTGTGATGTCGATGTAGATGAAACTGGAGAGCCGTCTATACACTGAGTGAGGGTATATGGAAGGGCCGTATAACCTACGGAACATATTTGTTCTACATAATCCTCCCGTCTGTTACTTAAAAATAACAGTATTTATAGCAAAATTGAAGCTGTCGATGTTTAATCGGGGTTTTATTCGCAAATTGTTGATTTGTAACATGAAACAGTGGGTTGTTGTAATAAAAACAGAAAAAATGCAGAGTTATGGTATAGCGCAGAAACCGTTAATTCCTCAAAAATGAGGTAAAATTAAAAAAAAAAAAAACTGCACCACAGAACTGTATCAAATATCGCTTCAGTGCTTCGTGGAGCTTATATAAAACATGTTTCTATTATTCACGGACAATTTACCAATAATAATAACAGGAAACTCTAGTCCTCGATTATGATGAAGAGCATTTTATTGAGTACACAATAACAATAATTATACAAGACCTTTTTTACATTTGTGCATGTAAACTGTACTTGCATCCGAAGTAATTGCTTTGGCTACATAAAAAGTGGTCAGCTTACTTTTACTACTCATAAAATGCCATTTATATTTTGTATGAGTATAAAATACGCAGTGGACTGCCACTGAATGATATGTGGTTCTAATTACGTGCAAAAAAAAAAAAAGAGAGCAAGAGACGAAGAAAAGTCGTCGACTCCCGGTGTCTCCTGCAAACATTTTTATTTTTCTTTCTATACCGATGCTACTTATACTGGTGGCAATCCTATCATTTACTACGCCCTTTATATACTGTACCAAAACTACCAAACCTTAGTTTGAGAGCGTAACACTACTTCTGAGTAAAGAGAATTTTTTTTAGGGTAGGTGAAGATTATATTACGTAAAATAGTTGATTGAGGTCGTTCGGTGTAATACGTTGCAAGGTATCAAAGAAAGCGTCCATCAAATATCGGAGAACTTATTACTTGCAAAGAAAAAGTGTCGGGTGGTTCAATTTTCTTTTGCAGTCTGCCATTTTCGTAATGTGAAAATGGTTGTAATTTCATATTGCATCTGAAAATGAAACAATACTTTAGCATATGCAAGTGATTCTTAGACTTGAAGTATACTCAGCAGCTAACCATCGTAATGTGTGAACCATGGTATACTGATTACTAGCACTCGTGCAAGGCGAAATGAGGAGAGCACAAGGCGGCGTCTTTCCTACGGCACGTTTCTGTTTGTCTCGCGTGTTGAATATCATTACACTTTCGCTTTCCTCGACAGCTAGAAATATCACAGCAGTGGTAAAAAAAAGTCGTGTTAAAGAAATGGGAAACCTTAGTAGCGCAACAGAAAGAGAAGTAGATGTGTCGTTCTGATTGTCTATCACGCTAGTTATGTCAGAAATAAGCCTCTGCGTAATGCGAATGTATGCCTCCGCGTGCTAAGCAACAAAAATGATTTCCATCTCGTCCCTACAAGACGGTTGACATTTGGAGTGAGTGTAATACACTCCTGTGTCTCAACACATCGAGGCAAGTGGAAGCCACTGCAACTTTGGTGTTTTGAGAAGTTTAATGCATTTTACAGGGGATTCAACATCTACTATTTTTCCAAGACATTATTCTTGTTCTTATATTGTGCATAATTAGTAACCGCACCATATTTATAAATAAAGTTCACTTAATTTTTTTTAGATTTCCGGGTTAAAAAGTAAATTTCATAACTGAGTGGTTATAATGCAAAAGGGGCTAAGCACCAATTTTGGATAAATTGTTTTTCCTATTTCGTTAAGTCGTATGTGCACAAGGATTTTACATGCTATAATTTGTACCTCCAGTTCCGGCTGATGTACGTGCTACGAAGGCCAATGGATGGGACGAGAGGTAACTCCGATACCCCGAAGACTTGTTCGTGCTGAACGGGGTAAATGCAGAACGTGGTACACGAGTTGGCTAGACTGGACATAGAGCTGATACTGTTCCGCTTGTGCCTGCCGTTTTGTACCCTATCTCTTGCGTGTCTTCAATATCGGTGCAATGATTAGTGAAAATGATGTGAATAAATCAGCAAACGCAGGTACGATAACACAAAGATTGGTAACTCTAACAGAAAGCGTGATCAAATGTGAGCGATCACAATATTGTGATCGCTTCTCAGTTTTGGTTATTGATAACTTGATGCCAGTGTCTGAGTTTAATTTGAACAGCACTGAAGATGATCACTATGTGATCGAAGATCGATTCTGCTATCAATAAATCATCAATATTACGGCCAACGCTGACCTTCCTTTTAAAATATATTCTCATATTTAAGTGGTCAGCATGGGCATTCGGGTAAATCATGGTTTACTAGACAATCAAAATCAAATTAAACAGAAGTAACGATATCAGTAAAACATTGACAAAAGGAACGATGAGAAGAATCACTGAAAATGTCGGCAACAGAGCTTGAAGCAGCCATGAAGCTCAAACACACATCATATCTCGATTACCTTAATAACTTGACAGAAGAAAATTACCTGCAGTACAAAGAAACGTGAAAAGACCCATCAACTATCTAGTGACCTGTTTGTAAGTATAATCGAGGATAATGTTTACGGAAGTGGTAGCTTGTAAAACAATGAAAATACTTACGAAAGCAGACAGACAAACAGGATTACAAAGCCCTCTAGAATGAAGCCAGAAAACGGGGACATAGGATACGAAGGCAAGCGATGAGTGGATGGTTTATGCATAGAGGAGTTGGCGGGCTATGATGGCCTTGAAAGACATGAAAGTTACAATACTGGACAAAGGTGAAGTTATTAAATATGTGTTGGAGGGGAAAACTAAGGGCAAGGCGTCAAGTTAAACTTATGTTGCTATTCAAAAAAGTGGATTAGAACGATATATGAGAATTACAGAATTCGCATAGTTGATTCTCTATAAAAGACCCTTAGAAACGTGAACAGCAAAATGGTTCAAATGGCTCTGAGCACTATGGGACTTAACTTCTAAGGTCATCAGTCCCCCAGAACTTAGAACTACTTAAACCTAACTAACCTAAGGACACACACATCCATGCCCGAGGCAGGATTCGAACCTGCGACCGTAGCGGTCTCGCGGTTCCAGACTGTAGCGCCTTTAACCGCTTGGCCACCTCGGCCGGCCGTGAACAGCAGAATAATGATAATATCAAAGAGTTGATTAAGCCAGGAGCAATAGGAGTTTCTTTGATGGAGATCAGCAGCAGACGCTTTACTTGTTGTGATGTAACACGTCATGAGAAATACACACAATCTGATCGACAGACCTATTAGCCATACGTAGTTTTAGAAAATATATTTGATAAAATTAGTAGAGACAACTGAGGAGAGTAATGAGCAGAAGACGGTACTCACTTCATTTCATAAACGTCCTAAGAAGTTTATATCGAAACACAACAACGTTAGATGTAAACTGAGTGTTGGGTCAGATAAGGGAGGAGCATTTAGTTCTCGCTAGTAATGTATAGATGATTTGCTACGTGTATCAAAAGTCACGTTTAACGAATATATCGGAAAACAAGACTACTAAGAATTATATATATGCATCTGAGGTGATACTTATGAGTTTCGAAATGAAATTTGTCCTTTTAAGCAAAAAATCTGAAGACTAAAATAGTACTGTATCTGCAAAGAAACGTTTTACAGAAAAGGACCCGTACGGATGGAAATATTGATGAACAATGCTGTAGTAGAACAGGTCAGTATATTAAGTATCTAGGATGTCACATCAGATACGACTCCTGTTTGTCTTCCACATACGACATACATAATGTACGGAACAAAATCAGTGAATCTCCCAACATTTCTCATAAATAAATATATTTACGACTACAAATAAACTTTCCTTACTTTGAAAAGCGTGGTACGCTAACATGACATATTATTATGGTGAAACAACGTATCCATACATATCGGGCGATCAAAAAGTCAGCATAAATTTGAAAACTTAATATACCACGGAATAATGTAGATAGAGAGGTAAAAATTGACACACATGCTTGGAATGACATGGGGTTTTATTAGAACAAAGTTCACAAAATGTCCAACAGATGGCGCTGGACAGCAAAACGTCAGTGCCTGCGCATGACAATCGTGTATAAAAGGAGCTGTAATGAGAGAGAGAGAGAGAGAATCAGATGCGCCAGCAGTCGCAGCATGTTGACGTTACCTGAAAAGGCGCTTTTAGTGAAGCTGTATTATCAGAATGGGGAATGTGCTAGCTCAGCGTTACGATCCTATCGCCATAGGAAGGGGATTCGAACGGGTAAAGGTCCGTTGACAAATGCATCTGAGGGGAGAATGATTTCGAAGCCACGGGTTGTTTAGACGATAGATCCTGTAGTGGCCGACCGAGCACAAGGCGTAATGCTGCTGAGACAGTTCAGGAAGAAATGGAGGCTGTAGCGGGTTCGTCTATAACGGGGAAGTCAGCGCTCGTGCAGTCGCACGTCGCACCGGCATTCCATACAATACTGTTTGGTTGGCACTTAGGCGTACCCTCCGATGCTATCCGTACAAAATCCATCGGCATCATGAACTGTTACCTGGCGATTTAGTGAAGCGGAGGGCACTTACGGTGTGGGCGTTTCAAAGGACGGCGGAAGATGACGATTGGCTGAGTAACGTGTTGTGGACCGACGAAGCTCATTTAACGCTCCGAGGTTCTGTCAACGCCCACAACTGCAGAATTTGGGCTACCGAAAATTCTAGAACTGTTTTGGAAACTTCACTGCACGACGAGAAAGTCACGGTATGGGTTGGATTTACCACATCTACCGCTATCGTACCTTTTTTCTTCGAGAAAATGCGTGATTCTGGTTATGTAACTGTTACCGTGAAGGGTGAGAGGTACGCCGATATGTTACAGAATCGCTTCATCTCCAGCCTGGCTGATAAACACCTGCTGGAACGTGCGCTGTTTATGCAGGATGGAGCTCCACCCCATAAGCCTAGACGCGTGAAGGACCCCTTGCGCGCGTCGTTTGGTGATGATTGTGTGCTCAGTCGCCACTTTCGTCATGCTTGGCCTCCCAGGTCCCACGACCTCAGTCCGTGCGGTTATTGGCTTTGGAGTTACCTGAAGTCGCAAGTGTATCGTGATCTACCGACATTTCTAGGGATGCTGAAAGACAACATCCGACCCCAATGTCTCACCGTAACTCCAGACATCCTTTACAGTGCTGTTCACAAAATTATTCCTCGACTACAGCTATTGTTAAGGAATGATGGACATATTGAGCATTTCCTATAAAGAACATCATCTTTGCTTTGTCTTACTTTGTTATGTTAATTATTGCTGTTCTAATAAAATGAAGCGCCATCTGTCGGGCATTTTTTGAACATTTGTATTTTTTGGTTCTAATAAAACCACATGTCATTCCAAGCATGTGTGTAAATTTGTAGCTCTCTATCTACATTATTCCGTGATTTATTCAGTTTTCAAATGTACACTGACTTTTTGATCACCTGATATAATAAACGTGGATGTACGTATATATGTATTACGTATGTATGTTTCACATCTCCTCCTAAACCACAGGACCAATTTCAACCAAACTTGGACATATATCACTTACTGCCTGGAAATCATCGCTGTGGGGGTAGGAACCATCTACATTTACATGATTACTCTGCAATTCACATTTAAGTGCATGGCAGAGGGTTGATCGAACCACAATCATACTATCTCTCTACCATTCCACTCCCGAACAGCGCGCAGGAAAAACGGACACCTAAACCTTTCTGTTCGAGCTCTGATTTCTCTTATTTTATTTTGATGATCATTCCTACCTATGTAGGTTGGGCTCAACAAAATATTTTCGCATTCGGAAGAGAAAGTTGGCGACTGAAATTTCGTAAATAGATCTCGCCGCGACGAAAAACGTCTTTGCTTTAATGACTTCCATCCCAACTCGCGTATCATATCTGCCACACTCTCTCCCCTATTACGTGATAATACAAAATGAGCTGCCCTTTTTTGCACCCTTTCGATATCCTCCGTCAGTCCCACCTGGTAAGGATCCCACACCGCGCAGCAATATTCTAACAGAGGACGAACGAGTGTAGTGTAAGCTGTCTCTTTAGTGGACTTGTTGCATCTTCTAATGTCCTGCCAATGAAACGCAACCTTTGGCTCGCCTTCCCCAAAATATTATCTATGTGGTCTTTCCAACTGAAGTTGTTCGTAATTTTAACACCCAGGTACTTAGTTGAATTGACAGCCTTGAGAATTTTACTATTTATCGAGTAATCGATTTCTAACGGATTTCTTTTGGAACTCATGTGGATCACCTCACACTTTTCGTTATTTAGCGTCAATTGCCACCTGCCACACCATACAGCAATCTTTTCTAAATCGCTTTGCAACTGATACTGGTCTTCGGATGACCTTACTAGACGGTAAATTACAGCATCATCTGCGAACAACCTAAGAGAACTGCTCAGATTGTCACCCGGGTCATTTATATACATCAGGAACAGCAGACGTCCCGGGACGCTTCCCTGGGGAACACCTGATATCACTTCCGTTTTACTCGATGATTTGCCGTCTATTACTGCGACCTTCCTGACAGGAAATCACGAATCCAGTCGCACAACTGAGACGATACCCCATAGGCCCGCAGCTTGATTAGAAGTCGCTTGTGAGAAACGGTGTCAAAAGCCTTCCGGAATTGAGATCCCCTGTCGATAGCGGCCATTACTTCGTGCTAATAAAGAGCTAGCTGCGTTGCACAAGAACGATGTTTTCTGAAACCATGCTGATTGCTTATCAATAGATCGTTCCCTTCGAGGTGATTCATAATGTTTGAATACAGTATATGCTCCAAAACCCTATTGCAAACCGACGTCAATGATATAGGTCTGTAGTTAGATGGATTACTCCTAATACCCTTCTTAAACACTGGTGCGACCTGCGCAATTTTCCAATCTGTAGGTACAGATCTATCGGTGAGCGAGCGGTTGTTTATGATTGCTAAGTAGGGAGCTATTGTATCAGCGTAATCTGAAAGGAACCTAATCGGTATACAATCTGGACCTGAAGACTTGCCCGTATCAAGCGATTTGAGTTGCTTCGCAACCCCTAAGGTGTCTACTTCTAAGAAACCCATGCTAGCAGCTGTTCGTGTTTCAAATTCGTGTTCCCTGGTGAAGGAATTTCGGAAAACTGCGTTCAATAACTCCGCTTTAGCGACACAGTCGTCGGTAACAGCACCATCGGCACTGCGCAGCGAAGGTATTGACTGCGTCTTGCCGCTTGTGTACTATACATACGACCAGAATTTCTTCGGATTTTCTACCAAATTTCGGGACAATGTTTCGTTGTGGAACCTTTTAAAGGCATCTCGCCTTGAAGTCCGTGCCAAATTTCGCGCGTCTGTAAATTTTAGCCAATCTCCGGGATTTCGCGTTCTTCTGAACTTCGCATCCTTTTTCCGTTGCCTCTGCAACAGCGTTCGGACCTGTTTTGTGTACTTGTCAAACGAGTGGGGTTGGGGCTGAAAAGGCAGAGTAGCCCACGACACATGAATACCCATACTTGAGTCATCAAGTGTTTGAGAATGACAGCGCTTTACACATAATTTCAAACGCTTACGAAGCTTTTTCTCGCTGATGACCCTCAAAAAAAAATGAAAAAAGTTTATCGCTTACTAAACTTTCGCTGTTCATGCAATAAAACTGCCGTAAATAGCATGACGTTTTAATTTATTAATTCTTTACTATTAAGTGTACTCAAGACACATTTTTCAGGCAGTATTCAAATTTAACACTCAATGTACCAGAAAAATTATATCATTGCACAACACATTGTTCAGGAGATATGATGCCATAAACACTGAGATGAATGAAAAACTGCAGCATCTTGCAAGACGTTTAAATTTATTACTTCGTTGCTGTTCACTTAATGCGCGACAGTGCCGCTGAATGTTCCTACAAAATATACCGTTGCACGAGACGGAGTTCAGGATATAAGACGACAAATACTGGGATGCGATAGAAACTCTCTTATTATGCATTACGTTTTAATTTATTATTTCTTTACTGCTAATTTTATTTACAACACATTTCGCTGTATGTACCTTCAAAATTATGTCAACGTACAGTAGTTAGTTCAGGAGATACGTCATAAGCATTGAGCTGCGTGAAAATGAAACTGCTGGGTGAAACTGACGAGAGACAGAGGTGAAATATGCTCACAAATACGTGTGAAATATGTTGAATATACACTAATGGCCATTAAAATTGCTACATCAAGAAGTAATGCAGATGATAAACGTGTATTCATTGGACAAATATATTATACTAGAACTGACATGTAATTACATTTTCACGCAATTTAGATCCTGAGAAATCAGTAGCCAAAACAACCACCTCTGTCCCTAATAACGGCCTTGATACGTCTGGGCATTGAAACAAACATACCTTTGATGGCGTGTACAGGTACAGCTGCCAGAGCAGCTTCAACACGATACCACAGTTCATCAAGAGTAGTGACTGGCGCATTGTGACGAGCCAGTTGCTCGGCCACCATTGACCAGACGTTTTCAATTGGTACGAGATCTGGAGAATGTGCTGGCCAGGGCAGCAGTCGAACATTTTCTGCATCCAGAAAGGCCCGTACAGGACCTCCAACATGCGGTCGTGCATTATCCTGCTGAAATGTAGGGTTTCGCAGGGATCGAATGAAGGGTAGAGCCACGGGTCGTAACACATCTGAAATGTAACGTCCACTGATCAAAGTGCCGTCAATGCGAACAAGAGGTGACCGAGATGTGTAACCAACGGCACCCCATACCATCACGCCGGGTGATACGCCAGTATGGTGATGACGAATACACGCTTGCAATGTGCGTTCACCGCGATGTCGCCAAACGCGGATGTGACGATCATGATGCTGTAAACAGAACCTGGATTCATCCGAAAAAATGACGTTTTGCCATTCGTGCACCCAGGTTCGTCGTTGAGTACACCATCGCAGGCGCTCCTGTCTGTGATGCAGCGTCAAGGGTAACCGCAGCCAAGGTCTCAGAGCTGATAGTCCATGCTGCTGCAAACGTCGTCGAACTATTCGTGCAGATGGTTGTTGTCTTGCAAACGTCCCCATCTGTTGACTCAGGGATCGAGACGTAGCTGCACGATCCGTTACATCCATGCGGATAAGATGCCTGTCATCTCGACTGCTAGTGATACGAGGCCGTTGGTACCCAGCACGGCGATCCGTATTACCCTCCTGAACCCACCGTTTCCATATTCTGCTAACAGTCATTGGATCTCGACCAACGAGAGCAGCAATGTCGCGATACGGTACCCGCAATCGCGATAGGCTACAATCCGACCTTTACCAAACTCGGAAACGTGATGGTACACATTTCTCCTCCTTACACGAGATATCACAACAACGTTTCAGGCGTCGCCGGTCAATTGCTGTTTGTGTATGAGAAATCGGATGGAAAGTTTCCTCATGTCAGCACGTTGTAGGTGTCGCCACCGGCGCCAACCTTATGTGAATGCTCTGACAAGCTAATCATTTGTACATCACAGCATCTTCTTCCTGTCGGTTAATTTTCGCGTTTGTAGCACGTCATCTTGGTGGTGTAGCAATTTTAATGGCCAGTAGTGTATGTCAGTGTGATAACGTGGAGAGAGAAGGGGGAGGGGAGGAGGAGGATGACATGGGCAGAGAGCGATGGGGGAGGAAGAGATGGGCCACAGATAGGGGGAGGAGTAAATGGGCGGGAGAGGAGATGGACAGACAAAGGAAAGAGGAGACACAGACAGACAGACATGAAGGAAGGGATGGACAGAGAGAGAGAGAGGGGGAAGGAGGAAATGGACTAATAGAATACTGCAATAAATACGTATCTGTGCAACGGTCGGTACTCAGCTAGTATTTGACAAAGGAAATGCATTATAAATATTTGAAAGTATGAAGTATGTGACGACAGCTTGGAACGACTTTATTCGTATTTCCAGTGCTACGGAAATATTCCGTATAAAAGTTCACAAAATCGTTGTCAATAATCACCACACGAAGTTGTAACTTACAGAATGTAACAACAATATGATAGCGTATATTACGCTAAAATGTGGTCGTCATCGACCGCTAAATTCTTTTTAATTTAAGAGGTCTGACATCAACAGACAAAAATTCAGGCCAAGCTCAAGTCTACCATCTGAGCTTCGGCGTACGAAATAGATGAAGGTGGTATACAAAAGTTTAACGTCAGCGAATGCAAATATGGGATTAGATGCGCCAGCTTAGCCGAGACAGCCGGCACGGTAGCTCAGCGTGTTCGGTCAGAGAGCTGGCGGGTCTCTGTAATAAAAAGAGTGAGTGAAGGTACCAACAATGAACTTCAATGGATGTTGTGATACGTCCGATATGATCAAATACAACGAAAAAAAGAGCGCTAATGCGCTGCTTCCTGAAGTTGGGTGGGCGCGCCGGCCCTGGATCGAATGCGCCTGGCGGATTAACGACGAGGGCCGGTGTGTCAGCCAGCCTGTATGTGGTTTTTAGGCGGTTTTCCACATCCCAACAGGTGAATACCGGGCTGGTCCCCCCCCGTCCTGGCTCAGTTACAAAACTCGCAGACGTTTGTAACACGTTCGCACTGTTTAATGATGTACGCTAGACTCAGACAGCTGGGGTACACTGATTCCATCCCGGGAGGTTCAGGGTGGTGGCAGGAAGGGCATCCGACCACCCCTTCAAATTAACCATGCTAAATCCGATTGTAACCACGCCAACCATGCGAAACTGCCGGAGAAAGGCGCAGGGAGGAGGAGGAGAAGAAGAAGAAGAAGATGAAGAAGAAAAGGGACTTCTGAATGAGGTGCAGATGTGCATAGCATTCCTCTCATCCACTAAGTGAAGGTATTCTACATGAACCATGGGTCATTTACAGAGAGCAACAAAAGGAAATAGAGTAAACAACTGAACAGGGTCAACTGTGTCAGTTTCCCTCACTAACCAAGAAACTACAGTACAGTGAAGATGTCTGAAAAGGCCGAGGAACATATGGACGCCGAAACAGGTAAAGACTCAGCAGATTACGCAGCGAAGAAAAAAAGTAGAAGAAGAAAAGAGGAGTGCCTAGATAAGTGAAGGCGTCAGGTGTAAAATTTTTTCATTAAAGAAGAGATTGTCAGAGAATAGAAAGAAGTGGAGTGGAGGATAACATCAAAGGAGTCGAGAGTCTGGTAGCCGTAAAAAATCGAAAGAATATACTAAAAGAAAAACTCTTAACTTAATTTACGATACGTTGTGTGAACGCGTTCACAATGGATAAAAGAGTCGTGATTACTGAATTTATTATAGCGTGATACGGAAACGAATAAAGAAAAAAAAAGGAAATCTCTTCTCGTTTGCTGTGTTCGACGCAGGTGGAGCAGATACGAGGGCGGCGCCAGCGACGTCGCGTTTTACTCTCCCACCCACCCACTCACTCTTAGCAACTGTAGCTCCCCTCCGGCTATACCGCGGGGCGGGAAAGCATTAATTTATTTGCTGCGTAACGACTGCGCGAACCCATTAGCTAATGTACGCTGTAAAGACTTTTCAACATGAAAAACTTCATTGCTCGCTAACGTCGGTAGCATTTGCGCAACGGCGCTTTCGGAGTTACGGTCGAGGGGCTCTGAGCATACGCTGAGCCTCGTCTTCGAGAGCGAATTGTAGATGTGGGAAGTAGCACATCTTGTGAGTAGAAGCGGGTTGCTTTACCTCTGTCACCGCCTTGTCATTCCGAAAACTGTCCTTTCTCATGAAAGTGAGTGCTTGTAGCATCTGATATCAAGACGGCTTCTCATATTCTGAGAAAAGTTAATGAATTAATTTTCTCAGAACTGCTAATGAACGAACTATGGTCACACGAATGAAACTTGGTTCAGCCATAAGAACATTTAGGTCGCGCTAACTTTACCAGTGTAATCTCTCTATTAACCCTGAAAAAGGTCAACCAATATTTATGGAAACTCTGTGCACGTGGCTTTTATCCAATAATGTACAACTGTCTAATCCACTTCAACAAAACGGAAAACTAGCTAAGTTAATAGTTACAAATCCTACCTAATAATCGTAAAAAGTTCCACAATACCCTAAAGTTTCAACAATTACTAACCCACCAACCAAGAAGACTAAGTCCCACGATGATAATATACATATACAAGGTCTCATCAGTATCCCTCAACCACCCAAATGTACCGGTGACATCGACCTACACCCATATTCCTCCATGTGATGACATCCACTTACCCATCCGACTAACCCCTCCAATCCATATCCAGTTCTAACTCATTACCTCCATTTCTTCAGACATACAGAACAGGGAACCAGGATTACGCACTTGTGCAGTGCACTCACATGCGTGCAGAGCTTTTTTCGTTGGCCGCCACGCCCCCCCCCCCTGCCCCCCATTGCCACGCAACGCTGTCTGACTGGGACGATGGGAAGAGGAGCAAACTGTCGAAGCGCTGCGTGTAGATGATGGCAATACAGTCGCATAGCGGGCGACATGCTTTCAAAAAAAAATGTTCAAATGTGTGCGAAATCTTATGGGACTTAACTGCTAAGGTCATCAGTCCCTAAGCTTACACACTACTTAACCTAAATTATCCTAAGAACAAACACACACACACACACACCCATGCCCGAGGGAGGACTCGAACCTCCGCCGGCACCAGCCGCACAGTCCATGATTGCAGCGCCTTAGACCGCTCGACTAATCCCGCGCGGCGACATGCTTTCGTATTTGATATTTCTGAATAAACATGATAACAAACAAAACAAATTTTCAGTATTGTTTAATTATTTTGGCACGATGTAGGCGTAATATAAATTTATCTGTTGAAAACTATCAGCATATGGACAGATGCAGACAATTTTCACACTCAGGTTGCCACATAGTGACTTACTTAGTTTAATAATCGGAAAAAGCATGTCAATCACATATGTCGAAAAATGGCTCTAAGCACTATGGGACTTAACATCTGAGGTCATCAGTCCCCTAGACTTAGAACTACGTAAACCTAACTAACCTAAGGACATCAGACACATCCATGCCCGAAGCAGGATTCGAGCCTGCGACTGTAGCAGTCGCGCGGTGCCGGACTGAAGCGCCTAGAACCGCTGGGCCACGGACGTATGTCGAATGAACCTCGTTATGGAGACCTGGCAACTCGTCCTGAGGAAAACATAGCACTCCTCGACAGTTTCAACCTAAAATAATTGTCCTTTAAATGGGAATTGCGTGGCAGATTGATCTGTTTCGTCTGCGCATGCACAGGGGCGGTTTAAAATGAAGTGAAAATGGTCTATATAATAACTCTAAAACAGGTGTAAGATTGGCAGCGTCCTCGAAACGTTTAGAAAACCGCTCTTGTAAATTTTTCAAGGCGAAAAAGAATTCTTCAAAACTCGCGTTTTCTTTAACGCCATTTAGCCTAGGGAAAGGCACGTTGTTCTTTTTTATAACTTGTTTCTCCTACTCTGCGATTTTCTTTTTAAGGGCAGCTCCATCAATTACAAATGAGTTGTTTCTCAGCTTCTCTAGGCCGCACACGTGGGCAGTGTGCACTTAAGTCTACTTAAACTGAGAGATCTGGAATCGTTTCTTGATGTTCTAATTTTCGCTCCTGTTTTTCTTTTTTCCTTTGGAAATTCAACAATAGTGGGTTTGAATCGAAAAATAGATCCAAACATGCCCCTTGACGTAGCCAACTTACTTAACAATAATACATAAAGCCTCCATATACTTCGTTAATTTGTATCCTAAACTGTTTTAACAGGCAGTGTAATAATGCGTGTGACTTTATAAAATTTACTATTCGCACCACCAGTTTCATGCCTTCACATTTATCAAAATGCTCTATTTGATGCATTGAACAGTTAAACCACTACAAATCGTGCGTCGATCGTCGTAAGCTTTTGCTCTTTCATCATTGACTAAATCTTTAAATTCTTTATGCAATCTGCTGTAATGTAGGTTCACAGCAAATATGTGCTACACGCCAAGTTTGATTCTGTATACCAGATATTGTTCACATCCTTCTCTTCTATGATTCTCATTCATTTTTAAAGGATTGGAACGGTAGCTCGCTAGACTGAGTCTTTTTGTGCATACAGCCACTGGACCTGTGAACTCCTTTATACCACGAACAGACACTGAAGGATAAACAGCTCTGACACCACTAAACTGCCGGCCGGGGCGGCCGAGCGGTTCTGGGCGCTACAGTCTGGAACAGCGCGACCGCTACGGTCGCAGGTTCGAATCCAGCCTCGTGCATGGATGTGTGTGATGTTCTTAGGTTAGTTAGGTTTAAGTAGTTCTAAGTTCTAGGGGACTGATGATCTCAGATGTTAAGTCCCATAGTGCTCAGAGCCATTTTTGAACCACTAAACTGCCGAACACGAGAATTTCGTGCTGACCGAAAAACGCTCGACCGCAACGATAAGCGTAATGTCCCACTGCACCGAGTATTTCAGACAAGGACAGAGCAAGATGAGAATTTCACTCTGCAGTGGAGTGTGCGCTGATATGAAAGTGGGAGACGACGTACTGGCGGAAGTAAAGCTGTGAGGGCGGGGCGTGAGTCGTGCTTGGGTAGTCAGATGGTAGAGCACTTGCCCGCGAAAGGCAAAGGTCTCGGATTCGAGTCTAGGTCTGGCACACAGTTTAATCTGCCAGGAAGTTTCAAGGACAGAGCAAAGCTGACGCAGGTCGAACAACGGCACACCAAGCACCTGTGTAGTTTTGCAGACTGTGGCTAACCGTGATCAAGAACACTTGCGCCCGTTAACTTGACTCCCAGCATCCTGTCGTATACCCCATATTTGAGGACTGTGCGGTGCTGTCAGCCTATATCAACATATACAAACTCAGTTGCTAATACACATTATTCTTTCCCAGAGCAGTTTTAACCCCATTCCTTTTACAGAAGCCTTTTACCAGAAGCCGTGCAGTAAAGTCACATGTAAGATCTATTTTTTTTCTTGATTTTTAGGTACCCATCCTTTCATTCGTGTGCTATGCTATATTCTATTCATAGTGTTTCAGAACTACCTCAATTGGTTACATCTTTGAAAGTAAGTGTATCTCCCAAACAGACACAAGATCAGCAAAGGAGCAGACACAGTGCAGACTCATTCATTCAGTCATCGTTGCTGTACATATAGATCAAGGTTGCATGAAACGTCTACGTGTGGCAGATCACATCATACGGAACAATTTTTGCTAGAGATACACTTACCAGCCACATTAGGCATCCTTTAGTGTCCGTCGGGCCTGGAACGATTAGATTTTGCTGGGCTAGCAGGTTCTATTAATTAGGTGTTCTGTATACTATATACCCCAGGAAACTGATAACAATTTTCAACAAGTAAACCCTAAGAATGAGCGACTTTAAGTGGAGTAAGATTTTTTAGAAGCGAATCGGGAAGTTTAATTGGCTCGGCCTACCCTTTTTCACACAGAGCAGATGACTGGATTTTCATATAGTCAACACACACTCCATACGTGGATCACAGAGTGCCCGCACCCTGTCGTCTCTCAAGGACGTAACCAATACAGAAGGATGCCGACCATTTGTGGGGCCGGCCGGAGTGGCCGTGCGGTTCTAGGCGCTACAGTCTGGAGCCGAGCGACCGCTCCGTTCGCAGGTTCGAATCCTGCCTCGGGCATGGATGTGTGTGATGTCCTTAGGTTAGTTAGGTTTAATTAGTTCAAAGTTCTAGGCGACTGATGACCTCAGAAGTTAAGTCGCATAGTGCTCAGAGCCATTTGAACCATTTGTGGGAAAGATCAGCGAACATTTTGCCTATATCACCCACAGACGTTTGATGCAAAGACTTCGAAACATCCTGTACATTAAAATGAGCAAAGAAGCTCTCAGAAATGCAATGTGTACACTGTGTTCACAATGAACACACTGCTTAGATCACTTGTGATTATGCCAAGTAAATGCAACCT
This sequence comes from Schistocerca piceifrons, assembly GCF_021461385.2. Taxonomy (NCBI): domain Eukaryota; kingdom Metazoa; phylum Arthropoda; class Insecta; order Orthoptera; family Acrididae; genus Schistocerca; species Schistocerca piceifrons. The sequence continues at coordinate 923,357,412 of NC_060138.1, forward strand.
AGTAAATTAACATTAAACAACTACTTTGAAAACAGAAGTAGTTATTTGTCCCACTAGTAGCTTAACATTTATATTGCAACGGCATTTTTTCAAGACAGTGGTTATCTACGCATCTAAAAATGGAAACTAGTTTGCAATATCCTCGTAATAGCGTTAAGGTACAAATGTTCTAATAACGAAGGGGAGAACTCCAAGGTTCTGCAACAAGTTCAAATATCTTCTCTTACAAATATTCTTACTACTTCTTTCTGCTGAATAAATAATTACTTTAGGTGCGGTGCATCCGAAGATAATTCCATAAGAATACAGGGAATCAAAATACGAAAACTAAGCTGACTCCGTTGTCTTTTGATCTACACAAAGAGAGATATTTCCAGCTGCAGAACGTACCATACTGAGATTATTTATTAGTTTATCTTAGTGCTAGTTCCACGTTTACCTGTCATCGAGATGCATACCAACGAATTTTGCACACAATGCTACACTTAGTATGAGAACAGGAATCTCTGCAATGGTACTAGCAAAACTTTTTTTCCCTAACTAAAATTGTAGGAGTCTTTAAGATTCTAACAAGGAACCTCTTGACTGCGATGTCGCAAGTTCAGTATTTAGTAAGGCCCATTTGAAATTGTTGTGTTAACAGTTATGACAGGAAAAGTATTAGCTGCAAATGACCCACCACGTGCGTCCTGGAGGTGCAGCGATCAATCTTCTATAGGATGTATGTGTTACACATCACAAAATTGACATCTTCGACATTCAAGAAATGTCATCACCACGAACATGGAACGAAAAATGTCGCACCATAGTGATCACAAAGTTTCACACCATCAAGATCGAGGGTGAACTCCTTGGGAGTCACAAACCGTGCAGGACGTGCAGGCAGCTATCCATTCTTGAAAAATGCATTTAGAATCATACAGGTGTAACGGGGTGATGAGAACTAATGGAGCGTAACGGCAAGCAGCCGAATGCGAAACAGTCGGTCGTGGAGCCTATCGTGGAACTGGCTACCCTTCAAGGCGTAGCTGCAGATAGTGCCATAGAATGTTTCATAGGTACGAAAAAACAAACACCCAGAGGTTGAATTTTTCCATTGTTCCATGTGGTACGAATTCCAGTGTCACATGCTTTTCAGGAGGGATAGTATGCTCTAAGGGATTATGATTTTTATGCACAGGTCAGTTATTCTGACCAGCTGTTGGCCAAAAGCAGTGCTCATACCTCGATTGTAGTTCTCTTATGCCCATTTTACCACTCTTGCTTGCTGTGACGTAAATATTTCCTACAGCCCTTGCACGCAAGAATCGTAGGGGCCATAGCATCTCCAATTTTTCGCAGGGCAACAAATAACTTCCCAGCAAATTTACCATCCAGATTAACAGTCGGCATAATTTTATACGAAAAGCGTTAAGGCACTGATGTTAGTTGACATTGATACATCACTCGGACATCGAGGTTCCTTTCGTACTCGTTTCCTCTTCAAATCTGGACTGGACGAAGATGAAATCAAATTCCTTTCTGAACGATTGGATAAGTTTATCTCACCTACGTATTTTCGGGCCGATTCCTCAGTTTCCTGAGCATCGTCGAGTTGACGTTTTGTTTGAAATTTCGTTATGTTACGTCTTCCAGTTCTGTAGCACTGGAGTCATTCAATCATTCACGGCTTTCCTTAAAATTGCTGTGGTCTATGTCACGCGCAGTTTGATGTATCTAGCGTAGTAGCTCACTATAATGCACATCCTGTAAATTGAAACGCCTAGACACCAGTTTCTGTAACAACTGCGCCTTGTTATTCCTTGAATATTCGTAGTTTTTCTTATGCATTACACGCTCATTTTGCTGCGGTCTTATTCGAAATCTGTTCATAACTACCGAGCGAGGTGGCGCAGTGGTTAGCACTCTGGACTCGCATTCGGAAGGGCGACAGTTCAATCCCGCGTCCGGCCATCCTGATTTAGGTTTTCCGTGATTTCCCTAAATCGCTCCAGGCAAATGCCGGGATGGTTCCTTTCAAAGGGCACGGCCGACTTCCTTCCCTAATCCGATGAGACCGATGACCTCGCTGTCTGGTCTCCTTCCCCCCCCAAAACCAACCAACCAACCAACCTGTTCATAACTGCTTTTTAATATGCTTCGGATGATCTTAAAAGTGCGTAAGTACGTTTAGTACCCGCTCCTTTACTACGTTTAACTGGAGTCGGGAAATGGGGCTCCCTGTCCGACAAGGATGATGAATTACATGACTCTACACCTCTTTCAGTATCAGATGGTTCAAATGACTCTAAGCATTATGGGACTCACCATCTGAGGTCATCAGTCCCCTAGAACTTAGAACTACTTAAACCTAACTAACCTAAGGACGTCACACACATCCATGCCCCAGGCAGGATTCGAACCTGCGACCGTAGCTGTCGCGTGGTTCCAGACTGAAGCTCCTAGAACCGCTCGGCCACAGAGGCCGGCCTTTCAGTATCACTTTCACTTGTTAACCACGTATCGTCATAATTTTACTCCTCATGTACACTGTCCGCATAGTCGGGCGTGTACGACACCACACATTCCACTGTCTCATCTCGCAGAGACGCTAATATTCCATCTGCTACTTTTTTTCACTCTGTGAAAGTCCTTGGATTCCTTTATGACGATATGCCAACTTCGGCAACTGTCGTTGTGGATATAATGCAATATTTGCTTTGTTCATCGTTGTCATTGCTCTGCTTTTTATCAAGACAGCTAGCACTGTAGCACTGTTGCGAGTTACTCGTCGACCAAGCAGTTCGACTACGATCCGTAGCCTCATGCTGTGCTGCCCATTTGATACCTCCAAGTCCCGGTCCCTTTTGCCATTAGCAGCCAATGTTGGAACTGCATGGTAGACAATGTGTCGGGCACTGAATGCCGTAAACATAATTGACTTTCGTGACCTCGCATTCAAGGGCTTCCCTGTATGACTTAAATTGTTTGCTCTGTACCAGTAGAATGTCTTTTCATTTATTGTCATCTTATAAATCTGCTTTTGAACGATTGATAGGTATTTTTGTGTAGTTGGCAAATATTGCAGACTTTAACCTGTTCTGCCAAAGTTTTCGTTTGTCCTGCGACAACGTTTTTCAATGTGAGCTACTACTTTCCTTTATGATGACGAAACACCACCCATGCAAGACAGATGCTTATAATGCTCTAACATTTTAGTTTTTCAAATAGAGTTTTACTGTCCTCACAATCATAAGTCATAGAATATACCAACAGCATAACGCTTTTTGCTTAGCTCTGCCAAAACTTAACTTGTTTGGTGTTGAGGACCCCTTACTAGAGCCAAAATCAGGCAATAACTGGCTCTGGTGAATGAAATGAGCCAATGTTCTGTCTCAGGCTAATCTGAAAAACATTTCAAACTGGGTCTGTTATTAGAGTTATTTTGGTTATCTCCAGTTTTGTAGATGGGTGTTACTTTATTATTTTTAACCCTACATATCTAAACCCGATTTACGATTACAGTAGAGTCTGAAACAGAAGATTTTGTATTTAGTTTGGTATGTAACATACCATCCGAGATCTGATAATGGTAATTACCTACGCATACCCTACAAATTATTACGTCTTTTGAATAAAATGCCGAGTAGTAAACTTTAAGATGGTTTAGTAGCACTATAACATTTTCCGCCAATTTATGTTATAGGGTTACGTCTTGAATCATAGATTTGTTACAACATAGCTTGCAAGTACTCAGAGCCAGAAAAAGAATTTAATGCTCTGCTAGAAACCATCATAACCAGTAGCTTTTTAATGGCCCTATGGGTTCTGTAAAATCCTTAGGGTATAATCCATAATAATTTGAGGAGGCAATGATTTACAGTTCCTAGAAATTTGTTGCAAATCATGGTTTATTAAAGAAAGTGACAAAACAGCTGTGACCAAACCATGATTTTTCAAAAATCCTTAGAGGCGGAATAATTGTTTGTTGATAGTTTATGCTTAATCTGACAGAATATATCTAACATGCCTGCATTTCGTTGTTTAGTAACAGGTACAACGTTACCTGCCATCATGAGGAACTAATCTTTGAATTTATTGCCCACTGATTTGAAAGTAGTGCGTTCCTGTCACAGCCGTTTGTTGAGAATGCAATTTCATTCTCATCAGTATTTTTGTTTGGTTCTTGTTTGATAGTGTTCCAAACTGTTTCTGCTTAATTCTTATTTTTTCGTGCCTGGTGCAGGAGCTTCGTTTTTTAACGACGGATGTCGGATTTTTCAGTACTGACTGTAGCTTGTCGAAGTAGAGCTCTCTCCCCTTACGATTTCCTTCATTGGCACTGATTACTGTTGTTGTAAGCTGGGTTATGCTTACTGTTTTAAATATGTACGATTTGGCATTGCTCTTTTACACCAATATCGGAAAAGTTTGAAGCAGCTTTCACTGTTTCCTCCTTCTTCGACTGTTCTAGTGCTCCGCCTCTTATAAGCTCAATATCGACGAGAAGCTAAATTGTCATTATAGCCGCTTCTTCTGCTTTACACGTTTTTGTTTTGGTTCGTTTTGTTTGTGCTTAATGTCAAATCATTTGAGAGTTGTTGTAGCTTTCCTCACATGTAAGTAGAAGTGCAACAGCATTTTCCAATCATAGCATGTATTCCCCAATTCTGATAATTTACTTAATTTCATTCTCTGCCTATTTGACACTCTCGGTTTCCTCTTTGTTCCCTTCTCATATCTAGTACTAAAACTACTTGGTTTATGCAGTTATTTCAAATTACTTTTTCTGTCTGTGGTTTCAAAAATGGTTCAAATGGCTCTGAGCACTATGGGACTTAACTTCTGAGGTCAACAGTCCCCTAGAACTTAGAACTACTTAAACGTAACTAACCTAAGGACAACACACACATCCATGCCCGAGGCAGGATTCGAACCCGCGACCCCCTAGCGGTCGCGCGGTTCCAGACTGTAGCGCCTAGAACCGCTCGGCCACTCCGGCCGGCATGTGGTTTCTGTACCGACATTAGTATTCCACAAGCTATTGTTTCTTGAGCGGCAGAGCGTACACAGTGCGCTACTGTAATTTTGCTCTCTTCTAATCAAGCTCACGGATGATACACAGAAAGGACGATTGTCCGTACGTATCTGTATAAGCCAGAATTCCTTTAATTTTATTTTCATGATCTCAACGTGAGATATAAGTGGGACGAAGAAACATGTTTCGTTATTCGTCTCGGAGTGTACGCTCTTGGAATTTTAAGCGTGAGCATTTACGTGATTCACTGCGTCTTTCCTGTTGCGTCCCTAAAGCAACTCATGAGACACGTCTTTGAATCAACTCTATCACTTCCGGTAATCGAACTTGACACTGCTCCCATACTAATGAACAGTAATCGTGAATTCATGCCGATGAAGACTCTGAAGTACACAAATGCCACTGACGTGTATTGCCTTTTTATAAAAAGTCCATCTTCTATGACAAATTATGAACTCACACTTTCTTTTTTTTTTTCAAACCTTATTGTTTATGAAGCCAAACTGATCATTATTTCGCATCCCGTCACAAACGAACGACATAAACTCGGTCGTTTCAGTATTCACACATGCCTTCCTCGCTAGATAACGAGATTTTTGTGCTTAGATATACTGAAAACTCGAGTTCCACATCACCGAGTGATTTTAGTAACTATGAAATGCAGTCTACAGGAGGTTGACAATATTATGGAAACATTACAAACACAACATACTACTATGCCAAATACGGTTCAGGGAAACCGTTGGCATTCAAAACGGCTTCCCGTCGCCTCAGACTGGATAAATACGGGCTCTGTATGGTTTTGAAGGGTATCTTATACCATTATTTCTTCAAATTAGTTCCAGTTCAGGTGATGATGATGGAGTTTGGCAGGGATCACGCACCCTTCTCTGCAAAGTAGACCACAAAACGTAATATTGACATCTGGTGACTGCGGTGGCCAGGGAAGATCCATCAGTGCATCCTCGTGCTCACAAAATCAGGCCTGGAAGATGGGAGACGTTGTGTTGGAACACAGCGCCACCGTTAAGGAGCAAACATTGTACCATGGGATGGATGTGATCAGCCAAAATGGTGATATAGTCCTTGACAACATTATGTCCTTGCAGAGTAACCAAAGGGCCTCGCAGTACATCACGATACTGCTTCCCAAATAATCAACGAACCCCCACCACGTTTCACTATTGGGACGTTAACTCGTCCAGAAACAGTACCAAACAAGACACATTCGATGAAGTAAATTTCTTCCATTGCTCCATAGCGCAGGTTCTACGACTTCGGAAGCTTCTGCAGCACTCTTGAGTGGTCCTGAAATTCCAGCTCGTCCTGCAGTTCTATGCTTGTGGAGGTCCTTTTTATTTATTTATTTTTATTTATTTATTTATTTATTTATTTATTGTTCCGTGGGACCACATTAAGGAGAAGTCTCCATGGTCATGGAACGAGTCAATACATGAAATTATAACACGATTGTAGAAACAGATAAAATGAAATATAAGAAACATATTCAGGCAACACGTCGTTAGTTTAAATAAAGAAAATCAAGAATGTAACACTGGAATTTGCTTAATTTTTTAGGTCTTCCAGGAGCTCCTCGACAGAATAGAGTGAGCCATGAGAAAACTCTTCAGTTTAACTTAAAAGCGTTTGGGCTACTGCTAAGATTTTTGAGTTCTTGTGGTAGCTTATTGAAAGTGGATGCAGCAGAATACTGCACTCCTTTCTGCACAAGAGTCAAGGAAGTGCATTCCACATGCAGATTTGATTTCTGCCTGGTATTAACTGAGTGAAAGCTGCTAACTCTTGGGAATAAGCTAATATTGCTAACAGCAAACGACATTAAAGAAAATATATACTGTGAGGGCAATGTAAGAATTCCCAGACTATTGAATAAGGGTCGACAAGAGGTTCTCGAACTTACACCACACATAGCTCGAACAGCCCGTTTTTGAGCCAAAAATACCCTTTTTGAATCAGAAGAATTACCCCAAAAAATAATACCATATGACATAAGCGTATGAAAATATGCGAAGTAGACTACATTTCGTGTTGAAATGTCACTTATTTCAGACACTGTTCTAATGGTAAATAAAACGGCATTTAGTTTCTGAACAAGATCCTGGACATGGGCTTTCCACAACAGCTTACTATCTATCCGTACGCCTAGGAACTTGAACTGCTCCGTCTCGCTTATACCATGCCCATTCTGTCTGATTAAAATATCAGTTCATGTTGAATTGTGAATTAGAAACTGTAAAAACTGAGTCTTACTGTGATTTAGCATCAAATTATTTTCCACAAGCCACGAACTTATTTCATGAACTGCATTATTTGATAATGTTTCAATATTACACACAAGATCCTTCACTACCAAGCTGGTGTCATCAGCAAACAGAAATATTTTTGAATCACCTGTAATACTAGAAGGCATATCATTTATATAAATAAGAAACAGCAGTGGCCCCAGCACCGATCCTTGGGGAACACCCCATTTAACAGTGCCCCATTGGGACTGAACATCATTACCACTCTCAATATTGCGGAGAATTACCTTCTGCTTTCTGCTCTTAAAGTAAGAGGCGAACCAATTGTAAGCTACTCCCCTTACTCCATAATGTTCCAACTTCTGCAGTAATATTTTGTGGTCAACACAGTCAAAAGCCTTCGTTAAATCAAAGAAAACACCTAACGTTCGCAACCTTTTATTTAATCCGTCCAAAACCTCGCAGAGAAAAGAGACTATAGCATTTTCAGTTGTTAAGCCATTTCTAAAACCAAACTGTACATTTGACAGCAAATTATGTGAATTTAAATGCTGCAGTAACCTTGTATATACAACCCTCTCGATAACTATAGCAAACACCGATGGCATAGAAATAGGTCTATAATTATCAACGTTATCCCTGTCTCCCTTTTTATAAAGTGGCTTCACTACCGAGTACTTTAATCGGTCAGGAAACCGACCACTCCTAAAGGAAAAGTTACAGATATGGCTAAGTACTGGGCTAACATACATAGAACAATACTTCAGTATTCTGCTAGATACCCCGTCATATCCATGAGAGTTCTTGGTCTTTAGTGATTTAATTATTAACTCAATCTCCCTCTTGTCAGTATCATGGAGTAGCATTTCAGGTAACAGTCTCGGAAAAGTTTTTTCTAAGAGCGCTATATGATTCCCTGTTGGGACTAGGTTTCTATTTAGTTCACCTACTATATTCAGAAAGTGATTATTAAATACTGTACATATATGCGACTTATCTTTAACACGGACATTCCCACTACGCACTGATTCTATATCCTCGACCTGTCTCTGCAGACCAGCCACTTCCTTTACGACTGACCATATGGTTTTAATTTTATCCTGAGACTTAGCTATTCTATCTGCATACCACATACTTTTTGCCTTCCTAATAACTTTTTTAAGCACCTTACAATACTGTTTGTAAAGGGTTTCGTGTTGTTTCGAGACTGACAGCGTTCGCTTGTGCGATATTCGGCTCTGTAGTGACTTTTTCAGCTGTCGTCCACATTTTTCTTCACAATCCTCTTCAATGTCTCTCAGAAACGGTCTCTCAACACACATTTCATTCAGCATTGTGACTTAGAAGATCCATGTTTTTCCGATTTTCCTGTGTGCGGTATAAATTTTCGATAGAATGTTTCTTGAAACACCGAGCATTTAAGCTCCCTTAGTTACGGAAGTACCCATCGTACGAGAACCAACAATTTGGCTACGTTCGAATTCACTTAGCTCCGACGTAATGCACTCGGAACTACACATGGCACTGTTATAAACACGGTTCACACTTGCAACGTATTGAGGACATTGCGCCGGTGCTGTTAGTGCTCAAATACAACAGCACAATCTGCAGGCTTGGCAACCTACAGCATTTCTGTTCAAGAAACTCCTTCACCAAACAAGACGAAGTAAATATTCCTGAATTCCAAACAAGAACAACTGCCAAGGTGAGAAACATAAAAGTAGATATCGTCGGTGTAACAAAGCAGCTTAAATCACTTAATAAACGCAAGGCCTCCGCTCCAGATTGTATACTAGTCAGATTCCTGTCAGAGTATGCCGGTAAAATAGCTCCATATTTAGCAATTATATACAACCACTCGCTCACAGACAGATCCGTACCTAAAGACTGGAAAATTGGTCTAGTCATACCAATACCCAAAAAGGGAAGTAGGAGTAATACTCTGAATTGCAGCCCTACATCACTAACGTCGATTTGCAGTAGGGTGTTGGAACATATACTGTATTTGAACATTATGAAGTACCTCGAAGAAAACGACTTATTGACACAGTCATCACGGTTTCGGAAAATATCGGTCTTGTGAAACACAACTAGCTCTTTATACTCATGAAGTAATGAGTGCTATCGACAGGGGATGTCAAATTGATTCCATATTTTTAGATTTCCAGAAGGCTTTCGACATCGTTCCTCACAAGCGTCTTCTAACCAGACTGCGTGCCTACGGAATATCGCCTCAGTTGAGCGACTGGATTCGTGATTTCCTGTCAGAAAGGTCACAGTTCGTAGTATAAGACGGAAAGTCATAAAGTACAAGTACAAGGAGGTGTTATAGGCCCTCTATTGTTCCTTTTATATATTAACGACATAGGAGACAATCTGAGTAGCCGTCTTAGAGTGTTTGCAGATGATGCTGTCATTTACCGTCATCAGGTGGTCAAAACGACTTGAAAAATGATTTAGGTGAGATATCTGTGGGGCGCTAAAAGTGGCAATTGACCCTGAATAAAGGAAAGTGTGAAGTTATGGGTACTAAAATCAACCAAATTTCGATTGCGCGGTAAGTCACACAAATCTGTAAATTCAGCTAAATACTTAGGGATTACAATTACAAATAACCTAAATTGGAACGATCACATAGATAATATTGTGGGTAGAGCAAACCAAAGACTGCGATTCATTGGCAGAACACTTAGGAAGTGCAACAGGTCTACTAAAGAGACTGCTTACACGACGATTGTCCGCTCTATTCTGGAGTATTGCTGTGCGGTGTGGGATCCACATCAGGTGGGACTAACGGATGACATCGAAAAAGTACAAAGAAAGGCAGCTCGTTTCGTATTATCGCGAAATAGGGGAGATAGTGTCACAGACATGATACGTGGAGTGGCAATCATTAAAACAAAGGCGTTTTTCGTTGCGGCGGGATCTTCTCATGAAATTTCATTCACCAGTTTTCTCCTCCGATTGTGAAAACATTCTGTTGGCACCCACTTACATAGGGAGGAATGATCATCACGATATTATAATAAGAGAAATAAGGGCTCACACAGAAAGATTTAAGCGCTCGTTTTTCCCGCGTGCCGTTGTGGAACGGCAGAGACACAGCTTGAAGGTGGCTCATTGAACCCTCTGCCAGGCACTTTATTGTGAACAGCAGAGTAATCACGCAGATGTAGCTGTAGACTGCATTTCTTGCAATGTTTCAATATTTTTATCCTACCCCTGTACTTCCAGCCCTTGTGTGGACTATTTCTTCTACATCGGCTTCATTTTCTCCCTCTATCACGGTGATGAAGAGGTATTTCCTCTTTCGGTATTTTAAGAAGGACCTTTCTGTCTGGTCACTCTACCTCTCGTGCACGGATTTCCAATGGAAACAGCACAAAAAGGAAATATATGTAGGAGGAACATAATTTAGCCCATAATAATCAATTTGATGTTCTATGAATTTTATTGTTCTAGAGTTCTTTCCAGTGTACTACTCATATAGCAGCTGTGTATTTTTTTCTTCGATAAACAATGATTGAACGAAAGACTGGAGAAGATTACAAGCGGTGCTTACCAAGACCACCATCGACATTTTTATTTTGGCAATATGCTTGCATATTTTCACCGAATTTTAAACGTGAATGAGATTAGCACTTATTTACAGTGATATTTTCCAGGGAAGAAGGTCAATGTAGGATCTGTTATTGCTATCGCTTATTGAGGAAAGAAACGTGATGAAGAGAACGTTATCATTCACAGAACTGTGATTACTGAAGTCCTGTTGTGTCTTAGAGGAAGGCAGTATAGTGATCCATGCAAGTTTGAAAAGTGGACGCTAAATCACAATGGTTATTTCGTAAGTGTCTGTCGTTTTATAAGTACCTAAGCTGCGAAATGGCGTGTGACGTGTTGTCTCCTCCTGTTAAATACACCGGAGGCGTTTAGGTTGAAATACTACAGTTTCGTGAAATTTTAATTGATTCTTCCTCTCTCATTTTATTCATTTTACGAGACGTCTTTTGTGAGAAAACGGAGGTCCATCATCATTCAGTTGGCGGATCTTGGGACGAAGTAGGTTGTAAGCTAGCCCCCTCACTCGTCCTATCTGAGTACACATAAAAATCTGGCTTCAGAAAGAGTGCCCTGAGTATGTGACCCTTTCTACATAAAGTTTAGACTCAAGAAATGATTTAAATGCATATAACAATATTTCAAGAAAATTACACTGTAGGAGACACTTCGACCAGCCAAAAGTTGTACCATTACTAATTTCGGGCCTGAGCCCATCGTCATATGGTAGCGCTGATTTCTTTTGCATTTGTGTCCTAAAGTATAACAAAATTTTTATGATGCATAGTTTACAAAAAAAAATTTAAATTTGTGCAAACGTAAAATCTTTTGTAAACTAGCGATCACGTACCCTCCTCTTCAAAGTAGATCAGAATATAATAGTGAGATCTGGTGACAGCGGTGGCCCAGGGGATGCTTCGATTCAACCTCGCGCTCAATAAAACAGTCCTTGACAACGCGAGCTGTGTGAACAGAGGCCCCGTCGTCTTGGAAAACAGAATCTTCATTAAGGAAGAAACGTTGTAACATGGAATGAACGTGAGAAGCCAAAATGGTCACATAGTACTTCGCAGCAATGCTTCCTTGCAGAGTAACCAAGGGACCCGTAGAATATCACGGTATGGCTGTCCAAATCAGCAACGAACCCCCACCCCCCATGCTTCACTCTTGGGACGTAAATTCGGCCAGAAGTGGGAAACCGTTGGAAACAAGACTCATCCAACCAACAGCCCCAGTTTTATGACTTCGGCAGCCCGCTGTCCTTTTACGGACGTTTCCAGCACTGATGAGTGGTTCTGAAATACTAGCTCGTCTTACAATTTCCTGACGATGGGCTCAGGCCCGAATCTATTAGTGATATAATAAAAACATTTTGCAGGGTGGATTGGCCGCGCGGTTTGAGGCTCCATGTCACGGATTTCGCGGCCCCTCCAGCCAGAAGTTCGAGTCCTCCTGCAGACATGGGTGTATGTGTTGTTCTTAGCATATATTAGTTTAAGTTGTGTGTAAGTCTAGGCACCGATGACTTCAGCAGTTTGATCCCTTATGAATACACACACTCTCGAACATCAAGAAAACTTGTGGCTGGTTGCAGTATTTCCTTCAGTGTAATTTATGAAAACATTTGCGCAAATGTAAAATCTTTTGTAAAGGAACGATCATGCCCCTTCTCTTCAAAGTTATCCAACCAAAACGGATAAAATAATTTCAGGAAACATATTCGAGGGAAGTTAACGCGTACTTTGCGCAACGGAAACAACTGAAGGCATAAACCAATTTTAAGTAGGTTTTATGATAACACTCATTGGTAACAAGTTTATAATGTGATTTGGAGACTGTGTAGTTAATCCATCTTACAGGTGAGTTATGTGAAATGAGCATACATGGCTCAGTCTGATAATCTAACACTTTTCTATCTAAAAACCTAACAAATATAGATGCATAGCAGTCATGTAGGACGCGAAATGATAAACAGCGAACAGTCACGGAACCTTCGCGCCGTCGCTTACCTGCTAATCCGAAAAGCATGAATAGAGTACCGAAGACTTTCTACTAATGGAAATTCTTAGGAACCTTTACAGTAACTGCTTATTGTGCCTTGCTTTGACTAACATTCCTGCTGTAAGCAGGGGACGAGTGGTTTAAGTTTAATGCCGAATACAAGGTGAACTCAACATCACCTAAGTAAACAAATCTTTGAACATGCATTCGTCGGTGGGGTGGTAATCTGAATAAATTAGAGAAGTTTCAGTTCAATTTGTAACAAATTATTTTGTCTCAAAACGTAATTATTGATATAAGAAGGAATACAACTATCCGTACGTCACACTTGCGGCATCCTGGACCACTACATAAGAAAGAACCGAACATCGAAAAATTCTAGATGGACTGGAAAATGCTGGAAGCATTTCAATAAACGAGAGTGTGATGTATTCAACAACCCTATTATTCGGATGGGTTAGTCCAAACCCAGTTCTGTACCATGTGCATCGAAGATTAGCCATACCACTGAACAACGAGCATCAAGTTTGACCACAAGTAAAGACATGTTAATGATCTGCAAATACTACAAGCAATATTACGCGAAGCTACACGCTACACATGTACCGACGTTGTTACACAGTGCGAGCACACGTATTCAAACATTGTAAAACAAAATGATGTGCACTTACAGATTATGTTAGTTTACAGTGTTTGAATACGTGTACTCGCGCTGTGTAACAACGTCACGAGTGTATTTAACAGAATTGATAACGACATACAAATGTGTCAGCTTACATTACGTTGACATGCCTTAAAGCCATAATATCACTTGATAATGGCCTAATGTCGAAATTGCAATAGTGTAATAAAAACTTATAACGGTCACTGGCGGAAACATGTCCTTCAATTTTTTTTTTTTTATGGCTATGAATCCCAGCTACAGCAATTTTATTGATGGGTAAGAGGCTGCAACGACTCAAAACTGCATAAAGGGAAAGAAATTGTCAGATTATTAGGTGGTAACATAGACGTACCGAATCTGCCATAGATAAAATTCAAAATTATTATGGCACGCCCATCAGCCAAAATGTTAATATCGTAGAAGATTTGAGAAAAGCTGTATGGGCAGTTTTGTTTCACCTGTCTTCAGCTAGCGATAAACCTTTTCATGGCCTGTGTCCTCCAGAAAGTGATTCATGGTGTGAATACAGGGTCCGGCTATAAAATGCCCCTCATTTTAATAGGTTGTCACAGAAAAAGTAAATATAATAGAGCAAAATTACTTTTATTTATGAAAAATACATACTTTGACATTTTGGTTTATTTGGTTTTAAAAATTATATCTGCTAAATGACGTGCTCCATTGTTGACACATTGACGAAGTCTGTCCCGAAAATTCTCAATACATCTTTGTGTTTTTTCTCTTGGAATAGCTGCCACATCTTGGGTAATTTCCTCTTTAAGTGCTTGCAGTGTTGTGGGACGATGCTTGTACACTAGAGCCATTAAGTGTCCCCAAAGAAAAAAATCACATTGTGATAAATCAGGCAGCCTTGAGGGTCAGGCGATGTCTCCTCATACAGAGAGACAAGATGACCAGGAACCAACTTGCGCAACATTTCTAAAGAACTCCGAGAGGTGAGGGATGTTGCTCCGTCTTGCTGGAACCACACTTCTTGATCTTCTTGACCTGCAACAAACTGCTTTAGCCTAGGTTAGAGGAAGGTCTCTAGCATGTGACAATAACGGTTTGAATTAACCGTTACCGTGTGGCCATCTTCTTCGAAAAAATATTGTGCCCGCACGAAACATTCAGCAACGGCGCACCAAACCGTCACATGAGGGCTGTGTAGTGGTCGCTGACGAATTTCACGAGGGTTTTCTGCAGCCCAGTAGAGGAAATTGTTTGTTTACAGTTCCTGATAAGTGGAAATGAGTCTCGTCCGAAGGAATAAACAAAGCACCAGGTGAAATGTTTTGAAGAATTTACTCACACGCAGCTCTGCGAGCTTCAAAATCTCTTTCACTTAATTCCTGGGTAACCATCACTTTTGAGGGACGCATATGAAGTTATCTATGAAGAATTCATCTTACAGTCCTATCAGATAATCCCAGGGCGGCTGCGCGTTGAAGTGCTGAACGCTTTGGTGACTGTTCCACTGACACTCACACGCACCACATTTTCCAGCGTTGTTGCAGTCCGAGGAGGCCCAATACGTTTTCTTTTCAGTGCTGAACCTGTCTTTCTAAAGTCTGACTCCCACAGTTGAATAGTTTTTCTATCTCGGGCACGATCACGTCGGCCAAGTTCGAATCGTCTCCGAAACGCTCGCTGGGTACTAATCACGGAACCAACGTTACGAATAAATTCCTCCACAACAAACGCACGATTCTTACCAAGCCACGCCATGGCGCACACTGAAAATGGCACGTACACCGCTTTCAAACAAAACACACTCCACATCAGTATCCTCACAACTCGCACACCGGGTACGGCAAATGCGGGAGGTTTTGTTGTCCAAATGTGTGTGAAATCTTATGGCACTTAACTGCTAAGGTCATCAGTCCCTAAGCTTACACACTACTTAACTTAAATTATCCTAAGGACAAACACACACACCCATGCCCGCGGGAGGACTCGAACCTCCGCAGGGACCAGCCGCACAGTCCGTGACTGCAGCGCTCTAGACCGCTCGGCTAATCCCGCGCGGCGAGGTATTATTGCCGGACCCTGTACAACAGAGCACAGCAAAATGGCCAGATATTTATTCACAAACCAGCTTCACGTTTTGTCATAGTGAAGGTCTTGATACAAACCTTCAGCGATTTGTCAGGTGTTAGACTGAAGAAACGTCTGCATGGCTGCACCCAGAATCCTAACGAGTCCAACACCAGGGTGGTCTGGACCAGAACTGCCAAGACCGTGTATGTCAATTAGTGAGGTGGATTTTAGTGTCTTTGATGCAGCGGCGATGTTCAATAAGCATATGTTGTAGGGGGTGAAGTCCTGAAAAAACTGCTACAAACTGTTGGTCATTTCACAGTGAAACAAATGTTAAATTTAGATACAGAAGGACTTAAGGCATAAGAGAGAGCTATTAGAGACTTTGAAACAAAGGCAGGACTGCACAGCCGGCGTGTGTAGCCGTGCGGTTCTAGGCGCGTCAGTCTGGAACCGCGAGACCGCTACGGTCGCAGGTTCGAATCCTGCCTCGGGCATGGATGTGTGTGATGCCCTTAGGTTAGTTAGGTTTAATTAGTTCTAAGTTCTAGGCGACTGATGACCTTAGAAGTTAAGTCACATAGTGCTCAGAGCCATTTGAACTGCAAGATGAGATGGAAGAGGTTGTAAACAACCCATCATGTGGAGCTGGGATGTAAAGATAATTTGAAAGGCTGTTTCGCGTAAGCTGCAGTTTTTAAGAATAAAGTGTACTTTTTCTCAGTTTCTACTTGCCAGAATTCGTTCAAAATTGCAGAGTATGTCCATTGGAGTATTGTAAATATTTTTACATGGGAATTTTCTTATTTTATAAATCTCAAAAAATTTAAAGCCTCACATACATTGACAGAAACAAAACTCAGCACAACGAAGAAGTTGTGCGACATAAATACAAGTTGGCAGGCGTGTTCCTACATCTGAAAGATGATGGTTAGCACAGCGGACTCGCATTCGGGAGGACGACGGTTCAATCTTGCGTCCGGTCATCCTGGTTTAGGTATTCCCTGATTTCCCTAAATCCCTTCAGGCAAGTTCCGGGAAGGTTCCTGTGAAAGGGCACGGCTGACTTCTTTCCCCAGCTTTCCCTAATCTGATCGGACAGATGACCTCGCTGTTTGGTCGTCTCCCCCAAATTCAACTAAAGATGACGTCTCTTCAAATTTCGGGGCAGTCGTGTAAGAGTGGCGCTAGTAGCGGCATATGAAGATGCAAACCGGGTTTGCTTCAAATACACGCTACAGCGGTGGTGAGAGTTATCGTTGAGATTGGACATGGTGAGTCGACGTTAGTCAAGAATGGTTCAAATGGCTCTGAGCACGATGGGACTTAACATCTGAGTCATCAGTCCCGTAGAACTTAGAACTACTTAAACCTAACCAACCTAACGACATCACACACATCCATGCCCGAGGCAGGATTCGACCCTGCGACCGTAGCAGTCGCGGGGTTCCGAGCTGAAGATCTTAGAACCGCTCAGTCGCCGCGGCCGGCCGATGTTAGTCAAGAATGCTTCTAAGACGAAAAATGCGCGTTTATCAACACCTTGAGTTTTACGGAGGTCTTGTAATAGGACAAGGAGGAGCTGTATGTTCCTTCTGCAATATTCCAAAAACACTTGTCAGGAATGTAGCGACTGTACATTTGAACAGCAATTGGCGTCGCGACGACACAACGAACTGTTACAAAATGCTTACTTGAAGGGCAGCTCCGAGCCAGAGGCTCTGTAACATCCATTCTACTTATCCTAAACAACCGCCATTATCGTCTTCGGTGTTGTCAAATGAGAGCTCATTGGAGGACAGGGTGGAGGTCTGTTGTTTCCTGATGAAAGCTGGTTCTGCCTCGGTGCCAGTGATGGCCTTGTGTTGATTAGAAGGACGCCAGTCATGGCCTGCAGTCAATCCGTGTTTGCGCCAGACACATTGGACCTTCATCCGTAACTATGGTGTAGAGTGCGATTCCGTATGACGGCAGGAGCACTCTCGTGGTTATCCCACTCAGCCTGACTGAAAATTTGCAGTTTAATCTGGCGATTCGACCTGCTGTGCTGCCATTAATGAAGAGCATTCTAGGAGGTGTTTTTCAACAGGATAACGCTCTCCCCAATACCGCTATTGTCACCCAAAATGCTCTACAGAGTGTCAACATGCCCCTTTGCCTGCTTGATCACCAGACCTGTATGCAGTTGAGCACATATAGGACATAATCGAACGACAACTCCAGCTTCATCCACAAACAGCATGAACTGTTCCTGTACAGACCGACCAGGCATGAAACTCCATCCCACAAACTGATATCCGGCAGCCATACAACACAGTGCTTGCAATTTAGCATACTTGCATTCAACATTCTGGCGGCTACACCAGTTTTTCATGTGCCAACATTTTATGTTTACAATGCTTATCTCCTCTTACATTAACATGTGATCTCGCAATATTTATCATTTAAATATGTTAGCTAGACAGATGTATTCGCAAAATTTCATTACTATAGTTCTTTTTTTTGGTATTGCGATTTTTTCCATTAGTGTACATGGAAAAATGTAGACCAGGGGTGTTCAGCCCACGGCGCGGGGACCGCATGTGGACCAAAGCAAGTGTCAAAGAGCCTCAAGAAGCGAGGATGTATCACACTACTACTACTACATAATCAGGCCCAGTGGACCGCATGCATCTACAAGTTTCCTCCTCCACTGTATTCTGTCCATTGCTGCAGTCCCCCATCCGTCCACATCTATTAACACTTGGTTTAAATCTTCATGGAGTCCATCCCTCCAACGCTTCTTGGGTCTCCCTGGCGGTCTCTTTCCTGTGGGTGTGAAATCCAGGAGCTTCCGAGGCCATCTGTGATCCTCGATCCGAGCCACATGGCTGGCCCACTGCATTCGTTTGGTTTTGACAGTTCCTGCTATGTTGGGCTGCTGGTATAGTTCCTCAAGGTCTTGGTTGTATCTGATCCTCAATTCCACTATATCTGCATCCAGAACCGGACCGAAGATCTTCTGAAGCACTTTTCTCTCAAAAACAAGGAGCTTATGCAAGTCCTGTTTCCGGATACTCCATGTCTCCGAGCCATATAGAACAACAGGCTGGATCAGGGTTTTGTACAGTCGAATCTTGATCTGTCTGGAGAGATATCTGGACTGAAGCAGTTGTGCTAGGCTGTGGTAAGATCGGTTTCCTGCTTGTATTCTGGCATTGAACTCTGCTTCGCATGCCGATTTCTCAGTGAAAGTGCCCCTAAGTATTTGAATTCTTGCACTCTCTTGTAGGACTGGTCCCCAACCTGCAGTGATTGTAGATGATCAGCAGGATGTATCATACGATCGGAAAAAACACTGTTTATGTACAGTTACGGTTAACTGATTATTTTCAATATAAAACTCCCATTGGACGCCCCTGGTGTAGACAGTGTTTTATTTTCACGTCCGCTTATTACAAAAATAATAATTATCTTTAATAAATACTTCCAGAAATCCCTCCATTAAAGTGGCTAGAAGTCGCATTGTTTTTCTGGGATTCGACGGGCCACGGGTGCTTATCGGACCAGTCCCATACCCAGCCTCTGTGCTGAGGCTGGGGAACCGCCACTTACCATCCGGCGGCAGCTCATGCTGGTGCACCAGGCTTGTAAGTTTCTTGCAGCTCCCAGCTCGCCTGCTCACCATCTTGTTGCTCATCCACCTGTGGACCGCCTTTTTTCCCACCGTCCCCGGGCTACGTTGCCATTTGGGATCTGTGTGCAACGTGTGCTAGAGTCCCTCAGTGTGGAGTCTGTACAACCCAAAATCCTGGGTTTTAACCGCCTGCCACCCTGGTTACTGAAGAGGCCCAGAGTGATTTTAGATTTATTGCAATACAAGAGAGATTGCACTCCTGCCACCGTTTTTAATGCAGCATTTTCTTCCATTTTATCTGAGCACCACGACTATGTAGCCGTTTTTACGGATGGGTCAAAGCAAGGGGATTCCGTTGGTTGCTCTGTTGCTTTTCCGGATCGTGTCCTCAAGGTCCGACTCCCTCAGACTTTCACTGTCTTTGATGCAGAATTGTCTGCGACCTTGCGGGCACTGGAGCAGATGAGACATTCTTCCTGTCCTAAATTTCTTGTCTGTTCTGGTTCACTAAGTGCCCTTCACTCTTTGCAACGTTTGTATCCAGCCTATAAAATAGTCCAGACCATCCAGGATGCCCTCCTCCACCTACAGCGATTGGGGAAGGTGGTGGCTTTCTGCTGGGTTCCAGGGCATGTCAGCATTGCTGGGAATGAAAGGGCAGGTCTCGCAGCCAAGGAGGCGTGTCTCGACCCATAAGTATCTCAGTGTGCTATGCCCCTGCACGCACTCACCTCGCTGTTGAGCTCACGAGTCAAGCATCGGTGGGAGGATGTGTGGCTGGAAGTCCCTGACAATAAGAACCGTATATTGAAGCTCACAACGCGCGTGTGGTGTACTTCCTTTCAGCCCCATAGACAGGACGAGGTTCTCCTCACTCGGCTTCGGATAGGCCACAGCCCTATGACACATGGCTTCCTACTCCGGCGGGAGGGCCCTCCAATGTGTGGTGCTTGTGGCGTCCAGGTCACTGTGCACCACGTTTTATCGGATTGCGTTTTATTTTCTGACCAGCGGGCCGTGGCTGACTTGCCAGCGGACCTGCCATCTCTTTTAGGCAAGACTCGGACGAATGTGGTTAAAGTTTTAAAGTTCTCTGCCATGTCAAATGTTTTTACAAAGATTTTAGGGAGAGGATCTTAATTTGCTCACTGTGTGACAAGCTCGCCCATATTTTATGTAAGTGGCCAGCCAATGACAATTTACTGTGGCATTCTTGTTGCTACGTTTTCCCTTTCCTTACGTTCTACCTTCTTATGTAGCATTTTCCTTCTTTTCCTACTTTCTTTGCGTGTGTGTTTCAGTTTTATTTGGTCTGTCCACATTCGTTCCGTTTAATGTGTGTCAGGGAGCTGATGACCTCGACGTTGAGCGCCCATAAGCCCCAACACACACACACACACACACACACACACACACACACACACACACACACACACGATTTCTATTCCCAGCAGATTCTGAGAAAGTAAACGTTGCTACCTGGACCCCCTTAATGCTCAACCGTAGTCTCACAGAGACTGTTTTTACGTAATGTAGAGAGCGCTCCAGTATTGCGGCGTCTGCGCAGGTGTCTGCGGAACCGGGCGTGCTGGCCGTCCTGGGCGGGGTGGTGGCCGGTGACGACGGCGCGGCGGCGGTGAACCTGCTCGTGCCAGTCATCTCCCTGACGGGACCGCGCGGCGTCGCCGGCCGCGGTCTGCTGCTGAGGAAGGAGCCGCCGGGCGCCGCCGCCATCTGTGGCACCGTCGCCTACAGCCGGCCCGTGCAGCCCAGACACCCGCACCCCCACCCCCACCAGCCGCACGGGCCGGGAGATGACGCCTCGCAGGACAACGCCGAGGAGCTCACCGCCTGATCACACTCACTGTAGCAACTCTCGCTCGGTGCACAGCGCTTCGCCATCCTTGTCCAATGGACACTGGCACATCGAGGCCATCCTAGTGGACATATCCACTTGACTGGCAACAAGGTCCCACAAGTTAATGCCAAAGGCCTCGGTTACCACGAATAGTGCAGCAACTCCACTCGGTGCACCGTGCTTCGTCATGCTTATCTAATAGCTCACGGATACGCCAATAATAGAATTACATCAGCTGGCATGATGATGGACATATCCCCTCGACTGAGGAATTCCCACAAGATAACGCCAACTGAGCACCACATTCACATAGCAACTCACACTTCAGTTCTTCGACGTCCGTGTCTAATGGTTCACTGATACATAAACAAGAAAATTACGCCAGCTGACATCAATATGGACACAACCTCTTGACTGACGAAGACGTCCCACACGATAACGCTGAAGACCTCATCATCCGATTACCGCACCTAGTACAAGAAGTCACATGCGGTGAATAGTGCTTCGTCATACTTATATAATGGTCTAATAGATACTAACAACGGAATTAAATCAGCTAGTATCATGATAGGAATATTCTCTCGCTTTCATTGTATTGTCGAAAGTGAGATCGTTGTTGAAATACGAGTACTAAGCCTACTTGTCAACCATGTGTTTTCAGAAATCTAAGATAGCAATAACGGGGCACCAATTTGACCACAGCGAGAACCGTTGATCCACTGAGCAACATGAACGCCTGTCGTGATACAAATCACTAGTTTCTGTCCTCCAGTGTTTATGAACCGAGATTTTGTTGAATCATCGTAATTACAATATGAGAAGGCCCCTTACTAATATATATTACTTAGTTGCTTGGCAGCTGAAATCTGTAACTGTAAGACATTCATTTATTCATATTCGTGATAAATTCTATACAATTATTACATGATCACTGCATAAATAAATAAATAAATGAATAAATAAAATAATGTAATGTATGATCTGTAGGCAACTGGAAAGGTTTATATTACACACTGACAAAAAGAGGCAAGTGTGGAATAATGTTTTGGTACAATGTATTAATTAAGAACAGCGTTGAATTTGCTATATTCTATTTAGCCTTATCTAGTTAAAACGACCACAGTAAACCTACCAGAGGAGTTACTAGATTGAAAAAAAGCTGCTGCTTACTCAATTATACTAAGCAGTTTTATTCGTTCTGTAAGAATATAGGCAACAGAAATGCAGAGAAAATGTTACGCTGCCAACGACTGAGCTTTTCAATTTTTGATATCGCTGCAGAGGATAAGCAATATCCTCCGTTATTAAATGTAAACATTTTTAATGAAATAGTTGTATTTAACAGCTGTGTTAAAGAATAACGATTGTATAGGTCACGTACAAGGATGTATGCTAATTCCGAAACAGTTTACCTGGGACAGTCTCCTGAAATTACTATCAAAAAAACTTCGTAACTGGGAGAAAGTCTTTCACACACCCGCATCATTCTTGGTATCTTTCGCAGGAACAAAGCACTTGCATATTGCTGCCTTTCTCAGATTCTAGTGAAAGTGTAGATGACTTCCCTTGCAAACAACACTAATCTCTCGGGAATAATCTTAACCGAAGATTATATGGAGCCACACAAACCAGTAGTTTCTAAAATATTCAGAACTGGAAACAACAGCTTCATCTGGTCGGAAAAAATTCTCTGTTTCAGTATTACCTAAAAGTGCTCATGCTTGTCGTTGTTTTTACGTGCAGATGTCATTATGCGACAGTCGTCGGTACTTCTAGACAAAAACTACTTCCCACTCTAAACCTCTCATCGTCTTGGGAGAAAGGAAGTTAACTAGTCCTACTGAATAATATCAAAACGAAGTTTCTGCTGCTTTGCTCATTTTACTTACTAGGACCTTGATTTGGACATTTGGTCATAGGACATCTTGCTCCTGCGCCATTAATTGTCCACATCGGCCCGAACATTGAATTCAAACCTCCAAAGACAGTGCTTGCTGATGAACCCTTGGTTAACTGTCGCTGTTTCTGCCCCAACGGTGGATTTCTGCACTTAGCACCGCTTGCAAAACAGCACGCAAAGCTTTCGGTGTACTTTTGTGCAAAGAGACACATTCGATCTGACCAATGTATTCCAGGCTCCTGTAGGCTGTTCCTCAGGCTGCTCTTTTCTTATCTTACCGAATCCCGTTTTGAATCATAGTCTTAGCATCTCTCGTGAGAACAGTACGCACAAAGTCTTAATTCTCACACTTAGATTGTAGTGTGCGGCGTGGGGGTTATGGGCTCTTTGCGTTCGCTGGTACTTACTGAAGCAAGCTGCAAAATTAATGTCCACCTACCTCAGTATAGCGTTCGTTCACCATCCGTTGCTCTGAATTCGTAGGTACTATGCAGACGATGTTAAAAGCAGCGTTGAAGAAAACCATCGTCCATACTTACGATTGCATAGTCCGCGTAACACAGGTAAGAAAATAAACCTGCAAATCTCTCGTAATAACGAGCATAAGGGGATGCTTCCTTCCTTCATTGAAAATGTCCGCTTATCAATACCAATGTTTTTATTGTCTTTTAGCTATGGTGTCAGCAAGCTCACATTTACGTCGTTAGCACATCCAGTACTAGTTCGTGCAGCTTATGTCACACGCAAGACAGCCAGAAATGTGCTAAGTCCAACCCGAAATATTACGAGATTAATACAGTCAATATTCTGCAACGAAATGAGTTTCACACTCGGTCCTTTTCAGTGGATTCTTCAAATGAAGATGCTCTCCAAAAATGTTCTGTAAATGCATAATGAACTCGCCACGCAGAATTCTTTACAAAGGCCGATAGTTTCACACGCGGTTTTCTCTGCAACAAACACTCCAAAATCTCCCAAACTTCACAGAACTGTCCGTAATTGTATCTGCTTGCACGGCGATACAAACCGAACGTGATGTAACAGTCTTTTCTTCATTTTACAAATAAATTTTTTCTGGAACGTCTGCCGGCCGGTGTGGCCGAGCGGTTCTAGGCGCTACAGTCTGGAACCGCGCGACCGCCATAGTGCTCAGAGCCATTTGAACCATTTGACACGTCTAACATGACCTTCTCGACCGGCAGCTAGTCCACGACTGGCTGAATGCCATTGCTTTCAGGGCACATAACTCATTCCAATGCGCGGGAAAGACGTTACTCTCATTGGTTGATCAAAACGAACAATCAGATTAATCTTTCGTGACCATATTCAAACTGGTTTACTCCAATCAACATTCGCAGATGCATCTACGTCATTTCATGCTGCAAGTATTAACAAAATATTCCAACGAACCAAACAAAGAAAAAATTAAGAGAAAACTATGCTTGAAATATACTTTAGAACTGATTATCCTCTTACTACCTTTCTGGCTGCCTTATTACAAAAGCAAACGCTCATAAACATACGTCATCCGCTAGTTAGGGGGATTCACTGTTTTTTTTTAATGACAACCTGGTGGCGTAACACTTGCTAGTTACGTAAGGTGTAATACAATACAGAATTGATATTTCACGTATGTCCGACATACACACTCAAATTCACTGTCATTTACTCGCACCCTAACACAAAATATAAATATTAACTTTTAAACTGTTATTTCCATTACGAATGAAAAATGATTAGAACTGAAAATCTTTATAAAATAAATCAGCACACTAAGAGTGCTACTACTATTTCCAAATAACAAAAGAAATATAAATTCATTTTTACTATCTGAATTCATTTTCTTAAGTGTCGGTTAAGTACTTTTTAATAGGTTTTTTTATATCATATGACGCATACGGCAGGCCACATGCCGGCCGCCACCGAACGCTACTATACTGCAGGCTCCCAACACAGCTTGCCATAACGTTAACACACTTACTGCAAAAATCTGCAGTTGCATAATAGCTGCGACGCTACAAGTGGAGGTACGCCGATGAGTGCTTCGTACTAATAGAGGAAGTTGTAATGTTACTAGCTTATTTTTGGTGTTCAATGAGAGTGATATAAGATCTGGTTTGTTTGATGTCTCATACTTCGTATTTGTACACTAGACATTTTTCAAACAGACGTCTCAGTCGTCAATATCTTACGCCACAGAGTTTCTGAGTACGAGCAGTGTGATCTTTGACTATCAGCAGCATTGTCGTCGTCATCAACATTCAGTGACAAGCAAGTAAGGGAGTTGCGTCATGGTCTCGCTACTGAGCAGTCTGGAAATAACTAGTAGAGCTCAGAGATACAAATGCAGAGGATGTTGAATTTTGGAAATATGATTTGGTAAAGACTGCTTTGAGAAGTGTGAAGATTTTCAGTTTAATATTCTCGCTGAATTGCTTACTCACACATCATTTATTATGAGCTTATGAAACATAAATTTTCGGTGATTTTTCTTTATCTGTTTCAGTTAGTTTGATTGCCGAGATGTGATTAAGTAAAATTAACAGTTCACATGGCTTGCACTCAGTTACACTTTCACCAAACCTTTACCATTCTATTAACTATTTTTCACGGCTTTCCGGGCGGGAAGGATCGCCTGGTCCCCGGCACGAATCCGCCCGGCGGATTTGTGTCTAGGTCCGGTGAACCGGCCAGTCTGTGGATGGTTTTTAGGCGGTTTTCCATCTGCCTCGGCGAATGCGGGCTGGTTCCCCTTATTCCGCGTCAGTTACACTATGTCACTATGTCGGCGATTGCTGCGTAAACAAGTTCTCCGTTCTCCACGTACGCGGACACCACCATTACTCTGCAACACAAACATAGGTACTACACTCGTCTGGTGTGAGACGTTCCCTGGGGGGGTCCCCCAACGGCCGAACCGCACAATAACCATGGGTTCGGTGTGGGGCGGCGGAGGGGTGAAGTGGACTGCGGTAGTCGTCGTGGGGTTGTGGACCACTGCGGCTGCGGCGGGCACGGAGCCTCTCCGTCGTTTCTAGGTCCCCGGTTAACATACAATACATGGTAGTCTTATTTTTTATAAGTGATTTTAGTAAAGATGATTGTAATTGTTAAGCAATGAGGTTCGTATTACATTTTTTTCACTCATGTAGTAAGTCGAATTTTTCCCACCATCTCGTCACATGGCACTTATCGGAACACAGTTACTTAGGTTTAATATTGTGATGTGGTTAGCATAGTTGGTCTTCCTCACACTGAACTACGCAAGCCTTTCTTTTCTTTAGCTGGTTTGCTGCTGCACTGCATTTTATTTCCACCACTTTCGAGCAGCACCGAATTTCCTTTGCCACAGGTGTGCCATGAAAATTCGTTAGGCCAGTTTAACATCAGTCAGAGCATAGTAAGATCATTCAGCTTAAACACTGCGTTTCAAAGTTATCAGGTTTAGCTTAGGTAAAGATCATTTCAGATTTCATTTCTTTATGAAACAGTCGTACTCTTATAGTGCAGTTTGTGAGTAGGCTGTTTAGGTTTTTATGTTGGTAACGCCACGTAGCGCTATGTATGAAAATCACTGACTGTTCTGAATAGAGTTGTGGCGATTCGTGAATGAGTCGTTCATTTCAACGACTCTAAGTAAAGAATCGTAAGAATCGAATCGTGATACGGACGAATCGCCGTTCAAAAGAATCGTAAGAACGATTGCGTGTTTCCGAGTCGTGACGATTCCAAGTTCCGACGGTTCATCGATTCTTAGTACGCACTACGCTATGCTTCGAAGGCAACTTCCGAGTCGTGCCGAATGATTACGACCGCCAGATGGCAGTCAAGTGGAGGATGCGTGTGAACAAAGGAAGCAATTTTGCACCTCCTCTTGCTCAAATCGACTCCTCTTCCCTGGCATAGCGAAATAAAACAATAGATGCAATCAAATCAAACGTGACCTTTCGTCAATTAAGGCATTACACGTATAAATCGAGAATCACATTTGTAACGTCATACGCATGTTTACTCATAAATAAACTATTTCTGACACAGTTCGATTCTAACCCCATTGACGATTTCAGACATGTCCTGCCATCTGTGAGTAAGATGTAGAACTTTTTGCATTCCGTAAGAATCGTGCCATCGCAGACTAGAATGAATCGTGAAAGAATCGTGAACGAATCGTAGGAATCGATTCGCAATGTGAGATTGAATCGTAGGAATCGAATCGGCAAAAAGAATCGTGTTGCCCAACTCTAGTTCTGAGTGCAGTCTGTGGCTGGTTGGCATTGTTGGAATATTCGCTATTGCATTGTTGGGCAGTTGGATGTGAACAGCGCGTAGCGTTGGGCAGTTGGAGGTGAGCCGTCAGCAGTGGTGGGTGTGGAGAGAGAGATGCCAGAGTTTTGAGAGGTTACTATGAGCGGACGATCTGGACGTGTGTCCACCAGAAAAAGGAAATTTGTAAAGCTGGATGTCATGAATTGATAGATATAGATATATATACGATGACGTTTGAACATTATTAATGTAAATACATTGTTTGTTCCCTATCAAAAAAAAAAAAAAAGGTTCAAATGGCTCTGAGCACTATGGGACTTAACTTATGAGGTCATCAGTCCCCTCGAACTTAGAACTACTTAAACCTAACTAACCTAAGGACATCACACACATCCATGCCCGAGGCAGGATTCGAACCCCTGACCGTAGCGGTCGCGCGGTTCCAGACTGTAGTGCCTAGAACCGCTCGGCCAGTAGGCCGGCCTCTATCAAAATCTTTCATTTTGCTAACTATGACTATCAGTAGTTAGTGCCTTCAGTAGTTAGAATCTTTTATTTAGCTGGCAGTATTGGCGCTCGCGGTATTGCAGTAGTTAGAGTAACGAAGAATTTTTTGAGGTAACTGATTCATGAAAGGTATAGGTTATTGTTAGTCAGGGCCATTCTTTTGTAGGTATTATTGAAAGTCAGATTGCGTTGCGCTAAAAATATTGTGTGTCAGTTTAGTGATAATCAGAATAAGTAAAGAGAGAAATGTCTGAGTACGTTCAGTTCTGCTCAGCCGTTTGAAAATAAAATAACGTAAGAGGTTTTCCAGCACAGTCATGCTTAGTTTTTCTAAGGGGACGTTTCAAGTTTTACATTCTCGTGTTTACCATCCAATGTTTGGAATTTTATACAGACGGTTTTGATACGTAAATTTGCAGGGAATTTTTAGAGAAGCATTTCTTTCAAATTTCAATGTCTGATTTTATGAAAATTTTTTGTTCTGTTAGTTTTTTGTGTAGAAACTGCAAGTCGTAAACTTCAACGTCACGCACTGCAGCACTGTTCACTGCGCTGAACTATGTAGAATTTCACAGGATTGTTTCTTAAGTACATAGTTTTACGTGTTGTAATTATTTTTGGTAAAAGTTAATTGTAACACAGTTATAAAATATTAGATAAATTCCGGCGACGTATTTCATCAGATAACTTTTACGTAACCACAGAACTTGCATTGTTCATGATCAGAATGAAGACACACACGAAAGTGAAGAATAGGACACTAGTGCAGTTTAGTTTACGACAGCAACAAACTTTATAAAACAGTTGCAAAGTTTAAGTATGAATAACTGAGTCTACAACTCGCTCATTCGGCCAAAGTTCACTAGGGTTGTGGCTATGGCGTTGTAATGAGTGTCTGCGGGTTGCAGGACAGAGCAACTATATTAAGCTTTGCTGTATTCAGATGTGTGATACACACACACACACACACACACACACACACACACACACACACACACACACACACTCGTCCGTAAATACATACGCTGACATGGGAAAATGGAACTGAGCGAGAGAGAGAGAGAGAGAGAGAGAGAGAGAGAGAGAGAGAGAGAGAGAGAGGGAGGGAGGAGTGACAGATGAAACGGCGCATTTCCATAAATATCATAACTCTTGCTATTAAGCTCGCCAAAGCTCGTACACGGACGCATAAAACTTTACACTCGCGTGCGTACTCGAGCTGTGCCGTCCGTACGTTACGTTAGCGACGCACCGTCTCACACAATACGCCGCGGCGCTCCTGAAAGCTGCTCTTCCCGCCACCCCCTCTCACCCCGGCCGCCTACGACCGCCCACGCGCGCGTGCGTTAATACTCTGGTGGGCTGGGCGAGCGAAGCGACGACCAGCCACCCGTGAGGCTGCGCTCGCCAACTAACGTGCGGCAGTAAACAATTAATTCCCGAGGAAAAAGGGTTTTCCGCGTTCGCAAGTGAATATATACGGTAAACGCACGAAACCGTAGCGACGGGAAACAAACTGTGACGCGAAAAGCAAACAAGAGTGAAAATTGAAATGCAGGACTAAACAGTTTCAATTTCCAATCTCAAAATTAAATAGTCTTAGTATATTTCTGTGGAAGTTTACAGAAATTGGCAGCTACGGTGATAAAAGGCCGTACATGTCTTTCACCGGAAGCTAGGATTATTTTAATTCTGTAAAGTCTTTCACTGTGTCGTTGTCGTTACCTATTATTCACGCAGAAATAGTCTACTGAACACGGTCGTTTCCATTCATCTGATATGCTTATGAGACTTCCATTCTTCTGGCATACGGCGAAGGACATAGCAAAAATCTGTTTTAAGATCTAGATGAAACATTTTTACGAAGTTTATTCGCTGATGACAGATGTTGAACTCTACCATCCCATTGGCTCAGAGTGATGGGACATATCTGTGACAGACTCATAGTATTGTCGAACGGTCGATCTAGGCTGTATCTATCATCACCGTTCCCCAATGCCAAAACCAACGGCCTTACCGCAGTGGTATCACCGGTTCCCGTCAGATCACCGAAATTGCTTTCTGGCTTGGCTAGTACTTGGATGGGTGATTGTGTCTGTCGAGCGCTGTTGGCAGACTGGGTGCACTCAGCCCTTGTGAGTGAGGTCTCTTAGCAGCTACTTGGTTAGGAGGTAGTGGCTTCTGTCACGAAAATTGACAACGGCTGGGAGAGTGGTGTGCCGACTGCATGCCCCTACATAAGCGTAATCACTGACGTCTGTCGGCCGAGGATGACACGGTGGTAGGTCGGTTCCTTCGGGTCTTCTAAGGTTCATAGAGTTACCCATTTCCAGAAGAATAAGGGCGGACACTTCAATTGGAGTGTCACACACCACTGCTAACACAATGCTTGCACCAGCAGACTATTGCCCACATGGAATGTCGTGGTGGGCAGGCTGTAGTGGCCGAGTGGCTGAGCGGTTCTAGGCGCTACAGTCTGGAACCGCGCGACCACTACGGTCGCAGGTTCGAATCCTGCCTCGGGCATGGATGTGTGTGAAGTCCTTAGGTTAGTTAGGTTTAAGTAGTTCTAAGTCTAGGGGGGTGATACCTCAGTTGTTTAGTACAACAGTGCTTAGAGCCATCCGAATCATTTTTTCTTTTTTTTTTGAAAGAAGACAGCAGTTTCAGGTGAGATGAGTGTAGGGTAATTTGAACAGCAGCGGAAATGGTATAACGGAAGTAGGATTCGTTACGAATAGGAAGGTAGGGTAGAGACTGTGTTACTGTGAACAGCTCACTGACAGAGTTGTTCTTATCGGAATCGACGGCAAACCAATACCGACAACGGTAGTTCAGGTATACATGCCGACGTCGCGAGCTGAAGATGAAGAGATAGAGAAGGTATATGATGAGACGGTAATACAGTATGTAAAGGGAGATGAAAACCTACTAGTCATGGGGGATTGCAATGCAGTTGTAGGGGAAGGAGTAGAAGAAAATGTTGCAGCACAATATGGGCTTGGGACAAGGAATGATAGAGGAGAAAGACTAATTGAGTTCTGTGACAAATTTTAGTTAGTAATAGCGAATACTCTGTTCAAGAATCACAAGAGGAGGAAGCGGACTTGGAAAAGGCCAGGTGATACGGGAAGATTTCAGTTAGATTACATCATTGTCAGACAGAGATTCCGAAATCAGATACTGGATTGTAAGGCGCACCCAGGAGCAGATATAGACTCAGATTACAATATAGTAGCAATGAAGAGTCGGCTGAAGTTTAAGACGTTAGTCCAGAAGAATCAATACGCAAAGAAGTGGGATACGGAGGTACTTAGGAACGACGAGATACGCTTTACGTTCTCTAAGGCTATAGATACAGAAATAAGGACTAGCTCGGTACGCCGTACAGTTGAAGTGGAATGGACATCCCTAAAAAGGGCCATCAGAAAAGTTGGGAAGAAAGACATAGGTACAAAGAAGGTAACTGCGAAGAAACTATGGGTAACAGAAGAAATACTTAAGTTGATCGATGAAAGGAGGAAGTACAGAAACACAAGTCACTAAGGAATGAAATAAATAGGAAGTGCAGTGAAGCTAATATGAAATGGCTGCATGAAAAATGTGAGCAATCGAAAAAGAAATGATTCTCGGAAGGACTGACTCTGCATACAGGAAAGGCAAAACAACCTTCGGTGACATTAGAAACAAGTGTGGTAACATTAAAAATGTAACGGGAATTCCACTGCTAAATGTAGAGACGAGAGCGGATAGGTGGGAAGAATATATTGAAAGCCTCTATGGGGGGGGGGGGGGGGGGGGGGGAGATTTGTCTGATGTGATAGAAGAAAAAGTAATCGATTGAGAAGAGATAGAGAACCCAGTATCAGAATCAAAATTTAAAAGAGCTTTGGAGGACTTCCGATCAAATAAGGCAGAAGGGATAGTTAACACTCCATCAGAATTTCTAAATTCCTTGGGGGATTTTCTAGGGGACCTCAGAAGTTAAGTCCCATAGTGCTCAGAGCCATTTGAACCAATGTCGTGGCGGTTAAACCACCTCAACCATGTCAAATAGAATTTTACATCGAGGTAACCCAGTGCTGGTGTCTGTACAGTGAGCACCATGTCCAGCTGCAACCAGCAGAGGGCAGCAGAACATAGCTGGACAGACCTGCCTAGATGCTTACCTGGTCTCAGATCTGTTGTACGTAAGCTCACCCGAGTTCTTAGCCATGATTTCAAGTTTCCGCTGTTTGTCAAGACTGGGAACATTGTATTCTTGACGCTTGTTCGTTACCTCTATCACACATTTCATTCTGGTAACCTGAGAATCAAAGATTCAGTATTTACTGACAGTTTAATGGGTAATCTGACTCGTGACCTGGGAGGTAACTCGGATACAAGTGATTGGTATTAGGGGCTCGACGCTTCAAATGACCGTCCCAGCAACTGCCCCACACTGTCCTTCCAGGTGCTGGTCTCGCCCTGATTCCTCTCAGAACATTGGATGAGTAACTGTCGAGGATGGTTTTGAAATACTCTGTCACATCTCTCATCTCCTCTGAAGAACGCCCATCGTGCGGTCCACCCCGGCCATAGGATTAGGTAGTTCTCTATAGTTTAATGGGTTAATTAGCAAATCCCACAAGGTCTAGTGACCCAACACCTCGAACGACTGTTCCAGTGTTTACCTCTTGCCGTGTGGTAGCTAGGTACTATCCAAGCCGAGCCACGTATCACTCGTGATATTAGGTTTCTTTTCAATACGTTTGAAGAGTAACCGTCGAGGATGCTTTTCGAATGTCTGCTGAACACCTTATGAGGCCAGGAACGCTTGTTATGAGAGACTGGCAATACAAGACCAATTTTTAAGTAATCGCTTTGTTGTCTGCCAGGGGCTGAGTAACATTAAGGTTGAGCACCCACGATGATCATCCAAGAAATATCGTGTCCTGCTCCTCAAACAACGGCCTAGCGGGTCACAGAAGACCGGTTCCAGAGGGCCTTCTTTTCAAGACGTTCACCAGTAGCGCTCTATCACGGAGGAAAGGGGGAGGGACGAGGTGCTCCTTGGGATCCGTCAGGTGCGTGGTGCTCCGCCATGACGGGGCCGATTCATTGTGTCGGTCCCTGTGGAAGGTATCACCTCCCAAACGTCATTCCAGGTCAGTTCAAATCACTATATGAGTAGACCTAATGCAGTAGTAAATTATATTTTTAGCTAGATGCGGAAATATATCACTGCTGTGTATACTGCTACGTTATGCACTTAAGAGTTCTTGCAATAGAGTCTGACAGAGAATGCGGCTACACTATTGATATGTACAGTCAATTCTGAGGTATGGAACTCTTTCCTGGGGAACAAGCTCTCACAATTTTCAAACTACGGAAAAGAGCCATAGAAATAATAATTAAAAATGGTAGTCGAGTTCACTGTAAAGATTGTTCAAAACACTGAGGATTTTACATGTGAGTACGTTTACCAGTCAGTTGTACACATAAAAAATAACATTGATAATTAGTGTACAAGCAACTCTGTCCATAACCGTGGAACAAACGCTAGACTGAACTTGTATTTTCCAAGCAAGAATAAACATGAAAATCGAAACAGCAGTTTCTACCAAGGATGGTTGGTTATTTGAGGTTTAAGGGACCAAACAGCAAGGTCATCAGTCCCTTGTTTCAAATATGCGCCATTCCGCTAATGGGACAACTCAGTAAAGTCAGAACAATAAAACGGAAAAAGGGAAAAAACGTAAAAAGGCAGTCACGTTGTCAGTGGTAAAAAACAAAATGAGGGAAGTCGGCGAGAGAACGAACCCAACACTATGCTGAAGCAGCATAGGCAAGACCACCTGTGACTTAAAAGGTACAACTGCTATAATGTAGAAAGTACGTATGGGAATAGAAAGACTAACCAAGCCTTAAAAAAAAAGGGTAAAAACAGAGTAAAAGGGGAAGAAAAGAGGAATTCGGTCAGGGAGGTGAATCAGGAATCTCCGAACACTGCTTACAGTGGGAGACACCCAAACACTCACCGCCCCGCTCCAACACCAGAGAGAGATTAAAAACCTTAAAACTGAGAATAAAA
This sequence comes from Schistocerca piceifrons, assembly GCF_021461385.2. Classification (NCBI taxonomy): domain Eukaryota; kingdom Metazoa; phylum Arthropoda; class Insecta; order Orthoptera; family Acrididae; genus Schistocerca; species Schistocerca piceifrons. Next base: position 923,391,176 of record NC_060138.1, read on the forward strand.
ACCACTTTCCCGGAGGATACCGAGAACCAGAGAGACCATCCGGGAATCGTCAGCCAACATCAAAGGTAAAGTATGGGGGAGCCTGTACTTATCACGCGGAGCCAAAAGAAGGGGGCATTCAATCAAAATGTGGGCCACTGACTGGAAGGCTCCACAACCACATAGTGGGGGTGGCTCATCACGCAAAAGAAAACCATGGGTCAACCGAGTATCTCCAATGCGGAGACGACACAGTGTGGTCGAGTCCTTTCGGGAGATGCGAAAAGAAGAACGCCACGGGCCTGGTGTCACCTTAATTGCACGAAGTTTATTACAGGGGAGTAGCCTCCCAAGAATTGGCCCATGACTGTGTGAAGTGGGATTTGATGTGAAGCCGTAAATCCGCTGCAGGAGGGGTTACAGAAAACGGGGGGTAAGTAACTGCTCCCCCAGCCAAACGATCAGCGAGCTCATTACCCGAGATACCCACATGGCCAGGGACCCAAAGGAAGTCAATAGAACAAGCAGCACGGTGAATATCAGCGAGATGGTCATGGATGGCAGAGACCAAGGGATGGCGCGAAAAACACCGGTCAATAGCAAGAAGGCCACTCATAGAGTCCGTGCATAACAAAACGCGGTTGTGTTGGGACTGTTTAATAAAGGTAAGGGCCTAGGAAATTGCCGTCAATTCTGCAGTAAACACCCCACATGTAGGTGGCAGCAGATGACTTTCCGTTCCAACAGAGGACGTGAAGGCATACCCAACACGATCAGCAGATTTAGAGCCATCAGCGTAAAAAACAACAGCATCCCGAAACTCCCACAAAATTTGGCGGAAAAAGGAACGGAACACCACCGGGGGGGGGATGGAATCTTTCGGACCGCGGCGGAGATCCATCCGAATTCGAGGCCGAGGAACTAACCAAGGAGGGGTGGAGGGGAGGGAGCGAGGAAGACAGGACAAAGAAGGAAGCTGAAAATCACGGCAAAGAGACGCAAGGCGCAGCCCAACCGGTAAACCCGCCCGAGGGCGGGAGTCGGGTGGGCGACGTCCATGGTCTGGGAACAGGATAGAATAGGAAGGATGAGTGGGAGAGGAACGGATAGTGAGCGCATAAGACACCAGAAGCTGGGACCGCTGAACAGAAAGGGGGGGGGGGATCCCAGCTTCAACCAGGAGACTATCAACAGGGCTAGTAGGGAAGGCACCAGTGGCCAAACAGATACCACGATGGTGGACTGGATCCAGCACGTGCAGTGCGGAAGGAGCAGCTGAACCATAAACTTGACAACCATAGTCCAAGCGAGACAGAACTAGAGCACGATAAAGATGGAGGAGGAGGGAACGGTCTGCACCCCAAGACGAGTGGGCAAGGAAGCGAAGGACATTGAGTTTACGGAAACATCCTACCTTCAGGAGTCTGATATGGGGCAGCCAAGTGAGCTTGTTGTCGAAAAGAAGACCCAGGAAACGAAACTGTGGGACCACAGGCAATCGTTGTGCAGCGAGATAGAGCTCTGGATCAAGGTGGATCATAGTACGGCGACAGAAGTGGACCACTCGCGATTTTAAAGGAGAGAACTGAAACCCGTGTGAGAGGGTCCATGCAGAGGCACGCCGTATAGCTACCTGGAGCTGCCGCTCTGCAGATGGCATAGAGGAGGAACTAACCCAAATGCAGAAATCATCCACATACAGGGCAGGGGCGACCAAGGGACCGACAGAGGCCACAAGTCCATCGATAGCAATGAGGAAAAGAAGGACACTCAAGACAGAACCCTGTGGGATGCCTGTCTCCTGGGTCCGTGGAGAACTAAAAGCAGTACCAACTCGAACTCTGAATGACCGATGGATCAGGAACTGGCGGATAAAAATCGGGAGTGGGCCCCGAAGACCCCACTGATGAAGGGTAAGTAAGATGTAATGGCGCCAGGACGTGTCATAGGCCTTGCGAAGGTCAAAAAACACTGCAACCAAATGGCGGAGCTGGGAAAAAGCCTGCCGAACTGCGGATTCCAAGCGAAGTAAATGATCGATTGAAGACCGTCCCTCTCGGAAGCCACACTGGTAAGGCGACAGTAGATCCCGAGATTTGAGGACCCAATTGAGCCGACGGGCTACCATCCGTTCAAGTAACTTACACTCAACATTGGTCAAACTAATTGGCCGATAGCTGTCAACAGATAGGGGGTTCTTACCAGGCTTAAGAACAGGAACCACAATGCTATCCCTCCACTGAGAAGGGAAGTCACCCTGGAGCCAGATACGGTTAAACACCCGAAGAAGATGTTGCCGTTGTGGAGCACTGAGATGTTGAAGCAGTTGGTTATGAATGGAATCTGGGCCAGGGGCCGTATCATGAGAAGAAGATAGAGCAGAAAGAAATTCTCATTCAGTAAAAGGTGCGTTGTAAGATTCTGACTCACAAGGGGTGAAAAATAAGGTGGAAGCTTCAGCCAGCTGTTTTTGATGAAGGAAAGCAGCTGGATAGGAGGCTGACGCTGACGCCACTGCAAAATGGGTCGCAAGATGTTCTGCAAGAACTAATGGGTCCGTACAAATGCCATCTGGGAGGTGAAGGCCTGGGAGGGTGGACTGCCGATGGCAACCTTGGAGAGAACGAAGTGTAGCCCACACCTGTGACAGAGGGACAGTAGAACCAAGGGAAGAAACGAATCGTTCCCAACATATCCGCTTACCCTGTTTGATTAAATAACGGGCTTTAGCATGGAGGCGTTTAAAGGTACTAAGGCTGGCTACGGATGGGTACCTCTTAAAGTGTTGCAAAGCTCGACGGCGATCACGGATGGCAATGGCAATGGCCGTACTCCACCACGGGACTTGCTGGCGACGAAATGGTCCAGATGAGCGCGGGACAGCAAGGTTAGCAGCGCGAACAATCGCGTCAGACACGTCACGTAGGACGTCATCAATACAACCCGACAAAGAGGGAGAAAACTCGACCTGTGCAGTGTATAGAGGCCAATCGGCGCGGTGGAAAGACCGACGAGGTAACCTGTCCATCGGGGAGCGGGAAGGGAGCGTGATAATCAACGGGAAATGGTCACTATCACAAAGGTCGTCGTGTGGCGACCAGTGTAATGAAGGGAGGAGAGAGGGAGAAGAAAGAGAAAGATCAATGGCAGAAAAGGTACCATGACCGGCACTGAAATGAGTAGGGGAGCCATCATTAAGAAGGCACAGGTCGTGGTCTGCAATAAATTGGTCTATAAGAAGACCTCGTCTAGATGGAAAGGCACTGCCCCACAAAGGATGATGAGCATTAAAATCCCCAAGGAGGAGGAAGGGAGGAGGAAGTTGCTGAAGAAGGGTGGTTAAGGCAGCAGGTGTAAGAGTCCTGTCAGGAGGGAGATAAAGATTGCAAACTGTGACTGCAGAGTCTAAGTGGACCCTAACAGCAACCGCTTCCAATGTAGTTTGGAGAGGAATCCATGTGCTAGCAATGTCTGTACGGACCAACGTACAAACGCCACCAGAAGCCCGCAAGGGTCCGACCCGATTTCGACAGAAAACACGGAACCCACCGAGGGTCGGTGAGTGAGCATCAGTAAAATGAGATTCCTGGAGAACCACAAAAGCTGCAGAGTAGGACGAAAGAAGGGATTTCAATTCCGGAAGGATGGTTTAAATGAGGGCTGAACACGCTAAATCCAGTCATGCCGCCGGGTCCCCACCTGTCACCGACAAGGAGGGGGCGACATCCATGAACGACAGGTCAGAATCCGGTTGTGAAGTCGGGGAAGGGACCTCCGGTGACACCAGAGGCTCTTTGTCCCGGGACTTATGTTTCTTCTTCTTTTCTGGCTGAGATCGAGGAGGGCTGTGTGGCATAATGGAGCCAGCTGCAACAAGATCAGGAACAGAAAGAGACCGGGCGACCTGGGGGCCGACAGACCGCGGCTCTCGCGGTCGCCGCGCTGCAGCAGACCTTTGACCTGGAAGGTGCCGGGAAGGGGCATCCCGGGAGAGGCGCCCTTGACCGGCAGACGCCGAAGGAGTGGGACACTTCTCCGGCTGGGGAGGGGGGCAGCGCCCAGAGGAGAAGGTGTGGGAGCCGCAGGGGAGGGGGGAAGGAGAGGGGTCCGGGATGGGGGTAAGGAAGGGGGAGGAAGGGATGAAGATGTAACCAAGGCGTAACTAGATGTCATGGACACAGGGTGCAATCGTGCATATTTCTTACGGGCCTCTGTGTAGCTTAAACGATCAAGGGACTTATACTCCTGTATCTTTTTTTCTTTCTTATAGACTGGGCAATCTGCTGAACGTGTAGAATGACTACCATGACAATTTACACATACAGGAGGGGGAACACAGGGACTCCCCTCATGGAGTGGACGTCCACAGTCACCACAGAGAGGATCCTGGGAACAGTGAGAAGACATGTGGCCAAAACGCAAGCACTTAAAACACCGCATAGGAGGTGGGATGTACGGCTTCACATCACAGCGATAGACCATAATCTTAACTTTCTCAGGAAGGGTATCCCCTTCAAAGGCCAGGATAAAGGCACCAGTATCAATACGATTATCTTTAGGACCCTTCTGAACACGCCGAACAAAGTGAACACCCCGCTGTTCCTCATCAGTTTGAAGGATGAGGTCTCTGTGAAAAATCACACCTTGTACCATATTTAGAGACTGGTGAGGGATAATGGACATGGGAATTGTGCCAAGATGGGTACAGGCACGAAGGGCCGCAGATTGGGCAGCCGAAGCAGTTTTTATCAGCAACGAACCCGACCGCATCTTGCTCAGGGAGTCCACTTCACTGAACTTGTCTTCAATGTGTTCCACAAAGAATAAAGGTTTGACACTGGTGAAAGTATCTCCATCAGTCCTGGTGCAAACTAGATAACGGGGGAAAGGTTTTGCCCCTAGACGACGGGCCTGACCCTCCTCCAGGGGGTAGCCACGGAAGGGAAGGCCGAAGGGGCAAGAGAAGCAGCACTTGAGGAATTAGTTCCACGCAGAGAGACGGCCGCAGAAGAACGGCCAGAGTTGTGGACCTGTATGCGTTTCATTTGCATAGTGTCCGCCCTGATACCACCCACTCTGATCAGGGGCTCTCCTCACGGGCGCCACCCAGCCACAGCAAGGGCCGTCTGGCACGGCGGCCATTGCCGGGAGTTCCGATGTTCCAGGATGACGAGCAACCACTCCAAGGCATGCATGAGGAGGTCACAGCTCAGGTATCAGAAGTGTGATCCCTGTGTGTTCAGGGGGCTAAAACCAAAAGGGTACGTAGCGACCCCACCACACGGGCTGGCTACCGTGCTGGCTATGCACCCTAGCATCAGACAACGACGTAAAAGAAAAGGTGGAATGTACTAGGAGGGCGCACGTCGGAGACACTAGGTAAGGTGCTCTTCCCCAAATGGCTCACACTACGGAAGAGAAATTTTGGAATGGAGGTCAAACCCCAGAGGGGGACCAAGGAATGCCAAAAGGAGGAGATGATTACGCAACAAAGCCGGAGTGTAAAACCAACAGAACCAGGAGGATAGCGGGGGCCAACATAAGCAAGGACACCAATAGAGGGAGAGGAGAGGGCGAGGGGAAAGGAGCATGGAGGGGAAAGGAGGGGAAGGGAAAGGAAATGCAGCCCGGGAGAGAAAGAAGGCTGCAATGGCTCGGGGCCCCGTGCTCGCCACGCACGTATCCACAAAAGAGTTGTGGACCCCCTGGGGGGTTCTACCAAGGAATAAAATTGTGAAATAAGTAATACGTTCTGTAGATTGAATAATTACTTCAGTTACTTCAGTAAAGATAAAGAAACATATATCATTGCACATGTCACTCTCACAGTACTTTTCCTCTCCTTTTACTTTTTCTGGAGACACTCCCAAATCTATGCAGCGTTTAGTGCTAACACTTAACCTTCTCTCTGAGCTCAATATCTCATTCATTACAGAGGGATGATGACCCAGTTTTTCGGCTGAGGAAATGAGAAGTTGCTATGGCCTTGAACGGTTTGTGTGTGAAGTGCTACGGTATGAAAAATGTGTGTATAATGTATCCAGTGATGAGGTGTGTAATGAATGAACAGTGTAGCACCAGCCTGCTACATTATTCAATAAGTCATTTGTAAACAGAATCCACGCTAGGGACAAATCGAATGAGATGGACTGTTTTTAAACAGACAGGCCGTACATTCTGGACAGTTGTGGCTCCATCTTGTCATTCTGATATAGGTTTTCCGTCGTTTCCGAAAATTACTTCGGGCAACTGCGGGGGTAATTCCTACTATAGTGACATGGTCGACTGCCTGTCCCATGCTTGTCAAACTAGACCTTTAAGTATGTATGTATGTATGTCCAATATCATTGCAAAAGTGATCGACGGATAAATACTACTGCCACTACTACCTTTTAACAAGTGGGTGACAGTGACATATACTAATTGTCATAGAGCACTTGTAGCCTGAATCGATTATCTTTTTTTACGTGGAAGTACAGCCCCAGTGTAAAAATAAAAACAGTGGCTAAAGGTAGAATTCCAGTGCAGATATACGTTATTTCTCTAAATGACTCTTTTACCACTTTAATTAAATTTTCAGGAAGCAAAAAAGGGGAATTGGTATCTATAAACAAATCTAATCGGACTTTCGTTAGACGGGTGTTATGCTGCGGTCTAAGGCATGTTACGGTGCCTAACATTCTGTTTGTTAATGCCGAAAACATCCTTAGAGGCTATAAAGACTTCGTTAGTTGATTTTCGATCCAAACAAGCTTAGCCCGCCGAACTGTTGTTCTAAGTAAAACCCGTCACAGATCACTTCAAGAGAACGTTAAGACTAGCGACTGACTCAGTGATTAAATTGGCAAGAAAGTTGCCTGAATATGTCAATACTGGGATGGATCTCAGTACTCTGCTTGTCATGGCAAGAACATACAATATTCTTTGCGCAGGCTGTCAAGTGTACACAGAAATTACGAAAGAAGTGTCAATTCTGTCCTTAAATAACTCTAAAGCAATTGTCGCCGGGCAACACGGATAAATTGGCAGTGGCCGATCGTGCACTGGAGCGTCGGAACCACCGAATTTGATTGTATGATACCGTAATTTTATCAAGGTCAGTCATTAATACGATAGCGAAAAAGATACTTTAATAGCAAAGAAGGACTGAAATTAGGCTTGTTTTGGACCTTACTGCTAAGTAAGCAAAGGGCACATATTCTTCTGCAGTACAATCGTCGCAACACACGCCAGCACGACTCCGCGATCTGCGGCAGCGGTCCTATGACATGAGCCGACCTTTGTGCGGATAAGTATACATAGTTCAGCTTGCAGGGCTTGAGGCCCATTTGCAAGCGTAGATATTTGAGGTTTAGACAGATCATAGGCGCACACAAATTCACGAATGCAGTCAGACGATTACACATTATTTTGCTATAGTAACGCTATTTCACAAAATAAGAATTAGACGAGGAGACATTCTGATCTTTTCTTTTTCTTTTTTCGTAAATGGCAGTCTCTGTAAATCGACACAGATAGCATCTCGCGAGATCAACAAAGATTGAGCCACAGCATGTAGTATGTTGACAAATTGTTAGCGTGCAGTTCCAGTTTTTTTACTACATATGTATTTTTTTACCGTTCGCCAAAAGCACAAGAAAACATGTACATCTAGAAGGCAGAGCCTCCAGGCAAAGAGAAAATGTGTGATGCTATGAGCTATTGCCATTCATGACGAGCATATAACAAACTGTTTCATTGTAACTTGCTATAGTTCTTTCTTCTTTTGGGTAACATCCTCTAACTACAGTGACAAGATCCCTAAATCGCAGTGACAACATGGTCATCCAGAGGAGGCTGATTCGAATCCTACGATATTCCGGTGCCGGTGTTAGGCTGATGACGATCCACTGCCGCGACAACAGCCGTTACTAAACACATCAGATGAATTCGCAACTGTGAATAATGACTATCATCAGCTGTACAATGGAATGACAACAACGAAAATTTGTGCCGGCCCGGGACTCGAACCCACGATCGCTTGTGATAAGCAGGAAATCCAGGTTCGAGTCCCGGGCTGACACAAATTTTCATTGTCGACATTCCAATCTACAGCTGATGATAGTCATTATTCGCAACTGCGAATTCATGCGATGTGTTTAGTAACGGCTGTTGTCGCGGCACTGCATCGTCACCAGAATGACACTGGCACTGTAATATCGTATTTACCTGGGCATGCGACTTTAAAGCACAACGTCTGATCAGTACGGGGAAGACACATAGTGGATGTGCGAGTACAGATCGTAGACGGATGGTTGACGACATATGAAAGTTTGGGTCTGGCCGTGAGTCGTGCACGGATAGCCAGATGGTAAGGCGATCGCTCGCAATAAGCGGGAAATCCGGGTTCGAATCGCGGGCCGACACAAATTTTCATTGTCGCCATTCCATTCTACAGCTGATGGTAGTCCTTACTGGCAATTGTGAAATCATCTGAATTCGAATCCCGGTGGTTAAATAAACTTACTTAACGGTTCTTGAGCGGTCGTGGGAACAATTCATACCGTAGATACAACACTTAGGCAAAGTGTTACATCGCGAAGCTATTTGTTGCTAATGGTGGTGACCCATCCTTCGGTCGGAAAAAGCATGTCAGACGTTTGTACCTTCAAGAGAGCATGCAGAATGATGTTACCAGTTATCATCTTTGCTTTTTATTCCGTGGTATTCCACTCTGGAGTCACGATAATATGGTCGTTACATCTGACACACCATCCACATATCGGAAGGGAACGACAGTAAATCCTTTCCATTGTACCATGAGAGCAACGTAGGGCTGTCACTTTGTACAACATTCTCTGCCTACCCCCTACTAATAGTCCCAATCACACCCACACCCCACTTCCACCACAACAGGTGTCCCGAGGACTGATCTCTGCTTTGAATTAAATTACAGTATTTCTGTAATATTAAATTTTGTGAAATATTTGTTTAGGAAATAACCCTGTTCGGAATTCGTTCCTGTATTTCACTGTACATCATTTCACTAAAGGTATCTAGTCAAGGAAAGTTTTCTTTATTTTTGTTTGTTTGCATGCTCTATATTCACGGAGAAAAACACGCTAGCGTCTGCACATAATGTAGCGGCAGCGCCGAGGTATTGCTGAACTCTAGTTCAGTACTCAAAAATCTTTGGCTAGATATTAAATTATAAAATGCTTTCAACACGATGGTTTCCTTATTAAACATGAAAATGGTAAAAAATTAATCCCGTGAGGAATTTGACATGTTATTCACTAACTAAGCTGGAAATATCTGATGATGGTCCATAATCGACAGTATTAAATCGCATCTCAGACTGTAATTAATAATCAGTTATAGTTCTATAAGATTCTCTCTAGCTCTCCATAAGTTTATGTTTGTCCATATTGGTAAACCTGGTTCGCAGTCTTCAGTTCATTGGTTGGAAAATGAGAAAATGCAGTCTACGAAGGAGGTTACTTGCAAAGCATTCGTGCAGTTTATTTCAGAATATTGCTCAAGTGTGTGGCGCTAGTGGCAAACAGGACTAACGCGGGGTATTGAACGTGTACAAAGTAGGGTAGCACGAGTGGTCTTAGAGTTGTTTGACTCACTGGAAAATGTCACGAAAGTGTTGAAAAAACCGGAAGCAGAAGATGAGGCCGGGCGGTTGCTAGGCGCTTCATTCCGGAACCACGCTACTGCCACGGTGGCAGGTTCGAATCCTGCCTCAGCATGGATGTGTGTGATGTCCTTGGGTTAGTTAGGTTTACGTAGTTCTAAGTCTAAGGGACTGATGACTTTAGATGTTAAGTTCCATAGTGCTCAGAGCCATTTGAACGATTTGAACAGAAGATGATGATAGACGCAAACTATCGCACGAAGTTTCAAGAACCAGCATTAAGGGAGAAATAGACACAGGCATATATCACAGCCTCCTGCTTATACTTCTCCTAAGGACCAAGAAGACAAGATTACAATTATTGCAGTTTCTTATAATTAGAGTTTGGAAGGAGCAATCTTTATTTACTTTAAAGTGACTTTTAATAGCCAACATCGCTTGCAGTAATTACTCCTCAGGACCGGTTTCAACGATTAAGACTGTCATCTTCTGATCTTCAAAACACTTGTTGTTTTACTTTCTGTTCCACTATGACAATCACACATATCATGTTGACATTATAGTAGATAATATGTAGCACATTCCGCAAGGTTCTGTTCAAAATAAAAACAGGTTTGACAAAAATAACTAGCTCTTTTATTTATGAGAATCCTGTTTCTGTTTGGAACAAACCTATGTGGAATGTGCTACATACTAGCCACTGTAATGTAAACACAACATATATGATAGTCATAATAGGACAGAATGGAAACAAGTGTTTTGAAGACCAGAAGATGACAGTATTAATTGTTGAAACCGGTCACCACAAATAAATAGTGTTGCATATGATGTTCACTATTAGAAGTTTCTTTATTACAATTATTACTTCGCACCTAGGAGCATTCAGGCAGACATTCTTCCAGCGATCCACATGCGAATGGGACAGGAAGATAATCTAATACAATCGGAAGTACACTGCCAGGCACTTGCGACTTGCAGAGTATATAGATGTAGACTGTGGTGTCACCGCCAGACACCACACTTGCTAGGTGGTAGCTTAAATCGGCCGCGGTCCATTTAGTACATGTCGGACCCGCGTGTCGCCACTGTGTGATCGCAGACCGAGCGCCACCGCAAGGCAGGTCTCGAGATACGGAATAGCACTCGCCCCAGTTGTACGACGACTTTGCTAGCGACTACACTGACGAAGCCTTTCTCTCATTTGCCGAGAGACAGTTAGAATAGCCTTCCGCTAAGTCAATGGCTACGACCCAGCAAGGCGCCATTAGCCTTACATAGTTTGATAGTTATCGTATGAAATGTCTCATCAAGAACGATGTATACAACAAGGACGATTAAAAGTTAAGTAGTAAAACAGCTACGTACTTTTCTTGCTACCATTTATTACGTATCCTGTTTCAGACCTCTATCTAGCATAAGTGAGATTACGCGTGCCTTTCGGCTACTTCCGTGGCGTGGCTGTCTTGCTACGCCACAACATAGACCACTTAGTGGAAGCATGCCGGCGTATTCTCCCACTGGATATCGCCAATCATCGCCGATCATACGTATCTAATCTGCCATGTTTTCATTAAGGTTGCTATTTTTTATTTCGTCACAATTACGAAACCTGCTGGTCAGTTCCTCTCGTGTTCGTTCCAATGCTACATTTGCATCGGCGCAGCGTGATTTGCAAAGTTCCGTTCACTTGGTGGTGAATTTCTTCTTACACACGCACGCCTCCTTCTCGGCCGAAAAAAGCTGCAGAAAAGAAACAACTGTACACACCATAATCTCAAGTCGCAATAAAATTGTTTTGGCGGTGGAATTAATGAAATTAAGTGAAATATATGTGTGCGTAATATTTCACTATATTATGATACGCTTGCATACACCAGTCACTACTAAGCCTTACTCTAAACTGCGCACAGTCTGAAAAGTCCACATGCACACCTCATTCATAACCGTTGCCAGTTTATGACAATCCTTCACCGACTGTTTACAAACAGATTGTTTCTTTTAAATTTGCTCGCTCAAATCTTCCTAGTGTCAGTCTCACACAACAAAACGTTCTAGTTCGCAAGTAAGCAACGCGCCACGCGGTATTTACGTATCTTAAACGACACTAAAAGTTCTGAATTTCACCCCATTTATTAACTCGAATTTTCTTCCACACTTTAAGGCTCTTCTCAAACATTTTAGTACCGAAATATCACAATATTAATAATTTTCAATGGAGCATGTATCAATACGTCTGATCACTATGATAACCAAGCCTCGACTCTTCTCTTCTCCCTATATAAAAGAAGTTTCTATTTCCCAAAATATGTGCGAATATGCTAATTTCTGTTTGGCAGGCAAACATCGCAGCCAATCGGAAAGCAGCATCAAGCCCGCTCAAAACCGCACGTACATACAGGTCCAATCAAAATTCGTCACTGAATCAGAACAGTAGATTACCGTAAATACATTTTGAAAACATACAAATATAAAATTAATTCCCTTTGAACAAAACTATTTTTCTGACTTCATGATCTCATTTCCCCAGTACCATAAAATGACGAAATAGTTTATAATAAATTGCCTGGTACGGATCACTAACATGTACGTCATTTTCGAACGTTACTCTCGTGACTTGTTACTTCAATGTATAGTATAAAAATTTTACATGAACAGTATTTCACATTCATACCTCCTTTCACTCGCACAACGAAACACAATAATATTAGTAATTAATAAACAATTAGAAAATTAGACAAAATCGGAAATAAAATTAACAGTATTTTGAATGCGTCTCCAACGGTGTCTAGTTACCTCTATCAGGTCGGATAGAAACTGCACACACTCAAGCCGCCTGACGCCACGACTCTTGCGCGCGACACACTGCACGCCTGTTCACAGATCTCTCGTCTCAATAGGGACGATGGAGCGAAGCGATGCCTCACACTGCAGTGAACACTGTTTGTCCAGCGTCGTAATCTTCGTGCTCGGACGGTGCTTTATGTACACTGGCGAATTGCGTCATCCATTACAGCTCTCAAAAAGATTGCCAATATTTATGATAGAGGTCGAAATGCTGATTTAGCAGGCATACATTTCTTCAGCAACTGTCAATCTTTCCCGAAACTGAGCCACAGAAAGGGAGAATTCCAGAATGTATTTTAACCCTGCAGCAGGGAGTGTGTTGATTCGAAACGTCCTGGCGTAGTAAAACTGTCTGTGCCGGACTGCGAGGCGAACCCAGATTCATTAGCTTTATCGCTATCCAAATACGACTATCCACTACCTCCTCCTCCCCCCCCCCTTTCGCCCTATTCATACCCTCACAGTTTTAGTTCTACTTCCACCAATTCTGGAAAGTAGAGCATTTGTCCGCGGAAGTTACAGGTTCCGGATTTAAGTCCCGGTCTAGCACACAGTTTTAATTTCTAGGAATTTTCAACGGCAGAGGTGCTTGTTTTCCTCTCGATTGTGATCATATTACACAACTGATACGTCTTCACACATGTAAGATATATTTCTCCAATATTTATTGTGAAAGTTTTCTCATTATCTCCTTTTTCTTTCTTTTTCTCGTTATTTGGTTAGCCGCCTCTTTCATTACAGTGGTGCCTACTTGCAAAACCTCAAAGTTCAGAAAAGCAATCTACATAATTCGATAATTATATCTGGAGATAATGTCTGGTGTTGTTGTGGTTCTCAGTCCGAAGTCCGGTGTAATGCAGCTCTCCATGCTGCCCTAGCATGTGTAAGCTTCTTCACCCCAAATAACTACTGCAACCTACACCCTTCTGAATCTATTTGCTGTATTCATCTATGGGTCTCCCTCTACGATTTTTATCTCCCATACTTTCGTTTAGTACTAAATTGGTAATCCCTTGACGTCTCAGAATGTGTCCTGTCAACCTATCCTACTTCTAGTCAAGTTATACCACGCATTTCTTTTCACCCCAGTTCTGTCCCATACTGAAACACCCTGCTTAACCCTCAGGACAGGACAGATAGTATAATTTGTGGAAAGGGGCCAAAATAAGGGGCTGTCAGTTACACTCGAACATGACACTTTATTATTTGATCAAACATTACAAGAGCCCAAAAAAAAGTTTGTTTGTAAACACACAGTCTTAATTTTTGGGACTTAATTTAAAAACCGCTGAAGGTCAATAACTTAAAACGCAAGCATAATCAGAAATTTAAAAAGCAAGCCTTATCTTAAAAAAGTTCTTTAGTTAGGCTGAAGTAAACAGGTTAATAGTCGGCCGGTGTGGCTGAGCGATTCTAGGCGCTTCAGTCTGGAACCGCGCGACCGCTACGGTCGCAGGTTCGAATCCTGCCTCGGGCATGGATGTGTGTGATGTCCTTAGGTTAGTTAGGTTTAAGTAGTTCTAAGTTCTAGGGGACTGATGACCCCAGATGTTAAGTCCCATAGTGCTCAGAGCCATTTGAACCATTTTGAACAGGTTAAATTCAAATCGACTGAAGGCCTAACACTTAAAACTCCATAACATTAATTTTTTTAAATACCATAGGCCTTACCTGTAACAGTTCCTTAATTTAGGGTGAAGGCTTTAGAAACAACTCAAACACAAAATCAGCTGAAGTCCCAAGACTTAAAAAAAATTCAACAACATTAAAAACTTTTAAAAAGCCAAGGTCTTATTTGAAGCAGTTCTTTAAACTAGGCTGAAGGCCTTAAGAGGAAAACAACGCTAATTTAAAAAATTCGGCTATTAGCCATACAAGTATAAACAAGAACAAATTTAAAAAAAAAATAGGGCAGCACACCCAAGGGCACTCAGATTTTCGAGGGTCGGCCTGGAATTCAAGCACTAACGCTCGCTTAGGTGAGACAGGCAGTTCGGCCCAACCATTTTCAATCCGCTGGAAACTCAACCGACAGACAGTCAACAGACCAATGATCACCAAAACGCAAACGATGCTAACAGCGGAGACTGGAACAACAACCAGAACGGATCCCAGAGAACCCATAAGCAGTGGACGACGCAAACACACGTCGTCTAATCAGACGACCGAACAAACGGCCAAGCAATGTCGTTGCCACCCAAACTTTTGTGTCGGCAATCGTCGGGCGAGTGATGGCTATCCGGTCCTTCCTCGCTACTCCACGCCAACAGACCAATTCAGAGCCAGCACGCCGCAACCTTTAAATAACTTGTCAGTTAAACTACATAAACTACACACAGTTTCACGAACACTTGCATGACGAATAGACAATGCTAACAGCAGTGACTGAGCAATAACGAGGACAAATAACGAGTCGGCACACACAGCCAACCCGTAAGCGATCGCCAGCTAAATACACGTCGTCCGACAAGACGACCGACCTACGACGAACCAAAGTTGTCCCCTACTCAAATCGTGTATGACGGCAGTCATCGGCGAGTGAAGGCTATCCGCAGCTCCCTGGATCTGCATGTCCCACTGGTGCTACGACGCGACTGCGCCAACCGACCAACTGCTACACATCAGCACGGAGACAGCACTAAAATAACTGGGCAGTGAACATCACAGGCTACACACAATTTCACAAACACTTGGACGAAGAACGCGACCAATGCTAAAAGCAGTGACTGTGCAATCGCCAGGACGAACTACTAGTCGAGACACACACTGCCAACCCATAAGCGATCGGCGAGCAAATACACGTCGTCCGGTAAGACGACCAACCGTCGATCAACCAAGACCGTCCCCAGTCATGTGTGCCGGCAACGGTCGGGCGAGTCATGAGGCTATCCGAACTTCACTGCCGCTCCAACCCGACCGAACTTCTGCCGCGTCCCAATTGTCCGGCTGCCCGGCTGCCCGGTCCGAACTGCACTGCTCGCGTGTTCCAACTCAAACACTGCCAGGTCAGAATTCCGCTGCTGGCGCGTTCCAACTGACTTAACGACACACGACGACCGGAAAGTAATAGCAGTGCAGCAAAGATAATACAGCAGGGCTTATATCGATAAGCGCTGCTGCTGCCGTTCACGGGCAGGCAAAGCAGCAACTCAGTGACACAAGTAATTGAAACTAACATAACGAGGTGGCAGTACGGCAAAACCAGGATGTTAAATATGAGATGGCACGGACACGAGCCACGCAAGGCTCGCATACCTCCACATTAGTTACGTGATCTACACATCTAATCTTGGCCATTCTTCTGTAGCACCACATTTCAAAAGTTCCTATTCTCTTTTTGTCTAAACTGTTTATCGTCCATATTTCACGTCCATATATCGCTAAACTCCACACAAATACTTTCGGAAAAAGACTTCCTAACACATTAAATTTCTATTCTTCAGAAAAGCTTTTCTTGCCATTGCTAGTCTACATTTTATATTCACCATACTTTGGCCATACTCAGTTATTTTGCTGCCGAAATAGCAAAACTCATGTACTACTTTAAGTAATCTAATTACCTCAACATCACCTGACTTAATTCGACTACACTACTTTAACTTTGTTTGGCTTTTGTTGTTGTTCATATTCAGGAGTAGATTTAATAATGAAGAAGAAAATAGGAATGCGGGTAAGCTGCTATGAACAGTGTAGTGAACGCATTATTGTAGCCGAGACAGATACGAAGCCCACATCCACGACAATAATACAAGTTTAGGTGCCAGCTATCTCCGCAGACGATGAAGAGATTGAAGAAATATATGATCAAGTAAAGGAAAGTAATCAGATAGATAAGGGAGACGAAAATTTAATTTTTTTTTGGGGCTGGAATTCGATAGTAGGAAAAGGAAGAGAAGAAAAATAGTAGGTGAAAAAAAATGGTTCAAATAGATCCAAGCACTATGGGACTTAACATCTGAGGTCATCAGTCCCCTAGGCTTAGAACTACTTAAACCTAACTAACCTAAGGACATCAAACACTTCCATGCCAGAGGCAGGATTCAAACCTGCGACCGTAGCAGCAGCGCGGTTCCGGACTGAAGAGCCTAGAACCACTCGGCCACAGATTCCGGCAATAGTAGGTGAACATGAATTAGGGGAAGGGTATGAGAGAGGAAGTCACCTGCTAGAATGTTGCACATTTGCACAGAGGATAATTTAATCATCGCTAACAAAATGGTTCAAATGGATCTGAGCACTATAGGACTAAACTTCTGAGGTCATCAGTCCCCTAGAACTTAGAACTAATTAAACCTAACTAACCTAAGGACATGACACACATTCATGCCCGAGGCACGATTCGAACCTGCGACCGTAGTGGTCACGCGGTTTCAGACTGAAGCGCCTAGAACCGCACGGCCACACCGGCAGGCTCAGAGTTTCAGACGAAGCTTTAGGCAACCATTAACAAGAACATGGGACAGGAATAGAGTAGAAGAAGGATGGGTAGCTTTGAGAGATAGAGCCGGCCTCGGTGGCCGAGCGGTTCTAGGTGCTTCAGTACGGAACTGCGCTGCTGCTACTGTCGCAGGTTCGAATCCTGCCTCGGGCATGGGTGTGTGTGATGTCCTTAGGTTAGTTAGGTTTAAGTAGTTCTAAGTCTAGGGGACTGATGACCTCAGATGTTAAGTTCCATAGTGCTTAGAGCCATTTGAACCTTTTTTTTCCTTTTTGAGATATAGAGAAGGCAGCAAAGGGTGAATTAGATAAAAATACAAGGTCTAACAGTACAAAGGTCAAAAAAAAGAAGTGTTTGATAGGGATTGCAAAGTGGTTAATTAGGAATGGATAGAGGACAAATGTAAGGATTTAGAAGCCTAGGGGAAAGATAGATATGACCGACTGGAAAATTAAAGAGACGTTTGGAGAAAAAAGAAACAGCTTTATAAGTGTAAAGATCTCAGATGGAAAACCAGTCCTAATCAAAGAAGGGAAAGCTGGAAGGTGGAAGGCGTATATAGAGAGTCCATAGAAGGGAGATATACCTGAGGGTATTATTACAGAAGTGGAACAGGACGGAGACGAAGATGATAGGGGCGTGACTCTGCGAGAAAAATTGACAGAGCACTGACGGGGTGAGTCGAAACAAGACCACGGGAATAGAAGACATTCCGTCAGAATTACTGATAGCCTAGGGAGAGCCAGCCATGACAAAACTATTCCATCTAGTGTGCAAGATGTATGGGACAGGCAAAATACCCTTCCGAAGAAATCAGGAGCTGACAGATGTGAATGTTATCGAATTATTAGTTTAATGAGCCATGGTAAGGCTCAAAACATATTCTGTCGTATAACTAATCGGAGAAAATTAATGAAAGTACGGGAGCATGTTGCCAAAGGTCTCAGAGTCGTGCGCAGAAAACTGGACATCACATGGCGTGAGGTCGGCCACACTACAACGCCAAATGGCGCCAGTCCCGCAACATCAGGCGGCTGATGGAATGAGAAAAGACAGTATGTGTCAATCAGCGATCAGTTAGGTTGCACAGTGGTGGTGTGCTTCATTACAACATGGCCTAGAAACAATATTTAGATGGCTTCACGAGAGGAAGAACCATGAACCATCGGGAACATAACGATTTTTATGCGAGCAGACGTAGCTTAATATATATATATATATATATATATATATATATATATATATATATATATATATATATATATATAGGGTGTTGCAAAAAGGTACGGCCAAACTTTCAGGAAACATTCCTCACACACAAATAAAGAAAAGATATTGAGTGGACATGTGTCCGGAAACGCTTAATTTCCATGTTAGAGCTCATTTATGTTTCATCAATATGTACTGTACCTTCACGATTCACCGCCAGTTGGCCCAATTGAAGGAAGGTAGTGTTGACTTTGGTGCTTGACATGTGACTCATTGCTCTACAGTACTAGCATCAACAGGTTAGTGTTCATCACGAACGTGGTTTTGCAGTCAGTGCAATGTTTACAAATGCGGAGTTGGCAGATGCCCATTTAATGTGTTGATTAGCACGGGGCAATAGCCGTGGCGCGGTACGTTTGTTTTGAGGCAGATTTCCAGAACGAAGGTGTCCCGACAGGAAGACGTTCGAAGCAATTGATCGGCGTCTTAGTGAGCACGGAACATTCCAGCCTATGACTCGCGACTGGGGAAGACCTAGAACGACGAGGACATCTGCAATGGAAGAGGCAATTGTTCGTGCAGTTGACGATAACCCTAATGTCAGCGTCAGAGAAGTTGCTGCTGTACAAGGTAACGTTGACCACGTCACTGTATGGAGAGTGCTACGGGAGAACCAGCTGTTTCTGTACCATGTACAGCGTGTGCAGGCACTATCAGCGGCTGATTGGCCTCCACGGGTACACTTCTGCGAATGGTTCATCCAACAATGTGTCAATCCTCATTTCAGTGCAAATGTTCTCTTTACGGATGAGGCTTCATTCCAACGTGATAAAATTGTAAATTTTCACAATCAACATGTGTGGGCTGACGAGAATCCGCACGCAATTGTACAATCACGTCATCAACACAGATTTTCTGTGAACGTTTGGGCAGGCATTGTTCGTGATGTCTTGATTGGGACCCATGTTCTTCCACCTACACTCAATGCAGCAAGCTATCATGATTTCATACGGGATACTCTACCTGTGCTGCTAGAACATGTGCCTTTACAAGTACGACACAATATGTGGTTCATGCACGATGGAGCAACAGATTCGGTGACCGATGGATTGGTAGAGGCGGACCAATTCCATGGCTTCCACGCTCTCCTGACCTCAACCCTCTTGACTTTCATTTATGGGGGCATTTGAAAGCTCTTGTCTACGCAACCCCGGTACCAAATGTAGAGACTCTTCGTGCTCGTATTGTGGACGGCTGTTATACAATACGCCATTCTCCAGGGCTGCATCAGCGCATCAGGGATTCCATGCGACGGAAGGTGGATGCATGTATCCTCGCTAACGGAGGACGTTTTGAACATTTCCTGTAACAAAGTGTTTGAAGTCATGCTGGTACGTTCTGTTGCTGTTTGTTGCCATTCCATGATTACTGTGATTTGAAGAGAAGTAATAAAATAAGCTCTAACATGGAAAGTAAGCGTTTCCGGACACATGTCCACATAACATATTTTCTTTCTTTGTGTGTGAGGAATGTTTCCTGAAAGTTTGGCCGTACCTTTTTGTAACACCCTGTATAATGGTAAGACAGACATTTCGGTACCAGATTTTAAATTGCAACACATTTCCAGAGGCTCATGCGGACTCTGACCACAATTTATTTGTTGTGAACTCTGGATTAAAATCGGAAAAATTGCAATAAGGTAAAAAATTAAGAAGATGAGACCTGGATAAGTTGAAAGAAACAGAGGTTGTTCAGAGTTTCAGACGAAGCTTTAGGTAACCGTTAACAAGAACAGGGGACATGAATACAGTAGAAGAAGAACGGGTAGCTTTTAGAGATAGAGAAGACAGCAAAGGATGAATCAGGTAAAAATACAAGATCTAATAGTATAAAGGTCTAAAAAAAAGTGTTTGGCAGGTTGTGAAGAGTGGCTAATTAGGAATGGATAGAGGACAAATGTGAGGGTTTAGAAGCCTGTATCACTAGGGGGAAGATAGATACCACCTACAGGAAAATTAAAGAGACCTTTGCAGAAAAGAGAAGCAGCTTTATAAGTTTCAAGAGCTCAGATGGAAAACCAGTCCTAATCAAAGAAGGGAAAGCTGAAAGGTGGAAATAGTATATAGATAGATATACTTGAGGGTATTATTACAGAAGTGGAGGAGTACGCAGACGAAGATGATAAAGACGTGACTCTGCGAGAAAAACTGACAGAACACTGAACGGGGTGAGTCGAAACAAGACCACGGGAATAGAAGACATTCCGTCAGAATTACTGATAGCCTAGGGAGAGCCAGCCACGACAAAACTCTTCCATCTGGTGTGCAAGATGTACGGGACAGGCAAAATACCCTTCCGAAGAAATCAGGAGCTGACAGATGTGAATGTTATCGAATTATTAGTTTAATGAGCCATGGTAAGGCTCAAAACATATTCTGTAGTATAACTAATCGGAGAAAATTAATGAAAGTACGGGAGCATGTTGCCAAAGATCTCAGAGTCGTGTGCAGAAAACTGGACATCACATGGCGTGAGGTCGGCCACACTACAACGCCAAATGGCGCCAGTCCCGCAACATCAGGCGGCTGATGGAATGAGAAAAGACAGTATGTGTCAATCAGCGATCAGTTAGGTTGCACTGTGGTGGTGTGCTTCATTACAACATGACCTAGAAACAATATTTAGATGGCTTTACGCGAGGAAGAGCAATCGGGAACATAAAAGACTTTTATGCGAGCAGACGCAGCTTAATCTATATATAGGCTAGTTCAAAAATCATTAAATTGTAGTAACAGCATCTATGTAAAAATGATTTTTAATTAATCGTCGTGAAACTGCAAGAAGGATGAAGTGTGGCGATGTACTCCAGAGGTTCAGTATTGCTCACGGTACTGCTCACGGTATTGTTTCATGTCCATGGCTAACGTTCCCAACCACCGACAACTACGTTGTCCAACAGACAAGAAGAGACTCATATCAGACAGCAAGTGCAATTGCAAACGGATTTAACTGGACTGCATGGCACGCATTCTCACGCTCCACAGTGGCACGGTGACTGCATGGGGGTGGCCTCTCTGTGTGACGACAGTAGGTCGGCGTCACCGTTTCCGACGGGGCCCAGAGCGTAGGGACTGGACCAGCGAGGAGTCGTCTCGAGTAATCTGCTCGGATGTCAGTACGTTCAGTCTGAGTAGTGTTTCTGGACATACCTTCACATGGTGAGAGGCGGGAAAACGTAATGCACCAAGAGCATTGTCGAACATGATGGTTTTGGCGTTCCAGGTGTTATAATGTGGGGAGGCTTTACGTTGCATGGGCGTGCTGACCTCCACGTCTTTAAACACAGTACGCTCACCGGTCAATTTTATTGTGACACACTACTCCTTTCCCTTCACCTTCTCTTCAAAGTTGCATTAGACTATGAATTCGTTTTCATGGATGACAGTGCATAGCCACATCGAACAACGCAGGTGGAGGAGGCTCTTGAAACGAGAGGATATTCGACGAATGAACTGTAGTGCCCCTCCCCCGACTTAAATTCCGTCAGGCATGTGTGGGATGCAATGGAGAGACATATTGCAGCATGTGCGCATACACCAACGTCCATCTAGCGATTATCAATATCGTTGGTGGAGGAATTCAACGCCCCGCCACAGGGACTCCTTATCAACCCTGTTGTCAACATGGGAGCATGTTGCAGAGCATTCATTGCTGTCCATCGTCATCATACACCACATTAAGAATGTCGCACCTTTTTTAGCGTCCATGGGACCATCATAAATCGCAGTGAATTCAGTGTAATTATTGCATTTGAATAAAAGTTTCACTTCTGTTGCTCTCATTGCATGTGTCTTTTAATTACCTTCTGTACTATACTGTAGCAGTTCTTCCTATGTGTGGTACAAATTTCATCCAGCTATGTTAGGTCGGTATCACCACTCCCTCTGCAGGCCACAGGTGGCCCATCGGGCGTGTGGTCAGCCCACCGCTCTCCCAGCCGTTATTGTAGTATTCTTGACCAAAGCCACTACAATTCGGTTGAGTAGCTCCTCAATTGGCATCACGATGCTGAGTGCACTCCGAAAAATGGCAACAGCACATGGCGTCCTGGATGTTGACCCATCCAAGTGCCGGCCACGCCAAACGGCGCTTAACTTCGGTGATCTCACGGAATCGGCGTAGCCACTGCGGCAAGACCGTTGCCTAGGTCGGCATTACAGTATCATATATCTTTGACAAAGAAAGATAATCAAATATTCGTCAAATTTCTTTGACAAAGGTATTGACGTGGCGCTGAAAAGGGGTATTACACTGTCGTCATATTTTTCGTCAAACTTCTAGATGGCGGATAACAATTTGTTATTATTCGCTGCAGCTGCTAGTAACACAATTGCATTGTGTGTGTGTATTTGGAAGAAAAGCGGCGGAAAAAAGGAAATATACTTGGATGAAGCGCCAGCCGCGGTGGCCGAGCGGTTCTAGGCGCTTCAGTCCGGAACCGCGCGACTGCTACGGTCGCAGGTTCGTATCCTGCCTTGGGCAAGGTTGTGTGTGATGTACTTAGGTTGGTTAGGTTTAAGTTCTAGGGGACTGATGACTTCAGATGTTTAAGTCCTATAGCGCTCAGAACCATTTTTGGATGAAGCCATAGGTATTACGTTGAGATAACAGAAGCATTCAGCAAAATTTGATACGAGACCTGCAAGTGGAGGACGTCAAATCTTATATATAAATTACTTACAAATGGGTGAGAGTGTATTTCAGTTTTTGCTCAGTAAAGTAGCTTCTCATATTACAAAACAGGATACACTCTTGGGAAACGTTATACCTGCAGAAGACAGGCAAACTGTAACACTGGGATCTTGATACAGGAGAGAGGTACTCTAGTTTACAACACAGCACTCGAATATCACATTGCACATTAACCAAAATAATTCCAGAAACGTGTGAAGCGATTTAAAGTACTGAATGGGGATTATGTAAAGATAAATAAATGTTTACTAACCAATATGGGCAATAAGAACTATTTTTATTTTTGAATATTTTAATTAATGGGATTAGTATTCCAAGAACTACAAAATTAATAAAAAGTACGAAGCGCTTTTTAACTTGTGGCTCCTCCTAGAGTTCAATAATAGACAAAGTAGAATTGAAACCAAAGAAAGAACTTTTTATTTTAGATTGTGACCACATCCTCTATTCCTGCTTGCTGAAAAGCTGACTGGATGTTTCCACATGTAGAGTTGGAGGGCTGTAGCTGTGATTGTGGGCATATGTCGAATGCAGCATATTCCATCCTCCCATCAGCACACAATTAATAGCACGCACTGTGCCCCTTGCTCACCCCTCCACCCTAGTCGAAGCAATATAGTGAACAGAAGGCGACCGACTTTTATGATAAAATCTAAGCGAGGCCCTAGATTTGATCATATTTATTTGACGACAGGCGAGATTTGACGAAGTTCCCATTACACCATCCAATTTCTTTGACATACATACTTGACATATCAGGTTTGACAAAGAAATAGGATAGCGTAATACCGCCTTACCTGTCAGTGACACATCATAAGAAAATTACTTTCGTCCTGAAGGTTTGCACACCAGTGTCTAAACCATAGAATTTAATGACTCAAGGTAAATTTTTGAAAGTGTAATTCCGCTGTCACTGTTACAAGAATGAACAAAATCAACTTGAAGTTTTTCACATTCTTTATAGTCCTTTTAAAACAGTTTTCACAGGCGTCTATTGTCTCACTCGTCACTCGTTCTGAACATGTCGTGTAGGCGACAGCATGAAACGTAATGAATTAGCGCCGGGGCAAGATGAGTTAACGCGGCGGAATGAAGGCAAGCGGGCTTCCTTTATGGCTAGATTGGTGTATTCAAGGTCGGCGCGGCCCGTTATTACGGCGGAGCCAACTGTAACAGCGGCCAATAGCGACGGCAGGTGCGGCCGTAATTCACCGGCCGCGCCGTAGTTTATTGGTCATTGTTCACGCGCATTAGTCGCTATCGCCTGCGCTGCCCGTCCCGGCGGCTTGTCGTCGCGCCCATCAACCGCCAAATTACCAGCAAATTAATGACGTTCAGAACGCGCCGCACCCGCTCCCGAACCTCATCGCTCCCGAACTAACACTGCCAACACCAGCTGTAGTGTGCCATTCGTGAAGTACAGGAAAAGGTAAGTAGCACCGTATTTTGGAATAGTGCTACAGTTGCGGTTAAAAAAACACAGTAATTTAATAGAACCTTTGAAAAGTGATATTACAGAAGACTCAAAAAAAAAAAAAAAAAAAATGGCTCTGAGCACTATGGGACTTAACATCTGAGGTCATGAGTCCCCTAGAACTTAGAACTACTTAAACCTAACGACATCACACACATCCATGTCCGAGGCAGGATTCGAACCTGCGACCGTAGCGGTCGCGCGGTTCCAGACTGTAGCGCCTAGAACCGCTCGGCCACTGCGGCCGGCTACCGAAGACTGCTGAAGGTCAACAGGATAGATCAGATAAGAAATAAAAACACTGAACTGAGGTGGAGAGAGAAGCAATTTACAACATAACTTGGCTAAATGATAAGATGCGTTACTTGGACGCATTCTGAGGCACCAAGAAATTATAAATTTTAAAATGGAGAGGCGGAAATTATAGGGGGAGACGGTGTTCATTTTTCAATCAGAAACCATTGAATTTGTGATCAATGATTTTGAAGCAAATTGTAATGGTTATAAGAGCAGGTATTTCTACTGGTGAATGAGGAAGGTCTACTGAACAACTTTACATCAGTATTTACGTCATTTGCAGATCAATAATGGTTCAAATGGCTCTGAGCACTATGGGACTTATCTTCTGATGTCATCAGTCGCCTAGAACTTAGAACCACTTAAACCTAACTAACCTAAGGACATCACAGACATCCATGCCCGAGGCAGGATTCGAACCTGCGACCGTAACGGTCCGCGGTTCCAGACTGTAGCGCCTAGAACCGCTCGGACATTTCGCCCGGCGCAGATCAATAATTATAGCTATTAGGAAAGTGTATTATGAGGTTTGTTAACACCGTCTAGTACATGTGGCAAGAGAAAGCCATTACGGCTTGCTTTCCGCTGGGCAGCAGGTAAGGTATTGAAATGAGAACGCCTGGGCGCTAAAAGGTTAATCTATGCACATAGTGGTGTAGTTACCGCTGCACAGGAAACATCAGGTCATAAAATTTTTGATGTGTTTGTGAGAAAACTGTTCGACACAGAGAAAAACAGTCACCACACTGTGTGTACATATTAAGGGTACCACATATAAATGTCTGCCCTTATACCCATTACACCCCGCATAACTGAACTCGTTTGGTACTTAGCTGTTAGCTGTAGACAGCAAAATTAGCCGTCTACATTTCTCCCTGTACTCGGCTTGGCATCGTCCCTTCGTTGAGCGTGAATTTCTCGATGCAAATACAACTTCCTTTACACTAGACTGAGTCTGTGTTGTCAACGATGCTGCTACTGTACCGTAAGTGTGAAGTGCAATGTCAAACGCAGTTTCCTCCTAAGCAATAACAGAATAGCAGTTGCAGGGATTTACTGTTATCGCTTGACTTCACTGCAAGAGAGACTGCGGCGTTATGTGGGGTTCTCCTATCCTCCCGTCTCTTTCCTTATTCAGTGCTTTCCACATGTTGCTCTTCACGCCGAATCTGCGGAGAAACTCCTCATTGCTTCCAGAATGAGATTTTCACTCTGCAGCGGAGTGTGCGCTGATATGAAACTTCCTGGAAGATTAAAACTGTGTGCCGGACCGAGACTCGAACTCGGGACCTTTACCTTTCCCGGGCATGTGCTCTACCTGTCCTTATAACCTTTCCTCCAGGAGTGCTAGTTCTGCACGGTTCGCAGGAGAGCTTCTGTGAAGTTTGGAAGGTAGGAGACGAGGTACTGGCGGAAGTAAAGCTGTGAGGAGGGGGCGTGTGTCGTGCTCGGGTAGCTCAGTTGGTAGAGCACTTGCCTGTGAAAGGCAAAGGTCTCGGTCCGGCACACAGTTTTAATCCTCATAGCTTATCTGTTCACCTAATTTTTAGAACACTTCTAAGGCGCTACATCTCAAACACTTCGGGTCTCTTCTTCTTCGGTCGTCTCACAATCCATCATTTATTGCTGTACAATGTTATGTTCCAAACGGACATTCTCAGAAATTACTTCCTCAAATTAGGCGCAGTGTTTGATAGGAGTAGATGTCCTTTGACCAAGAATACTCTGTTTGCCTGTGCTTGTCGGCTTTTTAGGTCTTTACCTCATCAGTCGTGTGTTACTTCGCTTCCAAGGTAGCAATTCCTTCACTTTATTTAGTTCGTGTTCACTAATTTTGGTATTACGTTTATCGGTAATTTCATTTCAACTAGCCCTCATTAACCTCAAACCATATTCTGTACTCATTGCACTGTTCATTCTATTCAACACATTCTGTAATTATTTTTCATTCTCACGGAGGGCAGCAATGTTATCACGGAATCTTATTATGCATATCCTTGTACCCCGAGGTTCTATCCCACTCTTGAACCTTTATTTTATTTCAGTTATCCCTTCTTCGATATGTAGATTGAATAGCAGGGGAGAAATCCTGCATCCCTTCTTAAATCTTTTTAATTGGGACCCTTCGTTCTTACTCTCCCTTTCCTATTGTTTCCAACCGGTTTTTGTAATATTATATTGTCCATTTTTTCCCCGGAGCTTACACTTTTTTTTCTGAGAATTTCGAACATTGTGCACTATTTTACATTGTCTAACGCCTTTTCTAGGTCGAAGAGTCCTATGAACATGTCTTGACTTTTCTTAAGTCATTTTTCCATCATCATAAGCTACTTCAGAACTGACTCTCTGATGTCTTTATCTTTCCGAAAGCCAAACTGATTGTCGTTTACCAGTAAAATTTTCGTGATACAAGTTTCTTTCTCCACCAGGATTCGAGCCAGTTACATCCAAATCAGAGAGTATTGAAGTCGAATGTATAAGTACTTAATGATAAATAATATTTTGCAAAACTGAAATTATTTTCTTAAATTTACTACTAAAATCAACGTATAATTAATTGTCTACGTTTATCAAGATTATTGTTACACTGTAGCAAAATAATGCATCTAAATGAGTTTTTATTTCACCGAACTAAAGACTTCAAGGAGAAGAGTGAGAATTCGTAGTGGGAATTACTGAAGCATAACAACTGTGCATGACTGAAGATGAACGGCTGTGGTTAGATGGTATGCACTTTACGAAAAGAAACTATTTAATCGTATGTATATTTGTAACAGAGAAATTTCAAAGGAAAAGTAAATTTAAAACGTTGTTAATGAGAATTTAGTTTTATACTGTAAGGCCCGCATCGAGGGCAAAAGGGACGAAACGTTAATAACGTTTGAAATGAAACCAACGACTATCTTCTTAAAATAAATATTGCACCATTCATACCACACACTTTAATTAATTTAGAAGCAATGGAGAATACAATGCAGGATCTGAATTCTGTTCCTTTACATGTTAGCGTATTGCCTTAATAAATACGGCGCTTTAATCGTTAACACATGTGATGACACGTTCTATGGAATATGAGGAAGAAATTCACAATCAGCAAACCGCAAGGTTATGAAAACAAAAGACTCGTAAACAAATGCACTTTCTAAAATCAACGTCCTCTCTACAGAATGAGACTCGCGGAAATTCTTGCACTGAAAACTCTCGACACTAAAAATGTATAGTGAACTGCTACTTGACAATTCCAAATCGCAGTATGGCAAAAAATTTTTAATGTAGCAGTACTTTCTATATAATGTACACTCGCTATAGTGAAGTTGGAACACGAGATAGAACAATTCAATTAGTCACCCCAAGGAAGAGCTTCCGATCCCTAGACACCCTGTAGGTTTCATATCTTATGGAATATCATAATCATAATATTCATATAGATCATAATCATAATATTCTCGATCTTCACTTACTTAAATACGGTCTTGAACAGTATTCTTTCTGACTACCGTCACCTAATTACAAGGGAAGAATTACGTGGCCACAACTGCAAAATTAAAAGAGCCTGTACCTTACGTGAGTACTTTATGCATATCGCGAAAAGTGTTAAATTCATTGCATATCATAACTGGGATTTCCATTAAAAGCTGCTGTAAATATTTTGACTTTGTGAAAAATACCTACAGCGTTATCTAATACTCGTCCATAATTTTACCCTTGCAACAGCAATCCATGTTCAGTTAATATTTTTATTATGCATGAAATTTATGGTATGAAGCTATGTAAGCTGCGTATTACGAGTGCACCAAACACACAAATTTCAGTGCGAAATCAGTGGTAGTCAATCAGGTCCCGACCGCCCTCTAGTGGGCGTTCCAGCTTTCATGCTGGATGGCAGACGCTACAGATTTTAGAAACATCTTCAGCCTGTTTCATAAAATTTTGACGTATAGTGCTTGGTAAGTAATTATTATTACATGGTTTAACTTACTGTAACTCTGCTTTATAAGTTTTGTGAAGTAAAGTTACTTCCAAACTTAATAAATCACCACTACTGTGGAAACAGTGGACGGTTAGAAAATTTTACTACTAACAGAGATCCAAAAGTGGGAGGCAGGTAGAGAAGGTTGACTGCCCCTCGTGTAAATGAAGGAATATATTCTCTAACTTTGCAGGGCCTTTTATGGCAAAAACTTCTCATTTTAATGAGTAAAAGAAACGCATTGGAACGGGAACAGAAGTAGAGGGTGGCGAGGGGAACGGGAAATTTTGAACGTTACAGTTGGCAGCACTGTAGCACCGGCAGTTGTTCGAAACTTTGCACAATTGATGTGAACGCATTGCCATTTAGTAATCATGGAGAATTGGACTGGTACGGAACGTGCAGTAGCTGTGAGAGCGTTTTACAAAAATGGTGATAGTGCGACTGCCGCGCAGAGAACATTTCGACAGCATTACCAGCTTGGACGTCATGGACGTGTCCCATCTGCGCATGTGATTACAACGTGGGTGCGTAATTATGAAGAAACAGGATCTGCCTTGAAAAAGAAACCTCCAGGTGGCATTCCAACGGTACGTATCCCAGAGAACATTGCAGCTGCTAGAGCTGCAATCGAGAGAAGTCCTCGCCGCTCCGTTCGACAGCTTGCATCTTCGCTAGGGATTAAGCGACGAAGCTTACAAAGAATACTGCACGAATTAGACTTCCATCCCTATAAGTTGCAGATTGTGCAACACTTACATGAACGAGACCCAGCGTCACGTATGGAGTTTAGTAGCCAGATATTGACTAAAATCAACGAGGACGCGAATTTCCTTGGTAACTTATGGATATCAGACGAAGCCCATTTCCAACTGAACGGATTCGTGAACAAACAGAATTTTCGTTATTGGGCACAGGACAATCCTTGTGAGTTTCACCAGCGACCACTACATAGCGTTAAGGTCACAATATTGTGTGCTGTATCATGTCATGGTGTTATCGGCCCTTATTTTTTTGATTGTGAGGAGGTAGTGCAGTGACAGTAACATCCGCTCGATATGTTGAAATGCTTCAAACATTCTTTATACCGAGACTGTACGAGCTTAATCTTAACGTCGAGAACACGTGGTTTCAGCAGGACGGAGCCACGTCACACACTGCTCGACAATCCATGGCAGCAGTTCGTCAATTGTTTGGAAGACGCATTATTTCACGTAACGGTGACATTGCATGGCCTGCAAGATCCCCTGATCTTAGTGTGTGCGACTTCTTCCTGTGGGGATATCTTAAAGGCAAGGTGTACCGTACAAGTCCTGCAACAATCCATGAACTGAAGGAGAACATTGAAAACGAAATCACTGCCATTCCCCAAGATTTGCTACACCGCGCATTCCAGAGTTTTCATAACAGGCTGTTAGAGTGTGAACGCCGAATGGTAGCACATCTTTCCGATATCATCTTTAAAAAGTAAAGCGACAGTTTTGGACATTTTGATTGTAAAGACATACTGAATAATGACATACTGAATAATTCACTTTCGTTAATAAATTACTAGTTTTATGAATTTATTCATGGAAATGACGTTATTTCGAAATTTCTCGTTTCCCTGCGCCACGCTGTATTTATATTATGACGCTGAAGTTTGTTTGCAACTCTAGTGAAATGGACGTCAGCATAGAATCAGACTATAATCAGACGTTAGGTAAAAGTACTGCAAATTATAAAATGATTTCCAGCCTGGTTACACTTTTTAGCAGGTTCAATTTATTTACAAATTTTATTAACGCAATGGACAATAATAAAACACTATTGGTCAGATTCTATTAAACTTTAGATCTAGGTTGCAAGTACAAACAAAATTTAAACCGAATAAGAAAGCAACCGTTTAACCAAAGCAGCACAGGGGTCCACTTGACATATGTGCAAGAGAAAGCTCCTTCCCGTGTTCACAATTCCCGTCTTTTACTGTAAGGACGTTTGCTTGCTTGCATGGCATCTCAGAAAGGTCAAATGTGTTCTGGCAACGAAATAAGGCAACTTCTCTGCAAGTCAAGTAACTACCGGTCTCCACAACTCGAGGCAGATTTACGCAGAAAACATGAAGATAGCGTCGCTCTTCACGGGCAAGGGCAGTGCAGCACGCACAGAGTGTGAGTTCTGAAATTTAACACACCTTGTCAGACAGCTTCGAATAACAGAAAAAAATTATTTTATATCCATTAATAAGAAAAGAGCAGAAAGTATGTAAAAATTGTGTTACGGTTTTATCGCGTAGTGTTATCTTGAAGGGCTAACAACTTTCTCAAAAATCGGCCGCAATCAAGAAACACCTTTACTGAATTTATTTGTGCTAATATGATTTGACGTGAATGTTTGATATCCTTAATTAAATATATATAGGAAGTAAATGATAAATACGTTCATGGCTTTTTATTCTCTACGCAGATCGAAATACGGTACGAACCATGGTCGAATATACCATGTTCCGAATTGTAATCTCTGACGACATGACATGCGGGAAACAATTCAGCTGTCGAACAAATTGCATTGCAGTCTCTTTGAATACGGTAGGAGAACGTTTACAGTCGCTGTATTGATTTACTGGCTGTTAGAGTTAATTCCCACAACGATGTTTTCGTCGGTCATAAATTGTACTTTCCGTCAACGGTAAAGGGATTTTTCGCTGTTGTTCATGTGACATGAGTGTTAAAAAATTCAGCAGCGGTTTCAAGTTTGCAGCAACATTTGTGCTACTGTTTAGTTCGTTAAATTTTATTAGCAGCATTTAACTCTCTGACAAGAGATTAGATCTGCACCTACATCTACATGGTTATTATGCAATTCACAATTAAGTGCCTAGCAGACAGTTATCGAACCACCTTCAAGCCGCTTCTCTACCTTTCCACACACGAACAGCGTTCTGAAGAAATTAACGCTCACCTCTTACCATGGTCAAAAGGCGATATATCAGTTATGTTCTTCAGTTAGGGAACTTCAGATACTGAATGAATAACCGGAGTTTACGTTCCGTCGTCGACTAGATCATCGGAGACGGAACACAACTCGGATGAGGAAATGAAATCGGCCCCTTCCTTTGGGTTGGGGCCGGGCTCTGTGGCCGAGAGGTTCTAAGCGCCTCAGTCCGGATCCGCGCTGCTGCTATGGTCGCAGGTGCGTATCCTGCCTCGGGCATGGATGTGTATGATGTCCTTAGTTTAGTTAGGTTTAAGTAGTTCTAAGTCTAGGGCACTGATGACCTCAGATGTTAACTCCCACAGTGCTTAGAGCCATTTGAACCATTTTTTGGGTTGGAACCACCACGGCATTACCCTTAAGTGGTTTAGAGTATCCACGGAAAAACTAAATTTGAATGACCGCTCCGATTGCGAGTAGCGTCTCTCAACAGCTGCGTCGCCTCGCTCGCACACTCAACTGGTGTTTATCGGTCGGAAAGGCGACAGAAACGCGATGCAGCGTGTCATCTGTACCAAGGGCAGCTACGTTAACTGATAGAGAACATCTTATGACCAAGCGAGGATTAGTCGTAGAAGTTTAGATTCGTAGTCTGAGAAACGGGCGCACACAAAGCGAGACTATAATGGATAGAAAGGCGAAATAAAAGCTACTAGTATCGCTAGAGATCTATAAAACACGGACAAGAAACAGATCGTTGAAGTAAAAATTTGAGGAAAGCAGCCAAGCGAAATGCACTGGTGGAAAATGAAAAAAGAACACCTTGACGCAAGTGACTTAGGCATGGCATGCTTGCAGGGGACACTACGAGACGGCAGTCAATGCGATGATAAAACGCGCAGCGCTGCAGACAAACCAGGAACTCCGTTAATAGTCGTGGAATGTTGCAGTCTTCGTAGCAGGTGTTCACATCCGGAGCCACTAGCAGCTAGTTTGCCGTGGGGTGCGGAGCTCCGTCTGTGTCTGTAACGTTGTTAATAAGCCGCGACAACGTGGATGTGAACCATTTGTGCAACTGACGTAATCTGAGCGAGGGCGTATAGTGGTTCTGCTGGTGGCTGGGCAATCATACCGCAGAACCCCGCTACACGTGGGACGAAAACTCTCCACAGTGCATCAGTGTTGTCACCAGTGGTCGACAGAAAGCGCAGATGCGAGTCAGGCTGGATCTGGACAGCAGCGGATCACAGAGGCACATAGAGATCGTCGCGTCTTACGAAGTGTCGTATCTTACCCCAACGGGAATTCACAACAAATTAGTGACACTGTTGCCCCAGGGATGTCGGCGAGGACGAGTCTTACAACCACCTGCGTGAGGCGTGGCTACGATCCTCCGTACCGTCTTCCGCACACGCTCCAAGATCGCGCAGCCCGCCTCCAGTGGTCTCGTGATAAGCGGTTATGGAAGGACGAATGGAGACTTGTTGTCTTCAGTGATGAGAATCGCTTCTGCCGCGGTACCAATGACAGTCGTGTGGGTGTGTGGCATCGTGCACGTAAGCGAGAACATCTGGAGTATTTACGACAGACGCACATAGGGTCAACACCTGGCATCACGCTGTGGGAAACCATATCTTACAATGGCCGTTCTCCTCTAGTGATCGTAGAGGGAACATTGAACAGTGCATTATACATCCAAAACATCTTTCAACCCGCCGTGTTACCGTTCGTGCACCAACAAAGTGGTATGGTTTTTCAACATGACAATGCATGTCCACAGGTAGCACGTGCCACCAAACGTGCCCTCCAAGGTGTACGTCAACTACCCTGGTCAGCGTGATCCCCATATCTGTTCTCCATTGAGCATGTATGGTACTGGGTATAACGTCATGACCTGCAAGACCGGGAGGAAATCTGCCCCAATTCTGGCACAAGGAGGAAATTGCAGGCCATTCCGAAAGACTACATTCGTCAACTCTACGATCGTATCCAAGGGAGAAATGCAACCTGCATCGCGGCACGGGGAGGGTATACAGGGTACTAGCACTCACATTTCGTACGCCTTGTCGACTGTCCTCGAATGTTTATGGCTCTTGCGGCGTTGTTGTGTACGTCCCCAAGAGTGTGCCTATAAAATTTCCCCCTGTTGGCTCTAGAATTTCATGGTGTTCCTTTTTCATTTTACAGTAGTTTAATTGCCTGCCCACATGACGAACACCGCGCAGTATTTTGATACGGAGCTGATAGTCCACCTGGGACAGAAACCTTTTAATTTCTGCTTTATTCTGCTCTCCAGAAAAAAAAGAACATACTAAAGACTAAGAAGCATGGAAATGAGGATACCTCACTGCAAATAATGGTTGAATACATCTTATAGTTCCTAGACTACGCTTTGCTTCGTTTGACAAGTCATATTCTTTAGAGAAGAAACCGTAACAATAGTCGATTGTATCGCGAACAAAAGAAGACTAACATCAAGTACAATATCTCTTTATTTCCTATTACAACATGGTAGTGAAACACACAAGTAATATTAAAATAAATAAAGCTACTGACAATGAGTAGCCCTTTAGTTAGAATGAAGTGCTAAGAATCTCCGGGTCGTTCATGAAAAAGAATAGCGAAGTGGAATGTCCGCAGCTTATTTCAAAGTGTAAATGCAACCAGAAAGATGGAAAAACTCAAATTTGTCAGCCTTGGAATCAGTGAGATGAGCTGGCCTAATTCGTAAAAATGTAACGTTCATAGTCTTCTTCTTCTTCTTCTTCTTCTATTCTTCT
The DNA here is from genome assembly GCF_021461385.2 of Schistocerca piceifrons. Taxonomy (NCBI): domain Eukaryota; kingdom Metazoa; phylum Arthropoda; class Insecta; order Orthoptera; family Acrididae; genus Schistocerca; species Schistocerca piceifrons. The sequence continues at coordinate 923,425,454 of NC_060138.1, forward strand.
TCATTTCATGTATTAAGCAAATTGCTGTTGTGGTACTCATCTACTGCATGGTCTTCCTACATTTGTTCTTCCAGTGCATTTGTAATTTAGAGCCTTCACCGGGTACTATCCCCGTCCATAAGGTCTATGTGTTTCTTCCATTTTCTCTTACTTTCTTTCGCTTTCTCGTTTAGGTTATACATTCCTAAATCTTTCCTTTTCGATCTGCTCTTGCACATACTTCCACTATTATTAGAAATCTCATTTCTTGAGCTTGCAATTTACTTTTTTGGCGTGTTGTTGTTCCCCATGCTTCACTTCCGCAAGTAAGGGTTGGTACTTTGTACAACTTTAGCTGTGTTTCTTTCCTGGCTTTACTCTGCAAACTTTTCACGATTCTTCCACATATGGAAGTAAATTTGTTTACTTTCTTGTTCATATCTTGGTTATATTTGTAAAAGATGTCTCATCCTACGCTCGCAACCACGTTTATGGTGCTGGAGTAGATTATGGAGACAACGATGATACATGCCATTTCAAAGGAGTAGGTTTCATGGTACATCCAATCATTAACACATGTGTCAAGCAATTTTGATGCAAGAGATGAAAATATCGAAACATTTTACAACCATGTCAAGATTCTCAGCACTCCTCTGCCAACTGAACGGCTACTCATTGCTAATAGCTTTATTTATTTTAATGTTACTAGTGTGATTAACAACCTCAGTGGACGGGAAAATAAAGAGATACACTGTCTTTCACCAAATCAAACAAGCATACCATTGTGAAGGTCGATTTCAGTGCGATGGTAGGATATGGAAGGTGTGCTGTTATAGTAGGTAATTTTGATTTAGAGATTGGTAATAATGAAAGTGATTGGCTGGTCCAGCAATATCAGGAGTAGGCGTTCATGAAAGCAAACACTCATTTTCAGTTGCCTCTTCATCATCAATTCACATGAACCTAAACCATCGACAAAAATATCAAGCATCAAACTGATTACACCCTCGTCAATAAATTATTCACATGTATCACAAGAAGTATAACGACATACACTGGCGCCGAAATTGACTGATGACAGTCTTTTCATTCTTTCATAGCCACAATGAATATCAAAATGGAAAGATGTCGCCAAATGCAATGAAGCATTCGAATTGGGATCCCTAAACTACAACATCAAGTACTAAGCAACGAAGTACAGACAGTGCTGTGTAAAAAACTACATAACAACCAGTGAAATACCGACAAATAATGTTGAAAACACCTTAACCAAGTCAAATCTATTGTGAATGAAGTGAGCCAAGAAAAACTGAAGACACAAAGAGTAACAAACGAAAGCCTTTGATGATAGATGAAATTCTGCAACCGATCTGTCGCAGAAGATCCAGCAAGAACAAAGACACTTCAATGTAAAGAGAACTGCGGAAATGACTGCGGATCGAAATACGTATTGCCAAAGAACAACGTCTTACAAAGGTCTGTAGCGAAATGGAAGAAGTGAACTCAAATCATGAATCTTTCACCATGTGTAAAAATGTAAGATATGCATTAGGGGTTTACAACAGCAGAGGAGGTTGGCTCCTCATATACAAAGACGACAACATCCTACTTAGTACTGAAGAGAAACTGCATGAGGGGAAGGAATGCACTGCCAATCAATTCAGGGACACAGCACCGTCTGTACTTCGTTGCTTAGTACTGGATGTCAGAGTTTACGGATCTCAGTTCGAATGCTTCGTTGCATTTGGTGTCATCTTCCCATTTTCATATTCATTGTGGCTATGAAAAGAATGAAAAGACTGATCAATCAATATCGGCGCCAGTGTGTATCGTTACACTTCTTATGATACATGTGAATAATTTATTGACGAGGATGTAATCAGTTTGTTGCTTGACGTTTTTGACGATGGTTTAGGTTCATATGACTTGATGAGGAAGAGGCAACTGAAAATAAGTGTTGCTACTACTGACATCAATCACTCTCATTATTGCCAATTTCTAAATCAAAATTACCTACTATAACAGCGCACCTTTCATATCCTACCTTCGCACTGAAATCGAGCGTCACGATGTCTGGGAGAGCGATGGCATGAATATCACAAGAGCAGAAGTGAAGCATGCCATAACAATATGAAACAATGCTTCTGACAAAACGCACATTGAAGTACTGAAGCTCTTCAAAGACGAACAATCTCTTCCCTTGCTGGTTAGTTTGTCCAACTGTATCGAAGTAGAATCATACAACAAAACAGGCTGAAATCGACGATGGTTTAAACCAATGCAGAGTGCTGCAGCGATTAAACAATGAATAGTTTAATGAGCCATGCCCTCAAGTTATTCCTTTAAAAACTGAATTTGAAAATAATCGGTAAATGTTAGAAGAGCATTGGAGACTGTCGTTTTGGATTCAGGAATTGTTTCGGGACTTGGGAGACGTTACTCAGTCTTCGGATATTGATCCAGTGATGTCGTTATGTTTGTGCTTGTGTTATCGATTATGAGAAAGCCTTTGACACTGTTCAGCATGACAAACTGATGCATAGCTTAGGTGGAGTTGGATGCTTGTCACTGCCGACAGATTGGAAATCTGAACTCTTTGCGGTGTGGAGGAGTAGCCATGTGTGTGAAAAACGGCATCCCATTTGAGTCAATTGATGTTTCAAAGTACTGCACTGAAAAGGTGTTTGAATGTTGTGCAGGTGTGGTTAAATTTAACGGAGCTAAATTTCTAACTGTTGTTATTTATAGATCCCCAGACTCCGATTTCACAACATTTTTGCTAAAGCTAGAGGAGGTTCTTGGTTCACTTTATAGGAAATACAAAAAGTTAGTTATATGTGGTGACTTCAATATTAATTGTTTAAGTGATTGTGCAAGGAAGAGAATACTGGTAGACCTCCTTAATTCATATAATCTTATGCAAACCGTATTCTGTTAGCAGAAAGGTGAATAGCCTTTCAGATCATGATGCACAAATTTTAACTCTAAAAGATTTTTGTGCTGCAACACGTGTTAAATATAGTCATCAGCTGTTTAGGAAAGCTGATCCAGTTGCTGTAGAGACCTTTGTAAACCTTATCAAGGAACAAGAGTGGCAAGATGTTTATAGCGCTGATACAATAGACAATAAATATAATGCTTTTCTCAAGACTTTTGTCATGCTCTTTGAAAGTTGCTTTCCGTTAGAACGTTCAAAACAGGGTACTAGCACAAACAGGCAGCCTGGGTGGCTGACTAGAGGGATAAGAATATCTTGTAGAACAAAGTGGCAATTATATCAAAACGTTAGAAACAGTCAAAATCTAAATGCAGCAGCCCATTACAAACAGTATTGTAAGGTGCTTAAAATGTTATTAGGAGGGCAAAAAGTATGTGGTATGCAGGTAGAATAGCTAAGTCTCAGGATAAAATCAAAACCACATGGTCAGTCGTAAAGGAAGTGGCTGGTCTGCAGAGACAGGACGAGGATATAGAATCAGTGCGTAGTGGGAATGTCCGTGTTACTGATAAGTCGCATATATGTACAGTATTTAATAATCACTTTCTGAATATAGCAGGTGAACTAAATAGAAACCTAGTCCCAACAGGAAATCATATAGCGCTCGTAGAAAAAAGTGTTCCGAGACTGTTACCTGAAATTCTCCTCCATGATACTGACAAGAGGGAGATTGAGTTAATAATTAAATCACTAAAGACCAAGAACTCTCATGGATATGACGGGGTATCTAGCAGAATACTGAAGTATTGTTCTATGTATGTTAGCCCAGTAGTTAGCCATATCTGTAACTTTTCCTTTAGGAGTGGTCGGTTTCCTGACCGATTAAAGTACTCGGTAGTGAAGCCACTTTATAAAAAGGGAGACATTGATAATGTTGACAATTTTAGACCTATTTCTATGCCATCGCTGCTTGCTTAAGTTATCGAGAGGGTTGTATATACAAGGTTACTGGAGCATTTAAATTCACATAATTTGCTGTCAAATGTTCAGTTTGGTTTTAGAAATGGTTTAACAACTGAAAATGCTATATTCTCTTTTCTCTGTGAGGTTTTCGACGGATTAAATAAAAGGTTGCGAACGCTAGGTGCTTTCTTTGATTTAACGAAGGCTTTTGACTGTGTTGACCACAAAACATTACTGCAGAAGTTGGACCATTATGGAGTAAGGGGAGTAGCTTACAATTGGTTCACCTCTTACTTTAAGAACAGAAAGCAGAAGGTAATTCTCCGCAATATTGAGAGTGGTAGTGATGTTCAGTCCCAATGGGGCACTGTTAAGTGGGGCGTTCCCCAAGGGTCTGTGCTGGGGCCACTGCTGTTTCTTATTTATATAAATGATATGCCTTCTAGTATTACAGGTGATTCAAAAATATTTCTGTTTGCTGATGACACCAGCTTGATAGTGAAGGATCTTGTGTGTAATATTGAAACAGTATCAAATAATGTAGTTCATGAAATAAATTTGTGGCTTGTGGAAAATAATTTGATGCTAAATCACAGTAAGACTCAGTTGTTACAGACTCTAACTCACAATTCAACAAGAACCGATATTTTGATCAGACAGAATGGTCATACTATAAGCGAGACATAACAGTTCAAGTTCCTAGGCGTTCGGATAGATAGTAAGCTGTTGTGGAAAGCCCATGTCCAGGATCTTGTTCAGAAACTAAATGCCGCTTTATTTACCATTAGAACAGTATCTGAAATAAGTGACACTTCAACACGAAAAGTAGTCTACTTCGCATATTTTCATACGCTTATGTCGTATGGTATCATTTTTTGGGGTAATTCTTCTGATTCAAAAAGGGTATTTTTGGCTCAAAAACGGGATGTTCGAGCTACATGTGGTGTAAGTTCGAGAACCTCTTGTCGATCCCTATTCAATAGTCTGGGAATTCTGACATTGCCCTCACAGTATGTATTTTCTTTAACGTCGTTTGTTGTTAGTAATATTGGCCTATTCCCAAGAGTTAGCAGCTTTCGCTCAGTTAATACTAGGCAGAAATCCAATCTGCTTGTGGAATCCACTTCCTTGACTCTTGTGCCGAAAGGAGTGCAGTATTCTGCTGCATCCATTTTCAATAAGCTACCACAAGAACTCAAAAATCTTAGCAGTAGCCCAAACTCTTTTAAGTCTAAATTGAAGAGTTTCCTCATGGCTCACTCCTTCTATTCTGTCGAGGAGCTCCTGGAAGAGCCAAAAAATTAAGCAAATTCCAGTGTTACATTGATGATTTTCCTTATTTAAACTTACGAATTGTCACCTGAATATGTTTTATTTTATCTGTTTCTAATATCGTGTTATAATTTCATGTATTGACTCGTTCCATGACCATGGAGACTTCTCCTTAATTTGGTCCCATGGAACAATAAATAAATAAACCAAAGTGCTGATGCGTGTGTGTCAATGGTCAGCTGTCAGAATAAATATCGATTATGAAAGTTCGACAGAGTTGCATTATATCCCCATAACCCTTGAACATCTGCTCTGAATAGAGTTTCCGACATGCTTTTGATGACAAGTATGGAGTTACCATCAGTAACATCAGATATGGTGATGACGGTGTGGTACTTATTACCAGAGTGGAAGATGTGCAAGAAGTACTAAACACTGTTATCGAAGAGACAAATACCACGCAGTTACGTTTAAACAATAAAAAGACAAAATGAATGTTTGTCAGCAACTACAGAGATAAATGAAAGGCACTTTCGCACTCGGTAATCATTGGATCGAAAGGGTTTCATCATATAAATATTGGGTGTATCAAATCAACGGTAACTGGGGCTTCTCTCAAGAGATTCGCTGCGGAAATGATCAGGCCAGAAGTTCTTTCTAGAAAATGAAGAAAGTTCTGACTGGCCATTATGTGGGTATTGCTCTTCGTACTCTAGCACTTTACGGACTTGAGTCTCGGACACTTACCGGAATGTTATAAGAAATTGGAGGCATCTGAAATGTGGGAATATCCAAGTATGTTAATATATTGAGGATACCACAGACGAATGAAGTCACACATGTTTGCAGTATGGAAGGGTATGAACAAAGATTTACAAATTATCAATACAATCAAGAAAAGAAAATTCGAATATTTGATCGTAACAAGTGCAACAATAAATATAACTTTTTATAATCAATAATTCAACAAAAGTTTGATGGCAGACGTGGTCCAGAACTTAGGAAATTATCCTGGCTAAAGATCTTAAGCCAGTGGTTTAGGCTGATCACAAATCACGGCTCAGAAAAGTCATGGACAAACAACAGATGATGCTATCGATCACCTCTGTTCCTAGAGTTCGAGGCACTTAAAGAAGAAGAGGAACTGTAATATATGATTACGAAGACCACAGACAAAAGTAATAAGAATAATAATTCGTCTACAGTTCCTTTCATTTGGCACCCTATTTCCAACGACGGAGACAATGAATAGAAATAGATAGTTTTGTTTCAACGTTCAAAGAGATAAGATACTTTCACCTACTGGTTTGCCATTAACGGTAATTTATGAATGGAAACTATAATCTGACATTGCATAAACGCTCATTAATTTGATAGCATGTGTGGATATTAGTATTTAGAGAAAATTATTAATATTCAATTGAATGCCTGAGTGAACTTACAGAGCTAGGGGTAGGATATGGCACCTACCGCCCGTCCCCCTGTAAAACAATCTTCGCAAACTAAAATAGCATCCAACCCTGTATAACACACAGACATATCATTTCGGTACCCATTTGAAGAAAGGCAAGACTTTCAGTGGAAATTAATTAGAAGCAAATGCACGCAGAGTACTGATATCTCGAAACTATTTCGCCATTCACCGTGAAACTAACATGAGTTATGGTGCTCCCTACATTTTGTTCATACCAGCAACTCACGCCCCACTGCTGCTGGCACAGGTTCTGACAACGGTTTTGGACATGAGTACATAGGAATCAAATGGTTCAAATGGCTCTGAGCACTATGGGACTTAACTTCTGAGGTCATCAGTCCCCTAGAACTTAGAACTACCTAAACCTAACTAACATAAGGACAACACACACATCCATGCCCGAGGCAGGATTCGAACCTGCGACCGTAGCAGTAGCGCGGTTCAGGACTGAAGCGCCTAGAACTGCTCGGTCACAGAGGCCAGCAAACACTGTGCCACCACAGGGGAACGATATGGAGTGACCGCCATGAGGTACAAGAACCGCTTTACATTTCAGTTATTCAGATTTTAAGTACCAAATAACCTCATCGTTGATACAACGCTAAACTCGAATGTTCATTTTTTCGTTTATTTAAGTATAATCTGAGTATCAAAACTGACCACTGGTGATGCGTTAGAAACAGCATGATTAAATGAAACTGATACATTTTTGTTGCAGTACATCTTTCACGATAGTGAAAAGCTTGAAGTTCCACTGTGAGGGCACAATTACAGCAATGCTATCTTGCAGTAAAACAAAAGAGATGTTAGAAGGAGCGCCTACTACTTGAAGACAACGGCGTATCCTAGACCCTCGAAGCCCTGCCCCATTTAGCTTGCTTCACCACAGCCTCCAACTATTTGCATTTAAATAACCGCGAACATAAGCTTGTATGCGTAATATGGAGAAGGTATTCCCAAGTGGCGTGCGGCTCCACGCTAATTTTAATGCAGAACCTGGGGTGGAAAAAATTTCTACATGAAAGAAACGAAGTTTTAGCCCAACGGAGCTCTTGCATACGGGATTATAGTAAACGAAAATTGTCTGTGAAATAGCAATAACAAGAGTGGTTTGAGATTTAAGTCTTCGACCTTTGCCAAGAAAATAAGTAAAGAAGAAAATAATTTGTCCACGAAAGGCTGATCTATAAAAATACAATTTCATGAAGACTATATATTCGAATAAATTTACATCAGTTGAAAAAATGATAAAACTCATCACGGCTGATCTGAATTAACAACTTCATTTTTTGCTACAGCCAGACACTCTGCACAACAGGGTATTTAGAAACTTCCTGAAATTCTGATTCCTCTATGATCACTCTGACAGTGAGTACGAGTCAATATACGGCGTCATTTATTCGTTGCGATTCCACGGGTAACAAATTTATTAGCACTGCGCAAATACGTGCCCCTGAGAAACTACGAGCCTGAAGGCATTACAATATCCAGACACTGCAATATCACTTGTAACTAGTGAGCGAGTTGGTGCAGTGTTTGAGACCTTAGATTAACACAACGGAGGGGCGCCGTTCAAATTCCCGTCCAAACACACTGGTTTAGGTTTTCTGTGATTTTACTAAATCGTTAAGGTAAACGTCGAGTGATCCATTTGAAAAGGTTATTGATACCTCATTAGTACACCCTATCGTTTTCACCAACACCTTAATACAACAGAACACAGTAGTTAAGTTTTGTTGAAAGATTAAAATAGAAGTACGAAAGAATTAATGAAAATAAATGTACGTTTAACAGATAATTTACAACTGTAGTCACAACATGTTGCCGATCGTTGTTGAAAATCAGAAGCACATTTTTTTGATTCGTGGACCCTATTATTTATCGTACAGAACTACTAAACATTAGCTACAAACAAGCAGATTAAGTTGGCAATGAAATTACACAGGAATAATGAAATGCTTTGGTCACTGATGTGCCAGAAAATTCCAGAATTCTAACCACATCAAGCTTCCCCTCACTCAAAAACGAAGAATATCAAAATAGTGCGAGAAATGACTAACATTTGGTATACTTGCAGGCATGTTTCCCCATTCTTTTCTTCCTCTGTAGGTCTGGTAATAGTAGTTGAGTTCCTCTGTTAGCGACTTTTAATGACATGTCAATTTCCAAAAGGAAATGTGCACCGTCTCTTTGTTTCTGTGCTTGGACCCACAGACTCTGACAGAGCAGTTGCCGAAACTGTAGAAGCCCTTTCTGTCGGTGTGGGCAGTAACAAGGTAACGGAAAAATCTTCTACGCGGGAATTTCTATTTGAAAGAAAGCGGACTCACCAGCGGTCAGGGGACTCTTGTTCTTTGGTAGCGCACGGGGGTGGATGCGGATCAGGTGGTCTGCTCAGGTAAATTTGATCCAGTGTGAGGAACTGGTACGTCTCCCAAATACAGAGTGCTCCTCCTGAGAGTCATCAGCCGCATTTTCTTTTGTAAAATGTGAAGAATAATCAGTACCGGTACTCCAGCATCGACAATACCGCCCTGGCCTAGGCCGACTGCTACCGCCATGCAGCACCGCTGCTCAATCACTGTTGGAGTACAGGTTACTCACGTGTTTCACTGACTCCATTAATTCATATCAATAAAGTAAATATCAAATTAGTCTAATTTTGGACCGCTGTATGTAATGGCCACGTAAATTCCTGCTTTAAAAAGTGTGGTGCTACAGAAGAATGCTGAAGATTAGATGGGTAGATCACATAACTAACGAGGAGGTATTGAATAGAATTGGAGAGAAGAGAAATTTGTGGCACAACTTGACTACAAGAAGGAATAGGTAGGTAGGGCATTATCTGAGGCATCAAGGGATCACCAATTTGGTATTGGAGGGCAGTGTGGAGGGTAAAAATCGAAGAGGGAGACCAAGAGATGAATACACAAAACATATTCAGAAGGATGTAGGTTGCAGTAGGTACTGGGAGATGAAGAAGCTTGCACAGGATAGAGTAGCATGGAGAGCTGCATCAAACCAGTCTCTGGACTGAAAACCACAACAACAACAACAACAACACTCTTTTACTTGTGAGCAATACGCTAGGTTTTTGTTGTACCGCACTTTGCAATAAACCAGCGGAGATGGCGAGTTCGGTAAATAAAATAAGAAATCTTACCTCAATACGAAAACAAAATTGTCTAATGAAATGAAAAAGATACTACCTGCCAGACACAAGGCTCGAACCCAGAGCTCCACGCGCTGCAGGGCTTACATGGATACAGTGCCGCACCGACGTGAATACTTGACTTGGGTTGGGAAGATCAGGTGCGACAGATCGATAGGTCTAACCGCTGCACGTGCGTCATTTGGTGGCGTCACATGTTCTACATTTGTCATCAACTTCTGGCATATTTCCCGATATTTACGCCCCATGTTTCTTATATTAAATTATTTGCCTCAGCGTCGTCTACGTCGCTTCGGGAGTTTCTAAACGTTAATAGGAATCACCCTGCATATTGTATTCGAACATCATGGATTCAGAACATCTTCTTTTGAACGATAAGTTCTTTATTCACACAAAATAATTAGTGCTACAGACGAGGATCTCAAATTGATTCCGTATTTTTGGATATGTAGAAGGCGTTTGACACCGTGTCTCCCAAGCGGCTACGGAGTATCGTCTCAGTTGTACTGCTGGCCTCATAATTTCTCGTTAGAAAGGTGACTCTGTGTAAACAATAAGGAGACAAGCTAAGCACCACTATTAGAGTGTTTGCAGATGGTACTATCATTTACCCGTTAGTAAAGTCATGATAAGATCAAAACCAAGTGCGAAATGATCTAGGCAAAATATCTCTATGGCGAAAAAAGTTGCAATTCATTCTAAACAGTAAAACGTATTGGCTCATTCACATGAGTACTAAAAGGAATCCGTTTATTTCGGTTGCATAGTACATCACAAAACTAAATACCTAGAGATTACAATTACGAAGAAATTAAATCGAAACGATTACACGGGAACTGTTTTAGGGAAGACGAACCGAAGACTGCTTTTTATTGACAAAATACTTGGAAGACGCAACACAGCCACTAAAGACTGTCTACACTAATCTTGTGTGTCGTCTTCTGGAGTATTACTGCACAGTATGTGATCCGTAGCAGATAGGCGTCGCGGGGGACACTGAAAAATTTCAGATAAGGGCAGCTCGTTTAGTATTATCGCAAGTAGGGGGGAGTGTTTCACGGATACAATACGCGAATTGGGGTGGCAATCATTAAAACAAAAGCGTTTTTCGTTGCGGCGAGATGTATCACGAAACTACAATCACCAACGTTCTTCTCCACATGCGAAAATATTTTGTTGACGCCAACCTATATATGGGGGAATGATCATCGTCATAAAATAAGGGAAATTGGAGCCCGCACGGGAAGACTGAAGTGTTCATTTTTCCCGCGTACTCTTCAAAATGTTCAACTGTGTGTGAATTCCTAAGGGACGAACTGCTCAGGTCATCGGTCCCTAGACTTACACACTACTTAAACTAACTTATGCTAAGAACAACACAGACACCCATGCCCGAGGGAGGACTCGAACGTCCGGCGGAAGGGGCCGCGCAATCCGTGACATGGCGCTTCAAAACACGCGGCCACTCCTTGCGGTGCGCGGTCTTCGAGATTGGTACGGTAGAGTAGTAGTCTGAAGCGGGTTCGAATTGCCCTCTTCCAGTCACTCAAGTACATATTGCAGAATAGTCTGCAGACGTAGAAGAAGACTTCCGACGAATCGTGATCCGAGGTTTGCCGTCCTGCCGATATTCGTCTTTTTGTGGCCGTAGCTACGCCCACAATGCACTCGTTCGCTTCGCTATTCGCACACATCCTCTCCCTGCAACTTAAGTGATTCATCATTCGGCTCTGCTCCACTTATATAATTCCCTTTCCACGTCGCGTGCCCTCGATGCCAGCAGGCGTCATTCAGTCTAGCGGTGGGCGATGGCCATAACGTTTTAGGACATCAATGTATGTGAATACATTGTTGCTCCGACGACTTAAGCATATCGATGTGTACATATAAAAAATATTTACTTCAACTATCGATTCCTTCGAACCAATAACGTCTTTGAGCCATGCTCGATCACGTGACTGTAAGGATGGTCACAGGAGGTAACGTCACCTTCCATTCAGGGAAAAACAGGTAAAAGCTTCTATGTACACCAGAAGCTCTTGCTGCCGCGCTTGGAGGAGAGAAGACTGGCCCATCTGGTAATCTGGGTCGCAGGCTGCCGACTGCGTTGCGCGTGTTGGAGTCTGGTCAAAAATAATAATAAAGTTAAAAGAAAGACTTTGTATTATTGTAGAAATGACTGAACAAATTAGAGCCGGCCGGTGTGGCCGAGCGGTTCTAGGAGCTTCAGTCTGGAACGGCGCGACCGCTACGGTCGCAGGTTCGAAACCTGCCTCGGGCATGGATGTGTGTGATGTCCTTAGGTTAGTTATGTGTAAGTAGTTCTAAGTTCTAGGGGACTGATGACCTCAGATGTTAAGTCCCATAGTTCTTAGAGCCATTTGAATCATTTGAACCGCGCTTGGTGGTGTTAGTGCTCTACGTATTTAAAATAAAATCGTAATCTGGTCAAATTACTGATCTGGTTATTGTGATTAGATAGCGACCACATGTTATGCACTTGTAATGACATTTATGAATTGATTGATCTGTAGCGGCGGCCTGTATCGACATTTTAGCTTCTTAAGTCTTACCCACGCAGTCTAATGTTAGTTTCATGATAGTTTAAACACATTATTACTTCCACGTGTCTGATTATTTTATTGCCGTAAATTATTGCACCAGCTGAAACAGAGAACGCAAAACGCCTTTTGTTGCCGCTCTATCAACATCTCTACTCGCCTCTCGGGATGGAATGCGATCGAGCGGGCTACGAGTATTTGCAGTAGAGAAACTCGTACAGGAAACCAGATGAATCGGTAACTTACAACTGGCTTCAAGGTAACACACAAGCACTTAATATCGATGCGAAAGTTAAAATTTCTAGCTTTATTCATGTAAAATATATCGTTCACTTTTGTTTGTTTATTTAGAACATGCTCCATTACAAAATTTGTAGCACTACGTGTATGTATTGTGCGCGCGCGCGCGCGCGCGTGTGTGTGTGTGTGTGTGTGTGTGTGTGTGTGTGTGTGTGTGTGTGTTTGTGTGTGTGTGAATATAGTCTGTGGTTTCCTAGTATGATGATTATGATGATGACGAAGATGATGGGAGAAGGGAGAGGGTGAAACTCGGTGCAGGCATATAGCCCATTCCTCGCGAATAGCACCAACGGGGCCGCCAAGCTTGACGTCCCCATGCGACGGATGGATCAATGTCGTATGCCCATGAGAGACTGCGGAGAGGTTTGGTGTGTAAACCAGGACACTGGTGAAAAGTCTGGTGATGTGGAACTTCACGCCACCAACTCTGCTCCCCCTGCCTGCCAAAACTGGCTGTGAAAACTTTTTCCACCACCAGTATATTTTTGTTTCTTTTTTGTGCTTTTTTTATAATTTTAGTTGTGGACCGATCCCCTTATGTAACTAAGCTTGATCTCCAAAAATAAAACAAACTAAAATCAAATCTACCTCTGCTTGGCGCTGACACTTTAATCCTTCTATACAAAAAGAAATGAACTATCCCTCTTCAGGCGTTGCACCTAACTATTTCTAAAAATTCTCCTAAGGAAATAGGCTCCATGGGTCTATAGTTATATTTATTTATTTTTTTAAAATTACATGACTGTAGCTAGTAGATGAGCACAAATCAAAAATGATATAAAACAAAATGGCAATAAAAAGTTATTCAAAAATAATCTAAAATGGCTTTGTGTTTTGTTTGCACTTCTTCAGCTGAAAGAATCTTTCTTCAAGAAATAGTGTAGCTGGAGCTTTCATGTCCACTGCCACTGGCGTTTCTCGTTTCCAACAGTACCGCCCAAAATATATACAACAGACTCATGCTCCATAGCTAATACCTCGCAATGAATGCAGAATTCCCTGAAAGACCCACTCACTTTCCTTTCTCACTGTCTGCAATTCAAGTCACTCTGTCTTCGATGTGATGCTGCACGGTACATTACAATGAGCCTGCTACTCCTCAACTAGAGGGAGGTTTACGAAAACACTGTGTAAATAATTTGCAAAACACAAACGGTACCTCGGTGTGAGCCTTTTGCAGGTACCACCAGTAATCAAGCTGCACTTCCTCCCCTTCGCCAAAGATGTACTCTGAAACGTGGGACTTAGGGAAAGCAGGGAAGGTGTGGGCCTAATCAGTTACCGTTGGCTGCGCTTCACTAATAAGAATAATACTAAATCCTAATTAACATCAAGGAGTAGAAGGCGGCTGATAGCTTCTGCCAACCTGACAGACTCCACTTGGTGTGGTTGGTCTCACCGCCCCTGGGAGCAGCAACACGCAGACAACAGCGAGATCTAAAACAGTGGAGGTTTCAGTACTGGACACGGTTCACTCAACTTCAAACGTCCTGGGTTCAGCCATCGGCTACAGACCCTTGGTCTGACAGTGACTGCACCCCGCCAGCTGTCCCGGCCTGCCCGCGCACTGCGGACCTCCTCGCCGCTCCGTCCGAAGCCGAACCGCTGTCCCTTTCAACTGCTGTCCCTTTCACAACTCCCCTCCAAATCCACTATGCAGATAGCATTAAGAAGCTCATTCAAAAGCACAAGATACGCACGGATCTGGGAAAACAATTTCACGGACAACTCACAATACTAAAACCAGTCGCCGGCCGGAGTGGCCGAGCGGTTAAAGGTTCTACAGTCTGGAACCGCACGACCACTACGGTCGCAGGTTCGAATCCTGCCTCGGGCATGGATGTGTGTGATGTCCTTAGGTTAGTTAGGTTTAAGTAGTTCTAAGTTCTAGGGGACTTATGACCACAGCAGTTGAGTCCCATAGTGCTCAGAGCCATTTGAACTAAAACCAGTCACTGTGAAATAACACAGACGAATTTTCAGTCAGCACAAACAAACAGAAGCCAGAAGCGGTCGGAAGACCAAATGCACGTCGTCCGCTGCGACGACCGACCGAACGACCAACCAGCGGTCGTCCCCACTCAAGTCAGGCACGGAAAAGATCCCTGTATAAAACGTCGACTGACAACTTATTACCATGAGGTGACTTCGACGGGCGGACACACACACACACACACACACACACACACACACACACACACACACGCAGGCGAAAGTTGCGCTACTCGAATACCACTATCCACTCAACTAAAACTCGGTGAATCCGGCCCTTGACGTGGTCGTGCACTCTCGCGACCACATACCTCCATCGGACAGTGCATGTGTGTCGCCAGCGGTCGGGCGAGTACCTCGCTGCTGCTCTGTCCCAACTCAACTAACTCGTCACACGACGACCCGGAAATACTAGAGGCCACTGCAAAGATGGTATTATATTACGCGCCATCGATAAGCGCTGCTGCTACCACTCACGGACAGACAAAGAGAGCAAATGTAGTGGCACCAGTGAACACACTAAGAAAACGAGACGCCACTATCGCTATTACAAGATGCCAAGCTATGAACGGCATCAACGCGAGCCGCACACGGCTCATAGTCAGCTGTGGTTCCCTTGAATCATGTAAACGCATGATACTTGGCGACGGTAAAGTAATAGTCATCCGGACACAGAAGGGATAGAGGGTCAATCACTTAACGTGTGACACGGAGATAACAAGCGCAAATCTTCCGTGTTAATCACCAAACGTCGGGCGACGACATGAACGTAAAGTGATGTTCATCGGCGTCCAGGATGCGACAGTCGGGGAAAAGTGGGCAGTCCGTTAATCCGACCGCGTATGGCCGTTGCCTCGTCGAATATTTCTTGTTGATGACTTGATGCCACGTCGGGCACACGGTGGTTGTCAGAAAGTGGTGATGTATCGTTTTCTACACTCGTAGCCAATTGACAGTTGGGTGTTTGGTCTCTACCGTGTTACGCGGAACTGTGCGCAGAAGGGCGGTGTAAAAATCTTTCGCCTTCGGCGGGCGCGTTGTGGGGTGATACAGGTCACACCGCTGTATTCCAGAATGAATGACGAGACGTGGGAGATCTGTGTTTCGACGTGCTGCGCGGACACCGGTGAGACCTGAGAGACCGACATCAGGACCTCCAATAGATGACCTGTGAAGGAGGCGTGTTGACTGATCCATCATTTCAACATATTGCTCACGAAAGGGGTTTTACCAGGGGGAAGGCAAAGGCCAGCACAAGGACTGCGGTATGGCAGGGGAACCCAAGGGTAACACAACAGCAACACCATTCACAATTAAAAATTTTAACAGAAAATTTACTTCACAAGTGGCAAGCTTAATTTGATATATCAAAACTAACTGCATGTATTCATGATAAGGAAATCATAAGGAGATTTTTTTCAGCTCTCACTCAGATTGAACGATCTCAGATATATTTAAAATAATGATCTCTTAAAAAAGGTAAAAATAGTAATTTACTTAAAGAAGATTAAAATTTTCTTAAAAACTCTGAATCATAAATAGCTTTAACAAATTAACAAATCCCAAGAAAATGAGATTAATGGTATTGTAAGTAAGATGTTTACTTTACATATTTAGCAGTTACTAAGACAATCAATATCTTGAACTACTAGCAACTCTCTGAATTCGTGCCAAAACTTAAGGCCAACAAATACGTTAAGAAAATTACTGATCAAATTTATAACTTCAAGAGTACCTGCACAAATAAGACTTTTAGTCACTTCATTTCAGAAACAATTATTTCTCAAGACACGCAACTGATTAAAATCGTAAAACCAACCTTCAATAACTGGGTAGTAATAATTTACAGAGATTAAAACGTGAGTAAATGAATTTATTACATTCCTACAGAATGTAAGAAAATACTGCTAGCCACAGACTTGAATCCAGTTCAGATTCCAAGTGACAAGCAAATTAAGCGAGGCACTTTAACGGAAACCTTTAAACACAACTGTTACGTACATAACTTAGTCAATAATCCAAAACCAAGGCGCCAACCCGTTCTCCTTTGTCACAGTAATATTACGGATACGGTTACTGCATTGGGCATCAGCTGATCGGCCCAGACCATTTGGATCGCCATAAGCAACTTGAATCATTTGCACAACAACATGGAGAGAAAGGTGACCAATTACAGAACGCGAGGAGGCGTGCACTAAAACATACTAAGTTTATAACGTTACTAAGGAGCAGTAGTTGGCCACACAGAAAGCTTGTGTTACTTAAATGTGATCTTAGCATATGGGCATTGACGCAGGCTAAACTCCTTATCTGACGAGAATGAAAACTGGATGTAGAAAGTTAGAGGCTGCGGGGGATTAGCCGAGCGGTCTAGGGCGCAGCAGTCGTGGACTGTGCGGCTGGTCCCGGCGGAGGTTCGAGTCCTCCCCTGGGCATGGGTGCGTGTCTTTGTCCTTAGGATAATTTAGGTTAAGTGGTGTGTAAGCTTAGGGACTGATGACCTTAGCGGTTGAGTCCCATAAGATTTCACACACATTTGAACATTTTTGAAAGTTACAGCTTGTCTGCTCTAATAAGGTTCAAGATATGTATTTACAGCAAGCACGACACATCAAGAATGCGTTTACAGTTGTCTATCCCACGTAATACAGCTCACCAAGCTGTACTATAAAGCCACATGGGAACGTATGCTTGAATCTGCTACACTTTTAACACCTTCTACCATTCATTGTGAATGTTTCTCATGAGTCGAACTTAATGCTTGGAACTGTGACCGCTGGTTAAAGGTATCACAAGTGTACACGAGGCATCACAACAACGTTTCAGCCGGCCGATGTGGCCGTGCGGTTAAAGGCGCTGCAGTCTGGAACCGCAAGACCGCTACGGTCGCAGGTTCGAATCCTGCCTCGGGCATGGATGTTTGTGATGTCCTTAGGTTAGTTAGGTTTAACTAGTTCTAAGTTCTAGGGGACTAATGACCTCCGCAGTTGAGTCCCATAGTGCTCAGAGCCATTTGAACCATTTTTTTGAACAACGTTTCACCAGGCAACGCCGATCAACTGCTGTTTTTGTATGAGAAATCGGTTGGAAACTTTCCTCATGTCAGCACGTTGTAGGTGTCGCCACCGGCGCCAATTTTGTGTGAATGCTCTGAAAAGCTAATAATTTGCATATCACAGCATCTTCTTCATGTTGGTTAAATTTCGCGTCTGTGGCACGTCATCTTCGTGGTGTAGCAATTTTAATGGGCAGTAGTGTATATTCTGACATAATTGTGGGAAGGAGTGTGACCAAAATATAACTTAAATGTTTATTTGACACTGCAATAGTGAAGCCTAGTCACAGTACACATTTTTTTTAATTTTTTTAATCTAGTGAGTAGGTTTTTAATTTGTTTTTGTAACTGTCTGTGAGAAAGACTGAAACAAACGACAACTTAAAAGTTTAACCTTTTGTTAATGCTTGTGATCCAACTCGCCACTTTACGAACATTCGTTACAGTCAGATTTGTCTGAAGTACAGCAAGGCTCACCGGCTTCAATCGCCGGAAATGGTCCCATTAGGCAGCGTACAAAGTTATATCAATACGCACGAGGCTATCACTTTACATCTCTACGGACCACAAAAGACAATCGTAGCCGACCGACGCAGCAGCAGCCGACTCACTACCGGCCGGTCTCCGCACCCCGTGTGGGCCCACAACGCTCCTCCAAACTCCCTCTTGTGACCGCCATCTGCACACGTCTCCCGGTTCACGCCACAGCCCCGACCTTTCGCGGCTAGTATCTCTACCCGACCTTTCGAATTTCTCGCAAGGATTTTCTTCCGAATGAAACGTCCTCTCGCATTGAGCGCCATGGCTCAGATCATATGAGGGGGGACTTGCTCGTGCTCGGACGTTCACCATTCCCAGCCCTCCATAGTGCAGGAGGCGGGTGAGAGTGCCATAACGTACTTTAAATATGTACCCTGTGAATAAGAAATAACCGAAGGCCGCCTGAAGTGTGCCACCTATCGCCTCTACTAGGGGGAGGACCTGTGCCACTGCCGGCCGGTGTGGCCAAGCGGTTAAAGGCGCTACAGTCTGGAACCGCGCGACCGCTACGGTCGCAGGTTCGAATCCTGCTTCGGGAATGGATGTGTGTGATGTCCTTAGGTTAGTTAGGTTTAAGTAGTTCTAAGTTCTAGGGGACTGATGACCTCAAATGTTAAGTCCCATAGTGCTCAGAGCCATTTGACGTAATCGTTCCGCGCACCTCCTTGAAACGTGTCTCCCAAATATTGTAGTTCAGTAATTTGCGGGAGGGGGACGACACCACCCAGACCGAGAACACGCTCGAATCCAGCGCAGCCGACTTGAGGTTCGGAAGACTGTCCGCACCCTATCCTTATCGCTCGATCCAGTTTAGTACGCTGCGGACTTCATCGGCTGAACAAACCAGCAATAGCTGGTAGGAAGGTAGTGTCCTGCAGGGTGAAGCCAGATAGCCAGTGACCGAGGGTACTGAGGAGTGACTCGAGCGCGATTGCATAAAGGTAAGAGGAAAGGTGACCTCTTGATGGATATTTGTCCACCGTCCGTCCGTTGAACTGGACCTGAGAGCTGGCTGCTGCTATAAGGCGCCACGGGGTGTCGATGAGTCTGGGGAGAAATCCCATACTGTCCACCAACTGTTATGGTGCTCAGTCCGGAACCGCGCGACTGCTACGGTCGCAGGTTCGAATCCTGCCTCGGTCATGGATGTGTGTGATGTCCTTACGTTTGTTAGGTTTAAGTAGTTCTAGGTTCTAGGGGGATGCAGAAGGCAATGGAAACCACTGCATTAAAGACACGTAACGTGTATCAACAGGACATGTGGCCTGTAATTGAAGAAGCGTCATGATGATCTCTCCATTGGCAAAAGATTCCGGAATAGTCCCCCATTCGGATCTCCGGGAGGGGACTGCCAAGGGGGAGGTTACCATGAAAAAAATATTGAATAATCTACGAAAGGATAACGTTCTACGAGTCGGGGCGTGGAATGTCAGACGCTTGAACGTGGTAGGGAAACCAGAATATCTGAAAAGGGAAATACAAAGGCTCAGTCTAGATATAGTAGGGGTCAGTGAAGTGAAGTGGAAGGAAGACAAGGATTTCTGGTCAGATGAGTATCGGGTAATATCAACAGTAGCAGAAAATGATATAACAGGTGTAGGATTCGTTATGAATAGGAAGGTAGGGCAGAGGGTGTGTTACTGTGAACAGTTCTGTGACCGGGTTGTTCTAATCAGAATCGACAGCTGACCAACACCGACAACGATAGTTCAGGTATACATGCCGACGTCGAAAGCTGAAGATGAACAGATAGAGAAAGTGTATGAGGATATTGAAAGGGTAATGCAGTATGTAAAGGGGGACGAAAATCTAATAGTCAGGGGCGATTGGAATGCAGTTGTAGAGGAAGGAGTAGAAGAAAAGGTTGCGGGAGAATATGGGCTTGGGACAAGGAATGAAAGAGGAGAAAGACTTATTGAGTTCTGTAACAAGTTTCAGCTAGTAATAGCGAATACCCTGTTCAAGAATCACAAGAGGAGGAGGTATACTTGGAAAAGGCCGGGAGATACGGGAAGATTTCAATTAGATTACATCATGGTCAGACAGAGATTCCCAAATCAGATACTGGATTGTAAGGTGTACCCAGGAGCAGATGTAGACTCAGATCACAATATAGTAGTGATGAAGAGTAGGCTGATGTTCAAGACATTAGTCAGGAAGAATCAATACGCAAAGAAGTGGGATACGGAAGTACTAAGGAATGACGAGATACGTTTGAAGTTCTCTAACGCTATAGATACAGCAATAAGGAATAGCGCAGTAGGCAGTACAGTTGAAGAGAAATGGACATCTCTAAAAAGGGCCATCACAGAAGTTGGCAAGGAAAACATAGGTACAAAGAAGGTAGCTGCGAAGAAACCTTGGGTAACAGAAGAAATACTTCAGTTGATTGATGAAAGGAGGAAGTACAAGCATGTTCCGGGAAAATCAGGAATACAGAAATAGAAGTCGCTGAGGAATGAAATAAATAGGAAGTGCAGGGAAGCTAAGACGAAATGGCTGCAGGAAAAATGTGAAGACATCGAAAAAGATATGATTGTCGGAAGGACAGACTCAGTATACAGGAAAGTTAACCTCTGGTGACATTAAAAGCAACGGTGGTAACATTAAGAGTGCAACGGGAATTCCACTGTTAAATGCAGAGGAGAGGGCAGATAGGTGGAAAGAATACATTGAAAGCCTCTATGAGGGTGAAGATTTGTCTGATGTGGTAGAAGAAGAAACAGGAGTCGATTTAGAAGAGATGGGGGATCTAGTATTAGAATCGGAATTTAAAAGAGCTTTGGAGGACTTACGGTCAAATAAGGCAGAAGGGATAGATAATATTCCATCAGAATTTCTAAAATCATTGGGGGAAGTGGCAACAAAACGACTATTCACGTTGGTGTGTAGAATATATGAGTCTGGCGATATACCATCTGACTTTCGGAAAAGCATCATCCACACAATTCCGAAGACGGCAAGAGCTGACAAGTGCGAGAATTATCGCACAATCAGCTTAACAGCTCATGCATCGAAGCTGCTTACAAGAATAATATACAGAAGAATGGAAAAGAAAATTGAGAATGCGCTACGTGACGATCAGTTTGGCTTTGGGAAAAGTAAAGGGACGAGAGAGGCAATTCTGACGTTACGGCTAATAATGGAAGCAAGGCTAAAGAAAAATCGAGACACTTTCATAGGATTGGTCGACCTGGAAAAAGCATTCGACAATATAAAATGGTGCAAGCTGTTCGAGATTCTGAAAAAAGTAGGGGTAAGCTATAGGGGGAGACGGGTCATATACAATATGTACAACAACCAAGAGGGAATAATAAGAGTGGACGATCAAGAACGAAGTGCTCGTATTAAGAAGGGTGTAAGACAAGGCTGTAGCCTTTCGCCCCTACTCTTCAATCTGTACATCGAGGAAGCAATGATGGAAATAAAAGAAAGGTTCAGGAGTGGAATTAAAGTACAAGGTGGAAGGATATCAATGATACGATTCGCTGATGACATTGCTATCCTGAGTGAAAGTGAAGAAGAATTAAATGATCTGCTGAACGGAATGAACAGTCTAATGAGTACACAGTATGGTTTGAGAGTAAATCGGAGAAAGACGAAGGTAATGAGAAGTAGTAGAAATGAGAACAGCGAGAAACTTAACATCAGGATTGATTGTCACGAAGTCAATGAAGTTAAGGAATTTTGCTACCTAGGCAGTAAAATAACCAATGACGGACGGAGCAAGGAGGACATCAAAAGCAGACTCGCTATGGCAAAAAAGGCATTTCTGGCCAAGAGAAGTCTACTAATATCAAATACCGGCCTTAATTTGAGGAAAAAATTTCTGAGGATGTACGTCTGGAGTACAGCATTGTATGGAAGTGAAACATGGACTGTGGGAAAACCGGAACAGAAGAGAATCGAAGCATTTGAGATGTGGTGCTATAGACGAATGTTGAAAATTAGGTGGACTGATAAGGTAAGAAATGAGGAGGTTCTATGCAGAATCGGAGAGGAAAGGAATATGTGGAAAACACTGATAAGGAGAAGGGACAGGATGATAGGACATCTGCTAAGACATGAGGGAATGACTTCCATGGTACTAGAGGGAGCTGTAGAGGGCAAAAACTGTAGAGGAAGACAGAGGCTGGAATACGTCAAGCAAATAATTGAGAACGTAGGTTGCAAGTGCTACTCTGAGATGAAGAGGTTAGCACAGGAAAGGAATTCGTGGCGGGCCGCATCAAACCAGTCAGTAGACTGATGACAAAAAAAAAAAGTTCTAGGGGACTGATGACCACAGATGTTAAATCCCATAGTGCTCAGAGCCATTTGAACCATTTATGAACTGTTATGGTGCGCTCTATAGAAGGCCCGATTAAAACCGATGGTGGCGACCGGAGCCCGCAGGTGGCATCCTGAGACGATCGATATTAAATCCTTGTATTTGCTAGTGGCCATTTGTACGTTGGAGTCACCCCCATGCGACGTCTCTTCTGAGGCAAAGTCTTCTTAATGTGGCCTGCCAAAAGTCTGCTGAAGATATTGTACCGGGCGTTCAGCATTGTAAGTGGCCGATATTCATTGACCGATTGCGCTCCTGCTGGCCTGTGTACTGTCATGGGAAGTCCTTCGACAAAGGAAGGCCACAGTAATCCAGCAGGGCATCATGTCACGAAAGGTCCGTTAAAACTTGTAATTCATCGGACCATGGAGACTTTTGCCCAAGTCGTCCCCCAACCTCCTCAGCCGAGACTTCCTCCATTGATACCGTCGCCGTTGTCCTGTCGATAGCGCGTGTCACTTGTTGTAGCGCTTCCGCAACGGCCGCGTCGTCTACGGCTCTTTCTTGGTAAAGGTGACTTAAATGATCCTCAGTGGCTTTCGTTATAGTTAGTCAAACAGGTGCGCCCTTCTTGCGTCGTAAGGGGTGTGATTAACTATCGGCGCATGTCCGCCACAATGTGGTCCACGTTGCGAGCCTCTACAGCTGTTCTGTCGTGTCTTCGAGCGGACTACGGCGCCTTCTAAGCGGCGCTTGGTCGACGATAACATGAGAGTCTTGATTCGGTGTCATTTTCATCGTCTGTTTGACGTTGGGGGTAGAGGTGCGTGAGCACCGCTTAGTAGAAGGCCATGGCCTGCCGGGTCCACGCCGTCGAGTCCTTACCAAACTGCATAAAAGTCTTGCGGAATGCCGGTTTGGCGCAGAAGAGTCTGAGCGCAAAAGTTGAGTTGTATCGAGAGTGACGTCGTTCACGGTTGCGCACACTGGGGCGACTTGCCCCCGACTGTCTAGATCCTGGAGGTTTGTTAAATTCACCAGGCTGTTAATATGCCAGACTTGTTGAGGGTGGAGACGTATCGCCCATATGTAGCCACTCTCATCAGAAAAGACCAGAGGCCATCGTTTGGCAGCCACCATTCCCTGTGTTAGACCCGTGTAAGGAAAGCAAAGCCAACTCCTGTGGCTCGTATTGCGCCTCTCAGAAGTTGGATCTTGGCAGGAGAGCTAACCATGTTGATATTCGTCGATGTGCAGGCGGTAAACCTGATGGTGCCGTAGGTGGGCAGGGTTAACCATGGTGATGGTGGAGAATAGCGGATGTCGAGAGTGACGTTACACCCAGCCGATCTCTGCTCTCCCTGTGTTGTTCAGACCTCAGCGGGCCCGGATCGGGTTCCCGTTGAGTCTTGACGTCCTCGGCTTATAATGTTGGAGCGGATTTTCCATAAGGTCGTGGAACCCGTGGTCTAGCGGTCAGTCCGGTTCCCGCAGCCGAGCGAAGCAGACATCCAGTGTGTGCTCCCCGCCGTCAGCGCGGGCCCGCGCGTCCTGTTTACTTTCCTCGGCCGACACTAACGTGAGGTCGTAGCTCTACAAGACCATAGCAAACCAATACAGAAGATCAACCTTGAAATTCACATTTCGGAACGACTTTACCCGACCAAAGGCGCTAGACGTCGAACGCTTTTTGAAAGAGGAAGCCAAGATCCCGGCTGCTGACATTGTCGGCATTCACTTTTCGATCGTCAGCAGCACGGCCTATGTAAAACTCATAAACGAAGCTACATGCGACAAGGTGCTTAATGAGATGAAACAAGAACTTCGCTTCTGCTACTCAGACGGAGATGTCGAGGTCGGCCATGACGCAGTGGGACTGCAGACTATACGCATATTCGAACTTCCATTTGAATTCCCTGCGGCAGACGTTGTGGCGGCGCTCCACCCCTACTGCACGGTACACGAACACGTGGCTGAAAAATGGACCCAGTTTAAACGTATCCAGTACTCAATGGAGTACGCCAAGTGTGCATTGATCTCCAACGACACGTGCCATCCTACCTACAGATAGGAGGGTGCGAGGCCATAGTTATTCATGATGGCCAGCCGAAGACGTGTTCCGGATGCGGCAAGGAACGTCACCTTCGTTCCGAGTGCATCCAGCGTCGGATCACACAACTCCCATCGAAGGACGTTGCACCTCCACCGACGAGGACTATTCTCCCCGTGACTTACGCGGCGACACTCACGACGTTCTCCACCAAACAGACACAGCCGACCGATTTAGCGGTACAGGAATCACCTTCCACGGACAGAAACCTGGATGATCCACCGGCCTGGCCAGTGGTGGAAAATAATACTATGTCTCTGGAGCTACCGAACGCTACAGACATTGACGATAGCAAGATAGCAATTGATTCCATTATTGTACCGACCCAAGCATTTGTCCCGTCGGGGCGTGAGTCAGTGCCGTCTTCTGACAATGAAGGCCACGTACGGAAACAGCGATCACCGAAACGCCGAAAGAGACGTCGTCGGACCGTGTCGGAACACGGCGGTTCACATTCGGCCGGGGAAGAACAACTGACGACTCAAGAAGCCAACCGCGAGGCTGAGGCCGTTTCCACTGACTCCAACCTTGCAGAACAGACAGAGAAACATGCAGATTTCGACTATCAGCCCATTGACATAAACAGTGAGCAGCATGAAGGTACCAGTGCAGGCAGCGAAGTCGCCCTGTCCCTTACTATCAAACATTCCGAGGCTATGGAATATGAACAGACATCCGCGCCCGCTTCGTGGGCCGAGGACGTTGAGACACAAGATCCCGATCCGGGGCCAGCTGAGGCGCCATCGGATCATGCAGCCTAAGCAGCACGAGGATTACCGCGTTCGGCGGGGGGTGACATCACTTCCGATGTTCGCTTCTCTCCAACATCAACAATGATAACCTCGGCCAACCAACTCGTTGCCAGGCTTACCGCCTGGCGACAATGAGTATCAACATGATAAATTCTTCTGTCAAGATCCAACTTTTGAAAGAAACAATTTTGCTTTCCTACATGAAGTGAAAACGACCGCACTCCCGAACTTTTATGGTTACGCCACATATGTGACGCCCGATAGCCCTGCAGACACCGGAGTGGCAATATTAGTGCGTGATGGTATTGAAGTTACTGACGTGACGTATCTTCCCTCTGCGCGAGGAATAGCACTTACGGTGCTCAACACCTGATTCATTAATGTTTACGCGCCGTCGGGTACCACCAGACGTTACGACCGCGCCAGATTCTACTCCACGGATGTCGCTCCCCCTTTTCTTTGGACGATACGACAACAGTGTCTTCTCCGGCGATTTTATTTGCGTACTTCAGCCCAAGGACCAAATCCCACACTACATGCCCTGTCCGGAACTGGGTGCGATGATCCAAGAACTTCACTTGTGCGACACGTGGGAAAAAGTCTACGGTAATCGCTCTGGCCACGCTCATCTTACCAGTCAGTCGGCCAGCCGACTTGATCGCATATATGTGTCACAAGATCTCACACAAGGAGTGATGGCCGCCGAACTATGGCCTCAGACATATTCCGATCATAGTGCTATATCTGCACTATACACCTACGCCCCAACAAGTCTGGTGCAGCAATGGTTTTTGGAAGCTTAATATAACTCACCTCCAGGACCTGGGATGCCGTCGGCAAGTTGAAGCAACGTGGACTGCCTGTGAACGCCGTCACCCACGATACACCTCGACCTTGGAGTGGTGGCTACTCTGGGCCAAACCAGCAATCCGCAGGACACTTATGAAGTTTGGCAAGGACGTGACTGCGTGGCATCGACATACCCTCTATTTTTACTACGTGGCACTCAGAGACCTCGACGCCTTACCCCCTTCCCCGAAGAGACAACATGACCAAAGCAGAATCAAGGCTCACTTACTATCATTGACGAAGCGCTGACTAGAAGGTGCCGTAGTCCGCTCGCGACGGCACGACCGAACGGCTGCAGAGGAACCCACTGCGCACCACGTTGTGGCGGATAAGCGCCGACATCGCCAACATTTAATCACACAACTCAGGACACAAGTGTGTGCGACCCAAGCGACAATAGTAAAGGAGGTGGAGGATCATTTTTGTCATCTTTACCTGGAAAGAACCGTAGATGACGAGGCCACTACTGTGTTACAGCAGGTAACACGTACTATCGACGAGGCTACCGTGAATGCACTAACAGAGGAAGTCTCACTCGAAGAAGTCGAAGACGCCGTGGACAATGGTGCGGCCAATAAGTCTCAGGGCCTGATGGATAGCCCTTCGAATTATACCGGACCTTCCGTGACATCATGATGCCTCGCTGGGCTATAAAGTTCCGCGGACTTATGTCTCCAGACTGTGTTGTGCCGCCAGCGTTTGTAGGAGGACTTCTCATACCTGTACACAAGCCAGGTGGAGGGCGATCGATTAAGAACGCTTATTACAAGATTTTCGCCAGGCTTATGGCGGGCCGTATTAAGACGACTTTGCCGATTATTCTCGCTCCAGAACAGACGTCGCAAGGGGGAGAAGCCAACATACACATGGCCACCGGTGACTGCAGGGACTTAACAGCGACCGCCTCTGCGTGCCGTCTGAGTGCGGCGATCGTCTCCATCGATTTCCACCGCGCCTTTGATAGAGTGCACCACAACTTCCTCCTACGAGTGATGGACCGTATGGGATTCCCCCCGGGCCTCATCGACACCCTACGGCGTCTTTGGACCGCAGCCAACTCACACGTCCAGGTCAATGGAAGGACGGTAGGACCACTGCCCATTAAGACATCTCCACGACAGGGTTGTCCCCTTTCTGCCTACCTTTATGCAGTCGCACTAGAGCCATTCCTAGAGGGCCTTAACCACTGCCTATCTGGCATTACGCTGCGGGACGTCACCGTTCATTATAGGACATACGCAGACGACCTGCTGCTGCTGGTTCGTTCCAATGGCGAAGTTCAAAGCGTACTAATCTGGATCGAGCGATACGGACAGGCCACAGGCAGTCT
Source organism: Schistocerca piceifrons (assembly GCF_021461385.2). Lineage (NCBI taxonomy): Eukaryota > Metazoa > Arthropoda > Insecta > Orthoptera > Acrididae > Schistocerca > Schistocerca piceifrons. Next base: position 923,453,011 of record NC_060138.1, read on the forward strand.
TCTGAACATCAACAAGTCGGCGGCGTTGCTATTGGGTGTGGTCTCGGGACCGGAAGCCCTCGCTCCCCTCCCACCAGTTTCTGATCTGCGATATTTGGGAATCACGTTCACGAAGGATGTACGTAAAACAGCTGCAGCAAACTACCGACGGTTACTACAGATCACACGCGCAATGGTGCGACAAACCTGCTACGTTACTTGAATCAGCTACAACGTGTTGAATACTTGAACATTTACGTGGCATCAAAAGTCAACCATGTGGCACAACTCCTCCCACTACCGCTGCAGATAGGTCGCCGGCTTCAGGCGGCCTTTAGTTACTACGTTTCCGCAGGTCATATATTTAAAGTACGATACGACACTCTTACCCTCCCAGTGGACAAAGGCGATCTGGGATTGGTCAACGTCAGGGCGAGAGCAGCTGCCCTTCAAACCCAAAAAATATTAGATACAGGCTCCCAGGTAGATGCTATTTTTCTTGACTTCCGGAAGGCGTTCGATACAGTTCCGCACTGTCGCCTGATAAACAAAGTAAGAGCCTACGGAATATCAGACCAGCTGTGTGGCTGGATTGAAGAGTTTTTAGCAAACAGAACACAGCATGTTGTTATCAATGGAGAGACGTCTACAGACGTTAAAGTAACCTCTGGCGTGCGACAGGGGAGTGTTATGGGACCATTGCTTTTCACAATATATATAAATGACTTAGTAGATAGTGTCGGAAGTTCCATGCGGCTTTTCGCGGATGATGCTGTAGTATACAGAGAAGTTGCTGCATTAGAAAATTGTAGCGAAATACAGGAAGATCTGCAGCGGATAGGCACTTGGTGCAGGGAGTGGCAACTGACCCTTCACATAGACAAATGTAATGTATTGCGAATACATAGAAAGAAGGATCCTTTATTGTGTGATTATATGATAGCGGAACAAACACTGGTAGCAGTTACTTCTGTAAAATATCTGGGAGTATGCGTACGGAACGATTTGAAGTGGAATGATCATATAAAACTAATTGTTGGTAAGGCGGGTACCAGGTTGAGATTCATTGGGAGAGTGCTTAGAAAATGTAGTCCATCAACAAAGGAGGTGGCTTACAAAACACTCGTTCGACCTATACTTGAGTATTGCTCATCAGTGTGGGATCCGTACCAGGTCGGGTTGACGGAGGAGATAGAGAAGATCCAAAGAAGAGCGGCGCGTTTCGTCACTGGGTTATTTGGTAACCGTGATAGCGTTACGGAGATGTTTAATAAACTCAAGTGGCAGACTCTGCAAGAGAGGCGCTCTGCATCGCGGTGTAGCTTGCTCGCCAGGTTTCGAGAGGGTGCGTTTCTGGATGAAGTATCGAATATATTGCTTCCCCCTACTTATACTTCCCGAGGAGATCACGAATGTAAAATTAGAGAGATTAGAGCGCGCACGGAGGCTTTCAGACAGTCGTTCTTCCCGCGAACCATACGCGACTGGAACAGGAAAGGGAGGTAATGACAGTGGCACGTAAAGTGCCCTCCGCCACACACCGTTGGGTGGCTTGCGGAGTATCAATGTAGATGTAGATGTAGATGTAGGTGAGCAACATGAGGAAACGATGGAAAAGTCAATATACCTCTCTCACGGGACGTTTACTACAGGTTCTGATGCCAGTCTCTATCGTCCCGCCGGTGTCGGTTGCGCACGTCGCACCACAGTTCTCCCATGTGTCGACCTTCATTCTTGATTACAGCTATGTCAGCTCGAAGCTCCCCGCCACACGTCCACCAAAGGCGAAAGATTTTTATACCAACCTTCTGCGGGCTGTTCCACATAACGTGGTGGAAAACAAGTACCCTACCGTCCACTGGTCAAGAGTCTGGAAAACGATACACCACAACATTCTGTCATCCACGGTGCGTTCGAAGTGGTATCAGATCGCCAACTAAAAATATTCCACACGACAGCGACTTCTCGCTATTGTACTGGCAGACTCACCTTATTGCCCAGATTGTCACCTCTTGGATACCGATGAACATAGCTTCACATGCGCATCGTCGTCCGGAGTATGGCGACTAACACGAAGACATTGGCTTGTTACCTCCGGGTCACGCCTGATACGATTGACCCTGAGACCCTACTCTGTCCAGATGAACTTTTCCGCCGCAAAATATCATGCGCTTACATAGTTCAAAGGAATTACCGTCGCCTATATCTTTAGCGACGGAGAGAAAGAGCAGCTTGATTACTGGGGGTTCCAACAAAATGCTCACAATGCCCTCAAACGCACACTGAGATGCCGTACGCTCTTCGCAATTTATTTACGCAGCGTTTTCGTTAACCCCCCACTCAGCTGGGGAGTGCCAAGCTGCGGTTAATGTTCTGTGCCGCATCACACTAACGGCTGAACGTCCTGCCTTGTCAGCCACGAGAGAAGGAAGAGACAGGCTACTGCAAGGATGCTGTTTTTCTTGAGACACTAGAGGAGCAGAATGCCTCCGTTGCAGATACCCTTCAAAGGCGCTGTTGGAGATAACAGATAACGATGGCGAAGCACCATGTGGAACCAATTACGTTTATTGAAGAAACTTTTAGATGGAATTGCATCAGTGATTTACATTTTTATTTTTTCCTTGTTTACTCTTTGAATGCCACCTTTGTTGTTGTAACACTCAGTTACTAGCATTCTCATTTGTACACGTTTCCTTAATGTAAGCATGTAAAATGAATAAATAAATAAATACATAAATAAAAAATAAAAGTAAAAAATGTGAGGGAATAGTTAGGGGCAACGCCTGAACAGAATTAGTTCATTTCTTCTTTTATGGCAGAGTTAAGGTGGCGATGCCACGTAGGAGTTGATTTGATTTAGTTTCTTTTATTTTTGGAGTTTAATTTAAAAAAATAAAAAAATTTAAAAAAAGCAGTAGCTGATTAATAATCGGCATTGGCAGAAGACTTTCGGCATTCTACCAACGGTCTTGTCAAAGAGGGTGGAGGAGCAGACAGAGGTTCAGAGCACTTTCTTTTTCTAGGGGTGGAAAACGGTCCCTAAAGACGGAAGAATGAGCAATGATTAACATCATAAGGAAGCAGAAGGCAATGCAAACCACTGCATTAAAGACACTTAACGTGTATCCACAGGACATGTGACCTGTAACTGAAAAAGTGTCATGATGATTTCTCCATTGGCAAAAGATTCCGGGATAGTCCCCCATTCGTATCTCCGAGAGGTGACCATGAGAAAAAGATTGAATAAACAACGAAAGGATAACGTTCTAAGAGTAGGGGCGTGGAAATTCAGAAGCTTGAACGTGATAGGGAAACTAGAAAATCTGAAAAGAGAAATGTAAAGGCTCAATATATATATATATATAGTAGAAGAAAGATGACAACGGTTTTTGGTGAAATGAGTATAGGGTAATATCAACAGCAGCAGAAATGGTATAACAGAAGTAGAATTCTTTACGAATAGGAAGGTGGGGCAGAGAATATGTTGCTGTGAACAGTTCAGTGACAGGGTTGTTCTTATCGGAATCGACAGTAAACCAACAATAGTCCAGGTATACAAGCCGGCGCCGCGGGTTGAAGAGATAGAGAAGGTATATCAGGCTATTGAAACGATAATACAGTGCGTAAAGGGAGATAAAAACCTAATAGTCATGGGAGACTGGAATGCGGTTGTAGGAGAAGGAATAGAAGAAACGGCTACAGCACAAGGAATGGTAGAGAAGAAAGACTGATTGAGTTCTGTAACAAGTTTCAGTTAGTAATAGCGAATACTCTGATGCTACCTGTAACTCGAGTTACAGCCCGTAGTGGCTTGCTTTCCATGCATTCGATTAAAAAATTTATCACTTGATATTTATTTTATGTGTGACATGCCAATTTGAATGTTTAATTTTCTGATGAAGGCACTCGGAGAAGTGTCGAAACCAGGTCAAAAGACTTAATTTTATTTTGCGACCGAGAGCTGTAGTCTGAAAGTGGTTCGGCGAGGGGCGTTCAATAAGTAATGCATCACATTCTTTTCGTCGGCCAGTGTCGGCTGAAAAAATGAGAAAGTTGTGTTGGACACTTTGAATATTCCCGCTTTAGCCCCTATGGTTTCATGAAGTTCTGATAGGTGGCGGCGCGCTACACGTAGCATTCAAAATTGCACCGTAACGGAGGGGCATTCCAAGCAGACAGCTGTAACTCAGTTCCTCTTAACGGAAAACCAGAGCATGGCAGATATTCATGGGCGCTTGCAGAATGTCTTCGAAGACCTGGCAGTGAACAAAAGCATGGTGAGTCGTCCGGCGAGGCGTCTGTCGTCATCGCAATAAGGCCGCGCAAACCTGGCTGATCTCCTGCGTGCCGGCTGGCGGCACACAGTTGTGACTCTTGCAATGTTGGAACGTGCAGACATTTTAATTGGACGTGATCGACTGTTTCAAGTCCTCCATCATGGTGTAATGATCGACTATGATGTGTATTGCGCTACCCTCACGAAACTGAAGAGACGACTACAGCGTGTTCGTCGAAACAAAAATGCAAACTAATTTCTCCTCTCGATGATAACGCAAGCCCTCACACAAGTCTGCACACCCGTTTGGCTCACTGTAGAATGCACTCCACGGGAAGCAGTGCGTGGATGATGGGGAGACGTTGGTGGTGGTGGTGGTGGTGGTTAGTGTTTAACGTCCCGTCGACAACGAGGTCATTGGAGACGGAGCGCAAGCTCGGGTTAGAGAAGGATTGGGAAGGAAATCGGCCGTGCCCTTTCAAAGGAACCATCCCGGCATTTGCCTGAAACGATTTAGGGAAATGATGGAAAACCTAAATCAGGATGGCCGGAGACGGGATTGAACCGTCGTCCTCCCGAATGCGAGTCCAGTGTGCTAACCACTGCGCCACCTCGCTCGGTGGGAGACGTTGGCTCCGACGTCGACCAGTAAAGTGGTAACATGCGGGCATACAGGGCCTCCCAGTAAGGTGGCGTAAGACCGTCGCATTGAAAGGAGGTCGTGTTCAAAAATAGGGTTTTGTAGCCGAAAGAGCGGTGAATAATATGATGTATTGGAATCCTGAATAAACCAACCTGCTTTCAGAAAAAAGCCGGCTGTTGTGGCCGAGCGGTTCCAGGCGCTTCAGTCTGGAACCGCGCAACGGCTACGGTGCTTGGACTCATTTGAACCAAATTCACAAAATCTGAACCATGACAAGACCCGTTACCTGAAATTTTCAGTGTATATGGTGCCCCTTGTGGGCAGTAATGCACACTACTTTAGCTACATCTTGGTTCCATATGAGATAATGTATTATCATCAATAGTCACAGCGTTGGAATCTCAAGGTCGTCAAGCCTAAACCTTTCCCAGGAACCCGTTTTGTGTAGAGCGATATTTAATGTCTGATACAGACTAATAACGCAGAGCTCAACGTCTCTTTCTTCTAACTCTCAAACACATGAACATTTTGTTATAGTTTGACATACGAGAGAATTTTCCACACCAGTAGTCAAAGGACTTGCAAGCCAACTTTCTCTTTCAGCAGAATGGTGCTCATGGGCTGTAACTGCTAACCTGAGCTTGCTCCTCCTGTGGTATCGGGAACTACGATGCCACAACGTAGGTCCGCTCTGCTAAGTTGGCACTACGAGAGTCACCGACGACAGCGCCCTCTAGCCGGTGCTGTCAAGGTCTACGAGCTCCGCTACTGCTTCAGCCCATTTCATCAGGTGCAGACAGCCAGGACACTTCGCTTCAACCTCGCGTCACCTTGCAAGTTATGTAATATGTTTGCATATGTTATCCGATAGTAAAGGTCCCTTAACTATATCTGCAGTACCGAGAGATCAGTACCGTTTCCTGCTCCTGTTCCTTACCCACGAGCCGCCTCCCAGGCGGGATACAAAACCTCCGGACAGGACAAAAAAGACTATGAAGTTCGTAAGTTGACTGGCCACATCAGACATCAAATATTTACAGTGACCCTGAGGATATTGGAAAACAGATAGCAATGTATTGAGCACAATACATGAGAAACAGTTAACAAGTATAGGTTTTCTAATAGTCGCAAAATACCGTGTTTGAGTTAACCTTGTACTTTGTATCCTTCCGTTGTGATATTTGTTGTACTTCTGTTTCTATGATTGTTTGAAATTTAGATGATTTGAAAAGGCATCTTATGAGACTGAAGATATTGTAAAAATAAATGCACGAAGCTAATTAACGAATCAGCCTCGTATTTATTTATGTCTTTGTTTAGGAGTGACGGCGTACGACGCGACTGGTGAGGAATATTCTTGGTAAATTCTACGATATTACACACCAACCGTGGCGGCATGTGAGGTAAGGCCGCCGGCCTCCTGTAACTTGCTAAATTCTGGCCGCTTTGACAGCGGCGAGCAAACTTGGCCCGTTAACAGCGGGGCCCCGGTTACAACAACGCCATCAGCCTGCAGCGCTAAGCGCTCCGGTCCTTCCGCTACCTTTACAGCCTTCTGGTCTATCGTAGTTTGGACGCCGCCCCAGCTCTTGTCTTACGCTTAGGTCAGGTTGCTAACACGCGACTATATGTACCCCAACTTCGGAAGACTTATCTCTACGTCAGCTGTTTTCATTGATTTGGTGCTGAAATGCGTGTACAATGTTTCGTTGCTTGGGTTTGTTCAAAGACTTTGCCGTCACGTCTCTACCATGTTGCAGTGGCCATGTTAAAAGAGTAACTTACTAACTACGGGAACTCACGTTGTATTGAATAGGCGTATTTCTGAATGCAGTAAAATCAGAGTTCTCTTTGCTGGGTTCTTTCTCGGCCATGCCACTATCCTACACCTGAGTGCATACACACAGCCTTCATTCCACCAATCACGTTTCTTACCGTTCTCCCAAAGCTATCGTTTGATTTGCAACATCTTTGATTTTGCTTCGAATCTCGTCTTATTTTCATTGCATGGAATTCTTTAGTTTTTCTTGGTATTTCTCCTGTACTTTCTCACTAAGTCCATAATGCGATATCCTGAAGGGAAAATAAAAGAATACGTATTCTATAATTCACACTTAAGTCTTTGGCGGACGATTCATACTGAGGGGGGGGGGGGGGGTCTTCAATAAGTAATGACATACTTTTTTTCCAAAAAAAGAAATGGTTCAAATGGCTCTGAGCACTACGGGACTTAACTTCTGAGGTCATCAGTCCCCTAGACTGTGCAGTTAGTGGGAAGTCTTCTAATGTTTGTTGTATCTAATTTGAAACACAAAATCACTCTTAAGGAAAAATAAATAAAAGCGCTGAGTTCTGACCTGGAGGTACGGAAAAATCATCAGTCTTGATGTGGTGGGGATTGGTTTCTAAAAAATCTTGTCAATATCTGATCCCAGAAATGAGACCAATCATTGAAATACACTGCGCAGTACAATTAAAGGATCACTTTTTCGAAACCCTATATTTGCCCCCCATTGCGAAGCGGAAGTTTGAAATTTGGCTCAAAGGTGTCTGTTGTAACCTTCCTCCGTCCTGTATTACGGTCTACAAGCGTGGCGCCCTGCGATGTCACTCATGGACTCGGTGACGTTTCAGACAGCAAGGTGACGACATAAGTCAAAAAGAGGCCACAGCGTACAAGAAGTTCATGTGGGGCGTAAAGTTTGTTCGTGATCTTGATCATGTGAATTGTAAAGGTTGTTGGAAATCATGTTCATGATGTCACATTGGCAACAAATTTCGCCACAATTCCGACCAACGTCACCATGACATGTTACACGATGAGAAGGTCGCCGTTGCCCTCTTACACACATTCCACCCCTTCTATTGTCGTTTCTGTGAAGGAGAGCAGACCCCGATTCTCAGCGTTGAAATTACTCTATCTTCTTATGGGTGACGGGAAAAACATTTCCAATAGTCTATCGCTCAGCATCGAGAAGAAAAGGGATATGTGGTGGCATAATACGTCCTCCGTAACTTCTGAAACTGCTGACACCCCCCGGTCGATTTAATCCTTCGCTAAGGACAGCATGGACCTGCAACTCCACTGAACGTGATTCCACCCCTTTGGTGTGTAACGCGACTGTAGTTTTTGCTCTGGTACACAGGATGGGAGAACTAGGGATCATTCAAAACCATTCGAAGAAATATGAGCGTGACTTGAAGTAATAAAGGATGTTTATGCTTCTTGCAGCCGTCCTGTTTCGTTCCCTCCTGTGGTGTGATCACAGGAGGGATGCAACAGTGACACATAGCTGAGTAAAATGCCAAAGGGTCCCTCTATGTCCTTCCACTTTCGCATCGCTCTCACTGCAACCCGTGCACTTTCGCTGAGCACTTTAAAAATGTAGCTGTAAGGAGACAGACAGTCACTGATTACTGGGTGCAGTCATGACAGACATCCCTTTCGGCATCCCTAAGATTGGCTATGGCTCAATCTAGATATAGTGGGGGTCAGTAATGTAAAATGGAAAGAAGACAAAGATTCAAGGATTTCTGGTCAGATGAGTATAGGGTAACATCAACAGCAGCAGAGAATGGTACAACAGGAGTAGGATTCCTTATGATTAGGAAGGTAGGGCAGAGAGTGAGTTACTGTGAACAGTATAGTGAGGGGTTGTTCTCATCAGCATCGACAGCAAACCAACACCGAAAACGATAGCTGAGGTATACATGCCAACGTCGCAAGCTGAAGATGGAAGATGAGACAGAGAAATTATATGACGATACTGAACGGGTTGCTGAGTACGTAAAGGGAGATCAAAATCTAATAGTCATATGGGACAGGAATGCGGTTATAGGGGAAAAGAAGAAAGGGTTATGGGAGAATATGGACTTGGTGCTAAGAATGGAAGAAGAGAAAAACTAATTGAATTCTCCAGTAAACTTCAGCTAGTAATAGCGAATACTGTGTTCAAGAATGACAAGAGGCGGAGGTATTCTAGGAAAGGCAGGGAGAAACGGGAAGATTTGGGTTAGATTACGTCATGGTCAGACAGAGATTTCGAAATCAGATATTGGAATTAAGTCGGAGCGTACACAGGTGCAGATACAGACTCAGATCACAATTTAGTAGTAATGAAGAGTAGACTGAAGTCAGAAAGAGTCAATACGCAGAGAAGTGGGATACGGAAGTAGTAAGGAATGACGAAATACGCTTAAACTACTCTAAGGCTACAGATACGCAATAAGCAATAGCTCAGTATACAGTACAGTTTAAGAGGAATGGACATCTTTAAAAACGGCGATCACAGAAGTGGGAAAAACATAGGTACAAAGAATGTAACTGCAAAGGAATCATGTGTAACAGGAAAAATATTCAGCTGATCGATGAAAGAAGTAGCTGGATGATGGTGGTATTGGGACTCTTTCGATATCGAACTGATATGCAAATTAATTAAATAGATCAATTAATTACCCCACCACCGCCATTCACAGATGACGTCATGAGATTTCCTCAGCCGGCGGGTGGATTCCCATCCCCCCTCCCTTCCCTGCCCCTTCCCATCCCCCACCTGCTCTATTGGCGAGAATTTCAAATTTTGGCAGACATTTAGAATTTTAGTTGGAAATTCCAAAAATGTTGGGAATTTAAAAATGGCGGAAATTTCTTTGTCCCAAGACTTTGCTGACGTCCATCGAATCCCCCACCCGGAAATTGGCGGGAAATGCAAAATGGCAGGTGCCCTTTCTGGGACTCGAACCTCAGTCCTTTGGGCGGAAAGCTCAGATACACTCCCCTTGACAGGGAAGCTGTCCACATGCAGGAGAGGATGGTTAGGTTAGTGTACTTTACTCACCTTGGATGGAAAACTGAAGGAAACATTGGTCCTAATTATGTAATTAATCATAAAGATCGGTCTTAATTACACAACTGTGTGCATTGCACTATCCAAACGTGCCTAAAATCGCAATACAGCTCATAAATTGATTGTGTCGTACAAATGGTGTTATTCCACTGGGAAAATAATTCACAATACCGTTAGAAGCTAGTTGCAAATGTACTCCACTCTACACAGGATAATTCCTTCAACTATAACCTGGTGGGGAAAAGGCTGGAGAGGAAGGCAATCCTTATTGTTGGCAGCAGATATGTTCAAATGACGAGAAGTAGTTGTTGGAGAGAGAAGAGTTTAATAAGTGTGCTACATCTAAGCATACAGCTGGGGACCCTGTCTATCGCTGTTTGATGGTGGAGTCCGCTACATATGCCTCCCGCTACATTGCTTGACAAGCACCGCCGTGCTCAAAATTCAAATAAACAGTGCTGTCTTTATTTCTCGACAACTTCGTTAGTTGGTGTGCTGCTGGCGCCAGTCTTCATCGATTCTCCTCACGATCGTCTAAATCGATTTTCGATGCCTGCCTGGCTTCGTATCTTTGGCGGATGGCTATTTAACTGCGGCGCGCGCGCTCTCTGGGTTTTCAGTTCGGGATCAGCTGTGTCAGCGACAGTCTCGTGTGTGCCTGTATGCAGCGTGGCGAGTGGCCGAGTCGGTTCGACGAAGTAGTGTGGGCCGCTGCTGCGGCATGTTCAGCCGTTGTAATGCAGATCCGCTGCTGACAGTAATTGGGGTTTCTTGCATATGTGAAGGTCTCTCTTGTCTCTTGCATGCGACTCAAGGTCAATGAACTGGAGTCGTCGAAGTGCTCATCGATGGGTTCTGTTCGTGATAATTGAATAGCCCTGCGCACTGAAAACTATCTTGGCTGTTTCAGTTACCTTTGATCTTGCTGCCTGATTTGTTGACGGCATGTAGGGGAGTGCTAGTGACGCACAACCAATGAAAAAGAAGCCGTGTTTAATGCATACCATCAGTGCTTAAGTTTGTGCCTGGCGTTCAGAAGGGGGCCGAAATATTTTCCGTAATTCCTTATCTATTTTATTATTTTATTTGTTGCCTAATCAAATTTTAAGATCCACTACCACGTATGTTAAGTCTGCTTAAGGTTCATTGGTGCCACGTAGCATTAAAAGTTTATTGATAACCGGTTGTGTATCTGTTGCGTCAGAATGTTGTCTGCCGCTGATGTGTTTATGTTTCAGATAATTGGCGGTGGTCGACGCGAGCAAGCTCCGATCCGGGGTATCACGGTGGAAGAGTGAAAGTTAAGGACCGGGATCGGTGTCTATGTTTACGTTGTTAACGTGCGGCAGTTCCGTCTTGCTGGTCGAGCGTTGTGGTTTTCCACATGCTTACTTGTAGATCAAAGTTGATTACATTTTTATTTCATCTTCTGGTCCGTGCATCTGTTAGAACCTTCCGGTTTGCTCGCGTCCATCACCAATTTATCGTAAACTTGAGGCGGTCCCATGTTAAGACGATTTCATATGTTATTATTAAATTGAATGTATTATAATCCTGTTAATTTGTCAGAAATTTTAAGACCAATTTTGGAAAGATCTGAGCTTATTCGACTTAAGTGGGTCCTGAGTTACATGAAAACCAGTTTCTATGTTAGTTGAAGCACATTTTAGATTTGATTAGTTGTGGTTTTATGAATATTGTTTTAATTAATGGAAGATCTTTATTTGTTGGACTTAATGCAACCCATTACTTGTGGAAGCAGTTTTAGAGTTTTGATGTGAATTATACGAAAAACAGTTACAGTGTAGGTATTGAAGCTTGTGAGGTTTAGTTATGGCAGTTATATTTTATTAATAATGGTGTTATGTATATTGTTTTATTACTGAAAGTTGGTTAAGCAAATTTTAATACTTTCTATAATCGTTGCTACTGTTGATTTGATACGAGCCATATGTTCCTAATAAAGAAGTGTGTGGCAACTAAAAACTGGTTATATGTTTAATTTTGATGTGTCGAATGACCCTCACACATCATTCGTCCTATTCCATTATCCCCCAAGAGATCATCTTGGTATGACTGCTACATAACTTGTACTAGTAAGAAGGGATATGGCAGCAAACCATCACTGAAGTCAAGGTCAATAAACGCTACTAAGCTGTTGAAAAATGTTTAACTACTCTAGTTACACATCGAAATTTTCGTGAGAAAACCAACACTTGTTGACAACAGGTCATAATGCAACACATGTACCAGGAATTGAGAAAATTCAGTGTAATAACACAGCTACCACAGAAACTGACGCCCGCATCTCGTGGTCGTGCGGTAGCGTTCTCGCTTCCCACGCCCGGGTTCCCGGGTTCGATTCCCGGCGGGGTCAGGGATTTTCTCTGCCTCGTGATGGCTGGGTGTTGTGTGCTGTCCTTAGGTTAGTTAGGTTTAAGTAGTTCTAAGTTCTAGGGGACTGATGACCACAGATGTTAAGTCCCATAGTGCTCAGAGCCATTTTTTGAGCCACAGAAACTGACCGAAAAAGATTGCACCAGGAGAGAGGGGTGGCAGCTGCACGTGTGTTTGCCTCGATGTGTGGTCACGACCTAATCAGATTAGAGCCAGTCTTACCTCCCCCTACCACCCATCATCCCTCCCTCTCCTCAACGTAGTTAGGAATACAGGTGTGGTTCTATCTTGTCACTGATATTCCACAAAAAGAGATCCATTTGGTGGCAATGAAAGACTGTCTCCATTCTACGGAAATCAGTCACATATGGACATAAGACTCAAGAGCAGGATGCTTCTTGCAACCTGTTAAATGTATTTCTCAGAAAGACTGCACCCCTGCACCCCCTCAGAACAACAACGAAATTCCAGAGGACTCTCCAGAACGCTTTTTCTAACATCCGCTGGTTAGGAAACAGACAGCTGCCACCGTCAACCACCACATGCCACCAACTGTCATAGCTGAGAGCACAGTCTCTGGCCCACTGCCGTGCAACCAGCCCCAGCAGGCAGAGCCTTCGACCAACTGCGCTCAGAGCATCCTGCCCAGAAGAGCACAAGGCGGTCCAATTGGTCATCGGGCTATCCCGACTGCGTGTTCTTTGTCTAAATGTGTAGTTGTGTCTCACTCCCCCTGCTGCGACCGTCATCTTCCGCTGGTCGCCGCCATTATACGAGGGAAGACATTTCAGTGCAACAGTTGTATTTAACATCAACGGACATCTTATAAGGATAAGGATAATGTACATAAGAATGGAGCAGAAAACTGAGTTTGTGTTAGATGACGACCATTTTGGCTTTAGGAAACTAGGGGCACTAGAGTGGCAGTTCTGACGTTGCCGTTGATCATGGAAGCAAGACTGAAGTAAATCAAGACACGTTCATAGGGTTTGCCCACCTGGAAAAAGCATTCGTTAGTGTAAAATGTTGGACGATACTCGAAATTCTAAGGAAAATAGGGATAACCTACACGGAGAGGCAGGTACGAGGGTTGTTTTTTAAGTAAGGGCCGTTCGCGCGTATAGTCCCATATTTCGCGCGGACGCCGCAACAAGCCACCGCGCCACTTGCCGGCATCCTTTCTGTTCACACTGATGCAAGTTGCAACTCTGTAGCTGACGTGTAAGCATCGCTGTGCTACTTTATAATGTTTACGATTATTGAATCGCCCGCCGCGTGTGAGATACGGTCAGTGATACGTTTTTGACCGCGAGAAGCCAATCAGCTGCAGAAATTCATCGTCAGTTAACAGAAGCTTATGGCTTGAATGCAATGAGTGAAGGTAAAGTGCGTCATTGGGTTAGAGAGTTTAAAAATGGCCGTCAAAACGTCCATGACGAAGAACGCTCAGGCCGGCCCTCTGTGATCACCGATGATTTGGTGGCTGCAGTCGAAACAAAGATTCGTGAGGACAGAAGATTCACAATTTCCACTCTTTCTTTGGAATTTCCACAAGTTTCAAGATCAGTTTTGTACAAAATGTGTCTGAAAACCTAAACTTTAAGAAACTGTGTTCTCGTTGGATACCCAGACTCCTCACAGAGGACCACAAAGGGAAGAGATTTGCCACTTCATTGGACTTTTTGATTCGTTACGAGGAAGAAGGGGATGACATGTTGAGTCAAATTGTCACTGGAGATGAAACATGGGTATCCCATATCACTCCCGAAAGCAAGCGACAATCGATGGAATGGCAACACACAACCTCACCCGTCAAGGTCAAAACCAAACAGACGCTGTCAAAGCGCAAGATTATGGCAACTTTGTTCTGGGACCGGCGCGGTGTTTTGCTAGTGGACTTTATGCCACGAGGAACGACAATCAACTCAGATGCCTACTGTGCAACTCTAAAGAAGCTCCGCAGAGCAATTCAAAACAAAAGGCGCGGCATGCTGACAAAAGGAGTTTTGCTCCTGCACGATAACGCTAGGCCTCACACCTCTCAAAAGACTCGGGATTTGATTGATTCTTTTGGCTGGGAAGTTTTGGACCATGCACCATACAGCCCCTACCTTGCTCCTAGCGATTTTCACCTTTTCCGGTACCTGAAACACCATCTTGGCGGGCAGCGCTTCGATGACGACGATGAAGTGAAAGCGGCCGTGAACTCTTGGCTGTCGGAGCAGGCGGCCGAATTCTTTGAAGAGCGAATTAAAAACTTAGTTGTACGGTATGACAAGTGCTTAAAAAAACAAGGCAACTATGTAGAAAAATAGGTTAAAGTGTGTAGAATCAGAAAATGAAAGTTTTTTACAAAAGTATTTGTATCTTTTTTTAAAAATAAAAACGGCCCTTACTTAAAAAACAACCCTCGTAATATACAACATGTACAAGAGCCAAGAAGGAAAATAAGAGTGGAAGACCAAGAATGAAGTTCTCAGATTAGAAAGGGTGAAAGATAGGGATGTAATCTTTCGCCCATACTGTTCAATCTATACATCGAGGAAGCAATGATGGAAACAAAAGAAAGGTTTAAGGGTAGAATTAAAATTCAAAGGTAGAGGATATCAGTGATAAGATTCATTGATGACATTGCTATCCTCAATGAAAGTGAAGAAAAATTACAGGATCTGCTGAATGTAATGAACAGTCTAACGAGTACAGAGCATGGACTGAGAGTAAATCGAAGAAAGACGAAAGTAATGAGAAGTAGTAGAAATGAGAACAACAAGAAATTTAACATTAGGATTGATGGTCAGGAAGCAGATGAAGTTGAGGAATTCTGCTCCTAGGCAGCAAAATAACCAACGACAGGGAGAGCAAGTGGGACATCAAAAGCACACTAGCACTGTGTAAAAGGGCACTTATGGCCAAGAGAAGTCTACTAATGTCCAATGTAGACCTTAACTTCAGGAAGAAATTTCTGGGAGTATACATTTGGAGCACAGCGTTGTATGACGGTGAGACATGGACTGTGGTAAAAACGGATAAGAAGAGAATCGAGGCATTTGAAATGTGATGCTACAGAAGAATGTTGAGAATTAGGTGGACTGGTAAAGTAAGAAATGAGGAGGTTCTGTGCAGAATCAAAGAGGAAAGGAATATTTGGCAAACACAGACAAGAAGAAGGGACAGAATTATACGACATCTCTTAAGACATCAACCAATAATTTGCATCGTACTAGAGCTGTAGAGTGTAAAAACTGTGGAGGAAGACAGAGAATGGAATACACCCCAGCAAATAATTCTTTTCTCACGAAGAAATGAATGCTATCGAGTAGGGACGTCAAATTGCTTCCACATTTATATATTTCCAGGAGGCTTTTGACACCGTTCCTCACCCGCGACTTCTAATCAAATTGCTCGACTGGATTCGTGATTTCTTTTCAGAACGGTCACAGTTCGTAATGACTGATGGAAAGTCATCGAGAAAAACTGATATAAGATCTGGCGTTCGAAAAGGACGTGTTGTAGGACCTCTATTGTTACTGATCTATATAAACGATTTAGGAACCAACCTGAGCAGTTGTTCTTTGCCTGTGATGCGATTATTTATCGTCTTGCAAAACGATTTATACAAAGTATTTGTATGGTGCGAAAAGCGGCAATCGACTCTAAATAATGTAAAAGTATGAAATCATACGCATGAGTATTAAAAGGAATCCCCTAAATTTCGGTTACATGATAAATCACACAAATCTAGGAGATATGAATTCCATTAAGTACTTGGGGATTACAGTCGAAGAACTTAAACTGGAACCATCGCATAGATAATTTTATGGCGTAAGCGAACCAAAGACAGCGATATACTGACACAACACTTAGAAAATTGGGCAAAGAGACTGCCTACACTATGCTTGTCCATCTTCTCATGGAGTACTGCTGCATGGTGTTGGGTCCGCATCAGAAGGGACTGACGAAACACATGGAAAAAGTTTAAAGTAGGGCAGCTCGTTTTTTACTGTGGTGAAAACCAAGGGAGAGAGTGCCACGGATGTAATACACGGATTTGGGTAGCAATTATTAAAACAAAGTCGTTTTTTGTTGTGGTAGGATCTTCTTATGAAATTTCAATCACCAATTTTCTCCTCCGAATGCGAAACTATTTTGTAGGCGCCCATCTACATAGATGGGTGGCCATCCGGTCTGTCGAGTGCTGTGGGCAAGCGGGGTGCACTCAGCTCTTGTGAGGCAAACTAAGGAGCTACTTGATTGAGAAGTAGCGGCTCCGGTCTCCTGACATATGGCCGGGAGAGCGATGTGCTGACCACATGCCCCTCCATATCCGCACCTAGTGACGCCTAAGAGCTGAGGATGACACGGCGGCCGGGGTCGGCATGTTCGCAGGGGAAGGAGGGGGAGGGATCCCGCATGGAAAGATTTAAGTGTTCGTTTTTCCGCCCACTGTTCGAGAGTGGAACGGTAGAGAAATTGCTCTAAAGTGTTTCTACGAATTCGGTGAGCCCCATGCCGAGCACTTAGTCGTGAGTTGCAGAATATGTAAATGCCTGTATATGTGAATTATTTTACTTTGTAATACCAAGACATATCCAATGTTCTTGTAAAAGTTATTTACGGATGAAACAAGCTACTACTACTACTATTAGAACTACTACTGCTAGATTTTCTGGAGATTGCGATTGATCGTCAGACGACCGGCAGAATTAAAAATCCCCTCCCAGTTATTTGGAAATCTTTCTGCCCCACTCCCAGACTGTTGGAATGTTTGGATGAATAGGACGAAGTCGTAAACAGCTCGCCATGCTCAGACGAGTTGCGAATGAAAGACATAAAACTAAAAAAAAATGTTAAAAACCTACCTTATCACTTAAAAAATGGCCAAAGTGTATAAGGTCGAATGATAAACTGAAGAAATAAGGCGTCTGCAGGTCCGAGATCTATAGGTCTGTCAATGCGCTGTGAAAGCTAGATGTACTTAGCTATTAATACCTTGAGAACTAATGCAAAATATAAAAAAAAATTGTAGCCTTGTAAATACACACGAAACTCCTCAATTAGAT
The DNA here is from genome assembly GCF_021461385.2 of Schistocerca piceifrons. Classification (NCBI taxonomy): domain Eukaryota; kingdom Metazoa; phylum Arthropoda; class Insecta; order Orthoptera; family Acrididae; genus Schistocerca; species Schistocerca piceifrons. Next base: position 923,470,216 of record NC_060138.1, read on the forward strand.
ACATTGTTGCTATTCTTTTACTGTTGCGAGTGATTAAATTTTGCTGCTTTGATGGAAGACAACTGGTTGTTTGGAGTTACCCAGCTTGTTGTGTGAAAGAACATGTCTGTTCCATATTGTGATGCACCTGCTGCCCCTGTGTACGTGTAGTTTGTTGAACGTGGTCCTGAGGATAACTTGCTCTTGAGAATTAGAGATACTCAAGACAGTCATATTTTACGCGTATGTTTCTTCATAACTAAGAAGCCTTGATATGTATATTGGCCACTTCGACAAACTTTTCATGGTGATTAGCTTTATTTAGAAATAGCCTCCTTTTTGTAGGATTTGTTGGTCGTGAAAGGCGACAGTACATATTGTTTAGTTGGTGCGACACAGAAAGCCCCAAGTGAGTGACTTCCTGTTGGAAAAAAATTGCGTTTGTTGAGACCGCACGTGAACCCAGACTACGAAAGGTAAGCTCATAAGAACGTTTTGGAGATGTTTCTCTCCCTATTTGCCCATTACTACTACGTAGTAAAGATAATTACCAGAATAAGGAAGGGATACTGTCAGTTTTCCAGATGTCTATGAAATATTTCTGACGTGCTTGTTACTGTAAGTATTAGATTGTTGTAATGGCACAACACGAAGGGTCGAAGGGCGTAGTAGCTACTACTGTCTGCTGTGATTTCTTGTGTTATGGTAACTCTTAATTTGCTTCATAGAGACATAATTTGGAGAAATATGTACTACTTGTTAATTTCAACACCGAACCTTTGGTTCTTGGCATGGAATATGTTTCTTTTATTGATTGAGAGGTTACAGTTATCTCAAAATCTCCACAAAACATTAAACATCCATTGGCTTTCTTAATTATCACGAATAGCGCAGCACCAGAACACGCAGCACAACACGTATCTGAATCGAAATGCCCTTCCTCAGATACACCGTCCAGTCACATTGATGTGATCGCCTGTAAAAAGCATAAATAACCATCTTTTGCAGCGCTGACCGCTGCGAGACCTGCTGCAAGAGAGTCAGTAAGGCTCTGTAAGGTACCGACACAGTGTGGAGCCAAGGCAACTTCAGTGCGTATTCAGCTACGCTAGGTTTCTCGGTAGATCGAAGTGGTCTCACAGATTCTCGATTGGGTTCAAATCCTAGGAGTTTGGTGGCCGGGTGAGTACCGTAAACTAATCCTGGTGGTCTTCGAACCACGCACGTACACTGCGAAATATATGACACGTTGCGTTGTCCCGCTGGTAAATCCCGTCGTGCATATGAAAAACAAAGTGCATATAGGGGTGGACATGATCTCAAAGGATAGATGCATATTTGAGTTGAACCGTTGTGCTTTCTCAATTGACGAGATCACTCAGGGCTTGCCCTCCGGCCTGGATCCATGCGATGATTGTTGTAGTGTGTTTGCTTTCAGGTCTTTCACACCGCTATCGGCCGATGGAGCATAAAATGTCATCCATCTGAAAAGGCCATCTGTCGCCACTCAGTGGAGTCTAGCTGTGTACCGGCATGCAAATTACAGTCTTCGTCGCCAATGAACAGCAGCCAACATGGGTGAATGGACCAGAAACCTGCTGCGGAGGTCCGTACGCTGAATGGTCGTTGAGCAGATATTGTAGGTAGCTTCTTTGTTGATCCGTGCGATTAGTTGGTCAACAGTTGCACGTCTATTCGCCCGTCCAGATTTCCGCAGCCGTCGTTCATCCCTATCACCTGTGGCCCATGTTTCACCATCGCTGTCTTGGCACTGGTTTTGGATAGCGAAATTTTGCCACGTTCGGTGTACTTCGGCCCGCAGCCAACTTCCTTGGTCCGAAAGCGAATAATCATTGCCTTTTGGACATCACTGAGGTGACAAAAGTCATGGGATATCTCCTTTTATCATTTCGAACCTCTTTTGACCGGTGTAGTGCAGCAACTCGACGTGTTGTGGAGTTAACAAGCCCTTGAAGAAGTAGTGAGCCATGCTGCCTCAATAGTCGTTCATAACTGCGAAAGTATTGCTGTTGCAGGATACTGAGCACCAACTGACATTTCGATTACATCTCTTAAAATTTCAACGGAATTCATATCGGGTGATCTGGATGGCAAAACCATTCGCTCGAAATGTCCAGAATGTTTTTCAAACCAGTCACCAATCCCGGTGTCACGGTGCGTTGTCATTCATAGAAATTCCATCGTTGTTTGTGAACATGACGTCCATGAATGGCTGCAAATGGTCTCCAAGAAGCCGAATATCCAGAAGATCTAATCCATTCCAAGTGAACACAGACCACACCATTATGGAGCCACTAGCTTGCACAGTGCCCTGTTGACTATTTGGGTCCGTGGCTTCATGGGTTCTGCACCACACGCTAACGTCAGTTCTTACCAAATCAAATCGAAACTCCCTATAAGATATTTTATTTGAATCAGCAAAATTGGTAATAATATAATTGTTCATGCTACTGGGTGGAGAATAAAGTATTTAGTTGATAATTCGTTTATTATCATATTCTCATTTCTTGTTAACAAGCCACGGTTTTCCAGGCGTCTAGGGTGCAATCGATATGGTCACGAGTCCAGCAGAGGCACTGCAGGGGACGTCGGTCGTCTGCTGCCGTAGCCCATCAACGCCAAATTACACCGGCTTATCCTAATAGATAAATTCGTCGCACGTCACCCATTGATTCCTGTGGTAATTTCAAGCAGTGTTGCTTGTCTGTTAACACTGACACCTCTACACAAACGCCGCTGTCTCAGTCATTAAGCGAAGGCCGTCGGCCACTGCGTTGTCCGTGGTGATAGGTAACGCCTGAAATGTGATACTCTCGTCACGCTCCTGATACTGTGAATCTCTGAATCCCGAATTCCCTAACGATTTCAGAAATGGAATGTCCCTCGTAGCTAGCTCCAACTGCCATTCCACGTTGAAAGTCTGTTGATCCGCGTAGTGCGGCCATAATCGCGGCGTAAACTTCCTCGCATGAATCACCTCAGTACAAATGACAGCCCTGCCAATGCATTGCCCTTTTATAATTTGTGTACGCGATACTGCCTCCATCTGTATATGTGCTTATGGCTATCCCATGAGTCTTGTTACCTCAGTGTGACACAACCGCTGCACAATTTCACGTCATCCCGACAAACTTTATATAGCCTCCGCTCCTAGTGCTGCCACCAGCCGCCTGGGAGTGGTTATTGCACGTTGACGTCAAACACAGGCAGTGGTCACATTAATGTGACTGGACCGTTTATATAAAAGGCACAGACCACTCGCCACAGCAGATGATTCGCAATATAGCTGTTAGTGCAGTGTTCAGATTTAATTTTCTCATTAAACTAAAACTAAAAGAGATTGTTATCTGAGGCAAATTTTTACATCATCTCCGAGGTGTTGCTACCTTTAAATTTGCATCCATTTCGAAGGCAGTTAATAACTACTATCGTGAAGCAACAAGCAGCATAAACGTCTTAGAACCACTGTTCCCTCCGCTGGCAGCTTTCCTTTTCCTCTTAGCCTCTCGCTTGTACTTTTGGGAAAAACTGCCTCCGTTAATGATCCTCACACAGAGAGAAGGGCCGGCCCCTCGTTGCAGTCTGCCGACTCATAAATCAAAGTCGCTCCTCCTATCTGAGGCGGCGGCTCTCAGCTGTAAAAAGGAAACTGAAGAAAAGGCGCCGCCATTGTCACCCGCTAATAAATGGCCGGCAGCGCCCGTCCTATTTTATCCCTCAGATAAGAAGAATATTCGGAACCTAAGGATGTGAAGCGTGCGACGAGAATTATTTCTCCATGAACGGTAGTGTGAGCTGCTCTGGTATCATATACAAGTAATATGCACAATACAGCACAGTTTTGTCTGTCCTGCTTTATTGAAGCATTTTCGCTTCTGTTGCTCCGTAGAAAATTATTGTCTAATCCCAGAAACTAGCACAGATAACTTTTTGAATTATGGTATTTCCATCATTGTTTGCATAATAGCTATAACTTTGACTATATGTCATTAGTAAGTGCTTTAGATGCAACTGTCAACATGGGTAAAAGAAATAAAATGGATGTATAGTTGTTTTCAGAGGTACTTAAATACATCGTCAGTATATAAATGACGGGGAACTGTCTTTGTGGTGTGTATTAATATCGTACACTGTTATGGCCCAATCATTTATGGTGTACGATATTGACGTTTAGAGGCTATGGTCGTAGCCTGGTAGACCTAGGTGAATATTCGGTGTGAATACATCAGTAGTTACACGGAACAATCTATTCTAAACGCTTCGCAGCGCTGCACCGAACACCAGTGGCAGATGAAGTACATAAATTTAGAAGAGATTGCTATTACCGGATCAGTACGACAGCCGGATTCAGCAGTGCACAAGGTGGACACTTTGCATTGAGAGACGCCATCTGTGTATGTCGCGTATAATACGTCGTGATGGAAACAGCTGCTGTGAGGTACAATTTATCGTTGGTACAAAGGTAATGTCGTCCGTAATGGACACTTCTATGTGATTGTGTTACTTCTTCTACCGTTAGCGACTTTCCTGACGAAAACAATGGTGGATATTGTCGAAATTTCGGATTTTCATCGAGAATTAACGCGACAATTGACTGAGAACAGTTAATACAACTTCATTTATTAGATCTTTCTCTTACCTATACTACAATACTTCCAAACCTCCATCACCAGCGTTTTAAAGGGAATTGCGTAAATCTTAATTTACTGTCTTTTAATATTTTTGTTTGGAGATCGATGTGCTGATCACACGCCCCTCTTATCCGCATTCTCAATGAGGATGACAAAGGCGGTCGGATGGTCCCGATGGGCCACTAGTGGCCTCAAGACGGAGTGCAGAGAGTGCAATATTTTTGTTAAAATATTATTAATTCCAAAGCTTTCTTATGATTTTGAAACGAATAACGATGAAGAACATTATAAATAGAGGAAAAAATGAATTGTCAGCCTGGTAGTGCGTGGTATAATTTGCACTCAAGGAAATTTGAACAAATATTAATTTCTTTTGTTCAGTTCTCTCCATATCTGTGTAAACGAGCTTATACCAGTAATTATTTCCAAGGTCCATTTTCTTGACTAAATCGACTGATCATTGTGATTGTACGTCAAAATCCAGCGAGTAAATTAGCCACCAATAATGTAGCAAGGTGGTTGGTAACGTCTGTGCCGACTATAGAATTCTCAAATCTGAGTGTGCTGAAGAAGGCGCATGCGCAGAAACGGGGGACGGCGGCATCTTGTACTGAAACCTGAAGCAAAGGTGTGGTATACCAAGATTACGATTCGGTAGTAAATGTTTTAGTAAACTGAAGGATTACCGGTAGTGTTGGTAGAAATAGCATGGAAAGAACATAAATGAATGTGTGAGAGAGAAACTGGGAGCTGACGCCTTCTCTCTGTTTCTTGTTTGCTTGTTTCTGTTTTTGTTTATTTTGCACATAATTAGAACCGTACATTGTTCAGTATTAGTCCATTGTGTATCTTATATCCTTAAAAAAGATAAATTGCATTTTATAAGTACTAAAAATCAGTTGACCACGTAACTTCTACCCTTTTATGTAGCCAAAGCAATTTCTTTTGATGTAAGTACAGTTTACATGCAAAATATAGAAAACGGTATGATTGTTGTTGGTATTTTGTACTAAGTAGAACGTTCTTCATTATGATCAAAGGCAAGAGTTTCCTGTTTATTGATAATTTGTTTATATACAGCAGAAATATGTTTTATATACGCTCTACGAAGCATTGAAGCGATGTTTAACACTTTTTTGTGTGTTTTTTATACTTTATCCTTTTGGAAGGAAACAGCGTTCCAACGATTTTCGAATAAAATTAATCATCGACAGTTTAAATTTTGCTGTAAGTACTGTTTATTTTCAGGTAACAGATAGGACGACAGTTATATAAAACAAGAATGTTCCTTAGGTTATGCTGCCCTTCATATATCCTCACTCAGTTTCTAAACGGTACACTGTTTCCAGTTTCTAGGGGAATCTGATAAAATACTGATCGCCTACACAAACTAGGGGATCTAAATGAAGTTACGCCTGATAGTTATGCATCACATCTAACGTACTGGTAACGTGGTTATGATCTTAACGAACGAAGGATACTAGGAAAACCACCGTGATCGACACCGACTTACGACAGTCTACGGTATCCTACGGTGTTTTCACGTCTCTAATCTGAAGTTAACTAGCTCTCGCGGTGCTCACTCGTCTCATACTAATGAATTTTGTACTTTTCTGTCTTCATGGCTTTCATTTTATTCTTTGCTTTGTTTTTGTGACTCATTGTGTCGTTGCATGAAGACTTGCTATTGTTCTCTCACGGGAGAGACCGAATATCTGAGAGCAACAAATTATTTATGTTTACAAAACCTGGACAAAGAAAGGGCGTAAATACGAATAAAAATGGATGAAATGAGTTTATTAAACAAAAATTGTTTAGGCAGTGAAAAAGTCAGCTCTTTGAAGGAGCACAAAGAAATCATTTAACACTTAAAATAAGATAAGACGCAAAGCATAAAGCAAAATGGCTTTCTCAGTAGCATGAAGAATTTATCGTACGTTACTTGGTAAGAACATCCACTTCGAACTTTGTTGTGATCATTAATACATTTTATTATCACTGCTAGTGCCTTAAATCGGTTTTTACTGTCACGCTTTCAGTAAGGATGTTCCCTGTTATTCTCACTTCTGACGTTCAGGTGGCAAAAGCCACAGCAGACAGCGTACAAAATACAATTTGGAAGTGGACGTGTAAACACAAACGAGGATTCGAGACATGCGAGTATCGAGTACAAGGATAATGCGCCATGGGTGCTGCACAGGACACACTTGCCACGAATAGTCGATTGAGACACGGAAGGGGCTCATGTAAAAGAGGATTTAGAATCATACAGGATGGCCTGTGGAGAAAAAATGAAGTCATCTGACTCTAATGTGGGTTAGGTTAGTTATAAGGATGAATTTTAGCGAACACCGTACAGCGACCAGATTCAGGGTCAACGTGGTGCTCTATATGCGCACACGCTACCATCAGATATTCATATGACTTAGACGAACTCTGTCTTGGCATTTCTGAGAAAGCAACGGTCTCTGTTACTATACGTACAATATTTAGCAAGTGTTCATGATCACATCATAATACGTGAGGCTCTGAACACCAGACGAATTTAAGACATGTTATGGAAGTCGATAATACCACATTTAGAACCACGTAAAGTTGTAATAGGCGCCAAAAAAGTCTTCTTGTAGTGAGAATACCTAGGATTCATAAGGTACTGCAACCAAAGATCTGTCATAGCACACTTCAAATCTTTTTAAAAATCAGAAGCCCTAATTTGGCATATTACATCAAGTGAATGTGAAATTCATAAATCAAAAAGGAAACGGGACAGACTACTCTATTTCACCTAAACTGTTGATAAAATCGCATCAATGGATTTTTTTTTAATTATCGCCGATTCGGTTTTTGTTTTATTTGCTTCGTCTGCTGATATCTTCAACAACCAATGAAAGAACATATAATTTAAAAATAGTATACTAAACATAAAAAATTGAAGCAGTCGAAGATACAACGTGCTTGGTGCACTAGATTAACGGAATGACGGTCTCCACAAAAATAGACAATAGAATGAAAATAACAAGAAAGTTCGATAAGGAAACTGAACGGCATACTCAATGGTAATTTTTCGCCCTATATGTGTCATTGTGTTTTCATTTCCTATACGTTACAACAGAATTGCTCATATTACCCGAAAACTGAAAGTCGCCCAATATAAGTAGTTAGGGGAAGGCACAGAATGTGGGATGTTACGGTAGAATCTCGATTAATGATCACTTTCGGTACCCGGGGGTGATCGTAATGCTAAAAAGGTGGGATAATCACAAGAGAATGAAACAAGTCATTTACAGAGGTTTAAACGATGTAATAAATCAAAATTAAGAAAAAAATAATTTCAACGAAGAGAAAGGAAAAAATAACATTTTAGACCCTGAAAATATATTTTAAAAAGTGTAAAATTTTTCTGTTTCAATTTCTTATATGTAGACTTTATGGCTCCATCTCGGCACTTCCCTGCCCACAATGTGCCCGTAGCGGTTGCTTGTTGCTCCACATGTCAGAGGGTAGTCTCTAACGCGTCCTTTGCTGCAGAGTGGCTTCGTCTTCTTCCGTTTCTTCATCATCTAACTCCTTTTGCTAAACACTGTACAGTTGCAAAACAAGATCGATGAACTGATCATCTTCAGATTCCTCATTGGTATCAGCGGCAACGTCACCTTCTGCTAGTCATTACTCTACATCAGGAGGCTGGATGTATTTTCTGAGGGGTTTGTAAATCAATGACTAATGTGCTGTGTCTCACTCATTAGTTTCTGGAAATTGTTGCTCTTGGTTTAGGCTATAACAAATCATCTTTAATGATTGTTGTACAGTGGTTTTCCTAAGTTCTTCCCCTTTTAGCAATGATTTAAATTGCACCTTTTATGTTGAGGCTTTTCGTTACTTCAAAAAAATTACAACTTTCTTCTGTTTAGCAAAGCACTGACATATTTCCTTCTGTAATGTCAACCATTCAATAACACCCTGATCTACTGATTGGACTATTGAAGTCACGTGTGTGTGTGTGTGTGTGTGTGTATGTGTGTGTGTGTGTGTGTGTGTGTGTGTGTGTGTGTGTGTGTGAGGGAGTGGAGGGGGTGGGTGGCATCTTGTTGAAGTTGAGACTCACATAGTTTGCTTGTTGCGTTGTCTAACAATACGGTGGCACGAAATGGTAGGTTTTTGGATTTCGAGTACGTCTCTTAGAGCTGCAACAAATGCATCAGAAGCCATTCTTTAAGGAAATTATCATTAATCCAAGCTCTTTTTTTGAGCTTTACAGTAAACAATAACGGCTGAGATGTTTATGTTTTTAAAGGCTCTTGATTTCTTAGATTTTCCGACTACGAATGTCAACTTGTGGTCACCACTAGTGTTGCTTTATGTTGCAATGGTCAGGCTGCCTTTTGCTAGTGTCTTGTCTGTGGTTGTATTATTCTTTGAGGCAAGGGTTTTGAGAGAACATTTTATCGTTTAGCCCAGCCTCGTCAATGTTATATAACTGAGCAGCTACCAGTTTATTTTGTGACACTTTGTTATTAATTTTTTCAACGAAATTCCTACTTGTACCAGCATCAGCAGAAAGTTTTTTGTCTGAAATAGCAGATTGCCTAACATTGCGACGATTTTTCCACCGACGAAGCTAACTACTTGCGTGAGTAAAATCAATCGATAACGCTGGAACGCTCCTCGGCGCGGAGCGCAGACGGATGGTCGAACACATGGTGGGATTATCCGAGGAGTCGGTTAATCGAAGGTCGGATAATCGAGGTTTTACTGTATAGTGACAGTTACGGAATCAAATCATGTTAGGAATGTAGGCAGAAGATGTAAAGCGGACAGATCAAAGAAATTGTTTGTTCGACGTAACGTGATAAGAAATAATCTACACTCCTGGAAATGGAAAAAAGAACACATTGACACCGGTGTGTCAGACCCACCATACTCGCTCCGGACACTGCGAGAGGGCTGTACAAGCAATGATCACACGCACGGCACAGCGGACACACCAGGAACCGCGGTGTTGGCCGTCGAATGGCGCTAGCTGCGCAGCATTTGTGCACCGCCGCCGTCAGTGTCAGCCAGTTTGCCGTGGCATACGGAGCTCCATCGCAGTCTTTAACACTGGTAGCATGCCGCGACAGCGTGGACGTGAACCGTATGTGCAGTTGACGGACTTTGAGCGAGGGCGTATAGTGGGCATGCGGGAGGCCGGGTGGACGTACCGCCGAATTGCTCAACACGTGGGGCGTGAGGTCTCCACAGTACATCGATGTTGTCGCCACTGGTCGGCGGAAGGTGCACGTGCCCGTCGACCTGGGACCGGACCGCAGCGACGCACGGATGCACGCCAAGACCGTAGGATCCTACGCAGTGCCGTAGGGGACCGCACCGCCACTTCCCAGCAAATTAGGGACACTGTTGCTCCTGGGGTATCGGCGAGGACCATTCGCAACCGTCTCCATGAAGCTGGGCTACGGTCCCGCACACCGTTAGGCCGTCTTCCGCTCACGCCCCAACATCGTGCAGCCCGCCTCCAGTGGTGTCGCGACAGGCGTGAATGGAGGGACGAATGGAGACGTGTCGTCTTCAGCGATGAGAGTCGCTTCTGCCTTGGTGCCAATGATGGTCGTATGCGTGTTTGGTGCCGTGCAGGTGAGCGCCACAATCAGGACTGCATACGACCGAGGCACACAGGGCCAACACCCGGCATCATAGTGTGGGGAGCGATCTCCTACACTGGCCGTACACCACTGGTGATCGTCGAGGGGACACTGAATAGTGCACGGTACATCCAAACCGTCATCGAACCCATCGTTCTACCATTCCTAGACCGGCAAGGGAACTTGCTGTTCCAACAGGACAATGCACGTCCGCATGTATCCCGTGCCACCCAACGTGCTCTAGAAGGTGTACGTCAACTACCCTGGCCAGCAAGATCTCCGGATCTGTCCCCCATTGAGCATGTTTGGGACTGGATGAAGCGTCGTCTCAGGCGGTCTGCACGTCCAGCACGAACGCTGGTCCAACTGAGGCGCCAGGTGGAAATGGCATGGCAAGCCGTTCCACAGGACTACATCCAGCATCTCTACGATCGTCTCCATGGGAGAATAGCAGCCTGCATTGCTACGAAAGGTGGATATACACTGTACTAGTGCCGACATTGTGCATGCTCTGTTGCCTGTGTCTATGTGCCTGTGGTTCTGTCAGTGTGATCATGTGATGTATCTGACCCCAGGAATGTGTCAATAAAGTTTCCCCTTCCTGGGACAATGAATTCACGGTGTTCTTATTTCAATTTCCAGGAGTGTAGATGACGATCCACTGTAAGATGAGTGGTGACATATGGTAGATATAACCAGGAATATTAAAATTAAATACTATTTATTGCGGAGAACCCTATATCACGTCTTCCTGGCTATAAAATTTATTTCAGTCAGTGGTTGCATAAATTGTTTAACGGCTATACCGATTCCTACTTACTAGACCATGATGGGCCATCATATTTTTCTAGGACTTAACATTCCATGGGACCTCTAGTTGGAGCCTCGTGGAAATTTTGACGCCTACGTCGCTAGCAGACACCTCATGGAAATTTTTACTCATAGCATGATCTGACGTAGCCTTCGGCTAATAAGTGTTTACGATTTAGTCACTCTGAACCGATATGGCCATTAACCAATGTGTGCATTGACTGAAGTAAGTTTTATAGTTAAAAATAAATTATTCACTGATTCTCTCTGCCACTAATATAGCAATTATGAGCAACATGTTTATCGAGAACTGAGTAAAAATAGTAGTTGTTGTTCATGAAGATGAAAGATAATTTTAACAAGGAAACTTGAGTTAAACTATGTCTTTATGATTTGGTCACTAACTGAGACAAATGCAGGGAACTATGAAACTTTTTGGTACCAGCGGGAACTCTGTAGTCCCAGGTTAGTCCTATTCAGCTGGGGCATTATTTTTTTTAAGACGAAGGGGGATTTAATATGAAAGGTATATACTAGTCGTCTAAAATTTTATATAAATGTTGTCCTGGGAGTCAAATAATACTGTCTCTGCATGAACATTCTGATAAGTTTAGCTTCAAGAATAAGGTCACTGTCTCGTAAATACATCAGGCAACAGTTACATTGTCTGTTTACTGTACATACCGCCCTATTAATTTAGGTAGATATCTTCTGAGAGTTCTTCAGAGTAAAATTATCAAAAATTAAGTGAAAAACTACCGTCAGAAAAGCTAGAGTGGCAAGTAATATGTACTTAAGCTTAATGACACAAACTTTGACGTTATGTACGTTAAGGCTCGGAAATATTGCACCGATGGCACTGCCGTCCCCCACAGGCAAAGCATTCTTCTATCGTGTCATTTAATGGCAGTCTTACTGTGCAGTATCACAATTCATTGCAATTTTTCAGAGGTGCGTCAGATAACACAGTGAATCATTCCCTAACTTATGGGAACAGAAAGCCTGGCAGAGTACATCTCTTAAGACAGCAGCACATTGGGAGTTTGTACAGCTGGGTGACTGCTCCAGCTATTCCGTCGCGATAATCCTATACGGGTCTTCGCTGCTAATAACGCACTGTGTATGATGGAGGCGGTTCTGTAGAAGAGAGGGCGACGATTCTCATTCATTATCGCTACACTCGTCACCTGGCAGTGGTAGCTAAGGAACGCTAAGTGGAGTCCATCTGCGTCTCTAACTACAGTTCACTTATCTTCAGAGCGATTAATATTCTAAAAGAGGACTCACACACATGATAGCTAATGTTTGTATCTGGTTTAATGACTGGTTTGGAGGGATTCAGACTACAACATGTCGCCCAGTCGAATTTGTATAAAGATTATGGGTATACCATAGTTTCAAATATTATCTGTTGAAATTGATGGGCTGTTTATTTATCTTCGGAGGTCTCCTGAGCTGAGTCGAATACTATTCCAGTTGCTGTGCTTTGTCGAGTAGCAGAAGATAGCTTGTATTATTTGTCTATCCACGTGACTTTTTTCATGACCACTACGTCTTACACCGAAAATGAAGTAAAATCACTAGAAATGAAGAAGTTCGAGAGGGTCAATAATCGATAAGGGAATGTAACGTGTTGCTTTCAAATGTATTGGAATTCATCCTAAGCTGTTTAGGGAAGCCAGGGCTCTTTCTAATATCTTATCCACTGGGCCATCTCGAAAGCTGAATGAAGTAGACTTTTAGGGACGTGTTGAAAGTATTCTTGCCTCCAAACAGACTGTATGTACTGAGGTCAAATTATTGCTTTAGACGGAGGTATTTAACCGAGTGTATTGATCGTGCTACATAACTCAAAAGTTCTAGAAAATTTTCGTGGTGTGCTGCGTGTAGAATGTCGCTGTGTATGCTACTGAAGACCGCATCCTGCTAATACGAAAAATGTCGGTAAGAAGCTTGAATGAGGGTTCTGAAGAGATGCAGAATGTGTGAGTAGTAAGTAATGAATATGAAATGTGGAAAGAAATTAAACTGTCTGGGGCACTGAACTATAACAAAATGCATAACAAAGGTTGCAACAGAAAGTATAATGGATTGACAAAAAAACTGACAACAAAAGCGGATTATTTTATTTGTTTCTATAATTTATTTATATATTTATTTATTTTTCAGTTTTCATGGGGTTATGCGAGCTAAAGCTACTTGGTCATGGAACGCATCAGTAGGCCTACATAGTTTACGGAAAGCTGATTACAAAATTTATGAGCAAAATAAAATGAAGAATTAAGAAATATGGAAACAATAATCGTGACAGAGTATACGAATAAATAAATGTTAACAGAGTAAGGTTCTCAGATACTGTGAGGAATTCCTGTAATCAATATGAATGAAGTGAAACATTTCAGTTTAGATTTGAAGACTTGCGATTTATCACATTTTTTTCAGTTCTGCTGGAAGCCTGTTGAAAACGAAGCCTTTTGAACATTCCGCACCAGTCTGTACAATGTGTAAGGAAATATTATTCAAGCATAAATCACTTTTACGTCTAGTGTTCAGTGAACAACAGATCTCGTAATGGAATGTATCAGGACTGCCCTTGGCGCGCCAAACCACGTGCCTGCTACATGAGCGGACCAAGGCTCGAACTGTCTCTGCTTTGGTGAGTCCTTCTCTAAAGTATCCTGTACGGCGCAACATTCCAGTTAGATTTGCGGTGTGGCATTTTCCGGTCGGCTCAACTCTCTTCAGTTCGGCAGAAACGTGGTGTCAGCGTAACTGACACTTCGCTGTTTGTTCGTGTTGTGAAGGAAGTTCACGAGTCCAGTGGCTTTTGCACAAAAAGAGGCAGTCTAGGGTTCTATCGTCACAAGCCTTAAACTGAATGGGAATGACAGAAGAGAGGGACGAGTATTCTAGATATCTATCATGCAGTCGCATAACTGAAGGTTACTGCTGATTTGCTATGAAACGATTTTGCACTACCATGCAAAAATAATTTAAAGAGGTAGCTGACAATGAAACAGCCAAAAATTACAATGATCGACAGACAGAATTCAAAATTACAACGATCGACAGACAGGATTCATTGTTCTGTAAATCAAGAAGCACTTTGTGCTGAATTGTCAGGTATACAGTTCGTGAACTAACTCTGGGTATGAATAGTAAAATTTCTGAAGTCGCACACATCATTCCACAGTCCGTCGCAACAGTTCTCGATGGAATTGAAAAAAAAAAGACTATGGAGAATTTTTATATTACTGCATAGTATTATCGTTAAATCAAGGGCACGGCTGCGTTGACTTCTCGACTTAATACCCCCTGTTGTTGAATATGTGATAGAAAAACGAATGCAGAAACTAAGATCGTAACATCCGAAATGGCTTGCAGACCTCGCAATTTAAGTGGACTTGATTGCAACGAGAGAAACAACTTGTTTCTGATTTGACGGGGATGCATTTAAAAAGAAAATCGCATTGTAGAAGGGACAAATTCTGACAAACACAATCCAGTTCCTCAAACTCTCTGGCATTAAAGAAAACGTGAAGTTTTAAAAATTCATTGTGTCCTCTAAAGAATTACAAACACAGTTTTCTAAACGTTTTGGGGATACTGCCAACGTTACATCTGTTTTCGACATCGTTTGGTCTCAGTTGAAAGGAACTCTACGCACGTCTAGATTTGGCCAATTGATCCGCAGAAACAAATCCTTTTACTAATTTTTGAAATCACTGCTGGAGAATGTCAGCGATCACAAGGTAATATTTGAAATTAGTTATAAAACAATCTAGATCGCAAGGCACATTTATTAGGTGACTGGTAATGTCCAGGACGTCTACATTGTGTCATCAGGTAGAGCTTCCACGTCTTCATAATGAGGTTGCAAAAGTGGTACAATATTTCGATCGACATATGTATGTAAACGACCTATATTTTCGAATATGAAACTAAATTAGTCGCGATTATGTGACTAGCTGAGGCCGAAAAATTGCATGGATCTGTCCATATGCCGATAGTTTTGTACCAGATAAAAATTATATTATTTCTTCAGAGCGTCAAAGTAATTAAATAATCCAGGACTGATGGTAATACTATCTGCGTTTTATTGCAGATCTAGATTCCTGCTAGCAACAAAGCTATCATCAATGAATTATAGGTAGTCATGTACACTTGGCATAGCTACAACAACACATATCACAATATAAGTTTGGCGTATACAAGCATCAATCAGTTCTCATAGAATCAAACTTGATAATTAGTTAATACTGAAAATTTGTTTTGTTTACGTCCTATGTTATTGAGAATTGTGAAAGATAAAACCAAGTTGTATGCAGTGCATTCAGACTTTTCCCCTGCTCCCACTCAGACAGCGTGCTGTGGAGGTGGGGGAAATGTGCAGGCAAGCTGAGTACTATGGCACTCGTGGGCGGGCAAAGTTCGCGAGGTGCATTCTTGATCGTTACTGGATTATGTGTATAGGGATGACAGAGTTAAAATTTCTTGGCAACAACGGTCTACTCAAAGTTCGTGGACTGACGCCACAGATGATTCTGACCAGCCTTCCCTGGGAAAAGCACAGTCTTGGTGAGTGCACAGAGTTGCACTAAAATAGGATAATAGAGTGATAATTAGCAAAGTAGTCGTGCTTTTGTAAGAGAATTTTAACCGAGCTTGAGATGCACAGTGATTTGTTGTTTAGAAAATACTTCACTGTCTGGCACAATCAGAATAATTTCTAACGAAATGACCAGTTTTGGCCAGCATCAATTAGCCAGCATCAATTATCTTCAGATCATAAAATACATGCTGTAAATCAATCCCACCAATCCAGAAACCACACTGCAATTGTCATTGTGGTTGAAACTGGCCATTTCGATTGAAACTATTATGATCGTGCAGGACAGTAAAGTATTTTCGCTTTTTCAGTGTCAGGGGCAGTTGAGACTATTCCTTCAGGGATGATGTTAGTATTCAGTTTCTGCACAAGAACTTGAACGTGAGCTTTTCATCTATCTTCAATCCTAAGAATTAAATACGGTTGAGCTCACTGACTGACAAACTTTGGACACTAAAATTTCACTTTTACAAGAGTTCCAAGGCATAAACTACATACATTACGTTTTGTGGTAGTTAAGTTCTAATCCGTTACCTGAAAGACACCGACTATTCTGTTACCTATGTCACTTACATCGTATTATAGGTGTTTGACTATAACATTTGTGTCAACAGCAAAGATATTTTTTAAAATTATTTGTCACGTTTTACGACAGATAACTGATATACCTAAAGAAAACCAATGGTCCCAGAACAGAACCCTGTGCCATCCCATTTAGATTCGAAGATTTCCTTTATATGGACACAAGATGACACGACAGTCATTTGCTTTCTACTATCCAGAAATGACGAGAGCCATTGAAGGGAGCCATTGAAGAGAGCCATTGTGGAGGTTTACTCTGCTGCCGTAATGTTCCAAATTACGAAAAAACATTGCATGAGTCACTAAATCAAATGCTACTAGATAAATTTGTAATAAATAACAACAAACAACAAACTGTCCAAGTGCAAATAGGACTCGCGCTCCGAGTGTTCCGTACAAAATTAATTATGTATTTAGATAGTTCATTTATCTCAAGAATTGAGAATCTGAACGACTTTTGCCTGATATTGATACTGGCTAGGCATCGGTTTCGGGAATTTTGTTCGAGAGTATTTTAATTTTAAGTTTAAATTGCCTAGTTTCGCATTTTAAATTGAAATTCCTGAGAAAAGGGGTTCCTAACACACGGTCAAAGATTCTGAATAACAAATGAAAAAAGTCGTGCGACGTAATTAAAAAATAATTATATTTTTTGGATTGTTTCTCATACTTGTACTGTGAAGTCTTGCTTCTTGCCACGTTACTTGATTCTAGGTCAACAGCAAATATGATACACGTTTTGATGAATGAGCTTACCAGTACCTCAATGTATTACACACACATCAAAAAAAGTTTTGCATCATCCTGCTTCCCAGAACTCCTGAAGATTGGCGTTGACTGTGGATATTGTATCAAAGACACAGTCCTTTTGAATGTTCAGAGACGTCACTAAACCCGCCTAAAGATGTACCCGTTCCTGGGAAAAAGCGGCGAATATTTTTGTAAATTTGTGGCAAGATCTTATGGGACCAAACTGCTTAGGTCATCGGTCGCTAAGGTTACACACTACTCAGCCTAAGTGGGGCGGACTGTGACAAGACGCCCTACACCACGCGGCGGGAAAAGTGGTCTTAGCAAACGGACAGGCATGGAGACGAATAACAAAGGACAAACGACAAACGATATTTTTTTCGTTTGGTATAGATTGATGGAAAAAATCGCAACACCAAAAAATAATGAAATTTCGAGAATACACTTCCTTAGGTAACATATTTAAGTGATTAACATTTCGAGATCAGATATTAGTGTCAGCGCAAGTGTGAAACTCTGGTACATTAATAACCGATGGACTACTGACTGCAAACATGGAAACATGAATGCATTGTGTTGCACAGTTGCTGGATGTTAGTATGTGGGACAGAGTTCCATGTCTGTTGTATTTGGCCGGTCAATACAGTGACGTTTATTGCTCGTTATAGATTTCGCCGGAATTGTCGTCCGTATGTGCTCGACTGAAGACAGATCTTGTGATCGAGCAGGACAAAGCAATATGTCGACACTCTGTAGAGAATGTTGGACTACAACAGCAGTTTGTATTCGAGAGTTAACTTGTTGAGAAACACGCTCTGGAATTCTGTTCATGAACGGCAGCACAGTAAGCCGAATAATCAGGCTGACTTAGAAATTTGCAGTCAGGGTGCGTGGCCAACCATGAGAGTGCTCCTGCTGTCATGCGAAATTGCATCCCAGTCGTAAATCCAGGTGTAGGTCCAGTCTGTCTAGCACACAGACAGGTCTGTTGCAGGCAATCAAATAGCCTCCTCCTAAACAACGCAGGCATCACTAGCACCGAGGGGGAACCAGCTTCACCAGAAAGCACAACATACCTTTACCCTAACCACCAAGGAGCTCTCGCTTGAGAATGACACTACAGGGCGTCTCGCTCGCAGCTGTCCTTGAAGTAACCGAGTTGTCACTACGGTGACAACTGCTGCTCAAAATGCGGCTGTAGATGCTGTACGATGCGCCAGAGCCAAACGCCGAACACGTTGGTCTTCCCTCTCAGAAGTGCCACGAGACCGTCCAGAGCCCCGTCTTCTTGCTAGTGTACATTCGCTTGACCACCGTTTCCATCTATCACGTACAGTGGCTACATTCTTGACAGAAGAAACATCCAGCTTCTCGTAGCCATATTATGCGACCTCGTTGAAACTCACAACGCCAGATCTCAAAGGCAACTAACGCTTATGACCGTTACAGAGCGTATTTAAAGCCAACCTGATCTGCATTGTCTTAGTGGAGCTACTAGCACACCCTTATGCTCCTGGTGCGAAATTTGAATAGAGCTAACCTTTCAGATGTAGAAACACGCCTACCAACTTTCGTTTATGTTAGACGAAAAAAATGGTTCAAATGGCTCTGAGCACTATGGGACTTAACTTCTGAGGTCATCAGTCCCCTAGACTTAGAACTACTTAAACCTAACTAACCTAAGGACATCACACACATCCATCCCCGAGGCAGGATTCGAACCTGCGACCGTAGCGGTCTCGCGGTTCCAGAATGCAGCGCCTAGAACCGCTCGGCCACTCCGGCCAGCTTATGTTGGATGACTTCTTCTTTGTGTTGTGATTTTTTTCCTTTCAGTTTAATTACAAATTAACAATTTTAGGAGCCGGCCGAAGTGGCCGTGCGGTTAAAGGCGCTGCAGTCTGGAACCGCAAGACCGCTGCGGTCGCAGGTTCGAATCCTGCCTCGGGCATGGATGTTTGTGATGTCCTTAGGTTAGTTAGGTTTAACTAGTTCTAAGTTCTAGGGGACTAATGACCTCAGCAGTTGAGTCCCATAGTGCTCAGAGCCATTTGAACCATTTTAACAATTTTAGGATTATTTCCTGCACTTTCACTTGCTACTTGTCACATTTCATGACTCTGGGTCAACGGGAAGTAGAGCGTAGGCTTTAATGACTGAGTTTGCGAGCAACAAAACATGTTACATAAACAGCAGTATCTTTTGATTGCATTCACTTACAAGCTTAAATATTTTACACCGCTATGGGGCCGTAGATCTTAGTATGACATCAAATTTAACTTGATGCTTGAACCTGTTCCTGAGAGAAATAAATCTTAACAGTCGGACAGACTGACAGTCGGATAACAAATGACAAAAATAATATTTTTCCGTGTAATGTAAACGCAGATTAGTAATTTTCCTCTACACGCCAAATTTCATCATTCTAGATCAACTGGAAGTACCCTGTAAGTTCTGAAGGGTGAGTTTGCTAGTATCAAAATATGTGACACGGACGGCCGTATCTTTTGATTGTATTGACTAAGAAGCTTAAATCTTTTACACCGCCAAGGGATCATAGACTTTAGTGTTTGACACAAAAAAGGGTTCAAACGGCTCTGAGCACTATGGGACTTAACGTCTGAGGTCATCAGTCCCCTAGACTTAGAACTACTTAAACCTAACTAACCTAAGGACAGCACACACACATCCATGCCCGAGGCAGGATTCGAACCTGCGACTGTAACAGCAGCACAGTTCCGGACTGAACCGCCTAGAACCGCTCGGCCATAATGGCCGGCTGTGTGATACAAATTTCAACTTGATGCGCCTACCCGTTCCTGGAAGAAAGGGGTCTTAACTGTCGGACAGACAGACGGACATACATACAGACGAATGGACAACAATGCGATACTATATTAATTTCCTTGTTATCGATCGAGGTACCGAACCCTAAAAATATAACTGAAGTAGAGAAAGAGCCTTGAACAAATAAACAGAAGGGCTTTAGAAACGGGCGTTAAGGTATCGAACGTTGCTTCCACTTTTGATTGGCATGAGTGGTAAGAGTGCAAACACAATCACACAAAGGCGCTATGATTTCTGCACAGCCACACTAGACGAATGGGCGGGGTGTGACTTCAAAGTGAGCATCGACCAAAGAACGGCTCTATATATTAGGGTGGCTGCTTTTGGACAGCGCGCCGCTGCTGCTTTGATAACGGCGGAACCCAGGCAGCCTCTATCCTTTGTAGTGGAGGCGCTGTGGTGCGCTGTCCGGCGCGGTGTACACCGGACGTGTTTGCCGTGTAGCGGGCAGACAGGCGCCGGCCGCTAATCCATCGGGACCAGGCCGGTGGGGAGCAGAGCCGGCCAGGGCACACGGCAAACACCACCAGCAGCAGAGCACGCAATCAGCTAAGCGCCGCTTACTGGGATAAGCCCTGCCACCGCCTGCTCAAGTCGTCACGCCTGTTCGCTGCTGACGTCACGTTTCTCTGTAAATTATATAGTGATGACAAATACTGGTTCTTCTCAGTACTACAAAATCGCACAAAAAAACCACCAGGGAAGCTTGGAGTGTAACCTACACTAACGGGCTAAAACTGCACGACCAGTGACCCGTGGCGAGACTGAATGTTGCCTGGAGGCACTGTGGACACGTGGAACGCTAGGAAAGTATATAAGCGGAGCAGAGACTAATGGAAAATTATTCTAGAGACGATGTTGTTGTTGTTGTTGTTGTGGTGGTCTTCAGTCCTAAGACTGGTTTGATGCAGCTCTGCATGCTACTCTATCCTGTGCAAGCTTCTTCATCTCCCAGTACTTACTACAACCTACATTCTTCTGAATCTGCTTAGTGAACTCATCTCTTGGTCCCCCTCTACGATTTTTACCGTCCACGCTGCCCTCCAATGCTAAATTTGCGATCCCCTGATGCCTCAGAACATGTCCTACCAACCGGTCCCTTCTTCTTGTCAAGTTGTGCCAAAAACTCCTCCCTAATTCTATTCAATACCTCCTCATTAGTTATGTGATCTACCCAACTAATCTTTAGCATTCTTCTGTAGCACCACATTTCGAAAGCTTCTATTCTCTTCTTGTCTAAACTATTTATCGCCCATGTTTCACTTCCATACATTGATACACTCCATACACATACTTTCAAAAACGACTTCCTGTCACATAAATCTATACTCAGTGTTAACAAATTTCTCTTCTTCAGAAACGCTTTCCTTGCCATTGCCAGACTACATTTTATATCCTCTTTGCTTCGACCATCATCAGTTATTTTGCTCCCCAAATAGCAAAACTCCTTTACTACTTTAAGTGTCTCATTTCCTAATCTAATTCCCTCAGCATCATCCGACTTAGTTCGACTACATTCCATTATCCTCGTTTTGCTTTTCTTGATGTTCATCTTATATCCTCCTTTCAAGACACTTTCTATTCCGTTCAACTGTTCTTCCATGTTCTTTGCTATCTCTGTCTCTGACAGAATTACAGTGTCATCGGCGAATCTCAAAGTTTTTATTTCTTCTCCACGGATTTTAATACCTACTCCGAATTTCTCTTTTGTATCCTCAACTGCTTGCTCAATATACAGATTGAATAACTTCGGGGAGAGGCTACAATCCTGTCCCACTCCCTTCCCAACCACTAATTCCCTTTCGTGCCCCTCGACTCTTATAACTGCCATCTGGTTTTTGTACAAATTGTAAATAGCCTTTCGCTCCCTGTATTTTACCCCTGCTACCTTTTGAAATTGATAGAGCATATTCCAGTCAACATTGTCAAAAGCTTTCTCTAAGTCTACAAATGCTAGAAACGTAGGTTTGCCTTTCCTTAATCTTTCTTCTAGGATAAGTCGTAAGATCAGTATTGCCTCACGTGTTCCAACATTTCTACGGAATCCTAGCTACGATACAGGCCGCAAATGAAATACGCTGGCATAAGCGACTTTGACAAAGGACAAATAGTTAAGGCGCGGCGACTGAGAACGAGTATGTCAGAAATGGCGAAGCTGGTCGACGTTCCGCTTGTTACTGTCGAGAAAGTCTGTGGAAAGTGGTTGAAGGACGGTGAAACGCCGTGTAGCCGACAAGGTGTTGGATGTCCATTTCTCATCAAAGAACGTGTAGATCGAAGGCTTTCCCACTCAGTGAAGCACGATAGGTGGCAATCTGTGGCAGATTTGACGACAGAGTACGATGCAATGGCAAACACAGATGTTTCGGAGAACACAGTTCAACAGACACTGTTGAACGTGGGACTCTGTAGTAGACTACACATCCCCTCACGTTACCGCATTCACCCACGACATCGTTAGTTACGATTGCAGAAGTCAAGGAATACAGAATCGTCCAGAGTGGAGATTGGATCGTGGATCAATGGAAACTTGTAGGTTTTTTTATCCCACCAGGTAGACGGTCGTGTCTGGATACGCCGTCACCCAGGCGAATGGGTGCTTGAAACATGCTCCGCGCCATAGATGCAGGCCTGTGGGGGCAGTATTATATTTTTGCGGATATCCACCTAGGGTTACATGGGACCTGTGATAGTAGTCTACATCTACATCTACATGGTCACTCTGGAATTCACACTTAAGTGTCTGCCAGAGGGTTAATCGAACCACTTTCATACTACTTCCCTACCATTCCGCTCTCGAATAGCGCGTGGAAAAAAGGAACACCTAAATCTTTCCGTTCGAGCTCTGATTTCTCTTATTTTATTATGATGATCATTTCTCCCTACGTAGGTGAGTGTCAACAAAATATTTTCGCATTCGGAAGTGAAAGTTGGTGATTTAAATTTCGTAAACAGATCTCGCCGCAAAGAAAACCGCCTTTGTTTCAGCGACTGCCACCCCAACTCGCGTATCATATTAGTGACATTCTCATCCCTATCGTGCGATAACACGAAACGAGCTGCCTTCTTTACACTTTTTCGATTTTCTCCGTCAATCCTACCTGGTATGGATCCCGCGCCGCGCAGCAATATTCCAGCAGAGGACGGACAAATGTAATGTAGGTTGTCTCTTTAGTGGGTTTCTCGCATCGTCTAAGTGTTCTGCCAACAAAGCGCAGTATTTGTTTTGCCTTCCCCACACTATTATCTATGTGGTCTTCCCAATTTAAGTTGCTCGTAATTTTAATTCCTAGGTATTTAGTGGAATTGACAGCCCTTAGATTTGTGCGATTTATCGTATACCCAAAATTTATCGAATCCCTTTTAGTACCCATGTGGATGACCTCGCACTTTTCTTTTTTTAGTGCCAATTGCCACTTTTCACACCATAAGGAAATTCTCTCTAGATCATTTTATAATTGGAATTGATCGTCTGATGATTTTACTAGAAGGTAAATTACAGCGTCATCTGCAAACAATCTAAGGGGGCTGCCCAGATTATCACCTAGCTCATTTATGTAAATTAGGAACAGCCGAGGGCCTATGACACTACCCTGCGCAACGCCAGATATCACTTCTGTTCTACTCGATTATTTACCGTCCATCACTATGAACTGTGACTTCTCTGAAATGAAATCACGAATCCAGTCACACAACTGAGACGATACTCCATATGCACGCAATTTGATTAATGGTCGCTTGTGAGGAACGGTATCAATAGCCTTCTGGAAATCTATGATATGGAATCGATCTGAGATCCCTTATTCATGAGAATAAAGAGTTAGCTGTGTGGCACAAGAACGATATTTTCCGAATCCGTGTTGGTTATGTATCAATAAGGTGATTCATAATGTTCGAGTACAGTATATGCTCCAAAATCCTACTGCAAATTGAGGTCAGTTATATGGGTCTGTAATTCAATGGGTTACTCCTATTTCCTTTCTTGAATATTGGTGTGACCTGTGCTACCTATCAGTCTTTAGGAACAGACCTTTCGCCAAGTGAGCGGTTGAATATGATTGCTAAGATAGGCGCTATTGCGTCTGCATACGGATATAACTGGACCGTTACAAGTTCGTGGACTTAGAAAAGTTTTCCACAATAGATTTGCTCGACTCTGAATTGCAGCGTGGCGTTCAGCGATTTGTAAATTCGAAATAATACTACCTATCATAGTTCAATTCTTTTATCTTGGCGGTTCGCGCATGCCCGCCCAGACGCGGGAGATTGCTGTGTTGCCAGTTGCACGCGCCAAGAGAAGCAGCGCCATAGTATAGTGTATAGTTCGCAAACTTACGTTTAAGGGGGAGCGCGCAATTCATGAAGGAAAGCCACCACGGCCGCATTAACCCTTTCGCTGCTACAGAGACGTGCTCCCCGCATTCCGCGCTGTGCGTGATTTTGTCATCACTGCACTGCTCGCCTGTGCAGACACATGGTGTCCCGACTGCTTTGACACACTTATCATTCGATTTCACAAAAACTATTTGGCCCAAAAATTTGATTTTTTACACATCTTCTTGACTGCTACCTTCCCCCCATAAATGGCTTAATTTTGTTTCGATGTTCAACGCAGTTATTGTGCAGCATTAAATGTAGTAAACCATTGTACGAAATTTTGAAGAGTTTGCAGAGGTAAAACTCCATAGAGTATTCTTTCCGTATGGTCGATTTTAGTTGCCACTAGAAATTTCAAAAAATTACATTCAAACGAATAATATTCATGAAGTAAGACACTTCGATATTGTTTTTAAATAAAGAAAATATTAAGCATCGTATAAGGTTTAAACACAGAACCCTTCACTTCACAGCCAAACACGTTAACCATTATGCTAACGTAGCTCATTATTCATTATATTTCGTTGAGGACTCTAAAATATCACGCAAAATACCGACAAACACTGTTGGTACGACTATGAATCACTCACGTTTCGTCGAAGTACAATAGGAAATAAACAATTACCGCTGTTCTTTATTGCAAAAAAGCACTTAGTGAGAATGATACAAACACCTTTCCTTGTTTTCGCCTGAATTAGGAGACTTATTGCATGTTTGGTTTAATTAATTAATAGAATGCGAAGCAATTGGTATAAAGAATGCTTTTTTCAAACTTTCTATAAAACAAATTCTGCCATCAAAACATTGCTTTTTTTCAATTACTTTATTTATGACTGAACGTTTCTAAAACTGAAAACACTCGTCCGTGCTCTGCACTGCAGTCAAGTTCTGACAACGGCGATCTCTGTCCATTGGCTGACAGTGTTTTGTGACGTCAGATGCGCAGAACGAACCCAAACTCGGCCGCCGTCGTAAATGACGCGCACTTTAGTGACATGCGAAAATTTTTACTGGACCGGGACTCGAAACCAGAATTCTCGCGTAACATCTAATACAGCTGATACCAAGAAATTAGCAGTCAGCGAATTTACTTCGAACTATTTCGCACAGCTGTCTATCGCCAATAACGTCTGTTCTTTCAGACATGCAAGTAAGTATAATTAGTAAACTCTTGAATGAATTCTCGGATGAATCTGTTCATACACCAGCTACATTAAGCACTTACGAAATGAACGTTTTAATTTAGGAAACTGTATTTTTATTTCACCAACCGTATTCTGCTTTGTAATTCAGTCAGTTATCAGGAAGTTAGCAGAACAGTAATTGGGTAATGCTGCAGGTCAAGTGACTATTCCGTAGACGCCAACGAACCCAACAATCTTCAGAGTCGGTCATATACTTTACGAAGCCCTTTTATCTTCCAACGCTGTGTGCAGTAATATGGCTCATGCGTCAGTTCGTTCGCCCGAAGAACCAGGCAGATGACCTGAATCTTCAGCAAGACAGTGGAGCACATTAGTGCTCTCCAGATGTAACTGGAACTATCGATCACTTCGGGGACATGCACCTTTCTTATATTCATCTCCGACGAAATTTTACGAGTCGGGAGGTCTGGTTTAGCAGTTGTGTGTCACAGTGGCTGCTCAGCGCTTCCTCTGCGCCGACGAATCCATGTCAAGATGCCTCGTCTCCGTCATCAAGACGGAAGGAAGCCTTACGCACAAATTTAACAGCAAGACGATCGCAAGTGTACCATTTGTGTACAAATAAGTAAAAATTTTAAAATAATTCTGCACTACCTCATTTGCTGTTTATTTGTGAACTACCTTCGTAGTTAGCATATAACATTAGTCCACTTGTCTCTTATACTTCCTGTAGTAGGTATTTCTGAATGTATCTAATATATTTGTAACATAGAATTCAGCTCTTCGATTTCAGGGCACCTTATTTTAACATAATAAAGTAAGTTGGAAAGCTTCTGCGAAAAGCTGATAGGGATCGTCAAATGAAAGTTATTAATAAATTTGGTGGATGTGTATGATCACGTGAATGTGCTAGGTGCCACAAAAGCACATTGCGGTTCGTCGTAGCCCAATTGTTTTACAAAAAAAGCCTACAATTAATATAAGCACATCCTCATGGCTGCGGACGAGGCCCATATTAGCTCGAGTTTAGACACAAAAATGTAACTGACTTATTATTTTGTACCCAAAGATTCTGCTCAATGCTTGCGGTGCTGCAACTACAGTCTCTCAGTTCTGGAAGTTACTTATCTATTCGCTGACAGACACACAAGAAAATTACATGCATAGTAGTAAGATAAGAAATATAATGAGATAATGAACGTCAGGGTTATCTAAACGACCACAAAGGGAACCCACGTGGCAGGAAGTGGCGTGAATCCGAAAAGAAGAAACCGAAATAAATTTAATTCAAATCACAGTAAAATGAGCTTTTGTATGCTCCGACTACAAACACGGTAAGTTCCATTTGCTGGTATTCTGGTTGTCGAAGAAGAGGGGTACAGATTACCTACATAAAGCACTACATACTTCGCTCTACAGGTGTAAGTGTAATGGCGTCGCGCGACTTGAGAATAGCATTTGCGACGATCTGCCTATGAGGTGTTTGGGAAAAGTTATGTGATTGACAACACTTTGAGCGATATGGCAACGCTGTGTTGTTCTTCTTGTCTAGGCCTGTGTGTTCATCCTTTCCAGATGCTCAGTCCGAGTTTAAGGTCTCTACAGCCGCCACATGATTTCTAAGCGCGCCATCAGTGAAGTTGTGTTCCTGTTGTTTGCTAAGAAAATGGAACAGCGGAATTAAGAGCAACGTTATGCCATCAAGTTTTGTGTTAAACTTAATTAATCCGCATGTGTGACCTTTGAAAAGTTTAAGCGGACCTATGAGGAACATTCTTTATGAAGAGCACAAGTTTTTCGCTGGCAGAAATCATTTATGGAACTCCGAGGACACGCTGAAGATAACCTCGCTCAGGGAGACCTTCAACTTCAAATACGGACGAAAGCGTCAAATGTGTGCGTACTCCTGAGAGATCAGCCCGAATTTTAACAACAAGTATGATGGGTGACCTATTAAACTTAAACACCTTCACTATGCATCTAATTTTGGCCGAAGTTTTGCACACTGCAGACAACTGGATGCTGTACCATGACAACGCCCCATGTCACACGGCAACTTCCACCGCGGACTTCTTGACCTCAAAAGGCATTCTTGTCGTTCCACAGCCTCTCTATTCACCTGATCTGTGACTTTGTGACTTTTTACTGTTCCAGAAATTGAAAAATGTCTCAAAAATTGGTCATTCTGGGACTTTGGAGAACATTGAAAAGAATGTGACCGACTTGTTACAGGTTCTACCAGTTGAAGCCTCTTAGCGCTGCTACCAAGACTAAGAACAACGAGTCCACCGGAGTATAGCTGCCGAAGGGAACTGCTACAATTAACATAAGCACATCCTCATGGCTGCGGACGAGGCACATATTAGCTCGAGTTTAGACACAAAAAAGTAAATAAAAATTACTTTTCCCACTCAGCTCGTATACCAACAGGCACAGAGATGACAACTATGTATACAGAGGGGTCCAAAAAAATGTATCCACTGTTTAAAAGCCTATAACTTGCAAACTAATTGACGGAGTTGTCTCATTTTTGGTGAAAGTGTAGCTTAAAGTCCAACTTAAAGATATCACTGTAGGTGTTCGAAATGGTCACCATTAACATCCACACACAAACGATGCTGCCAAACTGCGGCACAAACTACTGACTGCAACGTGTTCAGTTGGATATTTGCACATGAATGTACGATGGATTCTCGAAGTTCATCCAATGTGTGTGGCTTTTGTCGATAAACGACGTCCTTTAGTGTTCCCCACAGGTAAAAGTCCAGAGGAGTTAGGTCTGGGGAACGTGGTGGATACTCCACAGTACCTCTACGGCCTATCCGTCTTCCTGGTAGATTTTCGTCGAGATACACCCTAACACGATTTTAGTAGTGGACTGGGGCACCATCTTATTGAAAGTAAACTCTTCCATCTCCATACAAGTCTCGGATGGCAGATAAAATGGATGTCTGAAGCTTCTGAAGGTACACCTCACGGGTAACTGTGTCGTCAAAGAAGAATGGCCCAATCAAGCCCCGGTAAGACAACCCACACCACTCATTTACTCCTGGCAAATTCACGGCTTTGTCTACATGGACGTTCGGAATTTCGGCGGCCCAGTAGATGCAATTGTGGCGATTTACTGTACTATTGAGTTTGAACTGTGCCTCATCAGGCCACACAATCATCTCTGCAAACTCTTCATCGTTGCGCACCATGTAAATAAACCACTCGAAGTACTCCATTCTACGATCTGGGTCGCCCTCGTTCATTGCGTGTAGCAATCGTGGGATGTAGCACTTCCACTTTGCTGTCTTCAAAACACTAAAGGACGTCGTTTATCGACGAAAGCCACGCACATTGGATGAACTTTGAGAATACATCGTACATTCATGTGCAAATATCCAACTGAACACGTTGCAGTCAGTAGTTTGTGCTGTAGTTCGGCGGCATCGTTTGTGTGTGGATGTTAATAGTAAACCATTTCGAACACCTACAGTGATATCTTTAACTTGGACTTTGAGCTACACTTTCACCAAAAATGAAACAACTCCGTCAATTAGTTTGCAAGTTATGGGCTTTTAAACAGTGGATACATTTTTTTGGACCCCACTGTATATGGGAGCAGTAGACCACAGAGGACAATCGCATGCTGCGCACAAACGAGGTGTTGAAGAGTTGGAGAGTATATCAGCACCTTTCAAACAAATACCGCGATTCATTCATCTAAGAAATAATCACATTCTGTTGATTTATCGAGATGCAACAATCGCATCAATTCGGAATTGCTGGGTTAAAGGGGTTTAAAAGTATTGAATTTGCTCGAGGTGTACAAACAACATATTCTCCATATTTACTCGGTTTCCTAGATAAACAGACGAGTGGGGTATCAATGGTCGCCAGTGATTTTACGGAAAGTCATCATATGGGTGATGGTGAATAGATGGCGGACAGCTGTCGTATATGTGTGCCACTACAACGTGTCATTGTTATATCGCGTTAGTACAGGGGAGGGTTCCCGGGTAAAGATATTTGATTTTTGTTTTGAAAAAGCACTTCCAAATATGCACTTAGAGCTTTCATTTGTCATCCTTTGTTTGATGTAATTTTAACGAGAGCTTTCTCATTCCTAAAAAAAATTAAAAAGAATGGGGTGGCTTTGTTACTTGTGGACTGACGCTGGAAGCAAACAGAGAGAATTGACCCCGCTTTGAACACGTGTCGACAAACGGATTTGTTTACCGCAGCTGCGCGTTGGTAATCGCTGACGAGCGGCACGCACGTCCTTCAATTACTCAGCGTTCCCATTGTGTACAGAAGAGACGGCAGCGAGCAGCGCGCACCGGCGGCCGCCGCGTTTGTACCGGCGCCGCAGCAGCCACGGCCGCGCTCTCTCAGAACTTTGCCGGCCTCTTACAAAGAATAACACGAAATTCAAACTCTCTGGGCTCTTTTCACTTGTGAATAATCACTTCTGGCCATCATTTGCATATTAAATGTAACAGAGAAGCCCATATTCCGACATTTCGGCAGATCCCGGCAGTGGAGTCATTTGAATTTATAATTAAGTGGCGCGTTTCGGCGAATTTTCGGAACTCGGGGAGCGCAGGGAAGCCGACGGCGTGGTTCGCGACTCCGCCGCCAACTCCCTAATGTGTGCGTGTGTGTGTGGAAAATTTGCAGACCGCACCGGGCTACAGGGTAAAACACAAACATTGGCAGGAGAACCTGCGGTGTTAACGCGCGCTTCGAGCAGTATTAGGCTGTTCTGCGGCGCGGGTGCTCGCGCGGGTGCTCCCGCGGGCGCGGCCGCTTCGCCGAGGGGAAATGAGGTCGTTCGGAAAGAGCTAAAAAAAGACGAGCGCTGATCGAGATATTAGCCGGGCCGGTCGCGCGCGCGGCTTGCAGTTTGGCGTCACGGGCGCGGCCGGCTCAGACGGGCACCTCGCGAGTCGATACGTCGCTAGCGCTAATAGAGCGCGTTACGCATTCTGTTTGCGAATATTCAATCAGCTATTTGTAGCGCGTGCTCTGGTTGCGACGCGGCGTGGCTGCAGGCTGCTGGGCTCTCACGCTGCAGGATGGGCCCCGGACCTCGCTCTACTGCCTCCTGTGCCACGTCAGGAGCCAGGCGCGGATCGAAGGGAGGGCGAGCAGTCATAATCCCCGAAAAAGCAAAACCGAAGTTCGAAGCACTGATATATTTCATATATTTTATTATTATTATTATTATTATTATTAAACTACTGGCCATTAAAATCGTTACACCACGCAAATGACGTGCTACAGAAGCGAAATTTAACCGACAGGAAGAAGGTGCTGTGTTATGTAAATAATCAGCTTTTCAGAGCATTCACACAAGGTTGGCGCCGGTGGTGACACCTACAACGTGCTGATATGAGGAAAGTTTCCAACTTATTTCTCATACATAAACAGCAGTTGACAGGTGTTGCCTAGTGGAACGTTGTTGTGATGCCTCATGCAAGGAGGAGAAATGCGTACCATCACGTTTCCGGCTTTGATAAAGGTCGGATTGTAGCCTATCGCGATTGCGGTTTACCGTATCGCGATATTGCTGCTCGGGTTGGTCGAGATCCAATGACTGTCGGCAGAATATGGAATTGGTGGGTTCAGGAGGGTAATACGGAACGCTGTGCTGGATCCCAATGGCCTCGTATCACTAGCAGTAGAGATCACACGCATTTTATCTACATGGTTGTAACGCATCGTGCAGCCACGTCTCGATCCCTGAGTCAACAGATGGGGACGTTTGCATGACAACAACCATCTGCACGGACAGTTCGACGACGTTTGCAGCAGCATGGACTATCAGCTGGGAGACTATGGCTGCGGTTACCCTTGACGCTGCATCACAGACAGGAGCGCCTGCGATGGTGTACTCAACGACGAACCTGGGTGCACGAATGGCAAAACGTCATTTTTTCGGATGAGTTCAGGTTCTGTTTCAGCATCATGATGGTCGCATACGTGTTTGGCGACATCGCGGTGAACGCACATTGGAAGCGTGTATTCGTCATCGCCATACTTGCGTATCACCGGGCGTGATGGTATGGGGTGCCATTGGTTACACGTCTCGGTCACCTCTTCTTCGCATTGACGGCACTTTTAACAGTGGACGTTACATTTCAGATGCGTTACGACCCGTGGCTCTACCCTTCATTCGATCCCTGCGAGACCCTACATTTCAGCAGGATAATGCACGACCGCATGTTGCAGGTCCTGTACGGGCCTTTCTGGATGCAGAAAATGTTCGACTGCTGCCCTGGCCAGCACATTCTCCAGATCTCTCACCAAATGAAATCGTCTGGTGAATGATAGCCGAGCAACTGGCTCGTCACAATATGCCAGTCACTACTCTTGATGAACTGTGGTATCGTGTTGAAGCTGCATGGGCAGCTGTACCTGTACATGCCATCCAAGCTCTGTTTGACTCAATGCCCAGGTGTATCAAGGCCGTCATTACGGCCAGAGGTGGTTGTTCTGGGTACTGATTTCTCAGGATCTATGCACCCAAATTGCGCGAAAATGTAATGACATGTCAGTCCTAGTATAATATATTTTTCCAATGAATACCCGTTTATCATCTGCATTTCTGCTTGGTGTAGCAATTTTAATGGCCAGTAGTGTATTAAAATCCTATGCATCTGTAACATGTTAAATGTGCAGGCGACATGAGTACTGTATTTTGAGTGGGGGGGTGGGGGTGGGAGGGAGGGTGTTGAGGGGAGGTGACAGACAATGAAAAACGATGACTCTAACCTCCAAAAACGGAATCTCACCAGAGGCTGTAGATGTGCAGATACAGGTACAGAAAGATCATTCCATTACTGATGCGTCCAATTTATTTACATGCAAGCTATAACAGAAAGCATTATAATACAGATGAATAGAATTCGTCTTTATACTATCATTTCAAGGTTTGGTGCCTCAATGGGTGAAAACCGAACCATTGTAAGATCTCTTCGTTGTCCACCTGTTGAGAGGTGAAACGCCACTCTCTCACTTCAACAACACTGTCAGTCAGCTTGATATTCATATGTTAGGTCATGATCTCGGTTTTCCCCAGTACTGCATTTGATATGTGTGGCTTATGACCTTATTACATGAGGAAATGGCGACCAGAATGTTCATATAACTGCATGTGTAACATGTAGAAACGTGTACCCAAGGGGCTGTACTGGAGGCGGTAAAGAACAGCGAGTGATGCACAGCAGGCCATAAATGCTGAGCCCACCTACCTGGCTGTGCGAGTCATTCTGAGAAGCAGCACTACATCTACATCTACACTCCGAAAGCCACCCAACGCTGTGTGGCGGAGGGCACTTTAGGTGCCAATGTCATTACCTCCCTTTCCTGTTCCAGTCGCGTATGGTTCGCGGGAAGAACGACTGCCGGAAAGCCTCCGTGCGCGCTAGAATCACCCTAATTTTACATTCGTGATCTCCTCGGGAGAAACGCAGCCTCTCGAAACCTGGAAAGCAAGCTAAACCGCGATGCGGCGTGCCTCTCTTGCACGGTCTGCCACTTGAGTTTGCTGAACATCTCCGTAACGCTATCACGCCTACCAAACAACCCTGTGACGAAACGCGCCGCTCTTCTTTGGATCTTCTCTATCTCCTCTGTCAAGCCGACCTGGTACGGATCCCACACTGATGAGCAATACTCAAGTGTAGGTCGAACGAGTGTTTTGTAAGCCACCTCATTTGTTGATGGACTACATTTTCTAAGGACTCTCCAAATGAATCTCAACCTGGCACCCGCCTTATCAACAGTTAATTTTATATGATCATTCCACTTCAACTCGTTCCGTACGCATACTCCCAGATATTTTACAGAAGTAACTGCTACCGGTGTTGGTTCCGCTATCATATAATCATACAATAAAGGATTCTTCTTTCTATGTATTCGCAATACATTACATTTGTCCTAATGCTGCAACTTCTCTGTATACTACAGCATCATCCGCGAAAAGCCCCATGGAACTTCCGACACTGTCTACTAGTTGGATAGTTCCTGCAGAGGGAGTTTGGGCCCTGGCAGCCCCTCTTTCCACTTACTGTCAAAGCAGGAGGGCACCAGTTCACAAAACGTGTCACCTGGGCCAGGCGGCAGTCCGTCGCGAAGGTGGCCAATTAGCGGATAGTGGGTGGAGAAAGCCATTTAAGAGAGACTGCTGTAATCTGAGGTTTTGTGCAAACGGTGGACAGATCATAAAACTCCGAGTATTCTCACTTTAGAAGCTATGATGGTATGGACAGAGTGACTGGTGAATGAGTTTAGTGGTGGCAAGACTATAACTCCCCTGGCGCCAGGAAGTCGCCAGGCTCCTTTAACGAGCGACAAAAACATGTATTCCACAGGAACGACTGTCTGGGGGCTTAACAGCCTTCTTTCAGAGACTGAAAATGGTCGGCCTGTGAAGATTACATCTCTTCGTAAATGAGGGACTGTGGTTCCGTCTAGGTAGACGTTTTTTGCTGAAACATGCTTACTACAAGAACGAAACCTCCGTAGTTTAAATTCTTCTTCTTGCATACAGGAGAGATTCTGGGTTTGCTGATTGGCTCCTCTCATCATATGCAAAGCTGAGGCTTGCTTCCCCAGCGTGGGAACCCCGATCCTGTACCTGGATTGGCTACCAGGCCAACAGAACAGGCAAGAGGGGAGATTCAATGAATAGAGGATGGTTCAATTGGTTTATACGGTGTGGAGGTGGTTTAGTTTTTGCTAATTTGGCTCCTGTACTGAGGCTTGCTGGAAATTCGTTGTGATTCTTTGCTTGCTTCGTCTTGTGGTCGTCCCCCTGGTGGAGAGTTTAAAGTCTTTCCCTTGTGGGTGAGACTCGATGTCTGTAACATGTTGTGATCTAAGAGCCAGTAGTAGTTTCCAACTGTACCGACAATGGAACTGCATAACATCTCGGACATATCGTGTGTCACGAGCGTGAACTTATTCGTCCTGAGTCGACCGCCAGACGTTTGACAATTCCACCATGCACTCACTGTTGTGCCTGTGAGTCAAATTGGTTTGGCCATATCCGTGAACGGATGCACCTCACACTGAAATCTGTTGGGATTTCAGGGCTCTGATATGGAAGTTTCCTGCGTTCTGATAATCATAACGCCAGATCGTGTAGTTTGCAGGTTTTCGTGGACACGTCAGGACATTTCAGCTGCTGCACCGCGCCGCTCGTCGACTGCAGCGCCCCGACTTCTGATGGCGCCTGAACCAAGGTGAAAGGGTAAGTATTGCTGCATCGGCGTAGGGTTGCTAATTGATATCCATAGTTCCCTGTTCTCCATGAACCATAATTTCTGGTGTACTTGGTTGTAGTCGTTTCCATTTGAACAGAATTGGGCCTCAAGGTGGATTCATGTAAACAAGATGAGATTGTGTTGTAAAAGGAATTAATTCAGGATAGAATTTGTATAGCGTCCATCCCGATGAACGCTTTGCCAATCAAACACCATCCCTTTTCTGATTTGTGTTAGTCATTCCTGTGTTAGATTTATCAGCTCTTTGTAGTTATAAAATGGTTAATAAAAACTTGCCATTGGTTTTGTAAACTTAAATACGCCACTTTTCTCACTCATACTCCCTCAACTATTCAATGTTTTTATTTTATTGTGGTGATACATGAGTAAACCAGCAATTCAAGGTTCAATCTTATTAAATCAGTTAATTTGATTATTAATTTGAGTTCTGAAAAAGACCGCAGACATAGGCAACAAAAGTGTCATGAGTAAATTCACTGATTTCATGAATAAAAATGAAGGATGTACCACACGATTTGATGGTTATGGAGAAGATAATACTTTTATTTATGTAAAGATGGTAACATTTAACATCACTCGGACATATATCTATGATTGAAGCAAGCTATGGCTTGCACTGTCTGTCTGTCTGTCTGTTAAAAAAGGATTTTTTCAGGTACGAGTAGGCGTATCAAGTTGAAATTTAAGTCGCTAAGGTCTACGGCGACGTGGAAGTTTAATAAACGTTGCCACTAAGTCAATGAAATAAAAGGTAAATCCTAACTGTTAACTGCCAGAGTTCGAAGCACTCCTAAAAAGCAGTGCAGCTCACATAATACTAGGCATCGAAAGATGATTAAAACCCAAAATTGACAGCTGTGAAATCTTAGGGGAAATTTAAACATGTATAGAAATGTTACGCTAATGAGAAATGTAGGAACGAAGGAATTGTTCGAATGAGACCGAAATCTGTAGATAAGATGTACATGTAGAGTCCAACAAATTATTTCAATTTCTTAAAATTGGATCATTTGTTGAAGAGAAAGAGCTTCACAAATTGAGAACGTCAACCTCTGGCCCTTATGCATACAATTAGTCGGCGTGGCATTGACTGATGGAGTTGATGGACGCCCTCCTGAGAGATATCGTGACAAATTCTGTCCAGTAGAAGCGTTAGATCTTCAAAATCTGGTTGGAGGGCACTACCTGTAATGTTCCAAACGTTCTCAACTGGGGACAAATCTGGCGACCTTGCTGGCCAAGCATGAACACGAGCAGTAGGAACTCTCGCCGTGTGTGGAAGGGCATTATCTTGCTGAAATGTAAGCCCAGGATTGCTTGCAGGGCAGCGAAATGAGATATAGAATATCGTTGACGTATTGCTGCGCTGTAAGGTTGCATCGGATGACAACCAAAGGGATCCTGATATGAAAAGACATGGCATCCCACACCACCACGCCTGGTAGTTGTGAGTTATGGCCAACAACAGTCAGGTTGGTTTCCAAACGCTGTTTGGAACGTCTCTGGACTCGTCTTCGACCTGGAATCTAACTGGCTGGCATGGAGCTGTCACCAGTGTTGAGTCTCACTTCGAGCTGAGCCCTGCTGACCAACGAAGACGTATCTGGGAACGCCCGGGTCCCTCCAGGTACCTCGGCAATTTAACGATCTAACGCGCCAATTGGACAGAATTTGTCACGCTGTCGCTCAGGAAGCCTTCCTATAAATTTATCAATCAATGCCAAGCCGCATACTGTTTGCATAAAGGCTAGAGGAGGACCAGTGC
Source organism: Schistocerca piceifrons (assembly GCF_021461385.2). NCBI lineage: Eukaryota > Metazoa > Arthropoda > Insecta > Orthoptera > Acrididae > Schistocerca > Schistocerca piceifrons. The sequence goes on from NC_060138.1 coordinate 923,506,649, forward strand.
ATTATTGACTTGCTCAATCAGTGTAGCTCATGCTCTTGAACACATTAATCAAATTTCTCTGAAATTGTACATGTACTTGTACGTCAGGTCTAGCAATTTCCGTCCACTTCGGATAATTCCTTCGTAGTGCGTCACTTTCTTTGTCTTTGTGTGTATTTGTCACTGTGGACAAGAAACTCAGATCCATCAAAACAGAAACTGAAGCTACATGCGAGATTGTTTGGGCAAGACTCATGGGCCCCGAGTTTCGACAGCAGGAGTTCCGGAACAGACGTATCACCTGGCTACGATCAATGTAAATGCTGTCCTTGCCCCAGAAAAACTGGCAATGCTCCATAATACATTTCGTACAGCGGACGTAGACGTTACCCTCTTACAAGAAGAGCATATCGATGGTTTTCTTAACCCATTTTGGAATACTCTTTTAGTCTCCCACGCTTCGGATACCTGTACTCACACTCTTTGGTGACCGAATTATTAATATGTACGTTCATTCAGAACCCAGGAGGTGAAGGGAAGGCTCTGTTTTCTTTGCGGAGGCTTCCTTACCACTTTTCATGGGGCGGCAAGGTAACATTGGTGTTGGGTGGTGATTTTGATTCCACCCGCCGCCTCAAGCATTAGCTACTGCGACATTCGCCTTGTGCAGAGATTGCCGCTATTGTCGATGGAGAACTGATGTCCAACGCCATGAGGATCCACAGTGCCTTTCCAGAGAGCCGCATTGCCTCTATTTGCCAACCTAATGGGGGTTCACACATCAGTGGCCATTGCCCCTTGGCCCTGTTAAATAGTGACATGAAGGTCTCTACAAGGGCGACTTAGAGCTCCGTGATGTCATGTCCTATAATCAGACGCCGCCAGGTGGACAGTGCCCTACCGCTACTGGGATCTAATTGCCCTCGTTCGAGGTCAACATTTGCAAGCGGCTTTGACGTCCTAAGACTTCTGCCAAGTGTTTGATAGGGTCGATAATTCTTTTCTTATGGCTGTCCTCTGTTATATGGGATGCCCAGAAACTACTGTCGAGATAGTCGTACGTCTCCTGTGCACCGCGGCGTCCCGGATGTTGTACAATGGCAGGCTCACACAACCGGTCCTGATCAGGCGTTCAGTGTGGCGGGCGTACTCCCTGTCGGCACTGCTGTACGTCTTCGCCCTAGAACCATTGTTATGTGGACTACGACAACGAGTGACGGAGACGTCACTAGGTGACCATCGATTTTGCTGCACCGCCTGTGCGAACGATTTGGTACTCCGCCTTCGAAGTGCCGACGATACCGGGGCGGCGCTGTGTGAGTGGCGACTTATGGAGGAGGAGGAGGAGGAGGAGATTAGTGTTTAACGTCCCATCGACAACGAGGCCATTAGAGACGGAGCACAAGCTCGGGTTAGGGAAGGATGAGGAAGGAAATCGGCCGTGCCCTTTCAAAGGAACCATCCCGGCATTTGCCTGAAGTGATATAGGGAAATCACGGAAAACCTAAATCAGGATGGCCGGACGCGGGATTGAACCGTCGTCCTTCCGAATGCGAGTCCAGTGTGCTAACCACTGCGCCACCTCGCTCGGTAAGGCGACTTATGACGAGGCGTCGGGCAGCTCCCTTAACGTACTTAAATCGCGAGCGATGTACATCGGTAGAGGGCTGCCTGAGGGGAGCGTCGATCCTCTCAACGTGACCGATGCCTTAACCTGCCTTCGCACCGATTTTACGGCTGACGTGTGGCGCTCTGCGGTCCTCAACTGCTGGTGGCTGCAGCAGTGGATCGGTGTTGGACTCACTGAAATCATCTCCATTCCTTTGACCTCACGCAAGGTACGCTAAGTCATCACACATACACAGCGTCGTAGATCCCTCACGACACAAACTCTTCTGGTGCTGTGCACCCTGGCTCGCCACATGTTAGCTGTGATGGGTTCCCTTGTCAGCCAGGGTATAATCTTTAGTGTGCACTATGAGTCGCTCACCCTTTCCCTGACTGGAGGGGGTGTGCGTCTTTATCATGTCCCGGACAGAGCACGAGCCCTTTCTGTTAGTTCACAGTCGACGATGTGGTGGCATTGCCGAACGAGTCTTATCAGTTTGCTACTTGATGCATATGCCCCTGCCTTGCTGGCCCCTCCGGTGACTTTGTCGGTCATCCAAACGCCCTTCTGTCAGATTGTATTTTTTTATGGAGTACCGTTATCTTTTTGCCTCTTTGCAACCTGTGCGCCTGTTGTTGATGAAGGCAGCCTACACTGAGATGCAACAGGCCCACATCTCCAGTGTGACACAAGTACCTGCACTACAGGTGACACAATATATGACGGGGGGGTTGCCCCTGGGGGGGGGGGGGGGGGGGTCGCCTCTTTTCATGACACCACTTCACGCTCCGTATGGTATGTCACCGTCAACAACCCATATCTTTCTCGTCTGCAAAAAAATTCACCTCGCTGACTCGCCGCTTTGCGTTGCGTACGGGGTGCTGGACACATACCATCATCCTTCGTTGTGTCTCGGCAGAAGGCGTCTGGCACTCGGTCCAGCGAATTCTGTCATACCTGATATGTACCACTCCTGACTGAATAATAGTGCACAGGATGTTGTTCCCTGATGGCGTGAACCTCCCGCAGGCGAAGACTCACTCTGTGAATTCGTTCCGCGGCTTTGTAGTTCGATTTTTTTTTTTTAATCACCAGCGAGAAGGGATGTTTCGATTTTTCAACTTACGCAAACGAACGATTTGCGTCATTGTCCGTAATCTTAAATGCAGACAAAATGGAATGTCCTTGCCATGAGCAGTTGTTCTGACATCTTACGTTTCATTCTATAATCCCCAACGGTATTCCCCTTTATTTCGAGAAGATGCGCACGGATTTCTCCACGGCTACGGGCGGATTTTATCGACTTCCCACCACAGATCCGAAAAAATAACACTTCTTCTCTGTCACACAGATTTAATACCCTCTCCTCCTTTCGTAGTTTGGGTAGAGATGTTGGATAGGCGTAGTTGAGGACCAATGCCTGAAATCGTGCAGATACATTTTTAGGTCCAAGTGGCGGTGGCAAATAGACCCTTTATAATCAGGAAATTGAAAGGACAAAAAAGTGGTAGAGCACTTGTCCTCGAAAGGCAAAGGCCCTGTGTTCAAGTCCTGGTCCGGCACACAGTTTTAACCTTCCAGGAAGTTCCATATAATCACACACTTTGGTGCAAAGTGAAAATTCATTCTGGAAACTTCTGTAATGCTATACACCCCACAAAATCGTTTTAACAATAGCGCCTGTCATGCAAGCATTCCCTTTGGGTCCCTTCTGCCCCCACTAATAACACTTACCTTCAAAGTGCTGCTTTCTGCCAGAACTTCCCAGTAGTTTTTCTCAACTTATGCTGGCAAACACTCGGTGTCATGGGAAAGTCAGTAGCCCCCAGGCCAGCTTAGTAGGCTCTGCTCAAGATCCACTTATATGGCTTATGGAGGGATCGACCTGTAATCTTGAGGATGAACAAAGCCTATTTCCACTGCACGCTAGCAATTGCCTCTGGCGCATTCAACATTTATAAGGCCATGAATGATACAAGGGATGATGTAAGGGATGTACTATGCTGGTATTTGTACTGAAATCATGTTCTCAATGTCTGAAATTAATTAAACCAAACTGAATATTAGTGCATGTGTTCTTTGTGTCTGTTGACTGGTCACATGTGCATTATCGGTTGAATAGTCTCTGGTGTCCACGTTTACGCAACATTTCATGAAGCGATGTTTTCATCAGTCACTAATAAAAACAACTTTTATGTTTAATAACAATGTCTGGATAATTGACTGTGTTTTACATTGTTATACAGACAAGCAGAGTAGTAGGTTGGCTCTGAGCACTATGCGACTTAACGTCAGAGGTCATCAGTCGCCTAGAACTTAGAACTAATTAAACCTATCTTACCTAAGGACATCACACACATCCATGCCCGAGGCAGGATTCGAACATGTGACCGTAGCGATCGCTCGGCTCCAGACTGCAGCGCTTAGAACCGCACGGCCACTCAGGCCGGCCCAGCAGAGTAGTAACTAAGGTCACTGCTTCTTATACAGTATTTTCTTCGTCACTATGTCTGGTTCAGAGACGGTACAGTAATCCTGCATTTGATAGGCTGGTCATGATCTACGCTCACTGGTGACTCGTTTCATTCGTTTGATGACATGCACGATTTCGTCCTTGTCACAATACAAGTAAGTGACCAACGATAAGTCGTAAACTGTGACAGAAAGTAAAGAATCAGAGAACCCGTTTTCTCATAGTTACTGGATGGTTGATTTTATTAAATGGATGATTTAGAAACGCAAACCAGTGCAACGCTCTTCATAATAAATCAATGTAACTGAATCTCTGCTCATAACTGGAGCACTGTTTTCACTACCCTTGTATACTTCTCCAACAGCCACTATAGTTCCCAGACCCATTCATATTTACTGCTGTCAAGGAAACTGTTGTACGCAGTTCGCAAGAACTCTGCAGACAGACACAGAACATTAGAAAAAGGTAGAGCAACTGTGATTTATACTTGAGCAAAAGAAAACTGTGACTTCCGTTTGATACCCACAAAAAGGGCAATACACTTAGTGAATATTTGCCAGTTGTCCTTTCACTGGATTGTAGGTTGACTCAGTGGTCATAAGAAAGATTAAAAGATGATTGGAAGAACTATTTGATTATTCACTAAACCACAATTTATACATATTGCAGAATTACCACAAAAGTCATTGTACAATTTGTAGCGAAGTATAAATCCAAGAGAAAACCCATCGCGGCATTGATCTGTATGGCCGACAGGACTCAGATGCACTTGACTAACAAGACTAGAAGTGTCGAAGGGCTAAACGCTGGAAGCTAACGCTATAATTTTCCTCTGCATTTAGTTACAAAACACGTGGATTCGATTAATGTTTGTGAAGAGACAGTGAACAATCCACTCTTCAGGAACGCTGACCATGTTTCTTGTGATGCATGCTTTCTTTCCAGACAGATGGGAATTCCTTGCAGCACTTAACGGACGCCATTAGTGCCCCTTCGCTCTCTCCATCACGCCAGAGATTGCTTGCCCATGCTGCAACAGCTACCACGAAATACCGCACCAAACAGCAAGAGAATGTCACTGAATTTCCACAAGAGAAAAGAATATTTCAATTACCGTACATGAGTTTTGATAATAATAGCTAGTTGCGTTGAAGAAACAGTTTGCCAGTATTGAAGCGAAACCACTATTTCAGTGAAAATAATTACCGTATTTTACGGACTATAAGACGCTATGGACTATCAGACGCATCTTAAGTTTTATGCAATTAAAAAAAACATTATTGTTATTAGATTGCAAATCAAGATAAAAAGTTATCGTTTTATGAAATCGAAATAACTTTTAAAATCCCTGTAAATCGCCATCTGAACTTTCTTCTTCTTCTCCTTTTTCTTTGTCGTCATCGTTGTCCTCTTCATATATAAGACAGTTGTCACTGTCGTTGAGAGCGCTACCTACGCCACACTTCTTGAAAGGTTTAACAGTAACTGTCTTCTCTCACTCTAGACCACAACTGTTTTATCCACTGACACACTTTTTGGTCGTAGGTCATTCTAAAGCTCTCTTCGCTGTGAATTCATGTTGGATTCCATCCATCATCCATTTGCTCCATTCCTCTCTCATATATGCTTTAAATGGTTTATTTATGAAGACATTAAGAGGTTACATTTGTGAAGTAAGTCCTCCTGTATTAACAGAAAGCTCTGTATTTTCCTGTCTCAGTTTCTCTTTTACAGAATTTTTCAAATGACTACTAAACTGATCTAGCACAAGAGGGAAACTCTTCTTCAATAAAGCACCTTTCCTTCTCTCCTACACTCTGTTAATCCATAATTTCATACCAGTTTCGTCCATCCAACTCTTTTTAATGTACGTGAACAAGAACACTAGTGGTATTTCAGACGTTTTTACCATTTTTCATTGTTTTGCGCTAGAAAATGATCATTGGGTTAGTTTAATACCGTCAACACCACGTGAAAGGACAACAGTGTAGTGCATTTGTTCATGTCCACTTGTTTTTATATTTACAGTTTCAGCACCTTTCAGGGCAATAGCTCTCTTAATCAGCATATCACACGTCAAAGGAGTTTCGCCCATATTTGCTATTTGGCTTAGTTCCGCACTGGTTTTCTTTCGATGTTGAATAATAAAGCGATGGAAAAGTAATATTTTCTCTTGATGCTCTTTTGGCATTTTCTGAGATATTTTGGTTTCGGTTCGCGTGCTAAGTCTATGTCGCTTCATAAACCTGTAGCACCAACCAACTCCACCCCTAAAGTCTGTTAAATTCCACAGTAGCGCCAGCTTACGAGCGTGTATTTACATCTTTCTTGTATTAATTCCAATGCCATTTTGACGGTATCCTTCAGTCCATTTAAATACGTCATCTCTTAGTTTTGGTCATTTTTCACTCAGTCCTCTATTTGCACATTAAGTTTGCCTCATTCTTTTCAGTTCTTGTTTAATAGCCCGACAATCGCGAATGGTTTTTACTGTTGGTGGAGAGCCGAAATGCGCTCAGCTGCTCTGTTTCCTTGTCCTTCTGCATTTGCTGTTACTTTCAATTTACAGCCCGCGTCATATGAATACCTTTTTCCCATTACGAAACTAGCTACAAACAAAAATTTTGTGCTGTTACCGATAGCACAAATCACATTCAGTTGAGTTCACTGGCGTCGTCGACTGCAATGGCACATCATAGGCTAGACGGTATTCTAGGCTTGTGATGGCGGGGCGCGAGGGAGACACTGTTAGCAAGCTTGTAAATACCTGAAACTCATGTTCATCGCATCGGTGCACTGCTTCTGCCAGTTGAATCCAGTATGGCCAGACAGAGAGAGGTTTACAGCGGCATCAAATATATGTCCATTTTCAAGACCGGCGGTAATTTTAACTCAAACACAGGACATTTTTATATTAGGTTCGAGGATAAGACTCACCTTAATTTTGGAGGCAATTTTTCGAAGAGAAAAGTACGTCCCACAGTCCATAAAATACGGGTCAGTCGCTGAAGTAACAGTCTGCTACATTTTGAAGCCAAAACTAAACAGTCATAATTTATGAAAGCGTGGAGATGATTCCTCGACCTGAAACAGAGGTTTTTCAAATATTACTGACGTTTAGATTCTGTTGTGTTGGTAATTTTAGTCGTGCATTGTCATAAATCAATTGTCAATTTAATCTGTGGAATAGTGCAGTCTGTAGAGATTTTTAACGTACATGTATATGGTTCAAATTAATAATTAGGAGTAACATGCCACCATAAAATCATCCGTACCAACTAAGTTCACTCAAAGATAATCCCTGTGAAGTCTGTCGAAAAATTACGGCCAGAAATGAAAAATTTAGTTTACTGTTTATGCCCTCTTTGCTCCGCACGTCTTCTTAAATAGTTAATTAGTTAGCTTGTTCCACGTTCCACAGATCATGTGAAAGATTCTTTTATCGAAAAGATGTTCATAGTATATGTACATACGATTGGTGCTAACATCAATGAACACATAATTTTTAACTCCTGCTCATGTAACTACACTTAAAAACATTGTTTCATTATTTATTTACAGGAGGAAATTTCTAACTAGAAATTCGTCCATGGAATACAAGGAGCTATCCAGGAGAAATGAGTGTAAGTTAGACATAGAACTTCCTTTATTATCTGTCAGACATTTTACGTTATTAAGCAAATGATCAAAACTTTGTTTTCCTCCATAATTGACTTTTTCGGATTAAAGAGTAAAGCATATCAATGATAAGATGGCACTGGTGAAAATGAAGAAAAACTGTAGGATCTTTCCAGAATGAAATTTTCAGCCTGCAGTGGAGTGTGCGCTGATATGAAACTTCCTGGCAGATAAAAACTGTGTGCCAGAAAATTTCATTGGTGGATCTGCTGAGTGGAATTAACAGAAGTCGGAGAAAGACAGAAGTAATGAGAAATAACAGAAATGATAATAACGAGAGACTTAGCATCAAATCGCTGGTCAAGGAACAGACGAAGTTAAGGATTTCTGCAGCCTTGGAAGCAAGAAACCCATGACAGACCAAGAAAGGAGGACATAAAAAGCAGACTACCATAGGCAAAGAGGGCATTCCTCCCCAAGAGGAGTCTACTGGTATCAAATATCGAGTTTGATTTGATGAAGAAATGTCTGAGAATGTACGGTTGGAGAATAGCGTTGTATGGTAATAAAACATGGACAGTGAGAAAACCAGAACAAACGAGAATGAGGCGTTTGAGATGTTGCGTTATAGCAGAATGTTGAAAATGAGAGGATCTGATAAGGAATGTGGAGATTCTCCGCAGTATCGGCGGAGAAGAGAAGACATAGAAAATACTTACAAGCAGAAGGCATAGGATGAGATGACATGTGTTACAGTATCAGGGAATAATCTCCATGGCACTAGATGAATCCGCAGATAGTAAAAACTGCAAGGTAAGAGAGAACTTCAAGCGCTGATAGAAAGCACCGAAGCTGAAATCATTATAGGTACAGAAAGCTGGCTGAAGCCAGAGATATATTCTGCCGAAATTTTTACAAAGGCACAGACGGTGTTTAGCAAGGATAGATTGCATGCAACCGGTGGTGGCGTGTTTGTCGCTGTTAGTAGTAGTTTATCTTGTAGTGAAGTACAAGTGGATAGTTCCTGTGAATTATTATGGGTGGAGGTTACACTCAACAACCGAGCTAGGTTAATAATTGGCTCCTTTTACCGACCTCCCGACTCAGCAGCATTAGTGACAGAACAACTGAGAGAAAATTTGGAATACATTTCACATAAATTTTCTCAGCATGTTATAGTCTTAGGTGCAGATTTCAATTTACCAGATATAGACTGGGACACTCAGATGTTTAGGACGGGCGGTAGGGACAGAGCATCGAGTGACATTATACTGAGTGCCCTATCCGAAAATTACCTCGAGCAATTAAACAGAGAACCGACTCGCGGAGATAACACCTTGGACCTACTGATAACAAACAGACCCGAACTTTTCGACTCTGTACGTACAGAACAGGTAATCAGTGATCATAAGGCCGTTGCAGCATCCCTGAATATGGAAGTTAATAGGAATATAAAAAAAGGGAGGAAGGTTTATCTGTTTAGCAAGAGTAATAGAAGGCAGATTTCAGACTACCTAACGATCAAAACGAAAATTTATGTTCCGACACTGACAATGTTGAGTGTTTATGGAAAAAGTTCAAGGCAATCGTAAAATGCGTTTTAGACAGGTACGTGCCGAGTAAAACTGTGAGGGACGGGAAAAACCCACCGTGGTTCAACAACAAAGTTAGGAAACTACTGCGAAAGCAAAGAGCTTCACTCCAAGTGTAAACGCAGCCAAAACCTCTCAGACAAACAGAAGCTAAACGATGTCAAAGTTAGCGTAAGGAGGGCTATTCGTGAAGCGTTCAGTGAATTCGAAAGTAAAATTCTATGTACCGACTTGACAGAAAATCCTAGGAAGTTCTGGTCTTACGTTAAATCAGTAAGTGGCTCGAAACAGCATATCCAGACACTCCGGGATGTTGATGGCATTGAAACAGAGGATGACACGCGTAAAGCTGAAATAATAAACACCTTTTTCCAAAGCTGTTTCACAGAGGAAGACTGAACTGCAGTTCCTTCTCTAAATCCTCGCACAAACGAAAAAATGGCTGACATCGAAATAAGTGTCCAAGGAATAGAAAAGCAACTGGAATCACTCAACAGAGGAAAGTCCACTGGACCTGACGGGATACCAATTCGATTCTACACAGAGTACGCGAAAGAACTTGCCCCCCCTCTAACAGCCGAGTACCGCAAGTCTCTAGAGGAACGGAAGGCTCCAAATGATTGGAAAAGAGCACAGGTAGTCCCAGTCTCCAAGAAGGGTTGTCGAGCAGATGCGGAAAACTATAGACCTCTATCTCAGACGTCGATCTGTTGTAGAATTTTAGAACATGTTTTTTGCTCGAGTATCATGTTGTTTTTGGAAACCCAGAATCTACTCTGTAGGAATCAACATGGATTCCAGAAACAGCGATCGTGTGAGACCCAACTCGCTTTATTTGTTCATGAGACCCAGAAAATGTTAGATACAGGCTCCCAGGTAGATGCTATTTTCCTTGACTTCCGGAAGGCGTACGATACAGTTCCGCACTGTCGCCTGATAAACAAAGTAAGAGCCTACGGAATATCAGACCAGCTGTGTGGCTGGATTGAAGAGTTTTTAGCAAACAGAACACAGCATGTTGTTATCAATGGAGAGACGTCTACAGACGTTAAAGTAACCTCTGGCGTCCCACAGGGGAGTGTTATGGGACCATTGCTTTTCACAATATACACTCCTGGAAATGGAAAAAAGAACACATTGACACCGGTGTGTCAGACCCACCATACTTGCTCCGGACACTGCGAGAGGGCTGTACAAGCAATGATCACACGCACGGCACAGCGGACACACCAGGAATCGCGGTGTTGGCCGTCGAATGGCGCTAGCTGCGCAGCATTTGTGCACCGCCGCCGTCAGTGTCAGCCAGTTTGCCGTGGCATACGGAGCTCCATCGCAGTCTTTAACACTGGTAGCATGCCGCGACAGCGTGGACGTGAACCGTATGTGCAGTTGACGGACTTTGAGCGAGGGCGTATAGTGGGCATGCGGGAGGCCGGGTGGACGTACCGCCGAATTGCTCAACACGTGGGGCGTGAGGTCTCCACAGTACATCGATGTTGTCGCCAGTGGTCGGCGGAAGGTGCACGTGCCCGTCGACCTGGGACCGGACCGCAGCGACGCACGGATGCACGCCAAGACCGTAGGATCCTACGCAGTGCCGTAGGGGACCGCACCGCTACTTCCCAGCAAATTAGGGACACTGTTGCTCCTGGGGTATCGGCGAGGACCATTCGCAACCGTCTCCATGAAGCTGGGCTACGGTCCCGCACACCGTTAGGCCGTCTTCCGCTTACGCCCCAACATCGTGCAGCCCGCCTCCAGTGGTGTCGTGACAGGCGTGAATGGAGGGACGAATGGAGACGTGTCGTCTTCAGCGATGAGAGTCGCTTCTGCCTTGGTGCCAATGATGGTCGTATGCGTGTTTGGCGCCGTGCAGGTGAGCGCCACAATCAGGACTCCATACGTCCGAGGCACACAGGGCCAACACCCGGCATCATGGTGTGGGGAGCGATCTCCTACACTGGCCGTACACCACTGGTGATCGTCGAGGGGACACTGAATAGTGCACGGTACATCCAAACCGTCATCGAACCCATCGTTCTACCATTCCTAGACCGGCAAGGGAACTTGCTGTTCCAACAGGACAATGCACGTCCGCATGTATCCCGTGCCACCCAACGTGCTCTAGAAGGTGTAAGTCAACTATCCTGGCCAGCAAGATCTCCGGATCTGTCCCCCATTGAGCATGTTTGGGACTGGATGAAGCGTCGTCTCACGCGTTCTACACGTCCAGCACGAACGCTGGTCCAACTGAGGCGCCAGGTGGAAATGGCATGGCAAGCCGTTCCACAGGACTACATCCAGCATCTCTACGATCGTCTCCATGGGAGAATAGCAGCCTACATTGCTGCGAAAGGTGGATATACACTGTACTAGTGCCGACATTGTGCATGCTCTGTTGCCTGTGTCTATGTGCCTGTGGTTCTGTCAGTGTGATCATGTGATGTATCTGACCCCAGGAATGTGTCAATAAAGTTTCCCCTTCCTGGGACAATGAATTCACGGTGTTCTTATTTCAATTTCCAGGAGTGTATATAAATGACCCAGTAGATAGTGTCGGAAGTTCCATGAAGCTTTTCGCGGATGATGCTGTAGTATACAGAGAAGTTGCAGCATTAGAAAATTGTAGCGAAATGCAGGAAGATCTGCAGCGGATAGGCACTTGGTGCAGGGAGTGGCAACTGACCCTTAACATAGACAAATATAATGTATTACGAATACATAGAAAGAAGGACCCTTTATTGTATGATTATATGATAGCGGAACCAACACTGGTAGCAGTTACTTCTGTAAAATATCTGGGAGTATGCGTGCGGAACGATTTGAGGTGGAATGATCATATAAAATTAATTGTTGGTAAGGCGGGTACCAGGTTGAGCTTCATTGGGAGAGTCCTGAAAGGTCTCTGTTGGATTCCTTTCATGTTAATTTCTTAAATATGTTGTCATTTACGGCATAAATTTCTCTTCTAAATTTACTGTGGCGTTTCTGACTATCTGGGAGGAGACTGAATAGTGGAACGTGTTGCTTTTACACATAAACAAGAACGATCTGTCACACTACTACACTTTAAAATACAGTTTATATGTAATTCATGTCACACAGTCTCATACGGAACCTACATCCGCTTTCTTTTATATACTGTATATGATAAGATACTGTCATCCCCCTTCCATTCTGTGTGAGAGGATGAATGAGCAAAAGTATTTGGAAGGGACCACGGCAGTCTGTCCGCGGTGAGTGTCTGAAGTGGTAAGATCTACGGCTAAGCGCGTGTCTGCTAAGTCCGTAGGACAATGGATTTCTTAAGTTCAGCCTAACTGAAAATTTAATCACCTTTATTTCAGGTTTATCTCTAAAATATCTAATGTTATCTTAAATTGCAACGCAGTGTAATTCGCATGTGAAGTAGTTCAGAATATCTTCCGGTAGTTGCTTTGTCACTACTTTGTGAGTAAAGTGGAACCACTTGTTGATCAGTAACTCTAAGATCATTAATCTTAAATGCGAATGCTCGTGTGATTATAACGTCTCGTCTTGACAATATTTTTCAATATAGCAACTTTTCTTTATGTTCAACCCACGTGGGGTGTGCTTTGTGAGACCAGTACCACGTGCTTATACAATTGTTTAACCCATCAGGTTAATAGTAAGACGATAGTACCCAGTTCCAGGTTTTTCTTTTGTAAATTGCTTTTCGATCTAATTTATTTTAATTATCAAAATGATTGTGGAGTTACACTCTTTGTGTAAACCAAGTTGACCACGTGAAGCATGTGGTGTAATCATCAAAGTAGCCCTCAGCTATTCTTTTCGGGAATATCTGACAGAGAGTTAGTATGAATTTAGTGTACCAGTGTGTGGTAATTATATGACGGACAGGATTGCGCTACGAACTTAACTTCTTTGGGTGAAAATTGAATCGGTTTGTTGTGGTTAATTTCCTCTTGGATATGTTACAACGTTCTTCGTGTGTTTTTTTATGAATGCAGTGTTGTATGTAGTCACCCAATCTTGGCTGCCTATTTGATGTGTTTCGTAAGATTACAAACTCACATTTCCACAGACCTAAATAAGGCACCAGCTTAGTTATGACTCATGTTTAGTATGCTGAAATTGCAATGATCAATGTTAAAATAAATTTCCAAATATAAACTGATTTATTTCTTTTTATTTAAATTCTCTTATATATATATATATATATATATATATATATATATATATATATATATATATATATATATATATATCACCGGTTGTCGTATGACTATTAAAAGATTATAATTAATGTTAGTCTGGTTGGGAATTTGGTAAGCTAGACTGGTTACCTGGTGAAACAGTTGGTCAGTAATGCAAGGTTAACTTCCCCAGACAGCTCACAGCTTTTAAATCGATTTTATTGTTTATCAGTACCGCTTTCATAGCAAATTAAAGCAACAACGTTGCAGTCCATCAACAAAGGAGGTGGCTTACAAAACACTCGTTCGACCTATACTTGAGTATTGCTCATCAGTGTGGGATCCGTACCAGACCGGGTTGACGGAGGAGATAGAGAAGATCCAAAGAAGAGCGGCGCGTTTCGTCACAGGGTTATTTGGTAACCGTGATAGCGTTACGGAGATGTTTAGCAAACTCAAGTGGCAAACTCTGCAAGAGGGGCGCTCTGCATCGCGGTGTAGCTTGCTCGCCAGGTTTCGAGAGGGTGCGTTTCTGGATGAGGTATCGAATATATTGCTTCCCCCTACTTATACCTTCCGAGGAGATCACGAATGTAAAATTAGAGAGATTCGAGCGCGCACGGAGGCTTTCAGACAGTCGTTCTTCCCGCGAACCATACGCGACTGGCACAGAAAAGGGAGGTAATGACAGTGGCACGTAAGTGCCCCCCGCCACACACCATTGGGTGGCTTGCGGAGTATAAATGTAGATGTAGATGTAGATGTAGAACTTGGAATACCTCCAATGAATAACTGAGGATGTAGGGTGCAAGTGCTACTGTGACAGGAAGAGGTTTGTGCAGGAAAGGAATATGAGTCGGGCTCAATGAGCCAGTCAGAGGAAAGATCACTTTACAGCTTTAAGAATGGGTAATGTAGGTCATTTTTTCCTCTTGTGTTTCAAGTACGGACGCCGCTGTTCTTCTTTATCATATATTATTATTAATGACGAATTGTATTAGTGAAAATATGTATTGTGACGAAGCATTTAAAACGACTAATTCCTTGAAGAGGTGCATACATAACGACTACGGGTGAACACTATTCATTATTCTTACTGCTCGCTTTTGTGCAGTCAGCAACTTCTTTCGAAATTGTGAGTTACCTCAGAAAACTACTACATAAAACGTTGTTTAGTGGGAAAATGCAAACTACCTCAGAAGACTTATTTCTTTGTTTCCAAGACTAGCAATTATACGAAGAACAAAAGTAACTGAACTTAATTGTTTGAGAAACTCAGTAACATGCTTCTTCCAGTTCAAGTTTCACCAGTATGTACACACAAACATTTGGAGTTTTCTACCTTATTTACTGAATTGTTCATGAACTACACCAGTTGCTGGTATGAATTATCTGTTGCACATAGTTTAATACAGTGTGTTTTCTCAAAATTTAGGAAGAGTCCATTTCCAGAGTATCACTCAATAACTCTTTGAAAAATAACAGTAACAATCTTTGAGATGAGATTTATTATAATATTAGCATCGTCTGCAAAAGTACTGAAACTTCCTGGCAGATTAAAACTGTGTGCCCGACCGAGACTCCGGGACCTTTGCCTTTCGCGGGCAAGTGCTCTACCAACTGAGCTACCGAAACACGACTCACGGCCGGTACTCACAGCTTTACTTCTGCCAGTACCTCGTCTCCTACCTTCCAAACTTTACAGAAGCTCTCCTGCGAACCTTGCAGAACTAGCACTCCTGAAAGAAAGGATACATCCCCCAGGCGGTGGCTAAGCCATGTCTCCGCATATCCTTTCTTTCAGGAGTGCTAGTTCTGCAAGGTTCGCAGGAGAGCTTCTGTAAAGTTTGGAAGGTAGGAGACGAGGTACTGGCAAAAGTAAAGCTGTGAGTACCGGCCGTGAGTCGTGCTTCGGTAGCTCAGTTGGTAGAGCACTTTCCCGCGAAACGCAAAGGTCCCGAGTTCGAGTCTCGGTCGGGCACACAGTTTTAATCTGCCAGGAAGTTTCATATCAGCGCACACTCCGCTGCAGAGTGAAAATCTCATTCTGCAAAAGCACTAATTCTAACTGTGAATGTTAAGTGGAAGTTCATTCAAATATAAAAGATATAGCAGTGGATCTAACCGTGATTTGGGACAGCGTCTTTGATTAGTAATCGAAAAGTCCTCCGTCCAGGGTCCACATACCACCAGCGCTTAAATTCTGAATAAAAATCATCAGCAACAGAGGTCGAAGTCACCCCATTCTGCCCACGGCCTTGTCGAAGAAGGCGGAGGAACAGACTAAGATTCAGGGCACTCTCTGGCCTTCGGGGTGGGAAGCTGCCACTAGAAGCTGAAGGGTCAGAAATGACGATGCGGAAGGAAATGGACACCACTGCATTAAAGACACATAATGAGTATCCAATTGACATGTTGCCTGTATATGAAAAATATATATCATGATGATCCTTCCAATGGCAAAAGGTTTCGGGCTAGTCCCCATTCGGATCTCTGGGAGAAGTCTACCAAGGGAGAAGAAGATTGAGAAAACAACCAAAGAATAACGTTCTATGAGTCGGTGTATGCAATGTCAGAAGTCTGAATATGGTAGAGAATCTGGAAATACTAAGGCTCAGTCTAGGTGTAGGGGATTCACTGAAGTGAAATGCGAAGAAGACAAGGATCTATGATCAGACGAGAATAGGGTAAAATCTACATTAGTAGAAAATTGTGTAACGCGAATGGAATTCATTATGAACAGAAAGCTGGAGCAGAGAGTGAGTTAGTGTGAACAGTTCAGTGATAGCGTTGTTCACATCAGAAGCGACAGTAAAGTAACACCGGTAACAATATTTCAGGTATACATGCCGACACTGCAAGCTGAGGACGAAGAGAGAGAGAAATTATATGAGGATACCGAACGTGTGATTCAGTACGTTAAAAGAGATAAAAATACAATAGTATGAGGGACTGAATGCGTGTGTAGGGGAAGGAATAGAATAAAGGGTTTCAGAAGTATATGGGCTTGGTAGTAGTAATGGGAGAGCAGAAAGAGTTATTGTGTTATGCAATAAGTTCCACCTAGTAAAAGCGGATACTGTGTGGAAGAATCTGAATTTGAGGAGGTGTACTTGGAAAAGGCAGCAAGATACGGGTAGATTTTAATTAGATTACTTCATGTCATGACTACGCAGACGTTCCGAAATCAGGTACTGGACTGTAAGGGGTAGCCAAGAGAAGGTACAGACTCAGATCACAATTTTTTAATGACGAAACATAGACTGAAGTTTAAGAAACTCCGGAAGAATCAGTGTGCACAAGAAGTGGAACATGGAAGTACTAACGAATGAAGAGATACGCTAGAAGTTCTCTGAGGCTACAGATACTGCGATAAGGAATAGCTCACTAGGCGGTTGAAGAGTAATGGGCATCGAAAAGGGCAATCACGGACAATGGAAAGGAAAACATACGTAAGAGGAAGGTAACTGCTAAGAAACCATGGATAACGGAACAAACACTTCAACTGATCGATGAAAGAAGGAAATACAAGAATGCTGTGAGAAATTCAGGAATACAGAAGCACAAGACACTTAGGAACGAAGTAAACAGGAAGCGCACGGAAGCTAAGGGAGAATCGCTGCACGAAAAATGTGAAGAAATCGAAATGATTGTCGGAAGAACTGGCTCATCATACAGAAAAGTTAAAATTAAAAGCAAGGGAGGTAACATTAAGACTGCAGTGGGAATTCCACTCTTAAGTGCAGAGGAGAGAGCGGATAGGTGGAGAGAGTGCACTGAGGACCTCTACGAGGGGAAGACTTGTCTGATGACGTGATAGAAGAAGAAACAGGAGGCGACAGGAAGGAGGTAAGGATATCAAGTATTTGAGTCAGAACTTAAAAGAGCTTTGGACTACTTAGGATCAAATAAAGCAGGAGGGATAGATAACACTTGATCAGAACTTCTAAGTCATCGGGGGAAGTGGCTACAAAACGCCTGTTCACGCTGGTACGTAGAACGTCTAAGACGGCAGTTTCTCATCAGACTTTTGGAGACACATTATGCACGCAAATCCAATGATAGCAAGAGCCGACAAGTGCTCGAATTTTCGCACAGTCAACTTAACAGCTCAGGCTTCTAAGTTTATCAGAAGAATAATGTACAGATGAACGAAAACGAAGATTGAAGATCTGTTAGATGACGATCAGTTCGGCTTTAGAAAAGAGAAAAATTAAAGTCACCGGCAGCAGTTCTGACATTGCGGTTGATAACAGAATCAAGACTGAAGAAAAATCAGGCACTTTCATAGAATTAGTCGATCTGGAAAAAGCTTTCGACATTTTCAAATGGAGCAAGATGTTCGAAATTCTGAGGAAAATTGGAGTAAACTATTGGGAAAGACAGGTAATATAGAATATGTACAAGAACGAAAATGGAACAATAAGAATGACCAAGAACGAGGTGCTCGGATTAAAAAGGGTGTAACACAGGGATGCAGTCTTTCGCCGCTACTGTTCAATCTACGCATATCAAAAAGTTTTGGATCACCTCGGTTCCGAGAGTTCCGGAACCCGTACAGAAAATTGGAGTAGAGATCAACAAAAACATCATTTCCTCCCGTTTTATTGCTCATGAAAACCACACATTGCATGTTGTGCATGACGGAAATAAGAGAAAGGTTCAAGAATGGGATTAACAGACATGGTGAAAAAATGTCAGCGACAAGATTTACTGATGACATTACTATCAAAAATGGTTCAAATGGCTCTGAGCACTATGGGACTTAACTGCTAAGGTCATCAGTCCTCTAGAACTCAGAACTACTTAAACATAACTAACCTAAGGACATCACACACATCCATGCCCGAGGCAGGATTCGAACCTGCGGCCGTAGCGGTCGCGCGGTTCCAGATTGTAGACATTACTATCCTCAGTGAAAGTGAATTAGAATTACAGGATCTGTTGTAACACCAAACAGCGGGACCTTCAGAGATGGTGGTCCAGGTTGCTGTACGCACTGGTACCTCTAATACTCAGTAGCACGTCCTCTTTCATTGATACATGCCTGTATTCGTCGTGGTATACTATCCACAAGCTCATCAAGGCACTGTTGGTCCATATTGTCCCACTCCTGAACGGCGATTCGGCGTAGATCTCTCAGAGTGGTTGGTGGGTCATGTCGTCCATAAACAGCCTTTTCAATCTAACCTATGCATGTTCGATAAGATTAATGTCTGGAGAACACACTGGCCGCTCCAATGGAGCGATGTCGTTATCCTGAAGGAAGCACAAGATGTGCACGATGGGGCGGAAATTGTCGTCCATGAAGACGAATGGCTCGCCAGTATGCGCCAATATGGGCGCACTATCGGTCGGAGGTTGGTAATCAAGTATCGTCCAGCCGTTACGGCACCTTCCATGACCACCAGTGGCGTACGTCGGCCCCACATAATGCCACCTCAAAACAGCAGGGAACCTCTCTACCTTGCTGCACTCGCTGGACAGTGTGTCTAAGGCGCTCAGCCTGACCGGGTTGCCTCGTAATACGTCTCCGACGATTGTCTGGTTGAAGGTATATGCGACACTCGTCCGTGAAGAGAACTTAATGCCAATCCTGAGCGGTCCATTCAGCGTGTTTTGTGGGGCCATCTGTACCGCGCTGCATGGTGTCGTGGTTGCAAACATGGACCTCGCCATGGACGTCAGGTGAGACGTTGCACATCATGCAGCGTATTGCGCACAGTTTGAGTCGTAACACGACGTCCTGTGACTGCATGAAAACACGGTAACGTTGCTGTCAGGGTTCCACCGATCCATAATCCGAAGGTAGCGGACATCTACTGCAGTAGTAGCCCTTAGGCGGCCTGAGCGAGGCATGTCATCGACAGTTCCTGTCTCTCTGTATCTCCTCCACGTCAAAACAACATCGCTTTGGTTCACTCCGAGACGCCTGGACACTTCCCTTATTGAGAGCCCTTCCTGGTACGAAGTAACAATGCGGACGCGATCGAACCGCGGTATTGACAACACGAGCCGTGTACCTTCTTCCTGGTGGCACGACTGGAACTGGTCAACTGTCAGACTCCCTCTGTCTAATAGGCGCTGCTCATGCACGGTTGTTTACATCTTTGGGTGTGTTTAGTAACATCTCTGAACAGTGAAAGGGACTGTGTCTGTAATACAATATCCACAGTCAACGTCTATCTTGAGGAGTTCTGGGAACCGGGGAGATGAAAAACTTTTTTTGATGTATGTATATATTGAGGAAGCAATCTTCAGGTGTTCTGGGAACCAGGGTGATGAAAAACTTTTTTTGATGTATGTATACAGGGTGGACCATTGATCGTGATCGGGATAAACATATCACGAAACGTGCGTCAAACGAAAAAACTACAAAGAGCGAAACTTGTCTAGCTTGAAGGGGGAAACCAGTTGGCGCTATGGTTGGCTAGATGGGGCTAGATGGGGCTGCCATAGGTCCGACGGGTATCAGCTGCGTTTTTTTCAAATAGGAACCCCCATTTTTATTACAATTCGTGTAGTACATAAAGAAATATGAATGTTTTAGTTAGACCACTTTTTTCGCTTTGTGATAGATGGCGCTGTAATTGTCACAAACATATGGCACACAATTTTAGACGAACAGTTGGTAACAGGTAGGTTTGTTAAATTAAAATACGGAACGTGGGTACGTTTGAACATTTTATTTCGGTTGTTCCAATGTGATGCATGTACCTTTGTGAACTTATCATTTCCGAGAATGCATGCCGTAAATACCTCATTAATGCAATAAATGCTCAAAATGATGTCCGTCAACCTCAGAGTATTTGGCAATATGTGTAACGACATTCCTCTCAACAGCGAGTAGTTCGCCTTCCGTAATGTTCGCACGTGCATTGACAATGCGCTGACGCATGTTGTCAGGCGTTGTCGGTGGATCACGACAGCAAACATCCTTCAACTTTTCCCACAGAAAGAAATTCGGGGACGTCAGATCCGGTGAACGTGCGGGCCATGGTATGGTGCTTCGACGACCAATCCACTGTCATGAAATATGCTATTCAATGCCGCTTCAACAGCGCGCGAGCTTTGTGCGGGACATCCATCATGTTGGAAGTACATCGCCATTCTGTCAAGCAGTGAAACATCTTGTAGTAACATCGGTAGAACATTACACTGGAAATGGGCATACATTTCACCATTTAGATTGCCATCGATAAAATGGGGGCCAATTATCCTTCCTCCCATAACGCCGCACCATACATTAACCCGCCAAGGTCGCTGATGTTCCACTTGTCGCTGTCATCGTGGATTTTCCGTTTTCCCGTAGTGCATATTATGCCGGTTTACGTTACCGCTGTAGGTGAATGACGCTTCGTCGCTCAATAGAACGCGTGCAAAAAATCTGTCATCGTCCCGTAATTTCTCTTGTGCCCAGTGGCAGAAATGTGTACGACGTTCAAAGTCGTCGCCATGCAAATCCTGGTGCATAGAAATAGGGTACGAGTGCAATCGATGTTGATGTAGCATTCTCAACACCGACGTTTCTGAGACTCCCGATTCTTGCGCAATTTGTCTGCTGCTGATGTGAGGATTAGCCGCGACAGCAGCTAAAACACCTACTTGGGCATCATCATTTGTTGAAGGTCGTGGCTGACGTTTCACATGTAGCTGAACACTTCCTGTTTCCTTAAATAACGTAACTATCCGGCGAACGGTCCAGACACTTGGATGATGTCCTCCAGGATACCGAGCAGCATACATAGCACACGCCCATTGGGCATTTTAATCACAATAGCCATACATCAACACGATATCGACCTTTTCCGCAATTGGTAAACGGTTCATTTCAACACGGGGAATGTATCACGAAGCAAATACCGTCAGCACTGGCGGAATGTTACGTGATACCAAGTACTTATACGTTTATGACTATTACAGCGCCATCTATCACAAAGCGAAAAAAATGGTCCAACTAAAACATTCATATTTCTTTACGTACTACAAAAATATGTAATAAAATGGTGTTTCCTATTTTAAAAAACGCAGTTGATATCCGCTTGACCTATGGCTACGCCATCTAGCGAGCCAACCATAGCACCATCTGGTTTCCCCCTTCAAGCTAGACAAGTTGCGTTCTTTGTAGTTTTTTCGTTTGGTGCTTATTTCGTGAGATATTTGGCCCAGTCACTACCAATGGACCAACATGTATATCGAGGAAGCAATGAGGGAAATAAAAGAAAGGTTCAAGAATGGGATTAATAGACAGTGTTAAAAAATGTCAGCGACAAGATTCACTGGTGACTTCACTATCCTCAGTGAAAGTGAAGAAGAATTACAGGATCTGTTGAATGGAATGAACAGTTTAATGAATACAGAATATGGATTGAGGCCAAACCAGAAGAGACGAACGTAACGAGAAGTAGTAGAAACGACAACAATGTGGGGCTTAACTTCAGAATTTGTGGTCAAAGAATAGATGAAGCTAAGGAATTCTGCTACCTAGGCGGCGATACAGAAAATGGGGGACAGAGCAAGGAGAACACAAAAATCAGTCTAGCACTGCAAAAAAGGGCATTCCTGGTCAAGGGAAATATACTAGTATTGTAATGTTGATGCATTAAGTTGTTCTGAAAGCGGTGCTGATATTCAAGACAATAAAACCGGGTTAAAAGCCGTGAGCTATCTGGGGAAGTTAACCTTGCATTACTGAGCAACTGTTTCACCAGGTATCCAGTCTAACTTACCAAATTCCCAACCAGACTAACATTAATTATAATCTTTTAATAGTCATCTTACGACAACCGGTGATATATATATATATATATATATATATATATATATATATATATATATATATAAAATAAAAAGAAATATATCAGTTTATATTTGGACATTTATTTTAACATTGATCATTGTTCCGTTCAGCATATTAAACTTGATTCATAACTAAACTGGTACCTTATTTAGGATTGTGAAAATATGAGTTTGTAATCTTACGAAACACATCAAATATGGAGCCAAGATTGGGAGACTGCATACAACACTGCATTCATAAAAAAACACACGAAGAACGTTGAAACATATCCAAGAGGAAATTAACCACAACCAACAGACTCAATTTTCACCCAAAGAAGTTACGTTCGTAGCGCAATCCTGTCCGTCATGAAATTACCACACACTGGTATACTAAATTCATACTAACTCTCTGTCAGATCTTCCCGAAAAGAATAGCTGAGGGCTACTTTGATGATTACAGCACATGCTTCACGTGATCAACTTGGTTTACACAAAGAGTGTAACTCTACAATAATTTTGATAATTAAAGTAAATTACATCGAAACGCAATTTACGAAAGAAAAACCTCGAACTGGTTACTATCGTCTTACTATTAACCTGATGGGTCAAACAATTGTATAAGGACGTGGTACTGGTCTCACAAAGTGCACCCCACGTGGGTTGAACATAAAAGTTGCCATATTGAAAAATATTGTCAAGACGAGATGTTATAATCTCATGCACATTCGCATTTAAGATTGATGATCTTAGTTAGGGTTACGGATCATCAACTCGTGGTTCCACTTTACTCACAAAGTAGCGACAAAGCAAACTACTGGATGATATTCTAAACTTCACACTTGAATTACACTGCGTTGCAATTTATGATAACGTAAGATATTTTAGATCCAAACCTGAAACAAAGGTGATTAAATTTTCATTTAGGCTGAACTTAAGAAATCCATTGTCCTACGGACTTAGCAGAGACGCGCTTAGTCGGAGATCTCACCACTTCAGACGCTCGCTGCGGACAGACTGCTGTGGGCCTCTACCAAGGGTGCTTCACAGATACGACCGGAAGCGACCAGAGAGGCAGCTTCCTATACCAACATGACAAGGGACAGACACGACCATACTAAGAATAGAAACCTCTTTGCTTTTAGAAAGCGTAGCTACCTGTTCCAACATTGGTCCTACTGTTGTCTAGCAGACAGACTTGTCTGCTACCATCAAGCATGCAACTAGAAATACATTTGCTCATTCATCCTTTCACACAGAAGAGAAGGGGGATGACAGTATCTTATCGTATACACTACATAAAAAAAGTGCATGTAGGTTCCATATGAATTACATATAAACTGTGTTTTAAAATGTAGTAGTGTGACTGATCGTTCTTGTTTATGTGTAAAAATAACACGTTCCACTGCTCAGTCTCCTCCAGATGGAGTCAGAAACACCACAGTAAATTCAGAAGTGGAATGTATGCCGTAAATGACAACAGAGAAATTAACATGAAAGGAATCCAACAGACATCTTTCAGTATCAAACATCGGTCTTCATTTGAGGAATAAATTTCTGAGAATGTACGTTTCGAGCACAACATTTAATTGTATTGAAACACGGACCGTGGGAAAACGGGAAGAGATGAGAATCGAAGCTTTTGACTTATGACGCTACAGATGAATGTTGAAAATTAGGTGGGCTGATAAGGTGAATGAGGGGGTTGCTGGGGAATCGGTGAAAAAACGAATATATGGAAAACACCGAATAAAAGAAGGGAGAGACTGGTAGGATATGTGTTAAGACATTACTGAACTACTCCCATGGTACTAGAGCAGTGGTTCACAACCTTTATTAGACCATTATCCTTGAGTGAAATCAGACATTGCTAGCACCGCCGCCCCCTTCCCGCTACCGCTTGCCGTCTGTTGTCGCTCTCGTCCCCCACATTATCGCCTAACTAAACTGTAGTCTTGGAACACTTTTGTTTTTAAAATGATGAAAGATGAATGATACTTAGCTTCGTGATTGTGCGCGTGTGCGCGCTCGCGCATGTATGTGTGTATGTGTGTGTGTGTGTGCGTGTGTGTGTGTGTGTGTGTGTGTGTGTGTGTGCTAGAATGAGTGACGAAGAAATTCGTGCTGCATCGCAAATGATACCCACAACTCTCAGATACGAAAGCTAACTATCGACAGTGAGAGTACACACTTGTTACAAAACATATTTCCCCTACATTACTCCTCTCTAATGCGGCACTTGCTTGACCAACACACTCCAACCCCACTTATATCAGAAGTTCAGATGTGTGCACTATGCTTGCTGTTTGCAAATCACTTGATTGCGATATTCCTCATTTCCGAACTGGTAGAAACTGGACGGTATCAGGCTGTTAATCCTTTGTGTGTAACCACTCAGATAATAATAATAATAATATTAATATTGTATACAGCACTATAATAGTCCTTATGTAGTTACTGCTGTGTCGTTCTGTTAATTAAGTCATTCATCTGTTTCGAAACAAGCAATGACGCAATTTCTGGACTACTGCAGATACTATCTACAACTTCGAGAAGACATTTTCTTGAGATATTTAGCATTTGTTACATATATGTCTCACTTTTATCATCAGCGATGTACGGAATAATGCACAACATATGTGGGTGGTGGGTGGACTATGTGAGGAACCTGTGACCTCCACCGTATTACGCTAGTAACTGAGAAAATGTAGTTAATCGTAATTTATTTAATCAATATTAGAAAATAACAAATTTGTGATAAGAGTAATGATCGTTTGCAAATAATTTAGTTTGGTGACTGAAGCAGAATCGAATAGTTTAGTCTTTACCCCTCAGGAAAAATTTAGTTTTATACCTCAGTGGCTAATTACCGCCTGGTTGGGAAATGCTGTACTAGAGAGAACCGTAGAGGCTAAAAACTGTAAAGGATGACAGAAATTCGAATACATACAGTAAATAATTGAGGATGTCGGTTGCAGTTGCTACTCTGAGCTGAAGCTTTTGGCACTGGAGAGGAATTCGTGGCGTCTCTTGTTAGGTAATATCCCATGTAGTTTTAATCTTATTATCTGAATTATTAATTTCTGTAAGGACTTACATACTTCTCGACTACTTAATAACTTCCCTGATAACATTACAATATTTTTTGTAGTCTGCATGTAATGGCGGATCTTGACTTACTCTGGCCTTTATATAAATTTCCATCTTACATGAGATTTTGGTTCCCCTAGTTTCCCATGAGCTTATTTGACTTTTTTATTTTTTGTGGATTTTCTGGATAGCTTTTCAGGAAAAAAGCTTTCAGATACTGACATAGATTTATTGTAGATTAAATTGAGTTCGACTTTTGCCTCTTTTTCTATATGTACCTTATCCCATACCACTTTGACTCATTATTAAAGCACTATATCACACTCTCGTTAATAAGTCTCATTGTTTTGTATGAACCTGCCTGAGGGATATAAGATTCTATATTGTTTATATCCATTCATTGTCCATCATGATCAGATAGTCCACTAAAAATTGGGTGCACATTGTTTCAACCAGAGCACTGCCTATGAAAAAGTTATTTGTGAAGTACTTAATATCTTGATGGACACTAGTTTAAAAATTTGACTACTGGTATTAGGTTGAATCACTCAAATAATGGTTGCAGTTCATTTTTCCTGTCTGTATCATTCTAGAGACTCACACTGAAATCTACACAGACTACGTTTTCGTGTCGGCTGACAGGTGGTTCAATTGCATCTAGATTTCACATCCCTGTCTCAAAGTTTCCTAGAGGGGATCAGTAGACTGTTAAAATTACCAGTGAGGTATTCTACAGTAGCAACTCACAGGCACATGGTTCTAGGTTCTGATCTACTCAAAAAATGTTTGTTTCAATATTTTTGAGTGTGTCCAACTCTTACATAATTATGTTGCAGCTCCTCCTTTTTCCATATTTACACGAAACAGATGCTAGTCTGTAATCTCAGATATTTAACTTCTTCATCCCTGTTCTTACACGGTGCTCCGAGAGGCACAGAACCTGTACCTCTCCAAAATTTTCCACGTTTTCTAGGCACAAAACAAGCTCATTTATCTCATTCTGCAGCCTCCTAATGTTCTGATGAAAAAAATTAATTTTGTTTTGCTGGAAACTGTTTTGTTCTCATTTCTTTCGTGACTGTCTACAACGAGACTCTAACCCAGAAAATGTGCTCCTCTGATCCCAGAAATCACAGGGTGTTATATTGCTTCCAAGGTAGGAAAACTTTTTGACCTCGTCTACGTCGTCGTCACGAACTTTGATGTGAGGATTGTCGTTAATATCATTCCTGCTCCTCATTACCTTCGTCTCTCTTCGGTTTACTCTCAGTCCGCAATCTGTATTCATTAGATTGTTCATTCCAGACAGCATACCCTATAATTCTTCTTCACGTTCACTGAGGAAACTATAAGCAAAAACAATCACTGACATCCTTTGCCCCGAAATTTTAATCCCATTCTTGAGCCTTTCTCTTAAGTACAGACTGAAGAGAAGGCCAGAAAGTCGTCATCCATCCGAGCACTTGGTTCTTCGTCTTCCATTCCCTCTTGGTTCATGTACATATTTTGTATTACCAGTCTTCCCTATAGCCTACACCTATTTTCCTGAGAACTTAGAACACCTTGTATAATTTTATTTGTCTACGCTTTTTCTAGGTAGACAAACCCTATGAACTAGCGCTGAATTTTCATAAGTCGTGCTTCCTTTACCAAGCGCAACGCCAGATCTGCATTTCTGGTGCTTTACTTTTCCCAGAGCTACACTGATCGTCATCTACGAGATCCTCAATTTGCTTTTCCATTCTTCTGTTTATTATTCTCATTCATAACTTGGATACATGAGCCGTTAAACTGATCGTGCGATTGTCCTCGTACATCTCAGTCCATACTATCTTGGGTTTGTATGAGTTACATTTTTCCAAGAGTTTTACGGTATATCTGTAGACTCTTAGACTCTATACACTAACTTGAATAGTCACTTGGTTCACTCAATGATTTTAGGATTTCTGAAAGGATGACACAATACTTTTTTTCTTTTTTACCGCAAGTCTTCCAAACTGTATTAAACTCTAAATCTAATGCTGGATACCATATGTGTTCCATATCGACTCGAATTTCCTTTTTCTGTTACATAATCTTTCCACCTATCTGTTCTCTCTTCTTCGTGGAATTCCCACTAAACTCATAAAGCTGACGCCCCTGCTTTTTATTTCAACGAAGATTATTTTGACTCTTCTATTCACTGAATCTGCTGCGCCCACGACCATGTCCTTTTCGATTTCTTAAGATTTTTCCTGCAGCCATTTCGATTTGGTTTTAATGCACTTCCTATTTATTTCATTCTTAAGTGACTTATATTGATATATTCCTGTCTTTTTCTGTACGTTTTTGTGTTTCATTCTTTAATGTATCAATTGATATAAAGCTTCTTCTAGTCAAGGTTTCTTCGAACTTATCTTCCTTGTACCTATGTTTGGTTATCCGTTTGCTGTAATTGCCCTTTTGGATATGTTCAGTCCCCTTCAGATGGACACTGGCTACTGTGGTACTTATGGTACTTACCATACCTTACAATACAGTGTCTGGTTTCGGAATCATCTGTCTGATGATTTAATCTTGCTGTGATCTTCCTGTGACTCCATTCCTTTTATGAGAATAACTCCCCCTCTTCAGATTTTTGAACAGTGTATTCACTGTAAACCGCTGCAGTTTATTGCGGAACTCAATAGCCTTTCTCGTCACTTGTTACTACTACAGAGCCCATATTCTTTCCCACATTCCTTTCTCTACTAACGCGTTCCAGTCTTCTATGGTTATTAGATTATCATTTCTCTTCTTATATATTGAATCACAAGTTCAGTATCATTACATGCTTTCTCTACCCGACATGACAGTCATGCAGGACATGGGCTGCTGGAGAAGAAGGGCTTAACCCGAGGATACACAGTAAAATACATATGTCTTCCTTATATACTGAGACTCTTGAGAGAATTTATACTGGTAGCATGCATAGAAGAAAATTAAGGGACTTGTGGTTTTACAGACAAGCTCAGCAATCTGAACCATCAGAATTAATATTTAGACAGACATTTATTAAAGCAAAACTTACTTGAAACAAACAAGCAGAATTTGTTTTTACAGGCATGCTCAGCAATCTGAATACCAAAAGAGGCTCCAGCCCAATGTTTAAACCAAGTTTAATCAATACGGAATTTAACTAAAAATTTTCAATGCAATAAAACTAGGAGAAATTCAGATACTTGAAAATTACATGCACATACATCCATAACTTGATTCAAAATTTTGATGGAAAGCAAATTCCTTACCATATTTAGAATAATATATGACATACTGATCATATGCCAGTCCCCTTAACTGACCTGGGTGTTGGGCTATGCATGAAGTAACTTGAGCAATGTTACACAAATAGGTTGCGTCGATTTAAACGGGCTCAACAGAAACTAATACTGGGTATTCTACTAATCAACAAGTTAGTTGGTAGAAATTGAAAGAGACATATCTAGCTTTAACAAAACCATTAAGAAGAGCACAACAGGAAAATTAATATTTGACTGAAATGAATGATTACGAAGAGCACAATTCAGACTGACGCCCTTTTAAAAGGTGTATAAAAATGTATTCCAAAACGAGAGCAAAGACTACTCACAATCGCTTTAAAGAATGGATTTAAAAACAAGAAAAAGTGCTTAGAGGTGCCTCTACAGGCAGATTTAAAAACACCTTCTAAAGCTTAATCAACATTCAAGAGAGACTTACAACTTTAAATAAATGTTTGAAATTGAAAATAGTCTGATTGTACAGCGCAGTTCCTAAAAGGAGATAACAACTTCTCAGATCTTAAACAAACAGGAAGATTACACTGACCCACTCTGAAATGGCGAGCACTTTACATTCTAGGTCACCTCCGTCAGATCAGGATCAGAAGTTGCAGAATTACAATAGTTAAGAAGGCGGACACAACTAAGCCGAATCAGATAATAAAGATGTCGACCTGATGTAGAAACGCAGTACGTTGCAGATACGGGAGCTTTGACAGTAACAAGTAATGGTGAAAACCGCAGAACAACTTCCAGACAGTAACATTCAAATAAATCGGCTCACCAAGAATGATAGTGGTCTCCAGCTCTCAACTGTCGTCCCACCATCAGCAATATTAGCGCTTAACTGAATTCCATTTCTTTGAACACTTTTATTTTTAAAATGGAAGAATGCAAGGAGTGATACAAGTAACATAAATAAAACGAACCAGACTGAGAAAGATGAAAATTTACCTTTTAATATTGACAGCCTACAAGACGAAAGTATCAGAACACTCTTTGCGGCCAGGATGGAAAAGAAACTGGTTGAATCATTTGAAGGATGTACAGAGGAAATATATGACTATATAAAAGCTAATGTGAAAATTATAGCAACAGAGGTGTTGGGTAGAAAAGATAGCAACCACAACCATGCAGTAGAGTGGTGGTCAGAGGAACTAGAGGTCCTCGTTAGAGAAAAACGAAATGCGTTCCCTCAGTGGTTGAATGATAAATCAGAAGAAACAGGATCAATATACAAGGAAAAGAAGAATGAAGTGATGAAAAAAATAAGGATGGCAAAAAAGGAAGCATGGGAAAGAACATGTGCCAAGGTGAATAGCAAATTAGGATTTGGGAGAGCAAAAGAAGCATGGTCAGTATTGAAAGGGCTTCGACAGGTTACAAAAAGCAAAACTAATCTCCAACTGATAACACAAAAGAAATGGGAAGAGTATTTCCAAAAATTATTAAATGAGGACAGAGAAGAATGTCTAGAAGAAGGAACAGGGGACGATACAGGACATGAAGATGATGAGATCCAGATTTTAGAAAGTGAACTACTTCAGGCGTTGAGAAAAGGAAAAGAATGGTAAATCACCGGGACCAGGCAATATCAACCTGGAGTGTCTGAAATATGGTGGTGACAAAATTGTGAAACTGATAACACAGCTCTTCAACAAAATGATACATTGAGATTCAATACCCAATGAGATGAAGCTATGTTACATTAATACAATATTTAAGAAAGGGGATCGCAAAATTTGTTCAAACTATCGAGGAATTTGTGTTACAAACACATTAATGAGAATTTTTGCGAAAGTAATTAAAAACAAACTGGGAAAAAATTTTAGAACCCAAAAAGAAAAATGTGGATTCACGGCTTGGAGATCATGTGTAGACCATATTTTCACATTACAACAGATTTTGGAGAAACATAGGGAAAAATCAAAAATATAGGATTAATTTTCATAGATCTAGAAAAAGCGTATGATACTGATCCAAGAAAATTACGTTGGAGAGCACTACATATGGCAAACATAAACCCTTCCGTGATTAAAATAATACAACAAATGCATAAAGATAACATTTGCCTAGTGAAAGTTGGTAATAAACTTTCACAGAAATTTAGAACAAGCAAAGGCCTTTTACAGGGCTGTCCCATGTCACCATCATCATTTAAAATCTGTATAGATATTAGCCTTAGAACATGGTCTCGTAAATGTAATAGTATGGGATCAGAAATAAGAGATGGAGTTTACCTACATCATTTATTATTTGCTGATGATCAAGTAGTCGTAGCACAATATGGGGAGGATGCTAACTATATGTGCAATCAACTAGCAGTAGCACACAAAACTTGGGGTTTGAAGATTAATTACCAAAAAACAGAGTACTTGACTAATGATTCAGATGAGCTATACATTGAAGGAAAGAAAATCAAAAAGATAAACACTTTCTGTTATTTGGGATCCATTTTAGAAATCTAGGGAAAATCAGAGTCAGAAACCAATAAAAGAATTAGTAGCGGACGGAGGGCCGTGGGGATGCTTAACTCAGCCTTATGGAGCAGGAATGTAATGAGCAGAACTAAAAATTAATATACAAATCCATATTAGAGGGTGTGATTCTGTATGGAACGGAGACCTGGACAATTAACATGAAGCACATTAAAAAATTACAAGCTCTAGAGATGTACTTTTGGAAAAGATCGGCAAGAACCTCTAGGAAAGAAAAGATAAGGAACACCGAAGTAATAAGGAGAATGGAAATAAAAGAAAGAATACATGACGTAATGGATAGGAAGAAATTACAGTGGTACGGGCATGTACGACGAATGGAGAAAACCTGAATACCAAAATTGATACTGGAGTGGGAACCGGAGGGGAGAAGAAGAAGAGGACGACCTATGACCACCTGGCTCCAAAACGTACAGCACACAATGAGGAGAATGGGCGCAGAGGAAGAAGACACACAAGATCGAAACACCTGGAGAAATATTTTGAGAATATAGTTTAAGAATGTTTATTGTTTGTATTGTAATTTCCAAGTAAATTATTATGTTGGAGATAAGCCTCTGTAATGAGGAAAAGCTCAAAATAATAAAAAAAATTTTTTAAAATGACGAAGGATAAATGATATCAAGTTTCTATAATGTTTTATACAACCAGAGCCAATAAAACAGTGACTCATCTGGTACAGATTATTTCTAACAATATTTCATAGAATGACGAAGCAGTTCTCAGTGAATCTTGAGTGCTACCAACAACTCCTTCTCAGAAATGTAAGCTAACGGTCCACATTGAGGATAGGCCTCATTATAAAACATGCATCCTCTGCACCATACCTCTTCCTAGCGATACTTCATTCACCCACACCCTGCACTCTCATTTCAAATCATCGAAATTAAATTATTGTTTATAAATCAGTTCACTGCTGGATTCCTTAGTTCTGAACTGGCAAAAAGGTGAAGACTTCAGGTTACCAGTGCCATGGGCACTAACCGTAATAATGCTATTGTGTAGACCCTGCAGCAGTGTCGCTACACTCCTGGAAATTGAAATAAGAACACCGTGAATTCATTGTCCCAGGAAGGGGAAACTTTATTGACACATTCCTGGGGTCAGATACATCACATGATCACACTGACAGAACCCCAGGCACATAGATACATGCAACAGAGCATGCACAATGTCGGCACTAGTACAGTGTATGTCCACCTTTCGCAGCAATGCAGGCTGCTATTCTCCCATGGAGACGATCGTAGAGATGCTGGATGTAGTCCTGTGGAACGGCTTGCCATGCCATTTCCACCTGGCGCCTCAGTTGGACCAGCGTTCGTGCTGGACGTGCAGACCGCGTGAGACGACGCTTCATCCAGTCCCAAACATGTTCAATGGGGGACAGATCCGGAGATCTTGCTGGCCAGGGTAGTTGACTTACACCTTCTAGAGCACGTTGGGTGGCACGGGATACATGCGGACGTGCATTGTCCTGTTGGAACCGCAAGTTCCCTTGCCGGTCTAGGAATGGTAGAACGATGGGTTCGATGACGGTTTGGATGTACCGTGCACTATTCAGTGTCCCCTCGACGATCACCAATGGTGTACGGCCAGTGTAGGAGATCGCTCCCCACACCATGATGCCGGGTGTTGGCCCTGTGTGCCTCGGTCGCATGCAGTCCTGATTGTGGCGCTCACCTGCACGGCGCCAAACACGCATACGACCATCATTGGCACCAAGGCAGAAGCGACTCACATCGCTGAAGACGACACGTCTCCATTCGTCCCTCCATTCACGCCTGTCGCGACACCACTGGAGGCGGGCTGCACGATGTTGGGGCGTGAGCGGAAGACGGCCTGACGGTGTGCGGGACCGTAGCCCAGCTTCATGGAGACGGTTGCGAATGGTCCTCGCCGATACTCCAGTAGCAACAGTGTCCCTAATTTGCTGGGAAGTGGCGGTGCGGTCCCCTACGGCACTGCGTAGGATCCTACGGTCTTGGCGTGCATCCGTGCGTCGCTGCGGTCCGGTCCCAGGTCGACGGGCACGTGCACCTTCCGCCGACCACTGGCGACAACATCGATGTACTGTGGAGACCTCACGCCCCACGTGTTGAGCAATTCGGCGGTACGTCCACCCGGCCTCCCGCATGCCCACTATACGCCCTCGCTCAAAGTCCGTCAACTGCACATACGGTTCACGTCCACGCTGTCGCGGCATGCTACCAGTGTTAAAGACTGCGATGGAGCTCCGTATTCCACGGCAAACTGGCTGACACTGACGGCGGCGGTGCACAAATGCTGCGCAGCTAGCGCCATTCGACGGCCAACACCGCGGTTCCTGGTGTGTCCGCTGTGCCGTGCGTGTGATCATTGCTTGTACAGCCCTCTCGCAGTGTCCGGAGCAAGTATGGTGGGTCTGACACACTGGTGTCAATGTGTTCTTTTTTCCATTTCCAGTAGTGTATTATTACATCGCTACTGCCGTATTGCACTGTCAATCAGTTCATTTATCATTCCGATTTGTGGTCTATTGCGGAATGGATCTATAACTTGGAGAAAGTACTTACGTGAGATATTTATGTATATGTGACGCAGGTGCCTCAGTTTTACTGTCATAAATGCATGGTATAAGGCACAAAATATGTGTGTAGTGGGTCGATTATGTGATGCAGATGAGGTTCATACATTCGTTTCACAAGCTGTATACTTCCTCACATAGGAACAAGCATTAATCCTAGCATTTGAAAAAAATAAAAATAAAAATATAAATATTGGTAACTTATGCAAACAATATTACGAAGTAATCATAATAGTAACGATCTTTCGAGAATAATTTAGTTTCGTGACGGAAACACAACTGAACTCTTTGGGTTTTACCCCTGAAGACATTAATTACCTCCAAGTTGTGAGCGACTGCTCTAGTAACTAGGTTGTAGTGGCAGACATGATAATGAGTAAACAGACTATCCTTAAGCAATGTGGTTCCGTAATTGTTTCAGCTGTGGTCCGAACAAGACACAACCAGGGCAAAAGCACCACAGGCGCAAAGATGCGAGCTGATGCCAGTTCCATAGAGATTCGCCTCTTCTACATCTACATCTGCATACATACTCCGCAATCCAACATACGGTGCGTGGGAGAGGGTACATCATACCACAACTAGCATCTTCTCTCCCTGTTCCAAACAGAACGAGGGAAAAATGACTGCCTATGTGCCTCTGTACGAGCCCTAATCTCTCTTATATTATCTTTGTGGTCTTTCCGCGAAATATAAGTTGTCGGCAGTAAAACTGTACTGCAGTCAGCCTCAAATGCTGATTCTCTAAATTTCCTCAGTAGCGATTCACGGAAAGGACGCCTCCTTTCCTCCAGAGACACCCACCCGAGTTCCTGAAGCATTTCCGTAACACTCGCGAGATGATCAAACCTACCAGTAACAAATCTAGCAGCCCGCCTCTGAATTGCTTCTATGTCCTCCCTCAATCCGACCTGATAGGGATCCCAAACGCTCGAGCAGTACTCAACAATAGGTCGTATTAGTGCTTTATAAGCGGTCTCCTTCACAGATGAACCACATCTTCCCAAAATTCCAACAGCGCCACGGGCGGCGCTGAGGATGAAGATATCGACTTCGCCTCTGCCAATTGCCGGCAGAGTACAATTCACCAATGATCGGACGACAACGGACGGAAGCCTACTCGAGAGATAGAAGAGCAGCTCTCGCCCACTTGGTTATAGATGATCGTCCGGGGCTGACTTAGAAAGGGAACGTCGTTTAGTGAACTCTTAGAATTGAGCAGACAGTTGTTGTAAGATTGCATTTGCTATGTACTGTGAAGTTTACCTACGATTCCAGAATGAGATTTTCACTCTGCAGCGGAGTGTGCGCTGATATGAAACTTCCTGTCAGATTAAAACTGTGTGCCGGACCGAGACTCGAACTCGGGACCTTTGCCTTTCGTGGGCAAGTGCTCTTGCCGGCGAAAGGCAAAGGTCCCGAGTTCGAGTCTCGGTCCGGCACACAGTTTTAATCTGACAGGAAGTTTCTTACCTACGATTATTTGCACCTAGCCATTAAGGGCCTTTTTTTTGTTATGTTGTAATGTGCCCTTAGAAAAATTTATGAATTACTGTGCTGGTAAACCTCTTACGTTATTTGATTTTCAAACAGCTAAGCAAAACTGATCATACTCAGACATTGCTCTCTTTACTTATTCTGATCAACACTAAACTGACACACAATATTTTTAGCGCAACGCAATCTCACTTTCAATAATCCCTACAAAAAAATGGCCCTGACTAACATTAACGTATACCTTTCAAAAATCACTTACCTCACAAAAATCTTCGTTACTCGGACTACTGCAATACAGCGAGCGCCACTACTGCCAGCGAAATAAAAGATTGTAACTACTGAAGGTACTAACTACTCATAGGCATAGTTAGCAAATGAAAGATTTTGATAGAGGACAAACAATGCATTTACCTTAATAGTGTTCAAAAGTCAATATATATATTGACATCCAGTCTTACAAGTTTACTGTCTCTGATGGACACACCTCCAGATCATCCGCTCTCAAAACTCCGCCATCTCTCTCCCAACATCTACCACTGCTGGCGGCTCACCTCCAACTGCTCAACGCTACGCGCTGTTTACAGCCAACTGCCCAAACTACAATGGCGAATATTACAACAATGCCAACCAGCCACAGACTGCACACAGCACATCCAGTAATTTTCATACAGAGCGCTACGTGGCGTTACCAATATAAAAACCTTAACAGCCTACTTACAATGTTACAAGCAGTGTTGCAGAGTTCATCATCCAGCCAGTCACAAAGATAAGTAAACCTTTTAACTCATTTGTGTGACTTTATTACTGATTTGTTGGAGTGTTGTAGAACCTTCGTTCTCCTATCTTGTTACCTGACCCGGGGCATAGCTGTCTAATAGTGGCAGGGAGAAATTATCTTAGCGGTGTGTTGCACCAGAAGCCGTTTCACGAACTCACAAACTCGGCCTACTGTAACAGCGGCAACTCGGCCTCCACAGCAGTAGCGACGAGGCCTTAACAAAACTGGCGACGAGGCTTTACAAAAGTTTCGACCACTGAAGGTAGAAAGGTCATCTCTTACTCGAGCAGCTGGTTTAACTGCGCCCTCCGCCGGGATGGATGGTACGAAAGCCTCCAACAGCGCAGCGCTGAATCGCTGACAGACGCCGCAGCTGTACGTGTCGGCAGCATTTAAACGCGTCACGGCGGTCGGCGGCGCCCACCCCAGCGCTCAGCCACCGGATCCCCGCCGCGAGGTCCCATCGATCAGAGAGACGGATGATAAATCCATTGTTGTTAGGGCGCGCGGTGCGTAAGCGATCGCGACGGGCGCCCGCTCGTTCGATGGCTGATTAATTACACCTTAGCACGCGGGCCGGAGGAGCGGGCCGAGATTTGTTGCTAGTCGCCGCGGCCCAGATGGGATTCCGCGGCGGGAGGTCCGGATTTATCGGCCCGCCGACAGCCCCGCGACAAAGGGATGAAGAATTGCCGCCGCCGCTGCTATAGGCCGCTCTCCGCGCGATACGTATGCATTTATGCGCCGCGATGCTCGCCCAAACTTCATACATATGCAAACGGGGTCTACGCGGAATCGTTTCACGCACGCCATTGTTGACGTACATCAACATTTTGATCGAATGTTTGTTATTAATTACATCGGAGTCCAAAAGGTCTTCTGCTGTTCTCA
The DNA here is from genome assembly GCF_021461385.2 of Schistocerca piceifrons. Lineage (NCBI taxonomy): Eukaryota > Metazoa > Arthropoda > Insecta > Orthoptera > Acrididae > Schistocerca > Schistocerca piceifrons. The sequence continues at coordinate 923,543,471 of NC_060138.1, forward strand.
TATTACTGCCCTCTTTCTCAACCCACCCCTGTTTTCCTTTCAGAGTTCCTAAGAAAATACTAGTTTCTATAAACGATGAGCTCAATTCTCTTCTTATACTTTGGTGAAGCAAACGCATCATCTTTTGACGAAACTACGGAAGAGAGTTCAGGTATGTATTTCGATATAACAAGTGGAACAGAAGAAAGAGTGATACGGGCGTTCCGAGCACGTAGCAACCGTATCGTTGGCCAGGGGGTGTACCTCGCAGGTATGCTTCTGGCAGTGTCTCTTTGAAACTTCCTGGCAGATTAAAACTGTGTGCTGGACAGAGGCTCGAACTCGGGACCTTTGCTTTTCTCGGGCAAGTGCTCTACCAACTGAGCTACCCAAGCACGACTCACGCCCCGTCCTCACAGATCTGCCAGGAAGTTTCATATCAGAGCACACTCCGCTGCAGAGTGAAAATCTCATTCTGGAAACATCCCCCATGCTGTGGCTAAACCATGTCTCCGCCTATCCTTTCTTCCAGGAGTGCTAGTTCTGCAAGGTTCACAGGAGAGCTTCTGTGAAGTTTGGAAAGTGGGAGACGAGGTACTGGCTGAAATAAAGCTGTGAGGACAGTGCGTGGGTCGTGCTTGGGTAGCTCAGTGGTAGAGCACTTGCCGGTGAAAGGCAAAGGTCCCGAGTTCAAGTCTTGGTCCGGCACACAGTTTTAATCTAACAGGAAGTTTCATATCAGCGCACACTCTGCTGCAGAGTGAAAATCTCATTCTGGAATGTCTGTTTTGTTTGGTCGGGATGTTAAATGAGTGCCATCGTAGAGTTGAGTGGAAAGTATGCAGAGCGAGATGGTGGACGGCCGGTGCTCCCGAGCGACACAGAGAAGCAACGCAGGCAGTTGATGGAACGGCAGCGAGTCTGAAGGAGCAGTTCGCCGTGGCTGAGTGCCGCGGGAAGGGGCGCGCCCGGGTGAGTTTGGAGCGGCTAGTAGTGGAACTTGTAACGCTTTACAGGAGCTCCATGTGGTATGGCTGAACTTGAATGTGGAACAATCGGCACTCCGGACAACATCGTCTGAATGTGGTATTAGACAAGATGTTACGGACCAGGACAGGAACGTCATAAGTAATACAAAAGTCTATAACATGGAATGAGTAACTGCGGCATAAGCCGAACTTTCTACATCTACACCTACATCTACATCCATACTCCGCAAGCCACCTGGCGATGTGTGGCGGAGGGTACATTGAGTACCTCTATTGGTTCTCCCATCTATTCCAGTCTCGTACTGTTCGTGGAAAGAAGGATTGTCGGTATGCTTCTGTGTGGGCTCTGATCTCTCTGATTTTATCCTCCTGGCCTCTTCGCGCGATACACGTAAGAGGGAGCAATATACTGCTTGACTCTTCGGTGAAGGTATGTTCTCGAAACTTCAACAAAAGCCCGTACCGAGCTACTGAGCGTATCTCCTGCAGAGTCTACCACTGGAGTTTATCTATCATCTCCGTAACGCTTTTGCGATTACTAAATGATCCCGTAACGAAGCGCGCTACTCTCCGTTGGATCTTCTTTATCTCCTTTATCAACCCTATCTGGTACGGATCCCACACTGCAGAGCAGTATTCAAGCAGTGGGCGAACAAGCGTATTGTAACCTACTTCCTTTGTTTTCGGATTGCATTTCCTTAGGATTCTTCCAATGAATCCCAGTCTAGCATCTGTTTTACCGACGATCGACTTTATATGATCATTCCATTTTAAATCACTCCTAATGCGTATTCCCAGATAATTTATGGAATTAACTGCTTCCAGTTGCTGACTTGCTATTTGGTAGCTAAATGATAAGGGATCAATCTTTCTATGTATTCACAGCACATTACACTTGTCTACATTGAGATTCAATTGCCATTCCCTGCACCATGCGTCAATTCGCTGCAGATCCTCCTGCATTTCAATACAATTTTCCATTGTTACAACTTCTCGATATACCACAGCATCATCCGCAAAAAGCCTCAGTGAACTTCCGATGTCATCCACAAGGTCATTTATGTATATTGTGAATAGCAACGGTCCTACGACACTCCCCTGCGGCACACCTGAAATCACTCTTACTTTGGAAGACTTCTCTCCATTGAGAATGACATGCTGCGTTCTGTTATCTAGGAACTCTTCAATCCAATCGCACAATTGATCTGATAGTCCATATGCTCTTACTTTGTTCACTAAACGACTATGGGGAACTGTATCGAACGCCTTGCGGAAGTCAAGAAACACGGCATCTACGTGGCAACCCGTGTCTATGGCCCTCTGAGTCTCGTGGACGAATAGCGTGAGCTGGGTTTCACACGACCGTCTTTTTCGAAACCCATGCTGATTCCTACAGAGTAGATTTCTAGACCCCAGAAAAGTCATTATACTCGAACATAATACGTGTTCCAAAATTCTACAACTGATTGACGCTAGAGATATAGGTCTATAGTTCTGCATATCTGTTCGACGTCCCTTCTTGAAAACGGGGATGTCCTGTGCCCTTTTCAAATCCTTTGGAACGCTACGCTCTTCTAGAGACCTACGGTACACCGCTGCAAGAAGGGGGGCAACTTTCTTACAGTTAAAATATCAAATTATGAACTGTGGGCCTACATCAGTCAGAATATATTGTACAATGCGTAATATGTCAGTTGGTACCCTCATGAATAGGTGCTTAAATGAGAACATGGATTTCAAGAAATAAACTAGAACACTAAGTCGGGTATTGTCAAGGCATTAGAGGTAGAGGTGTGCAATCTCAACAACGTACCCATGTCAACTAATTAAAGCGTAGCCGGCCGCTGTGGCCGAGCGGTTCTAGGCGCTTGAGCCCGGTACCACGCTGCTGCTACGGTCGCAGGTTCGAATCCTGCCTCGGGCATGGATGTGTGTGATGTCCTTAGGTTAGTTAGGTTTAAGTAGTTCTAAGTTCTATGGACTGATGACCTCAGATGTTAAGTCCCATAGTGCTCAGAGCCATTTGAACCATTTGAATTAAAAGTCTGGACACGTGAAAACGAAGACCCGTCATGTACCATCACAACACTATAATGAGGGAATAATTCGCAACATTAACACCATAATTCCAACAATGCAGTGTAGCAACCACCATGGTTACACGTCGAAGAAAGAAAGCAAGCAAGTGCGTACGTCGAGACAACGTTAACTTCCGTCATACAGGACTTGTGAAAAACTAGAAATGTACTATAACCTAAAAACGTCTATGCTGTCTCATGAACAGTAACAATGCGATTGCCGGCCGCGGTGGTCTAGCGGTTCTAGGCGCGCAGTCCGGAACCGCGCAACTGCTACGGTCGCAGGTTCGAATCCTGCCTCGGGCATGGATGTGTGTGATGTCCTTAGGTTAGTTAGGTTTAAGTAGTTCTAAGTTCTAGGGGACTGATGACCACTGTAGTTAAGTCCCATAGTGCTCAGAGCCATTTGAACCATTTGAACAATGCGATTGTAGTTCAGCCTAGAAGAAATGAAGTTAAAAACCAGGTAAGAAATATGTGTGAAGTAATATTTCTGTACATACTGAAGACCAGAAAAACAATATCGTGAACACGCCTAGTGTACGATATTGCCTGAGAGAAGTACGACAATCAAAGCCTACAATTACGTATTCCTCATAAATTGGTATCCCATGTACACTGTACACATGGCGTTGGCGTCAGTACTGAGTCATAACCTGGAAACTATATTAATATATTCTAACATACGTTAACCTACAAATATAACTGGTTCAAATGGCTCTAAGCTCTATGGGACTTAACATCTGAGGTCATCAGCCCCTAGACTTAGAACTAATTAAACCTAACTAACCTAAGGACATCACACACATCCATGGCCGAGGCAGGACTCGAACCTGCGACCGTAGCAGCAGCGCGGTTCCGGACTGAAGTGCCTAGAACCGCTCGGCCACAGTGGACCAGCGAACGGCCCATATACTTGGGAACCCCAGCCTGTGTACTGTTTGCAGGTCAATTTTAAAACAAAGAAGCATGTTACACAAGCCACCAACAGTGGTCATTGTATAAAAACACTTTATGTGAATGAACGCTTAACACACTGACACGAACCAAAAAAAGGGGTCAAGGATCAGAAAAGAAAATGCATCCGTATCAGATTGAGAGCAATACGTGTTGAATTAGATTTTCTCGTCTAGACGACAATGCGTACATAAGTCTCATGACTTTGATTTAACCTTTTCATATTGAAATGGTTTCTTTATTATTATTATTTTCTAACAAGGTTATTCTGTTTGTACGTGTTGTTCTGAATCTGATTGACTTGGTCTTCCCATGTACGGGGGAGTTGAAACTGAAAATTTCACCACAGAATTTAACATGGACAAATAAACTTACACAAACCTTCATAAACAAAAACATAAAATTTTTTATATGCAATACAAAAAAGTCTTCACACACAGTATCAAATTACAAAAATCTCAGTAATATCCCCACAAAATACAGGCACATGCAAAACATCAATACTCAACAAAAATTTTGCCTGTGACATATTATCATATGCTGCAGGTGCTGGTTCAAGCACACAACAGTGGAAAATGGGACAAAAGGGGTGCCATAACTTTTTGTAGCACAAGAGGCGTTTCAGTGTGCTGTGCTAACTGCAGGAAATTCAAAGGAACCAAAATTAAGGCCCTGACAGACTCACCATTAACATTCCCAGTTATCTGGTTAAACTCCGCGTGGAGGGAACAACTCTGTGCTGTTGTCAATGTGACAGGCGAGAATTGTTGCTAGATTAATGAAAAAGCAGGGGAAATCACACATAACTTCACTCCTTTTGTGTATAAGATGCACATTTTTGAACACAATATGGGTACGAGGTTTTTCCCTTTAATATTATTACATGCCCCCGCTCCTCATATTGGTGGGGGCTGTCAGTTAGGAGTCCTCATAAAAAGAGGACAAATGTGATACAAAAACACATATGTGAAGACTTATTGTATTGTAAGTTATAAAGATTAATGGCGAACAGCTAAAAGGACAAAGAATATATACAATTTAAAAACACAGTTGTGATGAGTTGAAATTCTTCAGTAAAAAAACACTGGAGCACTGCACTTTCATTGAGCATCTGAAAGTTCTGGATGAGAGAATATGTTGAATAGAGGTTCGCGGGATGGGGGGGGGGGGGGGGTTGAGGAGATAGGGATCTGTTAGGTAAGGAATCTATGGAGATGATGGGTAGGGGACGAAGTAGATAGTGGGAATACAACCATTGAGAAGGACAGAGGGGGAGGAGGAGTAATGGTGAGTGGGGAGAGTAGTGGCAGAAGAAGAAAGGGATAGGCTTTAGTGTAGAGGGAAAAGGAAAGAGATGCCCTGATGTGGAGGTAGATTGGTGGGGAAGGGTCAAATTTGGTAGGGGGGATAAATATCAGGGCGGATCTGAGGGAGTTGGTTGAAGATGCATTGGGATAGGATATGGAGTAGTGGAAGTGTAGTGACAGAGGGACGTGTTGGTGAAGGTGTAGTAGCATACCAGGGTTGGCGATCAGGTAGGAGACGATGAGGTTATTTGAGACTAGCTTGAGGACATTGTAAGAAGTGCATAGGTGTTCAATGTGGATAATGAAGGTTGGGAACTTGATGAGGTGGTAGAGGATCCAGATGGGAGAAGGTAAACGAATGCAGAAAGCGAGACGGAGTGCATGGCATTCGAGGATTTGGAGGGATTTATAGGACTATTTTGGGCTTTCTGTAGGAAGGTTAGTAGGTGGGGATTCCATGTTAGTTTCCATTTGAGGGTTAGTCCAAGAAATTTTAATGTGTTAGTTTGCTGGATAGGACGGCTGTAAACGACAATGTAGAAGTCACAGAGCTGGAGGGTGAGAATGGTTTGTCCTATATTATTGCCTGGATTTTGGAGGGGTTGGTCTTGAAAACCCATTGGTTACACCAGGAGGTAAGTAGATCGTTGGTATTTCTGGAGTGGACTTCTGGCAGTGGTTTGGGCATATCATCTGTGTCGAGGAGACAAAGCAGAGGAGAGAGGACAGAACCTTGGGGCTCTCCTGGAGTGGGATGGCAGGTATGGGAATTGGTATTGTTAATAATGACAAAGAATGGGCGATTATACAGGAAGGATGCAATAAGGCAGATTTAATTGGAAGTGCGAATATTTGGAGTTTGAAAAGGAAACTGGAATACCATACACAGTTGTAGGCCTTCTCTAGGTGAAGCGAGATAAAAATAACGGATTTACTGGAGCTGAGTTGGTGGGATAGGGTGGTTGGGGTGTGGAAGCTGGCCATCAGAGAAGAATAGGAAGAAGGTGTTGTTGGTTCAAGTGTTGATGGATGCGCTGGGAGTGGATGAATTTGAATACCTTTCTAAACACTGAGATGTGGCAGATGGGGCGGTAGGAGGAGGTATCTGTAGGAGATTTTTGGAGTTTGACGACAAGTAGGATTTTGGATATTTTTCATTGTTGAGGATAGTAACCTGTGGAGAGGATAGTGGTGTAACACGTTGCAAGAGAGATGAGAAAGGAGACGTGGCATTCTTTGAGGTAGGTACTGGGCCAAAGAATTATCTTCAAAATTGGTCAGCCATATACACCAAGAACACTGTCGAGAGCAATGCAGTTCTATCTGCAGAACCAAATTTTTTGAGCAAACTTAACTGCCTCCCCACAGAACCATAGTACCTTTCCTTTATCTTTGGCCCTGGCCGTGTGTTGGCTCTTCTCTTTGGCTTGTGGTTGCTGTGGCGTGATTGGCTTTGTGAAGCTTTAATGGAGTGTGCTAGGATGGTCGTGGGGATGGTCGGTTTTCAGGGTGGCTTGACAGAGAGTTAGGGAGACGACCAGGAGAGGGCAGTAGGCTCATGTACCGTTAGTGGTGAGGCGTCTGTAGTCGGGGCTGAGAGCCAGTTGTGGAGCCGGGCGGCGTCGGTGTTGGCTTAGCGCGACGCAGAGGAGCGGCACAGCCGAGTGGCCCTGCGAGGCCTCCTTGACGTAGCGAAACTGGGGCTGGCAGCGTCCGCAGTGGAAGCCGTTCCTGTCCGCGGGCTGCTGCTGCTGCTGCTAACTACACCTTATCATGCAGGTGGGTTGTTTGTTACTACAGTACAGTGCTGAAAACTATTAAGTTGTTTTCTTCTCATTTCCTGTTAGAAATAGTGCAATCGTACCATGCTGTGTTTGCAGTGTCTTACTGTTCTGGTTTAGCGGTGTCCGACTTCTGTCCCTTCTAGAGTGCTACATATACTTACACTACTTGGTTGTGCCTGCTGATGAGGACAGTATTATCGATTGTGCCTTTGAAGTGGTTTGTCAATCATTGTGGAAGACACATGGTATTTAAAGTGTTCTTGTGTGAAGCCAGTAGAAGTTCTGACTACCAGTAGTTCTAGCGGTTATTCTTAAACTTACTGTAATTCGGAAGTACCATTATAATCAATGCAATATTTGAAAGCAGCCTGCTTCACCTTAAAGCAAACTCATGTAACTTGGGCTAGTCTCTTTCTTAATTGCCTGGTGCTGCCGTGACTTGTTTCTATGCAATTAAGTTCTTATCCGCTGATTGGTTTGGTTGTGGTTACGTAACAAAGGCGGAGTAGTTGTTTCACTAATTTTCACGTTCTTTTGGGTCAGTTTAAAGACGGAATTACATATGTTGGTCGTATGAACCCCTAAAGCAGCCGGTGTTGGGATTTATTTTTAAAAATCCTCACTTTCAGTGGTTGGTTAATTGGAAGTTTTACTGTTTTATATCGATCGTTCATAAAGGTTGGCGGCTTGTGAAGTACCGTCACACTTGGCCGTAAATTTATTGTTCTTCCACATGTCGTAGAGTGGGACTTATTTTGTCTGTGTTGCGTTGTGTCGATCGTTGCCTAAGGCGTTCCCGCCGTCCAGTGCAGTCAGGAGAGCCTATCTTCTCTGAAGGGTGCCGTAGCGGAACAGCACCATAAGGGATGTATTAACATGTTCTTAAGAAACCGCTTCTCTTTAAATTGTAGTTTGTAAGTCATGCTATTTTAGGTGAAAGGAATTAAAGAATTCTGATTCTACTGGGCGCATCGGGCTGGAGGTTTAACAAGCTAAACTGTTGCCTAAAAGATTTTTCCTCAGTAATTTCGAGTGAATATTTTTTAAAGTTGAGTTTTGCTTAAAATTCCTTTTCCGAGATGTTGATCGAATCATTGATGTTTATTCTGCATTTGTTTCATGTAATTGTTATTATGGGCTTACATTCTAAATTTAGTTTTGAAATATTATCCTAACTGTGATGCCTCTCAGTTCGCATTAAAAGGTATTGTAATGACACTGAATTTACGTTTTTATACAGTGTATGTTTCTAAAGTTTTATGGGCTAAGTACCAGCTGTTGTAATCTGGATGTCTGTTTTTACCAGCGTGCAGCGATGTTGTGTTTGGGTAAATAAAGAATATTGTTATTCAGTATCTTCCATTGTGTTCGGTCCTACCTTTCCAGCAGTCGTGTGGCCTGCTCTTATCTATAACCCACTCTGGTCAGAGGAACGGTGTTAGGGAAGGCCAATGGCCGACTTCGGTTTATTGGGAGAATTTTAGGAGAGAGTGGTTCACCTGTAAAGGAGACAGCAATTAGGACGCTGGTGCCATCTATTCTTCAATACTATTCGTGTGTTTGGGATCCGTACCGGGTCGGATTGAAGGAAGACAAGGGAGCAACTCAGAGGCGCGCTGCTAGACTTTTTACCAGTAGGTTCGAATTGCGTGTGTTACGGAGAAGCTTCAGGAACTCATATGGGAATCCCTGGAGGGAAGGCGACGTTCTTTTCAAGAAACGATATTGAGAAAATTTAGAGAACCGGCATGTGAGGCTGTCTGCCGAACGACTCTACTGCCGCCACCATTCATTGCGCGTAAAGACCACGAAGATACGAGAAATTAGGGCTCATAGGGAGAAATATAGAAAGTCGTTTTTCCCTCGCTTTATTTGCGAGTGGAACAGGAAAGAAAACTAGTAGTGGTACAGAGTACCCTTCACTACGCACCTTACCGGAGTATCTATGTAGATGTAGAAGATGCTGCAGAGTCTTGCACTTCGATGTTCTTTTAGAAATGCAAAACTTTCTCACTCAGGTATTCTCTGGGTACTGCAAGGCAACCACTGGATTCACTGAGCACGAGAGAACGGGGGAAGCAGGCATCAGGCTGGTTTTCAAAACCCAATGAGCTACTCGCTACACGACTTCCTCAAAGGAGGTTCTCCCCACCTAACGAGATTAACAGACTGCCTTCTGACAACAAAATAATCCATAAAAACGTTTACGGCGACACACCAGCGTCGAGGGCACAAGGCTGCACTTCCATGTACACAGCATTCAGCACTCTCGCCGAATAACCGTGGAATAGTGGCAGAAAATGGATTAACATCGTATAGCGATATGTGACTCCTCAAACACCAAATCTAGTATGAGGGTTTATGTTAGTGTCATGTTGTGATCAGAGTAGTCATTTCTACGTTATTGATCTTTGTTTCCATTTTGGTCATACTACTGTAGATTATCTATAGGGGAGTAAAATGAAAACCAAACAAAAGGAAAGTAACGGCCAAGTAAGAGCAGGACTCGCACGCTTAAGGTTCCATCCCGAGAAACGAGCTTCTCGACGATTTTTGGTTGTTATCGGTATCGATACGGGCAAGATATCGGTCCTGGGAATTTACAGACCATATCGAAAACTCTACAGTAGTTCCTGGGACTGCCAAGGATTTACATAAAGAAGCGAGCAGGGGGACTACAGTTTATTTACGTAGAGATAGAAGATTTAATAAAACATTTTTTCCACTTACTAAATCATAACTTACATTTTATACTTGCATGTTGTAATATTTTTCTATTGCGCTTTTGTAGGAATATGAACGTAATGTAAGTCCTAATGGCAAAAGATGTATTTAACAACTTTCGAACTTTTCCCTTACTTGTACTGTGAAAACTTACTTGTTGCCAAATTTCATGATTCTGTGTAACGGGAAGTATCATACAGGTTTTAATGAGTGAGTTTACAAGTACCAAAATATATGATATAAAAGGCCGTGTCTGTTGGCTGCACTGATTAGAAGTTTGCGTCGGGTGTCTCACCTATCGGTCGTCAGGGTTATTTTCTCTGGTGTTTCGGCAGATAGTTTCAATTTCGGTCTTTCAACGTGAACTGGAGTCAGCGCAAAGAAATCTTACTCATAACGTCTTTCATAGATTCCCAGCGTTGGCAGAAAGCGTTGGTTTGTTTTCCAATATGTCAAAAATCCGCCTCAGTTGCGAAATGTTACTGGTCTTCACCCAGGTTTCAGCTAAAGTAACCTAGCCTTCTTCAGAAGCATAAAATAAACTAATACATGCCAGAATAAGGCATGAGTGTGTGTGTTTGTCCTTAATTTAGGTTAAGTAGTGTGTAAGCTTAGGGACTGATGACCTTAGCAGTTAAGTCCTATACGATCTCACACACATTTGAATTTGAAAAAGCTTAAGTAACGTGGTACCATGTCAAGCTACGTTACTTAACTGAGGAACACTTTCTGGAAAGCGGTCGGTTAGCCGCGGACGCTGCGTTGGAACACACTTTCTGACAGGGCTGCAACATGTTAAAAATTCTTAGGTTTATTTTCCATTAAAACTAAATTAATTTTGAATCGGAATTTTATGTGCGTATCCGATAGTGGTCCCAAATTAGTCCGTTATTCTTTTTATCGACATGTATTAACAGGAACAGTAAAACACGAAGAATAATCAGTACCCCAACAGCGACTGAGCAGCGCTTCTGCATGGTGGCAGAAGTCAGCGCGGGCCAGGGAGCACTGATTGTTCTTCGTGTTTTACTGTTCCTGTTAACACATGTCGATAAAAGGAATAACGCACTAGACTAATGTGGCTCGCTCTGTTGAATGGCCACGTAAAATTCCACTTTGAAAATCATTTTGTGTGTAAGAGGGAACAAACCGACACTTTCCGTTGACGCTGGGCGTCATATGAAGGACATAATGAGCACGATTTGTTTGGGCTGACTCCAGATAAACGTTGCAAAAAAGAAATTTCAAGTATCTGCCGAAATACCAGAGAAATTATGTCTGGAGACTGTTAGGAGAGACATCCATGTTTTACACCGCCAAGGGACCGTAAACCTTAGTGCCACAAATTTCAACTTGATAAATAAATCCGTTCCTGGGAAAAAAAGGGTTCTTAACGGTCGGACAGACAGACAAAAAGGCCATCGTATAAAGGTTATTGAGCTACGGAACCCTAAAAATTAAGTAAACTGTTTCTTAATTCGATAGTAATCACCGCAACTGTTAAAAATTTCTCCCACTGAGAGACAAGAATGTTAATGCCTTCCGTAAAAATGTTTGCGATTGCCCACGAAACCATGATTCTACCTAGACGTGCACCTCCTCGTAGGAACAGACTGACGACCACAAATATCTTTCATCACTGCTGCAAAACTAAGGAAATCTCATGGGAAGATATCGGGACTGTAGGGAGTATCTGTAAAACTTCTGCAGCGTAGTCGAAACAACCTTGTCAATATGTGAGCCTACTTGGAGTGTCTTTAGCAGCTGCTCAGGGAACTATGTACAAACTAAAACCTTACGGAGTAACGGTAGTTTGGTCGTTTCAGACGAGGTGCTGTAGTCAGTTCTGCAAGAGGCTGTTGTAGTCTGAGCATGAAGGATAGCTTGATACTGAAATGCTCTTGTTTCATGACGATGCACAGCTGCGTTTATTGGGATACGTGAAGTTTCAGAACGATCAACTTTGGAGTTTTGGAATTCCTGATCAGTTACAAGAACTACGAACATCAGTAACAAGTTAAATACATTTCTGAACAGAATGTATTGGAAATTAGCCAAATTTCCATTTCCTAGACGATAAAGGAATTCATTTCATATTAACAGAATCTTCCGTCGGTTCTTGGTAGAACAACATTATAATAATAAATGAAAAGCACCAGTTTGCTTTTGTTCTACAATATTATTTTTATTGCTAACCGGTTTTCGGCTTACAAGGCCATCTTCAGACATTTAATGTGAGGGTGACATATATGTTGATTTGCCAAAGTCTTTATTTGAATTTTCGGTAACATGATATGTTCGATAGGCTATGATGTCACGATCAACGAAGCTTTCCAGTCCGGATACATTGGGTACGCCTGTACCACCACGTACTACAGCGACAGTTAACCATCCGTTACCGTGGGTAAACGAATCATTGATGTCAATGCTGAAGTTCAGTCTGCAACCACAAAACACTGCAGGTCCGTCCAGTAGAGAGTGTGCAGCGACAGATTTGATGGTATTCTTTTTCTTGTCGGCGGCAGATGTGGTCATTTCGACGTCTTCAATTGTTTTACACTCCTGGAAATGGAAAAAAGAACACATTGACACCAGTGTGTCAGACCCACCATACTTGCTCCGGACACTGCGAGAGGGCTGTACAAGCAATGATCACACGCACGCCACAGCGGACACACCAGGAACCGCGGTGTTGGCCGTCGAATGGCGCTAGCTGCGCAGCATTTGTGCACCGCCGCCGTCAGTGTCAGCCAGATTGCCGTGGCATACGGAGCTCCATCGCAGTCTTTAACACTGGTAGCATGCCGCGACAGCGTGGACGTGAACCGTATGTGCAGTTGACGGACTTTGAGCGAGGGCGTATAGTGGGCATGCGGGAGGCCGGGTGGACGTACCGCCGAATTGCTCAACACGTGGTGCCTGAGGTCTCCACAGTACATCGATGTTGTCGCCAGTGGTCGGCGGAAGGTGCACGTGCCCGTCGACCTGGGACCGGACCGCAGCGACGCACGGATGCACGCCAAGACCGTAGGATCCTACGCAGTGCCGTAGGGGACCGCACCGCCACTTCCCAGCAAATTAGGGACACTGTTGCTCCTGGGGTATCGGCGAGGACCATTCGCAACCGTCTCCATGAAGCTGCGCTACGGTCCCGCACACCGTTAGGCCGTCTTCCGCTCACGCCCCAACATCGTGCAGCCCGCCTCCAGTGGTGTCGCGACAGGCGTGAATGGAGGGACGAATGGAGACGTGTCGTCTTCAGCGATGAGAGTCGCTTCTGCCTTGGTGCCAATGATGGTCGTATGCGTGTTTGGCGCCGTGCAGGTGAGCGCCACAATCAGGACTGCATACGACCGAGGCACGCAGGGCCAACACCCGGCATCATGGTGTGGGGAGCGATCTCCTACATTGGCCGTACACCACTGGTGATCGTCGAGGGGACACTGAATAGTGCACGGTACATCCAAACCGTCATCGAACCCATCGTTCTACCATTCCTAGACCAGCAAGGGAACTTGCTGTTCCAACAGGACAATGCACGTCTGCATGTATCCCGTGCCACCCAACGTGCTCTAGAAGGTGTAAGTCAACTACCCTGGCCAGCAAGATCTCCGGATCTGTCCCCCATTGAGCATGTTTGGGACTGGATGAAGCGTCGTCTCACGCGGTCTGCACGTCCAGCACGAACGCTGGTCCAACTGAGGCGCCAGGTGGAAATGGCATAGCAAGCCGTTCCACAGGACTACATCCAGCATCTCTACGATCGTCTCCATGGGAGAATAGCAGCCTGCATTGCTGCGAAAGGTGGATATACACTGTACTAGTGCCGACATTGTGCATGCTCTGTTGCCTGTGTCTATGTGCCTGTGGTTCTGTCAGTGTGATCATGTGATGTATCTGACCCCAGGAATGTGTCAATAAAGTTTCCCCTTCCTGGGACAATGAATTCACGGTGTTCTTATTTCAATTTCCAGGAGTGTATATATAGTCTGTCTTGCACGGCGACATTTAATGTCTGAAGATGGCCTTGTAAGCCGAAAACCGGTTAGCAATAAAAATAATATTGTAGAACAAAAGCAAACTGGTGAATTCATTTCATTTGCTAAAATGAAACGTTAAATGTGCTTATGGCATTATTGGCTGGGACTCCTCTTCTGCGGAGTTCGGCCACCTGGTGCAAATCTTCCACTACCTGCGCGTCGTTGATGATGATGAAATGATGATGAGGACAACATACACACCCTGTCCAGAGCGCAGAAAATCCCCCAATCGGCCGGAAATAGAACCCGGAGCCCCGTCATCGAGTCAGCACCGCTAACCACAAGACCGCGAAATGCGGACGGTTAATTTGCAACGTACTGCATTGTAGATAACCTTTCGTTTCGAGGTACAAGATATTGCACGACCAACGAAGTATGGCTTAACCATCCACGTGTCATACAATTAGTTTTAAAATATATAGATTTTACTCACCATTAAATTCTGTAAATGAAGAATCGACAGTGTAAGGTGTCAGGCAAATCCAACACCTTCCATGAAAACCCTGACATGATAAGCAAATCCAGTAGTATGTCACATAGCTCCGAATAAATCGTGACATTAAATTAACCAAAGTAATACGAGTAACGAGTGAGCAAATGGAATGCCACAGACTAACACAAGAATGCCTAAATGCATGTCATACCTTTCCACCATGAGACAGACGCAGTTCCGAGGGGAGAAACGAGAACAGAAGCTGAGAGAGCAGAACCGTGTTAAGCTGGAAGGCCCTACGATAAGGGACAGATACCCACGTGGCCAGCTAACCGCTAGGACCATCCCCCAGCCCATGTTAAAAGCTAGAGCCCTCCAGAAGAACAGTATAGATCTTACGATAACACAAAAAGGGCTACCCCAGCCGCAAGTTTTAGCGTGAGACTTTTTCGCGTCTCTGTTACGTCAGGACCACCTCCAGCCCATGTTAAAAGATAGAGCCCTCCAGAAGAACAGTATAGATCTTACGATAACGCTAAAAGGGCCACACCAGCTGCAAGTTTTAGCGTGAGACTTTTTCGCGTCTCTGTTACGTTGCAAACTTTAAAAACATTGCACCACCACGAAAAGTATAACATTTCTCATTGGATGGACAGAATTTTTGTAGGCAGAGCTTAAGGTTAACATTGAGACCCTGATTGGTCAGACGAAAACACAGCCAGATAGTTTTTTTTTAACCAACTTCGGTAAGTTGTAGTAAGGAGAAGTTAGGAGAGAGTTGCTTCCGAGACGGCGAGGTGAGTGGAGCTGTGCTGTCCGCCGCCCCCTGACGAACACCGACAAGGTAATGAACGCACGCGATGCCGCGTAACAGTGCATAAAGCTTCACTCAGAACTGCAGAAGTCTCATCTTTTACACCCCCTTTTTGCGTAATACTAGTGTCGATCGTCAATTAAGGCTCGTGGTGTTCACATTTACCACTTGAAGTAAAAATCTGAAACGCGATGATTTTTCTGTTATATAGTTATTGAGAAGCCACATCAGCCACTGTAATTTACGACAAGTTAGATAAGTAATTAAAGATAATTGAGGGTCACTGTATACCATTTCGATAGTTTTCTCTCTTGTGAAACTTAATTTAAACCTAGATTATAGATGTGATATGGCATAGGTCATCCTTCGATCCATTGTCGAACTTGGAAACCCATTGAGGGAATATTCGTTCACATTATTTAAGAATGCAGTTGGTTTTTACCATCCTGTATTAAAACATTTCCTTTTATCAATAGTGCAATTTATAAACAATGTTTTGTGAGAAGAATAAAATTTCCACTGGTAAACTTAACTACTTTTTCGACGTTATTTTACCAGCTAACTAAAAATAGGAAAGCCTTGAACCCCTTCCACTAAATTTAGTTAGTATTAAGATTCTTTTGCAGGGAGTGCAGTGGAGCTGAAGCTGAAATCATTAAGTATTCGGTTATATTATCGCTAGTTTCACTGAACTCTTCTGAACTCTACATGTCATGTGTGTTCTGGCGTCTCCTTACCAGCAACAGGTCCCAGGTTCAAACTAGTCAATTCCCTAAAAAACACGTTCAGAGCGTCGTTGCGCGAAAGTGGTAGGGAGACACGATATAGAACTAACAGACACCATGCAGAATGTCAGAACAGTACTCCAAAATAGCTATAATGTATTTATATCAGGTTGGTGAATAAGTACTTAGCGTTTTTGTTTTGCATGTTGGTATTCCGGTTGTTATGGGTATTTATCAATAGTCATTTTTTGTTACAGCTCACTGTTACCATTTTAGTTCATATATTTTCATTTTGTCATTTGGAGACAGTGAATGGAGCTGTGGATGCTAGAAAATGGAGTACTTAGGGGGGAAACTGAACATTTACGACATATTCTCCTGTCTGAGTTCAACAGAGGGGTGACAGCAGCGGAGGCAAGCAGTAACATTTGCACCGTATATGGGGTGAGCTGTGGCGGCTCGGGTTTGATCCATCGAACGTACCGCGTATATTATTACCGCTGTATCCCCCCCCTCGTGGGGGAAGTCGGCGAGGCACCTATGACAGTCGAGTAGTTGGATTTTGGAGGGCGAGCAAGAACAGTGAGATAGGCAGTAGCGCGCGGAGCGTGAAGCCGTGTC
Organism: Schistocerca piceifrons; assembly: GCF_021461385.2. Lineage (NCBI taxonomy): Eukaryota > Metazoa > Arthropoda > Insecta > Orthoptera > Acrididae > Schistocerca > Schistocerca piceifrons. The sequence continues at coordinate 923,559,922 of NC_060138.1, forward strand.
TGCCGACGCCGTGTGTGGTGGCAAGAGGAAAGTTTTCCACGTTACCTGATTGTGTTTGTGCGTTTGCAGCGGACTTGGTGGGTAGAGGCGCCGATGCTGTCGGGAACATGCTGCTTCCTTGTTTATGATGGATTTACCGTTTGCTTCTAGTGACTACATTCTCGTCTCTATGGCTCTATGACTGATGTGATGCCATTGCGGGCACAGTTGGTTTGGATATAAGCAGCATTTTGTTCTCAGTGTCCATCGTTCTGGCGATTACTGAGTGTGCTTGCCGTTGTGGTGTGTTTATTGAGCAGTGAGCTTTGGACGCTTGACCTTACTATTAGGAGTCCACTGAGTAAGGTCGCGTTTATCCTGTGAGGACTTGTGTTCTGCATTTAAAAACTTTGTTGTTGTCAGTCACTGAATTACTCAAATGCATTCATACTTCTCTGCTTATGTGTTATTGTTTTACGCCCCTCTGAATGGGAAAATGATAAAGGGCCTTACTATTACTGACCTTCTTGTGTGCCACTGACTTGGTTGTGTTTTTCAGCCACGTAATTTGTGCGTTTATTGTAACGAACCGATATCTGTTTCTGATTAATGTTTCCCTGTGACATTGAGTGTTAATCTTGTAACGAACACTGTTTTAGATATTTTAATCAGTGTGTTGCAGGACATAACCTATTTGTGCCTCGCAAGTGGAGAGCGGAGACGGTTTTTGGCCATGATGATGTGTTGGCAGATCCATTTAACGAGTCCAGGCCAGTCACCCGGAGATTTAGAAGTTGTATGTTGTGTTAAGTTAATACTCCTTATTTTAAGCGTAGTGCGCTCATGCAGGAAATTTATGTGGTTTTGCGCAGATTGCGCGGTATGTTTAGATGACTCTGAATTCAGTGTGTTAAGTGGTGTCCTCTGAGGTGCTGGAAGTAGTGGATAGACAGCTGTTTTGGACACGTTGTATATGCAAATAATTTATGTCCTTATTACGTTGGTGAGTTGCTTGCCATTTGTGTCACAGGTGGTGCTAATTTCATTAATTTCGCCACCGGTCTTCGCAGTGGCTGCGGGAAGAACCATGCGAGGTACAAGCACGGCAAGAAAATGATTTTCTGGTTTTAAGGAGGATAGTTTAGACATTAGTGACTCTACACGGTCAGCAAGAACTTCGTCGTTTGGTGAAGATAGTTCCACATCAGCGTACTCAAGAACTGGCAAATGTGTTGAACTGTGATCATTCCAATATCTTGCGCCATTTGTGTGCAATAGGGAACGTTAAAAAATCGATTGAATGGGTACTACATGATCGAAGCAAAATTCACAAAAATCAGCTGCGGATCATATGTGCATCTCTGCTTGCTCGTCATCAATTGGCTCGTGAAAAACACCGGCCATTCCTATACCGTATCGTTACTGTTGACGAGAAATAAAGACTTTATGCTCACGTAAGGGGAAAAAGGATTGGTTGAGTTCCAACAAAACAGCAACTCCCTATACAAATACCTGCGCTTCCACTAAAGATAATGTTATGAATCTGGTGGAATAGCGGCGGTGTGGTGTAATATGAATTGCTTCCCAGAGGTGTAACCATCACTGTTGACATTTAGTATCAGCAACTGAGACGTTTTGCAGACTTAGTCCAAGAACGACGACTAGTAAAACTGCGTGCAGTGATGCTACTTCACGATAACGATCGCCTAATTTCTGCTAGACTGATAAAAAACACTAACAGGAGTTGGGTTGGGAAGTCATTCCTCACCGATCTTATTCACCTGATCTTGCACTCTCAGATTTTTACACTTTCCGCCCTCTATCGAACAACCTTCAAGGAATTTCCTTGCTGGAAGAAAATGCGCTCCGAACATGTCTCGATGAGTTCTTCGCCTCGAAACCATGTGATTACTACAGTCGCAGAATCGAAAAATTACCCCAGCTTTGGGACGCTGCTGTAAATAGTGAAGTCTCTGTTTCGTGTATCTGTCGTGCTTATCACCTTACGAAAAAAACGTTACGACCTTACGCACAAACCTAACAGAAGTCAAAATATTTACAAATCTGGTCATAAAACAATCTCTTCCCCCACACAATAAAAACAGTGCAAATGCCGGAATCTGCTTGTAGAAATCCGTAGTGCACATTCCTTCAAGTGATTCTAAAATCGGTCACTTGACTGAAACACCGACGAGAAAAAATATGTTCCTAGGTACACTATTCTCAAGGGTTACCACTCTCTCCTAATGCAAAATAAAGTTTTGAGTTGCGCGTATGTACAACACAAAATAAATGAGGTAATGTTTTGCAGAGGTGGGACAGCTTAGAAACTGCGAAGCAAATGTATGTATGCTCCTCGCCTGGCATATGGTCATCTCAAAAGTCCAACAACGTTTTCTACTTCCCTTGCACAATATAGTTGAGTTCTCGTAAGATATTCTGCATCATCTCAAACTCTATAACTTTCGTGAGACATGCCGACCTTGCTTGCATACGTCTCCCATTCCAGTCTCAATCCAGAACGATTCATTTCCAGACAGAATGGTACCCACAGTAGTCGATTAATAATTGCTATCCTCCACCATTTACGATAGAGAAGTGTTGTCGAATGTGGAAAGGAATTAACGACTCATAGAATCGGTATACAGCGGAATAAAAAGTCGTAGGATTTCGACTCCTTAAAGTACAAATGAGGCCAACGTGAAATTCTGTTCATCCACCAAAACTAATAACTACCTGCAGAAACTGTACAGCAGCTCGATATTGGGCTGTCAAAATTTTACGAGATCCACAGTCTGTCCAGTTGACAGGTTTGACATTAAATCGCATCCGCTCACAGCGTCTCCGTTCATAGATTCCTCACTCACTAAGGTTTCTACACAATGCGTCTGTACACTACGGTGTTTAGTTTGTTAATGATCCTTGCATCATGGGATTAAGTGTTTAAGGTGATAACATTTTGCCACCACGCATTTAATATTCTGTATATTATTATCGATTTATATTTACATTATATCATTTCTTATGATGCACAATTGGGTTATTAATCATTCCATGGGCCGATATTGGCTAGCAACACGAGCTAACACTTTCTGTAGTACTGCATGTCTGGGATTTAACTAGAGCTGAGCACTAACAGAATGGGCGGTGTGGGCCACGTGTTCCTCAGAAGACGCTATCGGCTAAAGAAGGCCTGTGAAGATGCTTTTCGTGTTCTGCAGAGGGGGAAATTTCTGCGCTGAGGCAGAGCAGAGTGAGGAGGTGGTGGTTTACGACGCTGGAGGCCGCAGAACCCCTGCAGTGCGGTCGTAGGAGTTGAACGTTTTTGTAAACATGCTGTCTACAATAATGCAAGAAAACCAAATTGGAGTATTAAAAGTAAAGTTAATAAAATTAACTCTCTAATAAGCATGAAACCCCAGGTCCCGTCTTGAAGTCACCGGTCTGTAATACACTCCTGGAAATTGAAATAAGAACACCGTGAATTCATTGTCCCAGGAACGGGAAACTTTATTGACACATTCCTGGGGTCAGATACATCACATGATCACACTGACAGAACCACAGGCACATAGACACAGGCAACAGAGCATGCACAATGTCGGCACTAGTACAGTGTATATCCACCTTTCGCAGCAATGCAGGCTGCTATTCTCCCATGGAGACGATCGTAGAGATGCTGGATGTAGTCCTGTGGAACGGCTTGCCATGCCATTTCCACCTGGCGCCTCAGTTGGACCAGCGTTCGTGCTGGAAGTGCAGACCGCGTGAGACGACGCTTCATCCAATCCCAAACATGTTCAATGGGGGACAGATCCGGAGATCTTGCTGGCCAGGGTAGTTGACTTACACCTTCTAGAGCACGTTGGGTGGCACGGGATACATGCGGACGTGCATTGTCCTGTTGGAACAGCAAGTTCCCTTGCCGGTCTAGGAATGGTAGAACGATGGGTTCGATGACGGTTTGGATGTACCGTGCACTATTCAGTGTCCCCTCGACGATCACCAGTGGTGTACGGCCAGTGTAGGAGATCGCTCCCCACACCATGATGCCGGGTGTTGGCCCTGCGTGCCTCGGTCGTATGCAGTCCTGATTGTGGCGCTCACCTGCACGGCGCCAAACACGCATACGACCATCATTGGCACCAAGGCAGAAGCGACTCTCATCGCTGAAGACGACACGTCTCCATTCGTCCCTCCATTCACGCCTGTCGCGACACCACTGGAGGCGGGCTGCACGATGTTGGGGCGTGAGCGGAAGACGGCCTAACGGTGTGCGGGACCGTAGCCCAGCTTCATGGAGACGGTTGCGAATGGTCCTCGCCGATACCCCAGGAGCAACAGTGTCCCTAATTTGCTGGGAAGTGGCGGTGCGGTCCCCTACGGCACTGCGTAGGATCCTATGGTCTTGGCGTGCATCCGTGCGTCGCTGCGGTCCGGTCCCAGGTCGACGGGCACGTGCACCTTCCGCCGAGCACTAGCGACAACATCGATGTACTGTGGAGACCTCACGCCCCACGTGTTGAGCAATTCGGCGGTACGTCCACACGGCCTCCCGCATGCCCACTATACGCCCTCTCTCAAAGTCCGTCAACTGCACATACGGTTCACGTCCACGCTGTCGCGGCATGCTACCAGTGTTAAAGACTGCGATGGAGCTCCGTATGCCACGGCAAACTGGCTGACACCGACGGCGGCGGTGCACAAATGCTGCGCAGCTAGCGCCATTCGACGGCCAACACCGCGGTTCCTGGTGTGTCCGCTGTGCCGTGCGTGTGATCATTGCTTGTACAGCCCTCTCGCAGTGTCCGGAGCAAGTATGGTTTGTCTGACACACCGGTGTCAATGTGTTCTTTTTTCCATTTCCAGGAGTGTATTTACGTTGTAGAAGCTGCGAATGGAGTGACAGAAAATTTTAGAACGTGAATAAAACTGTGGGTCATAGGAACTCTAACGCATGTGGCAGAAATTAAGTGAGAGAAAACTGTTGAATGGTTGAACGTCCTACTCATCACCGAACTTGTTTAAAGATGGAGGAAGGAAAGCTGAACGAGAAAAATGCTAGGAATTAGAACCGACGTGTTAAATATCAACGTTGAAGAACACCCGGCAGAGGGAGAAAAAACTTACTACGGAACAAAAATTACGTAAAACGGTTTATACGGGTAGAAGAGATGGAAGAAATTAGAAGTTACGATGGAGGTAAAAGGCTTCATTGAAGGAAAGTACTATACCCTTATGAAATACTACCACAAAATTGAGAAAGAGTATTTTTAGCATGAACGTGAGCACGGAATTCGACGGAGGGGCGTCATATAATGTGAGTAGAAAGAATGGAGGACACTGAAAGTGTCTGAAATAGTATTGTAAAAGGATGTGAGTAGCTGCGATATTAGCCAGATTAAGAGAGGATATTGAACGACATGCACAGGAACTACAACGTATAGATACTATTACTGTCACTTTAAAGAATAAAAATTGTAGAAACAAATATACATACGTTGCACATAGAGTACTGGAAGTTTTTGGGTGCTATACGTATGCATAGGTGTAAGGGGAAGAACTGAATGAGTTCTCAATAAAAAGACTGTAAAAAAATTAAGTTTTTTATGCTGACTTGAGAAGTCTCTGACATTGTTATTAACTGCAATAAAATGAGAAGTTTTCAAGTTTAGTCGCATATTACAAATTAGATTTAAAAGGCACGTTAGATTAGTTCATTTGAAAAACATCTAGTAGATTTTTTGCGAACTGTGTTAGTTAGCAAAAGATAACAGGAAAGCAAGTTTTATACATTTCTAACACATTTATGAATAAAACTCAGCAAGAAATCATCTGGAAATTTCGTAAAATATAAGTATTACTCCTCTAACAACGATGCGGACTGAGAATACCATTATTTCTTTTTCCAGATTGTGATACAGGCAGAATTTCCTCTGTGTCACGTTGTTCAGTAAGAGTCCACCGTCGCCCTTCAGCTTTGCTCTAGCGAAAGAAGAGCAGCTCTAAGAAGTTTCTAGACGGATATTCCAGCTGATATATGGTGAAACACCACTTCGTAAGCGCTGAATGCGACGGAGCGGCACTCAAAAGTAGCCGTGGAAACAGCTACCCAGTCTCAAACTTTTTATGTGTCGACCTACACCAACCGTAAATCTATGCATTTCCCTCGGCAGTAAGGTTGTAAGATAAAGAGCACTCACTATATTTTGAGGAGAATAGCAGAAGGATATAAAACATGTCCGCACTAAAACAGCCAGCAAGAAGTAAGCTTGCAGTGATTTAAGGAACTCACAACAAACTGTTTCACGAAAGATGAAGCTGAACCTCACGACTACGAGCAAAGCTTTTAAACATTCCATCGCTTCGGTGGCTCAATGTCAGTCATAACGAGAGGATGACTACGAAGTCTTTCGCGACGGAGTCCTTGCATAAAAAGTTCTCGGTTTACTTGCCGCGTCAAATTTGGATTTTATCCAAATTTGGCGCGGCAAGTAAACCGAGAACTTTTTATCCATAACGAGAGGATAATAAATCGCTGAAATTACCGTCGTCACCCAGAAACACTCTGATTAGGAGAAATTAACCTTGGCAATATAATCTTATCATTGCCTTGTAAACAAAAACATTATATGTAAAGCGTATGTCTAAAGGCAATTGAGATGGACAATTTTGTGTAGTGTTCATTTTTCAGCGTTTTTTTTGTGATGTATGTATGCAATGTAGGCAATACTGACCCTACGACTTATCTTAGAAGGAAGATTAAGGAAAGGCAAACCTACGTTTCTAGCATTTGTAGACTTAGAGAAAGCTTTTGACGAAGTTGACTGGAATACTCTCTTTCAAATTCTAAGGTGGCAGGGGTAAAATACAGGGAGCGAAAGGCTATTTACAATTTGTACAGAAACCAGATGGTAGTTATAAGAGTCGAGGGGCATGGAAGCGAAGCAGTGGTTGGGAAGGGAGTGAGACAGGCTTGTAGCCTCTCCCCAATGTTATTCAATCTGTATATTGAGCAAGCAGTAAAGGAAACAAAAGAAAAGTTCGGAGCATTATTAAAATCAATGGAGAAGAAATAAAAACTTTGAGGTTCGCCGATGACATTGTAATTCTGTCAGAGACAGCAAAGGACTTGGAAGAGCAGTTGAACGGAATGGACAGTGTCTTGAAAGGAGGGTATAAGATGAACATCAACAAAAGCGAGAGCTTGACTGCCGATCAAAAGGCACAGCGTGTTGAAGTGTGCACGGACCTTCTTCAGACCGCACCTGACGATCCAACCTTCTTGTCAAGCGTTATCAGTGGCGACGAGAGCTGGATTTATGGTTATGACCGAGAGACAAAGTAACAATCGCCCCAGTAGAAGAGTCCGGGCTCTCCAAGACCCAAAAAAGCGAGACAGCTGATGAGCATGATCATCGTTTCCTTTGATACAAAGGGAATACTGCACAAAGAATCCGTCCCACCCAACCGAACAGTGAATTCCGCGTACTACTGTGACGTTATGCGACGGCTCCGTGAAGACGTGCGGCGAAGACAGTCCGGACTTTGGCGTCAAGGGAACTGGCTGCTGCATCACGACAACGTGCCCTGTCACCCGTCCTTGCTCACTAGGACCTTTTTGGCAAAAAAAAAAAACAAAAAAAACAACATGGCGGTTGTACCCCAACCATCGTGCTGGCCAGATTTGGCACATTGCGACTTCGCGCTATTCCCAAAACTGAAACTCAAGTTGAAAAGCAGACGGTTCGACACTCTAGAGAGGATTCAAGAAGCATCGCTGGCGGTGATAAACACCCTCAAAGAACAGGACTTCCAGAAAACGTTTGACCTGTGGCAGAAGCGCTGGGACCGGTGTGAACGTGCGGATGGGAACTACCTCGAGGGTGATGGTGACCATTAGTCCAAAGATAAGGTTTTCAACAGATGGCAGCAACAGTCCCGAAAATATTGGATCGCACCTCGTACAGTCATCCACACAGCGTATAAACTGGTGGTAAATACTCAAATGTTCTTACGCAATGCGCCGGCCGGGATGGCCGAGCGGTTCTAGGCGCTACAGTCTGGAACCACGCGACCACTACTGTCGCAGGTTCGAATCCTGCCTCGGGCATGGATGTGTGTGATGTTCTTAGGTTAGTTAGGTTTAAGTACTAAGTTCTAGGGGACTGATGACCTCATAAGTTAAGTCCCATAGTGCTCAGAGCCATTTGAAACATTTTTTCCTTACGCGATGCAGGATTCGATGACGTACTGCTGACGAACGTAATACTACAGTAAAACAAGAGTAGCCATCTGAAGATGGGCATGAGAGCCCGAAGCCGACAGTGGCAAAAAAAGCCTTTTTAAACATATAGCTACATTACATGGCTAGTAGCGTTCTCTATAAAGAATTCTTAACTGAATAAATGCCATGGAGATGGAGTTCAGTAACATCCAGCATGGATGAAATAACATTTTACAGTAAGTGGGGGGGGGGGGGGGGGCGGGGTGTCTAGAACAATCCTCTTTGACTATTAATCAAAATATCTTATATTCAGGGATCTATGGTGAACACTTGTTAGATATGGAATAAGAGTAATCATCATAGCCGACGACTACTCCCAGTAGAAAAAGTCGACCTGATTCTGCCAACGGTATTGCCAAAGAGGGTCTTCGGTATGAGAAAAGGCCTATGGAGATGAGAGACAATGTTCAGCGGCATGAGAATGCTGAAAGAAATGTAAAACACTAAGGCACGTAATGTGTTTCCATAGGAAATGTAACCCGGAAAGTGGCATGTCGATATTTTTGCTGGCGGAAAATTCCGTGTTAGACCCCTATTCGTATCTCCAGGATGAACTGCCAAGGGAGAGATGACAATGATAAAAACACTGAAAACTCTTCGGAATAGTAACGTTCTACGAGTTGGAATATGGAAGGTCGGAAGTATGAATCTGGTATCGAAGCTAGAAAATGAGAAAAGAAAAACAAATTAAATGCACAGTGTAGGTATAATAGAATTAATGACGTGAAACGGAAAGAAGATACGGATTTCTGGGGAGAGTAGAATAACATCAACGATAACAAACACTTGTACAGCGGTAGCAGGATTCGCTTGGAATAGGCTGATGGGAGAAAGTTTGTTACTGTGAACAGTTCAGTGACACCATTACGCTCTTCACAACCGACAGCATACCATTGCAAGAAAAAAAAGCGTTTCAGATACACACGCCAACGCCACAAAAACAAAGTAAAATAGTGAGAGTAGGGGAGAGGCTTGTACCTGGAAGATATTGTACCTGGGAACCCATGATGATTCCTGGTTGGTATTTCTATTTATTGAGCAGTTTTAGAATCACATGAAGGAACGCACAGTAGAGAATGCCATAAGCAGATTCCGACATTTCCTACTGTTTTTGTTGTTGTGAAACATGAGGTTGTATTTCGTGTAGCGGTTGTAAATAGTACGACTCCTACATATTTAAATGCTATATATTAAACTATTTTGAGGATATTGTTAATTCTTCAGTTATAGTTTTACGGTGAGTAAAATTCTGTATATTTTTAGTACTTGTAAAATGACGTGTGGACAGTGAAGCTATACTCTGACAGCCGTGCACTTATATCTTGAAACTGAAGTTATCTTACCCGTAAGACACATGATATTTGCAAATGAACTGAGTTTTTTTAATGGCTTAATAGGTTTCCCTGTTTTGAAAATGGAAATTTGTGTTGGTTGTCAATAGATTCATCTTCAAAATGTTTTTAGCTTGTAACTGGTTTTTTGATAATAGCCCTATATCTTCTTAATTTGATTTCACTTAGTTATTATTGGTCTGTGTTTTATCGCTCGTGCGCCGACTACAACACCACGTTCAAACTCACTTAAATCTTGATAGCCTGCCATTGTAGCAGTAGTAACCGATTTTTGTCATATACAGGCGTTGCCGACTGCAGCGCCGTATTCTGCCTGTTCACGAATCTCTGTATTTTGATACGCATGCCTATACCAGTTTATTTGGCGCTTCAGTGTATTTGCCAACTCGTGAAGATACACTATGTCATCAAAAGTATCCGGACACCCCAAAACACACGTTTTTCATATTAGGTGCATTGTGCTGCCACCTACTGCCAGGTACTCCATACCAGCGACCTCAGTAGTTGGGTTGGGTTGTTTGGAGGAAGAGACCAAATTACGAGGTCATTGGTCTCATCGGACTAGGGAAGGACAGGGAAGGAAGTCGGCCGTGTCCTTTCAAAGGAACCATCCCGGCATTTGCCTGGTGCGATTTCTGGAAATCACGGAAAACCTAAATCAGGATGGCCGGACCCGGGATTGAACCGTCATCCTCCCGAATGCGAGTCCAGTGTGCTAACCACTGCGCCATCTCGCTCGGTCGACCTCAGTAGTCATTAGACATAGTGAGAGAGAAGAATGGGGCTCTCCGCGGAACTCACGGACGTCGAACGTGGTCAGGTGATTGGGTGTCACTTGTGTCATTCGTCTGTACGCGAGATTTCCACACTCTTAAATATCCCTAGGTGCACTGTTTCCGATGTGATAGTGAAGTGGAAACGTGAAGGGACACGTGAAGCACAAAAGCGTACAGGCCGACCTCGTCTGTTGACTAACAGAGACCACCAACGGTTGAAGAGGGTCGTAATGTGTAAGAGGCAGACATCTATCCAGACCTTCACAAAGGAATTCCCAACTGCATCAGGATCCAGTGGAATACCATAACAGTTAGGCGGGAGGTGAGAAAACATGGATGTCATGGTCGACCGGCTGCTCAAAATCCACACATCACGCCGCGAAACGCCAAACGACGCCTCGCTTGGTGTAAGGAGCGTAAACACTGCACGATAGAACAGTGGCAAAACGTTGTGTGGAGTGACGAATCACGGTACACAATGTGGTATCCGATGGCAGGTTACGGCGAATTCCCTGTGAACGTCATCTGCCAGTGTGTGTAGTGCCAACAGTAAAATTTGGAGGCGCTGGTGTTACTGTGTGGTGGTGTTTTCATGCAGGGGGATGCACCCTGTGGCGAAATAAATAAAAAACATTTTACATTTTAAATTCCACGTCATTGTTGATTTAATCAGAGTTCTCACCTTAGACGTAGAATTAGTCCTTCTGCCACAATATTAATTCATTAGTCGCCATCGATGTTCTTCTCTTTGCTGACCGTGTGTACCATCATGAGTCGGCATCGGTTCACTTCACGAAGACGGTGGAAACCAAGGAATACTATGCTACGTCGCTATAAATAATTTTCGTAACACTTCGATACTTTTCACTATTTTTTTTATTCACAACACAATAAGACTTGCTGTGCTCGTCGCACAAACCATAATTACCAACCATATGGCTGCCTTTCCGCACAGTCCAAAAATCACGTCCATCCTCCACAAGGCAACAATCGAAAGTGTCCCTTAGCTCCTTGGAGTATCAAACAAAAGAGAATCCAATGTGAACTTTACAAAGATTATAATATACATGCCTCTCAATTTATCTTTGGCGCAGCTTTTAAGATATTGTATGTCTCTGCATAGGAATGTGTCATTACAACTGCCCCCCTACTGTATACAGTCACTAGAAAATTTCATTTGATTGACAGGATACAGTAGTCGACCTTGCAATTGATAGGTTTGGGGGTCTTTTATTTACACACTTCATTTTTATATTTTTATTGTCTCATTTTCATGGCACTGTGAATTCCTTGGTATTTCTGAGTGTGTGTCAGTTTTTTGGTATACTTATGCTAATATTTACAAACCTTAATCCTAATATACAAAGTTCTGGTTAATACTGAGAAAATGACATCATGTAGTAAAGTTTGTACAATAAAATATACACTGAATACAACGTTACATACAAATGTTTCCTTCCTCATCAGAGGTGAAAATTAAGTCCTTGTATTGCTTTCTGTATTTATTCTGGGGCGACGAGCTTTGTTCGCTAGCCCGTGTTGAATATGGGCGGGTGATACGCGCGCCTGATTGTTTGGTCGTCCGTTAGCGGGCGACGTTGGTTGAATGCGCGCGCCAGTGCACTGAATATACACCGACGTGCGGGTACCGTCGAGACTTCCGAACCTCAGTATGCGTGTGCTTTTTGTAGTTCCTTCCAGTACTTAGACTGGATACGACGAGGTACATTGGAATATGTGCCCCGAAGAACACACCACACTATGTGCGAGGCGGAGGACGATCCCGTCGATTCAGCTCCTGGTAAGAAGCGTACCATGTCAAACTTGTTTGGCATTGTCCTTTCCTACTGTGACGCCATGGGTCGTTTGACGATACAAGCTTCAATTTTCGATGTCACTTGTTTAGGCTCGCTGACACTTGCAACGTAGCACTACTTTGCACAATTTTAATTTCTACACACACCACTTTAACCGCGAGTATTGCGATCGAAACTTCCTTTTCGCTACACTTTTTTTTTTCTTCGCATTAACCCCTTTTACCTATTGTACTGAGATTCATTCCCCTCAATACTTCTGGTCAATGCGCATAATTTGTAAGTCACGGGGCTTGGCATGAAATACAAAATACATCACATACAATGGAATAACATATAATACATACAATACATTGTTTACATTAACTACAGGAAAAAACTATCGACTAAAATTGAAAAAATTTTTGACCACTCATAGTGGCTTCTTCTTCTTGGATTTTACTGACACACACACACTCGCGTTTTTCCATTAATCTGTTAGAAGGAACAAGTCCTTTGTTTTCCTTCTTGAACTCGAGTATAAGTTAAGGTTTACCTCCGTTACGTATTCTTCATACGCAACGACATGCATCAGCATGCAGAGAATACACCTGTAGCCGCTCCACTGAAGCTTGGGAAGGGAATTTTCTACCTTCTACTTAGGGTAGTGGCAACGACTACGTGTATGCTACGGTTTTTTGCGTATAAAATCTGAAAATGCACGAAATAATCATTTATATGCAGCATAACCCTAATATGTACAGTGTTTTGTGCTTAAGCACGTTCTGGTGTGCTTGTAAATCATTACCTCTAATAAAATTTCCTACATTAACATAGACATATAAACATACAATCTTGAAGTTCAGGGTCTAGCTACTATTAATATGTACAGTGTTTCATAATAGCGGCACGCCCTTGTGTGCGTGTATCATTTTCAATTAAAGTGCGCTTATAGGCGTCTTGTGTTATCATGGGAGAAAAAATAGACATTTTAATGCATCGGTTGTAATGAAAATCTATGTACACGAATAATCACACTTTCATAGCTTCAGTGCAGCATGAAATTCTGTATGACTTTTTTTTTCATAGTTTATTTTATAGACGATTCCTTTGCTTACAGGTCGTCGATCACATTACTTACCTGTTTCTCGTATAGCGGCGATGTCATTTTCATTCTTCGTGACCGTAAATCGTTATATGTATGAAAGATATAATTTTAACATGATTTATCCTTTCATGTTTCAAGTGGGTAAAGTAATTCATACCTTCCTTCTGCATACATGAGTGAAGCATCGCTAATGTTGCACTTTGTATCAGGTTTCTCGTATTTTCTCGTAAACTCGTAGAGTCTTACGGTTTTAATTAAGTTGTTTCTTGATGTTAGGTATACATGTTTATAAGAGGTTGTCTTAGAGTTTAATTTTCCTTATACACTTCTACGTTGTTTAAGTTCCGTACATGTACAGAGCTTCTTTCGCCTTTCACACATTCATACATACGTTTATACACAAAAAAATATCTACCACTATAATATACACTTTGCTGGTGGGGCCCTTTTTCGGTACCCTGCACCATTCCTTCAATATTCCAAAATAATTCAGGGTGTGCTGAGCATCGTCCCTTATACTAATAATACTTACAACTAAATATTTCTTCTTACATATATAACTGCCTTACAGTCCATTAATGCGCAATATTCCCTATTTTCCTCCTTTACACTTTAGCTTTCGTACATGTACCCTCGTGTATAGCTTATATATTCTACAAAGTTGTTTGCTGAGTGCTTCAGGTGTTTCCTAACGTTAATGTGTGTCTCTCTCTCTATAAACCCTAGGTATTTGTTTTGAGAGCGATTCAGTTTATTACTCACGCTGCATAGGTCTGTTTATTATTACCCTATTTTAAAGCTTGTGTCACTCTTTTCCTTAGTCACAAAAATTCCCGCGTTTACCTCGTTGTTCATTCTGAAAATCGCTAGCTACTGTGTAATGTAAATGTATGCGTTATCTCTTTGATTTCCTCTTTGCTGCTTTTTCCCTATATGTAATTGTGTGCTGTTCTCGTGTACATAGCCTTTCTTCCGGTTATATATCTGCATTATTTATTTATTTATTTATTTTTCTATTTTCTTTCTCCTTCCGTACAAGCTAAGATTTTACTCAGTATAATATAATATTACAATACCGTCCATGACCAGTATGTACTTGTATGTTCACTTTTATTACGTAATACCAGCTTATAATTAAATTTTCTAAGTTACTATTTACAAGACTTGTGTACCCTTTCCTTTCTTGTTTTTGAATGACTTTCGTCTCTGTGTCTCATAGTAAGAGTGGTCTCAAAACTTTTAAACTTTCCGCGCATGCGCGCTTACGTACCACGACTGGACTGTAGGTGCGGGGAAAACTCTGCATTGTTGGTGAACATTATTCGTGATAGCCACCATCGTGTAATAGTCACGTGACACCTGGACTCGACCGCGCATGCGCCTTTGCGCTTTGTATACGCTCAGCTGATCGGACATGGAAGGGGGGAAGATTTCTCCCCGGCTCGCTGCCTACAGCGCGGCCAATGACCTCGTCTTGACATGCAGCTATCGCGTGCTCATGAGCTGAGCGTTGGATTGCAACTTCGACGTGTGGTTTGTTGCTCGTCTCAAGCGAACAAACTCTGACCTTCGTGCTAATTTGTCTTTGTTCCCCTCTCTTAAATAACTGAGTTAGACTACAAAAGTACCGTATGGTTTATTTTATAGTGTTAAGACTCACAGTAACACATGTTTCATTAGGTTTGGTTAAATATGCGTTTTTAAGCTGGCATATGCCCCCAGTTGTTCGCAAGTTTCTTAGGTTAATGACAGCAATTTTACTATGTGATCCAAGGTTGTACAATTTCAATTTTGCTAAAATAACATATAACCTTTAATGAAAAAATTCCTTGATGTCCTTGTGGGGGTATAACCCTTTTACCTTGCTCGTTCGTGTGTTACCTAACAGATAACATCCTGGGTGAGGTTTGTCTATTATAATGAAAGGGCCATCATACAACAACTGCCACTTTTTGTTTAATGCCTTAATTTTAGAGGATTTTGGGTGGGTACGTAATAGTACTTCCCGTCCAATGTTAAATTCTGTAACGTTTCCTATCTCTTTGTTGTTATTACAGCCTGCACGAGGTCACTTACCTTGTCCGGTGCTTTCATCTCTTCTTCACATAGATCATCTTCTACGGTCGCATCCTGATCATATCTTAAAAATAATTGTCTAAGATGTAATGTGTGCTTGTTTGTGCCCCCTGTTGTCAAATCGGTCGGCCGGTGGGGGCTCATTACGACCGATTGTTGTTTACCGGGGGAGACAACGGCGTTGCTTCAGTACTGTCCGTTACCTCTACAAAGTGTACTGAGTGGTTATTCTGTCGCCAATTAGTTTCCGGACCGCTGCGTGCAACATTTTCTTGCGACCGGCCGTCGCTATTCCTCCTTGGTCTATCATTCCTATTACTGTAACTATTGTAATTTTCATTTGCGTGCCGCCTTTCATCACGCGGGCCTGACCAATCATTCACGTGATTTCTATCATTTCCATACCGGCGTGGACCGTAATCTGTACTGTACCTTCGGTCTTCACGTCTCTGTGGCGCCGAATTCCTCCGATTTCCGTAATTCCAGGTTCCATTATTTGGCCTTGTCGCATACGGATGCCAACTGTGTGGGTTTTGTCCACTGCCATTAAAATGATATCCGTTACCGTTGTTTTGATTGGTTCCGGAATATTCATTCCGATTACTTGTGCTCGGCTCTTCTTCGTATATTAGATCAATTGAGTCAAGCACGGAAAGAAAGTATTTAAGGTCGTTCTCCGGTATGGTTACCAATTTTTCGCGTAAGTTCGCGGGTAGTCTGTTTTTCATGTGGGTTGAATACTTCACGGCGCAGTCTTTCTTGGACACCAGCAGACCAATATTTCTCCAAGAAAGCCCGTTCAAATTGTTCGTAGGTGACGCACTGTTCAGCCATGTCTGTGGCCCACAAAAGTGCGTCGCCTTGTGTGAAGCCTACTACATATCTAATCTTCTGTGCCTCAGTCCAGTTTCTTGGTAAGACATTTTTAAATGCTCTTACGAATACGACTGGATGAGTTTTTCTGGATTCTGTGGAGAAAACTGGAAACTGTCTATGTTTCAACAGGCTCTCATCGACTAGAATCGTCGAGATGCAAGGCGACACACCTACTGCCTGTTGCAGCACCGCGTTTGGCGAATAGCCATTGTTTGCCTGTGCCGGTGCGTGCACATACGCCGGACTGGGCGCCTGATGTTCTGCGTTATTGACATCGTAATCTGGCACGGGCGAATAAGTGTCGCGCTGCCTGTTGCTTAACGTAGGCAAGTCATTTGAAACATTCAGTCTGCCAGCAATTTCCTTGCGTATTCTGTCCTCGGCTACTTTGATTTCATTACCTAATTTTTCAAAAAGTTTTGTTTCCCGGTCAGTTATTGATTCATTTACATTACCGTTTTCTAAAGTTTCATTTATTTTGATAATGTCCGCGTTGATACGTCGAGTCTCCTGTTTCAGAAAACCGACTTCTTCGTTAACTTTATTAACTTGGTCAGGTATTTCTTCACATGCGGACTGTACTCTTGTTAAATTTAATTGAATAGCCTGTACGTTTTCATGTATTTCTTTTTGTACGGTTTGTGTTTGATTGTGTGTTTCTACTATTTCTGACAGTTCCTGTTCCTGTTTGTTTGTAAGATCTGACAATTTCTTTTCTAAGTCATTTGCCAATACATTGTATACACTATTGACGGTTTTGATGACTTTGTCTTCGATCTTTTGATCGATTTCATTGGTGAGTTTATTTAAGCGTTGATCGAAATGTCTGTGTATGTTTTCAAATTGCGTGTTTACACTTGAAAACTGCTGTTGGAACCCAATTTCCATGTTTGACAATTTTGTGTTTGTCATGTTGTGGCTGATTTCTAGATTCGCCAGTTTTGTGTTCGTTGTGTTGTGGCTGACTTCTAGATTCGCCAGTTTTGTGTTCGTTGTGTTGTGACTCATCTTTAAATCAGATAATTGCTCGCTCACGTTTGACATCAGACTATATAATGCCTCAAGCGTAACTGACGAAGCTTGTGTGTTTGTATTTATGCCATTATTTGTTGCCATTGTTTCTCTGCCACGGTCTGATTGAATCGAAACCGGGCTAGGTTCACTGATTTCACGCGAAATATTTTCATCTGATCTGGTAATCGATGCTTCATCGACTGTGCACAAGGTTTCATTTGCAAGTGGTTCGTTATTGTTAATCCCTGTGGAGTGCAATTGAATTGTATTTACTTCTACATTATGTTGTGCTGAAAAACTAATTGCGTCATCATTTACGTCACTATTGTCAGAATCGGTGACGTGTCCATGAACATTTGTTAAATTAAAGTTCTCCGATTCCATTGTGAAGATATTATTTTTATCTGTACTTTACTGTTAATCTAAATCTTTAAATTCTCTCGCAGTTGAATTAATAAAAATATCTCGCGATAGTTATTTGTTGCGCGTCGGAAATTTACAAGATGGCGCACTACGTCTTCTAATTCTGCGATTGTTGAACATAAAAAAGTAATTATCAAAGTGTAATTGTGTGTTGCCACAAACACTACCAGGATTTTAATATGGACAGGAAATGGTTCTGCTTTAAGTGGAGCTAAGCCAAGGTGCAGCCACTGCATGCGTTTGCGCTTTCCTACCTTAATTCCGACTGAGCTGCGTCACTCACGATTACGTTAGTTTTGTAAATCCTTGTCCTTGTTCCTTCTGGTTATTGCGCCATCCGTTTATACAGTTAACACTGTTTCACTTTATTCGTCATTTTCCATGTGCGTCATGTAACAGAGAAACAGTAATTAGTACAAGTACATTTGTAGCACAACAATGAAGTACTTACTCTTTGTTCCACCAGCACTGTCCCTGTCAGCGGTCGCCAGTGTGGCGAAATAAATAAAAAACATTTTACATTTTAAATTCCACGTCATTGTTGATTTAATCAGAGTTCTCACCTTAGACGTAGAATTAGTCCTTCTGCCACAATATTAATTCATTAGTCGCCATCGATGTTCTTCTCTTTGCTGACCGTGTGTACCATCGTGAGTCGGCATCGGTTCACTTCACGAAGACGGTGGAAACCAAGGAATACTATGCTACGTCGCTATAAATAATTTTCGTAACACTTCGATACTTTTCACTATTTTTTTTATTCATAACACAATAAGACTTGCTGTGCTCGTCGCACAAACCATAATTACCAACCATATGGCTGCCTTTCCGCACAGTCCAAAAATCACGTCCATCCTCCACAAGGCAACAATCGAAAGTGTCCCTTAGCTCCTTGGAGTATCAAACAAAAGAGAATCCAATGTGAACTTTACAAAGATTATAATATACATGCCTCTCAATTTATCTTTGGCGCAGCTTTTAAGATATTGTATGTCTCTGCATAGGAATGTGTCATTACAACCCCTTGTTGTATTGCGTAGCACTATTACAGCACAGGCCTACACTGATATTTTAAGCACCTTCTTCCTTCCCACTGTTGAAGAGCAATCCGGGGGTGGCGATTGCATCTTTCAACACGATCGAGTACCTGTTCACAATGCACGTTCTGTGACGCAGCGATTACACGATAATAACATCCCTGGCCTGCGCAGAGCCCTGACCTGAATCCTATAGAACCCCTCTGGGATGTTTTGGAACGCCGACTTCGTGCCAGGCCTCACCGACCGACATCGATACCTCTTCTCAGTGCAGCACACCGTGCAGAATGGGCTACCATTCCCCAAGAAACCTTGCAGCATCTGATTGAAAGTATGCCTGCGAGAGTGGAAGCTGTCATGAAGGCTAAGTGTGGGCCACCCCATATTTGAATTCCAGAATTATCGATGGAGGGCGCCACGAACTTGTAATTAATTTTCAGCCGGGTGTCCGGATCCTTTTGATCACATAGTGTACCAGCTGGAGTTCATTATAGCGAGACAGAGTCCGAAATCAGATACTGGATTTTAAGATGTATACAGAAGCTGATACAGGCTCAGATTCCAATTTAGTGATACGCTGAAGTCCAAGTGATTCGTCAGCATCAGTATGAAAAGGAAGAAGATGCTGAAGATCTGACAAATGTTTCAGTTTCTCTGAGGCTGAAGATACTGCTGTAACGAATGATGCAGTAGGCAGTTCAGTTGAAGAGAAATAGACAACAGTAAAGAGGGCCGTTAAAGAAGATAGGCAGACAATTGTAGGTACAAGGAGGTTTGAGAAGACACGTTGGACGACAGAAACTCTAAAATGAAGTGACTTCAGGAAAAATGTGAAGGCTTAGAAAAGGAAATGGTTATCGGGAGGACAGATTTAGCAAATAGAAAGGTCAAAATGTTATTAGGTGTAGTTGAAAGAAGGGCTACAACACTACGGGTTCATTCGGAATTCCACTACTAAGTGAATGAGAGCGTATATGTGGAAGGTGTACATTGAGGGCCTCTATGAGAATGAGGAATTATCTGAAATGGATACGGTTTGGAAGAGAAAGGGTATCCAGTATGAAAGTCAGAGACTGAAAGAGCTCCGGAAGACTTGCGAACAAACAAACCCGTAGGTGTAGATAACATTCCTTCAAAATTTTTTAAATCATTCAGGGAAGTTAATTTGTAGAATCCGTAAGATTGGAAATATATCATCGAACTTGCGGAAGAGTATCATTAGACACATTCTTGAAAATATCAAAGGCTGATCGTAAAAATAACTCGTGCTTAGAACTTGTTGACAACAATAATATATAAAAGACTGGACGAGAAAACAGAGTATTACATGAGGATAAGTTCGGCTTTAGGAGCGTTATACATTGCACTTGACATGGTTTGTGGACGTAGAAAAATCTTTCAACAAAGCAAAATGGTGTTAAGATTCTTGAAATTTTAAGAAAAATAGGAAATAGAATGATATAACAGGGAAGGAATGGGGGCATGATTTTCTGGTGTGCTGACGTCATCGATGGCATCATAGGTTTTCCCTATAGAACCTGTACCAATACAAGTCTGGGCCATATGCCAAAATTCTACCTGTTCTATGTAGCCCGACAGATCATAGCTGGATTGTGACGTCATAGAGCCAGACCCAGTGCCAGTATTCCGAGTCTTGGATTCTCACTGCTAGTCGGCTTACGTAGACAATGGAGTACGAAAAGGCGCCTCTGTGAAGTAAATTTAAGCATTCAGTTGTGGTGAACCTGTATGACTTGTATTTCGGACTACCGATCGCTGTGGAAAGACTGTCTATGGAGGTCAAATATTAAATGCTCTTCGAACTTGTTATCAGGTACTGTTGGAACACAAATTTAGTATTCCTGACATCTGGTCTCTGTTAAATACATGATGTACTGTGGTCTGGTGACAGTTTTTCTTGTTGAAATGATGTTAATAAGAAGAAAACAGTCCACGATCAGGAGGATGAATGTGTGTCTCTTGATTTTCTCGTCATGCACATTGAGAGAGCGAGAGATGGACGGTTTGATATCTTCTGCTGTTCCACGTGGAGCAATGGGAGAACGATAATGTGCATCTGTCAAGTAACTTAAGCGTTCAGTTACGACGACCCTGAGTGACTTGTACTCCGCAGTATTTATCGCTATGGAGAGACTAAATGTATGGTGGACATATCTTAAACTACTCTTCGATTATGTTCTCAAGTATTTGTTAGAACACAAAGAGTTCCTGACTTCTGGTCGGCGTTAAATATATGGTGTGCTGTGGCCTGGTGACTGTTTTTCGTGTTGAAATCCACTGTGCTCTAGTACTGATGACTGTTTTTCGTATTGAAATGTCATGGTTAAGAAGGGAACAGACTCTTACTTTCGTAATACTTCGCTGTTTCGTCACACACGTCTACCACCGCTAACAATCCATTTTATAGGGGATGTTGTGAACATGCCACAGTATCCGAACTGTAATGGGATATGAATTTCGTAAACAGTTGCAATTACATGCCTTCGGGAATCTATAAATAATTGTCAGACCAAATAAACATTGTGTTGGGTGCCCAGAGGTAGTAATTTCATCCTCTTAAAGTTGTAAGTAGGCTGTTTAGGTTTTCTTAGCGCTCTGTATGAAAATCACTGGCTGTGCTGTGTGCAGTCTGTGGCTGGTTAGCATTGTTGTAATACTCGCCATTGTAGTTTTGGGCAGCTGGATGTGAACACCACGTAGCGTTGCGCAGTTGGAGGTGAGCCGCCAGCAGTGGTGGATGTGGGGAGAGAGATGGCGGAGTTTTGAAATTTGTAAGACTGGATGTCATGAACTGCTATATATATTATGACTTTTAAGGTAAATACATCATTTGTTCTCTATCAAAATCTTTCATTTGCTAACTGTGCCTATCAGTAGTTAGTGCCTTCAGTAGTTTGAATCTTTTATTTAGCTGGCAGTAGTGGCGCTCGCTGTATTGCGGTAGTGTGAGTAACGAAGATTTTTGGTGAGGTAAGTGGTTTGTGAAAGGTATAGGTTAACGTTAGTCAGGGCCATTCTTTTGTAGGGATTATTGAAAGTCAGATTGCGTTGCGCTAAAAATATTGTGTGTCAGTTTAAACAAAGTCATGTATAATTGTTCAAAGGGGACGTTTCATATGGCGACCCTGCCAGGATACCTCACTGGAATCTTCTGATTTTTCTTGTAGCTTGTGTAATTAGTGTAGCTTTTGTTTATTGCTAGCGTGTAATTATAGAGAGAATTTCCTTTGTAGTTGTAGTTTTTCATTGTCGTACACAGTTGTGGCATGCATGTAGATTTGCACCAAGTATTTTGCTGCTGCACTTGCAATTAACTAGATATTATTTTCAATGCTATGTTAATGTGTTTTGTTATTTTGCTCTTCAAATTGTGCTTTTCTGTGTTGTCATGTGACAATAATGGCGTGTGAAAAACGTGATACTAGGCTCCAAAATTAAACTGAGAAATGACAGTGAAGACGAAAGCAGTGTGTTAGCGCCACAGAGTAATGAATTAACTAATGTTCAAAGTAGAAATTTGGTAATTGTGCATAGGGAAATGGAGCGGGTTGCAAACAATGGTGTAGGCAGTGAAACAATTCGTGAACAGGAAAGCATTATCGATCGATCGGTCGGCAACAGCTCGCCTCAGGAATCCATAATGACAGAACATAATATTGCAAATACTGTAGACTCAGGTTTTGGGTCCTCACCGTTTTTTCAAATGAGTCAAGACACATTTTCTGCTTGTCAAAACGTGAATGTTGCCGGTGAAAATGCACTGCCAAAAAGCATAGAGAAACACATTCCAGACACTAATACATTATTATTGCAATTAATGCAACAAATGGATCAAAATGAGAGACAAACACAGCAAAAGCTTCAAATGTTAGACACAATGGAACAACACCAGAGACAAACACAGCAACAGTTAGACACAATGGAACAAAATCTTCAAAACTTAGATACATTGGAACAAAATCTTCGGAAGTTAGACACCACACTTGAACAAACGCGTGAAGATTTTACTACTGAGTTACATAACATTGAATCGAAATGTCAAAAAGTCTGTAATGACGTAAAGACACAAATTTGTGAGCATTTCCATCCTATTTTTTCCCGTCATGAAATGCATTACAGAATCACGAAGCAGCCATAAAAGAACTGCAAACTATTGTTCATGAAAAGCACGACAACTTGCAAGCTAAAATTGACTCAGTTGCATCTACCGATTCGGTTACGCAACTTGCAAAAGCTCAGGAAAACTTAAAGGACACAGTAGATACGATTTCAACACAAATGGACACTCTGAAACTTGGTTCAGAATTTCACTATCAGATAAAGTAGCCGAACTTTCAGATCAGTTCACTAACTTATCTACAAAGGTAGATGATGATCTGGATGACACAAGACCTGTAGCCTTCACTGACACTGAAGAGTATGAACAAATTAGAAAATTCAAACAAAATCAAATCAATACACAGTACAAAAGAGAAATCCGGGAAGTACAAGATCAGTTGGCACAAGTAATACAAGAATTACATATTTCAGAGGACACTCGCCCTCCAGTACGGGAAGAGGGACATAGAAATACGGAGAAACCACAAAATAATAACACAGGAAACTTCGGAAATTATGAAAAAAATTGGCAAGGCGCATTGAATTTTGAGATGGAACCGCCGAAACGACGTAACAATGAGCGATGTGCGACTCGCCGGCACGATGATTTTCACTATAAGCTGTTCATTACTACACGTAAATTCAAAACATTTAAGAATTCTGACAACGACATTCATCCACAAGCATGGCTCCATCAATTCTCTCATTGTTTTCCTCCCAAATGGTCGTTAGAACACAGATTAGAATTTATGTGTGGGTACTTAGAGAATAAACCAACTGCAAGAATGCGATCGGTCATTCACGATTGCCACAGTGAAGGAGAATTTTACCATGCCTTCCTCTCAGCATATTGGTCTCAAGCCACACAAGACCGAGTAAAACATAGCATCATGATGATGAAACACTTTGAACAATCTGAATTCTCCAGTCTTGTGAAATATTTTGTAGACATGTTGCACAAGAATCAGTACCTGTCTAACCCATACAGCCCCTCAGAACTCATCCGCATTAGTTTAATCAAACTGCCTGAACATTTACGACATATTATTTTAGCAGGACATTTCAAAGACGACATTGAAGCTTTTCAGAGACTGTTACAAGAACTGGAAATTGACACTGACAATCGCGGAACGCGAAAACAGGAGCACAACAATTAGAGGTCACATCTGTCACAATTCCGCGATGACAGAAATAATACACGACAAGGCTATTCTTACAATGTAAATCGTGACCAAAACAGACACCACCCGTATGACAACCATTGGCAGAATAATAGTTACAGAGAAAGATTGCATTTCTGTAGTAATGAATATGACAGAGACAATCACAGAAACAGACAATATGGCAACCAGAACAATTATTATCACGGGAGACAGAATAACTTCAGACGCAACGGTCCACCATGCAGTGATAATTCAGGGAGAAATTCTCCACCACTTAACCGACAAGAAAGAAACTACAGGAACTACCGACATGACGACAGACGATATAATCATAACGACAGACTTGAATTTCATCAGAACTGGCGGGATTTAAACAGGGCTGGGCCCTCTGGGCAAGGTGAATTTGTAGAAGTTAGGTCTCTTAATCCCTATAACGACACACGCCAACAAAGAGATAGCAGGCAATGACTCGCACCGCAGGCAGCCACATGCGCCAGCTGGCTCTGAGAAAAATAACATACATGCTAACCTCGAGAAAAATTCCAGTATTCTTTACCGACATATACCACACAATGATTCCGTTGAAGCTAAAACTCTGCGTACTAGGGAGAGTAAAGGTTTACACCACATTTCACATGTAAAACCATTTATTGAGAGATAATCTGCTTTTTAATTTAGTCTTTGCTATAAAATTTTTTCACTTCATGTTACTAGTACTCTTTGTCACACTTAGAAACTTCACATGCAACTGTGTTTTAAAATTAACTATCCAGTCTAGAACCTAGGGAACATATTTTGACAATAATTACGAATGCATTGTTATAGTGAACAGATGGCACAGTGTTATTGTGTGTGTACATTCTTGCTTGTTAGTTGCACGATTACGTAACGACTATAAGGCTTACATACTTAGAACATATACTGCTAATGAGATTTTAATGCAACATTTTGGTTTACTTGAAAATACATTCTGGATTTGAAGTACTTTCTGTGAGATTAAAGATGACTTAGTATTTGGTTTCTTTGACAGCTACATGATTATATGACGACGCTACTAATATGTGACATAATTTACATTGTTGCTTTTGCAGTGTTTCTGTTTTATATCTGCACAGTTTTTCTGAATTATTCTGGGAAGTAAAACATGTTTTAGTAGTAACTTTTGTGGTATAGCTACAATGAGACAGCCTTTTCCGTAGCACAACAATACGTTACAGCACAGTAGTTTCTTCATCACGGCAATAAGCGTAATAACTAAGATATCTATACGCAAAGCATTTCACTTTTGCTTATCGTGAGGTAAGTACATTGGCTTCTGCAGAACTTAGCTTTCAGAGGACAATAACTACGACACTTCCACAGAGATTATCTTACAACAAGACGCACAGTTTAGCACTACAGTACACGTATTTGAGTGATTAATTTTGTACTTAAATCATTTATTTTTAAAAATATTTGAAGTACAATGATACAAAGGTTTTCCGTGATACATTTCATTCTATTGCTGTAATCTGTAGCACCTGAGGGTATAATTACATTAATCCTCAGGGAGTACACGCTTACTTTGTGTACCATGTGTTTGGCAATCACAAGGAGCCCTAGCTAATATGGTATTTGCTTATACAACTTTATACATCGGTACCATATTTCTCTAACACACAAATTACACAGCTATCTGAGAGATAAACTTTTTTTTACTACATCAGTGACACATGTTTACGCAATTACACAGTTGGGTAGCTTCACACTTATGAACTTGTATTTTGTCTGTACTTTGTGAACTGATCATATTTTTTCGGAACCATTGTGATACTATGAGAGCTTTGAATGATGTCTTTGGTAAGGGAGCATGATTTTAAAGTACGTTTGAGGTAGATGACACTATTGAAATGAGCAGAGTATTTTTTTTTTTTTTTTAGGTTTTGACATTATTGCAGAGAGCTACGACGTTTTTGAGATTTGACTGAGGTGTTTTGATGTTATTTTTACGACGACGATGTGTATTATGCTGTTGAGGTATGTTTATGATCAATAAGCTGATGTTACATGAAGAATTTGATTATGCTATGTATTTGTTAAGATGAAATATTGAAGAAGTGTCGACGAATATGTATATGTGTAATAAGGTAAGGAGTAATGAATAGTGGTTAGGGACTCTGACTTGTGAAAAAGGATGTTGGAAACCAAAAATCGTACTTTAAGAGCTATGAAATGTATGTAAATGCGTGAATGTATTACAATGCTGACGAAAATTCTTTGGACTCTGTTATATCAATAGGATTTTGTTTCTACATCTACATCTACATCTACATTGATACTCCGCAAGCCACCCAACGGTGTGTAGCGGAGGGCACTTTATGTGCCACTGTCATTACCTCCCTTTCCTGTTCCAGTCGCGTATGGTTCGCGGGAAGAACGACTGTCTGAAAGCCTCCGTGCGCGCTCTAATCTCTCTAATTTTACATTCGTGATCTCCTCGGGAGGTATAAGTAGGGGGAAGCAATATATTCGATACCTCATCCAGAAACGCACCCTCTCGAAACCTGGCGAGCAAGCTACACCGCGATGCAGAGCGCCTCTCTTGCAGAGTCTGCCACTTGAGTTTATTAAGCATCTCCGTAACGCTATCACGGTTACCAAATAACCCTGTGACGAAACGCGCCGCTCTTCTTTGGATCTTCTCTATCTCCTCCGTCAGATCGATCTGGTACGGATCCCACACTGATGAGCAATACTCAAGTATAGGTCGAATGAGTGTTTTGTAAGCCACCTCCTTTGTTGATGGACTACATTTTCTAAGCACTCTCCCAATGAATCTCAACCTGGTACCCACCTTACCAACAATTAATTTTATATGATCATTCCACTTCAAATCGTTCCGCACGCATACTCCCAGATATTTTACGGAAGTAACTGCTACCAGTGTTTGTTCCGCTATCATATAATCATACAATAAAGGATCCTTCTTTCTATGTATTCGCAATACATTACATTTGTCTATGTTAAGGGTCAGTTGCCACTCCCTGCACCAAGTGCCTATCCGCTGCAGATCTTCCTGCATTTCGCTACAATTTTCTAATGCTGCAACTTCTCTGTATACTACAGCATCATCCGCGAAAAGCCGCATGGAACTTCCGACACTATCTACTAGGTCATTTATATATATTGTGAAAAGCAATGGTCCCATAACACTCCCCTGTGGCACGCCAGAGGTTACTTTAACGTCTGTAGACGTCTCTCCATTGATAACAGCATGCTGTGTTCTGTTTGCTAAAATCTCTTCAATCCAGCCACACAGCTGGTCTGATATTCCATAGGCTCTTACTTTGTTTATCAGGCGACAGTGCGGAACTGTATCGAACGCCTTCTGGAAGTGAAGAAAAATAGCATCTACCTGGGAGCCTGTATCTAATATTTTCTGGGTCTCATGAACAAATAAAGCGAGTTGGGTCTCACACGATCGTTGTTTCCGGAATCCATGTTGATTCCTACATAGTAGATTCTGGGTTTCCAGAAATGACATAATACACGAGCAAAAAACATGTTCTAAAATTCTACAAGAGATCGACGTCAGAGATATAGGTCTATAGTTTTGCGCATCTGCTCGACGACCCTTCTTGAAGACTGGGACTACCTGTGCTCTTTTCCAATCATTTGGAACCCTCCGTTCCTCTAGAGACTTGCGGTACACGGCTGTTAGAAGGGGGGCAAGTTCTTTCGCGTACTCTGTGTAGAATCGAATTGGTATCCCATCAGGTCCAGTGGACTTTCCTCTATTGAGTGATTCCAGTTGTTTTTCTATTCCTTGGACACTTATTTCGATGTCAGCCATTTTTTCGTTTGTGCGAGGATTTAGAGAAGGAACTGCAGTGCGGTCTTCCTCTGTGAAACAGCTTTGGAAAAAGGTGTTTAGTATTTCAGCTTTACGCGTGTCATCCTCTGTTTCAATGCCATCATCATCCCGTAGTGTCTGGATATGCTGTTTCGAGCCACTTACTGATTTAACGTAAGACCAGAACTTCCTAGGATTTTCTGTCAAGTCGGTACATAGAATTTTACTTTCAAATTCAATGAACGCTTCACGCATAGCCCTCCTTACGCTAACTTTGACAACGTTTAGCTTCTGTTTGTCTGAGAGGTTTTGGCTGCGTTTAAACTTGGAGTGGAGCTCTCTTTGCTTTTGCAGTAGTTTCCTAACTTTGTTGTTGTACCACGGTGGGTTTTTCCCGTCCCTCACAGTTTTACTCGGCACGTACCTGTCTAAAACGCATTTTACGATTGCCTTGAACTTTTTCCATAAACACTCAACATTGTCAGTGTCGGAACAGAAATTTTCGTTTTGATCTGTTAGGTAGTCTGAAATCTGCCTTCTATTACTCTTGCTAAACAGATAAACCTTCCTCCCTTTTTTATATTCCTATTAACTTCCATATTCAGGGATGCTGCAACGGCCTTATGATCACTGATTACCTGTTCTGTATGTACAGAGTCGAAAAGTTCGGGTCTGTTTGTTATCTCCACGAGTCGGTTCTCTGTTTAATTGCTCGAGGTAATTTTCGGATAGTGCACTCAGTATAATGTCACTCAATGCTCTGTCCCTACCACCCGTAACACAAATTCTTGACCTGTGAAATATTTTTATATGAGACTGTCACTGTAGCAGAAACTGCTGTCGTAAATATTTCCGTAAGAAAGTTAAGTGACCACCTGCACGTAATGCGTCGTGGGCAGCTGCTCGACAGTCGCCTGGAAAAAAGCCATTAGTGTGTGCCTTTCAGAGGCACAGGTGGAAAAAAAAGAGGCCATTATCCTCGCTATTGACATTTCTTTGTAGAAAGCATCGCAAATACGACATGCTCAAACTTGAAAACATATAATTATACTGTGGAGCTTTTAATTTATGATATTTACTAAAATGCCTAATGAAATGATGAGAAACATTTTACACATATTGTCTTTCTAGTTGAGAGTTTGCTCATTTTGTTTAGTATCAAGTTTCTAGCTGCAGCAGCATTGGTTAAAATAAAATTTAATAGATGTACTAATATAAATGTTTTATGCCTACAGATCCAGTAAATAATTTTATGGTCTATTCAAAAAAACGAAGGAGCATAAAAAGACATTTCCCTTCACAGGAATTGCATGCGGAATTTTCTTTTCACCTACTTGGTAATTTTTTTGGTAGAATAACTTCTTGTGGGGCACCACTTTAATTACATAGACATTAAGATGTGAATATACATTTCCCTTGTCTGCATTGTTGTCTTTAGCGTAATATTTTTTCTGCTTGAGCTATGTCATGTTCAGATATAAGTTATTGCATTAGCTGCTGCTGTTTGCCAGGCATAGTGCTACTAAATTTCACTTTTTAGTACTCTGTTAAGCTAGTTTTACTACTGATTTATTTTTCTTGTTGCTGCACGTTGGCTCATATTAGTTGTAATGTTGCATTGCTTGGTAATTTAGATTTACTGTAGCTTGCTTTGAAATTTTCCATTTTTTTTTGTCATTGCTGTTTGTGTGAATTGTTTTGTGCTGCTGCATTGCCTCGTCCCTTAGTTTAGCATCTGAGCTCAGTAGATTTAAGTTAGCTTAAGAGGGGGTAGCCTATAAGAGAAGTGATGAATTTGAAGAAATGCACTGAGAGACTATATGAGAAAAGTACAGAAAGCAGGTATAGATAGGACTTTTGGAAATAATGAAGAACGAAGGGAGATCTCCGAGAAGTAAAGAAAGTTTTGTTTGCAAAATACTGCAGTAAAACAAACCCTGTCCTTTCCTTGTGTTATCCCACTATGTGTTTGTGTACCCTTGTGTATTTATGTTCTTCCTGTCTTTATATGTTTATCTGATAAGACTTATGTTGCAGAATTTTTCTAATACTCAGCTACATGAACTATGATGAGGAATACTGTTATCCTCAAATATAATTTGCATTAATAATATGTTATTTACTTCATAAAGATGTTTAGATAATATTTATTCTGTTTTGTTTTAATGCTCATGTGTAAAGTTGATGTTTCAAAAGTTATTCTGATCTTTTATGTATGTACTCATGTCATAATTCCCGTAACACTGATGTATATGTTATTTCGATTCTTTTGTGAAGCCTGTACTACAAATGTTATCTGTATTGTTATGTTCTATAATGATGTATTTTGTACCTTTGTAATTGTATTCTTATGTTATAAAATTGTAATTGACACCAGTTCATCATATTATTAACTTGTAAGTTCCATTTCACTGCACACGTTTCTGTTGGTCATAGTATATGGACAATATGTGAGAAGTAGGGACTGTTAGTGTTTGCACGTGTGTTAATAATTCAGCAAGGGACTATTTAACAGCATTGCTGGTTCTCAGGACATTTAAAAAAAAAATTTTGTGAGTGCACAAGTGGTGGTTCATGGACTTGCTATATTGTCCACAAGACTCTTCGATGGTGATTGTGCACCTGCACAGTCGCAACAGATGGCTGCTGGCCATCTCTACAAGGACTACAGTGGGTCTGCATCTTTGATGACCTACCAATACCATTATTTCTACAAGGACTACAGTGGGTCTGCACCTCTGGTGGCCCACCAATACCATAATCTCTACCAGGGCTACAGTGGGTCTACTCTGTGATGACCTACCTACCAATATTCTTCAAAACTTCGACTGACTCTGCTGTGGGTTTGCTCTGTTGTGGCCCATGACCTGCCTGCATGTCAAGAGTCAGCACTGTCTTTCCGTTAGAAGGACAACACTACTTCTTCAAGGCTGCATGGAAATCCACTACTTCTGTGTGCATTTTCTTTTAGTGCTGAGACTTTGAGAAAAACACTGCGATTTTACAGTGATGAACGATCAGGACTGTCTTTATGGACTGTGAGAAAATTTTAGCTTTTGACCAACATTGTATCAATACGTGTGAGCATTTGATTTCTTTGTTATTGTAATTGTGAAAAAATTTTAACAAATATGTATTGGCCAGTGACCACAACAATTTGTAAAATTTTTTGTGGGGAGCATGGGGGCTATGTAAGTAGGCTGTTTAGGTTTTCTTAGCGCTCTGTACGAAAATCACTGGCTGTGCTATGTGCAGTCTGTGGCTGGTTAGCATTGTTGTAATACTCGCCATTGTAGTGTTGGGCAGCTGGATGTGAACAGCACGTAGCGTTGCGCAGTTGGAGATGAGCCGCCAGCAGTGGTGGATGTGGGGAGAGAGATGGCGGAGTTTTGAAATTTGTAAGACTGGATGTAATGAACTGCTATATATATTATGACTTTTAAGGTAAATACATCATTTGTTCTCTATCAAAATCTTTCATTTGCTAACTATGCCTATCAGTAGTTAGTGCCTTCAGTAGTTTGAATCTTTTATTTAGCTGGCAGTAGTGGCGCTCACTGTATTGCAGTAGTGCGAGTAACGAAGATTTTTGGTGAGGTAAGTGGTTTGTGAAAGGTATAGGTTAATGTTAGTCAGGGCCATTCTTTTGTAGGGATTATTGACAGTCAGATTGCGTTGCGCTAAAAATATTGTGTGTCAGTTTAAACACAGTCATGTATAATTGTTCAAAGGGGACGTTTCAAAGTTTACGACCGTAGCGTGTGGAACTTGGTAGCTGGATGTACGTTTAAGGACTGTTGGATGGCATTAATTAATTAGCAGCACTTTCGTATTGTGTGTGTTCCGAACTCACACATTGTATACATACATCTGACTCTCAAGAAAGACGGAAAAATGCTCTACCAGGTCAAAACCACACTACTCATCAGAAATGTGTATGGAACATTCAGCGTGCAAGTTGTGGTGATTTCGGCTCTATGGTAGCAATGCTAATACCTTAACGAAATAATTCAATGAATAGTACCACTATATGTCAGAACTATGTCTATTCTGATCGTTTGAAGTCATAGTAGAAATGTAAAATGTACTGTGCGAAGTATCATTGAGTTGATTCACGTAATGAAAGATCTATACCTCTAGCGCTAGTCGGCTGTTAAGTTTTGGAGAACGTCTTATGCACTTCCTGGAGACAGAATAATAACATGTGCTCCTTCCCTTTCAGCCTATCAAGAACTTGTTTAATCCATGTAACACAGAATCGTGACACTGAAAAGGAACTGGGATTCTTACACTGTAGAGCGTGCCCTAGTATTAAGAGTCTTGGATATCCTTCCTCAGTATTCCAGGTAGGCCATCCTGTATTGCGATGTCCTAGCAAGCCTGCACCAGTTTTTCAGGTGTTGGGTTGTGATATCATACTAAGACTGCGACAGAATTCCAGGATGGCTATGTTTTATCCAGATCAGCCATCTTGCATGGCCATTTTGTATTCTGACATCATAGAAAGACTGCACCAATATTCCAGATCTCACATTCACTGTCCCAGTATTGTAAGTCAACAGGCATAGCATACAACATTTAGAATTTCCCGCTAGTTTATACTTAGGACAACAACCCTACTTCATATTAGCGCAGCCGAGCTATTTTTTGAATTTTCCACCAAAATTTTGCGTTTACCACCAAAATTTGAATTCTCGCTATTTTATACATAGGGCTATTGGCCTTTCTCAGAAGGTGGAGTTGTTGTTGGGGGTGGGTGTGAGTTTGGGGGTGGAAGAGAAAGCATGACATCGATGATGTCAGCAGGCCAGAAAATCACGCCTGTTCTCTCCTTCTTATACTACTCATGAGCTATGTGAAAAGATGAGTTATACATATATAAACAAGAACCAAGAAAGAATAAGATGAATGGAAGACCAAGAATGAAGAGATTGGATTAAAAAAGGTGTAAGGTAAAAATGCAGTACTTCTTCCCGAGTTTCACACTGTACGTCGAAAAAGTAATGAGAAAAATAAAACTACACTGTTTTAATTAAAATTAATGGTGAAAAGAATGCAATGATAAGATTAAGAATTTGAGAGGATTAAGTGTGACTAATTCGTAATATACTTCTGGCGCAACATTTAACTATACTTCGATGACTATGGAATAACTTTCACTGGATTATCCAGCTGGGGCTATTTATTCTCGTTGTCTTGTAAGATAGACCCCTTCAGTGTCCATGCGGCGTTGGAAACTTCGTTATGTTCTTGTTGTGACGCAAGCTCTAGCGAACTGCAAGTGCCACTCAAGGAGTACCTCAAGCAAATAACACAATACAAGTGAATATCTGCATTAACATACCATATCCTATGAAAAACGCAGATCTGTGCATTATTTCAAATACACGCTTTAGTACAGCATTAATAAATGATACTTAATTTATTCATTTGTATCGGTTTAGCTTACGTGACTGTTTTACTTTCTAAAATAATTACAACAACCTCCAATCACAATCGCGATTTTATTTCAACGCACGATACATTTCGAGCCCCGGGGGCTCATCTTCAGATGCTTAAATAAAATCATGATTGCGACTGAAGGCGGCTGTTCTCTATTTTACGTAAGTTATACAGTCATGGAAGGAGCACTGACAGGAATGGATAAAATTAAGTTATAGTCCTTTAAAGTCAGTACCGCCATTAGACTGTTGTTTATTTACAGTGTTACATTTACACTTACACAATCATGATTTCGGCTCCAAAGTGCCGTTATCAAGTGTTATACATTGCCCAAGATGGCATACTGTCGTTTTAAAATACTCTATTAGTCACTTAATACGACAGTATGCCATCTTAGGGAATGTATAATACTTAAAACACTTGATAAAGGCACTTTGAAGCCGAAATCATGATTGTGTAAGTGTAAATGTAATACCGTAAATAAACAAGTACTGACTTTAAAGAAATATATTATTACTGTGACTCCGCATTGTGAAAAAATTATGAAGTTATAGTTGCCTAGCCAGGCACTAAGAACCGTGTATTCGTTTAAGCACCTGAAAATGAGCCGCCAGGGCTCGAAATGTATCATGCGCTGGAATAAAATCACGACTGTAACTGAAGGCGATTGTTATTTACTTTACGAAAATAAATGATACGATAGCTCATTTACTTGTGACGACGACGATGCAGAAAATTTCGCATTCTGGCTTTAAGGGAAAAAATTCAGAATATAACCACGCATAAATTCTATATCCTCAAAAATTAAAGTGTTGGATTGCAAGGCGTGCACAAAAGGAAATACAGACTCAGGTCACACTCTGCTGTAATGAAGAGATGAGTTACGTTCAAAAGAATAGTCAGAAGAATCAGTGTATAAGGTGAGAATGCAACATCTCTCCCCCATTGTTCAACCTGTACATCGAATAAACAGCGAAGGAAATAGCGTTTGAGGAGTTAGATTAAAATTCAGGGTGAAAGGATATAAATGAAACGATTTACTGATGTTATTAGCATCATCTGTGGAAAGAAGAAACTATAACATGCCCTGTAAAATGGATTGAACAATCCAATCAGCACAGACTGACAGTAAACCAAAGAATGACATAAGTAGTGTGGAGTAACAGAAACGAGATCAGCAAAAGAAAACATGACAAACGAAGCAAGAAGGATATCTGAAGCAGACTAGCACAGGTGCAGAGGGAATTCCCCCCTTATAGAGATCTGCTAGTGTTAAACATCGCAGCCTTTTATAGAAGTGTTACGTAGACTGTGGGAAACAGGACAGGAAGATAATGTAAGTGTGGTGCTATAGAAGGATGTCGAAAATTGAGTTGACTGATAAGCATGAGAAGGTTATGAGGTGCAGTGCATTCGGCATGCAGAATATATAACAGTATGTTTGCTTGTTCTATCTGGTGGTGTGTGGCATAAAACAAATTAACTTTATTGTAAGCAGGAACTGAACTTCATATTTAAAAATTATCACGAAGTGGCATTTCGAATTCGCGCAGTAAGATAAGTGAGGCCTATACCGTCTCAGTTTCTCAGCCTGCCCGATAGGAATTTAATGCATCACACACTGTAGTATTCTATTCTTTCTGAAATCTGTGTCTCAATAATTAAAATTATTTTAAATATTACAGATGAATATTGATGACCAAAAGTTTACTTTAAATTATGAACACAGTCTTATTATCTCAACTAAGAATCTTATTTATTGCAGAGTACAACAGCAGTATCTTCTCATCATTAAGAGTCAAGGCGAAGAACAGACGCAAAATGGGGATCGAAAATGGTTTATATCAATTTTATCATTTCTTCACCCCAGCGACTAGAATAGAAACTTTCAAAGATTCCGCACGAATAGCACCTGGATGTTTACGTGAAAATTAGTAGAGATAAAAACTTTGCAAAATATACAATTCCATTATGATACATTACATGCTTCTCAGTAGAATAAGCTCAGTAACCAATATGACGGAAACAGTGATTAGTAGAAAGGAGAGGATTATATGACATGTGCTCAGATATCAAGGGATAACCTCGATGGTACTAGAGCGAGACGAAAAGGGCAAAAACTATAATGAAAATCAGGGACTGGAATACATGCAGCAAATAATGAAGAGCTGTAGTGTCTGTAATGTGTTATCCTTGTCTTTTCTTTTGTAGACTCATGAGTCTTCGGAATGGTTTGATGCGTCTCGTAAAGGCTCTTCCTCCTGTGTTCACCGCTTCATCTCAGAGTAGGAGTTACACCCAACATTCTCTCAGAACGTAACATCTAGCACAGCTATGGACATATTTCGTTGCTGACGCAGCTGACTTCGTGCCGTATCACTGATGATAACCTGTGTCTTTTAGCTGATCCAAGTGTTGCGTTTCTAGTTGGACTGGTGTTGCAGCGAGAGCTAATGCTCGTTTCATATACCATACAAATGCCATTGAAACGATGTTTGCCGTAGAGTCAAATGTCACATCATGTTCTTGACGTACGCTACAGTATTCAATGTGCCTAGTTACCAAAGGGTAGGGCAGAATGTTGTATCTTGTAACACTTTTCAGATTTTCACCTCTAGTGGGAGGCCTCTCGTAATAAAAGGTTGGTATATTTTCTTATTCCATTTTAAGTGCTACAATATCTTTCTGGTATGCTGCCGTCCGTCATTGAAATTACAAAAATTACTCCGGCAAAGTAACGCTTTTCACAATGAGAAAAAATGTTCCAATGTACATGGTCGTGTACCTAAGAACAAATAATAGACTGAAATTTAAAAGCGTTGCAGTTGAGAATACTTTGTTAGTACTGTTCTTAATAGTCCATGAGATAAATTATTATTCTCCTAAGTACTAATAATCAGTAACAAATCAAATTAAGTAACTGCTATAAAAACTAATTATAAGTATATTTTAAAATAGAAGCTGTTGAAAACTAACATAAATTTCCGTTTTCAAGACAGGTCAAATTATTAAGAAGTTAAATTCATTTGTAAGTATCACATGTACGTTGGTAGAATACCTTGTTCTGTTTCAAGGTACGAAATGGTGCATGACCGACGAAACGTGGCTTAATCGTTTACGCATTATATATCTAGGTTTAGACATGTATATAATGTTACTCACAATGAAATTCTGTAACTGGAGAAATAACGATTTCTTCCAAATGTATTTAATATATTCGACAGCACTTAAATTTCTAGTACAAATAGTTTTCATAGATATAGCACAAACAACCTCATATTTCACGACAACAAAAACAGTAGAAAATGGCGGTAACTGCTTATGGCAGTCTCTTAAGAGCATTCGTTCATGTGATTGTAAAGTCGGTCATAGACTGCAACATCAGTTCTTTGGTACTCTATCCTCAAGGTACAACATTCTACCCTAATAAGGAATCACATAATTAAAATAGTGACCAAAAGGAAGGAATTGAACAGTGAAAGGGTGAAAGTGCTGTCACTCGGATACATGGATATATATCTGAGTGCTATGTTAGTTACATTATGCCACGTACATTTCTGTGCATTTTGGTCCTAAATTACAGATATTAATGTTTGAAGCGCCTGTGAGAACATAAAGGTTGTTAATGTGATTTAAAAATTGTATTCGAAGTGATACAACCGTTTCAATAAATTCTATGTGTTTTCAGGTAATTCTTCGTGCGCTTCCATTTAGGCATAACTTTGAGACAGTGTCATAGACGTTCAAAGTTAGGTACAAATTTATAAAAACTTTTCAACTCTAATAGTCCACACTATTTCCATCATAATGAGGCCTTCCCTCTGAAACAGCCAATCTTTGTCATGATGGATGAGAATGATCTCTGCTCAACTTAAGGTACAATACTGGCCATTAAAAATGCTGCACCACGAAGCTGCCGTGCTACATACGCGAAATTTAACCGACAGGAAGAAAATGCTGTGATATGCAAATGGTTAGCTTTTCAGAGCATTCACACAAGGTTGGCGCCGGTGGCGACACCTACAACGTGCTGACATGAGGAAAGGTTCCAACCGATTTCTCATACACAAACAGCAGTTGACCGGCGTTGCCTGGTGAAACGTTGTTGTGATGCCTCGTGTAAGGAGGGGAAATGCGTACCATCACGTTTCCGACTTTGATAAAGGTCGGAATGCAGCCTATCGCGATTGCGGTTTATCGTATCGCGACATTGCTGCTCGCGTTGGTCGAGATCCAATGACTGTTAGCAGAATATGGAATCGGTGGGTTCAGGGGGGTAATATGGAACGTCGTGCTGGATTCCAACGGCCTCCTATCACTAGTAGTCGAGATGACAGGCATCTTATCCGCATGACTGTAACGGATCGTGCAGCCACGTCTCGATCCCTGGGTCAACAGACGACCTTTGCAAGACAGCAACCATCTGCACGAACAGTTCGACGACGTTTGCAGCGGCATGGACTATCAGCTCTGAGACCTTGGCTGCTGTTACCCTTGACGCTGCATCACAAACAGGAGCGCCTGCGATGGTGTACTCAACGACGAACCTGGGTGCACGAATGGCAAAACGTCATTTTTTCGGATGAATACAGGTTCTGTTTACAGCATAATGATCGTCACATCCGTGTTTGGCGACATCGCGGTGAACGCACATTGGAAGCGTGTATTCGTCATCGCCATACTTGCGTATCACCGGGCGTGATGGTATGGGGTGCCATTTGTTACACGTCTCTGTCACCTTTTCTTCGCATTGACGGCACTTTGAACAGTGGACGTTACATTTCAGATTTGCTACGACCCGTGGCTCTAACCCTTGATTCGATCCCTGCGAAACCCTACATTTCAGCAGGATAATGCACGCCCGCATATTGCGGGTCCTGTACGGGCGTTTCTGCATACAAAAAATGTTCGACTGCTACCCTGGCCAGCACATTCGCCATATCTGTCACCAACTGAAAACGTCGGGTGAATGGTGGCCGAGCAACTGGCTCGTCATAATACGCGTGTCACTACTCTGGATGAACTGTGGTATCGTGTTGAAGCTGCATGGGCAGCTGCACCTGTGCACGTCATCCAAGCTCTGTTTGACTCAATGCCCAGGGGTATCAAGGCCGTTATTACCTCCAGAGGTGGTTGTTCTGGGTACTGATTTCTCAGGATTTATGCACCCAAATTGCGTGAAAATGTAATCACATGTCAGTTCTAGTATAATATTTTTGTCCTATGATTACCCGTTTATCATCTGCATTTCTTCTTGGTGTAGCAATTTTAATGGCCAGTAGTGTATTTCTGAGGTGAAAGAGTACAGTAATGAAAGATCTCGTTTAGATATTGTTGTTCATCAAAGATTACTTAACTGAGAGGGAAAAAAAACTGGAAGTGTTGAAGCACTTACTGATTGCAGAAGTACTGCTGTTGCCGAGAAAGGCAAATGGGAGAAGTGAGTGGAGCCAACGAATTTGTTTCATCCTGCTTTTTGATCAATCGATTCCCAGAATTCATCTCAGGCGAGTCATAAAAACCATGAGAAACCAGCATAAGGATCGCAGGAAAGGAATTTGATACCAGCTTCTCACGAATGTGAGTGAAGCGTCCATCATGCAGGCTGATTCATTGGCTCACATCTTCTATCAAGTGAAACGACGAATCCTTATTAGGCCTATTCTCTTCAGAGCTGCTCCTTTTCTGTACGTATCTGCTGCATTATTTCTTCTGTCAACACACCGCACAAGATTTTAGTATCACATGGCATTTCATTAATAACACCATGGGGTTACTTTCTCCTCATATTACAATAAAAGTTACTCATGAGAAAAAAATGTATAAATGCGCCAAAATTTCTAGCAGATGTGTGAAGAATTAGATCTAATGCAGCAGATTTCCTGAATTACTCAGTTACTGTAAAATACAAGAAAAGAAGCATTGCAAGTTTTTTATTATGAATTTCCTAGGTTGCGTGCAGCGGCTCCATGTCATTGTTGCCAGACAGGGATTAAACACACACTAAAAATTAATCTCAGAGCTGTTTTTCATTTGAAACAAGCTGCATCCACAAAACAACAGAATAACAAACGTTGTTCTTTACCTGCTACGTCGGAATCCACTGAGCTATTTGGCGATTTGCAGACTTTTTATGTCAGTATAGTGGTATATGCAGTCAGAACATCGCCGCAGTTAGGAAAAATGTCAAAACGACGAACATTTTGTCAGTAAATGTTACTGGCAAGAATTTCTGCACCCAATTCTCGTCTTTTCGTCAGTACTAACTACGACTATACTATTTTGCTTCGATTTCGTGTCGTCTCCGTCGAACGCCACAGAGTGAAGAATGTTACGACAGTCACTGTACTTTTATCGGCCCAGGCGAAAGCCAACTCTGAGTAAAAAAGGTAAGAGGATGTGCGAACTTTTTCTCTGTGTTGCTTTCCACTTGCGTAGCTACCGATCTCTTTGCCACGCATATCGGATGCCTTATGTTTTTTTTTTTTTTTTTGCCGTAACTTGTCAGCTGGCTTAGCACACATTTTTTGTTCATTTTTTTTGTAGAAGAACTGCTGCTTGAAGTTTTTATTTCCGAAGCCCTGTTTTTCTCTTCAGATGATAATGCCTTTGGAAACTCTAGTGCTAATCCCTTCCCGCGTGTTGACCACTGTGTATACACTCTACTGTTTTCCTCAGTTTCTGTGTCTGGTCGGTACTTTTAAGCCATGTTAGCTCTACTAAGAAAGGTTGTTGTAAATACTGAAAATCTGAAAAGGGTAACTCTTCACGTAAGTGTGGAAGTTGATATACGCTTTATATGTGTTAATAATGACCGATTATTTCAGCGAACTCCTAATTAAAATAACATACCTCAAATCTCAAATTCAGTATTTATACTTTTACAACCACTCTGAAACACAGTAGGCTGACTGATAGGATGCAGATCATTACGTAGCATAATGTTAGAGAATCTATGCTGCAAATTAACCAGAGAGTTGTTGCGAGTAATAGGCAGGCGATATTAGTATTGGCGTCTGGAGAGGTGATTTCTGTACGAGTTCATTGTTTTTTGAAGACATGAGATGTTAATGGTACAGTCGTTCTTCACTAATAATATATTGTTCTCTGATCAAAGCCTTTTTTTTCGTAGACAAGGTATCTGCCCTAGATAATCATCAGATAGCTTTCTCAAAATTCTTTAACGTATAGCCAACCTCCTTAGCACAGTATTCGGTATGTGGGTGGACCAAAGAAAGGCTAGTTCATCGACTTGTAAAACGAGGGAGGCAATACAGTTGATAAACTTCAAAACTAGTGAAATAATTTGCCATATTGGAAGAAAGATTGTATGAGATGGTCGAAGCAAGTGAGGCAATAGAAGAGGAGTGATGAAGGCGAGAAAAGTTTTCTGCGAGAAAAGGACTACCTTTAAGCATTTGCTGATGGAAAATGAATTGGATAATAGACGGATGTGTGCGTGTGAGAAAGACAGGTGCTGGAACTAAGAAACGCCTGTTTGTCACAAAGGATCGTTCCAGAAAATCAACGTATTGTTAATCATTGACTTCAAGATGGTCGCTTAACTGAAACTAGTCACCTGGAGAAACAACTTAAAGGTGGAAATGTTAAATGTTTTCATTGCCATTTTTCCCACAGAATTCGTTTTGAGTGCTGTTGTGTTCTTGGTACTCTGTTTCGTGTCCCAAGACTTATTCCAAAATGCAAGTCATGGAAAAAATGTTCGAAGTTTTATTACATGGTGGCGCATGGGTATTTGTGCCAAGCAATGCTTCCCTCTGGAGTTACAGGGGCCATTTGTCCATTTAGGTGATGCATACTTGCGTGGTTAGTAGAGTGCATGTAAGCTTTCGTTAGTACCAATAAAACAGCTTTGTAATAAAACGATATAATTTGAGTCTCGAAAAGAGTAAAAAAAGCTTGGAAAGGTGAACAGACAAAACATAGTTGTTAAGACAGGCGTGTAATAAAGTACGATGCTGAATAATCTCAGATAGCTATTCAGGTTTCCCGCTCTGAAACAGAAGAACGAAAAACGTCGGTGTATTCAAAAAAGGAAAGACCATGGCTGATATGTCATGCTGTACTTCATCTGATAGAGCAGCCATGTTTATCAGTTGAAAAACAGAAAAACCTGTTGATGTCGCCATTTCTTCAACAACAGAGGGAGTTGTATAGTAAACTTTGCGACATCTGATCTGAAGATTAAAGTTGTGTAAGAAACAGAAGTCACAACAGAGATTTTTTCTTCAATTTAATTTTTTTATTCTCCTATAAAAAGTAATTAAAAGGTGTGAAAAATAATTGTTTTACTACAGTAGTTAAAATATTGCTGCTGTATTTCTGTGAATGTATTACCACAAATAAAACGTAATGCGTGAGTATTAATAGCGTTAGAAACAAAACATTCGCTGCTTCCCTACTGTGGAAGCTAGAAAGTTCTTAAACATTTATTTTCATAATTATCTTTTTTTGCAGTTCATGAGATGAGCAGTATAATTCTATGGCATCAGAAAACTGCTTTTTTAAACACAAATAAGTTACGCACAAAAGGAAATAAGCTTTATTGATCTCCTGACAAATGTGAGGCTTGGCATTTAAAACGTCTGGCTTTTCCACTATTCAGTTGTTCCTTACACCAACTTTTGATGTTTCTGTGATTCCATTCTTTAAGTACCTTAAAGCTATACAGCACTGTTAACAGGAAATATTCATACTATCGGTGGTAAGGTGTTACGTGTTGACTTATTGTTCTGCAACGACTGACATTTCACCATGGGTGAACGCCAATAAGAGCACTATATGGCTGCCAAAAATTACCACCAAAACCTTTTGCCGGGTGAGTCAAAGGCGTTGGGACCTGATACAGGTGAAAAGGGGGTCCTGTATATTACTTAACGAAAATTCTCGTATGAATAAGATTATTCGTCAACCAGATTTCAACGCTATTTTAAAGACACTGTCCCAACAACTCGAGGCAACTATGTGTCTCATAATCTTTCACTCGGCTGAGCAGTTCTCAGCCAACACATATTCCTGCAGTTGATGCAGCCTTGTGTGGTTACGGTGCTCCGCACGTCCGCTTGGAAAGTAGGAATGGTCTGGCCGAATAAGGCCTTTACTCCGAGGGGACGAAATAAATGGGATAGCGATATGCACATACACAGATGCTGGTAGTATCTCGTACACAAGTTATAAATGGGCGGTGGATTCGTACTCAGGTGATTCATTCAAAATGATGTCCGACGTGATTACGGCTGCACGATGTGAATTAAGATTTTGAAAGTGGAATGGTAATTGGCGCTAGACGCATGAGACCTTCCATTTCAGAAATCATTAGGGAATTCAATTTTCCGAGATACGCTATGTCAAGAGTGTGCCAAGAGTATCACATTTCAGGCATTACTTCGCAGCACGCACAACTCAGTGGCCAACGGCTTTCACTTAACGATCGAGAGCAGTGGCGCTTGTGTAGAGTTCTCAGTGCTAACGAACAAGCTGCTCTCCGTGAAATAACTGTAGGAATCAAAGTGAACGGTACGACGAACGTATCCGTTAGGACAGCGCGGTGAAATGTGGCGTTAATGGGCTGTGGTAGCTGACGACCGACGCGAGTGCCTTTGCTAACAACCCATCACCTGCAGCGCCTCTCCTGGACTCATAACCATATCGGCTGCACCCTAGACTATTGGAAAACCGTGGTCTGGTTAGATGAGGCCCGATTTCAGTTGGTAAGAGCTGACTGTAGGATTCGAATGTGACGCAGACCTCACGAAGCCATGGATCCAAATTGTCAAGAAGACACTGTGCAAGCTGGTGGTGGGTCAATAAAGGTATGGGCTGCGTTTACAAGAAATGGACTTGGTCCATCTGAATCGATCATTGACGAAATGGTTATGGTTCAAATGGCTCTGAGCACTATGGGACTCAACATCTTAGGTCGTAAGTCCCCTAGAACTTAGAACTACTTAAACCTAACTAACCTAAGGACATCACACACACCCAT
Source organism: Schistocerca piceifrons (assembly GCF_021461385.2). Taxonomy (NCBI): domain Eukaryota; kingdom Metazoa; phylum Arthropoda; class Insecta; order Orthoptera; family Acrididae; genus Schistocerca; species Schistocerca piceifrons. Next base: position 923,603,205 of record NC_060138.1, read on the forward strand.
GCCCGAGGCAGGATTCGAACCTGCGGCCGTAGCAGTGCCGCGGTTCCGGACTGCAGCGCCAGAACCGCACGGCCACCACGGCCGGCGACGAAATGGTTATGTTCGGCTATTTGGAGACTACCTGCAGCCATTCATTGGCTTCATGTTGCCAGACAATAATGAAATGCTTACGGATGACAATGCGCCATGTCACTGAGCCATAGTTGTTCGCGAATGGTTTGAACAACGTTCTGGACAACTCCAGCGAACGATTCGTCCTTCCAGGTCACCCGACATGAATCTCATCAAAATTTTATGGGACGTAATCGAGAAGCCAGTTCTTGCATCGGCAAGACTTTCACAGTCATAGCCGGCTATACAGGCACCATGGTTCAATATGTTTTCAGGGGACTTTCAACGACTTGTTGAGTCCATGCCACCTTGAGTTCCTGCACTACGCCGGGCAAAAGAAGATATGACACGACATTAGGTGGCATCCCATGACTTCTGTGCTCCTAATGTGCTAAAAAAGTAATCACAGAATTTGGGAAGAGATACAAGCGAGGTAACTACAAGGAAGCCATAGGCAGCAGAAGAAATACTTCAGATGATCGACGAATGGTCCCGGCGGAGGTTCGAGTCCTCCCTTGGGCATTGGTGTGTGTGCATTTGTCCTTAGGTTAATTTAGGTTAAGTAGTGTGTAAGCTTAGGGACTGATGACCTTAGCAGTTAAGTCCCATAAGATTTCACACACATTTGAAAACTTTTTTTTTTTGATCGACGAAACAAGAAAGTACAAAAATGCTCAGAGGATGAAGGAATACAAAAATTCAAGTCTTCTAGGAATGAAGTAAATAGGAAATGCAGGGAAGCTAAGGTGAAATGGCTGCAGGAAAAATGTGACGAAATCAAAAAAGAAATGACTGTCGGAAGACTGACTCAGCATACAACAAAGCCAGAACTACTTCCGGGGAAACTAAAAGCAAGGGCGGTAACTATAAGAGTGCAATGGGAATTCCACTGTTAAATGCAGAGGAGAGGGCGGGTAGGTGGAAGGAATAAACTGATGGTCTCTATGAGGAGGAGGACATGTCTGATGATGTGATAGAAGAAGAAACAGGAATCGATCGGGAGGAGATAGTGAACCCAGTATTGGAATCAGAATTTAAAGAAGCTTTAGAAGACGTAAGATCAACTACTGCAGAAGGGACAGATAACATTCCATCGGAATTTCTAAAATCATTGTGGGAAATGGCAACAAACCTATTATTCACGTTAGTTTGTAATATATATGAGCCTGGAAATATACCGTTAGACATCTGGGAAAACGTCAATCACACAATTCCGAAGATTGCAATGCCTGACAAGTGCGAGAAAAATCGCAGAAACAGCTCAACAGCTCATTCATCTAAGTTGCTGACAAGAATAATACACAGAAGAATGGAAAAGAAAACTGAGAATCTGTTAAACGACGATTAGCTTGGCTTTAGGAAAGGTAAAGGCACCAAGAAGGCAGTTTCGACATTGCAGTTGATATTGGAAGCTAGACTGAAGAAAAATAAAGACACGTTCATAGGATTCATCGACCATTAAAATTCGTTCGAGAACGTAAAATGGTGCAAGACATGAGAAATTCTGAAAAAAGGTAGCCTAGAGCGAAAGACCGGTAATATACAATATGTACAAGAAGCGAGAGGGAACAATAAGAGCGGTAGATCAAGAACGAACTCGGATTAAAAAGTGTGTAAGACAGGGGTACAGTCTTTCCTCCCTACTCTACCGTCAATACATTAAAGAAGTAATGACGCAAATAATAGAAAGGTTCAAGAGTGGGATTAAAATTCAGAGGGAGAATAATGACATTGCTGTCCTCAGTGAAAGTGAAGAAGAATTACAGGATCTGTTGAGTAGAATGAACAGTGTAATGAATACAGGATATGGACTGAGGGTAAATCGAGGAAAGACGAAAGTGATGAGAAGTAGCGGAAATGAGAAAACTGAGAAACTAAACATCGAAACTGGTAATAACAAAGTAGGTGATCTTAAGGAATTCTGCTACTTAGGTAGCAAAATAATCCATGGTGGAGAGAGCAATGAGGAAATCAAAAGTGGAATAGAACTCACATAAAGAGTATTTCTGGCCAAGAGAGGTGTACTAGTATCAGATGTAATTCGTTTGGAACAAGGTATTGTATGGTACCGAAACATGGACTGTGGGAAAATCGGAATAGAACAAGTCGAAGCATTTGCGATGTGGTGCTAGAGAAGAATGTTAAAAAATACGTGGACTGATAAGTTAAGGAACGTGGTTTCCCCCAGAATCGATAAGGAACGGAACTTATGAAAAACACTGACAAAAATAAGGGACTGGATAATAGGATATCTGTTAAGAGACCAGATAACAACACCCATGGTGCAAGAGGGAGCTTTAAATAAGTGAGGACATAGGTTGGAAGTCTTTCTCAGAGATGAAAAGATTGGAAATGTTGGCACAGGAGAGGAATTCGTGGCGGGCCGCATCAAGTTAGACAGGCTGAGGGAAAAAATCGTTCGCCTATTTTTTAGTGATTATTCATACATTTACTTGCTGTGGCAAGATTAGGTCCATCGGCCCCTCTATTACATCTAACAACGTGTTCTACTTTTGTTCACATAACGATACGGATGTTATTAAAAGTCTTACACTTAATATGGGATACAAAACTTAGAAATAACGGTAACATAAATAGTGGACAACAGTAATAGCTGTGGTAGAAAAACGAAGAGTTTAAATTAGTAGATGAAAAGTAGGACCTCAAAGATAGATTACAATGGATGTAGATTTCAAACTGAAGGCAGTGGCAGCGGTGGGTGTTAGGAAAAGGACATGGAGAGAGATGTGATGAAACCCACATGAGGGGTAAAATGGCCTGATTGACTGAGAAACGAAAAGAGAAAGATGAGTAACACGGAGAAAATGGAAGCATCTGTTCCACTGTTTGACAGAGAAAAAAAAAATGGTTCAAATGAGTCTGAGCACTATGGGACTTAACATCTGAGATCATCAGTCCCCTAGACGTAGAACTACTTAAACCCAACTAACCTAAGGTCAGCACACACAGCCATGCCCGAGGCAGGATTCGAACCTGCGACCGCAGCAGAAGCGCGGTTCCGGACTAAAGCGCCTAGAGCCGGTCGGCCAATACGGCAGGCGTTTGACAGAGAGAAACTGGTCATATATGCTAATTTTTTTAGGGAAGTAGTGGGGTAACAGGAGTAAATGCTTCAGATTTTACTGAAATGCAGCAGGACATTGAATTGTTCGCAGAGCGCAGGATACATTGTTCCAGAGGCTGCCAGCAGCAGGTAATGGTGACTGTAATCAAATAAGAATAATCAGAGCTCATACGGAAAGAGTTCTAAAGGCCGACTGCGAAGAGCTGTGAGTGGAAGCGCCTGACCAAGAAAATGTTTGTCAGATAAATAGTTTATTTTTTAAAGCCAGTACAGCACCAAAACCATGAAAACGGCACACGTTTATTGCCGTGTGGCTTAAGAGTAAATACAAAAACGAATCACGTACCAGTCTGACACTTAAAGGAGTGATGAACATGATAATTTCAAGCACTAACTGGTCATACATAGCACCTGCAACATACAAAAGGCATTTCTCAGTAAACATAGAAAAGAATAGGAAATACACCGTAATAAAGAATGAAAACAAACTACTTAAAAGAAACCTGTTCTTCAGAGCTCTGAATAAACATTAGTAACGACCTGATAATATTAAGAGAAAAGACCATTGACGTTCAAGAACCGGTGATTAACGTTCATATCAAAGCACAATCGCCTCTACACATGTACTGTCGGAAAAAAATCGCAAGACCAAGAAGGCGTTGTGTGGTGTTAACAAAAGTTGGCAGGCGTGTTACTACATCTCAAGGATGACGTCCTTTCAACTTTCGTGCCAGCCGCGTAAGAGTAGAGCTGGTTACGCCACTATGAGGATGTAAATCAGGCTTGCTTTAAATATACGCTGTAACGGTCGGAGGCGTTAGTTACCTTTGAGACTGAACGTGGTGGGTTGACGTTAGTCAAGAATGCGTTTAAGGCGACAAAGACGCCATTATCAACACGTCTCTGAGTTTGAACGAGGTCGTTTAATAGAGCTACGAGAAGTTGGATGTTCCTTCTGCGATACTGCAGAAAGACTTGTTAGGTATGTAGCTATTGTACGAATACATGATTGCTGAGCGCTGTTGTCAGGAGAACGTGCAGTCGCAAGATAACCGGGCTCCGGACGGCCACGTGGCCCACCGGTGAGAGACCACCATCGTGTTCGGTGCGGGGCTCTGGCGCATCGCACTGCGTCTACGGCAGCAATCTGAGAAGCAGCTACACTACAGTGACACAACGAACAATTACAAATCAGTTACTTAATTGATAGCTCCGAGTCAGACGGCCTGTGGCGTGCACTCCACTGACCACAAACGACCGCCGTTTGTGACATCAGTGGCGTCAAGCGAGAGCTCATTGGAGAGTAGGGTCGAGTCTGTTGTGTTTTCTGATGAAAGTAGATTCTTCATTGCTGCCAGTGAACGCCAAGTATTGGTTAGGAGGAGGCCAGTTGATGGCCTGCAACCAATCTGTCTGAGCGCTATACATACTGGAGCTACACCTGAAGTTATGATCTGGGGTGCAATTTTATATGGCAGCAGGAGCAATCTCGTCGTTATCCTACCCAAGCTGACTGCAAATTGGTACATCAGTCTGGTGATTGTGCTGCCATTGACGAACAGCATCCCAGGAGGTGTTTCCCTACAGGATAACGATTGTCCATGTATCGTTGTTGTAACCCATCATGCTCCACAGTGTCGACATTTTGCCTTGTCCCTGATCGGTCACCGTATGTGGCTCCAATTGTCACGTATGGGACATCATCGGAAGATAACTCTAGCGTCGTCTACAAACAGCATTAATCTCCTCCGTATTGACCGACCAAGTGCAACAGGCATGGAACTCCATCCCAAAAACTGACATCCGGCACTTGTGCAATCCAATGCATGCAAGTTTACATGCTTGCATTCAACATTCTGGTGGTTACACCGGTTACTAGTGTACCATTACTTCACATTTGCAATGGCAGATCTCACGCCTACATTATCCTGTGATCTTCCAGTGTTATTCACTTAAATATATTATGGCTCTGAGCACTATGGGACTTAACTTCTGAGGTCATCAGTCCCCTAGAACTTAGAAATACTTAAACCTAACTAACCTAAGGACATCACATACATCCATACCCGAGGCAGGATTCGAACCTGCGACCGTAGCGGTCACACAGTTCCAGACTGTAGCACCTAGAACCGTTAAATATATTATCCAGACGAATGTATCCGTGAAATTTCATTACTATACATCAATTATTTTTTGGTGTTGCGATTTTTTCCGTCAGTGTATAAAACTGTCCTTAAACGCTATGGTTGGAATTTACAACCCCCCTTAAACACTCTCGCGGAAAGGCCGATATCAAGAGAACACAGCCAGAGGCAGACCGCACAGAATGTAATGAAGCGGCCGGACAAGTTACATAAAAGTTAACGTTCGTCATGTAATCAACTATGCACACACACCACTGGCTGTGGTACACAGGCGGCTGCAAGCTCGTGGTGTACAAGGCTTCTCACCAGATTGTCTTCGGTGGTCCTCTGGCGTTGCAGTGGAGGATTTCGAAAACAGTTAGTTCCTAAGGTGCAGCTGGCCTCTGTGTGTAACTAGCCCGATCCTTGGGAATGCAGCACGTCTCCTCGAATGCCGTACACGGTGTTCGTCTCTTCCAACAGCCTACCGCATCGGACGACTGTGCATTGGAGATCAAAAACAAAGCGATTAAGAATCGAATGTTGAGGGTTGCATAGTGCGCAAATAAAGGCGCCTACGTAAAATCAGACTAAAGGCCGTCGTTCGTTTCTATTGTAGTTCCACGAATATGACGAATCTGAGATCTGTGGCGCTGCTGTCGCTTCATACTCAACAACTCGTTCTCTCTTAGTGAAGCACGCAGGAGTATAAGGCTAGTCGTGACTTCCTGTTACCACTGAATATGAGTACACGATTCTGTTGCTGTAAAGTAGCACTGACAAGCCGCAATGACCAATTGTCTGGGTCTGATAGCGTTTCATGTAGATGTGTTTTGTGAGACTGTGGAGGATGTTAGAAGAAAATCAACTGACACAAAGAACACAATTGGAAAAATCTTCCGTAGACGAGGACTGGTGCCTGGAATACATTTCATGCTATAGTCCACGCTTCATACGAAAAACGTACAGATATCGTCCAATGCAAACAAAGCGGTTGTATTCTTCTTTATTCCATCTCCACTGTGAGAAACCATATCTGTTGCATTCTACGAAAACTGGCCACAGAATAACACCACTGTTACACTCCTTCCCGCTCATAACCACCTAAGTCTGTGGCGCCTCAGTCATACTGATGGCACAGTTTCAATACGGCTGGAAACGACATCGCATTTGGCTCCTCTAGTGCCACAATTTCACGGCGAATCTGGGTGTAATTTATACGTTTTTCCCAAACTAATCGTGCTGTTCTGCGTACTTCAGCGCTAGAGTACGTTTTCACTTGCCGCGCCATTTCACGGCCACACTGTAAGGCACCTGTTATCGATACCGCAGCATAACTGTGTCTGCAGGAACCCAGAACATGTATTCTTGTCTGTCAATAAGCCATTCTTGTTGCGCAATGGTCTTAGTGAGAGACGACCTGTGTAAATTACTTTTTCAAGTTCCCGCGTAATTACCTGACTTACCTGTCCCGCATCCATCCTAGATCGGCATATAAGGCACTGACATGGCAAAATAAAGAGGTATTGCAGGCGTAACGCACACGAGGAATCGTGGTTGTTCCTAACCATCTAGATACACAGTGTTCACTACTCATCCCACGCTGGATTACACTGCAATAGTTGAGGTTCGGTAGGACACACACTGCCTCAGATAAATACCAACCCTCCCGCAAGAGGTTTGAGTCCTCCCTTGGGCGTGTGTGTGTGTATGTGTGTGTGTGTGTGTGTGTGTGTGTGTGTGTGTGTGTGTGTGTGCGTGTGTTGTTCTTAGCATAAGTTAGCTTAAGTAGTGTGTAAGTCTAGGGATCGACGACCTCAGCAGTTTGGTCTCTTAGGAATTCAAATGGTTCAAATGGCTCTGAGCACTATGGAACTTAACTTCTGAGGTCATCAGTCCCCTAGAACTTAGAACTACTTAAACCTAACTAACCTAAGAACATCACACACATCCATGCCCGAGGCAGGACTCGAACCTGCGACCGTAGCAGTCGCGCGGTTCCAGACTGTAGCGCCTAGAACCGCTCGGCCACCCCGGCCGGCTCTTAGCAATTCACACACATTTGAACATCGATACCAATATCTGAATATTAGTGTAAATGAAGAAAAACAGCACTTGCAAAGCTAGGAATATTATTTTGAGATGTGAGAGCAGCCCTAAGATCGTTTTAGTAATAGCGTAAAATGAACAAAACTATAAGAGGTGATCAAAAAGCTTGCCTTTGAGGGCGTTTCTGTAGTGTATATGCAACTCAGCGCGACTAAGATGCGGGTCTATAAGCACCGACATGAAAGCGAGCGGTTAGTGTGGCCTTCGAGCGGAAACTTTTTACTTATACAATGGTACTACGAAACGCATCCTGGTTATTACCGAGACAAAGGCTCTTAGTGAAAGATTAAAACCAAATGGTATTATTCTTAGTGAATACTATATAAAGAATAACTGAAATATTATTACTGTTTAATCCGCTATCCACGCAACTGTTACAGCCAACAGACGCCGTTGACCATTTACGTCGCCTGGTTGTTCTTGAGGCATCACAGGCCTGTCAGATGAAGCCTTGCTCAGGTTGGGCAGTACACTGAACAAACGGAGCTGTAATTATGGACAGCCGAAGCCTGGAGATAATTCGGTATCGAGCAGTCGTCATGCGCAGTAATAAGTTGCGCCGCAGCTTCATATCCTGTCGCCCCCGGTTCTGATAATGCGTTCTGAAATACACGCTGGGAATTACGCCAGTAAATTACTCTCTGCTGCTCCTGACTCTGATGTCATGAAATTACTGTAATTTCATATAGGTGCGTCGGGAAATTTGAGTTACCTGATACTGTGTGTACGGGTAATATGCCAGGTGTATTAAACACATGAACGTGAACCCTTTAGGCTGCATATACTGTTGTTGTCCGAAAGTTTGGTAATTATGTCTTTCGATGAGCAGAATCTTTTTTTTCAGAGTTAGGTGTTAAAGAATGGCATGATATTGTTCATCTAACGGATGTCTGGACATTTTTCTCGAGAGTAAGAGTAGTTTTATTTTTGGGTTAGCATCTGAGCACTAGATTGACCTTCAAATTCTCCCTCCTTTGTCAAGGAGCTCCAAGAAAAATCTGTTTAGTAACTCAGCCTTACTGGCGCACTCGTCGTTAATATTACCACTGCCATCATTCAGTGAAGGCACTGATTGTGACTTTGCCACTGTATACTTTACACTCGACTAGAATCTCAGAATCTAAATAGATTTTCTTCCGGATTTAGAGACAGAGTTTCGTTGTGGAAACTATTAAAGGCATCTCGCATTGAATTCTGAGCAGAATTTCGAACTTCGTAAAAGATCGCAACTCCTGTTGATTTTTGCGTTCTTTTAAATCTGTCATGTGTCCCGAGTTATTTTGAGTACCATGGGGAATTTGTTGCGTCTCTTATTAATTTACTTCTTACAATGCTCTCAGCTCCCATCAACTCTGTTTTTGTGAATGCAAGCCACGTCTGTTCGATAGTTTGGAAGGAATGGAGACACTCTTAGAAAGACGTCAAGTGAATCAGCTTTTTAAATAGATATATTTTCCTTTTGTTTCTGTTAGACTTGGTTGTCTCGGTATACAATAGCACTACAACGTCATTGTAGTCACAAATTTCTGTATCTGTCACGACACGCTATATTTGTTCAGAAAATGAACATCAAGTCAGGACCCACTCTCGAATTTTAAGAAATAAAATAACAATACTTGGTATTTAAACTTGAGTGACCACATATTTTAATACCCTTAATTACTAGTACTGTGAAGATATAAAATATCTGAACGTAAATTGAAATGGTAAAATTTGTAATATAAATTCCTCTCTACACTTATAAAGAAAATTTTAAATATTGTATTTTGCCCATCGATAAGGCCTAGACAACACACAAAATAAAGTTTTTGTGTTGGATACATTGTACACCGCAGAAAAGCATTTGCTAATATTTTTCACAGTACAGATGCGTAAGATTTTAATTAGCATGTGTTTTCCTATATGATATCGTGTGTTGCTTTCGATATTTTGCCTTGTACGTGGCAGCTGCATGAATCCCTCTTGTATCAATGCACATCGTTGTTTATAACAACCGCCGTAAGGAACGTCTTAAGCCAGTGATCGGCAACTCACTGTCTTCGAAGAGACGTTGTAAAGACTGTAAGTGCCTTATTTGACGTGATAAAGTGAACAAAATTACGGCGCGTTTTATAATTTTTTTTGTTTAGTCATCAGTCTTCTGACTAGTTTCATGCGGTCCGCCAGTAATTTCTCTCTTGTGCCACCCTTATCATCTCAGAGTAGCACTTGCAAACTACTTCCTCAATTATTTGTTGAATTTATTCCAAATTCTGTTTTTCGCTACACTTTTTATTCCTTACAGCTCCTCTACTGCCATAAGATTTAATCCCAAATATCTTAACACATATCCTATCATTCTGTCCCTTCTACTTGTGTTTTCGATACGTTCGTTTCGTTGCCTGTTCTGCGGAGAACCTTCTCGTTTCTTACGTTATCAATCCATTTAATTTTCAGCATCGCTTGTAGCACTACGTATCAGTTGCCTTTTCCACAGTTCATGATTCACTATCATACAATTCTGTGCTCCAAAAATACATTCTCAAAAATCTGTTCCTCAGGTTAAGGTCTATGTTTGATACTAGTAGACTTATTGTGGCAATGAATGCCTTCTTTCCCTGTGCTAGTCTGCTTTTGTGACTTCCTTGCTTCATCTGCCATGGGTTATTTTGCTTTCAAGTTAACAGAATTCCTTCATTTTATCCGTTTCGTGATCCCCAATTTTGACGTCAAGTTTATCACTAATCTCGTTTCTACTACTCTTCAGTGTTTCCATCTTTCTTCGGTTTACTCTCAATCCACATTCTGTATTCATTAGACTGTCATTCCATTCGACACATCCTGTAATTTCTCTCCAAATTTACTGAGGATATCAATGTAGTCAATCAGTCTTATTACTGATAACCATGTACCCTGAATATGAACCTTTATTGTCGGCATTACCTCTTCGATGTATAGACTGAAGTAAGACTGTGGCTCTGTCTTAAATCTATTTTCATCCGACAAATTTGTTCTTGGTCTTCGAGTCTTACAGTTCCCTCTTGGTTCTTGTTCATGTAATATATAACCCGCCTCTCTATAGCTTACACCTATTTTTCTCGGAATTTCGGATATCTTGCGGCATTTTACGTTGTCGGGCATTTGTTCTAGGTTCTATGACTTTTCTTTAAGTCTTGCTTCCTACTTATCAAAATGGTTCAAATGGCTCTGAGCACTATGGGACTTAACATCCATGGTCATCAGTCCCCTAGAACTTAGAACTACTTAAACCTAACTAACCTAAGGACATCACACAACACCCAGCCATCACGAGTCAGAGAAAATCCCTGACCCCGCCGGGAATCGAACCCGGGAACCCGGGCGTGGGAAGCGAGAACGCTACCGCACGACCACGAGATGCGGGCTGCTCCTTATCCACAACGACATAACTGCCTGTCTGGTGCCTTTACCTTTCCTAAAGTCAAACTGATCGGTATCCGACAGATCTTCCGTTTTCTGTTACAGTCTTCTGTGTAATGTTTTTGTCAGGTTGATATATGAACTGTTAAGCCAGTTGTTCAATAGTTATCGTACTTATCTGCTCTTGCTGTCTTCAAAATTGTGAGGATGGCATGTTTCTGGAAGTTTGAAGTTATGTCTCCACTCAGCTGGAATAGTCGTTTGTTTGATATTTCCCCCAATGATTTCAGAAATTCCGATGGAATGTTCTCTAAGCGTTATGCCATTTTTGATCCCAAGTTCTCCAAAGCTTTATTAAATTCTGCTTCATACTGGATTGCCTGTGTCTCCCATATCGACTCTTTCTTCTAACACGCCATCAAGAAGCCCCCCCCCCCCGCCCCCCCCACCCCCCGCCCCCTGCTAGCCGCTTTGGCCGAGCGGTTGAGCGGTTCTAGGCGCTTCAGTCCGGAACCACGAGACCGCTACGGTCGCAGATTCGAGTTAGGTTTAAGTAGTTCTAAGTTCTATGCGACTGATGGCCTCAGATGTTAAGTCCCATAGTGCTCAGAGCCATTTGAAACCTCCCCATCCCCCCGCCCCACCCCCGCCCCAACAGACACTAATCATTCCGGACGATCTTCTTAAACTTCAGTCTACTCTTCACCATTACTGAACTGTTCTGAGTCTGTATTTGCCCCTTTGTATGCCTTACAATCTAAGCTCTGTTTTCAGAATCTATGACCGACAGCGATGTAATCGAACTGGAATCTGATCGTGTTCCAAGCCTTTTCATATTATACTTGAACCGGTTTTGGTTTTTGTACAGTATATTCGCTGTTACTATCTGAATTTTATTGCAAAAGTCAATTAGACTCTCTTCTCGTTCAATCCTGCTACTTAGTCAATACTGTACCATAACTCACCTAAATTCACCTAGACCTTAACAACGAAATCTAATGAAAATAAATGCAAAATATATCTATTTAAAAAGGTGATAAAGAATCACTTGACGTCCTATTAAAAGACAGTCTACAGACCTTCCAAACGATGGATGCGACGAAAAGATGTACCTTGCAAAACTGTGTTGGTGACAGATGAAGAGCATAATACCAAGTAAATTAATAGGACACGTAGCAGATTCCCCATGGTACCCAAAACAGGTCCGAACACAGTTGCAGAAGCAACGAAGAAACATGAGAGATTTAAAAGATTGCAAAATCAACAAGTTTTGCGATCTTTTCCAGAATTTTGAAACACTACGCAGACTTCAATGGGAGATGCTTTTAATAGTGTAAACCCTGTTTCACTTCACTTATATCTAGAAAGAGAATTAGCATTTCCCTTTTCAGATTTTCTAACTTCCCTTCCACATTCAAATTTCTGACATTCCACGCTCGCCTCGTAGCAAGCACCAGGTGTAGAAGTATGAAACGGGAATTTGATTGCAATAATTACATGTCTGTTGTTTGAAACTGATAAATAATATTTTATTTCAAATAATCTCGACTGCTATTCATACATTTCTCCTACCTCTCCGGCAGGCTACGAATGCCACGCCAAAGCTACGAATGCCACGCCAAAGAAATAGTTCTTCTTTCGAAACGAACTAGTCAGTGAGCCATTTTCGTACATTTTCATACGAACTGAAGCGTTGTTCAGCGACAACGTGTCCCAGTGATCGAACGGAGCCAAGTCTGGAGAATAAACAGCATGCCCTACTATTTCTCAACTAAACGCCTCGAACGTTTCCTGAGTCGTTTTGCAGTGTGCGATACGGAGCTATGATGGAGCAGTATGACTTTGCATTGCTTTTTTCTATATTCCGTTTGTTTTTCACGTAATGCTCGATTTAAATCGATCATTTGCTGTTGGTAGTGATCAGTATTAACGGTTTCACCAGGTTTTAGCAGCTCGTAATAGATGACACCCTTCTGATCCCACCAAACACAGAGCATTGTCTTCTTTCCAAAGCGATTTGGTCTTGCACTGGATATCGACAGTATGCCGGGATTGATCCACGATTAACGATGCTTAGGATTCTAAAAATATATCCATTTTTCATCACCTGTCACTATTCGATGGAGACAAGACTTTCTTTTATGTCAGGCGAGCAGAATTTCACAAGTGGCCTTTCGCTTTGCTTGGTTTCTTTCATTCAGTCTATGCGGAACCCATTTTCCCACTTTCTACACCTTTCCCATAGCTTTCAACCGAAGAGAAACGGCTTTCTGCGTCATATTCAGTTGCCCCGCAAGTTCCCGATGAGTTTGAGTATAATTTTCATCGAATAAGTCATGCCATTCGTTATCTTCGAACTTTCTTGGTGGTTTTCCGCGCTCGTCATTTCTCACGTCAAAGTCTCCACTTTTGAATTTTTTCATCCACTCGAAACAGTGTGTGTTCCTAACAGCATGTTCGCCGAAAGCTTCGACAAGCAGTCGATGCGATTCTGTAGCAGTTTTCTTCAAATGATAACAGAAAACCAATGCTGTCCGCAAATTATAGTTCGTAGACATAAAACTCGGCATGTTTACGGGTTTGACACAGATACCGATTTATGGAACTTGGGTTACCGTGTGTTGACATTCGTCATTAGCCGTTACAGGAAGCAGATGGCGCTACAAGCGGTCTCACGGGTCCTACACTGACGGCTAGCACCATCTATAGGGAAATTCCGGTTTCATACTTCTAACCTGGTAACCCTTTCGCTGGATATTTGATCTTTTTCCCGTGATTACCTCTCTCCCGAAAATCACCTTCCAGTGATCCCAAAGGGGCATTATCCCGAATATTTTGCCAATGGAGAAATCACTTCAGGCCGTGTGTCGTGTGGAAAATGTTCAAATGTGTGTGAAATCTTATGGGACTTAACTGCTAAGGTTATCAGTCCCTAAGCATACACACTACTTAGCCTAAATTAACCTGAGGACAAACACACACACACACACACCCATGCCCGTGGGAGGACTCGAACCTCCGCCGGGACCAGCCGCACAGTCCATGACTGCAGCGCGTGAGACCGCTCGGCTAATCCCGCGCGGCTGTCGTGTGGACTCGCGTGTTTTTAATGCAGGGGTTTCCACTGCCTTTCGCATCCTCATGTCGTGATTATTGCTGTCCTTCCGCCTTTTAAGAGCAATTCCCTCCTCACCGGTAAGAGGTTGCCTAGAAACTCTGTCTGCTACTCAGCGCTCTTTGATAAGTTCGTTGGCAGATTAGGGGTGACTTCTTATAACGGGGAATCTTCGGATGCCATTGCTGATTACTTTTGTTCAAAATTTAACTATTTACGTTTGTACTAATGTCTCCACGAAAGATTTGACAAACGGCTTACGCAATTCTGTTTACACATTACGCAATGATCGTTGTGAATTTGTAAGGCAAATTATGTCGCAAAGAAGAGTGAAGGAATGTATTGTGCTTGTGCTAAAAACTGTACAGGAAAATGAACAAATGGTGGTGCTTAAGATATGTCGGATGCTCTGACACATCAACGTCAGGCTACAAATACTGCCAGTGTCAGCTGTTCAACAATATCGCTTGTTATGAAATACAATTATAAACTTTTAATGTGCTGACCATGTCAACAATGGGATGATGCGGATCGGCATTTGGCTTATCTTCTGATCTCATCTGGTCACACGTTTTGCTCAGTGATTTGTACAGGTGTATCTTCTGATGCCACCTCCGTATCTAGCAGTGAAAGAAGTATATACTTTTGCTGGAGGTATATCATAAACTACTGGCATACCTTGTGAAGAGTGAACCATACACATGTTTCACTCAGATAATGTTAAATCAACTGACTTCGGTAGATTAAAAGCATACTCGGAGATGGTAACTTGATTTTAGATGTAATTGACGACATATACAACCGCATAAACGACCCGTATGGAGAATTCTATGCTACTTAGGATGTGCAAGCATCCATCAGTCAAGGGGGTTTATTGTATTGTTAATTCATAAATTTTTCTTCACACTAAAAATCACCGCTACTCTTTGATACTACTTCTCGTGACCCACGCGCCGTATCCACTCGTCCCCTCGACATAAAAGCGGTTTGTCCTGGCTAAGGATACTGACAGACAAAGTTTCCCAGTGTGGCGTCTGAGTGTCCAGTGACATGAGTGGGGAAGCCATCACATGCTACCGCAGGGATGCCAACGGAGCGTCAGAGCGACGGTCGAGAGGTGTTCGCTCTACTGGTCTCGGCTTTCGACCAAGTTTGACATGTCCACCTCCTTCCTCTACCCCAATAATTCTTCGGACTCCGTTCCGTTCTTGATCGACTGCCACAAGCACCCTCACTGACATGTAGTTTTCTCACCAACTCCAGAGCGCGCACAGCTGTATTCCAAAGTGGAGAATATATGTCACACTCTTGCTTTATTTGTACTAGCCTCCGACGCCTACAAATCTTAAGAACCGTACTGACACCGCCGCATAGTATACCAGCGGATATGGGCTTGTGTGTTGTACTTAATACCGAAACAAAGAACTGCAATATACACAGTAAAAGTAAGTTTACCTATCTGTAAAATAGACGTAAATATACATGTAAAGGGTAGTAGGCTAAAAGAATTAATATTTTGTACAGTGCAGTTGCAGTGTTCAAAATGACGCAGCAATAGGCATGATAATAGCGATTATACACTGAAGAGCCAAAGAAACTGGTACACCTGCCTAATATAGTGTAGGGGCCCAGCGAGCACGCCGAAGTGCCGCAGCACGACGTGGCATGGATTAGACTAAAGTAGTGCTGGAGGGAACTGACCTATGAATCCAGTAAGAGTACGAGGAGGTGGAGATCTCTTGTGAACGTCACGTTGCAACGCATCTCCTTATGCTCAGTAACGGTCACGACTGGGGAGTCTGGTGGCCAGCGAGATGTTTAAAATCAGAAGAGTGTTCCTAGAGCCACTCTGTAGCGATTCTCAACTTTTGGGATGTCGCATTGTCCTGCTGGAATTGCCCAAGTCAGTCAGAATGCACAATGGACATGAATGGATGCAGGTGATAAGACAGTATGTTTATGTATGTGTCAACTGTCAGAGTCGTATCTAGACGTATCAGGGGTCACATATCACTCAAACTGCACACGCCCCATACCATTAAAGAGTCACCACCAGCTTGAACAGACCACTGCTAACATGCAGGGGATTCATGAGGTTGTCTCCATACCCGTACTCGTCCATCCGCTCGACACAATTTGAAACGAGACTCGCCCGACCAGGAGACGTGTTTCTAGTCATCAACAGTTCAGTGCCGGTGCTGACGGGCCCAGGTGAGGCGTAAGCTTTGTGTCGTGCAGTCATGACGGGTACACGAGTGGGACCTCGGTTCCGAAAACCCATATCGATCATGTTTTGTTGAATGATTCGCACGCTGCCACATGTTGATGGTCCAACTTTGACATCTGTGGCCATTTGCGGAAGAATGGCACTACAGACACGTTTAACGATTCTCTTCTGTCGTCGTTGATCCCCTTCTTGCAGGATCATTTTCGTGCGGGAGCGATGTCAAAGATGTGATCTTTTATCGGATTCGTGATATTCACGGTACAATTGTGAAATGGTCGTATGGGAAAAACCCACTTCATCGCCACCTCGGAGATGCCGTGTCCCATCACTCGTGCTCCGACTGTAACACCACGATCAGTTTCACTTAAATCATGATAAGCTGCAATTGTACTTGCAGTAACCGATCTAACAACTGTGCCAGACACTTGTCTTATATAGGCGTTGCCGACCGCAAGGCCGTATTCTGCCTGTTTACATATCTCAGTAGTTGAATACGCATGCCTGTACCAGTTTCTTTGGCGCGTCAGTGTATATTTCCATACGTCAACTGAATACGAGTGAAAAGCCGAAATGTATATCGGAATGAATAGAGAAAGAAAGCAATAAATATTTCTGTATTGCTGCAAGTGTTTTAATTGACAGCCATGGAGACAAAATTTTGGACATTGTCCTGGGGTATTTTCTGAGCATTTTGGCATAAGGAATCCATCGTCTCCAATGGGTCTTTACAGAATACGTTACATTTTGTTTGATTTCTTACCCCATTTAGCTCTGTACCTGTAACGAATTGTAAATATCTGCACAACAATGGAAAAGTCAAGTGCATGCATTGTGTGTCTCATTTGGACATAAACTTGTTCCCTTCACTCCTGAATTTGCTGGTTACGTTGCTTTCATCCAGTTTTGATCGATTCTTTCTCGGGTTTGTTTTTCCTTTAGTGTTAATTCAACTTTAACGGGGATAAGAAGCAGTATGGCCAGTTGTAAAACTGGCCGTATTACTTCGTATTGCAAAGTTGGCCGATATGCAACTAGTGTATGATTTCACTGACCGCAGAGAAATAACGGCAGAACTATGCTATGCTGAGCTGTTCCTCAGCGATGGCAGCCACATCGCAGCACTTTTGCATCTGTGTGAGGCGTGTTGCATTACTCTTTTTTGTCTTTTTTGTCCTTTATGATAACACATTAGAGACTATTTCACTGCATGTTCACACAAACCCAGATAACTAGGATGTTGTTGTTGTGCTCTTCAGTCTGGACATTGTTTTCATGCAACCTCTCATGGTGCTCTATCCTGTGCAACCTGCATCCTTCTGAATCTGCTTATTGTATTCATTTCTTGCTCTTCCTCTACGATTTTTCACCCCTCACATTTCCCTCCAGTAGTAAATTGTAATCCTTTGATGTTCAAATGTGTTTTATCAAACGATTCCTTCTTTTAGTCGAGTTGTGCCACAAATTTTCTATCTCCTCATTTCTGTTCGGTACCTCATTAGTTACGCGACCTACCCATCTAATCTTCCGAATTCTTCTGTAACATAACATGTCAAAAGCCTCTGTTCTCTTCTTGCCTAAACTGTTTATCGATCATGTTTCACTTCCAGACACGGTTACACTCCTGTCAAAAGCCACGCACAGTGCCTGCGCGGTCTAAGGCGCAATGTACGCGTTGCGCGGCCTCTCCCACCGAAGGTTCGAGTCATCCCTCGGGCATGGGTGTGTGTTGCTGTTAGCATAATTTAGTTTGAGTAGTGTGTAAGTCTAGGGACCGATGACATCAGCAGTTTGGTCCTTTGGAATTCACAAACGTTCCTGACAAATACCTTCACAGAAGAACTTCCTAACACCTAAATCTATAACAAATTTCTTCTACAGAAATGCTTTTCTTCCCACTGACATTCTACATTTTATGTCCGAGAATTCGGCCATCATTTATTTTGCTGCCCAAATAACAGAACTCATCTACTACTTTAAGTGTTTCATTTCCTGATCTAATTCCATCAGCATCACCTCATTTAATTCGATTTCATTCCATTAACTTTGTTTTGATTTTGTTAAAGTTCAACTTATATCCTCCTTTCAAGACACTGTTTATTCCGTTCAACTGCTCCTCCAAGTCCTTTGTTGCCTCTGACAGAATTACAATGTCATTGGCAAATCTTAAAAATTTTTGCATCTTATCTTTAAACTTTAATTCCTACTCCAAATTTTTCTTTGGGTTCCTTTAGTGTTTGCTCAATGTGCAGGGGATAGGCTATAACCCTGTCTTACTCCCTTTTCAACCACTGCTTCCCTTTCATACACTTAGACTCTTTATAACTGCCGTCTGGCTACTATAAGGTTGTAGATAGCCTTTCTGTCCGTGTATTTCAATCCCTCTGCTTTCAGAAATTCTAAGAGTATTCCAGTCAGAGTTATCAAAAGCTTTCTCTAAGTCTACAGATGCTATAAACGTATGTTTGCCTTTCCTCAACCGATCTTCTACGATAAGTCGTAGTGTCATTATTGCAGCGCACGTGTCCGAAATCCAAACTGATCTTCCGCGACGTCGTCTTCTCCAAATTTTTTCATTCATCTGTAAAGAATTCGTGTTAATATTTTGCAGTCATGACTTAGTGAAATGATAGTTCGGTAATATTGACTCATGTGAACACGTTACTTCTTTGGAATCGGAAGTACTATATTCTCCTTGAAGTATGAGGGTATTTGGCCTGTCTCAAAAGCTTGCACACCAGATCGAAGAGTTTTGTAATAGCAGGCTCTCCCAAGGCTATCAGTAGTTCTGAGGGAATGTCGTCTACTCCTGGGGCCTTGTTACGGCTAAGGTCGGTCATTGCTCTGTCAAATAGTTCTCCCACTATCGTATTTCCCATTTCATCTCCGTCTACGTCCTCTTCCTGTCCTATAATACCGCCTTCGAGTTCATCTCCCCTGTATAAACCTTCTGTATACTCCTTCCATCTTTCACCTAATTAGAATAACAAACGAAATAAATCGTAACTATATTATCCCTAGGACGCCTAAGGGGGGGGGGGGGAGGTTCGTTGAACCTGTAACTTTTTTATGTCCCCTGATTTTGCCCAAGTAACTTTCATACTACAGATTCCTTTTGAGTTATTGTTTGTTGGCTATTTTATGAAACGTTAGTGTCAATATATTTTATAGAAAATTCCTGCTTTGAAAGAAAAAATAAATAAACTTATTATGGGTCCAACAACCCCCCCACCCTTAGACTTCCAAGCTATAGAAAATTTCCCTTTGTACGATTTCGTATTTCTCATCTCTACAACAATGCAAGCTAGTTTCTTGTTGGTTGGTATTCTTGATATTCACAACAATCGGTTTACTTTCAGAAGAAGTAATTGTTGATGTCAGTCAGCTGTTATTTATCTTGTAAACTTGCAGCGTGTTAGTGCAGTTCCCTACTGTTCACACCCAGACTTAGAAATGACTAAAAGAATACGTGACTCGTCTGTAGAAAGAGTTATGAATTAAATTTTAGATGAAGATTCTGACTCGGGGAGTGAAAGTGAATGTGAGGATGGTGTTATGGCGTTTGATTCAGATCGGGAAAGTGATGTGGATGTTAGAGAAGATGAAGATAGCGCAGCTTCAGGCAGTGACCATCAGGAAGTTATTGTGGCCAAGTCTGGAGGAAGGTACGTAACCACAGCCTAGAATTCCTCGAAGGTCTGTTGCTAGCAGGCAAGAGTAACTCCGGCTGTTGTTTGCCATTCACCTGGAGAAGCCTTGAAGTTACTTCTTACGCCTGACATCATGGATGTTATAGTAAAACATTCAAATGGAGAGGCAGTTAGGCGAAATGTTGCTTTGACTAATGAGAAAGAATTGTATGCCTTTATGGGAATCCTGATACTTATGGGGGCAAATAAGGACAATTCTGTTAGTGTACACGATCTTTGGTCAGACCTAATGGGTCGGCCAGTTTACAAGGGTATTATGGCAAGAGAATGTTTCAAGGAACTTATTGCAATCATAAGGTTTGATGACAGAAGTACCTGCCAGCTACTGCATAAACCAAGGGTCCACCTCACCATTGATGAGATACTCAGTTTTTTTAGAGGGCGCTGCTCCTTCAAAGTATTTATGAAGGATAAACCGGGCAAGTATGGCATCCTTATACGCATGATGTCCGATGCAGTTGACAGATACGTCTTGAATATGGAACCCTATGAAGGTAATGTTCAGAATTTGTCGAAAGAAGAACGGGGTTCAGCAGCTGTCGTCAAACGTCTGGTAGCACCTGTGAAGAATACTGGTCGAAATATTACTACAGAAAGATACTACACATCGGTGGATTTGGCGGAAGAGTTATACCAAGACTACAAAGTTATTACAGTAGGAACTCTCCAGTCAAACAGGCAGCATATTCCAGACGTAATGAAGAACACGTCAGATCGAGAGCTATTTTCATCAATGTTCTTGTTCACAGACGCATCAACAGGTGGGCCTCCAGTAACTTTGGTGTCCTACATAGCAAAAACGAAACCAAGTAAAAACTTACTGATGTTGGCAACAATGTACCAAGATAAAGGCACTGTTGGAGGAGAGAAGAATAAAACCGAGATAAATGCATACTATGATTCCACTAAAGGTGGAATTGATACCATTGATTAAATGGCGCGTATGTACACCTGCAAGAGGGGAACAAAGAGATGGCCTCTATCTGTATTTTACTGTCTCATCGACATTTGTGGTATCAGTGCAACCACCATATTCATCCAGCAACATCCAAGATGGAATGAAAAGAAACACAACAAACGGAAACTTTATCTTCTGCAAGCTGGGATGGAACTAGTGAAATTGCAGGTAGAAGAAAGCAGTGCCAATGCAAGAGGGTTATCTAACCAAATTGTTCAATCAATGGAGACCATTATACAAACGAAAATCAAAGAAGTGACAACAGAAGCACGTTAGTCTCCTGCAGGGACAGGTCGGTGCCATATTTGTGTAAGAGAAGCTAAAACAAGGAAGCAGAAGTACAACAATCTAACTAAACCAAAACAGTATTGTGGACAGTGCCACAAACATGTGTGTAACACACATTCAGCAAAAGTGTGTCTCTTGCCTGGAAGTTGAGGACTCAGAGTAGTCTATTGTATACAGGGTGTTACAAAAAGGTACGGCCAAACTTTCAGGAAACATTCCTCATACACAAATAAAGAAAAGATGTTATGTGGACATGTGTCCGGAAACGATTAATTTCCATGTTAGAGTTCATTTTAGTTTCATCAGCTTGTACTGTACTTCCTCGATTCACCGCCAGTTGGCTCAATTGAAGGAAGGTAATGTTGACTTCGGTGCTTGTGTTGACATGCGACTCATTGCTCTACAGTACTAGCATCAAGTACATCATTACGTAGCATCAACAGGTTAGTGTTCATTACGAACGTGGTTTTGCAGTCAGTGCAATGTTTACATGCCCATTTGATGTATGGATTA
Organism: Schistocerca piceifrons; assembly: GCF_021461385.2. Lineage (NCBI taxonomy): Eukaryota > Metazoa > Arthropoda > Insecta > Orthoptera > Acrididae > Schistocerca > Schistocerca piceifrons. The sequence goes on from NC_060138.1 coordinate 923,624,819, forward strand.
CCATGGGGCAATAGCCGTGGCGCGGTACGTTTGTATTGAGACAGATTTCCAGAACGAAGGTGTCCCGACAGGAAGACGTTCGAAGCAATTGATCGGTGTCTTAGGGAGCACGGAACATTGCAACCTACGACTCGCGACTGGAGAAGACCTAGAACGCCGAGGACACCTGCAATGGACGAGGCAATTCTTCGTGCAGTTGACGATAATCCTAATGTCAGCGTCAGAGAAGTTGCTGTTGTACAAGGTAACGTTGACCAAGTCGCTGTATGGAGATTGCTACCGGAGAACCGGTTATTTCTGTACCATGTACAGCGTGTGCAGGCACTATCAGCAGCTGATTGGCCTCCACGGTTACACTTCTGCGAATGGTTCATCCAACAATGTGTCAATACTCATTTCAGTGCAAATGTTCTCTTTACGGATGAGGCTTAATTTTAAATTTTCACAGTCAACATGTGTGGGCTGACGAGAATCCGCACGCAATTGTGCAATCACGTCATCAACTGCGATTTTCTGTGAACGTTTGGGCAGGCATTGTTGGTGATGTCTTGATTGGGCCCCATGTTCTTCCACCTACGCTCAATGGAGCATGTTATCATGATTTCATATGGGATACTCTACCTGTGCTGCTAGAACATGTGCCTTTACAAGTACGACACATGTGGTTCATGCACGATGGAGCTCCTGCACATTTCAGTCGAAGTGTTCGTACGCTTCTCAACAACAGATTCGGTGACCGATGGATTGGTAGAGGCGGACCAATTCCATGGCCTCCACGCTCTCCTGACCTCAACCCTCTTGACTTTCATTTATGGGGGCATTTGAAAGCTCTTGTCTACGCAACCACGGTACCAAATGTAGAGACTCTTCGTGCTCGTATTGTGGACGGCTGTGATACAATACGCCATTCTCCAGGGCTGCATCAGTGCATCAGGGATTCCATGCGACGGAGGATGGATGTATGTATCCTCGCTAACGGAGGACGTTTTGAACATTTCCTGTAACAAAGTGTTTGAAGTCACGCTGTTACGTTCTGTTGCTGTGTGTTTCCATTCCATGATTAATGTGATTTGAAGTTAAGTAATAAAATGAGCTCTAACATGGAAAGCAAGCGTTTCCGGACACATGTCCACATAGCATATTTTCTTTCTTTGTGTGTGAGGAATGTTTCCTGAAAGTTTGGCCGTACCTTTTTGTAACACCCTGTATACTCCTTCCATCTTTCACCTAATTAGAATAACAAACGAAATAAATCGTAACTATATTACTATTCTGTAACGTCTCACCGGATTCTTTGATCAAAACACTCTCATGATATCGCTGGACAACGGCATAAGCTGAGAGGAGAGGATATTTGCTACTATTTGCGTCTGATCATGTGGCAGTGACTTGCTGAACTACACGCCATAGTGAGCACAGCTAGAGTTCATTTCAAAGTTGGACAAACTGGATATTAGACTTTTGTCGTGCTTTCATTGATCAATCGATACAAAGTAATAGACTTTTGAGGCGCACTTGGTACAGATTTATTTATTTATTTTTTACCAATCTGTGCACTCAGTATGATATGGATCTCAGTGCTTTACTCGTATACGCTTAACGTACACGTGGAGGGACAGTGTGCAGAGCGGTGGCCAGTATTCCGCTCCGGCCCGCGGTTGACGCAGAACATGTGCCGTTGCCATGGTTCCGTGCGCTGCTGACCTGCTACCGGCCCGCACTGACGCGCTGCCATTACACGACCGCAGTTCCTAACTCCGCTAATTCACGGCGATGTTCGCGGTTTAAAACATGTTGCTTCGCACTGGGTGTAACCTCTGCAGCACAATCCCGCTGCATTGCGCCAGACCGCGTTCCTCGCCGACGGAACAATTTCATTTAGTTGAAAGCACCACCTCATGTGGAACTGGCAAAGCGAGGACCTACTGCAGGCGAGCGACTCAATTTTCTGACTAAACTTTTGCATTATTTTATGTTTTACACCGCAGCGAAAACCGTGTTAAGCGTTATGTAAGTATGTTTTATTTTAACAAAAACGCTCATATGCAGAACGCACACAGTAAGTGTGAATATCATAAAGTCCTCATTATTTTGCTATGAGGCAACATCATGCAATTGAGTATCATATGGGATTACGACGATTCAAATCCGCGTCCGGCCTCCCTGATTAAGGTTTTCCATGATTTCTCTAAATCGCTTAAGGCAAATGACGGGATGGTTCCTTTGAAAGAGCACGGACGCTTTCCTTGTCCATTCTTCTCCAATCCAAACTCGTATGCTTCGTCTCTAATGTCCTAGATGTCGGCGGGACCTTAACCACTAGTCACCTCTTCCTGACTATTATAACTGCTATGGACCTACCGTTTACAATAGACATGGTCATTGCAAAGTACAAAGTGAAGCCCCTCCACGCCCGACTTCCATGCTGCCCCCACAAAACTTTGTACAGCCTCCTCAACGGAAAGGGTAGTTTGCTATCACAGGTTCACAGGGTGCGAATCTGCAGTGTTTTCCATACGTCTGGGTGTAAATACCCATTAATATGGTCCCTTTTGGGACGTAGAACAAGCAAAGCGAAAAACGTTCCACGGCAATAAATAAAAAAAAAGACCCATGCGACAGTCTACGCGCGTGATGAGACAGCTGGCAGATTACGCCAGCAACATGCAGAAATGCAAGGATAGTTTATAATGGGAAGGTGATAGTTGCTCCTTGACACCGAAAATGTCTTATACACCATACACAACTGTCTTTTATCATGTATCACGCAAAGTCATAATCAGAGACTTCGGTTTGATTATGAAATCAGCCCCTGAGTGAATATAATTCTGTCAGTTTTGTTTGAGAGTTGCGAGTTGTGAACTTATCTGTGGCAGCCAGATGTTAGACAGTATAGGTGGGGCTGTCAGAACCAATCAGCCTAACTAAAATACTAGGGCTTGCCTACGTCACCTTTGCTGAGTTTTTTGGATATGAATTTGCCAAAACTGATCAGTGTTTCATGGAAAAGTGATTTTGGTCTATTATGTTTCCACCTGAAGTTGAATTCGTTTTACGATGAAGGAGTTTTTTTTAATGTCTCGAGCTCCTGCAGAGTCAAGTGGAGAGTTCATGAAGGCTTTCAACAGGATCTCGGCATGAATTCATTGTGTATGTCATGGTGCATGAGTATGGTTGGGCGTTGCTTATGACTATTTTCTGTATGAGGTGGAGGCGGCGCAGATGTGATGGAACGCTGCATAATGAGGAAGTAGTAGTTTTTTATAGAAGCGCACTCACATGTACCTTGTTTTCTCATGTAAACTAGAACTACAAAGAAAAGTACACTGAATCACCAAAGAAACGGGTGTACGCATGCGTATTCAACAACAGATCTATGTAAACAGGCAGATACGGCACTGCGGTCGGCAACGCCTATGTAAGACAAGTGTCTGGCGCAATTGTTAATTCGGTTGCTGCTGCTACAATGGCAGGTTATCAAGATTTAAGTGAGTTTGTCGTGGTGTTATTGTCGACCCACGAGCGATGGGACACAGCACCTCCGAGGTAGCGATGAAGTTATTTTCCCGTACGACCACTCCACGAGTGTATCGTGAATATCAGGAATCTGATAGAATATCAAGTCTTCGACATCGCTGCCGCCGGAAAAAAATCCTGCAAGAACGGGACCAACGACAACTGAAGAGAATCGTTCAACGTGACAGAAGTGCAACACTTCCGCAAATTGCTGCAGATTACAATGTTGGGCCATCAACATGTGTCGGCGGACGAACCATTCAACAAAATATCATCGGGGTGGGTTTTCTGAGCCGAGGTCCCAATCGTGTACCCTTCATGACTGCACGACACCAAGCTTTAGTCTCGCCTGGGCACCTCAACACCGACATTGGACTGTTGATGAATGGAGACATGATACCTGGTCGGACGAGTCCTGTTTGATTGTATCGAGCGGTTGGACGTGTACGGATATGGAGAGAACCTCATGAATCCATGGACCCTGCATGTCAGCAGGGGACTGTTCAAGCTGGTGGAGGCTCTGTAATGGCGTGGGGCGTGTGCAGATGGAGTGATATGGGACCCCTGATACGTCTAGATACGTTTATGATAGGTGACACGTGTGTTAGCCTCCTGTCTGATCACCTGTATCCATTCACGTCCATTGTGCATTCCGACAGACTCGGGCAATTCCAGCAAGACAATGCGACGCCCCAAACGTGCAGAATTGCTACAGAATGACTCCAGGAGCACTTGCCTGAGTTTCAACACTTCTGCTGGCCACCTAATTCCCCAGACATGAACATTATTGAGCATATCTCGGGTGCCTTGCAACGTGCTGTTCAGAAGTGATCATGGTCGCGATGTCGTAGGAAAGGGGTGAGGTGTCTTCCTCGTTTCAGTCCCTCCAGGACGGACCCAGCTCCATCCAGCCTGCTATCAACTACGAATCGGTGATTTTTGCAGGGTGTAAAAGGTGGGAGAGGTGACGAAGCCACCACAGTTTGTAACACCATAACTCTAGTGCTATACTGATTTATTTTCCTTTTGTTTCATTTAATGTTACATCGTTAAGCTTCTGTAAATATTGTTTGATTGAATCAATAACACAAAAGTGTATACTCCTTTCTTTGTAAAAACTTTGGTGGTTATGATTTGATTCTATGCAATGTAGTATATCTGTCATTTAAATTCTTTGTCCCATTTGGAGGGAACAAAACTTACTGTATATAATTGTAATTTTGTGTGAATAATTTTTTGTAGAAATGTCAATATGTGCAAATGTTCTATTTTATTTAATGTGTTTGGTTGCTGTTATGTAAACTGCTGATCCTTACTTAGGGTTCTTAGTTCTTTAGTATGTAAAAGGTGTAGTGGTTCCCCTTGGAAACGGAACTGTGTAGAGCGCGCAAATTGTGGCTGGCCTAGGTAGAAAAGGTGGAACCAAGAGTCAGTCGGGGACGAGCTACCAAACTGTGCACTGCCATGTGAATGTTGCATTTTGTGCTGGTTCCGAGAGAGGCTTTTTCTGTTACCTTCTAATGGCTCGGATGGATGGATAAATAGCTGGAACGATTCTGGAATTGGTATTCATCATCGCCTCCAAGAAGGGCCAGAGTCCAGCAATTCTGTCTGCAAATCCACCTACCAACATGCAGTTGCCACCACATTGCGCAATCACTGTAAATGAGTACTATAATAATGTACAGTGAAGGATCAGCATATTGGGCGATTTAGTGTGCACAAATATAAGGTAACTTATAACTGAATTTATGTACCTACCTTAATTTTTTCCTTATCATAACACCTCTCAGGTTCCTCTCCGTTGAAGTGATTACCGAGTGTCCCCACTGAAAGAACATTAAAGACCAGTGTTTTGCTAATTAATGCCTCTTGAAAACAGTAAAAAGAAAGTTAAAGTTAATGTAGCAAGAGAGTGAGTTAAAGTAAATTATGCTTACTGAAAATAATTTTCCTATTAAAACTGCTTATTAAAGTGTTGTTGCCAACTTCAAAATTAAAAGTTCTTAAGACTGAGGCTTATAAAATTTTGCTTAGTAAATGATCACATTGCTGCCTGTTGTAAATCGCAGAAGGTGAGTCAGTATCTTGCAAATTTATCAACATTGTGTCTCACTGTAGTAAAAGTCGTGAATGGCACTTATGGAAGGTTATATACTCGTTTGCTAAGTGTTTGTCTCTCTTGTGTATTGGAAGTGCATATTAATAGTACAGCAGGATCCACAGTTTGCCTATTGTGTTAATGCTAGGTAACAAGTAATGGGAAGACCACTATCTATGAAAACATTAATTTCTTTATTCAAAAGACAGTGAGAAGTAACCTGTAGATGAATTCCATATAACCTTCATTCTTAATAGAAAAGTATTTAGTTGAGAGAGACTTACCCTGTGATCAGTTCATAATTTTGCAGTGAACTATATTTATAATTTTATGTCAGCTAGGAAAATGTTTGAACAATAATACTGAACCGATGTCCAATTAATGATTCTGCAGTGAATATTAATAGTAACGTTATAAAGACCATTCAGTTTGAATAAGCCCTGAAAGTAATAGTGTGTTTCGTTATCTGTTATATTTTTGCAAATAGTTTGTGCTGCTCTAGCTGTTTGTTCCAACCTTAACGTTAACATATGCAGGCGTCAGAGTTCATTGCACTAGCGTGTGACCAAGTCTTGTTGTGTTTGTCCGTTAAAGTTACGCATACCTACTTTCTTAAACGAGAACGTTAATCTTTCTCTTGCCTAATTAGGCTGCCAACCGCTTTCCTTAGTCTTTAAACAGTATAGCTAGGCAAAAATATTGTTTGTTACTGTTCGAATGTTTACGCAATTCTGACTTTCATTTCCGATAAGCCACCTCTGTTAGGCACAACACGGTCAACACAACAAAATTTCTCTCAGAGGGTAACACTGCTCTGTTGCTTTATACCATAATTCTGCCTCCTACTTTAAGGTTATGGTATAGCAGTAGCACACGGTAGTCTTATACGTTCCTGTCCTAGTGCCGCAGCAACGAAAGCCCAAACCCTACCTGCAGTCACGCTCATAGCCTGGTCACAGACTTGCACCACACACTTTTACTCAATGCCATATGGTTCAAGGAAGTAGTAATCGTATTACTGAAAGCGAATAGTACAGTACATCCTATTTTAAGAAACAATGAACTGCATAATCTGTGATAAAAACACAACAGTAAATTTTATGTGAGGCTGGCGTTTGACAATGGAGTTCGGCAATAACGCTTGGACAAAAAAAGCAACATTTGTCAGAAATTTCAAAATAAATAAATAAATCGTCCTACCAGGCATACAATGTTAATTTTTATTTTCAAGGATACTCCTTCACGGACAATACTGTTATAAACTGTGTGACTGACTACCTATTCTACTTCTATGTGCTACTTTATAGTATCTACGTAGTTTTAACAGATGAAAAATGAGAAAATATTCCCTTTTGGAATTTTGTAGGATTCGGGTTTTTGCTTTTCTCATTCAGACCAGGGGTAGCCAAGAATTTGGCTTACGAGCCATGCACTGGCACGAGTGCCACAGCGCTTACCTCGCTACACTTTTCCCCCACTGTTGCGCCATGCTGTCTGTGTGCGATGAGGGCGAAGAGAGGAAAACTGCGAAAGCGCCGCATTTAAATGGCAGTGCAGTGGTACTTAGTTTCATATTCCACATTTCGTAACAACATAGGTAACAAAACGAATTTTCAATATTATTTCATTATTTTCGGTGTGCTGAAGACATTATACAATTCTTGTCTGGTACAAACTGTCGGCGCACAGACAAACGCAGACAGTTTAAAAGGTTTTCGCACTCAGGTTGACACTTTATCGTGACTTATTTAGTTCCATAATCGGAAAAAGGTCCTTCACACAAAAATACCGATCGAAAAATATTTTAGAACTTTTGCGGCCTCATTATGGAGACGTGGAAACTCTATCTACAGTTTTAATGTATACGGATTTGTTATTAAAACGGGAATTACAATGAGGTCAATCATTTACATCGACACCTGTTCAGACTGCTATCAACTGAAACGGCAAACGGTCTCGGATTCAGATTTGAGATTTGCAGTACCTTCAGAATGTTTACCAATTATCAATGTAATTCTTTCAGCGCCACAATGAATTACTCAGACCACGCGTTCTCCTAAACGGCAGTGAGCTAAGGGAACTGGAGTGTGACAGAATGTGCCCTTCCTACAACAAGACTAACTTTTTTTAGAATGTGCCCTTTCTACACCAAGAATGACTTTTTTTTGCATACCGTATTAAATCAGAAAGAAGTTCTTTCTTACCTTGCAGTGTCCTACTGTGGGCAGAGTGCAGTTTAAGTCCACTTAAAATGTGAGGTCTGCAATCCACTCTGAACGTTCTAATTTTCTTTCCTGCTCTTGTTTTTCTTTCCTAAATTCAACAATAGCAAGTTTTAAATTGAAAAATCGTTCCAGGCGTACTTCTTGACATAACCAGCGTTATTTGCAGTAGCATATAAAGTCTCGATACTCTTCGTTTAGTTCCATGATAAACCGTTGCGACTGACAGTGGAATAACGCTTCTAGTGGTACAGAACAACAAATCTCATCTGTCGATAGTTGGAATTTTTTGCTCTCCCAGTGTTAACCAAGTCTTTAAATTTTTTGTGGGTGGTATTGTAATGTCGTTTCATAGCAAATTTGCGGAACCCATCGATTATGTGACTGCTAATAGATATTGAGAATTCTCATCCCACTCTTCTGTCATTCCCACACATTTATAAAGGCTTGTGACGATAGATCGCTGGACTGCCGCTTTTTGCGCAAACAGCACAAACAGCAAAGGGTAAACATCGCTGACACCATTATTGGTGCCGAACTTAATAGAGTTGTGCCGAAATAAAAACGCTACGCCGCAATGCTAAATGAAATGCCGCATTGTACTGAATACTTCTGGGGAGGAACCAGCAAAGCAGAGACAGGCACAACTGGCCCGCATGTAGTTTAACAAAGAACGGCTGGCCCTGCTCTACACGATACACAAATAATGATGACGAGTTTGTAGTTGAGTGACGTTAAGTGATAAGACTATGAAAGAGGTACGTTATAGCAACGATGCGATGCTCTTTCTACATCTACCACCTGAACATGACAGCAGCGTAAGCTGTCGAAGTATTGTCGTGTCAACGACAGTACTAGGCTGGCCCGAGAGCAATACAAACAGAATTAATAAGCAGTAATGATGAAGTGGTACACTACACCATTAAAAAGCTTAAAAGCACCTCCACATATAAACTGCGAACACAAATCTATCTTTCAATAGAGAGAGCCACAATATACAAATCCACTAGCAGAAAATATAAAAATACATTTAGAAATACTAGAATCTTGTCTAGGTACGAGGGTGAGTCTAATGAAAACCTTAAATTTGTAATAACAAATCGAAATTTCCCGCCGTTATCCTGTAAGTTGGTTAGCGTGTTACAAACAACGTACAGAATGGCCCGTACGTGGCAGCGTAGTGTAGATGCACACATACCATCGCTGTATCAGTATGAAGATGACCTCCCCACTTGCGACTTGCAACAGGGTAGAACAGCGTTCTGTTATTCGGTTTTTGGGTAGTGAACGTGTGAAACTTATTGAAACTCATCGACGAATGAAGGTTCAGTACGGTGATGCATGTTTGTCACAGCAGCAAGTCTACAAATGGAGTAGAAAGCTCGCAAATGGTGTGACTTCAGTGGAAGATCCTCCTCGTCCAGGTCAGGCACAACGAGTTGTGACTCCACAGAACATTGCAGCAGTTGAAGCTATAGTGAAGGAAAACTGCCAAGTGTCACTGAATGACATTGCAGCATGTTTCCAGATTAGCCATGGGTCAACACACCCCACTGTGCAGACGTGCTCCAGTTTCACAAAGTGTCTGCAAGATGGATGCCACGGCAGCTGACTCCCGAAATGAGAGAACGATGTGTTGATGCTTCTGAAGAACCTCTTAGGCGCTTTGAACGAGAAGGTGATGGGTTCCTTGCAAGAATCCTTACTGGGGACGAAACCTGGGTTCAATTCCACCAACCGGAAACGAAGAGAGCGAGCAAGGAATGGTGCCATTCGTCATCACCAAAACGAAAGAAGTTTCGAACAGAACCATCAGCAGGAAAGGTTATGCTGACTCTGTTTTGGAGCATTACGTGCCTAGAGGTACCACTGTCACCAGTGCATCACACACAGATCTCCTAAAAAATCATCTGCGGCCTGCAATCAAATCAAACCGACGTGCATTGCTGTAAGCAAGTGTCCTTTTGCAACATGATAGTGCAAGGTCTCACACTGCCCGTGCAACAGCTGCAACAATCACAGGCCTGCATTTTGAGTGTCTTCCTCATCCACCATACTCACCAGACCTTGCCCCCAAGTGATTTCCATACGTTTGGACCACTCAAAGACGCAATGGGAGGAAAGAAGTTCCGTTCTGATGAAGAGGTACGCCTCGATTTGCATGAGTGGTTATGCGGACTACCAACACAATTTTTTTTCCAAAGGAATTTATGCACTTTGTAAGCGCTGGAGGACTTGCATTGAGCGTGGGGGAGATTATATTGAAAAGTGATACAGCTTTGTACCACTTCTGCACAATAACTAATATTTCTTTAAAAATATTTAAGGTTTTCATTTGACTCACCCTCGTACTTATCCATTACTATGTAAGAAAACATTTCACAGATATCAACCGTAAGATTAAATAGTTATCTCAACGATTATGACTATGACTTTCAGCGTGCAGTACCAGAGAATACTGCAGTGTAGGATCGTAACACCAATTTTTATTACTAATTTATGATGGTAACAGTACGACTATTGTTCTCGTTACTCTCGTTGCTTGTTATGGCCTAAAGAGCTATTCAGTCGCCGACAAACTGCCCATTTACATGCTTTATATCCTTATGAACGTCTGCATGCTGCAATTCATCGTAGTTTCTGAGTCACGAGGAAGATTAAACATGGATTAACGCTTGCTTCCTTCGGAGCTGAAGGAGCTCCACGCTTCTAGGAATAATATTTGTGACTGTTTCGCTTGTTCTTCCTCTTTCCCAGGGCATGTCACCCGTAAAACATTCTGTTCATTGCAGTAGTATTTCACATTTTAGTTTTAAGCCTTATATTCAGTGCTCAGCAGTCTAGACTGTTGAACACCTTTATAAGTCAGCTGCAACTATTGGACGTGAGTGAAATTATTGTCAGCAGCTTCAGTACATTCGTTCAGATTTATTCGCACCTGGTATACGTCGGAAGTCTTTGTGTTTTTAAACAGATACAATTGATTTCCAGTAACGTTTTACGGGTGCATTTCTTGAGAAGAAAAAGAATTCACTACTATAATTTCTATTTATTTTTGATGTGTCACATCGATAGAGGACGCCGTCTTTACGGCAACCCTTAACGTTTACATAGGTCGTCTTTGCTGTCGTTACAGCACTCCGTGGTCACTTTTCAGAATGTCGCATCGATATAGGACGCCGTTTTATGGCAACGTTCAACGTCCATATAGATTACCTTTGCTAGTAGCTTCTCTCTATCGCTATAGCAACCTTTGACAGCTATTCCATATATCTTTGCCAACAGCACGTTTATTACGAAACGGATAACAGAGGGCAGCCTAGACTACTTTAAGCTATTTATTTACTACAGGTTTTTTTTTTTTGGCGAATAGCTATTTCATAGCAATGTATTTTAACTACAACTGTTTTTCAAATCTTAGTAATATAGACTATTGTAATACATTTTATGCTAATAGTACATATTGTACTTCTGATTGGTTAACACTGATGTCATACACAGGACGGTGAGTGAGACTAGTGCTATTTAAGACCACTCCCTGCCTATCTATTTATGCGACATATCCGGAACCTCCTTACAGCAAAGAAACGCCGGGATGGCGCCAGACATGCACACGCCTCAACTCCACCCTCCCTGTCAACTCCACCCTCCCTGTCAACTCCTCCAAGTACTGGTCAGCCTTCCACCGCCTTACTGGTAGCCATCCCACCCCGCATTACCCCATCCTCCATGACGATCGGCTCTTTCCTGACAACCTCAGTAAGGCTAACCACTTTGCTTCCCACCTAACCGAGGTCTTCTCCATTCCTGACGATCCCCAATTTGATTACTCCCTCTTCCCCACCGTCCTTGACCGCACTGACACCTCTGTCCCCCCACTCGCCCCTAGCTTCCAGTATTTGGATCGGTTACTCCCCTCAGACATCAACACTCCCATCACCGCACAAGACATCACACTCGTCCTCCGCTCCAAACGAAACACCGCCCCTGGCCATGATAGCATCACCTACCGCCACCTCAAGGAATCCCCACCATCCTTCCTGTCTGTCCTTGCTACCCTGTACAATGTCCTCCTCTCCACTGGATTTTACCCCAACCTGTGGAAGACTTCCCGTGTCCTGCTGTTCCCTAAACCTAACAAACCCCCCTCTGATACCTCCTCCTATCGACCCATCTGCCTCACCTTCGTGTTCAGTAAGGTCTTTGAGGCCATCCTCTCTCACTGTATTCACCGCCACCTTAACCAACACTCCCTCCTTCCTCATACCCAATGTGGCTTCCGGCCTTCCTTCTCCACTGACGACCAGCTCCTTAACCTTACCAATCTTCTTTCCCTCCAACTTAACTCCCGTCGCTCCGATATCTTTGTTTCCCTTGATCTCCAGAACGCCTATGACCGTGTCTGGCATACCGGGCTACTCTTCAAACTCCAGACCTATGCTCTCCCCATCAACTTCGTCCTTCTCATTGCTTTCTTCCTCTCCCATCGTCCCTCCTATGTGACTATCCACAACTCCCGTACTTTCTATCACTCTGCCAGCGTGCCCCAAGGTCCTGTCCTTTCCCCTCTCCTCTATCTCCTGTACACTGCTGATATACCCAAACCTCCCCAACCTGTTCATCTTCTCCAGTTTGCTGATGGCACCGCTTTCCTAGCCCTTTATCCTACCTGTTCAACGGTCGCAACGAACCCTCCAAATCCACCTTGACCAATTCACCGCTTGGTGCAACCAGTGCTTCCTCTGTATCAACCCCTCGAAGATCCAGGCGATCATCATAGGCTGCACCACTCGCTCCTTCCGTCTCCATGATTTCTACCTCACCATTTATGGCTGTCCTATCCACCTCACTCCTACCCTCAAATACCTTGGCCTCATCCTCGACCGTCACCTCACCTGGACTACCCATCTCCTTACCATCCATAACAAAGCTCACAACCAACTCCGCCTCCTGAAACTTCTGTCCGGCCGGACGTGGGGTCTGCATCCTTCCACCATCCTTCACACCTACAAATCCTTGATCTGCCCCATCCTCTGTTATGCCAGTGTACCTTGGATTTCTGCCCCCCCCCCCCCCCCCCCCCGGTTCTATAAAGCCCTCCAAATCCTCGAACGCCACGTATTCCACCTCGCCTTCCTCATCCGCCTTCCGTCCCCCACATGCATCCTCTATGACCTCATCCCCTTCCCCCACCTTCTCCTTTTCCTTCAACACATCCGCACACTATACACGGTGTTACAAAAAGGTACGGCCAAACTTTCAGGAAACATTCCTCACACACAAATGAAGAAAAGATGTTATGCAGACATGTGTCCGGAAACGCTTAATTTCCATGTTAGAGCTCATTTTAGTTTCGTCAGTTTGTACTGTACTTCCTCGATTCACCGCCAGTTGGCCCAATTGAAGGAAGGTAATGTTGACTTCGTTGCTTGTGTTGACATGCGACTCATTGCTCTACAGTACCAGCATCAAGCACATTAGTATGTAGCATCGACAGGTTAGTGTTGGTCACGAATGCGGTTTTACAGTCAGGGCAATGTTTACAAATGCGGAGTTGGTAGATGCCCATTTGATGTATGGATTAGCACCGGGCAATAGCCGTGGCGCGGTACGTTTGTATCGAGACAGATTTCCAGAACGAAGGTGTCCCGACAGGAAGACGTTTGAAGCAATTGATCGGCGTCTTAGGGAGCACAGAACATTCCAGCCTGTGACTCGCGACTGGGGAAGACCTAGAACGACGAGGACACCCGCAATGGACGAGGCAATTCTTCGTGCAGTTGACGATAACCCCAATGAAACGTCAGAGAAGTTGCTGCTGTACAAGGTAACGTTGACCACGTCACTGTATGGAGAGTGCTACGGGAGAACCAGTTGTTTCCGTACCATGTATAGCGTGTGCAGGCACTATCAGCAGCTGATTGGCCTCCACGGGTACACTTCTGCGAATGGTTCATCCAATAATGTGTCAATACTCATTTCAGTGCAAATGTTCTCTTTACGGATGAGGCTTCATTCCAACGTGATCAAATTGTAAATTTTCACAATAAACATGTGCCTCACGTTTCGTCACGGGATCGTCTAGCCGGCGCTAGAGCGTTAGATAGATGCTCAACAAACTCCACTGGCAGACGTTACAAGAGAGGCGTTTTGCACCGCGGAGAAATTTACTACAGAAATTTCGAGAGAGCGCTTTCCGGTAAGAGTCAGACAATAGACGTCTCGCGCAATGACCACGAGGAGAAAATTCGAGAAATTAGAGCCAATGTAGAGGCTTATCGACAATTATTGTTCCGGCGCGCTATTCGCAAGTGGGACATTGTTGGAGAGCTCAGTTAGTAGTACAAAAAGTATACTCCGACCACCCCGTTAGGTGGCTTGCGGAGTATGACGTAGATGACATAAAGGTAGATGACCAATCACAATAGGTGATTGATTTAAAACACAACCGGTTTTGGGCTTCTGCGCATCATCAGTTGCTTTACGTTCAGACATGTGTTTCCATACTCCGTGGTGGAGAACACTGTTTAAATCGAAAACAAATGATGTGATGATGACTGAACAGACAGAATGAAACATATGGAAGTGGTTAAGTGACATGTGTTGCAGAATAGCTGTATTCACATAATGAGGGTGTATCCATATCTTTTGATTCCTTTACCTACTTGATTATCTTGACCTTACAATCTCTAGTGTAAACAACAAACATGCCTTTCAGATTTATTGAAAGTCCACTACCAGTGATGTTACCATAAACAACTCTTCCTGTAACCCAGTACAGCACAAAATGGCATTCTTCACATCTACACTTAATCATATACACAAAGACCCACTTAGTCATTAACATTACCAAGGGCATTGCCAACAGGAATGGTTACAACTCAGATATAATTGATAAACCTCACAACAAAATGAAAACGAAACAATGTACACCTCGTAAATCATATTGACAAGGATAAATACGTTTGTTCGCCTACCGTTTATAGCCAAAATTTCATACCAAGTTACTAACATTTTTCGTAACAGTGGTATTCAAATATTCTTCAGCACTAACAATAATGTACAACAGCACATTATTCACTGCTACAAGAGAAACAGCCAGTGTCACAGCAAATCAGATATTTACAAAGATTTATGGGACAATTGTCCACAATTGTGCATGAGCCACACAGGAAGGAGTTTCACTATAAGACACCAGGAACACATGGATGCCTTCCAGCTGCATAATTCTCATAAAACCACTGTTGCAACACGTTTGAAACAACAGGACCACTCAGCCACAGCCATTAAAGACAGCCTACAGATTCTACACACTGTCAGCAAACGAAAGACAATGAGCTTTTCTTGAAAAGCTCGAAAGTTGCATGTATAGCACCAAATCACCACACCTAATTCTCAGTGAGCAGGTAGATCTTGTAAACAAGTCATTTCTATACATCTAAATGAAATATTTAAAAATCAGAAAATGTAACTCACCTCTAGCAATATCCGCCTACTTAGCCGAGGGGTAACGTGTTTGCCAACAGTGCAGTGGGCCTGGGCTCGATTCGCTGCCGGGTTGGAGGTTTTCTCCGCTCGTGGACTGTTTATTGTGTTGTTCTCATCATCATCGCCCTATGTGGTGTCACCAGTAGTAAGACTTGCAACCGGAGGCCGAAATTCCCGGCTGGGGCCTCGCGACCATCAACGCCACACGATCATTTCATCTAGCAAAGTCTGAAAACAAAGTTCAAAGTTCAAATGTGTGTGAAATCTTATGGGACTTAACAGCTAAGGTCATCAGTCCCTAAGCTTACACGCTACTTAACCCAAATTATCCTAAGGACAAACACACACACCCATGCCCGAGGGAGGACTTGAACCTCCGCCAGGATCAGTCGCACAGTCCACGACTGCAGCGCCTTAGACCGCTCGGCTAAAGTCTGAAAACAAAAAGGTCTACTCGACCTTATATAATTTATCGGCAAGTATTCTACACATTATAAATGACAGTGCAGTTCCACAATCATGCAACAGTTTGGTTTTCATAATTTTTAATATTTATTTTATGTGTGTGTATGTATGTGTAATATTACTGTATGTCTTTGACTTAAGTTCTTTGACCACAACCTCTGTTTTTCAAATGTAAACACGTTGGATGTCTGAAGTTACCAACATCTAAGGTACCACTGCTTTATCAAAGACATAATATGGAAGCACCAGTAATTAGCGTGGTAACTAATAGACAGTTAAAGTGCAAAAATTAAATTTTTTATCCTAAAATGTGACTGCCATACTGCAAAAACGATGTGGATACACTAGCCTTATGTAAGTACTATAATATTTTGCAGCACCTGTTGCTTATCCACTTCCAAGTATTTCATTTGCGTCTGTTTAGTCATCACCACGTCATTTGTTTTCGATTTAGACAGTGATCTCCAGCACTATGCATGGAAATTTGTGCTTGAATGTGAACCATCTGAAGATGGACAGAAGCCCAAGCCGTGTGTTAAATAAATCACCACCTACTGTGACCGGTTGTGGTTATTATTCTCCACTCTATAAAGGAACAGTCACGTTTTCCACCTGCATCCATTATGACTAAAATATATAAAATATACCTTATAGGATCGCTTTGCTGTCCCGCCGTCAATCTGTCTCTCTGTGTTCGACAGTTAAGAACCCTTTTTCTCCGGAGCGGGTACAAGTATCAAGTTCAAACTTATGTCACATATTAAGGAGTATCGTCCCTTGAAGTGTAAGCTTGTAAGCCAACTCCATCAAAAGATATGGCCATTTAAGTCACATATTTTCATACTCAAAAACTCACTCATCAAAACCTATAGCGTGCTTCCTATTGACCTAGCACCATGAAATTTGGCAAGAAGCAATATTTCACAGTAGAAGTAAAGTAAAAAATCCGAAAATTGTTAAAATGTAACTATATCACACGAAAAAATGTTTGTCATTTTTTATCCGTCTCTCCGTATTTTTAAGACTCCTTTTCCCTGGATCAGGTTGGCGTGTCAAATTTAGATTTATGTCACATGTTACAATCAATGGTGCCTGGTACGCTTAAGAAATTTAAACTTCAAAATCAATGCAATCCAAAGATTCGCTTATTTATGTCACATATTTTGACACTCGCAAACTCATTTATCAAAACCTATCGAGAACTTCCCGTTGACGTTGAAGCATGCAATTCGGCAAGAAGCAAGGTTTCGCCGTACAAGTAAAAAACATTGAAGCTTTTTAAGTTTTAATTATACTTCATAAAAAATCTTTTGCCATTTGAACATACATTGCATTGATCATTCGTCAAAAGAGTAATAGACGAACATTACTACATGCAAACTAAAATGAAAGTTGTAGTCATGTTTTAGTAACTAAATAAAAATGTTCTACTAAAAGCGCAGTTTGCGTGTGATCACGGGAGACAAATATACTTCGGAGTGCCGACTTGTGTACTTGTGATTTCCGTAGCTTCTGCAGTCAAGACGAAGTACGCATTTGGAAGTGAATATCGCGCGAGCTGTGTGGTTGTCCATAACTATTACGTGCTGTAGGAATCTATTGTTTCCCTGGTATTCAACTTATATTTTATTTAATTGCTGGACCATCGACAGCAATAAGTGTTTTGCAGAAATATACCGCATTCTCAAAAGTACTTCTACTATGGTACTTATCATTTAATGTCGTTAAGATAGTACCTGCAGATTTTATTTAATTGCAATCTTTCATTTATAAATTTACATGTTACATTCATAATTCGCAATTGCCGATTGATAGAGACCTTCGACCATTCGATTCATGTGTGTATTCTTATCGTGTACTATAGACTCAGCAGTATTTGGCCTGTAATGCGGCAACTACGTATCCCAGCCCCTAGACAACAAAACCCGCCGAAACTTTTAATATTTGCAACGTTGAGTCGGAGGGTGCGTAGTTGAGGGCCCACATCCTTTCATTTCTTATTTATTTTTGAAAGCCCGCAGTACCTTTCAGACACATATCACTGAAATTTAAAATCCGTGCCACGCAGAATAACGCTGTATTACTATTAAGAAGGTGATCATCATATTTTGGCTTATTAGTATAGCTGTCAGTGAATTTGCCTCACGACGCTGCAAGGAGTGCCCTCTCGACTCCACATTGACGTAAGAGACTTGTTTCATCATATCACAATGTGAGCAAGTATTCCTCTCTATAAGTTTAGTATCGGATCGAAAATGTATGTGGCTGACGCGGAGATGTGTCACACCGATTACACTGCTAAAGTACCTGAAACTGAGAGCGTATTTGATTCGAAAACGACACCTAATAAATTAAAAAATAGAAACGTAGACAGTTAGAAGAAAATAGTAACAGAACTGACTTTGTCACTTGTGATATCACTGCTGGCGTCTCCAAAATCCAACGCTATGGAAACAACAATTATTTTCTTAAATCCTAGGATCGTCTTGTCTTTCGCCAGCGTGTTCGTTTGTACGGCCGTCCCTAAATGGAAGACGCAGTATAACGTATCCTTCCCGAACCTGAAAGCACAAGCTTTCATAGCAGCAAATTTTGCGGTCCAGAGTGTAATTCTGAGTGTGGCAAAGCGCTGCAAAGGATCACGATAGAGTACACTTAACTTTATCACACATTGGAAAGATTGGCAGATGTTAGACAGACTTCCTGAGAATGAGACAGAATGTGGTTTAGGAATCTATCCTTTGCGTCTCTTATAGTATTCGGCAAATGTTTCCCTGTTACAAGTAATTTTTTACTTCCGAAAACCTTTTGAAAGGACAATGAATATTTTTGTGGATTATCTGGTTTGATGGATATGTTAATGTATTTCTAATGACGTCATTGTATTTTTCACTACGGAGTACTGGGAATAACGGGAAATATAAATCCTGTCAGCCGCGCGGGATTAGCCGAGCGGTCTCAGGCGCTGCAGTCATGGACTGTGCGGCTGGTCCCGGCAGAGGTTCGAGTCCTCCCTCGGGCATGGGTGTGTGTGTTTGTCCTTAGGATAGTTTAGGTTAAGTAGTGTGTAAGCTTAGGGACTGATGACCTTAGCAGTTAAGTCCCATAAGATTTCCCAGACATTTGAACAGAACTGGGGTGAAAAGAAATATGTGGTTGTAGTCTGCAGACAAGGAGGCCAAAAAGATGGAAATAACCGTTACTGAGACAAAAATCAGTCTGTAACAACGATTCTGAGTATCTCAGAGACTCAATGTCTAACTTTAAAAAAAAAAAAAAAAAGTTGCTGTGCACTCGAGAAATCGACTGGTTGCTTGAAGACCCTCTTCTAGGTTAGGTAAGTGCTTCGCTATCGACTCCACCACTGGTCAGGACACCCGCAGGAGGTGGCAGCCTAAGCCGTGGGAGCTGCCGCCACTCCTCGTTCTCCGGCGGGGAGTGCCTCTGCAGGCAGGGACTGCAGCGCCCCGTCGGAAGGGTTGAAAAGCCGCGGATCGGCCAGCTCGCCAGCAGTCTTGGTTCAGACTCGGGCTCACCCGCTGGCGGTTAACGTGGTCTGCCAATCACTTGTCGTTACTCCGCACTCTTGTGATCCCTGCCTAAATGGACAGGATTTGAGTTGCCCAGAAAATGCAACGATTAATGTAAATGATCACGCAGATCCCGCAGTACCGGCAGCAGCAGCAATTGCACCACGTGCAACCCAGCCACAATACCTGCAAGTGCCAAACCTGCCACCTTTTCGACAATTTGACAGTAACGTGGAGGACTAGACTGAATACAGGGCTCAGCTCGATGCTCATTTTGCGGTGCATCAAGTGCAAGGTACATAGAAACTTTATTTTCTGACTATGGTTGGCGCGTTAACTTCTCTCCTCGCTACAGATTTATTTCTCACCTTGAGCCCTGCAAGTGAGGCCTATGAAGGTTTGATAGCTCCGCAAGACAAATACTATGATTCTCAGATTGATGTGGCTGCAGCTAGGTATAAATTTCTCCGCCTCCGATGACAAACAGTCAGACTTGTGGCTAGATGAACTATGGGGAACTCGTAAGTTCAAGTGTGTGTGAGGTCGGTATTTAAGTGATGAAATGATTACAGACACCATCACACAAAACGTGTTGAATATCGCATTCGCAATCAGATTTGTGAGTGCCCCGACCCTACGCCCAAGTGCTTTATTTGATTGAACATCAGAACTCATGCGAAACTGCAGTGGCTAGTTTTGATCCAGCACCGATCTGTGCTGTGCAGGATACTTGTAAACAGCGCGCGTCGGTTAATAGCCAGCCGCGGTGCGAAAAGTCTCAAGTCAGTGCGACATCGCAAACACAGGCAGCCCCCGCAGTGTCAAATCTTGCCCCCGCATAAACACTCTAGCAGTGTCAAATCTTGTCCCTGTTGCTTCAAAGCGCGTACGCCTCAAGCTAGTCCACCCCGTGATCCTAAGTTCTTCCATTGTGGAAAACATGACACGTACAGGCAGTTTACTGGCAAAGAACTAAGTGCAAAAACACTCAGCGCTTTTAGTCAATACAGTTTTTTTAATGCCTAGTTTTTTAATGCCTGAGACCACTGGATGTGGGTCGGCATGGACAAATAAACTGAAGAGCTGACCTCACAGTGTATGATTTTGCGCCGAGCACCATGCTGCTGCCTCGCGAAAACTCTGCCAGGCCCTAACTGAAATCTGGATTCGCAGGACAGAGCGGATCAGGTTTTGGTTGTGTAAAGGGGCCAAGATCAGTTACTGTTAGTTGCACAAAACACAAAAACTTTGTTTTCCTAAATCACACATGATCTTAAAATATTTCACGTAAAGTACGGCTGAAGGCCACATACTGAACATAAAACAACTCAAGGCTTTAGGCCTAGATAGTAATAAGGATTTCCAATGGGCAAAATCGCCCCCCTTTTTTTAAAAAAAAGATTTAGTTTAAACAAAAATCTTCAAAGTTTTAATTTAAGACGGCTGAAAGCCTTACTTAAAACTAAAATAAACTAAATCAATAAACGGCTGAAGACCTCGCACAGTATGTGAAACTAAAAGAAAATCACAATCTAAAACAACAGAACAGTGGTGCTCAGAAGTGTTCCAAGGCTCGGCCTGAGGAGGTAACTCTAACGTAAGGTTAGGTGAGATAGGCAGCCAAGAATAAGATTAAGTAATCAGATGGCAACTCGATCCAGGGATGGCTGAAGGACCAACCAACAACCTAATCAATTCCCTTCCGTCCGACCAACGGCACGACAACGGAAAATGTCAGCGACGATGAAGACACCAGCAGTACTACGTCTTAAATATTAGCATCCAAAAACAGTCAAGTCACAATAGGCGCTCAGAAATATGAACAACGCGAAAGGCTGTGGAACTACAGGCCGTCCAGGACTCTTTGCCATCAGACCGACTGACAACTCCAGTACGTAGACAGCATTAAAATAACTGCTCAGTCGAAATAACACAAGCTAGACACAATTCCACGAAAACACTTCCGCAAGAACTAGAACAATCCTAAAAACAATCACTGTAGAATAGCAAGGACGTATCACAAGTCGACACCCACAGAGAACCCATAAGCGGTCGGCGACCAAATACACGTAGTCCGATGAGACGACCAACCGAACGACTTACCATGGTCGTCCCCACTCAAGTCATGTGTGTTGGCAGCGGTCGGGCGAGTCTTAGCTGTCCGTAGCTCACTGCAGCTCAATCCCGACCCCTTGATGTCCGTACGGATCTCGGAGACCGACGACCCTGGCGCACTGTCTCGGACCCAACCATGCAGAGGGAACACTTGCCCATTGGCCACCCAACATCTCTGCACAAGGAAGGAACCGACTCACGTCAGGGAAGATGACCAACTGACGAGGCCCAGAAACGGTCAAAAACCAAATACGCGTCGCCCGATGAGACGACCAACCAGCGGTCGTTCCCACTTGAGTCTCCCGTCGGACGGTACATGGGTGTCGCCAGCGGTCGGCGAGTACTGACTGTCCTGACCTGACTGGCGCTGCGTCCCCACTGCACTCTGACAGACCACGACCCGGAAATACTAGCGGTCGCTCCAAAGATGGTGAAACAGTGCACTTATCGATAAGCGCCGCTGCTGCCACTCACGGGCAAGCAAACCAGCAACTTAGTGACGCTAGTAAATCGAATAAGAAACGAAGCGCCAGTACCGTAAAGACAAATGACAAGCAATAAACAGCATGAATCCGAGCAGCGCACGGCTCACTAACATAGCGCTGCTTGGCAGAGATTGCATGTTGATTACGTGGTCCTCTTGGGGAACACCCACTGGCTTCTTGTCATTGACGCTTGTAGCTATTTCCCGTTTGTGGTTCCGATGCACTCCACTGTAACAATTAGCACAGTGAAAACTATGCAGTCTGTTTCACTTCCCTAAAGTGATCATTTCAGACAATAGATCACAGTTTATGTAAACATAGTTCCAGTAGTTTTCTGTTTCCAATGAAGTCAAGCATATCACCACTGCACTGTTTCACACCTCCTCCCCCCCTCCCCCCCAATCCAGTGGTGAAGTTGAATGATTGGTTCAGACATTTAAGCAACAAATGTCCAAGCTGCATGCTTCTCACTCAAGAGAGGCAGCTGTTCTTGGCCTCATACCGCTCTCAGCCCCGAAACGGGCCCTCACTAGCGGAGCTGTTGCATAGTCGCTGACATAGGATCCTTCTCCAGTTGATGCGTCCTCCATGTGGTTGGCTATCTCTCTGTGGCTGTCCGCTAGATTTAATCGTAATTATTTTGTCTTCTTTAGACGCTTTCGTGGTGGCAAGTGCCGGGAGCAGCTTATTGTAATTAGTCATTGGTTTTTACATGTATTTAGCACAGCAGTCCTCTGGAGTGTTAGGCAGCATCAAAATCTGGTGCATGTTTGTGGGCTAGGTGTTTCTGCCACTGCTTCTCAGTTTGCAGACGCGGTGCCCAGAAGGACCCTGCAGCGTAGCCTCTTCCACCTTCTCCTCTCTCTGGTCCCACGCCGGACAGAAAGCCTATGGAAGTCGACGTCGCTACGTCGCCGTCGTCGCAGTACCAGTAGCCTCTGCAGCGGAGGGTGGACACCCACTGCTCGGCTACGTTCCAGTCGGCCGCCACACCTCCCACGCCGCTGTCGTCGCCCACGGCCTCGCCGTCAGTGATCAAGGAAGACACCTGTCCATTGCTGGGCGTGGGCGCTCACCGTTCCTGCGGTTTCTGGGGTGGCGTTCCTGGGCGAGCTTAAAGCCTATGCTGGGTTGCGGGTGGAAGATCAGCATCGCCCACAATCGTCGCAGCCACGGCGCAACTACCACAAATACAAACATACATGAATCTTCGTTCAGTCCACCGCCATAGCTGAGTGGTCAACGCTTCAGAACGCCGTGCGAGGCGTCCGGGTTCGATTCCCGGCTGGGTCGGAGATTTTCTCCTTTCTGTGACTGGTTGTTGTGTCTTTATCATGCCATCCTCATAGACACGCAAGTCGCCGAAGCGGCGAAAGAAAAAAAGACTCGCATCAGGCGGCCGCATTCCCCGCATGTGGTGGTCCCGGCCTAGCCACATGCATTATCATCATCATAAGTCCTCATTCTACCTTCGCACACACACACAAATTAGCAGCACACAGTTTCATGTTACACTGAGCGCACTGAATACCAGTGAACAATGATATGCTTCAAAATAAAAGTGGAATAATTGAACAAATAGCAGTAACAAATGATTTTCAACCTGCACTTCATCCGTTTCCAAGAAAGCTGGGAAGGGAATAGATAAAAACAAAAATAAATGCTACAATCAGACAGGAATCAGAATAGTATAATTTCCTTACTTTTATGCAATTTCGCAGAAAATTGCTAATGAATTGAGACCAAATATTATATGAGCTCCGTTTTCCACCAACAATACATTATGTAAAATTAAACGAAAACAGGCGAATTTTTCAGCTCACGCGTCTACAAGATAAAGGGCAATGAGTCCACAGTATAATATGTGGGTCGGAACGGACGAAGTTTCCGAACGAATTTAAGGAACACATCAATGCATTTCGCCAACGGCCTCGCCGCTGTGGTAACACCGGTTCCCGTCAGACCACAGAGGTTAAGCACTAGCTGCACTAGCACTTGGATGGGTGCCCATGCGGTCTGCCTAGCGCTATTGACAAGCGGGGTGCACTCAGCCTTTGTGAGGCAAACTGAGGAGCTACTTGATTGAGAAGTAGCGCCTCCGGTCTCGGAAGCTGACATACGGCTGGAAGAGCGGTGTGATGACCACGTGCCCCTCCGTATCCGCATACAGTGATGCCTGCGGACTGAGGATGACCCGGCGGTAGGTCGGTGCCGATGGGTCGCCAGGGCCTGTGGATGGAGTTAACGTTTACATCAATGCATTTGGGTACAAAATTCCTAATAAATGTGCCGTGTACACTCACATTAACGACACACGACATGCTTTGAGACAATATACATAATAATCTAATACAGCACCTCATAAACTAAACAAAGGTCACAAATTTAACCTCTGTCAAAAACTTGGAATTTAAGTCCAGAACGGAAAATGCGTGTGCAATATATTCATTGATGAAGCTGTGACAGTGGCAGTGAATTTTTTTACAATGTTCTCGTGTATAGTAGTCGATAGATAGTACCTCTTACAATCATTTATTCTTTAATTACTGAAATCGAGTATTCAACATACAGGTCAGCAAACCGGTGCCTTAACAAGTACATATGCTGAAATATTTGCTTAAAAGTTTTTATTTTTTGGAGTATTGGTATTTTTAAGCGAGAAGATTCTAAATATTTAAAATTTATGTAACTCTTCCATTCATAATATAAGCTAAATTGCTCTGTATTTCTCCATCTGTACAATCTCTATAACGAACCTCAGGGTTTTCTCTGCTGGAACTTCTTGTAAGTAGCCTTATTAGTATTAAAATTTTTAAATCGCTGTATTGCATTGCAATAACAAGTAGAAATTATACTTTCTTTGTACCGAAATGAAGTTCAAAGCGGGCAACTGGCAACATCAAGCGAACAAAGATCTAATGCAATCCACTGATCCACCTGAAGATGAGGGCGTAAGTCCTTGAAACACGTCGTGTGTGAAAATAAAATTGATTGACCAGATTGTAAGTAGGCTGTTTAGGTTTTTATGTTGGTAACGCCACGTAGAGCTCTATATGAAAATCACTGGCTGTGCTGTGTGAAGTCTGTGGCTGGTTGGCATTGTTGGAATTGTCGCTATTGCAGTGTTGGGCAGTTGGATGTGAACAGTGCGTAGCGTTGCGCAGTTGGAGGTGAGCCGCCAGCAGTGGTGAATGTGGGGAGTGAGATGGCGGAGTTTTGAGAGCGGATGATCTGGACGTGTGTCCATCAGAGAGAGTAAATTTGTAAGACTGGATGTCATGAACTGATAGATATATTATGACTTTTGAACACTATTAAGGTAAATACATTGTTTGTTCTCTATGAAAATCTTTCATTTGCTAACTATGCCTACCAGTAGTTAGCGCCTTCAGTAGTTAGAATCTTTTATTTAGCTGGCAGTATTGGCGCTCGATGTATTGCAGCAGTTCGAGTAACGAAGATTTTTTTGAGCTAAGTGATTCATGAAAGGTATAGGTTATTGTCAGTCAGGGCCATTCTTTTGTAGGGATTATTGAAAGTCAGATTGCGTTGCGCTAAAAATATTGTGTGTCAGTTTAGTGTTGATCAGAACAAGTAAAGAGAGAAATGTCCGAGTACGTTCAGTTCTGCTCAGCTGTTTGAAAATCAAATAACGTAAGAGGTTTATCAGCACAGTAATTCATAAATTTTGCTAAGGGGACGTTTCAAGATAATTGTTTTAATTCATTTTTTATCGCTTAAAGAGTTGCAGATTACAAATCACAGTCCAACATGGGCGACATAAAGCAATCTCCTTCTTAACACTGACTGCGTTTTCCCAGTGTCCTACAATGATCCGAAACTCAAACTGAGGCTATTGATTATTCCAATCCATGTCCGTATAAACTGTTACATCGAGGTATCTACATGAGTTCACTGATTGCAGCTGTGGCTGACTGATATTGTAGTCATATGATACTACATTTTTTTCGATTTGTGAACATTTGAGGCAAGTAGGCAGCTTTTTAACCAATCTAATATCTTATCAAGCTCAGACAAAATACCTGTGCGGCTTTCATAGAAAGTTCTCTCTCTGAGTTGTACATCTATCGATGACTTTTCTTCCAAGACAACATGCTGAGTCCTCACAAACCGAGAAGTCCTCAAGAGAGTCACAAATTTCGTTTGATGCCTCATATGATTGTACTTTTATTACTAATGGTTTGTGCGATATGGAGTCAAATCCTCTCGGAACTGAAGACATTATGCATCTTGCTGACTGCGTTGATTCGTGGCTTTCAGTGTATCATAGGAGAAGGGTGTGAGTTACGTTTCGCGTAAACACAAGAAAAACAACATTATAATTATTGATTACCTTATCTTTCACTAACACCTCTTCACTTTGATAAGGCTTGAAAATTTCAGACAGTACGCATCTGAGGTCTACAGATTGGGAGAGATACCAAATGCAGAAGACGTCGATCTACAGCACTGGAGTAATCATTTGTCAAATGGAGGTCACTAGCCCATTGATGGCGGTAAGGTGTAACACTAACACGGAGACCTGAAGAACGCTGTTCATTTGACCCTATGAATAGTTGAGGGACTTACCAACTCTGACGCGGAATGACTGGTGGGACAAAAACAGACAATTAAAATCCGTATGGAGCCTTGGAAAACACACGAAGGTAAGTAAAATGTAATAGCACCAAGCGGCTTCGTAAGCTTTATGTAGGTAAAGAAATATTGGAACGAGATGATAACATTCAGAAAAAGCACCATCACTGCCTAAACTTCCCCCTTTTGCATACGTACAGTGCCACGATAAACTAACAAATTACTAATGAATCCCCAAGTAAGACGTATAAAATATCCCTCCAAAATTACTACCAATAATTACAAACTAGAACAGCTTTTCAATTATCCCCTTTCTCTATATACTCTTGACTGCATCAGTCACTTCCTTAAATCTGTTATGCATATCGACTTCCTCACTCCAACCCTCAGTAACTATGGTATGAGCAATTTGATTTTCACCTAATAAAAGTCTTTTAAATTTTACTTGCCTTTTCTCATTCTGAAATTCAAATTCTAGGCATTTCCCTACACAACTAAGCGAAGTATTGTATTTGCACAGGAAGTCAGTATCTAAAATTACCTCCTTTACTAGACCACTGACTACAAAACATTCTATCTCGAATTTATTTTCTCCGCATTTAAATGCTAACAGTATTTGTTGTCTTATTGGCTTACTCATAACACCAACTGTCATTTTAACCTGAATGGCAATGACTGGGAAGATTACTAGTTTCCTATTTTTGATCATGTTCATAAAACTTTCCGACAACGCTGACACAATACTATCTGAATCTAAAAGTGCATCTACCATTTCTTTGCCAACTTTAATTTCAATAAATGGCTGTACATTTACCATTTCCTTCTGTTCTAAATATTTCTCCCTTAATAAATCACTTTCTACGTCTCGTCCCTTCTCTTCCAATTCTAGGATACACACATTCTGTTCAATCGATTCCTCAATCTCAGGTTCACCCAGATAATTCATTAAATACTTCTTTCGCCCCAAAGTCATTCCTTCCTTTTCTAAACCTCTAGCAATTTTAAACTTCTCTCGGTTCCACATATGCTGCAGTAAGGACCGTAACGTTCTACTGTACCAACGCCAATCACACACACTAAAATCACACCTACTTCATATACCAATTCGTATGCTTCATTACACAAACCACCCCCATCCACACTATTTACTTCAGGTCTCTTTAAATTTTCTGTTAGTTCTTCCACACATTTCGCCGATTTACTTCCCACAGCATGCACAGCTTTACTGTTTTTCCCCTCCAAAACATCGACACTTGCAGCTTCAACAAAACTACATATCAATTCACTGTTAAGCACTTTATTTTCCTGAAATAATACATCGATGCCTAAGCCATCATCACCATAAATATTCGTCTCAGCAACCTTATCTTTTTGATACACCATTTAAATCACTACAACAATTCACATCAGAAACCATACTTTCCTCTGTCGACAAATTAACTTACGTGAATCGTACACAACTTTATCCTTCGCCGCTACATTACGCAAATTGCTGAGACATTGTCGTAACCAAATGGTGTGATGTGGATAGTCCCATCCGTCGTCTCATCCGGACGCTGCTCGAGAGGTGGTGGGGGAGGGGGAAAGCTGCTCCTGCATCAGCTGCGTCCCGTGTTCTCCATCCCATCATGTGCTCGCAAAGTAAATATTTACTTCAATTTGGGTCGCCTCTTAACAATCCTATACTTTTATTTTAACTCTGATAGAGAGACAACCAAGTATAATCGTTCGAGCTACTAACCTTTCAAGCAGTTTGCAGAGCGTGTTGGTGGGGCTAATTAGTTGGTAACTGTGTACACTGTTGTATTTTCTGCCTTGTTTGACGACTGGGATCCCTCTAAAGCTAACGAGAAACAGCTTTGTAGCCATGCACATGAGTAGATAGTCTGTGAGCCGCCTTTCAGATGTTGAATCAAAATAGTTCAAATGGTCCAAATGGCTCTAAGCACTATGGTTCAAATGGCTTTGAACACTATGGGACTTAACATCTGAGGTCTTCCGTCCCCTGGAACTTAGAACTACTTAAACCTAACTAACCTAAGGACATCACACACATCCATGCCCGAGGCAGGATTCGAACCTTCGACCGTAGCAGCAGCGTGGCTCTAGACTGAAGCGCCTAGAACCGCTCGGCCATAAAGGCCGGCACATGTTGAATCATCTGCTTATGAATCGAATCCGGGGTTGCGGCCATATCGCATGACACATTGCCCAGTTGTGATTGAGAAATCGAGTTTCTGATGTTGCTGACGTGATACGCTGCAAAATTATTCATTTTTAGGTTTCCATGCCTCAATCGGTAAAAACGAAACCCTCATAGGATCGCTTGGTTGTCTGTCTGTCCGTCCGACAGTTAAACATTTTTCTCAGGAACGGTTAGACGTAGCAAGTTGAAATTAATGTCTCCTACCAACGTTTACAGGCCCTTGCTGGCGCACTAAATGTAAGCTCCTAAAACAATGCAACCAAAAGCTAGGCCATTTATGTCACGTATTTTGACACTCGTAAACTCGCTCATCAAAGCCTGTTGATCTACAATAATGAAATTTCGCAAATCGTAATGTTTTACAGAACAAATAAAGAAGAAAGTTCGAAAATTGTTAATTTGTAATTATATCACACGAAAAAATATTTCTTCAGTCATTTTTATCGACTTCAAACTTCAAATTAAAACAATCAGTAATTCTCCATTGAGGCTTACTGGGTCGCAATGACAAAAGTCAAACATTAGGCAAGGAATGAGTTTATTGCTCATATAAAGTGTGTCGGAATTTACTCATCGTCAGATATCCAGTAGCGATTACTGCACATAGACATGGCGTTTCAGGTTATGTGTCAAACAAACATCCTCAGGGTAGTCCGCAATAATCGCTGCTGAATATATGATGATAGATAAATTTCTAAAGGCGTCATACGAACAATAAAGTCATTCCTTGCCAGATGTTTGACTTCTACCATTGCGACCCTGTCAGTCTGAATGGAGAAGTACTGATTATTGTAGTAATGGTCGCCTGCGTCCTGCATGATTTTGACATATTACTGTTGTTGAAATTAAAGAAAAGTCTGGAAAATCGTGGAGTTCCTGGAACCGATATCTTGCCAGTATCAATGTCGATAACAGTCAAATATCGTCGAGGTTCTCGATTCTCGAATGCATGGGCTATCTATACAAGGTGGTCCATTGATCGTGACCGGGCCGAATATCTCACGAAATAAGCGTCAAACGAAAAAACTACAACGAACGAAACTTGTCTAGCTTGAAGGAGGAAGCCAGATGGAGTTATGGTTGGCCCGCTAGATGGCGCTGCCATAGGTCAAACGGATATCAACTGCGTTTTTTTAAATAGGAACCCTCATTTTTTATTACATATTCGTGTAGTACGTAAGGTAATATGAATATTTTCGTTGGACCACTTTTTTCACTTTGTGATGGATGGCGCTGTAATAGTCACAAACATATGGCTCGCAATTTTAGACTAACAGTTGGTAACAGGTAGGTTTTTTAAATTAAAATAAAGAACGTAGGTACGTTTGAACATTTTATTTCGGTTGTTCCAATGTGATACACGTACCTTTGTGAACTTATCATTTTTGAGAACGAATGCTGTTACAGCGTGATTACCTGAAAATACTACATTAATGCAATAAATGCTCAAAATGATGTCCATCAACCTCAATGCATTTGGTAATACGTGTAACGATATTCCTCTCAACAGCGAGTAGTTCGCCTTCCGTAACGTTCGCACATGCATTGACAATGCGCTGACGCATGTTGTCAGGCGTTGTCGGTGGATCACGATGGCAAATATCCTTCAACTTTCCCCACAGAAAGAAATCCGGGGACGTCAGATCCAGTGAACATGCGGGCCATGGTATGGTGCTTCGACGACCAATCCACCTGTCATTAAATATGCTATTCAATACCGTTTCAACCGCACGTGAGCTATGTGCCGGATATCCATGATGTTGGAAGTACATCGTCATTCTGTCATGCAGCGAAACATCTTGTAGTAACATCGATAGAACATTACGTAGGAAATCAGCATACATTGCACCATTTAGATTGCCATCGATAAAATGGGGGCCAGTTATGCTTCCTCCCATAATGCCGCACCATACATTAACCCGCCAAGGCCGCTGATGTTCCACTTGTCGCAGCCATCGTGGATTTTCCGTTGCCCAATAGTGCATATTATGCCGGTTTACGTTACCGCTGTCGGTGAATGACGCTTCGTCGCTAAATAGAACACGTGCAAAAAATCTGTCATCGTTCCGTAATTTCTCTTGTGCCCAGTGGCAGAACTGTACTCGACGTTCAAAGTCGTCGCCATGCAATTCCTGATGCATAGAAATATGGTACGGGTGCAATCGATGTTGATGTAGCACTCTCAATACCGACGTTTTTGAAATTCCCGATTCTCGCTCAATTTGTCTGCTACTGATGTGCGGATTAGCCGCGACAGCATCTCAAACACCTACTTGGGCATCATCATTTGTTGCAGGTCGTGGTTGACGTTTCACACGTGGCTGAACACTTCCTGTTGCCTTAAATAACGTAACTATCCGGCGAACGGTCCGGACACTTGGATGATGTCGTGCAGGATACCGAGCAGCATACATAGCACACGCCCGTTAGGCATTTTGATCACAATAGTCATGCATCAACACGACGTCGACCTTTTCCGTAATTGGCAAACGGTCCATTTTAAGACGGGTAATGTATCACGAAGCAAATACTGTCCGCACTGGCGGAATTTTACGTGATATTACGTACTTATACGTTTGTGACTATTATAGCGCCAGGCATCACAAAGTGAAAAAAGTGGTTCAACTAAAACATTCATATTTCTTTGCGTGCTACACGAAAATGTAATAAAAAATGAGGGTTCCTATTTAAAAAAACGCAGTTGATATCCATTTGGCCTATGGCAGCGCCATCTAGCGGGCCAACCATAGCGCCATCTGGTTTCCCCCTTCAAGCTAGACAAGTTTCGTTCTTTGTAGTTTTTTCGTTTGATGCTTATTTCGTGAGATATTTGGCCCGATCAGTATCAATGGACCACCCTGTGTATGTAAGTAAGTTTGAACGGAATTCGCAGTAAGTGAGTCCTGCTGTTGGCCACTCTTAACATCCTCATTTTACTCGCTGTATCGTAAAGACAGAGCAATATTAGCGCTGGGTTCTCGCTCACATAGGAGCTCTACGTATTAACGCTGAAACGCATGCTGGCCCCTGCAGATAATCATATTTCCTAGCTTATCGGCGCACTGAGATTCAGTGCGGTGATGCCGCACTTCCCTGTTCATCATCTGTTCCCACGAAGCACTCGACAAGTCATGGGCGCAGCGCGGCCTAATGCAGCGCGCCGCACGCTCTGTCTGCCGGCTCCATCTCCGCCCTCGGCGCGGCGCGACATAAAACGCCGCCGGGAAACTGCGGCCGCTACTCCACCGCCCACGGCCTACAGCCTACACCCTACAGCCTGCCCTCGGCTCGGCTCGGGGCGGCGCAGCTCTGCACTTCAATAGCGGCTAGCCGCCCAACTGCCGCCGCCATGATTTACGATCGCGCCGTTTATTTGCGAGTGGCGCTGCTCCGATCTGGGCGGCGCGCCGCTGTTCTCTGCACCAGTTTACGGGAAGGACGACCGTCCAAAACTGGCAGGCAGCCATAAACTGGCAAATGCCCGCAAACGGACGCTGCTCGCTGGGGTGGCTACTGCTTCAGCTGCGTCCCGCGTTCTCCAGCCCATCTTTTGCTCCCATACTCATCTTTTAAGTCATCAGTCATGGTTTGATGCTGTCCTCTAATTTTCCCTACGTCAGTGTGTAAATGTAGCCACTACACCCAACATGCTCTAGAGTAGGGCCGATTACAGGGCTTTTTCCGCCCCGTGAGAAAATTTCAAGGTCGCTCTGCTTCTCCCCCACCTTTCTTCTAGCAATTTGAGAAACAGTCAAAATTTTTCACGTCCGTCATCCATGACGTCGTATCTTCAGACAATTCACGTCCTATGCTTATCCATACGAGAGCTGCTCAGAAAGTAACAGACGTTTTGAAATATAAATTTAACAATAAGGAAAAATCATATTTTATTATATATATTTTAAAGATAGACTCTTGAGCTATTTCTCTACGTAATCGTCATTCAAACTGAGGCACTTATCATACTATGGCCCAAGTTTTTCAATACTGTCTGCACAGAAATCTGCAGCCTGTGTTTGCAACCATTTGCTTATACCGGCATGCAGTTCGACGTCAGTGTCAAAGCGTTGTGTAGAGAGACACGTCTCCATTGCTGGCAAGAGGAGGTAGTCGCTCGGCGCCAAATCCAGGCTGTATGGTGGATGATCAAACACCTCCCATCCAACATCCCGTAGGAGCTCTCGGGTACGATCGACCATGTGTGGACGTGCGTTGTGGGGAAAAAAAACCTTTTACGCAAATTTTTCCCTGACGGTTGTTTTGTATCGCCCGCCTTAACTTTGTCAGTGTTTGACAATACCTACTGCGCGCGAATAGCCGAGCGGTCTGAGGCGCTGCAGTCATGGACTGTGCGGCTGGTCCCGGCGGAGATTTGAGTCCTCCCTCGGGCATTGGTGTGTGTGTTTGTCCTTAGGATAATTTAGGTTAAGTAGTGTGTAAGCTTAGAGACTGGTTAAATCTCATAACATTTCACACACATTTATTTACATTTCAATACCTCTCGGACTTAATTATTGTACCAAGTTCAAGGAAATCAACGAGAATCACTCCCTTAGAAGTCCAAAACACAGTAGCCATGATCTTTCTTGCTGATAGCGTCTGCAAACCCTTCCTTGCCTTCTTGGGAGAATATGTGTGTCCCCATTCTATCGACTGGCTTATTGTTTCACAGCTGACATCATTCACCCAGGTCTCGCGACCGGTTACGACACGATCGATGAATTTTTTACCATTTTTTCGCATCTTTGAGGAAGGTCAGTGCTGCAGCCAGTCTGTGTTTTTTATGGTCTACCGATAGCTTTTCGAGAGCCCACCTGGCACAAAATTTGTGGTAAACAAGCTTCTCTGCCACAGTTTCATGCACCCAATTCCATGAAGTTTGTGGCAGTTTTGCGAAAGTTCTGTGAACAGCAATTCTGTGAACAACAATTTTCACGAATTTTATCGGTTGATTGTTATTGTGAACATTGGTAAGGAAATTTCTAAAATCAATGTACTATTGTCTCACTCGGCTTCCATTCGTTATTGCTTTTCCGTAAGCATTGTAACGTTGTTGCTTTAATTTCGTATGAAAGCGGTGCTGATAGACAATAAAATAGGGTTAAAAGCTGTGAGCTGTCTGGGGAAGTTAACCTTGCATTACTGAGCAACTATTTCACCAGGTATCCAGTCTAGCTTACCAAATTCCCAACCAGACTAACATTAATTATAATCTTTGTAAGTAGGCTGTTTAGGTTTTTTTATTGGTAACGCCACCTCTGTATAAAAATCACTGGCTGTGCTGTGTGCAGTCTGTGTCTAGTTTACATTGTTGTCTGCCATTGTAGTGCTGGGCAGCGGCAGCTGGATGTGAACAGCGCGTAGCGTTGCGCAGTTGGAGGTGAGCCGCCAGCAGTGGTGGATGTGGGGAGAGAGATGGCGGAGTTTTGTAATTTGTCATGAACTGCTATATATATTATGACTATTAAGGTAAATACATTGTTTGTTCTCTATTAAAATCTTTCATTTTCTAACTATGCCTATCATTAGTTAGTGCCTTCCGTAGTTTGAATCTTTTATTTAGCTGGCAGTAGTGGCGCTCGCTGTATTGCAGTAGTTCGAGAAACCAAGATTTTTGTGAGGTAAGCGATTTGTGAAATGCATAGGTTAATGTTAGTCAGGGCCATTCTTTTGTAGGGATTTCTGAAAGTCGGATTGCGTTGCGCTAAAAATATTGTGTGTCAGGTTAAGGACAGTCATTTATAATTTTTCAAAGGGGACGTTTCATATGTCGACCCTTAGCCGAGGATACCTCACTGGAATCTTCTGATTTTTTCTTGTAGTTTGTGTAATTAATGTAGCTATTGTTTATTGCTAGTACGTAATTGTAGAGAGAATCTCCTTTGTAGTTGCAGTCTTTCATTGTTGTACAGTAAAACAGTTGTGGCATGCATGTAGATTTGCACCAAGTATTTCGCAGCTGCGCTTGCAATTAACGAGATATTATTTTCAGTGCTATGTTAATGTGTTCTCTTATTGTTGCTCTTCAAATTGTGCTTTTCTGTGTTATCGTGTGAAATATTGTGACAATAATGACGTGTGAAAAAGTAACACTAGGCTCCAAAGTAAACTGAGAAATAATGGTGACGACGAGTGTAGCTTACCAGCACCGCTGTGTAATGAATTAACAGACATTCAAAGTAGTAATTTGGTAACTGTGCATAGGGAACTGGACCGGGCGTCAAATAATAGTGTAGACAGTGAAACAGGTAGTGAACAGGGAAGCATTATCGATCGATCGGTCGGCAACAGCTTGCCTCAGGAATCCGAAATGACAGGACACAATCTTGCAAATACTGTAGATTCAGGTTTTGCGTCCTCACCCTTTTCTCAAATAAGTCAAGACACATTTTCTGCTTTTCAAACTGCCGGTTCAAATGCATTGCCGAATAGCACTGAGGAACATGTTTCAGACACCAGTGCATTGTTATTACAATTAATGCAACAAATGGGATAAAAGCTTCAAAAGTTAGACACAATGGAACAAAATCTTCAAAAGTTAGAAACAATGGAACAAAATCAGAGACAAACACAGCAACAGTTAGACACAATGGAACAAAATCAGAGACAAACACAGCAAAAGCTTCAAAGTTAGACACAATGGAACAAAATCTTCAAAAGTTAGACACCATGCTTGAACAAACACGTGAAGATTTAACTACTGAGTTACATAACATCGAATCGAAATGTCAAAAAGTCTGTAATGACATAAAAACACAAATTTGTGAGCATTTCCAACCTATTTTTTCGTGGCATGAAAATGCATTACAGAATCACGAAGCAGCCATAAAATAACTGCAAACTTTTGTTCATCAAAATCATGAGACCCTGCAAGCTAAAATTGACTCAGTTGCATCTACCGATTCGGTTATGCAACTTGCAAAAACTCAAGAAAACTTAAAGGACACAGTAGATACTCTGAAAATTGGTTCAGAAAGACACATGGAGGAAATTAGTTCATTATCAGAGAAAGTAGTTGAACTTTCGGATCAGCTAAATAATTTATCTACGAAGGTAGATGATAATCTGAATGACACAAAACCGGTAGTCTTTAATGACACAGAAGAGAGCGAACAAATTAGGAAACTGAAACAAAATCTGAATCAAATTAATACGCAACACCAAAGAGAAATCCGGGAAGTACAAGATCAGCTGACACAGGTAATACAAGAATTACGTATTTCAGAGGACACTCGCGCTCCAACACGGGAAGAGGGACTTAGAAATACGGAAAAGCCGCAAAATAATAACACAGGGCATTTCGGAAGTTATGAAAGAAATTGCCAATGTGCACCGAATTTTGAGATGGAACGGCCGACACGACCTAACAATGACCGATATGCGACTCGCCGACATGATGATTTTGACTATAAGCTGTTCATTACTACACGTAAATTCAAAATATTTAAGAATTCTGGCAACGGCATTCGTCCACAAGCATGGTTCCATCAATTCTCTCATTGTTTTCCTCCCAACTGGTCGTTAGAACACAGATTAGAATTTATGTGTGGCTACTTAGTGAATGAACCAGCTGTAAGAATGCGATCGGTCATTCACGATTGCCACAGTGAAGGAGAATTTTACCATGCCTTCCTCTCAGCATATTGGTCTCAAGCCACACAAGACCGAGTAAAACATGGCATCATAATGATGAAACATTTCGAACAATCTGAATTCTCCAGTCTTGTGAAATATTTTGAAGACATGTTGCACAAGAATCAGTATCTTTCAAACCCATCCAGCCCCTCAGAACTCATCCGCATTTGCTTACTCAAATTGCCTGAACATTTACGACATATTATTTTAGCAGGACGTTGCAAAGACGACATTGAAGCTTTTCAGGGACTGTTACAAGAATTAGAAATTGACACAGACAGTCGTGGGATGCGAAAACAGGAAAACAATCACTACAGGTCACATCTGTCACAATTCCGTGACGACAGAAGCAATAACTGGACACGACAAGCCTATTCTTACAACGTAAATCGTGACCAAAACAGACACCACTCGTATGACAACCACTGGCAGAGTAATAGTTACAGAGAAAGATCGCATTTCCATAGTAATGAATATGACAGAGACAATCATAGAAACAGACAATTTGGCAACCAGAACTATTATTATCATGGGAGACAGAATAACTTCAGACGCAACAGTCCACCATGCAGTGATAATTCAGGGAGAAATTCTCCACCACTTAACCGACAAGAAAGAAACTACAGGAACTACCGACATGACGACAGACGATATAATCATAACGACAGACCTGAATTTAATCAGAACTGGCGGGATTTAAACAGGGCTGGGCCCCCTGGGCAAGGTGAATTTGTAGAAGTTAGACCTCCAAATCCCAATAACGACGCGCGCCAACAAAGGAACAGACTATGACTCGCACCGCAGGCAGCCGCTTGCGCCGGCTGGCTCAGAGAAAAATAACATAGACGCTAACATCAAGAAAAATTCCAGTATTCTTTAACGACGTATACCGCATGATAATTGCGTTGAAGTTGAAACCTTGCGTACTAGGAAGAGTAAAGGTTTACACCATATTTCACATGTAAAACCGTTTATTGAAAGATAATCTGCTTTTTAACTTTGTCTTTGCCATAAAACTTTTCACTTCACATTTCTAGTATGCTTTGTCAGACTTAAGAAATTGTTAACATGCAACAATGTTTGAAGTTAAATATCCAGTCAAGAACCAAGAGAACTTATTTAAACAGAAATTACGAATGCATTGTTATTGTGAACAGACGACACAGTGGTTAGTTTATGTGACAGCTACATGATTTTATCACGACGCTACTAACGAGTGACAATTTACAATGTTGCTTTTGCGGTGTATCTGTTTTCTATCTGCACAGTTTTCTGAATTCTTCTGGAAAGTAAAACATGTTTTAGTAGTAACTTTTGTAGTATAGCAACAATGAGACAGCCTTTTTCGTGGCACAACAATATGTTACTGTACAGTACTTTCTTCATGACGCCAATAAGCATAATAACTACGATATCTATACGCAAAGCATTTCGCTTTTGTTTATCATGAGGTAAGTACATTGACTTCTGCAGAACTTAGCTTTCGGAGGACGATAACTACGACACTTACGCGGAGATTATCTTACAACAAGACGCACAGTTTAGCGCTACAGTACACGTATTTGAGTGATTAATTTTGTTCTTAAAACATTTATTTTTAAAGATTTTTGGATTACAAAGAAAGTTTTCTATGATATATTTCATTCCATTGCTGTAACCTGTAACAACTGAGGGTATAATTACATTAATCCTCAGGGGGGTACACACCTACTTTGTGTACCACGTGTTTGGCAAGCACAAGGAGCCCTAGCTAATATGGTATTTGCTTATACAACTTTACACATCGGTACCATATTTCTCTAACACACAAATTACACAGCTATCTGATCATTTAACTGAGAGATAAACTTTTTATTACTACATCAGTGACACATGTTTACGCAATTACACATTTGGGTAACTTCGCACTTACGAAATTGTATTTTGTCTGTACTTTGTGAACTGTTCATATTTTTTCGGAACCATTGTGATACTATGAGAGCTTTGAATGATGTATTTGGTATGAGATTATGATTTTTAAAGTACATTTGAGGCAGCTGACACTTTTGACATGAGCAGAGAATTTTTTTTAGGCTTAGAAATTATTGGAGGAAGTTACGACGATTTTGAGAGTTGACTGAGGTGTTATGATGTTATTATTACGATGACTATGTGTATTATGCTGTAGCGGTATGGTTATGATCAATAAGCTGATGCTATATGAGTTATTTGAATATGCTACGTATCTGTTAAGATGAAATATTGAAGAAGTGTCGACAAATAAGGTAACGAATAATGAGTAGTGGTTAGGGACTCTGACTTGTGAAACAGGATGTTGGAAACCAAGAATCGTACTTTAAGAGTTATGAAATGTATGTAAATGCGTGAATGTATTACAATGCCGACGAAAATTTTTTGGACACTGTTATATCAATAGGATTTTGTTTCTACAGATTTGTAACCCAAATTCTTGACCTGTGAAATATTTTTGTATGAGACTGTCACTGTAGCAGAAACTGCCGTCGTAAATATTTCAGCAAGAAAGGTAAGTGACCTTGGCGTAATGCGTTTTGGGCGCCCAGCTGAGAGGTAGACGTCTGACAAAAGAAAGTCATTAGGTGCAAAAAAAAAAAAAAGAGGCCATTATCCTCGCTATTGACATTCCTTTGTAGAAAGCATCGCAAATACAACACGCTCAAACTTGAAAACATATGATTACACTGTGGAGCTCTTAGTTTATGATATTTACTAAAATGCCTAATGAAATGATGAGAAACATTTTACATCCATTGTCTTTCTAGTTGAGAGATTGCTCATTTTGTTTAATATCTGGTTTCTAGCTGCACTGCAGCATTGGTTAAAATAGAATTTTTTAGATGTACTAATATAAATATTTTCTGTCTACAGATCGAGTAAATAATAATTTTTTCAAAAAAATGAGGGAGCACAAAAAGACATTTACCTTCACAGGAACTGCATTCATAATTTTCTTTTCAAGTACTTGGTAATTTCTTTTGTAGAAATAGTTGTGGTGCACCACTTTAATTACTTAGACATTAAGATGTGATTATACATTTCCCTTATCTGCATTGTTATCTTTAGTGTACTATTTTTTCTGCTTGAGCTATGTCATGTTTAGGTACAAGTTATTTCATTTTCTGCTATTGTCTGCCAGGCATAGTGCTACTAAATTTCACTATACATTACTCTGTTAAGCCAGTTTTACTACTGATTTATTTTTCTTGTTTGTTGCTCATTGCCTTATATTAGTTGTAATATTGCTGCTTGCTTTGACAATTTCCATTTTTTTTCATTGCTATTTGTATTAATTGTTTTGTGCTGCTGCATTGCCTCATCCCTTAGTTTAGCATCTGAGCTCAGTAGATTTAAGTTAGCTTAAGAGGGGGTAGACTACGTAAGAAACTGACTATGGACAATAGGGAAAAAATGCATTGAGAAGTTATATGAAAAATATTTGGGCCAAAATGAGTATTGTACAGTGAAAAATAATTATTTTGAAAAAAATATGAATAGAATACAGAAAGCAGGTATAGATAGGACTTTTTGGGAATAATGACGAATGAAGGGAGATCTCCGAGAAGTAAAGAAAGTTTTGTTTGCAAAATACTGCAGTAAAAGAAACCCTGTCCTTTCCTTGTGTTATCCCACTATGTGTTTGTGTTCCCTTGTGTATTTGTGTTTTTCCTGTCTTTATGTGTTTAGCTAATAAGATTTATGTTGTAGAATTTTTCAAATACTATGTTATTTTCTTCATAAAGGTGTTTAGACATTTATTCTGTTTTGTTTTAATGCTCATATGTGAAGTTGATGTTTCAAAAGTTATTCTGATCTTTATGTATGTACTTATGTCATAATTCTTGTAACACTGATACGCATGTTTATTTCTATTCTTTTGTAAAGCCCCAATTACTACAAATATTATCTGTACTATTATGTTTTTAATGGTGTATTTTGTACCTTTGTTATTGTATTTTTATGTTATCAAATTGTAATTGTTACCAGTTCTTCAAATTAAGTATCATTTCACTGCACACGTTTCTGTTGGCCATAATATATGCACAGTATGTGAGAAGTTGGGACTGTTAGTGTTTGCACGTGTGTTAAAAATTCAGCAAGGGTGGTTTATGGACTTGCTATATTCTCCGCAAGTCTCTTCGATGGTGATTGTGCACCTGCACAGTCGCAACAGATGGCTGCTGGCCGTCTCTACAAGGACTACAGTGGGTCTGCACCTTTGATGACCCACCAGTACCATTATTTCTACAAGGACTGCAGTGGGTCTGCACCTCTGGTGGCCCACCAATACCACAATCTCTACCAGGACTGCAGTGGGTCTGCACCTCTGATGGCCCATCAATACTGTAATCTCTACCAGGACTACAGTGGGTCTACTCTGTGATGACCTACCTACCAATATTCTTCAAAACTTCGACTGACTCTGCGGTGGGTTTGCTCTGTTGTGGCCCATTACCTGTCTGCATGTCAAGAGTCAGCACTGTCTTTCCGTTGGAAGGACAACACTACTTCTTCAAGACTGCGTGGAAATCCACTACTACCGTGTGCATTGTCTTTTACTGCTCAGACTTTGAGAAAAGAAACGGCAGTTTTACTGTGATGAATGATCAGGACTGTCTTTATGGACTGTGAAAAAAATTTTAGCTTTTGACCAACATTGTATCAATAAGTGTGTGCATTTGATATCTTTGTTATTGTAATTATGAAAAATTTTATCAAATCATTATTGGCCACTGCCCAAAACAATTTGTAAAATTTTTTGTGGGGAGCATGGGGGCTATGTAAGTAGGCTGTTTAGGTTTTTTTATTGGTAACGCCACCTCTGTATAAAAATCACTGGCTGTGCTGTGTGCAGTCTGTGTCTAGTTTGCATTGTTGTCTGCCGTTGTAGTGTTGGGTAGCGGCAGCTGGATGTGAACAGTGCATAGCATTGCGTAGTTGGAGGTGAGCCGCCAGTAGTGGTGGATGTGGGGAGAGAGATGGCGGAGTTCTGTAATTTGTCATGAACTGCTATATTTATTATGACTATTAAGGTAAATACATTGTTTGTTCTCTATTAAAATCTTTGATTTGCTAACTATGCCTATCAGTAGTTAGTGCCTTCCATAGTTTGAATCTTTTATTTAGCTGGCAGTAGTGGCGCTCACTGTATTGCAGTAGTTCGAGTAACCAAGATTTTTGTGAGGTAAGCGATTTGTGAAATGCATAGGTTAATGTTAGTCAGGGCCATTCTTTTGTAGGGATTTCTGAAAGTCGGATTGCGTTGCGCTAAAAATATTGTGTGTCAGGTTAAGGACAGTCATGTATAATTTTTCAAAGTGGACGTTTCATCTTTTAATAGTCATACGATAACCGGTGATATGTATATAAAAAAGAGAATGTAAATAAAAATAAAGTAATCAGTTCATATTTGGAAATTTATTTTAACATTGATCACTGAAATTTCAGCATATTAAACTCGATTCATAACTAAGCTGGTGCCTTATTTAGGATTGTGAAAATGTGAGATTGTAATCTTACGGAACACATCAAATATGGAGCCAAGATTGGGAGACGGCATACAACACTGCATTCATAAAATAACACACGAAGAACGTTGAAACATATGCAAGAGGAAATTAACCACAACCAACCGATTCAATTTTCACCCAAAGAAGTTACGTTCGTAGCACAATCCTGTCCGTCATGTAATTACCACAAACTGGTACACTAAATTCATACTAACTCTCTGTGAAATCTTCCCGAAAAGAATAACTGAGGGATACTTTGATGATTACACCACATGCTTCACGTGGTCAACTTGGTTTACACAAAGAGTGTAACTCCACAATAATTTTGATAATTAAAATAAATTAGATCGAAAAGCAATTTACAAAAGAAAAACCTCGAACTGGTTACTATCGTCTTACTATTAACCTGATGGGTCAAACAATTGTATAAGCACGTGGTACTGGTCTCACAAAGTACACCCCATGTGCGTTGAATATAAAGAAAAGTTGCTATATTGAAAAATATTGTCAAGACGAGACGTTATAATCTCACGCACATTTGCATTGAAGACTGATGATGCTAGAGTTACTGATCAACACGTGGTTCCACTTTACTCATAAAGTAGTGACAAAGCAACTACCGGAATATATTCTGAACTACACACTCGAATTACACTGCATTGCAATTTAAGATAACATTTTAGAGCTAAACCTGAAATAAAGGTGATTAAATTTTCAGTTAGGCTGAACTTAAGAAATCCATTGTCCTACGGACTTAGCAGACACGCGCTTAGCCGGAGATCTTACCACTTCAGACGCTCGCCACGGCCAGACTGCCGTGGTCCCTTCCTGAGGGTGGCTCACAAATACAAACGGAAGTGGCCAGAGGGGCAGCTTCCTATACCAACATGACAAGGGACGGACAGGACCATACTAAGAATAGAAACCTCTCTGCTTTTAGAAAGTGTAGCTACCTGTTCCGACGTTGGTTCTACTGTTCTTTAGCAGACAGGCTTGTCTGCTACCCTCAAGCATGCAACTAGAAATACATTTGCTCATTCATCCTCTCACACAGAAGGGAAGCGGGATGACAGTATCTTATCATATACAGTATATAAAAGAAAGCGGATGTAGGTTCCGTATGAGACTGTGTGACATGAATTACATATAAACTGTGTTTTAAAGTGTAGTAGTGTGACAGATCGTTCTTGTTTATGTGTAAAAGTAACACGTTCCACTACTCAGTCTCCTCCCAGATAGTCAGAAACGCCACAGTAAATTTAGAAGAGGAATTTATGCCATAAATGACAACAGATTTAAGAAATTAACATGAAAGTAATCTAACAGAGACCTTTCAGCATCACAAAGGTCGCGATAAAATTCAATTGGTTTGCTACTTTCTGCCAACAAAATCCTAATTATAGAAAGCACGTCACAAGTGGTGGGATTTTCTATCGCAGCGCACATATTAACGCGTCACAGACAGCAAAGGAGCAGAGTCAGACTACACGCTTTAACTTCCCGACGTGAACTGAGTGTAGGAACGTTACGGCTCCATAATGGCGGCCGTAGCTCCGCCGACCGCCGCGATAGATCGAAACGTCTGTTACTTTATGGAAAGCCCTCGTACATGTTTTTGACGTGAATACGCCTTTAAAATCAATCAGGCATGGGGCACCAGACAATGAAATAAAATTGAAACGTTTACAATGCAATACGTTTGAATTTATAGCTCCAAAATCATGTCAACGAAAATTAAGTTACGTTACTTGTAAAACCTGTTCACTTTCCTCGTTCCCTGAGCAGAAGTTGCCGTGCCTTGAGCGGAGGGTGGCTTGCGGCGCGAGACCGCATTGTCGGTGCTATCGGTGGCACTTCTACCGTGCAAAGTCGAAGGAAATAAAAAAAAAGTAAGACAGCGAGTGAGTTATGTGTAAATGTTTTATTTGTTGAAAGAAGTGCATGAGTCATCAGTAACTAGTGTCCGTAGGACGTAAAAGAAAAACGACTATGGTCGGATATCGGAAGGCGTGCTTTCCGATACGCCATGACCTTTTTCCTAAATAAAGTTGTTGGAACGCAAACATGGGAAATACGACAAAACTGGAAAGCAGATCGCACAGTGCAGATTAATTGCTTCACCTCCAAAATAAGGTTTGATAGGATTTTTGCTCATGGTCTTAATATTAATATCTACTGATTATGGTTTAAATACCGAGAAGGGGAAGGGAATGAGGGAAGACTTAAAAGAAGTTACAGACAAGGCAGAAAAAATAATTTAGTGGAATGTGGCAGGAAAAAGAGTGTGGCAGATCTGAGGGAGACGGGGTGAGGAGGGAAAGTTCCTTGCATCTTTCCACGTGTAAACCTCGCTTAATCGCAATATGTGGACTGAAAAGATTATGGGATGTGACGTTCATTGCATATTTCACTTATTCTTTATTTATTTATTAAAAAAGTTTTTTTTCGCAGTGATAGGTGTTTGAGGTTGCTCTATAGTAACTGTGACGCCACCGTATACTGACATCTACCTTATTCATTTGCTGGCCGAGGTGGCCGTGCGGTTCTAGGCCCTTCAGTCCGGAACCGCGAGACTGCTACAGTCGCAGGTTCGAATCCTGCCTCGGGCATGGATGTGTGTGATGTCCTTAGGCTAGTTAGGTTTAAGTAG
The DNA here is from genome assembly GCF_021461385.2 of Schistocerca piceifrons. Lineage (NCBI taxonomy): Eukaryota > Metazoa > Arthropoda > Insecta > Orthoptera > Acrididae > Schistocerca > Schistocerca piceifrons. The sequence goes on from NC_060138.1 coordinate 923,669,353, forward strand.
TTCTAAGGTCTAGGGGACTGATGACCTCAGATGTTAAGTCCCATAGTGCTCAGAGCGATTTTTGAACCTTATTCATTTATTACGAAGGTTTTCGCTTCTGTACAGCCTTTCAATCTGACGTAGGTGCTTTTCAACGTAGTGCTAGGCGTACAGTGGAAACTGAGTTTGAAACACTGCCACCACCAAGCTTTGCTATTTTGAAAGACGCACCCACGGTGACCAACGCCAGCGCATCATTTGTCATCTGTTTCACAATACTTTAGATAATTTCTTTTAAGACACTAGCTTTTATTAATGATCTGTATTTCCAACTTATTCTCACGCTACTTCATTTGCTCAAAACTTTTATTGTCTTGTTTAATTTACCCTTTGGGACCATATTAATATTTAACATTTTGCCGCCCTCAAAAACTTGCTGCCCTTGGCGGTGGCACGGTTAAATCCCCCACCTCCTCCCTTCCCACCCCCTCCCACACCCGCCCTCCTCCTGCCCCCCTCCCCAGAGCTGGCCCTATCTAGAGAGGATGTCATTAATATTCTGTCACACTATTTCTATAGCCAGATTGACAAGACAAAAGTCTCTAACAGTTAAAAGTGGGCTTGTCACGCCCACTTCAGGCATATGAGAAGTTCAATCAAGTAACGCGATTTATTTACGTTTCTATGGCATCTTAACCGTAGTAATAGACGCCTGCTGTTAAAGACAAGCGCGGATTTATCCACATATATCTGAGGCAGTAGTTACTAAGCGGTAAAAGCTCGGTTGGATCTGGATACCTTTGGGTATATCGGAGCATTTCGGCAATAATAATTACTTTGTGATTGAAAGCTTAAGGAAAAAAATTGACGAAGGATATCCGCGATTCATGTATTGCGAACTTCTTTTTGTTTCTGACACAGTTTCATTTTATGACAAATTTATGAATGGTTTCGGGATACTGTGTGTAGCAACAACAACATAATTAGTTGTGTGTAAGTTTTATTTAACAGCTCCCTCTTTTAGGTCCCTCTGCGATGCAGGGTGACTACATTTTCAATGAGAATCATCTCCATATTTCTAGTAAAAAGAGTAGAAACATTGGCGTGCCTGGAACCTATCGTGTGTGCCATGTCTGGTTGCAGCGGCAGGTAATGTGGTGTGATTCCCGTTGATAACGTGATCATCCTGTGTATTAGAGAGGTTTGAAGATAGTGGATTGTACGATCGAAACCTTCTGCGAATAAGCGAAGCTAATAGATATTGCTGATGGTGCTACTCGTTTTACGCATAAACACAGCAGCTGCTCTCCCATTATCCATTAGAAGATGTGCAAAAAAGACAAGGTTCGAGGTTTATGGAAGTAAACAGCTAGGTCAGAAATTTTTCATTGAGGGGATACTACATGTGGGAATTTGATCAAAGTCTCATGGTACGTAGAAGTTGAGGCATTGAGACGGATACTGAAGCCAGAAATAAGAAATAGTTTGCAGAGAGGTCAGGCCAGTCTGCAGGTCAGGAAATACGTGAAGGCTCCCTCAGCACTGATCTGTGACGAGGAGCATCTTCGCTTCTGACCCGATGCATGTGAAACGTCCCCTTAGAAAAATTGTACATGATTGTGCTTAAACTGACACACAATATTTTTAGCGCAACGCAATCTGACTTAATCCCTACAAAAGAATGGGCCTGACCAACATTAACCTATACGTTTCACAAATCACTTACCTCACAAAAATCTTCGTTACTAGAACTACTGCAATACAGCGAGCGCCACTACTGCCAGCTAAATAAAAGATTCAAACTACGGAAGGCACTAACTACTGATAGGCACAGTTAGCAAATGCAAGATTTTAATTGAGAACAAACAATGTATTTACCTTAATAGTCATAATATATATAGCAGTTCATGACATCCATTCTTACAAATGTACTGTTTCTGATGGACACACGTCCCGGTTATCCACTCTCAAAAATCCACCATCTCACTTCCCCACATCCACCACTGCTGGCGGCTCACCTCCAACTGCGCAACGCTACGTGCTGTTAACAGCCAATAGCCCAACACTACAATAGCCAACAACAATGCAAATCAGCCACAGACTGCACACAGCACAGCCAGTGATTTTCATACAGAGCGCTACGTGGCGTTACCAATATAAAAACCTAAACAGCCTACTTACACACGAATAAAACACCTGAGTAGCTAGTAATTACTTCCAGCTGGGCATAGAGGAGATCCGTAATGCTAGATGCAATGAACACCATTAGCAACAACAATAGTAAAATAAGATGAGAGAAATAATCAGGTCGGTAGGTGGGTGTGCCCACTTCAATGTACCCCCAGACTCAGCTTGTGATGTGTGGCGTCTCTCCCACACCTGTCCCACGTCATTTCCGATACAACCGAGACGTTAAAGGTGAGAATAGAACCCACTTTCTGAGGAGGCATAAAAACTTTTCAACTAGTGCCAAGGTTAAGGAATCCATAAGGTCTTGCCTTCATCAGAGAGCTATATGAAGGGGCACTCCTATGAAACTAAAACAGGGAGTTGCAGAAAAAGGACTAACAGCATCTAAGAGTAATTAAAACAGAGAAGAAGAAGTATGACCAGCCTTCTGTGTGGTTGGAGGCATCGTAACTCCCACCAAGAAGCCACCACCTTGAAAGCAGTTTAAACCGTTAATTGAAAATAACGACCACGTTCTAAGAGAAAATGAAGAACCGGTTCAACTGTCTGCACATCGTCTGCCAGTATTAGAGCGAAGAATCCACAATACGAGAGAGAAGAGGCATTCGAACAGGATTTGAGCTAGTGTCTGTAAGGCTCAGCATCCATAACGGGAAGTGTAAATGGAAACGGCGTGTGGCTAGGGCTTCCCGTCGGGTAGACCGTTCGCCTGGTGCAAGTCTTTCGAGTTGACGCCACTTCGGCGACTTGCGTGTCGATGGGGATGAAATGATGATTTTAAGGACAACACAACGCCCAGTCCCTGAGTGGAGCAAATCTCCGACCCAGCCGGGAATCGAACCCGTCCCGTTAGGAATGAGATTCCGTCGCGCTAACCACTCTGCTACCAGGGGCGGACACGGGAAGAGTGATGGTGGTGCTAAGGTGGAGCATTACATAAAATAAAAATATGAATAAATCTGCTATCATAACACTGTTTCAATAAAAGCAGTGTTGATCTGTTGTAGGATCATCATCAGACAGTTTTATCACTGCTGTCACCAAGGAGTAAAAAGGTCTGATGATGATTCTCTAAGAGATCGATACCGGTCACCAAATGAAATAAACAACTTACATGCGACTAAATCTGGTGAGGCCAATGTCTTTGCGACATAGGATGGTTGTATATTTATTGGAGGAACGGAAGTAGGAGCACCATACAGAGTTAGTTTCCTTGAGAGCGCCGAGTTTATTATAGAAGGCAGTAACCAACTGGATGATGTTTCACCTCAGTGAGTAGAGGCCTTATCTGGAAACGTAAATTCGTGCCTGGGCTCGTAAAAGCCAAATTAGGTGAGTAACTCCTTATCTAGGCGAACGATCGGCCAGTTCATTCCCTGGGATACCCACATGAGAAAGACAACTGAGAAAGACCCAGAGAAACACAACTGAGCAGGCAGTATTCCTAAGATCAGACAGAAATAGATATGAATAGTAGATAACAGATATTACCGGGGGACAATAGTAACACCGATCAACAGCTTCGAGACTGCTCAATGAGTCACTAAAAATTAAAACACACTGGAGGAGGTCTGTTTATTAAAACATAGGGTTCTGTTAATGGCTACAAACTACAATGTAAAACACTACTTGTCCCTGGCAACGAGCGTTGATCCTGACCGAGACGAGATGTAGAACCATACCCCGTAGCCCGTACTGTCCACGGTTTTAGACGAGTCAGTGTAAATGTAATGCGCCAAACTTCGCGCCTCCAGAGTGTGAGGACCGTGTGTGGGTCAAAGCTTGGCCTATGTGGCTTTAGCTAGGTACTTCTCGGAAGCAGCAGCTGCACTGCGACATTTCACTTAGTATTATGGTGAGGCATGTTTTGGCCGACACAACTCTTTTCAGTTCGGCAGAATCGTAGTGTCAATGGCGTTTGCCCTTCGCTATTGGTTCGTGGTGTGAAGGACATTTACAGATCCAGTGGCCGTTTAGCGACCTATCGTTACAAGCCTTCAAACAATGACAAAAGATAGTGATCATAATTCTCAGTATATTTTATGTAACCACATAAGCGACAGGTGCGTCAAATTTGTTATGAAACGACATTACAGTACCATGCAGAAAGAATTCAAACGTTTAGTTGACGTAAAAGGCCAAAACATAACACCTATCGACAGACGGAATTCACTGTCCTGTACATGGAGAAGCACTTTATGCAAAATTTGTAGGCCTACAGCATGTGAAGAAACTGACGGTACATGAAGCAAAATTTCAGAAGGGGCAGGCTTTATTCCACTGTCTACTGCAACACTTTCCGATGGAATTGAATGATGGAAATTTTATGTATTACTACAAAGTACGCTGGTTAAGTCAAGAGGTATGCCTGGAACGCTTTTCGATTTAAAACTCGCTATTGTTGAATTTATGAAGGAAAGAGAAGTGCAGGAACAAAAATTGGAACATCCGATATGGACTACAGATCTCACATTTTACGCGGACTTGACTGCAAACAGCGCATAGTTAAGACACTGCAACAGGAGAAACAATTTCTTTCTGATTTAATGGGGATGAATTTAAAAAGGAAATCACGTTGTAAAAGGGGCACATTCTAAGAAACACAGCCCAGTTACCTAAGCTCAATGGTGCTAAAGAGAATACTAGACCTTGTAAGATGGCAAGAACTATGCCCCTTACATGAAGTCATTAAAGATCACCTAACTCACGTTGAGCGAACAGTAGTGCTGAAAAAAAAATGACTGACAAGGCGCAATGCATCTTGTAGAGGGTATAGTATGGACGTATTGGAATAATTAATGTCAGGTGATGGTTTTAAAGTAATTCACACGACTTGAAAACTTTGTGGAAAAGCGTCGATTTACTGGAGGCTAATTTATCACAGGGAAGTATTCGAGTTGACCGTGACCAGCTGGGGAGCGCCAATAGGAAGCGACAATAGGCAGCTTAGAGCGGCTCAAGCTCTGAGAAAGCGGTAACAGGTTGCGGCCTCCAGCTGCCTTAAGATGAGTGACAGTGAGTGGGTGGTTGACCCCATGCTGGTGTACCAGGAAGCAGACAGAGAACTTGTACGCCTATTGATAAATGTCCGTCATCCCGTTTTCAGTGAAACATGTGAGTAAGCTGCACAAAGCTCCGGTGGAGCAGTCAACAGAGGCCAAAATATGCGTGTTCGTGACTATAGCAACTTCACGCTGAATTCACGGTCCGCAGAGTCTGAAGTAAATCAGGTGAAGAGTGACAGAATGAAATACGCCGGCCTTCAATGGGAACATAGGACCAAGGAATTTCAAGTACTCTCCTGGGAGTCAGAATTCCGGAAAAATTGGCGTTTTGTGCAGACGCTAACCTTGATGGGTGGCCTGGGAGGAGCTAAATAGCAGAAGTTGAGAGGAAGGGAAATTTTGTGGGAATTTGTTCACTTCCCAGAGCAGGCATTGGTCGGCGCTGAGAAGAGACGCATAATTAACGCGACTTGCGCTGCAATTGGCGAAAGTGATTGTGCTGGAAGGGAAACCGAGGCGAAGAGCGGACTGGGAGAAGTCCACGTAATGATCTTTGGTTCCCATCTTTCCTAGAGTGCAGATGTGGCGTTCTTTACTCAGCTTGCCTGAGAGAGAGTGAGCATCTCTGCAGTTTAGGACTTAGCAAACGGAACGATTGAGCTTGGAGATAGAAAGTTTTCGTTCAGCTATGTACTGAGCAAGATAGCTTGTAACCTCCCAGCAATAATGTGAAAGATAATATTTAAATGTTAATGGGAATCGTGCTCAACGCAACCTCCCAGCAAAAATAAAAGAAAAGCCTATGATAATGAAAACGTGCCAAAAGTTATTTCCCCACAGGATTATTGAATAATAATCACCCAAATGTTGTTGAGCTCCCACAAAAATGTAAGTCAATTCAATGATAATGAAATCTCAGTGGCAATGAAGACGCAAATAGACCGATATGTCGATCTTAGGCCCTGTTCTTACCTCAGTAAAATTGCGTCTGCTCTTATTTTTCGCCATAGCTTGGAGGAAATGCATCGCAAAAATTCTTTGAACTTAAGTAAATTTTTTCTTTAATGAAATGCATGGGAAATTTTCTTTCAATAAAATGTTTGTTTTGTTAAAATGCTTGGTTTGAAAACAAAATTATTATTGGGGCGATTCTTGAACAAATTAATTACAGTTAAGATACATTACATTCTCAGATGTGCGCAATGCTGCTTCATTACCTTATTTAAAAAATATACCTCGTCCTGAATCTTGACCAGAGGGCCATGTCGACGCCCGCCGACTCCTCACACACAACACCGACTGTCTCTCGCCCGCTACTAGCACTGACTGAGTGCAACTACCAACAACTGCCTCGCAACTGAACTGAACTCTCGCGCGGTCAAGCACAGACTAGCAACGATAAATAACTCTCTGGTCAGAGATTCTGTCATGCCTCACCATCGCTGCTACTAAATACATACGTGTTTCATAACCCTCCACTGGGGGGGGGGCAAAAATTTGGCAGCGATGGTGAGTCATTTGGACTTGCCATGAGCAACAAATTTTTTCTTAATTAATTAACTTTACAATTACAGCATATATACAGATATAGAACATGAAGGAAATATGGTGCACATGCATCAAGTACAAAACATATTAGACAATGACAAAATGTGAGTACAAAACATATTAGCAAATCAGAAAAATGTATATACAAATTATTTGATAGATAACAAAAGTGCACACGCACTGAAAAACTCTTTAGCATTTTCAGAACAAATAAACAAAATGGCCAAAAATCATGTTGACAAGTGACATGAGTGCACATGCACTGCAGTTCAGAACATATCAGCAAATGAGGAAATGTATATACAATGAGTAACAAATGCCCTAAGTGCATACACACTGAAGTATTGAACATATCAGGAAACCACAAAATGTGTACAGAATGAGTACAGATCATATTGAAAAGTGAGAAAAGTGCACAGGCACTGAAGTTCAGTAGAAAACATAATAACACATGACATAAGTGCACATGTACCGTAGTTTAGAACATATCATCAAATAAAAAAAATTGTATAGGTCATGAATACAAATCATGTTAGCAAAAAATGTTTTTTTACTATGTTACAAGAATTAGGATAGGAAAGGGAAGGATTGCATCATGGTTGTAGCACTTTAGGTTGCACACAGCTGCACTGAAAGTCCATATCTTTCCATAGAAGTACAACACCAAGTGAGACAATCTGAAGTTCTTTTCCCAGAAGTATTTATCAGCGTAGCCAAGACACTGAAATGTCGTAGTAATATTCCATGTTTTCATTTTGGCAGTACATTAGGTACACCAAACAGTGGGACCATAATAACGTCTCCATTGCTCATGGTGGTGGACAACATGTCGTGTCAACACCACACTCTTACAAGGCACACCAACGTAGAATTAGTGCAAAAACCAAATATAGTGCTCCATGATCATGAGGATGGACAGGACAAATGGATATTGCAGTAATTCAAGGTAGTTAGCTCAGAAGGTGAAGGACATTAAGTCACATAGTAGTCTTCACTGAGAATTACATTAGTAGTTTGCGGCATTCATAGCCCAATTATTGAACATTTCTGTACCATGTATTTAGTATTACAGAATAATGTTCATAAAATTAACTGATTATAGCACTTATTGGCATCATGGGTAATCGTATTACAATAAACAGTGGCAATCCTTGGCCAGTTACAAAGCATATTTAGTATGACAGATAATGTTCATCAGAAGTCATCATTGAAAAGGAGAGTCAATTATTGGCATAGCATTAACATAATTCATTGAGTTATACTAATCATTGGCACTCATTGGCCAGCAAGTATTGAATAGTACAACATTTTTAATTATTGGCAGTCATTGGCCTGTTACAAAACATCAAAAGTCATCATTGAAAACAGGAGCTAATGAATGGCATAGTATTAACATAATTCATTTTGTTAAACTAATTATTGGCACTCATTGGCCAGCTACAAAACATCAAAAGTCATCATTGAAAGCAGGAGCTAATGAATGGCATAGTATTAACATAATTCATTTAGTTACACTAATTATTGGCACTCAGTGGCCAGTTACAAAACATCAAAAGTCATCATTGAAAACAGGAGCTAATGAATGGTATAGTATTAACATAATTAATTTAGTTACACTAATTATTGGCACTCAGTGGCCAGCAAGTATTGAATAGTACAAAACATTGTTCATCATTCAGTATTATTGAGAACTCTCTTAAATAGGTAGCATTATTTGGAACTGGTGATACATTTTTTTTTTTTTTTTTGCTAGCAATGCATTGCTTTGGGTAATTATAAGGGAAAGCAAGAAGAGAAAAAAAAATTTTGCTTCTGGGTTGTTCCTGTAAATGAAAAATGTGTAACGTCTTTCGTCATGAGTCAGCTGTTGTCCTTTCCAAAACCTTCCGTCATCCTACTATGCAATATAATACCTGCTGTCAAAGCAAACTGCAACAAATACTTAAATAACTACATAGCATAAATACATAACTTCAACAATATTCTCATCTGTAAAGAAAAAACTTCATTATCCATCACTTCATTACTTATATTATCATAACTCCATTATTATCATCACCTGTAAAGAAAAAACTTCATTATCTATATTAGTATATTCTTCATCATCATTCATCATCACTCATTATCATCTGCAAAAAATCACTTCATTACTCATTACACAACTATTCCTTATCTCTAGCATATTTCATCACTAAAACTAAGATGTGTAGTTCTGTCTGACAGCCTGCATCAATCGCCTTGTATTCTGAAAGAAAAAATTAGTTAAGACTGCTATTCTACGATGTGTATAGTATATTCTTGTTAATGCATGTTAATTCTGATCCATTTACTCTTCCTCACGAGTTTTGCATCTTCTTTCGATCATTCCGCAGTTGAAATTCCCATTTCTAATTAATTTATTTCTTTCACGCATCATTTCTTTCTGAAATTGATGAACAAAGATTAATGTCTTCGGTTTAAATCATATACCCACTAAATAATGACTGGTTTATGGTGACATAATTAAGCATACAGCATAACATGACAGAAAACGTAATATGTCAAAAGCATAGACAGTGTTCAAAGGCAAAAATGTACAAAGAATATCACAATGCAGCAGCAAAAAAAGAAAAATGTAAAACAGTCACGATGTTGAGATATCATACGGCAAAAAATGTCAAAGTCAACTGGTGTGTGTTATACCTTAACTATTTCACAGTGCATACAAACAAAACATGAAAACAATCGTACATACATAAGAAAGACAAAATGTGACGTTCGTTGTGTTCAGCTTGTATGTAGTGTAGTTAATAGAGGCGAGAATTAAAGACTTTAATGGAGAGAGAATTTGATAAAATTAATACGTCACTACATAGAATTGCATAATTATTCATAAAATACGTAAGTTTGTCTGGAAAAATATGCACGGTCTGATGTGTAACGACAAGAAGAGCGACCTGCTAACCTTACCTTGCCGGGCACTTGCCAAGAAAAAATATGATAGTCATCGATAATTAGTCACATAAATATAATTGTATAAGTGGTCATAAGTGGCATCATAGCACGTTAAATCATAAAGTGGTTTCATTCAATAAAGGGTTTAATGTTCGACACATGGTAGTTGCCCTTACTTTTCCTGGTTCTCAAAGTTTCGACTGTACAACATTGGGGTGAGGAATGCTGCGAATCCGATATGGACCTGCGTATAGAAGTTCAAATTTACTGCACTTACCTTTTATTCTGCTGGATAGATAGTGTGTACGTACTAATATCTTCTGTCCAATGTGAAAGTCACGGCGTGTACAAACCTGTTTTTGCTATCTTCTTCGGCGCTCTGCGGCACGTTTGATGTTGTTTAGCGCAATGTTAATTATTTCGTGGTGTCGTAATCGACGAGATGTAGGAAAGTGTACTAATTCTTTAATTTTGTTAGGTGGTTCAGCATTTTTCAGTATAACAGACGGAGATAGCATAGTGGATTCATTTGGTATGGAATTAATTACCTCTTGGAAGGAGAATATGTGTGTATCCCAGTCAATATGTCTTTTGTGGCAGTATATTTTACACAGTTTACCAATTTCTTTCATTAATCGTTCACAAGGGTTCGAAGAAGCATGGTACCTAGATATATAGATCGGAGAAATGTTTCTAGCTCGTAACACGCGTGTCCATGTAGCAGAACCAAATTGCGATCCATTGTCAGAAATTACTTTCAACACATGTCCTACATGAAATAGAAAATATTTTACAAATGCTCTCGAAACGGTTTTAGCGGCAGCTTTGCGTAACGGAGTGAAAGTAACAAATTTTGAAGTGAGTTCAACAGCGACAAAGATGTAGCAAAAACCTCTGTTAGTTCTCGGAATTGGACCAAAAATGTCTACTGCGGCCATATGTCTTAATTTAACAGGTACAATGGGATATAATGGAGGAATATGTGAAGTGTTGTCTGACTTAGCTTTCTGGCAAATTTTACATGACGCTAAAACTCGTCGTATACGTTTCTCCATATTGGCAAAATAACAGTTCTGTCTCAGTACAAGAAAATATTTTCTGGCTCCGTAATGTGCATAACTTAAATGAGTGTACCAGATTAATTTGTTAACCAGTTCGTCAGGAATGCATAATAACCAATTGTTGCTGTCAGAATGAGAGCGGCGAAATAGAATGTCATTGCGTACAGTGTAATGGTTTCTAATCGTAACATTATTCTTATTTTGTCAGAGGTGTTTAATTTCTTTCCACACGTTGTCTTTATTTTGCTCTTTTGCTATGTCCTGTAATGACGATGAAATAAAATTTTCAAATGCAATTTGCTGAATGTACATGACATTGAAATTTGCTTTGCAGAAGTTGGTTGCTACGTCTTGCTGATTGTTGCTGAGAGAACGCGATAGTGCGTCTGCTATAACATTTTGTGTGCCGGGAATGTGAACAATCGTAAAATTAAATTCCTGTCAATAAAGTTTCCATCTGCTTAATCTGTCGTGAGTGAATTTAGCCGAAAGTAAGAATTGTATAGCTCTATGGTCTGTGTAGGCGGTGGTATGTCTGCCATAAAGAAAGTGCCGAAATCTCGTAAAAGCCCATACAACACATAATGTTTCCAATTCTGTAACGTAATAATTTCGTTCAGCAGGTGACAGAATGCGGCTTGCAAATGCGATGTTTTGAATTACTGTAGAGCCATCTTCTTCAATTTCCTGAAAAATATGTACGCCTAAAGCGGTGTTGGAACTGTCGGTGGCAATGGAAAAATTTCTGGTAAGATCTGGGTGCGATAAAAGTGGAGCATTCAACAAGGCTTCTTTCAGGTTCACGAATTCAGAATGTGCTTGCTTATCCGAGGACCAAATAGCATTTTTACCTGTTAATTGGCATAATCTAGGTGTGTCTAAAGCAGAGTGATGAATAAATTTACGAAAAAAGTTAATTAAGCGCAAAAAGCTGCGTAATTGCTTCTTCGTTGTAGGAACAGTAATGTCACGTAGAGCTTGAAGTTTTTCCGGATCAGGCGCAATGCCTTCTGCTGAAATTACGTGCCCAAGAAATTTTATAGAAGTTTTCCCAAAGTGCGATTTACTGAGATTAACTGTGAGTCCTTGTGCATGAAAAGTTTGCAACAGTTGTTCAAAAATCATATTGTGTTCAGACCAGTTAGCTTCTGCGATAAGAATGTCGTCTACGTACGTCGTAATTCTGTCTTTAAGTTCTGTCGGAAGTATTGTGTTCAAACCGCGAATAAAAGCTGCTGAAGAAATAGTTAATCCGAATGGTAATTTGCAAAATTGATAACAGTCGCCAAAACAGAGAAATGCTGTGTATTTTCTGCAATTCGGATGAAGTTGAATTTGTCAAAATCCCGATTTCAAATCTAGTGTGGAATAAATAGCTGTACCGTGAAATTTCTGTAGAAGTTCCTCTAATGTCTGTGGTCGATCTGTTTCATTAATTATTATGTCATTGATGTGACGTGAATCAAGTACGAGGCGAAGTGAGCTATCTTAACAATATGTAGCGGGTTTATGTACGGACTAACTGCTGGTTCTATAATTCCTTGGTCAAGCATATCCTGCAGTTCTTTCTTAACTTGTTCTCTATGAATATACGGAATGGGATAATGCTTTGCTTTAAATGTGTCGTGCTGTTTGACTTGAAATTCATACATAAATCCGGACATAGTACCAGGAATGTTGTCAAAAACTGGAGCTTGCTGTAAAAGAATTTCGTCGTCTGTATTTGCACTGCTTTGGTTAACTTTATCAGAAATCATCTGTATTACGTCGTAGTCAGCTTCGTCTGGAGTATTATAGTTATGTACGTACGTGTCTGTGAACAATGCGGAATTACAGTCTATGTTACGTGACGCAGAAATGACCTCTGTACGATTAACTGTTTGTTCTTCCGCAGATAGTGAGTGCTGAAATTCTAAAGCCAATTGCACATTTTCATCCTTCAACATTAAATAGGAATTCTGAAAATCAACCACTGCGTCGTGTTGTACGAGAAAATTCATACCTAAAATGACGTCTACATCTACATCTACATTGATACTCCGCAAGCCACCCAACGGTGTGTGGCGGAGGGCACTTTACGTGCCACTGTCATTACCTCCCTTTCCTGTTCCAGTCGCGCATGGTTCGCGGGAAGAACGACTGTCTGAAAGCCTCCGTGCGCGCTCTAATCTCTCTAATTTTACATTCGTGATCTCCTCGGGAGGTATAAGTAGGGGGAAGCAATATATTCGATACCTCATCCAGAAACGCACCCTCTCGAAACCTGGCGAGCAAGCTACACCGCGATGCAGAGCGCCTCTCTTGCAGAGTCTGCCACTTGAGTTTATTAAACATCTCCGTAACGCTATCACGGTTACCAAATAACCCTGTGACGAAACGCGCCGCTCTTCTTTGGATCTTCTCTATCTCCTCCGTCAGACCGATCTGGTACGGATCCCACACTGATGAGCAATACTCAAGTACAGGTCGAACGAGTGTTTTGTAAGCCACCTCCTTTGTTGATGGACTACATTTTCTAAGCACTCTCCCAATGAATCTCAACCTGGTACCCGCCTTACCAACAATTAATTTTATATGATCATTCCACTTCAAATCGTTCCGCACGCATACTCCCAGATATTTTACAGAAGTAACTGCTACCAGTGTTTGTTCCGCTATCATATAATCATACAATAAAGGATCCTTCTTTCTATGTATTCGCAATACATTACATTTGTCTATGTTAAGGGTCAGTTGCCACTCCCTGCACCAAGTGCCTATTCGCTGCAGATCTTCCTGCATTTCGCTACAATTTTCTAGTGCTGCAACTTCTCTGTATACTACAGCATCATCCGCGAAAAGCCGCATGGAACTTCCGACACTATCTACTAGGTCATTTATATATATTGTGAAAAGCAATGGTCCCATAACACTCCCCTGTGGCACGCCAGAGGTTACTTTAACGTCTGTAGACGTCTCTCCATTGATAACAACATGCTGTGTTCTGTTTGCTAAAAACTCTTCAATCCAGCCACACAGCTGGTCTGATATTCCGTAGGCTCTTACTTTGTTTATCAGGCGACAGTGCGGAACTGTATCGAACGCCTTCCGGAAGTCAAGAAAAATAGCATCTACCTAGGAGCCTGTATCTAATATTTTCTGGGTCTCATGAACAAATAAAGCGAGTTGGGTCTCACACGATCGCTGTTTCCGGAATCCATGTTGATTCCTACATAGTAGATTCTGGGTTTCCAGAAATGACATGATACGCGAGCAAAAAACATGTTCTAAAATTCTACAAGAGATCGACGTCAGAGATATAGGTCTATAGTTTTGCGCATCTGCTCGACGACCCTTCTTGAAGACTGGGACTACCTGTGCTCTTTTCCAATCATTTGGAACCCTCCGTTCCTCTAGAGACTTGCGGTACACGACTGTTAGAAGGGGGGCAAGTTCTTTCGCGTACTCTGTGTAGAATCGAATTGGTATCCCATCAGGTCCAGTGGACTTTCCTCTATTGAGTGATTCCAGTTGCTTTTCTATTCCTTGGACACTTATTTCGATGTCAGCCATTTTTTCGTTTGTGCGAGGATTTAGAGAAGGAACTGCAGTGCGGTCTTCCTCTGTGAAACAGCTTTGGAAAAAGGTGTTTAGTATTTCAGCTTTACGCGTGTCATCCTCTGTTTCAATGCTATCATCATCCCGTAGTGTCTGGATATGCTGTTTCGAGCCACTTACTGATTTAACGTAAGACCAGAACTTCCTAGGATTTTCTCTCAAGTCGGTACATAGAATTTTACTTTCGAATTCAATGAACGCTTCACGCATAGCCCTCCTTACGCTAACTTTGACATCGTTTAGCTTCTGTTTGTCTGAGAGGTTTTGGCTGCGTTTAAACTTTGAGTGGAGCTCTCTTTGCTTTTGCAGTAGTTTCCTAACTTTGTTGTTGTACCACGGTGGGTTTTTCCCGTCCCTCATAGTTTTACTCGGCACGTACCTGTCTAAAACGCATTTTACGATTGCCTTGAACTTTTTCCATAAACACTCAACATTGTCAGTGTCGGAACAGAAATGTTCGTTTTGATCTGTTAGGTAGTCTGAAATCTGCCTTCTATTACTCTTGCTAAACAGATAAACCTTCCTCCCTTTTTTTATATTCCTATTAACTTCCATATTCAGTGATGCTGCAACGGCCTTATGATCACTGATTCCCTGTTCTGTACATACAGAGTCGAAAAGTTCGTGTCTGTTTGTTATCAGTAGGTCCAAGATTTTATCTCCACGAGTCGGTTCTCTGTTTAATTGCTCGAGGTAATTTTCGGATAGTGCACTCAGTATAATGTCACTCGATGCTCTGTCCCTACCACCCGTCCTAAACATCTGAGTGTCCCAGTCTATGTCTGGTAAATTGAAATCTCCACCTAAGACTATAATATGCTGAGAAAATTTATGTGAAATGTATTCCAAATTTTCTCTCAGTTGTTCTGCCACTAATGCTGCTGAGTCGGGAGGTCGGTAAAAGGAGCCAATTATTAACCTAGTTCGGTTGTTTAGTGTAACCTCCACCCATAATAATTCACAGGAACTATCCACTTCTACTTCACTACAGGATAAACTACTACTAACAGCGACGAACACTCCACCACCGGTTGCATGCACTCTATCCTTTCTAAACACCGTCTGTACCTTTGTCAATAAAGGAACAATCCAAAAATTTGTGTGAAAAGTATGACCTGCAATACAAAATGATAAATGTGTCTGTAATTTAACGTCAACTCCTTTACTCGATACTGCTCCTTTCACTTTCGTTTTGCCTAAAGGTAATGTAGGATGTGTATTCTCTTTGTTACACTCGTTGAAAATCTCCACATTTATTACTGACATAGGTGACCCGGAATCGATTACTGCTGAAAATTTCGATGTACCAATTTTAATTTCGATAACAGGATGTGAAATGGTTTTTTGAATAACTGGTCTTTCCTGCAAAAGAGTGTCTCTGATGTCGTCAAAAGTAATAACATTTTCATGAACAACATTCTGCGTGTCTAAAGTAGTGCTTGTGTTACTGGAAGATGCGACCTGTACAGCATCTAGTCAAATTCTATCTGACGTGTTACTATTTTCAGGAGGATGCTGTGGCATTTCTACTATTTGAACTGTTCTATTACTTCTTCCAGACGTGTTATGCTCTGGATGATACCTACTGTCGGGTTCATTCATGAGAATATGCTGTTGCTGATCATTTTGCTGCTGGTAAGACCGACTGTTATTATACGTACGCTGATAATTGTGCTCATCGTTTTTACGTCTGTCGTGATAGTCATTCCTATACGGTGCACTGCGATAGGAATTGAAATACTGTGTTTTCTGTACGTAGTTGTTTCTTTGCTGCCGTGCGTTACTATTTGTTGTACCAGGGACTATACGTTCACGCGGCGAAACATTAAAGTTAGGTTGACCTTGTGCATTACATTGTTGGTTAGGTATGCTAACCGGCTGGTTTTGTTGCTGTTGTTGTGAAAAACCTCTGTTATTACTAAAATATGGTTCCTGTCGCTGAAAATTTTGACGATATTGATAATCAAAATTTTGTCTGTTACCAAAGTTCTGGTGGTTGTCGTTCCTAAAGCGTCTGTTACTTTTACTGTTGAAATTATGTGGCTGATCGTAATTGCTGTACGCTTGTTGCCCTTGGTTGTTATATGAAAATTTTTTGTTTACGAAAGAATAATCTGATTGCTGCACCTCTAAAAGCTGCAGTAGATCCCTGAATGCCGAAATATTTTCTTTTTGTTGACCTGTTAAAAGTGACACTCTTAATGATCGTGGTAATTTAGAGATACATAATTGAATAAGTGCAGATTTACTATAAGGTTCACTTAAATACTGGTTTTGTTGGACCATATGCTAAAAAAATTGCGTCACACTGGGAAAATTGGAGTTCTCATAATTTGGCAAACTAATAAGTTGATCTTTAATTCCGCGCTGTGTCGTCTTCAACCAATACGCTGACAGAAAAGCATTCTGAAACTCTTCTACTGAATAGCATTGTCTCGCGATCGGTCTCATACGAGTTGCCGGTTCGCCTTCCAAAAAACTGCAAATAAATTCAAGTTTATGCGTAACGGGCCAAGTCGGTGGAAAAGCAAAGCTAAACTGTTGTATCCAGTCCAGTGGGTGAATCTGTGTTCTGTCATTTTTAAACACTTTAAATTTTCTCACTGACAGAAAATGTTTATAATCAAAATTATCGTCTCTGTATGGTGGAACAGGTTCATGATTGTAAGAGAATCTATTTGTCTGTGTCTGTTCGGAATCTAACTCGTATACTCTCTGTTGATTACCTAAATTATACGCACTGCGTGAGTCTGACAAATGTTCGCAAAGTGGCGTCTGCTGTGATGTGTTATTAACTGAAATATTTTTCATCTCTGTTACTTCTTGCTGTAAATTTGACAATTTTCTACGCAACGTGTTATTAGACGAATCGATCTCATTGTCTGCTGTAGATTTTGAAATTCAGGTGTTTGATTAAATGAAACCGGTGAAGTATCGTCTGATTTGCTGTCATTATTACTTTCAATAGCGTCAATACGACTGGCCAATTCATCACATTTTTCAGTCAGTATTTTTACCTGATCATCGCTTTTAGTGTCAGAAGTATTAATCTGTTTTTGTAATTTACGTGTGGTTTCGTTCAATTTTTTAACGTCAGCTTTGATGACATCACAATCCTGCGTTATTTCTAATTGTTCAAATCTGTCTGTCACTGTCTGAATATCTGCTGTGTGTGTATCTGTTTTTGATTTAAGATCAGAAATTTCATCACGTAATTCCGCGTTCAACTGTTCGATGGTATTAATTTTGTCGGACACTGTAGCAATATTGTTGTCTACGTATGTTTTTGCTTTCGTAAACATTTTACGTTTGTCTTCCTGTCTCTGTGCAGTGATTGTTTCCATTACTTGACGTTTTACTTTATTTTGATCCTGAATAAATTTGCGGAAACGCGTATCACTGTTTTGTATGTGAAGATTAAAACGTTCGTCAATCTGAGTGTTCTGTTGGTCGAATTTCGCGTCAATCTTTTCATCCATTGTGCGCGAAAGTTCTGCTGTCATTGCTTTAAACTCGTCGCGTAACTATGTAGCCTTTTCAGAGCATTGTTTAGCGACTCCGCTAATTTCCTCTCTAAGTGTTTCTGTTGTAGCTGTTTGCATTTCCCATAATTCTTGCCCAACAGATCTAATTTCTTCGCTACTTTTTCTTGAACAAGCCTCAATTTCCTCGCGTAACTGTTCCTTAGTATCATGACACTGCGCGGCAACGGCTGTAATCTGCTCGCTAAGCTGTCTAGAATTGTTGTCTAATTTTTCATTAAGGCTGTCATGTTTTTCATTAAGCTGTTTGATCTGTTCACAAAGCTGTCTGGAATTGTTGTCTTGTGTTTCACTAAGTTGTTTGAGATCTTCATTATTATTGTCTAGTTTCTCATTCTGTTGTCTGACCTGTTCACAAGTTGTTTGAAATCTTCTTTAAAGTCGTCTTGTTTTTTACCCTGTTGTAGCAATATTGCCATAATTTGTTCCAAGGTAGCATTACCCACTCTATTTTCTGTACTGTTTGATGATGTAACTGCCATTGTCGCGTTTTGTGTGACCATTCGGTCATTCTGTAATTTACAAAAAGGTTTCCCAGTCGGATGTACACTGTCAGTCACTATTTCGGAATTAAATAAATCTCTCCTACTTTGAGTATCCTGTTCATTTTCATTAGAAAAATTCGTCTGTCCGTTACGTGAATTTTCCAAACCGGGTGTGTTAAACTGGGCAGCGCTCATTACAATAGAGCGCCCCGCGTCATCAATTGTCGTCATATTAACAGAGGACACAATTGAGTTCGTTTGTTCATCATTAAGATCTACATTATTATTGGTGGTTGGAACGCACTGATTGTCAGTGAACGCAGGATTGTCATCATTACACTGCGTGTCACTAGTACCATTGGAGAAGTTGTTTAAGTCGGTTATTTCGTTCATAATACCTCGCGATACACTATTCACAGTCTTTCGCGGCATTTTTACAATAGTCACAATTATTCACAAAACAAATAAGCACAAATGCAAAAGGCAACAAACACAAATACAACAGAGCAACGAATTGCCGATGCATGACAGAATCTCTGACCAGAGAGTTATTTATCGTTGCTAGTCTGCGCTTGACCGCGCGAGAGTTCAGTTCAGTTGCGAGGCAGTTGTTGCTAGTTGCACTCAGTCAGTGCTAGTAGCGGGCGAGAGACAGTCGGTGTTGTGTGTGAGGAGTCGGCGGGCGTCGAATGGCCCTCTGGTCAAGATTCAGGACGAGGTATATTTTTTAAATAAGGTAATGAAGCAGCATTGCGCACATCTGAGAATGTAATGTATCTTAACTGTAATTAATTTGTTCAAGAATCGCCCCAATAATAATTTTGTTTTCAAACCAAGCATTTTAACAAAACAAACATTTTATTGAAAGAAAATTTCCCATGTATTTCCTTAAAGAAAAAATTTACTTAAGTAAATCCTTTGAACTTAAGTAAATTTTTTCTTTAAGGAAATGCATGGGAAATTTTCTTTCAATAAAATGTTTGTTTTGTTAAAATGCTTGGTTTGAAAACAAAATTATTATTGGGGCGATTCTTGAACAAATTAATTACAGTTAAGATACATTACATTCTCAGATGTGCGCAGTGCTGCTTACCTTATGTAAAAAATATACCTCGTCCTGAATCTTGACCAGAGGGCCATGTCGACGCCCGCCGACTCCTCACACACAACACCGACTGTCTCTCGCCCGCTACTAGCACTGACTGAGTGCAACTAGCAACAACTGCCTCGCAACTGAACTGAACTCTCGCGCGGTCAAGCGCAGACTAGCAACGATAAATAACTCTCTGGTCAGAGATTCTGTCATGCCTCGCCATCGCTGCTACTGAATACATACGTGTTTCAAGCTAGAAGTGAATAGACGAGCGCAGCCTTGCATCACCACGAGGTCGGCCGACATCTGCATAACGACGTCGCCCCGCCACGCTGAATTCGGTGATATTGCGCCCGCTCCGGCCACTGATTAATTTGTTGGATCAAGTCAGCAAAGATTCCACGAGGGTTTCATGGGCCGTGTATTGCACAATTCTTTTCGCACTTCGCATTACGCCTGGGTCAGTCGATAGGAATTACTTTTGATTTATCGCGCTTTACTCCATGCAAACGCAATTTATTACCACTGCCTGTTAGGAGAGTCATGTAATGTGATGATTGAAGGTCATGAGTTAAAATAAATCTGTGCTAATCGACTGCATATGTTTTCAATCAAGTAGTTGAAATCCCAAGTCACTTTCTTAATTAATTTTATGTTCAACATTTGCATCTGGTGTTCAATTGCTGAATATAACATCAATGTGCTCCCCTTTTTAATTAAAAGGTATCAATTCTGAATCAATTAATGTCAACACTGCCACCGCAGTTCAATCAGGAGTCACAAGGCCTTATTACTTTCTTTGGGTTATCCGACATTGCAGCAGTTTTGCACTCTCTGTTGATCTGTTAGTCAATTACCTGGGGTGAACACACACCAAAACCAGATAAGTGATGGGTGGGGTGTTACAACCTGAAGAATTCATTATGGCTTTGAAAGAATTGCGAGGGTAGTTTCATGAACTTTTTGATGACACTATCAGTCTTACATCAGTTTTAGAGGTGCTACCGATATCGTTTGCTGTTTCGGCTGAAAGCGCCTTTGTGGATGTGTAGATGTAACTGACTGGCCTGCAATCCTAGTACATGCAAACTATTCAGGTCGTCTACATTGCTTTCCTCAGGTACAGTTACCAAGTCTCTATAACGATGTTGCAAAAGCGCTTCAATAATTCGATCAACCTTTTCTCCATTATGAAACTAAATAAGTCAGAATTACCTGGCAACCTGAGAGCGAAAATCTGTAAATTGTTTGTGTCTGCCTGTAAATCAACAGTCTGTACCAGATAAAAATTGTATTACGTTTTCAGCATGAAAAAAAACTGAACATTTGTTTTTTGTGATCTATGTTGTTGAGAAATGTGAAAGATAAACCCATATCGTATGCAGCGCGACTGCACTGCCATTTAAATGCGGCGGGTTCGCAGTTTTCCTCTCTTTACCCTGCCCTCGCTCAGTCAGTGTGCCCTGGCAGTGGACGAAAAACGCAGCGAGGCTGAGCGCTATGACACTCGTCCCAGAGCACTGCTCGTAAACCGAATCCTTGGCCGGCTCTGCTGTTAATGTCGGCGTCACGTTGATTCTCCTGAAAAACTGAGAGCAAGGAATGCCGAAAGGTAATAGGAGCCCTTGAAAAAAATCAGTCCTAAATCGTGGTCTGGGCGCTAACCAAGGAGGAATTACCAGAGTAAGTGGAGGTTCCAGCAAAGTGTATCGAGGTGCTCTGCCTATATGACAAAAGAATTAGATAAGTCAAACGATTAGGAAATTGTAGTATTTTGATAATGTATGTTAGGAAGAGTTACTATTATTAGAACTGATGATGTAAGATCCCCACTTCAGTGACGGGATTGTCTACAGAACTATTCGGGGAAACTCTGACTCAATGATGATGTACTGGGTATAACAATTCCAAAGGTAAAACTGCCATAGAGCTATCAACTAAACCTGGCGACCATAGCCCAGTCAGGTCGAGAACAGGGCCTGGCAGGGGAACAGCAAGCGTTAAGCTTTCGTATGCAGTGAGCCTTAGGCTCATAAAAATGGGGCACCCATGTGCGCTTTTTATAAAAAGCAGTCCCATAAATTCAAACTATCAATAAAGTTAAAGTTTCGGATACCCAATTAGAACTCTGTGTCAGGATAAACCACCGTACGGCGACAGAAATGCATCAATAGCGTTCTCGTTGGAGATAACTGGAATCCCAAGGAAAGAGTTGAAGCGGAAGCCCTTTGGACGGCTCTTTGCAGATGGAGTTCAGCCTAAATTACAGATTGGGGGCTGTATCAAATGCAAAAGTCTTCGACATTTGCGCGGGAGAAACTATTTGTCGAAAGGAGGTCACCAGTCCATTTACGACAGTAAGCAAGAATGTATCTCCCAGTATCATGCCCTAAGGGATGTTGCTCCCTTGGATCCATTGGGAGCTTGTAGCTACCTCAATCTACTGTCTTCCACAGCTGTTGCAGCGACAAGTGGAAAATGAATGGAGATTGCCCAGTTAGCAGGCGCAATGAATGTTGAGAGGTCGTCGGCCTTTTAAATTTATTATGTATCCAGTATTCGACTGTGTAAGGCGTCGGCAACGTGTCTACTCGCACGGAGTCCCTGATTTGTGGGATACTGGGAAAGTGGAAGAATATCAGACTCTAATAAGAAACGACTAAGATGTAACAAAAATATTAATGTTTTTAGAAATTAGAATTAAATAACTTATAATATTTAGCCGATGGCAGACTTTACTGTCGTTGCGCAAAGATATACGATGCAGAACACATGTGTTGAAACCATAGCTGGCTACACAAATCTGGCATCAAGGTAGAAAGAGCTGGGCAGAGCACAAAGAGATGACAAAGGGGGAGGCATGTTACCACAAGGCTGCCACCACTGGTTTGCGGTCTTAACGCGTGATACTTGCTGAGCGACCAAAAACGGCACTCACACACGAGCGACATTGTTGTATTATGTTCTAGGTGAAGACTTGCATAACTGCTACTGCCTGTGAGGCGGTAAATGCCTCTAGCAAGACGCGTCCGCGATTGTAACGAAGATGCAGTTGACGGTCACTTTCGAGGCTCGGGCTAAATGAGCAGGACATGACGACGGGCAGCCCTTCGCTAGCGCCAAGCTCCCGTGAACACCCGGCTTCAAACAATACAGCCGTTGCTAGCTGTGTGGCGACCACAGATTACCTGATGAGATACAGGAGGAGACCACGTCTTTTTGCGAACAGAGTTGAGTTGTTATGGCTCATTTCTAACTAGCTGAAAGGTGGTTCTCTCTGTATCACTACGCTTCCAGGAAGAAGAAGAATTGTTTAAAACTTGAGTAGTTTTTAACAACTCCTCTGAAAATGACGTCAACCGAAACCTATTTCCAATTTTGTTCCCCAGGAAGTTAGGAATCATTATCAAGAAGTATCTTTCCTCACACAAATTTCAATAATGGTTTAAATCGCGAGTAAATTTTCAACTAAATGGAAGTACAGTTAACACGAAAATTTTGAATACATCCGCGGGCTGGTCGTTACCAAAGTATCTTGAATCAGTCACCTGATAGACTGCTTATTAATTACTCCTCGACTCTTTGTTTGTTTTCAGACTTGTGTGGGCACGCACTAGCGTATATCGATCGACACATGGTGGTACTGAAGGCTCGTTGTGTTAGAGGCTGTTGTTGGACTGCTATTTCCAACCTAACTGGGTGCTTGGAGTGGACCACTCGTTTCGGAAACCTCACTGACAAGGGGACAAAAGGCCCTGTGATTCGAGAACCTAGCATAATCGTCCAGCTACCATCATTTCAAGCAGTTTGCAGAGCACGTTGGTCAGGCTAATTGGTCAACAGCTGCCGATGAACATTGGGTTTTGACTGACTTAAGAACCGGGATTATAACGTCATAATTCCATGCCTAAAGAAAACACCTTACTGTCAAATAAGTTTGAAGATCATATGCAGACGGAGTCTGTGAGTCGGATTCAGATACTGGATTATGAACTGAATTAAGGAGAGGGGTAATATCATGGGACATGTCAAGACCCTGAAGCAGTTCCCACTCAGTGAAAAGTTCGTTATTTAAATAGGTGTTATGGGGAGTATAGGACAGGGGAGTATTTTCAATCTGTCTTTTATGTGTTCAGAAGGTAGCCGGGTAAGGAGATTAAGCTGACACTGTCACAAAGAGGGTTGTGAATCTCACAACACTGAGTCGGTCTGGGTGAGAGTAATCAGCTTAGGTGAACTCACAATTTCGCCGTAAGGTGCATAAGTTCGTAGCGATTTCGTTTTGCGTATTGGTATTCTGGTTGCTGCGGGTTCATTTACGGACTGTCATTTTCTATTTGTAGTTCACGGTTGCTACTTGAGTTTACATATTGTCATTTTGTCATTTGGAGATAGTGAGTGGAGCTGTGGACGGTATGAAATGGCGTGCCAAGTGGAGAAATTGGAACATTTCTTACATAGTCTTCTGTTTGAGTGAGGTGTAACAGCAGCGGAAGTAGCGGAAACATTTGCGCCGTGTTTGGGGACAATGTCACTGGACAGAGCGCGCCTGGAAAGTGCTTTTCTTGTTTTAAGAACGATCGTTTTCACATTAGTGATTCTCGACATTCAGGAAGGTCTTCGGGGTTTGATGAAGATCGTTTAAATTAATTACTCCACAATGTTCCACTACAGTGTACTCGAGAACTGGCAAATGCGGTGAACTGTGATCATTCCAGCATAGTGCAACATTTGCTTGTAATAGGGAAGGTTAAAAAATCCGGTGTATGGATACAGAATGCTCTAAGCCATACTCACAAAATCAGCGGATGTTCGTGTGCGTACCTCTGCTAGCTCGTCAACAACTGGCACGTGAGCAACATCGACTATTCCCACTCTTTACTGTCACCAGTGACGAGAAATGGTCTATTTATACCAATATCAGGAAAAGAAATAAATGGTTGAGCCACAAACAAAGCACATCTCCGCTATATAAAGAAATGCGCGCATTCACGAAAGATAATGTTATGCATTTGGTGGAAGGGCGACGGTGTGGTGTAACACTAATTGCTTTCCGTAGTGTAACCATCATGCTGACATTTATTGTCAAAAATTGAGACGTCTTGCAGACAACGACCACGAAGACTGCGTGAAGTGATGCTGTTCCACGATAAAATCCACCCGCGTTCTGCTAGACTGGCAAGAAGCACTATACAGGAGATGGGCTGGGAAGTCATCCCACACCCACCCTATACACCTGATGTTGCTCCCTCAGATTTTCACCTTTTCCGCTCACTAGTGAGCTGCCTTCAAGGATCATCCTTTCCGGATGAAAATGAGCTCCGAACACGGCTCAACGAGTTTGCATGGGGGCTTAATTAAATTTAATTGATTGAAAATATTTTTTTTTAGTAGCTGTATGTCCGATTACGCTGTGTCTCGTAATCGGTTGGCCCTGACTAGTATATTTACGCTATCTGACTGCAACAAACAATGTAAGAAAATTTTCGTAAACACAGTTAATTAATTAAGTCCCCAGCAACTATAAAATCTACGAAGCCAACAAGCACAAGAGTAACTGTTCTGTATGTGGGAGTGTGACTCAACGTCCACATCTGGCACGGTTCTTTTCCAACAAGACAAGAATTTTTAAATACCAACTATGCTGAGGTGACAAAAGAAAATTAGAAAAACTATAATTACGCAAGAAAACCAGAATTCACTCTAATACAAGAACACAAGCCAGATGCTTTGTTGAATGAACCTGTAGTGACGCATTATTTCAGACACACAATTAATAAAAGAACATTGTAGATTTTACCTTCATATATATTGACGAAATGCACTCATTACAATAACATCTGCTATCTCTCCCATCAAATAACTGCATAAAACATGGAACAACACTCTTTACTACCACATCTCACTCCGACTTCACGACAAGCAGTGCCCACTAGCACATCTCGGTACGAACTCTTAACACACACTGTCCTCTACGAGCTCTCGACAGGCACTGACTGCTATGAACTCTCAACAACCACTGTGGAGGCGGCTTAATAGTACTCTTTGGCGCAATCTCTGGCGCAGTGGCACTGTGTAGCCACCTTTCATATGCCCCTCCTCCACAGGCCAGAATTTGATGGTATTTTTGCCAGCATTGGTGGTGAAAATACCACCAAATTCGTCCACAAAAATACAGACAAAAATAAAAGATAATATTAATACCTAAATATCACATAATTAGTTAAAAATTTTGGCTTTGCACTGACCTTACAGTAACCTAATATATGAAATACAGTAAGCAATACAACTTCTTTTCATGCATGTGGCTTTACATAATAGTTTATACAATATACAAAAAATCAGTTTATACAAATGTTCACATAAAATGCTTTCAATGATTAGTTTATACAAAAAAAGAACACCAACAGGTAACATCTTTTCAGTAAAAGCAGTCCATCAGTGGCACCCAGTAAAGTTTAGCAGGTACACCCAGCAACAAGTCACATTAGTTCAGTAGAAGCAATCCATCAGTTGCACCCAGCAATGTTAAGCAGGTGCAGACACCAACAAGTGACATCATTTCAGTAGAAGCAGTCCATCAGTTGCACCCAGCAATGTTGAGCAGGTGCAGACACCAACAAGTGACATCATTTCAGTAGAAGCAGTCCACCTGTGGCACCCAGTAAAGTTGCAGAGGTACACACAGCAACAAGTCACATTAGTTCAGTAGAAGCAGTTCATCAGTGGCACCCAGCAATGTTGAGCAGGTGCAGACACCAACAAGTGACATCATTTCAGTAGAAGCAGTTCATCAGTTGCACCCAGCAATGTTGAGCAGGTGCAAACAGCAACAAGTGACTTCATTTCAGTAGGAGCAGTTCATCAGTTGCACCCAGCAATGTTGAGTAGGTGCAGACAGCAACAAGTGACTTCATTTCAGTAGGAGCAGTTCATCAGTTGCACCCAGCAATGTTGAGTAGGTGCAGGTGACTTCATTTCAGTAGAAACAGTTCATCAGTTGCACCCAGCAATGTTGAGAGCAGGTGCAGACAGCAAAAGTCACATCTCTCAGCAGAAGCAGTTCGATAAAATTCACTAGCTCTGATCACACTGTTCATCAGAGTTTATGAGCAGAAATTACACATGTCCTGCTGGCACCAATCATGTAGAAAAGGTACAGGTAACAGTCCATAATTTATTTTTTTTTTTTTTTTTTTTTTTTACAATCACTGATCACACAGTTCATCAGCAGAAATTAAACACGACCAAATGTCACACATCATGTTGAAAAGTGCAGGTAACAGTTCAGAATATTTATCTTCACTAATCAGACAGTTCAGGCATGAACAATAGTTTGAATGCACATACAAATGCTTTTACAGTAACATACAAATCATAACAAACACACAAATGATATCAGATAATTGTCCTATTAACTATTACAATACACAAATACCAGTAAACGTATAATATTCATGGGTGTCAGTGCAAGCCACTACAAACAAATAAAATAATATTTAGAGATAGGTGGGTAGGATTAGTAAAGGAAAACACACAAAACACACTCACTCATCTCTCATCCACATTAAGTACTACTGTGTAACTGAATAGTGTTAACTGTGTAAATGTAATTCTGTCAAAATCTGATGTTCATCATGTGTATCAAGTAGTACTGGCAGCAATGTATAATAGTCAATAATAGTTAGTCAACGTCATAGTCATCATGTCAAGACCAATGTTTGCCAAGCCAGATCAAAATGTACTGTTGTTGAACAACTGTCAGTGAGCCAAGATATGCAATTACTTCCTCTCTCCAAAAAAAAAGTATATACTGCTTAGTGATTTAACAAAGTGTGTGTATAGACTATCTTCCTTCTATTTTAGTGTTCTAGTCTGCTCTCTTCATCCTCCTTGTTCCATAAGACCAACAAAAAAATATGCTCCTCACTTACTTTACCTCTTATACACCAAAACTCCAATAATCATCAACTTAATCTCAATACGTCACTAATACTTCTTCAATACGTCGATACATATAACTCTTATCATCAATATCATTTACCTTACCTCTTGTCCACAAAAACTCCAATAATCATCAACTTCATATACTCTCAATACCTATAATAATACGTCGATAAATATAAACCTCAGCACCAATATCATTTCACTTCCATAACAACTCTTTCCTCTAGTCAGTCTCCTCGAACAAGTACAGATAAAATCCTAATGCAACTTCAATTCAGCATCCCATACAATCCGAAGACACAGTGTCCACACACAACCTCTGTGTAATCCATCTGACCCAAATTTTCTACTCATTATAAATTATAAGATACATTTTGGTTCCTTGTCCATCATTAAATAAAAGAAATGCATACCTGACCTCTAACAGACTTAGTTCGAATAACTCTCAGTAATTAAGTACGATTACGGAGTGTGAATAATCATAATGTTTCACAGTGTGTACACCACTTCAAGAATTATGGCAGACAGAAGCAAACATGTGGAGTATTTCTTGTGTCAAGTGTCACTTCCTATTTCAATTGCTCACGAAAAATGCAGTGTAATAATTGTTAATGGTCTAAACCTAGTTTTGGTCTGTCATGTCGTTAGCCTCCTTCCTATTAGCATAAATTTATACAGCTTCCATAAAACCTCAGCTCATGTGACTTCTATGACTTTCTTGTACTAATGTCGTTCGTCGAATTATAGCAGTTCATTTTCTTATCTTAAAAATGTAAGGCACTGAGCGTAAGCAAAACAAGCAATAGCGAGTAAATATACCAGTAGAGAACAGAATGTCAACAAGTGGATGCAGCACAATTCCTACAACGAGGCTCTGCCAAGCGAACAATCTATAATTAATACAGTAGTGTGACCTAAACTCTATGTTTATACACTGTACATCAGCATTTCTATACACCAAATTAAAGAGTAGTTATGGCAACAAAACAGAAATGTGTAAATATGTAATCCATGCAAAAAGCAGCAAACATATATCTTACGTAATAAACAAGTCATTAGCATCATATCAGCCTAAGCAAATAAATGTTCATATGTCATCTTAATAAGTAAACATGAAGGCGCAAGCAGATAAATCCAAAAAGTATAACTTACATACATAATCACAGTCAGCACAATTAATCAGGTGACAATTATAATTTAAATAAATAAGCACAGCAGGCACATAATTAAAAAAAAAATGACATCAGTGAAAAAGCAGTGCAGCCAAGCGATGCATAATATATACAAGTTACAACCCAGTTCATTAATCAATAATTGTCAAAATCAGTAAATGTATACAAGCACGTCGCTTCACAAGTAAATCCATAGAACATGAAATTAGCACAAAGTATGAATCACATAATCGCGAGCAGCAAATTACGTCTAAAGTACGTACCTAAGTGGAAATAGGTTACCTGTAAAATGAACTCAATTAATAGTTACCCTTTTTTAGTTTATTAGTTTCTTCTTCGAAATTACATTCTTCCTGAAAATTTCTCGATAGCAAGTCGTCTTAACGTCGGAGACACACAGAATTTACCTGAAGTTCTTAAATATTTTACACAACCGTATCCTGGAAAATACTGAATGTTAATAACAGAATTTATCAAGTCACTGTAGCTTTATACTGAATTTAGTCGGAGAAATTAGACTGAGTATTTGTTTACGGCTGTCAGTGCATTCGCACTGAGCGCTCTATCAGCTGTAGGCGCGTGACGTAGGAAGCTATTGTTCGCGGTCAACGACTGCCTTGTGCGGCGCGCAGACTTGACTGTTGCTTTGAGTATGTGCCGCCGCCAAAACACAGCGCGGTATCCTTGTACTCTCCGCATGTTTACATGTAGCTGTTAGTTTCTCTAAAGTATGTTATTCCACAAAAATTTTAACGTTTGATATATGATGTATTCCTTTAGAGCGTCGAGATTTAAGAGTTTCTACTTCGACAGTGTTATCATGTATAATTTTGCGAATTCTATATGGACCGTTATAAAGCAGAAAAAATTTGCGACACAAGCCTTTTCCTTTATGAGACAAACGGTGGGACTTAATCAATACCTTTTGACCAACTGACAAAATTTTTAAACGACCAGGACGTTTCGCTGATTTCTCTCTTCTAGCAGCCGCAGATGCAATATTTTGTAGAGCCAGGTTGACAACTTCAGAATGTCGCAGTTTCCGTGAAGGCGGAAAAGGAACGATTTCAGAAATGCGATTTGTTGGTACTTTGTTTTTTAGTATCATTATAGGCGGTAAAGAAGTTGAATCATTAGGGAGTTCATTCAGAATGTTTTGAAAAATATGAAGATACTGATCCCAAGTTCTGT
This sequence comes from Schistocerca piceifrons, assembly GCF_021461385.2. Lineage (NCBI taxonomy): Eukaryota > Metazoa > Arthropoda > Insecta > Orthoptera > Acrididae > Schistocerca > Schistocerca piceifrons. The sequence continues at coordinate 923,699,097 of NC_060138.1, forward strand.
GATTCTGATGACAATAAAGACGGCACAATTTATTGATTTCCTTCATCCATCTCTCTGAAGCATTAGATTGAGGGTGAAAAAGTGAAATGAAAATTGGTTTAATTTTACGACGCTGTAGAGTACGAATCCAAATTTTAGAACGAAACTGTGATCCATTATCTGATATAACCTTGTCAACATGACCAACTTCTTTAAGAAAATGTTTGATAAAAGCGTTAGATACTGAACGAGCTGTTGCTTTGCGTAAAGGTGTAAAACACACATATTTTGATGTCAGTTCCACTGCTACGAAAATGTACGCGAAACCATTAGTAGAACGAACCACTGGACCAAACAAATCGACTGCAGCCATCTCCTTTAATTTCGCTGGAATGATGGGAAACAACGGTGCTCTGTGAGAAATCGTTGGAGGCTTAGCCATTTGACATAATTTGCATTTGGCAAGAACAGATCGAATACGTTTTTCCATATTACTGAAGTAACAATTTTCTCGTAATTTGTGAAAGCATTTTCGGGGACCAAAGTGTGCATAACTGAGATGCGTATACCAAATCAATTTATTGACCCACTCATCAGGAATACAAACTAACCAAACGGAGTTGTCGACCGATTTTCGTTTAAAAAGAACTTTCCAGATAGATCGCAAAAACGAGGTGTGGCCAAATCGTCCAATCTAACAAAGCGTCGAAGAAAATTACAGACACCAAGGAAACTACGAACGTCACGTTTTGTGCTAGGAACAGCATAATTACGAATAGCGTCTAGTTTCTCTGGATCAGGGAGAATACCTTCTGTAGAAATAATGTGACCGAGAAATTTCACCTGAGAACGACCAAATTCAGATTTTTCTAAGTTCACTGTCATGCCAACTCGTGCAAAAATACGTAATAATGAATCCAAAATTTTGTTGTGCTCACTCCAAGAACGTTTAGCAATAAGAATGTCGTCAACATATGAAGTAACATTGTCACGAAGATAAACAGGTAACATTTCGTTTAAACTACGAATGAATGCTGCAGTAGGTACATTAAGTCCAATCGGTAATTTCCAAAGTCACTTTTGGGTAAAACAGTCATATCCGGTTATTGTTCACTTACTCACTAGATAGATTGATAGTCGAAGAGTCGTTTTGACAGATGCAAACAATAGTAAAAGAGTAGGCAGCGGTACAGAAAACTAAAAGAGAAATAGTACCACTACAGCTCGGGGCCCTATGCTCGCTACGGCACATATTCACTTAGAGTAGTGAATCCCCTGAGGACATTAATAGGTTCAAACAGTAATTTTCGAAATCTCATTTAGGTAAGTAGTCAAATCCGGTTATTGTTTATCTACTGTCTAGATAGATTGATAGTCGAAGAGTTGGTTTGACAGATGCAAAGAATAGTAAAAGAGTAGGTAGCGGTGCAGAAAACTAAAAGAGAAATAGCACCACTACAGCTCGGGGCCCTATGCTCGCTACGGCACATATTCACTTAGAGTAGTGAATCCCCTGAGGACTTTAATAACTGCACATAATTTCTAGTTTGTGACTTAATGGCAACTTTGGCGGAAGTGCGTACATAAATTGATCTAACCATGCACATGGATGTATGTCATTCTTAGAGTTGCGGAAGATCTTAAATTTCCGAACAGTCAAAAAGTGTTTATAGTTAAAACTCTCGCCTCGTGGCGACAAAGACCTACCGTGTCTGTCCCAGTCCCAATGACGATTATTGTCAAGTTCGCGCGCCTGGCGCTCTCTTGTTGCATCCCGTAAATGAAATAAATTACTTTCTTCATACCCCTCTGCTAAACTAACACTTGCCAATTTATCTGAGATCTCCTCAACTCTTTCCGATGAGTCACTTAATTGTTCTTTATGTTTATTTACGTCTTCTGCAAGTGTCGCGACTCGGGTTTCGGTATTGTCACATTTAGTAGTTAACTGTTCACACTGTTGCGTTAAGTTATTTATTATGTCATTTGGTACAGATTCCTCGATTCTTTCAATTATTTCTTCCTTATCTTTTGCACGTTGTAAATTTAACTCTGAAAATTTTTGTACTATCACGCGATCTCTTTCTTCCTGTTCTCTATCCTGTTCCCTTTGTCTGATTTCTACTGCAATTAATCTATTATTGTGAGAATTCAGAATCGGTTGTACTTCTTCCCTGATTTCTTTCTTTAATTCATCTTTCATATTTTTGAAACATGTCCCTATTCGTGAATCTATCCATGTTTCCAAAGTTCCCATCTCTGTTTTAAATTCAGATCCTAACCGAGTTTCCATTGTTCCCATATCAGTTTTTAATTCAGATCGTAAAGTTCCCATCTCTGTTTTAATTGTTCCTATCTCTGTTTTCAATTCAGATCCTAATCGTTTTTCCATTGTTCCCATTTGTGTTTCCATATCTGTTTTTAATTCAGATCGTAACTGTGATCCCACATTTAATATAGCACTCATCAACTGCTCCATAGTAACTGTTTCAAAATTCTTTTCACCCCTAACATTTCCCACAAAACTAACTTCCTTCGTCACAGCTGTAAGGCTATCTGTGTTCGCTACTATTTCAGAATCTTCTATCGTTACCCTCGTATTCTGTGAATTTTCTGATTGAGAAAAACCTTGAACTGGTTCCGGACTGTCTTCCCGACTTATTAAATTGTTTTCCACTTCATTATCCATCATACTGTTTTCCTCTGTTGGCGAGTTCGCCATGTCAACAATTTCGTCATTCTCACTATTCATCATTTTTCCCTTTTTCATCGATCGCGTAATCATTTGCAAAACATACAAAAAATTCGTCACTGTACGAAAATTACACACGGTGACTCTTTATCTCAACAATACCATTCAAATGCAATGATTCCCTCAAACACGATCAATCGAACAATTGAAATAATTGCACTAAATTGTCAAACCCGTTGACAAGACAACAAATTTAATTCTGAGAAAAAATACCATTAGAAGAATGACAATTACCAAATCTACACACTCAATACAGACTACAATTACTAACTACAAATTACTACAACAATACTACAGTCTACAATTTCCACAATCAGAAGAATCCAAGGGACGATCCGAAGCAGCGGTCGCCTCGTGCATGGGGGCTTAATTAAATTTAATTGATTGAAAATATTTTTTTTTTAGTAGCTGTATGTCCGATTACGCTGTGTCTCGTAATCGGTTGGCCCTGACTAGTATATTTACGCTATCTGACTGCAACAAACAATGTAAGAAAATTTTCGTAAACACAGTTAATTAATTAAGTCCCCAGCAACTATAAAATCTACGAAGCCAACAAGCACAAGAGTAACTGTTCTGTATGTGGGAGTGTGACTCAACGTCCACATCTGGCACGGTTCTTTTCCAACAAGACAAGAATTTTTAAATACCAACTATGCTGAGGTGACAAAAGAAAATTAGAAAAACTATAATTACGCAAGAAAACCAGAATTCACTCTAATACAAGAACACAAGCCAGATGCTTTGTTGACTGAACCTGTAGTGACGCATTATTTCAGACACACAATTAATAAAAGAACATTGTAGATTTTACCTTCATATATATTGACGAAATGCACTCATTACAATAACATCTGCTATCTCTCCCATCAAATAACTGCATAAAACATGGAACAACACTCTTTACTACCACATCTCACTCCGACTTCACGACAAGCAGTGCCCACTAGCACATCTCGGTACGAACTCTTAACACACACTGTCCTCTACGAGCTCTCGACAGGCACTGACTGCTATGAACTCTCAACAACCACTGTGGAGGCGGCTTAATAGTACTCTTTGGCGCAATCTCTGGCGCAGTGGCACAGTGTAGCCACCTTTCAAGTTCTTCGCCTCAACACCACGCGAATGGCAGACTGTTGTAAATAGTGAAGAAGAAAATATTATTGATGACCAAAGTCTCTGTTATGTGTATCTGTTGTGTTTGTTAACAGTACGGAAAAATGCTACGAACTTATGCACCAACCTGATATAATCATTCAAAGAAAGTCTACACTCAGTAGCACGAAAACCCGCCAGTCATGCAATATTAATTGGAATTGACTTTTACCTACCAGACTGTGACACCTGTGGTTTCATTGCAGACGTTACCGACAGACAATCTAATGAAGTAGTTCAAAACTGTCTTGAAAATCTAATTCAACAACCTACACCCAGCGATAAAAACGACCTTGTATCTATAAACAGGTATGACTTAATCGACCGTGTCAGTATAGGGATGGGGGCTAGTGATCGTGATGCCACCATAGGACAATGATTGCTATAGGTAGTAAATCCGTCAAGAGGGCTATGAGGCTTTTGTGCTGAACTGAATAGATAGTGGTTACGCCAAGGCCCAACACATGGATGCCGAGGGGAGAAGGTGCAGTTTTTAGGCCACGTTAGGGAGGTACGACAAACGTATGCAAGTGTGCCGTTACTGCGCGGCCAGCGCCAGCTTTCGTTAGCTAAAAGACAATACAAACAGGTTCGCCCTTCATTAAGCCAGCACCGTGGTAAAACTTTTTGATGTTTGGCCCTCCTACGGAAACACGATCTTTTTTTATCTTTGTTGTATGTTCGGCGAATCTGTGGAAGAAAGGAGTAAGGGGGCCAATTTCTACAGATGTCTATATTTTCCCTTGGTTTGAAAGCAAATAAAACATTGCGCACGACGTCCTGTGTGTTGTTTTTTAACACCAGGTGCAGAGACGACTGGCTGGCGCCATTGCAGCGGAATAGGGGAAATTTCGCCATCTAGAGGCAGAAAGAAGCCTCCTTACAACTTTTGAAAAAACAGGTGACATTTCAGTATTTTTCCATGCAAAACGACCGGTTATTGGCTGAATGAAAACGGTGCGCTCATGACGGAGGTCCAACGCCCAGAATTCCCAGTAGAGAGCAAGCTGACAGATAGTGGATTGGAAGCTGTGTTTTTTTCTATCTTTGGTGGGAGTAAAATTACAAATACTGTTGGCAGAAGCTAGGAAAAATCTTGAAATTGGCGGACAAGGTTTTTAGCGCGATATCCCACACAGAGCAGACGCTGGGACCACGGTGTTTTCTCTTCACTTCAGACTTCACTCCAGACTAGAGAGTGACTTCAGATTTCTTTCATAGTGGACACCCTCCATTTCATGCTTAATATTACCTTGCATGGAGGGAGCACGGACGGTCATGAACTTAGGGGTTGAGAGAGGCGAAGGCTAAATCTGCAATTACACTGGTAACAGCCGGTATTCTGGTGACCTCCACGTGCAAGTCTGCAATTATCATGTCTGCTCAAAATCACAGTAAGATTATACAGCGGCTGGGTACATTACACAGCAATGATGTTAGGGCTTCACTGACGAAATTCACGAGGGCTCACTGTGACTGAATTCATAGTAGAGGGGCCTGGTACCAGACTCCTGCAGTCGTCAGAAGAGAGCTAACCGGGATGCAGTGGTGAGATCCTAGTTATACTCGAGAGCGCCAAGGAGAATAGCACATTTATTAGGCAGTAATGCCACAGCAGGACCGGTGGAGTAGCGCCTTGTCATCGGTGAAAGGTCGACTTGTGCTCGGTCTGTAGGTTCCTGCGATCTAACAGACGATACTTTTAACGTACTGTGGAGGTCCCTAAGGCTCTACATCAACATAACAAATTACCGAAAAAGAAAGCAAACAAATATCAGTCACTCACCACTTTGTATTGTGACAAACTTCAAATTGTAGCCGTTGACCTCACGCTGGAGCTGTGCGGAGGGTCAGCTGCTGATGTCCTCGACATGTGGGTGTGGTACAATGTGTAGATGTCTCTACCACTAGCAACTACTTGCTGATACCAGATACAAGAGTCCAGTCCCAGACTCCATCACTCATCAGGAGTGAGCCGGGTGGGATGCAGTGCAAGACCCCACATCGTTAATGTCGATATGCAACAGGATTTTAGAACATATATTGTGTTCGAACATTATGAATTACCTTGAATAAAACGGTCTATTGACACACAGTCATCATCGGTTTAGAAAACATCGTTCTGGTGAAACACAACTAGCTCTTTATTCACATGAAGTGTTGAGTGCTATTTACAAGGGATTTCAGATGGATTGCCAGCCGGAGTGGCCGTGCGGTTCTAGGCGCTACAGTCTGGAGCCGAGCGACCGTTACGGTAGCAGGTTCGAATCCTGCCTCGGGCATGGATGTGTATGATGTCCTTAGGTTAGTTAGGTTTAATTAGTTCTAAGTTCTAGGCGACTGATGACCTCAGAAGTTAAGTCGCATAGTGCTCAGAGCCATTTGAATCATTTTCCGATCGATTCCTTATTTCTGGATTTCCGGAAGGCTTTTGACACTGTACCACACAAGCGGCTCGTAGTGAAATTGTGTGCGTATGGAATATCGTCTCAGTTATGTGACTGGATTTGTGATTTACTATCAGAGAGATCACAGTTCGTAGTAACTGACAGAAAGTCATCGAGTAAAACAAAAGTGATTTCTGGCGTTCCCCAAGGTAGTGTTATAGGCCCTTTGCTGTTCCTAATCGACATAAACGATTTGGGAGACAATCTGAGCAGCCGTCTTCGGTTGTTTGCAGATGACGCTGTCGTTTATCGACTAGTAAAGTCATCAGATGATCAAAACAAGCTGCAAAACGATTTAGAAAAGATATCTGAATGGTGCGAAAAGTGGCAGTTGACCCTAAATAACGAAAAGTGTGAGGTCATTCCCATGAGTGCTAAAAGGACCTCGTTAAACTTCGGTTACACGATAAATCAGTCTAATCTAAAAGCCGTAAATTCAACAGAATACCTAGGTATTAAAATTATAAACAACTTAAATTGGAAGGAACACATGGAAACTGTCGAGGGGAAGGCTAATCAAAAACTGTGTTTTATTGGCAGGACTCGTAGATCTAGTAAGGGGACTGCCTACACTATGCTTGTCCGTCCACTTTTAGAATACTGCTGCGCGTTGTGGGATCCTTGCCAGATAGGACTGACGGAGTACATCGAAAAAGTTCAAAGAAAGGCAGCACGTTATGTATTATCGCGGAATATGAGAGAGAGTGTCACAGAAATGATACAGGATTTGGGCTGGAAATCATTAAAAGAAAGGCGTTTTTCGTTGCGACGGAATCTTCTCACGAAATTCCAATCACCAACTTTCTCCTCCGAATGCGAAAATATTTTGCACGATGAAATAAGGGAAATCAGAGTTCGTACGGAACGATATATGCGTTCATTCTTTCCGCGCGCTATACGAGTTTGGAATAAGAGAGAATTGCGAAGGTGGTTCGATGAATCCTCTGCCAAGTACTTGAATGTGATTTGCAGAGTATGTATGTAGATGTAGATGTAGATCCTAATTATGCTCTAGAGCGCCAAGAAAACATCACTGAAAATAGCACACTTATTAGGCAGTAATACAGAATTGTCTTTCAAAGTGGCATGCCGCAGCTAGGCCGGCGGAGTAGTGCCTCGTCAGCAGCGCTCGTCTTGCAATATCTCTAACAGAGCTAAACCTCAGATGGTGGCTGCCATGCCTCAGGCAACCGTTGACTGTGGGGTCTGGCGGCCTCCAGCTCTGCATGTCGGTCTCCAAAGTGCTGTCATGGACGTCGAACATTTGCACTCAGAAGTCTCGCCCCAAGTCCAACTGAAGCACTCGCTGGCTCGCAGAGATTGGCCCTCGGCCCCCATTTAGGAAACAGGAGCTGGCATCTTTGGTGTCAACCTCAGGAACGAGATGAGCAGCAACGGGCTTCCTTTCTCGGAGGCGGATGACAGTGTCTAAATCATGCAGGTGAAACTTGTAGCAGGCTTGCAGGGCGATGGCAGCCTCCACATCCCATCAGTGTTACTTCGGAACTCGGCAATGTAGCTGGCAGCAGCAGAGTCCTCCCAGCCAGATTTGTGGTTCCATAGCCTGCTACAAAAGATACAATAAATTAAATCTACTTTAATAAATTTTATTTATTCTATCATAAATCACATTACCAACAACCTATAGTATAAAAATCAGTTCTATAAAATATACTAAGACAATATAGCAAAATAAAATTATTTCTATTAAATAATCACATAAACAAAAACTCAATATAATACAATCAATAATAAAGACATTCTGATTTGCCCAGAAAACTTTTCAGTGTAAGTGAAATACTTTACTAATAAGATCGAAGGCGGTTAGGCATGCTGAAGATCAACCTCCATAGCCTCCCCTCACACTAGATAGGTTCTACTGACGTAAGGGCTGAGACTACACCATACCTTCAACTGACATAGGGACTGAGACTCAACACTGGGCAGATAGCACTCAGCAGTCAGGCATTTTTTAAGAATGGTGGAGTATCTATTTTTGTGATTCCCGTGCGTTCTGCGGTAGTGGGGATAGCTATGACATTACGTGTCCTGATTTTTTTTTTTTTTTCGTGATGACTGGGTGTTGTGTGATGTCCTTAGGTTAGTTAGGTTTAAGTACTTCTAAGTTCTAGGGGACTGATGGCCATAGATGTTAAGTCCCATAGTGCTCAGAGCCATTTGAACCATTTTGTTTTTTTTCCTCGCTGTTCAAATAAATAGTACAAATGGCTCTGAGCACTATGGGACTTAACATCTGAGGTCATCAGTCCCCTAGAACTTAGAACTACTTAAATCTAACTAACCTAGGGACATCACACACATCCATGCCCGAGGCAGGATTCGAACCTGCGACCGTAGCAGTCTCGCGGTTCCGGACTGAAGCGCCTAGAACCACACGGCCACCACGGCCGGCAATTCCTCGCTGTCAGGTTTCCTAGTGACTTCAGACTTTTAGTATGACGGTATCTCTCGGCTTCCATGATGCCATTATGCTTTGCTCACAGACCTCGGCTCTCGATCATTCAGCTGTGCTTAGATAGTTTCCATGTTTGTCACAACTCGCTGAGCATTTCCCGTTTAGCTGGCAGTCTGCTGTTGATTGACACGGGTGGTTCGCCTTCCGAGTTCTCCCATGGCAGAATTTGGGCGAATTTTTAGCGTCCATCGGGGTCACTATACTGGGACTTAAGACTAGGCATATTGCACGTGTATTTTTCCTTCTTTCTCTCGATTATGCAATCACTCTGTTCACACAACTCCATTATATTCAATGAATCTATTAGGAAGTGGGTTATCGTTTTGGTACACACACTTATCTGATAGCCTTGCCAGGCTGTCAGTGTACTTTCTTTTTCAGCCAAATTCATCTATCGTTGAATTTTCTTGAAGTGAGTGTAACGACATATTGTACTGGTTTTTGTTAATCTATGCACACACAGTAACACCTAATAAAATTAGGGTTTACCTGGGCGATGTATTTAATTTCGTAAAGAATAGATCTTTCTCATGAGATTAATCAGTATAATTACTGTGGAAATGCCAGTACCTGGAATTCAATGCAAGTGGCAGCCCATTAGAAAAATGGCTTTAAATTCAAGTCCGTTGCGTAATTTAATTAGGTACCTGGATTTCAAAGAGCGAACTGTCGTTCAGAAGTTGCAGCTGACGCAGATCAGGAAAACTCATACATGGCATTTCACAAACGTCTTGTGTAGACAATGTTTGGTGTTAGTTTACTTCCATTACGATGGACGCTGAGGAATTACGAGAAAATTAAAACTGATTATAAATCGTGCTCTGGAGGGGTATGTACCGAGTAAGTTGACTGGGAATGTAGAAAAGTCATCGTGGTTTAAGAGGAAAATTAGGAACATGGTGGGCGATCATAGCTTGTTGCACTGTGGGTTCAAAAATGGACGCGAAAATGTCTATAGGCGAAAGTTAGTGGAAATTCAGGCTTCTACAAAAAGATCTATGGGCGCAGTTTACACCGACGTTCACCATCGTACGTTAGCGACAGATATTGCTGAGATCCCGAGAAAATTCTGGTCCCACGTAAAATCACTAAGCAGGTTGAAGGCTTCTGTCCAGTCGTTTGTCGATTAGTCTGCTGTGCTATGAGGAAACAGGGAAAGGAAATTTAGCTTTTGAAAAATAATTCCCGCAGGATGATCGTACAGACATGTCATCGTTTGACCGTTGCACAGACTGCTGTATGGAGGAAATAGTAATAGGCGCTGACGAGCGATAGAAAAATTTGAAAACAATAGCTCGCCAGGTCAGGCTGGTATACAAATTCGCTTTTGCTGAGAATACTCTTTGGCTTTGGCCCCTTACTTAGCTTGCGTTTATCGTGAATCTCTCGGCCAGCCCATTATAAAAATTGCGTTAAATGTAAGTCCGTTGCGTAATTTAATTAGGTACTTGGATTTCAAAGAGCGAACTGTCGCTCAGAAGTTCCAGCTGACTGGAAGAAAGCGAAGGTAACTCTTGTATATAAAAAGGGCTTGTCGCAGAATTCCTAAATATGTTCTAAGTTTGGATAGAATCAGTTTCCTAGAATCAGATAAACTGCTGTCTCCAAATCAGCGCGAATTTAGAACACATCGTTCGTGCAAAAAACAGCTTGCCATGGATGAAGGGCAACTGGCAGATTCCATACTCCTAGATTCCCGGAATGTGTTAGGCAATGTACCCCACTGCAGACTGTCAACGAATGTTCACTCATACGAAACATGTTTCCAGATATGTGAGTGGCTCGAAGACTTCTTAAGTAATAGAGCCCAATACGTTGTCCTCGATGGCGAGCGCTCACCAGAGACAACCATATCGCCGGAAGTGCGTCGGGAAAGTATTATAACATATCTCTTGTTCTATGTATACATAAATGATCTGATGGATACAGAGAACAGAAGTCTGCTATCGTCTGCTGAAGACAATGTTGTTGTCGTTGAATGAGTGTAGAAGGATACAGAACAACTTAGGCAGAATTTCTATTTGGTATGATGAACGGCGGCTTGCTCTAAATGTATAAAAACGTGAATGATTGAAGATGAGAAGGAAAAGAAATGCTGTAATGTTCGAATATAGAGTAGACGTTTGCGTTTGACACAGTAATGTCGATTAAATATCTGAGTTAACGTTGCCAAGGCATATGAAATGAAACGAGTACGTAAGCTCGGTAGTAGGGAAGGCGACTAGTCGACTTCGGTTTATTGGGAGAATTTTAGGAAAGTGTAGCAAGGTCTACGAAGAAGACTGGGTATAGAACACTAATGCGACACATTCTTGAGTACTGCTCGAATGTTTGGCAGCCGGCCGTAGTGGCCGTGCGGCTCTAGGCGCTTCAGTCCGGAACCGCGAGATTGCTACGGTCGCAGGTTCGAATCCTGCCTCGGGCATGGATGTGTGTGATGTCCTTAGGTTAGTTAGGTTTAAGTAGTTCTAGGTTCTAGGGGACTGGGGACCTGAGATGTTAAGTCCCGTAGTGCTCAGAGCCATTTGAACCAATATTTGGCGGTTTTCCAGGTTCGATTAAAGGAGAAGGGAAAAAGACCAGAGCCGTGGTGCTAAATTTTTGATCAATCAGTTCGTATTACGGACATGCTTCGTAAGCACCTGGAGGGAAGATTAAGTTCTTTTCGCGAAACACTACTGAGAACATTTAAAGAACCGGCATTTATGTCTCACTGCAGAACGGTTCCATTGCCACCAACACACATTTCACGCAAGGACCGCGAAGACAAGACAAATTAGGGTTCTTACAGTGGCGAATGCACAGATTTTTCTCCCTCGCTCAATTTGCGAGTGAAAAAGGAATGACTGACAGTGACACAAGGTATCCTCCCCCACGCGCCACATAATGATTTACGGAGTATGTAAATAGATGTAGATGTAGATCTAGAACCGACACAGCAATAGAAATACCACTGTGGAGGAAGAGCATCAGAACGGTTGTTGGTCTTAGGAAGCCCAGTAGATTAAGAAGCTTTGCCCGCTCTTAGGATGAGGAGGCAGACGTTCCCAAATGGTTGACGTAGCGCTCTCAACATTCCTTATGTACTATATTAATTCGGTAGCGAGATGTAGCACAGAACTGCTTAAAATTGTTGAGGGAGGCCTGCAAAAAATGTTGCTTGAGACATTGCAGGGCCATTTTATCGTTCTGAACAGCTATTACAATGTCTTTCTTCCTCCATGGTACCAATCATAAATGGAACGGGGCCGTAGAAATGGGGATAGCAGTTCCAGCGCCGCGGGTGATCGCGTCAGAGACGTCCCCGACAACCTCTTAACGCAATGTGACAGAAGGGGGCGAAGGTGATGTCAGGTGATGACAAGAAAGTGACAGAATCACCATAAAGTGATCACTGCTACAAAATATCGCTGTGCAGTGATCACCGCAGCGAAGCCACGAGACTGTAGGAAAAGACTGTAAGGTCTATACCCGAAAATACGCTGTGGTCATACTAAAGTGGGTACGGGTACCATCATTGAGGACATACAGATCAAGATCAGGAAAAAGTTGGTAAATCAGAAAGTCTCTACCATACGACGTGGTACTCCCTCACCTGTGTGGTGGCTATTGAATTCCCAAGAAGGAGAAAAGGTGGGAGAATTGTCGGATTAAAGTGGCCGTCTCAAGCCACATAAGTGCTCCCCCCAGGGCTGAAAGAACATGGTACATGCTTATCGCTAGGTTCACACTGCTATTGCTGCCAGTGTTGTGTGATGACGACTTCACACACTGACAACACCAGTGCAAGCTAATTTATAGATTCTTCCAGATATTCTGTCGGAACTAGTACAGTTCCAACATTTGCTATAGTAATTTCGAATGGAGGGAGAACGATCTTCAGTGAAATGGTTTTCTTGGAGACAGTTACAGCTCACAGATCTGGGGGACACTAGTTGTTGCAATTCTGAGAAGTAACAGTAATATGCATTGCAGTTCCATTTATCACGTTAAGGGCGTCTACCTGTCAGGAGTCAAAGCAGGAATAGCACAATGGGGTGTAGGGCTTTACATCAGGAAAGAAATGGAACCCAGCGTAGTTGCAATAAGGTATGTAAACGAACGACTGGTGTGGATAGATTTGACAGTGTCTAGCAAGAAAATTAGGATTGTGTCAGTATATTCGCATTGTGAAGGGACAGATCAAGGTAAGATGGATAGTTTTTATGAGGCGCTCAGTGATGTAGTTGTTAGAGTAAAGGACAAGGACAGTGTTCTGCTCATGGGTGATTTTAAAGCCAGGATTGGAAATCGAACAGAAGGGTATGAAAAGGTTATTGGTAAATTTGGAGAGGATATGGAGGCCAACAGGAACGGGAAACAACTCTTGGATTTCTGTGCCAGTATGGGCTTAGTAATCACAAACTCCTTTTTTAAACATAAGAACATTCACCAGTATACTTGGGAAGGCAGGGGAACCGGATCTGTCATTGACTATATAATAACAGATCAGGAATTCAGGAAGGCTGTGAGGGACACACGTGTATTCAGGGGATTCTTTGATGACACTGATCATTATTTAATCTGCAGTGAAATTGGGATTGTGAGGCCGAAAGTGCAGGAGGTCAGGTCCATATGTAGGAGGATAAGAGTGGAGAAACTTCAGGATAAGGAAATCAGGCACAAGTACATAACAGCGATCTCAGAAAGCTACCAGTTAGTTGAATGTAGTCAATTACAGTCATTGGAAAAGGAATGGACAAGGTACAGGGACACAGTACTAGAAGTGGCTAAAGAATGTCTTGGAACAGTAGTGTGTAAAAGTAGGATGAAGCAAACAGCTTGGTGGAATGATACAGTCAAGGCAGCCTGTAAAAGTAAAAAGAAGGCGTATCAAAAATGGCTACATACCAGAACCCAGGTAGACAGAGAAAGTTATGTTGAAGAAAGAAACAAAGCCAAACAGATAATTGCAGCATCCAAGAAGAAATCTTGGGAAGACTTTGGAAACAGGTTTGAGGCTATGGGTCAAGCTGCTGGAAAACCATTATGGAGTGTAATTAGCAGTCTTCGAAAGGGAGGTAAGAAGTAAATGACAAGTATTTTGGACAGGTCAGGAAAACAGCTGGTGAATCCTGTGGATGGGAATATTTTGAAGAGTTGCTCAATGTAGGTGAAAATGCGATCAGTAATGTTTCAGATTTCGAGGTAGAATGGGATAGGATTGATGACGGAAATAGGATCACATTTGAGGAAGTGGAAAAAATGGTCAAGAGATTGCAGTGCAATAAAGCGGCTGGGGTGGATGAAATTAAGTCGGAACTCATCAAATACAGTGGAAAGTCAGGTCTTAAATGGCTACACAGGATAATTGAAATGGTCTGGGAGGTGGGACAGGTTCCATTAGACTGGACGAAAGCAGTAATCACACCAATCTTTAAACATGGAAACAGAAAAGATTGTAACAAATACAGAGGTATCTCTTTAATCAGCGTTGTGGGTAAAATCTTCTCAGGTATTGTTGAAAGGAAAGTGCGAGTATTAGTTGAGGACCAATTGGATGAAAGTCAGTGTGGGTTTAGGCCTCTTAGAGGTTGTCAGGACCAGATCTTTAACTTACGGCAAATAATGGAGAAGTGTTATGAGTGGAACAGGGAACTGTATTTATGCTTTATAGATCTAGAAGAGGCATATGACCTGGTTCCTAGGAGGAAGTTATTGTCTGTTCTACAAGATTATGGAATAGGAGGCAAACTTTTGCAAGCAATTAAAGGTCTTTACATGGATAGTCAGGAAGCAGTTAGAGTTGACGGTAAATTGAGTTCATGGTTCAGAGTAGTTTTAGGGGTAAGACAAGGCTGCAACCTGTCTCCACTGTTGTTCATGTTATTTATGGATCATATGTTGAAAACAATACACTGGCTGGGTGAGATTAAGATATGTGAACACAAAATAAGCAGTCTTGCATATGCGGATGACTTAGTTGTGATGGCAGATTCGATTGAAAATTTGCAAAGTAATATTTCAGAGCTAGATCAGAAATGTAAGGACTATGGTATGAAGATTAGCATCTCCAAAACGAAAGTAATGTCAGTGGGAAAGAAATATAAACGGATTGAGTGCCAAATAGGAGGAACAAAGTTAGAACAGGTGGACGGTTTCAAGTACTTAGGATGCATATTCTCACAGGATGGCAACATAGTGAAAGAACTGGAAGCGAGGTGTAGCAAAGCTAATGCAGTGAGCGCTCAGCTACGATCTACTCTCTTCTGCAAGAAGGAAGTCGGTACCAAGACTAAGTTATCTGTGCACCGTTTAATCTTTCGACCAACTTTGTTGTATGGGAGCGAAAGCTGGGTGGATTCAGGTTACCTTATCAACAAGGTTGAGGTTACGGATATGAAAGTAGCTAGGATGATTGCAGGTACTAGTAGATGGGAACAATGGCAGGAGGGTGTCCACAATGAGGAAATCGAAGAAAAACTGGGAATGAACTCTATAGATGTAGCAGTCAGGGCGAACAGGCTTAGATGGTGGGGTCATGTTACACGCATGGGAGAAGCAAGGTTACCCAAGAGACTCATGGATTCAGCAGTAGAGGGTAGGAGGAGTCGGGGCAGACCGAGGAGAAGGTACCTGGATTCGGTTAAGAATGATTTTGAAGTAATAGGTTTAACATCAAAAGAGGCACCAATGTTAGCACTGAACAGGGGATCATGGAGGAACTGTATAAGGGAGGCTATGCTCCAGACTGAACGCTGAAAGGCATAATCAGTCTTAAATGATGATGATGATGATGATGATGAGGGCGTCCTTGTTATGCATGAAAGGACCAAGGGGAAAAGTCACTCCCCAGGTTCACTGTCGATAATAAATTCTGACTCCAATGGCGAGAGTGGTTTTGGTGCCCCTGAGGTCACCGAAGAGCCCTCTCCCGGCATTTCTTTTACCTGTCCTTACTTAGTACAGACGGTGGAGACTGAAGAAGAACGGACACCACGGGGACAGGAGTCCGTGGCTGGTATCTCGTCACTGGTCTGTAGATTTCTAGGGAGAATATTTCCTAAGAGGAGCCCTGTCACCGTTATACACCGGAGGAGAATGCTGATTCTCCAACCAGGTTATGGGAGTCGAGCACCTAAATATAATGCTGCAGGAAACACAAGATGTCCAGGCTAATTTTGGGCTAATTTACTTGCTCGGCTACCGGAGTTCGCCGCTGAGGCAATGGAAAGAGTAAATGCTCGTAGTGCTGCCGTTATCTGGTCATGTTAGTAGCAAAAGTCGATACCACAGGTAGAGTACCTGAGCAATCATACTTCCTGTGAACTTCAAAATATCAGAGGCGACAGAAGGCCGTAAGTTCCTACATCTTACTTTCCTTAATTATGGTAGCATGCTTTGGTTTTTGGGAGGATGCTCGTCCCCGCAGTTGACAGAGAAACGTGGTTACTCAAACGGTGAGTTTTCACGAAGCGATCAACTGCAGTCTTCAGAAATACGGTGTTCATACAGTGGGAAGACATGGCCGTTGCTTTGGTATTTAAAGCACCACATCGGCGATAGAAAATACGACTCGACGTCACAACGATAGACCCACGGTTTGATTTTCTCAGTAAGTGAATCCCCTCAAAAGTGAGGATAAATGGTACAATGTCAACCGAGTTTTCTCGTAAGCCTAACGTGCACGATCTATAAAGTGTATCCGTCCTCTCTCCAAGTTTTCGCGTAATTATCTATCAAACTGTAGCATTAATCCAGGTGAAAAATTAAACAATGCAGCATGTTCGGTCTATTAATGGATGTTACAGTAACAGAAATGTCACCAATTTGTTTGGATGAGACTAAGGGACTGGATAGGATTCCCTGTTTTAATTAAGACTCCTTTGTAGTTTACTGACAGAAGAAATATCGAAATAAATTTTCGATATTCTCTACAAATCACATCAGCTTAGTGGACGAAAGAACTCCCAATCTGTTCGGATGTAAACCACGAACTGAAGGGAGTAAGTTTCTGCAGTTAGAATGAATTTGCTTTCTTCCCATGGTGTCGCCAAGGAAGATAAGTTCTTGGGGCCATAAAGCTCTGCGCTGAAATATTGAGATCTGCCTGGAGAGATTGCCCGAGCCTCAGGGCAACCAGCGGTACGACTTGAGGTTACTGTTGGTAGTGGTTGATAGAACTCTCACAGCATAACGATAATTCGCGGCTATCCTGCGTCCTCATATTACCTCTCACGAGACAGTATCATGGCGCCATTTTTTTCAACAGCGCAAATCTCATCCACACCTATGTCTCTATGTCTGTGTGATGTTGAGGTTTTCCCGAGCCCAGCATGCTCCTGAGATCTTCCCACAGTACTCCAAGTGTGGGACCAGATCGGGCGTCAACTCCATCCCACTGCGAGTATCCTGGATGCCAAGGACCAGTTACAACAGTTATGGGTCAGCTTGCCTCAAAAGAGAATACAACGGCTCTGTGACATCCTTCCCAACCCAGTCAGTGTATGCACACAGGCCAGATGAGGTACAGTGTCATGGTGACAAGCGGACCCATACTACCATATTCTTTGTACATTCCACTATATTTTGAAATTACTGAAAAAACAAACCATACACTCCTAACCTCTGAAATTTCACTTAGTTTCCTTTTCACCTTCATGGTGCTTCACATTCTTTTAAGGCAGTGTTGACGATCAACCAATACGCATGTCAAAAAAATTCAGTCACGTGTAAATTTGTACTGTGGCACCCGAATCCAGATTTCCTGTGTGTTAGGCTTTCGGTTTCACTTACATTCGGTCCTAAATTAATGAGCAGTTAACACAATTACATGAAACGCTGAACTGCCGCAGTATTTCCAGGGTGAGAAATGGTTCATAAATCCTCATAAAAAGGCAATTTACGACCTTATTTTACCAACCAATCTCGGTTAGATTCAAGCAAATCCTATTACACCATTGTTTATTTTATGAAGGAGCAATAATAACGTCCGTACGGGAGAAAAACTTGTTCCCGCCTATATCTCGTTATTATTTTGGGAAAGAGCGAGACGAGTATCGGAAACCCATAACTCATGTTTGTCGCCGACCGTATAACCTGCCACCGAACAAATTTTAATTAAAGCTTTTATGACGATGAAACGAACCGATCGTTTTAATTATGTTGCACTGCGATTGCGGCACCGGCAATTTCGTGTCAACATGTCCTCCATCATCAGGCTGCGGACCACATACAGCTGAGTGTGTGCGCCAGAACTTTCTCTGTATACATGGTCACCTAAACTGCCAGAAGAATATAAACAATGCAACAGTTACTTGTGCGTCATGTAGCCACCTTGTAAGTTCGAGGTTTATGGTTCAGCTGTTGGTAGCTTGTGGTTTCTCTACTGCAAATGAGCTTGTATACTCTGTTCTTGCAGGTTAAACAGGCAATCCAGTAACTTGCGAGTGTCACACGTCAAATACGTGACTCCCCATCTTAATGAATGGCAAAAGACAGTTCAAACAGGATGCAATTTGTTGTGAAGATTAAGTAGAAAACTGCAGTTGTATATAAGCATACTTAAGGTATGGCATACATTATCCACATCACACATCAACCACGCTAAATTTCGCTTATTAAACGCGGTCAGTATAGTTTGAATAGCCGTTCTTATATCGAAAAGTTTTGTGTCTCCATATATTTTTATCAGGCTAGTTCTGCTTTTATTGCTTATGTGTGCTTTTGACCTATACTTAATACAGAATGGTGCTAATTCATTGATACGAATTAAGGGGATAATAGTCATTGGTGGACAGAATGTCTAACAAGAGAATGGTCCAATCCATCATGTCAAAACACGTCCTGAAATGTTTTATACAGGTAGAATATACCTAAAGAAAGACCCTGTGAAGATTTTAGCTGCCAAGATGCACTGCAAGTATTGTTAGGAAAATGTTGAAAATTGGGAAATTCGTAGCTCTACAGGCTGCTGGAGAATTGTACACCCTTACGGGAACTGTAGCGCACTGCGCATGCGCAACGTGGCAGACGCGTATTGTTGGTTGATGGAGTAACGGTAAACGGGTAACACGACTCTTCACGATCTTAATTTTTAAAGTAAATTTCAGTTTTCGTTGATAGTTTCTCTGAAACAATAGTTCACTCAGATTTGCAACTAATTTAATATCCATGATAATAACCAGTTGCTTCTCACTAGCCGGCCGGTGGCCGTGCGGTTAAAGGCGCTTCAGTCTAGAACGGCGTGACCGCTACGGTCGCAGGTTCGAATCCTGCTTCGGGCATGGATGTGTGTGACGTCCTTAGGTTAGTTAGGTTTAAGTAGTTCTAAGTTCTAGGGGACTGATGACCACAGAAGTTAAGTCCCATAGTGCTCAGAGCCATTTGAACCATTTGCTTCTCACTAACTTACGTTTAACAGCGGAGATAAAATTGAATCAACATTCATTGTCTGACGCTTAAAGTTACGCAGTATACAAACCTGGTTTTCCTTCTTAAAACTGACTGTGAACTGTATAAGTGTAACAAAAACTTACATTAAGCAATAAATATGCATCGAAATCAACTCGTAAAACTATGAAAGAAAAATTATCTGTAAGATTTACTGTAAAGGTTGGCCACAAAGTGCTGTAGCCCCCCCTTCCCCCCCCCTCCCCCAAATCAATGCAGGATTAAGCGAGCGCGGGGCCCGTAGCAAATTCTGACAAGGGGCCCTTGGTTTGTTTAGGTCGTATTGTTTAGGATATAAAATAAACAAGATTGTCAGAAATAAACTTTTTTCGATTTAATTTCGGGAAATTTAGAAATAATAAAGTTAGATCAGTGTCCCTGAGAAAATTGTATTCAATGTTCGTTGTACTGAGGTCATTTAGACTTTCCTGTCCCATCGTATTTCTTAATTCATTTTTACTGCGTTTTAACGTTGAGAAAGAAAGTTCTCCATTACAGTTGGTGATCATTAAAGATAAGTACATGCGTAAGGCTATTTCTACATTTGGAAAACACGAGCCTAGCGAGTTTTTCATTAAAATTTGTGAATTTGTAGTTCCAAAGCTTCTTTTTTCTGTCAATGGCAGCAGCGTTATCCGTTTTCAGCAGCTCCGCAAATTGTACTAGTTCGTCACCTAGCGACTCTTCTAAATCATCTGGGCAAGAATTCACGATATTAAGAGTTCTTTTCAAGATCTCTTCTGCTGTAACAGATTTAAAGTCCTGTAATATTTCAAAAACATTAGTCAGATGATGGTACTTTTCCATGCGTTTAGCTACTGTAGCCAGTGCATTGTCAATTATCACATTAAACACCTGAACTTCAAAATATTCTGCAAGTATTTGATATTTTGCAACTTTAACGAGTGTAGTTGACTCACTAAAATGGTCTTACTTTGTATTGCGTTTATGTCGTCTTGAAGTTTGTTGCTGATAGTCTTCACAGCTAGTTAGGGGTTTGGCTTGTGCCTCAATTTCGGAAAATGTGAACCTCATTGCTTGGATATGTTAATGTCAGGATTTATAAAGCGCATACCCGGTGCTCAGATCTTGATCAGACGACTGCTGCAAAACGCTAGTCGCTTGCAAGCGTTGTAGGATTCTGTTCCATGCAACACACATTGTTCCCGTTTCCAACTTACTCATTTTCAAAACCAGTACGTAAGCCTCATTGCGGTACTCTACCTTCTGATGCATATTAGTAGATATATCATTCGAAACTTGTTTGATAGTATGAAAACCAAATAAAAGAGCCTTTGTAGCACCAGCTCTGGCCGACCACCTAGTGTCCCATAAGCTTTTCAAAATCGGAATTTTAGTACTACCATTATCCACCGCTTTCAGAGGAAGGCCCCATCGATAGGTAGAAGCGGAAAAATGTATAGAAGCTTTCAAGAGAATCAAAGAAAACGGATGCTTCTCTACAACATTCTGCAGTACACTTGGCTACCAAAATTTAGCGAGTGTGAAAAACAAAGAATATATTCAGCGTACTTATTTATATTTTTAATTCGCGCTTCTAAGCCGCTGTACCTGTCACTCACGTTACTTTCATTGTCACAGCACTGTCCATGACAATCTTTGATATTAATGCCATTCTCTGTTAAAAAAGATAGTAAGCAGAGTTGTTTGGCAGTACGACCTTACATATCCAAAAACTTAACAGATCTTTCCACTGGTCCGGATGGTAGGACACAGCGCAGAGGCAGCTGATCTACGTGAGGTATATCAGGAGTGGAATCTAGTGAAACTGAGTAGTATTTCGATCTCTTGATTTCGCAAATAATATGATCCCGTATGGCTGATGAAATTAGATGGATAAATTCCTCGCACGTTGTTTTTGACAAATATGACGTTTGTCCCCTTCCTCTATTTGCATGAATACGTAATGTTGGGCAAGAAACACATCAAATTTGGCTAGTAATTCTAATAACCCTAAATTATTTCCATTTTTGGGTGAACCAACAATATCATCGTTACCTCGAAATGCTAGACCTCGCTCACTGAAAAACCTTATAACAGCAACAATTCGTTCTAAGATACTTTTGTTCTTCAGTCTGGAACCGCGCGCAGGTTCGAATCCTGCCTCGGGCTTGGATGTGTGTGATATCCTTAGGTTAGTTAGGTTTAAGTAGTTATAAGGTCTAGGGGACTGATGACCCATAGTTCTCAGAGCCATTTGAACCATTTGAAGATACTTTCGTTCGCTCTCAATTTGGCTTACAAGTTGAGAATCGATACGTGCATCCTTGCTTTTTAGAACTAACAGGGAAATTATCGCTTGTCTATACAGAGTGCTTCCTTCATGTCTGTTTAGCAAAGTATTTGCATTCTTCCAGTCAACAAATCCGTCTTGCGTAAACCGTGGCGAGCCGTCAGAATGTGTCACTTCGCAAACAAAACAGAACAGTCGCCCTTTGCTTCCTGAACAGCACAACCAATCTCTCATGTAAGTTTCATTCGTTAGTTTATGTTTATATGTGAAAAACGACTTTCTACAGAATCTTGGCTTATTTTCCTTCTTATTTATTTTCATTGAAGACAAAAGCTACTGTTAATATACTGAACTTCGCTACTTCCTTTAATAACCTAACAATTTCTGTCAAGTCGTTTGGCCACTCACCAACATCGTTAGAACACATATTTTTATTTTTACTTTGTGTTCCACTTGTACATGATGGAGTAACATCAGAAGCCTGTAACATTTTTATCGACTTCTCTTTGTCTTAAAGACGAGGTCTCTAGGCCGATAGGACTTCCTATGCTTTTCAATTCAGTTTGTCTTGGAGATGATATGGCTGAACTGGGAAGACTTGCCGTCTGTTGAGTTGTTGTATCACTTGTGAAAAACGTAACTACATCGGAAAAAATTGCATATTCTGATGAATCTTCTGTAGTATAACTATCATCCTTGGTTGTGCTGTTCAGGAAGCAAAGGGCGACTGTTCTGTTTTGTTTGCCAAGTGACACATTCTGACGGCTCGCCACGGTTTACGCAAGACGGATTTGTTGACTGGAAGAATGCAAATACTTTGCTAAACAGACATGAAGGAAGCATTTCATCCTTACTTTTGTATTTTGTACATCATTTTCTGTATATTCGCCAGAATCATTCTGAACATTGAAGAACTAAGACAGTTTACGTGTTTTAGATACAACAGCATGTGTCTTTCTCTCCTTTTCATCTCTTGCTTTACGCTTTGCACTTCTAGAAGCGTAGTGGCGTCCAGTATCTTTCTGTCTGCTGTTCATGGTGGTATCATAAATAGTGTATCATTAATATTGTACGTCCACTTTCTATTGAAGCTATTGCCAACTGACTGCTCAAATACTAAGCTATACATATATGAGAGATTTTCACCCATAGGGGTTTTGCGAATGATACGTGCCGTTTAAGCAGAAGCGAAAGACTGCTCACTAGCACTATACGAGAGGGGAGCGAAACCGACAGTCGCCTTCCAACAGTTGAGACCACTACAGTTTCTCGCCTATCGAGATCTATTGAATCTCTGCCCATAAGAATTATGCAGAAAGAAGAAGGAAATAAGTTGAGAGTGAGCTCTCAGCTGTTATCTACCAATCAATACAAAACTGAGGCACATCTTTAAATTATTCGTAATTAGCGCTCTCAACAAACCATCATCCGCTTAGCTTCATGTTTTATATTTAATAAGGAAAACACACTGGTAAAGTGTCGGCTCCCACAAACGACCTAGCTTGAGAATGTGCGCCATAAGTGAAAATATGCAACTAAGACCTGACTATACTTGCGCGCACTGGGTTTTCCTCACTCGCTCTGCCACACTGCAGCCTTTTTAAGCCTACACGCGAAGTACATACATAACCTCAACCTCCCGTTACACACGAGCTACTGTGTGGCAGTTCCTGTGAAAAGACAGTCAAATTGAAACAGTTGAATGTAAAATAGCGAGACCTAGTAAAGACGTGACTGACTAAAATCATTATTTTCCAGCTGTTTCACATGCAAATGGAAGCGTCTGGGCTTTTCTTTGCGCTCTTATACGTTTCAGTTTCGTTGCAGATATCACAGACAACTTTCCAAATGAAAATGCAAATAATGCACTGACTTTCGATGTTTCTTTACCGCCTCCAATGGTGGTAAGGACAATGGACGCCAAAATGAGGAAGTAAGTGATAATGAAGACTGCTCTGAAGATTTAAAATCATCAGTAACAGCTCGAGATGATGGAAGTAGTATGCGATCGGTAAATAACAGTAAATATGGTAGAAAGTGAAATACGTGAGTGCAAATATTTTCAAATACCAACGTAACCGATCTACATAAATTGAATATCGTATGCTACAATAACGTGACTGCACGCTACATTAACACATTGAGCAATGGGACGTTATAACCACAATACAAGTGGGCTCGATTTTTTAAAATAATCTGTTACGTGGGTGTACGTATTCAGTATGAGTTCTGTTATGGAGCGAAAGGTAATCCATCCTACTACAACAAAACAACTAGGTATCGTTACAAAAACAGTCATATTTACTGTGTGTAAAAAATTTTTCAACGACACCCTAGCTACTATGTCTACGTGAATTTTCGATAGGTACAATATGTATAAGCGTATTTTCATTTTAGAAATCACATATGGTCGTCGTCCTATCAAAAAGGGACGAAAGACGACACACTCGTGCAGCCTGTAATACCGTATAAAGCTACACAACGTGCCAACGGTATCTGCAGACCGACACTTGCTGTCGCCTCTGTTTCTACTTTTAAAAGAAGCAACGTGCATACTAGGGGCACGAGATAGACAAAGTGGAGATCATATTTTAACAGACAGGTCATTTTATATACAAGGAATACTGACTGATGTCGCGAGAAGAAGTGTTCCCTAAAATAATACAACATTACAGTAAATTAGTTTTCATTCCGTTAGTTTTCATGTCACAAATCGTATTCAGTGAATGAAGAACATGGAACTAAAGTGTCTGCCGTTTCCGGAATAACGATAAAACCAGATGGAAGACGATTGCCCACTGGTTTAGAATTGTCAGAAGTCGGGCTTTATCCGGATTTATATTCGCATTGACCGCATCCCTGTCCATTCCGGGGAGGGGCTGTCTGAGATAAGCCCGGACTTCTTTCTGTTGTCGGAAAAAGTAGAATGATTGAAAACAACACATTAATAAACAATCTTTGTTAAGAATTTACTAAATGGTGACAGCTGTGTTCGTAGGTTCGTTCAACGGACATTAAAAAAGAGCCAGTACCACGCACACTTAATCGCTCTCCTGTACACGTATTTTGTTTTCGCAACTTCCCGCGAAATATAGTTTTGAGACTGTTCACGTGATTTTTAGTCCGTAACTGGTGCCAGAGACATCTATGCTTTGTATATTTTTATAATGCGACTAGCTTTTACCCGTGACTTCGTCCGCACGTAAAAGAAGCCGGCGCTGGCGGCGGCCCACAAAGCTTTGTCGTCCTGCCGGCACATGTGATCGTTTGCAGCAAGCTACTACCTGCAAAAATACAACTGAAAATCGCATCCAATTCCGTGCATTAGTTTTTGCATGGTGCGAGTGCAGACATAACACAAAAATTCTAAAAATATTTTTTTTCGCATTGATAGCTGAGAAAAAAGCTTATATGCAGCAAAAATACCTGTATGTCCAATACTGAATGATGTCCGCTGCCAATGTCTTGAGTAGCTGGGTGGAAGTCACTCCAAATCACCATCCTATGAAAAATTGTTAAGGTAGCGCTAAGGGAACACTTCCTTTGAATTCTAAAGCTGACGATATTAATGTGAAGTATAGATTCGAGAGCTACACCATTATTCAACGCTACGGATTTGTAAACTGAAAATTATTAATCTGTTGTTAAAATAATTGTTTAACTAATTGGCTGCGTAGTACTTCATGCTTTACCATTAAGAGGATACGGTGGGGTGGGGTACTGCAACGTGCTAATGTTTAAAATGTACATCACACAATGAGATTTTCACTCTGCAGCGGAGTGGGCGCTGATATGAAACTTCCTGACAGATTAAAACTGTGTGCCCGATCGAGACTCGAACTCGGGACCTTTACCTTTCGCGAGCAAGTGCTCTACCATCTGAGCTACCGAAGCACGACTCACGCCCGGTCTCACAGCTCTACTTCTGCCAGTATCTCGTCTTCTACCTTCCAAACTTTACAGAAGCTCTCCTGCAGGAGAGCTTCTGTGAAGTTTGAAAGGTAGGAGACGAGATACTGGAGAGCTTCTCTAAAGTTTGGAAGGTGGGAGACGAGATACCGGCAGAAGTAGAGCTGTGAGACCGGGCGTGAGTCGTGCTTCGGTAACTCAGATGGTCGCCGGCCGCGCTGTGGTGCGCGCGCCTCTTTGTTTACGCCGGAGCAGCTTCGCGTGTGCGGTGTTGTGAGTCTAGAACGAGATGGCACACTCGTACAGAAAAACGACTTTGAAGTTCAGTTTTGCGAACGACTATACACGACCAAAGGCACACGAGATTGAACGTTTCTTCAGAGAAGAGGTAAAAATCGATCCACAGGAAATCGTGGGAATCAATTTATCGCTCGTTTCAAGCGTCGTCTACGTCAAGCTTGTTGACGAGGCTGCTTGCGAAAGACTTCTACAACGATCACCGAACGGGTATCGTTTCTGTCATGCCGACGGGAATGTTGGTGCGGTTACAGTCGATCACGCGGGAATGGGGATCCGCACTATACGAGTCTTCTAACTTCCGTTTGAGGTCCCGTCTGAACTTGTTACCGACGCCTTTCGACCATACGGTACAATTCTATCCCAAGTGGCCGAAAAATGGACGAGTTTTACCACGTACCCCGTTTTAAATGGGGTGAGACAAATACGGATAGAACTGCGAAAGCACGTCCCCTCTTATTTGTACATAGGAGGTTGTCGAGCGATTATAATCTATGATGGGCAACCTCGCACTTGCTCGGGGTGCGGGAAAGAAGGTCACGTCCACTCGAAATGCCTCCAGCGACGTTTAGTGCAAACTCCACGGGATGACGTTCAGGCGTCACAACAGACGACTGTCTTACCGTTGACCTTTGTGGAAGCCCTGAGAGGCGACGTTAGGGAGATTTCCGATGGGCACCAGCAGCTGCCCCCTATAGAAAACATGGACACCAACGGACTGGATCTCCGACAACCGGTTCCACCACAGCAGACACAGGACACCACACAAGAGATGCAGCTGACGGCCGCTCCAGGCTCATCCGTGGTGGCTGCCAGTGCTTCCACCGAGAGCGTGATAGGCCAGGCCCAAGACGGAGGATACGCAACCCAAACAGCCGATGCGGAAGCAAGGCAACGGAAACAGCGTTCGCCGAAGAGAAGAAAGAAGCGTCGACTGACTTCTGCTGACGATAGCCATAGTCCCGAGGGGACAGTGGACGACAACGACAGTATCGACCTGAGACCAGTGGATTCAACAGATACCGAGATGACGATGCAGGAACTACACAGCGACGATAATTTGAATTCTCCTTCTGGTGACCGGACGGCGGAAGTGGAGATGACAACTGTCCAACATCAGAGCGATGACAACGTTGCCTCCCATCCTTCGACCAGTTCCGGAAATATGCTGGGGGACTGGGCACAAGAAATGGACCAACAGGAAAAGGATGAAAATACGAACGCGTCGATTGAGGATAGTCCTGGCCAGAGGCCGGGAGGGATCGGGAAATGTTGAACGACTTAGTGTGTTGAGGAGCGCCGGGGGTGCAGATAGCCGCTTAATGACACCGCCCTACAACTGATGAACACAAGCCAGGCGTACCGCATTGCCACGATAAACATTAATGGCATACGGACACCGCTTAAAATTCAAATGCTGAAAGATAT
This sequence comes from Schistocerca piceifrons, assembly GCF_021461385.2. Classification (NCBI taxonomy): domain Eukaryota; kingdom Metazoa; phylum Arthropoda; class Insecta; order Orthoptera; family Acrididae; genus Schistocerca; species Schistocerca piceifrons. The sequence continues at coordinate 923,726,228 of NC_060138.1, forward strand.
GTTACGCGCTGCGGACGTGGATATTGTACTCCTACAAGAAGTGCGTTTCACATCGCCGCCAGAGTTCTACGGTTACGAGGCACATTATTCAGTGCACGATGAAAGTGGATGCAGTGTGGCGATTCTCACCAGGGAAGGAATAAGAGTGGAGGACGTTAGGTCTCTCCCTTCGGCACGTGGCATAGCGATCACTGTCGACGGCGTTCGTTTCATCAATTTATACGCACCATCTGGCCCCACAAAACGAAGAGAAAGGGCGACTTTTTACACCGAAGAGATAGCACCGTTGTTCGCTGGACGCTATGATAACTACACTCCTGGAAATGGAAAAAAGAACACATTGACACCGGTGTGTCAGACCCACCATACTTGCTCCGGACACTGCGAGAGGGCTGTACAAGCAATGATCACACGCACGGCACAGCGGACACACCAGGAACCGCGGTGTTGGCCGTCGAATGGCGCTAGCTGCGCAGCATTTGTGCACCGCCGCCGTCAGTGTCAGCCAGTTTGCTGTGGCATACGGAGCTCCATCGCAGTCTTTAACACTGGTAGCATGCCGCGACAGCGTGGACGTGAACCGTATGTGCAGTTGACGGACTTTGAGCGAGGGCGTATAGTGGGCATGCGGGAGGCCGGGTGGACGTACCGCCGAATTGCTCAACACGTGGGGCGTGAGGTCTCCACAGTACATCGATGTTGTCGCCAGTGGTCGGCGGAAGGTGCACGTGCCCGTCGACCTGGGACCGGACCGCAGCGACGCACGGATGCACGCCAAGACCGTAGGATCCTACGCAGTGCCGTAGGGGACCGCACCGCCACTTCCCAGCAAATTAGGGACACTGTTGCTCCTGGGGTATCGGCGAGGACCATTCGCAACCGTCTCCATGAAGCTGGGCTACGGTCCCGCACACCGTTAGGCCGTCTTCCGCTCACGCCCCAAAATCGTGCAGCCCGCCTCCAGTGGTGTCGCGACAGGCGTGAATGGAGGGACGAATGGAGACGTGTCGTCTTCAGCGATGAGAGTCGCTTCTGCCTTGGTGCCGATGATGGTCGTATGCGTGTTTGGCGCCGTGCAGGTGAGCGCCACAACCAGGACTGCATACGACCGAGGCACACAGGGCCAACACCCGGCATCATGGTGTGGGGAGCGATCTCCTACACTGGCCGTACACCACTGGTGATCGTCGAGGGGACACTGAATAGTGCACGGTACATCCAAACCGTCATCGAACCCATCGTTCTACCATTCCTAGACCGGCAAGGGAACTTGCTGTTCCAACAGGACAATGCACGTCCGCATGTATCCCGTGCCACCCAACGTGCTCTAGAAGGTGTAAGTCAACTACCCTGGCCAGCAAGATCTCCGGATCTGTCCCCCATTGAGCATGTTTGGGACTGGATGAAGCGTCGTCTCACGCGGTCTGCACGTCCAGCACGAACGCTGGTCCAACTGAGGCGCCAGGTGGAAATGGCATGGCAAGCCGTTTCACAGGACTACATCCAGCATCTCTACGATCGTCTCCATGGGAGAATAGCAGCCCGCATTGCTGCGAAAGGTGGATATACACTGTACTAGTGCCGACATTGTGCATGCTCTGTTGCCTGTGTCTATGTGCCTGTGGTTCTGTCAGTGTGATCATGTGATGTATCTGACCCCAGGAATGTGTCAATAAAGTTTCCCCTTCCTGGGACAATGAATTCACGGTGTTCTTATTTCAATTTCCAGGAGTGTATATAGTGGGCGGCGACTTTAATTGTGTTGTCGACAAAAAGGACCAAGTGCCTCATTATGTGCCATGCATGGAACTGCGTGCGTTGATTACTGAAATGGCGCTTCTGGATACCTGGGAACTGCAGCATGGTGACAGACCGGGTTATACGTTTGTCACGGGACACTTGGCGAGTAGACTTGATAGAGTGTATGTGACACGAGCTCTACGGACGGCGATACTGGATGCCGAAATCTGGCCAGCGGCTTTTACGGATCATATGGCGTACGTCTGTACGATTTCACTAACGCGTCAGAAGATATGGCGGAGTAAGGGTCACTGGAAAATGAATTGTGCGCTTTTACGTGACACTGAATGTCACCGGTCGATAGAGGCGGCCTGGGAGACCTGCGTTCGCCGCCAACGAGCATACACCTCGGTTCTCCAGTGGTGGATTAAATGCGCAAATCCAACGTTACGGAAAACGTTGATACGATACGGGCAGGACAAATCGCAGTGGAACCGCACGACGGCTGATTTTTATTTTACAGCCCTGAGGGAGCTGATGACCCAACAACCATCGCCGGAAAGGCACACGGCCATGCGCAGGATAAAAGCCAAGTTATTACAGCTGACGAGACTAAGAATGGAAGGTATAATGGTCCGGGCGAGATTGGCGGACACATTTGCTGCCGAAACCCCCTCCATGCACCACGTGGTACGTGAACGCCAACGACGACGCAGGACATTGATCAGGGAACTAATCTCTGAAACTGGCCAGCAAGTTGTGCACCAGCGTGATATTGCGCATGTGTTTACCGACTATTTCCGCCAGTTATATGGACCTGTACATGTGAACCACGAGACACTACATGATGTCATCTCGGAAATGCCAGATAGGGGACCACCACTGGATGCAGAGACTTTCATCACAGCGATAACAGAGGACGAGCTGACAGACGCAATTGCCAGGGGGGCTCCGAACAAGTCGCCAGGACAGGACGGCTTCCCAATTGAATTTTACCGCGCCTTTGCATACCTCATCGGACGGACTTGGATTCAGATGTACAACGAACTCCTGTTACCGGAGACTGAGATACCTGCCGAATTCACGGAGGGTATCATCATCCCAATACCCAAACCACGCGGTGGCAGAAATCCAGGAGATTATAGACCACTCACTCTCTTGAACTGCGACTATAAGATTTTCGCGCGCATCCTTGGGGCTCGCCTGCGGTCTTCACTTTCTGATAGACTCCTCATAGATCAAACTTGCCTCGGCGGTAAGAGTAACGTACATACGGCGCTCGGTGACTACCGAGATATCATCGCATTAGCAGTGGCATGCCGAGTGCGTGGGGCACTCGTCGATTTTGACTTCGATCATGCGTTCGACAGAGTGGATCATACCTTTTTGCATGCGGTGATGGGCAGATTGGGAATCCCACAGGCCTTCATCCTAGTGATCATGCTACTGTTACACGGCGTACGATCAAAGGTCTCGGTGAATGGGCGGGGCACTGACTACATTGTTATTTCAAGGTCAGTTCGTCAAGGTTGCCCCCTTTCGATATTTTTGTATGCAATGGCTTTGGAACCCTGTCTATATGGTCTCCGAAGACGATTGGAGGGAGTGCCGTTGCCACGACTGACCTTTCATTGCCGCGCTTATGCTGACGATGTGATGCTGGTGGCACGGACAGGCGAAGAAGTACGTACGGCGTTGGCATGGATACAGCGATACGGGATGGCAGGAAGCGTGCTTAATCTACAAAAATCACGCTGCATGAATGTCGGTCGTGGATTACAACCGGGGGAGGAAGGCCCGCTCATCTTAGTTAGGAGCATAAAATGCCTAGGTATTACGTTCCACACGGATGTACAGCGGACAGCAGCGGATAACTACCGACGCATATTGAAGCTGATGCGGACAATGGTGCTGTTACAGAAATTAAGAGCTTTGGATATGATTCAGAGGGTGACCTATGTTAACGTATACCTAGCACCGAGACTCACTCACGTAGCGCATGTCCTGCCTTTAACGCGCACAATGGCATCACGGATACAAGCAACTTTCGGAACCTACGTGAGTGTGGGACACCTGTTTAAGATCCGATACACAACGCTTACGCTACCACCTGGAGAGGGTGGACTTGGTCTAGTGAACGTATATGAAAAGGCACGGGCGTTATTCGTCAGTACGATTTTCCGACAGTGGCGCCGTCAATTTCGAAATATCTCGGGTGCGTTGGCCGATGTACTAGCGCCCACTTCAATGCTGCCCCCAGTCAATGTGGGCCATATTTCACCGAAGCTGTCACATTTCAAGTCTTTTTTTTGGAGCTTAGCTATGTCAGAGATTCCTTCCCAACAACACGACTACCGACGACGCGAGACGTATACCAACCCTTACTGCGCCGGTGCCCCAGGAATACCCTGGAAAAGAAGTACCCAGACAAGAACTGGCGACAGATATGGCGCGTTATACAGAACGTTTACCTCCCAGCGTCGATACGCTCAACATGGTATGTGGTAATAAATAGGAAGTTCTCAACGAATCAACGGCGGCACGCGATTCATTTGGCAGACACTCCACTATGTTTAGGCTGCGCAACAGTGGACACTGATGAACATCGTTTAGCATGTAGTGGGACGGCTCCAGTGTGGCACTTGGCACAACAGATATTGGCGTTCCTGTTCCGCTCCGCCCCTCACACAATTTCATCAGACACACTTTTTTTCCCCCACGAATCTTATTTCCCGGTCCAAAAAACCAATGCAGTGACATGGGTGCGGGGAATGGTGGTGGGCTACGTGTATAACGAATCGGAAAAGGACAAAATTGATTTTTGGCATTTTCTCCTGGATGGACACACGAAGCTGCAACAGCATAAGAAATATAGGCAAGATTTCGCTAATTACTTGCGACTTACATTTACCGACCCGCCGGCCAGATGGGGTGTGACGGGTGAGAGATGAGATAGACGAAGAAGCCGAGATAGACATCGATCACACTTACGGACCCTTAGTTAATTTCGAGAAGACGACCCAGTCTTACACCAACGTCTGGAGAACGAGTCGATAGATGGCTCTCTTGCTCTATCGAACGTCGGGTCGTGAGCAGGTGTCGCCCCCGACACGAATTTCATTTCATTGCTAGAGGAGCATGTTTCTTTTGTATTTGTACTATCCGCAATGTCGTCATGTCTTTCATTTGGGCATTTTCAGTTTTATTCATTTCCTTAATTAATTAATTTTCTAATTAGCCACTATTTGTCAACATATGGACTTCGTAAACACTATTTATGCGATAGTACAACAAAATGTATGTCAGCAAAGGTGGTAAGCCTGACATTGGATACAAAAATAAATAAATAAATAAATAAAAAATAAAATAAAATAAAAAAATAAAAAGTGGTTCCCTTGAAAAAAATAAAAAAAAGAAAAAAAATGTTGGTAGAGCACTTGCCCGCAAAGAAAAAAAAAAGATGGTAGAGCACTTGCCCGCGAAAGGCAAAGGTAAAAAAAAAGGGTCCCATAGTTCTCAGAGCCATTTGAACCATTTTTTTACACCTTTCATGAAAAAAAAAGATCGTAGAGCACTTGCCCGCGAAAGTCAAAGGTCCCGAGTTCGAGTCTCGGTCGGGCACACAGTTTTAATCTGCCAGGAAGTTTCATGTACATCACAGATGGTCAAAGGTGCGCACCATAAAAATTATTCCTCAAATTTGGAAACAAAATCGATTGCAAGGTTGTTATTTAACCAGTGTTCTGTTTTCCTCTTTAAAATATGACTTCATGTCGATGACGTTTCATTGTAGTATTAAAAGCTCTCAAATATATACCAGTACTAAGGGTGAACAAATTCTGAGAACTAAATAAATGTCTACTGTATTTGAAATCATCCAAATAAAAACTACAATGTTTTATGATGCTATCAAACACAAATAGCTGATTCCTACATAGTTACATACTGAGAACCAATATACTTTTTTATTGTTTAAACTTCGGGGTACATATTAACAAACAAAAAATGTTCAGATGTGTGTGAAATCTTATGGGACTTAACTGCTAAGGTCATCAGTCCCTAAGCTTACACACTACTTAACTTAAATTATCCTAAGGACAAACACACACACACACCCATGCCCGAGGGAGGACTCGAACCTCCGCCAGGACCAGCCGCACAGAACAAACAAGGACCTTACCTTATGCTTCAGTGGTTCCCCCTTTTCAGTCAGCAGCTTTGGAATCACTGTATAAAATCCATGTCACCGACTTAATAATCTTCTACTTTGCAAAAAAAAGTTGACGATTGGCCTCCAAGCACCGATTGTTAGATGTCAGTACCTCTTGGGACTTGTGTCGACTGCCCTTTTTGATTCGCTGTTGCCAACGCCAACAATCCCGCGCTTTTACATGTCTAATTCTTGTGTTGTGTGAAGTTGGTTGCATGTAAGCGATTTGTTGCATGAACTAAATGTGATTAAGATGCTATTGCTGGCCATCGAGGTTTGCTCCGACACACAGATTACCCTGTTCTTCATCGCGACGCCAGAAACATTTTCAACCAGTTGGCAGAATGTTGCGAACTTAATGAAATAGAGCCGCCCGAAGTGGCCGAGCGGTTCTAGGCGCTACAGTCTGTAACCGGTCGACCGCTACGGTCGCAGGTTCGAATCCTGCCTCGGGCATGGATGTGTGTGATGTCGTTAGGCTAGTTCTAAGTTCTAGGGGAATGATGACTTTAGAAGTTAAGTCCCATAGTGCTCAGAACCATTTAAACTTAATCAAATAGCGAAATAATTCACCTTTTTCACTAGCCTACTTGCAACAGATAAATGCTATACTTCTAATGACTGTAAAAAAAAAAAGGAGAGAGAGAGAGAGAGAGAGAGAGAGAGAGAGAGAGAAAAGAAAAGAAATTCTCTAACTTGACAAGAGTTTTTGCGCCCAGGTGCCCCCCCCCTCCCCCCCGCCCTCCCCGATATGCGGGACCGGTAGCTTGTGCTAACTCCCGCTACATGGCTAATCCGGCACTGCTCCCCATTAATAAGCAGCATAAACCCCTAAACTTGAATAAATAACGTGGACGACAGTTCTTTATATGACTTTTCTTGAGACATGAACCATGAAAAGCTGCTCGTGTGATGCACTACACCATTACCGATGGAGCTCTATGGAACTGGGCACTCCGAATCGCAATTCAAATGGACTTTAATGGTATCAAGTCTTCTTCGACCTGTTGAATCAGATTCAATAAATCATACAGTATAGAAAATCGAAAAATAATGCAACTTTGCTTTAAGTAAAAGTACAAAGAGACGCCATTAATTCAAATGTGACGTGAAGATGAAGCTTGCTGTTATTTCCACATCTGTTGTATCTAACGCTGATCAATAGGGTTTCGTAAAAGAACTACAAGCAAACCACACTTTATCATCTAGGCGAAAAAAGACAGTCTGTTGTACAACCGATTAATGCTATGACATATTCATATACACCAATGACATTGGTAAGTATGAGTGGACTACTGTTTCCGCAGATATTTGTCTTCAGGGACCGCAAGGCATATTGGGACCAAAAATGAAAAAATGGACTGTTTACGGGCAGAAATTTTATAACAATAGACCTATCAAAATTTGGAAAAATAGGAAAGTATAATTTTGAACATTTGAACCAAAACTGTTTATGACCAGTTTGCGGTAATTAATTCACTGCTTTTGTTGGATTCTTGGCTTCGGCATAACGATACCTCTGTCTTTCAGGAATACGACAAAGACTGTTGATATAATTCAGATTCCACCTGAAACAGCCAGTGTAACTCTCAATAAAGAAGTTTTAAGACTCTGGAAAGTATTTTTAAGGGAGTTACCAGACAGTATAATTTGCGGCAGCTCCGTGTCATTTGAGGTCTATCAGGAGCACAGTTTTCTTAAATTTCAATCATTTGTATATTATCTGTTTGAATCGCCAAGTTTTACAAATTGCTTTAAGTATGCTCAGCATGCAGCACAACAAGCAGAGCAACGGCTAGGACTACTCCACTCCAATTTTGTCGAAATGAAACTAGTAATTACTGTGATGCGCCTAAAAGCATTAAGTTTTCTTTCGTCAAGTTTGCCTGGTGTAAAAAAAAATATTTGTTTTCATCATTAAAATGATACTTCGCTTTATTGTAACGACTATGGGGAATAAACAAGGAACTGTTTCATTATTGCTAATATATACATTATTCAAAAATTATCATAATAATTGTGCTGCAGGAACTGTTGCAAAATGATGAATGAGTAAGAAATATTTCATTTCAATAAATTAAAGTTACGATTGATGGAAGTCGTCAGCGAAGTAACACCAAACACTGCCTCGATTTATTTCCTTCTGCTAGTCAACTTCGTAAGAATTACATATGCAACAATCTAGGTGCGATACGAACTGCCTTTTATTCAAAACGTTAATAGTCATGACTTGTTCGTATGGTTTAGGTGCTTCAAATTCACTGGTGGCACTTCGGATATTAGCACTATGCTTCGCTGTCCTCTCTTGTCACGGCCGATTGTGCGCTAGGCAGGAAGGCCTGTTCAAACCGCTGTCATAAGTGGTTCTTCGTGCAACAAAAGCTAGTAACTTCAACAATTCTCAAATAATACGTGCAGTGCGTCTTAACAGCAAAAATTTTGACAGTGCATTTCTTTTGTTGTACTCTTCATGCATAATAATATCAGGATGGGATTTCGACATGTCGGATTGGAGCATTTCCTTGTAAGAATGAGAATTTCAAGTCACCTATACTGCTTAGGATGAGTAAGTACAGTCCCATAAGAACTGCAAATTGTATCAGGTTCGCTGAAGACGAAGTAAACTGTGGGTATATAGAAATAATAGCGGACAATATGAAAAATTTGTAAAAATGGTTAAGAAATTACGAACAATTTGGAAGATTATAATTTACAGATAAATACAAACAAGACTTACTTTAAGGTTGTTACGACCTCAAAGTTAAAAATCGAAGGTTGAACGATTTCGGTCCATATAACATAATCTCGGTTTACATCGAATAAAAACACTCGAGCTTTCCAATACTACTCCCCCATCGTCATCAGGAGTAAAAACCACTGACTGCTGGGCGTGGCGCGTTCTACCGCTAACATAGGGGCGATTGCAGCGTCTGCAGGCAACCAGAGTGGGTCGAAGTGGCACATACGTGGCAACTCGATTTAGACAGATTTGGTCCGCCGCGGAACCTATGACGTCAAGTGGCGCAACAGGACAGCGCCACATTTGAAACTGCCGCTCCCGCCCCCTCCGCGAATGACTCTGAGGAGGCAGATTTCTGTCTGTACTCCACTTAAGAGACGAAACTACGCTAAAATTAGGAAAAAAAGAGATTTTTAAAAGAGCAATAACAGATAGGACATGGTGTGAACGTACAATATTTTGAACAACAATAAAAGGAAAGATTTGTTTAAAGTTAAGTTTTGTTATTCTTTCAGGTTGTGGTCTATGTTTAAAAAATGAAAAACGCAAAGAGAGACGAGAAAATACGGCGGTGAGGAAGGATGAGCAAATCAGTACGACAAAACTGAAGACTTAAGTAAAGATAATAGTAGTAAGTGCTCTGGAAATTATTGAAAGGAGAAATTATATAAAGGATAAAACTAATTAATGTTTGAACACAATATAATACGCAAGAATTCCCTTAAAAATATTTCTGGAGACAAAATAGTGGGGTAAAGGAATGCAGAAAACCAAGGAAAAAGATTTTTCAAATAGAAACTAGGAAGTAATACAGAAATATCCTAAGGTGATGAATGTATACGGTGACAATAGGCATATATCTATCATGTGATTACACTGGCCAGTTTCAGACCTTCAAGTCCACATCTACATCTGTACTCTGCACGCCAATGCGAAGTGCGTGTTAAGGGGTACGTTCTATTGCAACAGTTACTAGGGTTTCTTCCCTTTCATTCGTGTATGGAGTGCAGGAAGAATGACTGTTTAAAATGCCTCTGTGCGTGCTGTAATTGATCTAATCTCGTCTTCGCGATCCCTACGGGTGTTCTACGAAGGGGGATGCAGTGTATTCCTAGGATCATCATTTAAAGCGAGTTCTTGAAGCTTTTTAAATATGCTTCCTACAGATACTTTTTAAATGACGGTTCCACCATTGGACTGTACTGTATAGATTGTTTATTTTACTGTATACGTATGATTTCCTATTAGGGACAATGCCCTACGTTTTGCAGGGTCCATCATGATTTCGGTAACTTTAGTGTAGTTACTGCGTGGAATAAAAATGATATTCCAGTTCGTCTTACTGCGTATTTATTTGTTACCTTCTGTACTAAACTGTAATACTCCCATTAATTTTTTTCCAAGTTTCATAGAGCTATGTGACATGGTAGTAACACACTATGCGAAAGTTACTATCATCCTTAAGCTTTGCACACCATTGTACTATATAACCTAGCATGAAAAGTTCAAAATGACCATAAAAGAAGTCCAACAGTTTAGGAAAATAAATATAACATTTATTTTTCTTTCCGAACTATATAGATTTTGTTGCTAAGAGTATGAAAGATAGCAATTGAGTGGAATCACATTCTTCTTACTATAACCAGTCCAGAGCCGTCTCAAGTCAGTGGAAGGCTTCTACGACGCATATTACTGTCTTGGTTATTGCCGCTAGTCTCTCCCTCGTCGTTTCAAGGGTCTTGGTCGTCGATGACATTGCTAACTATTACATCGTTCGTCAACAATTAATAGCCAGCCAGAACTTATATTCGACCCAGCCTTGGACGTTTTCCTCTTCGCTTTCTTCAAATCATGAAGATTCTTTAATCAGCACAGCCAGGTCGGATACAAACTCACTGATCGGTGGCGCTTCTGGTGGAGTAACATACTTGTCTGAAGGAAACAGCTTACTGCATGGAAGCATTGTGCAGTATCTAAAACCTGGTTACATCTAATTTTCAGCATTTTTCTGTGCAGGCTTCATTCACTGTCAAGTACACCAGCAGAATTTTTTATTAGCAACCATGTCTTTTCAGCTTTAGATGTTGTCGCATATTCTCCTAGTTATGCTTTATGACCTTTACTTTGTTCATCTTAAGGTTAAACGTGATGTAAACAAATACAACCGTGACAATTGGTCACAAGCTGTAGCAAACGTACACTGATGATGTTACACTCTTCGAAGTCGGTCTTACAAAAAGTTCAAAATGGTTAAAATGGCTCTGAGCACTATGGGACTTAACATCTGTGGTCATCAGTCCCCTAGAACTTAGAACTACTTAAACCTAACTAACCTAAGGACATCACACACATCAATGCCCGAGGCAGGATTCGAACCTGCGACCGTAGCAGTCGCGCGGTTCCGGACTGAGCGCCTAGAACCGCTAGACCACCGCGGCCGGGTTACAAAAAGTATTAGGTACCGGTATCTTATTACTAAGTTACGGTAAGCGAAACTAAAACATTCTAAAATATTAACAGCAATCAACGTTTATCTTAATCAATTTTTAGCTGTGTAGCTTTAATATAAAAAATCGTATTATAGTCGCAGTCCCTGTACTGCTGTGCTTTGACTGCCGGGCAGTACGTCTTTAAAAAGTTTATGCTAATTAACACATATCTGATCATCAATTTTACTAATAATCGACGTTTTATTGTTTCCCATTACATATGGCATGCAAAATTCCCGTTTTCACTGAAAATATAGATTCATAAATATCGATATTGTATAAAATATTGTTAATAAAGGATTTTTGAATTAAGAAAACTAAAAATAAACTTTCAGTACAAAAGTGAAAAACCAAATACTCATTATTTGGACCATGTTCATTGTGTGATATCACAGACGTGGCATCAGGCGAGCCCGAGTGATTTGCGTCGTAGGAACATGAGAAACAGTTTTCATAGCATCGAGCACACCTACAAATGTTTACAGTTGCTACTGTACCATTGCAATATAAACCCAACTAAAATAATCTGAAGCCAAGTCAAGAAATTTGTTGTTCGAAATAACAAGACCTTTCAGCAGACGTACTGGAAGTAATGCACGAACCCCTGTCACACGTCATTGCCGAACGTTGGCGGCATACACAACGGTGTCAGAAGAAAAAGAGAAAATGTGCCGCTTGGATGGCTTCGTCGATTCTGTTGTTGATGGATTTGTTTTCAATCTAGCAGATGACATTTTCACTACTTGAATGTATTTCCTGGATCTGGAAATGGAAGGAGTTCGGAGATTACCAGGCGACTGACTTACGTAATAGCCTCAGTGGCTTCAGTATTTAACTATGAGGTGAAATCCCTTCAATATACACAGCTCGCTGAGAAAAGTTATCCTGTGTTTAAGTTAGGAATTTTCATCACTCTTGTTGTAACTAAGAACGAGGGCATGTTATGCTTTCCCTCTGGTCCCCTAAGAAGCGTGTAGTCTTGCTAGAGTTTTGTCGGACATTATTCCCCTCTCTTTAAAAATTAATTGACATTCGAGGCAATACTTCTCTGCTCGTCTCTTTTTACGTCTTAACTGCCTCTGTTCACATCACTGCAGGTTAGTTGGACCGGCTGGCTGCCGGCGGCGTACAAGTTAAATGCACCGGTACCGGTAAAGCTGTTGTCCTGACTTGTCACTGAGTCGATGTGCGCGTAACACTCAGCAGAAGACGTATCATTTATTATCTTGCCGGCCGAAGTGGCCGTGCGGTTAAAGGCGCTGCAGTCTGGAACCGCGAGACTGCTACGGTCGCAGGTTCGAATCCTGCCTCGGGTTTGGATGTTTGTGATGTCCTTAGGTTAGTTAGGTTTAACTAGTTCTAAGTTCTAGGGGACTAATGACCTCAGCAGTTGAGTCCCATAGTGCTCAGAGCCATTTGAACCATTTGAACCATTTATTATCTTACTTAACTGCACTCGTGACAACATCCCTTCCGCTCCACCTGACACGACATCCAATGAGATTCCAACAAACGCAGACGAAAACATTGTCTAGTGTTTACATCATATCTTTTCTTATGATGAACACAGTGTACTTCTTTTCTTCAACTGGTCTCTTATTTCATGTTTGGCGGAAACCGCAAACTGGCAAACCAACCAAATTTCTACAAGATGAGGGTGCCGATATGAAACTGACAACTAACATTTTTGGTTAACCCAACTTTCGGTCGATCAGTATCCGGATAATTGATGCTCTACGGTAGAACAAAGGACCGCTAACATCGCTATGAAGTGTTCTCCTTCATGCACTGTACAGCTGCAGAATGTACTCTACTGGTGACTAAAATTGCTACACCACGAAGATGACGTGCTACAGACGCGAAATTTATCCGACAGCTGTGATATGCAAATGATTAGCTTTTCAGAAAATTCACGCAAGGCTGGCGCCGGTGGCGGCGCCTACAACGTGCTGACATGAGGAAAGTTTCCAACCGATTTCTCATACACAAACAGCAGTTGACCGGCTTTGCCTGGTGAAACGTTGTTGTGATGCCTCGTGTAAGGAGGAGAAATGCGTATCATCACGTTTCCGACTTTGATAAAGGTCGGATTGTAGCCTATCGCGATTGCGGTTTATCGTATCGCGATATTGCTGCTTGGGCTGGTCGAGATCCAATGACTGTTAGCAGAATGTGGAATCGGTGGATCCAGGAAGGTAATACGGAACGCCGTGCTGGATCCCAACGGCCTCGTATCACTAGCAGTCGAGATGACAGGCATCTTATCTGCATGGCTGTAACGGATCGTGCAGCTACGTCTCGATCCCTGAGTCAACAGATGGGGACGTTTTCAAGACAACAACCATCTGCACGAACAGTTCGACGACATTTGTAGCAGCGTGGACTATCAAATCGGAGGCCATGGCTGCGGTTACCCTTGACGCTGCATCACAGACAGGAGCGCCTGCGATGGTGTACTCAACGACGAACCTGGGTGCACAATGGCAAAACGTCATTTATTCGGATGAATCGAGGTTCTGTTTACAGTATCATGATGGTCGCATCCGTGTTTGGCGACATCGCGGTGAACGCACAGTGGAAGCGTGTATTCGTCATCTGCATACTGGCGTACCCCTTGGCCTGATGGTATGGGGTGCATTGGTTACACGTCTCGGTCACCTCTTGTTCGAGCCGTCCAGAGTGGCCGTGCGGTTCTAGGCGCTACAGTCTGGAACCGAGCGACCGCTACGGTCGCAGGTTCGAATCCTGCCTTGGGCATGGATGTGTGTGATGTCCTTAGGTTAGTTAGGTTTAATTAGTTCTAAGTTCTAGGCGACTGATGACTTCAGAAGTTAAGTCGCATAGTGCTCAGACCCATTTGAACCATTTTGAACTACCTGTTGTTCCCATTGACGGCACTTTGAACAGTGGACGTTACATTTCAGATGTGTTACGACCCGTGGCTCTACCCTTCATTCGATGCCTGCGAAACCCTACATTTCAGCCTGCACGACCGCATATTGCAGGTCCTGTACGGGCCTTTCTGGACACAGAAAATGTTCGGCTGCTGCCCTGGCCAGCACATTCTCCATGTCTCTCACCAATTGAAAACGTCTGGTCAATGGTGGCCAAGCAACTGGCTCATCACAATACGCCAGTCACTACTCTTGATGAACTGTGGTATCGTGTTGAAGCTGCATAGGCAGCTGTACGTGTACACGCCATCCAAGCTCTGTTTGACTCAATGCCCAGGCGTATCAAGGCCGTTATTGCGGCCAGAGATGGTTGTTCTGGGTATTGATTTCTCAGGATGTATGCACCCAAATTGCGTAAAAATGTAATCACATGTCAGTTCTAGTATATTTGTCCAATGAATACCCGTTTATCATCTGCATTTCTTCCTGGTGTAGCAATTTTAATGGCCAGTAGTGTATATGTGAAAGTAGATGTAAGAAAGCAGTCGAAAATTGTGTCTAACTAGGTGACACATTCATTAGGTGGGAATTGGAAAACGTAGCCACTTCACGATGAACGTCTGAAGGGTCAACAGGGCGCCTGACACTTAACTATCGTCCGCGACTGCACGTATAACAAGACACAAAGTTGCGCCCTGGGGAGCAGCGCTTGCGCCGCTTTTGCGCGTCGGCCACTCGGCCGCTGCTGCGCCCTGGGCGGACGGAAATGAGCCGCCTTTGGCGGGCGACAGCGGCCGCCACAGTTGAGAAGTTGGCTGGCCTGGCCTTTGACAAAAGAGAGGAGACATGTTCTGCGCCGCTTGGTCCGTCCTCGGCTGCTCACAAACGGCTCTGCGGCCGCACGTCCGGAACCCTGGCGATTGTAGCGCGCCAACTTTATAATTGCGTCTTGAGCGCAACTTGAGACTCTACGCAGTTACCTTGGAGTTTATTTTTCGGAGAAGAACAAGCTTTCTTAACGTCTTTTGGAAACGACGCTTGACTCTAACAATACAATTAAATTGTAGCCCCCGTCGCTGATTCGATTACGAAGCCGAGGACGAGTGACACGCGGCTAAAATTGGTGGCCGTTCGCGAAGGAAAAGTTTCCTTAAGTGCAGTTTTGCAGAAAGGCCTACCAGCCACTCAACTTTATAAACGAAGTTAGCACTCTCAGGAAATTGCCTCCATTAATGCTTGTAATCTCTGGAGTTCCTTATCGTCGTTACTAAACTCTAATTTTAACTGCGGACTTCATTTTGCAGTAGGTCACTGTGAAGCTCATTAGTGTTACAGTTAAAAGCGGAGTTCGAATGCAATACAAGTTCTGTACAGGAAACCGATCTGATTCGACGTTGGAAAGGAATGATTTAGTTAAATGTGCTTAGAACGTTAAGCAAAACATGTCCTTCAGATGTCTTACAGTCTGCTGTTCCTAAATAGAACGATTGAATGATGTGTTAGAAGTATTCAGCAGGCCTAAAACGGACATTTGAGATAGAAGTTTCAGAGTTTGCTTTCTTCATCATCACCTTTAACAGTGAATCAGCTGGCACTGCATAGCCATGTTTGATCATCAGGAAACACTCTGACTGTTGTGCCGAAGTCCAAGAGAAAGGAGGTTAATAGAGTACTCACCCCAAATCTGAAAGGAATAGTCATATTATTCTACTGTGTGGCATAGGATGCAACCCAGCAATATCCCAGGCAATAATGATAGGAAAAACCTTTCAAGCATTCCGCCCCAGAGACCTTTATCTGCCAATCCACTTAACACTAAAATATCTTCGACTAACACTCGATCAAAAAGTAACCAGGATCTCTTACCTATCATACATCCAAACGAAAGCTCTTATAATTATTGACCGAATATGAGAATTAAATGCCATGACCATCACCTAAACCTCTTGTACGTCCCATCCATACATGTTGCAGTGTACCATCGACTTCCACTGTTCCCAAGTTTTATCACTCCCTTCAGATCTTTGAATGAGAAACACACCACTTTGCTTTCCATATTAGACTGCCTCCCCCACTCATATCCTGTACCAGCTCATTAAGTTTCCAAACCTCCTCAGACAGCTAGAACACCTTTGCCTCTCCTTCATCACTTGTACACTTGTCCCTACATCGTTCCTTGATCTCGTAGCCGCCGGCCGGAGTGGCCGTGCGGTTCTAGGCGCTACAGTCTGGAACCGAGCGACCGCTACGGTCGCAGGTTCGAATCCTGCCTCGGGCATGGATGTGTGTGATGTCCTTAAGATAGTTATGTTTAATTAGTTCTAAGTTCCAGGCGACTGATGACCTCAGAAGTTAAATCGCATAGTGCTCAGAGCCATTTGATCTCGTAGCCAGCTGCTGCTGATGCTGCTGTTGCTTTACCATATCCCACCTTCCCTTCATCTCCAAATGCTCCATGCCCTTCCTTTGTGTAATTTCAATCGCCTTCCCCTCCCAGACTGTGAAATCAATCCTGAAATTGCATTCCTTCCAACCACAACCTTCCCTACTCACTGCATCGATCCCAAATGATGGATCATACCAACATTTCCCTCACCAGGCTGATATACCTTCCATGTATTAAAATCTGCATATCGTCCATCAGCTCCTTCTCACATAGACATTCCACATTAATTTACAAATGGTATTCTCTTCAATAGTACCCCTCCCTATCCCTCCAAACACTTACCTAGGATGCCATCGCATCATGCTCATAATATGGATAACATGCATCACATCATTCTCTTATCACAAACGGCAGCACATATTTTTCTTTCTAATGCTTATTATAATTGTAGATTTTATAGTGAAATGGCTGGAGAGCAGCGACTTGGCCACTGCTATTCCACTCTCACAAAGGGGAAGAGGCGTTACAGTAGAATAATATAAAAAAACGAAGGAATACTAGTACATCAAGAACAAGGATATCTTAGTTAACCATAAAAAAAGTCTACATTATTCTAATATGAACCAGTGTCACGTGTGTTTCCATTCTTAATATCTAATCCTTTTCCATGCACTTAATTTTAATCTCTCTCTCCATATATATAGCAAAGTTTATGTGTGTGTATTTCTGGGATCTCCTCCAAAACCCCTCATCAGATTTCAGCCAAATTAGGCTCAGAAGTAGCAGGCCTCATGAGCATCAGCACTGTGGGGTTTATGACCTCCTACCAGTAATAGGAGTGGAGATGTGTGCAAAAACATGCTTTTTCTACTCACTGGTGCATAGGCTGCCCTGCATGATAGCATGTTGTGTTGGAACAGTGTTGGCCTGCCAAATCAATCTGATTTGCAGGGTAGCCTACTTTTAAGAAGCAAGAAACAATTTTCCAGGCTCTGATATGTAGGCTGCCCTACATGACAGATGTATTGTATTCGAGTAATTTTGGCCTGCTTTATCGACCTGCTTTGCAAGGCAACCTGTACATCAGGGGCTCATAAAATGTTTTTCAAGCCGCTGATACGTGACCTGCCTTGTATGGTAGGCATTGTGTGGGAGTAGTATCAGGCTGCTTTATTGAGCAGTATTGCAGGGGCTACACATACTAATGAGCATGGCTGAGGACAGGTTGAGATGCATATAGAAGGGGATGGACGGAGTAAAAGAGAAGAGGAAATGAAGAGAGAGAGAGAGAGAGAGAGGAGAGAGAGTATGTGGAGATGCATAGGGCAGGTGGAAGGTGTAGAGGGGAAATAGGTAGGTGGAAAAGGAGGAATGAGATAAAGAGATGGACAAAAAGGGAGAAAAAAGGAGATGAAGGGACAGAGACAGTGGGAGCAGACAGACAGTATCGATGGGAGGAGATGGACAGACAAAGGGAGGAAGAGATGGACACAGAGAAGAAGAAGAGGCTATTTGTTCTGTAAGCATGTTGAATGCATATGCAGCTGAAGCCACAGGTAAATGGCTAGTGTTTCAATAAAGCTCGCCTTAATGTCTATATTTTCACACATTGTGCTAAAATATTCTGTGGTCTCTCCCGAAACAATTCACTTATCAAACTATCATATCATCTTTCTTGATGTCTAAAAAGACAAGAAGGTAGTAGGTGGGCAGATACTTCCACAGTGTTCATGATTGAATTCGTCATACAATCCACAGAAAAATGTCCAGTTTCGAGTATTTTTTATTTATATTTATTATTATTACTATTATTATTATTACTTCAAAATGTCTTCTCTGTCCCACTGAACTGTCACATTATTACATTTCATGTGTAGAATGTACAAGATTGGCGATATACCATTAGACTTGGAAAAATATCTCCCACACAATTCCGAAATAGCAAGAGAGAACAACTGTGAGAATCATTGCACAATCAGCTTGCTAGGTCATGCATCCAAGCTGCTGACAAGACTAACACACAGAAGAATGGAAAATAAAATTAAGAATGTGTTAGGTGATACCAGTTTGGTTTTCAGAAATGTAAAAGGCACCAGAGAGAAGTTCTGCCATTACGTCTGATAACGGAAGAAAGACTCAAGAAAAATAAAGACAAATACAATGGATTTCGCGATCCACACAAAGCATTCGACAATGTTAAATGGAGAAAGTTATTGGAAATTCTGAGAAAATAGGTGCAAGCTATGGAGCTACAGAAAAAGACATGTTACACACAGTATCTACAAAAACGAAGAGGGAAAAGTAATAATGTAGGAGCAAGATCGAAGTGCTCGTATTAAAAACAGTGTAAGTCTGATACGCAGTCTTTCATCACTATTATTCGATCTATAAAAAATTGAAGATGATAGGATATCAATGATAAGATTCACTGATTACATTGCTATCCTCAGTGTAAGTGAGGAGGAATTACAGATCTGTTGAATGAACTGAACAGTGTAATGGGTATAGAAATTGGTGAGGGTAAACCTAAGAAACAAGATTAACATTAAAATGGGTGACGAAAGAGAAGAAGTGAAGAAATTCTGCTTCTTTGAAAGGACAGTAACAAATGACGTATGGAGGAAGCAGGAAATTAAAAGCGGATAGAACAGGCAAAGAGGGCATTCGTGGCCGTAAGAAGTCTACTAGTATCCAACATCGGCCTTAATTTAGGGAAGAAATTTTTCAGGTGTACGTTTAGAGCACAGCATTATATGAATGTTAATCATGGAATTTGTGACACCCGGGAAAGAAGATAATCGGTGTTTGAAATGTTAAGGATGTTGAAAATTTGATGGAGTATTAAGATAACAAATAGCGCCGCTAACTGTTGAACCGTCAAGGAAAGTAACATGTGAAGTATCCCGACAAGAAAAAGTGACTGAATGATATGATATTATAGCACATCGTGTTATAAACCCTCCCGAGAACGCCACATTCCGTGACAAGCGCGTAGACGGTCGTGTAAGGCCAGAAACAAAGGATGAGTTAAGAGGTTACTAACGAGTATGAAAGCACGTGACAGATTCGGGACTTTTACGGAGGTACAAACCGCTGCTCTATCTGTAATCAGTTTTATTTCAACTTATATAAAAATTTGAACAGCTGATTAGAGCATCAAAATAATTACAGAAAGGAAAGAAACCTTATAATAATGATTCTCTAGATACAGAGACCCGTGGTCTAGGATTGCCGGCACGGTAGCTCAGCGTGTTCGGTCAGAGAGCCGGTTGGCCTCTGTAATAAAAAACTGAGTGGAAGGATCAACCACCGAACTTGAACAGGATGTCTTGCGACGTCCGCAACGCCCGACACAACGATCAATAAAGAACAAAATGGAAAAAAAGGGGGTAGCGTCTTTGATTCATAATCAAAACGTCTTCGGTCCTGCGTTCGATCCCCGCCACTGCCTAAATTTTGATAAATAATCAGCATTGGCGGCCGAAGACTTCCGGCATAAGAAGTTAGCCTCATTCTGCCAACGGCCTTGTCAAAGAGGGCGGAGGACCGGATAGAGGTTCAGGGCACTCTCTTGTCCGAAGGGTGGGAAAATGCCCCTAAAGGCGGAAGAATCAGCAATGGTCAACGACATGAGGATGCAGAAGGCAATGGAAACCACTGCATTAAAGACATGTAACGTGTATCCACAGAACATGTGGCCTGTAATTGAAGAAGTGTCATGATGATCTCTCCAATGGCAAAAGATTCCGGAATAGTCCCCCATGCGGATCTCCGGGAGGGGACTGCCAAGGGGGAAGTTACCATGAGAAAAAGATTGAATAATCAACGAAAGGATAACGTTCTACGAGTCGGGGCGTGGAATGTCAGAAGCTTGAACGTGGTAGGGAAACTAGAAAATCTGAAAATGGAAATGCAAAGGCTCAATCTAGATATAGTAGGGGTCAGTGAAGTGGAAGGAAGAAAAGGATTTTTGGTCAGATGAGTATCGGGTAATATCAACAGCAGCAGAAAATGGTATAACAGGTGTAGGATTCGTTATGAATAGGAAGGTAGGGCAGAGGGTGTGTTACTGTGAACAGTTCAGTGACCGGGTTGTTCTAATCATAATCGACAGCAGACCAACACCGACAACGATAGTTCAGGTATACATGCCGACGTCGCAAGCTGAAGATGAACAGATAGAGAAAGTGTATGAGGATATTGAAAGGGTAATGCAGTATGTAAAGGGGGACGAAAATCTAATAGTCAGGGGCGACTGGAATGCAGTTGTAGAGGAAGGAGTACAAGAAAAGGTTATAGGAGAATATGGGTTTGGGACGAGGAATGAAAGAGGAGAAAGACTAATTGAGTTCTGTAACACGTTTCAGCTAGTAATAGCGAATACCCTGTTCAAGAAGCACAAGAGGAGGAGGTATACTTGGAAAAGGCCGGGAGATACGGGAAGATTTCAATTAGATTACATCATGGTCAGACAGAGATTCCGAAATCAGATACTGGATTGTAAGGCGTACCCAGGAAAAGATATAGACTCAGATCACAATATAGTAGTGATGAAGAGTAGGCTGAAGTTCAAGACATTAGTCAGGAAGAATCAATACGCAAAGAAGTGGGATACGGAAGCACTAAGGAATGACGAGATACGTTTGAAGTTCTCTAACGCTATAGATACAGCAATAAGGAATAGCGCAGTAGGCAGTACAGTTGAAGAGGAATGGACATCTCTAAAAAGGGCCATCACAGAAGTTGGCAAGGAAAACATAGGTACAAAGAAGGTAGCTGCGAAGAAACCATGGGTAACAGAAGAAATACTTCAGTTGATTGATGAAAGGAGGAAGTACAAACATGTTCCTGGAAAATCAGGAATACAGAAATACAAGTCGCTGAGGAATGAAATAAATAGGAAGTGGAGGGAAGCTAAGACGAAATGGCTGCAGCAAAAATGTGAAGACATCGAAAAAAATATGATTGTCGGAAGGACAGACTCGACATACAGGAAAGTAAAAACAACCTTTGGTGACATTAAAAGCAACGGTGGTAACGTTAAGAGTGCAACGGGAATTCCACTGCTAAATGCAGAGGAGAGAGCAGATAGGTGGAAAGAATACATTGAAAGCCTCTATGAGGGTGAAGATTTGTCTGATGTGATAGAAGAAGAAACAGGAGTCGATTTAGAAGAGATAGGGGATCCAGTATTAGAATCGGAATTTAAAAGAGCTTTGGAGGACTTACGGTCAAATAAGGCAGAAGGGATAGATAACATTCCATCAGAATTTCTAAAATCATTGGGGGAAGTGGCAACAAAAGACTATTCACGTTGGTGTGTAGAATATATGAGTCTGGCGACATACCATCTGACTTTCGGAAAAGCATCATCCACACAATTCCGAAGACGGCAAGAGCTGACAAGTGCGAGAATTATCGCACAATCAGCTTAACAGCTCATGCATCGAAGCTGCTTACAAGAATAATATACAGAAGAATGGAAAAGAAAATTGAGAATGCGCGTTGGTTGACGATCAGTTTGGCTTTAGGAAAAGTAAAGGGACGAGAGAGACAATTCTGACGTTACGGCTAATAATGGAAGCAAGGCTAAAGAAAAATTAAGACACCTTCATAGGATATGTCGACCTGGAAAAAGCGTTCGACAATATAAAATGGTGAAAGCTGTTCGAGATTCTGAAAAAAGTAGGGGTAACCTATAGGGAGAGGCGGGTCATATACAATATGTACAACAACCAAGAGGGAATAATAAGAGTGGACGATCAAGAACGAAGTACTCGTATTAAGAAGAGTGTAAGACAAGGCTGTAGCCTTTCGCCCCTTCTCTTCAATCTGTACATCGAGGAAGCAATGATGGAAATAAAAGAATGGTTCAGGAGTGGAATTAAAATACAAGGTGAAAGGATATCAATGATAAAATTCGCTGATGACATTGCTATCCTGAGTGAAAGTGAAGAAGAATTAAATGATCTGCTGAACGGAATAACAGTCTAATGAGTACAGAGTATGGTTTGAGAGTAAATCGGAGAAAGACGAAGGTAATGAGAAGTAGTAGAAATGAGAACAGCGAGAAACTTAACATCAGGATTGATGGTCACGAAGTCAATGAAGTTAAGTAATTCTGCTACCTAGGCAGTAAAATAACTAATGACGGACGGAGCAAGGAGGACATCAAAAGCAGACTCGCTATGGCAAGAAAGGAATTTCTGGCCAAGAGAAGTCTACTAATATCAAATATCGGCCTTAATTTGAGCAAAAAATTTCTGAGGATGTACATCTGGAGTACAGCATTGTATGGTAGTGAAACATGGACTGTGGGAAAACTGGAACAGAAGAGAATCGAAGCATTTGAGATGTGGTGCTACAGACGAATGTTGAAAATTAGGTGGACAGATAAGGTAAGGAATGAGGAGGTTCTACGCAGAATCGGAGAGGAAAGGAATATGTTGAAAACACTGATAAGGAGAAGGGACAGGGTGATAGGACATCTGCTAAGACATGAGGGAATGACTTCCATGGTACTAGAGGGAGCTGTAGAGGGCAAAAACTGTAGAGGAAGACAGAGATTGGAATACGTCAAGCAAATAATTGAGGACGTAGGTTGCAAGTGCTACTCTGAGATGAAGAGGTTGGCACAGGAAAGGAATTCGTGGCGGGACGCATCAAACCAGTCAGTAGACTGATGACGAAAAAAAAAAAAAAAAAAGATACAGAGAAACAGAAATCTGTAAACATATTTTGGCTGCCGTCATTTTGACAGGAATTAATAATTTGTTGAATATGGTGACGGTGATTAAAAAGAGTCATGCCTAAACGGAGTGTCTTCTTGGTCTTGATCCGGTGTGATCATTGGGCACTAGACGTGTCTGCAGGGCTATATTGGGCTCGTATCACAGAAAGGAAAAGTTTTACGATTAGGGTAGAGGTAGCTCAACGTAGGGAGACCGGGGAGAAGGATGTATGTCTGACAGGACGGAAAAGTAAGCGATCTAAGGTTATTGCCCGCTTTTTAAGTGCTGAACGTTCTAGTCTTAGGAGTGTGTGTGTTTATGTTCTCTCTCTCTCTCTCTCTCTCTCTCTGTCCTACCGGAACCTTCGATGCACCGATCATGGACTCTAGAACAATGCTTTATACATGATAGATTGGATGATTTACTTAAAAATGTGTCGAATTACGTTCATCTACATCTACATCTACATTGATACTCCGCAAGCCACCCAACGGTGTGTGGCGGAGGGCACTTTATGTGCCACTGTCATTACCTCCCTTTCCTGTTCCAGTCGCGTATGGTTCGCGGGAAGAACGACTGTCTGAAAGCCTCCGTGCGCACTCTAATCTCTCTAATTTTACATTCGTGATCTTCTCGGGAGGTATAAGTAGGGGGAAGCAATATATTCGATACCTCATCCAGAAACGCACCCTCTCGAAACCTGGCGAGCAAGCTACACCGCGATGCAGAGCGCCTCTCTTGCAGAGTCTGCCACTTGAGTTTATTAAACATCTCCGTAACGCTATCACGGTTACCAAATAACCCTGTGACGAAACGCGCCGCTCTTCTTTGGATCTTCTCTATCTCCTCCGTCAACCCGATCTGGTACGGATCCCACACTGATGAGCAATACTCAAGTATAGGTCGAACGAGTGTTTTGTAAGCCACCTCCTTTGTTGATGGACTACATTTTCTAAGCACTCTCCCAATGAATCTCAACCTGGTACCCGCCTTACCAACAATTAATTTTATATGATCATTCCACTTCAAATCGTTCCGCACGCATACTCCCAGATATTTTACAGAAGTAACTGCTACCAGTGTTTGTTCCGCTATCATATAATCATACAATAAAGGATCCTTCTTTCTATGTATTCGCAATACATTACATTTGTCTATGTTAAGGGTCAGTTGCCACTCCCTGCACCAAGTGCCTATCCGCTGCAGATCTTCCTGCATTTCGCTACAATTTTATAATGCTGCAACTTCTCTGTATACTACAGCATCATCCGCGAAAAGCCGCATGGGAGTTCCGACACTATCTACTAGGTCATTTATATATATTGTGAAAAGCAATGGTCCCATAACACTCCCCTGTGGCACGCCAGAGGTTACTTTAACGTCTGTAGACGTCTCTCCATTGATAACAACATGCTGTGTTCTGTTTGCTAAAAACTCTTCAATCCAGCCACACAGCTGGTCTGATATTCCGTAGGCTCTTACTTTGTTTATCAGGCGACAGTGCGGAACTGTATCGAACGCCTTCCGGAAGTCAAGAAAAATAGCATCTACCTGGGAGCCTGTATCTAATATTTTCTGGGTCTCATGAACAAATAAAGCGAGTTGGGTCTCTCACGATCGCTGTTTCCGGAATCCATGTTGATTCCTACATAGTAGATTCTGGGTTTCCAGAAATGACATGATACTCGAGCAAAAAACATGTTCTAAAATTCTACAAGAGATCGACGTCAGAGATATAGGTCTATAGTTTTGCGCATCTGCTCGACGACGCTTCTTGAAGACTGGGACTACCTGTGCTCTTTTCTAATCATTTGGAACCCTCCGTTCCTCTAGAGACTTGCGGTTAGAAGGGGGGCAAGTTCTTTCGCGTACTCTGTGTAGAATCGAATTGGTATCCCATCAGGTCCAGTGGACTTTCCTCTATTGAGTGATTCCAGTTGCTTTTCTATTCCTTGGACACTTATTTCGATGTCAGCCATTTTTTCGTTTGTGCGAGGATTTAGAGAAGGAACTGCAGTGCGGTCTTCCTCTGTGAAACAGCTTTGGAAAAAGGTGTTTAGTATTTCAGCTTTACGCGTGTCATCCTCTGTTTCAATGCCATCAACATCCCGGAGTGTCTGGATATGCTGTTTCGAGCCACTTACTGATTTAACGTAAGACCAGAACTTCCTAGGATTTTCTGTCAAGTCGGTACATAGAATTTTACTTTCGAATTCAATGAACGCTTCACGCATAGCCCTCCTTACGCTAACTTTGACATCGTTTAGCTTCTGTTTGTCTGAGAGGTTTTGGCTGCGTTTAAACTTGGAGTGGAGCTCTCTTTGCTTTTGCAGTAGTTTCCTAACTTTGCTGTTGTACCACGGTGGGTTTTTCCCGTCCCTCACAGTTTTACTCGGCACGTACCTGTCTAAAACGCATTTTATGTATAAATATCGCTCCGTTCTTGTTCTTATTAACTGTATGCTATTAAATTAAGGCACTTTGAGATCTGTTACTATAGATCGATATGGTGTGCTAAGCTCCAAGACTTGGTCACATTTCGAGAAATGTGGTGCACTTGGAGGGGTTAGGACTAGGAAAGCTCTATTCAGCCAAGAGAGGTGGAGTGTAGCTGTATTCGTCTGCTCGGTTGAGGAATATTTGGGTAGCGATGTTACGTGGTAGGTTGGTCAATGCCGAGGTGAGGATGGTATTTTAACGTAAGAGGATTAGATAGCTCTGTGACCGCCATATGCAGAGAGATTGATCGAGTACTATGTGCGAGGTCTTAGAAATATGTATAGCGTTGTATGGTATAATTTGATTGTCTTTATGTGTTCGAGAATTAAGTGTGAATGGACGTGCTGAGCAGTCATCTATGAAAGTCCGCAATGATACTTGCAAAGTAGAGGATGTATGGTTTAGCTATGATTCTGAACTTAAGGAAACAAGCCGTCACATGATGGCCAGTGTTGGACTTACTGTAAAATGTTTCGCGATATCAGCTGTGATGGATAATATTACAGTAGATCGGCGCTGTCTTATCCATCGCATCTGTGCATTGGGTACGACGTAATGATTGACTGACAAAGCTTGCTTGAGTTGGGGGACAAATTTTGGTTAATGGACCGGAACTTCCGGTGATCCCGTACTTGTGTGCAAAAATGACCAATCACTAGAAACGGAACGCAGAGTTATAAACTATTCGGTCACTGTGACACATGAGTTTAAATGTAAAGGTGGTCACTCCCTTTCGAGGGAAGTCACTACAACGTCATCAGGCACTTCTGGTTTCCTTGTGTTGTGGCTGTCCTTTATTTAAAATCATTCAATGTTATGCTATCGACTGTAAGAATATGATTTACAAGGTGCAAGGTATAGTGTCCTGTGAGAGGCCGTGCATCTGTCCGTGTTAATGTCTGTTTAGAATCAGACATTGACTTCGAAGTCGCGGCAGAAAGACGAAATGCTCGGCAGTGTGCAAAAGCGTGTTAGAAAACATTGTTTGAACAAGGGTCAGAGGCAGCTTCTCATTCGCTTAGAATATGGGTGATCAAACTTTAAAGGGGTCTCTGCAGCGTGAGTATATTTAATATGATCTTGTTCATATAGGCATCTGTAGTGTGAGGTGTCGGACTTGGCGAGCTGTTAGTAATTCTTGGATGGTCGCACTCTGAGTTATTCGGGGGGAGTATTGTGAATTCCGTTTGTCCGCACTGGAGGTGGATCGCATTGGTGCCTTCGTGACTTTTTCACTGTTTGATTGTAGAGGATAAAGATGATAGGGTGTTGAGGATCTGTCGTACTTGTACCTAGTTTGAGGCATACAACACTGCGCGCATTTCCGGCGAATCGTCAAAACAAGGTCCTATTGTAGTAACTGAGATCGTTCTGTTTATAGACAGGTTGCAGAAGGTAATAGATATGTCTTTCTCCGACTTAAATTGCAGAAATCAGATGGGTGAAGATAAGTGCATACTCATCTATGCTTAGAAAATGAGTTTTGGCAGGAGTGAATATGGTTTTATATAAGCGAGTGTTTAAGATTTGCGGGTGGAAATTGTCAGCGAAGGGTGAATGACGTCGGGTTCGCTGGCTGGGGGAGAAACTTTACACGTGCTGTTGGAGATGCAAGGGGGAGATAGAGATCTGCGCTATTCACGAATACATTCGTGCACTGTATGTCGTTAGACAATAGCTGGAGAGCAGGTATAGGGAGAGCCCACTTCAGCATTCTGGTCCTGTTTAGATGGACAGCTATGTCGCTTTGATATGCCGCCCCGGCGCTCGGAAACACGCTTTGTAAGGCGCTATGGGATTAGTTTGAGCATTTAGTACTTGCTTCGGTGGTTATTGGATTAAGAACTGTAATGGTTCAAATGGCTCTGAGCACTATGGGACTTAACATCTATGGTCATCAGTCCCCTAGAACTTAGAACTACTTAAACCTAACTAACCTAAGGACATCACACAACACCCAGTCATCACGAGGCAGAGAAAATCCCTGACCCCGCCGGGAATCGAACCCGGGAACCCGGGGGAGGGAAGCGAGAATGCTACCACACGACCATGAGCTGCGGACTAAGAACTGTAATATTGAAGGTCATGTCCTCAGCGGGACCGCTGTGTAATTGAGTAAGTGTGTTTACGTATTTGA
This sequence comes from Schistocerca piceifrons, assembly GCF_021461385.2. Classification (NCBI taxonomy): domain Eukaryota; kingdom Metazoa; phylum Arthropoda; class Insecta; order Orthoptera; family Acrididae; genus Schistocerca; species Schistocerca piceifrons. The sequence continues at coordinate 923,754,054 of NC_060138.1, forward strand.
AGATATGTTTCGCGATTGGTGATGTTAAGTTGATGGCGCCATTTAGCTACCACTGAAAAAAATAGCTGTCTGCTGCTGAAAGAAAAAAAGAAACAAACAAACAAACAAAGGGGTCACCTTGCCACCAGACCTGATGGATGAGTTATTAGATAAGAGCAAGTGATAGTTGAATGATGCTATGTGTTTGGATATAGGAGTCTCTAAACGGTGGGACGAGATTTTTTTTTTATGTGGAAATTTATGCAATCTATAGATAGTGACATTCGACCGCAGTTAAGAGCGGAAAACATAGGTATAAATCGAGCGCTGGCAGAATGTTGCGGCAATGGTAATAATATTTAATTCAAGGTGTGAGTGTCGTATGTGCTTGATGCTCTGTGTAAAAGTTTGACTCTTTAATTGCGTTTGGTATTTCTGGGTGTGGGTAAAATTAATTTTACTGTTAAAAGTGCGAGAAAGATGAGTTGATTGGTGTTTAGATAGAGGCTACGTTTGTAATTCGAAAAGAGGGGATGAGAATGGTAAATTATTGATGGGCATGATTTGTGGAGTGATATATGAGTGTCAAGATAGGGTTGAGGACGTTTGCGTATGTTGATGGTGGGACGGGTGTGAAGTTAGGTGCGGTTGGAGGTGTAAATTAGCTCTTATTTAAAAAAAAAAGTTGTAAAGTAAGAATAATATTGAGGAAGTTTTAGATGGCTGGTCACGGGACGAGGCAAGAGAAGGGATGTGTAGTTATGGTTAGTTAAAGGGCCGTGTAATGTCGTGTGAGGAGCAATGCGCAGTGTGCTACAGGGTCATAGGAGGTAAAGCCTTGTGCTGCTATGATGTTTCTAGTGTATGGAGGCTGCGCTTTGATAATTATGCTACGTTGATATAAAGCTGACTTTCACCCACGTTCGGTGGTAGCGGCTCGGGGTTGTGAGGAACTGCGGTCCTGGATGGACGTATGTGTGTGCTTTGACTGCTGACGAGCGCGTTGACCAAGCCAACTCACGCTTGCGGAAGCCGAGCAGGGGCTGTGCGAGGCCTGAAATCAGACAGATGGGTGACTTCACGGTCCTGTGGGCACGGTGCGGAGTGGGGGGTACCTGCGCATGTCTGCTGAGTTATTTTTCGAGCGGATTTGCAGGCTCTGCTATGCATTATTAGGATAGTTTACGAGTACTGAGCGTATCTACACATCTGCGTATTATTTAGTAGCAGTTGGCTGTAGTGTGTACTGAAATTATGACTGGGTGCATGTCTGTGGGCTGTGCAGCATGGCCCAGGGCACATCTGGGTGGGTGTTTTGTGATACAGTGATAGATATACTGTATGGATAAATAAGTTGTTCGAAAAAATAAATAGAGTGTTCTCAATGATTACACGCGCCTGCAGCACAGATCAGAGTGATTGGTTTTCCATCACCATCTCGGTTGCATGTGAGTAGTAAATGATTTCCCGTCCGCATTAATCGTGTGTGTCAACGAATATGGGCTATTCTGACAATAGACGTGAAGGCAGGTCCAGACCTGAGACGCCAGCGGTATACATGAGAAGAACAATGCAGCTTTGACATGTGTCGGAGGAGAGTGCCCTTTCTGGTCGGCTGTCAGGAGCGCTCGGAAACTGAACTTGAGTGAAGACTCTGGATGCCCTACCCCAGCCGACCGCGCGCGCGCGCGCGGCCTGGGCCTGCCTTGGAGTGTAATCTAAGGCGCACAGGCGATATCAATTTCTCCGATGTTAGGCGCGATTGCGACTGTGTTGAGGTCATGTTTGGGGGGAGGCCGAGCAGAGACTTTTGGTCGGTTTGGCAGCTGTGGGTGTTTGGGCGCGTCTGTTGCACTATTTTGCGAGCATGTCTGTGCACTGTGCTGTGCTTTATTTGGAGAGTGTAAGAGTACAAAGCTCGTCTGCTGATATTGTGTACTACATTATTTAAGAGCTGTTTGCTATTGTGTAGTGAAATTATGAGCTGTTTACGTGTTTGTGGCCTGTGTCAGATGACCACAGTCGGATCAGTGCGGGTGTTTTGTGACAAATATACTCCACTACTGAATAAAAGGGCTTGGAATAAATAGAGTGCAGTCCTTCCTTACTTCACCGAGCATCACAGCGCAGTCTGAGCTGTTTTTGCGGAATAACGGCAATCTGGTCTGACTGTGAGTGAGTCTACAAATAACTGGACAAATTTATCTGTAGGGGAGTTACAGGTCTGGATTGGAATGAATATCTTGATGGGTGTGGTTGTATTGCCAAGTGTAGTGCACTACTGGAGTTCAGAACATGCCTTAGGTCAGCCTTACATATCGAAACCTATGAGAAGCAAAAGTTTGAAAAAAATATGTCGCAAATAAATAGAGTACACTCCTTCCTCCTTCCATCAGCCTATGCACTAAAATTATTTCCGAAAATTAGCAGTTGTTTGGCTATTTGGACGTAAATGTTTTGCATTATTTACAAGCGGTTCACATGTCTGTAGGTTGCGCTATGAGTTATTTTTAACTGTTTACAATTAGCAAGCATTATAAATGAATTATGTAGGAGTGTTTTGCAGGTCTGTATGGTGTGGAACATGTAGGTGTGGTACATATACTCCATTCGTAAATAAAGTAAATTGGTTCCCCCATTCATGGACCTAGTGCAGGGTGAGTCCTTTTACCCAAAACGTGTATGAAGAGGTGGAGTGCTGGTGGCTTAGTTTAGCGGTGATGAGCTTGGCTTGCAACAATTTTCTTAGGTTGTTGGTGGAAGCGCCAGTGAGCTTCGTTTAATGGCAGATTTCAAACTTGGCGCTGATTCCTAGGAAGAAGTGGCGGTCGGGTGGCTGAGGTTAGTACAAGTGCCCTTTCTTTCCAACAATTTTGTTGGTTGGTAGAGAAAGCAGAAGTGACCTTTCTTTACTTCCAAAATTCAAACTCGGTGCTGGGAGAGGGAGAGGTGGCTGTCTGGTCCTCGAAAAGTTGTTGAAATTAGGTAATTGAACACCTTTGCATACGTATATGAAATTGTAAATTGATTTATTTAATATGATTAAAAACGAAATGGAATTAAGTACTTAGGTATTTACGGAAGACTATGTGTGTCGCGTGTATGGAGGGTGTGTGATGTAAGTGGGGCGGCGGCGCAGCGATTGTACAGTTATTACGCGCGTGTGCGAGAGAGAGTCAATTACCGAGTGTTCTAGTGCAGACCAAACGTGCTGTTATATAGTCATGGCGGATTCAACTGTTGAGCAAACTTTGCCACCAAAAGTGTAGCATTGCGTTCTCGCTTGCTTGCACAAGGACACGTGGTGGATGGTGAGCGGTCGGCATCGACAGGTTTGAACATGCCTAGGCAAACAACTTTGGCACCAAAAGTGTGGCAGGGAACGGCCGACCATTGTGTGATTCAGATCAGAGGCAGACAATTTTGGCGGGAAACGTGCGAGGGCGACGAATACACGTGGTGAGTGGACAAGGTATCGCTGTGACGTCAAACTCGGCAAGTTCCAGCCTGTCCAGCGAAAACATGTTTACGACATGGGAGCGATCGCTGGGGTCACCCCCAGCATACTGGCACTCCAGCCTGAGTGGCTGAATGCCTCACATGACAGGCGTCGGCAGTGTCTCTGCGCACTGGCCAGGGAGTGGTGAGGATTTGAACTAATTCAGTTGGAGCACGGATGTCGTGGCGACTGCACTGCGATATCAAAAATGTGTGTGCTGACTGTGTTGGAAAACAAGTGATGACTGTACTGCTCGAAATAAAGTCTTCAGTCCCTTCCCCGCCGGCAAAATCAAAGGATGTGACTTACATTACTATAAGTGCAGCTTATTATTTGACGCAATTATGATACGCTACCAGTGAAAAAGATAAGTGACGGAGAAAGCTCGTATGCGTGATCAATTATGGTGTTGGGATTTGAACTTGTGATAGATTTTTGTTATGGATGTAAGGCAAATGGCTTTCTCACCGAGAAAATCGGACATCTTGAATAAATAATAAATGATAATAATAAATAGAAGTGCAGTTTTTGAGACATTACCGTGTTGGAATTTGAATTTGGCGCAATTTTGTAGTGGAGGTAGGCCTATAATAATAAATAATAATAATAATGATAAATGATAATGAATGATAATAAATAATGATAATAAATGATAATAAATAATAATAAATGATAATGAATGATAATAAATGATAATGAATGTTAATAAATGATAATGAATGATAATGAATGATAATGAATGTTAATAAATGATAATCAATAATAATAAAGATAAGTACGGTTTTGCGTGCACTATGCTGTTGGAATTCAAACTTCACGCCATTTTTTCTTCTGGAGGCTTAGGTTAGTGGACATCGCACAGTTGGTCTATTTTCCCGCAAAAATTCAAAATGCCCGCCGTTTTTCTGGAGGTTAGGTTAGTGGACATAGCACAATTGACCTATTTTCCCGCCAAAAGCCGCCATCTTGGATGACGTCATGCGCTGTTGCCAAGTTTACATGCCGCCATCTTGGATGACATCATCGCCGCCATCTTGAATAAATTTGGCAACAATGCAGTGTGTCGTGACGTGAAGGTTGTCGCTCTACTAGTTATTTAGATATGTTTAAAATCTGAATAATGTAATATCAGATTACTCCCCAAACAAGCGTATGTGCTACACATGTTGGAAATGTATAATATTACAATAAGGGTAATCATACAATATAGTGATCAAGTTGTAAACTATTGCACAGAATCAGGCAGTCAATTGACAAAGGTTTTCAATAGGCAGGGTTCGTGGTCTCTGGTCTTTATCTTTTGATCAACGAGATTGGCTCTGGTAAGGTTTGTGTGGCCATTGAGCCTCTTGGGATTGTGAAAAATTTCGATGTACGCCAGTTTGGGACCTAGAAATATTTTATGACTGAGTACTAATGGGCACAGGATAATAGTCCGGCTGACAGTGAAGAATATTTGAAGTATGGTGAACTTTGTACCGTATCAAGGCTTGTACGCACTGGTTGAACTTTAATATTTTGTTGCAGTTTAAAAGCTTTGATGTACGGCTCCTTTAGACAAAATATATTCGCAACTAACTATTGATACTGAACGTCTTATTTTTCACTAACTCCACGATGGTTATGAACCTGCGTAATCGCTGTCGATAAATGGTTAACAAAATAAGGTGGCTAAACCATTGTTAACACCATACGCCGGCAGTAAAAAGAATGAATTCTTCACGAGGGTTGAGCCGCGATTGAGAGCAGTTACTGGTGACCAGACAACGTGGACCAAATACCGAAACCCATGTATAGTGACTCATAAACAACGGCTGACGATTTTTTTCCGACTGCAGTCTTAAAACTCGCCTTCGTGTCACAAAGTGAGAATCATTTTGCAAACTTATTTGCAATGTCTTGTAATGAAACAGTAATACATAGAGTTAATGATTTTTCAGGTGGTACTCTTAGACTTGCGTTCTTTCAACCAGATGAGGTAGGGCAGAAGTCACGATACTGGACTCAGATTCGGGACGAACAGATTTCACATCTCCATTCAACCTATCTTTTCTACGCTCCTTTAAATCCCCACCTCCGCTTTGTCCAAAAGACCTATCTCTGCCTCTCTGATGAAAGCTAGGCCTAGGAAACGAGCAGAGTGTCATCACGAATCCTCAGGAACAAATTACTAAGCGCTGGGTTGAGATGTAGAATTGTCACGTGTCGTTTACCGGGTCACGAATATGACATGTGAGTTAGGATGGCAATCATTAAAACAAAGGTGGTTTTTCGTTGCTGCGAAATCTTTTCACAAAATATGAATCTTAAAATATCTCCTCGTTTACAGAAGGAGAAATGATGATTGCATTAAAATAATAGAAATCAGAGCTCGCGCGGGCAGATTTACAGTTCGTTTTTCCCACGCGTTGTTCGAGAGTGGAACGTACAGACCGCGCCCTCGTCTTACTGTTTATTGATTTATACCTGATCATTACTTGCTATAGTCTGGTTGGTTGGAAAATTAGCCATCGGAGATTCCTAAGTAGTTAATTTAGAAGGACAAACTTACTCCCAAAGTACATGCGCCGATAACTCAAGTTCTGACTGTGTGCCTACTGTACATGCCCTGTCTATTCTCCACACTGTTCCGTAGTTCATTCCCTTCCAAAATTTTTCAATAATGATGAAGAGGTTGTAAATGTGGACCCTATTGCGCAACACAGTTAATTTATTCCACTTTAAATTCAGGTATCACGTCCCTACTTTTTCTGTGAGCATTCACACTACAATTACAGTCACTTACCTATCACGAACTTATAAGAGATTACCATTGCCGATTCCTTACTGTGCGATCGCCATTTAATTGTATAACAACTTCGCAGTTACGAAATTAATCACTTTTGCCACGCACATACGGGTCCTCCTCGCGTGATACCTCTGGTGTGATTCTTTACAATCTTTCCATAACGTCCCGGATGATTATAACTAAACTTTCCCTGTACAGTCGGGTGGGCCTTCATAGCCTTCATAGCCTGTTCGGGCGGGGTTTTGTTTAGTTTAGTATTTAGCACGTTGTGACACGGAAACTAATTGTCGTACGAGTGCCAGACTTTGAAGCATTAATGTCCAGAGTTTGGGGTGTATGATTTCCTTGCGCGACAGCGCCACCGTCCAGTTTCAACTACGGCCACCAGGTGCCGTGATCAGTCATCGTGATCCATAGTCTCACACATCTGATTCAAATGGTTCAAATGGCTCTGAGCACTATGGGGCTTAACATCTGAGGTCATCAGTCCCGTAGACTTAGTACTTCTTAAACCTCACAAACCTAAGGACATCACACACATCCATGCCCGAGACAGGATTCGAATCTGCTACCGCAGCAGCAGCGCGGTTCCGGGCTGAAGCGTCCAGAACCGCTCGGACACAGCGGCCGACGCACACATCTGACAAGTCTGCAGTGCACCTCTTGACGTGTCAACGTGGGCTTGGACTAAAGAAGCAGGGCATTATTGCTGAAGCTCTGTTATCAAAGCAACAGCGATGCTGCAGCTGCACTTCGAGAATATTGCCGGTTGAAAGGATTACGGAAGGGTCCTCTTTCCCCATTTACTGGACGGAGCATGATGAAGAAGTCTGAATCAACTGGAGATTCGGGCGTCGCTCCGGCAAGAGGCTGACGACCGGTTGCACAACAGGTGGTTGATGAAATCGCTGTTGCTGTGGCAGACAACGCTGCACGCAATTCCCGATCGCCAGGCAGCGCGCGTGCTATGTCACGACAGTTGAATATCCTGTGGTCCACTGTACAGAAGGTGCTTCGAACCATTCTCAAATGGTATCCGTACAAGATCCATATCGTACAGCAGCTTGCATCACGGGACGCACAACACGTGTTGTGTTCGCTCTCCACTTTCTCTGCAGGATTGAAGTTGACGAGGGCTGGCTCTGGACCAGCCTATGGACAGATGAAGCTGATTTTTCTCTGACGGGTGAGCTGGACACACAGAATTGCCGAGTGTGGGGATCTTCACGTCCAGTCATTGTGCATGAAGTTCTCTGTATGGTGAACGTGTCACCGTACAGCATGGCTTCACAGCTACGTTTATCATTGCCTCATTCTTTTTTGAACAGGCTGGCGCTCGAGGACAAAAGACATGCAGTGTGACTGGCCAGCGTTACTGCGATGTGCTTCGCCAGCACGTCATATCGGCACTATAGGAGAGATTCATTCAATTCAACAGTTTTCGTGCAAGATAGGGACCCGCCGCACATCACTCGTGAAGTTCACCTGCTTCTCCGAAACACATTTGGAAACGGTCGTATTATCAGCCGGTCGTTTCTAAACGCTCTGCCAGTCCGATCACCTAATCTCACTCCATGTGATTTCTGGTTGGGGGCTATCTGAAGGACAAGGTTTACGATGGAACATTCACACATGTGCTGATCAAAAGCATAGAGTATCAAGAGAGGCAGCCATACGGATATGGTACGTGCGCTTTCAGACTCTTCTCGACACTGATGGGTGCCATTTTTAGCCTCTTTTGTAGCAGTAATGGTACCGATATGTAATGGTATGGTGTACCGTAGCAGCACATTGAAAGTGTTTCAGTTGAATTGATTCTGCATTATTTCTCCTTCCCATGTCCTTGACATTCATGCTACAAAGTTTGATACTCGTACGGTAATTAGTTTTCGTGTTATAACGTGGTAAATAGGGAAAGTTTAATTATAAGCATACGATACTTCCCTTTTAAGCGCGATCGTGGGAGGCGCGGTCAATCGACATTGCTCTGCAGGCTTACTCCAGCTCGATTGACTCAGTGCTTCTCAAACCATACAATCTCCAGACGCAAATCTGACGGCAGTGATGTTGCTGTGCTGTAGCATGGAAGCTTAAGCTTAGATTCGATCCTTCAAGCATAGGATCGTTATCTGTACCCTTACAACCGGTAGAGAAATAGAGTGAAAGTGGTTCGATGAACCTTCTGCCAGATACTTAAGTATGAAATGCAGAGTAATCATGTAAATGTAGACACCACACTACAGACAACTGAAATTTGTATGGTGAAGAGCCAGGGTCAGCTGAGAAGACAGTGACATTCTGTGGTGTCTCGCTTCAACTTGTGGCTGTCAGATTGACGCCATCTTGTCCGCAGTCGACCTGGTGGAGGATCAGAGGAAGCAGCAATTCTCGATACACATTCCTCTCCAGTTCATCCGATTATGGCGTGAGGAGCTGTTAGATATGCCAACAGGACTGACTTCGGAATTGTTGAAGAGGGATTGAATTGTCGCCGGTAGTTGGCAAGAGTAGTAAACCTTGTTGCCATACCTATCACGACGATGGCACCAAATGGCTTATTCCATCAGGGTAATGCAGTACCAATTTACACCATAAACAGTTTGAGGAATGTATAGGTCCTTGATTGGCCAAACGGTCCTCTTATTTGCCACTCATAGAGCACGTCAGCGGTACGAGACATATACTCTCATAGCAGACTCCATTTGGAACATGCCTACCAAACACGGCAAGAAATTTCTCAAGATGCCATTTGAAGGTGGAGGTTATTTGCTTCCATGTCACAAAGAATACGAGGGTGCATTTGTGCACATGGGGGTGAGACTGAGGTTGATGAAGTACATCAGTTACGAATGGAATGAAAGTTTAATCATTAAATCACCCTTAAGTGATGAACAATTCTTATAAAGTTTGATAAATATGGGACTCATAGTTTATGGTACAAGACTCTCCATTCCCGTCGGTGTATGCAATGTTATGGCATCAAGAGTGGCTTTTCACGTGTTTTTTTTCTTTTCATTACCTCTGTGCCGACTGATGGCACATCAGTAGCATTGTGAAGTTTTTGGTTGCAATGATGGTCGGTAGTGAGCTGAGAGCGAGATAGTTCGGCAAGCACTTCTAATGTGGGCGGTGACTTTCCGAGACGGTGACCGGAAAATGTGTTGTACTCGGCCGCGTGTACTGTCTGGTGACTTGACCATAGAACTACCTGTATTTCAGACAGCAATTGGCGTTTCTGCTTACTAGTGACGGACGTGGAAACGACTACCCGACGGTTTTGATTCAGTCACATCTAAACTTCCTGGAGAAGAGTTTTATTTGTATACAGTCTACGGCAGTACCTGGAACTGTGACATTAACAGGAAGTTTCTTCTAAATTTAATGTGTTGGAAGGGCTATGTTATACTTCAGAGCCGCCCACCCGTTTAGTAACTGCTGTAACGGTGTTTGAGAAGTTATAGTGTTATTTTTATTGCATTTTATGATTTTACAGACAAGATTAGCATGTTTTTTGGTTTTCAAATGGTGTATTGAAATGTCCATTGAAACTAAACACACCTTACATGTGTGTTTTGTCGTGCGATAACATGGTTAAGAGCTGTGGCAGATTTCCTGTTGAGTGCTCTTGACTGTGATGAAACTTGCCGTATTTATTTGCAGGTTCGTTTGCCTGTTTCCCCAGCGCCTCTCCAATTGCACGTGGACGTAGTGTAGCTGAAATCTTCTATAGTAATTAGAATGACTAGAAATAGTAATATTTACGTTTGAGTCTCACATAATTATTTACCAGACGTGGTCGCTCTTTTGTTTCTTCCTTGAAATCAGCTTTTACTCTTACTATCGACTTGTAATACGTAATATTCACAAAAGGAGTCATTTACATTCCATTCAACAACAGAGATAAAAAAAATTAGAGATAATTATGCAAAGAGCAACGTCTTTGGTTCCTACACACAGCACAGTATCTGACACAGTTATTTCTGTGCTAAAATGTGATATTACAATGTGTGACCAATCCGACGATACTGATACTTTGCTCACAGGCGGCGCCTCCGTTTAATTCATGTGCAGTTTGTGTACTTAGTAGTCTTTGGCACTTATATTTTGCATAAGTTGATGTAAGTGCAGGTGAAATTACATTCACGTGGGAAAATCTAGCATATCATTTATTTATGTAAGTGAGCCAAGTCTCAGAGAGTTTACGGGTAATTACTGTTAAAACGCTTGTGTAATGCAGTCATCTGGTGGACCTTCAAATTGTCAAAACTTAACTGCCTAGTGCGAATTGAGTAACATGAGCTATAGTTAATGATTAGAGTTGTAAAATTACCATAGGCAACGACAGACTATGTTAGGTACATGAAGACTACGGTAGTTTTCCTAGTAGCTTTGGTCAGTTAAGGTCATACCCATGTTAACTGTGCATTAGGAGTGTTGCATAACTACCTGGCGTTACCTCGTAACGATCACTTTCTTTTAAAATGCGATCAGTGTGTTATTAGTCCCTTAGAAACCGTAAGGGTGTGAACTGCGTTGACACCGAGTGAGGATATATACAACTCGGGGGTAATTCCATTCCATTGTGGTAAAGCCTATGCTGTGCAGATCACACGCACAGTACAGGAAAGGTGCGTGGAACATAGTCACCACGCTCGCATTTGATCCAGTCCATTAAGCCAGTCAGAGCTCAGTGTTGTGTTTCCACGGGACAAACTACGGATTATTCTTCGATGAATGTTCTGGTCACGACGAAATCCTTCTGGTATTCAATTGTCAAAAAATCTGTGGGTATACGTTTGGCAGAAGGTCTTACTAATCGTGACAATGTCTTTTAACTTGTTGCGGTATGAGGTCTGGTGATTTGTGTAATATCATCAGAAAATCAAAATGTAATCCTTATTATACGTTAGCGTCAATTAGTTTTGTAATGTTGACCCATGAATTTTTAAATCCACAGGCACACAATTCGACAGAGCGTGCTTTTAATGTCACCGTTACTCATACAATTACATGCCAGTTGGAGCAAAATTCGGCAGATGGCGATCATGCAGTGGTAACCTATGTGCATGAGCCACCGCATCAACTTTTGGAGTAAACGTAATGGCGGTCACCATCAATCTCCGCGTAAAAGTTACCGGATCACTGGTGAGTGGTTGTCAGCCAAACCATCGAGGCAAGATGTCGACGGCATCCGGTTACAATGTACTGTATGTTAACCGGGGACCTAGAAACAACGGAGAGGCTCCATCCCCGCCGCAGCCGCAGTGGTTCACAACCCCACGGCGGCCACCGCAGTCCACTTCACCCCTCCGCCGCCCCACACCGAACCCAGGGTTATTGTCCGGTTCGGCCCCCGGTGGACCCCCCAGGGAACGTCTCACACCAGACGAGTGTAACTCCTATGTTTGCGTGGTAGTGTAATGGTGGAGTACGCTTACGTGGAGAACTTGTTTGAGCAGCAATCGCCGGCATAGTGTAATTGAGGCGGAATAAGGGGAACTAGCCCGCATTCGCCGAGGCAGATGGAAAACCGCCTAACAACCATCCACAGACTGGCCGGTTCACCGGACCTCGACACAAACCGCCGGGCGGATTCGTGCCGGGGACCAGGCGCTCCTTCCCGCCCGGAAAGCTGTGCGTTAGACAGAACGGCCAACCGGGAGGGCTACAATGTACTTCAAGGGAAGCTCATTTTTATGGTTCCTTGCCGCAGTCTGTTGAAGCGGAACCCTTACAAGACCGCTTCGTTGTCCTTTCTTCCATCGGACGGTCTGTGTGTCTGTATGTCTGCCCGATTGTTGAGAATCCCTTTTCTCCGGAACGAGTAGACGTATCAAGGTCAAATTTATGTCACATACTAAGGTCTGTGGTGCCATCAAATCCTAAAGGGGTTTTTTCCTTAGGTCTCTAATCATGAAATTTGGCAAGAAGCAAAGTGTCAGAGTACAAGTCAAGGGAAATTTTCGATTATAACACAGAAAAAGAGCTTATTTTGTCCTTTGTTAGCCGACTTCAAATGTGAAATTAAAACATCCTCTAAAGACTTGGAATCCCCGGGAGCGATGTCTTGTCAGTATCAATGTCGATAACAGGCAAAACTCGTCAGTATCCTCGATTCCCAGAACGGGTAATATGTCTACATACAAAATTAAGTTTGTACGGAACCCTCAGAGTGAGTCCTGCTCACACCTACCCAACTTTTATTTTCTACCGCAGACTGGTGCAAGGAATCTGTATCACCAGGTAAGATCACTCATGAAATCAGTCTTTTGTGCATGTACGTGGGAAAGGGAGTTACTTACCCATGCCATCCCGCACCAAGACCATTACGCAACAACAATGGCGCATAATCAGAAAAGAGTACATGTTCCGGCTTTCCTGCTGTAACAGTTGTGGTTGAGTGAGAATAACAGGTGCATCACAGTGCGACTGAAATGGCGCGGGAGCTGGAAACGTACTCCGAAGTCTCAGTACATGGAACAGTACGAGTCTTGTGGTCATTCTGGCGGTATATGGACCAAATGAAATGTCGCATCCAAACGTAGTGAAACGGTGCCAGTAATGTGACCAAGGCCGCACACACGAGCGCGATGCATATCCGCCTTACAGTCCGTATCTTGCAACATGCGATTTCCATCTTTTCGGCGAGCTGAAGAAAGACTTTTTCAAGGATGAGAGCGCTCACGCAGTGGTTTTCGAATGACACCGTGAACAAGGAACGAATTTGTATCGTCAGTGAACTGAAAGATGAGTAATAATAACAAATTTCGCATGGTCGGAGTCATGTAGAATTTTTTAAAGGAAGTTGTATGTGAAATAAATCATTGTGACATAAAAAAAATTCTGCCGTCAAAGGAGAATAAGAGTTAAGAAATTGGCCAAGTGCTACTAGGACTCGGGCACTGATAGTTCTGTGCAAACTTAATTGTGTACGTATATACATTTCGTCTATCCTGGCACTCGAAATTCTCAGCGATTTAGCTGTCTTCGGTACAGCCACTGGCAAGATATCGGACTCAGGAACTCGAAGACCGTGCCAAAATCCCTACGGTAGATCCTCACACTAGGCCGCACATACAAAAAGAAGGGAACTTCAGTTACATATGTAGATTAGGTGATTTAATAAAATATTTTTATTTTCTTACTAGAACATAACTACAACTTACTTTTCATGTTTGCATGCAGTCATGTTCACCTGTTATGCTTTTGACGGATTGTTGTTGTTGTGGTCTTCAGTCCAGAGACTGGTTTGATGCAGCTGTCCATGCTCCTCTATCCTGTGCAAGATTCTTCATCTCCCAGTACTTACTGCAACCTACATCCTTCTGAATCTGTTTAGTGTATTCATCTCTTGGTCCCCCTCTACGATTTTTACCCTCCATGCTGCCCTCCAATACTAAATTGGTGATCCCTTGATGCCTCAGAATATGTCCTACCAACCGATCCCTTCTTCTAGTCAACTTGTGCCATAAATTTCTCTTCTCTCTAATTCTATTTAATATCTCCTCGTTAGTTATGTGATCTACCCATCTAATCTTCAGCATTCTTCTGTAACACCACATTTCGAAAGCTTCTATTCTCTTCTTGTCTAAACTATTTATCGTCCATGTTTCGCTTCCATACATGGCTATACTCCATACAAATACTTTCAGAAACGACTTCCTGACGCTTAAATCTATACTTGATGTTAATAAATTTCTCTTCTTCAGAAATGCTTTCCTTGCCATTGACAGTCTACATTTTATATCCTCTCTACTTCGACAATCATCAGTCATTTTGCTCTCCAAATAGCAATACTCATTTACTACCTTAAGCATCTCATTTCCTAATCTAATTCCCGCAGCATCACCCGATTTAATTCGACTACATTCCATTATACTCGTTTTGCTCCCTTAAAGAGCATGACCATTCCGTTCAGCTGCTCTTCCAAGTCCTTTGCTGTTTCTGACAGAATTACAATGTCATCGGCGAACCTCAAAGTTTTTATTTCTTCTCCATGGATTTTAATTCATACCCCAATTTTTTTCTTTTGTTTCCTTTACTGCTTGCTCAATATACAGATTGAATAACATCGGGGAGAGGCTACAACGCTGTCTCACTCCCTTCCCAACGACTGCTTCCCTTTCATGTACCTCGACTCTTATAACTGTTTTGACGGATAATAAATGCAATGTATATTCTAAAGGCAAAAAGATATTTTTATGTGGTATAATTGCAGCTTATAATTTTCAAATGTTTTACTTTGATTGTACCGTGAAAACTTTCTTCTTGCCCAGCTTCATGAAGTAACCTATAGGTTTTGATGTTGAGTGAGTTTTCGAGTGTAAAAATATGTGACATAAATGGCCGTATCTTTTGACTGAATAGACTTAGAAGCTTGAAATTTCTGTACTGCCAAGGAACCATAGACCTTAAGATCTGACATGAATTTGAGCTTGATACGCCTACCTGAGAAAAAGGCTTCTTAAAAGTCGGACAAACAGATGGGCAACAAAGCGAACCAATAAGGGCTCCATTTTTACAGGTTGACCCACGGAACGTTAAAAAGTTTCGTAATACACTCTAACCGTTGTTTACAGAGACTTGAGTGCTATGTTGGAGAATGATGTCACATATCTGTATCATTTTGAAGCGTAGTGTGGCATGAAATAAAAATTTGTTGGCCTGCCATGATAGTACGTAACATGCTTTTCCAAGACCCTTTCTATGTCAGTGATTTACGTGTAAGTATGTGGAGGGTGGGGTGTCAACCTTTCGCCACTGCTAGAGCGCTTGCTTCCGGTCGTAGCTAAAAGTTCCCGTCGGTGGATTCAGTATTCATGCGCCACAACAGGCGCCACAATGGGGACGGAGGCTCTGCAGACTGGCGGCCGTTTGCGCGGTCCTCTGCCAGAAATCAAACTTGTGTGAACTGAGGGAACTCCGTTGTGCGGCAGCTGCACTGCAGCCGCCGGATAGCGCCGTCCGCTGAATGCGGAGCCGCAACAGGCTGCCCGCCCACAAGAGCACTGTCCCTCGTGTCCCGCAGTTCCGCTTGCCTTCGTCCGCAGTTTGCTCTGGACGTCTCTCTCTCTCTCTCTCTCTCTCTCTCTCTCTCTCTGTGAAGTACTGTAGCGCTATAGGCTGCAACAACTTCATGGCAACTCACTGGTACTAGGAAGTCGGACGGGAACTGTCGAAAGGAGCAATACTTTATGCTCTACAGATGTCAACAAAAATTTGGCCGGATTCAGGGCGTATACAACCCAAGTTTTGTACAACCTCTTCAGAATTTTTCTGCCTCTGGCACTTGGATAGGCAGTAAGAAACTGTGGTGTAGCAGTGTGTCACTCTTTAAATGGCAGTATTGAATACCTATGTAAGTGCTGAGGAGACGTCCTTTGTCGCGTCCAGGCACAGGTCCCGGGTACCAATATAGAGTCGGTCGAGCGTGCGTGGCGCAATCGGGTCGTTGACGACAATTATGGGTTTGTGGTTCCCTTTAACTAGCCTTTATATTACGGAGGTGAGAGAGAGTAGAATCTCCTGGACTGTCTAAGGGCGTGTAGGCGGTGTAGATAGATTAGACAATACTTTCAATAGGTAGCGGGTACAAGAGGGGAATTGGCAGCACTGAACTGTCAAAACAGTGAGGTGAGATTTTTCCTTTAACGCAATTTATTGAATTAAAATCACAAAGGACATGTGAGGTGTCAGACCCTTCCCCTTACTCTGTACACTTCTGTAAATTCAGCCAGATTCTCCACTTCTCACTCTATGTCGGAAATGACTACTCACGAGAACTACCAACTTTGAATTCACTCTTCGTTTAAATAATGCACCCTTGTCGCATCTCACAGGAGACAAGCACCAGTCAGTGGCTTGTTCCTTCTATTGCTGAAACTACCTGTAGAGGCTACTTGAGACAGAGGCAAACTGTCCCTGTTCAAAACTATTCCAATGCAAAACTTCTACCTAACTGACAGTTGTAGTTGTTTCCAACAGAGCATCGCCAACTTCTCGTAGTTACGGTTCCTATAGACTCATCAGTAGCAGCTGCTACCTTCTCGATGCTGCCGGGCCTCGTCTGCTTGTGCCCTCTTCAACTTCTGCGACGACTCTGCTTCTTGCTGCTCTTGGATGCCCTTACATACCCATTTTGAAAGTCTGCCCTGCTCGGATGCAGCCCTCGCATCCGCTTTCTCTGACTCATTTTCCGGTCTGCCCGGACATTTCGTCGCTGTGGACCTATATTGGTTTCGATATTTCCGGCAGAGTGCCGGGGCGGAATGTTCCTTCTCGCCCTCCAAGGTCGGAGAGACGTGCTGTTCGTATCCTCGACGTGTTTACTAGCTCTGGCTATTTGTACTGTGTCACACTTTCTCTTCCGTGTCTGCGGAACTCTGGGTTTCACGCGCGGTGTCCGCGTAAGAAATACTGGCTAAATCTTTACATTATGCGTTGCTAAGAATAGCTATGTCATTTTGTTAATTGAATCCTCTGGGACCTGACACCCTGTTCCTTCCCAAGCTATGCATTCATCCACTCACGTACCGCAGTATCGAATCGCTAAATCATACACCAACCTGTTATGTAACTTCTGTCTAAAAAAAAAAAAAAAAAAAAAAAAAAAAAAATAATAATTCACAACGCTGTCAGATAGGAACATATTTCACAATACTGGAAGTTAATAACTTTAATAGTTGTTGATATGTAGAAATTTAATTAAAACTCAAAATTTTCCTTATTACATAGGTAATTGCTTCCTGAGATACTATTACCACATTCTATACATATCATACATAGTATTGGAGGGCAGCATGGAGGGTAAAAATCGTAGAGGGAGACCAAGAGATGAATACACTAAGCAGATTCAGAAGGATGTAGGTTGCAGTAGGTACTGGGAGATGAAAAAGCTTGCACAGGATAGAGTAGCATGGAGAGCTGCATCAAACCAGTCTCAGGACTGAAGACCACAACAACAACAACATACAAGAACTTCAAATAAACAGTTTGAAACAGCAGCCTTCAACAAGAAAAGGTAGATGTAAGCTACTTGTGAATATTTTTAGAACATTCATTTCTATTTAAAGTTTTTTTGTTAGTAATATCTGTCAGAACATGTGTTGCAGTGAATGACGAGTATACGTGAAGACTGAATCTTGAAACTGTAAGCGTTTAAGTATATGTGAGCTTGAACCTAATGTTGTGCAGTCATGTAATGGATCATCTACGCTGTATAGAAGACATGGTGTATTTATTCTGGTAAAGTACCAGTAATAGCTTTGCTTCATTTCTTCAGACATATAAAAATATTATTACTTTAACTTTGTCTGGTATTTTGCGAGAATATATTCTGACAGAATATGCAAATTCTTTAAAGGTTTGTGACTGGTCAAGTACGTAAAACACTACGTTATATGAGAGCAGCTGCAACGCGCTTTGGTCAATAACTTGTTTCAGCCAATCAGTGAAAAGTGCGTGCCCGCTTTCTGGAACCGCTAGGTTGATTGGACAAGCTGAATGTTCTAGTACTCGGAGCCTAGTGCTTATAAAATAAGTGTGTATGTCCAGTTGATCTGACAACTTCGTTAACAGGTTCAGTAATGCATTTTGTTGAGGGTCAGTGAGGTAGAGGACTGTATAAAACAGACATGTGTGAACTATGGGCGGCTGGAGTGGCCGAGCGGTTCTAGGCGCTACAGTCCGGAACCGCGCGACCGCTACGGTCGCAGGTTCGAATCCTGCCAGGGGCATGGATGTGTGTGATGTCCTTAGGTTAGTTAGGTTTAAGTAGATCTAAGTTCTAGGGGACTGATGACCTCAGCAGTTAAGTCCCATAGTGCTCAGAGCCATTTGAACCACTTGTGAACTATGTAACATTACTTTACGCTGAAGCACTAAACCTGTAATAGATGCTACACCATTTCCAAGCGATAACGAATTTAGCATAATAAAAGCTTAGCTCCTTATTATTCTAAACTTTATTCAATTGAAGACTGCTAACATTGTCTTTCCCGTGTGAAAATTACTATAATCGCCTGTACATGTAACGGTGTCTGTTGTTCGTTGTGATTCGTTGTTGTGAACAGCGGTTGTATCCGAGTTTTTTTGTTTGTTATTGAATGAAAGAAGATAGTACCGAAAACTTGGTAGAAAAGGTTTATGACAAATGCGTACTTAGCTCTGAGTAACTGCATTTATTAAACTACGAGTTAACGTTAGGTAACATTCTTCAGGTCCCCTACAATAAAACTGACTTCATTTCGAAACCATAATTTCATAAACTTCTAAACTGACAGGAAACCTAGTTTATTGTAGCAATGAATTAAAGAGAAATCAGTAAGAGTCACGCGTTAAGACAGTGAAGTACCTACCCGAAACTGGCATATCCACAGTCACTGATGAAGATGAGCTGTCACAAACTACTTGTTTGCCAACTATTAGCGCAATGTCTTTCATTGCAACTTAATCGACAATTCCTTTTGATGATCAATCGGCGACTGACATCACTAAGTAAAGCTAGCAGTACTAATGCAGCAGCAGAAATAGCATACTACAACTAAAAGTCATTTACAAAACATGCAGCGTCGGCATTTTTAAAATTTTAACGTAAACATAAACTTCACTGTATGAACTGAATGTACTGCCTGCTTTTTTCCTTCTTTTTTTCGAAACTTGCAACACCTCATTTACGCAGGTTACTCAGGATATTTCGTATGTGCAGTGTGGCAGAAACTCACCAGCATTCCTCAGGTCATTACTGCAACTTCACCGACGCTAACACAGTTCTCCTCGTGTCCCTTCCGCATTTACCACGGACAGCACATCCCCACATTTATTCTCGAAACGGGAGATCGACAGCAGCTGGATATTCTAAAAAATCACCATCTTCTAGATGGTATTAAAACAACCTGTTAGTCAATCTTCAGTCAGAACAGTTCACAGTAAAAATAATCAATTGTAATAGATATATAAAAGATGTCATTCATACTCAGGAGAGCAACAGAATAACTAACAACAGCCAGCAGAACTTATCCCATCTCTGTCATCGATGCGTTATCTCACTGAACTTAAAATGCATGTTTTCTTTGGGTTAGTCATAGTTATAGCGAATTATCCAAATGAAATTAATAACAGTTTGAAGTAGCTGTTATGCGATTAGTGGACAAATAGTGACACAACATCGGGTACAGGACGAGGCGGGGAGGGTAGGCGTCGGAAGCAGGTGGTGAAATAAACCAATTGTATATAGAAAACCGACTGTGTTCTAGGTACACAAAATACAGATGGCCTCAACTGAGGCAGAAGTAAAGAATAATAGCCTGTTTAGGTGGACGTGAAATAAAGGAATAGGAAGAGGGAGAGAGGGTGGTTCGCGTCAAGTGCTGCCGGAGCGCAGAGCCAGGGGCGAACGGCATCGAGCCGCCCGCTCTGATGGGAGGCTGGGTGACGAGAGAGACTCAGGTGCGCTGTGCTCAGTCAGGCGCGGTCTGCAACTACCACGTGACCCCACTCCCACGCCTCCTATTGGCTAAACACGGTGGCGTCTTGCAGGTAGTTTATTCAGCAGAGGTCTCAAAAGTGTACCCTGTCAGCAGCTGTTACGGGAATTACCTGCCCGAAGGATAGGTAGGCTTGGCTCGTACGCGTCAGTGAAGTTATAATGGAAGAGTGTTTGAAAGACTCGATATCAAAAATTTTGGGATAAAACTTTGCGCGAAAATCCTATATAGTCCCAGGCTGCCTGGCCTGGTAAATCACCCGTCTGTCTATAATAGCACAGATGGAAATATTTTTTAGTATTGTATGGCAGCTGAAAGCCATAAGTTATGTTGGAAACTGCTGGTACAAAAGTACCTTGTAGTTTTTCGCATCGGACTACCGTAGTAGAGGAATACGTGTTCAGAAGACTGATGCATAGCGAAGCAGAACTCTGCAGTGCTGTAAAACGCCAACATGGACAAAATACAAAATAGTAGAACTACCATATTTTATAATGATAATTAAATGCCAATGAGTGCTAAAACTGCATATATGATATTTTGCTGGAACTCAGCTACTCTCGCTTTGAGTCCACGGCTGTAGGAAGAAGACGTGTTGGTTCGGTTCTCGCGTAAATCTATTTATGTGAGATGGCTCTGACGAAAATCAGTTCATTTAGGTGCAGAACGTTTATCAAGCTAGACAGGCAGTGTATTTAATTCACTTATCAGTTTCGTAACGGTTATTTGTTAATGTGCATTCACTGAATTTTATAATAAATTGACCATTAACGCCTCCGTGGTTGTCACTGAACTATCACCTGATGTGAAGCCACACCATGAAGAGATGGCGATGAAACTTTTCAATTAATTTGCTGAAAGACATAGAAGCGCTTGAGGCTTAAAGTTACCTAAGGAACACACAGTAAGTAATAAATGAGTCTCTAACTTTACATATCAAGTTTACACGAGTAAACGATAATACAAGTGCGTGCTGAAAAGTAATACCTCCGAATTTTAAATGTGAAAGCTCTTAAATCTTTTTAGATGAAAAAACGTTATTAACATTCTACATGGCTATGTATTTGCAGTCCTCTGGCTCTAGAGGGCTCCGGATTGCAGCGTGTAATATGGCTAAGTGTAACGTAATTACGTCGGTGCGTGAGGAACGGTGTGATGTAATCGAGTTTCGAAATCGAAGAGTTCATTCTCACATGAAGCACACATTCGTTCGGAACGACAATGCCAAACCACACCATAGCGCTGCGACATTTGCAACAACCCAACGCTTTGGGTTCCCTGTCATCGACCATGCTCCCCACAGTCCCGAATTGGCCACATCCGATTTTCATGTGTTTCCAAAACTTTAAATAAAACCTTCGAGGGCTTCACTTTGATAGTGATGAAGCGATGCAAGCAGGTCAGGTTGTAGCTCCGTCATTAAACCAAACATTCTACACTGGCGGTACTGACGGTATCAGCAAACTGGTCTCTCGTTGGGAGAAATGTGTTCGTCAACAGAATGCCTATGTTGATAAAGAAGTATGAAGAAATTAAGAATAAAGGTTTAGAATGTTAATAACGTTTCTTTAAAAATTAAGAGTTTTCACACAAAGAATTCTGAGGCATTACTTTTCAGCACACCCTCGTACAAAGGTAGCCCACAGAGGTATTCTCCCTGATTTTCGTGGCTTATTACCCAATCGTATTTAAAAAATGCTAATTTTCGCGATTTCTCTTACAACTTAGTCATTCCTGGAACTTAACGTTTCCAAGTACAGGGACACGCCTGCAACGTGAAATTGCTTGCCGCTTCACCGTCTTTCACCGAGAATGGTCCTCCCAAAACTGCTGCAATTAACGGGAAGTCATTGAGAGTGGTACTTCCAAAATGGCTGTAATTGACGGGAAATCATCGAGTGCAACAGGTGTGAAATTTGGCGTTTCCCAAGGAAGTGTTATAGGCCTTTTAATAGTTCTAATCGACACAGACTGGAAAAATCGCAGCACCAAAAAATAATTAACGTAGAGACGTGAAATATCTGGAATACATTTGTCTAGGTAACATACTTAAGTGATTAACATTACAAGTGCACAAGTTAATGTAAGCGCTAGGTAAGCCATTGCAAATATGAATTGCTGTTACATTAATAGTCAGGGCAAACACTAGAATGATAAATGCATTGTGTTGTAGAGGTTCCGGATGCCAGGTTTGTGGGATGGAGTTCAATGCCTGCTGCTGGCTGTCAATACAGGGACGGTTAAAGCTGTTTGTGGATGACACTGGAGTTGTCGTCCGATGATATTTCATATGTGCTCGATTGGAGACAGGTATTGTGACTGAGCAGGCCAAGGGACACATTGACACTCTGTACAACTTGTTGGGTTACAACAGTGGTATGTGGGCGACCGTTATCCTGTTGGAAAACATCGGCTTGAATGGGGATCACGAATGTCAGCACAACAGTTCGAATAACCAGACTGACGTACAAATCTGCAGCCAGGATGCATGTGACAACCGCGGGAGTGCTCCTGCTTTCATATGAAATCGTACCCCAGACCTTAACTCCAGGTGTAGGTCCTCTGCGTCTAGCATACAGACAGGTTAGTTGCAGGCCCTCAACTGTCTTCTTCTAAACGACACACAGCCGTCACTGGCACAGAGGTGGAAACAGCTTTCATCAGAAAACACCACAAACCTCCATCCTGCCCTCCAATGAGATCTCGCTTGACACCACAGAAATAGCAAATGGTGGTGGTTTGGGGTCAGTGAAATGCACGCCACAGGGCGTCTCGCGCGGAGCTATTCTTGAAGCAACTGATTTGCAACAGTTAGTTGTGTCACTATGTTGCCAACTGCTACTGAAATTGCTGCTTCAGATGCAGTACAAAGCAAAGGGTCATACGCCGAACACGACGGTCTTCCATCTCGGTAGTGCCACGCTGCCGTCCGAATCCTGGTCTGCTTGTGACTGTATATTCTCGGGACCATTGCTGCCAACAATCACGTGCGGTGGCAACATTCCTACCAAGTCTTTCTGCAGTATCGCGGAAGGAACATCCAACTTTTCGTAGCCCTATTATACGACCACATTCAAACTCAGTGACGTGCTGATCATGGCGTCTTTGTCACCTTAAAGCCGCTCTTGACTAACATCAGCTGACCACATCCAATCTCAAAGGCGACGAACGCTCTCGACCATTCCAGCGTGTATTTAAAGCAAGCCTGATACTCATGCTCATAGTGGCGCTACTAGCGCCACTCTTTTCTCAATAACGTGAAATCTGAATAGACCTCTTCCTTCAGATGTATGATCACACCTCCCAACCTTCGTTTATGTCGAACAACTCCTTCTTCGTGTTGCGGTTTTTCTCTCTCGGCGTTTATACACGGTTTGGGAGACAGTGTGAACAGCTCTCTTAGATTGTTTGCAGATGATGCTTTCGTTTGTCGTCTAGTAAAGTCATTAGAGAGTCAATACGAATTACAGTGTGATTTAGATGAGGTATCTTTATAGTGTGAAAAGAGACAAATGATCCGAACAATAAAAAAGTGATAGAACCTGCACTTAAGTAATAAAAAGAATCTGTTCAATTTCGATTAAACCATAAATAATAAAAATTCAAACGTTGTCGATTCAACTAACTACCTAGGGATTACAATTATGATCAACTTAAATTGGAAGTATCATATAGAATATGCTTTGGGAAATGCAAACGGAGAACTGCGTTTTATTGGCAGAATACTTGGAAGACGCAACTAATCTGCTAAAGCGACTACCTAAACTACTCTCGTACATCCTTTGCTAGAGTAATGCTGCTTTTTGTACTATCGCAAAATGGAGGAGAGAATGTCACTAATACGATTCACAATCTTGGATGGAAATCATTAAGACACTCGCGTTTGTCGTTGCGGCGATGTTTGTCCACAAAATTCCTATCACCAATTTTCTCCTCCGAAGCGAAAATATTTATTTGTCTCCCACGTACATAGGAACAAATGGCCATCGTAACAAAATAAGAGAAATCAGCCAGCATGGAAAGATTAAGACGTTCATTTTTCTCACGTGCTATTCAAGAGTGTAGCGATCGATAAATAATCTCAAAGCGTTTTTGTGACCCTCTGCCAAGCATTTAGATTAGCAGAGAAGTCATATAGAAAATACGCAGCTTGAATGTTTAAGAAGTAGTGGCACTTTGGCCTGTGCACTATTTTCTTTGGGATCTGAGGTTCTAAATGATACCAAAAGAATCAGCGACCTTCACCTGCTCAGTTTTGGGTCTCTACGATGAAGCCAAGACGCACTTCCACGATATGTACGGTCAGCCTCTGTGCCGCACTGCCCAATTTTTTGATAGCACGTAGTAGTAGTAGCCGGAATGTTGAGGCCACGGTCGCTCCGGTGAGGACAGTGATTTTTGACGACCAGACGCCTGAGACATATTGTTCAATATTTTTCGTCACAACTTCATTAATAAGTATGGCGATATTACCTCGAATCCTTGCCTCAAAGTCATCAATGCTGCCACACAGGGACGCTAAACGTTCAGCTGTCATCGTAGCTTCATTTGGTAGGGTCTGTCTCCCTTGCCATCATATTCTCGTGTAAATTTATTTCAGCATTTATTGTGTGTAGTGATTCTCTGCTGTTGACCGAATAGTGACTGCCGGTACAATAATCTGTACAAGTTTGTTTAAGTACACTTTGTCACTCTTTTCAATCGTTTCCAATCAGTTGATTAAGTGTGCTTCTTTTCTTGTCTTTGAGGGTTTCATTTAATATATCTATTTCTTTGAAAATATTTACTCCTTTTCTTTTTCCAGTTTTGCTGTTTCGTAATCTCCTCCCGCTGGCCGAAGTGGCCGAGAGGTTCTAGGCGCTACAGTCTGGAAACGCGCGACCGCTACGGTGGCAGGTTCGAATCCTGCCCCGGGCATGGATGTGTGTGATGTCCTTAGGTTAGTTAGGTTTAAGTAGTTCTAAGTTCTAGAGGACTGATGATCTCAGAAGCCTCATAGTGCTCAGAGCCATTTGAACCATTTTTTGTAATCTCCCCTTCTGTGAATTTCTATTAGTCACGTCATCGTAATCACAGTGGTTAGGCGAGAGGCCTGCAAGTACTAGAGGAAACTGCTGCCTAGGTAACGGGTACGGAAATCTATAAGACAGATGCTCATTTTACTCGATAGCAGACGGTGCCTGGGGCAAATTTTACACTGATTGTGACGTACCATTGAACCTGACAGGTAGGATCCTATCGTACTTGCAACAGCACTGAGTTCAGTAACGATCGCGACGGTCCGGGGATGTTACCCATGCCTGCACGTACGCTCTGAGATGCCTTTCGAGAAGAGCCATGCAGCATCAAACACGTCGAGCTGGAGCAGGTTTACCTGCTGTAGACTTTTGTCATAGTGCATTGGAGCAATGCATCAACATCAAGGTTCATTACATATTCGATATAACTTCCACAGCGACGTATAAGAACTATGTGACTACACAGGGAACGGCTGAAAACCGATGGTGCTTTCATTGAGACGTGTCACACATACATCTCTTGGGATGATATTTGGTGCTATTTAGTCCGAAAATTAGTAGATAATCTTAACAGTCGTGCTTCGCATCTATTCCCGCCACGTTTCAATGAACATTCTAACAATATAAAATTTATGCTTTATCCTTTTCCAGACGTAATCTCCGCTCACGATTTCTATCAGCTTTATATAGTTAACCGAAGAAGAATGCCATTTTGTGATTGACAACATAAAATAAAAAGACAATCGTCCAGGTTGAAAGGTAGACTGTCATTAGGGAGCGCGGTCGGAATCTCAACGCTTTCTAGGCGGTGTGCGAGACGTATTAGGCGACTTGTTGCAACACTTGTTAACAAGAAAATATTTATCGGTGGGCTCTGGTGAACAGCTAGCACTGCTACATTATTAAACTAGTCTTTACAGCAGTCGGCAGCCTCGCTTTGACGCGAGAAACGTTGAGCTGTAACGATGTGAACCAACACTAATCGTATAAACCCTGAGATACCGATACAACAAGCACACTTAATCTGCTAATTAGGTAGCATTTAGTTGAGTAATATATGCTCAAACTATCTAACTGGACCGGCAGTCAGGGCTCGGCCAACAGGAGAAAATCACGACCAATAAATGCTGAAGGACGGGGTGTTCAAAAGGTCTCTCCGCAGTGCCGTATGATTCTTAGCCGCGCGAGCCGTATGCCGCAGTGAATATACCGAAATGAAACTCAGTGAAATAAAAGTTATTAACTTACTGAATATTCATTTTTACTTAGAAATTTTCACATTAAATGTTGAAAGTGTTCCCCCCGTTGTTGATTACACAATTCAATTCGTCTAACCATGTTTCCAAACACAAGCTGTAACATTTTTTCTGTATCGGAAGCAGTGAAAGTGGATATTGCAGTTGTCAATTCATCGATGTATTTTGGACGGTTTTTATAGACAGTTGCCTTCTCTGCACCCCAGAAGAAAAGTCAGGTGGTGTTAGGTCAGGCGATCGCAGAGGCCATAGTCCCTGTGAAATTATGCGATCACCAAAAACATTAGCAAGCAGTGACATTGATACGCGAGCTGTATGCACGGTTGCACCATCTTGTTGGAAATAACCTATCAGTATTTCATTTAACACGAAATCTCCTATGAATGGGTGCAGTATCGTTGTGCGTTTATTGTTTCGTTGAAAAATATGGGACCCACAATCCGACGTTTAGAAATTGCAATCCAAACTCCTATTTTCACAGAATGAAGTGGTTCCTCATAAATACACAATGGTTTGTAGTACTCCACATACGAGAATTTTGCGAGTTCATGTACCTGGATAAATGAAACCACGCCTCATCTGTGAAAAACGTTTCATTAAGAATATCCTTTCCATTTTGTTGAACGAAATTTTTGAACTATTGACAATAATGCAATCTCTTGTCATGATCAGTATTTTTCAGTTCTTTCACGACTGCCACTTTTATGGGAAAAGTTCTAATTTTTTCCTTACAGCTGTGTGGCTGCTCCGACACTAACATCGATTTCCTGTGCGAGTTTTCTTACTGACTTGTTCGCATTCATGGACATTTTATCGCAAATATCGAGTAGTTTGTCCTCAGACAAAGCGCTAGGCCAACCACTTCTCGGTGCATCTGTCACTGAACCCGTACTTCGATAAGTTGCTGGGCAGAGTCGTCTACTAACGGCCGATTGCACGTTACGGATGTATCTCTGCACGTGAAAGTGTTCAAGTTCCTTCAATAATTTGGTTTTAACGGAAATCACTTCTTGTCGATAACATCTTCTGAACAGGATTTCTATTCGCACAGTACCAGTATAAAACTATGTGTGATTATTATCAGTTTTTCATCTCTCAGCTGCCCTTATCTCAAACATAAAATTATCACGCAAATTTTCGGTCTCATTAATTACTAAAACTTCTGAATTAATTTTTGGCTTGAAGGGCTTCATTTTCTTAAAATATGGTTCAAATGGCTCTGAGCACTATGGGACTTAACTTCTGAGGTCATCAGCCCCTAGAACTTAGAACTACTTAAACCTAACTAACGTAAAGACATCAACACACACCCATGCCCGAGGCAGGATTCGAACCTGCGACGGTAGTTTCTTAAAATATTTCTGATGTTCTATTGTCACCACCTGAGAGTGTTGCCTAACTTCACCACTATTTGACTATGTCGATCCGTTCTGTTCCAATCCGAGCCGATCCATCCGTGCGATGTGATTCGTCACACATGGACCCTTTTTTGTTTTTTATGCTTATATCGATATGGTGTGTGTTCTTTCGGACATATCCGAAAGAACAGACACCACTAATGACCTGGAGCCTAGAGCGAAATTAGAATTAATTTTGATACTTTCCACTTCTTACAGGCGTTGATAGATATTAACGGGGACAGGTGAAAATGTGTGCCCCAACCGGGACTCGAACGTGGGATCTCCTGCTTACATGGCAGACGCTCCATCTATCTATCTGACGCCGGTGCTGTAGCTCAGCGTGTTCGGTCAGAGAGCCGCTTGGCCTCTGTAATAAGAAACTGAGTGGAAGGATCAACAAACGAACTTTAACGGATGTCATGTGACGTCAGTAACGACCAAACCCAAAGATCAACAAGAAGAAAAGAAAAAAAAAGCCACCAGGGCACAGAGGATGGTGCGACTGCAGGGACTGTCTCGCGCACGCCTCCCAAGAGACCCACATTCTCACCTTGTATGTCCCCACATTACATTCGTAGTGTTCCACACCAACAAACTCACTACTCGTGGAAGACATTCTTACCAAGTCCCGTAAGGGTTCGGGGAATATGTGTGCATCCGCACAGAAGAAGAAGGTCATAGCCGGTATTGCCAAAACTTTATACTTATATGGATATGGTGTCTGTTCTTTGGGACATGTCCGGGGTGGGACACTACGAATGTAGTGTATGGACATAAAAGGTGAGAATGTGGGTCTCGCGGGAGGCGTGCACGAGATAGTTCCTGCAGTCGCACTATCTGATAGTTCCTGCAGTCGAACTATCTTCTGTGCCCGGGTGGTTCAGATGGATGGAGCGTCTGCCATGTTAGCAGAAGATCCCGGGTTCGAGTCCCGGTTGAGGCGCACATTTTCACCTGACCCCGTTGATTCTATCAACGCCCGTAAGCAGCTGAAGGTGTTGTTGTTGTTGTGGTGTTCAGTCCTGAGACTGGTTTGATGCAGCTCTCCATGCTACTCTATCCTGTGCAAGCTTCTTTATCTCCCAGTACTTACTGCAACCTACATCCTTCTGAATCTGCTTACTATATTCATCTCTTGGTCTCCCTCTATGATTTTTACCCTCCACGCGGCCCTCCAATGCTAAATTTGTGATCCCCTGATGCCTCAGAACATGTCCTACCAACCGGTCCCTTCTTCTTGTGAAGTTGTGCCATAAACTCCTCTTCTCCCCAATTCTGTGCAATACCTCCTCATTAGTTATGTGATCTACTCATCTAATCTTCAGCATTCTTCTGTAGCACCACGTTTCGAAAGCTTCTATTCTCTTCTTGTCCAAACTATTTATCGTCCATGTTTCACTTCAATACATGGCTACACTCCATACAAATACTTTCAGAAACGACTTCCTGACACTTAAATCTATACTCGATGTTAACAAATTTCTCTTCTTCAGAAACGCTTTCCTTGCCATTGCCAGTCTACATTTTATATCATCTCTACTATGAACATCATCAGTTATTTTGCTCCCCAAATAGCAAAACTCCTTTACTACTTTAAATGCCTCATTTCCTAATCTAATTCCCTCAGCATCACCCGACTTAATTCGACTACATTCCATTATCCTCGTTTTGCTTTTGTTGATGTTCATCTTATATCCTCCTTTCAAGACACTGTCCATTCCGTTCAACAGCTCTTCCAAGTCCTTTGCTGTCTCTGACAGAATTACAATGTCATCGGCGAACCTCAAAGTTTTTATTTCTTCTCCATGTATTTTAATACCTACTCCGAATTTTTCTTTTGTTTCCTTCATTGCTTGCTCAATATACAGATTGAATAACATCGGGGAGAGGCTACAACCCTGTCTCACTCCCTTCTCAACCACTGCTTCCCTTTCATGCCACTCGACTCTTATAACTGACATTTGGTTTCCGTACAAATTGTAAATAGCCTTTCGCTCCCTATATTTTACCCCTGACACCTTTAGAATTCGAAAGAGAGTATTCCAGTCAACATTGTCGAAAGCTTACTCTAAGTCTACAAATGCTAGGAACGTAGGTTTGCCTTTCCTTAATCTTTCTTCTAAGATAAGTCGTAATGTCAGTATTGCCTCACGTGTTCCAACATTTCTACGGAATCCAAACTGATCTTTCCCAAGGTCGACTTCTACCAGTTTTTCCAGCTGAAGGTATTAAAATTAATTGTAATTTCTTTATATTTGTTTTTCGTGCGAAACATCTGAACAGTCTGTATTTGTTTCCTAGTTTGTAACCACGATATGACTGCCAAAATCAGTAAAGTACACAGAGCACTGCTGATACCAGACTGTCTTAAAACTTTTCTAGACATGTTGCTCTAGCGGAAGAGCTCAGTTCCTCGCTGTGGCAGGAAACGTCATTGAGAAAATAACTTTTTGTAACGGCTGACATTCCAGGAATAAATCCGAACCTGTTGTTGAGTTGTTGAGTACAATGGCGAGTCTACAAAGAGACAAAAGAATGGCGGTCAGTCGCTTATGGTGACCTGTTGGAGTGACTTTGACAGCCGCTGACGTTGCCGCGGTCACGGATGGCTAGTGTCGGCGAGAGGTACGGGCTGGGGAGCGCCGCGCCGCGCCGCGCCGCCTGTCGGTCGATACGTGTGACAGCGGCCGTGTCCGGCGCGCCGGTCCCAAGACGGGCAGCCCGGCCCAGGCTGTCCCGTGCTGTCCCTGCAGCCGTGGCGGCGGCTGTGGCTGTCCTGCAGAACCAGCCGCCAGCCGCCAGTCGCCAGGTTAACATGCCGCCAGCTGCCACCCGCCTCCCGCCACCCACACACCGGCACCCCGGCTCCCGTACTGCTCGCCGCTGTCCAGAGAACAGCTGCGCGGACCCACAACGGGGCCCTGCGCGCTTGCGACGACGCCGATGAACTGGCACGTGTTGCGTTGCGACGTCCAAAAGTAGAAAAGCAATAGTCCAAGTTATATCCAGCAGGACATTTTGCCTTAAAAGTCAACGTACCTATTTTACTTAGAAATAGAATCTGTTGAATATTTTCAGTCATTTATTAACAATCAGTTACAGCCAGTTTTTTTGAAACATCGACCACAAACGTGCTTAAACTGAGGAACAGTTAGTAAACAACCTCATAAAATGTCGTGTCACCAGGGCCTCCCGCCGGGTAGACGTTCGCCGTTTACAAGTCTTTCGATTTGAGACCACTTCGGCGACTTGCGCGTCGATGGGGATGAAATGATGATGATTAGGACAACATAACACCCAGTCCCTGAGCTGAGAAAATCTCCGACCCAGCCGGGAATCGAACCCGGGCCCTTAGGATTGACATTCTGTCGCGCTGACCCCTCAGCTACCGGGGCGGCGCACAACAACCTTGTAATATCACAATTATGATACAACTAAGTACTCAGTCTCTTTAATTGCTCAGTCTTCTTCCTATGATAATCTCATATCAAAAGGAACTAAAAGTTCTTCGTGAAACAGAACAAACAATTATTTATTCTCATGAAACGAAAAATAAAAATATATTCAATAACTCTTGTCATTTAAATTAGATTTGTGAAGAAACAGCAATAATCTGTTCGTAAGTATTAATATTTCTCATTGAAACCTATGTTTAATATCTTATACTGACTCTGTAGCCTGTCAGAAAATAGGTATTTACTCTTCGACATCAGCTGGGGTGACAAAAGTCACGGTATACCGCCTAATATTGTGTTCAACCTACGTTTGTTCGCCGTAGTGGAGCAGCTCGATGTGGGATGGACTCAACAAGTCGCTGGAAGTCCCTTGCAGAAATACTGAGCGATGCCGTCTCTACAGCCGTCCATAAATGCGCCAGGCCAGTGCAAGATTTTGTGCGCAAACTGGCTCCTTTATTTACGTCTCATTAACGTTGGATGAGATTTACGTCCCCCCGATCTGGGTGGCCAAACCATTCACTCAAACTGTCCAGCAACTTCTTCAAAACAATGGAAAACAACTGTGACTCGGTGACCACCCATTGTCATCCATAAAAGCTCCATGACTTTTTGGGAACATGAAGTCAATGAAAGGCTGAAAATGGTCTCCACGTAGCCGAGCGGAACCATTTCCAGTCAATCATTGGTTCTATTGGACCAGAGGACGCAGTCTATTCCATGTAAACACAGCCCGCACCATTATGGAGCCTCCACCAGCTTGCACAGTACCTTGTTGACAACCCGGGTCCATGGAATCGTGGGATCTGCGGCACACTCGAAGCATACCGTCAGCACTTATCAGCTGAAATTGGGATTCATCTGACTAGGCACCGGTTTTCCTATCCTCTAGGGTTCAACCAGTATCGTTACGAGTCAAGGAGAGGTGCTGCAGGCGATGTCACGCTCTTGGCAAACGTACTCGCATCGGTCGTATGCGCCATAGCCCATTAACGCCAAATTTCGTCGCACTGTCCAAATGGATGGTTCAAAAATGGTTCAAATGGCTCTGAGCACTATGGGACTAACATCTTAGGTCATCAGTCCCCTAGAACTTAGAACTACTTAAACCTAACTAACCTAAGGACATCACACACATCCATGCCCGAGGCAGGATTCGAACCAGCGACCGTAGCAGTCCCGCGGTTCCGGACTGCAGCGCCTAGAACCACAGGGCCAAACTGATGAATTCGTTGTATTCTCGGCACACTCTTGACACTGTGGATAAAGGAATACTGAACCCCTAACGATTACCAGTTGGAATTTCCCATTCGTCTAGCCCCAATTACCATTCAGAGTTCAAGGTCTCTTAAGTTATGTTAACCGGGGACCTAGAAGCGACGGAGGCTCCGTCCCCGCCGCAGCCGCAGTGGTCCACAACCCCACGACGATTACCGCAGTCCACTTCACCCCTCTGCCGCCCCACATAGAACCCAGGGTTATTGTGCTTCTTCGGCCCCCGGTGAACCCCCCAGGGAACGTCTCACACCAGACGAGTGTAACCCCTATGTTTGCGTGGTAGAGTAATGGTGGTGTACGCGTACGTGTAGAACTTGTTCGCGCAGCAATCGCCGACGTAGTGTAGCTGATGCGAAATAAGGGGAACCAGCCTGATTTGTCGAGGCATATGGAAAACCGCCTAAAAACGAGACACAGACTGGCCGGCTCACCGGACCTCGACATAAATCCGCCGGGCGGATTCGCGCCGGGGACCGGCGCTCCTTCCCGCCCGTAAAGCGGTGCGTTAGACCGCACGCCCAACCGGGCGGGCTAAGGTCTCTTACTTCCCTTCGTGCCGTTATAATCACGTCGGAAACTTTTTCATCGGAAACTTTTTCACATGAATCACCTGAATACAAATGACAGCTCCGCCAATGCACTGCCCTTTTAATACTTGGTGTACGCGATAATACTACACTACTGGCCATTAAAATTGCTACACTAAGAAGAAATGCAGATAATAAACGGGTATTCATTGAACAAATACATTATACTAGAACTGACATGTGATTGCATTTTCACGCAATTTCGGTGCATAGATCCTCAGAAATCAGTACCCAGAACAACCACCTCTGGCAGTAATAACGGCCTTGATACGCCTGACAGCTGAGTCAAATAGAGCTCGAATGGCGTGTGTAGGTACAGCTGCCCATCCAGCTTCAACACGATACCACAGTTCATCAAGAGTAGTGACTGGCGTATTGTGACGAGCCAGTTACTCGGTCACCATTGACCAGACGTTTCCACTTGGTGAGAGATCTGGAGAATGTGCTGGCCAGGGCAGCAGTCGAACATTTTCTGTATCGAGAAAGGCCCGTACAGGACCTGCAACATGCGGTCGTGCATTATCCTGCTGAAATGTAGGGTTTCGCAGGGATCGAATGAAGGGTAGAGCCACGGGTCATAACACATCTGAAATGTAACGTCCACTGTTCAGAGTGCCATCAATGCCAACAAGAGGTGACCGAGTCGTGTAACCAATGGCACCCCATACCATCACGCCGGGTGATACGCCAGTATGGCGATGACGAATACACGCTTCCAATGTGCATTCACCGCGATGTCGCCAAACACCATCATGATGCTGTAAACAGAACCTGGATTCATCCGAAAAAATGACGTTTTGCCATTCGTGCACCCAGGTTCGTCGTTGAGTACACCATCGCAGGCGCTCCTGTCTGTGATGCAGCGCCAAGGGTAACCGCAGCCATGGTCTCCGAACTGATAGTCCATGCTGCTGCAAACGTCGTGCAACTGTTCGTGCAGATGGTTGTTGTCTTGCAAACGTCCCCATCTGTTGACTCAGGGATCGGGACGTGACTGCACGATCAGTTACAGCCATGCGGATAAGATGCCTGTCATGTCGACTGCTAGTGATACGAGGCCGATGGGATCCAGCACGGGGTTCCGTATTACCCTCCTGAACCCACCGATTCCATATTCTGCTAACAATCATTGGATCTCGACCAACGCGAGCAGCAACGTCGCGATACGATAAAGCGCAATCGTGATAGGCTACAATCCGACCTTTATCAAAGTCGGAAACGTAATGGTACGCATTTCTCCTCCTTACACGAGGCATCACAACAACGTTTCACCAGCCAACGCCGGTCAACTACCGTTTTTGTATGAGAAATCGGTTGGAAACTTTCCTCATGTCAGCACGTTGTAAGTGTCCGCCAGCGGCGCCAATCTTGTGTGAATGCTCAGAAAGCTAATCATTTGCGTATCACAGCATCTTCTTCCTGTCGGTTAAGTTTCACGTCTGTAGCATACCATCTTCGTGGTGTAGCAATTTTAATGGCCAGTAGTGTACAAAGGGCGTTGAAAACGTTTTGCACAGTCGTCTCTAATTTTTTTATTTTTTGCTGGAGGAGAACGAAATTTTTTGTGAACATACTTGGAACATTTAGCTTTAAGTTGGTATATAAAAGTGTTTTCTTTTATTTACAGGTGTGCCATAATGGACCGTGAAGCAGATGTCAGGTTGCGACAACGGCCGGTGATGGAGTTCCTTCTCAAGACCGGCGATGACCCCGCCACATCGATTCACAGGAAGTTGCTCCCTGTGGTAGTGATACCACACCACCCAATGACAAACGAGTCATTTCAGCAAGCTGTCGTGTCGCCACACATCTGTCATTTTGGATGATTTGGTCAATGATGTCCTTATTCACGTCACTCACTATCGTCGATGGTCTACCGCATCGTGGATTGTCCAGTAGAGAGAAATCACTGTCTTTAAACCTCTGCAACCACCGCTGGATACTGCTGCGATCCAATGTGTCCTCCTCATAAACAGGGAGCAACTTCAAGTGTCATAGCCGGTCTTGAAGCAGAACTCCATTACCGACCGTTGCCGCAACCTGACACCTACTTCACGGTCCATTATGGCTCACCTGTAAATAAAAGAAAATACTTTTATATACCAACTTATAGTTCCAACTTATGTTCCAAGTATGTTCACAAAAAGTTTCATCATCTTCCTGCAAAAAATAAAAATATTGGAGTCGACTGTGCAAAACTTTTTGAACACCCTTTGTACCGTCTGCATATGTGCATGTCACTGTCCCATGACTGTGCATGTCACTGTCCCATGACTTTTGAAACTTCAGTGTGGCTAAATTTGAAACAAAATAAGCTCTGCCGCTCACTGATACAACGAAGGCCAATTCGTGCTGAAGCACGCGCGACACACATTCCTAGCGAAGGTGCTGCGCGCATGCCTTACGTGCGCACTTCCGTGTTTCATCAATGGGAGGAATGAAAAAATGAAATGATCGTATGGCATTGTTGGCAACCGGACCCGAAAGGGACCTCCTGGTCAAGTGCAAGTCTTACTTCAGTCGGCGTCTCATTCGGTGACTTGGTGTCCGATGAGGAGGATGAAATGAAGATAAGGACAACGCAACACCCAGTTCCCGATTGTAGAAAATCTCCGACCCGGCCGGGAATCGAACCCGCCCCAGTGCATAAGAGGCAAGCATGTTACCAGCCAGGTAGCAGGCGGACAATGGGAGGAATGACGCGCAGGCATGGCAGGGCGGGGCGAGTAGGATTGGATCCTCGGCACGTCTTGCGTTTCCTCGCTCGTTCTGCGCCTAGCATGGTTCTGACATTGTGTACGTGTACAACGCTTGTTCCGCCTAAGAAGAAAAACGTAGGACGCAGACTTAAGAATGTCGACTGGCATATCTATACATTCCTGTGATATATCTCCTTATTCCTCTTTATACTTGTAACTTCCTGTGGTTTATATAAAATAAAGAGCGTGTGTGTGTGGCTGGCTAATGTAGTCTCGGCAATGAAATTCTCTCTTACAGATGATCAAAATTACCCTAATATTGACGACCTACACATAAGGATTTCCATAAAACGAAGTATAGTGTTGTGATTTTACTTCAATTTAGCACATCAAACCAATCATTCCTATCGGGATGCTACTAGAATGAGTCACAACTAGGTATCGTAAGTTATTTATTCTGAAAAACCTTTAGAGTGAAAAAAAATCGTATAAATATGAAGTAGGCAATTTCGTATCCTACCCTACGTGTAGGTTGGCAGAATATATGTTTGACTCTTGTTAGACCGTGCCCATCCCTTATCAGTCAGACACAGAGTTGGCCTAATATTGATTAGCGGTGAGAAACAGAATACCTACACTTTGAAGCGCACTTTCAGAAAAAATCTGTGGACATAAAAATGGAACTCAGCACATTTACTGTGAGTGTGCTCATATCACCTGCTAAAGTACGTACAGCAGTCGTACTGCACCGATGATCCGCCCGTTGGGACGTTGGCCGCTGTGCAGATGACGTACGTGGCACACCTGCAGTTATTCGCCTACAAAGTGGACGCAGTACGTTATCCCCAAACTCCTAGAGCTGAAATTACGTAGGTGTAAGACACAATTCGAGTCAAAATTTCTGTTTGCATACAAGGCAGGAACAGAAATTTTAGTTAAGTATTCTCCCGTAAAGAAGCACTTCAGTGTGTGTCAGACTCCATAGATAGTTGAAGAATAGTCACTCGAATAAACAGAATAACTCTGTTCAGAGAGAAACTATTTCGTGCGCTTCTTGTGTCGCAAGCAACGCTTTTCAAAGTCTAATCTCCACGTACGCCACTGTGGCTCACGACAACGAAATCTCTAGATCGATCCTCAGAAGGAAGTGTTTTAAATCGATCCACGCCAATACCCCACTCGCTCGTGGGCATGCAGTAACTACATTTGCGTTCAGGTGACGAATCTCAAAGTTCGTTACAGTAACATTACCTCCCACTACATGGGACATGAATCTGCCACCTGAAACCCATACTCCTTTGAGAAGAATTTCTGGTAGTTTCCGTTTCCCCTTCTACATCCTTAGCACTCCACCAATCAAATGCCTCTGCTTTTCGGCCGAAAGTGTGGCCCGGCTCTTCTCGTGAGAAGATTCGTCGGGGGTCAGCATGCGACCAGAATTTGAGATCCTGTGCATTCCTTCACACTTAGAGGCCGTCTCTTCGCCTTGTTCCACCTCTGATGCTCTTTCTTCAGGTATGCTATTCTGAAATTTTTTCTGTTCCACCAGAGTGCAACCTCCTGCCTGTACTATGAGCATTTCGCAACCTCCAAAACCGCCGCTTCTTCGCTAAGCGCTCTCAGGGCAGTAAATGTCCACCTGTGCAGAACAAGACAAGTATCTTTTCAGCTCCTCTTTAGCCGCTGGCTGCTTCTGAGAAATGTGTGGCCCATGTTGCGCTTTCTGTCAATGTCCAGCTTTAATTAACTGCCAGACATGCAGTACTACAGAAATTGTTAGTATGTGGTGCTCAGTACCAGCCAATGAAATAATTAATAATCCTATTGTGCTTCATAAACAATGATCTAATGTAAACATAAATCGATAAGAATATTAAATGTATTGTGGTAAGATCTTGTCGTCTTACATACTTATTCCTCGCAATTACATCATTAGCTTGCAACATGCCTTGTTTGTGAGAGCTAAAAAGTCTAAAAATAGCTGGACACGTTGGATTTGCATATACAGTATTTGTCCGGACACGACAGTAAAAAACCGGACATGTTCGGCTAAAGCCAGACACTGACAACCATAAGCACATGCTGAAACATGCCCGCTCTCTGATGGTAACATGACTTCACAGTAAGACAACAAGCACTTTTATTTCGGAGCACAGATAAAACGAAGTGTAAGGTACACAAATGCTGTTATATTGCATATAAATATAACATATAGTCTGCCTGTAAACTGAAGAACGAGCTGCACAGTCCTCACTATCCTATCACAAGGGGCACCTACAGACTCTTCCGCAAGTTTATACTGAACTTTTGAGCAGAGTGTCTTTTAAATCAGTGACTATATAATTTACATATACTCCGGAGAGTGTTTGGTTTTCACTAATAATTTTAACACTAAATGGAGAACTGAAATTAGTCACTAATTAGCACCAGCCGAGTTTCGCACGGATAGCGCTATCAACGGCTCGTCGACTTGTATACACAAACCTCCCTCATGGAGCAGTCCATCTATTATTACTGCAATCCGTATCAAGCCACGTACAGTAGCTACTGATATAATACTTCGCATAATGACAGAATAATGCGGCATGGGACTTTGATTTATAATATGTCTGATGACACAGCTAACGCAAGAAACGAACACGAACAGAATCTCACATAAATCACCACACTACAGTACGTTTTTAGGCTGCGTTCACAGTGACACCGACAACGGTCGCCAGACACAGTAACATCGGCCGACAACTTTATCACAGTGCGTCCGATGTCCGTCATCAGTTTTTGGCGAGATCGAGGAGGTCAGGTTATAATCTATAGTGTCAAGGAAATCTGAATATATTCTAACCTTCGTAGATGTGTGATGGATGACACGATGCCTCTGTGCTTGGAGACAAGCGCTGCATTGCGGCTGTTACTATACAAAGACGCCGAGTGCATGTGAGTTACCTGTATCTGTCTCAAAAAGAACGTGGCGAGTACTGTACTCTTTTCCCTCAGTTTCTGGAATAAGCAGATACACTTTACAAATATATGAGAAGAAGAAAAAGTTCTATTACAAACTCGAGATGTTTGGTAGCGGCAATAAAAGGCAAGATTAGAAACACTCTGCAAAACATCAAAAAAATTCAGCAAAACAGACATGTGTCAGTTAACTTTCAATGACAGTCATTTAGCATACATATACATACATACATGAATACTTGTTGCATAAATCATGAATACATTTCGTAATTATGCTGAGCATGTTACTTTAACATAAGTTTTTTTAACACAAAAGAATTTATTTATTTATTTATTTATTTATTTTTTTTTGCAGTTACTACTTCATATCTAAAAATTCATCTGTTGAGTAGAAGGAGGTGTCATTCAGAAATTCTTTTAATTTATTTTTAAGTGTTGGTTGGCTGTCTGCCAGACTTTTAATGCTATTTGGCAAATGACCAAAGATTTTTGTGGCAGCGTAATACACCTCTGTGTGTGCCAAAGTCAGGTTTAACCGAGAATAGTGAAGATCATTCTTTCTCTTAGTATTGTCCGTATGCACTTCGATGTTATTTTTGAATCGGGATGGGTTATTAATAACAAATTTCGTAAGTGAATATATGTATTGCAAACGTACTGTTAACACCCGAGTTCCTTAAGTAAACGTCTGCAAGGTGATCTTGGCTGGGCTCCAGCTATTATTCTGATTACACGCTTGTGTGCACTGAATACTTTTTCTGTTAATGATGAATTGCCCGAAAATATGATGCCATATGAAAGCAGTGAATAAAACACAAACATAAGTTTTAGGATTAGATACTCTAAATACCTAGAGCACTGAAAGGTGTAAACATAGACACCACATTTGCAAACCACCGCAGATTACAGAACCACCACTCTGCCTGCATAAAAACATCAGTAAGTAGTAACAATAATTCCTAGAAAGCTATGCCCACCTACCACAAACCAAAAAAAGATCCACTACTGTAGCTTTAAGCACCGAATTTGACTTACGTCACCTTTCTCTCTTTAACAGACAATTTTTTCGGGTTACAATCTAGGCGTCAAATTTCCAATACAGATTTCCAGAAAAGTAACGATTTCAGACCATAGATTCCGTGGCGCATCCATGTTGTTACTTTTCTCATATTCAGAACGCCACAAACTCCTTCTTTCTTGTACTAAGCTTTAAAATTTTTTACACTATGTTTTGCGTCGCCGATTCAACTGAAGCGAACAAAATGATTTGAATTACACCGACCACCGTCCGAAGCCTGTAGGTTCGGGCGATGAGGTCGGCTGCACTGGGACCGTGTATGTACTGGGCGATGTCGACAGTCAGTGGAATTCCCCTACGTCGCTGCCACTGTGACCGCAGCCTTAGGTGGGAAGCAATTTCTTGGGTTCCTGTAGAGCGGTTGTAGAGTTCCTCTGGGAAAGGCCGCTTACGCCACCACGCTCTCTCTTCAGTTTACATACATTCAGTATTCATCAGTTAAGGATGAAATATTGTCCTAGGTAGTACAAATGCATTTTAAATGCAAGTTTTTCGATTAATTCCTCATCTAACTGGGCCCAAATTTGACGTAAAGTCTTAGACTGTTCACGAACCACCACATCAGAAATATTTCTCATTGAATATGCTGAAAGTTGACCATCATACTCGCAACTTTCACTGCTGAAATTATATCGCACGTTATTAAATCGCAAGTTCGCTCCAAAGATGCACGACCATGCCTACCTATCAACTTCTGCAGGCATAAGACTCTTCGACAAGTGAGTAAGCTTTTTAGGAAAAACTCTCAGTTCCAGTTGCACGAGCCAATATATTTTTTCGCGCCTTGTAAAGTTCTGTGGGCAGCGTGGGTAAAACACAATAGCGTAAGGAGCAGTATGTAGGTGTCTGATTCGGCCGGTGTGCTGGAGTGATTCTCTGTACGGAGTACTGCCTGGTTATACAGGGGATGAGCACATTTGGAATACGAGCTGTTAATCATTTACAGTCCGCAGCTCGTGGTCGTGCGGTAGCGTTCTCACTTCCCGCGCCCGGGTTCCCGGGTTCGATTCCCGGCGGGGTCAGGGATTTTCTCTGCCTCGTGATGACTGGGTGTTGTGTGCTGTCCTTAGGTTAGTTATGTTTAAGTAGTTCTAAGTTCTAGGGGACTGATGACCATAGATGTTAAGTCCCATAGTGCTCAGAGCCATTTGAATCATTTTCTGCCGGCCGCGGTGGTCTCGCGGTTCTAGGCGCGCAGTCCGGAACCGCGCGACTGCTACGGTCGCAGGTTCGAATCCTGCCTCGGAAATGGATGTGTGTGATGTCCTTAGGTTAGTTAGGTTTAAGTAGTTCTAAGTTCTAGGGGACTGATGACCTCAGATGTTAAGTTCCATAGTGCTCAGAGCCATTTGAACCATTTGAATCATTTACAGATATTGTATGGTTTGAGCATACTTACTTCCTTGGTTTGCATTTAGATGTTGACAGTGGAGGATTGCAACGAATCTTGCTTGATTGTAAAGCGTGTCTCTCACGCGGAGATGCTGTCTTTTCGCTTTTGTGAAGAGCCTAGACTTTGATACATCATACAGAATCGGACTGCTGTTAATGAATCCGCAAGGTACAGAGTTTACATTTGTCACACTCCCTATTAATGAATGTTGTTGTATGATTCTCGTCGTTTATAGATTTCCTTTTATTTCGAGTTCTCATGTGTTAAAACTTGTTGTACGACGTGTTCTGAGCACTAATATTGTATGTGCCAACGTGCCTTGATTAAATTTTGGAGATAATTATATACCTTTCAACTCAAACGCTTTTTGCGTCAATTTGATTTCGCTACCATCACTTTCCTATAGAAATGAATTCGCGCCGAGTTGCACTTCGCAGTTAGCGCCGTACCAGTAGCTACAGGCTGCACTACTTTGACACGGGCAAAGACGGTACTGTCTAAAAATCGGTCTAAAATTAATCTCAAGTCTTACACCAATCACGATGAACATAACATGTCGTTATTTTATTCATTTATTTCTGGACTGGTGGTAGGGAACACAGTGTGAAGGAGGTGGCAGT
Organism: Schistocerca piceifrons; assembly: GCF_021461385.2. NCBI lineage: Eukaryota > Metazoa > Arthropoda > Insecta > Orthoptera > Acrididae > Schistocerca > Schistocerca piceifrons. The sequence continues at coordinate 923,795,546 of NC_060138.1, forward strand.
ATTGTAGTTTTTCGTTCTACCAAGTGTAATTATTTTATTTCATGTATTTGTGAGCTATGCTAACAGTGAGGGTGAATCACGTATAGTGTACGCTTCGACCACCGCTGTTTACAAAAGGTAAATTCAAATGTTTGCTGCGACTAATCAGGTTCAAGTAAACAAATTAAATATTTACTTTGCCCGTTGTCTTACTTTGGCCGAAGAACTTCTTCGACATTTTATTGTAGATGTAAGACGCCTAAAGCACCAGCATAGTCCAAGATTAATATTTCATGTCTGGAGTTCACCGTCATATAAATTTTTTAAAAGGGTACATGGTCGCCTGTGACTGTAGAACTACAACTCGCAAAAGAATGAAAGGGTCACTTTTTTAAAAACCCCTTCACGTTCCCCCACTGCTCCGCAAAAGTGTGAAATTTTGATTAAAGTTGTCTACAACCTTCCTGTGTAACAGTGCAAAAGCGTGGAGCCCTGCGACATAAGCGTCCGGCTCAGAGACTCAGCAAACAGCAAGGTGTCGACACATACGAGAAAATGCTCGGAAAGTCCATATGAGGTATAAGGTGGGTTACTTATGTTCCCTGGGCACCACAGCTATGCCCAACGGCACCACGGAAGTGTCACACACGATGGGAAGGTTGTCACCCCCGACCCCCCCCCCCCCCCCCCCACTTCTTACTCATGTCTCGCCCCGTCTCTTGACGCCCAGCGTTGAAATCACGCGTTTCTTTCTCTTTTTTTTCCTTTTTTTTTTGTTTCACCTTCGGCCTAGGGAAACATTTCAGCCACACCGCCATTCAGCATCGACACGAAAAGGCCTCAGGGGCTGGCAAGAACGGCCTCAAACTGTCTCTCAGTCAAGCGGGAGCCTGATGGTAGTGCACAAACTGAGGCGAACCAGAACACAGCGTCGTTTTGCTATTACGCTAATTTCGAAATGTTATTGTTAAGTGTCGACGGTTTAGGAAAACAGCTGCAATTGCAGGATGCGCTCCTAGATGGGTAATTTACTTATTCATGTCGAGTTCCAGACGGATTGTCCATTATCAAATGTTGCATGTACGTAAGTTTTGCGTTACAACTAGACCTACATGTAACTTACAGTCACATCTGGATGTAATGCAAGACTTACTTAAACGCATGATTTAGTAATGGACGAGCCTTCCGAAAATAGACATCAATAAATAAATAAAACTTCCTACTCATCTTTAGACGGTTCCTCTAACAGTTAAATTTCATGTGGTAGCTAACAGGACGTGGAGCCTGTGTGTGCAGATACGGTGCTGGCACATCCAATGGAGCTTGCCTGTCCTGATGAAAATATTATCATTGTACAGCATATTTCTGCAGTGAATCTAATAGCAGTAGTACACTAGAACCTGGCCCTCGAGAGGAAAATATAAAAATTTCTGACAGTCATGATGAAAGTGATACGTTCACTGTTGTAAAAGAAACAGCAATTTAGTATTGACGATGATATTCATATTGGACAGCTAAGCAAACACAAGTGTAATTATGATGCTAGCGAGTATATTGTTCAGGCCAAAATGAAAGATATGTTGGTACCATCAGGATGTGCAAATGAAAAATTTAAAATAGCTATGATAATGTGCAGTCTCAGAGAAAATCAGCCAGACTTTAGTGAATCTTTTAATCTGATTTTCGATGATGATAATGAGATTGAGCCTTTTATTGATATCGGAGTGACTTCTATGTTTGTAAATAGTTTTCAGAAAAGAGAGTTGTCTGATTGCTGAGACAGAATTGAAGAAAAGACCAAGCAATGAAAATTTAGGTTGTAATAGATGTTGTAGTTAACACTGTTGAGGTAAACTATTTGGCAGGCACAGGCAGTGGTGTGTGTGGTGTATCTGTATCGTTATTCAATAATATTAGAAATAATGAGAACGTTATTTATCCTGTGACAAGTGTTAAGATTAAAAATGCATCTGAGAACTATAGCAGACCAGTAATGGCTGAGGACATCCTTGAAATAACGATTGAGAGCGTGCTATATGGTCAGTGGTGTTTTTTATACCAAATTTGTATAGCACCATTCTGATAAGGACAGATTTCCTTATGAAATAAATAGCAGTTACCAGCTACAGGCATCAGTTTGTAGAGTTGGATGCTGGTGCAGACCGCAAGGGAGCAAGATCTAAAGGTGCTCTGCAGGGAGACAGAATACTGGCAGACTTGCACTTAGATAATAGGTATTTGTGGTTTATTGTAGTACGCAGTTTAATTGACTTATAAACAGGTTTATTTTGGTGCATAGTGGTGGTGCTGGTTTTCAGGTAATTATTAATTAACAGCGTTAAGCTGTAGTTCAGATTTTCTTTCATTCCAGGGGTGACAGCTGATGTATTAGGTTTTTTTTTTTTTTTTTTTTTTTTTTTTTTTTTTTTTTTTTTTTTTTTTTTTTTGCAAAGTATTTGCTTGGCGAACGATTATGTTCTCTGACACAGTGCAGTGTTGTAATTGGTTTTCTTTCATTCTGAAGACAAAGGTGACAGCAGAAGAGCAGAAAATGGAAAAAAAAACCTCTAACAGTACAGGTTGAGAAAATTTTGTGGAACACAGCCAGCTCTTTATTCGCATGAAGTAATGAGTGCTATCAATAGGAGATGTTAAACTGATTGCATGTTTCTATATTTGCAGAAGTTTTTGACACCGTTCATCACAAGAGATTTCTAATTAATTTGCTTGTCTATTGACTATCGCTTCAGTTGTGCGACTGGTTTCGTGATTTTCTGTTAGAAACGTTACAGTACGTAGTAATCAACAGGAAGTCATCGAATAAAACAGAAGTGATATCCTACGTTTCCCAGGGAAGTGTTATGGGCCCTCTGCTGTTCCCAATCTATGTTAACGATTTAGGAGACAATCCGAGTAGCCGTCTTAGACTGTCTGCAGATGATGCTCTGGTTCACCGTCTAGTAAATGTCTTAGACACGATACTTGTGTGGTGTTAAAAGTGACAATTGTCTCTCAATAAGGAAAAGTGTGAGATCGTCCACATGGGTACAGGATAAATTACTTAAACTTAAAGGCTGTCGATTCAACAAAATACTTATTTTTCGATTAAAATTACTTTATATTTGACACATGTTTCCTCCAATCAGAGCACTCAATGTCACGCCCGAACCGTTCGCCGTTGTCAAATCGCCACAACAATTAATTCATTTCCAGTTCCTTTTCTGGCTTTCTTTCTTGATATGTTTGGATACCGAGTCCTGAGCCTCCGAACCTGGCCGTTTTGTTTCGTATGACACGACACACGATAACCACACCAAATACATACACACGCACACACACACACACACACACACACACACACACACACACACATATATATATATATATATATATATATATATATATATATATATATATATATATATATCAACTTGCCAAGCAAGGTTCGGCAGCTAACTATCATCACCATTTGGTATTAAAATTGGATTGCAACGAGGAGATCCATTGGCGCCAGTACTATTCAACTTGGCCTTGGAAAAAGTAAGCCGCGAGCCGCGACACTGGTCGAAACAGGGAAATGGAGATGGTGGGAACAGACACAATCCTGGGATTTGCTGACAATGCGATGATCCTTGGTGACACCCAGGAGCAAGAAGTGCTGACACTTCACAATTCCTCCGCAACGCGAAACAAATGGAGCTGGTAGTGAATGAGAGTAAAACAGAATACGTCGTTGTCTCACGACATCAAGCTCGTCTCCCCTCCATTATTGTTGACGGGCATGGCTTCGAACGAGTGAGACAATTCAAATACCTGGGATCCATACTGACTAACAAAAGTGAAGTGACGAAAGAGGTGCACCAATGAATAACAAACGCTGATCGCGTTTTCTTACGCCTAAAGAATTTATTCAAATCCGAGCTGATATCGCTAAAAGCAAGATTCGGCTGAACATGACATTAGTACAGCCGGTACTTTTATATGGTTGTGAAACCTGGGCAACTTCTGCAACAACTGAAAAAGCAATTTGTGTGTTCTAGAGGAAGGTACTTCAAAAGATATATGGACCCGTCTGCGATACCGTGGAACGTAAATGGGAACGAGGAACAGAAGAAGCTATTTGCCAGCGGTATGGAAAGCCACGCATCGGCCGAATATTGGGGCAGAAGAGGCTACAGTGGTTTGGCCACATCTTCCGAGCCGGTGGATCCCTCCCTAGCCGTGATCTCCGTTCCCAACCTGCTGGAAGACGCGCAAAGGGACGACTGAGGACGCGATGGAAGGAACGGGTACTGGCAATACTCAAAGTGGAGTCGACAGCGATGAAGATTAGGCTGGGGACCGACAGCGATGGACAGCCATCTGCTATAAATGACGTATGCAATGAGATTGTGGGCCGGCCGGTGTGGCCGTGCGGTCCTAGGCGCTTCAGTTTGGAACCGCGCTGCTGCTACGGTCGCAGATTCGAATCCTGCCTCGGGCATGGATGTGTGTGATGTCCTTAGGTTAGTTACGTTTAAGTAGTTCTAAGTTCTAGGGGACTGATGGCCTCAGATGTTAAGTCCCATAGTGCTCAGAGCCATTTGAACCATTTTTGAACTGAGATTGTGACTGACGTGTTTTCTTTTTTTTTTTTTTTTTTTTTTTTTTTTGTAATGTGAACCTTTGGAAATTTTTATAATGCGCAGTTTGCTGTATTCGTCCTTTTTTATTGTGGTTTGTATCCTTTTTATTCTGCTGTAGGCCTTAAACGGTCGTACATGTAATTATGTATATACGAGGGTTGGAACTTAAATACTGGAAACTATTTGTTCACAACCTATACAAAAGTGTTACACGTTTGCACCTGTTACTGTCCATCAAAGTAGTCACCAGTGTTGTATAGAACCCGTTGCCAGCGATGTGGAAGGCGGTGTATACCGTTAGCAGAGCCTGTTCTGTTGCTTGTGCTAATGGAGCGGTCTAAAGTTATGGTGATTCTCGTGTACGAATGTGATGGTGTCATCCTAACGCATTACGTTTCTCCACGGCAGACCGTCAATGCACAGTATTACTGTTCGTTTTTGGAGCATCACCTGCGACCACCTTTGCGAAAGAAGCGGCGACACTTTCTGCGCAACCCACTCATCATTTCCGACGACAATGCGCGGGCTCATACAGCGCAAGCTGTGGCTGTTCTGTTCGCTCGATGGGGCTAGGAAGTACTGTACCGTCCACCATACACCCTGGACTGAAGTGACTTTGATTTGATTCAGAAGATGAAGGAACCACTTCGTGACATTCGCTTTAGAACTGTTGCACAGATTCGACAGGTAGTAGACCGCTCCATGCGCACCATCAACAGAACAGGCTCTGCTAACGGTATACTACGCCTTCCACATCGTTGGTAACGGGTTCTACACAACGCTGGTGACTACTTTGAAGGACAGTAACAGGTACAAACATGTAACTCTTTTGTATCGGCTGTGAATAAATAGTTACCACTTAATAGTGGCTGTTCTGTTCTGTTTCAACCCTTATATATACAAACCGAACACTTCTGGATCCTTCCACACAAGACGCGATTCAGCGTCATGTAGACAGTTATTGTAATCGCAGAGATGGGCTTATGTTAGATAAGCTTCGCATGACATTACGTGGTGCAGCGAAGTTTTTTATTTTCCTAAATGTAATCAAAAGACTATGATTATTGTATGTATTCAGTTAATTGGTTTACATATTTATTCTTATTTGTAAAACTTTGTCGCGTCACTTTTATCACTGAACTGACATTTTTATTTGCTTCTATTTTTCTTCCTTTCATTCTTTTTTCGTTTGGAATCTGCTTTTGTCGCCTATAATCTGTAACTGAGGACCAAGCAGAATGTTCATCGGCTGGGAACGCGGCATCCCGTGTAGACAGTGTGATGGTAGTTTTAGGTAACCAACGACAGCAAGCAATTACAGTTTGCTTTTAGCGCTAAAACTGAAATTTTGCTTCGGAAGATGGCTACGCAAACAAGCAGTATGCAATTTTTCTGTCTTGAGTTCGCTCGTAGAGCTTACTCACAAACGCCGTGAAAAAGCGATCGTGATTTTATTTCTGGCGCAGAATGTTCATCGCCTTTTTCTGGGATACATGGTACACCACGAGGTTGTGGATAGGCTACGGCACGAGTTTAAATTCAGGGCTACAAGGCACATCGCCTGCTGCTGCTCAGTCATTGGTCACTTAAAATCAGCTGGCCGCGCGGAGCAGCCACGTGGTCTGGGTGCTTTGCCAGGGTTCGCGCGGCTTCCCACGTCGGGGTTTCGAGTCCTCCCTCGGCCGTGGGTGTGTGTGTTGTCCTTAGTGTAAGTTAGTTTAATTTAGATTAAGTAGTGTGTAAGCCTAGGGACTGATGGCCTCAGCAGTTTGGTCCCATAGGAACCAACCACAAACATCAGCTGTCTACAGAGCATCTTCCATTTCAGTGATACCTTGCGGTGGCGACTTCCAACATTGCTCCGCGTTACACATTAACAAAATTTGTGAATTGACCCGCTGTGTTTGTGTGTCGCCTATAACCCAGAGGTAGCCGGCATCGCTTGTGGTAACACTGTAGCAGCAAGTGCCAGATGTTAACAATCAAGTAATTTCAAACAGACTATAGGGATTACAATTGCAAACAACTTAAACTGGTACGATTACATACATAATGCTTTGGGATAGGCGAACCAAAGACTACGCTTTATTGGCAGAACACTTAGAAGATGCAACAGGTTCTTCCTCTGCTAGACTACTGCTGTGCTACACGAAATCCTTACCAGATAGGATTAACAGAGGACATCAAGAAAGCCCAAAGGAGGGCAACTGGTTTTGTATTATCGCGAAATGGGGCAATACAGCCACGGATATGAGAAGCAAGTTCGGGCGGCAATCATGAAAACAAAGGAATTTTGTGTTGCCACGAGATCTTTTCACGAAATATCAGTCACTAATTTTCTCCTCTGAATGTGAAAATATTTTATTGTCGCCATCGTATGTAGGGAGAAATGATAATCGTAAGAAAACAAGAGAAATCAGAGATCGTATAGAAAGATATTTATAGGCAATGCTAGTCATGGACTTAATTGGTTGCTGAGGGAAGAAGATGTGTATAACGGCTGTCATTGATAACATTTATACTAATAAGCCACAGAGGAGATCAACATACCATAGGAACCACTCACTGAGGCGTATCGAATGAGCTACTCAACTGTTTATTAACGCACTTAATAAGCCAAAGACAAGTGCTTGAATCAAATGACTAATTCAAGAAACCATAGCTAATAGCAACAGACAGTTACAGAAATAGCATTGCAGCATATGTAGGAGAAAGTAAGCACACTTCATGACCAACATTTAAATTTTAAGTTTCCTATGTTTAATAGCCGATTTTGATCAACTAATTAGATGTTTTCATAGTTTCTCACATTACTCACATTCTATTAGAGATACGTTAATTTGGAAACATCGGTGGTAAGAACAGCTCATTTCTTACAAGAATGAAGTTCTACATATACGAACATGTATGCTGTAAATGTTCAAGGCACAGTTAACAAAAACTAAATATAAATCTCGTTGTGTCAAATTGGCTATCACTTTAATTAAGATTTGTGCGAACTATTTATCCAATATATATTATAATATGCTACTTTAAAGAGGGTTTCAGCGTTAATCTTCTGGTACTTCCAGTTTTAAGTTAGCATGTGTTAATAAAAATACGTATTGTGGCAGAGGTGTGCATTCCGGGAATGCTAGGTAAGCGCCGCTTATCTATAAGAATTTTCAGAAGTGAAAATAATTCAATATTTCTGTTATCAGTCCTCTGTATTCTGGAAACATAAATGTTTCTTCCACAACTAGGATTTCTCCAGTGGAAAAGCTGTAACCCTTACCGCTGAGCTAAGAGCTGCTGTTATGCGATACGCGTGATGGAGCGCATGTGTACGCACATCCTCACAGGCGAGATTTTGAGCGACTGGGGGAAGCTGTGAGGCTTCCGCTGCCCTGTTAGTTTGCTCACGTACGGCGTCCGCATGCACCGCAGGCAAGCTCTGAGCCTTCCGCTCAAGTGAAAGCCAAGTTATTGTTTATAGACATTCCAAGTTCAGAAAACAATATTTTTTTCTTTGGAATGAAAGAGAAGTTTGAATTAGAATTGTTGCGTGAAGACGTTCGAAGCTCAGAACACAATATCAGTACAATGTAAGTATGGTATTCATTTATTTATTTTACGTTTCGTTGTGTTGTTGATTACGATATGATAAACAATTACAGTTTTAAATGTATGAGACTGATACGACAAATTAATATTTACGCTAAGCTTTTTAAGTTTGTAATTGACTTCCGTGCATAAGTTTTTTCGAGTGTGGTCGTGATGTAATGGATAGTGTATCTGGCTCGTGAATTGGAGATCAGAGATCGAATCTTTTCATCAGCAAAAATTTTATATTTTTGCCTCAGTCTCATACATGTATCACTAATATATAAGACTGTAAAAGTGTCTCAGAAATCGTAAAAATTTCGGTTATTAATTACGTTTTCCTTTATACTCTCTAATTACAGTATGGTGGAGGCGGAGTATATAATAGAATAATTTTGTTGCGAAGACCGTTTCGTCTAAGTGGTCTAAACGAAAAACAGGAAATTGTGCAATCTGGTAGACCTTGCCCAGAACTGCTTAATCTGAAGGTAGCTCGTAAAGACAAAAGCCAAGAATACGTTCGACATTTCCAAATGTCTCAATATAGCAGGACAGACTGGATCGCAGGGAGTTCGATGCTTAACACACTTTTTTGCTAGTCGTGTTTTTGTTCGCAAAAGAGCAAACTGTATGATCAAACAATGGGTATAATAACCTGAACAATTTGCACTACGCCATACAGAAAGATAACAAATCTCAGTTGCAGATTTTATCCGTGCTGCAACATAATACTTTGGCACTACACTTGTAGATATTTAGCTTGATACACACTTACGAAATGAAATTGCACATCGTAATAATCTGATAGGAAAAATAGAGAAGTGCTGTAAAGATTAACTGAAGTTGTATATGTCATTGCTGTTCACGAGCTTCCGTTTTGTGGACATAATGAGGGAGAAGATTCTCTGAACAAGGGTGTTTACTTGGATCTCATTGAGTTACTATCTCAATACGACGCTAAATTAAGTGATCATGTTCAGACGTCCAAAATATTTCGTGGAACTTCAAATAGAATTCAAAATGACATAATACTTGCTGTCAGTGAGGTACTTCTAAAAAAAGCTTCCGTTTTGTGGACATAATGAGGGAGAAGATTCTCTGAACAAGGGTGTTTACTTGGGTCTCATTGAGTTACTATCTCAATACGACGCTACATTAAGTGATCATGTTCAGACGTCCAAAATATTTCGCGGAACTTCAAATAGAATTCAAAATGACATAATACTTGCTGTCAGTGAGGTACTTCTAAAAAAAATTAAAGAATAAATCACACAGTCAACATTCATTGCCTCGCTATTAGACGAAACATCAGATACAATGAATTCTTCTCAACTCTCAACGACATTAAGGTACGTAAATTCTGAAACTGGATAAGTTCATAAAGGTTCATCTCATTTACTGATGTTAGTGCAGACAGAGCAGCCAATGGGTTGCTTCAGGACATGGTCAAGATTGTCGAAGAATTTGATTGAAATCCTAAGTTGGTTGCTCAAACATTTGACGGTGCAGTTGTGATGGCTAGCCACTCTGGTTGACTAAGAGCTAATGTTCAAGAACTATATCCAAAGGCCATATTTGTTCATTGTTTTAGCCACAGCTTAAATCTAGTTTTGTCTCAGTCAGATTCTTGCATAAAAGAATGAAGAATATTTTTTGAGACGCTAACAGGTTTGAGGTCATTTTTTCACAAATCCTCAAAAAGAGCGCATGCACTAAACGAATTTACAGTGAAAAGAATGCCAAGACATGACCCAAGACGATGGAATTTTTCATCCCGTTTGGTTCACACTGTAAAAGATTAGCGAACCTCATTTGTTGAATTCTTTGAACACGTACTGGGTAAAAGCTCAAATTGGGACAATGAAACAGTAATTGCAGCTCAAGGATCTTTGAAATTTCTGACTAGTCCTGAAACAACTATTTTGCTACCGACATCAGCAGAATTTTTTGTTACACAGACGTATTCTTGAGCCTAAACACGTAGATATTGTGTATTGTTCACAGAAGATACAAGATACAAAAAGTGAAACACTGAACCTTAGAAACCAGGCTGATTTGGTGTGGAGTGACACTCACGCCAAACATGCTGATATGCTGATGCTGTAGATGAACCTGCTGCTAAACAGCAGCGTTGTTATGTACATCCTTCCATTTTAAGAAGGTCCCTCTACTGTGACATTGTTGACAATATAGTTGACGAAAGGTTTGAATTATTGTATAAACTTGAATTCACATCATTGTTGAACTCAAAGATGTATGAAACGTAAAGAACTGATTTCCCTACATCTGCATTTGAAAAACTGAGACAAAGTCATAAGGATGTGTTTGATTTCGCGCGACTGAAAAATGAACTATCCGTGTTATATGCATACGAAAATTTCAGTAATGATCACCCATTTCAACTTGTGAGGCCACTGAAGAGCAGACAATTACATACAGCTCTGCCTGAAGTGTATAAATTAGGTTACTGTCCCAAGCACAACTGCATCTGTAGAAAGATCTTTTACTGTATTAATAAGAATTAAATCGTACCAAAGGTGCACACAGAGTCAACAGTGTCATTCTGATTTGGCATTTCTATCCACAGAAGCGGATGTTCTTCACAATCTAAGAAGCAGGCGTACCTGTTATGATGATGTAATCACTGAGTTCAGCAGGCAATAAAGAAGAATAGAATTCACATACAAATAAAAATTAATGTTAATTAAGTTACGTAGATAATTGCAAAATCTAGTTCGTTAATTGCAATTTGTCAAGAACATGTATGAGTAAATATGGTGATGTGTGTGAGTAATAGAATGTCATTCCCGATCCTTTTCGTACATTGTCCCAAAGCTCAAAATTTTTGCGGCATACCGAGCATTATATATCACCGCATGCCCCTGTATTGTGGACTGGTGAATGTTCCCACTAGCTGTTACATGTAATTCAAAGGAAACGTGGACCATGCTTATAAAAGTGGGCCACCAGCTTGCCAATCTGTCAGTTGTCCCTATGTGATTGGAGTGATAGGATCTTCGTTTTGATGGCAGTGACATAGCTGTTCGGTTGTACAAATTTAGGAAATTTTGTATCTACAGGCATGTGGTCATTCGCGGTGGGTTGGTCGAACGTGTTTTTATCCAGTACAACTTCTGTGAACTCTAACTAATTTCGTTGTGAGTCAGGATTTTAACTCAGACAATACATTGAGGAATTGTAATTACGACTGTGAACATTTGAACTTGGACTAACCTTGGAGTTTTTCAGATATATTTAAATTTGTAGTGACTTTCAGACCTCTCTGTCGGACCTTGAGTCATATTGATATCTAATTAGCCACAGCAAATAGTTTACCACCAGTCCACTGTTTAATAAGTGGAGTTATTGAATAAACACTGAATACATATCAAATTTAATTTCTTTAGAAAATTGTTAAGGCTTTCGTGGCCACTTGCTGACTTCTGTCTCGGTTTCTTCGGCCGACGTTCGTCTGATGAATTTTCTGACGTTTCGCCAGCACGAGTAACTGGTACTGTCAAAGTTTCATCCTCCATTGCTGGTGGTGGACTGGAGCCAAGCTCGCGGCCGCGGACTTTATGTACCTGGTGCGCCAATGTCCGAGGGCTTCTCCGCGGTCAAATCCGACGCGATTCTCTTGCAACCTGTGACGGTCGTTCGCTGCAGTACAGGAAGCCAGGATTCGTCTACCCTGAGGCTTTCCTCTTTCTTGTTGAATCTGTTGTTGTGTTTGTGTATTTCTACAGCTTCTCTGAACAAGCGAGTGTAATAGTTCGTCTCTAAAGCCAGAACTTTCGTGTCGGCGAATTTTAGTACGTAGTCGGTCTCACACAGCGAGTGCTCTGCCACGGCCGATTTCTCCACCTGTCCCAACCTGCAATGTCGCTTATCCTGTTGTTGATCGATCGTCCAGTCATTCCATCATAAACTTCTCCGCACGTGCATGGAATGCGGTCTCTTCCCGGCATTGCAAGTGGGTCCCTTTTCCCCTTTGCCGACCTGAGACAGTCTTTGATCTTCTTTGTTAGTTGTAAATGGTCTTTATGTCGTGTCTGCGCAATATACGACCGCTTCTGTCCGTTACTCTGGGAATGTATGGCATAAAGGCCGTACCCGGCATTACTTTCTCTGATTTGTCACATCTCCGAGTGTTTGGCTCTGTTATACTTCTAATATCACTTCTGGAGTACCCATTGCTCCTCAGAACACTTTCTTAAGTGTTGTATTTCGTCTGAGTTGCTGTGGCTCACATATTCGTCTTGCCCGCGTTACGAGCGTATTAGTCATGCCTCTTTTCTGGCTCGGGTGGCGATTTGGTAGTTTGTGCAAGTATCGGTCCATGTTGACGGTTTCCGATACACCCTGTGTCCCTTGTTTTCACCGTCTTTGTGACCAGCACATCTAGAAATTGTAGTTTTTTGGTCCTTTTCTAATTCCATGCTGAATTTCATGTTGCCATGGAGACTGTTCAAGTGTCTTAGGAAGGCACCGAGCTGTTCTTCATCATGGCTCCACACAACGTAGGTGTCATCGACGTATCTGTACCATACCTTAGATTTACAAGGTGCCAAGTCCAGCGCCTGTGGTTCTACGTGTTCCAAAAAATGGTTCAAATGGCTCTAAGCACTATGGGACTTAACATCTGAGGTCATCAGTCCCCTAGACTTAGAACTACTTAAATCTAACTAACCGAAGGACATCACACACATCCATGCCCGCGGCAGGATTCAAAGTGCTCTATGAAGAAGTTGACCACCACTTGACTAAGAGGACTACCCATGGCGACGCCTTCCAGCTACTCGTAGAAGTTACCATTCCAGGTGAAATAGCTCGTTGTGAGACGTCCATAAAAGAGCTTTGTGATGTCTTGCGAGAAGATGGGACCGATGTGCTCCAGACAGTCCCTGAGTGGGACTTTTGTAAACAAAGAAAAGCATCAAAGCTGACCAGGCTGTCGTTTGGAGTAAGTTTGAGTTTCTTCAACTTCTCAATGTCCTGAGTCCCTTATTTATGTGTCAGTCTTTCCCAAGCGCGGCTGAAGCACAGAGGCCAAGTGTTCTGCCAGTTTACACGTCGGTGAGCCAGGAGCGCTAACAATCGATCTTAGTGGAACGTAATTCTTATGGGTTTTATGTAATTCATACAGCCGAGGTGGTATGGCTTCTGTGTTGCGCGGGTTCCTCTTTATGGCTATCGACAGAGAAGACGCCTTGATTAACCGATTCGTATTCCGTGTGATACGCTGCGTCGGATCTGCGCTTAGTTTTCGTTACGTCGTCGGATCTAATAGGTTCCGGATCTTCTGCTCATAATCTTCGGTCTTTATTACGACGGTTGCATTTTCCATATCGGCAGGCAGTACCAATATATTCTTGCCGGTGTTAAAGTTCTTGGTGACTTGTACCTCTCCTGGCTGTTTCAGTGCGTATTTCCCCTGCCAAACATTCCCAGAGTGACGGACAGAATCGGTCATATATCGCACAACCATGGCGTAAAGACCATTTACAAACCGACAAAGAAGATAAAAGAGTGTTTCAGATCGGCAAAGGAGAAAAGGGAGCCACTTGCATTGCCGCTAATATACCGCATACCATACAAGTGCAGAAAATTTTATGTTGGAATGACTGGATTATCGATCAACACCAGGTCACAGAACATAAACGACATTGCAGGTTGGGGCAGGTGGAGAAATCGCTGTGTCAGAGTGACTACGTAGTAAAATTCGCCGATACGAAAGCTCTGGCTGTAGAGAAGAACTATCACACCCACTTGTTCTGAGAAGCTGTAGAAATACACAAACACGGGAACACTTCAACAAGAAAGAGGGAAGTCTTAAGGTAAACGGATCCTTCCTGTGCTGCAGCGAACGACTGTCGCAGGTTGTGCCGGCCGTTGTGGCCGAACGGTTCTAGGCGCTTCAGTCTGGAGCCGCGCGACCGCTACGGTCGCAGGTTCGAATCCTGCTTCGGGCACGGATATGTGTGATGTCCTTAGGTTAGTTAGGTTTAAGTAGTTCTAAGTTCTAGGGAACTTATGACCTCAAAAGTTAAGTCCCAAAGTGCTCAGAGCCGTTTGAACCATTTTGTCGCAGGTTGCAAGGGAGCCGAGCCGGATATGACCGCGGAGTAGCCCTCGGGCGTTGGTTTTCAAGGTACATATAGTCTGCGGCCGCGAGTTCTGCTCCAGTCCACCACCAGCAATGGAGGGTGAAACTTTGACAATGTCAGCCACTTGTGCTGGCGAATCGTCAGAAAAATCGTCAGACGAACGTCGGCCGAAAAACTCGAGACAGAAGCCAAAAGCCAGTTCAATTCTTTGTTGGATATTTACATTTACATGCCATACCTGTTTATCCGATCTAACCGATGTGTTATCCTGGTTATGTGTATCAATGAGAGTTTAAATTTTATTGAGAAAGCGACTAATGCGACACAGATACGAGCAAATGACATGATTTAGTGGTCGCATTGACATTATGTGTCTGTGTTACATATGTGGGTATATGAATGAATCTTAAACCACTGGATCGAAGAGTGGGGAAGGAGGAGATGGACCGAGAGGTATGAGGGAGGGGATGTGTGCAATATATGTGACATACGAAGTGACAATTGAAGTTACGAGTAAAAAGGAAAGATGAATAAACAAATGGGAAGTTGTCGAATTAAGGTGGCCACCTCAAGAAACGTAAGAGCTCTCAAGAGGGTCAGACATTGCCAATAATAACTGTAGGGGTCGTTCGCACTCGCACTACTATCGCTTCGGATATGTTACAGAGCGTAATCCACTCACTGAAGATATCTGTTTGAACCAACTCAGAAACCCCTCTAGATGTTCTCTTTCTGGCAGTGCACTTCTGACGGTAAGAGATGTAAAATCGAAGGACTGGAGATGGTCATCAGTGAAATATGTTTCTTGGAGAGCAACGCAGGTTACGGAACAGAAGAATGTTAGTAGTTGCAATTCTGGCGGGGACAATAGGATACATTGCGCTTCCATTGAATTACCACATTAAAGTCGTCCTGGTTAGTCATTAAGGGGCCATGATGACACTTCCATGCCAAAGATCACTGTACTATGGCTTGGGTGGTTGCAGTGCTTTTGGGTTCACTGGAGTAGCCTTCTCCAAAGATTTTCTCTTAACTACTGATTTTAACAAGGAATTGACACACTGTTAGAAATTTCAGAAAGTGTAAAAGTTACTGGTAGTAACACATACGTCTCATATCACGGCTGTGCCCAAACATCTCCCAATTGTAGTTTAAATGCTGCCTGCTTTGTACGTCATTCCGACAATTCACATATGTAGTCTACCAAGTCTCCAGCAGAAGTGAACACCACCAAGACTCCATTAGAAGTGAATAATGGAAATTAATAAACATACGAGTATATAACTTGCTCAAGCTGCGAACTGAATAATCAGACACAGTTCTCTTACTACTTCTAACTGCAGATGCTGCCAGCAATCCCATCGAGACAGCTTTGTAAGTAATCCCTCTCACTCACTTGCCCCATTATTTCCGTTTCACTTATACTGTTAATTTTACTTTGTATAATTAGAGTTGTTTATTTACCTGTTTAGTCTCACTTTTTATTTTGTATCTGTCTGTAACAATGGACCTTTTAAGGACAAGATCATCTTGTTCAGTCATGTTCAGTTTTGCTACATACTATTTAACTTCTTTTTCTTCTCAGAACAAATGTTTTAATTTGACGCATATTTCATTATTTAATGTGTACAAATTTTGTCTAACAGAAATATTTCACATTCCATTTGTACTGAAATAATACCTCTCGATTTAGTCCTAAATCAAAGGAGAGAGTCTGCAGTTTCGCTGTTTAAAGTCTCTGATCTCACAAAAATTTCACAGCTACACATATTTATCTCTGTACCTGACAATCATGTAATAGTCGAAAACCAGTTTGTAGGACAATAAACACTGCTGAATATTAGCCCAGTGTCGCATGCTTTTTCATTCATAGTGTATTAAACATTCTATCAAGAAGCGACGGATTAATCTGTTAATGCACACAAAGGAGACAGTTCATGGGAGGGCAGAGCTCCCGTATACTTGCAGGAGAAATCATCTGGGTGTTAGCCTGATACGGATTTCGCACATTGCAGGATACTTATAACAGATGAGGGAATGAAATCGTCAACGTTTCATTGCTCTGTGATATAATTCTCTCGTTAGGACTGGATGCGGTCTCGGAGCTTAGTTAAAGGTTGAGGTGGTTGGCCACTTCTGCCGTGTTCTTGTTAAAAGAATTTTAGTGTATTGAAAATTGAGCCTTGGTGTCTTTTTTACAGATAACATATATTGTGGACTTAGTTATATTCAGAAATTATGTTCTCCTTTTGAATTGTCTGATCATTCGTCTTAATTATCAATTTTTATGTACCATGGGACTTGGCTTAAGCAATGAAGAATATTCATGCTTGCTATATGTCAAACAAGAACTGAAATGAATTAAGAAGCTGAAGAACTAGCAGTAGTGAGGTCACTCTGAATTACTGGTTGGTGCTTTCTCAAAAAGAATTGTGACAAAGACGTTATTTTTGCCCACTTCAGATAAAATTAGAGGGCGGAAGAACGTGTTGTGTTGTGTCACTGGCTTATGCCCTCCAGACGTTTGCAGAGGTCTTAAACATAAAGCCGCCACTAAACGTGCTTGTGCAAAAGTCTAAGCTGGGCTGTTTAGTGATAAGACAATCTCATAGAGCGAAGGAGGCTGATTCACAAGGCAGAGCCCACCTACATTTATATCTGCAAACACTGGAAAGAGCAGTGTTCTGAGCACATCATGTACAGACTGCTTAATGTAAGACTTTATCGTACATTTCTACAGTAGCGATCTCTGTATTCCTTCCTTCGCAATTTTCTAACATGGTCCTGCAACGGGATATGCAGATGAAACAGTCAGCATGTTCTCAGTGGTAGTCAGAACATTTATGTCGTCTGAATAGCGACTAAAATTCAGTACCGGAGAGAAAAGCCGAAGAAAGGCTGATTTCTGTTTGAGACCGGAAGATACACTTGGATAGTTTATAGGTGATTGTGTTTTTCCACATGACAGTGAAACCGTATGAAGGAGATTCACATGCGCGGGAACAAAAGCAGGCACCACTGTAATGTATAATGAGGTGGCTCTAGTGTTGAGCAAGCGTGTCACGCTAAAATACTCGAAGAAAGGTGGGATCAAAAGACTTCCAATTATTGAACAGATGGGTGTTCAGACGTTAAGTGCTACTGCCACTGCTATCATGCTAAAGCAGTACTATGAGGTTTCGATCAAATATGCATAGCCTTTTACGATTCTGTGTGCAAAACGAACATCTGAACTGATAATAAAAATAACGAAAGCGAATATGAATAGGGAATGACGTAAGAACATATTTAAAGTTTTTAAGATCGTAACTCTTTACGGACTATGTAAGTGAAAAGTAAACTAAAACTGCACCAAAAGCTTTCAGAGGTTTCTCAGGCTCAATGATATCTTCCGAGTATTTTGGCACAACTGGCGTGCGGTCTCGAGCGGGTCGTTACGGAGTTATTACATTTCGTTTGGTTTATTGTTACAAATGTCGACGTCACTTGCTACGTGTCTTGTTTTCACTCACTGACGGTGCCTGCTGTTGACAGTAGAAATGTCCTCGTTAACTTGTTCTCCTCAAGTTTGGATTAGGTACTGTTCGGTTTTGTTTAGGCTTTTGATTTCGGCAGTGTTAATTTTATGTTAACCTCCTGCCCACAAGGATGATTGGAAGAACGTTAACACGGACGGGTGGGAGACCACTGACTGAAACACACTCATATTCTAAGCATAATTAAATATACCGTAAATGATATTAATAAATCAAATGTTTTGCTATTATCGGGAAAAAGAAACAATAAGAAACAAAATTTTACTGAAATACGTAACACGTAATTATACGCTCAGAAACCTTGTGTTACAGCTTTATTTTACGAGTGGGTTCCTGCCCAACGTAAGGGACTCTATCCAAAAAATAAAATGTTTTTTCATCACATATGCTGAAAATTTTCAATCCATATTGACCTTTTTTTGACATAAGCATTTTGAAAGGATGCCCTCCTCTAAAGTTAAGTAACGCTTCACCTATAGTCAAGTATTGTTCAAATATTCAAATGTGCGTGAATTCTTAAGGGACCAAACTGCTGAGGTCATCGGTCCATAGATTTACACACTTCTTAAACTAACTCAAACTAACGTATGCTAAGAACATTACACACACCCATACCCTAGGTAGGACTTGAACCTCCGGCGGGAGGGACCGCGCAATCCGTGACGTGACGCGTCAAACCGTACGGCCACTCCGCGCGGCAGTCAAGTATACAGATGTCATATAATGGCTTTAAACTGATTGGTGAAAAGAGTCCAGAAGCCGCGAAGGCTAGAAAATTTTTTGTTTTGTTTCCTTTGATCTTGTGTTTTCTTGTCGTCGAATCTAGGAGCACGAATAAGAACTTCAAATCGGCCTCTAGACATTGTAAATCGAAAAATCGGGGGTCTGTCAATTCTTGAAAACATTTCCTCGATGTTAAAACGACAATTCTTCATGTAACCGCTCCTGTATAGTAGTCCAAAAAACCGCTTTCATCTCAATTTTGTGGAACCTGTGGGTTTGGTACCACAATTGACGGGATTGAATCGCCCAGGTATTCGTTCGATTTTCTGATTTGTGTAGTTCACCAACATATGAATCATTTCTTCATTTACAAACAACGAAAATAGTTGTCCCTCATCCGTCATACCTTTAGCGATACCACTAGCTGAGGGAAGGTGTAATATTACAATGTTGTAGGCGTTTTGGCACATTTAGAGTTTAGAGGTGCTTTGGTCCATATTGTTTCTAACTATTACCCTAGCTCAAAATACCTAGCTTCTTCGTTGTTGTCTTCGAGTAGCCGTCCTCCTTCCTGAAAGAATCTCTCCTCTGGTATAAACTCATCGTCGATGGCCTCATCATCAGATAATACGCCATCCGATGTCTCTGATAAATATTCATCAAAATTGTCATCCGCATCGTCAGAATACATTGCCATTTGCGTTTCCAACCTCTAAATCTCTTATGGGGTGGTGAACCCAAGGTTGTGGGCCACTGTGTATACCCTAAAACAGAACAAAAAATTTACAATATTAACAAGGATTGGTGGAAATTCACCCGAGCTACTGTCAAGTGCGTAACAAGGTTGGGTGGAATCTCACCCGAGGACTGCTGTGTGACCCCTCGAATGTTGTGAACGGGTGTCGAGATAGAACGATACGCTAGCTGGGGATAAACCCTGAGCTACACCGACGATGCGCACTAAGGCAAATAGGGCGGGCGTGTGGATTTCCAGCCCACTTTGTGCGCAAAGAGTTAACAGTGTACACAGAGGTGCTACGGACAGGTTTATTGATGATGAGATGACCTGTATGCATTGAATGCTATGTGTTGACTGAATACTACGGCACAACGGTACGATGACGCTATGCTGAGCTGCAGACACAGCGACGACAACCAAATCACAGGACTCCTACGTCAGTCTCACTGTTGTTGGTCTGCTCTGTGTTTTGTGTTGTGGGTTTCGATGATTGTATGTTACAGATTTTTTTCACTGTTCTGAATGTACTTTCACAGAAATTAGGGTGGTTGCAGTAACAAAGGGAGTAAATCATATCTGACTTATCACTCTGTACGAGACGCCAGAAACCGAGTGAACCTTATACCAAAATACTCAGGAGGTATCTCTGGCAGTTTGTCGGTGAAGTACGAGTCACCCTATATCTATGCATTATATCAGAAAGAACTTGGGGAACTTTTGGCACTGAAGAACAAAGTTCACTTTTGATATTAGAAGTAGGAATAATTTGGCGTGAAATCAACAAGAGTGTGTCGTGTAGGCCTAAAGTAAACTTCAGTGCATTCTCGAAGAAGTAAAGAAGGTTTGAGAAATACGAAAGTTTGAGAAATAATTAAAAACAAATTATATAGTAGTTTACATAGAGTTCACAAATGTATAAAAGCTCACAGAATCAGATGTAACACTTTGTTAAAGACTATGTTCGTTGGGGTAATGCAGGAGTAGGTTTAATAATGAATAAAAAAATAGGAGTGCGGCTAAACTACTACAAACAGCATAGAGAACGCATTATTGTGGCCAAGATAGACATGAAGCCCATGCCTACCACAGTAGTACAAGTTTATATGCCAATTAGTTCTGCAGATGACGAAGAGATTGGTGATATGTATGATGAGATAAAAGAAATGATTCAGGTGGTGAAGGGAGACGAAAATTTAATAGTCATGGGTGACTGGAATTCGATAGTAGGAAAAGGAAGAGAAGGAAACGTAGTAGGTGAATATGGAATGGGGGTAGGGAATGAAAGAGGAAGCCGCCTGGTAGAATTTTGCACAGAGCATAACTTAATCATAGCTAACACTTGGTTCAAGAATCATAAAAGAAGGTCGTATACGTGGAAGAAGCCTGGAGATGCTTTCAGGTTTCAGATAGATTATATAATGGTAAGACAGAGATTTAGGAACCAGGTTTTAAATTGTAAGACATTTCTAGGGGCAGATGTGAACTCTGACCACAATCTATTGGTTATGAACTGTAGATTAAAACTAAGGAAACTGCAAAAAGGTGGGAATTTAAGGAGATGGGACCTGGATAAACTGATAGAACCAGAGGTTGTACAGAGTTTAAGGGGAGCATTAGGGAACGATTGACAAGAATGGGGGAAAGAAATACAGTAGAAGAAGAATGGGTAGCTTTGAGATATGAAATAGTGAAGGCAGCAGAGGATCAAGTAGGTAAAAAGACGAGGGCTAATAGAAGTCCTTGGGTAACAGAAGAGATACTGAATTTAATTGATGAAAGGAAAAAATACAGAAATGCAGTAAATGAAGCAGGCAAAAAGGAATACAAACGTCTCAAAAATGAGATCGACAGGAAGTGCAAAATGGGTAAGCAGGGATGGCTAGAGGAAAAATGTAAGGATATAGAGGCTTATCTGACTAGGGGTAAGATAGATACTGCCTACAGGAAAACTAAAGAGACCTTTGGAGAAAAGAGAACCACTTTCATGAATATCAAGAGCTCAGATGGAAACCCAGTACTAAACAAAGAAGGGAAAGCAGAAAGGTGGAAGGAGTATAGAGGGTCTAGACAAGGGCGATGTTCTTGAGGACAATATTATGGATATGGAAGAGGATGTAGATGAAGATGAAATAGGAGATATGATACTGCGTGAAGAGTTTGACAGAGCACTGAAAGACCTAAGCCGAAAGAAGGCCCCGGGAGTAGACAACATTCCATTAGAGCTACTGATAGCCTTGGGAGAGCCACCCTGACAAAACTCTACCATCTAGTGAGTAAGATGCGTGAGACAGGCAAAATACCATCAGACTTCAAGAAGAATATAATAATTCCAATCCCAAAGAAAGCAGGGGTTGACAGATGTGAAAATTACCGAACTATCAGTTTAATAAACCACGGCTGCAAAATACTAAAACGAATTCTTTACAGACGAATGGAAAAACTGGTAGAAGCCGAATTCGGGGAAGATCAGTTTGGATTCCGTAGAAATGTTGGAACATGTGAGGCAATACTGACCCTACGACTTACTTTAGAAAATAAATTAAGGAAAGGTAAATCTACGTTTCTAGCATTTGTAGACATAGAGAAAGCTTTTGACAATGTTGACTGGAATACTCTCTTTCAAGTTCTGAAGGTGGTAGGGGTAAAGTACAGGGAGTGAAAGGCTATTTACAATTTATACAGAAACCAGACGGCAGTTATAAGAATCAAGGGACATGAAAAAGAAGCAGTGGTTGGGAAGTGAGCGAGACAGGATTGTAGCCTCTCCCCGATGCTATTCAATCTGTATATTGAGCAAGCAGTAAAGGAAACAAAAGAAACATTCGCAGTAGGAATTAAAATCCATGGAGAAGAGATTAAAACTTCGAGGTTCGTCGATGACATTGTAATTCTGTCAGTGACAGCAAAGGACTTGGAAGAGCAATTGAACGGAATGGACAATGTCTTGAAACGAGGTTATAAGATGAACATCAACAAAAGAAAAATGAGGATAATGGAATGTAGTGGAATTAAATCGGGTGATGCTGAGGGAATTAGATTAGCAAATGAGACAATTAAAAGTAGTAAAGGAGTTTTGCTAGTTGGGGAGCAAAATAACTGATGATGGTCGAAGTAGAGAGGATATAAAATGTAGACTGGCAATGGCAAGGAAAGCGTTTCTGAAAAAGAGAAATTTGTTAACATCGAGTATAGATTTAAGTGTCAGGAAGTCTTTTCTCTAAGTATTTGTATGGAGTGTAGCCATGTATGGAAGTGAAACGTGGACAATAAATATTTTAGACAAAAAGAGAATAGAAGCTTTCGAAATGTGGTGCTACACAAGAATGCTGAAGATTAGATGGGTAGATCAGATAACTAATGAGGAGGTACTGAACAGAATTGGGGAGAAGAGAAACTCGTGGCATAACTTGACTAGAAGAAGAGATCGGTTGGTAGGACATATTCTGAGGCATCAAGGGATCGCCAATTTCGTATTGGAGGCCAGCGCGGAGGGAAAAATTGAAGAGGGAGACCAAGAGATGAATACACTAAACAGATTCAGAAGGATGTAGGTTGCAGTAGGTACTGGGAGATGAAGAAGCTTACACAGGATAGAGTAGCATGGAGAGCTGCATCAAACCAGTCTCAGGGCAGAAGACCACAACAACAACAACATGTTCGTTGCATTTACTGTTTAAAAAAATACATTTAGGTAACAGAAGCTATGGAATATCGATTCATGCATACCTAGATGACGGTACTATCGCGCACACAAGGTATAAAACAGCAGTGCATTGGCGGAGCTGTCATTTGCACTAAGGTGATTTATGTACAAAGGTTTCAAACGTGATTATGGCCGCACGACGGGAATTAACAGACTGAACCCTGAACGGAAGTTGGGTTTCGAAGCATGGGACATTACCATCATTCGGAAATCATTAGGGCATTCCGTATTCCGAGGTCCACAGTGTCAAGAACGTGCCAAGATTACCACACTTCACGCATTGCCTCTCACCACGGACAATGCAGTAGCAGACGGCCTTCACTTAACGGCCTTGAGCAACACTGTCTAAAATAAAACCAGAAATCCATGTAAGAGGTACGACGAACGTGTTCGTCAACAAAATTCGGCGAAATTTGACGATAATGGGCTATGACAGCAGACTGCCGACCTGAGTGCATTTTCTAAGAACAACATCGCCTTCAGCGTCTCTCCTGGGCGCATGACAGTATCAGTGGGACCCTAGACGACTCTATACAATCACCTGGTCAGATGAGCCCCGATCTCAGTTGGTAAGAGTTGATGGTAGGTTTCGAGTGTGGCGCAGACCCAGGTTGTCAAGCCATGGAACCATGTTGTCAGCAAGGCACTGCGCAAGTGTGTGGTGGCCCCACAATAGTATGGGCTATATACACATAGAGTGGACTGGGTCAGTGAAAGGAAATTGTTATGTTTGAATGCTTGGAGACCATTTGCAGCCATTCATGGACTTCATCTTCCCAAACAACGATATAATTTTTATGGGTGAAAATGCGCTATGCCACCGGGCCACAACTGTTCGCAATTGGTTTGAAGAACATTCTGGAAAATTCGAGCGAATGATTTGGCCACCCAGACCACACGATATAAATCTCATCGAACATTTATGGGACGTAATCGAGAGGTCAGCGCATGCACAATATCCTGCATCGGCAACACTTTCAGAGTTATGAACTGCTAAAGAGTGAGCATGGCTCAATATTTCTGCAGGGGACTTCCAACTACTTTTTGAGTCCATCCCACGTCGACATGCTGCACTACGCCTGGGATAAGGAGGTCCGACACGATATTAGGAGGTATTCCATGATTTTTGTCATTTCAGTGTATGTCTTCTAGCTGCTGCTTTTTTCTTTTTTTGTATTAAGAAGCTTATAAAAACCAAGAACTGCTGGAATGAATGGATTGGTTTTGCCTTTCAAGTAATCAGCAGATTGTAGACGCAGCTACTGAAATGGAGAAATAAAGAAGCTATAACATAGTGGCTTCAGTTACTGTATACAAACACCCACCGCTATTGCTTACTATGCCAAAAAAAGTAAGTGTTACTTCTCCTATAGGATTAGTTCAAGTGATCGTGTGCCTAAAGGGTTAAAGCAGTTGGACTGTATACTTCATTTCCTGAAGTGCCGTTGTATTAAAAGACAGAATTAACCAGCAAACAGGATTAGAAGTTAGATTCCTCAAACAATAGTACCAGTTTGTCATCAAATAAATAACAGCGGTCAACAAACCAAATCGGACAAATAATTTCAAAATAATTATAAATAACTTTCAGATTTCAAAATGAAATCCCTGCTTTTAACTTACTTCGTATTCAGAGTACAACATAAAAGTGTAGTCAGACGAGAACATGCTAGCAGCGTCGATCATTTACTGCCTTCACGTAACGTTGCCTACCATTAATCACGAGTTAAGCAAAAAACTGTGCCACACTATAACGTTCACTAGCCGACCAGATTAATAAGCACAATGTTCTTTGATGAAAATTAATTGACTGCTGGACAACACAGAGTCTAGCCTACGGACACACTGAAATTGTTATTGCAATCGACACTATTTTTAGAAGCACTTTCTTTTACACAATCACATAGAATTTTTCATGAAAGGTAATTCATTACTGGCTTTCACATTGTTTAAAATATGGGAGTGCTGAATCCGATATGACTTTCAACAACATTTTCCAAACACTTTTAAGCGGAAATCACAAAGCACATAAAATATACTTTGTAGCACCTATTTAAAAGAAAATAAGCCAGTATAAACTAAATATTTTATTCGGTTATCTGGCTGTCAGGAAACGTGGAGCAGTTGAAGCCTAATACCTCCGAGTCTGAATGAATTATTTTACTCAAGACTTTGAACAATTTAATAGTTTAATGTAATTAGAAGTTGAAATAAACATTTTGGCTTTTATGGTCACTCGGAAACGTTTATGATTAGTAACAGGACCGTAAAGTAGATAATATGACGCAGGCCAGTGGCGTTTTTCTGACTTGCGTATTTTTAAGCACACTCGTATATTAATCCACTACTATGAAACGAATAATTCATGAGTTAGTTCATTTCTAAAAAATTTTAATTTTCCTCGATGTTGTAATAAAACTGGTTATGGTGAAATACATACTCTAACCGATCTTGAATAATGTGAAATGACTGATTCCCAAGTTAAAAACTGTAAACCCAGAAATCCACTACCAAATAGCTATACGATAATGTATAAATGTCAAGATATATAAACAGTTTATACAATTACTATAATTATGTGCTTCTTAAAATGGTAGGCAGTGATAAACTATTCTTTGTACTTTCTTTTTGTAATAATGTGCCAAGATGATTTTGCATGAATAGATCGATATACCATGGTATTTTCTTTGCTACGTGTTGATACAGGTAAATCTTTGTTTCTGTTCAGTTTGAGTACAGAGTAAAAATATATGTATTCGACTTCAGAAACTCAAACAGTGTTACTATTGTTTACGAAAATGAAACCGACCATTCTCTAGACCAGTATATGAAGTTACATTTCAGGATCTAGCATGATTATAAATTATGAGCCTACAAATTCCGACAATATCGAAGAACAGTAACAGATGCGTACAATAAAAACTGTTTATTTTAGTTATATCGTTGCTGCCTCTCATTGCAGTGTGTCACTGTCTCACCGTGCCAAGTGCTGTGAGATTGTCACAAGCCGTCCAGATTTAAACTTACCTCAAGACTAATGAGTCGACTTTGGGTTATAAGAGGGTGGTGACGGTTAGAAGGTGCTGAAGAGAAAAACTGCTGTGGAAATGACGCTGTATAAAATAAATAAAATATTAATTATTGTATATGTATGATAGTGATTGGTTGTAATTAATATTTGCTTATCTGGAACGTGGACGTTTAATTATTTGGTATCAGACGCTTGACAATGGCTTTTTCGTAAATGCAATGTTATTCGTAGTTGACCGTGAAATAAGACTCAAATAATCGGACTTCGTATTTAAATCGTTTCCAAAGACTGCTGCGGTAGGTGCGGACTCAAAATCTCAATATTAGAATAATTTGCCAGCCATGTCAATACGTCGTACAGAGGTGACTGTCTACTAAACATAAAAAAGTTTACACAGTTAGTTAAATCAGATATATTCAACGAATAAGCCTACAGTTAAATAATTCTACTTACTTTCATAAATATAAATTCTTTACAGAATCGAGTGCCTAGTAAGATTGCAACTCGCAGTGTTCTTATATAACATCAAATATGGCGGTGTGCCAATTAATAAAATATACGTGCTTCCCGCACCAGTTGTTGTACATGACCTCCCCTTTCTTAATCAAACATAAGAATGTCTTAATTGTATTTTGTTTTATCAACGACATAGCGCTGCAGTTCTGTGCCATAGGCTTTACTTATTTGTCAGAGATTAATTATTTAATTAAGATTTCGCGTTTCCGAGGAAACTCACGCACGGCATGCAAATGTGCCTTTATAGCTGGACAGTATTATACAACCGTAGCTCTTCATACAATTTGCTCTATAAAACTACTTCTTGGCGACGTCAAATAATTTTGAGGATTTCATCACATTCCACATAGCAATATATGAATATAATTTACATCCGAGGCTCATTTCAGATAATTAGCAGATAATTTAGCCTCGCTTTCCACTGCAGGTTGTGGATGCTTCTACGGTTCGCTACAGACCTGTTGACGTGTTTATTCCACGCCCTTCCATGTTTTCCTTTCGGCCGTTTACACCTTCTAGGCAGAGAGAAACTTTCCTCCACCTTCTCTATCTACTTCAGTTTTAAGATACCCTATGCATGAACGAGTGAAGTTACTCAGCTGTTTCTTACATAGACGTCGTAATAATTGTCACTAAAAGAATTACATATGCATAAGAAATACAATAGTCGTGATAAATAAATATTTATGTAAATGGAACAAAAGTCTGAGTAATGTTACTTCAGAGATTTGAATTATTGATGTTAGAAAGTGAAGTAAGTAATGTCCTATCAGTAGTACATACGCTCAGGTTCATAAACTAAGGAACCCTCGATACCCATGAACAACCATTGAGTCATCGTAACACCAGTAAAAACGGGAAACACGTGGCATTCATGATGCACCATTATGTGACTATTGGCACCAGCCTGCGTTGGCCGAACTTTCGGGAATAATAGTTCTGAATACGTGGTGTGTGTGTGTGTGTTTGTGTGTGTGTGTGTGTGTGTGTGTGTGTGTGTGTGTGTGTGCGTGTTTGTGTTTGTGCTTGTGTGTTTAGCACCCAGTATTCGAATCACAGGGAAGCAGAATGGTACAGCGAACTCATGTCAATGATATAGCTCTTTTTGAGCCTTAATGGACGGTTAGAACGGTTGGCATATGATCGACTGGGAGCTAAATATTGTCACAGCTGTGTAGAAGTCTCCGAGAGGGAGGAAACATTCAAACACTCGGGAATGTTACATGTGAGAGCCAGGATGTTTACCACCCTTAAGTGCCCGAAAAATTCCCGTCGACACAGCGTCTGATCTCGCTAGTGCTCCAAGGCCCCGCGTGGTTTAGCGAATGTATTTTCTTGCCCAACGTGAGTGTACTCTAGGATACTGGGGCTGCATCCTGTTCACAGTTGTGGTTCTGCCTTGAGAGTTCCTGCCGTTTGCTCATCTGGTAACCCCATGAGGCTCATTACAGTCTGGAAACATTGTAGAAAAGATCCGAAGTGGCTGCGTCATTAATGTCGTTAGGGCTAGCATCGTGTTAGGACTACATAAGTCACTGGACGTCTTTCAAAAAGGGGTCTACGATTGCTGCAGTCTGTAACGATCTTGCTCTAAAATGGTATGTGTGTGGATCTGGAATCTCTCACACATAATAATTCTCCACCACCCACGGGTGGCCTGGCGGAAAAGTACCTACAACATGAACACATTACACATCTTAAGTACCTAACTCGCTCTCTGGATATTCCCGTGGTGCAATAGTTTGGACTGCTGAGGTCATTCAACTGCCACCATGAGTCGTTGCTGAAATCTAAACTGAACTTATCTCGGACTTTAAAGGGAATGACGCTGAACGGGTGGATCCACAATTATGAGGAGCCATTGCGCATCCTGTATTGCCATCCCTTACTATGGACACCCTCCGATGTTCTTTACACCGCAAGCAGACACACAATACGCGTGCCAAGGCTGATTTTCATTTATCTTTTGTGCGTACAATCCGCTTCCACTCTTCCCCTAGGTCGCTTAAAACCCTTTTTTATGTGATTCGCATGCCTATTGCCACGAGTCGTTGCAGAACTCCTTTCTTTCTTGCGCTGCAGTCCCACTCTCTTATTATATCTTTCTCAAATTTCGTCTGTAGGACAGATACCTTGTTGACAACATGGCTATCCATAGAACAACAATTATGGTTTTTCCTAATTTATTCATTTATTTTCTTTTTTAAAAATGTTATTTTATCACACTCATTTTGATTACCTCATGATTGGTTCTCACATCAGGGTCTGACTTACACGTTTTCAAAATTTTACGGAAGCACAGACCGTGACAAAGCAGGGAATGTACTACTGATGGTCGAGCTATTACTTCCTGTTTTGTCGAGGAATAGGTGCCTATCCTTTGGGGGCATTGGGACTCTGGGCAGTGGCCGCCTATCAAGGTAGTCATTGATGTGGCTGGGAGGCGCCTCTGGGCAGAACCCCGCCCCACCCAGCCGCAGTAGGCAGCATCATGGCGGATGACTTACACAGCCGAGGCCTGTGAGGCTCTGGCTGCCTTTCCAGACACACCTGAATATTTCAAGAAATATCGTAACGACCCCAAGAATTTTCTCTCCTTGATCACGCCATGAGATGAAAGCAATATCAAGCTAACAGCAGAAACGTATGCCTCTCACTTCTTGGTTTGCATCCGAACTGACAAATATCCTTTCTAACTATTAATCCTATGTTCTTTGTAGATAATATTAAAACTGTATTTGGAGAAATGGCTTCTCTCCATAAATTAAAAATTGATTCTGAATTAAAATACTGACTCCTACCCAGTACTAAGCGCTACTCCCTTGCAAGAACATGGTGACGAATCACCGTAACACTCCGTAAGAGGCTAAGCATGCTACAGTGTTTACTTGTACACTGGGACTTAACGCTGCGGATTGATGAAAAATTGCGTGAAAACTCGATCCTCGCATAGAAAGAAGATTGGTTTCCAGAAAAATTTAAAATCACGTTCCATCACTCCGATGTGAAACTTTATTTTCCACCCTCGATGCGGTGCTTTAAAAGACAATCTCGGTTATATATTATCTTCCCACTGCGCTCTTGGGCAACAGCTACTTTACTCACTATAGCTGAATAAAATCAAGACTTAGTCAAGGTTAGTGTAAGAGACTCTTGGAAGCAGCTCAGACAAGCGCAGTTCCGGCGCGGTAACATCAGGAGCGACCTGCTGATCCAACGAGTACTGTCTCCACAGCGTCAGGGCAGTTACCACATATCCAGGCCTAGCAGGGAGGCCAGAGTTGTTATATCGTTGACATACTGGAAACGCAGAGCCACTGTGGCGTTGGTGACCCGATTGCTAAATAACCGAGACGTGGTTTTGTTGTGGGTTACATGACGGGCATCAATTCCTTGACAAAACAGGGACTAGCCAAGCCCAGGTAAACACCACCCGTTTCCAGAAAGATGCACACAGCCACCAGATTCAAGGGGAGATCTACGCCAGCCTTCTAGTTGATATGAATCAGAAAGCTGCCTCCACCTCACTTTGTCTCTATTAGCTGCAAGCCTATTGTCAGCGCTAATACTCATGTGGCTGACTTATTGGCTGACAGTTGACTGGAGGGGGGGAGGGGGGGAGGGAGAAGGAGTAGGACATCTTCTTGTGGTTCAAAAACAGTTCACATGGTTCTGAGCACTATGGGACAGTTGACTGTGGCTGTCACTAGTGGGCCACCAGCGGGCCTACTTTCAGTTACTGCCACGCTCGATCCCACGGGCATGCAGATTATCAGCCGCCTTCGCCTATGGGGGCACACTTCGCTGCTGTCCACCTCGCTTATACGGACAGGAACTGTTGCAGCAAGCCGTCTCGTCCACAGTGGGACGACGGCCCGATCCCGCGCGCTGCAGCGTTCCCTGCCGTGAGCTGCGTGCCCGCGCCTAATCTGTGTGGGCGCTGACGTGGGCTCCTGCGCGCCCCCTGCTTTAGCTCACTTGCCGACTCACTGACTTGAACGCTTCGCCGGCCGAGTGACATTTCACGCTGTCTGTGGCGGCAGCCCGCTCGCCTTCCTCAGCACTTCCTTGGCAGCCGAGTACTGCCTGCGCCTAGGGGACGTTGACTCCTACGAGCACCGTCACGACTGTTGAGTTCACTGGGCAATAAAATGAATGTTTAACAATGCTGAATTCATGACGATGCCTCGGACAACAACTACACGTGTATCTGCTGCTTCACCGCGTCCCTCCCATGGTGGTTAACTAGTGCTTTCATGACCACTAACAATCCACCGTAGAGCTTCTACAGTGCTAACGACCCAATTTGTGGAGACTATGGTCGTCTGCTTCATGAAAAAGCCCCGTTCTTTGTCAACAGCTTAGATAATTCCCCCCTCCCCGCTCCTTCTCAATCCTCAAAGTGTGCTACTTCAAGTAAGGAACGTCAACTCTAGGAATTGAAGGTCTCTCTTTCAAATTCTGAAGGTGGCAGGGGTAAAATACAGGGAGCGAAAGGCTATTTACAATTTGTGCAGAAACCAGATGGCAGTTATAAGAGTCGAGGGACATAAAAGGAAAGCAGTGGTTGGGAAGGGAGTGAGACAGGGTTGTAGCCACTCCCCGATCCTATTCAATCTGTGTATTGAGCAAGCAGTAAAGGAAACAAAAGAAAAATTCGGAGTAGGTATTAAAATCCACGGAGAAGAAATAAAAACTTTGAGGTTCGCCTATGACATTGTAATTCTGTCAGTGACAGCAAAGGACTTGGAAAAGCAGTTGAGCGGAATGGACAGTGTCTTGAAAGGAGGATATAAGATGAACATCAACAAAAGCAAAACGAGGATAATGGAATGTATTCGAATTAAGTCGGGTGATGCTGAGGGAATTAGATTAGCAAATGAGACACTTAAAGTAGTAAAGGAGTTTTCCTAGTTGGGGAGCAAAATAACTGATGATGGTCGAAGTAGAGAGGATATAAAATGTAGACTGGCAATGGCAAGGAAAGCGTTTCTGAAGAAGAGAAATTTGCTAACATCGAGTATAGATTTAAGTGTCAGGAAGTCGTTTCTGAAAGTATTTGTATGGAGTGTAGCCATGTATGGAAGTGAAACATGGACGATAAATAGTTTAGACAAGAAGAGAACAGAAGCTTTCGAAATGTGGTGCTACTGAAGAATGCTGAAGATTAGATGGGTAGATCACATAACTAATGAGCAGGCATTGAATAGAATTGGGGAGAAGAGGAGTTTGTGGCACAACTTGACTAGAAGAAGGGGTCGGTTGATAGGACATGTTCTGAGGCATCAAGGGATCACCAATTTGGTACTGGAGATCAGCGTGGGGGGTAAAAATCGTAGAGGGAGACCAGGAGATGAATACACTAAGCAGATTCAGAAGGATGTAGGCTTCAGTAGGTACTGGGAGATGAAGAAGCTTACACAGGATAGAGTAGCATGGAGAGATGCATCAAACCAGTCTCTGGACTGAAGACCACAACAACAACAGTTCGCATCTCATATTTTCAAACCCAGAAAAAAGTGCGAATGGCTATATCTTGTCGCCAGTGGTACCTAATTTCGCTACTACTCTCACCAAGTCATTGGAATAGCCTAGAGTATTTACTCCGTTCATTCCTCTGACTTCGACATCTTGTAGCCATGCAAGTAAAGTAGCCCACTGGAGAGAGGGGAGGGAGAAGGAGTAGAACACCTTCTTGTGGTTCTTCCAGCATTATCTTCAGGGACCTGGAAAAGCCACACCTAGGTGGAGCAGCAGTATCCTCCTTCAACGTCTACCAATGAAAGGACTCCGTTGAGAGAAGAATTGCCCAAGAAATTTTGTTAGCTTCCTCCATGCAAGCGCAGCAAATGACAGAATATTCTCTCTGTCAGGGAAACTTCAAGAATCATTCGACTGTTTCCTTCTACCATTCAGTCATATCAGTCGAAGTTATACAGGAGATATCGTGTTTGGATATTCCCATGACCATGCCGTGAATAAAGTGACTAGATTTGTTGGTGTATCAACACGAACTTTCCAACATGCGTACAAGAAATGGTGTACTACACGCAGCCACATAACATTGTGTAAGAACAGCTGTAGTAGAAAAGTCCTAACCTACAGGGACCAGAGACGAATTTCACCTCTGGTCAACGACAATCGCTTTCACACTCTACTGATATTGCTGCTTTCAGTGAATGTTGGTCCACCTCAACCAGCAACCGAGCGAAATTTTGCAAGGTAACTGTATGCTGTGGACATTGGTACTAGCTTAGTTCCAAATTGGCATTGAACACAGCGCTAAAACACAGCAAGTCCGCAATGGAAAAAATACAGAAATTGCTCATTAACTGACTGTAGGTGTGAAGTGTAGTCCAATGAATCGCGATTTTGCCTCTTTTCAAATGAAGCAAGGTGTCGAGTGCACATATGACTCGATGTTGTCTCTGCGCTGCAATTTGTTGGGGCTGTAGTTCAGGCCACGGGAAGTTCTGTGACGTTTTGAGGAAGTTTTTCCTAACATTTATTGGCCCCATTCGTTCAGGCTACCTTGAACACTGAAAGCTGCTTGTCGCAACGACAACTTCCAGAATGATTGTTTCTTCTGCTTATTATGAACGTGAAGCACATTGCACAGATTTTTCGGTACCAAACAATCGATCACTAAAGATATTTTAGTTTTCGAATAGCTTAGAAGGGGTACCTGAGTGTGTAACACTTACGCGAGTTCCAGGGTTAATCAGTGTTTCGCTGTGTGCAGGCCATTTGAGCAGCGTGAAAGCAGTCAAGTCGAGTCCAGTCTGATCTGGGTCTTCCCGTCGGCATTTCCGGGTACTTCGTATGAGTCATGTATTAAGTTGCTTACAAGTCGCTTTCTGCTGATCATTCTCAGAGTCGTGTCATAAATGTTTGATGAGATCCAAGCTTGCATCGCACGGCCTGATGTAACATCGTCTGCAACATTTCCAGATTTTTAATGTGGATTTATCTAGTTTCAAACTTAACGTTTGTTTTTATTTGAGGTGGTCAGTTCTCGATACACATCGTACCGAATCGCGTTTCCATCAGTCCATTCGAACAATAGGGCTGTTGAATTCATCACACTCTCATCTCTTAAAATGTATCCAGCATTTTCCAGTACAAATCGAATTCTTGTCAGTTCTTTCTCTTGTGGTGAACCATTATTGCGCATATTTCACATGCGGACGATTGTAAGCATTATTGTAAAGTGATTATGTTTTTAGATGAAATAATTATCAATTGAATCGAAGCTTAAAAGCTTTAATCTCAGTCTCGTGCGACAGATAAATTCATGTTTAAGAATTCTGTTACTCTCGTGGTATCGTATGCATGTTGTAAACTGCACTGAGCTACATAACGAATCGTTAGACGTTCTCTGCATTTAGCATGAATATTAATCGAAGACAGCTGTTTCTACAAGCAGCATACACTTTCCTTAAAACCTGAACTAGCAGAACGCTTTTACAGTTTCTCTGCATGCTTTATAGGTCACAATGTAATTCATCATGAGAAGATTCAGAGAGAATAAGCAGCACATCATGACTGTTGTGCATCTATAGTTTTCCGAGTTCAAAATAATGAACATTAGGCTACCAGAATAAGTCCTGCATGCTCAAAGCACGTAACTTTCCTACGAGGTGGGTTATCTACACGTTTTAGAAAAAAATATTATGAACTTATTACAAGTGAATGTGGTGATAGAGTTCATTTAAATATTCATTTATTCCTGGTATTCTTTCTGTCTTGTCAAGTAAGCTATAACTATCCTTCAACATGGTGCCTTCCGTTTTAAAGCACAGTTAGACAGGATTATAAATCAGTTCTTGGTTTTAAACTTCATGTGAAATTTGGCATTTATTCAGGGCATGTTTCTGAAGACATATTTGCATGTTACAGTTTTAAACATGGCTGTTTCTCGGCAACTGTATATTAGTTTCAACATAAGACTCATAAAGCCAACCGGTTGCAAATAAATGTTTGGTATACTGACCTTGGTTTCGACACCACTAAGGACGTGTAATTTTACGTAAGTCACTTTCGTACGTCATGACAATTGCCATCTTGGTTAATGCTTTTTGTCATACTTAACTTTCTATGCATTATTTTGTAGGATTTCACAATAATTCATTCTGATGAAGACGTCCTTTGAAGTATCGAAATCTAGGTCAATGTACCAAACATCTGCAACCGGTTGGCTGTATGATTCATATGTTGATATTTGCGTGTATACGTTCAAATGGTTCAAATGGCTCTGAGCACTATGGGACTTAACTTCTGAGGTCATCAGTCCCCTAGAACTTAGAAATACTTAAACCTAACTAACCTAATGACATCACACACATCCATGCCCTAGGCAGGATTCGAACCTGCGACCGTAGCGGTCGCGCGGTTCCAGACTGAAGCGCCTAGAACCGCGCGGCCACACCGGCCGGCCCGTGTATACGTATGAGACGTGTGAAGGGGGTTAGCTTACAACATGAAGCAAGATATTTATATGACTATTCTCGATGACCAAGGAATACCCTTTCTTCTACATCTTCACGAAGAGTACACTATGGACACGTACATCTTCCAAGTGGACCACAGCTTTTTTCATATGGTGTATGCATACGTTTCTGGTTTGACGAACACCCAGGAAAGCAATTTTACCTCCATTGGTATGCTAAATCTCCCGATTTTAATCCCAAAGGGAATGTCTGGGACTATTTTTAAAATTGGGCGAAATGTAGCGATCAATATCCCTGCAGTCTGATAACTTCACACGATCTATTCATTAATGATTGGCTACAGTTGGCTATGGAATATTTGAAAAAACTCGTCGACTCTCTTT
The DNA here is from genome assembly GCF_021461385.2 of Schistocerca piceifrons. Taxonomy (NCBI): domain Eukaryota; kingdom Metazoa; phylum Arthropoda; class Insecta; order Orthoptera; family Acrididae; genus Schistocerca; species Schistocerca piceifrons. The sequence goes on from NC_060138.1 coordinate 923,830,920, forward strand.
ATGATCGAATGTAGGCCATTATCAATGCAGAAGGGTGTTACACACTGTTAACGTATTGTGTCCTAGGGGTTACTAATTTTTTTGCCCGATGTCCTTGTGCACCTATAACATCTTATGAGAATAGCATCGCAAAGTTACTATGGGCATGCGCGCATAGCGAACTGTCCATGGTGACGGCAACATTACAGGCTGTTCGCCAGATGCGCCGCACCAGTAGGCTGTGAAGAGCTGCCCGCACGACTCGTCACCGGCCGCCACGAGCTGGCGTCAGGTATTTAATTTTTGCCGGCGCCGGATCGTCAACGAGCCGGATCAGTGCGGGCAATATTCCGCTCGCATTGCGCCGGATTGTATTTTCAGCTTTATTTTCCCACGCGCTGTGTCCGCGATGCGGTAATAAAAAAAAAAGTCAGCTGATGGGGAATCGGACTTCTGGCGTTACGAGAGGGAGAGATGGGTGGGGGGTGGGATGGCGATGGGGAACGTGAATGGGGGTGCGGGGGGATCCGGTGGCGTGCGGCAGTGACATTCCCGGATGATCCTAGGGGCGCGGCTGTGTCAGTTTATTTGGCTGTCGGCTGCCCCGGACTCCGCTGCTTTTGTGTCGTTTTTTCGGCACCGCTGTTTGTTTTGTGTTAAGCCATTTAATCGGCGCTGTGAACGCGCAGCCGCTGCGTCCGGAGACGCCACCGCCACCGCCGCCCTCTGACGCGTTAGCAGCTGCCGCCAGCGAGGGACCTATAGTTCTCCGTGGGGAGGCACCGTCTCTCCGTGTAAAGTGCTCTGCCAGTGTCTGGCACTGGAGCGATAAATCCAAAGAAGACAAATACCGTCTACGTCGCTGTTTAGAAGGGCAATCTAGAGAAAACGAGACAGATGGGAAAAGAGTAAGAAAGTGTTTATTATTTCAAAAGTAATCGCCATGACTGTTAACACGTCTATCTCACTGTGAGACAAGACGGTGAGTGCCCTCATGGAAAAATTTTTGCGGTTGCGGGCGGAGCCACTACGTACTGAGGCGTGCATCTCTTCCTCCAAAAATATAGAAATCGCATGGAGATCGGGACTGTGTGGAAGATGCCTATGGGTATCCCAGTGAAACTTCAGCGTGCTTGAACCATCGGTGGCAACACGTGGTTCCGTAGTCTAACAACCCTACCACAACAACGGTCAAAAATTAATTATGATTGTAGTGTTGCTCACGCTGCTAAATATTGCATTTTCGGGCAACAAAAAAGTTATATTATGTGACAGGTTGTAAGTAGGCTGTTGATGTTTTCTTATTGGCAACGTTACGTAGCGCACTGTATAAAAATCACTGGCTGTGCTGTGTGCAGTCTGTGTCTAGTTTGCATTGTTGTCTGCCATTGTAGTGTTGGGCAGCGGCAGCTGGATGTGAACAGCGCGTAGCGTTGCGCAGTTGGAAGTGAGCCGCCAGCAGTGGTGGATGTGGGGAGAGAGATGGCGGAGTTTTGAAATTTGTATGACTGGATGTCATGAACTGCTATATATATTATGACTATTAAGGTAAATACAGTGTTTGTTCTCTATTAAAATCTTTCATTTGCTAACTATGCCTATCAGTAGTTAGTGCCTTCCGTAGTTTGAATCTTTCATTTAGCTGGCAGTAGTGGCGCTCGCTGTATTGCAGTAGCTTGAGTAACGAAGATTTTTGTGAGGTAAGTGAAAGGTACAGGTTAATGTTAGTAAGGGCCATTCTTTTGTAGGGATTTCTGAAAGTCGGATTGCGTTGCGCTAAAAAAAAAAAAAAAAAAAAAAGTGTGTTGTGTGTCAGTTTAAGCACAGTCAGGTATAATTTTTCTAAGGGGACGTTTCAAGGTGTCATTAGAGCACAGTTAATAAAGTCATTTCATGAAATAATAGATAAACTAGGCACTCATCTTTTCGTGTTTCCCACTCTGGTCTCGTTGTGAACTCATGGCTCAATCGTAGAAAATCTAGGTAGTGATGATTCCAAGCTCGGATTCAAAGAGGCCTAGGTGTTATTCTGCGATATTCGAAAGTTTTATAGATGCGCTTCACAAACCATACTTGAAGATTAAACTTTTGCAAGTTAGGACAATGATGATGTAAAAAAAGTAATTAGCACTCCGAGTTTAAGTTACACTTATTTTTTATTACTTTTGTTGCAACATCACTTCACAATATAAAACATACTTGAAAATATCTTCCTCTCTGTTAAAGTTCACATTCATAAACTGACTACAATTTACGTCTTTTCAACATGACGACCAAGACTTGACTCTCCAATAACTGCTTACGCGCCCAAAAAGCAGAGTTACAAGTACGACAAAGATCATAGTGACAAAAGAAAGAATACACATAAGAATAATATCATTGCAATATAAACATATCGATGTATCAAACTACCTCTACATTAATGAAATCAAATCTGAAAGTTGTCACAGAAATATGTTAACTTTACTACAGAAACACAGTAGAATATTGCTGGTATCGAGAGGCTGAGGTGAGGTGCCGTAATGGTTACGTAATTCAAGCACCATTACAGTAGGCAATCGCAAACATTTTTCCATCAAGGCATAGATAGCCTTGTCTCACAGTGTGATACATATATTGACAGTTATGGCGATTAGTTTTGAAACAATAAGCAGTTCACTTTTTTTGTCTCGTTTTCGTTCGACTGCCAGTTTTATGCCTGTACGGAGTAGCGTTTTCGACCTTTCTCACAAGTCATCTTATACAGCTGTACACATAAGAAGGCAGTTGGAGTGGCGATGCGCAGTGTTTCTGTATTCGATTCTCTGCTTCAGACTAAGTACATACAATAATTATTGTTTCATTGTCTTTTTTTTCATTCGAATCCGTCCATTACGTGATGTCACCAACCACACACACTATGATTTCGGCAACATCATTAATCCTACGGGATTTATCCGATGATTGGCTTATTTGTTCATATTTTTGCTAACTTACGTACTTGCTATAAGGCGTTTCGTGAATAATGAAGTATCTAATCACCGAGTAAAACGTAGGTAATATCTGGTGTTTCCCAAGGAAGTGTTATAGGCTATCTGCTGTTATCTATCCAGAGTGTTCGCGAATTCCCATCAGAAACTTCTAGGAGTAGTAGAGTGCAGTGAGCAGATAGCATTTTGAATTGGAACCTATGTCAGGATTGTTTCCGTGCTACGACCATTTGAAAATATGTTGCTAATGTGACCACTTTTAGAAGTAATTAATTAGGTATGACCTATTACATTACTTGTTTTACAACTCTAGTCGTTAATAGCCAAAGAAACTGCTCTGTTTTAGCTATCGGGTTCTCTTCAACGAGAAGCAGATAAGGGTACCCCATTTCTCGAAGCTGTTGCGCAGTTGTGTCGGAAAGGGTATGCGATCGAGTTGGACGCTGTGCAGAAAGATCTTGTTATAAAGTCGACGAACAGCTCTTCCATTACCGTGACCTTCGCGATTCACTAGGATCATGTCGGTGTATTCTGCAAATGTGTACTCATCCATGTTGCTCTAACATTCACAGATACATGAATGAGGCTCGAACAATACCAGACAGGTAGGACAAACGTCAAATGACATCAGCCGATCTGACGTACCCACTCCCCACATGGCTATCCTGTTTCGTACCTACACAGCAAACATGTTTTCAAAAGATCTCCAGACATGGGTTCCTATTAAGATAGTACGTACTCACTCTTTTCATCAAGCCCTAAAACGTTTGTAACGGGATTTACGAACTAAACTATTTAGGAGACTATCTGAGCAGCCCTCTTGCATTGTTTGCAGTCATTTACCGCCTCCTAAAATTATCACATGATCAGAACCAATTGCCGAATGATTTAAACAAGATATCTGTATGATGTAAAAAGTAGCAGCTGCATATAAATAATGAAAAGTTTGAAGTCATTACACTATAAAGCATACAAATCTAAAGGCGGCAGATTCAACAAAATGTTCAGGGATTACAATTACGAATAACTTAATTTTTATCGATTACAAAGATAATGTTGTGGGAGGAGCAAAGCAAAGATTGCGATTTAGTAGCAGAACACTTACGAAATGCCACAGGCCTATTATAGAGACTGCTGGCACAACGCTTGTGCTCCCTCTCCTGGAATGTTGCTGTGTGGTGTGGGATCCGCCTCAGATACGATTTACAGAAGATATCGAAAAAATAGTAAGAAGGACAGCTCGTTTTGTATTATAGTGCAACTGGGGAGCGAGTGCTAATTTTATGATATGTGAATTGGGTTGATAACCATTAAAACAAAGGCGTGTATCGTTGCGGCAGGATCTTCTCATGAAATTTCAATCACCAACTTTCTCCTACGAACGCAAAAATATTTTGTTGGCTTCCAGCTAAATAGGGAGAAATGATCCTAATAAATAAGATAAATCAGAGGTCGCACGGGAAGATTTAAGTGTTTATTTTTACCGCGCACAGTTCGAGAGTGGAACAGTAGAGAAATAGCTTGAATCTCGTTCGATGAACCCTTTGCCAGGCACTTAATTGTGAATTGCACAGTGATCATATGGATATAAATGAAAACGTGTGGTCTTTAAAGCGACGATGTGTGGGGCGGCGGATGAGTTTGTAATAATAATTAATCTATTGCTGTATAAACGCTTGCGTGTTGAATCAGTTTCTAGCTTTTAGAATGTTGTTAATGCTGTCTTTTGCCGTTCTCAACACTGACTCTCTATTTACTTCGTGGCCCCCAGAAAGTGATTTAATAAAACTTGGAGCCAGTAAATAGATATCCTAGTGCCCACTTTACCTGAGAATGTTATTATAACTGCAGCTTATAGCTCTGAGGAATTAGGAGATTGTCCGGGGTTTCTAATCAAAAACGGTTTTCCAAAATAGTTGAGTATATTCTGAAATTCACTGATAAACAACACAAGTATCCCTACAACCTAACTAACAGAACAGTTCAGAATCTAATACGCTGATGCAACTATAAATGTCCGAATCAAATGTTAAAAAGAATGCTCGCCATAATTGGATGAAAATATTTCATCAAATGCCACGCTAAATTTTTGGTAGAATGTCTGTCCCGCGACGGCACGTGAAAATACGACAATACGCAAACTGAAGCTAGATAATAAAAATCATTCCAGAATTAACACTTCACATGAAATGTTTTCATGGTTCCGCGTATCTCTAGTAACTTAATACGGCACCCGAGGCTGTTTGTAGCAGATACACTGATGCGACGCGACTACCGACACAGATGGCGTGTCATTCAGCGTCTGGAGAGAACTGGGGCCTTGCTTCCTCGCGTAGCGTCCTTATATATAAAGCCGCGGTGCGGACGGCGAAGGGAATGCCTGATCTTTTCGGCTCTCTCGACTAGCCACTGGGCTAGTAACGCACCACTTCAAGTTACATAATAATTTATAGCTTCTTTGGCTGATGGCCGAAGAATCTCTTAATTTAAATGTGCATTCAGCACGCAGGTAAGTATTGATAATAAAATTTTGACGTGGCTAAGTTAAATACTTTGAGCGAGAGAATTAATTAAATTACACTGCACGCAGCAGATGAGCTCTGAACTGTCCCTTTTGAGATCCGCTATCGCTATAATTTTATAGGTATTAAAATGAAACTTTACACATCTTCATAATCATAGCGGACCTCCAACCTATTTAAATCTAAACATCCTAGCCTTATTTACTAGCCTACTTAATCTATCTTGCTTCCCTCAGTTTTGAGACGAAAACCAGAAAATCATGAATTTCCACTAAAATCTTAATTTGTGAAATCCAAAGTACTGTTTTTATTAAATCATTATGAAAGATGAATCTAAATATAAATTTTGAAGTCTCTAGCTCTGTTCTGTTGCGCCAATGATTTTTTCAGAAAAACGTCCAAATCTCGGAAATGGCTGAAGTTATCGAACTGATATTTAACACACATTAATTTAGTAATATTCCTGACATGCTAGAAAAGTTTTAGTTCATTTGCTTGATTTTTAAGGTATTGCGCAACATTTATGACGTCAGAGCTAGTTACAGCAGACTGGCTGGCACACAACGGAAACTGATGTGAATTTATTACAGCGTGAGTAGGCTGCTTCCCTACATCACCCTCTACTTAAATTTTTTGTTTATGAATGTTAATGAATGAAAAAAAAAATTAATTACAAAAAGGGAAGCAAGAGTACAGTTTAACTCCCTATGAAAAATCAAAATTGAAATATAAACATGTAGAAACATTAAAGAAGACTGATTACCTACATTAATTATTTAAATTGTAGGCATGTTCACTGCCTTGTAAACAATGTCATTACTCAAAATATTAAGCAAAGTCAACGAAATATTTTGGCATACATATTGCCTTAGACAAACAAAAACATAGAAATTGAAAAATTATGGAAATCTTAACTACATTAAATACATTTTACATACACAAATTCTAAGAAAATAACATGATACCTAAACAGATGAATATCTCTTAGCAGTCTTTTCTAAACCTGAAAGAAAAGTTCACAAATAATTTTTACACACGTGGTTGTAGCCGCTTTGGCTGGCGTCCTACACTTCCATTCACAAGGGTAGAGGAGGGGAAGTTGCTATGGTGTGCGTCCTTCACGTTCTCTCTAAATTACATAGGGGAAAGGGGAGGGGTCACTGTGAGTTGTGTCCAAGTCACTCCACGCTTTCACGCAGCTACCAGGCTGCCATTATCTGGTTTGTCCTGTAGAACAAACAAAAAGAGTGCCTCAGACTCTGTTCACTTAATATCTAAGGGTGGGTCACAATGAAATGGGGATATATACATTTTATCCTTCAGTATGTTACTGGAACAAAGTTAACAGAATTTTCTTTTTTTAGTATTACTCTCGTGGTTACTTAACTGTCATAAAATCGTTAAACAAATGGCTCAAAACGCCGTTAGTCATGTATTAGAGAAAATTTATGCTCCTAAGGCATACAGTCATAAATCATATTTAATCTGAATTTATTATTTTTGGGCCGGAACACTGAACCAATGCTCGGTACATTTCTGACAAATCTGCATCTTATTTACTTAACTGGCTCATCTTTGATTACTTTATTCTTAGAGATAGTATGAGTATGATTAGTGGTTGTTTTCTCAGCTTCCATGTACATGTGAGTAACTTTTGGTAATAGTACAGTTCTGAGTGTTCAAAACACACTACGTTTAGTTGACTACTAAATCCACTTATTGGTACTTTGCTGTTGTCAGTTCCACATCTGCAATTACGTACTTACTTACTTTGAAGTGTATTTATGTGGAGCTAAAATAATGTTTTACGTCTGTCAGTATGTTATTTATTTATTTTGCTAGTGTATGTACTTATTTAACACTCACTCTATTAATATTTCAAGCATAGGATAGCACATTTATTTCATATCTTTAGTGTATTGCAGCTGATCAGTTTGCTCACGTGGCAATCCATTTCCACTCGATTGGACGCTGAAACCTCAGGTAGTCTCTCTCAGACCTACCACTCAAGTGCATCAAGTAAATATGGACGAGCGTAATGCTAAATTCCTTAAACCTATAGGACACCATGAGCTGCTCTGTCTCATCTAACATAAGGGTACCTATGGTCGCATTCACGCCTCCAACTCATAACCTCAATACGTGTAGATGTATCCTGTCACACACTACACTAAAATAATGGCCAGCACCAACCTTATAAATACTTCAGGGACGTGTCCTTCACGTCTCAACCACAAACACTGCTCAATTCTATTACACTGCCTTTCCTTGCTACACCAGGTGAGTTTAATCTTACAACTTATCTGCATATTTTTCCTAACACTAAGCAATCTCTTTTACTATTTCTTAGTTAGCTCTAATGCATACACTAGGTTTCACTACCACTTCAGATACTGCTTGTACATGAATTCATATATCTCTTTAAATTACTGTTGGTGGACCATTTCCAATAAAACAACACTTTGTACTTACTATAATACCAGGGTACTATACATAATTGTTACTCAAATACATTTGTATCTTAATTACGTCATACTTCTCTATTGTTTGTCACTATTAGGTTTGTCACATTAGGTAATTTTCTTCACTAATCGGTAGATAGAATGGTTACATAACTCAAGACTTGATAGCCATGACAGAAAATTTTCATGTCTGGAAAGAAGAGGTCGAAATTTTTGAGGACAGGAAAGAGGAAGAATGAGTGAGACCTGAAATGGAAAGAAGATCTCACGCAGCTGGGACTGCACAGCTGCCACACTGTGTAGAGGTTAAAGAACAACCTCCTCCCTACAGCATTCATTAGCTTAATACTGGCTTGATAGTCATAACAGAAAATTTTATGTGTTGGAAAGAAGATGTCGAAATTTTTGTAGATAGGAAAGATGAAGATTGAGTGAGACCTGAAATGGGAAAGAAGATCTCACACAGCTGGGACTGCACAGCTGCCACACTGTGTAGAGGTTACAGAACAACCTCCTCCCTACAGCATTCATTAGCTTAATGCCGTAAAGAAGAGTTAGAAATTTTAAGTGAATAGGAAAGATGAAGAGTGAGTGAGACCTGAAATGGAAAGAAGATCTCACACAGCTGGGACTGCACAGCTGCCACACTGTGTAGAGGTTACAGTACAACCTCCTCCCTACAGCATTCATTGGTTTATTATTGACGTGATAATCATACCGGAAAATTTTGTGTTGGAAAGTAGAGGTCGAAATTTTTTGGGAATAGGAAAGATGAAGATTGAGTGAGACCTGAAAGGGAAAGAAGATCTCACACAGCTGGGACTGCACAGCTGCCACACTGTGTGGAGGTTAAAGAACAACCTCCTCCCTACAGCATTCAGTGGCTACCTATGAATCTGCCAGGTCGATCTGAAAATACTTTATGATGCCTTTTTAGAACCTGTCTCAGTTCTTCCTCCTGATTGGCTGAAATCTTATCGATTTCCTGCAATTTAGCTTCTATTTTGTCTAAAATAATTGCTTTTTCTTCTTCTTCTGTGTTTAGCTTACTTGTACCAAGATTAACACCTTCGTCCCAATACCTCCTATTTTTCAGAACTCGTATAGGCAGCTCCCAAGTTTCATGATCAGTTACTACATGTTTATCACTAAAAGGTACTATAATTACTCCGGTTATTGGCAAGACCATTTTTAACTGGCTTCTTTCAAAGTCAACAACACTCTGATATTTTGACAAGAAATCTATGCCAATTAAAACCTCAATACTGAGATTGTTTACAATTAAACATGGATGATCAATTAAATTACCATTAATGTTAAAGGGCAGTAAAGCTTCTTGCTTTACCGTTTTTGACACCTTGCCAGTAGCACCAATTATTCTTAGTCCTGATACCCTCATTACTGTAAGCTTGTCTTTACCAGGTAATGCATCAAAGAAGGACTGAGATATTGCACTCACCTCACTTCCACTGTCTAAGAGACAACGTACATTGATACCCAACATATTCACTATTATTATAGGGTGGCTTATTCTAGGTTGTACAGGTGGTTCCTCAAATTCATCTAATAGTTCGTTTTGGATTTGTCTCCAACTAAAGTGATCAACATCTGTCTTCATTACATTTAGGTCACAGTGTGTAGGGGTTTCCTGAATTACATTCTCAGCTGCTTTTTCCAGTCGGTCTATTAATTTTAAATCGAAACACCGCACGACTTCATTACATTTAGTTTGCTGAACATAACCCAAATTACTGTAGTCTGAGCGATTCTGCGCCTCCAGACCGGGCATAACATTAGTTACAGCTAAACCACTTTCACCATTATCGTCGGTTTCCTTCTCAAGTGACAACTGGTCACAGCTACTGGGTTCATCGACCCCAAACAGCCTACCCTCTACATTTCCATTTATCTCCTGTCCTAAATCTATTAGTACATTATCAACATCCTGCACAGGCACCTTAGATAAGAGCACATCATCCTCATCGTAAATATAAGCATGAATTTCTTCTGCTTCTTCACCTGTCAATTCAGTATTTTGTAGCTCATCCCTACTGTTACACTGCTGCGCCCTCTCTTTCTCTTCCCACTTAGAAAGCGTTTCTAACACGGTATCTATCAAATACTGTGAGTGATCTAATATTTCTGTTGTATCCTTAGGTGCTACCGACTCTTCATCCACATGTTCAGTTTGAGTATTCTGATCTGTCTTACCAATTCCCTTAACTACCGGTATAGGAAAAGTAACCGCCTGGTGAGCGCCAGTGTCCTCATAGACGGGAACTAGTTTTCCTGCCTCGGCATACTACTGTTTCCTTTAGTTTCATTATAGTTAGCTGGCATAGCCTTACTTTCCGTACTGTTGTTTACATGCATATTTCTGTTTGGAACAAAATTATTATCCCTTGGACGCCATTGTTGGTTCTGATAATTATTTCCCCAATTCCTACCTCTCTTAGGATGACGAACACTTACTGTTCTGATGTTTACATTGCCATTTTGCTCGTTCCTAAAATTACTATTATTATTATTGGCATTACGGTTATTACGTGCTTGCTCTTCATTGGCAGCAACACGTTCTACACGTTCCAAATACTCAATGAAACGATCCAGATTGTCTCTAGGGGCTGATATAATTCTAGTTTGCCAGTACCATGGCAGTTTAGCTTCCAGACCTAGTATAATCATTTCTGGTTTTAGCTTTTCCGCCAAATGTGACAAACGTGAAATCCATGACCTAGCAAACTCTTTAATGGACTCCTTTCCTGCATTGAAGCGTTTTCCACTCCAAAATTCTCTCAACACTTCATTTTGCTTATTGCTAGACCAATACTCATTAATGAAAGCTGTTTTAAACTCCGCTAATGTTTTACACTTCAACATAACATCAGCTGACCAACGCATGGCGTCACCTGCTAAATGGCTTCTAATAAACGAGATTTTCTCTCGTTCAGACCAAGTTGATGGAATCACATCTTCAAAATCGTTCCAGAAATCTAGCGGATGGATATTTTTATCTGGATCGAACCGCAAAAACTGCCGACACCCGATAAAAGCGGCGTTTGCAGCTACAACTTGTTGTACATTACCATTACCAGAAGTTACTGAAGCTACTTTACTTTCAATGTTAGCAATGTTAGTACTGATATTTTCTACTTTCGTTTCAACATTATCTACTCTTTGCACAATATGAGTAGTATCAGTTTTGATTGCATTTACTTCTGCTTGACATATGTTTACTTTTATATTAACATCTTTAAATCTATCTGAGCACAGTTCAGATTCCGCCTCGATCTTTTCTGTTAACTTGTGCTCCAGCTTCGCATCTTCCATTTGGAAGTCTTTGCGAACCTCAGCAACTTCGGATTTAACTGTTTTATACATTTCAGAAAACTGTTGAGCAACCTTTTTCTTAATATCTTCATGATTGCAATCAATTTTATAATTATAAACTGTCTAGATCCTCTTTCAACTTATTGCAACCAGCCTTGAAGGTATCGTCCATTACCTCCAATCGTTTATTAAAATTTGTTTGGCTGGCCACAATTTCAGACTTTAATTCAGCATTACTGCTTTTGACCTGTTCACTTATTTCAGATTTTAATTGAGCTGTCATTTGTGCATTACTGGCAGCTATTGCTTGTAATATAACATTTAGATCCACAGCCCCAGCATCTTTGGGTTGCTCACGAGCTGGCTTTTTATCACACTCAGGTGACGAAAAACTGGCTCCAATACCAGAATCATCAAACCCAAATGAAACTTCTGATTGATTAGTCATATCTAACTGCTCCTTCTTAAATTCTACCATCTCTGATGACTGTTTCATTTTTAATTCATCAGAGAAACTATCATCCAATAAATTTACAATTTCTACTTTCCGCTTTACTACAGGGGTCTCTATTATTGAATCATTGCCCCTTCGCACACTACTGTCAGGAGACAATACTTCATGTTTCACCTTAACATTACTACTTTCACGCATATTTACACTTGAACCGTTGTCTGTATTTACAGTTCCCTCAACAGACATAGGTTCCGATGTAAATTTAACCTCAGCTTCTTTTGACGGTTCCATCGCTGACAGTCTTTTAGTGCAGGTTAGTAAAATTTTTAACAGCTTTTCACTTAACTTAGTTCCTTCTGCACGACGTATGGCGTTGCCGGCGCGGCGTACCAGGATTCCTGATGCGACGTGGCACGTTGAGCTGCGGACGGCTCTCCGACGGCTGTTGTGTGTTTGCGTGGCCCGCAATTGCAGGCTCTGCGCCGGCTGCTCCAGGGGACGACTGCGGTGCGGCGAGACTGGTTTCTCGCGATGCCGGCAGCACCGCTAGACTCAGTGCCAGCTCCGTCAATCCAGATGCGTTGTTAATCCAATTGCGTCGTCCACATGCACACGTAACACATTCACTGTTTTATACTCAGTTGCGTGTCGCATTTCACTCGCGAATCCGAATAGTTAAAAATCACTTTCACTTAGTTGATTTCCCGGCCGATGCACCATATGTGGGGCGGCGGATGAGTTTGTAATAATAATTAATCTATTGCTGTATAAACGCTTGCGTGTTGAATCAGTTTCTAGCTTTTAGAATGTTGTTAATGCTGTCTTTTGCCGTTCTCAACACTGGCTCTCTATTTACTTCGTGACCCCCAGAAAGTGATTTAATAAAACTTGGAGCCAGTAAATAGATATCCTAGTGCCCACTTTACCTGAGAATGTTATTATAACTGCAGCTTATAGCTCTGAGGAATTAGGAGATTGTCCGGGGTTTCTAATCAAAAACGGTTTTCCAAAATAGTTGAGTATATTCTGAAATTCACTGATAAACAACACAAGTATCCCTACAACCTAACTAACAGAACAGTTCAGAATCTAATACGCTGATGCAACTATAAATGTCCGAATCAAATGTTAAAAAGAATGCTCGCCATAATTTGATGAAAATATTTCATCAAACGCCACGCTAAATTTTTGGTAGAATGTCTGTCCCGCGACGGCACGTGAAAATACGACAATACGCAAACTGAAGCTAGATAATAAAAATCATTCCAGAATTAACACTTCACATGAAATGTTTTCATGGTTCCGCGTATCTCTAGTAACTTAATACGGCACCCGAGGCTGTTTGTAGCAGATACACTGATGCGACGCGACTACCGACACAGATGGCGTGTCATTCAGCGTCTGGAGAGAACTGGGGCCTTGCTTCCTCGCGTAGCGTCCTTATATATAAAGCCGCGGTGCGGACGGCGAAGGGAATGCCTGATCTTTTCGGCTCTCTCGACTAGCCGCTGGGCTGGTAACGCACCACTTCAAGTTACATAATAATTTATAGCTTCTTTGGCTGATGGCCGAAGAATCTCTTAATTTAAATGTGCATTCAGCACGCAGGTAAGTATTGATAATAAAATTTTGACGTGGCTAAGTTAAATACTTTGAGCGAGAGAATTAATTAAATTACACTGCACGCAGCAGATGAGCTCTGAACTGTCCCTTTTGAGATCCGCTATCGCTATAATTTTATAGGTATTAAAATGAAACTTTACACATCTTCATAATCATAGCGGACCTCCAACCTATTTAAATCTAAACATCCTAGCCTTATTTACTAGCCTACTTAATCTATCTTGCTTCCTTCAGTTTTGAGACGAAAACCAGAAAATCATGAATTTCCACTAAAATCTTAATTTGTGAAATCCAAAGTACTGTTTTTATTAAATCATTATGAAAGATGAATCTAAATATAAATTTTGAAGTCTCTAGCTCTGTTCTGTTGCGCCAATGATTTTTTCAGAAAAACGTCCAAATCTCGGAAATGGCTGAAGTTATCGAACTGATATTTAACACACATTAATTTAGTAATATTCCTGACATACTAGAAAAGTTTTAGTTCATTTGCTGATTTTTAAGGTATTGCGCAACATTTATGACGTCAGAGCTAGTTACAGCAGACTGGCTGGCACACAACGGAAACTGATGTGAATTTATTACAGCGTGAGTAGGCTGCTTCCCTACAGATGGACAACTGACCTCTATGATATCACAGTGAGTCAAGCCAAAAGATTAGGTCGTGCACTGTCCACACCGACAACGCCCAATAAAATAGCCGGAGCGCTCGTAAGCTTTAAGGTTGTAATAAGAAAAGAAGAAAATGGGTAGCGGGAAGATATGAATTAGAGAGACGGGAAAGCTAGGAATGAAATCAATGGTGTTATTTCAATGAGACTCTTCCATAGTACAACTAAATCGATTTTAGATAACCACATAAAACGTGAATCTGAAAGTCCAGGCGGTGACTTGAACTACACTCCCCCAAAATTGGGAAACAAATACTGAGCAAAATTCGAACATAAAAGATAATATATGAAACTGGTCAGGTGCGAGAAGGTCTCGTGCACCGAGACCCGTAAAAACTTAATTATGTTTACTGACAGTTTATCCACTCTGTGAATCGAGGATATTACCGATTTTTGCCTGTTATCGTCACTCATACTGGCAATATATAGGTCCCAGAGGTTCCAAGACTTTCGAGAACGTTTTAAGATCGAAGGCCGATAACAAATGAAAAAAAGAAATATTTTTTCGTGTTGCATGAGTAAAAATTAACAGTTTCAGATTTTTTTTCTTTACTGGTACTGAGAAACCTTGATTCCTACAGCTCCGTATACGTTTTGATGAGCGAGTTTTCGAGTATTAAAATATGTGACATCGCATCTTTTGAGGAATTGACTTAGGAGCTTAATATTTTTTCACCGCCATGGACCACTGAAATTAGTATGTGACATAAATTTGAACTTGATGTGCCAAATTATTCGATAGAAAAAGTGTCCTAGCAAACGGACAGACAAACAAACGAAACAATTTTTCGTGTTGAACAGCTACAAATTAAGAATTATTGGAGTTTTTCCCTTTAATTGTACCGTCAAACCTTACTTCTTTTCACATCTCATGGTACTACCTCATGACACTAGGGGAAGTACCGCGAAGGTTTTGATGAGTGAGTTTCCGAGTATCAAAATACGTGACATAAATAGCCGTATCTTTTGACTGAATTGACTTACAAGCTTAAATACTTTACACTGCCGAAGCACCATTGTCTTTAATATATGACATAAATTTCAATTTGATACGTCTACTGGTTCGTGAGAAAAAGTTTTCTTAACATTCTGACAGACAGAAAGACTCAAAACAAAGCGGTGCTGTAAGGGTTCCGTTTTTAAAGATTCAGGCTCGGAACCCTAAAAAGGTAAGGAAGTCGTCGACCTCATGATTGCTTTGAACACCACTGTGCTTCATCTGTTGAACACGCAAAGCCATTGCCTTCCTGTGACCTTTGAACTGAACTCCCCACCCATTTATACAGGAATGTATGGGACAACATGAACTCAGAACCACAGCGCAACTCGGCACGTTTCACATTAACAAATATTTGCCAGACACCAAAGAAGTGATATGTCACGGGAAATGGAGTCCTTTGGATCCATAGCTTGGCATTGTATCACTCAGCTAACAAGAAACTATGAGAAGAAAATATTATAAAAAAATACAACCAGATAATTAAAAAAATTGAAGGGCTAGAAGAAATATAGCCGTATTCTCAGTTCTGCTGCGGAGAGGAGTAATGTAGGGTTTCTTTATAAAAAGCAGAATCAAATAAGTTTCCATAATGCTTCTCTTAGTTTTGAAACATTCGGCACATTAATCCCGTGTGCCGAAACTGAACTTGAACCAGGAAACTTGCTTTCCGCAGATAATGTGAAACGTGGCAAAGCAGAGTTGTTCCACTTGATAGAACTCCGCTCCTTAAATATCTTTTCCCTGTTTTCTGTTGTATACATGTTGTTGCTGTGGTCTTCAGTCCGAATACTGGTCTGATGCAGCTCTCCATGCTACTCTATTCTATGCAAACCTCTTCGTCTCCTAGTAACTACTGCAATCTACAGCTTTCTGAATCTGCTTACTGTATTCATCTCTTGGTTTCCCTCTACGATTTTTACCACCCACACTTCCCTCAAACACCCAGTTGGTGAGCCCTTGATGTCTCAGAATGTTTCCTGTCAACCGACCGCTTCTTTTGGTCAAGTTGTGTCACAAATCTCTTGTCTCCCCAATTCTGTTCAGTACTATCTCATTCTACCCATCTTATTTTCAGCATTTTTCAGTAACACCACATTTCGAAAGCTTCTATTGTCTTTTTATCTAAACTGTTTATCGTCCATACATCGCTACACTCCAGACAAATACCTTGAGAAAAGACTTCCTAACACTTAATTTATATTCGATGTTAGTAGATTTCTCTTCTTCAGAAATTCTTTTCTTGCCATTAGCACTCTACATTTAATATCCTCTCAGCTTCAGCCATTATCATTTATTTTGCTGGCCAAATAGCAAAACTCGTCTTGTTTCCTAATCTGATTCCCTTAACATCGCCTAATTTAATTCCATAACATTCCGTTATCCTTGTTTTGCTTTGTTTGATTTTCATCTTATATCCTCTTTTCAAAACACTGTCCATTCCGTTCAGCTTCTCTTCCAGGTCATTTGCTATGTCTGACGGAATTACAATGTCATCTGCAAACCTCAAAGTTACCATTTCTTCTCTCTTTAATTTATACTCCAATTTCTTTTGTTTTTCTCTACTACTTGTTCATTTTAAAGATTGAATAACGTCGGGGATAGGTTACAACCCTGTCTCACTCAATTCTCAATTACTGCTTCCCTTTCATGGCCCTCGTCTGTTATTACTGACGTCTGGTTTCTATACAAGTTGTGAGTAGCCTTTCGCTCTCTGTATTTTTCCCTTGCCATCTTCAGAATTTCAAAGAAAGTATTCCAGTCAACATTGTCAAAGGCTTTCTCAAGGTCTACAAATGCTATAAATGTAGGTCTGCCTTTCCTTAACCTATAATAAGTCGTATTATCAACAATGCCTCGCGTGTTCCCACATTTCCCTGGATTCATTCTGATCTTCCCCGAGGTCTGATTCTATCAGTTTCTCCATTCTTCTGTAAAGAATTCGTGTTAGTATCTTACGGCCATGACTTATTAAACTGATAGTTCGGTAACTTTCACGCCTGTCAGCAACTGCTTTCTTAGGAATTGGAATTACCACATTCTTCTTGAAGTCTGAGGGTATTTCGCCTGTCTCATAAATCTTGCACACCAGATGTAAGAGTTGCTTCGTGGCTGGCTCTCCCAAGGCTATCAATATTTCTGACGGAATGTTGTGTGCTCCCGGGGCCTTGTTTCGATTTATATCTTTCAGAGCTTGCCCAAATTTTCACGCAGTATCATATGTTCCATCTAATCTTCATCTGCGTCCATTTCCCTTTCTATAATATTGCTTTCAATTTCATCTCCATTGTACAGACTCTCTATATACTCGTTCCACCTTTGAGCTTACCCTAGTTTCCCTACTACTGGTTTTCCAGCTGAGCTCTTGATATTCATAGAACTGCTTCTCTTTTCCCTAAGGGCCGCTTTAATTTTCCTTTAGGTAGAATCTACTTTTCCCCTAGTGAAATATGCTTACACTTGTCCTCTTACCATTTCTGCTTAACGATTTTGCACTTCCTCTCGATCTTATTTTTTAGACGCTTCGCCAGCTTTATTTATTGCATTTTTAAATTTTGTCCTTTCATCAGTTAAATTCCATACCTCTTGTGTTATCGAAGGATTCCTACTAGGCCTTGTCTTTTTACTTATTTGATCCTCTGCTGCCTTCACTATTTTATGTCTTAAATGTACCCGTTCGTCTTGTATTGTATTCCTTTCCGCTGTTCTAATCAGCCGTTACCTGCTGTTAATGCGTAACACAGAACGATAATAGAAAACTGCTAAATTCTTATTCATGCAGTATCTCACTAAAATTTATTATTCACAGTATAGTGTTCAGATTACTACTGATAATGGTATTTTTAGTTTAAATGGAAGCATTTTACTTAAGAGATTATTTATAATTTTACAGTTATGTAAACCACGGAATGTTCAATATCGATCACTGATAATAATTGTCCGTTTCAAGATTGATAAACCTTATTTCCCTAATTCAAACAACCGTTTTACTTTTACCAAAAAGTTGGTAATGAAAAAGTTATTTATATTCAAAATTTTCGTAGTCCAGGATATTACAATCTTAAAATGTAGACCCAATTTTTTGTTTCAAAAAATGTATAACTTTTCTAATATAACCTGTTAGTTCATGAAGTATCCAAATCATAAAATGTAACTTTGCCTCTTTAGAATTCCCAGTGCTCATTAAACTTCCCCACAGTAAACACTACCTATCATTTTGCAACTTTTTGATTATATAGCTCATATTTAATCAAGATTATTTCACTGCTTATTTTGTTTGTGTATTTTTGCATTCTACTGCATTTTATGTTAACACCTGAAATGTAATAGTCCGGGATTTTTCCAGTTTGTCATTTCTGTACAGTCTGTGTCTATATGCAGACTGTCCCAGGAGAAATGGTCGATATTCACGGACATGAGAGGAGCGATAATGTCAAGCAAACATGGGCTCCAAAGCGCATATCTTAAGAGCTATGAGCATTTCTTTATCTCCGATACTTTGAAACAAATTTCTTCTCCTGTAAGCTCCTTGCTTTCCAAATTTTGAGACTTGTTAGTATGGCTCAAAACAAGAAAAAAAGTCCGGTAAGTATGAACTCTGAAGTACAAACGATAAGATCTACGAGGACTTGTCCCTCCTCGCTACTGTGAAGCACGTCTCTTCTTTTCAAGCCAGCATCGGAATATTTATATTTCTGACGCCAAGTACATTTGGTGAATACAAGAACAGTGACCTGTCTGATGTGGCCAGGGCGAACTGCAGTTTATTACAACACATGTGTTTGATAAAAAGACGATAAAAATGCTATTATAAATGAAACAGACTTCTCTCCTCTTTGATACCATGAGACGTACTCTCTGATGACTTAACACAATATTCAATGTGCCGTTGCCATAAAATGACGTACTGTCATAACACGTGAATCACAACACGAAAGTAGCAGTACACGAAAATTCTTTAACCGCCAATATAGCACTCCCCGTCGTTTCATTACAACAAATGGTATCAATAATGTCGCATTTTCGAGAGAGCCTCAAAATCCTGATGCTTAGAAACAGCATGCTTTCACTGAACGTAAGTTATAGTATAAAACCCACAAAATATGCGCTTCAACTGAAAATGATAAATTCTGCCTGTGACATAGAAAGTGTTCTCGCCTCTTGTTTGTCCGGTCTTTCGTAGTAAGTTGCTGAAATATCACAGAACTCAATTTGTGTTTCACGTAAAGCAATGGTTTCTTATATTGAAGCAGCAGGAAGTGACGCCACAATACTCGTATAGCTCCACGCCAACGATAGCAACTCGTCCCGTGTGAGAACGGCTGTAGACTGTTAATTCCAACAATGTTCATGTACTTTTCCTCACTTTCAGAAAAGACAGAAGTCTCATGATATAATATAATGTAGATATCCTCGTACTCTGAATATTAATCTCACTTCTGAACCTTCCTTTTGTTTCCTTCAGTGCATCTTTGCTATACTTGTTGAACAGCAGAGGAGAAAGCCTTACGCCCTTTTCAGTCTGTGAGCACTTCTGTATTGCTCTTCCCTTCTTATCGTTCCACATCGCTCCATCTTCGTTCTTGTACGTATTGGATGTTACGCGTGTTTCCCAGAGCCCATTCTAGTATGATAGTATAGACACAGATTAACGATTACAACGACGTCCTAGTGGAGAATATTAAGGAAGTTTTAGGTATTGAGTGTGTATCATTTGTAACTATGTAATATCTAAAGCGTACAGGCTGTACTTTAAATGCCGGTATCCACCGTTGGTGCATGTCGTTATTGGTTGTGGCGGAGTCTGAAATTTATACAGTGTGAATGAGATTATCCAAACACTGATATGGAACGAAAATGACGTTTTACCCAGTGCAATATGACGAACGTGAACATTTCGTTGAGAAATGTTAAATGACGTTTTCTGCAGATGATAAATCGGCATCAAGAGAGCATCTCGTTCAGCGAGATTTCCACTTACACCCGATGTGACGATACGCGATTTACTTCTGTAGGGGTTCAAAAATGATGGAGTGTATGTTACTCTGTGACCTGCCACCGTACGCGTGTTGAGAAATGGCAGTGAAGCTACTGTCACATAAATTACTGTATATCTGCTGTTCGGAGTATGGGAATAAATTGCCCATCGACCGAATGTGTGCCGTGTGACAAATGGTGTGTCCACTGAACTCTTGTAGGGCAAACTGTCTGGATTTCTTTTTCCCTTTCGTGTACCATTCATCAATCTACGTCAAAGCAAGCAAAAATCAAACAATGGGAAACCCAGGATGGAATGTAACAATATTAAGAAAAGGAAAGTTGCTACTCACAATATAGCGGAGATGCTGAGTCGCAGATAGGCACAACAAAAAACTCTCACAATTAAAGCTTTCGCCCGTTAAGGCCTTCGTCAACAATAGGCGACACACACACACACACACACACACACACACACACACAGAGAGAGAGAGAGAGAGAGAGAGAGAGAGAGACGTAAATGCAACTCGCACAAACGATTGCAGTCTCAGGCAACTGAAACCGCACTGTGGTGTGTGTGTGTGTGTGTGTGTGTGTGTGTGTGTGTGTGTTTCGTCTATTGTTGACGAAGGTCATAACGTCCGAAAGTTTTAATTGTGAGAGTTTTTGTTTGTGCTTATCTGCGACTCAGTGTCTCCACTACATGGCGAGTAGCAAATGTCCTTTGCATAGTATTGTTTCAAAACAAGTAAGTGTTTGATAGCTCTAAAGCTACACCTTCAGTTAAACAGCCAATACAACTAACATCTCACGGGTTAACAGTCAGGCGTTAATTAAAAACAAGTTTAAAGATGATGGTATGGATCAGACCACAATAAATCATGTTCTGAATATCTTAAAGTGGAATAAAGGGCTCTTAAATAACACATGCGAGCATAATGTTCTTAAAACTCTATTTAGAACGTAAGAAAAAGTTATGCTGTATTGTTCTCAGGCATATATGCAAATTATCATATCTCTTATGCACCAGGACAGAAAGAAAAATTGTGCTTACGGAAAGAGATTTGAATGTATTACATAGAAATTAGGGATTACTTATCTCGGTACGCAAAAATGAAAAGACTTGCGTAACACTGGAAGATAGATACAACAGTAAATGGCGTACATAACGGATATAACCTGTACACTATAGTTGGAAAACGTTAGCTAATGGTCTAAATTACTTAACCTATTTCCTTATACCACCACTGGTTGTAAACCGCACTTTTAGTTTCTTGCCGGCCGGTGTGGCCGTGCGGTTCTAGGCGCTTCAGTCTGGAACCGCGTGACAGCTACGGTACCAGGTTCGAATCCTGCCTCGGGCATGGATGTGTGTGATGTCCTTAGGTTAGTTAGGTTTAAGTAGTTCTAAGTTCTAGGGGACTGATGACCACAGATGTTAAGTCCCATAGTGCTCAGAGCCATTTGAACCTTTTTTTTAGTTTCCTCGGAGTCAACAAGTTACATAGATATTTCAGATTTTCTGATATATTTGTCGATAATTACGTTTCCCACAGCACATGCAAAAGACCAAAGGAATAAAGACGATAAATAAGGAACTGCTTCATGTGTTTATTTCAAACCACTCAAAGTACTGTCAGTGAAATGACATATATGCTTTACGCAACGAAGCGTCAATCGCATTTGGCGGATTCTCTGCGATTTTTACGTGGTGGTCTGGATCTTGGAAGTAGCTCTTGCCGCCATGTATTGACGAATGGCATAACGTGTCACTTGGAGTAGCACCGTTTGCAGTTCATTGTCTTTGGGCAGAAATGTAGCTATATGAGAAGGCAGACATAATTTTTAATTTCTTAATTTGTTTGTACCTTTTGTTGCATGTAGACTGCAAAACGACTACGCGTTGTCTACACAAGGATTATCTTATACAGCATTATCATCATCATCATGATCAATATTAATTCAACCACCACCACTGCCGAAGAACAGCCTCCTCCAGACTTCTCCTTGCAGTATGATGTTTAGTTATATGCACCACATTCTACTACATTTTCTAACTTCATCTATCCATCTTTCATCAGGTCACATCTTCGGTCTTTTCTTATCGCACGAAATCTAACAAAGAACGCTCTTGGTCCACCTGCCATCCGTTAGCTGCATGCCCCAACCACCATTTCGTTTTCTTTACTGTCATAACTACATATTTCACTTCAGTCTGTTCCCTCATCTGTTTGTGGTGCTTCTGTTTCTCCTAATAACTAGTAAAGTGCGTCTCTCCATTGCTCACTGGGCAACTATCTCGAATGAAAAGCTTTAATTTGGTAGGCATTCTAACTACAGTGTTACAGTGGTATAGATGAAAGGGAATAATAAAGTGTTTGCAATTGTATTGAAAGGGGTCTGTTACGCCCTTTCATCATGCCTTGTTATCTTATGAAAATGTGGCACAGATGCCGTTCTGTTGTACTTGGAAAAGAACACGTTGGAGTGGTTGGAGCGACTGTTTTTATTTGATCTTGGTATCAGCAATCTCTTTCGTTTCCCCACCTTTCCTTGAATATACTTGGATGCGTTGATAAGCAAATTTGGTTGCGGTGGTAGTGTTCAGAGACGTTTCGTTTCCTGACAGCAAGGTAATATCAACTTCATAAGGACTTTAGATAGATATCTAGTAATGCAGCTTTCTCTCCTGCTTAGCTCGTGCGACTGGCCACCCAGCAACGGAAACCAGCCCTACCATTCTCTGAAAAAAAAAGAAAAAGAGTTCCTGCCTCAACTGATAACGTGACCGTTTTTAAGGCACTCTTGTGCCCGCCGCCAACCCGTGAGTATTAGTTCTTCGGAACAGAGTTTCAATGTACATTCAGGTTGCTTTACGAACATTAAACGTTGATTACTGTTAGGAAAGCACTCGCTTATCCTAACTACATGCCCAGAATTTTTTCTAAGTTTCAATCGTAGTATTGTCTGATTAAATCTCTGTGAAATACGTGGACTTAATGTCGTGCTTTGTTTCTGGTTCTGAGCTGACCATGTTCCTTGAGCACTTCTGTGATTCCTGATTCCCCCTGAGCCTAATACTAGCGTGCACCAGTTTTCAAAGCATTGAACTCATTGTAGTGAATGATTCCAAGGAAAGTGTGCTCCCTGCCGTCGTTGGATAAGCAGCTGCAGCAGCAAGTCGTATACTCCTAGCTCACTCATTTGTTACATAGTTTAATTCTTAATTTCTTTGCGTGTTTTTGGTACTTGCATTGTTTAATTCATAAATTTCGGAAGGATTATAGTATTTGAGAGTTGTAGCATCGCGTTTTAGTACCTGAAGAGTGTAAATTCGCGTAGTCGTTTGTCTTCTGTTTTTGTTTTGAACGGCCAGTGTCGGTTGGTCACAGCCAGTGTGCTCCCTGCCGTCGTTGGATAAGCAGCTGCAGCAGCAAGTCGTATACTCCTAGCTCACTCATTTGTTACATAGTTTAATTCTTAATTTCTTTGCGTGTTTTTGGTACTTGCATTGTCTAATTCATAAATTTCGGGCGTATTATAGTATTTGAGAGTTGTAGCATCGCGTTTTAGTACCTGAATAGTGTAAAATCGCGTAGTCTCCTTCCGCCGCCGAGCAGTGTGTCAGCAGTGCGCAAGTAGCAGCATTACTGCATTTACTAGGCAATCTTGTATTTTAATAACCGTTTAAATTTTGTGTCGATTTGTTTGCGCTCTCTGTAGATTAGTTCAGACGTTCTTTGCACAACAGTTTTTAGCATGGATAGGGACTGCAACTGCTGTGTTCGGATGCAGGCTGAGTTGGCATCCCTTCGCTTCCAGCTTCAGGCAGTGTTGGCTTTGGTCACACAGCTTGAGGCTGTTGCCAATGCGCATCACTGTGGGGTTCCAGATGGGGGTTTGTCGGGGACGGCCAGCTCGTCCCACGCATCCCCCGATCGGACTACGACTGTGATTGCCCGGGATACTGCCCGCATTGAGGCTGATCCCTCACCTGTGGTAGAGTGGGAGGTCGTCTCAAGGTGTGGCAGGGGGCGAAAGACATTCCGGAGGGCTGAACGGACGGCCTCTCCGGTTTGTCTGACGAACCGGTTTCAGGCTCTGTCTCAGGTTGATACTGATCTTCGGCCTGACATGGCTGCTTGTCCTGTTCCAGAGGTTGCTCCTCAGTCTGCAAGATCCGGGCGGTCGCAGAGGGTGGGCTTACTGGTAGTTGGGAGCTCCAACGTCAGGTGCGTAATGGGGCCCCTTAGGGATATGGCAGCAAGAGAGGGGAAGAAAACCAATGTGCACTCCGTGTGCATACCGGGGGGAGTCATTCCAGATGTGGAAAGGGTCCTTCCGGATGCCATGAAGGGTACAGGGTGCACCCATCTGCAGGTGGTCGCTCATGTCGGCACCAATGATGTGTGTCGCTATGGATCCGAGGAAATCCTCTCTGGCTTCCGGCGGCTATCTGATTTGGTGAAGACTGCCAGTCTCGCTAGCGGGATGAAAGCAGAGCTCACCATCTGCAGCATCGTCGACAGGACTGACTGCGGACCTTTGGTACAGAGCCGAGTGGAGGGTCTGAATCAGAGGCTGAGACGGTTCTGCGACCGTGTGGGCTGCAGATTCCTCGACTTGCGCCATAGGGTGGTGGGGTTTCGGGTTCCGCTGGATAGGTCAGGGGTCCACTACACGCAACAAGCGGCTACACGGGTAGGACGGGTTGTGTGGCGTGGGCTGGGCGGTTTTTTAGGTTAGATGGCCTTGGGCAAGTACAGCAAGAGCAACAGCCTCAACGGGTGCAGGGCAAAGTCAGGACATGCGGGGACCAAGCAGCAATCGGTATTGTAATTGTAAACTGTCGAAGCTGCGTTGGTAAAGTACCGGAACTTCAAGCGCTGATAGAAAGCACCGAAGCCGAAATCGTTATAGGTACAGAAAGCTGGTTGAAGCCAGAGATAAATTCTGCCGAAAATTTTACAAAGGTACAGACGGTGTTTAGAAAGGATAGATTGCATGCAACCGGTGGTGGAGTGTTCGTCGCTGTTAGTAGTAGTTTATCCTGTAGTGAAATAGAAGTGGATTGTTCCTGTGAATTATTATGGGTGGAGGTTACACTCAACAACCGATCTAGGTTAATAATTGGCTCCTTTTACCGACCTCCCGACTCAGCAGCATTAGTGGCAGAACAACTGAGAGAAAATTTGGAATACATTTCACATAAATTTTCTCAGCATGTTATAGTCTTAGGTGGAGATTTCAATTTACCAGATATAGACTGGGACACTCAGATGTTTAGGACGGGTGGTAGGGACAGAGCATCGAGTGACATTATACTGAGTGCACTATCCGAAAATTACCTCGAGCAATTAAACAGAGAACCGACTCGTGGAGATAACATCTTGGACCTACTGATAACAAACAGACCCGAACTTCTCGACTCTGTATGTACAGAACAGGGAATCAGTGATCATAAGGCCGTTGCAGCATCCCCGAATATGGAAGTTAGTAGGAATATAAAAAAAGGGAGGAAGGTTTATCTGTTTAGCAAGAGTAATAGAAGGCAGATTTCAGACTA
Source organism: Schistocerca piceifrons (assembly GCF_021461385.2). NCBI lineage: Eukaryota > Metazoa > Arthropoda > Insecta > Orthoptera > Acrididae > Schistocerca > Schistocerca piceifrons. The sequence continues at coordinate 923,856,470 of NC_060138.1, forward strand.
CCTAACAGATCAAAACGAAAATTTCTGTTCCGATGCTGACAATGTTGAGTGTTTATGGAAAAAGTTCAAGGCAATCGTAAAATGCGTTTTAGACAGGTACGTGCCGAGTAAAACTGTGAGGGACGGGAGAAACCCACCGTGGTACAACAACAAAGTTAGGAAACTACTGCGAAAGCAAAGAGAGCTTCACTCTAAGTTTAAACGCAGCCAAAACCTCTCAGACAAACAGAAGCTAAACGATGTCAAAGTTAGCGTAAGGAGGGCTATGCGTGAAGCGTTCAGTGAATTCGAAAGTAAAATTCTATGTACCGACTTGACAGAAAATCCTAGGAAGTTCTGGTCTTACGTTAAATCAGTAAGTGGCTCGAAACAGCATATCCAGACACTACGGGATGATGATGGCATTGAAACAGAGGATGACACGCGTAAAGCCGAAATACTAAACACCTTTTTCCAAAGCTGTTTCACAGAGGAAGACCGCACTGCAGTTCCTTCTCTAAATCCTCGCACAAACGAAAAAATGGCTGACATCGAAATAAGTGTCCAAGGAATAGAAAAGCAACTGCAATCACTCAACAGAGGAAAGTCCACTGGACCTGACGGGATACCAGTTCGATTCTACACAGAGTACGCGAAAGAACTTGCCCCCCTTCTAACAGCCGTGTACCGCAAGTCTCTAGAGGAATGTAAGGTTCCAAATGATTGGAAAAGAGCACAGGTAGTCCCAGTCTTCAAGAAGGGTCGTCGAGCAGATGCGCAAAACTATAGACCTATATCTCTGACGTCGATCTGTTGTAGAATTTTAGAACATGTTTTTTGCTCGAGCATCATGTCGTTTTTGGAAACCCAGAATCTACTATGTAGGAATCAACATGGATTCCGGAAACAGCGATCGTGTGAGACCCAACTCGCTTTATTTGTTCATGAGACCCAGAAAATATTAGTAGATACAGGCTCCCAGGTAGATGCTATTTTTCTTGACTTCCGAAAGGCATTCGATACAGTTCCGCACTGTCGCCTGATAAACAAAGTAAGAGCCTACGGAATATCAGACCAACTGTGTGGCTGGATTGAAGAGTTTTTAGCAAACAGAACACAGCATGTTGTTATCAATGGAGAGACGTCTACAGACGTTAAAGTAACCTCTGGCGTGCCACAGGGGAGTGTTATGGGACCATTGCTTTTCACAGTATATATAAATGACCTAGTAGATAGTGTCGGAAGTCCCTTGCGGCTGTTCACGGATGATGCTGTAGTATACAGAGAAGTTGCAGCATTAGAAAATTGTAGCGAAATGCAGGAAGATCTGCAGCGGATAGGCACTTGGTGCAGGGAGTGGCAACTGACCCTTAACATAGACAAATGTAATGTATTGCGAATACATAGAAAGAAGGACCCTTTATTGTATGATTATATGATAGCGGAACAAACACTGGTAGCAGTTACTTCTGTAAAATATCTGGGAGTATGCGTGCGGAACGATTTGAAGTGGAATGATCATATAAAATTAATTGTTGATAAGGCGGGTACCAGGTTGAGATTCATTGGGAGAGTCCTTAGAAAATGTAGTCCATCAACAAAGGAGGTGGCTTACAAAACACTCGTTCGACCTATACTTGAGTATTGCTCATCAGTGTGGGATCCGTACCAGATCGGGTTGACGGAGGAGATACAGAAGATCCAAAGAAGAGCGGCGCGTTTCGTCACGGGGTTATTTGGTAACCGTGATAGCGTTACGGAGATGTTTAACAAACTCAAGTGGCAGACTCTGCAAGAGAGGCGCTCTGCATCGCGGTGTAGCTTGCTCGCCGGGTTTCGAGAGGGTGCGTTTCTGGATGAGGTATCGAATATATTTCTTCCCCCTACTTATACCTCCCGAGGAGATCACGAATGTAAAATTAGAGAGATTAGAGCGCGCACGGAGGCTTTCAGACAGTCGTGCTTCCCGCGAACCATACGCGACTGGAACAGGAAATGGAGGTAATGACAGTGGCACGTAAAGTGCCCTCCGCCACACACCGTTGGGTGGCTTGCGGAGTATAATTGTAGATGTAGATGAAATGTTCGTAATACAATCAGATTCGTGTGACACTGTTCGGTTTTGCTATTTACTGATTTTTTCGTTGTTTATAGCAATTTTCCCCGTATTATGAACTGGTCCTTGGTGTCAACTGATCACCACGTGCAATGAAAGAAATGGATTTCCGGTGGAGGATAACTGCATTCGATATATCAAACTGCCCTGAGTAAAATGAACCCCTGTACGAATGGACGTATTTCCAATAATCGGAATCCATCAAATTTATTGCATTTTTGCCAGAAGACTCTTAACTTGATTTCGAACCATTGTAGGCTCCTCTATTTAGATTATAAGGATTTCCTAGCCTGAGATAGTGAGCATAACCTTCCTGTAATTTCTTTCGAATGATTGATTATGTGAGTTGTGGAACAGACTTGCTCTTCCCTCAGAGATTCCTGGAGTCCGTATCCTACCCCAGACCCCGCCCCCCCCCCCCCAGGTGTATTTTTAAAGAAGTATATATGCAAATAAGTCCATGTTAAATGGCAAAAAGAGGTAACCGAAAATATTTTAATGGTCATCATAATGCGATAGATTGTGCCCTTTTAAATAACGAAGTCCATAAGAAAAGACACCTCTTTCAACATTAAAAAAACTGACTACCATTAGTGTTTACTACAATACTCACACGTGGGCAAAGCGTAAGAAATACAGCTTTCAAGGTGCCTCTTCATAAAATCTGTTACAGGAGTAACAGCTTTACCAAAACGCAGCAGCGAAGTTGACACTAGGGCAAGTTGCCGTCAATAAAGAACTGTCCGCCGCGTCATTTGGTCACTCACCCAACAGTTTCTCGCCACGTATTATTCTGCTTCTACTCAGTCGTATTTTGTAGTCTGGATATGAATACAGACGAACAAACAGATGACTTTTGGTAAGGGTGTCGGTGAGGTTTTGTACGAATGACGTACTTAGAAATTTGCATTTATGCGGGGCCGCATCCTATGCTAATGTATGTGAAAATTTCAAACATTAGTGGCAACTTAATTTTCCTAATCACAGAAAATTAAAAACTGTTGTGAGGCCCGATACTTGCTTGCAATTTAACACAAGCACTTAGTGTCGCACATCGCGCACACATCGCTGTCAGACAAATCTGTGTTGACGAGACCATGTCTGAGCAACGACTGTTAGCTTTCCCTAGACCTGTTCGCACTCAGGACTTTGAACAACGACTCATACGTCTACAAGTAAGCTCAGAAAGGCCCATCCGATTGGCCGTGCGGTCTAACGCACGACTTTCCGGGAGGGAAGGAGCGCCTGGTCCCCGGCACGAATTCGCCCGGCGGATTTGTGTCGAGGTCCGGTGAACCGGCCAGTCTGTGGATGGTTTTTAGGCGGTTTTCCATCTGCCTCGTTGAATGCGGGCATGTTCCCCTTATTCCGCCTCAGTTACACTATGTCGGCGATTGCTGCGCAAACAAGTTCTTCACGTACGCGTACACCACCATTACTCTACCGCGCAAACATAGAGGTTACACTCGTCTAGTGTGAGACGTTCCCTGGGGGGTGCACCGGGGGCCGAACCGCACAATAACCCTGGGTTCGGTGTGCGGCGGTGGAGAGGCTAAGTGGACTGCGGTAGTCGTCGTGGGGTTGTGGACTACAAATGCCGGACATTTGCCACGCCGGACATTTGCCACACTTGCCTCTTCGCCAGGTAGCGATCCCTGAGGTAAGGGACGCCCTTTCTCGTACTACCTCTGTCCGCTTTCAAACCGCCGTCTCCACATCTTACGCGATACAACCAGTATGTAAGGGACCTTCTTCTTCGAAAACTTGGCCAAATACAGAGCTTCTTTCTGAAAACGAAATATTTATTGAAACACGTATGTAACGCAGCAGCGATGGCGAGGCATTGCAGCGTCTCTGACCAGAGAGTATGCGCTTGACCGCGCGAGTGTTGCGAGCAGTTCGCTAGTTGTCGCTATGCAGAGCAGTACTCTGTCAGTAGTCGTGGAAGTCTGTAGCTCGGTTTAGTTGCGAGCGGTCGCCAGTGGTAGTCGTGCAGTGCAGTACGCTAATAGTCGTCATGCAGAGCGGTCGGTCAGGAGTAGCAGCCCAGTGCGGTTGTGTGATGTAGGCGGTCGGCAACACTGGTCAAGATGCTGAATGAGGTATACTGTTAATTAATATAATCATTAGATAATGTAAAAATTTATTCATTGTAATTAATTTCCAACAAATGCCCCAATAATAATTTTTATTTCAAAAGCATTTTTTCAAAAAATTTTATTTTTTATTGAACTAAAGATTTCGTTGCACTTCCCATTTCACTCCACTTTTTTTAAAGAAAAATTTCAGTAAAATCACCAAAAAAAAAAGGAATATTATTATTTGCAATGCAGTTCCTCCAAGCCGTGCGCAAAGATAAGAGCAGAAATTTGACATCCAGTTATTCTGAGGTAAGACTTTAATTCTGATTGTTTTACACAGGGCCAAAGACCGATATTTCGGTTTAATTGAATTTTCTTATCACTGAATGGACTTTAATTTTTGTGAAGAATTTACATTTGAGTCAGATTGCGAATTTCACATTTTTGTTGCCATTGTCAGTACATTTCATTGTGGGCAGGTTACGCTTAGCGCAATGTCCATTAGGATTTCTAAATAATATTGTCATTTCATTTTAAAATAATTGTGGGCGAGGTTACACTCGGCCCCCATTTGTATTAAGTATTGTCATTTTCTTTTAAATTACGGTGGCGAGGTTACACTTGCCGACACCCAGTCCAGGATCGTATTTCGTTGAGAATCTTTTGAAAAACAGTCAGATATCTGGTCTTATGTGCTTAAGTATAATTAGGATTTGGCGCTACGCTTTTATTAATCTTGTGACTTTCTTTCTACAGGTCAACGGCAATTCGTTGCTCTGTTGTATTTGTGTGTTGCTTTTGCATTGTGCTTATTTATTTTCTGAAAAATTGTGACTATTGTAAAAATGCCGCGAAAGACTGTGAATAGTGTATCGCGAGGTATTATGAATGAAATTACCGACTCAAACAACTTTACCGATAGGACATGTGACACGCAGTGTAATGATGACAATCCTGCGTTCACTAACAATCAGTGCATTCCAACCACTAGTGATGACTTTTACCCTGATAATGAACAAACGAACTCAATTGTCTCGTCTGTTAATTGGACGACAATTGATGACGCAGAACGCTCTATTGTAATGAGCGCTGCCGAGCTTAACACACCCGATTTGGAAAATTCAAGTAACGTACAGACAAATTTGTCTAGTGAAAATGAACAGTGTACTGAAAGTAGGACGGATTTATTTAATTCCGAAATAATGTCTGACAGTGTACATCCGACTGACAAACTTTTTTCTAAATCTCAGAATAACCAAATGGTTACAGTAAGCGAGAAAGTTCCAGATCCACTATTGAACAGCACAGAGAATAGAAATGCTAATCTTGAATCGGATCCAATTATGGCATTTTTGCGGCAAAATTTCAAACAGTTTAATGAAAAATTTAATAAAAATGACGAAAATTTCAAACAACTTAGCGAACAGGTCAGACAACAGAGGGAAGATAACAAACAAGATAACGAAAATCTCAAACAACAATTTAGTGAACAGAATAAAAAATTAGACAAACAAAAGTGAAGATTTTAAACAACTCAGTGAGCAGGTCAAACAACAGAACGAGAAACTTGACAATAATGCCGAAGATCTCAAACAACTTAGGGAAGATAACAAACAAGATAACGAAAAACTCAAACAATACTTAAATGAAAAATTAGACGACAATTCCAGACAGCTTAGTGAACAAATTAGAGCAGTTGCCGCGCAGTGCCATGACACTAAGGAACAGTTGCGCGTGGAAATTGAGGCTTGTTCACAAAAAAATAGCGAAGAAATAAAGTCTGTTGCGCAAGAATTAAGGAAATGCAGACAGCCGCAACAGAAACACTCAGAGACGAAATTAGCGAAGTCGCTAAACAATGCTCTGAAAAAGCTACACAATTACGGGACGAGTTTAAAGCAATAACGGTAGAACTTTCGCGCACAATGGACGCAAAGATAGACGCGAAATTCGAACAGCGGAACACTCAGATTAACGAGCGCTTTAATCAGCACATACAGAACAGTGATACGCGTTTCCGCAAATTTATTCAAGATCAAAACAAAGTAAAACGACAAGTCATGGAAACAATCACTGCACAAAGACAAGAAGACAAACGTAAAATGTTCGCGAAAGCGAAGACGTATGTAGACAATAATATTGCTGCAGTGTCCGACGAAATTAATTCCATCAAACAGTCGAACACATAATTACGTGACGAAATTTCTGATCTTAAATCAAAAACAGATACACACACAGTAAATATTCAAACAGTGACAGACAGATTCGAACAATTAGATCTAACACAGGATTGCGATGTCATCAAAGCTGATGTTAAAAAACTGAGCGAAACTACGCGTAAGTTGCAAAAACAGGTTAATGCGTCTGATTCTAAAACCGATGATCAGGTTAAGATATTGACTGAAAAATGTGATGAATTGGCCAGTCGTATTGATGTTATCGAAAATACTAATGACAATAAATCAGACGATACTGCACCGGTTTCATTTATCCAAACACCTGAATTTCAAAATTTACAGCAGACAATTAATGAGATCGATTCGTCTAATAACACGTTGCGTAGAAAGTTATCGAGTTTACAACAAGAAGTAACAGAGTTGAAAACCATTTCCGTCACCAATACGTCACAGAATCCGCCACTTTGCGAGCATTTGTCAGAGTCACGCAGCGCGTATAATGTGAGCAATTTACAGAGACTACGAGAATTAAAATCCGAAAAGCTACGCGACTTAAAATATGAAAAGCTACGCAACTTGAAGTACGAAATGACACAGACGAACAGATTCACTCACAAACCCGAACGTGTTATCAAACCGAGTGACGAGAACGTAGATTTCGAGCAATTTGCATTTGTAAGAAAATGTAAGGAATTTAATAATGACAGAACACAGGTACACGCTTTGCACTGTATACGACAATTTATTTTTGTACTTTCACCGCTATTACCTGTAATGCAGAAGCCAGCTTTGAACCAGATGCGACAATTTATTTTTGTATTTTCATCAGCATTATCTATTATGCAGAAATTGGAATTAACATGGATACAACTATTTGCTTTTGAATTTATACCGCAATTGCCTGTAACGCAAAAGCCAAAATTTATTTGCAGTGCGTAATTGACCTCAGGGGATTCATTACGCTTTAATGAATATGTGCCGTAGCGAGCATAGGGCCCCGAGCTGTAGTAGTGCTGTTTCATCTTTAGTTTTCTGCACTGCTGCCTTCTCTTCTACTATCCTTTATATCTATCAAAACTGCTCTTTAACTATTGCTCTACGTAGTATTAAGAAACGAGTAATGAAAACCCGATGTGACAAATTTTTACTGAAAGTGACAACATTCTTTAGGCACTCCAAAACCAGCGTAATTTTAATTACAGATAAAATCGTAATCATCAGTATGTGTAAAATTATTAGTAACAGGAACCACATTTTTGTAACAATAGATGTTTTTCACCACAATAGCATGAAAGTCAGCCGCTTAGCATACGTAACCAACAATGCAGTCTACAAGGTCAACCAAACTTTAATGTTTCGCCGCGTGCACGTATAGTCCCAGCCCCAACAAATAGTAACGCATGGCAGCAAAGAAATAACTACGTACAGACAATACACTATTTCAACTCGCATCGCAATGCGCCGTATAGAAATTACTATTATGACAGACGTAAAAATAACGAGCACAATTTTCAGCGTACATTTAATGACAGTCGATCTTATGAGCAGCAATAACATCAGCAACAACAAATAATCATGAATGGAACAGACAATAGGTGTCATCCATAGCGTAATACGTCAGTAAGAAATAACAGAGCAGTTCAAATAGTCGAAATGCCACAGCATCCTCCCGTAAATAATAGCACGTACGACAGTATTTCACCAGACACAGTACAGGTTTTATATTCCAGTAACGTAAGCAATAATTTTGACACGCAGAATCTTCTTCACGAAAATGTTATTAATTTTGACGCCATCCGACACACGTTTGCATTAAGGACAGAATTACGACGTATGTAGACGACATTCTTATCGCAGAAGCTAACTGGTCTGAACACAATCTGATTCTTGAACAACTGTTACAAACTTTTCATGCACAAGGACTTACAGTTAATCTTAGTAAATCGCACTTTGGCAAAACTTCCATAAAATTTCTTGGACACGTAATTTCAGCAGAAGGCATTGCACCTGATCCGGAAAAACTTCAAGCTCTACGTGACATTACTGTTCCTACGACAAAAAAGCAATTACGCAGTTTTTTGGGCTTAATTAACTTTTTTCGTAAATTTATTCATCATTCTGCTTTAGACACGCCTAGACTATGCCAATTAACAGGTAAAAACACTGTTTGGTCTTGGGATAAGCAAGCACATTCTGAATTCATGAACCTGAAACATGCTCTGTTGAATGCACCACTTTTATCGCACCCAGATCTTACTAGAAATTTTTCCATTGCCACCGACAGTTCCAACACCGCTTTAGGCGTACACATTTTCCAGGAAATAGAAGAAGATGGTTCAATAGTAATTAAAAACATCGCATTTGCAAGCCGCATTTTGTCACCTGCTGAACGAAATTACTCCGTTACAGAACTTGAAACATTATGTGTTGTATGGGCTTTCACGAGATTTAGGCATTTTCTTTATGGCAGACATACCACCGTTTACACAGACCATAGAGCTATACAATTTTTGCTTTCAGCTAAATTTACTCACGACAGATTAAGTAGATGGAAACTATATTTACAGGAATTTAATTTTACAATAGTTCACATTCCCGGCACACAAAATGTTATAGCAGACGCACTATCGCGTTCTCTCAGCAACAATCAGCAAGACGTAGCAACCAACTTCTGCAAAGCAAATTTGAGTGTCATGTACATTCAGCAAGTTGCATTTGAAAACTTTATTTCATCGTCATTACAGGACATAGCACAAGAACAAAATAAAGACAACGTGTGGAAAGAAATTAAACAGCTTTGGCTAGATAAGAATAATGTTACGATTAGGAAACACTACACAGTGCGCAATGACATTCTGTTTCGCCGCTCTCATCCTGACAGCAACAATTGGTTATTATGCATTCCTGACGAACTGGTTAACAAATTAATTTGGTACACTCATTTAAGCTACGCACATTACGGAGCACGAAAATGTTTTCTTATACTGAGACAGAACTGTTACTTTACCAACATGGAGAAACGTATACAACGAGTTTTAGCGTCTTGTAAAATTTGCCAGAAAGCTAAATCAGACACCACTTCACATATTCCTCCATTATATCCCATTATACCTGTTAAATTAAGACACATGGCCGCTGTAGATATTTTTGGTCCGATTCCGAGAACTAACAGAGGTTTTTGCTACATCTTTGTCGCTGTTGAGCTCACTTCAAAATTTGTTACTTTCACTCCATTACGCAAAGCTACTGCTAAAACTGTTTCGAAAGCGTTTGTAAAACATTTTCTATTTCATGTAGGGCATGTAATGAAAGTAATTTCTGACAATGGATCTCAATTTCGTAGTAGCGTATGGACACGCATGTTACGAGCCAGAAACATTTCTCCGATCTATATATCCAAGTACCATGCTTCTTCGAACCCTTGTGAACGGTTAATGAAAGAAATTGGTAAACTGTGTAGAATATACTGCCACAAAAGACATATTGATTGGGATACACACATACTCTCATTCCAAGACGTAATTAATTCCATTCCAAATGAATCCACTATGCTATCTCCGTCTGTTATACTGAAAAACGTTGAACCACCGAACAAAATTAAAGAATTAGTAAAATTCCCCAAAAGTCGTCGCCTACGACACCACGAAATAATTAACATTGCGCTGAACAACATCAAACGTGCCGCAGAGCGCCGGAGAAGACAGCAAAAACAGGTTTGTAGACGCCGAGACTTTCACGTTGGACAGAAGATATTAGTACGTACACACTATTTATCCAGCAAATTAAAAGATAAGTGCAGTAAATTTGAACTTCTATACGCAGGTCCATATCGGATTTGCAGCATCCCTCACCCCAATGTTGTACACGTCGAAACTTTGAGAACCAGAAAATCGAAAGGCAACCACCATATCTCAAACATTAAACCGTTTATTGAATGAAGACACTTTATGATTCAACACACTATGATGTCATTTACTAATGCAATTATTTCACCTGACTAATTACTGATGATTATCGTATTTTTTCTTGGCAAGTGCCCGGCAAGGTAAGGTTAGCAGGTCGCTTTTCTTGTCGTTACACATCAGACCATCCACATTTTCCATTATTTCTTTTTGTGTATATGATTGTATTCCAGTTTTGTTTATATGCACTGTGAAATAGTTAAGATATAACACACACCAGTTGACTTTGACATTTTTTGCCTTATGACATCTCAACATCGTGACTGTTTTACATTTTTTGCTGCTGCATTGTATTATTCTGTGTACATTTTTGCATCTGAACACTGTCAATGTCTTTGACATATTACGTTTTCTGTCATGTTATGCTGTATGCTTAATTGTGTCACCATAAACCAGTCATTATTTAGTGGGTATATGATTTAAATGCAAGACATTAATCTCTGTCATCAATTTCAGAAAGAAATGATGCGTGTAAGAAATAAATTCAACAGAAATAGGAATTTCACCTACGGAATAAACGAAAGAAGATGCAATAACTTTATGAGGAAGAGTAAATGGATCAGGATTAACAAGCATTAACAAGAATATACTATACTCATCACAGAATAGCAGTCTTAACTAATTTTTTCTTTCAGAATACAAGGTGATTGATGCAGGCTGTCAGACTGAACTACACATCTTAGTTTTAGTGATGAAATATGCTAGAGATAAGGATTAGTTATGTAATGAGTAATGAAGTGATTTTTTGCAGATGATAATGAATACTGATGAATAATGATGAAGGATATGCTGTTATGAATAATGAAGTTTTTTTCTTTACAGGTGATGATAATAATGAAGTTATGATAATATGGATAATGAAGTGATGGATAATGAAGTTTTTTCATTACAGATGAGGATAATGTTGAAGTTATGTATTTATGCTATGTAGTTATTTAAGTATTTGTTGCAGTTTGCTTTGACAGCAGGTGTTACATTGCATAGTAGGATGACGGAAAGTTTTGGAAAGGACAGCTATGGAACACATTTTATACACATTTCACTACCTGTTAATTCGAAGTTCACTACTTTTCAGCATAGTGTGCGTTTCTTCTTTCAGGTCATTTTGTATTTTTTTTCCAGGAGAAGCTCTTCATGATACTTACTAAACCTGTTACTTATTATACCTGTTCTAGTACTTGCATTTTTGTTTTTTACCCATTTGTGTTTATCATTTATAAATGTGATCACATATACTGCCTTGTTACATAACCTTGCTACAGCTGACTCATGACGAATGACGTTACCTATCCTCATTTGCAGCAATAGGTCAAAAGCAAATAGTGTTATGCCTCAGCAATTAATTATCGATCCCAACGCAATGCATTGCTAACAAAAAAAAATGTATTACCAGTCCCAAATAGTGATACCAGTTTGAGAAAGTTCTGAGTAATACTGATTAGCTCTGAATAGTATGTCACTTGAGTAATGACCTCTTAATGAGACAAAAAAAAGTATATATTTAAAATAATGCTTTGTCACTAGCTAATAACTGCCACTGCTTATTGTAATTAGACTACTTAAAATGCCCATGAGTATTAATGCCTTGATTGTAATTAACTGATTTTAATATTGACTTTGTAATGATCTGAGTAATACTGAATGATGAACTATGTTTTATTCTAATCAATACTTGCTGGCCACTGAGTGCCAATAATTAATGTCAATCAACGAATTATGTTATTAATTATGCCATTAATTAGCTCTTGTTTTCAATGTTCATACTTTGTTATTGGAAATGAATGTGACTGTTTAATAATGCTTTGTAATTAGAAGAAGGCTAATGATTCTTACTAGATTGGAATGACAAATGATCATGATTAATTAACTGTAATTAGAAAAAGCTAATGATTAATAATATTGGAATGACAAATGATTAATTAACGACAAATGATTAATTAACTGTAATTAGGAGAAGGTTAGTGATTCTTAATTATACTTTGTAACTGGAAAAGAATGCGATTATTTCATAATGCTTTGTAACCAGGAAAAGAAGGCTACTGATTCTATGTAAAATAATTAATGAACATTTTTCTGTAATACTACATACTTGGTACAGAAATGTTCAATAACTGGGCTATGAATGCCACAAACTGCTAATTAAGTCTGTAATTGTCAATATTATGTGACTTGATGTCCTTCACCTCATGAGCTAACTACCCTGAATTACTGCAATGTCCATTTGTCCTGTCTGTCCTAGTGATCATGTAGCACTATCTTTGGTTTTGCACTAATTCTACGTGGGTGTGCCTTGTAAGAGAGTGGTGTTGACACGACATGCTGTCCACCACCGTGAGCGATGAAGACGTTATTATGGTCCCACTGTTTGGTGTACCTAATGTACTGCCAAAATGAAAACATGGAACATTACTACGACAGTTCAGTGTCTTGGCTACACTGATAAATTCTGATGGGAAAAGAACTTCAAGTTGTGTCACTTGGTGTTGTACTTGTGTGGAAAGATATGGACTTTCAGAACAGCTGTGTGCAGTCTAAAGTGCTACAATCATGATGCAATCCTTCCCTTTCCTATCCTGATTCTTGTCACATAAAAAAAAAGAAAATAAATTTTTTGGTAACATCATTTATGTTCGTGGGTTATACATTTTTTTTCGATTTGCTGAACTCCAGTGCGAGTACACTTATGGCACTGGTGGACATGATTTTTTTACCATTATGTTTATTTATTGCGAAAATGCTAAAGACAATTTTTTCGATTTGTTCTGAAGTACAGTATATGTACGCTCTTGTCTTTTATATTGTATATACATTTTTATTTTTATGATATGTTCTGAACTACAGTGCATGTGCACTTCTGTTAGGCGTTAATATGTTTTCTACTGAACTTCAGTGCATGTGCACTTTTCTCATTTTTCAATATGATTTGTACTATTCTGTATATTCAATACTTCAATGCGTATGAACTTATGTCATTTGTTACTAATTGTATATACATTTCATCATTTACTGATATGTTCTCAACTCCAGTGCGAGTACACTCATGTCACTTGTCAACATAATATTTTGCCAGTCTGTTTATTTGTTCTGAATATGCTAAAGAATTTTTTCAGTGCCTGTGCACTTTGTTATCTATCAAATAATTTGTATATACATTTTTCTGATTTGTTACTATGTTTTGTACTCACATTTTGTCTTTGTCTGATATATTTTGTACTTAGTGCGTGTGCACAACAGTTACTTTATGTACTACATCTAATTATTCTGTAAATTGTAGAAGTTTATTAATTAATTAAAAATTTTGCCGCGATTGGCAAGTCCAAATGACTCACCATCGCTGCCAAATTTTTGCCCCCCCCAGTGGAGGGTTATGAAACACGTATGTAACGCAGCAGCGATGGCGAGGCATTGCAGCGCCTCTGACCAGAGAGTATGCGCTTGACCGCGCGAGTGTTGCGAGCAGTTCGCTAGTTGTCGCTATGCAGAGCAGTACTCTGTCAGTAGTGGTGGAAGTCTGTAGCTCGGTTTAGTTGCGAGCGGTCGCCAGTGGTAGTCGTGCAGTGCAGTACGCTAATAGTCGTCATGCAGAGCGGTCGGTCAGGAGTAGCAGCCCAGTGCGGTTGTGTGATGTAGGCGGTCGGCAACACTGGTCAAGATGCTGAATGAGGTATACTGTTAATTAATATAATCATTAGATAATGTAAAAATTTATTCATTGTAATTAATTTCCAACAAATGCCCCAATAATAATTTTTATTTCAAAAGCATTTTTTCAAAAAATTTTATTTTTTATTGAACTAAAGATTTCGTTGCACTTCCCATTTCACTCCACTTTTTTTAAAGAAAAATTTCAGTAAAATCACCAAAAAAAAGGAATATTATTATTTGCAATGCAGTTCCTCCAAGCCGTGCGCAAAGATAAGAGCAGAAATTTGACATCCAGTTATTCTGAGGTAAGACTTTAATTCTGATTGTTTTACACAGGGCCAAAGACCGATATTTCGGTTTAATTGAATTTTCTTATCACTGAATGGACTTTAATTTTTGTGAAGAATTTACATTTGAGTCAGATTGCGAATTTCACATTTTTGTTGCCATTGTCAGTACATTTCATTGTGGGCAGGTTACGCTTAGCGCAATGTCCATTAGGATTTCTAAATAATATTGTCATTTCATTTTAAAATAATTGTGGGCGAGGTTACACTCGGCTCCCATTTGTATTAAGTATTGTATTTTTTTCTTTTAAATTACGGTGGGGAGGTTACATTATAACTTTTGGAAAACGAAAGCAATACCGACGATTATGTCAATATCTAATTAGTTCTGCCAATTATAAATATAGATTCCTCTGTCTGCACGGTAGCTTTCTTTCACGCTTACTGATTGCGATACAAACAGTCCATCGCCATGGGAGCAACAAAAAAGGAACAATGTAAAGAGAATGCGAATTACGCTTATCATTTCTGTTTGATCACTACATTTGTGCCTACTTTAATTACTACAACTGCATGCCCAAAAGACAACAAGGAAAGAAGAAATGGGTATGTGAATGTTTGAAAAGAAGAACGACATACTCCATATTAGTTTACTCTCTAAAATGCGATATCCTTTGCGGCGAAGCATTAGTTAATAAAGTGTAGCGGGACAATGTTCAAAACATGACTGAAAATACGTTCACTAAATAGAGATAAGAACATCTATGACTGACATGTCATCTAAAGTCGACGTATTATTTTAAAATGTTAGAAATAAGGAAATGTAGTAATACAGAATGCTGTGCTTGTAACATACGTTGTTGTTCTACAGTGTTTAGCTCTGGTATTTACAAGGTCACAGAGAAAGCATCCTAGGTTTTGGAGGGATAAGCCGTAATTGTAATGTTCTGCACTACAACAGAAACAAGAAACACAACTTAAGGAAAAATAATGTAATGTGTGTTCCCGCTCACAAGAGACATTGAAGCAGACAGTTCCTGTGACTTAGTACGGGCAGAGGTTATATTCGACAACCAGAATAAATTAATAACTGGCTCCTTTTACCGATCCACGGTCTCAGATGAAACAGTTGCTGAACAGTTCAAAGAAAACTTGAGTCTCATCGCAAATAGGTACCCTACTCATACAATTATAGTTGGCAGTGACTTCCATCTACCTTCCGTATGTTGACAAAAAATACATTTTCAGACCGTTTTGTAGATAGAAAACAACTTCCGTAATTGTTCTAAATACTTTTTTTAATTATTTTGAAGAATTAGTTCACGAGGCCATTCAAATTTTAAATGGTTGCGAAAACACACTTGACCTCTTAGCCACAAATAATCACGACGGATACAGGGATTAGTGAACACACAGTCGTAGTGAGGCTCAATTCCGTAACAAAGAAATTCGACAAAATTAAACGCGAAATATAACTATTTACAAAAACAACTAAAAATTCGGTTGACGCCTTTCTAAGAGACAGTCTCCAATCCTTCCAAATTATATAAGTGAAGACCATATGTGGCTTAAGTTCAAAGAAATAGTATCAACAGCACTCAAGAGATTCATACCAAATAAATTAATAAGAGACGGAACAGATCCCCCATGGTACACAAAACACGACAGAAAGCTACTGCAGGAGCACCGAAAAAGGCAAGTATAATTTAGACGAACGCAAAATCTCCAAGATTGCGAATCTTTACTGAGGCTCGAAATTTGGTGCGGATTTCAATGCGAGATGCATTTAATACTTTCCACAACGAAACTCTCTCTAGACATGTGGCGGAAAATCCAAAGAGATTCTGGTTCTTTGTTAAGTAAATCAGCGGAAAGGCTCAGTAAGCGATGTGGTGGAGGAGGGGGAGGAGGGGGAGACAAGGGACCCAACCCCTCAGAGCAGGTAAAATCGTGGCAAATGTACGGCGTGGCAAATGTCCACACACCGTGGACTACTGCGGCTGCGGCGGGGACAGAGCCTTTCGTCGTTTCTAGGTCTCCGGTTAACATACAATACAATACAAAGCTCAGAAAAGATCTTTTTGCTGTATTACATAAACTGTTTTTGCTAACAGTGAAATAACTTTTTGCATGTCACTGTGGCATAGTTCACAAAGAAATAGCGTTCCTATGAAATCCCTGTTTTTTATACTTAACGGTATGAATTTGCGTTTATCAGTGACTATAGGCTCTTCGGCAGCGTTATCGGTAGCTTTCTCTCGCCATAGCTGCGTTATAACAGTGAACGTCGGATCTTAGGTTTCGGTAACACAGCGCTCCACGTCTGAGGATACAGAATGCAGAGATGATCCAGTAGTATTCTCCCGGCCTGATCACATGCCGAATAAATTTAATTTTTCATATATTTTAAGTTGTTATGTGTTGTTGTTGTTGTTGTTCTGGTCTTCAGTCCTGAGACTGGTTTGATGCAGCTCTCCAAGCTACTCTATCCTGTGCAAGCTTCTTCATCTCCCAGTACCTACCGCAACCTACATCCTTCTGAATCTGCTTAGTGTATTCATCTCTTGGTCTCCCTCTACGATTTTTACCCTCCACGCTGCCCTCCAATACTACATTGGTGATCCCTTGATGCCTCAGAATGTGTCTTACAAACCGATCCCTTCTTCTAGTCAAGTTGTGCCACAAACTCCTCTTCTCCCCAATTCTGTGCAATACCTCCTCATTAGTTATGTGACTACCCATCTAATCCTCAGCATTCTTCTGTAGCACCACATTTCGAAAGCTTCTATTCTCTTCTTGTCTAAACTGTTTATCGTCCACGTTTCACTTTCATACATGGCTAAACTCCATACACATACTTTCAGAAACGACTTCCCGACACTTAAATCTACACTCGATGTTAACTAATTTCTCTTCTTCAGAAACGCTTTCCTTGCCATGGCCACTCTAAATTTTATATCCTCTCTGCTTCGACCATCATCAGTTATTTTGCGCCCCAAATAGCAAAACTCCTTTACTACTTTAAGTGTCTCATTTCCTAATCTAATTCCCTCAGCATCGCCCGACTTACTTCGACTACATTCCATTGTCCTCGTTTTGCTCTTGTAGATGTTCATCTTATATCCTCCTTTCAAGACATTGTCCATTCCGTTCAACTTTGCTGTCTCTGAGAGATTTACAATGTCATCGGCGAACTTCAACGTTTTTATTTCTTCTCCATGGATTTTAATACCTACTCCGAATTTTTCTTTTGTTTCCTTTACTTCTTGCTCAGTATACAGACTGAATAACGTCGGGGAGAGGCTACAATCCTGTCTCACTCCCTTCCCAACCACTGCTTCCCTTTCATTTCCCTCGACTCTTATAACTGCCATCTGGTTTCTGTACAAATTGTAAATAGCCTTTCGCTCCCTGTATTTCACCCCTGCCACCGTCAGAATTTGAAAGAGAGTATTCCAGCCAACGTCGTCAAAAGCCTTCTCCAAGTCCACAAATGCTAGAAAGGTACCGTCAGGTAGCTTGCGGAGTATGGACGTAGATGTAGATGTAGATCTGTTTTCTAAGATAAGTCTTAGGGTCAGTATTGCCTGACGTGTTCCAATATTTCTACGGAATCCAACCTGATCTTCCCCGAGATCGGCATCCACCAGTTTTTCCATTCGTCTGTAAAGAATTCGCGTTAGTATTTTGCAGCTGTGACTTATTAAACTGATAGTTCGTTAATTCGGTAATTTTCACATCCGACGTTGTTATTTATATTTAAGAAATTAACGTCAGCTGCGTGTAGCTATGCCAACAGCGAGCAGTTTGCTGTTGTTGAGAATAGAGTGAGCTTTCCTTGGTTGGCCGCTGATCATTGTAGTTAGGCAGTCAGATCCTGATGTGTCCCATTAAAAGACGATTCCGTTTTCCACCTTAGCTTTACTTCGTCTACATCTGTAGTCCTCACGCCACCTTACCTTGTAGCGCCACTGTCACTTCCCTCTTGTACTGTTCCAGTCGCGAATAGTTCGCGGGAGAGCGTCTGTTGCTAAGTCTCCCTCTGAGCTCGAATCTCACTGACTTTGCGTTCGTGATCTTTTCGCGAGACAGGCATAGGAGGAACTAAAATACTCGTTGACTCTTCTAGGAACGAACGTTCTCTGAACTTTAACAGTAGCCGTACCGTGATGCAGAGCGCCTCTCTTGCCTCGTCTGCCACTGGAGTTGACTGAGCATTACCGTGACGCTTTACGCTTACTAAATGGACCTGTAACGAACAGCACTGCTCTTCTTCGGATCTTCTCTGCTTCCTTTGTCATTTCTACCTGGTACGGATCTCAGACCGACGAGCATTATTTAAGCATTGATCGAACCAGAGTTTTCTAAGCTCCCTCCTTTGTGAATGGACTGCATTACTTGAGGATTCCTCTAGTGAAGCCGTCTGACATCTTCTTTATCTGTGATTAGTTTTATGTGGCCGTGACACATTAAATCACTCCGTACTAATACTACTAGATATTTTGCGGGTGTGACTGCTTCCAAAGATTGTCCTGCAGTCGTGTAAACACAATAATCGGTTTTTCTGCACAGTACATTGCTTTTGTTTACATTTAGGGTCAATTGACAACCACTGCCCCAGGCGTTCATTCTCTGTCAGTCTTCCTGCACTTCGTTACAGTTTCCTAGCGGTGCTACTTCTTTGTTTACTTCAGCGAGAAGCGTCATGGAACTTCCGACATTATCCATTTGGTCATTCATATACACTGTAAAAAGCAATGGTCCAATACACTCCTTTTGGGTACTCGCGAAATCACTCTTAGCTTCTGAAGATTTCTTTCCCTTGAGAATGACATGTTGTGTTAGGTTTGCTGCGAGCTCTTCAGTCTAATAACGCAATTGGTTTTGTATTCTGTGCGCTCGTATTTTGTTCATTAAGCGGCTGTGCGGAACTCTATCGAAAGCCTGCATTGCGATCACAGTTAGTTACTGCACACGATCAGCTGATTTCGGCGATGTCATCTTCAGGTCCTCACAAATGGAAAGAACAACACTGCTGTTGAATCGATAAATCGTCGACGACCATGGAACGTTGTTCTCTTCGAGTTTACTACGCCAGCAGTATTTAAAAGGGGGATGTGGATGTCATGGAGACCGGGACGACAGGCCTCTATTGTAGGTGGTTTTACCGGATTGACAGAGATCAGGAGCCCAACAACTCACCACTGGAAGCAACGGAGACGTATCGACAGGAGAACTTCATTGTTAAAACATTTATTTATCGTTCGCGGGCTACGACAATCGTGACGACACTCAGAGAAGCCAGGGTCCTCTGGACGTGAACGGTAGGAGGCCTGCGAAGAAATGGGGCCGTCAGCAGGAGACACGCAGAATCAGGCCGTAGACACAGTGTGGATGAGATGGCACAGAGCAGCAGCAGTGTGTCTTCACACAGGCATAGGCGAGCAGCAGGAGTTTCCCCGCACATGCGAAGGCAACTTGAGTGGCTCAAAATTCCTGGACTCAAACTATAGGCCACCAGGTCGCAGCCGGTTGGAGACCGCTAAATCCACAGCATGTGACTTTGTGCCAGCAGCAGAGCCGTAGCTAACAGTGGCAGAGTCCTGGGGTTGGAGACAAGTTGATCCATATAGACTCGTAGACTCGTAAACTGTCACAGATCGCTCATAGGTAGATGACTGACTGCAGTACCTCTGACTAGCAATGAGGAGCATTTATACGGGCTTGGTTTGGCCCTGTTATGCTGAAGCGTCGGTTTCTACCACATAAGCCGTAACAGAACCATAGGTCAGACATGAAGCAGTCAGGTCACCACGCTGCAGTGGCTCTGCCTTCTGTTGCGTCAATGCAATTATGCCCCTGGTCCCTCTGTTTGGCTGTAGCATGTGGTAACCATATCGATGCCTCATACACAGCACTTCTTACAACAGCAGGTAGCTCCTTATGTACGAGGGCGTCCTGAAGAGTAATGCCTCCGAATTTTTTATTCTGTTCTAAATTTCTTTGAATTATTACATGTCTGGCATATTACTCCGTGACTTTCCCTCTTCACTGATGCAAGTTGCAGTCCTGTGCTGGTGGAAGGCTCCGAATTGTACCAACGGTGTGTAACGACACTACGTCAGTGCGTGAGAAACAGCGTGCAGTTATCAGTTTCTAGCCGCAGGAAACACGTCTTCAATTGAAATCCTTCTCCTTCAATATGACAATGCAAGACCACACATGAGCGCTGTGATATCTGTAACAATCCAACATCTTGGGATCACTACCACCGATCATCCTCCATAAAGTCCTGACTTGGCCTCATCTCATCTTCATATGTTTGCAAAACTTAAAAGAACACTTCGTTTTGATAGTGCTGAAGCGGTGTAAGCATATGTGAGTTTGTGGCTCCCTCAACAAAATCAAACATTCTATAGTGACGGTAACAACTGACTGATCTCTCTCGGGGGGGGGGGGGGGAGGGGGGGGGGAGGGGGGGGGGGGAAGGGTGGCGTAAATGTGTTCGTCACCAGGGTCACACACTCGTAACTTTACCTGGATGGCCCGAACTGACCCGCTTCTGCGGCCTCTTGCATTAGCCGTGGACAGTGTTTCAGTTTTACTCAGCCGTGCCAAGTAAAATATTTGCCGTGTAAAAATGTTATGCCTAAGCACTTGAAAATTGCAGATCCCCATAATCAGCTGATCGTGTGAAGTGACTATAATACAGCCAAGGTGTAAAATGGGTGTTTCTTTTAACAAACCTGTGGCTGTGGCACTCAGTATGAAAAAAAAAATACTGATTAAAATATTGTGTATAGCGATAACGTGCGTACTAAGAGTTTATTGTATCACATGGTCTCGTCTCTGTGAGTTTCAATCTCAAAAAAAGTAATAAATTCCAGAATTATTTGAAGTAGTCATAAAAGTAGCAGTTTAGTACGATGAAGTTATCTCACCTGAACCAACATTATCCACCATACGGTACTATGATCTTTGCTGGATTTGGATTAAATTCTCTATAGACACGTTTTTATGAGTTTCTGTAATAACAATATGACGCACACCAGCTAATTGAAAATGACAAATACCAACAAATAACAAAACCCATTACAGTAACAGATGATCGAGAAGAACTGGTACCAATTCTCAAGACACAAGCCGAGAATCTAGCTCCATTTTTATGAAGAAAATATCACGGTGGACTCCAGAATGTGACAAAGTCCATGGAGAAAGGCTGCAAGCATGGTTAAAATTTCAAACAAACAAAACAAAAGAAAATGCCTTCAACCTCAAAAACAAATGGAAAAAAATCACACAGAACATTAGGAGAATTAAGAGAGGATTCCATAAAGACATAATAAACTCTATAGAATATAATTACCTCAAAACCAATTCCAGGAATTACTACAAAATCCTTGGGAAGGAACTGCAACAATGTGAGCCCCCGATGCTAATAATGACGGATGAAGGATGAGGATGGAAGAGTGGCACGCAGTAGCAAAGAAAATGCTCAGATCATAGCAAAAGCATTTAGTAAACCTCTGAGCCGGCCAAAGTGGCCGAGCGGTTCTAGCCGCTACAGTCTGGAACCGCCCTACCGCTATGGTCGCAGGTTCGAATCCTGCCTCGGGCATGGATGTGTGTGATGTCCTTAGATTAATTAGGTTTAAGTAGGTCTAAGTTCTAGTGGACTGATGACCTCAGCAGTTAAGTCCCATAGTGCTCAGAGCCGTTTGAACCATTTTTAAACTTCTGAACAATGAAGAACCTAAGGAACTCTTACAGAGCGACGTAGATAACCCAATTAAAACAGAACTTAAGAAATTAGACCCCCCCTCCAACTTTCCCTGAAGTAGAAAGAGTCCTCAAAAAACATAAACAAAACAAAAAAAATATAGCGCACGTGGAGAAGATCAAGTTTTTGTTGAAATGTGGAAATATTCAAGTGACACACTGGATAACAGGACAATTACCTGAACATTGGACCATTGGCGTCATCCAGCCATAGGAGCGATCCAGACAACTCTCCTAGACTGCACATACAAGATTTTATACAAGAACTTGTACGAAAGAATCAAAAAACAAGTAGAACAGCAGTTAGTGGAATATCAGGGAGGTTTCAGACTATAGAGAAGCTGTGCAGAGCTGATTTTTACTTTAAAAATGATTATGGTATACTACATGAAAGGAACCAACCTCTGAGCCACTGCGACAGAGATTGCGCCAAAGAGTACTATTAAGCCGCCTCCACAGTGCGTGTTTAGAGCTCGTAGTAGTCAGTGCTTGTCAAGAGTTCGTAGAGGACAGTGCCTGTTAAGAACTCGTAGAAGTCAGTGCATGGGCAGAGCTCGTAGAAGACAGTTCGTGTTGAGATGTGCTAGTGGGCAAGGCTTGTCGAGATGTTGTAGTAAGGAGTGTTAGTTCCATGTTTTATCCAGTTATTTGATGGGAGAGGTAGCAGATGTTATTGTAATGATCAGAGTGCATTTCGTCAATATATATGAAGGTAAAAACCACAATGTTCTTTTATTATTTGTGTGTCTGAAATAATGCGTCATTACAGGTTCAGTCAACAAAGCATCTGGCTTGTGTTCTTGTATTAGAGTGAATTCTGGTTTTCTTGCGTAATTATAGTTTTTCTAATTTTCTTTTATCACGTCAGTATAATTGGTACTTAAAAATTCATGTCTTGTTGGAGAAGAACCGTGCCAGATGTGTACGTTGAGTCACACTCTCACATACAGAACAGTTAGTCTTGTGCTTATTGGTTTTGTAGATTTTATAGTTGCTGGGGACTTAATTAATTAATTGTGTTAACGAAAAATTTCATTTCATTCTTGTTGTTGTTCTTTGCAGTCAGATAGCGTAATAATACTAGTCAGGGCCAACCGATTACGAGACTTACGTAATCGGACAGACAGCTACCAAAAAATATTTTCAAACTATTTAATTAAGCCCCCATGCACGTGGCGACCCTGCCAGGATCGTCCCTTGGATTCTTCTGATTGTAAAAATAGTAGACTGTAGTATTGTTGTAGTAATTTGAGTTTAGTAATTGTAGTCTATTTTGCATGTGTAGATTTGGTAATTGGCATTCTTCTAATGGTATTTTTCAAAATTTAATTTTTATTGCCTTGTATACGCATTTGACAATTTTGTGCAATTATTTCAATTGTTCGTTAATCGTGTTTGAGGGAAACATCTCGTGTGAATAGTATTGTTGGAGATAAGGAGTCATTGTGTGTGATTTTCGAACAGTGACGAATTTTTTTTATGTTTTGCAAATGATTACGCGATCAATGAAAAAGGCAAAAATGATGAATAGTGAGAATGACGAAATTGTTGACATGGCGAACTCGCCAACAGAGGAAAGCAGTATGGTGGATAATGAGGTGGAAAACAATGTAATAAGTCGAGAAAATAGTCCGGAACCATTTCAAAATTTTCCGCAATCAGAAAATTCACAGAATACGAGATTAACGATAGAAGATTCTGAAATAGTATCGAACACAGATAGCTTTATGGCTATGCAGAAGGAAGTTAGTTTTGCGGGAAATGTTCGGGGCGAAAAGAATTTTGAATCATTAAATATGGAGCAGTTGATGGGTGCAATATTAAATTTGGGATCTGAATTAAAAACAGAGATAGGAACAATTAAAACTGCGATGGGAACAATTAAAACTGAGATGGGAACAATTAAAACTGAGATGGGAACAATTAAAAGTGATATGGGAACAATGGAAACACGGTTAGGATCTGAATTAAAAACAGAGATGGGAACTTTGGAAACACGGTTAGATTCACGAATTGGGACATGTTTCAAAAATATGAAAGATGAATTAAAGAAAGAAATCAGAGAAGAAGTACAACCGATTCTGAATTCTCACAATAATAGATTAGACAAAGGGAACAGGATAGAGAACAGGAAGAAAGAGATCGCGTGATAGTACAGAAATTTTCAGAGTTAAATTTACAACATGCAAAAGATAAGGAAGAAATATTTGAGAGAATCGAGGAATCCGTACCGAATGACAGAATAAATAATCTAACACAACAATATGAACAGTTAACTACCAAATGTGCCAATACTGAAACCCGAGTCGCGATACTTACGGAAGACGTAAATAAACAGAAAGAACAATTAGGTGACTTATCGGAAAGAGTTGAGGAAATTTCAGATAAACTGACAAATCTTAGTTTACATGGGGACAGAGATTCAGATGATACAGCACCATTGCCATTTGCCGAAACCGAAGAATATCAGAACATAAATAAACATGTTGAAAATCAGGGAAAATTTAATGAACGCGTGAAAAGGGAATTTGAGGCTTTAAAAAAGCAAGCCAAACAGATTGAGGGCGAAATCGTAGGAAAAGACGGCAAAAGAAATTTAGAATCACAGATAGCAGAGGGGTTTGAAGAAAATAATTTGTTTCATTTACGGGATGCAACAAGAGAGCGCCAGGCGCGCGAACTTTACAATAATCGACATTCGGACTGGGACAGACGCGGTAGGTCTTTGTCGCCACGAGGCGAAAACTTTGACTGTAAACACTTTTTGACTGTCCGGAAATTTAAGATCTTCCGCAATTCTAAGAATGACATACATCCATGTGCATGGTTAGATCAATTTATGTACGCACTCCCACCAAATTGGCCACTAAGTCACAAACTGGAATTTATGTGTGGATATTTAGAAAACGAACCGGCGACGCGGATGCGCGCACACATTAGAGATTGTAATAATCTAAATGATTTTTATCATGCATTTCTATCGGCATATTGGTCCGAAAACACGCAAGACAGAGTCAAACACAGTCTTATTATGCAGCGTAATTTCAGACAGTCTGAGTTCCGCACACCAGCGGAATATTTTGAAGACATGATTCGAAAGAATCAGTTCCTTTCCAACCCTTACAGCCCGACTGAATTAATTCGCATTTGTTTAACTAAGCTGCCACAATCCATAAGACAAATTGCTTTAGCCGGAAGATGTAAAGACGACATTGAGACTTTGAAGACTTTGTTGCAAGAACTTGACAACGATGACGGGACCTCTTGTAACTTTTTCAGTAACAGTAATTACAATAGATTTTCAGAGAAAAGTGATAGTGGTCGGAACGGACGTTATAGCGGTAATTTTGAGAATGACAGACGTAACAGACAGGACAACAGATACCAGCCTTATGATAATAACAGACGTTCTAACAGAAATTACACAGACAATAGCGGTAATTCGTACCGGAATGATCAATCATATGGAAACAGTAATCGGTATCATCAGGACAGAAATTATTCATACAGTAATAGAAATTCTTACTACAGAAATAACCAGGGTAGTAGATACAACAATAATTTCAGAAATGACAGTCGAAATTACACAAGAAGTAGTTATGCAGACAGACAGGAAAACAGAAATTTTAATAACAGACACAACCCAGAATTTGCATCTAACAGACAGGAGGGACCTAATTGGCATCCTCCACGTGACAGAACTTCTGAGAGACAAGTGCAAATCGTTGAAATTGATCCGCGAAATGACGCGAATAATCAAAGACGTGACGCAAACAATCGACAATGACTTGTAGCTTCGGCTTCTGGCAGCAATATAGACGGTTCAGAAAGTAATGACACTACGACTTTACACTACGTACGCCTGGAAGACATGAGAGACATTTTGTTAGACGAAAAGGAAAATAATGTAGACGCATTTTTACATCCTGTTATTGAAGTATGTGTGGGTAAGAATAAGTTCACTGCAGTATTAGATTCTGGGAGCCCATTGAATGTCATTAGTGAATCAGTTTTTCGTATATGTGTAAGAACTATTGCTTGTCCTGTGTTACCTATTTCTAAAACTACAATTCGAGGTGCGATTTCTGGAAAAAGTGTGGAGGTCAAACAACAGACCAATTTAAATTTCATTTGTCAAGGATACGAATTTTCTGCTAATTTTATTATTGTTCCATTACTCAGTACACAAATTATATTAGGTATGGAGTTTCTTAACGCACATAAGGCAATTTTGAACTTTAAAGAAGGAAGTGTGAATTTGACTGTTGCTGGAATGCCGAAATGTTTGAAATTTTTCGAGTGTTTAACAAGATCTGAGTCAGATACAAAATGTTTAAGGTTTCTTACTTCTGATGTTTTCGTAGGGGCATTATGACGACAATGTGTTCATTCATGACAATGACAATAGATACAGAGACGCGATGGATGATATAATTAATAGCGAAGAATTAATTAATGAAAAGGTTAAGAAAGCTGAAGTGTCAGATGACGTTGCAAGAGAAGAGCTGCACCACATTTTAACTTCACATGCTACAGTGTTTAGTCATCACACAGGAACTATACAAGGCTTACAATATTTATTTAAAGTAAAAGAACACACACCATTTCGCGGGAAAACGTACGCTATTCCTTTGGCTTACAGAGACAAGGTTAAGAATGAACTTCAGTACATGTTAGATCAGGGCATTATTGAGCCTGCAGTCAGTCCTTATACTAGCCCATTACACGTTGTTCTTAAAAAGGATGGGTCAATTCGTTTGGTTCTGGATTCCAGACAGATAAATAACATCATCATTCCTGAAACTGACCGCCCACAAAATTTAGATGAACTTCTTCAACATTTTCATGGAATTAAAGTTTTATCCACGATTGACATGCGCGCAAGTTTTTGGCAAATAGAACTCCACCCTGATTGTAGAAAATATACTGCCTTTTTAGCCTTTGGTAACTGTTACCAGTTTCGGAAATTACCGTTTGGACTTACTGTATCTTCAGCAGCATTCATTCGTAGCTTAAATGAAATTTTACCTGTTTATCTTCGTGACAATATTACTTCATATGTTGACGACATTCTTATTGCTAAACATTCTTGGAGTGAGCACAACAAAATTTTGGACTCATTATTACGTATCTTTGCAAAAGTTGGCATTACAGTAAACTTGGAAAAATCTGAATTTGGTCGTTCTCAGGTGAAATTTCTCGGTCACATTATTTCTACAGAAGGTATTCTTCCTGATCTAGAGAAACTTGACGCTATTCGTAATTATGCTGTTCCTACCACAAAACGTGATGTTCGTAGTTTCCTTGGTGTCTGTAATTTTCTGCGACGCTTTGTTAAATTGGACGATTTGGCCACACCTCGTTTATGTGAATTATCTGGAAAGAAATGTAATTGGTGTTGGGATGAGGAAGCTCAGTCAGAATTTGAACAGCTTCGTGATGCTATAGTTGCTGCTCCACTTCTTTCACATCTGGATTTATCTAAAGAATTTTGTTTGGCAATGGACTCATCATACAAGGGCCCAGGGGCACATTTATTTCAAGAGATAAAAGAAAACGGCGTTGTAGTACAGAAAACTATTGCATTTGGAAGTCGTGTTCTCTCTAAATCAGAAAAGAATTATTCGATTACGGAACTTGAAGCTTTGGCTGTTGTTTGGGCTTTTACAAAATTTCGGACATTTTTGTTTGGCAGACATACTAAGGTTTACACCGATCATCGAGCTCTGGAATTTCTTATGTCAACAAAATTAACTCATGGCAGATTGTCACGATGGGCGTTGTACCTACAGGAATTTGATTTTAGTATTGTTTACATACAGGGTTCTTCAAATATTGTTGCTGATGCTTTATCACGTGCACCTATGGGTTTGAAACAAAGTTCTGAAGAGGACTGCGAGGAAAACAATTATTGTTTGATGTATATTCAAGGTGTTGCGTTTGAGAACTTTATTTCGTCTTCGCTTCAGGACATCGCTAAGGAGCAAAATAAGGATCCAATCTGGAAGGACATTAAGGAGAAGTGGAGGAGAAAGGAAAGCGTAGCGATTAGACAGCATTATTTAGTCCGCAATGACATTCTTTTTAAACGAAAATCGGTCGACAACTCTGTTTGGTTAGTTTGTATTCCTGATGAGTGGGTCAATAAAGTGATTTGGTATACGCATTTCAGTTATGCACACTTTGGTCCCAGAAAATGTTTTTATAAAATGTTTTTATAAAATGTTATTTCAGTAATATGGAAAAACGTATTCGATCTGTTCTGGCCAAATGCAAATTATGTCAAAAGGCTAAGCCGCCAACAATTTCTCACAGAGCACCGTTGTTTCCTATTATTCCAGCGAAATTAAAGGAGATGGCTGCAGTCGATTTGTTCGGTCCAGTGGTTCGTTCTACCAATGGTTTTGCGTACATTTTCGTAGCAGTGGAGTTGACGTCAAAATATGTGTGTTTTACACCTTTACGCAAAGCAACAGCTCGTTCAGTATCTAATGCTTTCGTCAAACATTTTCTAAAGAAGTTGGTCATGTTGATAAGGTTATATCAGATAATGGATCACAGTTTCGTTCTAAAATTTGGCTTCGTACTCTACGGCGTCGTAAAATTAAACCAATTTTCATTTCACTTTTTCACCCTCAATCTAACGCTTCAGAGAGATGGATGAAGGAAATCAATAAATTGTGTCGTCTTTATTGTCATCAGAATCACAGAACGTGGGATCAGTATCTTCATATTTTTCAAAACATTCTGAATGAACTCTCTAATGATACAACTTCTTTACCGCCTATACGGGTATTAAAAAATAAAACACCGACAAATCGCATATCTGAAATCGTTCCTTTTCCGCCTTCACGGAAACTGCGGCATTCTGAAGTTGTCAACCTGGCTCTACGAAATATTGCATCTGCGGCTGCTAGAAGAGAGAAATCAGCTAAGCGTCCTGGTCGTTCAAAATTCTTGTCAGTTGGTCAGAAGGTGTTAATTAAGTCTCATCGTTTGTCTCACAAAGGAAAAGGCTTGTGTCGCAAATTTTTTCTGCTTTATAACGGTCCATATAGAATTCGTAAAATTGTTCATGATAACACTGTCGAAGTAGAAACTCTTAAATCTCGACGCTCTAAGGGAATACATCGTATATCTAACGTTAAAATTTTTGTGGAATGATATACTTTCGAGAAACCAACAGTTTACGTAAACATCCAGAGAATACAAGGATACCGCACTGTGTTTTGGCGGCGGCATATACTCAAAGCAACAGTCAAGTCTGCGCGCCGCACAAGGCAGTCGTTGACCGCAAACAATTGCTTCCTACGTCACGCGCCTACAGCTGATCGAGCGCTCAGTGCGAATGCACTGACAGCCGTAAACAAATACACAGTTTAATTTCTCCGACTAAATTCAGTATAAAGCTATAGTGACTTGATGAATTATGTTATTAACATTCAGTATTTTTCAGGATACGGTTGTATAAAATATTTAAGAACTTCAGGTAAATTCTGTGCGTGTCCGACGTTAAGAGGACTTGCTATCGAGAAATTTTCAGGAAGAATGTAATTTCGAAGAAGAAACTAATAAACTAAAAGGGTAACTATTAATTGAGTTCACTTTTCAGGTAACTTATTTCCACTTAGGTACGTACTTTAGACGTAATTTGCTGCTCGCGATTACGTGATTCATACTTTGTGCTAATTTCTTGTTCTATGAATTTACGTGTGAAGCGACGTGCTTGCGTACATTTTCTGATCTTTGTCAATGTTTTATTAATGAACAGGATTGTTATATGTATATATTATGCATCGCTTGGCTGCACTGCTTTTTCACTGATGTCATATTTTTTAATTATGTGCCTGCTGTGCTTATTTATTTAAATTATAATTGTAACCTGATTAATTGTGCTGATGTGGTTAGGTATGTAAGTTAAACTTTGTGATTTATCTGCTTGCGCCTTCATGTTTACTTAGTAAGATGACATATGAACATTTATTTGCTTATGCTGATATGACGCTAATGACCTGTTTATTATGTTAGATAACATATGTTTGCTGCTATGCGTATGGATTGCATATTTACACATTTCTGTTTTGTTGTCATAACTACTCTTTAATTTGGTATATAGCAATGCTGATGTACAGTGTACGAACATAGAGTTTAGGCTACACTATGGTATAGGTTACAGATTGTTCGCTTGGCAGAGCCTCGTTGTAAGAATTGTGCTGCATACACTTGTTGACATTCTGTTCTCTACTGGTATATTTACTCGCTATTGCTTGTTTTGCTTACGCTCAGTGCCTTATATTTTAAGATAAGAAAATGAACTGCTATAATTCGACGAACGACAGTGGTACAAAGAACTTCGTTGAGGTCACATGAGCTGGAGGTTTTATGGAAGCTGTATAAATTTATGCTAATAGGAAGGAAGCTAACGACATGACATACCAATACTAGGTTTAGACCATTAACAGTTATTACACTGCATTTTTCGTGAGCAATTGAAATAGGAAGTGACACTTGATACAAGAAATACTCCACATGTTTGCTTCTGCCATAATTCTTGAAGTGGTGTACACACTGTGAAATATTATGATCATTCACACTCCGTAATCGTACTTAATTACTGAGAATTATTCGAACTAAGTCTGTTAGAGATCATGTATGCATTTCTTTGTTTATAATTCATAATGAGTAGAAGATTTGGGTCAGATGGATTACACAGAGGTTGTGTGTTGACAATGTGTCTTCAGATTGTATGGGATGATGAACTGAAGTTTGCATTAGGATTTTATCTGTACTTGTTCGAGGAGACTGACTAGAGGAAAGAGTTGTGTTGGAAGTGAGGTGATATTGGCAATAAGGTTCATATTTATCCACGTATTAAAGAGGTATTATTGAGGTATAGAGATTATATGAAGTTGATGATTATTGGAGTTTTTGTGGACAAGAGGTAAGGTAAATGATATTGGTGATAAGACGTATTGAAGAGGTATTATTGAGGTATTATTGAGATTGTGTGAAGTTGATGATTATTGGAGTTTTGGTGGATAAGAGGTAAAGTAAGTGAAATGCATATTTTTTTTTTTGTTGGTCTTAATGGAACAAGGAGGATGAAGATAACAGACTAGAACACTAAAGTAGAAGGAAGATAGTCTATACACACACTTTGTTAAATCACTAAGCAGTATATATTTTTTTTTTTTTTGAAGAGAGGAAGTATTTGCATATCTTGGCTCACTGACAGTTGTTCAACAACAGTACATTTGATCTGGCTTGGCAAACATTGGTCTTGACATGATTACTATGACGTTGACTTAACTATTATTGACTGTTATACATTGCTGCCACTATTACTTGATACACATGATGAACATCAGATTTTGACAGAATTACATTTACACAGTTAACACCATTCAATTGCACAGTAGTACTTAATGTGGATGAAAGATGAATGAGTGTGTTTTGTGTGTTTTCCTTTCCTAATCCTACCCACCTATCTCGTAAATATTATTTTATTTGTTTGTAGTGGCTTGCACAGACACCCATAAATATTATAGGTTTACTGATATTTGAGTATTTGTAATAGTTAATATGACAATTATCTGACATCTTTTGTGTGTTTATTAGAATTTGTATGTTTAGTGTAAGAGCATTGTAAAAGCATTTGTATGTGTTTTCAAACTATTGTTCATGCCTGAACTGTCAGATTAGTGAAGGTGAATATTATGGACTGTTACCTGCACTTTTCAACGTAATGTGTGACACTTAGGAATGATTAATTTCTGCTGATGAACTGTGTGATCAGTGATAGTGAATATCATGGACTGCTCTCTGCACCTGCTCAACATTGCAGGGTGCAACTGATGGACTGTTTCTACTGAAATGATGTCACTTGTTGCTGTCTGCACCTGCTCAACATTGCTGGGTGCAACTGATGGACTGCTTCTACTGAAATGATGTCACTTGTCGGTGTCTGCACCTGCTCAACATTGCTGGGTGCAACTGATTGACTGCTTCTACTGAAATGATGCCACTTGTTGGTGTCTGCACCTGCTCAACATTGCTGGGTGCAACTGATTGTCTGCTTCTACTGAAATGATGTCACTTGTTGGTGTCTGCACCTGCTCTCAACATTGCTGGGTGCAACTGATGGATTGTTTCTACTGAAATGATGTCACTTGTTGGTGTCTGCACCTGCTCAACATTGCTGGGTGCAACTGATGGACTGCTTCTACTGAAATGATGTCACTTGTTGGTGTCTGCACCTGCTCAACATTGCTGGGTGCAACTGATGGAGTGCTTCTACTGAAATGATGTCACTTGTTGGTGTCTGTACATGCTCAACATTGCTGGGTGCAACTGATTGTCTGCTTCTACTGAAATGATGTCACTTGTTGGTGTCTGCACCTGCTCAACATTGCTGGGTGCAACTGATTGTCTGCTTCTACTGAAATGATGTCACTTGTTGGTGTCTGCACCTGCTCTCAACATTGCTGGGTGCAACTGATGGACTGCTTCTACTGAAATGAAGTCACTTGTTGCTGTCTGCACTTACTCAACATTGCTGGGTGCCTCTGATGGATTGCTTCTACTGAACTAATGTGACTTGTTGCTGGGTGTACCTGCTAAACTTTACGGGGTGCCACTGATGGACTGCTTCTACTGAAAAGATGTCACCCGTTGGTGTCTTTTTTTTTGTATAAACTAATCATTGAAAGCATTTTATGTGAACATTTGTATAAACTGATTTTTTGTGTATTGTGTGAACTCTTATGTAAAGTCACATGTATGAAAAGAAGTTGTATTGCTTACTGTATTTCATATATTAGGTTAGTGAAAGGTCAGTGCAAAGCCAAAATTTTAACTAATTATGTGATATTTAGGTATTAATATTATCTTTTGTTTTGTCTGTATTTTTGTAGACGAATTTGGTGGTATTTTCACCACCAATGCTGGCAAAAATACCATCAAATTCTGGCCTGTGAAGAACTCGTAGAAGTCAGTGCGTGGGCAGAGCTCGTAGAAGACAGTTCGTGTTGAGATGTGCTAGTGGGCAAGGCTTGTCGAGATGTTGTAGTAAGGAGTGTTTGTTCCATGTTTTATCCAGTTATTTGATGGGAGAGGTAGCAGATGTTATTGTAATGATCAGAGTGCATTTCGTCAATATATATGAAGGTAAAAACCACAATGTTCTTTTATTATTTGTGTGTCTGAAATAATGCGTCATTACAGGTTCAGTCAACAAAGCATCTGGCTTGTGTTCTTGTATTAGAGTGAATTCTGGTTTTCTTGCGTAATTATAGTTTTTCTAATTTTCTTTTATCACGTCAGTATAATTGGTATTTAAAAATTCATGTCTTGTTGGAGAAGAACCGTGCCAGATGTGTACGTTGAGTCACACTCCCACATACAGAACAGTTACTCTTGTGCTTATTGGTTTTGTAGATTTTATAGTTGCTGGGGACTTAATTAATTAATTGTGTTAACGAAAAATTTCATTTCATTCTTGTTGTTGTTCTTTGCAGTCAGATAGCGTAATAATACTAGTCAGGGCCAACCGATTACGAGACTTACGTAATCGGACAGACAGCTACAAAAAAATATTTTCAAACTATTTAATTAAGCCCCCATGCAATGTGACTGCCTCCATAGACATTCAGTACTAAAAAATTTAAAGACTCGGGGACTCTATCGAAAACCAATTAAATTTATAGGACCTACTCTAACCAATACCAAATCGAAAGTGAAGTTTAGAGGAGAAATTTCTGAACCATTACATATAAAAACATGATTAAGAGAACGCAGCTGGCTATCACCACATTTGTTCAACTGTGCTCTGGAATTTATAATGAGAGAATGGTACAAGGATAACCCAAAGAACACAGGAATCAGAAGTGGTAAAAATAATATAAGTTTGAACTGCTCGGGATTTGCTGATAATCTTGCTCTTCTAGCCAACAATGTTCAAGAAACCACAAGTTAAATCATTCCAAGAAATAGCGCAAAGAACTGGTCTCAGAATATAATTACAATAGAAGAACAGAAAATCAAAATTGTTTATAAATTTAAATGTTTAGGTGAAATCGTAATTTACAATCTAAATGAGAAAGCACCATGTCACAATAAAACAAAAAAAAAAAACTGAACAAAGCAATTCACATTACCAAAAACACATACAACAAAAAAGCCTGTCCATAAATGCAAAAATAAAACATTATAAAACAGTTACACAATCAGAAATAACTTACGCAGCTGAAACCATCTTAAAAATAACTAATACAGTAGAAATTGATAAAATACTAAAGACAGAAATAAGGATTATTAGAGCATGTATAAATAAGCAAGTAGTAAACAAATGGGGATTGGAGAATAGCTTCAAGTGAAACAGTGTTCAAGAAAATAGAACCAGTAATGAGCACGATCAGGAAGAAATGTATCTCATTCTTTGGACATCTGATGAGAACACCAGAAAATAGAATTAGTCAGGGAATAATAGAAAAATTGTAGAAAAGTAAGAGCAATATTATATTGGATCACAGAAATTAAGGAAGATATAAGAGAACTCCAAATTATAGTAGAAGACTTAAAAAACAAAACAGAGAATACCAAAATACAGCAAGACACACAAAACAAGCTACAAACGAAGATCAATAAAAGGGCTACAGGAAGAGTGATCTCAGATGAAGAAAGAAAGATAGTATCTGAAAGAATGAAGTATAGGGCAGACAGAAGAGCAAAACACCCTTCATATAATAAAAATTATAATAATTCCTTTATAACCACTGCACTGTTGAATTGTGTTATTGAATTATTGTTGAATTGCATTTTATGACTGAATAACAACAACCTGTGTAAACCTTTGTATAACTGACTAGAGTGGTGCAATAAAAGTAAGGTCATAAAATATAAATAAATAATAATAAAACATAATGTCGTGTGGTTCAAGTGGTGTAAGTCATGGACGCCACTCCGGCTTCTTCTGAAAAATTGGTAATTATTGTAGTTATCTACAATGACTTCTCCTTCTTGTGACGGAAAACAATGAAATACCTTTTATTCACATGTATTTCATTTTTAACTTGTTTTCTAATTTTTCCGTAGTGGTATTCGTGAGGGGTAGGCTCTTAATGATCACCAGGATTCATACCCTGTCTTCTCTCTCATTGTAATCACACAAACACGACGTCGTATTATACACGCAGTTACTGCTGTTAACTTTCGGGAGCAGTCACACAATACCCCTAAGTATATGAGCAGAAGATATTTAAATGCCCAGTAACTTCCTTGGACACACAGCCGTCCTGGACAATTAATTTCTTTTACTAGTTCTCCATTCATTCATTAAAAATAATGCCAGCGTTTTGTGTTCTAAGAGCATTGAAGATAGGAGATGGGGTGAATAAATGATCCTGCAGGAATATGGCCAGTCAAACACTTCTCTTAGTTGTTTGTGACTGTTGTACAGAATAGGCAACTGAGCAATTGACAGTGCAAATCATCTGGTAAGTACTCAGAGATTTATTTCACCTTCAGCACGGCGCAGCGTACGGCACGTGCGGGGCAATAAATTAATTATTCATGTGAGGTCGCGACCGTGCGTGCTGCAGTACAGGTTCGCTACATCGCTTGGCGCTCCACTGCTGTTGCACTCGCGCGTATATCATCCTCTCGCTGCGTTCACGTTCCCCAACAGGTGACAAACTGCTGCGGAGGGGCCTGTGAGCTGCAACAGCTCCGCTGCTGACAGCCGAACGCGAAACGTAACATTTTTTTCTGTAAGTCAGTGGCCTGAAGCTTTAAATTTGATTAGTTGTGCAGAATATTATGCTGTCAATAATATGGTTCATCATCCCTTAGATGACGAGATCATTAGAACTTATGTGCAAGCTCGTATTAGGAACGGATGGGGAAGGAAATCGGTCGTGTGTTTGTCAAACGAACCATCCCAGAGTTTGCCTTAAGCAGTTTAGGTAAACCACGGAAGACTTAAATCTGGCTGGCGACATTCCAAATATGCGTTCAGCGTCTCACCGCTGCAGCATCAACGTCACATAGGAACAAAAATATGTGATAACATACTATGAGGGTTGGAAATTTAATAGTGGCAACTATTTATATACAGCTCGTACAAAATAGATACGTTTTTCAAAGTTATACTGACCTTCAAAGTAGTCATCAGCATTGTATATAACCCACTGCCAGCGATGTGGAAGTCATAGGATACTCTTAGTAGTGCCAGTTGTGTTGACAGTTCGAGCGGCGCGGTCTATTGTCCGACGAATTTGTATCAGCTCTGAAGCGAATGCCGTCAAGTGTTTCCTTCGGTTTAGAAATCGAGTTGAGCTTACGAGGGCTTAAGTGAGAGGAGTGCAGTAGGTGGTATAGCATTTAGCAGCCCCATCATTCAAAGAAAGCCGGCCGGAGTGGCCGAGCGGTTCTAGGCGCCACAGTCTGGAACCGCGCGACCGCTACGGTCACAGGTTCGAATCCTGCCTCGGGCATGGATGTGTGTGATGTCCTTAGGTTAATTAGGTTTAAGTAGTTCTAAGTTCTTGGGGACTGATGACCTCAGAAGTTAAGTCCCATAGTGCTCAGAGCCATTTTTGAAACAGATCACTAACAGCTTGCTCTGTACGTGCTTGAGAATTGTCCTGCAAAATGACAGTCAGGTCCTGCAGAAAGTGTCATCACTTCTGTCTCTATGCTGTTCATTTTTGGAACACAACCTACGACCAGCTTAGAGACAGAAGTGATGACACTTTCTACAGAACCCGACTATCATTTTGCAGGACAAAAGCACGTATAGTGCAAGCTGTTACTGATTTGTTTGACTGATGGGGCTGCTAAGTGCTATACCACCTACTGCACTCCCCTCACTTAAGCCCTCATAAGTTCAACTCGATTTCTAAACTGAAGGAAACACTTCACGGCATTCGCTTCAGAACTGCTACAAATTCGTCGGGCAATAGACCGCGCCGCTCGAACTGTCAACACAACTGGCACTACTAAGAGTATCCTACGACTTCTACATCGCTGGCAATGGGTTATACACACTGCTGGTGACTACTTTGAAGGTCAGCAAAACTTTGAAACATGTATCAATTTTGTACAAGCTGTAAATAAATAGTTGCCACTCTTACAATTCCAACCCTCGTACATAATGCGAAGTGCAAAAGAGGAAGTACAGCCAAAAATTGTAACACATAGTACGGACTGTCAGGATGTTACGTGCAAGGTGTTTGCCGAGGTGTCATATTCAGCACACGATAGGAAGAAAAAGAGGATGGGATCAACTCTGCCGTACGTAGAGCTTGTTTCTTCCCTAATTCCGATGTCTGTTTTTCTTTTCACACCGGGGAGATGACTAGTGCGGAATCTGTGATAAGTTTCTCCTAAACAGTTACACTTTTTGTAATATGGACCTTAATTTTGCAGAGCAACAAAAAATATATTAATACAAAAGCGTCAAAAGTAGGAAGCAAACGACTGCCGGGAAGGTAGAGGGATAAGTGGGGGAGGGGGGGGGGAGGATGTGCCGAGAAATATCTGGTCTAGGATCCCATGTACATGTCCGTACCGTTAGAATCAGAATTGTGGTTATTTCTTCAGATACCACGGCAGACATTACCGCTATGTCTAAGGTGTGAAGGTGGATGTAGATGTTCTGTGTAATTCTACAACACTAAAAGAGGAGGATGAGACCTGATTTTGATGAGACATAGGTATGTTGTAGAGAGACCTGTCCTGAGTATCTGGCTAGCAGTTTGCGCCGGCCCCTCGTTTCCGAGAAAACCGGTCTTGAAGTTCTATGCGTAATTCCTGTAACGTCAGTCCTGTTGCGAGCAAGTGACTGCAGCCTAGCGGCTAAGGCCC
Organism: Schistocerca piceifrons; assembly: GCF_021461385.2. Lineage (NCBI taxonomy): Eukaryota > Metazoa > Arthropoda > Insecta > Orthoptera > Acrididae > Schistocerca > Schistocerca piceifrons. Next base: position 923,894,360 of record NC_060138.1, read on the forward strand.
ACGGCTAACACGCTGACGGTAATAGCTCGAAACCTCTCTGTGCATCCTTTTCTTTTCAGTTCCATCGTGCAGAATCTCATGTTCGTGAGGGAAAGAGGTCAGCAAGATGCGAAGTCACGTCTAGCAGATGTATGAAGTCAATGTTGACCAAATATTTGGAATTCTACCAACGAATCACAAATGGAAAAGATGCGCTGTAATGACTGAATGATTAATGAAGTTAATAGGGGAAAATTACTATTTGTAATAAGCTTGCAAGACATGTACTGTTTAATGATATTCTGTACACTGAGGTAACAAAAGTCATGATATATCTCGTAACATAGTGTCGGACATGTTTCCACGGGTCGTAGTGCAGCAGCTCGACGTGACTTGCACTCACCAAGTCGTTGGAAGTCCACTGCAGAAATGATGAACCACGTTGCCTCTATAGCCGTCCGTAATTGCGAAAGTATTGCCGGCGCAGGATTTTGTGTAGGGTCTGACCTCTCAACTACGACCCATAAATGTTCGATGGGATTCATGTCGGGCGACCTAGATGGCCAAATCATTCTCTCCATTTATCCCGAATGTTCTTCAAACCAGCAGCCAACAACTGCGGCGCAGTGACATAGCTCATTGTCATCCATAAAAATTGTATTATTGTTTGGGAATATCAAGTCCATGAATGGCTGCAAATGGTCTCCAAGGAACATGCAGAGGGCCCAGTCCGTTCCATGTAAACATAGCGCGCACCATTATGGAGCCAACTCCAGCTTGCACAGTGTCTTACCTTATTGACATCTTGGCTCTACGACTTCTTGGGGCTCTGCGCCATACTCAAACATTATCATCTAAAATCCGGGCTCATCTGATCAGGACACGGTTTTCCAGTCGCCTAAGGGTCAGCCGATACTGTCACGACCCAAGGAGAAACGCTGCAGATGATGTCGTGCCCTTAGCAAACGTACTCACATTGATTTCTGCGGTTATTTCGCGCAGAGTTGCTTATCTGTTAGCACTGAAAACTCTACGCAAATGCCGCTGCTCTCGGTCGTTAAATGAAGGCCGTCGGTACTGCGTTGTCCGTGGTGAGACGTAATGTGTGATGACGATGTTTGGTTTGTGGGGCGTTCAACTGCGCGGTCGTCAGCACACTTACAAATTCCCATTCTGTTCACACTCCAATCTAGTAACTTTAACAAATGATAATGGAATGATGAGGACAACACAAACACCCAGTCCACGAGAGGAGAAAATCCCCAACCCGGCAGGGAATCGAACCCAGGACCCCTTGATCCAGAGTTAGCAACGCTAGCCACTATACTACGAACTGCGGACAGGTAATGCTTGAAATGTGGTATCTCAACACGCTCTTGACAATGTGGATCGCGAAATACTGAATTTCCTAACGATTTCCACAGTGGAATGTCCCATTCGTCTAACTTCAACTACCACTCCGCTTTCAGAGTCTGTTAATTCTCGCAGAGCGGCCATATTCACGTCGAAAACCTTTTTACATGAATCACCTCAGTACAAATGACATCTCCGCGCCGGCCAGTGTGGCCGTGCGGTTCTACGCGCTTTAGTCTGGAACCGCGTGACAGCTACGGTCGCAGGCTCGAATCCTGCCTGGGGCACGGATGTGTGTGATGTCCTTAGGTTAGTTAGGTCTAAGTAGTTCTAAGTTCGAGGGGACTGATGACCTCAGATGTTAAGTCCCATAGTGCTCAGAGCCATTTGAACCATTTTTTTGACATCTCCGCCATTGCACTGCTCATTTTTTACATTGTGATCTTGTGTACGCCACACTACCGCCATCTGTATAAGTATGTGCATATCGGTATCCCATGACGTTTGTTACCTCAGCCTATTATTAAATTGAAAAAAGTATATAAACATGATTTGGACGCTTACCGCCACTGTGGTATGTACGAACCTTAGACGCTGCGCTACGCTAAGTTGTTCGAAAGACAGCTAATCCCTTATAAGTATAGGAAATACGCATAAAGCATCAACATCGATTTTCTCGGAAACTAGGAGTCTTCGCATGAGAAGCTGCAAGCCAGGTACTCAGACCGGGTGCCTCTACAGTATATTTAAAATAAAATCAGTGGTTAACAGATCTGACGGTCCCTTTGTTGAAGTTTAAAACTTTTTTTAAACAATCTGCTAATGTTTGTGTTTTTCTTTAAGCTTGTCTTCGCTCCCTTGGGGAAAAGAGGAAGGAGGGGTTTCTGATTTGTCTAAGAGATCAGTTTGTCAGATGACGTAAGAGTGTTCCAATATTAATACATTGTGGGAAACGAACAACTCTAAATGCTGACAAAGAAAAAATATATGAGCACTGAGCAACGACAGAGAATAAATAAAGGTAATCAATGAAAGTGTCATGCAGAGGATAGAGTAGGAACGATGCACTGTGTGAGAGAACGATGAAGCTGTAATTATTATTCTGTTTATCTTTTGGATACGATTAGAAGTAAACATCTTCTTAAATTTAATATTATTTTCGTTTCTTCCCCGTGCTGTGATGTGCCAAAACGTAATGGTCACCTACTTAACTGTATTATGCGCCATCTTTTCGGTATTTTGAAATTCAACCACTAAGGCGGTAAAATAGTGGGTGACAGTTTTTTTTAAAAATAAATGACTATTAAAGTGCAAGTAAAGCATTGGAAGCTACATCTATGAAAATTCATATTTGACTTCTCTGCTAGAAATACAAAATTGTGATATATAAAGGTTAGACAGAGATTTAGGAACCAGATATTAAACTGTAAGACATTCGCAGGGGCAGATGTGGACTCTGACCACAATTTATTGGTTATGGACTCCACATTAAAACTGAAAAAACTGGAAAAAGGTAGGCACTTAAGGAGATGGGACCTGAGTAAGTTGAAAGAAACAGAGGTTGTTGAGGGCGTCAGAGCGAGCACCAAGCGACGGCTGACTAGAACAGGGGAAAGGAATACAGTAGAAGACCAATGGATAGCTTTAAGAGATGACATAGTGAAGACAACAGAGGATCAGACAGGTAAGAAGCCAAGGCCTGATGGGAATCCTTGCATAACACTAGTTTTGTTGAATGTAACTGATGAAAGAAGAAAATTTAAAAATTCAAAAAATGAAACAGGTGAAAGGGAATACAAATATCTAAAAAATGAGATTGACAGGAAGCGCAAAATTGCTAAATAGGAATGACTAGAGGACAAATGTAAGGATTTAGAAGCATATTTCACTATGGAAAGATAGATACTGCATACAGGAAAATTAAAAAGGCATTTAGAGAATAGAGAATCAGCCGTTTGAAAATCAAGAGCTCAGATGGTAAACCGTGAGCCGTGGCACCATTGAGTTAGTAGACCTGTATGGCGGCAATGGCTCAGGTGTAGTATCGACTATCCCTCTTGCGGCCCCATTGCCAATATCTATGAGGAAGAGTTGGTATCTGTGGGTTGTGTCCTTGGAACGTCTTTGCTTGCCGAAATATACACGGGGGTCACCCGAGAGGGTGGCACGAAGTTTGGGGATTGGCGGTAGCGTCGCGACAAGAGGTGGTCACGAGATCCAAGAGGCCGAAGCCACGAGCTGCGCAAGGAGGGCTGGAGCAGAGCGAAGATACGGGAGTACTTCACCGGGGTCAGCGTCGACTACAAGCAGCAGGCCGACATCCCTTCGGCTGTTTGGCAACATTCGTGTCGGACGACCGCTCGTGGTCTGGCTGCCCTCTTCTACGTGGCTTTCATCGGCACCACTCAGTAACCGCTGCGACGCACCGTGGATCCATGGAACTGCTTGCCGATTAAGGGAGAGTAACATTCTGTAATTCTCGTGGTGATTTATTTTATTTTCTAGCTGCCCTCTTTATTATTTTCTGGTTTGTACCCGATCATTTATGTTCTAATTAATCATCTCGTGGTAGTAAATACAGCCGGAACAATTATACTAAGGCGCAGCTTGCCGTTAAACAAAAGAGGGACCTTGTGGTTAGATTTAGCTGTTAATCGGCTCAGTTCTTTGACTGTAATTGCATTTCTCAGTCATTACTTATAACTACTGTTCGTTTCTGTGTTTGAAAAACCGTGTCATTATTGGTGTATTTTAGCTGGATCTTATGGTTCCGCCGAGTGAGTTCTCTTGTAATAAGGCATTTACTGAATAGAGTATCAGCCGTTTGAATATCAAGTTCCTTCAGAGCAGTCAGCCGGCCGTTGTGACCGAGCGGTTCTAGACGCTTCAGTCCGGAACCGCGCGACTGCTACGGTCACAGGTTCGAATCCTGCCTCGGGCATGGATGTGTGTGATGTTTTTAGGCTAGTTAGGTTTAAGTAGTTCTAAGTTCTAGGGGACTGATGACCTCAGATGTTAAGTTCCATAGTGCTCAGAGCCATTTGAACCATTTGATCAGAACGGTCTTAATAACTGACAATCAGTTTAACTTTGAAAATATTAACAGCCAACTGTCACCAGGGCTTTAGTCAAAATAAAATTGTCAGAAGGGACGGGTTGGGATCCAGTCGCATCTTGATTACCCAATGAAATTAAGAGGTTGGTTACTTTGAAGTAAGCCTAATCATTGTCATACTGTTTGCTAATCTGTTTAACCTTTAACCACAGTTGCGCATCTTAACGTTTCGACATACAGCTTTAAAACTAAAAGTTAAGTCATCTGTTTTGAGTAACTGAATCACTCTTGTCATCAACGGCGCTTATATAGTTTTCATGTGTTGCAGAAGGGCATTTAATAAGACAGACTGTGTCCAGCGCGGCAGTAAACACCGCTGTGTCACCCGATGACGAGCGGGCTGCAGGTCCGGCCGTCTTGTAATCATTGTCGTATTGCTTGCTGTTTTGCATTGCAGCACTATAGATTATTTTTGCGAAGATTAAAAGCTCATTCAAATGGTTCAAATGGCTCTGAGCACTATGGGACTTAACATCTGTGGTCATCAGTGTCCTAGAACTTAGAACTACTTAAACCTAACTATCCTAAGGACATCACACACATCCATGCCCGAGGCATGATTCGAACCTGCGACCGTAGCAGTCGCGCGGTTCCGGACTGAGCGCCTTAACCGCGAGACCACCGCGGCCGGCAAAAGCTCATTCAACTTAAGGGTTAGGGTCAAAAGAATTTTGTAAATTGTTCATTTTGTTTAAGAAAATTTTATGGTTAAATGCTTCGATTATCTGCAAAACACAGTTTATATATGGTTAAATAAACAGGTTTTGTGAAAAGAAAGTTATATTGGTGGATCCTCCCTTTCACATTTTCCTTAATTACAGTAAGTACCGGTATCAAACCAATCCTAAGCAAAGAAGTGAACACTAGAAAATGGAAAGAGTATATGGAGGGTCTACACAATGAAGATGAACTTTAGAGCAATATTATAAAAAGGGAAGTGGACGTAGATGAAGATGAGATGGGAGACATGATACTGGGAGAAGAAACTTACAAAGCTCTCAAAGATCTAAATCGAAAGAAGGCTCCAGGAATACACAACATTCCGTCAGAACAACCGATAGCCTTGGGAGTGCCAACCATGACACAACTGTTTCACCTGGTGTACAAGATGAATGAAAAGGCGAAATATCCTCAGACTTAAAGAAGAATGCGGTAATTCCAACTGCAAAGAAGGCAGTTGCTGACAGGTGTGAAAATTGCCGAACTATCAGTTTAATAAGTCATGTTTGCAAGATAGTAACACGGATTCTATACAGAAGAATGGAATAACTAGTGGAAACAGGCCTCAGGAAAGACCAGCTTGGATTCCGGAGAAATGTAGGAACACACCAGGCAATACCGACGCTGCGACTTATCTTAGAAGATAGGTTAAGAAAGGCAAACCTACGTTTATAGCATATGTAGACTTAGAGAACTCTTGACAATGTTGTCTAGGATACTCTCTTCAAAATATTCAAGGTAGCGGGGGTAAAATACAGAGAGCAAAAGACTATTTACAGCTTGTACAGAAACAAGACGGCAGTAATAAGAGTCGAAGGGGAAGAAAGGGAGTCAGTGGTTGAGAAGGGAGTGAGACACGGTTGTAACCTATCCTCAATGTTATCCAACCTGCACATTGAACAATCAGTAAAGGAAACCAAAGTAAAATCTGGAGGAGGAATTAAAGTTCAGGGAGAAGAAATAAAAACTTTGAGGTTTGTCGATGACATTGTAATTCTGTCAGAGACATAGCAAAACAAGGATAGTGGAATGTAGTCAAATTAAATCAAGTGATGCTAACGGTATCATTGCGAAACGAGACACTTAAATTGGTACTGTAGACTGGCAATGGCAAGAAAAGCATTTCTGAAGAAGACAAATCTGTTGACATCGAATATAGGTGTAAGTGTTAAGAAGTCTCTTCTGAAGGTACTTGTCTGGAGTGTAGCCATGTATGGAACTGAAACACAGACGGTAAACAGTTTAGATAAAAAGAGAATAGAAGCTTTCGAAATATGGTGCTACAGAAGAATGCTTAAGATTAGATGAGTAGATCATGTAACTAACGAGGAAGTACTGAAAAGAATTGGGGTGACAAGAGATTTGTGACAACTTGACCACCGGGATGACGGCGCATCCAAACACAATGACCCCGTGCTCACCGCAGTTTTAAATGACGATATCGTTGGGTCAAAATGGGATCACGCAATGGCGTTGTACTCTGTCGTCAGATCAGTAACAGATCGCCACCTGTCGCGCTTTACAGAGTGGGCAAGCCTTCGAACTTTTAGTTCTGCGGTGAGGAGTGGATGTCCGACACCTTGTCGTCTGCTCACGACTTTACAGTCCTTCAACCAGTTTGCATACATGCCAACGACAGCAGCACCTGAACAGTTGACCAACTTCCGTTTGCCAGAGGTGGCCGTTCTAAGACGGCGGTCCATAACAAGTCGCTTATGTTAGTGGATTTCTCCACTTGCGGCCCGCATAATCTCTAGAATAATTCCCCGTTCGTCTCTGCTTCGCCTGAATACACCTGTGAATGCACCTTACAAAACGAAAGCATCCTGTAAGTACAATATAGGTTATTCATATTTAGAGTCGGTCAACTCATATAAGAGGTGGATGTAATGATTTGTATTGATATGAAATCGAATCATGACACAGACTATCTTAGTTATGGAAGGCGGCAGACTATTGTTCGTTGGCAGGATACTGGGAAAACTCAGTCAGTTTACAAACGAGACAGCTTGCAAATCACTAGTGCTCCCCTTCTTGTAATATTCCTCATACCAAATAGAACTAACAGGGTATATTGAACGTATGCAAAGAATAGCGGGACGAATGGTCACAGTTTTGTTTGACCCATCGACAGCATGATGTAAATTTCGAAGAACCTGCATTGGCAGACTCTTGAAGAGAGACGCAAATTTTTCCACGAAAACGTGTTTACTAAGTTTCAAGAATCAGCGTTAAGTGAAGAATACAGAAGTATTCTTCTGCAACTTATGCATCGCTCCCGTAGCGGTCGTTTATCCCTCGCTCTGTATATGACTAGAGGAGTGAAAATTCCTAACATGCGGTAATATAATATACAAAGTAAATTAAAACTGTGTGCCGGACCGAGAGTCGAAATCAGAACCTTTGCCATCCTCGGGCAAGTATTCCAGTAACTCAGATTTCCGAGCACGACTCACGATCCGTCCTTACAGCTGTAATTCCGCTACTATCTTAGCTCCTATCTTCCAAACTTCAAAGAAGCTCTTCCTCAAACTGTGAGCAGAGGTCGTGAGTCGTGCTTGGTTAGCTCAGTCTGTAGAGCATTTGCACGCGAAAGGCGAAGGTTCCGAGGTAGAGTCTCGGTCCAGCACATAGCTTTAATCTGCTCTGAAGTTTCATATCAACGTACACTCCGTTGCAGAATGAAAATATCATCCTGAATATGCGAATTACCTTTTGCCATTCACTTCACAGTGGTTTGCAGAGTACTCATGTGGATGTAGAATAGATGTAGGTATGTCAGTGTGAATCCGTGTGACCGAAGCATGATGCAAAAGCTCGTTGTCCTGGATTCACTCCTAGAGCGCCGCATCAGACTAGCAACCATTGGTTATCGCAGCACTATTCAGTATCAACTTTGTATACACAGCGTTACCCCGGTTCATCAGGAACAATTTTTCTGCGAGCTGGACTACACGCAAGGGGTCAGTCTCGCAGTGTTTCTGCAACGTGTCACCTCTATGATGTTTGTCTCTGGTGTTCCACCTAAGGGCGTAGATATGGGATGAAAGCTCCAAAGCGGCGTTAGCTATGAGATAAGATTTTGCTTTGGCAGCAGTGTTTGTTTGCGAGCGCGGCGTCTGCGAGGAGAGAGAGCACTACAAGAATGCATCACGCAGCAGCAAGCAAAAACGTCTTCGACGTAACGTTATGAAAAGCCAGAGCTTACGATGAGCGAACTCCTAGGGTTGTCTGTTGAGAGAGCACTGAACAGTGTGGGATGCGAGCAGATTATCACTCCACCCATTTTGGCCTGTTCTTCTGAATTTCAGGGAGATGTACTCATCGGCAAGTCAGTGCTTTGACGCACTCTTCTCTTCTTATCCCATTCGGAATGCATCTCTGAGTGGTTTGGTTTAAGGGCGCGCGGATCCATAGCGCTAATGAGCTTTGTGGCCTGTATTCAACAAAATGTATTCTTTTTTAACTTATTTTCATATAACATCCGAAGTTTATCGGCAAAAAAAAAAAAAAAGTCACAAAATTGAGCCCTAATACGTGCTACGTACGTTGATTTTTGAACCACAACCTGACCAACATAACCAGCTTTATCATGACATTAGAACTACCTGTCATAGTTGACTATTAGCTGAGTTCTCACAGAAAGAAAATAACTATTTGCGAATAATAAGTCCCTCCGTAATAGAACAAAAATAAAATTTTTGAACTGATGCACAGTTAGGTTGTGTGTGTACTGTCACTGTACAGTTAACTAGAATGCCGTTACTCCTGTTTTCACTAAGCAGGTAGAGTAAGGATTACACAATTGCAGGTTACCATCCTTCGAATTACCTGCAAGCGGAAGCTAATTGCATAGAGTGTCTTGAAAAAGCGATTATTAATTGTTACAGCTCATTTTCAAAAGTAGACTCCTTCCTATTTATAATTTGTAAAATTTAAACCTTTGGATAGACCAAGATTTCGCGATGAACACGACAGCACTATACCTCAAAGTAAAACAATGAACACAGTTCATATGCTGCGATCGCAGTGCAGAAACATATATCGCTCCAAGATGACCGGTTTCAACAGTCTTATGTTGCCATCATCTGATTTACTGGAACCTGCTATAAAATTAGCCACGTATACATGTCTTGATAAAAATCCAATCGATAAAGTACTCACATAGTTGGTAAAATGCACACAAATGATAAGAAGCACACAGTTAAAATTCTCGTGTCGTCCATTTAAGGTGGTGGCAAACATGATTCTCACAAGCTCGCCGCACATCACAACGCTGCCGGCAGCACCGATCGCCCCACAGCACAGCGTGTGTACCCTACAATTCAGTGAAACGTTGCAGCACTCCTGTTGGGAAAATCTGATCTAAGATGTGCGTAGCGAAGGAAGCTGAAAACGTAGCACTACGACATTCAACGGTTGAGAATATGCACACGTCGTATATGAATAACTTCAACATTAAAGCATGCGTAAAACCCTCACAAAAATGCAATGTAACACCGTAACACCACATACTGTGAGACGCTCAATAGTTGAACTTAAAACTAGTCAAAGAAATTAAACCAAGATCGCGAAAACAGCTCTAAGTGAGTTGAAGTATCACTAAACTTAATTCACATGAATAAGAATATTCTAGTTGCTTGACTACTTCGCTTAGCGCAGGCTACTTCAATTGATGTAGAATTATATCAACAGACAACTTATAGGCGATATTTGTCAACAATGTGAGATATATAACAATATTGTGGCGTAAGTTCGTAATAACACACAGCAACACATTGGAACACAACATGTACGGAAAACTTCTGTTCCAATTTATAACACCTAAAATGTGGTTTAATAAAATAGAAATGAGTCGCATGCATTCTTTAAACGATCAAAAATACACATAGTTTTATATAAATTATCTATTGACACCACTGTTTTAAAAATATTGCACAATCATGCGTGTCTTTATTACGAGGGAGAGTTAATAATAAGTCGCAAATGCCAGAATACCGCATATCGTTTTCAATTTCTCCCCTGTAAGTATTTAGAAGATGACAGCACGTATGTAGTATGTAGTCGAGACACAGTATTCTCCAGCCAACGTTCAATGGTCTGCAGTCAGACCAAGATGGCAGTTGTGCTATGAGTGTGTACCCGACTAGAACAACGCGATTTTTGTGAGTCGGGAGGTGCCTAGCCGTGTGCAAAGCACGTCCACAGCGAAACTCGTTCCATTATGGTTAGCATTTTATTTCGGGGAAATCTGTGTTCAACAGGATACAATAATTCAGTAAAGGACAAGAAAAAGTCACAAAGAGGGAACGTCCCGGCCGCGCTTTTTGTCCTGTGGTGGCACATTGTTTCCAAGTCTAGAGGTATTTCGCTACATCCAGTTCGCATCGTCCTTGTGGACTGCAGCAATTCAAGGAACCAAATAAACTTGTATCCCGAGAGATCACTGGTTAGATGCGAACGCTGCCACGAGAATTCTATGCTGCAGGCTTTCAACGCCTTGTCAAACGATGCAATGAGTGTTTAAATTTACAAAGGGAGTATATTTCCGCTGTTCATACAGTAAAACCTCATCTTTTTAATTTACTGTTCCTTAAACGCTAACTCAATCTGCAACACATTTTGCAGAAAGTACTCACATACTCCAGTGAATGTGCCTGCAAAACTATATTATTTTACAATACATAGTTCAGGGGACCTGACGTCGTAAAGATTGAGATACGTGAAAATCTAGCTGTTGTTTAAAACGGAGCACAAATTATAGAGACTATACTCATCAAGTGTTCCATAATGATTGTACTTAGTGACTTCCAACAGACTTTAAACACAGTTTCAAATACTTTCTTAACTTTTTGTTGGTTTCATGCTTCAGGTCAAATATTTAACAGATTAACTCATTTTCGAAGTAATCAGACGTTTGAAGCTGTTTTGTACGTGCAAGTTTGATTCTTTAAGGAATCGTGAGTTTACTAATGTAATGTGGAACAGTATTATTATTTTAAAATCAAAACTGGTAATGGTTAATTTTCTCCAGAAAAACTGGGCATTACAACTGCGGGGTTGCTGATATGAGCGACAAGCGCTCTATGGATAATCTTCCCCTGAAGGTATCCAGCCCGAAATGCACAGCCGACAAGATTCCTTTGCCGAAACTCTACCTATCGGGCCTCTATAATCGTCTGCCACAATATCCTGTAGGCTTTAGACGTCACGGCGATGGCTGTCCAACAGAATCTGTCCATACATGTATCACCCTGTGATAATCATAATAGGCTAATTACAACCGCTAATATATCTGAGAAATAGTTCATTCATGTAGCGCTATTTCAGAATATCACTACTCTTTTTTCCAGTAGTGTATTACATTCGTCAGGGTATGAAGAAACTTATTTGTCGAGTATGACTCCTCTGTATTCTATGGTTTTTGTGGCGTTCGCTATGTTATTCAGTGGTTTGGTATTTAACTTATTCGTAAATGAAAATGATAATGTTATTTCATTACAGTGATTGATTACAAAATAATTTTTTTCTCCCGGCTAAAGATTTGGTCAAGTTCCTAAAGAAATCCAAGTTAACGTTGTGTTAAAGTGTTGTCTGTAAGCTGTGTGTCACTAAATCACAGTTCATACAACAGATTCTATACAACTATTGATTATGATGGAAACAGTTATCTAGCAAAATGATCATTAAAACCGCCGAATATCAGCCGCGCGCACAACACTGACGTATGTTACCCGAAACAATATTCTTCGCAACTCGTGCGTAATTAATTTTGGCTCCATACATCAGCAAGAAAAGTTTGTTATATGGATCATGCTATGAGCACTGTTTTTGAAGAACCACCTGATTCGAATTATTTTCATTAAAATGAGTTCGGGACCACCGGTGCGCATTTATTTTTAGACATTTTTATTACCTTCGGCATTTATGTCTGCAGAGATGCGTAATTTGAATTTGCCGCTGAGATCATTGTTAAGATGGCAGCAGACAATTGATAGAGACTTTCTGTTGTTAGAGCAAATTTCCTTTTAACAGGATAAGTATTTGAAGTGCTTATTAAACTTTACTTTCATATTGTGCGCTATTTAGAGTAATTTTCATCAAGCAAACCTTTAATACTTTCGTAAGAAACACAGATAAAAACGCGATACAAATCGCGATCATCAATGGCTGCGCTCGTTGCAGCGGAAAGAAATAATTAACACAGATAATGCTTATTCCCTCCCCCCATGAACCATGGACCTTGCCGTTGGTGGGGAGGCTTGCGTGCCTCAGCAATACAGATAGCCGTACCGTAGGTGCAACCACAACGGAGGGGTATCTGTTGAGAGGCCAGACAAACGTGTGGTTCCTGAAGAGGGGCAGCAGCCTTTTCAGTAGTTGCAAGGGCAACAGTCTGGATGATTGACTGATCTGGCCTTGTAACAATAACCAAAACGGCCTTGCTGTGCTGGTACTGCGAACGGCTGAAAGCAAGGGGAAACTACAGCCGTAATTTTTCCCGAGGGCATGCAGCTTTACTGTATGATTACATGATGATGGCGTCCTCTTGGGTAAAATATTCCGGAGGTAAAATAGTCCCCCATTCGGATCTCCGGGCGGGGACTACTCAAGAGGATGTCGTTATCAGGAGAAAGAAAACTGGCGTTCTACGGATCGGAGCGTGGAATGTCAGATCCCTTAATCGGACAGGTAGGTTAGAAAATTTAAAAAGGGAAATGGATAGGTTGAATTTAGATATAGTGGGAATTAGTGAAGTTCGGTGGCAGGAGGAACAAGACTTCTGGTCAGGTGACTACAGGGTTATAAACACAAAATCAAATAAAGGTAATGCAGGAGTAGGTTTAATAATGAATAGGAAAATAGGAATGCGGGTAAGCTACTACAAACAGCATAGTGAACGCATTATTGTGGCCAAGATAGATACGAAGCCCACACCTACTACAGTAGTACAAGTTTATATGCCAACTAGCTCTGCAGATGACGAAGAAATTGAAGAAATGTATGATGAAATAAAAGAAATTATTCAGATTGTGAAGGGAGACGAAAATTTAATAGTCATGGGTGACTGGAATTCGAGTGTAGGAAAAGGGTGAGAAGGAAACATAGTAGGTGAATATGGATTGGGGGACAGAAATGAAAGAGGAAGCCGCCTGGTAGAATTTTGCACAGAGCACAACATAATCATAACTAACACTTGGTTTAAGAATCATGAAAGAAGGTTGTATACATGGAAGAACCCTGGAGATACTAAAAGGTATCAGATAGATTATATAATGGTAAGACAGAGATTTAGGAACCAGGTTTTAAATTGTAAGACATTTCCAGGGGCAGATGTGGACTCTGACCACAATCTATTGGTTATGACCTGTAGATTAAAACTGAAGAAACTGCAAAAAGGTGGGAATTTAAGGAGATGGGACCTGGATAAACTAAAAGAACCAGAGGTTGTACAGAGATTCAGGGAGAGCATAAGGGAGCAATTGACAGGAATGGGGGAAATAAATACAGTAGAAGAAGAATGGGTAGCTTTGAGGGATGAAGTAGTGAAGGCAGCTGAGGATCAAGTAGGTAAAAAGACGAGGGCTAGTAGAAATCCTTGGGTAACAGAAGAAATATTGAATTTAATTGATGAAAGGAGAAAATATAAAAATGCAGTAAGTGAAACAGGCAAAAAGGAATACAAACGTCTCAAAAATGAGATCGACAGGAAGTGCAAAATGGCTAAGCAGGGATGGCTAGAGGACAAATGTAAGGATGTAGAGGCCTATCTCACTAGGGGTAAGATAGATACCGCCTACAGGAAAATTAAAGAGACCTTTGGAGATAAGAGAACGACTTGTATGAATATCAAGAGCTCAGATGGAAACACAGTTCTAAGCAAAGAAGGAAAAGCAGAAAGGTGGAAGGAGTATATAGAGGGTCTATACAAGGGCGATGTACTTGAGGACAATATTATGGAAATGGAAGAGGATGTAGATGAAGATGAAATGGGAGATATGATACTGCGTGAAGAGTTTGACAGAGCACTGCAAGACCTGAGTCGAAACAAGGCCCCCGGAGTAGACAACATTCCATTGGAACTACTGACGGCAGTGGGAGAGCCAGTCCTGACAAAACTCTACCATCTGGTGAGCAAGATGTATGAAACAGGCGAAATACCCTCAGACTTCAAGAAGAATATAATAATTCCAATCCCAAAGAAAGCAGGTGATGACAGATGTGAAAATTACCGAACTATCAGCTTAATAAGTCACAGCTGCAAAATACTAACACGAATTCTTTACAGACGAATGGAAAAACTAGTAGAAGCCAACCTCGGGGAAGATGAGTTTGGATTCCGTAGAAACACTGGAACACGTGAGGCAATACTGACCTTACGACTTATCTTAGAAGAAAGATTAAGGAAAGGCAAACCCACGTTTCTAGCATTTGTAGACTTACAGAAAGCTTTTGACAATGTTGACTGGAATACTCTCTTTCAAATTCTAAAGGTGGCAGGGGTAAAATACAGTGAGCGAAAGGCTATTTACAATTTGTACAGAAACCAGATGGCAGTTATAAGAGTCGAGGGACATGAAAGGGAAGCAGTGGTTGGGAAGGGAGTAAGACAGGGTTGTAGCCTCTCCCCGATGTTGTTCAATCTGTATATTGAGCAAGCAGTAAAGGAAACAAAAGAAAAATTCGGAGTAGGTATTAAAATTCATGGAGAAGAAATTAAAACTTTGAGATTCGCCGATGACATTGTAATTCTGTCAGAGACAGCAAAGGGCTTGGAAGAGCAGTTGAATGGAATGGACAGTGTCTTGAAAGGAGGATATAAGATGAACATCAACAAAAGCAAAACAAGGATAATGGAATGTAGTCTAATTAAGTCGGGTGATGCTGAGGGAATTAGATTAGGAAATGAGGCACTTAAAGTAGTAAAGGAGTTTTGCTATTCGGGGAGCAAAATAACTGATGATGGTCGAAGTAGAGAGGATATAAAATGTAGGCTGGCAATGGCAAGGAATGCGTTTCTGAAGAAGAGAAATTTGTTAACATCCAGTATTGATTTAAGTGTCAAGAAGTCATTTCTGAAAGTATTCGTATGGAGTGTAGCCATGTATGGAAGTGAAACATGGACGATAAATAGTTTGGACAAGAAGAGAATAGAAGCTTTCGAAATGTGGTGCTACAGAAGAATGCTGAAGATTAGATGGGTAGATCACATAACTAATGAGGAAGTATTGAATAGGATTGGGGAGAAGAGAAGTTTGTGGCACAACTTGACCAGAAGAAGGGATCGGTTGGTAGGACATGTTCTGAGGCATCAAGGGATCACCAATTTAGTATTGGAGGGCAGCGTGGAGGGTAAAAATCGTAGAGGGAGACCAAGAGATGAATACACTAAGCAGATTCAGAGGGATGTAGGTTGCAGTAGGTACTGGGAGATGAAAAAGCTTGCACAGGATAGAGTAGCATGGAGAGCTGCATCAAACCAGTCTCAGGACTGAAGACCACAACAACAACAACAACAACAACAATGCTTATTGAGAGAGGAATTAAAGTTACAAATAATTATTCACTCATATTTATAATAATAATGAACTCTCTTCTCAAGTAATAATTAACAAATAATTACAATTTCTTAAAAGACCTCAGTTTGATATGCGTCTTGCGTCCGCAACCTACAAAAGCCAACCAACAAAAGGTAAAAACAAAGGAAGACAAGCGCAGATCATTAAAGGAATTTTCAATTATCATTGTCTTTGTATGATACACATCGATCTGTCCAATTACATCATAAAATATTATATACATAATTAATATTTATCATCGTTTTGTTTCACTGTTTTTTCATATGTCGGATAGATAATGTTTATAACTGTTAGAGGCATAATTTCCTCTCGTCGCACTGTAGCTAAAATTTATCTCGTTGATGTTACATTGTCTACAGATTTAACCTCAGCATCTAGAGCGATAACAGCACGTATGCCTATAAGCCCACAACCATTTCCTTAAAGATGTTATTTTCACTAGGTAATATTTATGTTACGACAGCTTGATGAATATAAAATTTTCCGTCGTTTGTTGTAAGTTGTTTGTAGAATTTAACAACTACGGTGTTGCTAAGTGGAAAAGGATAAATACAGCAATATCGTATACCGCCTTCATACATGTATGCACAACTCTCAGGTACCTTAGGGAAATGGCGTTATCTGTAGGTTAGAATTGTAGAGAGCTAGGGATCCTGTCGGTTCGTGGAGCAGCGCAATCACTGCGAATGCAGCTCGCCGCACCTACTCGGCACCTCGCGCCACTGCCAACGCCGTTGCAGTAATGTGCTGACTTAATACGACATAACCGGAACAGCGCGGGTCGTGCTTGGATTTCATGGCCTCACTTTCACAGGTGACATGATCACGGAGAGTGGGCTCACGTCCAGCAAAAATACATGTTTGTAAGGCAAGAGTCTCGTATCCGAGTTCCAAATGGAAAACTCTGTTAAATATCCCTTCATTAGCACAGTTATAAAAAATCTTTAAGTACAGTGTTCATTTGTGTAGATCCACCGTAGTGGCAAATGTGCAAATACTGATAAGGTTAAATGTGACTACTTCTAAATTAACTCGTTACTTTTTAAATAAGTTTAATCGTTTGAGATGTTGTCAAATGACGATCACAGTCTACATTAGGTAGCACATTAGGGGATTATAAGTGATGTACCACATATACATGCAAACAAAAGCGAGCGGTTATAGGCGCTTCAGTCTGGAACCGCGCGACCGCTATGGTCGCAGGTTCGAATCCTCTCTCGGGCATGGATGTGTGTGATGTCCTTAGGTTGGTTAGGTTTAAGTAGTTCTAAGTTCTAGGGGACTGATGGCCTCAGATGTTAAGAACCATAGTGCTCAGAATCATTTGAACCATTTCTTTTTTTGCAAAAATAAGGGATGTGAACAAGTTTAGATTCGGCAAACGCAGAATTATTGTGGTCAGTTCTCAAAGACGTTATAAAAAGCGGTCTAGACAAATATGTGTCATTAAGGTAATAAAAAGTAGAGCAGGTCCACTTTTGTTTAGTGGTACCATATGTACAACGTTTTGAAAACAGAATACCTCCCTGACTTTACAAAGGATTCAGCAGAGAAATTGATAGGAAAATGTAACAGCAACTTGTGCATCCATCACATGGACTACCCGTGAAGCCTACAAGAATTTTCAGAGTGCGCTTCTGGCAAAATTCTAGGAAGTTCTTGTCATATGGGAGCCAAAGACTGAAATCTTCCATTAAGCCTCTCCTTACTACATCTGATGTTGAAACTGAGAAAATGGATAGGAAGAAGCACAATCTGCACAGGAGAAGAATTAATGGTGGGTCTCATCAATCCAGTCGGGAAGCTGATGAAAAGGAGAAGACCCTCCGTTGTCCTCTGTTAACAACCGAGGCATCAGTCTGCAAACTCCATTCAAGAATTGACTATTGCACTTGTAACACCAGTTGGCAAAAGCAGAGATAAGCAACTGACCTCCAATTATATATAGATGTCACTCCTTTCCGTTGAAAAAGTGACTTACAACAGAATTCTTAACCATCTTTCTGAGAATAAGCTTTTAAAAAGAGCCCAAGTTGGCATCCTACTGAGATTGCAACATATGATCTTGCAAACTCAACTATAGTACAAGGAAACAACAAAAATTATTCTCGTGCCATTTCTTTGTGATGTCAAGACCTTTGACTTTGTAGATCACAAAATTTTAATAGGGTAACTAAAACTGGATGGCATTAAGGGCCTTCCCCTTGTGTGGATGGAGGCTTATCTTTACAGTAGGAAACAGAGTCACATTAGTAAATGATACAGCAGGAATGCGATTACAT
Organism: Schistocerca piceifrons; assembly: GCF_021461385.2. Classification (NCBI taxonomy): domain Eukaryota; kingdom Metazoa; phylum Arthropoda; class Insecta; order Orthoptera; family Acrididae; genus Schistocerca; species Schistocerca piceifrons. The sequence goes on from NC_060138.1 coordinate 923,912,389, forward strand.
TCAGAGTGGGGAAGCATCAGTGTGCTGCACGGTACGGTGCTTGGCCCGTTCCTGTTATTGGCCAACACGAATGATTTATCAGGGGCATTAGAGGACATACAAGAACTGTAATGTATGCTGATGAAAAAAATATGTTGATAAAAGGTCGAAACTTATTTATACCAGACTCGGCCAGGAAATAATGGAACAGACTTACAACTGGTTCACAGCCAACACCATAAACCCAGTCTTCCAAAAATTCATAGTAGGCAATTCCAAACAACTGAAAATACACTGGATGAGGCTCCATGTGTGAAGTTCCTTGGCTTCCAGATGGATGATAAAGTGGCATGTTAAACAGAAAGCTCAGTCCCGCCGGCTTTGCACATATTGCTACTCCCTTTCTCTGTATTGATCTGGATATAGGACTGCCGCATACATTCACTCAGTTATGTCCCTTGGAATTACCTTCTGTGCCACTGCAGCTGAGGGGGGAATGTTTCAAAGCTACAAACGCGTTTAGTATGCATACTGTGTGACTTGCAGAAGCCGCTTCAGGAATCTAAGGACTCTTACATTTACATGCCAATACATACACCCTATAATGGTATTGTTGTTAATAAAAGTGAATTTAGGATGAACTTAGGAATTCACAACCACAATATAAGATGTAGAAGTAATTTCCATGTAAACTATGCATCCCTCTCGGGGGTTCTGAACTGTTATAATCTGGTGGAAACGTCTGTAACACGTTGCCAGTGGACTTCAGGGAGGAAATTTAAAACCACTAAATATTTGATCACAAAATAAAAGAGTACCTCATTAGCCTCTCTCACAATAAATGCGAACACTGGAACTCAAAACTACAAATTCTGCCTAACTCCAATATTTGTATCAGATAGATCATGATTTTCCCAATATATAGATAGCTAACACTTGTGTATGTAAAGTTAAAATTCTGCCTTTGAAGTGTTAGATGACAACAGATATAGAAAGAAGAATAGCATTTTTTTTTTCATTCAAGGTAGTATCTTATCCTAATAGACATGTACTAGCGAACCCGGCAATACTTCCCCTTTGTTACGACTTATTGAAAGCCACGTAGATTACAACATCTACGAGGTTAAGGCTGACGTCATACAGTCAGACGAGAGTAATGTGGGTTACGTGAGCTCGGAAGAAGAATTAGGAGTAGAAACAGCGTACATTTCTCCAAGCAATTTGGAAGATAATAACCATATTTCCGAAGAAAAATTATCTGTCTTAGCTGTTAGCGAGTTATTGTTAATAGAAGGTTCATTAATCGAGGAAACTGATAAAAAGACTACAGTGCTCCTGCCAAAACGATTTGAACTACCGCAGGACTGGCAGATCGAAATTAAGAATGTCCAAGAACAGAAAATTAAAAAAAAATAAAATCAGATAAACCGCTATAGATATCAGAGCCGGACAATTTTTCTGGGATGACCTTGACGTAACTGAGGATATGTTATGGGAAAATCAAGAACTAGACACAGATACACTATGTGATAAAAGGTATCCCGACATCTGACTGAAAATGACACCATCGGTAATGTTGGAATTCAGTATGGTGTTGGCCCACACTTAGCCTTCATGACAGCTTCCACTCTCGCAGGCATACTTCCAATCAGGTGCTGGAAGGTTTCTTGGAGAATGGCGGTCCATTCTTCACGGAGTGGCGCACTGAGGAGAGGTATCGATGTTGGTCGGTGACGCATGACGCGGAGTCGGCGTTCCGAAACATCCCAAAGGTATTCTATAGGATTCATGTCGGAACTCTGTGCAGGCCAGCCCATTACAGGGATGTTATTGTCGTGTAACCACTCCACCACAGGCCGTACATTATGAACAGGTGCTCGATTGTGTTGAAAGATGCAAATCGCCATCCCCGAATTCCTCTTCAACAGTGGGAAGGAAGAAGGTGCTTAAAACATCACTGTAAGCCTGTGATGTGATAGCGCCACCCAAAACAACAAGGAGTGCAAGCCCCCTCCATGAAAAACACGACCACACCATAACACCACCGCCTTCGATTTTTCTGTTGGCACTACACACGTTGGCATATGACGTTCACCGAGCATTCGCCGTACCCACACCCTGCCATCGGATCGCCACACTGTGTACCGTGATTCCTCACTCCACACAACGTTTTTCCACTGTTCAGTCGTCCAATGTTTACACTTCTTACACCAAGCGAGGCGAGCCGTGATGTGTGGCTTATGAGCAGCCGCTCGACCATGAAATTCCAGTTTACCCACCTCCTGCGTAACTGTCCTAGTACTTACAGTGGATCCTGATGCAGTTTGGAATTCCCGTATGATGGTCTGGATAGATGTCTGGCTATTACACATTACGACCCTCTTCAATTGTCGGCAGTCTTTGTCATTCAACAGACGAAGTCGGGCTTTATGCTTTTGTGCTGTACGTGTCCCTTCACGTTCCCACTTCACTATCACATCGGAAACAGTGGACCTAGGAATGTTTAGGAGTGTGGAAATCTCGCGTGCAGACGTATGGCACAAGCGACACCCAATCACCTGACCACATCGAAGTCTGTGAGTTCGCGAAGCGCCCCATTCTGCTCTCTCACGATGTCTAATGACCTACGGAGGTCGTTGATATGAAGTACTTGGCAGTAGATGGCAGCACAATGCACCTAATATGAAAAACATATGTTTTTGGGGGTGTCCGGATACTTTTAATCACGTAGTGTAAGTTTAGACAAATAGTAGTGTCCGTCGAAATGCACGGCCTACAAATGCACGTTTTATTTGATACTGGGACAGAGCTAAGTGCAATCGGTGTTACCTGAAAGAGTAGAAAACCTATAACTCATCAAATATTTGTCTGTATCGAATTTCAAGGGGAACAATTTGAACATGCATGTATCGTAGTGTCAGATTTGAGCACCGAGATAATAACTGGTTTAGATTGGTTAATGAAATACGACGCAGTAATTGAGTGCAACAAAAAAACAATGATGCGCATTGCAAAAGAGAAGCCCGAAATTAGTGTGAGTTTTAATGAAAAAGGTGACTATGTAAGTAGTCTGTACCAGTCTCTTTCACATTGTTACTTGGCCTGATGAGACTGGTTTAGGCAGAAATATGGAATACTATAGAATGCAGAATCTAAATACTGACAATAGAAGACGAGTGGAGACTGTTGTGGATGGTGTACACCTGAATAGAAAATAGACTTGTGTAACGTAATTATCAGAAATAAAAACGTGTTTTCGAATAAACCAGGTCTTGTTACTGGATGTCAGTGGAAATTAAATGTAATACCCCACGAACCGTTCTTTGCACGACCGTAAACGCAACCGCTGTCCAAAATGGAGGCCATACAACAAGATACAGATCGAATGCTGCAGTGTATGCTTTAAAGAGGAGTATCAGTCCCTATAAAAATTCCTTGATCATAGTAGGAGAAAGAGATGGTAGTGTTAGATGCACGTACGCTGAAAAAAGTTGTTTAACATGAAACAAACGAGAAAGTTTGGAGGAGATACTGTAAATATTTCTTAATGTACAATTTATAACCAGCCTCGACATCACAGAGACTACTGGCAGATCGCCCTTGGGGAAGAATCTGGGAAGTAAACTGTTTTTTTTTTCTTTTTTTTGTATGCAGGCAGGTATTAACAGTATAAGGTAGTGCCATTCCTTCGGGCCTGAACATTTCAGTGTATGTTTACCAGGGCACTCGATAAAGTACTAGGGCAGCCCTAAGTTCCAGACTGACAGTTGTAAGTGGACGACTTGCTGTTGGCGAATGTGACCTGGCAAGAACATTGCAATCTTTTAGATGAGGTTTTGAGTTCATTACGCGAAGGTAGAATGACTCTGGAACTGAAAATATGTGAGTTTGTGATGAAAGAACTGAATTTTCTTGGTCACGTAATTATTAGAGTGGGAATAGCCAAAGATACACAGAAGTTAGATGCAATAAAGGATTGTCCACCTCCAAAGACTAGAAAACAAAAGTTTTCTAGGACTAACCGGATTTTATTGCAAGTTCATGCAGGAGCAAGTGTTCAGTGATCCAAACCCAAGCAACTTGTTACACAAGAATACTCCGTTTGTATGGACTAAAGAGTGTCAGGCCGCCTTTGAGAGACTGAATAGCGAGTTGTTACAGAGTAACATATTACGCCATTCTGACCTTTCTTTAACATTTCACGTGGGAACGGATTCGTCCAATTATGGTTTAGGTGTGGAACTGTTTCAGGAGGTGGGAGAAGGAGACTAGCTCTCCCTTCCTAGTCGGCCTACTGGATTGCGATATAAATGACCAGGTACGACTAATTGAAAGCCGCGTAGATTACAACATGTAATATGTTAAGTCAGATGAGAGTGGTGTGGGTTGCGTGAGTTCGGGTGAATTGGTTACACGTGCTAATTTCTTTCTCCTCCTCTCTCTGTACATCACCTCCTCCAACCCTTTCTCTCTCTGTCCATCTCCTACTTTATGTCCATTTACTCCCCCCCCCCCCTCCCTTCCTGTCCATCTTCTCTCCCCAATCCTCTCTCTGTCCGTATCCTCCTACCCCCTCTATACACATCTCCTTGCCCCCCCCTCTCTTTCCATTTTTTCTTCCCCCCTCTCTCTGGCTTCAATCCTTGTTCATTGTTATTGTAATCAAAACCATGATTGGGAATATAAGTCGCTTAAAATGAGTGGGTAAATTGGCTGGGATCGTTGGTATACGGGGTACAAGTGAGACGTATCCATCTTCCACAAGCGGCGATGTAGTCGCGAATTAAACAGTGACCCGAGTATAGAATAAATTTCACTTACTTTACGTCTATGGTCACAAATTTTTTGTCATCTGACTACCGGTTTCGGTCTATAATGTCAATCTTCAGATCTGTTTTATAAAAACACGTCCTAATGTACCTCAGCCATAGTAGCATCGTCAAATGTTAAACACAGAACAGTAATGCTGCTGACAAGATGATTCTTGCATATGCTGTTATTTATAAACATTGACGATGCTGGTGCTGATTTTGTGTTTAACATTTGACGATGCCACTATGGCTACAGTACATTAGGACATGTTTTTATAAAACAGATCTGAAGATGGTCGTTATAGACCGAAACCAGTAGTCTGATAAAAAAAATTGTGACCATAGACGTAAAGTAAAGGAAATTGAACCTATCCAACAGCTGCATCTATGAGGACAGCATCTTCAATGACAATATTTCGTATTCTTTTTGGTCTGAGTATACGCAGAATCACAAAGTTTCGGACGATTCAGATTCTGTAGTAATATTCTTATCATAAGTCATAAATACATATTACTGTTTTATGCTAAAATCGACTGCGAGGAAGAAAACAAAATAGTACATTGTTGTATATATAATTATCAGTTCGAGTAGATTAACACTAGCCATACTTTGTGTTAACGTACTTTACAGAAGTAGGTAGCAGTGGTTGCTTCTGCCTGTATAATGTAACTCGGTCCACACTACTAAAGGATCTACTTGATGGTGGGATGGACGGAACACGACGTGAGAATGAATCTCAGGTCGTGTGCTGTACACGACCTCACGGTATTAACTGTATATCTTTCTGGTAGTCCCGACCGACACGGAAGCATTTGTACGACTTGTAAAAACACTTTTTTGATGAATCCCTGTTTCCATACAAATGGTGCAACGATTCATGATTTTGTCTCGCCGTTTACCTAAGTTTCAATCAGACGTTCGCGTTCGTACGTTGCACCAAAAAAATGGCTCTGAGCACTATGGGACTTAACTTATGAGGTCATCAGTCCCCTAGAACTTAGAACTACTTAAACCTAACTAACCTAAGGACATGACACACATTCATACCCGAGGCAGGATTCGAACCTCCGACCGTAGCGGTCGCGCGGTTCCAGACTGTAGTGCCTAGAACCAATCGGCCACCTAGGCCGGCGGTCCAACCGTAAAGGTAGGAGGAGGCTCTCAGGTCGGCCTTGGGTAAAGCTTTTATGATTGTCAGTTGACTGAAGCGCCTAGAACCGCTCGTCCCACGTTGCACCATTTTAATCTCTACATGCTTAACTACGGCTGGCTTCCTTCCATACCGCTTTCCCAGAAACTCATCGCCTGAAAAAAAAAAAAAAAACCAAGAGAGAGAGAGAGAGATAGAGAACGAAGAACGCCTTCTTCGACGACAATTGACTAACCTCGAACAAGCAGTGCCAACTACAATGCACACAAGTAATTCAGTGATCTGAATCTGTTGTAAGAAGTGCCGGCCAATGTGGCCGCGCGGTTCTAGGCGCTTCAGTCTGGAACCACGCGACCGCTACGTTCGCAGGTTCGAATCCTGCTTCGGGCATGGATGTGTGTGATGTCCTTAGGTTAGTTAGGTTTAAGTAGTTCTAAGTTCTAGGGGACTGATGACCTCAGATGTTAAGTCCCGTAGTGCTCAGAGCCATTTGAACCATTTTTTGTTGTAAGAAGTGACGTCACCAGAATGACTCCAAAGAATTGAGATTCTAGTCGTTCATTAATTGATGTCATTTCATAAAGCCTAGGTCAATCAGAAAGAATACACAGATTACACATTTATTCTTCAATTATAATTAGTCGCATTTGCATTGCCTCTTCTTCGAAAGTTCAACTGTTAGTTTGCATAAACTACTTTGTCAGTGGAAGGGTAATACAATTACTCAGTTTCACTCCATTTTTGTTTTTACCTGAAGATCGTGAAGTCAATCAATGTCGTGTGTGTTTGTGTACTTCGTTTCTCCTTTTGATTGTGCGATCGAATGGCTCACTGGGAGCAGCCAGTGGCCATCAACTGATTATATTTGTTTTGCAAGACCAGTGTGTCCAATCTAGCTGATGGAAGAAATAATGAGAGTAATTTATTCATTATCTGCCAGAAATAGAACATATTTATTTTGTGACGGTATACCGATAAAAACGAACGTTTAGAGAAAGGCACCTCTGTGACAGCTTGAATTTAGTCCACTCATAAGGCTACACGTTCACAGATATATGTGCTCTGCTTTACGTATTATCTCGAAAGTTTTCGCAGTACACAGCCTGACAAAAGGAGTTAAGTGCCATGAAGACCAGGTTGGATGTCAATGTAGCTTCGTAAGCATGCATACTGTCGGCAGGTTTGTAAATAATTAGAGTTTAATTCTGTGTGTTAGGTAGAACAGCCACCAGAAAGCATTAGCATTGATCGCATTTTGTATTGTTACCAGGCCAGGTAGGTTATATACGGGGCGTGAAAAGCCTCAGATATTGAGTGATCACTGATGTATCCGCCAACGGCGGTCACAAGTAAGTAGCCCAGGTATAGGAAACAAACAAGAGATCAATCAACACAATTTCCAAGAAAAAATATTTTTCAATTGGTTCAAATGGCACTGAGCATTATGGGACCTAACATCTGAGGTCATCAGTCCCTTAGAACTTACAACTACTTAAACCTAACTAACACACATCCATGACCGAGGCAGGATTCGAATCTGCCGACAGTATGCATGCTTACGAAGCTACATTGACATCCAACCTGGTCTTCATGGCACTTAACTCCTTTTGTCAGGCTGTGTACTGCGCCTAGAACCGCTCTTCCACACCGGCCGGCAAATATTCTTCATAGTGAAAAAAAGGAAGGATGGTTCTTCAATAAGTGAAACAAAATGGATGCTAGTCATTCACAAAGTGAAACAAAATGGATGCTAGTCACTCAGTAAGTGAAACAAAATGAATGCTGGTTTTTAAATAACGAAGCCACTTCGACTTCCATAACCACAAGGTAAATAAATAAGTTTTAATATTTTCAACATTTCGTGGTCCTGTCAGCAACTGTATAAATATTAATTTTAAATTAACAACAGTCTCAGTTGCAATGTTTACCTAGATTTACCTAGGTTTCAGTTGGGATAACCCATCCTTCTTCCATTATGGACAAATCGTAGTTCCTTTTATTCTGAAGAAGGCTGGGTTATCCCAACTGAAACCTAGGTAAATCTAGCAAAACATTGCAACTGAGGCTGTTATCAGTTTAAATAAATAAGTTCCGTGACACTCGAAGTAGTTACATACGCTACAATAAATACAATCTTAAATTCTTGAGAGCTTTACGTAAGAAACGTTGAATTAAGTTTCTGTAGTCACATACTCTTTAATGACCAGAGTTTGGAGGTCCTAGTAAGTTTACGTTAAAACGGAAAAATAAGTCTCTAGATTCAAAACCAAAGTCCAAATCCAAACTTAAGTGAAGAAGAGTAATCAGTTAGCAACTCTTATTGTACTTTGCTGAAGAAGTATTGAGAACCAGCAGTAATTAAATATCTACGTTCGACTAGGGTAGAAACTTCCAGTCTGGCAGTATTTTGTCAGCCAGACGAACAACAGTACAATTATACCGAGTCTCAACGAGCAGTTCGCTGATCCCTGAGAGTCCCAGCTGAGGAGGAAGCGTGCTGTTCAGAAGTTGATTGCCCAGTCCTTGGCGGGGCGTAGTGCAGATACTCAGATTACTGGCTGCGACGAAACTGCTGTCGGGAGTCCGTGCGGCAGCCTAAATAGCCGACTTGGGGATGGATGCTTATAGGCCTATCTTCGGCACATAACAGGGCAAATGCATGAAGAGATGCGATTTGCCAATGGCCCCTGCCATCGCCTCGTACTCTGCTTGGTGAGAGCGCTAGAGCGCTATTTATGCCCTCTGCTGGTCTGGCAGTGGAGTTCCTGGTTTGCGAAGTTCGATGTCATGTGCACTGCAGGGGCTGAGGTCTTTGCAACTCGCACGACGAATGAGTTGTGCGTGATGCCTGATGTCTAGGCGCCATAGCAATAACTGAAGCACACAGAGATCCAACATAGTCGCGTAGGACAGCGTTATCTCCCCCTGACAGAGTTCGAAAAGGGCCACATTGCGGGTCTCCGTTTGGCTGACTGGTCAAATCATGCAATACCCAAATTTGTGGGCCACTCAAATGTGACAGAGGCCTGATAATGGATTGCATTAAATGTGAGGATAGGCATACTCGTCATCGAGGTTCCGGTCGGCCACATCTGACCACAGCAAGGCACCAAGCCCGGCGTAACCACATCTGTGACTGAAATCTGAGTACAAATAATGTACATACTGCAATATCCTGTGCCATAACGCACCACTGGTGCAGGCTGATGGTAAAACCACAACACCAACGGCTACGTTTGGAGTGGTGCCGCAACTGGAAAGCACGATAATACTCAGACACGCATGGCACATGTGTCTATTAACTGTCTGCAGCCGGCCGGAGTGGCCGAGCAGTTCTAGGCGCTACAGTCTGGAACCGCGAGACCGCTACGGTCGCAGGTTCGAATCCTGACTCGGGCATGGATGTGTGTGATGTCCTTAGGTTAGTTAGGTTTACGTAGTTCTAAGTTCTAGGGGACTGATGACCTCAGAAGTTAAGTCCGATAGCTCTCAGAGCCATTTGAAACATTTTTAACTTTGTGCATGATGTTCAGGGTTTCCTGTGGCCAGCAAGATCCCCAGATCTGTGCCCGATAGAACATGTGTACGACTTGCTCGAATATCATTTCCAACCAAGTGGCAGTCTCCAAGATATCAAGGATCATTTACAACATTTGTGGGTCAGTTTGCCTCAGGAGAGGATACAACGGCATTCTGACATCCTTCCCAACCGAGTCGGAGCATGCATCCAGAACAGACGGGATGAAATGCCATACTGATACGTGGGCCCACATTGCCAAGTTCTTTGTAAATTCCATTCGATTTTATAATCACTGAAATAACGTCACATATTCTCTAAGTCCGTGAAATTTCATTTCGTTTCCCCCTCTCTTGGGTGCTGCTTTTTTTCCTTAGTCAATGTACAGTGTATGTTATTTGGGCCCACATGTTAGATGGCACTTGTGTAGCAGGCGTGATTATAACTGTGAAGATGATTTCAACTGCAACGAATCCATAGTGGGTAACATTTCTTGGCTACACCAGAAATTATAATACATAAGTTAGAAAAACCTAAGTTAACACAGACTGGCGACATGTGTCTTGACATAATTCGACAGATACTTCGTAACAGATATTCGGTAATACTGTTTACATCCGCAATTACTACGAAGCTGCCTTTATGTTGACGCCGGCTGTCAACAGCTCAAATGGCTCTGAGCACTATGCGACTTAACTTTTGAGGTCATCAGTCGCCTAGAACTTAGAACTAATTAAACCTAACTAACCTAAGGACATCACACACATCCATGCCCGAGGCAGGATTCGAACCTGCGACCGTAGCGGTTTCTCGGCTCCAGACTGTAGCGCCTAGAGCCGCACGACCACTCCGGCCGGTCTGTCAACAGCATTACTTCACAACCGCGACATAAAACGACGTAAATTTAGAAACGACACTTAAAAACAAAAATAAAATTACTTAGAAAGGGAACAACGAAGACGTGATGTTTATTTGAACGATTATCTCCCGCAGTATCTGTTATATACACCTGTTGTTTATCAAATGTCGGCCAAGCGTGGTGACCATCTGACAACTGATACAAAGAGTAGCAAAGACCATGGAAGTACAGAAAATAATTCACCATTTACCGAATACACACTAGAACTACATACATCATAAGAGCAAGCAACAAGAGCCACCTTCTCAACCCCACGTTTATAGTATCATGACACACAAGAAACAAACAGCTCATAGCCGATGAGAGTCACACTGCAAACCACCTAGTATAACATTACATGTAGACATATAATGATACCATGCGTCCCTATGTCACTCCCCTCCCCCTCAACATAGACAAAATTACCAACCCTCACTTCCGTTATCCACCCTCCAACTCCCCTATAGTTATTCTCCCACCATCCCAGCTCCCCCCCCCCCCCCCCCCCACTCGCAGACTTCTCTCCTCAACCCCATTCCCTCAAACACAGCATTCACATGTATTATGAGTTCTTAATGCAAAAAATATACCTTTGAATGCATATCAGGTGAAACCATATTAACATTTCTGTGAACAAAACTTTTGTGAGGTCTTGCAGAAGTGAGTTAAAGCGTAAAGAACGCAAATGGATCAAAAGAAAAAGCGTGTTCTTAAAAGACGAAAAATCGTGAAGGGTGAAAGTGCAGCCAAGGTTTCTCGACGTCAACGTTTGCTAACAACAGGTGAAAATTTGCGGTATCAGGAAATTTAAAAAGGATTAATAAACATCGTATCTAAATTGTGCACCAAATTTAATCTGTAAAGAGCAAAATGTATTATGTAAGCTGAATTTACAAAACCACCAATGGTATAGCTTTTTAAACAAAGGCGAAACGCGTCTGCTATGAAACGCTGCTAAGTTGAACGTAGCTTAAGATGAAGAAAACAAATATTAACCGAAAACGTAATGCGTTCAGAGAAAGTGTGTTCGTAATGGTAATTACAAGATGTCATGAACTACCATCTGCAGCATCGTGAATTTAACACCAACGGTGAGTGAGAGAACTGACGTGGGTTACGGTTCCCTAAATGGTATTAGGTGAAAAAAAAAATGAAAAAAAAATTATATGGCTACATGGTGGCCTGTGATGGAGAAGAATAAACACCTTTAATGTACGTTTAAAAACACTTCCGATAAGTGTCAGACATTTTATTTTCCCCTCCTTACTAAAGTTAGATTCAATAAAGATTAATGCAGATGAATCGTTGTCTTCCCGAATATGAGACCGGTGTGCTAACCACTGGGCCACACACTGTCTGTCTTGTGGATGACAGGGTCGGCTATGGCGGATTGCAACAGCAGGTGGATAGACAAGAATGAGGCAACTCATCGCCAGTTCAGTGTCGAACGAAAATAACTGGTGAGCAGCCATATCATTCGGAAACAGATCCTCACTATGATGTACAGGATCAACAGCGAATACAGAAACCTCTTGGCGTGGCAGTTTCGTATCAGCAATGTTCTGTCATTACGTGATTCTGAAATCCATGCTTCTCCAACACAAATTTCCTGAGACAATCTGTGATCTAGGTGTCAGGTTTACAAAAGCAAATTACCCGAAGCACAAATAATGTGGAAGACACTTCCATAGTCAATAAACATACGTGCCTGTGAGAATTTACGTCCAGAGAAAGATGCAGTCGATTTGATGGCTATTTTATGTGCCACGGACTGGCGGTACTCAGACATTAGTTAACGGCTTACCTTCTGAGTGCTATCGTTGATCCGTGCTCTCACTGCTTTTCACGGCTTTCATAAGAGTCTGCTCAGAATGGACAGAAACATTCGGGTTGCTCACCATTCGACTGATTTCAAACTGATGCTTAGCAACATCGTCGGCCTTTGGAGAGACACAGCATTGTTGCGAACTGCGTCACGGCGCGATTTGTGTTGTTTGCTCTGAGAGGATACGAGGAAAGATACGGTACAATGAAAGAAAGTATCCAGCGAGAATAGCAGGAGAGTAACGGGACTGACCCCGAGCATAAGGTGCTCCTGGCGCCCGGGAAAAAGAAACTAAGGTATTTGGAAATGCTCGATCATCATTTAATTGTATACTTAGATTTTTTTCGTTTGGTTTAACGAACCATACTGGCAACTGCTTGGTACAAATATAAAACCATGTACACAGAGAAACCACAATATAAGTAGTTTGAACAATGATTTTCAATTATTTGACAACGAAAGGAACAATATTTGTTCAGGTCTTTTGAGTAAGACTACGACGAACCTTTCATCACAAGTGGCATGCACAATGATGTGCAAAAAAAGAAACGAGTCACCATCTGAATACTGTCCTTAAAGGCACTGACGAGTTTAAGAAACTTATCATAAAGCAGTTGAAAACATTTACAATGTTTATTTTTTCATGTTGCAGTAGTGAGAAAGGATAAATCGGCAACGTTTTCTTGAGTTGGGAATGGACTAGGCATGCAGGAGGGGGATGCGGCACCCATGTGTGCTTACCTCATTAAATGGGGGAAAATGATATTTCTGCTATATCCGATCCACTACACAAGGTGTCTCAGAGCTTTAGGGTCAAGCTGAAACAGTTGATACTGGGTCCACAACCGATTATACTGAGATAGGAAACCAGTTGTTGGAAATATTTGTTGTGTTAATGGACAATTTATCGTACACCTCACAACAACAACGTAGCTGACAGCAATTGTTCAAAATGACGACCGCCAGTCTCAATGCATGCGTGGCAACGGCCCATAACATTCTGCCGCACTCTCTCTAAGATCCTTGGACCCTAGAAAGCAGGTCTTCAACCATTTCTACAGGGGTTTCATACACCTACGTCTCGACGTAATACTAGAGGGAGAAGTCCAGAGGTGTGAAATTCGGCGATCTCGCTGACCATGGGACAGGACATCCCCTTCCGATTCAGGAATGAGTGTACGTGTTATTTAGGTGTTCGCGGGGCCCTACTATCAAAGTGGACTGGTGCACCGTCGTGTTGAAACCACATCCTTTCGCGGACAGCAATGGGCACAGTCTCCAAGAACTATGGCAGGGCACTCACAGGAACACCAGGTAATGTGGACCAGTCAGAGGTGGAGGCAGCAAATAAGGTCTGTTTGGGCCAGGAATGTTTACTCTTCATCAGCCGCTGCCTGTTCCAGTGCACAACAGACATTCGGGATCTTTGTGAGAGTGCTGCATTCCGCATTACTGCGTGCGCCGTTGCAATACGTGCATTGAGACCGGCGGTCCTCGCTTTGAACAATTACTATGAGCCACGTTATTGTTATGAAGTGTACGATGAGTATCTCGATAACACAATAAATATGCATTTTCGACCATTGGTCCCCCATCGCAGTATAACCGGTTGTGGACCCACTATCACCTGTTTCAATTTGATTGAAAAGGTTTGAGGGACTCTGTATACCATACTGTGGCTTAGGGGTCATGAACATATTAATATGCAGAAAAAATTTTTGTATTCGTAATAAAAAAAGATATTCTTAATGCAAAATGCATCTAACTTTTGTGACATGCGTATACAATTTGAAAAGTTCCGTTTACATGCAGTCCATATTACAGCAACTTCTTAGACAGAAAACATGGTCTGTTTTGTAGCTTCAACACGAACTGAAGCGCTCAATAACAGTAGCTTCCTTTTTCATTTAAGGGAAGAAATATGATAGCAAGTAACTAAAGTCCGTCACAGCTGGAAAGTAAACGACTTGTACTTTTTTAGGGCGCATCGCCATTCAGATCACGATCGATTACTCAAAATAATGAAACGGACTGCCAGTTAACAGCTCTCCCTTCGATTTTGAAATTCGTGAGCCGCTCCACGTGTTGCAAAAAGGAATGATGCGAAATGCAATAACGCAGCTGAATGTTTTATACATAGGAAACTTCTCTCGAATGCAAACGAAGGCTGAGTGAATGCTGTTACACGATTATTCATTCCTAAATACAGAAGTATTTTATCGCCAATAACTGTTGTTTGAAATCAAAATTTGGAAATGACATTAGGAGTATGCATCAGACATTAGCCGGAAAAACCAACGATTCTATGAACTGCGAATTGAAATTATGTATCACGAAGTTTAACTTTCAGCAGTAATGTTTATTAAGATTGAGACATTAAGCAGCACTTCAACCAGTGTCATATTGATGAACCTAGCTCAGTAGCATTATTCGTATGAATGACGGAATAGACTGTCCATGATTGTGAGAACAGGTCTGATTTCTACTTTCTCATAGATCGCACTATCTGACTTCAGTATAGTATCGTCCTTAGTACTTAAGAGGGATGCACACAGTCCAGTGTTCAGCAACGTACACGACCCCTATGGAAAACCTAGCAGTGATACTGAAATACTGAGCTGACGAAGCAGAGGAAGAAGAAGTAAAAGATAATCCCAGAACACGCAGGTGATTTTATGTGGTTTGAGAACTGTCAATTAAACTCGTAAAGTGAACTATTTTCTGTAACCAGTTTAGGTTTATTAGTTTTCCCTTGTCCGGGTGGCACTACCATCCCACAACTGTGTATTCAATTAATAAAAAGCCGCTCCAGATGCTGAACTGATCGGGATCGGCTTACACATCCAGCCCATTTTCCAGTGGACCTGGAGAGTCAGAGACGAAATTTCAAACATGTCAGAATATCGAACAGTCCATGGGTGTACTGCCGGCTCATAGTGTCCAACGGGCACAATGTTTCAGCATCACGTGCGCTGAACCAGCAGTACACCCGTGGACTGTTCGATTAACAAATACCCTGGGAGATGCTGACAAATCATGCCGGAATATAACTCCATTTAAAGTTAAGGTATGCCAATAATTTTAATTTATCGAACTGTACAGGTTACATATATAGAACACGATGGAGAGGCTTGTGTTCCCGACAGACCCAGCCAGTGGCTGGAAACTGTCCAAGATGATGATGATGACAGGTTATATATATACCAATGTGGCTTTCGCCCTAACACATCTTTACAGAACACATTTTCAATCTAAAGACGTTTCTAAAGTACAAAGCAGTCAGAAACAGCCCGAAAATGTGCACGTTTGTTGACTTTAAAAAGACACGCAACTCAGTTGACCGGCAAGCACTTTTTGATATCCTTGAAGAAGGAGGTTTACATCCAAAAACCCTTAATCTCACCAAAAAAAACATTGACCGATACTACCTCCAAAGTGAAATTCATCGGCGAAATATCCGTGCCGTTCTTGATCAAAACTGGCGTCCGACAAGGTGATGGTCAGTCTCCTCTCTTATTCAGCCTTCTGGTGGACAAGGTCATACGGGAATAGGAAATGAAATTGCAGAATAAAAGCTGCTGAAAACCTATACAGATGGGACGAGTCAAGGATGACATCAGAATTTCATGTTTAGCTTTTGCTGACAATTTAGCCTTACTAGCGGATGATGAGCAATCTAACAGCTTAAAACCTTTAAAGACTTGCAGAGAAAGTTGGTCTGCAAATATCTTTCTTACAGTCTGATTTCATCGCCACAAAAATTTACACTCTAAACTCGACTATAAAATATGGTCATATCAACAGAGTCGCATACTTGAAATACTTAGGTGAAGTCCTTGAACCTTCGCCGGCCGCGGTGGCCGAGCGGTTCTAGGCGCTACAGTCTGGAACCGCGCCACCGCTACGGTCGCAGGTTCAAATCCTGCCTTGGGTATGGACGTGTGTGATGTCCCTAGGTTAGTTAGGTTTAAGTAGTTCTAAGTTCTAGGGGACTGATGACCTCCGAAGTTAAGTTCTATAGTTCTCAGAGCCATTTGAACCATTTTTGAACCTTTAACCTCCAAACACTAAAGAGAGCCTATGGAAGAACCTACAAGGTGTATAACAAAAAATGCTTATTGAAAAGCACTAAAATTAGGCACCTTAATACAGTATTAAAACCTGAAGTCCTGTATGCCAGTGAAACCCTGACAGTCCACATGAAAGATGACCTAGAAAACTTATTAAAGGAAGAACGTAAAATCATCAGAAAGATACTAGGGCCAAAGAAAACAGAAGAGGGCTATAGACTACAGTCTCGTCAAACAACTGAGAAATTGTCAAACCTTGCAGCAAACGTTAGAAAAATGCGATTAAAGTTTTATGGACATGTCTCTAGGCTTCCCAAAACAAGACTTACGCACAAAATTTTTAAATACATAGGACTTAAAACTATACCCAGGATACAAGAGGTCGTAAAGGACCAACAAAAAGCTGAGATAAATTGTTCAAATATTTTGGACAGAAAGGTATTTAAGCAGGAAGTTGACAGATGGGAAGTTAAGTCAGAGAACGAAGCTCCGAAGAAAGCAGGAACAAAATGGAAGAGGAAAGGAACAGAGCCCATGCAGAAAAAATGAAAGCAGTGTGGAAAAAAGTAAAAAGAATCCAGAAGCTTTGCGTGATCCAACAGGGCCTAATCGCACGTAATAAAATCACGTCACGCCCACGTTTCTCATGATATTATTGGGGACATAACTTTTTAATACACCGGATTTTAGTTTATTATCATGTGACATTGCTTCACAAAAGCTCAAAGTATGTTATGTATTTTTCCTATACTTATATGTGTAAGCCTCGTTTTCCATCTCCTATTATCTAAAATAATTATTATCCATAATATTCTACATGAAGAACGGCGTTTTGAGATCCACTTGAAAGTGGCCTGGATGCCAAAGCCGAAACCGTATGAGAACTTAACCTCCTCAGGCATCGTGTAACTTGCACGCTATATGCAACTTTTAATTTTTTCTGGCTCAGACAGTGTACTTTACACCATGCATTTTCTTTGCATCCTTTTTTTTACCTTTGTTCAAGCTCCCAGAAGGTTTCAGTATCCGACTGAAGAAAGCTTTTCATTGCAGTGTCAGTATGGCTTCGAGAAACAAAAGTAATTTCTGCTTTTTCCTAGCAATTTTCAATTATAATGCGTTTACAGTAGGCTCTAATATGTAATATACCCTTAAGTATAGTGATGTTTCATTTCTTCACAACACAGTGCTAAGTTTGTTTAGATGTAGCACTGCGTCTACATTCGGCAGTGACCTATGATTTCACAATCACAAGTGAGAATACACGAGGAAGACGAGAGTGAAGAAGAAGAGGAGGAATTTAAAAACAAAGATGATACATTCCCAATGACGGAAAGCCGCAGGAAAGCAAAACCTATGTCACGATCAACATCAAGGACGTTCCGTCTCCATTACTCCACCTCTCACTTTTTTACTACTGGAGTTAATTTTATTTGGCTTGTGGTTTTATTTATTTAGATATGATTATATATGTGTAGCAGCAAGTAACTTGGTACATGGTAACTAGTAATTTGCTTAACGATATTAAAGTATGGATTTGCAATGTTCAGGCTGATATAAAACTGAAACTGAGAGCTGATGGCAGTACATAAAATTATTTGTAACAAGTTCCTATGGTTTTGATTCAGTGTTATTACACTGTCTTTACTTGGTAATTCTTGCTTCATAAAAGCAAGTAACTTTGAGTAATGTTGAGTAAATATTTCAGTTTGGCTGTATGAGTCACACTAGCACACATATGTTAAGTTCAGACATGGAGTGGGAGAGGGAATAAACACTTTTATCATAAACGTGGCACACCGTGGATCAAATTATTGCTTTTTCACATCTGCTCTGGATAATCATATAGGGAACATTCACTTGCTGCTGCAACGTATCAAGAAAGACAGAAAACTGTATCTGAATTCACTACCTTGCATCGTATTCAGAAAAGTCAGTAATGAAATTCAAATAATCGTTACAACACCGAATGTTGGTAATGTTATGCAGTGGATTTTTGAATACTGTTAATTAGAACAGGCATGCGGCTAGCCCGCGTTCTCTGAATCTCAGGGAAAAAATGTAAAATATTGCTTTAGTTTCACAGACCAGACCTTGCCACAAAATGTGAAAATCATAAAGTCATAACACAGTTATTCGTTATATTTTTGTGCCCGCATAGAACACGTCGCACAGTACCTTACATATCAAACTGAGAAATGCACTGAATAATATAATATAGTCTGCCGGCACTGCTGGAAGCTGTAAGAAAATGTTAAATACTATTATGTTACCTCGCTTTACCGGCTAGGCGACTGCGATGCCTGAAATAAATATTTTTTTAAATGTGCTGCGTCTGCGGCCGTTACCCTCGCAGATTGGTACAGCGGCTTCCGCTAAATTAAATGCTGAAAATGTCTAAATTTTTTACGGGACGAATGGCTGGCAACTGTACAAAGTATTTTAAAAACATATTTGCTCAAACTCTGTATATTCAATCAAAAATGCATTAATTTTACACACCTGTTTACAACAACTCGCCTAATGGAGGATCTCAAGCTTCATGAACAAAAGACTCACGGCCAGCATATACATTTGCTTAACACGCAAGTGTTACTCGTAACGAAACCCAAAGAGAACACCGAGATTATTACAATGCTTTTTATTATTTATACATATACTGAATTGTCCTTTTTATGTGAGGCACAGACCATAATCACTAATTCATTTAACAAGAATACTAGTTTCAAAGATAATAATATGTCATGGACTGAAAGTTAAAAAATGCATAAAACGTCAAATAATTATGAATGTTCTACATACAGGCATAATATATTCGTGAAATGTTTACACAGTCTTGCTTTATTGCTTCACTTGGTCATGTTTATTCGTGTTTAAATTATTTCTCTTTTGCCGTGTGTGTGGCACTATATCGATACATGTTAACTGGTCTTACACACACAGAAAAAATTCTATCACACGCTTTTTATGACGACTGGCCAGGAGACGCTGCAGATATCCCATGCCACGTATCTACCTGAGATGATTAACAAACCGAAGAAAATTCTTTTCAGATATTGAGTGCCAGAATGGTTAGGTTTCTTATTTATGCAGAGCACTAAATGAAATATATAACTTTGTTTCACAGAAAAGATGGAACTGCTTTTTACAATTCCATAAAAAAGCAAAGTGGATCATATACGCAACTACTGAAAAAAAAAAGTTTCACACAAGTCGTTCCACACTAAGATCATAGCGCAACAATTGTGGCGCGTAGCCAGAAGAGAGTACATATTCTGGATGTCCTGCAACCACAGTCTGCTGTGGTACAGATAATAATTGGAGCACAATGTGAAAGTGAAATGATGAGATATCTGCAAACGTAATCCAAAATTGACGCACGCGGAACAGTACTATTCTTCTGGCCAAAACGTCTAAATTTCACACGGATTCACCGTGAAATTCTTTGAGTATGGGGAATAAACGCAGTGTGCCTTTCAGTTGTTTTAAAATGGTGCCAACCACATGACCAAGGTCGCATAGACCGTACCACATCATGTTACGAACACTACCAAGAACGTCGCGTAAACTTTTCCGCCTGAACGACACCTTTTGTGCCTCACTCTGGTGAGAGTGTAAGGGGCGGGGGAGGGGGTGGGTATCATGAGGATCAAGAAGCCCTTACCCTCCCCCCTCCCAAAAAAATTAATTGGAACGTCTATATTTTTACATATATCAATTTCATAGCTAATTTTCGGAGAATAAATAGCAAGAACACGAAGAGTGTTGAAAATGGGAAAATGGGGAGGAATTAGGGGACTTATAAGACAGGCTGATACTTTGTAGTTACTTGTGTGAGGACATGCCCACATGGATGGGCATGCGAAATGACATGTAACGTTCTTCCCAGGTAAAGGTTCACATTTTTATCTTGACTGCAGCTGATGTCAACAACAAACCTGGCACTGCTTATAATCCACAGTTAGAACTGGCAAACCACACAAAGCTGAGTAAGGCAAAGTTGAAAAGGTTACACGCTCCACTAAGAAAACTAAGTAACAGGAAGGCTGACAATCTGAGCGTAGGTAGAAACCACTGAAAGAAACATTCATTTCTGTGCTTTTCATTTATTATAATGTTGTTCTACCAAGAACCGTCGGGAGATTGAGTTAACTTGAAAATTTATTAATTTATTCATCTACACAGTCGTACAGCCACACATTTCAAACCAGTGTACACAATCGTAGTGCTTCATGAAACAATGTAACTGGCTGTAACCTGCAGTAGCTCTGTTAAGATGAGTGATGGTCAGTAACGAAGCTGCTCGTACGTGCAGTAACATCAGCTCCCGTCACGTGGCTACCTATTAGGGTAAGCGCAGTTGGTGACGTGTCGTCCGATCTCCCATACGGCCAAGCTGTCCCAATGCATGATGCGTCGGCGTGCGCAGCGTCTCTGCAGAGCAGTACATAGAGACGGGCATGAGCAGGAGTGGGATCCTATGCATCGTGCTACTGAAGTAGCTATACTTTTAGAATGTGTACAGTATGCAACGAACAGTTTTGAAGTGTGGGTTAAACACACTGGAGACTGTATAAGCATTGTATTCATTACTTTGGATTGTATCACATAGCACATATCAACCAATAAAAGCATTTTCACAAGCATGATAACGATCAAACGTCAAAGAGAAATAGCTTCTTCAAAAACTAAATATTTTTACTTAATTCGCGCATTATTCTTCAAATCAGTAACTACAGTATATTGTACCACACACTTTGTAAAGCAGCCTTTGTTCTTCCTCCATGTTTAAGCTATCTCCGTATCCAAATTTCTAAGAGTCTTCTAAGATGTCCATATCATGTTAGCCGTTCATTTTTAACTGTGTCTACGACAGCTTTCCTAACTTCCATCTTTTCTCATAGCACAACATTTCGTATTTTGTCCCTTGCTATTACTTCACAACTTCTTCTCCAAAACTCCATTTCGATTACCTTTACTTTCTTGTCATTGACCCTGGAGACTTGACGCAGTTCAGCAGCGCACAGATCAATGCTCTCAACTGTAGTTTCGTATACCCTCCTTCTCAAATTTTTTGACATCGTTTTATTACAATTAATGGCGTATAACTACTTAATTCGCATCTTCGTCTTTTCTATTCTGTGCTTGATTTCCTCGTCGCTTCCACTTTTATCCGAAATGATTGTCAGTCAATATTTATATGAACGGCTATACTTTACTACACAGCCATCATCCGTAAGAACTATTGTTCTTAGTTGAAATTTCTTGGACGTCATGCTAAGGCAATATATTATTCACTTGTGCAAAAAAAAGTCACTGCAACATGAAGACATTTTCTGTATCGTATGGTAATAAACGGATTGTTACTATTAACATCTATACATTCTATGTATTTTATTGTTTTTATTATTAAAATAGTGCACTTCTGTATCACGTTAAAAGGGCTGCGCCGTTTCCGATCCATTGTAGATGACAGGTACCGTGCCACTTCCGGCCACCTGGTTTTGTAGCGTGGTATTTCTAGTCAATGCCTCTCCCGCTGCTGATTTCAGCCAATCATTCACCAGCAGCGGATGGGTTGTCACGGACAGGCAGTGCCCTCGCCGACACCCTTCGTTTCAGTGCATTTTCGTGCGGTGCTTGGCTTACATGCACTCTGAGCAATACAGATAATTACAACGATAGGAGGGACGTGTCTTTTCATGGATGGTCAGCGCTACCGGGCACACAGAAAATGTAATTTGTATATGAACTGTTTGTGCTTCATTTACGAACGGAGTAGCTGGAGAGACCGTTTAATAATTACAGCTGGCAGAATCATGGATGAACATCAACGTTCTTGCCCACCTGGCGTATCATATATGCGAATAAAAAAACCGAATGCATAAACACAGGAAAAGAGACTGCGGATAAAAAAAATGCCTCTTTTACAAATTTACAAAGAGAAATTTCAAGATTTGAGAGACATAGATTTAGATTTGGTCGCAAATCTGTCAAACTATGAGAAGTGTAAGACTGGATTGTCTAGAGTAGGAAGAGCAGTTATCTGAACGACCCAATACCGTGGCTCTAGCTCTGAGATTGAACCGAGCGAACATACTTCAAATTTAACTGAAGGTAATAGGTTTTTGAAAACTGACGACGGGTGTGCTACTGACAAAAGAGTCTGGGCCTTCGATTGTGTAGATGTGGAGAAAATCCTGTGTGAAAATAGTACTGTCCTTATTGTCGAGACATTTGACAGTTGTTCGAAACAGTTCAAGTAACTGTGCACAATACACGTCGACTTCGGAACCGTGAAAAAGGAGATGAAGGTATTTCCGATTATATTTTCTTTGCTTCCAGACAAAATTCAAATACATATCAAAGACTTATTTCCGGGCTGAAAATTAAAATAGGTGCATAGGTGGTCAGCGAAAACTGAAGCGTTAAACTTTGAAATGGCTACAATTAAAGCTATCAGTATCCTGTTCTCTGAAACATTCCTTCCCCGTTGTAATTTTTACTTTAACCGATGTTTGTGGAAGAAAATACAAGAACTTGGATTAACGGAGGATTATAAAGACAAGAAGTCCCACTGTTTTGGCACAGTGTGCTGCAGGGGGACATCTTCTGCTAAACAGTGTGCATGAGACGTTGGTGGTAATACAGGAGGAATTGCCCAGTGGAGATGGACTGGCCTGCACAGAGTCCTGACGTGAATCCTACAGAATACCTCTGGGATGTTTTGGAACGCCGACTTTGTGCCAGGCCTCACCGACCGACATCGATACTTCTCCTCAGTGCAGCACTCCGTGGAGAATGGGCTGCCATTCCACAAGAAACCTTCCAGCACCTGACTGAACGTATGCCTGCGAGAGTGGAAGCTGTCGTCGAGGCTAAGGTTGGGCCAACACCATATTGAGTTCCAGCATTACCGATGTAGGGCGCCATGAACTTGTAATTCACTTTCAGCCGGGTGTCCGGATACTTTTGATCACCTGGTGTATATGGATGTTGTTCATGCTTTCTGGATGGATTGTGCCCGTATATTTAATGGTTAACTGTTATTTTCGGCTTTTTGTCGTCCGTTTTGATTCGTGATAGATGTTTTTAAGTTTTAATTTTTGACTTTTTGTTCTAGCCCAGAATTGGTTTTTTATCGTATTAGTTTGAGAGGATATTTCTTGACAGTTTTTATAGTTAAAAAAATATTTAGACACGCTTGAGGAGCCGTGGACCCATACTTATTCATAAACAAGTAATGTTCGGTCCCACCCATGTTACAGCTTTAATATCATGATTCACCATGTACGTAATTTGCTCCGTTTCTAAAAATGGTTCAAATGGCTCTGAGCACTATGGGACTTAACATCTATGGTCATCAGTCCCCTAGAACTTAGAAGCGCTTAAACCTAACTAACCTAAGGACATCACAAAACACCTAGTCATCACGAGGCAGAGAAAATCCCTGACCCCGCCGGAAATCGAACCCGGGAACCCGGACGCAGGAAGCGAGAACGCTACCGCACGACCACGCGCTGCGGACTGCTTTGTTTCTAACTGTTGACTGTAACTATAATTCGACCACAATTGTAGTGAACGCTTTTTGTAATTTAACAGATTTAACCTGATGATGTGGCTTCTAGGCTACCTAACCGGTCGTTATATAAATTATTTTCGAGAGCAGCCAAGCGGTTATTATTCAGGATGATACTAATTGTATCTGGTGGGCTGCTTGAATTTGCGAGTGCAATGGCTCGATTGGCTAGCCCCAATGCTAATTAACTGAGAAACGGCGTCACGCCATGAATTTTTATCTCAACAGTTGTCTGTCAGCACAGTCTACCCGGCAACATCCTTACGATCTTTACAGACTGTTCTGACCACCCTATGTAACGACATTGGGGATTTATGCAGATGTTTAAAATCTGTAGCTTTCTTACGAATAACTCAGAGAGAAATTAAAATTCATAAACCAAGAAAAAAGTTTAATCATTTGATTCGGTAATGTTATAGAAAGTAAAAAAGGTAAAAATAAATAAAAATAAATCATGAGGCTGAATAAAATGTGAAGGGATGTTCTTGTTACTAAAACGCTCGGAAAACACATGCCTAAAATATTATTATGGTCTGAAACAGAATGTTGACGTTAGAGGCTGCGAATTTCACAGCCAGGAAGTCCACGACATCTGTTAAAGTTGTTGGCAGTTAATATTTTTGGGGAGCTGAGAATAGGGATGCAACAGTAATCCCCCGTCCCTGGCACTGACCCTGTGCCCCTGCTCTGCACAGTACAGGTGGCAAAAAATAACTTAACTGGTGTAAATAACCGATTATTGAGTATTCACATTTAGCAAAATAACCGCTTATCGGTATCAGACAGTTATTTCAATAACTGTCAATGCTGCACGTGACCTGTTTGCCAACGTGTGTACGACACACTTCACTACTTCTCTTTCGGTCTCGCTCTGTCTTACCACAAGTAACGAATACACTAACGATGTGACGTTCCTACTACCATGGAAATAACTGATGAGCAACTGCCAACACTGTGCATCATCTATTTTCCGATGAGTATACTTCTAATTCCATCTTGCCCTATCTGACCATGGATAAATCATGGTGAACTTACGATATTCAGGCTTCCGTGGAAATAACTGATGGAGTAATTGGTTATTTCCAAAATTATAATGATATTAGAAGTGGATAGCTGGAATCCATTTCTGTTTCCTTTTCCGAAGACTCTACAAGTATATCTTTTTTTCGTTTTCGCTACGGATGGTGTAACGAGACGAAGAAGTCCACGGGCAGCCAAGTGTGGAAGTACTTCACTACTTTAGATATGAAGTTCGCGAAGTGTGATGTCTGCGTTAAGAAATTACCGTGCAAGTCGTGCACGAATAATTTAAAAATAACACTTACAAAATTCACATTCAGAGTGCTTCAGAAGTGATGGTCAATAATTCACACCTGAAAAGTACAGGCCAAAAACAACTAAAAGTTTCAATGAACGTGTGTCCGCATATCAATGGTGGCCGAGGTATCGCGTTAATTCGAGTTGAGACCAACTGTAAACGCCCCTGGATACCGCACTATTGACTTTGGTATCTCAAGGCTTGGGATCGACTATCTGTTTGTTTACATATGCACAACTACTTCTCTTTCCCCCTCTGTACACTGTGCCGTACAGGCCTCACAATCAGTTACGAACGTGACGGCACCATGGAAGGAGGTTACACCAATGAAGAGTACGCTGACATGCGCTTCGTGTATGTCAAAGTGAATGGCAGTGTTCTTGAGAATGCACGATTGTTTGAAGAAGCTTTTCCTCCCAACAAGCAACCAGACAGGCGTACATTTAGCCGGTTACATCAGCACCTTAGAGAAACCGAGAGTTCCGCACACTATGTACGAGAAGATCGATCCAGATCCAGAACATATGATGTTCAGGAAAGGGTGTCACGCATTGTACACGAACGTCCGAGTACTTCAACAAGGAGGATTGCTGCCCAAGAGAGTGTCTTGAGTCATAGCAGTATGTGGCGGATTTTACATCGGCCAGTACTCTTTCCATATCATCTCCAGCGAGTGCAAACCTTCAACGAGTCACACTTCCCTCCCAGGGTGCAACAACAGTGTACCCTGACTCCCTTGTTTGTATGCAGTATTCTGGTCGCAGATGAGGCTGGATTTACCCGTGACGGTATTTTTAACTACCATAACTGTTACGGCGTAAAGTCATCACTGGCACGCCAGTCGGGAACGACAGGGAAGAGTAATCTGTGAGAAGAGGTCAGCCAATCGTACATTCCTCCAGGAAGACAATGTGACAGCAGCAGCCCCTAGGTGAAGACGACATAAGCGCCAGGCCCGACTGGTGGCAGCCCACTTCGATAGCAGCTTGAACGTTAGCCACTTCGTTGGCCGACGCATCGTAGCCTCTGTTATTAGCAATCTCTAAGTAGCACAGACTTGTGTGTGTCTGATCTGAAGAAGCCTGATCATTTTGTATGTCGCTCTTCGCTTGCGACACATCTATCAAAGTTTTGTATTTGTACTTGTCTTGTTTTAATAAAACTCATTAATATGAGTTGTTTGATTGTTTGTCTGTCAAACCGAGTATGCAGGATTACGAGACATAACAACATGGTGACGAGATGTCCGAATAACTTGATGCTGACGATGTAGGAGCAATAACACAGCGAAACCCTGTTAACGTTTCGTACTCAAAGCCGCCAGCTGCCACAGATTGTCTCTATTTTGTTTTGTCGTCGGCTTTTGTGTGGTGCCGTAATTCTACCTTGTCTTTTCTTTGCAGGGGTGTGTTTATATATTTTAACAGCGTCTCTTATAGTGTTTTTTCTATTGAGTGTTTTCTGGTGGGCGTTGGAGAAATTCAGATGTGCTTGTGGTGCTTTATATTCAGATGTTATGTTGCGTGATGCGATCGCGCACATTGTAACTGATGTCAAACTTATAGAACAGATTTTGAAAGAGTCGGATCTATCATTTCATGACAAAGTTCAAATTCTAGATCAGTATGATTCAGGTGGCGTAGCGGCCGATAAATTTGAGCAGCCACCAATTTGTCGGGTTGAGTCGTCCCTTGCTCACGACCGGCCCAGTGGGCAGGAACAGCAATGCGTGCTCCAAGCCACGTATACAGTTCTGTAAACAGGTGGCTACATCAGTAAACAGAATTAAGTCATGCCCTCGGCGTTATTCACGGCACAAACGCCAAGACTGTCCGTCCAGACAAGCACAGGGTCACGCTTTTGGCAAGAAAGATCACGTAAAATCCGTATGTTTGCAATGAAACAAACATAAGAATTCGCCCACTCACAAAAATCTAGTCATAGGGCCCACGTAATCAACACAGTGTATTCAAAACCTGGTACAGGTTTTAGCAAAATTAGCAAGCAGTTTCTTCAGTGGTACGCCAGTCCAACAAACTTTTGTTCATTTGTAACTTTGTGGAAAACGTGTGAAATTTCAGTTGGACACGGGGGCCTCTGTTACATTGCTGAATTGCAACACATATGAACTGTTAGGCTCACCACGCCAGTCCGAAACTGGCACGCACCTGATGGCTTACGATGGACAACACATTCCCGTTCTCGGAAAATGTACTTTGCCTGCGATGTATCGCTAGCATACGCAAAGTGTGACTTTCACTGCGCTACAATCACGCGTTTGTGAGAACATGCTTAGCCTTGATTCCTTTGAATTGTTTGGCTTTCAAATTCAGGACAATGTGTTGCCAGTGACTGCATTCAATGCAAAAGACAGTGAGGCTAGCTCGCTGAAAGTATTCTCGGAACTCTTTTTCTGAAGGTTTAGGCAAGGCTAACAATTTTGTTGCACTTATTAATATGAAAGACAATGCTCAGCCGAAATTTTGCGGGCCAGACTTGTTCCCATTATATTTTGGGACAATGTGTTTGTTTAACTTATAGAATCCCAAAACAGCGGAACTATTGGGCCCATAAAAACCAGTCAGTGGCCAAGTCCACTGGTTTTGCTCCCCAAACCTTCAGGTCGCATTCGCCTCTGTGTTGACTTTAAGTCTACAGTCAACCCACAAACTGTGATTAATGCTAATCCATTGCCACGCCCAGAGGATCTCATGGACAGATTAGGCGCCGGTCGCTACTTTTCAAAAATTGATCTGCGCGACGCATATCTTCAAATACCACTAGATGAAGATTCTCAAATCGTGTGTGTTGTGAACGCTCATTTGGGCTTGTTTAAATATTTGCGTTTACCTTTTGGCAGTACTTCCGCACCCGCCATTTTCCAATGGTATTTGGAACAGTTGACTGCTCAAATACAAATTTATTCAAACTTCACAAATCCAAAAAGTGTTGAATCACCCCGGTTCCCAGAATTCCTGAAGATAGACGTTGACTGTGGATATTGTATCACCGACACAGTCCCTTTGACTGTTCACGTATGTCACTAAACACGCCCAAAGATGTAAACATCCGTGCATGAGCAGCGCCTATTAGGTGGAGACGGTCCGACAGCCGATCAGTTCCAGTCATTCCATCAGAAAGGAGGTACATGGTTCGTGTCGTCTGTAGTTCAACCCTGCCTAGACGGTCAATACCGCGGTTCGATCGCGTCCGCACTGTTACTTTGTGCCAGGAAGGGCTCTCAACAAGGGAAGTGTCCAGGCGTCTCGGAGTGAACCAAAGCGATGTTGTTCAGAGAGACAGGAACTGTAGATGATATGCCTCGCTCAGGCCTCCCAAGGGCTGCTACTGCAGTCGATGACTGGTATCTACGGATTGTGGCTCGGAGGAACCCTGACAGCAACGCCACCATGTTGAATAATGCTATTCGTGCAGCCACAGGACGTCGTGTTATGACTCACTCTGTGCGCAATAGGCTGCATGATGCGCTACTGCACTTCCGACGTCCATGGCGAGGTCCATCTTTGCAATCACGACACAGTGCAGTGCGGTACAGATGGGCCCAAAAACATGCCGAATGGCCCGCTCAGGATTGGCATCACGTTCTCTTGAGCGATGAATGTCGCGTATGCCTTGAACCAGACAATCGTCGGAGCCATGTTTGACGGCAACCCGGTCAGGCTGAACGCCTTAGACACACTGTCCAGCGAGTGCAGCAAGGTGGAGGTTCTCTGCTGTTTTGGGGTGGCGTTATGTGGGGCTGACGTACGCCGCTGGTCGTCATGGAGGGCGTCTTAACGGCTGTACGATATGTGAATGCCATCCTCCGACCGATAGTGCAATAATATCGGCAGCACATAGGCGAGGCACTCGTCTTCATGGACGACAATGCGCCCCCCCCCCCCCCCCCCGCCCGACCACCAATCGTGCACATCTTGTGAATGACTTCCTTCAGGATAACGACATCGCTCGACTTGAGTGGCCAACATGTTCTCCAGACATGAAGCCTATCGAACATGCCTGGGATAGATTTAAAAGGGCTGTTTATGAACAACGTGACGTACCAACCACTCTGAGGGATCTATGCCGAATCGCCGTTGAGGAGTGGGACAATCTGGACCAACAGTGCCTTGATGAACTGGTGGATAGTATGCCACGACGAATACAGGTACGCATCAATGCAAGAGGACGTGTTACTGGGTATTAAATGTACTGGTGTGTACAGTAATATGGACCACCACCGCTGAAGGTCTCGATATATGGTGGTACAACATGCAATGTGTGGTATTGAACATGCCTGGGATAGATTTAAACGGAGTGTTTATGAACAACGTGACGTACCAACCACTCTGAGGGATCTACGACGAATCGCCGTTGAGGAGTGGGACAATCTGGAGCAACAGTGCCTTGATGAACTTGTGGATAGTATGCCACGACGAATACAGGTACGCATCAGTGCAAGATGACGTGTTACTGGGTATTAGACGTACGGGTGTGTACAGCAGTCTGGACCACCACCTCTGAAGGTCTCGATGTATGGTGGTACAACATGCAGTGTGTGGTTTTCATGAGCAATAAAAAGAGCGGAAATGATGTTTACGTAGATGTCTATTCCAATTCTCTGTACAGGTTCTGCAACTCTTGGAACCAAGGTGATGCAAAACTTTTTTTGATTTGCGTAAATTTGGTCAGCTCAGCTTCGTAGTTTGGCACAATTCGGCAGATACTGTTGCTAGTTATCAATAACTGCAGGAACTGCTACGTTTTCTGTGAATAGTACACTGAGAAGTAACTGCATACGCATTGACTTATACCAGATGTGCAGGATACTGCTGGTGCATTTGGAAGTACAAGTAAGTTGTCTATTTTTTTGGAAGTTACTTATGACCGTTATAAATAATCGTTTTAACCGCAATAACTGATTTCGGGAACGAACTGTTTAGCCCTTCCTGCTGCACAGCAGTCACTAGAAATGTCGTTCTGCGGTCAGGTACGGCGGTCGGCAGATGGCGGCGGTACCAACAGGTGCTGGCTGGCTGTGCCAGAGACGGCAGCGCCGCGGATAACACCGCGACGTGACCCCGACAATGAACTGCTGGCAACAGCTGAGGCGCGGCCGCGGCTGCGGTTGCTCGCAGTCTCCCCCACCGCTGGACGTGACGCGCCTGCCAGTGGCCGATCTGCCGCGGCGGCCGGCAGTTGGCTGAATTTGCAGGTAGACGGAAACAGTGCCGCCCCGTTAAACACTGGCGTGTCTGCACTGCAAAAGAGAATGTGTCACCGACGTCCACGAAATGTAGCCATGCTGGATCGAAGCACTGGTCGACAGGTTTGAGGTGGACAAGTTACACACGTAATCCCACGCTAAGACCAATGCAGAACAAGATTGGTGCTTTCTCAGAAGAGGGTACATTCTCCGTGTGTCCCGCAGACATCGTTCTGCTGTCGCAGAACAATGCAGAAATATGGGAACTCCACGAAAAATTCAAACGGTTCAAATGGCTCTAGGCACTGTGGGACTTAATATCTGAGGTCATCAGTCCCCTAGAACTTAGAAGTACCTAAATCTAACTAATCTACGGACATCACACACATCGATGCCCGAGGCAGGATTCGAACCTGCGACGGCAG
The DNA here is from genome assembly GCF_021461385.2 of Schistocerca piceifrons. Classification (NCBI taxonomy): domain Eukaryota; kingdom Metazoa; phylum Arthropoda; class Insecta; order Orthoptera; family Acrididae; genus Schistocerca; species Schistocerca piceifrons. The sequence goes on from NC_060138.1 coordinate 923,943,168, forward strand.
CAGCAGTGCGGTTCCGGACTGAAGCGCCTAGAACCGCTCGGCCACAGCGGCCGACACGAGAAATTCATGCTAGAACATAAGTGCAGGTGTTAGCCAAGCCTGCCGGTGGTGATATTGTATTTCACCACCAATGGAACCTGTGCGATGTCCCACTACGTTGCAAGTGTCAGTCGCGGTGTTCTGTGTAGCTATGAGTGTATTATGTTGGAGCTAAGTGAACAAATTATTGGCGCTCCTACGATGGATGCTTCTGTAACCAAAGTAGCGAAATGTTTGGCGTTTAAAGAGGCACCGTATCGAAGACAAAAGATCAATTGACACTGGTCGTCACGGCACTGTCACGTCTAGGTGTATCCCCACTGTTCCTCACTTCACGACATTTCAAATCAATTCAAGTTGCGTGACTTCAACTCCCATGGTTGTTCTCAACTGCCCTTTCGCGAGAATTGCGATCTTCGCAAGATGATTTGTAACTATTTTTAGGCGCGCGGTGCACCAAAACGTTGCGGTAGCTTATATACGTGGAAGCTGGAGTCCACATTTGTACAAAAATGACATTTATTGAATTCAAAAGGTTTCCAGCGTGCAGGGGTAGCTGAGAAGGAAAACAGAAGTGCAAAACAACGCAAAAAGGTGTGTGAGTTCGAAAAATGTCAATACGTGTTACAGAAGGGAAATTTGGCGCACTATACAAGTAGTGGAACAATTGACAGGAATGGGGGAAAGAAATACAGTAGAAGAAGAATGGGTAGCTTCGAGAGATGAAGTAGTGAAGGCAGCAGAGGACCTAGTAGGTAAAAAGACGAGGGCTAGTAGAAATCCTTGGGTAACTGAAGAAATACTGAATTTAATTGATGAAAGGAGAAAATATAAAAATCCAGTTTAGTGCAAAATGGCTAAGCAGGGATGGCTAGAGGACAAATGTAAGGATGTAGAGGGTTATCTCACTAGGGGTAAGATAGATACTGCGTACAGGAAAATTAAAGAGACTTTTGGAGTAAAGAGAACCACTTGTATGAATATCAAGAGCTCAGATGGAAACACAGTTCTAAGCAAAGAAGGGAAAGCAGAAAGTTGGAGGGAGTATATAGAGGGCCTATACAAGCGCAATGTACTTGAGGACAATATTATGGAAATGGAAGAGGATGTAGATGAAGTTGAAATGGGAGATACGATACTGCGTGAAGAATTTGACAGAGCACTGAAAGACCTGAGTCGAAACAAGGCCCCGGGAATAGACAACATTCCATTAGAACTACTGACGGCCTTGGGAGAGCCAGTCCTGACAAAACTCTAACCCTCAGACTTCAAGAAGAATATAATAATTCCGATCCCAAAAAAAGCAGGTGTTGACAGATGTGAAAATTACCGAACAATCAGTTTAATAAGTCACGGATGCAAAATACTAACGTGTATTCTCTACAGACGAATGGAAAAACTTATAGAAGCTGACCTCGGGGAAGATCAGTTTGGATTTCGTAGAAATATGGGAAAACGTGAGGCAATACTGACCCTACGACTTACCTTAGAGGCTAGATTAAGGAAAGGCAAACCTACGTTTCTAGCACTTTTAGACTTAGAGAAAGCTTTTGACTATGTTGACTGGAATACTCTCTTTCAAATTCTGAAGGTGGCGAAAAGCTATTTACAATTTGTACAGAAACCAGATGGCAGTTATAAGAGTCGAGGGACATGAAAGGGAAGCAGTGGTTGGGAAGGGAGTGAGACAGGGTTGTAGTCTCTCCCCGATGTTATTCAATCTCTGTATTGAGCAAGCAGTGAAGGAAGCAAAAGAAAAATTCGGAGTAGGTATTAAAATCCATGGAGAAGAAATAAAAACTTTGAGGTTCGCCGATGACATTGTAATTCTGTCAGAGACAGCAAAGGACTTGGAAGAGCAGTTGAACGGAATGGACAGTGTCATGAAAGAAGAGTATAAGATGAACATCAATAAAAGCAAAGCAAGGATAATGGAACGTAGTCGAATTAAGTCGGGTGATGCTGAGGGAATTAGATTAGGAAATGAGACACTTAAAGTAGTAAAGGAGTTTTGCTGTTTGGAGAGCAAAATAACTGATGATGGTCGAAGTAGAGAGGATATCAAATGTAGAGTGGCAATGGCAAGGAAAGCGTTTCTGAAGAAGAGAAATTTGTTAACATCGAGTATTGATTTAAGTGTCAGGAAGTCGTTTCTCAAAGTATTTGTATGGAGCGTAGCCATGTATGGAAGTGAAACATGGACGATAACTAGTTTGGACAAGAAGAGAATAGAAGCTTTCGAAATGTGGTGCTTCAGAAGAATGCTGAAGATTAGATGGGGAGATCATATAACTAATGAGTAGGTATTGAATAGGATTTGGGAGAAAAGAAGTTTGTGGCACAACTAAACTAGATGAAGGAATAGTTTAGTAGGACATATTCTGAGGCATGAAGGGCTCACCAATTTAGTATTGGAGGGCAGTGTGGAGGGTAAAAATCGTAGAGGGAGACCAAGAGATGAATACGCTAAACAGATTCAGAAGGATGTAGGCTGCAGTAAGTACTGGGAGATGAAGAAGCTTGCACAGGATAGAGTAGCATGGAGAGCTGCATCAAACCAGTCTCAGGACTGAAGACCACAACAACAACAACACAAGTAGCTAGAGGAAGAGGAATCTGCATTTTGTAAATATATTTGAAAGTACAGGCAACAGTTTCTTCGTTCATTACGCCAAATTCCACACAGTATTACTAAAAGGAACACAGTGTTACGAGCTGCCATCAAATCGCGTCCGAAACTGAGCTACGTAAGTTTAGTTGCCAGTCCAGCGGAAATTTTTGTGCGATAGTCACACCTCTCTCAATACCTTCCTCTTCAACATTTATATGTTCCTCTTATGTCTTGTACTTGGGTTTTTAATACAGCAGTTCAAATGCCGTATTTGTACTAGGGTTAGCTAGTGAAACTATAGAAGTATTGACCACTTACGCATGTAAAACTGTTTCCCACACACAATGGTTCAAATGGCTCTGAGTACTACGGGACTTAACTTCTGAGGTCATCAGTCCCCTAGAACTTAGAACTACTTCAAACTAACTAACCTAAGGACCTCACACACATCCATGCCCGAGGCAGGATTCGGACCTGCGACCGCAGCGCTCGCGCGGTTCCGGACTAGAACCGCTCGGCCACTCCGGCCGGTTCAAAAAATGGTTCAAATGGCTCTGAGCACTATGCGACTTAACTTCTGAGGTCTTCAGTCGCCTAGAACTTAGAACTAATTAAACCTAACTAACCTAAGGACATCACACACATCCATGCCCGAGGCAGGATTCGAACCTGCGACCGTAGCGGTCGCTCGGTTGCAGACTGTAGCGCCTAGAACCGCACAGCCACTCCGGCCGGCCCGGCCGGTTCCCACACACAATCAAGAGAGTTATTTAATAGTATATAAACCTGCCACAAACGCATATTCAGACTATCAGCTGTAATACATTACGTGATGTATGTTTTACAAAAAAAGTGTTTTGTCATTGTTGAATCGTGTGAAGGTTTCAGTCCACTTCTTTATGAAACATTACAAATACCTGACAACATACAAATAATTCCACTTGCTAATTAATCTAATTCGAGCCACAATACCTTTTTTGTAGTCAGATTGCAAACCATTTCATTATAAAAAATTAGATAAGGTACCAGAAGGTATAAAAATCCCTTTCTAGATGTACGAGACGCAAAGTAATTTAGTAGGCTAATGTCCCACAATTCAGACTGCTGCCTCACTGCTTCAGTTAATCTTTCGTCATTCATTATGAAATTACAAATTTTTATAAAAGAAATAACAAAACGAAACAATTTATAACAACACAAATACCGAAGAACAAAGACGTAGAATAAGAACTGATGTCAACCACAAAAATCACGACGAAACCAAATATGGAGATGAGCGCATGCCTACGTATCGGGAGGAAATGAGCTTGGGCGGTCACGTGATCAACAACGAATGATAACGTCAGACGTCAAAACTTTCTTCCGGGGAAACCTTGATAGTGCCGTGACATGACGCGGCGTGACGGCCATTGTGGATGCTGCCATTAGAAATGCATTGCAGCATGTTTTCCCGGGACGTGACGTGATGAGCATTGTGAACTGGCCTTTATATTGCATACATCATTCGCTAAGACAAAAAGCCGGACGAAAGTATGTGTTGAGTGTTCGTGACAGACGTTCACTGAAGAGGATTGTGACAAAAGATGAGAAGACGACATGCAGAAGATGTGAATTTCGCACTCTCGAACACTGTCAGTACCCAAACAACACGAAAGGAGCTCCGTAAGTTGGAAAATGCACGGCGAGCTCGAATTCCAAAACCACTCATCAGCGATGCGAATTCCCGTAACAGGGAAACGAGGTGCCGAATCCATATAACCTGGATTACGGAGCAATGGAACTTCTGGCCGAGTTAACATCGCAAGAATGAAACACGGCGGATTTTCGGTGATGAATTGGACAGCCATATAGTGGTGGCCCCACGGTTACTCTGAACGGTCACCTCACTGCCAAGGATTGTGTGACCACTTTGACTGATCAGGTCCGTTCCATGGCACAATATTTGTTTCCCAATGGTGACTCTGTGTTTCTAGCCGACAGGACCTCTGTTCACACAGCTAGAATCGTCCAGGAATGGTTTTATAAACACGAGGACTAACTGTCACATCTGCTGTGGGCACCACAGTTACCAGATCTCAATATTATTGAGCCTTTGTGGGCTGATGTGGAGAGAAGGGTGCGTGATCCTTAACTACCTACGTCATATTTACCTGATTTAGCCACTACTTCGCAGGAAGAATGGTATAGGATTCCCTGGAACACAAGACCTGTATTTATCCATTCCTATCAACGACGAACGAAGGATTTTTCAACACTACTGGCTTTCCTACACCGTATTTTGCACTGTAACGTCTCACAGTTTTGGCGTTTCCATATTTTTGTCCACCCCCTGTAGGAGCTTCACAGATTGCTACTGAATCAGTGCAGCAGCTGAAACGTAATGGAAAGCAGAAGTACGTGGGAAAGTAATATTCTTATGGAAAAAAATCTCTAAATTTCATACAGATGCCGGCCGCTGTGGCCAAGTGGTTCTAGGCGCTTCCGTCCGGAACCGCGCTGCTGCTATGTTCGCAGGTTCGAATCCTGCCTCGGGCGTGGATGTGTGTGATGTCCTTAGGTTAGTTAGGTTTAAGTAATTGTAAGTCTAGGGGAGTGATGGCCTCAGACGTCAAGTCCCATAGTGCTTAGAGCCATTTGAACCTTTTTGCTCACAGATTCACCGTGACATACTGGTGGCATACGGACCAACTGCAGTCTCACACACAGCCGTAGTAAAAAGGTGCCAACAATTTGATCGACAAGGCCACACAGACGTACGCAATACTGATTGGAAAGAGAAGATCTTGCAAAATTCTTTTTTTTCGGCAAAGCTGAAAGAATATCTGGGGAGCAATAGATTTTGCAGCGATGAAGACGTTCTCGCAGCGGTTCTCGAACAGCTCCTCGACCAAGTAGTGGATATTTAGCGTCGAGGAACCGAACGATTCGTGGAAAGTTCTGAAAGTTGTTTACAGAAAATTGGACAATTTTGATAAATAGTGTCATGTGTCTGTGTCACTTTGAAACACAGTGCAGCAATCAATTAAAGTTGATTTGCCTGCGATAATAACCTGAAACTTACCCTTTGAAATTCTCTCTACGATTAGCGCAGTATGTAGATCACCAAAAGTAAAGCAGTTTCACTCTAGTTACTCATAAACCACGTGTTATTTCAATAAACTCTATACTCTCTTTTAAGATTTTATTTCTCCTAAACGACGTCATACACAGCATGGTCCAAACGCTCCTACAAATCTTGTTGTAAACAATCCTAGTTTTCGGTTGTAGCCTCACAAATATTGGTTTCTTGGATTGACACAAACTCCACAATTAAGAAAAGAGCCGACAGAATTTCGCTACTTTCGCTTCTAGTAAAACAACGTTTACATGTAGTTTGGCAGACGAGTATTCTGCACTTTGGAGAACGACAAATGCATATGAAACTTTTCATCATCGCATCAACTCTTTGAATCGGTTCTCCCAAACGTTTACATTTTTGTAACTTGAGATGAGTACAAACAGACCTTTACATTCAGCGAAACAGTGCCGGCTCTGGTTCCGTACCAAAAACTGACAAGGAGAGATTAGTACTCACCCAGAACAATACTGTGCCGTTGGAGAATGCTCAAGTGCACAACCACCACTTATTGAAGAGTGTTTTGTACGAAGTTGGTTTTTTACAGTATGCTTACTGAGCTGAAGCTCGTTATTGTACACTTTTTGTTCTTTCGAAGCTTTGTCGTAATCTTTCACACAGTTAAGGTATTTCAGTTAATAATTCATCCTTCTTTCTTTAACTTTGTAATAACAATGTAATAGTGCTTTTCAAGTTAAGATTGTTACGTTCCTAAGGTATCGCTTATTGTGTGTTATGGGAAGTGACCTAAAGACAAATCACAGTTCTGTCGCTAGTTGCGCAGTTCGTGTATTGCCGGTAAGGTGGTTTTGGGTGATTTGTGAAATTCTGGTTGCAGTACAAGTAAAACTGCGGAGTTCATGTGAACCGAATGTAACGAGATATGTCGGTTTCCCCCCCCATGAACCATGGACCTTGCCGTTGGTGGGGAGGCTTGCGTGCCTCAGCGATACAGATAGCCGTACTGTAGGTGCAACCACAACGGAGGGGTATCTGTTGAGAGGCCAGACAAACGTGTGGTTCCTGAAGAGGGGCAGCAGCCTTTTCAGTAGTTGCAAGGGCAACAGTCTGGATGATTGACTGATCTGGCCTTGTAACAATAACCAAAACGGCCTTGCTGTGCTGGTACTGCGAACGGCTGAAAGCAAGGGGAAACTACAGCCGTAATTTTTCCCGAGGGCATGCAGCTTTACTGTATGATTACATGATGATGGCGTCCTCTTGGGTAAAATATTCCGGAGGTAAAATAGTCCCCCATTCGGATCTCCGGGCGGGGACTACTCAAGAGGATGTCGTTATCAGGAGAAAGAAAACTGGCGTTCTACGGATCGGAGCGTGGAATGTCAGATCCCTTAATCGGACAGGTAGGTTAGAAAATTTAAAAAGGGAAATGGATAGGTTGAAGTTAGATATAGTGGGAATTAGTGAAGTTCGGTGGCAGGAGGAACAAGACTTCTGGTCAGGTGACTACAGGGTTATAAACACAAAATCAAATAGGGGTAATGCAGGAGTAGGTTTAATAATGAATAGGAAAATAGGAATGCGGGTAAGCTACTACAAACAGCATAGTGAACGCATTATTGTGGCCAAGATAGATACGAAGCCCACACCTACTACAGTAGTACAAGTTTATATGCCAACTAGCTCTGCAGATGACGAAGAAATTGAAGAAATGTATGATGAAATAAAAGAAATTATTCAGATTGTGAAGGGAGACGAAAATTTAATAGTCATGGGTGACTGGAATTCGAGTGTAGGAAAAGGGAGAGAAGGAAACATAGTAGGTGAATATGGATTGGGGGACAGAAATGAAAGAGGAAGCCGCCTGGTAGAATTTTGCACAGAGCACAACATAATCATAACTAACACTTGGTTTAAGAATCATGAAAGAAGGTTGTATACATGGAAGAACCCTGGAGATACTAAAAGGTATCAGATAGATTATATAATGGTAAGACAGAGATTTAGGAACCAGGTTTTAAATTGTAAGACATTTCCAGGGGCAGATATGGACTCTGACCACAATCTATTGGTTATGACCTGTAGATTAAAACTGAAGAAACTGCAAAAAGGTGGGAATTTAAGGAGATGGGACCTGGATAAACTAAAAGAACCAGAGGTTGTACAGAGATTCAGGGAGAGCATAAGGGAGCAATTGACAGGAATGGGGGAAATAAATACAGTAGAAGAAGAATGGGTAGCTTTGAGGGATGAAGTAGTGAAGGCAGCAGAGGATCAAGTAGGTATAAAGACGAGGGCTAGTAGAAATCCTTGGGTAACAGAAGAAATATTGAATTTAATTGATGAAAGGAGAAAATATAAAAATGCAGTAAGTGAAACAGGCAAAAAGGAATACAAACGTCTCAAAAATGAGATCGACAGGAAGTGCAAAATGGCTAAGCAGGAATGGCTAGAGGACAAATGTAAGGATGTAGAGGCCTATCTCACTAGGGGTAAGATAGATACCGCCTACAGGAAAATTAAAGAGACCTTTGGAGATAAGAGAACGACTTGTATGAATATCAAGAGTTCAGATGGAAACCCAGTTCTAAGCAAAGAAGGGAAAGCAGAAAGGTGGAAGGAGTATATAGAGGGTCTATACAAGGGCGATGTACTTGAGGACAATATTATGGAAATGGAAAAGGATGTAGACGAAGATGAAATTGGAGATACGATACTGCGTGAAGAGTTTGACAGAGCACTGAAAGACCTGAGTCGAAACAAGGCCTCCGGAGTAGACAATATTCCATTGGAACTACTGACGGCCGTGGGAGAGCCAGTCCTGACAAAACTCTACCATCTGGTGAGCAAGATGTATGAAACAGGCGAAATACCCTCAGACTTCAAGAAGAATATAATAATTCCAATCCCAAAGAAAGCAGGTGTTGACAGATGTGAAAATTACCGAACTATCAGCTTAATAAGTCACAGCTGCAAAATACTAACACGAATTCTTTACAGACGAATGGAAAAACTAGTAGAAGCCAACCTCGGGGAAGATCAGTTTGGATTCCGTAGAAACACTGGAACACGAGAGGCAATACTGACCTTACGACTTATCTTAGAAGAAAGATTAAGGAAAGGCAAACCTACGTTTCTAGCATTTGTAGACTTAGAGAAAGCTTTTGACAATGTTGACTGGAATACTCTCTTTCAAATTCTAAAGGTGGCAGGGGTAAAATACAGGGAGCGAAAGGCTATTTACAATTTGTACAGAAACCAGATGGCAGTTATAAGAGTCGAGGGACATGAAAGGGAAGCAGTGGTTGGGAAGGGAGTAAGACAGGGTTGTAGCCTGTCCCCGATGTTGTTCAATCTGTATATTGAGCAAGCAGTAAAGGAAACAAAAGAAAAATTCGGAGTAGGTATTAAAATTCATGGAGAAGAAATAAAAACTTTGAGGTTCGCCGATGACATTGTAATTCTGTCAGAGACAGCAAAGGACTTGGAAGAGCAGTTGAATGGAATGGACAGTGTCTTGAAAGGAGGATATAAGATGAACATCAACAAAAGCAAAACAAGGATAATGGAATGTAGTCTAATTAAGTCGGGTGATGCTGAGGGAATTAGATTAGGAAATGAGGCACTTAAAGTAGTAAAGGAGTTTTGCTATTTGGGGAGCAAAATAACTGATGATGGTCGAAGTAGAGAGGATATAAAATGTAGGCTGGCAATGGCAAGGAATGCGTTTCTGAAGAAGAGAAATTTGTTAACATCCAGTATTGATTTAAGTGTCAAGAAGTCATTTCTGAAAGTATTCGTATGGAGTGTAGCCATGTATGGAAGTGAAACATGGACGATAAATAGTTTGGACAAGAAGAGAATAGAAGCTTTCGAAATGTGGTGCTACAGAAGAATGCTGAAGATTAGATGGGTAGATCACATAACTAACGAGGAAGTATTGAATAGGATTGGGGAGAAGAGAAGTTTGTGGCACAACTTGACCAGAAGAAGGGATCGGTTGGTAGGACATGTTCTGAGGCATCAAGGGATCACCAATTTAGTATTGGAGGGCAGCGTGGAGGGTAAAAATCGTAGGGGGAGACCAAGAGATGAATACACTAAGGAGATTCAGAAGGATGTAGGTTGCAGTAGGTATTGGGAGATGAAAAAGCTTGCACAGGATAGAGTAGCATGGAGAGCTGCATCAAACCAGTCTCAGGACTGAAGACCACAACAACAACAACATGTCGGTTTCCTGTCCTATAAGAGAGCAAAAGTCGTTACCGTTACTGTTATTTCACAATTGGAAACAGAACGAACTCAACTGTGTCACAAATGCGGACTAGTGCTTTTTCTTTGTCGTGATTTTAATAGTTGATCGGCATTTCATTGTAGTGGATACCCGCGTGACTACCTACGACTTACGGCGGCTCCCACTTTAGGAAGAACTGCTCACAGAACATAGTTTCTATTCATACTTTCTTAACTGTAATTCCGTGTACTTTTACTATAAATTTCGGTGTAATTTTGTGGTCCAAATACTCAACAATTGAACCTAGTTTCTCTCTAATGTACTTTAGATTTTGATTATTTCTTGAATTTGTGAATAATTTCTTTCTCTGTGACGAATGGTTAGTGTGGATGTGTGCATAGGTAATCCACGCAATCACGGTACTTGCAATTCTCAAATGAACACATCAGCCGTGCGTTATTGCGTGCGTTATTTCAGTGATTGATGTAGTGTTCAGCACCAACACTCGATGGTAAATTAAGATTCTTAATAATATGATTGTTCGTGTGCTATTTGGAAAATCTTAACAGAGAATAAATCTGTAGAAAAAAGATATTCTTGATGCTAATGACTCATCCGAAATTTATTCAATTCCTACCGAGCCCCTCTAAGGCCAACATGGACCACATGTGTGCCTTCATTTTTAAAAGTATTTCGGAAAATGATTCTCTTACAAAATTAAGAAAGACTCAGTGTCTATGAAGATATAATTATTTTCCTGAATTGAGCACTGTTCCCTAATCAACTCCAATCTTCGATTTCGCTGAGGTTTAAGTACAGTAGAGTTGAAACGTCCCCTTGGAAAAATTTATGAATTACTGTGCTGATAAACCTCTTACATTATTTGATTTTCAAACAGCTGAGCAGAACTGAACGTACTCAGACATTTCGCTCTTTACCTCTTCTGATCAACACTAAACTGACACACAATATTTTTAGCGCAACGTAATCTGACTTTCAATAATCCCTACAAAAGAATCGACCTGACTAACAGTAACGTATACCTTTCACAAGTCACTTACCTCACGAAAATCTTCGTTACTCGAACTTCTGCAATACAGCGAACGCCAATACTGCCAGCTAAATAAAAGATTTTAACTACTGAAGGCACTAAGTACTGATAGGCATACGAAGCAAATGAAAGATTTTGATAGAGAACAAACAATGTATTTACCTTAATAGTGTTCTTAAGTCATAATATATATATCAGTTCATGATATCCAGTATTACAAATTTACTCTTTCTGGCGGACAAACGTCCAGATCGTCCGCTCTTAAAATTCTGCCATCTCTCTCCCCACATCCACCACTGCTGGCAGCTAACCTCCAACTACGCAACGCTACGCACTGTTCACATCCAACTGCCCAACACTACAATAGCAAATTCCAACAATGCAAACCAGCCACAGGCTGCACATAGCACAGTCAGTGATTTTCATACAGAGCGATACGTGGCGTTACCAACATAAAAACCTAAACAGCCTTCTTACATAGCCCCCGTGCTTCCCACAAAAAAATTTTACAAATTGTTTTGGGCAGTGGCCAATACAGATTTGAAATTTTTTTTTGTAATTACAGTAACAAAGGTATCAAATGCACACACTTATTGATACACTGTTCGTCAAAAGCAAAAATTGTTCTCATAAAGACAGTCCTGATAATTCATCACAGTATAATTATATTGCACAAAGTCTGATCAGTAAAAGAAAATGCACACGGGAGTAGCGGATTTCCATGCTGCCTTGAAGAAGTAGTGTTGTGCTTCCAACGGAAAGACAGTGCTGACTCTTGACATGCAGACAGGTAATGGGCCACAACAGAGCAAACCCACAGCAGAGTCAGTCGAAGTTGAAGAATATTGGTAGATAGGTCATCACAGAGCAGACCCACTGTAGTCCTGGTAGAGATTATGGTACTGGTGGGCCACCAGAGGTGCAGACCCACTACAGTCCTTGTAGAAATAATGGTATTGGTCGGCCATCAAAGATGCAGACCCACTGTAGTCCTTGTAGAGACGGCCAGCAGCAATCTGTTGCGACTGTGCAGGTGCACAATCACCATCGAAGAGCCTTGCGGACAATATAGCAAGTCCAGAAACCACCACTTGTGCACTCACAAAGTTTTCGGAATTGTCCTTAGAACCAGCAATGCTGTTAACCAGTCCCTTGCTGAATTATTAACACACGTGCAAACACTAACAGTCCCAACTTGTCACATATTGTGCATATACTATGACCAACAGAAATGTGTCCACTGAAACGAATGCTTACAAGTTACTTAATTTGATGAACTGGTGTCAATTACAGTTTTAAATTTATGACATGAGAATATAATTACAAAGGTACAAAATACATCATTAAAGGACATAACAATGCAGATAAAATTTGTGGTAATATGGGCTTTACAAAAGAATCGAAATAACATATACATCAGTGTCACAGGAATTATGACATAAGTAAATACATAAAAGGTCAGAATAACTTTCGAAACATCAACTTCACATGTGAGTACTAAAACACAAGAGAATAAATAATGTTTAAACATCTTTACAAAGTAAATAACATTTTATAAATGCAAATTATATTTGAGGATAACAATATCCCTCATCATAGTGAATGTAGCTGAGTATTAGAAAAATTCTACAACATAAGGTTTATCAGATAAACGCATAAAGACAGGAAGAACACAAATACACAAGGTACACAGACACACAGTAGAATAACACAAAAGGACAGGACAGGGTTTGTTTTCAGTGTGACATTTGGTACTGCAGTCCAACCCAAAACGTCATTTTCATAGATGTTTCCTCTTATTTCACTTTTTTTATACCTTGTCAATGCCTTACTTCCAATTCAACACTACTCATTCTCTTATATACCCTACCCTCTCTTAAGCTAACTTAAATCTACTGAGCTCAGATGCTAAACTAAGGGACGAGGCAATGCAGCAGCACAACACAATTAACACAAGCAGCAATGACAAAAAATGCAAATTGGCAAAGCAAGCAGCAATAAATATAAATTAGAAAATCAAATGCAACATTATCACTAATACGAGCCAATGTGCAGCAAAAAGAAAAGTAAATCAGTACTAAAACTGGCTTAATACAATGTAAAATTCAGTAGAACTATGCCTGGCAAATTACAGCAGCAAATGCTATAAATTATACCTAAACATGACAAAGCTCAAGCAGAAAAAATCTTACAGTAAAACTGGCCATGTTTAATACCTGTCACATCTTAACCTTGACTTACTCTAGCAGACAAGTTACCAAATCGTAAAAAAATTATTTATGCAATTCCTGTGATGGGAAATGTCTATTTGTGTTCCCTTTTTTTAAGAAAGTAGATCATAAAATTATTGTTCAGTGGATCTGTAGACAGAAAATATTTACATTAGTACATCTATTACATTTTATATTAACCAATACTGCAGTGCAGCTAGATATTAGATATTAAACAAAATAGGCAAAAATATATACGAAGGAAGGCATGAAACATCATTCACTAGCCATATGGCATTTCATAAGGCAGTAAAAAATCTCTCAACTAGAAAGACAGTAGTCATAATCAGGTGTACAGACATAAAATATTTCTCGTCATTTCATTGGGTTTTTCAGTAAATATCAGAAAGTATGAGCTCAAAACTGTAATCATATGTTTCAAGTATAAGCATGTCTTATTTGAAATGCTTTCTACAAAGAAATGTCAATAGCGAGGTTAATGGCAGCTCCTTTTATTTTGTTGCGCCTCTGAAAGGCACGGCTTTTTTTTCCAGGCGACTGTCGCATAGCTTTGCGCCTACAGAACATTATGTCAAGGTCACTTAGCTTTCTTACCGAAATATTTACGACAGCAGTTTCCGCTAGAGTGGCAGTCTCATGCAAAAATTTCACAGGTCGCGAATTTGCGTTACAAATGTGTAGAAACATAATCTTATAAATATAACTGTGTCCAAAAAATATTCGTCAGCCTTGTGATACATTCACGCATTTTCACACATTTCATAACTCTTAAAGTACAATTCTTGGTTTCCAACATCCTTTTTCACAAATCAGAGTTCTGACCACTACTCATTATTCCTTACCTTATTACACACATACATATTCGTCGACACTTCTTCAATATTTCATCATAATAAATACATAGCATAATCAAACTCCTCATATAGCATCAGCTTATTGATCATAAACATACCTCAACAGCATAATACACATCGTTGTCATATTAATAACATCATAACACCTCAGTCAAATCTTAAAAACGTCGTAGCTTTCTGCAATAATTTCAAAACCTAAAAAAAAATTCTCTACTCATTTCCATAGTGTCATCTACCTCAAACGTACTTTAAAAATCATGATCCCATACCAAATACATCATTCAAAGCTCTCATAGTATCACAATGGTTCCGAAAAAATATGAACAGTTCAAAAAGTACAGGAAAAATACAATTTCATAAGTGTGAAGTTATCCAACTGTGTAATTATGTAAACATCTGTCACTGATGTAGTAAAAAAAAAATGTTTGTATCTCTCAGTTAAATGATCAGATAGCTGTGTAATTTATGTGTTAGAGAAATATGGTACCGATGTGTAAAGTTGTATAAGCAAATACCATATTAGCTAGGGCTCCTTGTGCTTGCCAGACACATGGTACACAAAGTAAGCGTGTACCCCCCTGAGGATTAATGTAGTTATACCATCAGGTGTTACAGATTACAGCAATGGAATGAAATGTATCACAGAAAACTTTCTTTGTAATTCAAAAATCTTTAAAAATAAATGTTTTTAGTATAAAATTAATCACTCAAAAGCGTGTCCTGTAGCGCTAAATGTGCGTCTTGCTGTAAGATAATTCTGTGGAAGTGTCGTAGTTATCGTCCTCCGCAAGCAAAGTTCTGCAGAAGTCAATGTACTTACCTTGTCATCAACAACAGTGAAAGGCTTTGCGTATAGATATCGTAGTTATTACAACTACTGCCGTGATGAAGAAAGTACTGTAATGTAATGTATTGTCGTGCTACAGAAGAGGCGGTCTCATTGTAACTATACCACAAAAGTTACTGCTAAAACATGTTTCACTTTCCAGAATAATACAGAAAAACTGTGCACATATAAAACAGATACACCGCAAAAGCAACAATGTAAATTGCGTCACACATTAGTAGCATTGTGTTATAATCGTGTAGCTGTCAAAGAAACCAAGTGCTAAGTCATCTTTAATCTCACAGAAAGTACTTCAAATAAAGAATATCTTTTCACGTAAACCAAAATGTTGCATTAAAATCTCATTAGCAGTATATGTTCGAAGTATGTAAGCCATATATTCGTTAGGTAATCGTGCCACTAACAAGCAAGAATGTGCAAATAACAACACTATGTCATCTGTTCACTGTAACAATGCATTCGTAATTTCTGTTTAAATAAGTTCTCATGGTTCTTGCCTGGATGTTTAACTTCAAACATTGTTGCATGTTAACAGTTTCGAAGTCTGACAAAGCATTCTGATAACGTGAAGTGAAAAGTTCTATGGAAAAGACTAAGTTAAAAAGCAGATTATCTCAAACGGTTTTACATGTGAAATGTGGTGTAAATATTTACTCTTCCTAGTACGCAGAGGTTCAACTTCAACGCAATAATCATGTGGTATACGTCGGTAAAGAATACCGGAATTTTTCTCAAGGTTAGCGTCTATGTTATTTTTCTCTGAGCCAGCTGGCGCACGTGGCTGCCTGCGGTGCGAGTCATTGTCTGTCTCTTTGTTGGTGCTCATCGTTATTGGGATTAGGAGACCTAACTTCTACAAATTCAGCTTGTCCAGAGGGCCCTGCCCAGTTTGAATCCCGCCAGTTCTGATGAAATTCAGGTCAATCGTTACGATTATATCGTCTGTCGTCATGTCGGTAAATTACATAGTTTCTTTTTTGTCGGGCATGTGGTGGAGAATTTCTCCCGGAATCGTAACTGTGCGGTGGACCATTGCAGCTAAAGTTATTCTGTCTCCCTTGATAATTTTTTTGGTTCCCATATTGTCTGTTTCTATGGTTGTCTCTGTCACATTCATTACTATGGAAATGCGATCTTTCTCTGTAATTATTACTACTGTGCCAACGGTTGTCATACGGATGGTGTCTGTTTTGGTCACGATTTACGTCGTAAGAATAGCCTTGTCGTGTCCAGTTATTATTTCTTTCATCACGGAATTGTGACGGATGTGACCTGTAATTGTTGTGTTCCTGTTCTCGTGTCCCGCGATTGTCAGTGTCAATTACCAATTCTTGTAACATTCCCTGAAAAGCTTCAATGTCATCTTTGCAACGTCCTGCCGAAATAATATGTCGTAAATGTTCAGGCAAATTGATTAAGCAAATGCGAATGAGTTCTGAGGGGCTGTATGGGTTTGACTGGTACTGATTCTTGTACAACATGTCTTCAAAATATTTCACAAGACTGGAAAATTCAGATTGTTCGAAATGTTTCATCATTATGATGCTATGTTTTACTAGGTCTTGTGTAGCTTGAGACCAATATGCTGAGAGGAAGGCATGATAAAATTCTCCTTCACTGTGACAATCGTGAATGACCGATCGCATTCTTACAGCTGGTTCATTCTCTAAATAACCACACATAAATTCTAACAAGTGCCCCAATGACCAGTTGGGAGGAAAACAATGAGAGAATTGATGAAGCCATGCTTGTGGATGAATGTCGTTGCCAGAATTCTTAAATGTTTTGAATTTATGTGTAGTAATGAACAGCTTATAGTCAAAATAATCATGTCGGCAAGTCGCATATCAGTCATTGTTACTTCGTTTCGGCGGTTCCATCTCAAAATTCAGTGCGCCTTGCCAATTTCTTTCATAATTTCCGAAATGCCCTGTGTTATTATTTTGTGACTTTTCCGTATTTCTAAGTCCTTCTTCCCATGCTGGAGCGCGAGTGTCCTCTGAAATATGTAATTCTTGTGTTACCTGTGTCAACAGATCTTGTACTTCCCGGATTTCTCTTTTGTACTGTGTATTGATTTGATTTTGATTTTGTTTGAATTTTCTAATTTGTTCATACTCTTCTGCGTCAGTGAAGGCTACGGGTCTTGCGTCATTCAGATCATCATCTACCTTTGTAGATAAGTTAGTGATCTGATCCGAAAGTTCGGCTACTTTCTCCGATAGTGAACTTATTTCCTCAGTGTGTTTTTCTGAACCAAGTTTCAGAGTGTCCATTTGTGTTTAAATCGTATCTACTGTCTCCTTTAAGTTTTCCTGAGTTTTTGCAAGTTACGTAACCGAATCGGTAGATGCAACTGAGTCAATTTTAGCTTGCAAGGTGTCGTGATTTTCATGAACAATAGTTTGCAGTTCCTTTGTGGCTTCTTAGTGATTCTGTAATATACGGCAAGAAAAAGGAATAAAAGTGAGATAGTGTTAATACTTTCATCCTTCTTTACCTCCTCTGCATTACTGCAGATGATGTGTCACTGAGCACATTTGTACTGTGCATGTAGTACACGTGAGGTGCCTAGTTGTTTCCACTGTCCTGTGTGGAATACGTAAGTTCTTGTACACTTCACTAACCTGCTGTCTTCATGATGAT
The DNA here is from genome assembly GCF_021461385.2 of Schistocerca piceifrons. Classification (NCBI taxonomy): domain Eukaryota; kingdom Metazoa; phylum Arthropoda; class Insecta; order Orthoptera; family Acrididae; genus Schistocerca; species Schistocerca piceifrons. Next base: position 923,960,757 of record NC_060138.1, read on the forward strand.
GATGTCCCCAGCGCAGAAAACAGCACGTAGATCGTGGATTCTTTTTCTTGAGGCTGAAATTAACTTCGCAAGGAACTGCTGCTACGAATAAACTATAACTCATTTGGGATGCCACTCGCGTTTTTATTGATATAGACACGAGAAAACTATTCTTGATCACAACGTATTGAACATATCTTTCCACAGCCATTATATCTGGTTAAAATAACATGAAATACATCCTGCCACAGACAACATGTCTGTCTACTGGTACCGTCAGAACTGGAGAATAAAATTACATGAATCAAATACTACTATTACAGACAACATGTCTGTACTTATCAACGGCCGGAACTGTAGTAAATTAAATTGCATGAAACAAATACTGCTATAACAGACAACATGTCTGTCTACTGGAACGTTCAGAACTGGAGAGCCGGACTGCCCGAGACACTTCGCGCGTCAAGCCAACAAGGCGTGACCCGAACGCCACCGAAGTGCATCGGCAGTAATATCGTCACTCTTTTGTTTTAGTAATATTTTGATTTTAATAATTTTGAAATGACTGATTGATAGTTGGCTGTTGAGAGATGTTTATTTAAAAAATGAAGTAATTTGGATGACAGGTTTAATTAATAATAGTAACTAAAGTTTAACGTTTTGGCGTCCTACCGCCGAACACAGCAGCCAATCACAGGGCAGCAGCATTATGCAGGCGGTCTTTCTCACGGGAAGGGTACCGAATCTAACATCTGTCACCGGTACCTCATCTCACATTGCGTCATCTCTATGCTTCTTGCATCTCCACTGCCCTGGGAATAGCTTCCTGGAGCCTAATATGACGGCTGAATAAACCAGAAATATTACAAATACATTTTCATGACGCGAAAAAATAGGTTGGAAATGCTCACAAATTTGTATTTTTACGTCATTACAGACTTTTTGACATTTCGATTCGATTTTAAGTAACTCATCAATTAGACCTTTCCGTGTTTGTTCAAGCGTGGTGTCTAACTTTTGAAGCTGTTGCTCTGTTTGTCTCTGGTGTTGTTCCATTGTGTATAACTTTCGAAGATTTTGTTCCATTGTGTCTAACTGTTGCTGTGTTTGTCTCTGATTTTGTTTCATTTGTTGAATTAGTTGCAATAATAATGTATTAGTGTCTGGAATCTGTTCCTCTATGCTTTTCGGCAGTGGATTTGCACCGGCAAAATTCACATTTTGACAAGCACAAAATGTGTCTTAACTTATTTGAGAAAACGGTGAGGACCCAAAACCTGAATCTACAGTATTTGCAATATTGTGTCCTGTCATTTCGGATTCCTGAAGCGAGCTGTTGCAGACCGATCGATCGATAATGCATCCCTGTTCACTAATTGTTTCACTGCCTACACCATTATTTGCCGCCCGCTCCATTTCCCTATGCACAATTACCAAATTACTACGTTGAATGTCTGTTAATTCATTACACGGTGGTGCTGATAAGCTACAATCGTCGTCATTATCATTTCTCAGTTTACTTTGGAGCCTAGTGTTACGTTTTTCACACGCCATAATTATCACGTACTTCACACGATAACAAGAAAAGCACAATTTGAAGAGCAAAAACCAGAAAACACATTAGCATAGCACTGAAAATAATATCTCGTTAATTGCAAGCGCAGCTGCGAAATACTTGGTGCAAATCTACATGCATGTCACAACTGTTTTACTGTACAACAATGAAAAACTACAACTACAAAGGAAATTCTCTCTATAATTATGCGCTAGCAATAAACAATAGCTACACTAATTACACAAACTACAAGAAAAAATCACGAGATTCCAGAGAGGTATCCTCGGTTAAGGGTCGACATATGAAACGTCCCCTTAGAAAAATTTATGAATTAATGTGCTGGTAAACCTCTTACATTATTTGATTTTCAAACAGCTGAGCAGAACTGAACGTACTCAGACATTTCGCTCTTTACCTATTCTGATCAACACTAAACTGACACACAATATTTCTAGCGCAACGCAATCTGACTTTCAATAATCCCTACAAAAGAATGGCCCTGACTAACAGTAACCTATACCTTTCACAAATCACTTACCTCACGAAAATCTTCGTTACTCGAACTACTGCAATACAGCGAGCGCCGATACGGTCAGCTAAATAAAATATTCTAACTACTAAAGGCACTAACTACTGATTGGCATACTAAGCAAATGAAAGATTTTGATAGAGAACAAACAATGTATTTACCTTAATAGTGTTCTAAAGTCATTATATATATATATATATCAGTTCATGATATCCAGTATTACAAATTTACTTTTTCCGGCGGACACACGTCCAGATCGTCCGCTCTTAAAATTCTGCCATCTCTCTCCTCACATCCACCACTGCTGGCGGCTCACCCTCAACTGCACAACGCTACACGCTGTTCACATCCAACTGCCCAACACTACAATAGCAAATTCCAACAATGCAAACCAACCACAGACTGCACACAGCACAGTCAGTGATTTTCATACAGAGCGCTACGTGGCGTTACCAACATAAAAACCTCAACAGCCTACTTACATAGTGAAAGGATTCAGTCAGGTGGTAAGCCTGGAACATGCGTTGAAAGATATAGCGATTCCATGCAGTTCCTATGCAATTATCAAACATACAAATCCACCTGTCTCCCCTGCAGTAAGAGCATAGTTGGATAACTAATAGCTATGTTTCATAGGGCTATAAAACGCTATTTTTTTTTAGAAATAATGGTTTACTACTCTGCATTTATGCTTTCGGCCTTATGTGTTATTTGCAATTATAGACAGAGTGAGTCACTTAAAACGTCCACTACAAATTCTGCGGAAACGTAATCGCTATTGATGTATGGTTTTTCATTATGGACTGGAAGTCAGGGTTTATATTGTTAGTCACATAACACATTGCAATAATACTTAAAAGTATATGTTTTTGCAAACATACTTTTTTAAATGGAAAAATGCCTATTGATATTAACAAATAAAAAGTAGGGTAAACTGGAATGTTAGTGGTGTTTTTTCCAGGATTCTAGTGCGAGTCGTTTACGAGACATCGTATTTTGAAAACTTCCCACAGCGACAAATGTATATGCCATTCAATCTGCGTAGTTGCTGGCTACGATGTCGTTATGTTTGCATACAGTGTGCTCGTGTGTTCCTTGGGTGCCTTTCGACTTGCTAGTCAGTTTGTGTGTGACATTCCAAACAGTAGGTCGCGAGTGGACAAAGAAATTTACCAATGCAGAAAAAGCCGACATGTTCATGGTGTATGTAGCGTGTAGGAACAATGCAGTTTGTTCTTGTACGGTATATGCGACAAGATATCACAATACACGTCAAGGATATGGGCAATTATTTATCAACCTCTTCAATCAGTTTCGTGAAAGTGGTAGTGTAACTCCTAGATAAGGTAACAGAAGACATCAAGTGACGACAGAAGACAGCGAAATTAATCTTTTTGCTACTGTTGCGGTTGATCTGCACGTAAGCTCCCGCGCAATCGCACGAGGAAGTGGCATGTGTCAGGTAAGTACAACGCATTCTCCCATGACATAGATTCCAAACCTATAAAATCTCTCTCCATGAAGACTGTATGGAAACTCTTATGAGAATCATGTTAACTTCTGTACATGGGCATTAAGACAGGATACCGAAGATGTATCATGTGTTTTGTTTAGTTATGAAGCCACATTTACCAGTCATGGCCAGGCATACCTGCGAAATACACTCCTGGAAATTGAAATAAGAACACCGTGAATTCATTGTCCCAGGAAGGGGAAACTTTATTGACACATTCCTGGGGTCAGATACATCACATGATCACACTGACAGAACCACAGGCACATAGACACAGGCAACAGAGCATGCACAATGTCGGCACTAGTACAGTGTATATCCACCTTTCGCAGCAATGCAGGCTGCTATTCTCCCATGGAGACGATCGTAGAGATGCTGGATGTAGTCCTGTGGAACGGCTTGCCCTGCCATTTCCACCTGGCGCCTCAGTTGGACTAGCGTTCGTGCTGGACGTGCAGACCGCGTGAGACGACGCTTCATCCAGTCCCAAACATGCTCAATGGGGGACAGATCCGGAGATCTTGCTGGCCAGGGTAGTTGACTTACACCTTCTAGAGCACGTTGGGTGGCACGGGATACATGCGGACGTGCATTGTCCTGTCGGAACAGCAAGTTCCCTTGCCGGTCTAGGAATGGTAGAACGATGGGTTCGATGACGGTTTGGATGTACCGTGCACTATTCAGTGTCCCCTCGACGATCACCAGTGGTGTACGGCCAGTGTAGGAGATCGCTCCCCACACCATGATGCCGGGTGTTGGCCCTGTGTGCCTCGGTCGTATGCAGTCCTGATTGTGGCGCTCACCTGCACGGCGCCAAACACGCATACGACCATCATTGGCACCAAGGCAGAAGCGACTCTCATCGCTGAAGACGACACGTCTCCATTCGTCCCTCCATTCACGCCTGTCGCGACACCACTGGAGGCGGGCTGCACGATGTTGGGGTGTGAGCGGAAGACGGCCTAACGGTGTGCGGGACCGTAGCCCAGCTTCATGGAGACGGTTGCGAATGGTCCTCGCCGATACCCCAGGAGCATCAGTGTCCCTAATTTGCTGGGAAGTGGCGGTGCGGTCCCCTACGGCACTGCGTAGGATCCTACGGTCTTGGCGTGCATCCGTGCGTCGCTGCGGTCCGGTCCCAGGTCGACGGGCACGTGCACCTTCCGCCGACCACTGGCGACAACATCGATGTACTGTGGAGACCTCACGCCCCACGTGTTGAGCAATTCGGCGGTACGTCCACCCGGCCTCCCGCATGCCCACTATACGCCCTCGCTCAAAGTCCGTCAACTGCACATACGGTTCACGTCCACGCTGTCGCGGCATGCTACCAGTGTTAAAGACTGCGATGGAGCTCCGTATGCCACGGCAAACTGGCTGACACTGACGGCGGCGGTGCACAAATGCTGCGCAGCTAGCGCCATTCGACGGCCAACACCGCGGTTCCTGGTGTGTCCGCTGTGCCGTGCGTGTGATCATTGCTTGTACAGCCCTCTCGCAGTGTCCGGAGCAAGTATGGTGGGTCTGACACACCGGTGTCAATGTGTTCTTTTTTCCATTTCCAGGAGTGTATGCACCTTACTGGCCATTAAAGCTGCTACACCACGAAGACGACGTGCTACAGACGCGAAATTTAACCGACAGGAAGAAGATGCTGTGATATGCAAATGATAAGCTTTTCAGAAAATTCACGCAAGGTTGGCGCCGGTGGCGACGCCTACAACGTGCTGACATGAGGAAAGTTTCCAACCGATTTCTCATACACAAACAGCAGTTGACTGGCGTTGCCTGGTGAAACGTTGTTGTGATGCCTCATGTAAGGAGGAGAAATGCGTACCATCACGTTTCCGACTTTGATAAAGGTCGGATTGTAGCCTATAGCGATTGCGGTATATCCTACCGCGACATTGCTGCTCGCGTTGGTCAAGATCCAATGACTGTTAGCAGAATATGGAATCGGTGGGTTCAGGAGGGTAATGCAGAACGCCAATCGGTGGGTTCAGGAGGGTAATACAGAACGCCATGATGGATCACAATGGCCTCGTATCACTAGCAGTCGAGATGACAGGCATCTTATCCGCATGGCTGTAACGGACCGTGCAGCCAAGTCTCGATCCCTGAGTCAAGAGATGGCTACGTTTGGAAGACAACAACCATCTGCACGAACAGTTCGACGACGTTTGCAGCAGCATGGACTATCAGCTCGGAGACCATGGCTGCGGTTACCCTTGACGCTGCATCACAGACAGGAGCGCCTGCGATGGTGTACTCAACGACGAACCTGTGTGCACGAATGGCAATACGTCATTTTTTTGGGGTAAATCCAGGTTCTGTTTACAGCATCATGATGGTCGCATCCGTGTTTGGCGACATCGCGATGAACGCACATTGGAAGCGTGTATTCGTCATCGCCATATTGGCGTATCACCCGGCGTGGTGGTATGGGGTGCCATTGGTTACACGTCTCTGTCACCTCTTGTTCGCATTGACGGCACTTTGAATAGTGGATGTTACATTTCAGATGTGTTACGACCCGTGGCTCTACCCTTCATTCGATCCCTGCGAAACCCTACATTTCAGCAGGATAATGCAGACCGCATGTAGCAGGTCGTGTACGGGCCTTTCTGGAAACAGAAAATGTTTAACTGCTGCCCTGGCCAGCACATTCTTGAGATCTCTCACCAATTGAAAACGTCTGGTCAATGGTGGCCAAGCGACTGGCTCGTCACAATACGCCAATCACTACTCTTTATGAACTGTGGTATCGTGTTGAAGCTGCATGGGCAGCTCTACCTGTACACGCCATCCAAGCTCTGTTTGACCCAATGCCCAGGCGTATCAAGGCCGTTATTACGGCCAGAGGTGGTTGTTCTCGGAACTGATTTCTCAGGATCTACGCACCCAAAGTGCGTGAAAATGTAATCACATGTTAGTTCTAGTATAATACATTTGTCCAATGAATACCCGTTTATCATCTGCATTTCTTCTTGGTGTAGCAATTTTAATGGTCAGTAGTGTACTATTGGTCGGGTTACAATATCCTTTGATTTAGTTAGGTGGAACGTCAGCGTCTGTGGAGTGTAAACGTGTGGTGTGGGATAGTAAACCATCCGCTCATAGGCCCGTGTTTCATAGACAGAACACTGGAAACAGAAGTATGGCAACCTCCTAACAGACCATCTTCAACGGATGCTACAAGACGTTCCTCTGTGGACTGGGAGGAACTTGTAGTACCAACACGATGGCTGTACAGCCCATAGTGCACAAAGTACTACACCATGTCTTCACGAATTGTTTCCAAATCGCTGGACGGGACGCACAGGGCATGTACCTCGGTCGGTCCGTACTCCGGATTTGATGCCTGTAGACTTTTTTCTGGGGAGAAAGTTGAAAGACGCTGTGTACAAAGACATACGAACGTCACACGATGATATGCAACGACGAATTGCTGCAACCTGCCCGGATATCTCTGCTGAAATCCTAGCACGTGTGCAGCAGTTGTTCCATACCAGATTGCAGGGTTGTATTGTCTTGCCGGTGGTCATTTTCAGCACTAACTGTGATGGTCAGTTACCTCGTTACTGGTTAGAATCCCCTTAACCTGTGTATGCACTTGTGTTGATCTTTAGCGCGTGCTACCACAGCTATTGTACAAGTGTCGGTGTGGGAACTTCTCAAAGTGCGATATCTCGTTAACGAGTAGCACTAGAACCCTGCAACGAACACCACTGATATTCTAACTTACTCTAGTGATAGATTGTTAATTTCAATAATGGTTTTTCTACTTAGAAAGTATATATTTACATATAAAAGTACACTTTCTAAGTATTATTACACACTATTTGGTGGCTAAAAATACGAGCGCCTGACAACCAATCCATTCTGTGGAAACCGCACATCAAAAAAACTTTCCATTTCCACAATATTTGCGGTGCAAGTTTTTGGTGATTAACCTTGTATACGCTTATATGACACTCATCACTATACATCTCTTGTCCTGCTCAACTGCTTCTTGAATCACTACCGCGGGTAAGAACACTGAGCAGAAAATTTGGAGGCCTTTCTTCCACAAGCAAATCACTTCATACTGTACTGTGACACGATCAGAATGCAGGATATACAATTAAAAGCGAATGACAAATCTGGGGGAATGTTCCAGTTGTCATGTCGAGAATGAAAGCCGCAAGCCTTTTTTACCATCCACTGTAAATAAAACAGAACGTAAAGTATTATCTGCTATTTATGTAGATAGGACAACGTGTAGACCGTAAAAAACGGCTTGAGGGTTTTGCACATTCATTTACGAAGAAGGGAATGAGATTACACAAAAATATCACATTACATAAGCAGCCACAGAAACACCGAGAGATAAAATCCATTGCCTGTAAAATAGACCACAATTAAAATGATGAAAATACTCTTGTCTCAACTTACTTGTACGTCAAAAGATAACCAAGTTAGAGTTTCATTACATTTAATGGGAAACGTTGCACACTGTTATACAAATACTTCATTTCTCATTTTCTGCTAAATATTTTTCGATTTGTCAGGCAGAGAATTACCGTACGAAATGATAACCAGTAATATCTTTTGCTTTCCAGCGAGCGTTATGTATTTTTAGCCAACATTTTTAAACGTTATTCTCTCACAATCTTATTGCATCTAACATATTCCCTTCTCCCTACTTACTTTGAGTGTTCGTACACTGCCATCTGGGAAGCGTTCTGCAGGAAACGAAAGAGAAGACGGTATGTTTACGTAAATGGTATCATTCCCATTTCGTCCCCATCAGCTCATCCAGTAGCCTATGAAGAGGCAAATACCATTGAAATCTGGTATCGAGGGACAGAGCGTACCAGACTGAGAAAAGGGGCCAAGATCAGTTACTGTTAGTTACACAAAAACACACAACTTTATTCCTCGAAAACACAATGCATAATTTTTTCTTTAAAACAACAACGATCAATTTACGACTGAGGGCCGAAGTAACTTCTCAGTAATAAGGTTTAAATAATTCCTTTTAAAACACAAGGATTTAGAGAAAAGGCTGAAGGCCTTACTTAAGTAAAATTAAAATATCCTTAAATAATTCCCTTTGAGACACAGGAATTTAGATAAATGGCTGAAGGCCTTACTTAAGTAAAATTAAAATTTATTCTCGGCTTAAGGCCTGAATAATATTTCAGATCAAGAAAGGAAATTCTTTAAAAGGCAAGCATTTACCACTTTCGGCTAAAAGCCATATTAAGGAAAATTTGAATTAATTCCTCGACTGAAAGCCCAATAATATTTCAACATAATAAGGACAAACTTTAAAGACAAGCATTTACACAATACAACAGAAAACCATCTTAAGAAAACTTGAAATATCTTAACGGCTGAAGGCCCAAATAGTTATTCAAAATAATTACAGAGTAACATTACAGACAGTAATTTACAAATTACAGCTGAAAGCCACAAATTTTAAAACAAACGCGGCTGAAGGCCTAAATACAGAGCAAACAAGAATTTTAAATGAAACACGGCTGAAGGCGGAATCATAAAATATTTCACGGAAGGATCCGCTGAAGGCCATATACGGAATACTAAAACAAACTAAATTAATACGCGTCTGAAGGCCTCGCACAGTACTTGAGACTAAAGAAAATCATAATCCCAAACAGCAGAATAATGGTGCTCAGGCCGGCCGCGGTGGTCTAGCGGTTCTAGGCGCGCAGTCCGGAACCGCGCGGCTGCTACGGTCGCGGGTTCGAATCCTGCCTCGGGCATGGATGTGTGTGATGTCCGTATGTGAGTCTGGTTAAAGTAGTTCTAAGTTCTAGGGGACTGATGACCACAGATGTTAAGTCCCATAGTGCTCAGAGCCATTTGAACCATTTGAATGGTGCTCAGGAGTGTGCCAAGGGTCGGTCTGGGAAGGAAACTCTAACGACAGTTTAGGCGAGACAGGCAGCCAAGCGTAACACTCAACAATCGGGTGGCAGCGTGACCTAAGGACGGCTGACGAACCAACCAACAACCTAATCAGTTCCCTCTGTCGCAACCGACCCATCTTGCTACTCCAGTACGCAGACAGCATTCAAATGCTCAGCGGGAATCACAGAAGCTACACACAGATCCACCTAAACTCTTGCACCAGAACTTCGACAATACTGAAACCAATCACCGTGGAAAAACAAGGAGAAATGACAAATCACACACACTCAGAGTTTACGAAAGCGGTCGGCGACCAAATACACGTCTTCCGATGAGACGACAGACCGAACGACCAACCAAGGTCGTCCCCACTCAAGTTATGAGTGTCGGTAACGGTCGGGCGAGTCCTGGCTGTCCTGAGCTCACTGCAGCTCCAACCCGACTCAACTCGATGTCCGTTCGGAACTCTGAGACACGGCGATCCGGGCACACTAGCTCGGACCCACCCATGCAGAGGTGACTCTTGCCCATCGGGGACGGCATCTCTGCACGAGGAAGGAACTGACCCACGTCCGGCAAGATGACCAACTGACGAGGCCCCGAAACGGTCAAAAGACCATACACGTCGCCCAATGAGACGACCAGCCGGTGGTCGTTTCAGCTCCAATCTCCTTCAGTCGGACAGTTAATGTGTGTGGCCGACGGTCGGCAAGTACTGTCTGTCCGCGCCTCACTGGCGCTCCGTCCCCAACTGAACACCCGACAGACGACGAGCCGGAAATACTAACGGTCGCTCCAGATATAATACGACAGTGCACTTTACGATAAGCGCTGCTGCTGTCGCACACGGGCAAGTAAACCAGCAACTTAGTGACGCCAAAAAAAAGAAAAATTGAAAAAGAAAGAGGCGACAGAACCATAAAAACAATATGACGAGAAATAAACGGCATGACAGCGAGCCGCGCACGGCTCAACCATTTCAAGCAGTGACGGCATTCAGAGGGAAGGCGGAGCACATAGACTGACTCAAAATACTAGTCATTACCAAAGAATTACAAGAAATCAGAGCTCCTGAAGATAAAAGGTACGTGGGAACCACACCAGTTGTGGCTAACTAACCAGTTATTGTTGATAGTTGGCCACTAGCAATTGAAGGTGAGTTATCGAAATATCAGCAGCTCATGCAAGTGAAATTTAAATACAATTAAAATAGCATTAGCCGAATATTCGGAAATGAAGAAAAACGGCAACCATTACATTTTCCTTTAATTGACCTACAAGATAAAAACAATTATACAAATGTACATATTAGTATTTTATGAATGTGGTACTGTGGAATGGTTAACAATGGGCTTACAGAGACATACCTTTTTATTGTAAATAATTTAATTGTTGTAATTTAGTGGAGCGTAGCTTAGGGACTGATAGGAAAGCTATTTGCTCTTAATACAAAACTGGCTAAACGTGTTGGCCGGTATATTTGTTTAAGTTATATTTTCTTTCTAATTAAAAATCTTAGTGTTTTACTATACAGGCGCTTTTTAAAAAGTATATTATTCCATTGTAGCTTTTTTAATGTAAAAAAGACAAAATCTATTAACCCAAATGAACTGAAGTTTCTTTTAGTGGTTGTTTTATATCTAGACTGAGATTAATGTTTCTTGTAAATTACTGACTACGTTTTGTTACGTGTAGGATGGGTCAAATAAAAGTGGCCCGGACGAATAGATACGATTGGACGTGAATGTATGCATATAAACACGCCTCGTGACGCATACACCACGTGTACGCCTTTCACGTCATGCGAACTGGTTTAGAGCGTAGTACGGACCATGTCAGAGTGAGTGGGCCAGTGAAAAGGGGACATTGGTACTCACAGTGGAGCAGCGGGTGTTTGATGTGGAAAGGTACGTGACAACGAAGTCCGGAAAAGTTGTGGTCAGTTGTTTGCTGACAAGGGAACCTCCCCATCGCACCCCCCTCAGAATTAGTACAGTTGGTACAGTGGATAGGCCTTGAAAAACTGAACACAGATCAATCGAGAAAACAGGAAGAAGTTGTGTGAAACTATGAAAAAATAAGCAAAATATACAAACTGAGTAGTCCATGTGTAAGATAGACAACATCTAGGAGTTCATATACACATGAGCGCCGTGGTCCCGTGGTTAGCGTGTGGAGCTGCGGAACGATAGGTTCTCGGTTCATGTCTTCCCACCGGCAAAAATTTTAATTTTTTATTTTCAGACAATTATCAAAATTCAGGCACTCACATAAAATCAACTTCGCTCTCCAAAATTCGAAGACATGTTCAGATTTGCTTGGACATATGCAGGATTTGACGGTCTACACACGGAAAAATTTGAAAACGTTAAAAACATGTTTTGACAGAGCACAGACAAAACTGTGCGACTGTGGTGAAACTGTTGCATTCATTTGTTGCAGTTTATGTGACAAACTCTTATGTTTTCACACTTTTTTGGGAGTGATTATCACATCCACAAGAAAATCTAAATTGGGCAAGGTAGAAGAATCTTTTTACCCATTCACCAAGTGTACAAGTTATGTGGGTCGACAACATATTCCTGTCATGTGACGCACATGCCGTTACCAGTGTCGTATAGAATATATCAGACGTGTTTTCCTGTGGAGGAATCGGTTGACCTATGACCTTGCAATCAAATGTTTTCGGTGTCCATTGGACAGGCACGTCCTTTCGGTTACTAATCGCACGGTTTTGCGGTCCGGTCGCAAAACCCAGACACTAAAGTTATTACACTGAACAGAGACGTCAATGAACGAACGGACAGATCATAACTTTGCAAAAATAAAGAAAGTGAACTTTTCACTCTAGGGAAGATTTGAACCAAGAACCTCTCGTTGCTTATCTTGCACATGGACTACTCAGTTTGTATATTTTGCTTAGTTTTTTCATAGTTCCACACAACTTCTTCCTGTTTTCTCGATTGATCTGTGTTCAGTTTTTCAAGGCCTATCCACTGTGCCAACTTATAACTAAATCTGAGGGGGGTGCGATGGGGAGGTTCCCTTGTGAGTAGTTTAATGGTGTCAACGTGTCAGCAAAGAGTGCCATGTAACACTTAGCCCAAACTGGTGTCAGACAGGATCTATTTTGATCAAATCAAAAAAAACATTCTGAAATGTGACCATCCACAAGAAAATGTGGCTGCAGTAGCAGCAGGGAGATGAAGGTGCTAGCGCAATTCTGATATCACATTCATATGCAAATTAATCCTCGATGTATCGCTGGGAACTAGCGGAATTATGGGCACTCCTAACTCTCCTCATCCATCTTCCTCCCTCCCTCCATCCCTCCCTCCACCTACAGTGGGGGCACAGCTTCTTCAAATGGTCAACTGCTACCGCGCGCCTCGTGGTTTCTCTGCAGCCTACCGTCCTCTTGCTGGCAGATGAACAGCACCCGGCCCGCCTGGAGGCGACGGTCCAAGCATGAGCCCTTCACCAGCTTAAAAGGATGTAAAGCCAACTAAACAATACGAGATAAATGAGGGCTGCCCCAAGTGCACTGTGTTTGTTCGTCTAAAATGTAGCAAAATGCCCCCCCCCCCCCCCCACCGTCCCCCCCGTCCATCCGTAGCTTGTGGTCTAGTGGCTAACGTTGCTGCGTCTGGATCACGGGGTCCCGGGTTCTGTTCCTGGCTGAGTTGGGGATTTTCTCTGCCTGGGAACTGTGTGTTTGTGTTGTCCTCATCATTTCTTCATCGTCATCATCATCATCATCATCATCATCATCATTCGTGACGGTGGTTAGACTGGACTGTGAAAACAATTGGACTATGTAAAAATTGCGACTTTGTACAGGCGCTGACGACGGCACAGTTGAGCACCCCGTAACCAAACATAATTATCACCGAGGTCGGTTGAAAGCACAATTAATAAAAGATAAAAACAATACAGCTACGGGCAACGCTTTTCTTTATGAAACAACTATTACAAATAGTGACTGAAATCTTGAACGAATAGATTAGAAGGAAAATTTTTCGCAGTAAAAAGTGTCTCGTGATTCTTCTGAGAAAATATCTGTTGACTGATGAAAAGGGATTGGTAAGTAATGGGGTTACCGGTTATCACACAGTCTTCGCTAACATTTTCATAATAGAAGTGTAATGGCGCTGGGTTCGTGGGTAAGTATGTGGCAAATCCACTGTTCTCAGGCTGAAAGCAGTTGATTTAATTCTTGGGTTATGCCTGAAGTGGAGATCCATTGCTCAGGTCCAGCAGGTAGAGGGTAGGCACTTAACTCACAGTTCTCAGCAGCAGTGTGTAACTACACTCCTGGAAATGGAAAAAAGAACACATTGACACCGGTGTGTCAGACCCACCATACTTGCTCCGGACACTGCGAGAGGGCTGTACAAGCAATGATCACACGCACGGCACAGCGGACACACCAGGAACCGCAGTGTTGGCCGTCGAATGGCGCTAGCTGCGCAGCATTTGTGCACCGCCGCCGTCAGTGTCAGCCAGTTTGCCGTGGCATACGGAGCTCCATCGCAGTCTTTAACACTGGTAGCATGCCGCGACAGCGTGGACGTGAACCGTATGTGCAGTTGACGGACTTTGAGCGAGGGCGTATAGTGGGCATGCGGGTGGCCGGGTGGACGTACCGCCGAATTGCTCAACACGTGGGGCGTGAGGTCTCCACAGTACATCGATGTTGTCGCCAGTGGTCGGCGGAAGGTGCACGTGCCCGTCGACCTGGGACCGGACCGCAGCGACGCACGGATGCACGCCAAGACCGTAGGATCCTACGCAGTGCCGTAGGGGACCGCACCGCCACTTCCCAGCAAATTAGGGACACTGATGCTCCTGGGGTATCGGCGAGGACCATTCGCAACCGTCTCCATGAAGCTGGGCTACGGTCCCGCACACCGTTAGGCCGTCTTCCGCTCACGCCCCAACATCGTGCAGCCCGCCTCCAGTGGTGTCGCGACAGGCGTGAATGGAGGGACGAATGGAGACGTGTCGTCTTCAGCGATGAGAGTCGCTTCTGCCTTGGTGCCAATGATGGTCGTATGCGTGTTTGGCGCCGTGCAGGTGAGCGCCACAATCAGGACTGCATTCGACCGAGGCACACAGGGCCAACACCCGGCATCATGGTGTGGGGAGCGATCTCCTACACTGGCCGTACATCACTGGTGATCGTCGAGGGGACACTGAATAGTGCACGGTACATCCAAACCGTCATCGAACCCATCGTTCTACCATTCCTAGACCGGCAAGGGAACTTGCTGTTCCAACAGGACAATGCACGTCCGCATGTATCCCGTGCCACCCAACGTGCTCTAGAAGGTGTAAGTCAACTACCCTGGCCAGCAAGATCTCCGGATCTGTCCCCCATTGAGCATGTTTGGGACTGGATGAAGCGTCGTCTCACGCGGTCTGCACGTCCAGCACGAACGCTGGTCCAACTGAGGCGCCAGGTGGAAATGGCATGGCAAGCCGTTCCACAGGACTACATCCAGCATCTCTACGATCGTCTCCATGGGAGAATAGCAGCCTGCATTGCTGTGAAAGGTGGATATACACTGTACTAGTGCCGACATTGTGCATGCTCTGTTGCCTGTGTCTATGTGTCTGTGGTTCTGTCAGTGTGATCATGTGATGTATCTGACCCCAGGAATGCGTCAATAAAGTTTCCCCTTCCTGGGACAATGAATTCACGGTGTTCTTATTTCAATTTCCAGGAGTGTATATCCAAACCTCTGGCCGCCACCGTCCAGCGCGGTCTGGGAGCGGAATTTCCTTGTGTTGTAAATATGTCTGCCCGGACAGTTGCTAACACTGTAGTCTGGCGTCGCTATTCCGTGACTAGGTCTGCCCCAGCAGCGGATTGTGAGGAAACTACGACGTCCGAGGAGCGAACCCGGACCCCAGAAGTCTAGCTGGCCTTGTTTGGCGACAGCAGATTTTAAGCGGGACAGCGACTAAAAGAGTTCTAGTGTGACCCTCGGCCTCTCGGAGCTCCTGTTGGACCACCCGTGACAGACGATAACGGTTGAACAGGCGGACTGTAGAAGAGCGACAACGTTTTTCTTAATCACACGGCACCGCCTGCTCCATTGCAGTCGCAAATTCGATGCCGCTTAATGGCTAGGCGGGCAGTAGCTACACTTACCAGTGTGAGAAGTGTTGACGCGTGGATGCCTTTGGCGTCACGAACCTCCTTTGTTACAACACTTCAGAAACCTCCTGGATTTCAGTAACACTACTGGTAGTCGATCAAACGGTCATATCATCGTACCGATGATGGCCGCAATCGTTAAATGTTGCGCCAGCTGCTTAGTGCAATTAGCCCCGGTCCAGCGATGCTACAGAAGCGAAATTAGTAACCTGTAAAGTTTTTGAGTCTAGTGGAAAAGATAGTGGGTTACTGCTCCATCTGGATTTTAATTAAGGTTGTAGAATTACATGTATGAAGTGAGGTCTGAGAACGGCTGTAACACAGCAGGATATTTGTGGTCGTGGATACCAGTGTCAGGCTTAGAGTGGATAACTGTATGAGATTACGTCTGTCTACATACAGAGAGGGATGTTCTTCAGTCGCCATACTCCTCTCCGTTTTTTTTTTTTTTTTTTTTTTTTTTTGCGTGCTTTTTGTTCAATAGAGTGTGCTGTTCGAGTAATGTCACTCTGCACGGTCATTGACTTTTCAGCAAAACGACAGGTGAGTTGTTATGGAGCAACGAGAATCCCTAGTGTGAATAATTGAGAGGGGAATTCCAGTTCCGGCATTTGTCTTGCAACTAAGGGAAATCTCCCAAAAACGTTGGTCACAGCTGTGGGGTGGGAGTTGTTTTTAATTTAATTCAAGGATAATATATTCCGGAAAATAATTAGTACAATAGCTCATGTCAAACAGTATTTCTTAATGTGTCTGCAGAGTAAAGCCGATGACTTGCTGTATGCGTGCAATGTACCTGCAGACTAGACGATTACCTTCCCATCACATGCTGAATACATCGGTTAGAATTTCTGGGACGACCTGAATACCAGATGGTTTCCTGTAACGTTAGTGGTATCTTCATCGAGTACTAGAGCGTAAAATATAATAACGAGAGGTTCTACCATGAGACTGCACAAACTCTGTAAATGAAGATCTGTTAGCATGGAAAGTTCGTTCACACTGGATAATCGTACAGACATACGATCATTTGACCGTGTCGCACAGTCCCGTATGGACGGCGTGGTAATAAGCATCCCTTGTGTAGAGAAACAACTGAAAGAGTTGGCAAAAAATAAGTCGCCGGTCTTGTTGGAATTTCAGTTCGGTTTTACGAAGAGTACTCAACGCTACTGGCCCCTTTTCTAGGTTGCATTTATTGCAAATTTCTCTTCCAGCGCAAAGTCCCGAGGAACTGAAAAAAAGAGAGCGGGATGACTCCAATGTACAAGAAGGGTAAGAGAACGGACCCCCAATATTACAGATCAACATCCTTAACATCGGTTTCCTGCAGAGTTGTAGAACATATTCTGATTTCGAATGTAATAAATTTCCTTGAGGTCTAAAATCTTATGTCTATAATCTGCACGGTTTAAGAAAGCATCGCTCGTGAGAAGCTAATCTTGCCGTTTTCTCACATGATGTACTGCGAACTATGGATGAAGGGTAACAGGCACGTTCCATATTTCTAGTTTCCCGAAAGGCATTTCACACGATCCCCTACTGCACACCTTTAACGAAGCCAAGAGCATATGGAATAGGTTCTAACATATGTGAGTGCCTCTAACACTTATTAAGTAATAGAATCCAGTATGCTGTCCTCAACGGCTACTGTTCATGAGAGATAATAGTATCATCAGGAGAGCCCAGAGACTTGTGATAAGAACGCTATTATTTTCTGTGATCTACCGAACATGGTGGGCAGCAATCTGCGATTGTTTGCTGCGGCATACGGGAAGGTGTCATGGTTTAGTGACTGTAGGAAGATACAAGATGACTTAGACCAAAACTTCTAGTTGGTGTGATGAATGACAGATAGCTCTAAATATAGAAAAATGTAAGTTGATGCGGATAAGTGAGATAAACAAACATGTAGTGCTGAAACAGTATTATTAGCGACCTACTTGACACAGTCACGACATTTATCTCCTACTTGACACAGTCAGGGTGTTTATACGTCTGGGCGTAACATTAGAAAACGAGCATATGATGATCGTGGTAAGGAAGGCTTCGGTTTATTGGAAAAATTTTAGGAAAGTGTGATTCATCGCCGGCCGGTGTGGCCAAGCGATTCTAGGCGCTTCAGCCTGGAACCGCGCGACCACTACGGTCGCAGGTTCGAATCCTGCCTCGGGTATGGATGTGTGTGATGTCCTTAGCTTAGTTAGGTTTAACTAGTTCTAAGTTCTAGGGGACTGATGACCTTAGATGTTAAGTCCCACAGTGCTCAGAGCCATTTGAACCATTTTGTGATTCATTTGTAAAAGAGACCCTATATAGGACGCCAGTGGGACCTTTCCTTGAGTACTGCTTGGGATTCGCAGCAGGTCGGATTAAAGGAAGACATCGGAGCAATTCAGAGATGGACTGCTAGATTTGTTACCCGTAGGTTTGAACACCACACACATATATTACGTAGATGCTTTGAGAACTCAAATGGGAATCGCTGGAGGGAAGGCAAAGTTCTATATGAGGAACACTGTTGCGAGAATTTTGAGAACTGGCGTCTGAAGCTCACTGCAGAACCGTTCTGCTGTCGCCAACATACACACATCAGAAAACGTTTTGCATCACCTCGGTTCCGAGATATCCGGAAACTTTACAGAAAATTAGAATAGAGATCAACATAAACATCATTCCCGTCCTTTTTATAGCTCATGAAAACACAAGTTGCATGTTGTACCACCATACAGAGAAACCATCAGAGGTGGTGTTCCAGATTGCTGTACACACCGGTAACTCTAATATCCAGTAGCAAGTCCTCTTGCATTGATGCATGCCTGTATTCGTCGTGGCATACTATCCACAGGCTCATCAAGGCACTGTTAGTCCAAATTGTCTCACTCCTCAACGGCGATTCGGCTTAGACCCCTCACAGTGGTTGGTGAGTCACAGCCCTTTTCAATCTATTCCAGGCATGTTCGATAGGGTTCAGGTCTGGAGGACATGCTGACCACTGTAGTCGAACGATGTCGTTATCCTGAAGGAAGTCATTCACAAGATGTGCGCGATGGGGCGCGAATTGTCGTCCATGAAGACGATTGCCTCGCCAATATACTGCCGATATGGTTGCACTATCGGTCGGAGGATGACATTCACGTATCGTGCAGCCGTTACGGCACCTTCCATGACCACCAGCGGCGTTTGACGGCCCACCATAATGCCACCCCAAAACAGCAGGGAACCTCCACCTTGCTGCACTCGCTGGACAGTGTGTCTAAGGCGTTGAGCCTGACCAGATTGCCTCCAAACATGGCTCCGACGATTGTCTAGTTGGAGGCATATGCGACACTCATCGGTGAAGAGAACGTTATGCCAATCCTGAGCGCCGGCCGGAGTGGCCGTGCGGTTCTAGGTGCTACAGTCTGGAACCGCGCGACCCCTACGGTCGCAGGTCTGAATCCTGCCTCGGGGATGGATGTGTGTGATGTCCTTAGGTTAGTTAGGCTTAAGTAGTTCTAAGTTCTAGGGGACTGATGACCTCAGCGGTTAAGTCCCATACTGCTCAGAGCCATTTGAACCATTTTTGAGCCAATCCTGAGCGGTCCATTCGGCTTGTTGTTGGGCCCATCTGCACCGCGCTGCTTGGTGCCATAGTAGCAAAAAATTGACCTCACCATGGACGTCGAGAGTGCAATTGCGCATCATGCAGCCTACTGCACACAGTCTGAGTCGTAACACGAGGTCCTGTGGCTGCACGAAAAGCGTTATTCAACTTGATGGCGTTGCTGTCAGTGTTCCTCCGAGCCAAAATCCGTAGGTAGCGGTCATCCACTGCGGTAGTGGCCCTTGGGCGGCCTAAGCGAGGCATGTCATCGACAGTTCCTGTCTCTCTGTATGTCCTCCATATCCGAACAACATCGCTTTGGTTCACTCCGAGACGCCTGGACACTTCCCTTATTGAGAACCCCTCCGGGCACAAAGTAACAATGCATGGTTATTTACATCTTTGGGCGGGCTTAGTGACATCGCTGAGCAGCCAAAGGGACTGTGTCTGTGATACAATATCCACAGTCAACGTCTATCTTCAAGACTTCTGGGAAACGGGGTGACGCAAAACTTTTTTTGATGTGTGTACCTTTCCCGTAAGGACCACGAAGATAAGGTACGACAAATTAAGGCTCAAACAGAGACATATAGACAATAGTGTTTTCCTCGCTCTGTTTGCAAGTGGGCCGCCGATGTGGCCGAGCGGTTCTAGGCGCTTCAATCTGGAACAGCGCGACCGCTACGGTCGCAAGTTCGAATCCTGCCTCGGGCATGGATGTGTGTGATGTCCTTAGGTTAGTTAGGTTTAACTAGTTCTAAGTTCTAGGGGACTGATGACCTCAGATGGTAAGTCCCATAGTGTTCAGAGCTATTTGAACCATTTTGTTTGCAAGTGGAACAGGGAAGGAAACGACTACTTGTGATACAGGGTACCCTCCATCACGCTCCGTACTGCGGCTTGTGGAGTATGTATGTAGCTGTGGATGAAAGCTGAGAAATTTTTCGAAGCTACCCTGCACCCGTGAAATCTGGGGGACATAGACAATCGCGGACTGTAGAAGATGGATCCGGGCGTCCTATTGTGTCAAGAATGGGATTAATGATTTTTGGAAACTTTTCATTTTCGAAAAACAGAAAATTGCCTCCAGGTGGATAATATGAAATCAGAGATACTTTCGTTTCCACTGGCGGTTACTGTGAAAAGGGCTGTTTGGGGAGATTGATTGTATTTCTGTCCTGATGCACGAAGCTTTTTGGCGACAGCGTTAAGTGACGGTCGTAAATGTTGCAGTTATGGTTTCGAAGATCAGCGTTATGATGTTGATAGTTTTAAGTTGACAGGAAGACGGTGAAAACTTTCGACGCTCTGGTAGTATTGGTAAGATTTGTCAAAGTAACAATAAAATTTATTATTTCCATTAAAATTAAAATATTTCATTTTGTGCCAATGTTGGGTTCTCCAACTTTGGAATTGTCATTTCGAGACTTTTCTCCACAGTTATGTGAGGCTTTTAAGGATACTATCAGGGCAGTTATGTATAGACGACTAGTAACCGTTCACCACCAATCTACCTGACGGCATTAGTTTTTTAGTTTTGATTAGTACAGTCCGTTAGTAATAGACCTTGAGTTCATTGTGCAAGAATCGACATTAATTAAATGTGTTTCACGGGGCAATGTGAGACTTGGGGGCCTTCTTAAAATAACAGATCTGGGTACCGAAACACTATACTATTGTTGCCCTTGACAAGTGTACGATTCACAGTGAGTACAGAATCTGCCTCTGAGTCAGGGAAAGACTGCGGTAATTGGTTCTTCTACTGTCATACGAACAGAAGGAATTTTCCGTACTTAAAGCAGTCGACATCGGAAGCAAGATTTTCTAATATCTGTAGAGGAACTTCCACACCCACCCACCCTCCTACACACACACACACACACACACACACACACACACACACCTTCGATCAGCATAAGGAGGACGAAAAACGGTAGTGAACATCGACAGCCGGCCGCGGTGGCCGAGCAGTTCTAGGCGCTCGGGCATGGATGTGTGTGATGTCCTTAGGTTAGTTAGGTTTAAGTAGTTCTAAGTTCTAGGGGACTGATCACCTCAGATGTTAAGTCCCCTTGTTCTCAGAGCTATTTGAACGATTTTGAACATCGACACCACCCCATGTACACGATATCATGGGAATCCCTCCATTACTTAACCCTTTCTGCGTATTTGATTCCAGATGGCATTGTTAAGTACCCCTGCCTTCTTTGAGCTTCCGAATGCTTCGGGTAGTTCCGATCGCAGTGGCGTTTGGTTTCGTGACGCGCCGTTCGTTTGATGCACAGAACAAAGAAGCGTTGTGAGATGCGCTACTGCATTTGTCAGTGAACAGCGTGTATTGTGTTTTGTTTTGTTCTGAGTATACTGAAAGTCGCGGATGTGGATCCAATTTTACGCAGTTCCTCAAGGGGAAAGGAAAGAAATACGGTTAATTACAATGCAGTTATGTATCCATTTTTTCAGTAATTATTACGTAATTTCTAATGACACCACTTGGTGTCACTGATGCATTAGTATGTATGAAGTATGCAAAAATGAATTGTATCCTAAGAGAGGGCTGTGTTTGATCTTATATGATGTTTCGCAGTTTTCATTATTGCATCATAATTTCTTTATATGTTAAGCGTAGACAACATGAAGCTCTGTGGGGCGATGAAAATCTTCTTCTTGTGCGTGGCGATGAATCTGAAATATCGAACGACGAAATTATTTCGGATGATGAAACTGGCGATGACCCATCAGTTCGGCAACCATTGCCTCAACAGACAGAAGATGAACTGGACAGTTTAGATGACGCTCTTACTGATGATGAAACACCCCTAGCTGTTTATGTGGGTACCACTAAAAGAACTGTTTCTAAACGTTTGGAAGAGCACAAGGGAAATTGTAGAAGAGGAGAAACGGAACGATCAGCTGTTGCGGAGCATGATTTCCAGCCAGGGAACCACAATATTCGTTTCGAGGAGACGCAAGTACTAGCGACCACAAGCGGATATTACGAAAGGCTCTACATGGACGCAATCGAAATCGCTAAAATACTGGGTGATGGCAACGGCGATCGACGGCGACGGACAGCGGCCAGTTGCACTGACGTTTTCAAAACACGTGACGTCACGCCGCGGCACGGTAGCGCGCGGACACGGAATTTAGCGGCAGTCAGTAGCGAGCCAGTGGGTGTGTTGGACCTTCCATCGAGCCACAGACCCCCTTGAAGATGTCTCCCGCAGTCGGAGACGAAACGTTGGTAATCGACACACAATTCATCAACCGACCACGGCATAACAGCCCGGATAATTATAATGGACATGATATTTCCGGCCGTGAAAGTCTACATTTTAGTAACAGACTAATCTATAACCAACTCAAGCTTTAATCGAATGTATAAACGCTAGTGTCAGTGAAATGAGAGATTTCATTGGCATTCATTTACTAAGTTGTATGATGAGCGTTCGCAGTTACAAGATGAATTGGGTAAACGAGGCAAGATATAACCATGTAGCTGACGCGATGCCACACCGTAGATATTATAGGCTGAGAAGGTATCTGCATGTGAATGACAAAGTAAATACAGTATGTTACCCTGGAATAACCCACACCATGACAAGTTGTTCAAGGTGAGGCCACTTATAGATCAACTAAGGAACAGTTTTCTCAAAACTCAAGTTGAAGGATGCAACAGCTTTGATTAACATATTATTCATCTAAAATCACATACTTCTATGCGCCAGCATATAAAATGAAAGCCACATCGATGTATAAAAATATTTGCTCGAGCTGGTGTAAGTTCCTACCTTTACGATTTTGAAGTGTGTTTTTGGAAGAGAACAAACACCGTAAGAAATGCTGAGTTAGGAATGAGTGGACATGTAGTGATGCAGCTGACTGAGAACTTGCTTAGGCATGCCAATTTGAAAGTCTTTATGGACGACTTTTTTACTCCCTCAACCTAGCGGTAAAGCTTAGAAATATGTTGTGGAAACCATCGGAAAAAGCAGATTGGGTGGATGCGAACTGAAAAGTGATGCAGAGATGAAAAAAGAAGGCAGAGCAACCTGCGTTTACAGGGTAGATGATAAAAAAATTATGGTTTTGAAGTGGTTTGACAGTGAAGCTGCCCACCTGACTTCCATGTACAAAGGCAAGGAGCCTGTCGCAAATGCGGCACGTTAGAGTCAAAAGAGCAGATCGTATGTGGAAGTTCCATGTTCCAACATATGCACATGGGAGGAGCGGACCTCTATGATATGTTGGTCCCCCCTTTTCGCAGACGTGGCTTGGTGAATGCTTGGCTGCTCTCCAGGCGATATATTGATCAGAAAAAAGGGAAATACACACCACTGCTGAAGTTTCGAGTGGACATAGCAAGTGCCTTGCTAAAGAAAGGTTTCGATACACTAGCAAGAAAGAGGGGCCGTCCACCCACAGACTCTCTAAGCCCACCGGCTCCCAAAAGAAAGCCTAAGGCAATTCGCCCAGTTGCTGGCGTGCGCTTTGACCAAATAAGACACTGGCCAGAGCATTTAGATTCAAAACCAAGATGCAAACTTTGAATAAAGGCCTATTCAAGAGTCAAATGCTCCAAATGCAACGTTGCATTGTGTTTTAATAAACAAAACAACTGTCTCAGAAATTTTCATTGTAAATAAATCAGTAAAAAATCAATTTTGTAGCATGAGCCTGTGTTTGGAAACATGTTCTTTTATTCTTTAACTAAATAATAAAGTTTAAACACTTTCCAACAAAATAAATAAGAAATTAGTTTATGTATTGACACTAATTACTTTAAACCTAAGTAATATTTGTGGTGAATTTCTGTGACAATGATGCCATTTTGAAACATTATTTTATTTTTCAACCAACAGCTTCAAAAGAACTTTTGCAGTGCATGTGGCATATGTACGACATATCTAATAAATACTGATTACAAAAAAAGAAAATATCCAATATTTTTTCTAAATGCGATGCGCAAAGGGTTAAGCATATACGAAAACAAATGTATCTTTTCTTCTAAGACGACCGGCAGTCCTGATGAACAATAAGCCTTATACGACATAAGTGGTCTTTGACTGCAGCTCTACCCGAGAAATCAACAGAAATGCAGTGAATGTACTTGTCCTGTAATAGCGGCCACTCTCGTGCAATACGACTACAAGGAGTGATAGTCTGGAATACCATTTCTTTTCGTAGCAAGATATCTTTGGTTGTCATTCGAGATATCCTTACAGGACAGCGGTACGTGGACGATATTCTACGTCTAGTTTTGTTTCCCTTCATGACAAGCCATCTCGGGCTTACATTTCTGCAAGATTACGGCTAGAGTATCTACTGCTTGTCTTCGTGCTTGCCAAAGCCTGCCTCGGCCAGATAGTTAGCCGGGTCTCTACCCAACTGATAACGTTTGGAGCATTATGGTCAGTGCCCTCCTGACGCGTCAACGGACGGAATTTGGCACGACATCCCTCAGGAAGACAGCTAACAACTCTACCAATGTATGCTACCTAGCCCGCACAACTGCTCGCATAAGGGACAGAGGTAAACCAAAGCGTTATTTCCTTGCTAAATTTGTGAAGTTCTTCCCCTTGAATAAATCGTCCAATTCTTCTGAAACTGTTATTTTGTAACATACATCACATCAACCGATTTCCGTCCCATTCAAATATATGTATGATGATGTCCCAAACTCAGAGGAGCGGAGGGGACGATGCGGGAGGCCCGCACCGCTGTACTAGAGAAGGTCCTGTGGAGGTGCTTTGCCATTGCCTTCCTCCGACCCTAATGGGGATGAATGATGATGATGAAGACGACACAACAACACCCAATCATCACGAGGCAGGAAAAATCCCTGATCCCGCCGGCAATCGAACCTGGGACCCTGTGCGCGGGAAGCGAGAACGCTACCACAACACTACAGTCTGCGGATATATATATATATATATATATATATATATATATATATATATATATATATGTGTGTGTGTGTGTGTGTGTGTGTGTGTGTGTATATATAGTGAACGGGCCAAATATCTCACGAAATAAGCATCAAACGACAAAAACTACAAAGAACGAAACTCGTCTAGAAGGTGGAAACCAGATGGCGCTATGGTTGGCCCGCTAGATGGCGCTGCCATAGGTCAAGCGGACATCAACTGCGTTTTTTTAAATAGGAACCCCCATTTTTTATTACATATACGTGCAGTACGTAAAAAATTTGAATGTTTTAGTTGGACCACTTTTTTCGCTTTGTGATAGATGCCGCTGTAATAGTGACATACGTATAAGTACGTTGTATCACGTAACATTCCACCAGTGCGGACGGTATTTGCTTCGTGATACATTACCCGTGTTAAAATGGACCGTTTACTAGTTGCGGAAAAGGTCGATATCGTGTTTATGTATGGCTATTGTGATCAAAATGCCCAACGGGCGTATGCTATGCATGCTGTTCGGTATCCTGGACGACATCATCCAAGTGTCCGGACCCTTGCCGGATAGTTACGTTGTTTAAGGAAACAGGAAGCGTTCAGCCACATGTGAAACGTCAACCAAGACCTGCAACAAATGCTGATGCCCAAGTAGGTGTTTTAGCTGCTGTCGCGGCTAATCCGCACATCAGTAGCCGACAAATTGCGCGAGAATCGGGAATTTCAAAAACGTCGGTGTTGAGAATGCTACATCAACATCGATTGCACCCGTACCATATTTCTATGCACGAGAAATTGCATGGCGACGACTTTGAACATCGTGTACAGTTCTGCCACTGGGCACAAGAGAAATTACGGGACGATGACAGATTTTTTGCACGCGTTCTATTTAGCGACGAAACGTCATTCATCAACAGCGGTAACATAAATCGTCATGATATGCACTATTGGACAACGGAACATCCACGATGGCTGCGACAAGTGGAACATCAGTTACCTTGGCAGGTGCGGCATTATGGGAGGAAGGATAATTGGCCCCCATTTTATCGATGGCAATCTAAATGGTGCAATGTATGCTGATTTCGTACGTAATGTTCTACCGATGTTACTACAAGATGTTTCACCACATGACAGAATGGCGATGTACTTCCAACATGATGGTGTTCGGCACATAGCTCGCGTGCGGTTGAAGCGGTATTGAATAGCGTATTTCATGACAGGCGGATTCGTCGTCGAAGCACCATACCACGGCCCGCACGTTCACCGGATCTGACGTCCCCGGATTTCTTTCTGTGGGGAAAGTTGAAGGATATTTGCTATCGTGATCCACCGCCTGACAACATACATAAGCGAATTGTCAATGCATGTGCAAACATTACGGAAGGCGAACTACTCGCTGTTGAGAGGAATGTCGTTACTCGTGTTGCCAAACGCATTGAGGTTGACGGACATCATTTTGAGCATTTATTGCATTAATGTGGTATATACAGGCAATCATGCTGTAACAGCATGCGTTCTCAGAAATGATAAGTTCACAAATGTACATGCATCACATTGGAACAACCGAAATATAATATTAAAAGGTACCTACGTTCTTTATTTTAATTTAAAAAACCTATCTGTTACCAACTGTTCGTCTAAAATTGTGAACCATATGTTTGTGACTATTACAGCGCCATCTATCACAAAGCCAAAAAAGTGGTCCAACTAAAACATTCATATTTCTTTACGTACTACATGAATATGTAATAAAAAATGGGGATTCCTATTTTTAAAAAAACGCAGTTGATATCCGTTTGACCTACAGCAGCGCCATCTAGCGGGCCAACCATAGCGCAATCTGGTTTTCCCCTTCAAGCTAGACAAGTTTCGTACTTTGTAGTTTTTTCGTTTGACGCTTATTTCGTGAGATATTTGGCCCGCTCACGATCAATATATATATATATATATATATATATATATATATATATATATATATATATATATATATATATATATATATCATATGTTAATTATTATGTGCAGCCCGCATCTCGTGGTCGTGCGGTAGCGTTCTCGCTTCCCACGCTCGGGTTCCCGGGTTCGATTCCCGGCGGGGTCATGGATTTTCTCTGCCTCGTGATGGCTGGGTGTTGTGTGCTGTCCTTAGGTTAGTTAGGTTTAAGTAGTTCTAAGTTCTAGGGGACTTATGACCACAGCAGTTGAGTCCCATAGTGCTCAGAGCCATTTATTATGTGCAAAAACATGAGACAAGGTTTTTCATAGAGCAAAACTTTTGAAAAATGTATTCTGGGCAACAAGAGAACTGAGCCATTGTTAACAAGTTTACGTATCAAATTTATGATGTATACATATTACTTACAGAAGAGAAAGAACCCTTGAAGGTGAAGCAACAATACCGATTTATTAAACACAAATAAAGTTTTCAAAGAATATGGAAATCTGTCTGTTTGCTGTTTGACGAAAACACACCGATTAAATAATCATAAAATAGTAAGACAAGCTCTTAGGCAACTGAATTCATAGTATCACCAGCTGCAGAGTTTTCGATGGGAACTGGTTAATTATTAACGAAAGGACTCACGAGCCCCATGGCGTTTACTGTTGGTGTCTAATGTCACCTTTGGACACGGCAGCTTGGAAAACAAGAGTAGAATTAACACACACCATATCACAAAATTTCACTGTCACGCTTAACATTTAGATATACTCGAGCCAAAATTGGGGAAAGATCTGTTACTGCAGACTAACAATGTAGTGCAAAACTCGAATTCCTTCACAGTCTCGAAGAACGATTGTTCAAATTTATTCTAGTATTGCTGTTCGAAGCTTTAGCCGCTTACGAAGCTTGTGATGGTAATTGCCGCCAAACAGATTCGGTCCATTCTTCGATGAAAAAGTTTCTCTGCAACGGAGAATTGCTTTAATGTCGACAACGAACCAGCTACCAATTCCCCGCCACTCTTCGGTGCCTCATCAATACCATCTCCGCAAACACACCGGCTGGTAAACAATTATTAAATCCCCTAAAACGTAGTAGTCGTGACTGGAATACTGTTTCGTGCGAGGGATTTATGGAGAGCTCTGATGAACCACAGTTGAATGTAATTATACTCGTAGTGACGTCATAGACTGAAGCAGGAAAATAAAATGACTATCAGTACTCCATAATCATTTTAAATCAAACCGATCTACTGTGCGGTGACAACACACATTTTGCATACAGTGAATGGGATTTCATTATCATATTTTGTTCGTATCTGCTATGGAGTTTGATTTTCGTTTCGCATTAGGGACTCAGCTCAGTATGAAAAGCTATCGAGCAATAAAGCACTGAAGTCGTATACGCAAAGACCAGGATTAAAATTCTCGTCCACGTTTTCTGATATACATTCACTAAATTACTTAAGTGAATATTTAGAAGTCACGTGGAACTAGGTCACCTCGTCCTAAGGACTAGTTTTTCACCCCTCATGAATTAAGCGACGATAACACTTTAATCTTCACTGTGAATAGGAGAAACATATTGCACTAAATCCTGTCATTTTTCGTGCATGCATCTTAGAGAAATTACTTCCAGGAGCAGATGCGGATTCTGACCGTAATCTATTAGCTATGAAACAGAGATTAATGCTAAAGAAGCTGCAGCGAGGGCGAAAGCTAAGGGGATGTTACCTGCAAGTTAATACAACCACAGGATGTGAGACCAGACTTTCCCCAGGCGTATACAATGTTCAGGTACCTCACGGGAATGCAGCCGGGCGAGGTCGTCAACAAGAGTCGATATTTCGAGAGGTGCACATCCTTCATTTTCAAGGCAGATCTGCAACAAGTAAGCGCTGTGCAGGGGAATTCAAAACTTCAGCTTGCAGAGCAATCTGGAAAAATAACACACACACATTTAATCTGTAAACAGTAGCGCCATCACACAACCAAGGAAGACCGACGTCCGAAGTTATCGATGGTAAAAGTTAATAATCAATGAGTGAGATAGCATTAATTCTGTCCCTCTGCTTTTTGACAAGGGAGAGAGCGGGATTCTACGTTCTATTCATAAGGTTACTTGTTAATTTAATTTCAACTGCTTCCTTAACATAACTATCCCAATAGCTGGAAGCGTATGCCAGAATCATCGTGTTGTTATATTCCACATGATGACCGGTGCCAAGACACTGGTCGGCTGTAGCAGATTTGGTTATCTGCTGTAAGCCTGTGTGACGCTTACGCTTATTTCACCGGTCCTCCACAGTGCTGACAGTCTGACCAGTACATGACATGCTACAACTGCAAAGAATACGCTAGACACGTACCTAATGCAAACCAAGATCATCTTTTAAAGAATCTGAAAGAACCATAATCTTCGATGGTGTTCGAAGACACATTTCACATCGGATTTCAGCAAAATAATACCAATCCTGTTGTAAATTCTCCCTGCTTAATGCGTAAAGGCGGCGACTTTGGTGTCACCATACATCGTCATACATCAGCTTCATGGTTAGTCGACGGAGCAACATACGGCTCACCTGTCTTTCACTATATCAACGTTTCGTCAGAATAGTGATACAGATTTGCGGTATTAATGCAGTGAGAAAGAAGAAATTTTCACAGTACAAACTAGACGAAGATCTGAACCAAAACCATGACGGTCACAACAACACGTTGTTTTCCTGAAAATGTGTCATAATCAATGTTATGTTGTATTTATTTGCCGTAAACAGTTGTTCCACAATTTTATCATGTGTCCCACAACATAGAACTCACGTAGCATATTCGGAATATCAAAAGACCGTTGACTACCAAAACATCTATGGAGGAGCTAATGTCTGTAATGCGTCTAAATTGTGCTTAGGTTGTGAAATTATGGCTCAATTTCACTCTGCTGAAACGTCATAAAGGTAATGAAAAAATAGTATGGAAAGAAAAATATTGAAACCATTGCAAAATACCACAGAAATAAGTAAGAAATGAAGCTCAACCATCACCGAGTCTGGTGGAGAAGCGCGAAAAACGTTCACCCGTCAGCAGATCTTTTTTGACAAGAAAGGGTATATATATCACAGCCATTGCAACGTTATACTGAACCACAAACCTGCACTCCTGCCAGTCTCCATATAAACCCCAAAAAACACTCTTAAATTTCAACAGAAATCTCCCCAAAGATACAGTTTCAGGAACACAATCAAAAATGGAGAACAAAGTCTATAACTCAGAAGAAGTGAAACATTAGTTCTTGGTTTCAGTCTCGATGGACACCTTGTAAGGTGGCAGAATAAATGAAGGTCAGATTCGCACCTTACATGAGAGCTTTAGACATCGCAACGGGAATGTGAATATGGCACCTAACTTAATTCGGCGGTAATGAGCACATTTGACTAGTAGTATGTAATGCAAAAAGAGATGGCATTCAATCGATGGTAATTAACACACCATTCCTATAATGAATGTTCGAGCAGAAGGTCAAACAAGCAGCGAGAGACGTTTTACTTTGGAATTCAGAGGAACGACGCAGGGGCAAGGCCGTCCCACAGGAGCTACCATGGAAACCACTTAAAGGGGTTCCCAGGTGGAAAGTCAACAACCGACCAGGTGACTCAGATGGGGAGACCAAGTATAACGGCCCATCTGAGGGAGGACAGGAAAGAAAGCTTTTAGAAAACTGCATTTCGGAATTCCAAATTGATACGAAAAAAGACCAGTGACGCATTTTCGATCACGTGTCCAGCAAGTGGTACACACGTGAGTCAATGTACGCATTTAGGCGTCTGGAACAGGCACAACGCGCTAGGAAGGAGAAAAGAGCCAAAGTTTCGGCGCAATTTAATGCTAGGGACCTTGCGATTGGCAGAGAGAGTTTCCACAAAATAAGAGAGACGCTCCTATTGGTCGAAAAAAGCTATGACGTGAAGAACGAAAGAACCAAGGTGGGGAGACAGTTTGGCTATGAGTAAGACAAGACGGAAATTTTGGTGAACTCTTCTCTGAACTGTCGTCAAGTGCAGAATGGAGAGCATAGCGCTCTGTAGTACGACGGAGAGGAGTAATTTGTGTGAACACTGCATTCATAGCAGCTGATATCCAGCTAGAAATTAACTATAGCATCGTTTAACTCTCACTGTGGAGAAACGAATCAGCCAATTAGTTAATTGTTCTTCTGAGAACTGAGAGGGCATTGTAATATGCACACTGCTCCAACCATATGTGTGTATATTGCCACATTCTAAGACTAGGCATGGGTATATGTTCCCTCGCCTAATGAGAAACATAGGGAGAGTTTCTGCTGTAAAATGCAGCAAAAGTGTAATTAGTTCTATAGGAATTTCAGCGGAAGAGAGCGGCCTAGCAGACGACAGCTCATCGCAGCTTAAGGTAAACACCGCGTGCAGAGGCGTAAACTTGTTGGTAGTACCGAACTTTGAACCGGAATTGGACGATTTTCGTAGTACTGATCAACATCATAACGTAAGTGTAGGAACAATTTTGTAAAGAAACTTCTAGTTAAACTTAAATATTGTCGCGCTTAGGAAAATTTAACCTTCTGAGAGTTAATATTTAATATTGTTGTCTTTAGGATTATTTCACTTTTTGATGTTGACGAGATGCGTTATCCTGACAACTGTTTTTTGCTGTCACATTGAAAACTATGTAAAAGCGTGTATTTTTGTGCTAATATTGCGACAGTAAACATGTCATTTTAACTTATACAGTTGTCTTCAATCCTAGAATAAGTAAACCAAAAAGTATTGCACCTTACAAGCTACAAAAGTAGAATTTTACCTCTTCTCTTGATGAGCTACAAGCTTTCAGATCGAAAACCAGTTCCGAGATTTTAAATCCTCAATTTTACGTCTTCTCGCAATTTCGATTTAGTACCTCCAGACCTGAGGGTAAAAAAATTTAGAAACTGTGACATTGAATTCTTATGAAACCTTACATTTTCTGCTTATATCGACATAGTTTTTAGTTTTTTATGAAGAAACAAATTGATTGTCTGATGAAGGCATTGAATAATTTGTTGACTGGGTTTCTTTTTGGGTCTCTACCACTGCCAGATTTCCACAGTTTCATGATAGTCCCTAAATGCTTCTTGGGCATGACACTAAAGTTTACGTAGACACAGACCATATGATGATCAAAACCGTGTAATGATTACTGACGCGTGAAGTTAAGGGCAGGCTCGTTTTATGAATAGTTTTTATTTCATCAAAGTAGTATTTCTCGTGAGGTTGCCATGGTAAGACGTAATTTATTTTTATTGGTATGTAGCATATTTCGTATCATCTCTTTAGTTTATTGAATATATCATGATAATGAAAAGGGTACATTTATCACCAACAATAAAGTCTCTCATACTTT
Organism: Schistocerca piceifrons; assembly: GCF_021461385.2. NCBI lineage: Eukaryota > Metazoa > Arthropoda > Insecta > Orthoptera > Acrididae > Schistocerca > Schistocerca piceifrons. The sequence goes on from NC_060138.1 coordinate 923,993,272, forward strand.
ATGCAGCAGTCTGCAAATGATTGGGTAGCTTTCCTATTTCATGTATATAGAAACAATTTGGTTTGAAGATAAATTTATCGCCAGTCCAAGCTGGAGCATATTATCGTCTGTAAAGTAATGATACTGGCGGGTCATTGGAGAAGGAGTGAAAACGAATGTTTTTAGAGCGCATGATAGGGAGAAAAAAATTTGGCGAGTCATGCCCCGCTAACCTAGCTACTGGACAGCTATTGTTGCCTTATCAGTAGTGCAGTGCTTGATGCTTTCTTTCGTAGTAGTTTTCCTTACAGACAGCTGTCTCAGATGCTAGTAACAAATATATGCGGCGACGAAGATACTTCTCCGAAGCTGTTCGTACTACAACAGTGGTTTGTGCCCTCAGATGCAAATATTATCTCTTGTGTTCGTACACTGCCTTTGCTTGTGGAGATGTTGTATTTTAGGGTACACCCATTAAGGTAGTTGACAGAAAGGGACCATATCTCAACAGTTATAATGTTATAGGATAGGAATGTTCGGTGAGCAAGTGATGACGTTCAAGCAAAACTACTGGTCTGGCCACCCCTTTCACTTCTGTTGCTTTGAATTTGAGCATGTAGTACCACTATGTCGAACTTTAGAATCTCGACCATAGAAAGCAAATTTTGTACGAAGCTTAAATGGTCGTAGTATTCACATTCGGCAGTTATCAGGTTCAGCGACGGAAAATATAGAGGTAACTGTGAAGAACTGCTTCAAGGGCGAATAAATCACGTCAAAATGACCCTACTTGGAACGGGAAAGGCATTTTCTGAGGTGATTTCTTCGATGGAACTCGTCGCATCCTCCACTGCCTTCACGTGTCCTGTAGATCATAGGCGAAAATGCAAAGGGTTACGATCATATTGACGGCCGGCGGCTTGCAGACGGCATCAGGCAGCCGTTGGCTACTAGCGCACACCTGTACAGTTGTGCAGGAATTGTTCCGATACGCAAAGACCATCTGAAAACCCATAAACTTTTCGTGGACAAGTCCAACTCGTGCTGAACCTACCTAGACTGGCCTTGCTAGTACCAGAAAACAAAGACAATGTCAAATAATCCAGAAAACCCGAATACAAAATTATAATCTGACAAAATCAGTTGCGTAATTAAAAAGTTCCATAATGAAATCAGTCAGTTTGAGTATCAGAACAAATTTCTCCATCTAACAAACAGCACCGATTTCATGCCTGCATGGCATCGGTGGACGGGGTTAAAAATTATTCTCATTCATCATTCAATTTATAATCTCTCATAATGGCGAGTTTCCTTAAAGTTGGAGCCATTCCTTCAAACAAGGCCAGAGAGCCCGACAGCACTTAGGGGACACCAATTATACACGAGTTCGAAGAAGGCCCAATAACCCAAACACCAGACGACTGAGCTGCTCTCTTGTCTTGCGCCCCAGTAACCGTTAGCGCCTCCTGAGGAAACATATTGTGGAGTGGTACCCGTGATAATAAAATCACAGGGAAGCGATCTGCGAGCCTCAGCTGTACGCAGTCTCTTGAAGACATGAGACGTATCTCTCCACGAGTAGCTGCAATGTGGAAGTTAACCCCACCTTAGAACATGGTTGTCTCTCCACCACTTCGAAGCAGGAACGTGTATGCAGCTGACAGCAGTCGGGTAACATAATAAGTGGTCGCGATCCCGCAGCAACTACAATAACTGTAATCTGTAGTATCTGCAACCGTGGGATCATTCCGAATGTGAGTCCGTCAGCAGAAATGCAGTAACTTTCAAAGTGGCGTCCCTGTTTTTGCTAACGTATGTTCATTACTGTGGCTGGCGTTACTCATTTTCGAGGTCCAACTCGAGCCCATATTTCTATCTATCTTTCTAGGTACTGGTTTCTGCACTTCATTGGTTTTATTGAACTGCTTGATGTATTTGTCATGTGTAATACTTGGCCCACAGCAGGAAGGCAGCTCGCCAAATAGTTGATAATTGTGGGAAGAAAAGTGTAATTGTGTGACAGTGCTACCTCATAACGAGTTTTTTACTCTGCAGCGGTGCGTGCGCTGATGTGTAACTTCCTGGCAGATTGAAACTGCGGGCCGGTCCGAGATTCGAAGCCGGGACCTTTGCCTTTCCCGGGCAAGAGCTCTACCGTCTGAGCTACCCAATCAAGACTCACGCTCCTTCCTCACAGCGTTACTTCATCTACATCTACGTGATTTCTCTGTTATTCACAATAAAGAGCCTGACAATGAGTTCAATGAACCACCTTCAGGCTGTCTCTCTATCGATCCACTCACGAACGGTGCGCGGTAAAAACGAGCACTTACATTTTTATGTACGAGCCCTTATTTCTCTTATTTTATCGTGATGATCATTTCTCCCTATGTATGTGAGTGCCAGCAGAATGTTTTCGCAATCGGAGGAGAAAGCTGGTGATTGAAATTTCATGGGTAGATCCCGTCGCAACGAAAAACGCCTTTGTCTTAATGATTGCCACTCCAATTCACGTATCATGTCTGTGGCACAAAACGAGCCGCCCTTGTTTGAACTTTTTCGATGTCATCCGTCAGTCTCACCTGATGCGGATCCCAGACCGCACAGCAGTACTCCAGAATAGTGCGGACAAGCGTGGCGTAAGCTGTCTCTTTAGTAGACCTGTTGCACCTTTTAACTGTTCTGCCAATGAATCGCAGTCTTTGGTTTGCTGTACCCACTACATTATCTATGTGATCGTTCCAGTTTAGGTTATTTGTAATTGTAATCCCTAAGTATTTAGTTGAATTTACAAATCGTAAGATTTGTGTGACTTATCGCGTAATCGAAATTTAGCGGGTTTCTTTTAGTAATCATGTGAACAACTTCGCACTTCTCTTTATTCAGGGCCACTTTTCGCACCATACGGATATCTTATCTAAATCACTTTGCAATTCGTTTTGGTCATCTGATGCCTTTACAAGACGATAAATGACAGCATCATCTGCAAACAATCTAAGAGAGCTACTCAGATAGTCTCCTATGTCGTTAATATAGATCAGGAACAATAGAGGGCTTATAACGCTTCCTTGGGGAACGTCGGATGTTATTTCTGTTTTACTCGATGACTTTCCATTACTAAGAACTGTGACCTTTTTGACAGGAAATCATGAATCCAGTTGCACAGCTGAGGCGATATTCCGTAGGCACGCAGTTTGGTTCGAAGACGCTTGTGAGGAACGGTGTCTAAAGCCTTCGGGAAATCTAAAAATATGGAATCAATCTGACATCCCTTGTCGATAGCGCACATTACATCATGAGCATAAAGAGCTAGTTGTTTTTCACAAGAACGATGTTTTCTAAATACATGCTGACTATGCGTCAATAAATCGTTTTCTTCGAGGTAATTCATAATGTTCGAACACAGTATATGTTCCAAAACCCTACTTGGAATCGACGTTAGTGATAGGGGCCTGTAATTCGGCGGATTACTCCTACTTCCCTTTTTTGGTATTGGTGGGACTTGAGCAATTTTCCAGTCTTTAGGTACGGATTTTTCTGTGAGCGAGCAGTTGTATATACACTACTGGAAATGGAAAAAAGAACACATTGACACCGGTGTGTCAGACCCACCACACTTGCTCCGGACACTGCGAGAGGGCTGTACAAGCAATGATCACACGCACGGCACAGCGGACACACCAGGAACCGCGGTGTTGGCCGTCGAATGGCGCTAGCTGCGCAGCATTTGTGCACCGCCGCCGTCAGTGTCAGCCAGTTTGCCGTGGCATACGGAGCTCCATCGCAGTCTTTAACACTGGTAGCATGCCGCGACAGCGTGGACGTGAACCGTATGTGCAGTTGACGGACTTTGAGCGAGGGCGTATAGTGGGCATGCGGGAGGCCGGGTGGACGTACCGCCGAATTGCTCAACACGTGGGGCGTGAGGTCTCCACAGTACATCGATGTTGTCGCCTGTGGTCGGCGGAAGGTGCACGTGCCCGTCGACCTGGGACCGGACCGCAGCGACGCACGGATGCACGCCAAGACCGTAGGATCCTACGCAGTGCCGTAGGGGACCGCACCGCCACTTCCCAGCAAATTAGGGACACTGTTGCTCCTGGGGTATCGGCGAGGACCATTCGCAACCGTCTCCATGAAGCTGGGCTACGGTCCCGCACACCGTTAGGCCGTCTTCCGCTCACGCCCCAACATCGTGCAGCCCGCCTCCAGTGGTGTCGCGACAGGCGTGAATGGAGGGACGAATGGAGACGTGTCATCTTCAGCGATGAGAGTCGCTTCTGCCTTGGTGCCAATGATGGTCGTATGCGTGTTCGGCGCCGTGCAGGTGAGCGCCACAATCAGGACTGCATACGACCGAGGCACACAGGGCCAACACCCGGCATCATGGTGTGGGGAGCGATCTCCTACACTGGCCGTACACCACTGGTGATCGTCGAGGGGACACTGAATAGTGCACGGTACATCCAAACCGTCATCGAACCCATCGTTCTACCATTCGTAGACCGGCAAGGGAACTTGCTGTTCCAACAGGACAATGCACGTCCGCATGTATCCCGTGCCACCCAACGTGCTCTAGAAGGTGTAAGTCAACTACCCTGGCCAGCAAGATCTCCGGATCTGTCCCTCATTGATCATGTTTGGGACTGGATGAAGCGTCGTCTCACGCGGTCTGCACGTCCAGTACGAACGCTGGTCCAACTGAGGCGCCAGGTGGAAATGGCATGGCAAGCCGTTCCACAGGACTACATCCAGCATCTCTACGATCGTCTCCATGGGAGAATAGCAGCCTGCATTGCTGCGAAAGGTGGATATACACTGTACTAGTGCCGACATTGTGCATGCTCTGTTGCCTGTGTCTATGTGCCTGTGGTTCTGTCAGTGTGATCATGTGATGTATCTGACCCCAGGAATGTGTCAATAAAGTTTCCCCTTCCTGGGACAATGAATTCACGGTGTTCTTATTTCAATTTCCAGGAGTGTAATTGCTGAATATGAAGCTACTGTATCATCATACTCTGAGTGTTATACAATCTGGACCGGAGGCTTTGGCTTTATTGATTTAAGGTGCTTTGTTACACCGAGGATATCTACTTCTATGTTTCTCATCTTAGCAGTTGTTGTTGTTCTTGATCGGAATTCAGGAATATTTTCTTCAGCCAGTAACTCGACTCCTACCTTTTGTGAGCAGGGGGTGGGGGATTGTGATAGGTTAGCTCAGACAGTAGAGCACTTGTCCGTGAAAGAGTTCGAGTCTCATTCCGACACAGAGTTTTAATCCGCCAGCAAGTTTCATATCAGCGTACACTCCGCTGCAGAGTGAAAATCTCATTCTGGAAACAACCCCCAGGCAGTGGCTAATCCATGTCTCCGCAATATCCTTTCTTCCAGGAGTGCTAGTTCTGCAAGGTTCGCAGGAAATCTTCTGTGAAGTTTTGAAGGTAGGAGACGCGAGACTGGCAGAAGTGAAGCTGTGAGGACGGGCAGTGAATCGTACTTGGAAAGCTCAGACGGTAGAGCACTTGGCTGCGGAAGGCAAAGGTCCCGAGTTCGAATCTGGGCCCGGCACACAGTTTTAATCTGCTGGGAAATTATAGTGCTACCACAGTTTATATTCGTTATGGTTTATGAAATACTTCAATATGAAACTTCACTTCAGGGATTTCACCTTTGTGACTTTCGCCTGTCTCTGTCTGATTAATTTATGTCATTGACTAAACAATAAACCCTGAAAGCAGCTGATGAAGATGCATGCCGACTGGGGGATGGGACAACAGATCAGTAGGTGAGTTGCTCTCTTTCTGTCTGTTAGGGAAGAGGTGTTAGGCCACCCTTCATTTCTTTTAATTTCACCCGGCGGTCATGTGACGATTTTATGTCAATGATTACACGACCAAATTTGAAGTATGCATTCGGTAGCCGTGGCAGCTGGTGAATGACGTTATGGGCGAACAAAGAAATGGATGTGTTGAACAGCCTGTAAATTATCTCCTGAGAGTGAAAGTTCTCGCTCAATGTGGCATACCCTAAATTACAACAAAAACATGAGCAAGTCTTACACCGTTTTCGGTCGTCTGTTGGAATGATTCTAACTTAATGGATATAAGGTTTGGCTTTGCTTTCACTTCAGGAAACATTTTTAACAGACATGAGCAGACCCTCTTCATCTCTAGTAACGCCAACAGAACAGCGTACGGTTGCACTGTAGGTTCCAAATTCACATTATACATTATTTCCTTCCGTTACCAACAGGTTTACGTTGTGTCGTGACAGAGGTGGAAGTCGTGGCAAGCAGAAACTTCGTCTCAAGTTAGCTATTATTTTATTTAATGGATGAAGCGACATTTAAGGTCGAAGTTTATTTAACAAGTTTGTTTGTGTGGCCATCCTGTGCAGCGAGCACAGGTATACCTGTTTCGTAAATAAAAATAACAAAACTGTATCGTTCTAGATCCAGCTAAAGATGCCTTAGAATAACAAAAAGGCAAAATGCGTCTGGGAAAAATAAATCAAGTTGCAGCAAGAAAAGGCGGTTTTGTTTACAAGACAAGTATTTATTTAATATTGTATTTTAACTTTAAATCTTGAAAATATTGGTGCTGGATTAAGATTCTAACTTAGATTTCCCATGTTGCGAAATTTGACTCATGCAAGTAGATATACTTCCTTAATTTCGTTGTTTTCCCGAGATTTTAGACTGACCAAATTCTCCAGAAAAGACACATGTCTGCGTTCGAAGTGTGGTCTAACACAGAAATGCCGTTTCAAGTAGAATTAGTAGTAGGGCCAAAAACGACTGAGTTGTTTTGTACATTACTGTTTTCGTAAATTACACTGTATAAAATACCGCAACCAGCCACAGGGTTTTTGGAAATGATTTTATTGTACCATTACAAGCTTCGGCCCTGAGCCCATAATTAGGCGGTGGCATTGATTTCTTGGCAAGGTTCACACTAGTGTTCTAAAATACACTCCTGGAAATGGAAAAAAGAACACATTGACACCGGTGTGTCAGACCCACCATACTTGCTCCGGACACTGCGAGAGGACTGTACAAGCAATGATCACACGCACGGCACAGCGGACACACCAGGAACCGCGGTGTTGGCCGTCGAATGGCGCTAGCTGCGCAGCATTTGTGCACCGCCGCCGTCAGTGTCAGCCAGTTTGCCGTGGCATACGGAGCTCCATCGCAGTCTTTAACACTGGTAGCATGCCGCGACAGCGTGGACGTGAACCGTATGTGCAGTTGACGGACTTTGAGCGAGGGCGTATAGTGGGCATGCGGGAGGCCGGGTGGACGTACCGCCGAATTGCTCAACACGTGGGGCGTGAGGTCTCCACAGTACATCGATGTTGTCGCCAGTGGTCGGCGGAAGGTGCACGTGCCCGTCGACCTGGGACCGGACCGCAGCGACGCACTGATGCACGCCAAGACCGTAGGATCCTACGCAGTGACGTAGGGGACCGCACCGCCACTTCCCAGCAAATTAGGGACACTGTTGCTCCTGGGGTATCGGCGAGGACCATTCGCAACCGTCTCCATGAAGCTGGGCTACGGTCCCGCACACCGTTAGGCCGTCTTCCGCTCACGCCCCAACATCGTGCAGCCCGCCTCCAGTGGTGTCGCGGCAGGCGTGAATGGAGGGACGAATGGAGACGTGTCGTCTTCAGCGATGAGAGTCGCTTCTGCCTTGGTGCCAATGATGGTCGTATGCGTGTTTGGCGCCGTGCAGGTGAGCGCCACAATCAGGACTGCATACGACCGAGGCACACAGGGCCAACACCCGGCATCATGGTGTGGGGAGCGATCTCCTACATTGGCCGTACACCACTGGTGATCGTCGAGGGGACACTGAATAGTGCACGGTACATCCAAACCGTCATCGAACCCATCGTTCTACCATTCCTAGACCGGCAAGGGAACTTGCTGTTCCAACAGGACAATGCACGTCCGCATGTATCCCGTGCCACCCAACTTGCTCTAGAAGGTGTAAGTCAACTACCCTGGCCAGCAAGATCTCCGGATCTGTCCCCCATTGAGCATGTTTGGGACTGGATGAAGCGTCGTCTCACGCGGTCTGCACGTCCAGCACGAACGCTGGTCCAACTGAGGCGCCAGGTGGAAATGGCATGGCAAGCCGTTCCACAGGACTACATCCAGCATCTCTACGATCGTCTCCATGGGAGAATAGCAGCCTGCATTGCTGCGAAAGGTGGATATACACTGTACTAGTGTCGACATTGTGCATGCTCTGTTGCCTGTGTCTATGTGTCTGTGGTTCTGTCAGTGTGATCATGTGATGTATCTGACCCCAGGAATGGGTCAATAAAGTTTCCCCTTCCTGGGACAATGAATTCACGGTGTTCTTATTTCAATTTCCAGGAGTGTATAACAGAGTTTTGTGATTACACAGCTTAAAAAAGGTTTTACATTGTTTATGGCTCTATACACTGTACTTATTTCATGAAAATCTCTCCTTTACGCGTTATAAGAGATCGGTTTGATCCTCTTTTTCGACCCATACTGATCTATGAGCTAAAGTAAATACAAGATGTCAGCTACATTTGCTTATATTGGCTGCTGATTTGATGCATCAAAGAATGTGTATCTACAGATGTGGTATACTGCTGGAGTTACTACAAAGATACTTCTTTGTAGCACGGATCATTTTAAAGCTAGACATTTATTTATCTATGTTTGGAAGCTGCTGGTAATGGCCATTGAAGAAAGTACTCTTTTTCACTTAATTACTGTAGGAGAAGACAACATTCTGGTGATCAAAACATCTGTGTAATTGAAGATATTAGCCACCTCAAGATGGGCAAGGTAGCCCGAAACTGGTTATGGCACTAAAATAATAAATTTAAAAGGCATTTGTGGTTGTTTTCGTCATTCATTAACAAATAATTATTATTCTGTCATTTAAAATTATAACATTTGAACTAAATTTTGGAGGTACATTAGGTTTCTTTATTCTAGTCGATCACTCAGGAAGCAATCCATTTTACTGTGAATGGGGAGTACATTTCTAATTTCGACAAATTCATTTGACACCCTTTTTCGACAAAATGTAATATATTCAAGTTCTTTTCGATTCTTTGTCTCTGTGTTCCCTTGTTGGGCCAAGTAAGCAGCAAAAATTGGTTTCTTTGTTGAGCCTGTAAACATCCCTATAGCGCACGTTGAAACTTCTCCCTGTTTGGCCAATGTAAAATTTCTGGCACACAGAAAAATTTAGTTTATAAGTGCCAGACATTTGGTATACTTAAATCTTTAAATTTACGTCACAAACAATCTTGCCTTTCATTCTATAGTTTGTGAAAAAACTACTTTTGATATTTTTTAGTACGGAATAAGTTTGACGTCTGATGTGAAATTTTACCAATGAATGGCTTGTAGACATACCTGACAGAAAAATGGCTGATTTTTAACGTTTCTTTGTGTTTTGGCAACAATAAATGTAGATGCTGGTTTCAACTCTCACAAGGAACCCCTTGAGTTCAGTCTTTAGTAAGACTCATTTGAAATTGCTGTGTTAACAATTATGATAGAAAAAAATATTAGGTCTAACAACTCACCCTGTACATCAGGAAGGCGACAGAAAATGAGTGTCCGGGAGATGTAATGACCAACCTTCTGCGGGATGTATGTATTACACTTCACAAAATGGACACTGCCGACATTCAATGTCCAAAACAAAACATTGATTTACACCATGAACACGGAATAAAAACAGTGATCACAGAGATTCGTACTATTAAGATCGAAGGCGAACTCCTTGGGAGTTACACACTGGCAGGACGTTCAGTTAGGTATCCATTCTTCAAGAATGCCTGTACAATCATATTGGTGTAACGGTGTGATGAGAGCTGATCGAATGTGATAGCAAGCAACCAAATGCAAAAAAGTCTGTCGTGGAGCTTATCGTGAAATTGGCCATCCTTTAAGCCGCAGCTGCAGAAGTGCACTAATATGTTTTATAGACACGGAAGAAACTAACATCCAGAGGTTGAATCTGTCCAGTGGTTCCAGGTGGTACCTGTATGAATTGCAATGTCACTCAGTTTTCAGTAGGATAGTGTGAGTTTTATACGCAGGCCAGGAATCAAGCAAAAGCAAGTTAATTTGACCAGCTACAGGCCAAAAGCAGTGCTCGTACTATAGCTGTAGTTCTCGCAGCACAATAAATAACTTTCCACACAATTTACCATCCAGATTAACAGTTGCTGTATACGAATGGCATTTATGTTTGTTAGTATTGATACAACTGTCTTGCTACCTTTAATTTCCAGGGTTCCTTTCATATGCGTTTCCACTTCAGAACCCGTTTGTTGGGAGTTGGAAACAAATTTCTTACTGAACATGAGTTTGTTTATCTCATTTACAAATTTTCGGGCCGATTCCGCATTTTACTGTGCATCGTCCAGTTGAAGTTCTGTTTGAAATTTAGCTAACGTACGTCTTCCAAATATGTAACACTGTTTGAAATTATGCAACCATACACTGATTCCCTTGAAATCACCGTAATCTATGTCACGCACATCCTGCAAATTGTGTTGAGCATCTTTGAAACATGCAAACACCTGTTTTGTACTAATTGCGCCTCTTCATCCCTTGAATATCAGTATTTTTTCTTCTGCACTACGAGATCATATTGCTGCGAACTTATTCAAAAAATGTTCATAATTTCTGTTTTTTGCTATGCCGTGGACGAACTTCCAAATATGTAATTATATTAATATCCGCTCCTTGGATGACGATTGCCCTTTACCACGTTTCACTGGAGACGGGAGTTTTCGCTCCCTGTCCGACAAGGCTTATGAACTGCTTGTCTGGACGCCTGTTTCAGTATCACTTTCACTTGTTAAGCACGTATCGTCATCATTGTACTAATCATGTACACAGTCGAATGTGTACAAAATCACACATTCCACTGACCCATCTTGCAAAAACGTTAATATTTCATCTGCCACTTCTTTCCCAGTCTGCGAAATTCCCTGGGTTCCTTTTGACGTGATGTCAACCTCGGCAACTGTTACAGATATAATGCTTTCTTTATCGTTGCCATTGCTTTGCTTTGTATCAACACCACTAGCACTGTAGCACTGTTGCGAGTTACTCGTCGATTAAGGAGTTCAACTACGTTAAACAGTCTCACGCTGAGCCCACCATTGGATACCTCCTGTCCCGCCCCGTGTTTCCAGTAGCTCCCAATGTTGTGGTTGCATGGTAGACAATATGTGGGCCATCGAACACCGTAAACGTTATTGGCCTGTTGCGACCTCGTACTCAAGGCGTTCTTTATCAGTCACACGCGGCAATTTTCGTCATGTTATTTCCAGTTCAGGCACGCGCACTTCTCGCTAGTGGTGAAATAAATCGATATTTAAAGCCCATTCGTCGTTAGGGTTCGTCGACAGATCCTGGGCTCGAAAGCTTAGTAAGGCAAACGTTTTTCATCATTTCATATAGCTCCTGGCGGAAAAATTTGATAACTACATTTGATTGTCCTTAGTTTTCAATCCGATTTCTTGTTACGTTCGAATCCCCGTCCGTCAGAAAACTTAACTTCACATCACAGCATGTATAAACATGTACACACTTCGTTGTTTATGGATGAAACCATATGTACGATCTTTCGAGGTTAGTTAACAGGGACAGCAGTTGTTGTAGTTCCAGTACAGATATTTTCGTCACGTAATTTTAAATTGTGTCTTGCTTGTTTAAATGCCACTTGTTGTAATACATTGGAGTTTACAAACATTAATGTCTAACAACGTGTTTCCTAATGATTCCAATAACATGGTATTAATTTACATCTGGACTGGTTACCCTATAGAGCAGTGTTGGTCTCGTTAGTGCAGGGAAAGTATTGTCTATGCTTTGTCTGAGAGGACTGACTGCCTGAAGTTCGCAGTAGCCATACAGACAAGCGTACATACTTGACCGCGCAATGCTTGAAGTGGAGAGGAGCGCTTTTTAAATCGACGAAAAGCAGCATTATAGCCGGGTTATCGTAGTTCAGAAACACCAACATTAATTTACAGGACATCAGTTCAGGATGATAGCTTCAGTTAAAACGTAGTCTGCCAGCCAGTTGTGTGATAAATTTCAAAATGAAATAAGTCTTGGAGACTCGTATAAAAATTTTCCTCGATGTGAATTTCCAGGACTTCACAAGTTTGTAATTACGATTATGTCCATGTTTGGATCTACATATTTGTGCGAACAGCTTCATAACGCAGTGAAGAGAACGAAGTCTGTCCATAGAAGTTCACTAACAGTCTGCAATTTTAAAGCTTGTCTTCGAAGTAGCAGTGCTCAGAAAGTAATACCAGACATTCATGCTTCAGTGAAAAGCAAAATACGTTGAATTCATTGACTTCGAGTGTTTCTGTGTTTAATTTGTGAGTAAAATAGTAACTAAATTCCAGCTTTGATCGAAAAACGACATTCATCATAAGGCTTCACTATTCGTAAGCAAAATTAGGGCCGGCCGTTGTGGCCGAGAGATTCTAGGCGCTTCAGTCTGGAACCGCGCGACCGCTACGGTCGCAGGTTCGAATCCTGCCTCGGGCATGGATGTGTGTGATGTCCTTAGGTTAGTTACGTTTAAGCAGTTCTAAGTTCTAGGGGCCTGATGACCTCAGATGTTAAGTCCTATAGTGGTCAGAGTCATTTGAACCAAAATTAGATTTCTTATTCAGCTGCTCTGTGTTCTTCGCCTCATCAGCTAAAAGTAATGTAAGTTTCATTTCACTGTAATTTCTCATCAATGCAACAATCTTATGAAATGAATTTGCCACAACAGGCATCAATAAGCCACCGCAAACAAATACATCTACCTACGCAGAATTCCCATTAGCGACCGTAGAATACACTCGTTTACAACGGTTTGTCGTGCCGAGCTGCCTTGTTCCGATTGCACCTCCATCCACACACCCTCCCCGCACCCCACACACTTACTCTGCCGTGAGGTGACCTCTTACTCACTGACTGCCGAAGCATGAACGCGAGCCGACTCGGTTAACAGGCCTGATTTAGTGTACACATTTTCCTTGTAACTTACACCTTTGCTTTCCTTACAGCTTTGGTCATGCATATCGGCTGGCGGCTTTCATTGCGCTGTTGCCACATCGTGAGTCACATAGATCGGCACTACACGTTGTAATAGTTTCTGCTTTGGTCAAAGTCAATGTAATTACGTTTTTGCAGTGAAATATTGATTTTAACTACGTCATATCGTTAAGCAAACAATGTACGGATGAATTATTTGAATTTAAAAACATTTTAAAAGCCTTGTCATTCAATTTATTGTTAGTAGTCTACAGTGCGTAAAATTATTATAGACAATATTAGATATTATATGTTTATATAGTACGTAAATCAATGACAAAACCACTTATCAGTTTAGAAAACGTAACTACTGGAATTTCAAGGGACTATAGCTACCGGAATTTCAAGGAAATTAGCGCGCTAACGAAAATGCACGGTTGGTCAACATTACACATTCTAAACACTGCGTTAGCTACAAGACAGCCACCAGATCTGTAATAAAACCAAATTAATCCGCGACTGATTGCTGTAAATACCTAACTTGTTTCCAAAATCATTTTCCAGGTGTTCGCTACCCGCCGTTGTGGTAAATTTCGTAGACTGTCAGCTTTCTGTCACCACCCCCCTACAACCCAAAGTCGATTCATTAATTCTGCAGTAAGTTTAAATTTGGGCGGCTGGTAACAGTTTCACATCACTTGGCACGTTGAGTTAGTGACACACTGCATAAAGAGGTAGCAACAGTAGAATTTAAATAACCAGTTTTGATAGTACTCATCTATGCAGGTGTAATTGTTGTCGAAAATTGTAGGCTCGTAATCTATACGAATTCATATACCGGTCTAGAGGATGCTCGGCTTCATTTTCTTAAACGATACGAACACTTGTTGAGCTTGTGTAGTTGAATAGATATATTTTTAGTTACTTCTCTTCACAATAGGATTACGTTCAACCTCCATGCTAACTCAGCACATATGTAAATCGTACTCCATACTCGTACTGAATAAGACCAAAGATTTGCCTATATCAACATGTACCAAAGAAAACACCATCGTATATCGATATATTCATGCAAAATCATCTTTGTAAGGTACATTACAAAAACAGGGTACAAACAATTGTTTATCATTGACTATCTTTTTGAGAAGTCCATGATAATCACAATAGTTACATGAAGTGTTTATAAATGTTGGCGTTCATATATTTTCGTATAACTCTTTGATAGTGGATTTCTGGGTTTTGAGATTTTAACTTGGGAATCAGTCACTTTAAATTATTCAAGATTGGTTAGTGCATTGTATCTCACCATAACCAGTTTTATTGCAGTCTGGGAATGATTTTAACAAAATCGTTTGGTTTATTTAAAGATCTGTGTCATTTTAAAAATATTTTTGGAAGAATCAAACGTTGAGGACATTCCCTCACGACACACGCACTGTATAGTTCTTAAACCGACGCCGCAAGCTGTAGCACCAATCGCCTGTACGTTAGCAAGGTTTTCTTCTTACAATGACTTTTCCTTTTTTGTTTTGGCAGCATATCATTGCATTTCCCGATATCATCGCTATCGATTATGTAAACCTTCCGCAAATCCTTCCTGATGACCGTACGTATAGATGCTAATCCTCACCATCATTGTCTACAAGATGTTTTAAATACGGTATTTATAGAGATTGTGGATTATGGAATTTGCTTTCCCGCCGAAACTCAGTTGCCTCCTTTTAGTGGCCCGCTGTCAAAGTGCGTTTTGTTAGAGTTCTTTGTAAGCATAACCTACATGCTTTTCCATTTTCAGCTTACAGAAACATTTCCAATCAGTAAATACACTGCCAAATAATACCACAAAATACATCCTTTGGTACACTTTCTTTTCCTTAGAGTCAACCTGCCGCTAGTAACTCAAGAGCTGGATTTAAAAATAAGGACTGCCCGAAAATCTACACACCATGTCGCTACTGAAGCTCTACTGGCGCTTGAACTAGTCAACTACGGACACTCAGCACTGAGATTTTCGAATGTTAGAGTGAGAGATGGCTACGCGAGACTAGGCATAAGTACGGCATCAGCGCGTTTGCAGCTACCCGCCGGTACGTCTGGCCTGAGCTACAGTTCAGAAAGTTACACTACTGGCCGTTAAATTTGCTACACCAAGAAGAAATGCAGATGATTAACGGGTATTCATTGAACAAATATATATTATACTACAACTGACATGTGATTACATTTTCACGCAATTTGGGTGCATAGATCCTAAGAAATCAGTAGCCAGAACAACCACCTCTGGCCGTAATAACGGCCTTGATACGCCTGGGCATTGAGTCAAACACAGCTTGGATGGCGTGTACAGGTACAGCTGCCCATGCAGCTTCAACACGATACCACAGTTCATCAAGAGTAGTGACTGGCGTATTCTGACGTGCCAGTTACTCAGCCATCATTGACCAGACGTTTTCAATTGGTGAGAAATCTGGAGAATGCGCTCGCCAGGGCAGCAGTCGAACATTTTGTGTATCCAGAAAGTCCCGTACAGGACCTGCAACATGCGGTCGCGCATTATCCTGCTGAAATGTAGGGTTTCGCAGGGATCGAATGAAGGGGAGCCACGGGTCGTAACACATCTGAAATGTAACGTCCACTGTTCAAAGTGCTGTCAATGCGAACAAGAGGTGACCGAGACGTGTAACCAATGGCACCCCATACCATCACGCCGGGTCATACGCCAGTATGGCGATGACGAATACACGCTTCCAATGTGCGTTCACCGCGATGTCGCCAAACACGGATGCGACCATCATGATGATGTAAACAGAACCTTGATTCATCCGAAAAAATGAAGTTTTCCATTCGTGCACCCAGGTCCGTCGTTGGGTACACCATCGCAGGCGCTCCTGTCTGTGATGCAGCGTCAAGGGTAACCGCAGCCATGGTCTCCGAGCTGATAGTCCATGCTGCTGCAAACGTCGTCGGACTGTTCGTGCAGATAGTTGTTGTCTTACAAACGTCCCCATCTGATGACTCAGGGATCGAGATGTGGCTGCACGATCCGTTACAGCCATGTGGATAAGATGCCTGTCATATCGACTGCTAGTGATACCGTTGGGATCCAGCACGGCGTTCCGTATACCCTACTGAACCCACCGATTCCATATTCTGCTAACAGTCATTGGATCTCGACCAACGCGAGCAGCAATGTCGCGATACGATAAACCGCAATCGCGATAGGCTACAATCCGACCTTTATCAAAGTCGGAAACGTGATGGTACGCATTTCTCCTCCTTACACGAGGCATCACAACAACGTTTCACCAGGCAACGCCGGTCAACTGCTGTTTGTCTATGAGAAATCGGTTGGAAAGTTTCCTTATGTCAGCACGTTGTAGGTGTCGCCACCGACGCCAACCTTGTGTGAATTCTCTGAAAAGCTGATCATTTGCATATCACAGCATCTTATTCCTATCGGTTTAATTTCGCGTCTGTAGCACGTCATCTTCGTGGTGTAGCAATTTTATTGGCCATTAGTGTATGTGTTCGTTTGTCCAGTGTCTTTATATATGAAGGTCGTTTCGTCTCAGTAATGTTACCCGGTTGATCGCTCGGCACAAAAAAAATGGCTCTGAGCACTATGGGACTCAACTTCTGAGGTCATCAGTCCCCTAGAACTTAGAACTACTTAAACCTAACTAACCTAAGGACATCACACACATCCATGCCCGAGGCAGGATTCGAACCTGCGACCGTAGCGGTCCCGCGGCTGCAGACTGTAGCGCCTAGAACCGCACGGCCACTCCGGCCGGCCGCTCGGCACAGAAGACACAACAGCCAGATTTGTTATTCAAGAGGCTTGAGTTTCGTTCACCATAACAGTGGCGATACCCTTCCACTCCATGAAAACCTCCAGTTCAGTCATTCCGTAAATGACCGGCTGGAGTACCAAACAAGAACTGTGTATTTATATGAGAGAGTGGATGTGAGACGTGATGCATTGAGAGGTGCGAATAGCCATTCCAGAAAAGTTTTAGTTGTGGCCAGCTATTTACCTAGTTCACCAACAGCGAATTACGTGATTAAAGTAGTTTATATGGAGCTCGTGCGACACGAGGAGCGGAAGACTTTGAGCAGCAAGCTCCCCGTATGTATTCTGAGATGTGCTTGCGGAAGCCTCTTTCTTGTTCGTATGTTGTGATCTCTGCTTCAATAACGTGACAGTGCTGCGCAACAGGAATTTGCTTGGCTGTTGTAAGTGCTGTGTGGAAATGTTACCTACGTGTGCAACAGCCAAGCAGATCGGAAACTGGTGAACGCTGCCTCTGTATGGGCCATCATCTTTAGTACAAAATGAAGAGTTTGGCCACCACTTCCAACTGTTGGCGCGATTTTATAAGGGATATCGGCTGTATTGAGGTACTGCGTGATCTTATAAACAGGGACAAAGGATTTCGTTTGAATTCTACCTGGCATCCTGACACTTCGCCAGTGTAACAGCATACTGATAAAGCAAGAACCATTCCTTAGTCATTCAGTTAGCGTTTACTGCCGACACATCTTGGCGGAAATTCCCCTGGTTAACAACGGCGCTTGTGTAGATTACGCGCATCTGTTGTTACCGCATGGGCTCATACAACAGTGCGCTTCGGCTCATTACCCTCAACTTGTGGCCTTAGGGGTATTTTGTAGAACAAAAACAGGATATGCTCCTATTCGTGCCCTGAAAATAACGGGAGAGTTGCCTGTTCGAAATGTCGGCTGTTTTTGACGAATTTAGCCATCCGCATTACGGCGAGTTATTCGAACAAGCATAATTCATTTTCCTTATTAAAAGAACTTGCAGTTGTCGTTTTGATTGCGATTTTCATTTATCAGTCATTCGGGTCGTCCTCACTACTTGATACCAAAAGTGCCTCAGACTCTCTCGATGGTTATCACAAACCACTATAATGCGAGCAGATTCATCTCTGACTTTTTGATTAGAGCAACTAAGGAAAATAGCTAAAACCTTGCTTTGTCTTCAATGAATCAGAAATCTTCCGATCCCGTGTGGTGCACCGTCTAAGTACCAGTACCAACACCGACTGACAACCTTCTCATGCTTTTGTTGGAGATGTGTTAACAACCATTACACAAACCGCAACATCCACTCGGCGGATTAGTGTCGAGGTCCCGCGTGCCGGCCAGCCTGTGGATGGTTTTTAAGGCGGTTTTCCATCTATGCGGGCTGGTTCCCCTTATTCCGCCTCAGTTACACTGTGTCGGCGATTCCTGCGCAAACACCATTTCCATGTACGTGTACACCATACTTACTCTGGCATGCATACATTTGGGGCTACACTCATCTGGTATGAGACGTTCACGGCGGGGGTGGGGGGTGAGGGGGGGTGGGGGGGTGCAATTCCAATGAAAGGAGGTGCTAATAAATGTGAATATTGTATAATCGTCAGTTTAATAGATATGGTTGGCAGAATATTGACAAAAATTATTCACAGAAGGTAGGAAGAAGAGATAGAAGCAGTTCTCCTAGAAGATTAGCTTGAGTTCTTGAGAAATGTAAGAAGACGCGATGCAGTACTGGCCTTACGACATACAAGCTAGGCTGTAGAAACGCAGACCGACGTCTACAGCGTTAGTGTACTTATACAAAGCTTTTGACAATGTTGGTATGAATACACTATTTGAAATTATGAAGGTTGGGATAAAACTCAGGGCGCAAAAGGTTATAAGCGACTTCTACATAAAAGGAGACTGCAGTTATGAGTCAATGGACAGGAAAGGAAGGCAGTAGTTCGGATGGGAGCGAGACAGAATTATAGCCTATTACAGATGTTACTCAGCCTGTACATTGAGCAAGCAAGAGGAAAACGTATGACAAAATTCCAAACCGGAACAAAATTTAGGGGACAGAAATAATGTGTGATTGCCAATAATACTGTTTGTCTGTCAGACTGAAAAGGACTTGTAACATCCGCAGAACGGAATGGATAGCGCCTTGAAAAAAGGTAATAATATTAATATAGCCGGCCGGAGTGGCCGTGCGGTTCTAGGCGCTACAGCCTGGAGCTGAGCGACCGCTTCGGTCGCAGGTTCGAATCCTGCCTCGGGCATGGATGTGTGTGATGTCCTTAGGTTAGTTAGGTTTAATTAGTTCTAAGTTCTAGGCGACTGATGACCTCAGAAGTTAAGTCGCATAGTGCTCAGAGCCATTTGAACCATTTTGAATATTAACATAGAAACGTAAAACAAGTGGAATGTACTAGAATTAAATAGAGTGATGCTCAGGGAATTGTATTACAAGATTCAAGAAAGGTAGTAGACGAGTTTTGCTATTTGAGTAACTAAATAACTGACGATTGTCGAAGTAGAGAGAACAGAAAATGCACACTCGCTGTAGCAGAAAAGGCATTTCTGAAAAAGATTTGTTAACACTGAATATAAATATAAGAGTTAGGAAGTAATTTCTGATACTTCTCTAGTGTGTAGCCTTTTACGGAAGTGAAGCGTGGACGATAAACAATAAAGATAAGATAAAAATAGAAGTTACTGAAACGTGTTGATGCAGGAGAAATTGATGGATATATCAGATAACCAACGGAGAGTTACTTATTCGAGTTGGAGAGATACAAATTTTGTGGTGTAGCTAGAGAAAACAAGGTATCGATTGACAGAATGCATCGAGTCACCATGTACAGCTTTGCATAGGTGCATCAAACTCGTCTTCAAAGTGAAGACCACAACAAAAAGAAATATGGACTTACAGCAAATTTTTGACAACAGTTAACTGCACGGATACTGTGCTGTGTTCTAGTGTAGGAAAATCAAGTCGAGGAATACAATGCAGAATACATGCAAAGAAAAGGGTTTTTAATTGCCAGTCAACTGTATAAATTATATTTATTCGATTGATTTCGACCATCGTCAACCAGAAGAACAGAACAGATAGTAGGAACCATATGTAATAAACACAGACAAGAACAAAAAATTAGAGTTTAATCTCCGAAAACCTACATTATATGCAGTACTTACAAAATTATAGCCTCTGTTGGTTAAAAATGCATATGTTTCATGGAACACTCTTTCAATTATCAAATGTAGCAATGGCAAAACGTAAAATTTAGCGTAACCAGATTTTGAAAAACTATTAAAAAGCTTAAATGAATTACACATGCACTCCTGACCCGTAACGGGCAACTGGCATCCCAGGTCTATGTACCCACGATGTCCAACGATTCCAATACCACAGAGTAAAAACATAAGGTGTATAATACAATTACTAGTGGAATCAGAGGAGTCCCTAGTGATGCTATGTACAAACTACAATCCATGAGTATGGAATAAGCAAAACTAATACTAATCTAACGTTAGTTAGTTACATGTCCCATGGATCATTTTTCGCGATAGATCGTATAATTTGGAACGACTCATTTTACATTCAAATTGCAAAATTAATTTGTACGTATGGTTACACTCTGAACATTTCTAAGTCTTTTTTTAATTTACAAAAAGATAAAGATATTCTGATGCGAGTTAGTAGTTCCTACCCAACAACTTTTACTCATTACAGCCATAGAAATTCTTCTGCGGAATAGAAGGAGTCGTCAAGGAGAAATTTTCTCAGTTTGTAATCTAATCAAATTTTGCTTTGCTGTCTGCCAGAGATTTTATATCACTGGTTAGGTGATCAAAAATGTTTGTTGCAGCATTGCGTACCCTCTCTTGTGCTAAAGACAACATTAGTGTGGAATAATGTATCTTATTTTTCCTTCTGGCATTATAATTATGTACTCCATTGCTCCTTTGACTGTAGTGGATTATTTACAACAAATTTCATGAGAGAGTAAACATATCGTGAAGCAGTAGTGAGAATGTCCAACTCCTTAAACAGATGTCTACAAGATGATCGTGGGTGAGCACCACATATTAATCTTACAGCGCGTTTTTGCGCAATGAAGACTTTCTTAAAGATGAGATACCCCAGAACATTACTCCATATGACATTACTGGATGAAGATATACGGAATATGTCAGCTTACTGATTTGTCTCTCCCCAGTATGTACAATGATTCTAAGCGCCAATGTTGCCGTACTAAGTTGTTTTAGGACTTACAAAATGTGTTTTCCCATTTAAATTCTCATCAATATGGATTTGCATAACATGTCAACAAAACTAAAATGAATATATGAAAATAATATCGTGTGAGAGCCATATTATGGTATAATAATGGCACTAATAAACTACTCTTGTAGAAAGTAATAACGATAATTGAAAAGTTTTCGACAGTGTTGAGCCACAGTCACCCAATACTGTTTAAGAGAGTAAAGCGCTATTTGGCTGTATTATTAGACCTATATTATCTTCTGTGCTTTCTAGACCTCGGCTTTCATGCCATTATCAAGTAAAATGTTAAAAGTTTTAAGACCATTATTATGTCTTATCTGTAAAAGCAGTCCAAAGAAGGTAAACAAGACTAATACATCTCTTTAAGACGTAACAGTCAAGATTCATTGACAGTTAAATCTTAGACATGTGTTAGGCTTGTTTTTTATATTTTTATTTTTATTTTTTTTTATTTGGCCTTTGAGTGTGTACTCAATTTAGCCATCGGCAACACATAGTGACAATGTACACATAATTGAATAAACAAATACAGAAATGCATATTTACAAGAATAAAAAGCTTAACTGTTACAGTTTTGTACATAATGTTTTAAAAATTGAATTGAATTGAATTGGAAAATAATTAAAAGTGTCTTGGCCTACAATTCACACCACGTCTGAAATATCTTCATCAGCAAGACGTATTTATAATTTACGTACACCATTAAAACCTACAGATTGTAACCAGTACTCTTGATGAAGTTAACTATCACTTTATATAGACGAACGTCTTTAGTACACAAACGAGAAGAAGCTGATTGAGGAAGATGGTAGCCCATACTCAGCAATGTCTTCAGAGAGACCAACCGTTCACGGTCAAATTTGGGGCACATAAATAAGATGTGGTTGACATCAGCTTCCGACTCAGAATCACACTCACATGCTGGTGAACTGTAAACGTTGATCCGATGTAGATGTTGTGGGAAAGAGGCATGATTGAAGCGGAGTCTTATGATGGTAGAAATCGTGGATCGGTCCAGATGTGTCCTCATGAACCACGGCTGTGAAGGAATCCGAGGTTGGAGCACTGCGTAATAACCGCCTTTTGTCTGTTGAGAAACGTTCCACATTTCCTGCCATTGTTGTCTTGCGTGATCCTTGACTTCACGTAGGCAGTCTGTATAAGGAAGGTGCAGATCCAGGACGGTGCCTAAGGTTGCCGCTTGTTTGGCTAATGCATCAACTTCATCATTATAGAGGATACCAGAGTGGGAAGGTACCCACAACAAATGGATCGTCCGGCCCGTGCGTGTGCTGCAAATATATTCAGATATCACATCCAAGATATAACTGTTGGTTGTTTTGTTCCATCGACTGTACTGAATGTTTTAAGATCGCATTGCGAGTCAGATACTATTAATATCTTGGGGAAGGAAGTGCTAGAGACAAACTTAAGTGCTTCCAAAACTGCCACTGTCTCCGCCGTAGAAATAGAAGTGCTCGTAAGCAGTTTGAAGGTTTTGCGGATCTGGATCTGAGGGCAGAAAAAAGCGCATCCTGTACACTCTTCTTGCGGAATTTTGGAGCCATCCGTATATACACAGGGAAAACCCGGCCATTGTGCTTGAACGAGACGATTGAAGCCAACGTTGACATTAGTACTGTCCAGCCAGGTCGTACTTAAATAATGGACTGGGATCTGGGAGCAGAGCATTTGAAAATCATATTCAAAAACAGGTAGATGCGCTGAACGCCGTATAGAATGTATGACAGGTGACCAAGTGTCAAAGCTGGCACAAACGGCTGGCACTTTATTCCTTCTGTGGGATGCAATCCACAGTCGATAAATGCAGTCTCTACTTTGGTAGACGGAACTGTCCATAATGGCTATGCCTTGAACGTAGAATTTGTGTTTACCGCCTATGGACTCCCTTAACAGATATGACATAATAATGGTCCAACAACATTTACCATTGTGCTTGATAATGGCATAAAAGCCGAAATATAGACAGCACAGAAGATAAATATAATAATACACAGTCAAATGGCGGTGCACTTTTCTAACGATAATTGCATTTATCTTTCAGTGGGGAAGTGTCAGGGTTACAAATTTTCATTACAGTACGAAGTGTCATCTTTATCACCAATACAATGACAGGTCAACAACCGTAACACTTAATGAAAGTGATTTTTTTATCAACTGACATATTATATGGGAAATGAGCTTTTTTAAAAAAAATCATCTAAGCAATACATTTCTTTGCATCTTAAACATCGAGCTATTACTCTACAGTACAGATCAGTAAGCTAAGTACGTAGAAAAACGTAGACCTGGGGTTACAATGGACGTGAAACAAAGACCTCGGATACCAATAAAATAAAACCTAGACGTCGGTCCACAGCTGTAGTATACCTTATATGTACCGTACTTGATTATTAAATCACAACAGCATTATTTACACTCCAATAGTGACAAGAAGAACCCTCTAAGAGCTAATATGTAAGGAAATAGTATTTGTACATCATTGTATCGATTGTATAGATGTCACACTTCAAGAATAAAACATTATTTAGAAGAATTTTAAGAACAAATTTAAGTTATACAGGTGAATTGGAAATAAAAATGCTTTTCTGTAAATATCTCACAGCTGTAGCTATTTAGTTACTAAATTCTAAGTTGGGAATGTATCTGTTTGTAACGAGTAGATCTCGGTGCACATCATCGCAGTCCAGCAGAAAGTCAGCCTGGAGTTCTAGATCACGCGAAAAGAGGCTCCAGATGTTGGCCTGTCTTAAGACATCCAAGTACATAGTTACAAGAGCGAAGGGAGACTCGAAACAGGTGGCTAAATTAAGTGGCAGACATTAGCTCAATCACCGCGTCACCACAAAACTGAACAGACCAGATGGCTCTTAATCACACTGTGGAAAACGGAACGAATAGTCAGCTGCGGAGTGGCGTGTGACGGGCGCCCCAGAGCGCCCCCTCCCTCGGCGAGCTCTGCGTCACCGCCAGCGTCCGGCTCCCCCGCGGATGATGGCTGTGCCCATCAATATTTATGCGGACACATTCGCCCGGTAGATGCGCAATCACGGCAAGGGGCGCTGCAAGAAAATTGTTCCCCGAGAGGCCGAGGCGCGCCGGGTCTGGCACTCGGCTCTGATTGCATATCTGCCTGCCAGCGAGATGGGGCTCCAGAGCTTTCCGTTCGGTCTCTTCGCACAGCGTGTCCATCGTATATTGTATTAGAATCCAGCAACAACAAGTGTTCCAGGCGTGTAGGACTGGCGCACTACGACTGCTATGTCGGATGCC
Source organism: Schistocerca piceifrons (assembly GCF_021461385.2). Lineage (NCBI taxonomy): Eukaryota > Metazoa > Arthropoda > Insecta > Orthoptera > Acrididae > Schistocerca > Schistocerca piceifrons. The sequence goes on from NC_060138.1 coordinate 924,017,712, forward strand.
GCAGATCTACATGCCGAGCGCTCTTTTGCGGGCACATAGACTAATGCAGCAAACGTTTGCATCGCATCTCGAGATTATAACTACAACTATTAGTCTAACGCAGAATTATTGCAGCCGGGTGTGAGGGCGCTTCGGTCGACTTTATCGTGAATAGAGTTGCGCTAATAACAGAAAAATCAGAAAAAATACTACACAAACTGATGAGGCTAATTCAAAAAAGATTACCTCTACCAGTCATATGGACATACCACTGTGCGCTCTTCGAATCAGTACTCAGCTCCGCAGCTAGCACGTGGGCACAAAGACAGAATCTGGCTACCAGCAAAGCATCGGTCAGACGAGTGCAATGAAGTGTCCTACTTAGGCTATCTAGAGCCTTCAGCTCCACGTCAGCGGATGCACTGTGTATGGTGCTCGAAATATGCCCCATAGATATCACGATCAAATACAGAGCTGCAAGGTACTGGTTCAAGATGGAGATACTAGATAATGTACACACTATAACTAGTGTGCGGATAGAGACGATTTTTTTTTTCGTCATCAGTCTACTGACTGGTTTGATACGGCCCGCCACGAATTCCTTTCCTGTGCTAACCTCTTCATCTCAGAGTAGCACTTGCAATCTACGTCCTAAATTATTTGCTTGACGTATTCCAATCTCTGTCTTCCTCTACAGTTTTTGCCTTCTACAGCTCCCTCTAGTACCATGGAAGTCATTCCCTCATGTCTTAGCAGATGTCCTATCATCCTGTCCCTTCTCCTTATCAATGTTTTCCACATATTCCTTTCCTCTCCGATTCTGCGTAGAACCTCCTCATTCCTTACCTTATCAGTCCACCTAATTTTCAACATTCGTCTATAGCACCACATCTCAAATGCTTCGATTCTCCTCTGTTCCGGTTTTCCCACAGTCCATGTTTCACTACTATACAATGCTGTACTCCAGACGTACATCCTCAGAAATTTCTTCCTCAAATTAAGGCCGGTATTTGATATTAGTAGACTTCTCTTGGCCAGAAATGCCTTTTTTGCCATAGCGAGTCTGCTTTTGATGTCCTCCTTGCTCAGTCCGTCATTGGTTATTTTACTGCCTAGGTAGCAGAATTCCTTAACTTCATTGACTTCGTGACCGTCAATCCTGATGTTGAGTTTCTCGCTGTTCTCATTTCTACTACTACTCATTACCTTCGTCTTTCTCCGATTTACTCTCAAACCATACTGTGTACTCATTAGACTGTTCATTCCGTTCACCAGATCATTTAATTCTTCTTCACTTTCACTCAGGATAGCAATGTCATCAGCGAATCGTATCATTGATATCCTTTCACCTTGTATTTTAATTCCACTCCTGAACCTTTCTTTTATTTCCATCATTGCTTCCTCGATGTACAGATTGAAGAGTAGGGGCGAAAGGCTACAGCCTTGTCTTACACCCTTCTTAATACGAGCACTTCGTTCTTGATCGTCCACTCTTATTATTCCCTCTTGGTTGTTGTACATATTGCATATGACCCGTCTCTCCCTATAGCTTACCCCTACATTTTTCAGAATCTCGAACAGCTTGCACCATTTTATATTGTCGAACGCTTTTTCCAGGTCGACAAATCCTATAGAGACGATACGTCATCTTAAAAGTTGGCGTTCCGATACATGGCAAGGTGGGTGGGATGTAAGTGATAAGGGACGTAGATTGCACGATTTCCTCCCTGACATAAACAAGCGGTTGAGAATGAAACATATGGATCCCAGTCGCGGTATGGTACATTTCTTAACCGGATACGGACCTTCTCCCACGCGCTTAAACCGCAGACACCTACATGCACATGCGGGGAAGAAGGTTCCTCAGAACACACTGTCTTTTTCTGCGGGAAATACGCGAACAATAGACGTACACTACACGTAGACTACACAGAAACATAGATGTATCCACAGCAATAAGAGACCAACAACAAGAGGCACAATTAGTCGTACTGACAAATAGTATTTCAAAAATAACCCATAAAGAGTACATGTGGACACGACATAACAGACATGCCTATGTGTAACGTAACACAATCTCCAGAGGATGGTCAGCGATACCCATAGTGACAACGAAAACAGTGATAATGAGGGGTAACAGGAAGAGGAAGCCGAGATGTGACAGGAAATAAGCATAAGGTGCAGGTGATCTAGCCAAGAAATCACCAAACGCTGTCAGGATGGGCACCTAAAGTTAATACATAGGGATAGTAATAAATAGGACAAGCAATACCATTTATCTATTAATAAACATTTGTGTGTGTGTGTGTGTGTGTGTGTGTGTATGTGTATGTTTCTGTGTGTGTGTGTGTGTGTGTGTGTGTGTGTGTGACTGGCGGTCAACGGCTTGAAGAAACTATTCCAAGGTATTCACCATCAGTCACATTCGGTGATGGTACTAACAAATCTCTTCTCTATCCTATCATCTTTTTAAATTTTTCTTAAAAAACAACAAAATTTTATTTATAATTCAACCTTATTGTTCAAAAATGGTTCAAATGTGTCTGAGCACTATGGGACTCAACTGCTGTGGTCATCAGTCCCCTAGAACTTAGAACTACTTAAACCTAACCAACCTAAGGACATCACACACATCCATGCCCGAGGCAGGATTCGAACCTGCGACCGTAGCAGTCGCACGGTTCCGGACTGCGCGCCTAGAACCACGAGACCACCGCGGCCGGCCAACCATATTGTTATTTAGAAAAGTATTATTCTTTGTTAATGTTGTAGATCAAACAAAAGGAAAGAAAACTGCAAAAAGATGAAAAACGAAAATTGTAAGATGTACGACCTCTTTTAAAACATCAGGTAACAGGTCTATAATTTGGCAATAAATAAATAAAAATATAGAGTTGCGCTCTACCAAAAATTCGGTAGTAGAAAATGATAAGAGTACCGGTGGTATTGGTAGCATTGATAGGGAAAGAAACATAAACGAATATATGTAACAGACAGACTGGGAGCCAACGGCTTCTCTTTGCTTTTTTATTTGTTTGGTAGTCTGTTTGGAACATTATTACACTGAAGATCCAAACAAACTGGTACGCCTGCCTAATATCATGTAGCGCCCCAGCGAACACGCAGAAGTGCCGCAACATGACGTGGCATATACTCGATTAATGTCTAAAATAGTGCTGGAGGCAACTGATACAATCAGTCCTGCAGGGCCGTACATAAATCCGTAAGAGTACGAGAGGTTGATAGCTCTTCTGAACAGGATCTCATATATGCTCAGTTACGTTCATGTCAAGGGAGTTTGGTGACCAGCGGAAGCGTTTAAACTCAGAAGAGTGTTCCTGGATACACTCTGCAGCTGTTCTGGCGGTGTGGGGTGTCGCATTGACTTGTTGGAATGGCCCAAGTCCGTCGGAATACACAATGAACATTAATGGATACAGGTGATCAGATAGGATGCTTACGTACGTTGCGGCTGCTCCCGGCGGAGGTTCGAGTCCTCCCCGGGCATGGTTGTGTGTGTGTTTGTCCTTATAATTTAGGTTAAGTAGTGTGTAAGCTTAGGGACTGATGACCTTAGCAGTTAAGTCCCATAGGATTTCACACACACACACACGTACGTGTCACCTGTCGGGATCGTATCTAGACGTTATCAGGGGTCCCATATCACTACATTACAGAGCCTCCACCAGCTTGAGCAGTCCCCTGCTGACATGCAAGGTCCATGGATTCATGAGGTTGTCTATATACCCATTCATGGCCATCCGCTTGATACAATTTGAAACGAGACTCGTCCGTCCAGGCAACATGTTTCCAGTCATCAACAGTCCAATGTCAGTGTTGACGGGCCCAGGCGAGGCGTAAAGCTTTGTGTCGTGCAGTCATCAAGGCCACACGAGTACGCCTTCGGCTCCGAAAGCCCATATCGATGATGTTTCGTTGAAAGGATCGCACACTGACACTTGTTGGTGGCCCAGAATGAAGTCCGCAGAAATTTGCGGAAGGGTTGCACTCCTGTCACGTTGAACGATTCTCCTCAGTCGTCGTTGGTCCCATTTTTGCCGGATCTTTTTCCGGCCGCAGCGATGTCGGATATTTAATGTTTTACCGGATTCCTGTAATCTCTGTATTTGAGTAGGCATGCCTATACCAGTTTCTTTGCCGCTTCAGTGCAGAACCACACATCATTCAGTGTTAGTCCATCGCTTATTCTGTATTGTTACAAAATATAAAATGCGTTTTACAAATAACGAAAATTAATTCATCGCTTAACTTGCGGTTTTATGTAACCAAAGTAATTACTTTTAACGCAAGTACAATTTACATGCGCAAACATGAAAGCAGAGGGTGTTCTGAAATTCCCATTATCCCGTTACAGACTTCTAGTAGATAATATTTTGAACTGGAACCTATGTCCAGAAAAGTACCGTTTCCGTACTACAAACAGCCGGCCGGGGTGGCCGAGCGGTTCTAGGCGCTTCAGTCTGGAACCGCGTGACCGCTACGGTCGCAGGTTCGAATCCTGCCTAGTGAATGGATGTGTGTGGTGTCCTTAGGTTAGTTAGGTTTAAGTAGTTCTAAGTTCTAGGGGACTGATAACCTCAGAAATTAAGTCCCATAGTGCTCAGAGCCATTTGAACCATACTACAAACATCTGAAAACATGTTGGTTCAAAAAAATGGTTCAAATGGCTCTGAGCACTATGGGACATCTGTGGTCAACAGTCCCCCAGAACTTAGAACTACTTAAACCTAACTAACCTAAGGACAGCACATACATCCATGCACGAGGCAGGATTCGAACCTGCGACCGTAGCAGTCGCGCGGTTCCGGACTGAGCGCCTAGAACCGCTAGACCACCGTGGCCGGCAAAACATGTTGGTAACGTGACCACTTTTAGACTAACTTATTAGGCGTGAACTAGTAGTTGAACTGTTTACATTTCCACTCATTAACTACTAAAGACTTTTCTCGTCTACTCGTTGACGGGTTCTCTTCAAAGTGATGCAGAACGGCCTCTTCCATTTCACGTGTGCGACGTCTCCTTGGAACAAAGCAGTCACGCCTGCTGAAGGTGAAGCTACCCTGTCTCGAAACCGTTGCATAACTGTGGCAAAAAGGGTATGCGATGGAGCTGGACATTGTGGAGAATGAAGTTTGTAAAGGCATCAAGCAACTCCTCAATACTGTGAACTTTGCCATTCAGAATGTCTGTGTATTCTGCAAACGTGTACTGAATCACAGTGTTCTAACACTCACAGATACGTGAAAGAGGCTCTAACCAAGTCAAAGAGGTAGGATAGACGCCAAATTACATCAGCCGATCAGACGTAACCACCTAGAAAACATGTTTTCAAACGGCTGTAGCGCGGAAACGGTACATTTCCAGTCATGAGTTTCTGCTCAAAATATTATGTACTCACTCCCTTCTGAAAGTTCTAGAAGTTTGTAACGGGAGTTTCCGAACTCCTTGTATATACAGGGTGAACATTAATAAAACCGAGAAATTAACTGGAAATGGAGGGGAAAAGATGTTATGAACATGTCTCCGGAAATGCATAGTAGCCTCGATAGACGGCGTTGACGAATGAAAGTTCCTCTGACTACTTGCCGCGTGTTCCTCGTGTGATGCAGATTATGTGGTTGACGTAGCGTACTGTAAGCAGAAAAATGGACCGGTATTCATGTCGGGAAAAAGCCGAGATGTTGTTTGTGTACGCCAAACAGATGGAAACGGTTGAGGGGCAGCACAGTTACATCAGAACAAGTACCCTCAGAGACACCAACCGAAGCACACAACATTTCAAATCCTTTTTGGGCGTCTGTGAGATCGTGGGTCCTTACAAACAGACAGACGTGCAGGGAGGTGGCGGACTGTGCTTGCACCAGATTTGGAGGACAGCGTTCTGCCTGTCGACCGCTTCCATCTGCTTCGCCGTTCAGAACACTATCTCGGCTCGTTCCCGATATGAACGCCGGACCATTCTGCTGCTTACAATACGCTGCGTCGAGCACACAGCCTGCAACACACGAGGAACAAACGGCGTATGGTCAGAGGAGCTTTAATTCGTCAGCGTGGCAACGATTCACTTCCAGACACATGTTCATAGGACCTTCTTTCCTCTATTACTAGTGGGAATATGTCCCTGCAGTTTTTCTGTTTCATTAATGTTCACCCGGTGTAATTATTGTTGTCTACATCTACATCTGCATGGGTATTCTGCAAATCACATTTAAGGGCCCGGCAGAGGGTTCATCGAACCATCTTCACAATTCTCTATTATTCCAATCTCGCACAGCGCGCGGAAACAATGAACACCTATATCTTTCCGTACGAGCTCTGATTTCCCTTATTTTATCTTGGTGATCGTTCCTCCCTAAGTAAATCGGTGTCAACAAAATATTTTCGCATTCGGAGGAGAAAGTTGGTGATTGGAATTTCGTGAAAAGATTCCGTCGCAACGAAAAACGCCTTTCTTTTAATGGTGTCCATCCCAAGCCCTGTATCATTTCTGTGACACTCTCTCCCATATTTCGCGATAATACAAAGCGTGCTGCCTTTCTTTGAACTTTTTCGATGCACTCAGTCAGTCCTATCTGGTAAGGATCCCACACCGCGCAGCAGTATTCTAAAAGTAGTGTGGCAGTCTCCTTAGTAGGTCTGTTACATTTTCTAAGTGCCCTCCAATAAAACGCAGTCTGTGGTTAGCCTTCCCCACAACATTTTCTATGTGTCCCTTCCAATTTAAGTAGTTCGTAATTGTAATATCTAGGTATTTAATTGAATCTAGTTGTTATTTTGTACCCAAAAGAACGTTCTTCATCATGATCAAAGGCTAGAGTTTCCTGTGATCAACGATAAATGCGATTGCAAGTGGAATCTAATAAGACTCTGATCGCATACGTAAAGAAAACGATCGATATGAGTTTACGCCCGATTGGTATGCAACACAACTAAAGTTCAAGTACGAACTTAACTGACCAAAGCTACAAGGAAAACTACCGTAGTCTAATCTTTCTTCTGATAGTCTGTGGTGGCCTGCGGCAGTTTTACAAATCTAAGTGCGAGTCAACGTGCAGTCAGGGTTCTGGAGCGAAGGCAGGACGGTACAACTACAGTAACGCAATGGAAACTGCATTAAACTTGTATGAAGTGGATTGTCCACCGCACAACGGAGAGACACCAACCTTTTCAGCTGCTGTACCTGTTTCACTGGACTCCACTCTAGTATCATTCGCCGTGTCAGTTTCCATATCACTGTCACCGTCCGCAGCCCGTGGTCGTGCGGTAGCGTTCTCGCTTCTCACGCCCGGGTTCCCGGGTTCGATTCCCGGCGGTGTCAGGGATTTTCTCTGCGTCGTGATGAATGGGTGTTGTGTGATGTCCTTAGGTTAGTTCGGTTTAAGTAGTTCTAAGTTCTAGGGGACTGATGATCATAGATGTTTAGTCCAATAGTGCTCAGAGACATTTGAACCATTTTTGAACTGTCATCGTCATGTACTTTATATACATCTTGACACAAACCAACATTGATAATTCTACTCCCTACTGCTTCTACCATTAAGCTGTGTCCGCTCATTAAGACGTCTCTGCGCCAACATACATCTGCAGTTCCTTTCACGTGCTCGCAAGTTTCTAACCAATAACGTTGGCTGCTCTTAGACAAAGACTCTTTGGTTATTTGTTTTCTGGTAGAAATTAATGCAAAAAACTTTTCGCCGTATTTTGTTTCATCGTGTACCAGCTTAATTGTCGGAAGGCGAAGGAAAGTACATCCCTTAGGCTTTAAAACGGAATCTGCTTAAAGAACAATCTTTTGTTTAATATAACGCATAATCTGTAACAGTGCATTTCAAGCTCGGTTCAAAATTGATTTTGTTCTGTATAAGTCTGCCAGTTATGTTATTTTGTGAGTTGCAGTAGTGGGGCCATTATTTGTCTGAACAGTGTAATACCGTGCATTATCAAGAACAACAATTCTACCAGCTGGTATGTTAGCACTCAGTTTGTCTTCTAATCATTTGTGATAATTATTTACATTCATATTATCGTGATAATCTTGGGGATTAGATTTCGTATCATAAATTAACTCTACTTCCTCCAGCTTGGACACAATAGCTTTTTGGCCTGCATTAGTATTAGTCATTACACCCGAAACTCCTTCAAGCTGACAGCACTTTTTCATGGCATGATGCGTATGCACCCACGTTTCATCGGTGAATACCACTCATGCTTACGCCGCTTTTCATTATTTAAGAATGCGCTCAGGAAGTCCGCTTGCTTTGCCAAAATGTCAGAACGTTCTTTTAAGACGATTCTCTTATTTTTACATTTTCTTGAAACCATCTCTTCCTAAGTTATCCTTGATGTTTTCCTTTCCCTCTCAAACTTTTTCTCAGATTTTTAAAACATAAGCAATTTTCTCAATGCTGGGATGATTTATCGATGTCTAGAGAACCTACTTCTGTAGAACGTCGTTTTTTACTAAAGCTCTCAATTTTGTCCTCGATTTCTCCCGATTTCTTAAAGCCTTTCAGAATTTATTTTACTGTTCTTTCTCACTTTCCTGACAATTTTTCCGCCGCAAGATTCCTTTCGGTAGAGGTATCATTACCCGATTTTGCTTTTTTCTTCGTGGAAAATTTGTACAACTTCGGATATAAGCTCTTTTTCACTTGAATGCGTGCATTTCCGCGAGACCTTCCTATGTTTACCACTGTCAGGGATGTTCATTGTCATGGATAACACGGCACTATACAGGGTGTTACAAAAAGGTACGGCCACACTTTCAGGAAACATTCCTACACACAAAGAAGGAAAATATGTTATGTGGACAGGAGAATGGCGTATTGTATCACAGCCGTCCACAATACGAGCACAAAGAGTCTCTACATTCGGTACCGGGGTTGCGTAGACAAGAGCTTTCAAATGTCCTCATTAATGAAAGTCAAGAGGGTTGAGGTCAGGAGAGCGTGGAGGCCATGGAATTGGTCCGCCTCTACCAATCCATCGGTCACCGAATCTGTTGTTGAGAAGCGTACGAACACTTCGACTGAAATGTGCAGGAGCTCCATCGTGCATGAACCACATGTTGTGTCGTACTTGTAAAGGCACATGTTCTAGCAGCACAGGTAGAGTATCCCGTATGAAATCATGATAACGTGCTCCATTGAGCGTAGGTGGAAGAACATGGGGCCCAATCAAGACATAACCAACAATGCCTGCCCAAACGTTCACAGAAAATCTGTATTGATGACGTGATTGCACAATTGCGTGCGGATTCTCGTCAGCCCACACATGTTGATTGTGGAAATTTACAATTTGATCACGTTCGAATGAAGCCTCATCCATAAAGAGAACATTTGCACTGAAATGAGGATTGACACATTGTTGAATGAACCATTCGCAGAAGTGCACCCGTGGAGGCCAATCAGCTGCTGATAGTGCCTGCACACGCTGTACATGGTACGGAAACAACTGGTTCTCCCGTAGCACTCTCCATACAGTGACGTGGTCAACGTTACCTTGTACAGCAGCAATTTCTCTGACGCTGACATTGGGGTTATCGTCAACTGCACGAAGAATTGCCTCGTCCATTGCAGGTGTCCTCGTCGTTCTAGGTCTTTCCCAGTCGCGAGTCATAGACTGGAATGTTCCGTGCTCCCTAAGACGCCGATCAATTGCTTCGAACGTCTTCCTGTCGGGACACCTTCGTTCTGGAAATCTGTCTCGATAAAAACGTACCGCGCCACGGCTATTGCCCCGTGCTAATCCATACATCAAATGGGCATCTGCCAACTCCGCATTTGTAAACATTGCACTGACTGCAAGACCACGTTCGTGATGAACACTAACCCGTTGATGCTACGTACTGATGTGCTTGATGCTGGTACTGTAGAGCAACGAGTCGCATGTCAGCACAAGCACCGAAGTCAACATTACCTTCCTTCCACTGGACCAACTGGCGGTGAATCGAGCAAGTACAGCACATACTGACGAAACTAAAATGAGCTTCAACATGGAAATTAAGCGTTTCCGGACACATGTCCACATAACATCTTTTCTTCATTTGTGTGTGAGGAATGTTTCCTGAAAGTTTGGCCGTACCTTTTTGTAACACCCTGTATACAGACGATACTTCACGAAGACACACTGAACCACTTCCCAACTGACCTGAAAGTGTTTGAAGTGCGATGCGTTTTCCTCAGTCACCATTGTACTTGTTTACTGTAACGACACCGCTTGTTTCCGATAATAGCCACTGGAAACAAAGTTCAGTAATGTAGTGGTTGGATAGTTCATTTACAGATTTAAGATATAAGTGTATACACAAAAAGAGTTTTTACTTTTTGTACATCAGACTGCCACTCAAACATCGGTTTTTGTGAGTGAAGTTCAGCAACCTGTTTTCCATCGCGTTGAGTAGCCCTGCATGAATAAAACATTATATATATATATATATATATATATATATATATATATATATATAAAGTTGGTTCCCTTTTGCTTAGATCCTCTCTTTACTTAAACCCACGGTATTCAGTCTATATTTCTGAACTTCTGAACTTTTCTAGAAAACTTCATGCTCGTAACGTGAGCATATGGAAATAAGTTATTTAGGGGTTCGTCGTTCATCAGAACTATTTAGAGTCTCATCGGACAAGAGAAACGCAAACGGATTGGTTTGATCGTCACCGAACTCGTTCAAGAAGCAACAACAGAAGTGCAGATCAATACCTGAGTAGCGATTTATATTCGGAAAGCAATCATAGCACAAATTATTACTAACAGTATCGCAGTGTGAAATAGCAGGGCCAGCAAGTATTTGTTAGAAACAAGTTTACGACCAAGACTACTGCGCGATAGTCCAGCTGGCCCATCCTCGACATTCATTCCAGTGCTATAGCGAAATAGATTAATGGAGAGTTCGAATGGCGCAAAGTAATCTTTAGTGATGAAAGTGAATTCTACCTTGACGTCAGTGATGGGCGTTTGTCATTGAAGTGCCTGCCAGAAATGGGCAGACATCCGAGCGTGTGCGACATACGGGACGAGCTATGCGCGTGCGAGGAGCCGTAGCTGAGAAACCAAACAGAATTGGTATAACCAGGTTGTTCTCAGAGCCATTCTGTTGTCGTTTCTGATACAGCAGTGAAGTAAACCCGAAAAAAGTGTAAGTGTCCCGCCTACGACAGTGTCAAACGCAGAAATTATGGTTGGATTCTAGGCTGAGGATACCGAAAGTAATCGGTCGTGCTTTACGTGTCGTAGTGGGACACAAATTAGGAATGATATTGACGCGATCCACTTAGCAGTGGATGCAAAGGTCGACGAAAATCAATCGCTGAAATCACAATAGAGAACTCAAGAATCAGAACCGAGGAATAAAGTGAGAATCCTCTGAAACATATATAACCACACAATCAACAAGATATGAACTACCCATCGCATCGTAGGGCCCAGTGTTTACTCCCTGCAGCGGACCAACTTCCATGCGAAAATGACGTGTTACCACGCCACTGTAGACACATAATCGTGGACGTAGATGGCAGAACTGTCTGAGACACACTATCGCCAGAGGCCGCTCCCAGAATCCGGCAGGGGAGAGAATGTACTCCTCAAGCCCGTCCCCTCCCCTACCTCCGTAGACAAAGCTCTTCACAAACTGATCTCGCATTCGGTAACGCGTAACAGGCAGAAGTGTCAGTTCTTCATCAGATTGAAGAAAGCCAGAACATGGATGCTGACTAGTAGCAGGTGTGCCCCATAGATGTGAAATCTCAAACTTTTTCTGCATTCGCCATGAGACTCCAATCTCAGGCCCTAGGAACACTCTTGCTAACATAGCCACTATAAAAGTCCCCTTGAGTGATCAGACTTGTTTGTCAAAACCGGGATTTTCTATCCACGGGTTTTTCAAACAAGTACGTAGTCGTATCAACAAAGTTTGTCAATGTAACCTCACTTTTGAAAAAGACGCTGTTTCGTGTGGTGAAGTACTTTGACACTAGTGAGAATGGCTACCAATGAAGACACAGCAATTCTTGCATTGATTTTAGCGCTCTATATAAAGAAGACAAAGTGAACTAGATACTGTCCAGAGAATGGTTGAAATTGAGAGGGAAATGTAGCCATGGAAATCTGCTGACGGAAATATTAGATTCTGACGATTACATCAACTTTCTCCGAACGAACAGCGAAACTTTTAAAGCCTATTAGAATTACTTCACACTCACAGCGAAAAAGAAGACACAAATATGTGCATATTTATTACGATGGGACTTCAAAAAGTAATTTACACATTGCTCTGAACGGCAAGTAAGTTTTATTGAATGCTGCACTACACTTCAAAGTGATACAGATACATTACACTATTTTTCAACATAGGCACCAAGTCTCCCTAAAAACTGATCGGAGCTTTCTACCAATCTTCAATTCCTCCATGATACAAATCCGGTCTTTGGTCACGGAGCCATTCGGCAACCGCTTTGTGAACATCCTCGGCGTCGGAAAATCTTTGACTGTTGTGAATCAGTTCTTTGGTTGCTGGACATTATTGTCTGTGGCCGTTGTAGATGGCCTGCCTTGTTGACTAGGATCACCGATGTCTGTGCAGCCTTGGTCAAATTGTTGGCACCATTTCACATTAGCTGGATGCGACATTGCATCTGGTCCATACACCGCCAGCATTTTACGGCGAATCCGTGTGCAATATAACTGTTTTGCCCATAAAAGTCGTACTTTCCCGTGTACCTCAATTTAGTGTACGTTTGCTGCTGCTGTGCCGCTTACGCCCACACTGTGATGGACCTGTTATCAGTACCGCAGCAGAATTGCCCCTACAGGAAACACAGACCATGCACTCTCTTCTGAAAATGCGCCACAATGATCTTAGCGTGTGATGACGAGTGTAATATACTTTTAGACGTTCGTCGTACACTTTTATACGAATACGAAAAACATTTATAAAAGATATAGCAACAATAGTAATATAATAAATATGTGCTGTAAATTTATCTACTCTGCTTTTGCCTGTTGGTTTTATTGGTGCTGTTAGTCAATGAGTTTTGTGCACAGTTTCTAAATAACGTCAATTACTTTAGTAATAACATTATGATAGCGTGTTATTGTTTACTGGTTCACGTGTTTGCGAAATACACGTATATATTGAAGGATAATATTATCAGATTACCTTGTTGTATAGTGTCCCAAGCATTTTTTCATTTGTGTGCTAACGCATAAATCTTGTGTGAAAACTGTTTGTAACAAATAGATCTGGTCTTCGGCCCCAGGAGCCTGTGTGTGAAAGTGCGTAGTAAAGGTGATGACATCGACGAAAGCGGTCATCGCCGTGCGCGCGTAGCGACCGAAGTACTGCTCGCTCAGCACACAGACCTGACAAACTATACCTACAGTGCCTTATACATTCCTCTAATTTCTTATCAAACGAATTTTTAGTCACAGTAATTAATTAAGCTTCATGTTTTATGGGTACTGCCGTTGCTTCTTAGTAGAACAACTCCCTATTCGAAGTTGAATAACAAGTACACTTTTTTGTTCTACTGATTTTCGTTTATTTCAAGCCATCTTCAGGAAGCAACTAACTATCTCAGTTTTTGCCTGAAAATGGCTCAATAAACTGAAAACTAGACTGAAATAAAAGAAAAATCAGTAGATCGAAAAGAGTGTACTTGTTACTCATCCTTAAAAATTCAGCCTTAATTGTTCTAACGCAGAGTGTAGTCGCCATTTAAAAAATACAGTTTGTTCTGCTGCATTATACCAAGCCTTTTAGGTCGTGTTATAATTTTCATCGTTGGATATCATGTGGCCAATAGCCTTGCCGCAGTGGTAACACCGTGTCACGCCAGATTACCGAAGTTAAGTGTTGTCGGGCTGGGCTACAACTTGGATGGGTGGATCGTCTTGTCTGCCGATAGCTGTTGGCATGCGGAGTGCACTCAGCCTTTGCGAGGCAAAGTGAGGAGCTACGTGACTGAGAAGTAGCGACTCCGGTCTCGTAAACTGACAAAACGGCCGGGAGAGCGATACGCTGACCACATGCCTCTCCATGTCTGCGTCCAGTGACGCCTGGGGCGAGGGTGACACGGCGGCCGGTCGGTAGAGTTGGGCCTTCGTGGCCTGATCGGGAGAAGAGGTTCTTTTTTTATTTTTTTAAATTTTTTTAAGGGTAATGTTGTCCCTGCCTTTAACACTTCAAGTAAAATTATTCTTTTAGTATTTCACGTTTTTGCCAGTACGCTGAAACACTGTTTTTACACAAATGAATAAATGAATGACTGTTTTAGTTTTAGTATTTATGTCTATGCCAGTCTGCGTGGACTGAGATAGAACCTGCGGTGCTGAACACAGTGGTGTGTCGATCGATGTGTGGATTATTTATTACAAACCTCTAGTACGGCAATATGTTTATACGTCAGGCTAAATTATTTTGTTTGGATTTAATACCAAGTGGAGCGACTGGTTATTAATATTTCTTGAAACCAGTCGGCTTTTGTTTTGTTCTTAAATTTTTACTATCCCATTTCAAGTTTCGAACCGCTTAGCGATTAGTCATCAGATGGTACATATTTATCGATTGTTTGCAGCTGTGTGGGAGAGTCGTAGAGTTATTTGTATCCGTTGTTTGGTTGTTCGTGCACACATTGTTCTGGAACACATAATGAATGTTTTCTAGTGACTTTAATGTTACTGTACTTCACACTAAGTGAGCCATCTGATGATGAATCGCTAGGCGGTTCGAAACTGGTAATGGGATACTAAAAAATTGAAGAACACAAAGAAAGGCGACTGGTTGCTGTAATTTCAAGAGACCTTTATTCATCACAGTCGCAGTGACCCTTTGCCATAATGGATAACAGTTTTTTTTTATTTTGTTTTATTTATTTATTTTTTGCTGGGTAGATAATTAACAAGGTATTTATGTCACGATAGCAATGCAAACTGTTGACCATCATTAAGTTCAAGGATGCATTACTTGAGTTCACAGGATAACTGTATGTCGAACAAGCGATGAAAATGCGAAATAAAATTTCGGAAGTAGATGATAAGTGCACGGGGATCGGATGTAAGGAAGGCTTGGAAGCGCTGTTGAAATGAATGGACAGCACACGTAGCAGAGAACGAGCATCCCTACTACCGTTCTTTAAAGACTCGAACTCCCGTGTATACAACAGCTTCAGACGTCTGATTACTTTACAGTTGAGTTACTGTGGTTTTAACAAAGCTAAATTTTCACGAATCTCTATGTTTATGATGTCATACCCTGCGAAGTATATGTCGAACAATGACATAATTTTGCAGGTAGATTTAATGGTAGATGTGAACACTGGTACGTCCTACGCGGTAGCACACAATAATTGATTCTATCACGTCGTAGTCAATTAACATTTCTTTTCATTCCACACAAAAATGCAGAAGTACAAACTTGTTCTGTATTGACTTGGTGTGCCATTCTGACAAGGAAATAAATAAATGATAAACAAAACAATTTATATCACCTGGTCACCATCCATGAGAGCGACTTATAGGATTGTAAGTCTCACAGAAGAAATGAGAATGATTGTAGTGATTGTACTATTTTACAGTAGGGTAATAAGTCTGACATTCATGTGGCACTGACATAGTCTCATGAAGTGCAATGAAATCAAAGTCCATTTGGTCGTATAGTGACGGCAACAACTGGGCACTAAACACTGTCTAAGTTCCACAGTAGAATATCAGTACTGTAAGACCGAATCTGAAGGAGATGAAATATCCTAGACGATGGCTATCCGCAGTGGCATACACAAGCCGTGTATGAATGGTTATTGAACATCGAACACATTAGGTGGTCACGTTAATGTGAATGGACTGTTTAGACGTGGGTTACGGAAAAAGGAAGCAAAGACAAAGGCGAAGCAAAGACAAAGGCGAGAACGAAGGTCAACAACTCGCTTAACATCAAAATTGGGAACGGCACAGTAGTAGGGGAAAGAAAAGAATTCGATCTAGTAAACGAGATAACGCAAGTTGGCTGAAGCAAGTAAGATATCAGAAGAAGACTTGGCACAGATTGACACAGCATTCTTCAATAAAAGAGTTTCACTGGTGTCAGATAATGACACGTAACTGAGGAAGATGTACCTGAAAGTTTAAGCCTGCATCACGCTGTTGTATTGAATCAAAAGCTGCACCATCGGATATACGGAGCAGAAGAAACTGGAAACATTTGAAATATTGTGGTACAGAAGTGAAGAAGTAGTATAAAGAACAAGCGAAGAAAGATGAGTGTAGAAGAAAACTTACCAGAATAAGTGACAAGTTAGCAGAACATCTGCCACGTCATCCAGGAATATTTGACTTAGCGATGGAAGCAACAGCACAAAGCTCAGAATATGGAAAGCACATCATAGACGATGTTGGTGTCGTACTAATCTATAGATGAAAATTTTACCACAGGATACGGAAAGACAGTGGACTGAATCAGACCAATCTAAAGAATTTGAAAACAAAGTAAAAGAAATTAGTGATGAGTACAGTCTACTATTACTCTGATTACGTAACTCGACTCGTAGCCCGACAGAATGAAAGTTAAAAACGATCAGGCATCCATCTACGATGGCGCTAAACAGCGAATTAAAATGTTCTTGCGACTAAAAAGATTATGGCGCCCGTAAGTAAAGATCACGTCGGTAGTACTACCCCATATAACTAGCGAAACGAGCGTATGGTAGTGGTGTACAAGACACTGAAACTGGGGTTCGAAGTAACCAGTCAATATGAGAATTTCCTGTGACTATTATCACATACAATGTACGGCTTGCACAACTTACGATAAAACTTTATTTATGGGGGATCACTGCTTCGGGGAGTTCATTTTTCTTTTACCAGTATTCGACTGGAATGTACTCACAATGTATACGTATGGTCTTTTCGCAGGTGGTCTGGTAGCATAAGTTACTTCTACCTGTCGTTTGACGGTGTGAAGTAACTGGAGTAGTCGTGGAGTACAAGATCAGCCAAGCTGAAAGTTGTGTCGGATGCCATACGACTTCAGAAAGGGAGCTACTCTGAGATCTAAAAATTACTTGCATCCAACTGCTTCTTTGTGAGCCGCAACAGTCACAGGGCTATGACATGGCTGTAGAAGTGAGTCAGTCTGCGCGTGAATCAGCGTGAGCCGTCACTGGCCTGTTAACGACTGCAGAAGCGTTTACTAACAGTGCGACGCAGTTCCACTCCCAAAGTGTTCTGCTCGCTTGTTATATCTCTGTAGTCACAGCAATTGCAGCTATTCAAACCAGCAATGAGGAGAACGTCAGATTCTGCTTCTCCTCTGTAAATCAAGTTCTCTAAATGCGTGCTAACGATAACAACATAAAGCAATCATCGAAGTTTACTTCTCTGCAGTACCGAGACATTTCTCCTGGATGCATTACCTAATGGCGATTACTGGTAGAACTTGGTATCTATGTCGTCAGCCCATGATACGACCTAGGCGCGTGTTTCTAAATCTCTATCTAAATTCACATTTATACTCAGCAAACCTCTATGAAGTCGATGACGAAGGATACGTCCTTCGTGACTGTTACTAGCGCTTTTTCCCTTTGCCTCCAGGTATGGAGCGCGTGAAGAATGACTGTTTAAAAGCTCTGTAATTAATCTAATTTTGTCCTCATGACCCCAAAAGGAGCTTTACTTAAAGTGTTATATATATTTCTAACGTCATCGCTTAAAGCCGTTCTTGAAACGTTGTAAGTAGTTTACGTCTATCCTCAAGACTCTGCGAATTCAGTTTCTTCAGCATCTCTATGACATTCTCCCACAAACCTGTGACCATTCGTGCTGCCCCTCTCTGTATACGTTCAATATCCCCTGCTAGCTCTATTTGGCGCAGGTCCCAAACACCTGAGAAATATTCTGGGATTTTTTGAAAGACATCATGTTTACGCCAGTGACTGTTAAACTTTTTATTTCCAATATTGCAATTTCGGCTGAAATACAAAACGTTTATAAGATATTTTACAAAACTCGTTGTGTACTTTGACATTCGGCCGATTACACAAAATGAAAAATGCAGCTATGTAAGCAAGTTTATTTACACGTTTTGGCTTTAAGCCATGTCTACTTTAAGCCAAAACATCTAAGAAAACATGGTTACATAGTGTTGCCCATCGCTGGCCACTACATTCTTCCATCTTCCTGTGGCAGAAGAACTGGGCGTCTTTTGTGGGGATCCATGAATGGATTCAATTTCGCACTTGTTCATATGATCGGAAGTGCTGGTCAGCCAGACTGTATGCCACTGATTGAAAAATTTGGTAGTCAGAATACGGCGGGAGGGATAGGACTTCTCATTTCAACGTTTCCATGTATATGGTTCAAATGGCTCTGAGCACTATGGGACTAAACTTCTGAGGCCATCAGTCCTCTAGAACTTAGAACTACTTAAACCTAACTAACCTAAGGACATCACACACATCCATGCCCGAGGCAGGATTCGAACCTGCCACCGTAGCGGTCGCGCGGTTCCACACTGAAGCGCCTAGAACCGCTCGGCCACACCGGCCGGCTTCCATGTATATTTTGACGGGTTTTGCGACATGGGGTAGTGCACTGACCTACTGCAAAATAACCTTTACGTGTCTGACTCTGTATTGTGGCCGTTTGTGTTTCAGTGCTGGGCTCGAACGAATCAATTGCTTTCGATAATGATGTCCTGTGACTGTCTTCGTCTGTTTCAGTAGCTATGAAAACGTTCTGTCTTGCCCCGCCATGCCGGTCTACGACAAATCACCGTTCTTAAGGCGTTGAAAACATTCTCTGCTCATTCTTCCACTAATAGTTCCCTACCATTGGTCTTACCCAGCATTTTAAGAGCCACAACCGCAGAATTCTTCATGTTAAAGCAGAAAATTAAAATTTCCCGCAAATGGCGCGAAATGGGTACGTAAGCTGACGTACTTAATCGAGAATAACCTCATGATGCAATCACGAATCGACTTATAATTTTATAGAATTATGTTTACAGATGCCTAAGCTTATTACATTGCACCTATGACCAACAAACTGAACCCCACTTGCCGCTACTGCCGTTTATTGCAAAACGGCGGAAGCAAAGTTGTAGACCTAATATTTTGTCTCTGTATATTAAATTGTGTTCATTACGTTCTTATACCGCTCCAGCTATAATGGTTTTGTGAACCTAAACCCGTAGAGGAATAAAGTTGTGTTGGTACAGATGGCGGTTTGCAGTGGGTTATTTCAAGTACTTGACAGGCAGGCTGTTTCTTCAAGAGAATTATATCTTGAGTATGACTGACCATGATCATCGAAACACGCTTGCAGGTTTTTTTCAGTTGTGGAATATTCAGTTTGTTCGCAAATATAAGATAATTCTGTAGTTGACTCTCCAGAAAGGTGCCAGCAATTGTAGGTTACACAGGCGAGAATGTCTGTATTGGCCAGAGAATCTGTGGATCGTAACAAATTTTATGTTAGTCAGTAGGCAAATATTACAAATGGAGGCGCCTCCAAGAGACAGCACAGATATGAAATTAGTGATAAAAATAACAGCACTTCTGAAACAAACGCCCGTCCTTACCGCATTGCTGATTGTTAGTAAGGCTGAAGCAACCAGCAGTTTTCTGTAGTTTCACTTGATGATGAAATTCAGGAGTTGAAGACTACGGTTATGGTTCGTGGAGATCGTCAATGTTACGTTTCAGACGCCTTGGGTCATTGTGGATACCAACTAAGTTTCATTTCGCTGTCTTGTAGTTTTATGGACAATGTTGATTTTTGTTAGCCAGTGAGTTGTAATTTATCCCACACGGGGACTGTTGTTCGGTGGCACCCTTGTTTAAGATTATTACTTAAATGGTGAGCTGGAATTCAGTGAAGAAACAGAGAGGTTCGTTAAAACAGGACACGTCTTCGTTCGTGGTTCGGAGTCCATGTGAAACTGTAGGTCTAACTATAACTCTCTCGATAATGTAGTTCACAAGTCGAAGGAAGCCAAGGGGATTGCTGTCTTAAAGTTTCGTATAGTGCTGCAGTGTTCAAACCAACCAACCTGCCGGATGCGGGCAGCATTATTTCACTCACAGTTTTCATGGAATTTAGTGTTGATTTTGTCTTCGTGATTGTCGTCGCTTTGATCTGTTATCCCGATATGCTCCTTTTCTGTCATTCAGAACACTGAAATTTCTTGTGCAGTAGGGAGATGTTAGAGTCTAAGAGATTTGAAACACCTCAGTATTGCTCCGCGGGTCAAAGGGAACGTGATGAGCCTTATAAAAATTATTTTACGAATGTGGAGATAAAGTTAGTCGCCCTGGGACCTCCAATGATTCATGGTTGTTTTTACGTTGTTTTACGCCGCGGCTCACCTGGATGCACGCAGGTCGGCAAAGGACACTTGCAGTTCCTCACGCAGCTAGGAGTTTTTTTTTTTTTTCTTTTTCAACCTTCTGACTGGTTTGATGTGACCCGCAACGAATTCCTCTCCTGTGCCAACATCTTCATCTCAGTGTAGCACTTGGAACCAACGTCCTCTATTATTTGTTGGATGTATTCCTATCTCTGTCTACATCTACAGTTTTTACCCTCTACGGCTCCCTCTAGTACCATGGAAGTCATTGTCTGATATCTTAACAGGTGTCCTGTCAGCCTGTCCCTTCTTATTGTCAGAATTTTACAAATATTCCTTCCTCTCTGACTCTACGGAGGATCTCCTCATTCCTTACCTTATCAGTCCAACTTTCAACATTCGTCTGTAACACACATCTCAAATGTTTCGATTCTCTTCTGTTCCTGCTTTCCCAAAGTCCATGTATCACTACCATAAAATGCTGTGTCCCAAACGAACATTTTCAGAAATTTCTTCTTCAAATTAAGGCCCACGTTTAATACTAGTAGACTTCTCCTGACCAGGAATGCCCTTTTTGCCAGTGATAGTCTGCTTTTAATGTCCTCCTTGCTCCGACCGTCATTGGTTATTTTGCTGCCTAGGTAGCAGAATTCCTTGACTTCATCTACTCATTTCTGCTACTTCTCATTAGTTTCGTCTTCTTTCGATTTAATCTCAATCCATATTCTTTACTCATTAGATTGTTCATTCCATTCAGCAGACCACGTAATTCTTCACTTTCACTCAGGATAGCAAAGTCATCAGCGAATCGTCTCATTGATATCCTTTCACCTTGAATTTTAGTTCCAATCCTGAAGTTTTCTTTCATTTCCATCATTGCTTCTTCGATGTACAGATTGAACAGTAGGGGCGAAAGACTACATCCCTGTCTTACACGCTTTTTATCCGAGCACTTCGTTCTTGGTCGTTATCTGTTATTATTCGCTCTTGGTTATTGTGCATATTGTATATTACCCATCTCTTCCTGTAGCTAACCCCTATTTTTGTAAGAATTTCGAACATCTTGCACCATTTTATATTGTCGTACGCCTTTTCCAGGTCGATAAATTCTACGCATGAGTCTTGATTTTTCTTTAGTCTTGCTTCATTATCAACTGCAACGTCAGACTTTTTCTCTCTGGTGTCTTTGCCTTTCTTAAAGTCCGCCCCATTAGCTGAATGGCAATAAAAAAAAACTAAGTGGAAGGATCAACAAACGAACTTTACCGGATGTCATGTGACGTCCGCAACGACCAAACACAGCGATGAACAACGAACAAAACGAAAAAAAAGATGGTCAACGCGTTGGAATGCCACGCACAAGGGCCCGGGTTCGATTCCCGGCTGGAGCATGAGATTTTCCCCCCTCAGGGACTGAGTGTTGTGCTCTCCTCATTACCATTCCACCCTCATTGTCGACGCGCAGGTCGCCCAATGTAGCGTCACACTCAATAAGACTGGCACTTGGCGGCAGAACTTCCCGACCGGGAACTCCCGGCCACTGACACCATACGATAATTTCCATTTTTTTTTTTTTTTTTTTTTTTTTTTTTTTTTTTTTTTTTTTTTTTTTTTTGCCTTTCCTAAAGTCAAACTGATTGTCATCTAACACATTCTCAGTTTTGTTTTCCAGTCTTCTGTATGTTATTCTTGCAAACATTTTGGATGTATGATTTTAACTGCTGATTGTGCGATAATTCTCGCACTTGTCAGCTCTTGCATTTTTCGGAATTGTGTGGATGATATTTTTTCGAAAGTCAGATGGTATGTCGCCAGACTCATACATTCTACACACCAACATTAATAGTCGTTTTGTTGCCGCTTCTCCCCAATTATTTTAGAAATTCTGATAGAATGTCATCTATCCCTTCTGCCTTAGTTTACGTCCTGCAAACCTCTCTTAAATTCTGATTCTAATACTGCATTCCCTATCTCTTCTAAAACGAAAAATTCTCATTAGAATGCATAAAAGCACCATGAGTAAGCGGCTGTACAGATACATCCTTGAGACAGTTTGTAATTTCTCATGCAGTTTCTAAATTACAACACCTTCTCGTGTCTGATATTGTCTGTTATTGAACTATACATAACATTTTCTGGCAGATTAAAACTGTTTGCCATACCGGAACTCAAACCTAGGACTTTTGCAAAGGTATAAAAGGGGGACTTTGGAAGGTAGGAGATGAGGTAATGGCGGAAGTAAAGCAGTGAGGGGTTGTCGTCAGTAGTGTTTGGATACCTGAGTCGGTAGAGCATTTGCCCAAGAAGATCAAAGGTCATTGGTTCAAATCCCAGTCCTGCACACAGTTTTGATCTGACAGGAAATTTAAAATCAGCACACACTCCGCTACAGAGTGAAAATCTATCCTATATACTCTATGGAGTCTTATTGTTTCTGTGATTGGCTATTGATCATTGTATGTGTGACTAACTGTGTAAAGTTTATTTGAATTTATTGTTTGTGTACAGGAAAAAAGTACTGCTAAACTGTGTATTGAAAATTATGAACAAGGAGACATTTCCCTGAGAGAAAAATACCATTACATTTAGAACATGATCTTCTTACCACGAGATAGGGGAAGAACGCTTCTCGAGTGTCAAGCCCTGAAATGCGAAGGGGCAGCATACGTAGGGTATCTCTGTTTATCCACCCTCAAAATATCAACTTTAAACGGTCGCGGTGGAACGAAGCAGTGAAAACCAATTACGAAAGTTAAATCGCCTCGGATGGCTACATGTGAAAGTAAGCAGGCCACACAGAAGCTCACTCTACAATCTGGTAATGAATGCCCAAGTTTAATATGGTGGGCATGATTCGGAAATCACTGTACAGTTCTGCTGAGATGGGGCACGGTTTTCTTTGGGTGAACTGAAGTTGCTGCAATCTGATTACTGGAAGCTGCATATTGTTTTTCAGTTGTAATGAGGCAAGGTTATATATCGTGCCTTTCAGTATCATAATTTGAGTCTTGTGTTTAAACAATGCAATATATATGTTGCTTTAATCTTGTGTGTATCTAGTAAACGAAAACTTTGTATTCCAAGAAACTTTCCTTTTCTCATTCTGATTGGGTTCTGTTCAACAAAAATCTCATTTTGGCATGTAGTTGTGATGTCATGTAATATATCTATGTCAATGTAATTAGTTATTTGGGTTCTGTAATTTCAGAATGGTATTTTGAGCAAGAAATAACTTTGGTTACTTTTTATGTAGTTAGGATTTAACTACGACGCGTAACAAAGTTCAACATTATCTTCCTGAATGGACTGATAATAGGAATTTTATGGCTGTTAATACTTCATGAACTATTTGTGTAGGAATTATGAGATTACTTAATCATAAATGAGCTTACTTAGTCATAAATGTGTAACAGAGTTTTACAATGAGACAAAATATTTGTTGCTGATGTAAACCTTGGCAGCTAGCGCTTGGTGTTCGATTTCAAATGTATTCGTAGCATATATACATGTGGACTTTCACATGATGAGCTGTACCTGTCCGAGTCTCGGTTTTAGATATTGCACTGCATATACAACAAGCAAGTACCAATTGAAGTGTTACATACACCAGCAGTGAAACTAGCGGTAAGTGTTAAAAGTGCTTAGAAACAGTCATCTATTTGTATATTAGGTTCTTTGGAATTACAATAGTCTTGAAAATCACAAATAGAGTTTTTCAGATCATCTAAAATCTTGTGATTTGGAGGGAGCATTATTTTTAATTTGTACTTTGAAAGTTTCTGCTTTCAGATTTTCTTTGCAGTGTTAATCGAAGATGGATCTTTGCATATTTACTGTCGTTATATATTCACGTTAACTACATAGTATAAGCACTTCTTCTGAGGAACGTTTCGTTGGCTTTTTCAGCACAATTAATTTCAGACAGCAAATACTTCATAGCTGTTTTTATTACATTAGGTTAGGTCAAACAGTCAAATTTACACTCAACGCTTAGGCCGTTAGAAGTTGTATTAATACTCAGCAAGTATGTAGCTTCTACAATAAGACTTATCATCTGCACAAAATATCGGCTGTTTCTAATAGCCTAGATTACAGTGTGGCATTACTAGTTCTGTTGAATATTACGCTGCTAAATATGCTGGAAATAGCATGCAATATTAATTTTTTTCTTGTGTTCGAAGAACTATCCGTTGCCACCGCTTATGGGTTTCTGGTGACGTACGGTGTGCGCTAGTTCAGTACCCGACGAATTACGGCACCGTCTTGAAGGCAACAATCGCGAGAACCAGTTCAACCCTCTATACTTCAGTGCTTGTGAAATTTGGAAGGGTTGACCGCCTCTCATTGAGGCGGGATAACGTTAAATAATGATAACTTTTACGCTTCTTCGAGCACTGTAGCACCCTGACTGCTACTCAGAAGGTCATTCTGTGACGACCACTGTACCATTTACCCTTAACCTCAAATCCACCAAAAGCTTCATCATGGGGTCTTGGAGAGAATAGTCTCTGAATAACAGTTAAAAGGTGTAAGAGTCAGGAAACAATCGCACTTCAGTTGCCTGCGAAAAGTATTGTAACTTCACTTTCTACACATGCACCTGAGTCAAGTTCGCCTATCCATCCGGACCATGACTATGACACTCAGAAACCACAGAACTGAGCAAATCACTGGTATCCCAGATCCGTGTCTCACAAAATTTACAAGGAACTCACTTCCTTCTGACAAAAATCGCCGCGCGGGATTAGCCGAGGGGTCTGAGGCGCTGCAGTCATGGGCTGTGCGGCTGGTCCCGGCGGAGGTTCGAGTCCTCCCTCGGGCATGGGTGTATGTGTTTGTCCTTAGGATAATTTAGGTTAAGTAGTGTGTAAGCTTAGGGACTGATGACCTTAACAGTTAAGTCCCATAAGATTTCACACACATTTGAACATTTTCGACAAAAATCGTGTTCGACTAAATCCATTGAAAGTGACACCAGAAAATGTTTTAGCATTTCGGCGTTCAACCAGTCAGGGATGTGTTAATGAGTAGATTAGCTTTTAGTCACGAGCATGTATTTGATTCTTCCCTTTCATCTGCAAAAGTCTTAAAAAAATTCGTAGAATTACTTCAGTTCTTGATTATGGTGAAGCTATTATTCAAGGACTTGCAAATGAGAGTTAACGCCTTCTGGAACTGGCGATGAACGCTTGTGTGCGATACATTTGTGACACTCGTTTTTCGACCTTATGGTTCCTGCATCGGAACAAGTGCAAATGAAGTGCAGATGAAGTGCAGATAGCCACGGTGACTACATACCCTCTGTCTGCTCTGCCTCCTGCTCGTTATTGCACTCCCTCTTATTTATTATTGACTCCAACTCTATCATCTGAACAGTACAGGAGAGGTACTAGTTCTCAACAAAGCAAAATCTTCTCATACCACTAATTAACATAGCCATCTTCTGAAAATCATTTTCTGGATCAAGAATATGACTTCGAACGACCTCCGCCAAAACTCTCAGAGAAATTCAACATCTTTCCAACTTCAAAAGACAGTTAATGGCCTACCTATCACAACTTCTGTTTCTCCACAAGCTTGTTTGAAGTTCACTGTAGTAACACCCTCACTTTTCTCCAGTCCCCCGTCCAGAAAGTTCTCTTCCTTAACAGATACTGCTACTCATTCAGTGTTCACCTCTTGCATTATCCCTCCTCCCTTCCGATTACATTAAACACAGTTTTATCAATGTTAAGCGTATTAATATTACTGTTGCTCATAATGGCTGCTATTGTTACTTCTACTAT
This sequence comes from Schistocerca piceifrons, assembly GCF_021461385.2. Lineage (NCBI taxonomy): Eukaryota > Metazoa > Arthropoda > Insecta > Orthoptera > Acrididae > Schistocerca > Schistocerca piceifrons. Next base: position 924,043,848 of record NC_060138.1, read on the forward strand.
TACTACTACTACTACTACTATTATTATTTGTTGTGTACCAGGCTTAAGAGTACACATCAATAGATTTAACAAATACTGTATCACGAAAGGCCGACACCACACAGGCACAACCACTCGCCTGGCGCCTGTCAGTTCCGAGCAACATCCCCAAGTGGCACTCACAAATTCAGATCACTTTCTGCTTCCGCGCCCCCTCCATCTGCTCATCATATTCGTCCTCAAATAGCGTTTCCAGGCGCCAAAAGGGAGCGCTGTCAACTGCAACTGCGGACTACATTGCTTCCACCTTGTACTGGCAGAGATGGGAATCCTTCTGCTGACAGGCACAGAACGTGTCAGGCTACGGACACTCACACAGCTCCGTTCCTGCAGTCAGACTGTTTAGTTCAGTGTCTGGAGCCAGCTCAGTACAGTATCTTCAATCACGATACCTACACAGTTCTAAGATTTCCGTTGAGAAGAGAACATTGCGACTTAGCAATGGCTGTTTACGGAGAACTAGGACAATTACGTGATTGTCTGCAACATTACTTTCAGTGATAATGACAATACCGTAGAGTGACAGGCGACAATAAAGTTATTTCATTGTATTAGTTTAGGATTTGAAATACTGTACCAAAGTTTAGTGCGATTTTGTTAGATACTCTTAATAAATGTTACTGGTTATTTCTTAATGTGTTGCCACATTTCTGTTCTAATAGCACCCTATCATGCAGGTGTATTAGTTGATACATCAAGCTTATAGTTGCCATCCAAATTATTGTACAATAGTAGTACAACATTCCCAAAAATCTGCAGATGAGCCCATGAGGAAAAATTTTAAAGACTATTGTCAATGTTTCGCCATAACTAAACCATTGGCGACAAGGTTCAAGTTTATAGCTTTCTGAAAACTTTTCGTTATCTCTCAACACTGACAAGAAGTCAGTGTAAACTCACACCATTCTCGTTAACAAAGAGAAAAATTACTGGATATAGACAGACAACTGACCAGGAGACTACCTTATTTTAACTTACGGTAGCACTGTGTGACTTGTTGTTCCATGTTTATTTGTTTCAGGGACTGCTAACGCGTTTCCTTCGCAGGATGATTTCTGAAAAGTCTAGAAACCGTTCTGAGCATATTCCGCAGACAGGGCCCAATCGGAACTCATCCTGAAGCCCCGGCTCATATTATTACAACTGACAGCAATCCGGAGCTCGTAGGGATAGGCTGGGCCAGACTTGAATACAGCAAGAACGACGGCCAAAACAGCTACTGCAATAAGATGTCGCCATTGACGTTTCCAGCGTTAGATTGAGAAGTTGAGTCGTGAGACAAGTATAGCCAGCACCTGCAGCAGCACTACATCACACACAAATATCAGGTTTCGTAGAACGAAAAGCATTTTTATTGACATATGCAGGCCCCACTGTATTTCATATTCTTCAGAAATTATCGCCTATTTGTTAATCTGTAACTCTCTCTTATTCGGACATTAAAAAACGCTTGAGAAATATTTTGACTCGCATGTTGCTGCTGCCAGACATAGACTTTTTCCAATATTTCAAGAACTCAGATCAAAGCTGTAACGACTGGATTATTAATTGCAGGACCTGACTCGAGAATTAGCAAAGGACCAGTGCAAGAAATCTTACGCAAACTCACTGACCCGCGATATCCTTATCATTCACCCCCCTGACTATAACTTAAAGAAGACCTGCTTCAAACCAACCTTTACAAGACTTTCTGCCACTGATTTAGGCATACGAATAAATTTACGTATCTGCTGATACTGTGAGAAGACGCTGGCGTATTCGATACATGTTAACAGCTGGCACGGCCAAGCGACCCAGCACGGTCAGACCCATAAAACACATGGCACACGTGAAAGTCGACTGAAACAGTCAGTAACATATGTAGAGATACTAAATTAGAATCTTGTTCCCGCTGTGACGCACACCACAAAACAGAAAATTATTTCTATTGGTATGAGAGTTCTACTTACTGTAAGAAGACCGCACACAGGGCTGAGGTGCGCAAAACAAAGCACAACCGACAAACCAAGCAGACACGCACACGTATGGCTGCAGTTAACTAGCGACAAAAAGTCAAGTACTGTTCGTAACGAAAGTGTGTAAACTGAAAAAATTTCACGGACGGAACATCAGGCGAATGCCATTTTTTCATGTCATAATAATTCATCATCTGTAATTCTACAAATAACCAAAGTGTCGATCAATTTTCAAATTGACACAGGGTCATCAATTTCAATTGGTAATCTACATGTGTAGTGAAAGTTAGGAATACCAAAGGTAACAGACTTTCATAGGTTACTGGTCAGTTACAGCAATCAGGAGATCTCAGTAAAAAAAAAAAAAAAAAATCAAAAGATGTTATCTGTAAACAATCTAAAAAACAAGTCACGTTTGTAGTTGCAAATTCAAATAATACTTTGAATTTACTAGGACTAAATCGCTTCGATGCTTTGGGTTTCACCATTCACAATGAACTGAATCAAATTCAGTCTGACATACCAAATGGAAAGATAAAACAGTTGCTGCAAAAATATGATAGTAGTAGGACAAAGGGAACACGAACAAGTGTCATACAATTTGCCTACCTCAGGGGTGAGCATACCTCACGTGCAAGCATGCAACTATCACCACCTCCCCCACCATCTTCCCTATTGGCGGCAAATTCAAACAGTAGGGGATAACGGGATTATAAGAGCAGTCTACATCGTGCCAAATTTATTCAAGACAGTGGCAGTACATGTGGCAATATCACACTGATGACATCATCACCAGACAATTTCATGACATTCGTGCACTCCCCTCCTCTCCTCACACCTCCCCCACTCCTACCTAATCCCACTGCCATCCTTTTCTTCCTCTCCCATCCCCTCTCCACCTAGAAGAATGGCTGGAAAAATCAGTCAGTTTGTGCTGAGCTGCTGGTATAGAAGAGCATAGGAAGCTTTTTTCTATGTTTTCAGTGTTATTGTGTTGCGAACTGATGAGAAAAGCTCAGCTCCATCCCACCCCAACCCACCCTTCCTTCCGTCTGCTTCTCTACCCTCTCCCACTCCTCCCCACCCATACCCTTCCATCCCCTTCTGTCCTGTCCCATCCTGCTGTGCCAACCCCTCCCCCAGTGTCCTGTCCCCTTCCATTCTGTCTCCTCCTCCCTCACATCCTCTCCCCTCCCATTCCCTCTCCACACTTCCCCACATGGAAAAATGGTGGGAAAAATTATTCAGCCTGTACTGAGCTGTTGATGTGGAAGGACATAGGGTGGCTTTTCACTATTTTGAGGTGTTATCCTGTTCGAAAATATTTCCAATTTTTTTTTCTTGTGTGCTCATCTTGATGTGACGAGACTGACTGACATCGTTCACTTTACGCCACCAGAGGGCACTCGAAATTATGATGTCATGAGTGAAAAAATTGGCAGGAACCAATAGATATGCTTATACAGAGGGAAAATCCTGGTCGGTGGGATCAGACATATTAGGTGTTGTCCCACAGATTGCAGGTAAACCAGCAACCAGATCTTCCTCCTTCATGAATATCTTCATCGGTGTTCACCAGCCCTCCCTGGAGAAACCCTGTTGTCAGTTATATTAAGGCTGTCGCAAAATACTCTGTGACAAGAATTTTTCACAAGATCACCCCATCCCGTAAAAAATCTGTTCTTATCACTTTAATATCTGTTACATCCTGCATCACAGAACGAGATTATACTTATATCTGGCTCATGACAGACCGCTAAGATCATGCTGTAGCTCTGTCACTGTATGTCTCCTCACTTTCGAACTCTCTTAAGGTAGTTAAATGCCTCATTACCTATTAAGTCTCTTAAGGTTGCCAAATAGCAGCAGAGAGGATTTGTAATATCAGGTTAACACTACGTATCACTTTGTAAATTCGGTATTATAGGCGATTTTATTACGATTGCCATTTCTCTCTGTGTAGATGGCAGATTGAAATTTCGTTAAAAGACCTCGCCAGAATAAAAAAGGACCTGATTACCTCTCCAACTTTCGAATGATATCTGTGGTACTATCACTCTCATTTCCACTTGCCCGGCATTGATATCAAACTAACTAACTAATTAAGTTTTTTTCCCTCGCTGTATTTGCGAGTGCAGTAGGAAAGGAAATGTGTAGTAGTGGTACAAGGTACTCTCTGCCATGAACCATACGGTGGCTTGTGAAGGATGCATATAGATGTAAATGTAAATTTAGTTTATCTATTAAGATATCAGTCCATCCGCTTATAGGTACACAAACCTCATGAAAGAATGTTAGGCATCGAGAAAACAAAAGGCGGAACTTCTACTGCTGATTGTCTTTCGATAGAGACCCTCGTATTACCGTCTAATTATCCATTGCAGGCGCTTTGCGAGACTTATTTGAGAGAATATGTTTACCCTTAACACTTAGAAGAAGTGGTATAGACTTCATCTCAGAACTCCGCTTTTGTCAGCGTATCGCCCACTGCCATATTCTCACAGATCTTCCAGTCTTTGATATACAGCATTTGAATCCACCTGATTTCGGCGAGTAAGAGACGTCCGCTGTCAAGTCGCTAACCCATTCTAGTTCTCTCAAAACATCATTACGTTCCGACGGCACTGTTCCATTAGGTAGAAGGCTGTCTACTCCCTCACCCGTCACCGACTAGATAGAGAGCTATCACGAAAAATATAGCACATTACATTTTTTTCCCTGGAGCCATATCGCTATGGCTGCCAACACTTCCTATTTATTCGTTCCTAAGGTAATTATATAGCTGTATTACCGTCATGCCGTGACCAACGTCATACTTCCTCGATAAGTTCATCGGTCAATTGAAGTAAGGCCGTTAATTTTCTCACTGTAACCACTTCATTAGAAGTATGTAGGAGGAAGTTAGTTAGTTAGTTAGCTGGTTGCGAGTTCCATTGATCAATCGCACGGTATGGTAGCTGTTATGATGTGGAACGTGTCAAGTGCACAAGAAATGCACATATGAAACAAGATTTTTTACAATACAGAGTTAAGGAATAATATTTCTATTATTTACTCCATTACCTTAAATGGCACAAAATGCATATACTATATTTATAGATTTATTTATTCCTATTCAAGAATTCATCTATTGTATAGAAGGAGTTGTCAAGGAGATATGATTTCAATTTATTTTTGAATCAATTACTGCTGTCTGTCAGACATTTTATTTCATCTGGTAATTTGTCAAAAAGTTTTATAGCAGCATATTTTACCCCTTTCTGTTCCAAAGATAGGTTGAGTAAAGGATAGTGTAAGTCTTTCTTTTTTCTGGTATTATAATCATGAATGTCACTGTTGTTTTTAAACTGGTCCATGTTGTTGAGAACAAATTTCTTTAGTGAGTAAATGCACTGTGATGCTGTTGTAAGAATTCCCAATCTTTGAAAAACATGCCTACAAGATGTGAGACTATGAACACCGCACATTATTCTAACCACTTTCTTTGGTGTAAATGTTCAGTTACCCCAAAATATTATGCTGTATGATATCAGAGAGTGAAATTATGCAAAGTATGTTAGCTCACTAATTTCTATATCCTCAAGATTGGCAATTATTCTGATTGCAAAAGTTGCTGAACCTAGTCGCCTTAGAAGATCCAAAATATGAATTTTCCAATTAAGATTCTCATCTATGTGCACACCCAAAAACTTAGTATGCTCTATCCTGTCTACTGACGTCTGTTGATGTGTTATATTTATTGAAGGAACTGTACTTTTTGCAGCAGAAAATTGGATGTACTGTGATTTTTCAAAGTTTAGAGCAAGCCCATTTGCAGAAGACCAATTATTGACTTTTCCAAAGACCTTATTCATATCATTTTCAATTGGAGCTTCTTTTACCAGATTAATAATGATGCCTGTATTATCAGCAAACAGTGTCAGTTCAGCTTCCTGTTTCAGATAGGAAGGGAAGTCGTTCACATATATTAAGAACAGAAGGGGACCCATGAGTGAACCCTGTGGAACACCTTATGTAATTTCAACCCAGTTAGATGAATTGGAAAACTTATTTAAATCACTTGACCAACATAAGGAAACTTTTTGCTTCCTGTTCTGTAGCTACGACTTAAACCACTCATATGCTATTCTATTTATACCACAGAACTGTAATTTCTGTTACATAATGTTATGGTTCACACAGTCAAATGCTTTGGACAAGTCACAGAAAATTCCTATTCGTAACATTTTAATATTTAAAGACTCTATTATGTGGACAGTGAAACTGTATATTGCTGTCTCAGTGGAACAGCATTTTTGAAATCTGAACTGTGATTTACTAAGTATCCCATTACTGTTGAGATGGCTAACCGCTCTTGAGTATATTACTTTCTCAAAGATTTTTGAAAATGCTCTAAGCAGGGATACTGGCCGATAATTATTGACATCTGTGGTGTTCCCCTTTTTGTAGAGCAGTTTGACAATGGCATGTTTTAACCTGTCTGGGAAAATACCTTGACTTAATGATGCATTACATATGTGACTCAAAACATCAGCTGTAATTGTTCCACATTGTTTTAATATCTTATTAGAGATGTCATCTACTCCAACAGAACATTTATTTTTCAAAGATTTAATAATTTTACTTATTATCAAGAGGTTGTTAGGTGAAATTTAATCTGACTAAATTATTTCAAAACAGACTCTTCTGTGTAATGCCTGGCTTTTTCTTTTGAACTGTTCTCACCAATTTTTTCTCCTACACTTAGGAAATTTTTGTTAAATACATTAGCTACTTGCTTACTGTTGGTCAGGATGGTCTTGTTCTCCTTAATAGTAATGCTACTTACCCCAGTGCTTACTTTTCCTGTCTCCCTTCTAACAATATTCCATACTGATTTGATTTTATTGCCACTGTTGTTAATTTATTCTCTAACATACATATTTCTTGATTTCCTTACAACTTTTATCAGTATGTTGCAATAATTTTTATAGTGTAAAACTACTTCTAGATCTTTACTAGTTCTTGCTGTCTCATAAAGTTTCGTTTTTCGTGATGAAGACACTTTAATACCTGTAGTAATCCAAGGTTTCTTTGAAAAGTGTGTGGTGTTACATTTAGTAATTTTCTTTGAGAAACAATGTTCGAAAAGGGATATAAATTTATCTAGAAATATGTTGCATTTATCATTAGCATTCGGTTCATTATATACATCACCCCAATTAACATTTCTTAAGCTTTCTTTGAAGTGCTCTATACATACCATGTTGAGCGACCTTACACTTTTACTTAATGGTTTCTGAACTGTACAACCTGTTAGGTTTTGTAAGTTAATCAGTTGTGCATGATGGTCTGACAATCCATTTACCACAGGAAAAGCATGTGTTTGTTTTACATCTTCTTTCTCTAAAAATACATTATCTAGTAGCGCGCTACTGCCTTGAGCTATACGTGTAGGGAAATTGATCACTGATTCGAAGTTATATGTTGTTAATAACACTTCTAGTTCACTTTTCCTCTCAGAATTATTTAGAAAGTTTACACTGAAATCACCACAGATCAATAACTTCTTCTTTTTGTCTGACAGACAGCATAATAGGGAGTCAAACTTTTTTATGAATAGCTCCCAGTCTCCTAATGGGGACCTGAACACTGTTGCTAATATCAATACTACATTATATAGCTGAAGTTCACATGCACAAACCTCAAAGTGCTGATCAACACAAAATTTGCTTACTTCTACAGTTTTGCATTTATACCCTTATTTTATGAAAATGGCAACTCCTCCTCTATCCATCCTAGTACTACAAGTGTAAGATGTTAAATTATACCCACTTATACTGACACTATCCATGCCCACAGTTAAATGGTGTTCAGACAGACAGAGTATATCAATCTCATTCTTATTTTTGAGATCATCTAAACACACTAATATCTCATCTGCTTTATTTTTTATTCCCCTGATAGTTTGATGAAGTAAGTTGATACTGCCCTTAGCTTTACTCTTATTTACTGTACATAAAGTTTCTTTTATTCTATTTATCTTGATTGTCATCTGCCTGGACTTTGGCTTTAACCTAAAAAATCTCTCTACCTGGACCGATTAACCACAGGGATCACCCCTTGTGTGACTGTGGACCCCCTTACAGTTTCTGCTAACTTATTTTTCCCCATCCTATTCAGATGCAAGCCATGTGTAGTGTATCCCCACCTACCAATAGCATTTACTGGAACAACACTTGAGATTTTGTCAGTGTCTGGAGCATCCTGTTCAGCTCAGTGCTAACATGCTTTACAGCAGTGTCTACCCAATGCCGATCATGGCGCTGAAAGACCTACTCAAATCTCACATTTGTGTGCCCAGTTTCTGCTCCTATTTTATCCAGGTCACTCCTAATGCTGTATCTTGGATTCATAGCGAGGCTGTTTCCTGCTCCCTCAACTATAATTACCTGATCTTCCTTCTCAAAGTCCCTGATTAGCTGACCTAAGTTTTCCGTCACCTGGCTAAGGCGAGCACTTGGTTTCACAAAACTTGTGACCTGGTACCCTACACCTAATTTCTCCTGAAGCTGCTGGCCCACACCCCTCCCATGACTACTGGCTATAAGCAGAATTCTTTTCCTATTCTGGTTTGATATCGACCTGTCTTTTTTTCTTTAAGCTAATATTCTGATTCAACCTACTTTCAACTACATCTGGATTAGGCTCTTCCTCCACTTCAGATAGCATGCCAAACTGATTTACTAATTGAATTTCTGGAGTTTTTTCAAGTGTTCCCCTATTTCGTCCTTTGCTTGCTACCTTTTCCCAGTTCCCACTCTCTTTTTCCTTCCTTAACCTACATAATTCCAAGTTAGAGTTTTCTAATTCAGCTTTAAGGGCACAAATTTTTGCCTCCTGTTCAGCGATTTTTCTGTCCTTTCTACATAACCTACACTGCCATGGAAGAGCCTCATTTTCTACCCGCGTTTCCTCACCGCTACATTCACCCCAATGAAACCATAATTTACAGTCTGCTGAGAACACCCTCCTCTTTCAAATTTCTACGGCAACCACCACATTTGTCACACATGATTTGATAGACATACTTAACACAAAAGCAGAGAATAAGTTGGCACAAGACCACAGTAGTTTCGTAACCTATAGCCTACTAATTCGTAAATAAACACTAATGTAAACAAACTTTTAAATTTACTTCCGACGTTTCTAACTACCTAGCTCTGTATGACCTGCACCAATTAATTTGACTTTGAAGCGATAACTCTAGTCAAAAACGAAAATCTACACACGAGCGAAATTTACGCCTAAAAAACGTTAACGAAACTGGCGACTACCGGCCTTTTACGAAATACTTCCTTTTCGATCTAAATACGGTCAGAAAAGCAAAACCTTCAATAGATAGCCTAGAGAAGAAGTATATACACTTGACTAAAACGTAATATTAACTAAATTAGCTCTGATTTCAATATCAATCACTTAAATTAGCGAGAACTCCGTATACGCGCGTCTGCCTAGCTCCAGAGATGTTGTTCTACTATGTGTGCTGTTGCAGTATGTATGTTCAGTCTCCGTGTTGTCAGAGTATCGCTTACCCCCTATATTCCCACAAATCTTCCAGCCTTCGTTATATAGCGATATATACCCCCAACCAAGTCTCAGACCCCCGCTAAGTCTCCCGAAATCCCACTACGTTGCGAAAGTACTGTTCCATTAGTCATCCTGTCTAATCCTATACCCGTCACCGGCTTTGCAGATAGGTATCACAATGAGAAAAAAATAGCACACTGATGCTCAAGGAGAAATTCACCACCACGCAGTTGCTCGCATCTGCATATTATTTACGATTGGAACAACTTCTAGTGGTTTGTAGTCAGTGAGAAAATAGAACAATAACAGGTCTCTTCGGCTATTTTAGATTCAATAGCTGCATTTATGTACATCGAGCTGCAACACCCACCAATCCTCAAACATCGGCAAATCGCTACAGCTTGTCGGTGTCGCAGAGCTGTTATATACAGGAGCCTACGCCCAAATACTTATTCGGCAAACCACTGCACGGCGTGGACTATGTTGTAGCAATATTGCCGTTTTCTTCGTTTCTGTTCCAGCCACATGCGTAATGATTAAGTAAAAATGACTATCTGTATTCCTCTGTACATACCTCATCTCCTCTATGATCGCTAAGCCATATACTTGGGTTTTTGATGGCCAAGAAAGCCTTACTGCTACACCTTTATTATACAAGGACTGTGCAGAGATATATCTGCAATTCGTCGATATTGAATGATTGTCTACAAATATGTCCTCACACATGTCCTAATCTCTTTTATCATATACCAATGAGCGCTATGCAGAGGAATAATGGCAGCAGAGTCTTCGTTGACTGCAAAGTGTTTAATGACAAATACATCTCCAGTTTTTCAATTGGGATATACCTCCGTAACGCAGTTCTCACAGTATCACAGAGCACCCAACACCCGCACTATCCACTAGAACATTTACATTGGTGCAACAGCCTCGCACCTCCACATACACTTCAGAGATAGGTCTACTGCAATAGAAGGGAAATAAAAAAATGGTTCAAATGGCTCTGAGCACTATGGGACTTAACTTCTGAGGTCATCAGTCCCCCAGAACATAGAACTACTTAAACCTAACTAACCTAAGGGCAGCACACACATCCATGCCCGAGGCAGGATTCGAATCTGCGACCGTAGAGGTCGCGCAGCTCCAGACTGTAGCGCCTTGAACCGCTCGGAGAAGGGAAATATTCGGGGTTTAATCACAGCATTGTTCATTTTCCCCCACGCTCTCTTTGGGAGTGGACTGATCATGTTTGCGTATACCGTCTGGAAAAGAGTATATCCACATGGTAGTTTGCATATGCGTCGTTTGGAAAGAAACCCAGTACCTACACGCTTATCCGACTATCGTACATTGAGAGCCAATTGAGCAACAAGTACTAGCCACACTGTCAATGTCGATGTTTCCCCCAGCTGCGGCAGTCATCTTAGTGCCTCTTACACCTCGATCCAAATTGTAGTTCCATAGTCTCCAGGTAACATGCCAACGGGAATTGCGGGCACTCGCCTCTTATACTTTCGCTTCTTACTGGGTAGATTAGACCCCCTTAAAAATGCATGGTTATGAATCTGACCCCGACATATGTATTCATCTTCAGCTCGCTCAAGATGCTTACTGCTACATATTTCACTGCGGTTAACACTTCCGAAGACAGTGTATGGGGATGTCTTGTCCTATTAAGGTGCAGTAGATGTAGTTACGTTCAGGTCATCTCTTAGCCCTCCCCCTCCCCCAGTTGGTCTTTCCATCTGCTTGCAGACAACTCCATCACCTGTGAAAATATTACATAAAAAACAAATTAGCCACACGGCGTTGTAGAGTGCATGGTGGAGGATACGTCGAATTACTCTTCCTTCCCAGTCTCACGCGCTGATCGACTAAAAAATTATTGGCTATATAATTTCGTAAATATCCAAATTCACCCTTATGTTTCTAGGTGAAATAGGTAGTCTTTCTCAGAATTTATTTTTTTATTTATTTATTTATTTATTTTTTTTTTTTTTTGCATATTCGAATGAACGACGTATGCCAGCTTACGTGATCGTAGCAGCATCCTTATCTTGCTTTTGCTTCGTGGATCAACAACCTAACACGAAAAGATTTGGGCTCACACGATGACAGCAACTATGTAGTGGTGAGCTATCCAATTGATGTTACTGTTCACCAGTACATAACATTTCAGCAAAAATGGGTCTACGCGTGTTATTATCGGGATAGCAACTGACTATGACCTCAAAGCTATAGCGGAAGTTGAGAATGTAAAGTGAGGTACGCAGGTGAGGGTCATGCAAGTAGAGTAGGAGAAGCTGTGCAGCAAACTGACATACATATTGACGGGCAGTTGACAGTTAAATACAACACATTCTGTTTCAGCAGAAATGTTAGTGCGTCATCACTCATTATATCTGGTGTTGCTGTATTAAAATTAACTGCTCGAGAGTCATCGCAGAGCATATTCCTAAAGCATCAACGTGTCACGTGCATACGTGGTATGCAGAGCATTGAGATGAAGATGTGCTGTTTGTGTTTTCAATCACTCAATCATTCTATCATCAACGAAAGTTCAATATAACAGGTTTTCGATGAAATAAATGTTGAATTCAAAGCATACGAAAACTATTATACGCGAAATACGGTTGCATAGTCTCCAAGTAAGTCAACGCTATAGTAAGTATAGCGATGTTGCGTGCGTGGTACTCCTTCCCACCATTAACAAATGTTACACTAAAACTACTATCTTCTGTACCATATAATCCATATATATAATCCCTCCTGATTTAGAAATATAACTTGCTTAGAAAGAAAAAGATACCCCATAAGCTAGTGGCACAATGGAATGAGATGTGTCTAACTGAATCTCCAAATGTCTTCAGAGCTATTTAAGTACAGTGATAATGTGTGTGGTACCCCCTCCCACTATCAACAAATGTTCCATTAAGACTACGTTTTTCCAGGTCATATAAATCCCATACGGATTTTTGAAATGTACTTCCTTATTTCTAGAATGATCAAACTCATGTAATCCATTTCCTTAGTTATAAAGCGGGACTTAAAAACCACATTATTTTTAGCGGAAGAAGATGTAAGCGTTTTTCCCAAACGTTATGTACTCGCACATATCCAATCTGAAAAAAAATTCTGGTGTTTTATCCGAATCCATAAGCTAGTAGTCATCTATAGAAGGCTATTTCAATACCACAGGCTGATAGTCCTTTTCAGCGTCAACCAGTTCTGCTTTACATAGAGCTTTTATATTCCCTCTTCAACCAAACCAATTTCTACTAATATACATAATTGCGCCTGACTATGGAACATAGTATAATGTCTCTAGAGTGCGTAGCCTTACCCATATTAAAGTAGTGGTGCATGGCATCATCCCTCCATTCAACGTATACTGCATCCATTAAGAAAACAAACAGTTTCAACCCCCAGTTCCGATTACATGTTCTGTGTAATACTTTATATTAACGTACTATGAAGCATGGCTGTAGGCAGTACAAAGATTTTCTTTTGCTCCCTGCCATTACACACCAATACGGAATCTAGTCGCTACTTGCTTAATGATGTGTACTTGAGTACATGTCGCAAAACATTTGTTACCGGATTGTATGGATCTGTGTAGCATTAATCCTAAGAATACTACTCTACTGGGGGATGGAATGATGTTTTCTTAACCCCATGGAAGACTGCATACGTTGACAGAAAGTTGATATTGTATGTCGGTCCATGCTTAGACATTAAAAACTCACCATTCAACTGAAATCATAGCTACCACATTAATAGCAGACCCAAGTATGATTGTACAGCGAAAAATAACAAAAAGAACGCACTTATTTATTCTTTACGATGTTTATTAACAAACTGTATACAAATATATCATAAAATAGTAGTATCTCCTAAATCATCGTTGCCTTGTCAAAAGTGCTCTTACTGTAGATTAAAAAGGTGACACACAGCACACTGGGAATGGCTAGATCAGGCTTTTAACGCATGCAGCAATAAGTCTGCAGGGAAAGGACAGTATTACTCCTGGAAGCACATTTTACATAGGTGAGCATTGTCAGAAGCTCTCACAGTCACATGGTGTTCTGATGCTGGTTTCAGAAGATTTGACGGAGGTTTACTGTTGGCTGCAACCTCTGCAATAATTTTTGCGTCTCTGTTCTGACAGACATAATCTACAAAATCCTCACCCCTCTTTATCGTTATCGTTTCATCTCAATATTTCAACCCTCCATCACTGATTAATAGCTAAAGATGGCAGCCTCACATCGTATGTTGTATATTTCGGATGAGCTAACCTAAGCTCCTGCACATCACATTTTGAATTGCATGACGATACTGATTCAGGAGATGAATGTGGGAGTACCTCCATTCTGCACAGGTTACATGTATCATACAAAAGAAACACTTTCACCCATCGATATACCTCCCCAACTCCTTCAGACAGCCACTGTGTTACAGAATTACCTGCTTTCAAAGCTGCCTTTATAGATATAGCCCACTTTAAAGATCCAAGATACCGACACTTCTGGTCATGCGATCTTGATGACACTTCTGGCCATGTCTTCTAAATTTGTTTGTAAATTTAGTAGTATTGTAAACACCTAGTGCAATTGCGCTTTTCTTCTGTATGTATGTGTATCAGTTTCTCACGGGGAGCCCTCACACTACAGTAATAGGACAGAGATAGAGCTCAGAGGTGAATCCACCACACATTACGTCTGGGACAGGATTCAAAGGTGAATCCACGTGTGATACGTCTAGGGTGGCTCCTGAAGGAGAATTCACCAACAATACGTCGAAGGCAGGTTTAGAGGGTGAATCCAACTGCGATTTGACCAGGGTGGCATCTGAATATGCGTTTACCAGAGGTAGGTCCGGGGTAGGGACTGTGGGCATCCAACGAGAAACCAGTCACATATATATATAGGAAAAAAAACGCTAGTTGTTTGTAATTCTACTATCTTTACAAACAAATTTAGGATGTGTGGCCATAAGGGACGTCATGGTCAAGCGAGCGGAAGTGTCGGCATCTTGGATCTTTAGAGTAAGGCTATATATAAAGGGAACTTAAGAAGCAGATTGCTCTGTAACGCAATAGATACCTGAGCATGTAGGGGTGGTGTACTGGGTTTTGTATAATACTTGTAACCTGTGCAGAATGGAAATACTTCCACATTCATCTCCTCAATCGGTATCGTTATGTAATTCATCGTCTCGGATTGGGCTAAGTGATTTTTTTAAACTGGAGAGTCTGTGTTGGGGTGGAACTGCAGTTAGAGCTCTACGTACTAGCCGCATCTGCTTGTGACGCCAGTCCAGGGCCAGCGGCAGTGTGATCACGAGGGCTCAGCCAACCGGAAGTGGCGGCTTAGCCTGTCGTAAAAAGACAGATATGAAGAATGGCTTTGGCCAGTCAGTTCTTCAAATACACAACATGCTCAATAGATGGCGCTGGACTAAACTGGAGGTGACTGGCCAGTTTATTCAACTTGAGATGCCATGTTCATGGCAGATAATGTGTACTACATTTGTAAAAAATATTGTACAATATATTACTCACGTTTATGTCGGCTAGGATGACGCATGTGATTCGTAAATAGGTATAAGCATGTTTCATTAGAGTGCTGTTCTTACATCTTCCTATCGTCTATCGTCCCATCTGCCTCACCTCCATGTTCAGTAAAGTCTTCGAGTCCATCCTCTCCCACTGTATTCATCGCCACATTAACCAGCACCACCTCCTTCCCCTTACCCAGCGTGGCTTCCGGCATCCCTTCTCAGTCGACGACCAGCTCCTTAACCTTACCAGTTTTCTTTCCCTCCAACTTAACTCCCGTCACTCCACTATCTTTGTTTCCCTTGACCTCCAGAACGCCTACGACCATTGCTGGCATCCTGGGCCCCTCTTCGAACTCCAGACCTATGCTCTCTCTACCTCCATCTCGTTGCGTCCTTATTCTCCCCTCGTCCCTCCTATGTCACTATCCACAATTCCAACTCCCACACATTCTATTCCTCAACCAGCGTGCCCCAAGACTCCGTCTTTTCCCCTCTCCTCTATGTTCTATATACTGCTGATAAGCCCAAACCTCCCCCATCTGTTCTCCAGTTTGCTGATGACACCACCTTCCTGGCCCTTTATCCTACCCTTCAACGATTCCAATGTACCCTTAAAACCCACCTTGACCACTTCACCACTTGGTGTTCCATCATATCAACCCTTCCTAGTCCCAGGCAATCACCATAGGCTGCACCACCCACTCCTTCTGTCTCTATGATTTCTATCTAACCATTTATGGTTATCCTATCCACCTCACTCCTACCCTAAAATACCTTCGCTTCACCCTTGACCGCCACCTCACTTAGGACTCCCCATCTCCTTACAATCCAACACAAAGGCCACAACAGACTCTACCTCCTGAAACTCCTGTCTGGTTGGACTGTGGTTTGCTTCTTTCCACCGTCCTTCACAACTACAAATCCTTGATCTGCCTCATCCTTTGTTATACCAGCGTCACTTGGATTTCTGCCCCTCCCAGATTCTATACAGCTCTCCAAATCCAAGAACACCATGAGCTCCACCTCGCTTTCCATATTTGCCTACCGTCCCCCATGTGCATCCTCTAAGACTTCATTCCCTTCCTCCACCTTCTTCTTTCCTTTGAACACATCTGCACCCTGTATATCGTCCACCGACTCGATCCCCCCACTCCCTGGTGTCCCCCATCCTCTCCACCCCCAGCCTGTTGCCACACCTTTACCATTGTGTCCCTCTCTCCATCTCCACACTCTCCACCTTCTTTCCCAATGCAAGTTCCAGCACCTGCCCCTCCTGGATGATGAGATTCGCTCTGACATCTACCCCTCCTAGCAACTCTAACCCCACCTTTCTCCCCCTACTCCTCAGGGCTCCCTCTCCCCTCCCCTTCCCTTCCCCTGAGCGGTTTTTCCCCTCCTACACCCCCTCCCTCTCCTGTGGCCCCCTTTTGTGTCTCAGCACTCCCTCCTGCCTTTTCTTCCCTCTTCATCTCCCACACT
This sequence comes from Schistocerca piceifrons, assembly GCF_021461385.2. NCBI lineage: Eukaryota > Metazoa > Arthropoda > Insecta > Orthoptera > Acrididae > Schistocerca > Schistocerca piceifrons. The sequence goes on from NC_060138.1 coordinate 924,060,452, forward strand.
GCCCATCTCATGCCTCTTGGTGCGTCTCTTGCCCCGCATTTTCCTCTTCCTCCCGACCCCCAGCCGCCCCCCCCCCATTGCACCTTCCTCCCCTCTTTTTCCCTCCTCTCCAGCCCCCAGTCCCTTGGCAGGTCCCTCCCAGTGGTTTTTATTCCTTGTGAGTGTTCCATCGTTTCCAGTCAGTCTTTTAAGTGTCTCACTCTATGTGTTTTTTTTTTTAAATTGTAGCAGACATTTAACTAGTGTATGACTCCAGTGATTTTAAGTGCACAACGAATTGCCAGCTGTGTTCTTTCAACTTTATGTCGACTTTTTACCCATCCCCCAGTGCATGTCTCTGTATTAGTGTATATTTTAACTCGCATCATCTCCATTTACGGAGTTTTTTATGTTCCCCTTTTATCCCCCCTTTTTATGTAAGAGTTCCCCTTTCATGTATTTTTGTTAAAGCCGTTTGGCTGAAAAGCAGTGGACTGTGCCACTGCCAGCCCTCCCCTACCCAAAAGGGGCAGGGGCATGAAATTACAATAAAGAAAAAAAAAGAAATAGCATCACTGGGACAGTGGGTCACTGCCCTATTATAGCCCATCCTTATGTCCCTCCCTGCAGCTATTCACTTGTAGATTGGCAGGAGGTTACCTGTGCTTCAGTGATAATTCGTTATCCTATTATTACCCATCCTTTCTCACATGTGGTTGTTGGCTAGACTGGGTGGAGCAACACTGTAGTGCCCAACTAATAGCGAAAATACCCTCTCTACATCAAACAATTATTGATGAGACTGGCTAGAGCTACTCTCTAGGAAAAATCCAAGTAAGTCTCCCATATACATTGGTCTACATCTGTGACTTTTGGATGGAGGAAATGCGTAACTGGATAACCTTGAAAAATAGTGGAAATTAGATAGTTGAAAGCATAGCGAACCTCGTTTCTTACCTATGCGACTACTGACAAAGACATTCCTGGAACAATGATCTTGCAAACAACACCTGTGTCAGAGGATTTTTCGCCAGCTTTGATGTAGCTGACAACAAGATTTTTCTGAGTAGGACTCGTGAACACCAGCAAAGACATACCTGGAGGTAGAAGAACTGGTTGCTGTTTTACCTGCATTCTGTGGGACAACAACACTTGACGTGTCTGAACCTGCTGGTTAGGGTTTTGCCCAGTGTGTAAGTGCTCTTATTTATTCCCACTAATTTTTTTGCCCATGACATCATAATTTCGAGCACTCTCTGGTGGAGATAATGTGAACTAGGTCAGTCACTCTCCAAATGTCATGGTAAGTACATGTGTGAGAAAATGTTCTAGAAGTATTTTCCAACAGGATAATACCCCAAAATAAAGAAAAGCCACCCATTGTCCTTTCACACCAACAGCTCAGCACAGAGTGAACTATTTTTCCCGCCATTTTTCTGGGTAGACAAGCGTTTTCACTTTTCCCCCCACTTTCCAACAGTATAACACCAGAATAAAAAAAAACCACCCTATGTCCCTTCCACACCAGCAGCTCAACATGGACTGAGCGGTTTGTGGGAAAAAAAGGGGTGGGATAGGTGTGGGAGGATGGGAGGGGTGACGTATGGAGAGGGGCAGGAGAGGTGGAGGATGTTTGAGGAGAGGAGAAGGAGAAGGGCAGGAAGCTTGGTGACATCATTCTGTGACATCAGTGCAACGTTGTCACATTTGCCGCCGCTGTCTTGAATAAATATGGAAACAATGCAGACTGGCAGACTGCACTCGTAACTCCTTTATCCTCTGCTATTTGAATTTGCCGCCAATAGAAAGGATGTGAGGGGAGGGGGTGCTTGTTGCATGTGGGAGGGGTGGTGTATGGAGAGGGGCAGGAGAGGTTACACCTGAGGAAGGCAAACTGCACGTCGCTGTGGTTGTATTCCGTTTATCCCACTAGTTACGATGATATTTTTTTCCGAAGCAACATGTAGTACTAAATGTTGCAAGGCACACACTATGCTGAAGCTGAATGCGCTGCTGAAGTTTTGAACAGTATGCAACATTCCTTTGCATTAAAATATAAGGTAAAGCAGGAACTTACTATCTCCTACAGAACTAGGTTATCGAAGCCATAACCAGTAACCAAGGGACAACACCGACCATGGTTCTACAGACACTGAATGGCTCACTTCACTGATGTCAAAATCAGCTGGTGACGTGTACTTTGTCAAACAGAATCTTCAAGAAGCATATTGAAAATTCCTTTGGAACGAGACACACGGATATACGGCGACAAAGACTACTGTTAAAAAGATTACTCTTCGGAATACCCAATTTCACAATTAATATGGAAAACTCCGAGCACTGTAAATTACCTTTACCGGGTAATTTTCTCACGGAAATCTCCACAGGAATTATTACAAAATTTGAAATCTGTTTTCATAATTCTACAAGAGGCAAATTTGAACTCCAGCGTAGATAAATGCATCTTATAACAATTCAAAGTGCAATACTAGGGTTACATACTATCTACACACACGATTAAGCCAACGCTGTAACATATGATCGACATTAAGAACATTCCGGTTCCCATAGACGTTAAGTAATTGCGTTCCGTATTAGTATAAATAAATTTTTATCGGAAGTTACTTCCTCATGCAGCTTCAGTCAGTAAGCCACTCCACAAGTTGTTACGAAAAGGTGCCAAATGGAACAGAAACAGTGAATTCCATCGCGCATTTCACAAATTAAAATAATGTTTGCTTGATGTCGAATGTCTTACAACAGCTAGCTCTTTATTCGCACGAAGTAATGGCCGCTATCGACAGGGGATCTCAAGTTGATTCCGTATTTCTAGATTTCCGGAAAGCTTTTGACACTGTTCCTCACAAGCGACTTCTAATCAAGCTGCGGGCCTATGGGGTATCGTCTCAGTTGTGCGACTGGATTCGTGATTTCCTGTCAGGAAGGTCGCAGTTCGTAGTAATAGACGGCAAATCATCGAGTAAAACTGAAGTGATATCAGGTGTTCCCCAGGGAAGCGTCCTGGGACCTCAGCTGCTCCTGATCTATATAAATGACCTGGGTGACAGTCTGAGCAGTTCTCTTAGGCTGTTCGCAGATGATGCTGTAATTTACCGTCTAGTAAGGTCATCCGAAGACCAGTATCAGTTGCAAAGCGATTTAGAATAGATTGCTGTATGGTGTGGTAGGTGGCAGTTGACGCTAAATAACGAAAAGTGTGAGGTGATCCACATGAGTTCCAAAAGAAATCCGTTCGAATTCGATTACTCGATAAATAGTACAATTCTCAAGGCTGTCAATTCAACTAAGTACCTGGGTGTTAAAATTACGAACAACTTCAGTTGGAAAGACCACATAGATAATATTGTGGGGAAGGCGAGCCAAAGTTTGCGTTTCATTGGCAGGACACTTAGAAGATGCAACAAGTCCACTAAAGAGACAGCTTACACTACACTCGTTCGTCCTCTGTTAGAATATTGCTGCGCGGAGTGGGATCCTTATGAGGTGGGATTGACGGAGGACATCGAAAGGGTGCAAAAAAGGGCAGCTCGTTTTGTATTATCACGTAATAGGGGAGAGAGTGTGGCAGATATGATATGCGAATTGGGATGAAAGTCATTAAAGCAAAGACGTTTTTCGTCGCGGCGAGATCTATTTACGAAATTTCAATCACCAACTTTCTCTTCCGAATGCGAAAATATTTTGTTGAGCCCAACCTACATAGGTAGAAACGATCATCAAAATAAAATAAGAGAAATCAGAGCTCGAACAGAAAGGTTTAGGTGTTCGTTTTTCCCGCGCGCTGTTCGGGAGTGGAATGGTAGAGAGATAGTATGATTGTGGTTCGATGAACCCTCTGCCAAGCACTTAAATGTGAATTGCAGAGTAGTCATGTAGATGTAGATGTATGATCCTAGCAAAGTGCTCACAACTCCTGCTGGTGCTTCAGACCATAGCATATGCACTGCAATGTCGCAGCGATATCATGGCTGTGAATTACCAATTGCATTCGCTTGCTTGAGCCAGACAGGCACCAACAGCCGGCTGAGACACACACAGCAACATGGAAGTAACCGATTTTGTGACTTCCACGAGTTCCTAACCAGAAGCGAATTCTGTGATATCATCTGTGTGCCTCAATAGTTTGGTTTCTTGACTTTCTCCGTATTAATTCACTATCTAATAGCCACAGTTCTCTCATTTTCGTTTTCGTCGGAAAGTAAACTGATTTTGTGACGTACGAGGATTGGAACTTAAAATGGTGGTAACTATTTATTCACAACCAATCCAAAAGTGTTACATGTTTGCACTTGTTACTGTCCTTCAAAGTCGTCGCCAGCGTTGTGTAGAACCCGTTGCCAGTGATGTAGAAGGCGTAGTACACTGTTAGCAGAGCCTGTTCTGTTGATGTTGCGAATGGAGCGGCATGCTGCCTGTCAGTTCTCTGGAACAGTTCTGAAGCGAATGCCTCGAAGTGGTTCCTTCACCTTTTGAATCAAATCAAAGTCACAAGGACTTAAGTCCGGGGAGTATGGTGGATGGTACAGTACTTCCCATCGACCGAACAGAGCAGCCACAACTTGCGCTGAATGCGCCCTAACATGGTCGTGCAAAATGATGGGTGGACTGCACAGAAAGTGTCACCGCTTCTTTCGCAAAGCTGGTCGCAGGTGATTGTCCAAAAACGAACAGTAACATTGTGCACTGACGGTCTGCCGTTTTTGAGGAACGTAATGCGTTAGGATAACACCATCACAGTCGTACACGAGAATCACCATAACTTTAGACCGCTCCATTCGCACCATCAACAGAACAGGCTCTACTAACGGTATACTACGCCTTCCACAACGCTGGCAACAGGTTCTACACAACGCTGGTGGCTACTTTGAAGGACAGTAACAGGTGCAAACAAGTAACTCTTTTGTATCGGTTGTGAATAAACAGTTGCCACTATTTAAGTTCCAACCCTCGTATTACAAGTTCCTAATCAGGGGCGAATTATATAGTTTCACCTGAGTGCTTTGGTAGTTAGGTTTTTGAATCTCTGCGTATTAAACTAATTTATTAGAGACAGTGTCTTCGTTTTCGTCAGTGTCTGCAGTAGAGTTCTGCAGCACGTGCTGACAGTCCGATTATGTGAGTGCTTTAGTTTTCCACAGTCTTTAGTATGGATGGGGACTGTGATTGTTGTGTACAGACGTGGGCATCGTTGGTGATACTCCACTCTCAGCTCCAGGTTGTGATGGCTTCGGTTACACAGCTTGTGGCTGCAGTGGATCAGAACCACTGTTGTGGGCCAGCCATGCAGATCCAACGGGCGTGCAGCACGTCAGAGTCGTCCGATCGGTCCTCACTGGTGGCCAGCCCAGTTACTGCTTTCACTGAGGCTGACCCCTCACCTGTGGTCGAGTGGGAGATCAGCTTGGGGCGAAGCAGGCGAAGAAAGACTTCCCAGTGGGCCGCACATAAGGCCTCCCCGGTTAGTCTGACAAACAGGTTCCACGTGCTGTCTGTGGCTGACACTGTCGCTGAGCCAGATGCCGACGCCTGTACTGTTTCAGAGAAAACCTCTCAGTCTGCAAGATCTGGGCAATCGCAGTGGGATTATGGATTATTGATAGTTCGGAGCTCCAACGTTAGGCGCGTTATGGGCCCCATAGGGACATGACTCCCTAGAAGGGGAAGAAATCCAATGTGCACTCCGTTCGTATATCGGGTGGAGTCATTCCAGACGTGAAACAGGTCCTTCCAGAAGCCATGAAGAGCACAGGGTGCAGCAACTGCAGGTGGTTGCTCAGTCGGTACCAGTGATGCGTATCGCTATGGATCAGAAGAGATTCTCTGTGGTTTCGAGCGGCTAACAGAAGTGGTAAAGCCTGCCAGTCTTGCTTGCAAGATGAAGGCAGAGCCGAGTATTTTTAGCATAGTCGACAGGACCGATTGCGGACTTCTGGTACAGAGCCGAGTGGAGGATCTGAATCAGAGGCTCAGACGGCTCTGCCACCGTGTAAGCTGCAGATTCTTCGACTTGCGTCATAGGGAGGTTGGGTTTCGGCTTCCGCTGAATAGGTCAGATGTCCACTACAAGCAAGGGGCGGCTACACGGGTAGCAAGGGCTGTGTGGTGTGGACTTGGCGGTTTGTTTATGTTGAGGGTCTCGGGAAAGCACAAGGGTGCAGGCCGAACACAGGAAGAACGTAGATACAGGAATAATCGATAAAACAGTTGTAAACTGACGTAGCTGTATTGGGAAAGTACCAGAGCTTCAGGCTCTAATAGGAAACATTGATGCTCAAATCGTCATAGGCACTGAAAGCTGACTAATGCCGGAGATAAGCTCTGCCGAAATTTTTGCGAAGAACCTAACTGTTTTCCGAAAGGATCGGCTGAACACGGTTGGCGGTGGCGTGTTTGTTGCTATCAGAAGTAGTTTAACTTGTCGCGAAGATGTAGTAGATACTTCCTGTGAGTTATTATGGGCAGAGGTCATTGTTGGCAACAGGAATAAAATGATAATTGGATCCTTTTACCGACCTCCCAATTCAGATGATACAGTGGCTGAAAGGCTCAGATAAAACTTGAGTTTGATTTCAGACACGTACTCAACTCATAGAATAATAGTTGGTGATGACTTTAAGTTACCTTCGATATGTTGGTGGAAATACATGTTTAATTCCGGAGGTACGCATACAATATCATCAGAAATTGTGTTAAGCGTATTCTCTGAAAATTATTTCAAGCAGTTAGTTCATGAGTCCATGCGAATAGTAAACGGTTGTGAAAACACACTTGACCTCTTAGCAACAAATAATCCTGAGTTAATAACGAGCATCAAAACGGACGCAGGGATTAGTGAACATCGGATTGTCGTAGCGAGATTGAATATTGTAATCCTCAAATCCTCCAAAAACAAACCTATTCAAAAAAGCAGGTAAAAATTCACTTGACGCCTTCCTGAGAGACAATCTCCACTCCTTCCAAATCAATGTAAGTGTAGACCAGATGTGACATGAACTCAAAGATATAGTATCGGCAGCAATTGAGAGATTTGTACCAAATAAATTAACAAACGACGGAGTTGATCCTCCTTGGTATACAAAACGTGTCAGAACACTATTGAAAAAGAAAATCTAAATTTAAACAGGCGCAAACTCTCAAAGATGGGCGATCTTTTACAGAAGCGTGGACTTCAATTCCAGATGCTTATAATAGTTTCCGCAACGAAACTTTGTCTCGAAACCTGGCAGAAAATCCAAGGAGATATTGGCCGTATGTGATGTATCCTAGCGGCAAGACAATCTATGCCTTCTCTGGGCGACAGTGCTACCAAAGCAGAGTTAATAAAAACAACCTTCCGAAAGGCCTTCACAACAGAAGACGAAGTATGTATTCAAAATTCATATCAAGAACAGCTGCCAACATGAGTAACGTAGACGTAGATATCCTAGGAGTGGTGAAGCAACTTAAAACACTTAATAAAAGCAAGTCTTCTGGTCCAGACTGTATACCAATTAGGTTCCTTCCAGAGTATGCTGATTTAGCTCCATACTTAACAATCACTTACAACCGTCCGCTCTACGAAAGATCGGTACCCAAAGACTGGAAAGTTGCTCAGGTCACGCTAATATTCAAGAAAGGTAGTTGTAGTAATTCACTAAATTACAGGCCCATATCATTAACGTAGATATGCTGCAGGATTTTGGAACATATATTATGTTCGAACATTATCAATTACCTCGGAGGAAACGGTCTATTGACATCCTGTCAACAAGAATTTAGGAAGCATTGTTCTTGTGAAAAACAGCTAGGTCGCACGAGGTGTTGGGTGCTATTGACAAGGGACTTCAAACTGATTGCGTTATTCTGGATTTTCGGAAGTGTTTTGACACCGTACCACACAAGCGGCTTGTAGTGAAATTGCGTGGGTATGGAATATCGTCTCAGTTATGTGACTGGATTCGTGATTTCCTGTCAGAGTGGTCACAGTTCGTAGTAATTTATGGAAAGTCTTCGAGTAAGACAGAAGCGATTTCTGGCGTTCTCCATGGTGGTGTTGTACGCCCTTTGCTGTTTAGTATCTATATAAACGGTTTGGGAGACAATCTGTGCAGCCGTCTTCGGTTGTTTGCAGATGACGCTGTCGTTTATCGGCTAGTACAGTCACCAAAAGATCAAAACAAATTCCAAAACTATTTAGAAAAGATATCTGAATGGTACGAAGATTGGCAATTGAACCTAAATAATGAAAAGTATGAGGTCATACAGATGAGTGCTAAAAGGATTCCGTTAAACTCCGGTTACACGATACATCACTCAAATATAGAGGCAGTAAATTCAACTAAATACCAAAGAATTACAATTACGAACAACTTAAATTGGAAGGAACACTTAGAAAATGTTGTGGGGAAGGCTAAACAAAGACTGTGTTTTATTGGCAGGACACTTAGGAAATGTAACAGATCTACTAAGGAGACTGGCTACACTACGCTTGTCCGTCCTCTTTTAGAATACTACTGCGCGGTGTGGGATCCTTAGCGGATAGGATTGACGAAGAACATTGAAAAAGTTCAACGAAGGGCAACACGTTTTGTATTGTCGCGAAATAGGGTAGAGAGTGTCACTGAAATGATACAAGATTTGGGATAGACATCAGACGTTTTTCGTTGCGATGGATTCTTCTCACGAAATTCCAATCACCATCTTTTATCCCCGAATGCGAAAATATTTCGTTGACGCCGACCTGCATAGGGAGAAATGATCACCATGTTAAAGTAAGGGAAATCAGAGCTCGTACGAAAAGATATAGATGTTCGTTCCTTCCGCGCGCTATACGAGATTGGAATAATAGGGAATTGTGAAGGTGGTTCGATGAACTCTCTGCCAGACACTTAAATGTGATTTGCAGAGTATCCATGTAGATATAGAAAGATTTTAACAGTGGAACAAAAATGGGTCAGATCGAGAAGGAGGCTCTTGCGATTATACTTGAAGTTATGAAATTTCTTGACTGCGTTTACGGACGAAAATTTATCCTCGTAACAGACTATAAATCTTTAGTGCCTGTTTTTGGGCCGAACAGTATTGTTCCTATAAGGACAGCTCAACGTTTCCAACACTAAGCGCTACTTCAATCGATTACGACTACGAAATTATTTTCAAGTCCAAAGTACAATGCGCAAATGCAGATTTGCTTTCACGTCTGCCGTGAGGGCCAGACACAAAGTTCGACTCATCAGCTGATGATTGCCTTTCAATAGATATCAGTAGTCAAGACACTCTGAAAAATTTCCCAGCAAACTCCAATTTAATTGTCAAACTTATACTTAGGTATCCTGTTTTGTCCAAGATGAAACAGTATATTCAAACGAAGTTTCCTAATGATAAGAAGTTACTTAATCACCCATAGATTAAATCTTATTGGAATGTGAGGCATGTACGTTCAGTGTACGGTTGGTTGCAGTATTTCCTACAGTGTAATTTACGAAAACAGCTGCAGTGTTCTCCAACAATAGTGGATAAAATAATGATATCGTAGTTACAGTGGATACAGTGAATATGATCGTCAATTTGTGAACCATTAACTGTATTCATCTGCCTTTAGTTGCCGAGAGAACCTACCAGAAGGTGCCATTCTGGTACATTCAGAATCAGGCACGACACAGGTGGTTATTACTGTGATGCTCAAATCTAACGTACTACAGATGCTACATAAATGTAACTGAAGCATAGTTCGTATCAAATACATTGCCAGAGACGATCTCCACTGGAGAAAGTCATTTTAATGATGTTAGGCTTAATGCCGTTTACGTCAAAACTACAAGTCAGCTCCGCGTCGACAGTATTTTCCGTGGCCACAGGCATCAGATCCGTGCTCTCGTCTGCACATTGATTTTGCAGGACCATTTATCGGAAGCTACTGACTCCTCCTCGTCGATCCTTTCTCCATATTTTCATTTGCAGTATAGATGTCATCCCAGGGTATTTATAAATTAATTATACAAAAGTAACTTTTAACGGTGGAAAAGGTAAATAGCTTAGAGAAGTATTTGATGTAACACTGTATGCAGTATCTCTTCAAGTTTTATTTGCAAAAGTTCAATGTGGCTATCTTTTGTAGCACGACCAAAGTCCCATCTATAATCAATTTGCTGCCAAACCCTACGAACTAAAATCTTATTTTTAGTTCAGTTCCTTGATCAGCATGCATTGTAAAAGAAATTCAAACCTTTGTCCTATAACATGTATAGGAGGGCCTTTCAGAAAGACACAAATGTGAAACTTGCAAACAGGTCAACGCTACCATCCGACAATGGACTCAGGCCCGAAACTAGTAATGGCATAATAAAATCATTTCAAGAAAACCTTCTGTTATTTGCAGTATTTCCTACAGTGTAATTTACGAAAACAGCAGCAGTGATCTCCAGCAAAAGTGGATAAAATAATGAAATCATAGTTACAGTTCATCATACACGTTGGATACAGTGAATATGATAGTCAATTTGTGAACCATAAACTGTATACATCTGCCTATAGTTGCCGAGAGAACCTACCAGACATACGTCCTAGTTTGCTTTTTGGGTAATTACAATGACAATGAGCGAATCGCGAATACTGTACCACGTGGCGCCATTGACTGTAATTAACTCTGCTGCTACGAAATACGTGTAATTCAAGCGGTAACCTCTGTTGAGATAAGTTGAATGAATTTGGCGTCTGAACTTCCTTCAGCACACACGTGATCCTACATTACAAAACAAAACAGGGTAGCAGAAATGGTCACATGACTTTTTGACCTGTTGGTATAGGGAGCGAGCGTTACGGAGTTCCTGCAGGCAATGTTGGGTAACTTGGAATAGAGGTAATACAACCCCCCATACGCGTCGCTTTCGTAGCGACCCAGAAGACAAAATTATCCTATTTATAACGCACAGAATCATTTAAGTAATCGTTCATTCGTCGCTACAGTGGAACAGGATGAAATGCTAAGACGTTTTATAGTGTTATTTGAACGCACGGTGTCTGTTCCTTCGAAAGAACAGACACCACGCAGATCCCGCAGCTGCGAAACACTATATGTAAATTGAAGTATTTAAAATGAAGGGGGATGCGATCTATCAGCTACAGCGAGATATTAAGCGGACCAGCGGCGACGAGCGAAAATGTGTACCGCACCGGGATTCGAACTCGGGATTTCCTGCTAACTACGCAGATGTGGTAACTACTGCGCAATCCGAGACACAGTGTTACCGCAACTGCTTGGACTATCTCGGTACGCCTCACGGCCGATCCACAATCCCACCGAGCACCACCTACACCTATCCACAGTCTCTGTCCATTATAGTTTTATAGTAGGCGGTACCTCATGCTACGCACTTCAAAGATATTTTCAGACGTTACAAATAAATGTAAATGTAGACGTAGATTTTTAAGCTCACCAAGCTTAATAGCAAACTTTTCATCAGTTCCCTCCAGCGCTAGGAAACTGTAGACATGAACGAAGCAGATCACAACTAACCATGTCTGAAACACGTGAGACATATCTTTGTTTCTGTATTACGCCCTCCACATTTCTGAAATCACGTGGTAATTCCTGTCACACTTGGCACAATGTTCACCAACAGCTGCGTACGTCCGTCTTTTGACCGAATCCGAGGACATTTTAATTAGCTGAAAATTGCCTTTCCAGCTCAACAAATAGAAAAGTAATTTGTGAATGCTGACATGTTCTACGACTTTCTGACAGAAGATACAATTATTAATGAATTAAAACAAGGCTCACATACAATTAAATTTCGTGTATGAAAAAGGTATTACGTCCAGTGAAAGGCATTGTTGACAAATCTTGTACACTGATTGACGAGGGTAGACGTCATCTACAAACCAGAATCTGTGAAATATGGAGAACTTATGAAATCATTTCATATACATACGTATGTAATAGTGTATCGTGGATGAATACGATAAAAGAATAAGATTCAAGCAGTATTAACATTATAATGAAGGGAGAGTGAATCAGCATAGCAAAGAATGTTACGATTCCTTTTCTAAAAAATCTACGAAGAAAGTTTTAGCCTAAATACTTCTTAGATTGGTTAAAAGTTTTAAACAGCCGAGAATATTCAAATTATCAAACATAACGCCACAGATGAAATGTGTAATATGTTATTTCACTGTTTTCAAACCTCACAGTTTGTTAATGTTCGTATATGGTTCACGATTGTCTCCAGCACTTGCAAGTTTTGTGAAAAAAGTATTATTTACTAGCTTTTCTCCTCCAGTACAAGCGTAGTATCGTAAGAGTAGCAAAATTAAAAGTATTTGTATAAGAGTATCATCATTTGGTAAAGGTTCAGACAGTATAAAGCTTACCCGCATTTAGACAAGGACACGCTTCGCTATGAGTATGTTTTGACAAAGAAATTAACCGATACGCCAAGCATATTAATTAAAAATTCCAAACCGACGGTTAAAACCACATGCATTCGGGTAGTTATTTCGAAGAGGACTGGGCCGCAATGAGGAAACAAATTATTAAGTTAGACGAAAATGTTAAGCCTCATTTCTCTGATAAATGTAGATAACGAAGCATGAACAGGAATTAACACGGGTAAGTAGTGACTAAAAATGAGCGGAGGAGTTTAACGCTTTTATAATTTTGATAAAATATTTGATTAATAACTCGTATAAATCGACAGGCTAGTATTGCGGCAGCTGAAGGGATTAAAAAACATCGGCTAACGTTATCGGTACATTCCTGAGTAACGTGGCAACTAACTTTCTGGTTTTCGGTACAGTTATCATCCCACTTTCAAGTACTTACGACATTAACTAAGACAGCGGACAGCTCATTCCAGAAGCCTTGTCCTCTGTGGGTATGCTAGAACGGCTGTTACGCCGAGGGATGTTGAGGCAGAATTCCGTTAAATAGAACTGGCGTGAGGCCCCACAGTGCCACAGATTTGAACGTTATACGTCTTGCCGCGAGATGAAAGTACGTGTTCTTTACTGAATCACATATGCTGATTGAGAATATTGAATTCCATCAGGTACAAATTTTTCTGGAAAAGATACGCCACATCTACCAGTTTCGAGAAACTTGGAAACGACTCGGCACAATACAGGAGGAATCTGTAGCTGCTTGCTACACAGCTCATGTAACGAAAGTAATTGTTTGTATTACAAAGCATAAAATAAAATGTAAATAATACGAGAAAACTAAATAAAACTTGAAATGTACTTATAATTTAGATACTTATACTGGATCTTTCTGTTTGTGAGTGGATGTTGAAACTTTTTGTAGGAGTGTCCTGCAGTAATCTGACAAAAGGTTTGGTGTCCATCTTCTGTTACATCCTCTTCCCATGGCAGCAGTGTCTTGAGGAAGTCGCTCACCATGTTCGTCATTCACATCTCCAATAAGAGGAGAAATCCAAATAGGAATGAAGAAATCTAATTTCAGACACATGTTGCAGCCTCCAGCTTGCGTTCCGTCGGTTCCCTATAATTCTCAGACTTTACGTTTCCCAAGAAATTGTAGCACACATCTTTAAAAGCAAGCCAAGCTGTCTTCTCATTATCTATCAGCAACTGTTCAAAGGTAACATCTTTCATCAAGTCACAGATCTGAAGCCCAATGAAAATTCCTTCTTTAATTTTTAAAGTAATATTCGCAGCAAATTCAGATAGTAAAATTTGAAAACCGTGGTCATCTTTATCAATTGCTTTCACAAAATTCTTCATAAAGCCCAATTTTAGATCGAGTGGTGATAACAAGACACTGTCTTTGTGAACAAAGTGTTCATGTGATACAGTTTTTTCGGCAGGAGTGAAGAATTCTCTCAAAGGCCACTCTTTGAGTACATAATGGCCTTTCCTTGCCCTGCTATCCCAGTGATAGAAGAAACAGAAATATTTTTTGTAACCGGTCTGCATTCCCAGAAGAAGTATCAGATCTTTTAGATCACCATGGATTTTCCATTTCTGATTCAAATAGCCAGTATATTTCGGAGTAACCTTATGTTTTCGCAGGTTTACTTTGATTGAACAGAATGGGCCACTGGTATTGCAGGTTTCTCATTTCCGTTATGTAAGACAACAGTTTTGAGACTGTTCTTTGATGAATCTATAGATAGACACCATTCTTCCGGCTTGTGGATCATCCCAAATTTTGTGAGCAGCTCATTTATGTCATTACAATATACCAGACTCTCTGTGATTGAGAAAAAATTTGGAAAGACCAAGCTGAGCCGTCGTTTACGGAATGTAATACTAGGCCTTGGGTGTGAAGGTTCTTTTCTTGAAGACGAGAACCAAATAATTCTGCTTGCCTCTTTGAAATATTTAGATCTCTTAAAGGTCGTTCAGTTCTGCTGCGACAATGGCCGTAGCCGCGCCGCAGATGTCGTGTACTCGAGATCTTCATGATATTCATGTTCTCTTGGTTTGTCACTTCCATCGTCTGTGACATCTCCCAGTGTCCATTCCATTGGTGGTTTTGGAACTAGGAAGGAATCAGAATGCGGAAGAGGATGATTACAAATTTGGTAAATAAACTGTGTGTTTTGATATACTTGAGATTCATTTTATTTTTTTGTAAGAAAATTAGCAATCTGTTTTGTTGTTTCTAGGTTTCCTCCACGACTGTGGTACGTCAAACGGCATGAATGGATGAATTCCATTCAACCAACGTCTTAAGAAGCGGGAGCATCGTCAGCAAGTGTTTTGTAGTGCCCAGAATTTACTCTCGTCTACCTTTGATTCAAAATACAACTCGCATAACTTTTTAACAGTTGGAGAAATGATTTGGTGAATTAACGTATTCCTAGACATTGCTGAGTATAAGGAACACGAGAACGCGCACAAACAATGTACTTCAAGTTTCTTTTTTCTTTTACTTGGCCTTCAGTAGTATAACACTATTTAGCTACAGAAAGGTGGAAAAACTATGATACAAGTCTATCTTCTGCACAGAATTTTAATAAACATAGATATTTAAAAAATATCCTTCATTTGTAGTTGATTCTATAGGTTAAATTGTCATTACACTGTTTTTATGCATCGTTGGTCAAATTTTCGTACCACTTGTTAAAATCAATTTTGCGTGACACTGAAGTACCGCTAGTCGGCTAATATTAAAGGGAACGGAATTCCAAGTTGTCCCAGCTCAAAGAGTAATTTCTCCCAGTGTTGATCACACTTTGGCGAGCAAAGATGAGATGGTTCACGTCTTCCATATCTGAGTCGCTGCAATCACAGGTCTCCGAAGTCCTAAGGTGAAGGCGGAATAAATGAGCAGGAAAGCTTCCATGATTGACTCTCATTCTTGTAATTGTCGAGATCGCTCTGCTGTGTTCAGACATATTGTGAAACCAAGGCAATCTTTGTAAGCTGGGTTGTATCCATTTATAATATTTGCGTTTTGGGTGCAGATGCTTGCTATTCGTCTTCCCACTGGGATCTGATTCCCATTTTTATGTGATGCAAAAGGTCCGAATAATGTAACTGAATATTTAAGAAAGTTCCAAAGATTGCAGCTTTTTTGGCCTGCTGGTCCATAGATTCATTGTACAAAAGATCCGTATGAGCTTTAATCCAGAAGAGAAAAATGTACGTGTTACGTCGAGAGCATACCGCCATTTCGTGGACTATGTCTGTGACCAATTTTCTACTGTGCTTGTCCCAATTTTGGCTCTCTATAACACTATAAATGCTCTTTGAGTCCGTGGTAATTAGGATCCTTTTGTAACTGTGTTTTACCGAGAACTTGATGGCGTTCATAATTGCTACCGTTTCCACAGTACAAGAAGAAGCTGTCGGAGGAAGCTTGTATTGTTCTTAGTGACCCATTCGTGGGCACAAGATATCACACACAACCTTACCCTCTGCTGCGGTTCGTGATCATCAGTGTAAATTTGGAGAGCATTGCTCCATGTTTCATGGAGGTAAGCGCTTGCTATCGCAGAATGGTTGCTGCCATAGCAATCACCAAATTCTTCAAGTTAGGGGATGTGAACAAGTCAAAAATCTATACTGTGTGATTGGTTGGTTTAAAAGGGGGGGGTGGAGGAAAGGGACCAAACTGTTAGGTCATCGGTCCCTTGTTTCCAGTAGAACAATTACCCAAGGGAAAGACAAAGAAGACGTACGGCACAATAACAGGAGAAAGGAAGAGCCAGAATGACAACAAACACTAAAATGGGCAAAACAGAACAAGAAAACCACAGAGAGACGCAAGAAACGGGGAGAAGAGATTAAAAACAAGAAAGCAGATTACCATGAGAATAAAAAAGGAGAAGCCAGCCACTCTGCAACACATTAAAACCTCCACCCTAAAAGTCCTAGGCTAGAGGACACAGAGGGACAAAGGATATAAGCTAAAACTCAGATCAAATGATAAAACCTGTAACACCATAGCTCTAATGCTGTACGGATTTATTTTGCTTTGGTTTAATGTTATAACATTGAGTATCTGTAAATGTGTTTGAATCAATAACACAAAATTGTATACTCTTTTCTTTGTTTAAAACTTTGATGTCGTGGCTTGATTCTATGCAATGTAGTATATCTGTCACTTAAATCCTTTGTCCCATTTGGAGGGAACAAAACTTACTGTATATCATGGTAATTTCTGTGTGAATAATTTGTAGAAATGTCAATATGTGCAAATGTTATGTTTTGTTTAAAATGATTGTTTGCTGTTATGTAAAGTGCTGACATTCACTTAGGGTTCCTAGTTATTCTGTAGGTAAAAGGTGTTGTGGTTCCCCTCGGGATGGAACTGTGTAGCGCGCGCAAATTGTGGCTGGCCTAGGTAGAAATGGTGGAACCAAGAGTCAATCGGGGACGAGCTACCAAACTGTGCACTGCCATGTTAAAATTGCATATTGTGCTGGTTCAGAGAGAGGCTTTTTCAGGAACTTTCCAATGCCTCGGATGGATGGATAAATAGCTAGAACGATTCTGGCATTGGTATCCATCATCGCCACCAAGAAGGGACAGAGTCCAGCAATTCTGCCTGCAAATCAACCTGCCAACATGCAGTTGCCACCACATTGCGCAATCACTGTATCGGAATGCTATAATAATGTACAGTGAAGGATCAGCTTATTGGATGTTTTAGTGTGCACAAATATAAGGTAACTCATAACTGAATTCATGTACCTACCTTGATTTTTTCCCTGTCACAACACCTCTCAGGTTCCTCTCCATTTGAACTGTGATTACCGAGTGTCCTATTTTGTGGAAAAAATGAAAGCCTCAAAGTTAGACAGTTAATTACATAATGTTGTTTGATCTTTGATGACAAGGGAATATTCAGATTACTGTGGATTTAGTGAAATTGTGGGAGGCAGTAAATGTAGTTTTGTGAAGTTTAAAGTCACCTATTTAATCATTTACTTGAAAGTAGACGACTGTGGTAATAAAGACAATTTGCAGTTTCTTTTAAAGATTAAAAGCTCTTAAAACTGAGACATAAAGTTTTGCTTAGTAAATGATCACATTGCTGTCTGTAGTAAGTTCTAAAAGGTGAGTCAGTTTCTTGCAATTTTGTCAACATTGTGTTTCACTGTAGTAAAAGTGGAAAACTGCAGTAGTAGAAAATTATATGTTCATGATTGCTAAGTGTTTGTCTCTCTTGTGTATTGGAAGTACACATTAATAGTATAACAGGATCCACAGTTTGTCTATTATGCTAATGCTAGGTAACAAGTAATGGGAAGACCACTATTTATGAAAACCATAATTTCTTTATTCAAAAGATAGTGAGAAGCAACCTGTTAGTGGATTCCAATTAACTCTCATTTTAAATAGTTAAGTATTTAACTGAGAGAGACTTAACCTATGTCCAATTTATGATCCTGCAGTGAATGTTAATAGTAATGTTATAAAGACCATTCAGTTTGAACAAGCCCTGAACCTAATAGTGCTTTTCGGTATCTGTTATATTTTTGCCAATAGTTTGTGGTGCTCTAGCTGTTAGCTTCAATCTTACTGTAAACATATGTCTGTGTCCGAGTTCATTGTACTCGCGTGTGGCAAAGTATAGGTAATGTTTACCCGTTAAAGTTACTAATAACTATTTTCTTGGACAAGAATTTTAATCATTCTCCTGCCTAATTAGGCTGGCGACCGTTTTCTTTATCCGTTAAACACTGCAGACAGGCAAAAATTTTGTTTGTTACTGTTCAAATATTTAGGCAATTCTGACTTTCATTTCTGATAAGCCACCCCCGTTAGGCACAACTCGGTCAACACAACAAAATTCCTCTCAGAGGGTAACACTGCTCTGTTGCGTTATACCATAACTGCTTTAACAACATAGTTTTATTTCACAACCCGCCTCCAGCTTTAAGGTCATGGAATAGCAATAGCAGACAGAAGTGTTATAAACCCACCCTCACGAATAAAACGTAAAACTAAAGCTGCTGTTGAGGCACTGTTGCCCAACACCGAAGGTAGGGTGCTGGGAAAGTTAAAAGTCCGCTACAGAGCGGCTATAAGTGGGCAGTCCAGCAAGAGGTGGACGACTGTCATTTGGGAGCCACAGCAACACTGAGTGGGTCCTCGTGATGGAGTAGGTAACCATGTGTGAGCCAAGTATGGCCGATGCGGAACCGACAAAGGCAACTGACTCCCTGCAAGAAGACCGCAGGGAAGACTTCCACACATTTGCAGTCTCCTTAAAGACACACAGTTTGTTGTGCATACTGTTGTGCCACTCTGTCTCCCAAAGCCAGGAACCTTGCGGTGTAAGACAGAACGCAGGTCAGTTTCAGAAATGTCCATCGCTGGAGCGTTTTTCGCGTAGCCTGTTTGGCCAGCCTGTCAGCAAGTTCGTTGCCTGGGATTCCGACGTGTCCTGGGGTCCACAAAAACACCACTGAACGACTGGACCGTTCCAGCGCAGAGATGGACTCCTGGATGTTCGCTACCAAAGGATGGCGAGTGTAGCACTGGTCGATAACTTGTAAGGTGCTCAGGGAGTCAGAACAGAGCAGAAACGACTCACCAGAACAGGAACGGATGTGTTGAAGTGCACGAGATATGGCCACAAGCTCTGCAGTGAATACACTTCAGCCAGCGGGCAAGGAATGCTGTTCAGTGTGACCTCTGTGGACATAGGCGAGGCCAACATTACCATCAGCCATCGAGCCGTCGGTGTAAAGAACTTCACAGCCCCAGAACACCTCAAGAATCGAGAGGAAGTGTCAGCGCAGAGCGGCGGGGTTAACGAAGTCCTTAGGGCCATGAAAGAGGTTCAGACGAAGGTTCGGTCGAGATGTACACCATGGAGGTATACGTGAACGGACCTCAAGTAGAGGTGGTAAAGGGAAAGACTCCAGTTTGGAGAGAAGGGATTGCAAGCGAATCGCAAACGTGAGTCCTGACCTGGGTCGCCGATGCAGGAGATGAACTGCCGTGGGTGGGAAAAGGAGACGTTAATTCGGATGCTCAGGAGAACTACGAATGTATGCAACATAACTGGCGAGCAGTTGTGCACGTCGGATCCGCAATGTAGGGACTCCGGCCTCCACCAGAACACTGGTCACCGGACTCGTTCTAAATGCTCCCGTCACTAGGCGAACGCCACATTGGTGCAGTAGGTCGAGTAAACACAACGCTGAGGGCGCCGCCGAACGGTAAACCAGACTCCCATAGTCAAGGCGGGATTGAACAAGAGCTCTGTAGAGCTGTAGCAGCATAGAGCGATCTGCACCCCAGTTGGTGTTGCTCAGGCAGCAAAGCATTGAGGTGCTGCCAGCACTCCCGCTTAAGCTGACGAAGGTGAGATAGCCATGTCAATCGGACGTCCTAAGAATCTATACGTCTCCACAGCAGTGAGTGGATCGTCATTGAGATAAAGTTCAGGTTCCGGAAGAACAGGATGTCGCCGACAGAAGTGCATGACACACTGAAAACTGGAAGCCGTGGGTTAGAGCCCTTGACTACGCCTTGTGAATGGCTTCCTGTAGGCGCCGCTCAGCGACACCAGCACTGGAGGAGCAATACGAAATGCAGAAGTCATCTGCACGCAGAGAAGGGGAGACCGACGGCCCTACAGCTGCTGCCTTTGATGGCCACTAAAGTAGAGATACACTCAATACTGAGCCCTGCATAACGCCATTCTCCTGAATATGGGGGAACCATGGGAGGCACCAACTTGGACGTGGAAAGTACGGAGCGACAGGAAGGTTTGGATAAAAATTAGGAGCGGACCCCGGAGACCCCACTCATACAATGTGGCAAGGACATGATACCGCCAGGTCGTGTCGTATGCTTTAAGTAAGTCAATAAAGACAGGAACCAGGTGTTGGCGTTTGGAAAAGGCTGTTTGGATGGTAGACTCGAGGGGCTCAAGATTATCACTGGTAGAGCGACCCTGGCGGAAGCCGCCCTGGTATGGAGCCAGTAGGCCAATCCAACCGCCGACGCACCATACATTCCAGCAGCTTACAGAGAACGTTGGTGAGGCTGATGGGCTGGGTTTTAGCTCCGGAATGATGGTGCTCTCCCGCCATTGCGATGGAAAGACGCCATCGCACCAAATCCCGTTGAAGATGACGAGGAGACATCGCTTGTAGTCAGATGAGAGATGTTTCATCATCTGACTGTTGATCCGTTCCAGGGGGGCGTTATAGGATTCACTGGGCGTGTAGTGAACGAGAGGACTTTCCTTCCACCGTTTGAGGGTGCGAATGGATTGGGGGGGGGGGGGGGGTACTTCTCCGATGCAGAGGCTAGAGCATAGTGCTCAGCCCTCAGCAATCGCGTTTGCGACGTTAGAGAGCATGCCACCGATGTTAACGCCAGGGACACCTTTTGGGGTACCTGTTGCGGTACCTAAAAGTACGTCCGATCTTTGTCCAAACTTGGGAAGGTGACGTATGGCACCCAATCGTCGAAACGTACCTCTCCCGACACTCCTATTTCCGTCGTTTTATAAGCAGGAGAACGCGGGCACAGAGCCGCTTAATGACTATTAGGTGCTCCAGGGAAGGATGCCGCTTAATGTCGCTGTGTATCTCACCGACGCTCTTTAACTGCCTCAGCGACTTCCTGCGACCATCAAGGGACCGTCTTTCATGGGGGCGGGGGGGGGGGGGGGCACCCTAGTGAACGAGGGATCCCGTTTTCCGCGGCAGAAATTATCGTTGTGGTGACCTGCTCAATCACAACATCGATTGCTCCATGTGGGATAGATGAGGTGAGGGCTACCCAGTCTGCCGTGTTTAAAGCCCTTCTGGGTAGGCGTCTGTGGGCTTGACGCTGGGGGAGTGACAAGAAGATGGGGAAATGGTCACTACCACTCAGGTCGTCATGTGCTCTCCAGTGGATAGATGGGAGAAGTCCTGGGCTGCAAATTGATAAATCAATGGCCGAGTAACTACCATGAGCCACACTGAAATGTGTGGCGGCCCCAGTATTTAAGAGGCAGAGGTCGAGTTGGGACAGTAAATTTTCGACATCTCTGACACATCCAGTAAGCATGGTACTACCCCACAAGGGGTTGTGGGCTTTAATCTCCCAAAAGTAGGAAAGGTTTAGGGAGTTGATCAAACGGTGCAGCCAATATGTTCAGGGGTACCGCACCATCTGGAAGGGGATATATGTTGCAGACAATTATTTCCTGTGTCGTCCGTATCCTGACAGCCACAGCTTCAAGAGGAGTTTGAAGGGGCACGAGTTCACTACATACCAAATTCAGGACATAAACGCAAACCCCACCAGACATTCTATTATATTCGCTGTGGTTCTTGCAATATCCCCTATAGCTGCAAAGGGCAGGGGTCTGCATTGCTGGGAACCAGGCTTCCTGGAGGGCAATGCAGAAACCAGGTGTAAAGCTTAACAGTTGCCATAGCTCAGCCAGGTGGTGAAAAGCCATGAAACACTCAATGAGGCAGTCAACACCTCAGGGACACCTGCTGCCACCGACTTATTTCCTGAACAGGCTGTATCCATTGTGTCTGAGGGTCTGGCGAGATCTAGGTCCTCAGCAGACGCCAGAATCTTCACCTCATCCTCAGATGCAGAGCTTGTAGGCGGTGGTGGTGTGGGTGCCACTGCAATTCCTTTGGGCATGGGGGTATTCTTTCTGGATTTCGCTGACTGATCTTTGGGCTTCTCTGGTAGGGAAGGCTTCACTGATTCAGTCTCTGGGACTGAGGATGATCGTGAAGCCCTACAACCAGGTGCTTTTGGGCACTTTAGCCACTGACAGGTGTTATCTTCCCCACTATCATAAACCTGGGAAGGAAGTGACCCAAGGAACTCCTTCCGAGTGAGTGGAGGTGAAGAAGACTTACACTTCTCCAGCTGAGAAGTGGGGACTGGTGTCCCTGATGGTTGGAGGGAGAGTGCTCCCAAGGTAGTGGTGCAGGAGCAACAAGGAGGGAAATGCCATCCACCATCAAGGGGGCAGGTGTAGTCTTCTGAGAGCCATCTGGAACTGGCAGAACTGATGGGGCTACAACTGTTCTTGTAGTGGCGGCATAAGAGGAGGTCGTAGCCACAGGATGTAGGCACTCAAATTTTCTCTTGACCTCAGTGTAGGTCAGTTGGTCCAGGGTCTTGTATTCCAAGATTTTCCTTCCTCGTTGTAAAATCCTGCTGTCTGGTAAGCAAGGGGAATGATACTCTCTGCGGTTGACACAGATGGGAGGCGGGGCACATGGAGTATTGGGATGGGACGAACGTCCACAATCTTGACATGTGATGCAGTACATTGGGAAGACATATGGCCGAACTTCCAGCACTTAAAGCACTGTGTTGGGGGAGAGATATATGGCTTGACATCACAGCAGTAGACCATCACCTTGACCTTCTGAGGTAATGTGCCACCCTCTAAGGCCAAGATGAAGGCACTGGTGGAAACCTGATTATCCCTCAGACCTCAATGGATGCGCTGAATGAAATGAACTCCTCGTCGTTCTAAGTTTGCGCGCAGTTCGTCATCAGACTGCAAAAGAAGGTCCCTGTGTAATATAATACCCTGGACCATATTTAGGCTCTTTTGTGGCGTGATACCCTAGCTTGTCACAAGTAAGTAATTCCCACGACTGGGCAGAGAATGCCATTTTTATCAAGACTGACGGTGACCGCATTTTGGACAAACCTTTCACCTCCCCAAACTTGTCCTCCAAATGTTCTACAAAAAACTGAGGCTTCATCGTGACAAAGGAGTCCCGATCAGCTCTCGTACATAGGAAGTTGCAGGGCGAATAAGCTGCCACCCTTAGCCTGGCGTTCCTTCCATGGTGTGTCCAGGAAGGGGAATGTTTTAGAATCATACTGCCTTGCATTGGACCAGGTCAGGTTCCGGGGCTGAGCGAGGTGGCATTCGGAAGGACGACGGTTCATATCCCTATTTGAACATCGAAATTTAGCTCTGAACCGTGGCGGGGTTGCTGGCGTCGCCTTTCGAATTCCTGGCACCAGCAGCTCGATATGTCGTGTGACGTCCCTCTGGTTTGAGGCCACTAAGATCATTGCTCGTGGTGGTTGATGGGGACGGGGCGTCTTGTGGCTTGGCGAGCTGGGGAGCGGTAACGGAGCGAGGAGGACGATGTGAGAGGCCCGCCCAGCACTGAGTCTGGCAAGTGGTTGCTTGACATATCTGTGGGCCGACTTGAATTCGTGGGAGACTGAATGCCGTCTTCGTGCGTAGCCTGGCCAGCCAGCTCTGGGACATGGCACACCAACGAGAGAGTTGCAACCTGTTTCGCTGTGTTTAGTTCTGGGCTTCCTTTCGAACCTGCAAGCTTCGGGTTCGATTAGTGAACTTCAGTTAATTTTTGTATTTTAAGGTCGCGGCTGTTATTTTTTATTGATACATATAGATATGTTACAATCATGGCCTATTTGACTGATCTGTTTCACCACCAGGTGGTTGCTTGAATCGTGGCTCTTGTTTGATTTTCCTGAGTTGATACTGGCCTTGGTTGTTTATTAACAGGATATCTTCAACTGTGTGAGCCGATGGTGTTTCCTGAGCCGCAGCGTTAACGTGTCTCTTCTATTCTATACAGAGCGTTACCAAGAATAGTTCTTCCCATGCGCCACTCGCCAGCGGAACAGGGAAGGGGGGATCATTCAGTGGTACCACGCGAACCCTCCGTCAAACACAGTCAGGTGGCTTGCGGTGTATGATGTGGTTGTAGAATCCAAAGTGCATTCCCGGGCGCAAACGTGAAATTCTGCTGAGGTACTTTCTTGTTTGTCAATCAGTGAGCTTGAACTTGCATGGTAAACTGAGAGACATCACAGCAGAGCTGGAGAAAACATTGGATAAAATTGACTGACTAGGCTAGGATTAGTTCATGCCTAAAAATTTCATTTGGTTCCGGGAAAATCTAGGAGTAGTTTTTGCTAAGTCTTTCACTGTTGACTTTGAAGTGTACTGCCGTTTTGTTGTTGAGGTGTTAATCGGCGAGAGTTGCTAATGACCAGCTGGAGACCGTGTACGAACTGCTATCGGTGTACATATTCTAGTTGTGGTGTAACAGAATGTCGGAAAGTGTCACGCTGCTGTTCTTACCGCCTTACCGAGAACAAGTGACAATACGACCTAATTAAAATCAGCGCATGTAAAGACAATTTATTCGAATTAATATTCTTAATTTGTATCTTGTAGCAACTGTTCATTGCACAAATATTTCTTTTTCTCGATTCATATTGAGACCAAGGACGACGCAATACGCCGATGGTAGAGCATTCGTTGTTGCGGCCAGAGACGCTATACCATCCCATGCCGTAACCATGGCCACAACTGAAGCTAGAAGATCATTCCAGCGACTATTGGAAAACTCTGCTTTAACAGAGCGGGGTCCAATACGGGTCCGCCAGAAAACGTTTCCAATTAAACCTGTGGAATAGTTCTTCGTAGAGATGAGAAAAACCGACCTGTTAAAACCTATACCGGCATTTTTGTTCTAAATAACCGATATTATTCTGCATTTGTTTGATCTCGGTTATGTCTTTTCATTTTTTGCAAATAACCGGTTGTTGTTGTGGTGGTCTTCAGTCCTGAGATTGGTTTGATGTAGCTCTCCATGCTACTCTAACCTGTGCAAGCCTCTTCATCTCCCAGTACCTACTGCAGCCTACATCCTTCTGAATCTGCTTAGTGTATTCATCTCTTGGTCTCCCTCTAATCGATGATGTGTTAATTAAAAGGAAATCCAGTTGTACTTTTAGTGAAACTAGTATGACGTAAATAGTGTGTCTGTCTGCTGTTGTCTACTTAGGACATACATATTGCCTTATGCATAACGAGAAATAAAAGTTTATAGAACTGAAATGAGAGTGATAACTTGGCAATAGATATCAGATCTGCTAAGAAGGAGAGGGTCTACCACTCTTGCAACAGTATTTACATCTCCAAGTAGCTTTACGAAGATCTTGAACTCAAACATTACAACTCAGTAGTAAGGCCCTCCGTACTGCACACCTCTGAATGCTTCTTGATGAACAGGAAGGGTGCACTCAGGGAACCAGAGCCTAGGGCCAATAAGAGAAGAGAGCCGCACCTACAGAATAAATACAACACTGTGCTGTACCACACTCAAGAAGAGATAATAACATCTACAAGGGAACTGCGGCTGCCTTCTATGGATATCTGGCCCTCATCAGCCCCCGCAGACTCATGAATAGGATCTTCACCAAAACATGTAGAGGGAAAGGCTGCAAGAACAACTGGATTATCACAGTGAAATCAGACCTGGAGCAACTTAAAATTACGGTAGAAACCGTACAAGCCTGTCCAAATTGCGGCAGTTCACTCTACAAGCGTCCAACACAGCCAAAAGATCACAGAAACCAACAGGCCGAAGAGGACAGAGGAGACGAAGCTTGCTACAGTCAAAAACTGAAAGTCTTCTCGGCTAAGAAGTAACAGAAGACTTGTGTAAAGTGTGAAAAAGAGCCCCGTGGTCACAAATGAACCAAAATGAAAGAAGACGAGAAGATAAGAGAAACTGAAAGTTAGTTTTGATCATACTTACTTCTGAAGTAAAGAATGTCATTCATTTTGAGGTAACATCAGCAGCTCATACATTGCTTGTATATGTGTATCTGTGCAACTAGAAGAAGACATTTTTGTCATATAATCATGATCTGTCTACGATAATTGAGTTTTGACACGAATTTCACCAATAAGCAACTTCTTTGATCGGTCAATTCGGAATAGGAAATTTTCAAGAGAACAAGTTAATTAATTTGTTTTTCCAGTCAAATCTCTTTCTGATACAACGGACGTATAGGTTTATTACAGAAATATTCCACTATTTACAGCAGAAGTTTGATATGGCCTACGCTCTGGTTACATGAAATCCGAGCACTGTCGAAGTGATTAGTTTAAAATCAGTCAGCCTACACACAATTGTTCGGACCCGAGGCGTAGCGTAGCACAGTTCAGTGGTCGGAACTCGAAATCATCCTGTAGGTAGCTGGATTGCTACACGGCTTTTGTTATTAACACTGGAATAGTGAGAAGTTGAACCCGGTCACTCGGAGCAAACAAAGGCTGGCGATCCTTATTTATAATCATTTGATACTTTAACAGAGCGTAGGCCCAATACGGGTCCGCCAAAAAACGTTTCCAATTCGTAGAGATGAGAAAAACCGACCTGTTAAAACCTATACCGGCGTTTTTGTTCTAAATAACCGATATTATTCTGCATTTGTTTGATCTCGGTTATGTCTTTTTATTTTTTGCAAATAACCGGTTGTTGTTGTGGTGGTCTTCAGTCCTGAGATTGGTTTGATGCAGCTCTCCATGCTACTCTACCCTGTGCAAGCCTCTTCATCTCCCAGTACCTACTGCAGCTTACATCCTTCTGAATCTGCTTAGTGTATTCATCTCTTGGTCTCCCTCTACGATTTTACCCTCCACGCTGCCCTCCAATGCTAAACTGGTGATCCCTTGATGCCTCAAAACATGTCCTACAAACCGATCCCTTCTTCTAGTCAAGTTGTGCCACAAACTCCTCTTCTCCTCAATTCTATTCAATACCTCCTCATTTGTTATGTGATCTACTCATCTAATCTTCAGCATTCTTCTGTAGCACCACATTTCGAAAGCTTCTATTCTCTTCTTGTCTAAATTATTTATCGTCCATGTTTCACTTCCATACATGGCTACACTCCATACAAATACTTTCAGAAACGACTTCCTAACACTTAGATCAATACTGGATGTTAACAAATTTCTCTTCTTCAGAAACGCTTTCCTTGCCATTGCCAGTCTACATTTTATATCCTCTCTACTTCGACCATCATCAGTTATTTTGCTCCCCAAATAGAAAACTCCTTTACTACTTTAAGTGTCTCATTTCCTAATCTAATTCCCTCAGCATCACCCGACTTATTTCGACTACATTCAATTATCCTCGTTTTGCTTTTGTTGATGTTCATCTTATACCCTCCTTTCAAGACACTGTCCATTCCGTTCAACTTCTCTTCCAAGTCCTTTGCTGTCTCTGACAGAATTACAATGTCACCGGCGAAACTCAAAGTTTTTATTTCTTCTCCATGGATTTTTTACTGCTTGCTTAATATACAGATTGAATAGCAACGGGGAGAGGCTACAACCCTGTCTCACTCCCTTCCCAACCACTGCTTCCCTTTCGTGTCCCTCAACTCTTATAACTGCCATCTGCTTTCTGTACAAATTGTAAATAGCCTTTCGCTCCCTGTACTTTACCCCTGCCACCTTTAGAATTTGAAAGAGAGTATTCCCGGTTTAAAAACTGAAAAATCAGTTAGCCATAGCATCAGTGTTAAAATTTGTCATATTTAATTAAACCTTTTTTAAGGAATGACTAATTTTTATTCGTAAAATTTGCATTGCTTTCAAATAGTGCGTTATTATAAAAAATGGGAAAAGCAGTCATTGCTGTTTTAATAACAATGCCAACAGAAATTAGCAGGAACCACATGCCATAAGAACTGATACAGCGTTGCTGAGAAATATTTCACTGGTTACCATGTGACGTGGCTTATTGGATGGCACGCATGTATATGCAGTGAGCAGGACTTGCCTCATTTGGTACATGTGGTAGTTTCTTACTGCCGTCGACGAACATCAGCTGTATTACAGAATGGGACCATCTGTAGCCTGGAAATATTTTACAAGTGCGGTATAATGAAGTACAATGCCCCATTTGCTTTAAAAGATTAAAAACGGGTGTAGGCAAAACGACTTGTGATATAATACAAGATAGAAACTTAAAACTTAACAGTTCATTCATAGTGTACAATAAAAATAGAAAGCAGCTCATCTATTGCCTCTATCTACGAGGGGCGTTCAGAAAGTAAGCTCCGATCGGTCGCGAAATGGAAACGACTATGAAAATCCGATAAAGCTTTGCACAGATGTGTTGGGTAGTGTCTCTAGTATAACCCCAGTTAGCATCACGTCGCTCTTCTCATTTCTGAGCTCGCAGTGAGTGCGTAAAGATGTCTAGAAAATAGTGTCTGCCGCCAAGTACGAGGGCCTGGTGAGAAATTTCGCCTGAAGCTATGCAGCTAACATTACATAACTGTCGTGCTGTTTCTTCTTCAAGACAATTCTCAGCCGCATTCTGCAGGGGCAATGAAGATGCTCCTGCATCGTTTTCAAATGGAAATGTGAGATTACCCACAATACAGTCCGCAATTGTCTCCCCCTGAGTTTCATCTCTGGTCACATGAACCGCTGTCTTTGAAGACAACATTTTGACACAGACAACGAGGTGTAGGCCAGCGTGGAGAATTGGCGGAAAGCACTGGCGGCTGCCTTCTATGATGAGGCTATTGAAAAGTTGGTACAACGCTATGACAAAAGTCTAAGTCAGAACGGCGACTACGTAGAGAAGTAGCTGAAAGGTGTCGCTAATTGTTACAAGTAAAACATTTCTGATGTTCACTGTGGTTTCAATTTGGCAATCAATCGGAGATTACTTTCTGAACAGGCCTCGTATATAACCTTCCTTATCTACTTTCGGCCCTGGAAAATGGACAAATTAACCTGAAAAGCAGAGTTCTCCAACCTCAGTTTGCACTCTTAATCAGTGACTATTCGTAGTGTCCAAAGAGTGGTATGATCCCCGATTACAACATGATTTTTGAATCAGTAGGAAAGTTTAGTTGATTTCTTGTAGTATTCAACCACTTATCAATTTTTTGAGGAAAGCAGTGAACTGTGGACTGGCTAAGTTTTCTTTTATTTACCCGTTTAATTAAGTATATTGATTCTGAATATCTTGAAACTGAGGGAGTCAAAATTTTTCAATCTTTCGATTTCTACGTCTATTACAGGAAATAGGAATTAAAAACTGAAAGTCGATTCTTTCAGGAAACTATCATTTTGATTGGTTTTAACAGCCCGGTTAAGATGCGTTGAAAAAAAAACCGACGTAATCGAAAACCCGTTGTTCCAGCGATAACCGCT
Organism: Schistocerca piceifrons; assembly: GCF_021461385.2. NCBI lineage: Eukaryota > Metazoa > Arthropoda > Insecta > Orthoptera > Acrididae > Schistocerca > Schistocerca piceifrons. The sequence goes on from NC_060138.1 coordinate 924,089,862, forward strand.
GTCGCTAGTACGTGGCGTAATTCCTCTCGCGTGCCGCGCATCGCCAAGAAAGGGTGGATTCCGGCCGCTGCCGCTAGAGTGACTGCCCGCAACGCCACGGAGGCCCGGAGTAACGGACGAAAGGAAACGTTCAATCCGTCCAAGAAGGATCAAGCAAGCTCCGTCGCTCTTGTGGGACTGGGAAACGACCAATCTAGAAACCGCATCCCCACAAACATACTCAGACAAAAATAAAAAGTTTAATATTTTTGTAAGCGGCTACTAACAGTTTTGTGACATACGGCTATCTGTATGCTATTTATGATCACCAGCGGTTTCGACTGACAGCATGCGACTGACGTAATATCACGGCGCTTGTGAGAAATGTGCGGCGCCAGTTACCACGTCACGCCAGTTACCATGATTTTCTTCTGTGTCTTAAACGTATATTTACTGCTTTCACAAACGTGTATCAAGCCTTCAAGCTTCGTAGTGGTATCAGTGGAAAGATCTGCAATTTTTTAAACCTTTTTTTGCATCTTGTTTCTTAGGCGCTAGCTCAAGTTCGAGGTCTCTGGGTTTAATGTTTTGTGTCCCTTTGTGTTGATTTTGCCTTCAAAACATTCAGTGAAGAGAAGAAACGTTTGGAGTAAATTATTTACAAAACCCTTCACAAATCTACAGATGATGAGACCGAAATATTTGGTGACGATTCAGACTACGCGTTATCTGAAAATAACTTCGTTTCAAGTTGATTTGCTGCATATGTTTTTCGTATTATTTACACAGATTATATTGTTATAAAGGATTCCCTGTAAGTACATCTGGAAATCAGTTTGAGCGTACGACTGCAATGACTGTAATGTTGGACTATAACTCTTCATATTTCAATTTATATCACCGTGTACTCATTACCAACGCTAAATTTTGCTTTGTTTTTGTGTTTCGAGCATTTCTTTAGGTTTACACTGACTGTAAAAGAAATTTAAACAGGAAGATCAGAACAGGAAGACATACCGCCAAACATAACGGTGAATCTGAGTGCAATGTGCCCACAATAAACGTACTGCCCTGCATACTCCAGCTTTGGAACACGTTTCCAGCTGCCGAGTCATTTCGCTGCCACACTGTAATGCATCAAAGCAGAACTGTGTCTGCAGAAGACCGAGAACTTGCACTCTCTTCTGACAATGAGCCACTTTTGTTGTGCAAGCGTCTCAGCGTGGGACGACATATGTAACTTACTTTCTTGAAGTCCCCTCGTAATAACAATGACATAATACATAAACAATATACAAGGTGTTCAGGGAGAAAAGGTCACTATTTTACACAGTGGTAGTATAAGTAATTCTGAACAAAAAATGTTATATGAACATAGCTCCGCAAACGCTTCCTTAGGGAGGTATGGGTATTGAAAGGATCTGTAATTCTGCAAAACTGATGTGCACAACGTGAACGTATATGCAGTACAACTGGACCGTAACGTGATTTTCTTGCAAACAATGCACGGTTTACGCCATGCAACCTACCAGATACTGTGGTCATGTGACGTATGTATTACGTAGTACAATTACCCGGTGTATACGCGGTTGTGCCGTGTAAGCCGCATTGCGTAGTATACCGGTGACGGATCGGTTAGATGTCTGGTGTATGGTGTTAACTGTGTTCGTACAAGCGCTGCTAACAATGCCACACGTCTACAGTAATGAGGATTACGCAGACATGTTTATGGCTTCTGCGACGATAGTGCTACCGCTGCAAGGGAAGAATTACCACATGCGCTTTCCGACTCGACGATTACCTGATCGCAGTGTGTCTACTAAAGTGTTTATCACCTTGCGTGCAACAGGCTCTCTTCCAAGTAGACATTTTTCGTCCGAGCGTGCACATCAGCAAACTTTGCAACAACAGGAAGAAATTATCGCAAGTGTTGAGCGAAGTCCCAGTACGAGCATACGAAGACTGTACCTGCGTATTGATGTCCGTGGCCGAACGGTTCTAGGCGCTTCAGTCCGGAACCGCGCTGCTGAAACGGTCGCAGTATCGAATCCTGCCTCGGACATGGATGTGTGTGATGTCCTTAGGTTAGTTAGGTTTAAATAGTTCTAATTCTAGGGGACTGATGACCTCAGATGTTAAATCCCATAGTGCTTAGAGCCATTTTTTATTGAGGTCCCACACATACATGTATGGGAAACATTACATGTATCCATTTCACATACAACGTGTCCAAAATCTCTACGTTGGCGACAATGACCAACGACTTCAATTTTGATACTAGGTAACTGAGAATAGTCATTTGTCTTCGTACATACTATCAACTGACGAAGCCCAGTTTTCAAGACATGGAATAAACAACATACGCAATAATCATCGATGGTCACGGGAAAATACACTCGCTTGAGTGGATAGCAATTTCCAAGTTCGTTTGGCTATAAATATTTGGTGCGGCATGATAGGTCCATTTGCTATCAATCAGCTATTGACGGGAGAGAGGTACTTGCATTTTTTGGAAAATTCATTTGTGGATCTATTGGAAGCCGTTCCTTTAGCCAAGCGAACTGGAATGTACTTTCAACATGACGGAACCCCGCCACATGTTACCTTTCGTGTGAAGGATCATCTCAACCGCACTTATCCTAATCGCTGTATTGGCCGTGGCGGAGCTATCAAGTCTCCTCCAAGATCACCTGACCTTACACCTCTAGATTTCTGTTTATGGGGTTGGATGACATGAGAGGTGCACAAAGTGAAGGTAAACACACGAGATGAACTGCTCCGTCGCATCATGGACGCTGCTGAATTGATTAGGAACCAACCACAAGCAATTGAACAAGCAGCACGATATGCTATCGCTAGAGCGCAAAAGTACATTGACGTTTATGGTGAGATATTCGAGCCTGTTCTGTGAACATCTGTACAATAAGCGTTAAAGCCGTTTGTAAAAGACGTCGTACGTCTTTTTCAACTGAATACGTGTAACATGAATGTTGTAAGATATTGTGTGCTAAATGCAAAGTAGATAAACATTGTTTAAAAATGTGTAACATAACTGTACTTCTCTGTAACACTGTTTTTAAGAAAATCACCTTACGGTCCGGTTGTATTGCGTATACGTTCGTGTTGTGCACATCAATTTTGCAGAATTACAGACCCTTTCAATACCCATACCTATGTTCATATAACATTTTTTGTTCAGAATTACTTATACTATCACTGTGTAAAATATTGAATTTTCCTCCCCACACATCTTGTATACAGGGTGATCCACTGATAGTGACCGGGCCAAATATCTCACCAAATAAGCATCAAACGAAAAAACTACAAAGAACGAAACTCGTCCAGCTTGAAGGGGGAAACCAGATGGCGCTATGGTTTGCCCGCTAGATGGCGGTGCCATAGGTCAAACGGATATCAACTGCGTTTTTAACAATAGGAACCCCCATTTTTATTGCATATTCGTGTAGTACGTAAAGAAATATGGATGTTTTAGTTGGACCACTTTCTTCGCTTTGTGATAGATGGCGCTGAAATAACCACAAACGTATAAGTACGTGGTAACATTACGCCAGTGCGCACGGTATTTACTTCGTGATACATTACCCGTGTTAAAATGGACCGTTTACCAATTGCGGAAAAGGCCGATATCGTGTTGATGTATGGCTATTGTGATCAAAATGCACAACGGGCGTGTGCTATGTATGCTGCTCGGTATCCTGGACGGCATCATCCAAGTGTCCGGACCGTTCGTCGGACAGTTACGTTATTTAAGCAAACAGGAAGTGTTCAGCCACAAGTGAAACGTCAACCACGACCTGCAACAAATGATGATGCCCAAGTAGGTGTTTTAGCTGCTGTCGCGGCTAATCCGCACATCAGTAGCAGACAAATTGCGCGAGAATCGAGACTCTCAAAAACGTCGGTGTTGAGAATGCTACAACAACATCGATTGCACCCGTACTATATTTCTATGCACCAGGAATTGCATGGCGACGACTTTGAACGTCGTGTACAGTTCTGCCACTGGGCACAAGAGAAATTACGGGACGATGACAGATTTTTTGCTCGCGTTCTATTTAGCGACGAAGCGTCATTCACCAACAGCGGTAACGTAAACCGGCATAATATGCACTATTGGGCAACGGAAAATCCACGATGGCTGCGACAAGTGGAACATCAGCAACCTTGTCGGGTTAATGTATGGTGAGGCATTATGGGAGGAGGGATAATTGGTCCCCATTTTATCGATGGCAATCTAAATGGTGCAATGTATGCTGATTTCCTACGTAATGTTCTACCGATGTTACTACAAGATGTATCACTGCATGACAGAATGGCGATGTACTTCGAACATGATGGACGTCCGGCACATAGCCCGCGTGCGATTGAAGCGGTATTGAATAGCATATTTCATGACAGATGGATTGGTCGTCGAAGCACCATACCATGGCCCGCACGTTCGCCGGATCTGACGTTCCCGGATTTCTTTTTGTGGGGAAAGTTGAAGGATATTTGCCATCGTGATCCACCGACAACGCCTGACAACATGCGTCAGCACATTGTCAATGCATGTGCGAACATTACGGAAGACGAACTACCGGCCGTGGTGACCGAGCGGTTCTAGGCGCTACAGTCTAGAACCGCGCGACCGCTACGGTCGCAGGTTCGAATCCTGCCTCGGGCATGGGTGTGTGTGACGTCCTTAGATTAGTTAGGTTTAAGTAGTTCTAAGTTTAACTTTAAATGCGAACATTTTTAGGTTAGACTTTACCGTGACTGTTACTGACATTAAATGAAACAACAAGTTCACTGTTACCAGTCACCGTATATTTATTTCCACGACGCGTTTCGAAGGTTTAAACCTCCATCATCGGGTGGATTTACATTAGTAAGTATTACTTTTGTGTGTGTGTTGTGTTACGATTTTTGGAGGAACTTGTGGCACTGCCTAGTGGAGAAACGAAACGCTATTTCAGAATCTGGTTTAGGATTGCTTTTGACGAGAAATTAAACTGATATCTAATGGTAAACATTAAATAAGTAAACTATAGTACCTTCAGTGATCACAGGTTCCTTTTGCTGTCGTAACACATCACATGTATACTGCCACATTTGTAAACAAATATGGCGTCTGGAATCAGCTGGGTGCAAGGTTCGTATAGCAGAAGTGAAGACATAATCGCAAAGTGCAAAGAATATACATCATAACAATATTATTACAGAATAATTGCTTTAAGCATTTAGCGGTGTTTGTTTTGAGGTGTCAAATATATGTGTGTGTACTTCAGATGGTATATAAATCCAATTCTGACAAGTTAAAACAGCAAACATTCGTACTCGTTTATACAATCAGGTGAAATGTTAAAATGGCTTAAACTTCATACTTATTGATAACAATTAGGTGAAATGTTACAGACTATAATCACAATGATCATATTGGCTACAACAGTAAAATCATACTTACATTACACTCTTTGATTGGGGTTAATAAACAGATGTGAAGTGAGGGGCTGGAGGCAGAAGGAAAGGTAGAGAGAGAGAAAAAGTGTGTGTGTGTGTGTGTGTGTGTGTGAGTGAAAGGGAGAGGGAGAGAGAGAGAGAGAGAGAGAGAGAGAGGGAGGGAGGGAGAGAGAAAAGAGTGATTATATGAGAGGAAACATTTACATGGCAAGGAGTCTTAAGATTGCATGTTGCATATATTAGCTGCCTAAAGGTTGGGGTAATACGTTGGTTAATGCTATAACATATGCAGATAGATATACATTTGTGCCAGTAGTTGATGTACATACAGTTTTAAGCTAACAAGGGGTACAAGCTGTTGGTGTATGAATTGTCTGTGAATGAGGTCAATCTCTTGTTGTCTTGGCAGCTGTCAATATTTATGGTAAATATTAGGTGTGTGTGTGTGTGTGTGTGTGTGTGTGTGTGTATGTGTGTGTGTGTGTGTGTGTGTGTGTGCATTTTTATGAGTGTAGGCAGTTGCTGAAAACGGAGATGATACTATTGTAAATATTGTCATTTTTGTCATTTAAGATAGATTCTGGTTGTTTCATTTGATGTTTGTATATTTGGAGTGTTTCAAGGATGTCTAGTTTTCTGCCTTTTGGTTGGATGTGTAAGATGCTAATACTTGTGTTGTTAACATGGTGTTTTGTTTCATGCAGGTGGGTAGCTATTGCTGATGTGTGATATTTTTTTGTTTTTAGTGCTGCCATGTGTTCCTTGAACCTAATCTCAAATGATCTGCCTGTCTGGCCTATGTAGAAGCAGTCACAGTCCAAACATTCAATTTTGTACACACCTGTGTGATGAAGTGGGTGTCGTTTGCCGATGTTGTGGGGTAACTTTTGTCCAATCTTGTTGTCTGTTGTAAAGGATATGCTTATGCCTTTCCGTTTGAAGACATTGGCAATCTGGTATGAAATGTTACCCAGAAAGGGGATTGTATGGAAGATGTTATTTTCTTTTTGTTTTTTGTGTTGTGATTCCTTTGCCATTATTGAGTGTTTTAGGGTGTCTACTATGGAGCTGTTATAACCATTTTCAATAGCTGTTTGTTTTATTATTTCAATTTCTTGATCACATTTATCTTCTGAGAGTGGTAGTTGGATAGCTCTATTAATCATGTACCGGAATGCTGCCATTTTGTGTGCTGCGGGGTGGCAAGAGGAGCTGTGGATTGTGGTATGTGTTGTGGTAGGCTTCCGATAAATTTCAAACTGATGTCTGTTATTCTTTATTCTAATGGTAAGGTCTAGGAAATTTATACTGTCGTCTTTTTGGTGTTCAACTGTGAATTTTATGTTTTCATGGGAGTTGTTGAAAAACTGATTCAACTCACTGATGTCATCTTTAGTGCCTTTGATTAAAATGATGGTATCATCTACATATCTGTAGTAGTAGATGATAATTTTGAGGAGGTGGTGATTGGAATTCAGGATTTTGTCTTCTAGGTTGCTTATAAATATTTCTGCTAGCAATCCGGAAAGATTTGAGCCCATTGCCAGACCATCTGTTTGTTGGTAGATTGCCGGCCGCGGTAGTCTCGCGGTTCTAGGCGCGCAGTCCGGAACCGTGGGACTGCTACGGTCGCAGGTTCGAATCCTGCCTCGGGCGTGGATGTGTGTGATGTCCTTAGGTTAGTTAGGTTTAAGTAGTTCTAAGTTCTAGGGGACTGATGACCACAGCTGTTAAGTCCCATAGTGCTCAGAGCCACCATTTTTGTTGGTAGATTTTATTGTTTAATTTAAAATAGTTGTGTGAAAGTGTGAATTCAAGCAGGTCCATTAGTTCATTAATGTGAGTTGAAGGGATATTTTTGTGTTTATGTAGGTTGGCATTAATTGTCTGTAGTGTGGGATCTATTGGCACAGAGGAATATAGGTTTCGTATGTCAAATGAGGCAAGTGTGGCTCCATCAGGTACTTGTATGTTTTTGACATATTGTGTAAATTCTGTTGTGTTTTTAAGTGTTCTCTCATTATTGAATGTGTATGCTTGTTTGAGAATTCTGAAGAGTATTTTATTGAGCTTGAATGTTGGGCTGTTCCTACAGTTCACTATGGGACTGATGGGGGTCCCGTTTTTGTGGATCTTTGGTTGTGATCTGAGGCAAGGTGCTTGTGGGCTCATTGTTACAATGTTTCTTGCTTCTTGGATGGTGAGTAGGAAGTTAATGTTGTTTGAAATGTGTTTAATCTCCTTTTTTATTCTGGCTGTTGGATCTTTATGTATTTCAGTTATGTTGCTGGTTTGGAAGAAGTCTAAAGTTTTTTCTATGTATGTTGTTCTGTCCATTACAACAGTTGTGTTGCCCTTGTTAGCTTTTACAATTATTGCATTATTCACATTTAATTTAGTCTTAATGGTACGTGTAAGGGCTTCTTCTCTTTTCTTGTATGCTGGGAAAGGTTTTGCAATTTCCTTTTCAATGATTTCGTTAATTTTGTGGCAGGCTGATATTCTGTCAGTTTGCTTCTTAAAGGCGATGGTCGAGATCTGTGTTGCACAAGTGATGAGCTTTTCTTGGTTCTTTTGATCCAGCGGAGCTTGAACATTGTGTTTTAATCCTTTGCAGAGTAGTGCCTCTTCTTCTGCAGTGAATGTTATGTTCGTGTTGTTGAGGAAGGGTGTGTAGAATGTGTGTTTCTTTTGGCTGTTTTGGTTCGGTTTGGGACGTAATTGTTGCTTTATAAGATTGGCTAGTTTTCTCTTCTGTGTAGTTTTCGTTTTCTGTACGATGAACTCGGTGTACTCTTTGACTTTTTTGGTTATGGAATCATATTCTAATCTATGAAGCAACTTTCCCAACTGTAACTCTGCATTATAAAGCTGTGTATTGAACATTTGTTTTTTAATATAAAGTTCTTTCAGTTCATTTTTCACCCAGAGTTTTCGTGCGATTTCCAGTGTTTTCTTCGCAGTAGTTGTGTTTGTTTTGATGTCAATCTTGACATAATTTGGGATGACGTTATTCTTGAGACAATTCCAACTGAAGTGTATGTGTTGTGTCGTCATTGCGACCTTTTCTGCACTGTTTTTGTACTCGAAAATAGCCTTGATTGCCTGACTAGGCAGATTAACTTTAAATGCGAACATTTTTAGGTTAGGCTTTACCGTGACTGTTACTGACGTTAAATGAGTTCTAAGTTCTAGGGGACTGATGACCTCAGAAGTTAAGTCCCATAGTGCTCAGTGCCATTTGAACCATTTGAAGGCGAACTACTCGCCGTTGAGAGGAATGCCGTTACACGTATTGCCAAGTGCATTGAGGTTGACGGACATCATTTTGAGCGTTTATTGCATTAATGTGGCATTTACAGGCAATCACGCTGCAACAGCATGCGTTCTCTGAAATGATAAGTTCACAAAGGTACATGTAGCACATTGGAACAACCGAAATAAAATGTTCAAACGTACCTAAGTTCTGTATTTTAATTTAAAAAACCTACCTGTTACCAACTGTTCGTCTAAAAATGTGCGCCATCTATCACAATGCGAAAAAAGTGGTCCAAATAAAACATTCATATTTCTTTACGTACTACACAAATATGTAATAAAAATGGGGGTTCCTACTAAAAAAAAACAAAAAAACCAAGTTGATATCCGTTTGACCTATGGCAGCGCCATCTAGCGGGCTAACCATACCGTCATCTGGTTTTCCCCTTCACGTTTCGTTCTTTGTAGTTTTTTGTTTTGTCGCTTATTTCGTGAGGTATTTGGCCCGGTCACGATCAATGGACCACCCTGTATAGTTTTATAATGTGAAGACAGTTATTAACCGAAACCCGTAGTGTCAGGAAACGTCGAATAGACAATTTAAAAAATAAAAGGCTTGTCGGTGACCACAGAAACAAATTACCATGTTAATGGAATCTTCCGAAGCTTTCTGGTGGGAAAATTTCGTATTTGAACACGAAAAGCAAATCTTTTTATTCCTAAAATATATTACACAGTCCTTAAAAATAAAAGAATATCGCTAAGAGACGTTTGAAGAGAATACAGAAAGCAAAATGCTCCTTGTAACGTAAATCAAAATGAAATGATAGAAAGTAAAAGAAAATCATATAAGACAGTACTGCGAAGTGATAAAGAGATAAAGGATTATTGAAAGATATAATCATTCATAAAGGAATGTTAAATTTAGGTTCAGACAATGCACAAACGGAGATGTTCGTCCTTTGAAGGGGAGTTGTGCAATCACTGTAAGCACTGGGGAATAGCATATACACCCTTAGCCGAAAGTATTGAGCAGCCTAGGAAGCCTTGTGTGTTACGAAAATAAGAAAATTAAATAAATAAAAACAATTTGTTCAAGTATACAATGTTTATTAGTAACAAATTCAATCATTCGTGGTCCCACGTTTTGCCACTATTACAGTAAATATTCTTTTTGGTAGAGTGCACACTAGCTTTTTACAATATTAGACACTTACAGCATTCCACTCAAGGCGCAGACGGTCTTTCAATTCTTCTTTTGACTTAATTATGTACCGCCTGACTTTGTGCTTCAATAACTCCCATAAATGCTTTATGGGGTTCAGGTCCGGCGATTGGACAGGCCAATCCACAAGCTCGATGTTATTTTCCCGAAGCCAAGTCATCCTACGGACAGATCTATGGGAGGTTGAGTTATCCTGCCGGGATTTAACGCCTCCATGTTTGTATCGCCAAAAGGAGTTGTAAAAGAGGGCAGTACAGCAGATTCTAGGACGTCTATGTACTTGTGGAATCCATATGGCCTTCACACATGACCATCTGTCCCACTCTTGCGCCGCTCATGCAGCCTCAGATCATGACTCTCCCTCCGCCATGTTTTACGCTGCTTTGTTAAAACTTTCAGACAACTCAGCAGCAAGGTCTAAAGATGTTTTCTTCCTATTTTCTTTTAACGAGTCTCTTGCTGTCATTCGGTACTCATGGCGTGTTGTGATCCTCTTGCGCCCTGTTCTGGGCCTATTAACATGCGATCTGGTTCAAATGGCTCTGAGCACTATGGGACTCAACTGCTGTGGTCATAAGTCCCCTAGAACTTAGAACTACTTAAACCTAACTAACCTAAGGACAGCACACAACACCCAGCCATCACGAGGCAGAGAAAATCCCTGACCCCGCCGGGAATCGAACCCGGGAACCCGGGCGTGGGAAGCGAGAACGCTACCGCACGACCACGAGATGCGGGCAACATGCGATCTGGTCATGGCGAATTACTCGGTAGCATATTGTACAGATCGACGTGAACATTTTACAGTTTTCGAAATCTGCAACTGTGATTTCTCTTGCTCATGCAAAAGCTTTATCTGTTCTCCTTTTTCTAAATTAAGTTCGTTTCTTTTAGGCACAATGCAGCAATGTCACCGATGTCACAGATCTAAAAAGGAAAAGAGCCCTAGGTTAGTGATATGAGTCCACAACGAGCGAATATAGCGAACTGATTAGTATACAGAAAAACATTCAAATGACAAATTTTTTCACACCAGATATTTTATTGGTGGTTTTGAGGTGGATCATTGTTTTTGGCCTTTTTAGATGACGACAAACTACGTTTTAAATCGAAGGGCTTATTTATTGTTATGTACATCAGACACGTGCAAAATTTCTAGGGTGCTCAGTAGTTTTGGTCAAGGGTAGCATAAAATAATGTGGAATAACAAAAAGCTGTACAAAAATAAAAAAATGAAACGTGAACACTTATTGATCTACAGGTTGATACACAGGGTGATCAGAAACAATCTGATAAGCTTTTAAAGGTGTTGAGGTTAGGTTGTGCTGAGAAATAACTGTAAAGAAAAAACTGAATACAGTGCGCCGTTTCCGAGGTAATTACCATTGAAGTTAGAGTTAATCAAGCCGTTGTGCGCACTAAATTCTATGGGCCGCCAGAGAAAATTAGTGTTAGTTGTTCTCATAGCATAGACGACAGCGCACGAGACTGCTCAGCCTTAAGTTCGGATTCGATCCTTACTACCGTCCCATGTCCAATTTATGTATCGCTCTCTTATTCGGTTTTAGGAAATCAAACGAAGGACACTTTTGTCAACACCATCTCTGACGGGCCGTTTCAATTTTCGCACGCAACGCCTTGATTGGCTAACTTCAACTTGGCAACTGCGTAAGGTATCGAATTTTTTTCTTAACAATTAGCTCACAACATAAGCTTTCCCACAACACCCTTACCAGTTTTTCAGACTGTTTCTGACCACCCTGTATAATACTTTTCTCTCGCTCCAGACGCGAGTAAAGTAGGGGAGAAAATTACTAAAGCTGGCACGGAAGTGCATTCTACCTTTACACTGTACAGTGGTTTACGTGAATAGAAGTACGCTTGCTCGCTCACTTCCTCCCCGAGCCTGCCAAAGCTCAGTCATATACAAGCAGACCATCTGAAAAATATTGCCTTCCCAGTAGACTGCACATTCAGCCTTATGTTTCATTGTTCAGGGTCAATGTTCTCCCGTTTATACTGTATGTGTAGGACGAGCGACAAAGAGGAAAATTCTATGAAACGCGCACTTCGCCATTGTAATCAAGAAGTGAATGGGACTACCCTACCATTGGCGACGTTTGAACTGAATAAATTTAAAGTTATATCGCGATAAAACTCGTTACACGTATAGTGAGAGTATTAAAAAACTATTCATACCATATACACTCAAATGGAGAAATTGATCAACTTTATTCTGAGAGTATCAGTGCACCAAAGAGGTGAGACAATGTATTATATTTACAATGCTCGAATCTCATTAAGCCAGTCACACTTAAAGTGTTGGCATGACTGTATAAATGAAAATGTTTTTAGAATGGCGAACGCTATTCTGCTCTGGAGCATGCCACGGTGCTCACCCGACTCACTTCCACATGGCAGCGAGCATATGGTTACCACGCACTTGGCTATATGTTTTCACGAGGTTCGCTACCACTGGAGTAATTGTTTGCAGAAACGTATTGTTAATCGACGTGTACGATATCTCGATTCGAGATACTGTAATTTTTCTAGCGCTGTCGCGATTTTTTTAAGCTCTGAAACAAGAGCTTACTTGTTAATCATTTGAAGCTGAAGTTTTCGTATGTTATGATGTTTGGAAACGGTGTTTCATTTAGAGTACTGTCGCTTTTGGTTGCATCCTAACAATTAGAAGCATGTCTTCTCCTCATATCATTAGTAGTGACAGCACTCGTCTCTACGAAACTTACGCTGAGTACCTGTAAAAATGGAAGCAGCCAAATGTAGAATTCAAGTGCTTCAAATGGCTTAAACTGTAGGTATTTTTGCTTTGAGATCAATCTTCCATGTCTTCAGTACTTACAAATCAAAGGTGTAAACAGATGATTCGAAACTGTTTGGTGAGTTCTGCAACATCAAAAATTGTGCCAGCTCGACCATGCGGGCCGTAAAGTCTGCACTGGGCCAGTACTGGTATTCTTTGTTCAGCAAGTGTCAAAATATCGAATCATTTTCAGAAATTTTGAAAATTTGAGTCTCTCTCTTCGCTATTCTGGTAGAAATATATCTACTGAACTATCACGTTGAGTTTTGTGCTCAGTTCCCGTGCTTGCAGGAAAATAAGAATGAATTAAGGATGTGTCCGCCTTTTTCAAGTACACAAATTGTTGTTTTATTTAGCATCAAAACATGTTTCACCACAGCTGTGCCATCCTCTGTAGTGTTTTTATTAATTCCGTGAAATACATATATGTAGGTTATTTTTAGGTTAAGGTGTACGATACATCAGGTTTTGTTGTCATTTAAATTGAGTGTGCACCTTATTTTCTATTTTACATTGTATGTGTCCAGTGGCTGCCAACAAAAATCAGCCACAGGTCTAAATTAGTACACCATGTCATCTGAAAAAATGAGGGTGGTAGAAAATCGTCAGAACTGATTTTTTTTATCATCCAAACTCTGAAATGTATGTGTTGGTAAAATTTTTGGCGTATGCCCTTTTTTGGCATCATCATTGTAGTATTTTGCTAGCGCTTAGTTGTGACAGGTTTCTTTTTATGTACCAAACATGTTTTGTGTAGTAGGGCTGAATCTGTGGACATCGATAGCACTTTCGTGAAGGTACGGCGAACATTTCGTTTAGTTTGTTACTCGTGGATTATGTTTCGTATTTTTTCAGTGTTTACTCACGGTTTCGCCTGCTCGTCTGTAAGTACTGCATCCTGTTATGTTGCTGTAGCTTTGACACACATTTTACTGCACAAATTTACGCCTCTGTTGCGCACTGTAGATACAGGTCATGTTCTTATAAAATAACTTACGTTTCCAGCATCTCATCAAAGATACGTAAGTGCGGAGGACTCGAGAACCACTACGTGAAATTCGATGCAACATGTCGTAGCAGTACCGGCACTTTAAAATATGTTACACTGTGTTCCGCTGTCTCGTAGACACTTCGCTGGCTGCTGCTAGATGCCAAAGTCGGTAAATGCCAACCGGAAGCTGTTGCCCCAGAGAGCCTTAGCATAAAACCGTCTATAGAGCTGTGGCGACGGGCACTGCTACGCAGCGCTCTTCCACCGCTGTAGCTCGCGCGACAGAAAACCTCACACAAGTGGGGGCTTTGCTTCTGATGACGCCACCATAAGCACGGAGCGCGGGGCTTTGCGTTGGTCAGCCTGGGCGCCTGCGGCGGTGTCTGCCCCGGCCGCTGCGAGCCACGGCCCCACTGCTGCTGCTGCTGGCAGAACCGGTCCCCTTTAAAAACCGCCGCTCTTCCAGGGTCGCTGCCCTCAATATGGGATCCGCTACCCGAGTCCACTGGCGGAACGTTGAACCCAAACGTGATTCCCCGTTTTCGGGGCTGCGGAAGCGAGCCGGGCGTAGAATTAATGCGAGGCAGCCACCGATTCTTTACCGAAGCAGACAAAACACTACTGGGCACCTTCGCCGAATACTTTATTATATTTCCTTATCAGCAAGCTCTTACACTAACTGCTGTCCATAGGTGTCTGACGACATTTATATAAATGCAGAAACTAAAAAAAGTTATTGAAAAAACGAAGAGTGGGGTTTAACGTCCCGTCGACATTGAGATCATTAGAGACGGAGAACACGCTGGGAATATTTCAAGGATGGGGAAAGGAAACTGGCAGTGATCCTTCAAAGGCACCATCCGGGCAAGTGCCTGGAGTGAATTAGGGAAATCATGAGGAACCTAAATCTGGGTGGATAGACGGGGATTTGAACGGTCATCCTCCCGAATGCAAGTCCTGTGTGCTAAACCAGTGCCCTACGTCCATCGGTAAAAAGATATTCCAGTCAATTCTTTACGAAAGATGTTATTTAGTTGTCGCAGGGAACAGGAGAAGAGCTCCTTTTTAGCTTAAACTCTAAATAAAATTATGAGACTTACAAAGAATTACCTTTGATAGTTCGCTAAACTTGATACATCCTGAAACACAAAGTTGTGTGGTCAAACGGGTGAGCAGCCCTAGCGGAGATTAAAAATTGGCTCTGCACGTAAGTACCCTCTTACGCTGAATCTCTGTTAGCAAACGACGTGTAGAACGCAAATCCTTTACTGATATTTACATATGTCACTCACAGCTTCTCGAGGTAGTTGCAGTCATTACTCCGAAAACTGACTTGCTACAGGTCTTCACGCTAGTCTGCAAGTCTTTTCATAACTGCGTAAGTATTGCATTTTACTTCCATTCGAAGCTGCTTACTGTATTCAACAATCTGCCTCTCTATACACTCAAATTAATTCTTCACTGTTGCCTCAATGCCCTTTTTCAACCTATCCATTCTTTTATTCAAACTGTACCATAAAGCTCTTTCATCCCAAATTCTGTTCAATACTTCATTTCTTACTCGGTCTAGCCATGTAATCTTCAGTAAAACCACTTCAAAATCTTCTATTCTCTTATTTATAGTTCATGATTGACTTTTATCTAAAACTATACTTAACAAATGGCTCCGAGCACTATGGGACTTAACATCCATGGTCATCAGTCCCCTAGAACTTAGAACTACTTAAACCTAACTAACGAGGCAGAGAAAATCCCTGACCCCGCCGGGAATCGAACCCGGTAACCCGGGCGTGCTACACTTAACATCCTACCTCTATATCAACATCTATACTCCGCAAGCAAACTTACTGGAGGGTACTTCTGGTAACAGTATCCCCACTTCCCTGTTTCGTTCGTGAATGGCGCGTAACGACTTCGATTGTCGCAAATCTACGTATCAGCTCCAATTTCCCTAATTCTCTCCTTGTGGTTATTTTGGGAGTCGTATGTGGGAGGAAGGTATACATCTCTACCTCTTCATCAAACTTACGCTCTTCGAATTTCAACAGTAGACCTCTCCGTGTTGCAAAACGAAACTCTCGTAGTGTGTGCCCTTGCATTTGTTGAGCACCTTCGTAACGCTATACCTCCGAGTACACGATACGATGACGAAATATGTCGTCGCAATTCGTTGTGATTCTTACCAGGTTGGGTTACCCAACCTCGTAAGATTCCCAGACTGACGAGCAACACTCAACAATAGGTTAGAACAAGTGTTTCGTAAGCCACATTTTTCGTGAATGAATTATATTTCTTTAAGATTCTCTCAATGAATCTCAGTCTAGCATCGGCTCTTCCTACAGTTTGCGTTTAGTGGTCATACCACCTATGTCGTTCCCGATGGTTACCGCAGGATTATACAGTAGCCACTGATTCCAGCGATTTTATGCCAATAATGCAATCCAATAGCAATGCAACTTCGCCTATTGACGTATAATCGTAAACTTCGTCCATATGTCCTGGTGGGACGCATCGCTACCGACTAACCGCCGTATCATCCTCCGCCAACGGCGTCATTGGATGCTATATGGAGGGGCGTGGAATCAGCACACCTGCCGTTGGTCAGTGTTTGTAACTTGGAGCGGCGGCAGCTCGGTCACGTAGCTTCTCAGGTGGCATCACGAGGCTAAGTGCCTCCAGCATCAGTCCTGCCACCAAGAAAAATCCTTGGCAGCACCAGAAATCGAACCCGAATCCTCTGCTTGGCAGTGAACCGCGCTGACCACTCATCTAAGTAGGCGAACATTAATGCTTAATACGTTACATTTGTTCACGTTCAATGCTGGCTCCAACAGCCGATAATCTTCAGGTCTCCCTGCGTTTTGCTACAGTCTTCTGGTATTTCTACGTACCTATAGATAATAGCATCGTCCACGGATAGACCCACGTAGTCTTCAACTTTATCCACTAGACCACTGATACAGATTGGTTAGCCAGATCATTTTGACCACCGACCTGCTACCGATACAGACCCGTCCGAGGGATAGCAGCGTCACTTGGCTAGGAATGACTGCAAGTCAGACACCACGCACTGTGCCTGCAGTATCAGTGAGCGTGATGTCCCTGTGGAGAATGGGGCAGGCGCACGATCTATCTGAATTTGACCGAGGACAGATCGCGATGGCATGGAGGCTCGGAGAGAGCATTTCGGAAACTGCATGACTTGTCCGGTGTTCGAGGAGGGTTGCAGTGAGTGTCTTCAAAACGTAGTGATACCTATGTGAAATCACATGGGGTTGCACGGCCACCCCTCATTATATATGTCGGACCTCCTAGGCTGGGCAGACTAGTAAAACAGAACACACGACAAACTGTGTCGGAACTAACATCAGACTTTAATGCTGGGCAGAGTACAACGGTGTCTGGACACGCCAAACACTCCTAACGGTGGGCCTCCATAGACGACAACCCACGCATGTGCCAATGTTAATGCCACGACATCGGCATCTACGACTGAAATGGGGACGTCACCATCGGCACTGGCCGTTGGCGCAGTGCCAGAGCGTTGCGTGGTCTGTTGAACCTCGATACCTTCTTGATCCGCGAATCCGTCGTCTTGCAAGGGAACAGCTTCTTGACACCAAAATTGCGGGACGGAGACAAGCTGGACGCGTCTCCATCATGCCCTGGGGGACTTTCACGTGGGCATCCTTGGGGCCAGTGTAGCTTGTGCAAAGCACCATGACTGCCAAGGAGTACCGTACGGTTGTTGCAGACCATGTACACCCCTTCATGACCGCTATGTTTCCGGACGGCAGTGACATTTATGAACAAGAGAATGCGCTGTGACATAGGCCCAGGAGTATGATGGTGTGGTTCGAGGAACAGTGACGACTTACAATTCATGAGCTGGCCCCCCAACTCGCCAGACCTGAAACCGATAGGACACATCTGGGATGTAATTGAAGAAAGATCTCTTGTTTCCCTCCCCGTAATTAACGGGAATTAAGTGATTCGTGGGTGCAGATGTGGTGGCAACTCCCTCCAGCGAGCAACCAAGGCCTCACTGCTTCCGTGCCACAACTCGTCGCCGCTGTTATGCGTGCCAAAGGTAGAAAGACGTGCTATTTGGTAGGTCTTCACAACGTTCTGGCTGTTCAGTGCATATTGTGAACAGTAATAGCCCTGCCGTACTTCCTCGGAATACTCCTGAAATCACCTTTACAAGCGCTGATTTTCTTCGGCTCAATTATCTGGTAGGAAAGGCTGAATCCAATCACTAATCTTTTACACTCGGTAACCTCGCATTTTGTTCACTGGACGACAACGTGCGACTGAATCGAACGCTCTCACTATAAACCTGGAGGCTCTATATCTCACGAACGAAAAGAGTTTTTTGTTTCGCAAGTTCTCTGTTTTCTGAGTCCATGTTGATTTTTGTAGATGCGACCAAAAACTTCATAATATCAGAAACCATGTTCGACAATATTGCAATACCTTGAAGTAAGCCATACAGACATACAATTATGTTTATCTCCACTTCCAAGCACACACTTTCAAAACAGACTAGTAACAAATTTATATTCAGTGTTAATTTTTTTCACGGAAGTTTTCTTGAAACTGTTAGTCTACACTTTATATCTTTTTTCGTCGTTAATTATTTTCCTGTCCATACAGCAAACTTTATTTGCTACTTTCAGCTTCTAATTTTCTAATATGATTCCCTCAACATCACATAATTTGATTTGACTATATTTCATTACCATAGTTTCGGTTTTATTGATCTTCCTCTCAAATCGTATTTTAATGACAATATGCACTCCATTTAATCGTTCATCGACAGTATTTACCGTCTATGATAAAATTGCAATGTTTCGGTAAACCTACATGTTGGTGTTGCATCGCCCTGTGTTTGAGTTCAGTTTCATATTTTCTTCTTAATTTCGTTTACTGCTTGCTAAATATACAAATTAGTTAGCTACACTGTCTCTCTTCCTTGTCCTCCTACTCTTAAATAAACACTAATAATCGGTGTTTCCGATACGACATAGCTGCCTTTCTAATATACTAGAGTCATAAAACTTTGCCAAAGCTACAAATTGTTGCATAATCTCTGAAAAGATGGTACTTTGGTTAAATAACAAAACAAAGATAACTCACAGGGCGTATGAAATGAAACAATGTCCAAAACATGTAATTAGAAAAGTGAATGAATGAACGAATCAATTAGTTAAAATGGGTAATGGTTCCATGAATTAAAAAATTGTTAAAATAAAAATGGACCTATATGTACTATCTAAAGCAACATATGAAAATTTGTACCTGACCCGGCTGAAACCCGGATTTCCCTCTTATCGCGAACGTTGGCCTTACAATTTAGGCTATCAGCGCACGCTCCCCGCGCCGACACAAACTTCAATATGTCACACAGCTACCTATTTCTTCTCATATAGATTACGTGTGACATATGGAAGCGAGAGCTATCCTAAGTGGTAACGCAACTGCTTGCGATAAGCAGGAAATCCAAGTTCGAGTCTCGAGCCGGCATACATTTTCATATGTCGCTTTAGGTAGTACTTCTATAGCTATTACAGTTAAATTAAATTTCAGGATAAATTTCAATATTTTAAACTGTAGTTCGTCAGCAAATATAAATTTAAATGTATCCATAATAACAAACAATATGGTTGCCCAGTAGCTATCCCGCCGGCAGCCGTGGCCGAGCGGTTCTAGGCGCTTTAGTCCGGAACCGCGCGATGCTACGGCAGTAGGTTGGAATCCTGCCTCGAGCATGGATGTGTGTGATGTCCTTAGTTTAGTTAGGTTTAAGTAGTTCTAAGTTCTAGGGGACTGATGACCTCAGATGTTGAGTCCCATTTGAACCATTTCTTTGGATATCCCACGTGCCTGGCATCCACATGGTATGCTCTGTCTGATAGTTCAAGAACTCTGATGGCAGATCATCCCGTTGCTGAGAGATAGATGTGTGAGTTTTTGAAAGAGCCCTGTGTGTCGGCTAACAGACTTCATTTCGTCTCCCAACGCAGTCCAGGCATGCTGTTTCGGATTCATATCGCGACTTCTTTCATTTCATTCGATACCCCAGGTTGACCGTGAAGGGAAAGTCTTGATAACAGCACCCCTGAAAAGTCTCATATGTGGTCGCAGGTCCTCATCTTTAAGTCCTCATCTGTAAGTTGTGATTAATGTGACATACATTTGTAAGATTCACTTTAGAGGTGCAGATTCCTCCATTCAGTCATGACCCATGTCTACAATTTTTAAACAGAATACAGCAGTACTAGTGAGGAGTCAGTGAGTTCGGAGTGACACAGCTGATCACTTCACTACCGAAGGCTCATCACTTAAGTAATAGCGTCTTCAGGGCTCTGGCCAGGTGAGACAGCTGGGCGGTTCCAGAGTTGAAATTGTATATTTGGAGGAACTCACAGAAAGGTCGTTTATGGCTGCACTCTTTGTTTATACTCATCCAATTCCCAAGTTGTAAGGTGGCATACCACGACAAAAGTATAAAAGATACTTCGTATTTCACTATGGTAGATCAGTGGGTTCACTTTTCTAATTCAATAAATATATCATTTATCGTTTCAAGACCTTATTTTACTTTTCAGATTTATGAGCATGATATTTTATGACCTGTTATAATGTTAACGAGATTGTGAATTTATTGTCTGTATTAATGGTAAACAAATTAAAACTTTTCGTTGGTGAGAGGAAACAAAACCTAATTGTTCCAAGACATTTGGGACTGTGATATTGTAACAATAAACTTTCTAGTACTATCCAGACTTCAACACAGCTGCATTATTTATTGGATACAAGGTAGCAGACCTTCAGTTCAATTTAGTATGTGTCTTCCACAAAACTAATAAACTGTGTGACACAACTGACAGTGTTGGCATAACGTATTCATTGAAAACAATTCAGGATGGCTGAGTGTGTGACGTGCCCAAAATACTGTAAGCAATCACTCAAGTGTCTTAAGGTATCCTCATGTGTGCTATCTCCAAATGATAAGGCTATAGAAAAAACTTGTTGTCAGTGTATCAGAATCGAACGTTAAATATGATTCTCTGATAAAAAGCGAATGCCATACAGTTTGGGTTTATTGTTTTGAGGAATTCCTGTTTCAACGAAACACAAATGTGGTTGTCCTTACTGACCTGCCGCTATTGAAATGTCTGAATGGGCACGTCCCGAAAGCCAATTTGCGTAGTATTAAGATTGTTTAAGAATTACCCTTTTGTACATAGTGATTTTAATGCAGTGTTTTTGTAATTTTATATCACAGAGTAATTTTAATATTTTTCACTTACACAGATTCGTGAAACCATAGAAAATTTCTGCATAGACAGATGGGGATTTGAAATCGCGCTTCTCTTGAATATGTAACTGGCAAATATAGACTGTTTACCGCTTGTTGCCATATAAGGCTTACAAGTATCTGTTGTAATATGTAGGTAAATCGGCTCTCTCGATGTCAAATTAGAGTTTAGAAACGATTTTTACTTTAAAAATATTTAACCTTACTGTGGTGCTGATTCAATTTTCATTGAAAAGTTCACAAAATTTTCTCTTAAGAGATATTATTTAGATTTATTGACGATTATCGGAATATAAATTGTAACTTATGGCCTACTACCATGAAGTGCATTTTGGGTGAAAATAAGAAGGTATGAAAAAAACGTAGACATTGTCTGTGTCAGTAAAATATACATTTGAGATGCTTAACAGAGTCCTGCAAGCTCGTTCTGAACCATGTTGGCACGCTATCATGAGGCTGTCTGACTGTCATATCGCCCCTTACTACTTTCTTTCTTTATTTCCTTCTCGTTACTGCTGATTTTCTCGGGTCTTTGTGATAGATGGGAAGTCCCGTATGCTGTGGGTCTGGGAACTGCGTAAGTTCCACATAGGTCCTACGTGTTTCTATGTCTTCACACATGCTAAAATGTCTTTGCGTTGAGGACGACCTGTCTGACAAATGTGAAAACATGTGAAAGGACAAATTTGCGGAGATCTCAGCATGTTTTGGTTATATGAATTTTTTTATAGCTTTGATCAATACTGTCTCATGCCGGAATATGTGACACTTTTTGTGAACACCCTGTATACAGTATAAAGTGAACGAAAATAAAACATTGTAGTGCTATCCAAAGCCTTATGTCGCCCAGCCGACTTCCTGTGAAAACTTGGCTGTATTGGCCTATCGCGAGGGCAAACCCGAGTAGACCAAGAAAATTATGAATTCAGAAACAGGCTACTTAGGCTTTGTTACGGAACAAAATTTTTAATCACTGGGCTATAGGATTAAATCGGGACAGCAAGCGTATAAAAAAGGTACGAAATACGTGATCGTTATTATGACCAACATTTCCAGTGCGTTTGAGGCTTGCGTTAAGCTTCAGTTTTTAAAACGTTATGGGAAATTATCAGAACACTGTTGTACTGTCTATTGTTCTGCTGTAAAGACCGTTATCTGGCATTTTAAATCCCAACAACAGTTAGCGAAACTATTACGAAAGGACACCCATAAGGTCCTTCTTGCGGATCAATTTATGAGATGTTAAATTACAACGAATTCTGTAAGCTTTAAGAACAAAGACAAAATAATTTGCTTTGTGTGCTGAAATCTTGTTACTTCTAGGGGACCCCGACAGCCGCCATTCATCAGATTCCTAGAAATGTCGCATAAATTGTCTGTCGAGTTACGAGTCAGGACAACACCAATTAAAATAAAGAATCATTTATTTAAACGATAACTAATAATTACAAGTTAAAATAAATCAATAGAAAATAAGAAAGCATATGGTCAGCAAGTAAACTGGTGTGTACAGGCGTTTGTAAGAACACCGGTGTTTCAATCCCACATTGAATATACAGTAAGACAGACGAGTCATGAATAAAATAATGTATGTGGGACGCAAGAAGTTTCGTTCGCCCGTTGCTATGGCGCGCCCTCCGTAAAGCGCCGACAGCTGACCGTTCGCGACTGAAGCATTTTAAGCCCAGCGACTCCGCACTAACAGCTGCCGGCCTTCAGACAAGAAGTGGACCAGAGGGCCGTCAGAATGTGAAACTAGCAGCCACGTCAAGCCAACAATCGAAGCTTGCACTAGCCAGCGTCGAACGGTGATCGGGCTACGTTATGCATCTACCAACAAGGGTATCAGCCAATAAGAATTAGCGTTGCCCGCCATTGATACCAGCAGCTTCAAAGTCCAATGATTGTAAACAAACAGTAACAAAGAAGTACTTATATATCTACAGATTGTCTTCTCCTGTTGCCCCTGGATCCAGTTTCGAAAAACAACCACTTTTCACGCTCACCCATCTCTGAAAGGGATTGTCACTGGTTGCGAGTGTGTGTATGTGTGTAGGTTAGTCAGGTATTTATCTTTAAGGGTAAAGATCTTTTGCTAGCTACGTTAATTTGTGTAAGATAAATGAGAGCATTAGTCACACAGAAATTACTGCGCTACCGAGCCGAGCTGATAACTATCTGCCCTATACAACGGGCACACACCATCCCCATGTCGTCAAACTTGTTCCATTCCCAGAAATCTGCCCTACAGAACGGGCATACACCGTCCCCATGTCGTCGGAGTTCAACTCGTTTCATTCCCACAAATCTGCGACGAAATGTTCTAAAGAGATACAGACAAAACAAAATTCTTTGAAAGAGTAGGTCTGCATTCGTTATACTCCGCGGCAAACTCAATAGTTGTTATCTTTACTTGTTATGAGCAAGGACGATACAGTGTCACACAGCTCATAGAGCAACAGAGTAAGGTGTTATTGCCCCAACTTTTTAATTACCATCACCATCACTGAAATCGCCACCCTAAATATTGTCACTTAGAAGAAGGTGTAATTAGATGAATGACGAACACTAACTTCACTTAACGAAGGTTTATTCAGCACTTGCACATACAAGAGCGCGGAACGAACTGCCTCCGGCCAGAACACACACGGTATATATACAATTACAGAACATTCCAGTACAATGATTCTTGAAATTTGTGGATACTTCTAGAATGTACTCGAACCGAATATAGAAATTAAAATTTTACAGTTCAGGTGAGTTCCGAACTCACGACCCTCCATACACAGTCTAGTATCATAACCTCTTTTTTTTTCATTTTGTTCGCTGTTGATCGTTGTGTTTGGTTGTTGTGGACGTCACATGACATCCGTTCAAGTTCGTTGTTGATCCTTTCACTCAGTTTCTTGTTACAGACGCGAAGCAGCTCTCTGACCGAACACGCTGAGCTACCGTGCCGGCATTCAACATGGTACGGCCGTTTCCTCTCCATCACGGTGACTGTGCTACTCAGCTCCTTCTCCGCTATTGCTCCCCTTAAGAAAACAGCGTTTCGGTGTTACGTCGTCCTAGTCCGGGAACGACTCCCGATGACTGATGTTCGCCCTGGCGGTGATTTTCTTAGAACTTCCTTTGTCGCTACGCTCTTCGTCACCTTTCAGCTTGTTGCCTGTCGCTGGAGCTTCGAATTTACCCTGGGTTGCGGGATCCTTATAGGGCTTCATTCGAAGGACGTGGACCGTATCTCTGATCTTACGTCGTCTTGTGTCGGGATTGAAATCTTCAACTTCATAAGTAACATCAGACAACTGTCTTACAACCTTATAGGGTTTAAAGTAGCGCCTGAGGAGCTTCTCAGAGAGACCAACCATCCATACAGGTGTGAAGATCCATACCTTCGACGATCGTTTTATTGAGCATGCAGCTTGCGGAGTCGAGTTAACTGCCGAGCTTCCTCGGCTCTGGTTAACACTTAGCCGATGTAGTCGTCGTCCAGGTCATCAGGATGTAACAGAAACAGTGTCCATCGTCGTAGTCGCCTCACGCTCATGCACCAGGAAAAATGGCGTAAATCCTGTGGTGTCTTGTTTGGCGGTGTTGGCAAACGTCACGAAAGTTAGCACCTCATCCCAGTTGCTCTACTCAACACTGACGAACATTGATAGCATGTTGGCCAAGGTCTTATTAAGGCGTTCAGTATACCCGTTACTTTGCGAATGGTAGGCAGTCGTCATGTGATGAGTAATGTTGCACCGACGGTTTATCTCTGTCACAAGATTCGATTGAAAAACTTTCCCTCGATCTGTAATTAACGACCTTGGGGCACTGTGTTTTAATACAATGTCTTCCACGATGAATTTGGCTACCTCGAATGCTTGGGCTGTTTTCACGGCTTTTGTAATGGCATAGCGTGTCAGATAATCAGTGCAAACAATAATCCATCTATTGTCACTATCAGACGTTGGAAATCTTCCGAGGAGGTCAATCCCAACACGCTGGAACGGCGTTTCGGCTGGTGGAATTGGTGTGAGTCGGCCAGGTGGTTTCTGAGGAACTGCCTTTCTCCTCCGACACTCTCGCCGGTGCGACACATAATGACGGACACTCCTAAATAAAACAGGCCAGAAAAATCTCTTGCGGATCCTGTAGAACATCTATCCGCATGTGTTTAGGAATCACTGGTAGCCACCTCTTTCCAAACGGATCAAAGCTTTTCTTGCAAAGTAATCCATTAACTACCTTAAATTGTCCTTTCACATCCTCTGACCGATTTAAGGCAAGCATAATTTGAGATATCTTGGCATCTTTCTTCTGCTTAGCAGAGAGATTCTGGAGTGTAGCGAGACAGTCACTGTCTTCATCAAAATCTTGATGGTCTTGCAGTGGGTTTCTTGAGAGACAGTCGGCGTCTTGGTGTTTTCTTCCACTTTTGTACACTAAGGTAATATACTCTTGAAGATGTAGTGCCCACCTGGCGAGTCGTCCTGTTGGATCCTTAAGACCCGTCAACCAACAAAGTGAATGATGGCCTGTAACAACTGTGAATGGCCTTCCTTAGAGATACTGTCGAAATTTGCAAATGGCCCAGATCACAGCAAGACATTCTCTTTCTGTAGTTGAGTAGTTTCTCTAGGCTTTTGTAAGTGTCCTAGAAGCATAGGTTATAACCTTCTCTTTTCCATCCCAAATTTGCACCAGAACAGCACCATCCCATACCCACTGGCATCTGTGTGTAGTTCTGTAGGTGCTATGTCATCATACAGGCCAAGTACAGGGTCAGTTGTAAGAGCTTTTCGCAGCACATCGAAAGATGAATTTAGCATCAGCTTTTAACAACTCTTGGAGTGACCTGGCTTTGATACGAAAGTCTTTGATAAAACGACGGTAATAAGAACAAAATCCCAGGAAGCTTCTCACATCTCTTATACTTTTAGGAATTCCGTTATAGATCTCGTTTTTCCTGGGTCTGGCCGCGCACCTTCGTTTGACACAATGTGTCCAAGTATTTTTATTTCTTTTGCTCCAAAGAGACACTTTCTTGGATTAAGTTTC
The DNA here is from genome assembly GCF_021461385.2 of Schistocerca piceifrons. Classification (NCBI taxonomy): domain Eukaryota; kingdom Metazoa; phylum Arthropoda; class Insecta; order Orthoptera; family Acrididae; genus Schistocerca; species Schistocerca piceifrons. The sequence goes on from NC_060138.1 coordinate 924,115,975, forward strand.
AGTCCGCCTTGTTGGAGACTCTTAAGAACGGCACTCAGTCTTTTTATGTGTTCATAAAATGTCTCTGAGAACACTACAATGTCACTTAAATAACAAAGACACATCGTCCACTTTAGGTGACTTAGAAGATTATCCACCATCCGTTCAAAAGTCGCTGCTGCATTACACAAACCAAATGGCATTACCTTACACTCATACAGGCCCTCAATGGTGATGAATGCAGTTTTCTCACGACCAGCCTCATCTACTTCGATTTGTCAGTATCCCGAGTACATGTCCATGGTTGAGAAAACCCTAGCCCCCTGCAGACAATCTAGTGTATCGTCAGTTCTTGGAAGAGGTTAAACTTCTTTCTCTTCTTCTGTCTCCGATAGATTGCGTTCTGTTGAATATGGCTCGTACTCGGGTTTCTCGCGCGGAGCGAACTGATTCCGCCCAGAACACATACGGTATATATTCAATTACAGAACATTCCAGTACAATGATTCTTGACATTTGTGGATACTTCTAGAATGTACTCGTACCGAATATAGAAATTAAAATTTTACAGTTCAGGTGAGTTTTGAGCTCACGACCCCTCCATACAACAGTCTAGTATCATAAGCACTCCACCACAATGACTGCTACTCAGCTTTTTCTGCGACATTATCACACACAGTCGTCCGGAGTGGCCGAGAGGTTCTAGGCGCTACAGTCCGGATCCGCGCGACCTCTACGGTCGCAGGTTCGAATCCTGCCTCGGGTATGGATGTGTTAGGTTAGTTAGGTTAGTTAGGTTTAATTAGTTCTACGTTCTAGGGGACTAATGACCTCAGAAGTTAAGTCCCATAGTGCTCAGAGCCAATTGAACCATTATCACGCACACAGTATTTTACCTACCCTTACCAATCCTTCCCACTGAAAATCCGATTTACATGAATAAGTCGTTAGACCCAAGCCATTTCCCCTTACAAGTTCAGGTGTTAGCTGCACAAAATGGCCACTCAGCAATAGAGTAGCCTTTAAACCAACTAAAAAGTTATCATACAGAACAGCAACTCGTGACTACAGGAACCTCAACCTCACATGACTGGATGATTTTAACAGCAATGGGTGTGGCTTACTACCAGTTTAAATGGAAAGTTGTCCAAAATCCATCCCTGCCAATCTGCAAACTACAGTTTCAAACCAGTAATAACTGTACCAGCAAGAAACGGTTTGCACAGGACTGAATCAATTGTGAACAAAAACTATGTGAGATAAGTGTTATTGAGGTGAAAAAAAAGCTCAAATAGTGTAAAGATCCAAGTGTCTTGTGAGGTAAGTAGGGGACACAGTGTAAATACTTGCAAATAAATCAGTGCTTATTTTACAACCTGTTTTCAACGGAAATCCGGAGACCGCATTTTTCTAAGGATGGAGGAATTGTTACGAGAAAAACTGTAGCAGTGCTTGGAGCCAAAATCAGCGCATGAGGACCTGGGCGTTGGCCACTGGGTGTTGCACCTGTATGAGCAGCACCTTAGCAGAAGTCGCATCTTTTGTGCCGTCAGACTTCGACATGGCAATGCGCTGGGGCCAACCTTACAGAACCACTCCGGCCCTCATCGACTTCCCTGTGACGACAGCCACCTTGGTCGTTGTGTCTGTTCCAGAACATTTCTGAATGACATACAGATGCGGATACCCAGCCAAAGTCGGCTAGAGGCAAATGCATCTAAATCCATCCTGGACTAACCATCATTGTGGAACAATTGGGCAGGAATGCAATATCCAGCTTCTGTGACCTTTTCTACTGTCACGGGCCGGCGATCCTTTGTTCTCTGCATGAGATCTGGATTAACAGGCCAACGTAAAAGAGAGGCCAAAGGAGGTCATTTCTGGAATCAATCTACAGTCTTTCTGGACACGGTGTGTATCTACTGTATACTGCAACAGAGGCGCATATAATACGATAAGAATTAAGTCAGCTATAATCAGCTCTGATTCGTCACCAATTCATCTGAAGTCTTCATACATTACTGGACTCACGGCTAATCTGTTAGGAACACACAAATAGTTAGTTAAAATCCTGTAACAGTAATGTAATTGTGTACTCTCTTCATAAGGAAGTGAACAGGAAACGCCTATTATGAGACGAGACTGTTAAAATAAAAGGACCAGTGACCAAATAAATATCAAAAGCAAAACAAATACTAAACATGAAAGCTGTCTAGTAGGAGTATGCTATAAACTGGACAAATGTTAACAGATATTAAAGGAACGAAAGCCGGGTGACGATAGCAGTAATGGGGTCTATGACAAGCTATAGTATATGTAATAATATTTGTAGAGGTGTAAGTGCTTGTAGCAGTAGTTATTCTAATACATATAGCAACACGTGATTGAATTACATCTAGAGGGGGAAAAAAAGCGAAAACAATACAAAAGGGTTCTTCTTGAGTGACCGCTAATAGAAATGTTTATTCGAAACTTTTATCCAATTACGTCTCCGTCGCTAATGACCTCGATGTTGACGGAACGTTAAACCCAGTCTTCCTTCTTTTCCAACTACTTTGTACATATAAAGTTCCTTGCAGCCATGAGCATAGTCAAAACGTAATAGTAGGAGTGAAAAGAACCATAACAAAATTGGTTCAAATGGCTCTGAGCACTATGGGACTTAACTTCTGAGGTCATCAGTCCCCTAGAACTTAGAACTACTTAAACCTAACTAACCTAAGGACATCACACACATCCATGCCCGAGGCAGGATTCGAACCTGCGACAGTAGCGGTCGCGCGGTTCCAAACTGTAGCGCCTAGAACCGCTCGGCCACTCTGGCCGGCCCATAACACAATTAATGTGACATATTTCAAGTTCAGAATAAGATTTCGTATTAAACAAAATCATAGCAAACTGAAGATGGTTGTCATATTGAGTTGTTAAATGTAGAATTCGTGCGTAACTGTCAATTTCGTTGAATGATTCTCAAGAAAATAGATTGCAAGATATAATAAGTAGTTCGTCATAGATACTCGTGATCTGTTGATATACGTGAAAATAAACTCGAATGTTTGGGAACGGCTAACGGTTTAGTAACGGCGTGTAAATGTTAAATGAATTCTGCAGTACACGACTGGCAAATGCAGTTGGGGACCGCTTGCTTGAAAGTTTACTTCCGTTAGACGGACTAGTTGTACTTGTATGCGAATGTCTAGCTTTGGAAGTTAACTCTGCTGCTACTTTTATTTAGCCTGCGGAGATCCAAATGGCAATAACAAGCATACTAAATGGTAACTTCTACGCTAATAACCGCTAATAACTACGAAACAAGCGAGATGGACAGCCAATTAACCTACTTTATTTTTAGCGCCGACTGGGAACAGCAAGAAAAGCGGTTCTGGGAAACAAAAATTTATTAACATCTAATGAAAATGTAAAGTGTGAGGAAGAATTTTCTTAAGATGTAGATGTAGATGATGGTATCTGCCTGAAGTGCAGCCTTCTACGGAAGTGGAGCGTGGGCGATACACAGTTTAGACAAGAAGAGATTACAACCTTTCAGGCGTGGTGATACGGAATAATGTTGAAAATTAAGAGCATAGATCGATTGTCTAATGAGGAGGTACTGAATCGAACTCGAGAAGAAAGAAATTTGTGGGATAACTTCACTAAACGAAAGGTTTGTTTGTTAGAGGGAAATAAAAACTTGAATACGGTAGGACGATTAAAATGGCATTAGGTTGTAACATTTATGCAGAGATAAAGAGGCCTTGACTTTTACTCACTTCTGCTCTCTTCACCAATGTAACTCGAATACCTTTTCAGGCACGATGGAGAGCAGCATCAAATATGTTTTCAAACTGAAGACCACGACACCAATATTAATTGTGTTATGTTGATATTCTCTGGGTCCAATAAATTGTTGCACGCAAAAAATATATTTCTGTAAATATGAGTAGTGGTTTAAAGCAACAAATTTGTTCCCCTCTAGTAAATCATTTAATTAACATTTCAAAAATTCATGCTGTTGCAGCCAATTTTAATTGAAGCTAGTTAAAAAAGTACACTTGACCTGTAACCTCTATCCATTTAACTGAAGCAACATCATTCTATTTTTTGTGTGTAACAGTGAATGTAAGGATATGAAGAAATAATTCATAACAACAATAATAATAATGCTACTACTTCTTCTTGGCCATATCTACAGACGCTAATTGTGTTTGATGTCACTTCGTTATCTGTTAATTCTTCATGTGAAGAAGGCAGTTGAGTATTATAAAGCGAACTTCTACCACAAAATTTTATTCGATTGTAGTATGTCTTTTGAAAAGTGGTAACTGTTTGTATAAGCAAAGATGAAAATAATTGCGTATCTTACGTTGGAAACTTTTGATAAATTCGGTTACAAGAACTGTTTGCCTTATTCAATTAACACCACATTGTTTTCTGTGTAGGTGCAAAGCAAAGTTCAACCGTACACTTATATGAAAAAAAAACAGTGATTTATTTGGCTTGGCACACCATATTGGTCTCGAACCTGTAAACCGACCACCCAGCAAGCACACAGCTGAAGGTGCGGTTTGTTCACACACAAACAACCTGCCAAAGATGAAAGTAACTTTCAGTACTTTTAATTCCTACCTCTAACCACGTATCAGGAGCCGAAGTTCTATTGAAACCCTCAGAGCCAACATGCACAACACATATAATTTCATAAAAAGATAATTATTAAAATCAGCACTTGGATATCTCAGCATTAATGTTGCAGTCTTAAAACGATTATAGAGCTTAAACAAATTTTGGACGGGTAGTCTTTTGAGAGCGTGCAATTTAATCAGTGGCTTCATGAAATGATGATACACACCATTACAATATTTAAAAGAAAATAGCTTTGAAGATAACGCAACAAACCCACATTGCAATCCTGTAAAGTTCCTATGGAAAAATTCCTCTCCAGATAACAAAATTTCAAAAGTATATTTCTTTGTATCATGTGAAAGACTTGTCGTTCCTCTTGTAATGCAGTCACACAGTATTATTGTTGGTGAGTATGAAGGAAAATTAGGATTTTAACGTATCGTCGACGACTAAGGCATTAGAGCATTAGCTCGAACTTCGTAACGATGGGGAAGGAAATCAGCCGTGTCCTTTCAGAGGAATCGAACTGGTATTCGCCTTAAGCATAACACGAAAAGTCTGAATCACCTTCCACCCAAACAGAAGTATACACTATTCGGCCCGAACATTACGATCACTGACATGCTATCGATACAAACCGATTGAAAATACGAGTATACATTATTCAGCGACCGCCAACCCTCTATCGATATAAACCCATCCAGGCGATAGCAGCGTCACCTGGCGAGGAATGACTGCCAGTCAGAAATACGCGCAGTGCATGTAGTATCAGAGAGCGTGCTGCCCATGAGTGTAACAGCAAAGGCGTGCGGTCTGCGTTTGACCGAAGGCAGACTGTGATGGCTTGACGCGAGCACTTCGGATATTGCACGACTTGTCAGGCGTTTGAGTAGTGTTGTGGTGAGAGTCTTCAACATGTAGTGAAACCAGGGTGAAACCATGTCCAGACGCCAGGGGGTCAGGCGGCCACCCCTCTTTACATGTCGGACGTCGTAGGCTGGTCAGACTAGTAAAGCAGGACAGGCGGCGAACTAGGGCGATGGAAACAAGCTGGCGGCGGCTCCACTATGCTCTCGAAAACATTCGTTTAGACATCCATGGGTCCAATGGAGCTCGAGCAAGGCACCATGACAGCCAAGGAGTATCGTACACTGGTTGCAGACCTCGTACACCCCTTTATGACAATCACGTTTCCGGGCAGCAGTGGCATTTTTCAACAAGACAACGCGCCAGGTCACAAGGCCAGGCGTGTGACGGTGTGGTTCGAGGAGCAAAGCGGCGACTTACAATTCACGAGCTGCCCCCCCCCCCCTATATCTCCATATCTGAATCCGATCGGACACATCTGGGATGTAATTTAACTTGGAGAAAGAGCTCTCGTTTCCCTCCCCGGAATTTACGGGAATTAGGTGACTTGTGTATGTAGATGTGGTGACAGCTTCCTCTAGCTACCTCCCAAGACCTCACTGCTTCCACGACGCATCGCCGCTGTTGTCTGTGCTAAAGGTGAGCACAACGCCTATTAGGCAGGTGGTCGTAACGTTTTGGCCGATCGGTGTACTGTCTCATCTTTGCACTACACGGTTCGGTTCTGGGTGAGCATTGAATATAGCGATGATAGAGAATGAAACTCAAGAAAGTATATGAGAGGTAGTGTGAATTCTACTCAGAACGCCGATGCTCAACTTCAATCAAACAGTGTACCGCCACTGCTTCTTCCGACAGGTGCCAGGACTGGTGACGCTGCATACAAATCTGTCGCTAATTGAAGTACGTAATTATCTCTTACACCCTTGCACTGCACACTGAAAATAATTAGTTTTTCGAATTTTTTAAATAACTTGAAAGTTTACAGAAATAAATGCCTATGCTTTGCTACATTTCGATTTTTCATCTATTTCTTCTTTAATATTTCAAACACACTTCAACTATATCAAAAATTGTTGCGTGTGTTTAGTCATCTGAAGAATTAGAACTACTGAAGAAGGTCCCGGTACGGGGGTTGAAGTGGAAGCAGAAAACGAAGAGGCCAGCAACCCATAAAATTTAATAACGTTCACTTAGCTTGTAGACCGATATGAGATAATGTTTTGTCATGTCGTGATTTTGATATCTCGTCATTAATTAAATAGTCCGCCCCCGGTAGCTGAGTGGTCAGCGTGACAGAATGTCAATCCTAAGGGTCCGGGTTTGATTCTGTGCTGGGTCGGAGATTTTCTCCGCACAGGGACTGGGTGTTGTGTTGTCCTAATCATCATCATTTCATCCCCATCGACGCGCAAGTCGCCGCAGTGGTTTCAAATCAAAAGACTTGCACCCGGCGAACGGTCTACCCGACGGGAGGCCCTAGTCACACGACATTTTTTTATTAATTAAATACAATCTTCGAAGTGACCAAAGAGAAACTGAAATCTTTACGGCGACTGAAAACAAAACAAAGGCAGTACAATGAAGCTTATTTACACCTGGAAGCTGTTCGAAAAGTCCTAAGCGTTTCTCCGTAAACGGTCTGAAAACACACTAAATCTTCGGGAAGCTATCGGGTTAAGTAATAAACAACCAGCTGATCAATAAACAGACGCGCGAACGAAGAACGAGGAAGTGTGGAACCTGCACACTAGTGCTGCCCGTCAATTTTTTATGACAGGAGCTCGAAAAAAGGAAACAGAACAGTTTCCAAGTTCTTTCTTAAATCTTCGTCAAGGACTACATGGAAGTTTCCATTCCTACTTCTACGCGCTGCGGATCTCGTTAAAAACTTTCAAGTGCTAGAAATTAAGTACATCTGAAGCAACAACAACTAGTCCGAAACAGGATGCGGTAATGTGACTCAGGTAACAGGTGGAACGCGTTAGCTGCACCCTCCGAAGCTGACGTATCTAATGCTTGCTATTGCGTTGGCATGCAGCTCGGCGTAGTCGACACGTACTGCCGTAACCGACCTTGACCACTTTGGCAGTGCAAGTCCTGAGTTAAAATCAGTAACATCAGACGAGAACATTCAGTTCAGCAGGCAGTGTAAGGCTAATTAACCTCACCCCCCCCCCTTATCTCTCTCTCTCTCTCTCTCTCTCTCTCTCTCTCCCTTCCTCCCTTCCCCTCCCTCTCCCTTTCCGCCGCCGCCGCCCACGTGATTCAAGCGCTTGTGATTCATATTATTTCATTTACTGAGGTAACTGCGCTACGATCGGTATTGAAAACATTCACCACACAGCCTGGCTCATACTTCTGAACTAACACACATCGTACGCTGCTTTGTAGACACTGATCACCAGCTTCGTTTTTAGACCATAGAGATTAAGCTTCTTGGAATCTCTGACAGAACAATCTGAGAATAGCAGTTCAAAATTAAGAGACGCAAACAGTCACACAGATGAAATACACAAATTTGCACTGAAACAATATACAGACGTCTATGTCTACTAAGCGGAATAGTGACACCCATGGCAACCTAACTAAGCAGTAATAAAATGTTCGACCTTTGTCGCTGACGTGATTTATTAATCACACTACCTTTTTCGGAAGATATCTTCCAACTACAGATGCGTTTAGTTGACGTATTTAGATTATTCACATGACAGGGAAACACACCTGAAGATGGAAGATACCTTCCGAAACCGGCAGTGTGATTAATACATCACCCCAGTGGCTAAGGTCAGACACTTTATTATTGCTGAAGTTTTGTTCGACTATTACAGAACTAACCAAGTTCGTTACTTTTAGTAACAAGTTCCTCAGCTAGATATTAGCTTTTCAACGTAACATATAATTTTTGCCGAAAAATAACATCCGTTTAAAAATATGGCATTTCAGTCTTTGATCGCTATTTTTTTATTTTCAGTGACCGGATTCAGGCTAGCATCCCATCTTCAGATCTGTTAGACAAAGTTAAAAATATAATTAACAAGAGAGATACATTTACTATACATTTACTGACAGAAATATCTGAGTTTGCAAAAAGAAGAAATTTTGGAATGTATTAAATGCCAACATACCATATATTTCAGTTACAGAGTAACTTGTCAGTATAGTACTATCGGTTCACTGTCATAACTAAAGTAAATTTTAATCTGTTAAAAGCTTATATCGCAGTTTTGGAGAAACCTGATTGGAAACAGTAAAAAGTGCCCTCTACCTATAAGAATTATGCATATGTTATTTTTTCACCGTACATATTAATGGCGAAAATACTTTTTAATAAAACATTTTTTTGAGTGGGCCGTGAACCGAAATAATTTACACTTGAAAATATAATTAAAATGTAGATATTCTTTCGAAAATGTACGTTTCCTCTTCTTTGTATTTATTGGTATAAACTAAGAGAGATCCGCCCTGTCTGTCCTTTATAATAACTGTCACATTCAGCACATTTGGTGTAAACTAAGATATTTCTATCAGTAAATTTATCTCTCTTGTTAATTATATTTTTAACTTTGTCTAACAGATCTGAAGATGGGCAGTTAGCCTGAAACCGGTCATTGAAAATAAAAAATAGCGATCAAAGACTGAAATGCCATATTTTTATTCAAAGAACGATCGCGGAAATCCCATTAAGACAATCATGTCTAGTTTTGATAAACATCCGTTTAGGCAAAACTCGTAGCACTCTTCTTATAAAATTGCCAAATAAAGGAAAAACTCCAATCCTCGTTCCCAAGGTTTCAAAATCTGTCAGTATTCCATTCTGAAAAACACGAGAAAATTGTCTAACGGCGCTGTGATAGAAGATTCATAGGTTTTCGCTTCTGTAACAGCATTTCCACTGCTTCTCCTCGCCGGCAGGTGTGGCCGAGCGGTTCTAGGCGCTTCAGTCTGGAACCGCGCGACCGCTACGGTCGCAGGTTCGAATCCTGCCTCGGGCATGGATGTGTGTGTTGTCCTTAAGTTAGTTAGGTTTAAGTAGTTCTACGTTCTAGGGGACTGATGACCTCAGATGTTAAGTCCCATAGTGCTCAGAGCCATTTGAATCATTTTTTTGCTTCTCCCCCTTTTTCGTTAACTTCCTTTTGCCGCTTTGAGCTGTCATCTAGCGATACCTTTTGATGCATTATTTCACACTAACATTAAGAAGAGTTTCATATAACGTGACAGGAAACTGTCCTTGGGCCAGCCCTGAAAAATGTTGTCAGAGTATCCAACTAGCACAAAAAGCCTCTCCACAACAAAACAGTATACGTACGTACACCGAGGAGCCAAAGAAACTGGTACACCTACCTATTACCCTATAACACCCTCTCGAGCATGGAGTAGTACTGCAACGCGACGTGGCATGGACTCGACTAATGTTCGAAGTAGTGCTGGAGGAAACTGACACCACGAATCCTGCATGGATGCCAATAAATCCGCAAGAGTACGAGTGGGTGGATATCTTTACTGAACAGCACGTTGCAAGACGTCCCAGGTATGCTCAATAATGTTCATGCCTGGAGTGGTCGGTGGCCAAAGGAAGTGTTTGAACTCAGAAGAGTGCTCCTGGAGCCACTCTGTAGCGATTCTGGACGTCTGGCGTGTCTCATTGTCCTGCTGGAGTTGCCCAAGTCCGTCGGAATGCACAATGGACATGAATGGATGCAAGTGATCAGGCAGGATGCTTACCTAGGTGTCACCTGTAAGAGTTATATCGAGACGTATCAGGGGTCCCATATCACTCCAACTGCATACTCCCCCTCACCTACAGAGCCTCTAGCAGCTTGGAAAGTCCCCTGCTGACATGCAGCGTCCATGGATTCATGAGGTTGTCTCCATGCCCGTACACATCCATCCGCTCAATACAATTTGAAACGAGACTCATCCGATCAGGCAACATGTTTCCAGTCATCAACAGTCCAATGTCCGCGTTGACGGGCCTAGGCGAGGCGTAAAGCTTTGTGTCGTACAGTCAGCAAGGATACAAGTGTGGGCTTTCGGCTCCGGAAGTCCATATCGATGACGTTTCGTTGAAATCTGCGGCAATTTGCGAAAGGGTTGCACTTCTGTCACATTAAACGATTCTCTTCAATCCTTGTTGGTTCCGTTCCTGCAGCATTTGATATTTTACCGGATTCCTGATATTCGCGGTACACTCTTGAAATGGTCATACGGGAAAATCACCACTTCATCGCTACCTCGGAGATGCTGTGTCCCAACGCTCGTGCGCCGAATGTAACACCATGGGCAAATTCACTTAAATCTTGGTAACCTACCATTGTAGCAGGAGTAACCGATCTAACAACTGCGCCAGACACTTGTTGTCTCATATATTCTGCCTGTTTACATACCTATGTATTAGAATACGCGTACGTATACCAGTCTCCTTGGAGCTGCAACTTATAACACTTGTATTTGACTTAGCGAAACCTAGCTTCCAGTATTTCGAATACCGACAATGAAGAGATCGCTTGCTTGCAAGCAGAGCGACCACATATTGGCGCGGAAATTCACAGAACGGCCGGCTCCCGTCTCAATGCAAAGATTATCTGGGAACAATGCAGCAGTTTTTATGATCGCGAATAGAATACATAGAAATACTTCCGGAATTCAGTCTGAGCCTGCTAGCAGGATGTCCTAAAGGCTTGTAAATTATACGTTAGGGCTTCAGTGCTCTTCTACAGAAGATAGGAACCAATACCGGATTTATCGTCCGTTTTCTCCCTCATACTTCTAAACAACACAACACAGTACCACAATATACACGTAATTTTGAAGTAAAAGCTTTTAAATAAAGTTGATTATATATCATTCTAAATCTCCCAGTCAAAAATTTCACAGGAGGCTACCAACTTTTTTTTCGTGAGCTCCCTATGTGACACATGAAACTTGGGTCGTTCGTATACAATGTGACTTTCCTTCACCGTCTGCCTAGAAGACCAGAAGAAAATAAAAAACTAAGATTATTCTTAAAACGAATACCACATTAGACCTTTGATGACCAGTGTTGGTCACTAGGATGCAGTATTTTATGCTCTGAAAGAACCACCGATGTAATTCAACCCAGGAAAAGAAAGTAGAGCGTTCTCGTTAATCACAATTTATGAATTCCCATCTCTCCTCTGATCAGCAGTATCTGTCATATAGATGCAATACTTTATCCTATGGGACAACCACCAATGAGTTTCAACGTATGAACGGAGACGAGAACGTTCTAATTTAAATTTCGGCGTTCCTCTCTCCCTCTCTCCCCTTACGCTGTACGTGAACAAGTGGGGCGTGCGCTCCGAATCCATGCTACTGATGGAAAAATAAAAATGCCAGCAAAGACCTCTGTGGGATTATTGTGTCGCAGCGCAAGACACGTCACTGTGACGACGGTTTTCATTAGGCTCTTTGTGTGACAGACGATTAGGGCGGCTCAGAGGCACGACCCCAATATCGTTTAGCAGCCGCCGAATTCCGACTGCTCAAAGGACCGTCCCGGCGCTTACAGCTTTTGATGGACTACACGGCCATAATACTGCAGAGCACCCCTTATGTCATCTCGCGCTCAAGCGTTACGAGCCTCGTCCGCAGTCCAGTAACAAAATTCGTAGTCACATTTGCCTCTGAATTCAGCAGTATGCACGACGAAATAAGTAACAGGAGTGGAGACTGAAAAAACAAATTATGGAGGGAACAGTTCGCTGCCCATCTCACCAATCGCTGATGAAATCATCTGCTTAATTACATGGATTTTTCAGTGACCAGTCGAGCTGTTTGTTGAACTTGGCAGTTTAATTTATAACAGACTCGTGGAAAAAAAATCTGATCTTCTCCAAAGATGTGACTTAGAGACATTATACTCGGGATGAAGGACATTTAAGATTTAAGGTCCCGTCGACGTTTGGATTGGAGAGGATCCGGGATGAAATCGATCATGTACGCTTCAAAGCAGCCATCGGAGCGTTTATCTCGAGCGATTTAGGGAAAACACGAAAACCCTAAATATTAGAGAGGACGGGAATATGTACCGTCGTCCTCCAGAAAACGAATCCAGCGTTTTAATCACTGCGCCTGCTACCTCGGCCATCATATTAGCATCGGAACTGAAGCTGGACATCGATGAAGGTATAGGAGCCACTTGCTGAATGTGAAACCGTGACCAGCAACAACTGTCAGTGGTCTACTGAAATATTTATTTGTTGTTTCGAGGACAGTAGCGAGTTAGCCCACACTTCCGACACGCCAGGATGGCATCGATAGGCAAAACTGTCGCAACTATACTACTGGCCATTAAAATTGCCACACCACGAAGATGACGTGCTACAGACGCGAAATTTAACCGACAGGAAGAAGATTCTGTGATATGCAAATGATTAGCCTTTCTGAGCATTCACACAAGGTTGGCGCCGGTGGCAACACCTACAACGTGCTGACATGAGGAAAGTTTCCAACCGATTTCTCATACACAAACAGCAGTTGATCGGCGTTACCTGGTGGAACGTTGTTGTGATGGCTCGTGTAAGGAGGAGAAATGCGTACCATCACGTTTCCGACTTTGATAAAGATCGGATTGTAGCCTATCGCGATTACGGTTTACGTATAGCGACATTGCTGCTCGCGTTGGTCGAGATCCAATGACTGTTAGCAGAATATGGAATCGGTGGGTTAAGGAGTGTAATACGGAACGCCGTGTTGGATCCCCATTGCCTCGTATCTCCAGCAGTCGAGATGACAGGTATCTTATCCGCATGGCTGTAACGGATCGTGCAGCCACGTCTCGATCCCTGAGTCAACAGATGGGGACGAGGACAACAACTTTCTGCACGAACAGTTCGACGTCGTTTGCAGCAGAATGGACTATCAGCTCGGAGACCATGGCTGCGGTTACCCTTGACGCTGCATCACAGACAGGAGCGCCTGCGATGGTGTACTCATCGACGAACCTGGGTGCACGAATGGCAAAACGTATTTTTTTCGGATGAATCCAAGTTCTGTTTACAGCATCATGATGGTCGCATCCGTGTTTGGCGACATCGCGGTGAACGCACATTGGAAGCGTGTATTCGTCATCGCCATACTGGCGTATCACCCGGCGTGATGGTATGGGGTGCCTTTGGTTGCACGTCTCGGTCACCTCTTGTTCGCATTGACGGCACTCTGAACAGTGGACGTTACATTTCAGATGTGTTACGACCCGTGGCTCTACCTTTCATTCGAACCCTGCGAAACTCTACATTTCAGCAGGATAACGCACGACCACATGTTGCAGGTCCTGTACGGGCCTTTCTGAATACAGAAAATGTTCGACTGCTGCACTGGCCAGCACATTCTCCAGATCTCTCACCAATTGAAAACGTCTGTTCAATGGGGCCGAGCAACTGGTTCGTCACAATACGCCAGTCACTACTCTTGATGAACTGTGGTATCGTGTTGAAGCTGCATGGGCAGCTGTACCTGTACACGCCATCCAAGCTCTATTTGACTCAATGCGCAGGCGTATCAAGGCCGTTATTATGGCCAGGGGTGGTTGTTCTGGGTACTGATTTCTCAGGATCTATGCAACCAAATTGCGTGAAAATGTAATCACATGTCACTTCTCGTATAATATATTTGTCCAATGAATATCTGTTTATCATCTGCATTTCTTCTTGGTGTAGCAATTTTAATGGCCAGTAGTGTAACTGGATTTCAGAGAAGCCCACAAAGGCTGTTTGCTCTATTCGAATCTTTGTTTCAGGAATTTGCAAACTCTTAAACCACTCAGCGTATAATGCCGTTCACATCTCAGGAACTTGGGTGGCCAGTCGCCCGAGCCTTGAGAGACAATTCAGTAAAGGTAACAGCAAATCCAGTGTAGCAAACGTCATAAAGAAGTTCCACCTGATTACTGTTTGATAGCAACAACCTGGCTGGAAGAAACGGACAGCCGAGGACTCTGAAGCCTTACAGGGACTACTTTATAGCCTTAATTATACTGTAATCGTTATTTTTGTCGCTAGAGAGATGTCACCACTATTGGTTGTCAATATTTCATTTCCATTTCACTTTATTTATTTTATGAGTACTAGATCAGCAGATCTAGCCATCTGATGTTGGTGGATCTGTGGGGTTTGTCACCAAGTGATTTGATGCGCCAGTACTGGAATCACTGCAGCTTCTTTAAGGATCGTACAGTGTCATGCAAGCACTTCACAATAGTCCAGCAAACGAAGAAAATTTGTGGGGAAAACTTCGCAGCCGCAAATTGTTGTACAGTAGTGGGGCAGAATGTCGAGAACTACTAAAAATCGCCACTGGGGAAGAGGGAGAGGGTGTTAACGCGAGGAGGGGCCATTTAAAGGCCACTTTTTAAATGTTTTTCTTGAGTAACACGAAAACCGCGGTTTCTATCGTAAATTATTCATTTTTCTCTAGGACTAGGAGTTTCCTCACAGCAGGGGACGGAAAAACCGTAGGTTATTAAAAAATTGTGTTTTAAATCTATAAAATTCATGTTTATTCGTAAATGAAATGGGTTAAGAACAAATATTAAATGTGTGTAACATGTCTAAGTGCAGTACAGCCGTACCAAGGGATTAATTCTGTTCAGGGGCCGTAACAGGTTGGATGAGGTGGGGTGGAGGGGGAGGAGCTACGTGGTAGAAGCGCAAGGGGAGGTAGGTCGCCGGATTGCGGTCATGCGATTCCGTCTTTCACAGAGCTACAAACTTAAGAGCGAGCAGGTCATTCCCTACTCTGTCTACCGCCCTGTGCCACAAGAAGTAACCACAAGCCAAAAATAAGCTCAATGACTTCCTTTCAGTCGGAATTACATTCACTTCAGTGTCAATACGAATATGTAATCGTAATGGGAGGCATGGACATAGACATACTGAGAGACACTCCTTTCGCAATAAACCTAAGAACATTGTTTAGTTGCAATAGATGAACATTCTTCCATTACAACCTACACACCATACGGCGCACAGTCATACTCCTATAGACGTAATCGCAACGAAAAAGACTGAAGGTCAAATCGCCTTACATAACTTGTAGGAAAACGAAACGTATTGAGCTTGACTCTCTAATAGCCGATTGCTCAGAAATCTCATGGCATCAAATAATTAGAGAACCTACAATCGATGACAAAATCAATGAACTTGGTGATACACTCACTTCCCTCTATGACAAACATGCACTTGTACGCACAATCCGTTAAGAAACTCTCCTGCTCCATGGCTAACAACTGAATTATGTCAAATGATGAATAATAGGGATGCTGGCCACAGGCGTTTTAAGGTAGATCCCATACCAGAGCGTTTCGAAGAATATAGAAAGCTACGGAAGAAAATCAAACAATGCATTCTCAATGCCAAAATCAGGCACGCTCGCTCCCTTGTATGCAGCGATCTGACGCCCACGACTCTGTGGAAGGATCTCCGTAGCTTGGGGGTCGAAAAGGCAAAATCGGAAACTGATTTTCAGGTCTCAGCTAATGAATTAAATGAAGTCTTCTCTGCACCTTTGAATACCCATACGGCTGATAATTGCCTTCCACAAGAATCCCCTAACTGGAAAGCTAACCACGATACCTTCCATCTAAAACAGGTAACAGTAGATACGTCAAGAAAATCAATAATGAGAATCTCTTCTGATGCGATAGGCAATGATAATATCGGCATTACCATGATTAAGAATCATCTTAGTACCTGTCTTAATTAAAATATTTAATTTTTCCCTCGTGAACGAAATATCCCCCACTTCATGGAAAAGATGCATAAACTGACCCATCCCTAAGATCTAAAACTCGCTACTGCCTATTGATTACCTACCAATTAGCATACTGCCTGCTGTTTACAACGTACATGAATATATTGTTCGTGACCAAATCACTGAACACCTGCGTGAATTCAACCTACATGACAAATTTCAATCCGGTTTCCGTAAACACCACAGCACAAAAACTGCTCTGATTAAAGTAACTGATGACCCGAAATACGCCATCGACAGCCGAAAGGCAACAATGTTGACGCTACTAGACCGCACCAAAGCTTTTGACACTGTTAACTTTGACATATTGCTCATAAAAATGTGACGGCTTAATTTCTCAGATAGTGCAATGGGATGGCTTGAAAGCTACTTAAAAAAACAGACAGCAATGTATTGTCTGTGTAAATAAAAAATCTTCCTGAAACATGGTTCCTCAGGAGTGCCACAAGGATCAGTCTTAGGCCCACTTTTGCTTTCCTTTATGCCAATGACATTTCGTCGGTTCTGTCCCCCTGCAAATATCATTTCTATGCGGACGACCTCCAGCTTTACTTAAGCGTCAGACCTGAAGACTCAAACACTGCAATAGTTCAGATGAATGATGATTTGTCTTGAATGGTAACATGGGCTAAAAACTTGGGGCTTAAACTAAATACAAATAAGACACAAGTAATCTTAATAGCTCATCAGACATCAATAAGTTGAGGTTACCGCGAGCCACTGTCTCCTCTTCTGATCGACGGTATTCCTACACCATATTAGAAAACGGTTAAGAATTTGCATGTAATTTTGGAGGAGCATCTTAACTGAGCAGATAATACAGTCGCAGTGTGCCGGAAGGGCGTCCGCTTGTCTCTATGTTCTCAAAAAGTTTCGGAAAGTATTTCCACAGCACGTGAAACGCTAGCTCGTGCAAGCACTCGTTCTACCGAATCTCTATTATTCTGACGTAATTCAGCATGGCATGAGTAATGAAAACAAAACACGGTTAAAACTAACCATGAATGCCTGTGTGCATTACACCTGCAACATTCGCCATATGATCGTGTTAGTGCCTCATACTCCCAGGTAGGGTGGCTGCGGCCGGACAATTTGCGTGACTACCACACACCATGTCTGCATCACCGGCTCCTCGTCGCGCAAGCACCCCAGTACCTTGCTTCAGGATTAAGCACTTTTCATGCCCATCATAATCGAAACAAGAGATCACTTTTATATGGTATCCTAAAACTCCTTTCCTGTTGCCGCTGTCCGCCACTGGAATAAATTGCCCATAACTTTGCGCAAAATTCAGTCCCCTGCTGCTTTTAAGAAGTTGAAGCATTTCCTGCTATCATCCTCATACCGTTTTCTGCAAAATTAATGTGCAAGGCCAATTTTCCTCTCTGTTAAATAGCAAAGCTAGTGTCTCCTATCTTGCTCATTTCTCTTCATCCTCTTCTTCTATCTCCATTATCCATGCAATCATCTTTTCCCTTATATTTCCTTAATAGTGTTTCATCACGTTCCTATTCTCTCCCTCCCTCCGCCATCCGTTTCCCTCATACCCACTGTTGCTAGCACTCCTGTCTAAAATCTGTCTTTATCATGATGTCTAATTATTGCAATACTTATCATATACGAATATAAACTGTATGTGTATGTATTTTTCCAAGTGTACCTTTGTAATTCTTCATTTCACTTTCTTGCTAGATGTAATTGAACATGCCCACTAAAACATACAAAAGAAAATATGTAGAATGTCTGATTGGATGTAAGAAAGGGTCTGATTTCTCTAATCTTTCCAGGTTAAGAAAATCAATAAATAAAAATAAATACATTGTGTTTCACGACGTTATACCAGTCCTCTGCTCCGCGCAAACAAGCCCAGGTGTGCATATTTTCCACCAAGTGCATTAACAGTAGATACAATACACGTATGAGTTACTAATAATGCTAACGCGAGAAGCGTCTATGGACAGAAACTATATAAATCTCTGCAAGCTGTTCTACAATGCTTAGTCATCCTGTATGGCAGCTGTAGCATTCTTCCTGGAAAGGAAACTTCCCCCACCACGAACGCTCCTTTTCCGGTTGTTCTCTGACGTGAGTAAGCAAAATATAGAGTTGAGTTATTTTAAGTTCATTAAAAGAGTTCTTATTTGAAGCTGTTGAGTTTACTTTTATGTAAAATGCCTTTCTCTACACAGTGATTGAGAACTTGTAATGAGACGCGAAATTAAAGCGTCACCCATCCACAAGGATCAGCTCAGTTTGAAAGTAAATATAAGTTTAATTTAGTGTTTTGTTTATGTATTAGTAATATTTTGTTATGTTTGTAAAATATTTAAAGTTTTGTATTTTTGTTTTGTATGTTTCATGTTTGGAGAGAGCAGCGCAACTCGCGGAAACAGCATGTTCACTGCCGGAACCAGAAAGAAAATTACTGGCCACTAGACGTCGCGGGTAAACGGCCAAAGAGCAGCAGAAGATCCTGTGACCGGATTGTTGCGTCGAACCTCCAACATTCAAATAAATTAAAAATTTTGTAATTTTCCATTGTAATGACGTCACAGAATGTTTAGTTCATGTTATATTTTGTTCAGTTCTGTTTTGTCGAGTCTGATGTTCACATCTGTATGTAGCATATGCGAAGACAATAAAACAGTGTACGCTCTAAAGCTTAAATACGTGTTCGAGAATTATTTATGAAGAGTTATATTGAGGAACCCTACCATGAACCATGGACCTTGCCGTTGGTGGGGAGGCTTGCGTGCCTCAGCGATACAGATAGCCGCACCGTAGGTGCAACCACAACGGAGGGGTATCTGTTGAGAGGCCAGACAAACGTGTGGTTCCTGAAGAGGGGCAGCAGCCTTTTCAGTAGTTGCAGGGGCAACTGTCTGAATGATTGACTGACCTCGCCTTGTAACACTAACCAAAACGGCCTTGCTGTGCTGGTACTGCGAACGGCTGAAAGCAAGGGGAAACTACATACGTAATTTTTGCCGAGGGCATGCAGCTTTACTGTATGATTAAATGATGATGGCGTCCTCTTGGGTAAAATATTCCGGAGGTAAAATAGTCCCCCATTCGGATCTCCGGGCGGGGACTACTCTAGAGGACGTCGCTATCAGGAGAAAGAAAACTGGTGTTCTACGGATCGGAGCGTGGAATGTCAGATCCCTTAATCGGGCAGGTAGGTTAGAAAATTTAAAAAGGGAAATGGATAGGTTAAAGTTAGATATAGTGGGAATTAGTGAAGTTCGGTGGCAGGAGGAACAAGAATTTTGGTCAGGTGAATACAGGGTTATAAATATATCATCAAATAGGGGTAATGCAGGAGTCGGTTTAATAATGAATAAAACAATTCGAGTGCGGGTGAGCTACTACAAACAGCATAGTGAACGCATTATTGTGGCCAAGATAGACACGAAGCCCACGCCCACTACAGTAGTACAAGTTTATATGCCAACTAGCTCTGCAGACGATGAAGAAATTGATGAAGTGTATGATGAGATAAAAGAAATAATTCAGGTAATGGAAATGAGCGTTTGGCGTCTTTGGCCGGGAGGCCCCTCGCGGGGCAGGTCCGGCCGCCATATCGCAGGTCTTATTACATTCGGCGCCACATTGGGCGACCTGCACGCCGGATGGGGATGAAATGATGATGAACACAACACAACACCCAGTCCCTGAGCGGAGAAAATCTCCGACCCAGCCGGGAATCGAACCCGGGCCCAGAGGACGGCAATCCGTCACGCTGACCACTCAGCTACTGGGGCGGACATTCAGGTAATGAAGGGAGACGAAAATTTAATAGTCATGGTGACTGGAATTCGACAGTAGGAAAAGGAAGAGGAGGAAACGTAGTAGGTGAATACGGATTGGGGCTAAGAAATGCAAGAGAAAGGCGCCTGGTAGAATTTTGCACAGAGCATAACTTAATCATAGCTAACACTTGGTTCAAGAATCATGAAAGAAGGTTGAATAGATGGAAGAACCCTGGAGATACTAAAAGGTTTCAGATAGATTATATAAAGGTACGACAGAGATTTAGGAACCGGATTTTAAACTGTAAGACTGAAAGGTCTCTGTTGGATTCCTTTCATGTTTAATTTCTTAAATCTGTTGTCATTTATGGAGTAAATTCCTCTCCTAAATTTACTGTGGCGTTTCTGACTATCTGGGAGGAGACTGAGTAGTGGAACGTGTTACTTTTACACATAAACAAGAACAATCTGTCACTACTACACTTTAAAACACAGTTTATATGTAATTCATGTCACACAGTCTCATACGGAACCTACATCCGCTTTCTGTTATATACTGTATATGATAAGATACTGTCATCCCCCCCTTCCCTTCTGTGTGAGAGGATGAATGATCAAATGTGTTTGTAGTTGCATGCTTGAGGGTAGCAGACAAGGCTGTCTGCTAGAGAACAGTAGGACCAACGTCGGAACAGGTAGCTACGCTTTCTTAAAGCAGAGAGGTTTCTATCCTTAGTATGGTTCTGTCCGTCCGTTGTCATGTTGGTATAGGAAGCTGCCCCTCTGGCCACTTCCGTTTGTCTTTGTGAGCCACCCTCAGAAAGCACGCTCGGTAGTAGGCAGTTGCAGGGTGGCCGTGGCGAGCGTCTGGAGTGGTAAGATCTCCGGCTAAGCGCGTGTCTGTTAAGTCCGTAGGACAATGGATTTCTTAAGTTCAGCCTAACTGAAAATTTAATCACTTTTATTTCGGGTTTAGGTCTAAAATATCCGATGTTATCTTAAATTGCAGCGCAATATAGTTCTCGTGTGAAGTTCAGATTATTTTCCGGTAGTTGCTTTGTTACTACTTTGTGAGTAAAGTGGAACTACGTGTTGATCAGTAACTCTAACTAAGATCAATCTTAAATGCGAATGCTTGTGTGATTATAACGTCTCGTCTTGACTATATTTTCAATATAGCAACTTTTCTTTATGTTCAGCCCACGTGGGGTGTACTTTGCGAGACCAGTACCACGTGCTTATATAACTGTTTGACCCATCAGGTTAATAGTAAGACGTTAGTAACCAGTTCAAGGTTTTTCTTTTCTCAATTGCTTTTCGATCTAATTTATTTTAATTATCAAAATTATTGTGGAGTTGTACGCTTTGTGTAAACCAAGTTGACCACGTGAAGCATGTGGTGTAATCATCAAAGTAGCCCTCAGCTATTCTTTTTGCGAAGATTTCACAAAGAGTTAATATGAATTTAGTATACCAGTGTGTGGTAATTACATGACGGACAGGATTGTGGCATGAACGTAATTTCTTTGGGTAAAAACTGAATCTGTTGGTTGTGGTTAATTTCTTCTTGCTTATGTTTCAATGTTCTTCGTGTGTTATTTTATGAATGTATTGTTGTATGCAGTCTCCCAGTCTTGGCTCCATATTTTATGTGTTCCGTAAGATTACAATCTCACATTTTTTCAATCGTAAATAAGGCACCAGCTCCGTTATAACTCACGTATAATATGCTGAAATCTCAATGAACAATCTTAAAATAAATTTCCAAATATAAACTGATTTCTTTCTTTTTATTTAAATTCTCCTTTTTTTATATATATATTACCGGTTTTGTATGACTATTAAAAGATTATCATTAATGTTAGTCTGCTTGGTAAACCTAGACTAAATATCTGATGAAACAGTTGCCCAGTAATCCACGGTTAACGTCCCCAGACAGATCACGGCTTTTAACCCACTTTCATTGTCAATTAGCACCGATCTCAGCATACCAAATTAAAGTAACAACATTACAAGACATTTCCAGGGGCATATGTGGACTCTGACCACAATCTATTGGTTATGAACTGTAGATTAAAACTGAAGAAACTGCAAAAAGGTGGAAATTTAAGGAGATGGGACCTGGATAAACTGAAAGAACCAGGGGTTGTACAGAGTTTCAGGGAGAGCATAAGGGAAAAATTGACAGGAATGGGGGAAAGAAATACAGTAGAAAAAGAATAGGCAGCTTTGAGGAATGAAATAGTGAAGGCAGCAGAGGATCAAGTAGGTAAAAAGACGAGGGCTAGTACAAATCCTTGGGTAACAGAAGACATACTGAATTTAATTGATGAAAGGAGAAAATACAAAAATGCAGTACATGAAGCAGGCAAAAAGGAATACAAACGTGTCAAAATGAGATCAATAGGAAGTGCAAAATGACTAAGCAGGGATGGCTAGAGGACAAATGTAAGGATGTAGAGGGTTATCCCACGAGGGGTAAGATAGATACTGCCTACAGGAAAATTAAAGAGACCTTTGGAGAAAAGAGAACCACTTGCATGAATATCAAGAACTCAGATGGAAACCCAGTTCTAAGCAAAGAAGGGAAAGCAAAATGGTTCAAATGGCTCTGAGGACTATGGGACTTAACTTCTAAGGTCATCAGTCCCCTAGAAGTTAGAACTACTTAAACCTAACTAACCTATGGACATCACAAACATCCATGCCCGAGGCAGGATTCGAACCTGCGACCGTAGCGGTTCCAGACTGTAGCGCCTAGAACCGCTCGGCCACTCCGGTCGGCGAAGGGAAAGCAGAAAAGTGGAATGAGTATACAGAGGATCTATACAGGGGCGATGTTCTTGACGACAATATTATGGAAATGGAAGAGGAGGTAGATGAAGATGAAATGGGAGATATGATACTGCGTGAAGAGTTTGACAGAGCACTGAAAGACCTAAGTCGAAACAAGGCCCCGGGGAGAGCCAGTCCTGACAAAACTCTACCATCTGGTGAGCAAGATGTATGAGACTCATACTTCAAGAAGAATATAATAATTCCAATCCCAAAGAAAGCAGGTGTTTACAGATGTGAAAATTACCGAACTATCAGTTTAATAAGTCACAGCTGCAAAATGCTAACACGAATTCTTTACAGAAGAATGGAAAAACTGGTAGAAGCCGACCTCGGGGAAGATCAGTTTGGATTCCGTAGAAACGGAACACGTGAGGCAATACTGACCCCACGACTTATCTTAGAAGAAAGATTAAGAAAAGGCAAACCTACGTTTCTAGCGTTTGTAGAGTTAGAGAAAGCTTTTGACAATGTTGACTGGAATACTCTCTTTCAAATTCTGAAGGTGGCAGGGGTAAAATACAGGGAGCGAAAGGCTATTTACAATTTGTACAGAAAGCAGTTATTAGAGTCGAGGGACATGAAAGGGAAGCAGTGGTTGGGAAGGGAGTGAGACATGGTTGTAGCCTCTCCTGGATGCTATTCAATCTGTTGAGTAAGCAGTAAAGGAAACAAAAGAAAAGTTCGGAGTAGGTATTAAAATCCATGAAGAAGAAATAAAAATTTTGTGGTTCGCCGATGACATTGTAATTCTGTCAGAGACAGCAAAGGACTTGGAAGAGAAGTTGAACGGAATGGACAATGTCTTGAAAGGAGGGTATAAGATGAACATCAACAAAAGCAAAACAACGATAAAGGAATGTAGTCGAATTATGTCGGGTGATGCTGAGGGTATTAGATTAGGAAATGAGACACTTAAAGTAGTAAAGGAGTTTTGCTATTTGGGGAGCAAAGTAACTGATGATGGTCGAAGTAGAGAGGATATAAAATGTAGACTGGCAATGGCAAGGAATGCGTTTCTGAAGAAGAGAAATTTGTTAACATCGAGCATAGATTTAAGTGTCAGGATGTCGTTTCTGAAAGTATTTGTATGGAGTGTAGCCATGTATGGAAGTGAAACATGGACGATAAGTAGTTTAGACAAGAAGAGAATAGAAGCATTCGAAATGTGGTGCTACAGAAGAATGCTGAAGATTAGATGGGTAGATCACATAACTAATGAGGAGGTATTGAATAGAATTGGGGAGAAGGGGAGTTTGTGGCACAACTTGACCAGAAGAAGGGATCGGTTGGTAGGACATGTTTTGAGGCATCAAGGGATCACAAATTTAGCATTGGAGGGCAGCGTGGAAGGTAAAAATCGTAGAGGGAGACCAAGAGATCAATACACTAAGCAGATTCAGAAGGATGTAGGTTGCAGTAGGTACTGGGAGATGAAGAAGCTTGCACAGGATAGAGTAGCATGGAGAGCTGCATCAAACCAGTCTCAGGACTGAAGACCAACATATTGAGGAAGAATTATTACATAATTTTTCCAAGATATTAATTTTCATAAGAGTTTTATTTCGGTTTTTGAATCTTAAAGGTCTTACAGTCTGATTTTAAGATGGGAAAAATAAGATAACTTGCAAGAATATAATTTCCAAGAAGAAACAAATGACATCCAAATTTCAAAAGTTTGCGCAAACCAGTTGGACTGAGTGACGTAATTTTGCACAAACGACTCAATTGAATGTGTTTTAGTTACTGTTTCGTTCAAGAAGCTTTTATAGAGAACTTTAAAGGAATTTAAATAATTTTTTGAAGTGTTTTGTAAACGACGTAGGTGACGAAGTCTGCACATGGTCATATTTCGAACAAAAATCGTTAAGTCATACGCGTCGTCACACTACAAACTGTATAACGTATAAGTGAGATGTTGTCAGTGAACTTTGTAGTGTTGATTGGAATGATGTCGCATCTGTAAATGTGGCAACTTGTTCCTGTCTACCGTTGACAGCATATCGTAAAGTCGTGTAACTGTGCTGTAATCACTTGATGGTGAAATAATGAATGACCAGAATGTAACGGAACTGGTCTCACCATTGATTGTGTTTCTGGTGGACCGCATAAATCTCTTCCATTCAGAAATTACGCGACCTTGTAGAGTTGGCTGCCCTGAGTGAAGCCAAAAATACGGAAACACCAAAAACATCACACATAATCATGCCTAATAAGGTGTAGGGAACCCCTTCTCATTCAAAACAGCTTCCATTCGTCACGGAGTGGATTAATCCAGGTCCAGGATGGTTTTCAATGGAATCTTTCTACAAAACAGTGGCATGTTCAAGTAACGATGATGGAAGTGGATGGCGAACGCGGACCCTTGTCTCCAAACCATACCGCAAAGGCTTAGTAACATTGAAAGCTGGTGACTGGTGGCCTGGGGAGAGGTGACAATTAATTCTCGTACTCACAAAACCAGTCATGGGTGTCGCGAGCTATGTGAACAAGGGACCTGACATCTTCGAAAGCAGCACCAATACTGGGGAGCGAAAATTGTGGAATGGTATGGAACTGATCTTTAAAATGGTCACATAATCCTTGGCAGTAACACAACCTTGCATAATAACCGTGAGGACCATAGAGTACCACGATACGGTTGCCCAAATGATCACCGAACCCTGCGCCCATGTTTCACTTTTGGGACGTAAACTCGGCCAGAAGTTGCAAACAGTGTGAAACAAGACTCGTCTGACCATATGACTTTCTTCCATTGCTCCAGAGTCCAGATTTTATGGCTTGGGTTCAAATGGTTCAAATGGCTCTGAGCACTATGGGACTCAACTGCTGAGGTCATTAGTCCCCTAGAACTTAGAACTAGGTAAACCTAACTAACCTAAGGACATCACAAACATCCATGCCCGAGGCAGGATTCGAACCTGCGACCGTAGCGGTCTTGCGGTTCCAGACTGCAGCGCCTTTAACCGCACGGCCACTGCGGCCGGCTTATGGCTTGGGCACCACGTTTCCCTGTCATGGGCATTGCATCACACTGACGAGTGGTTTTGGAATTCCAACTTGCCCTGCAATCCACTGTTCATGCAGCTATCTTCAGTTGTTTTGGGATTGACAAGGTTCACGAGTGTGATATTCAGTTCTGCAGTAACTTTCGTAGCTGCCATGCCCTTATTTTTCGTCATAGTCCTCTTCAATGACTGGCTGTCATGATCACTCAACGCACACTTTGGTCCGTGTTGTAATTCGGTGGATGACGTCTCACTGCTTTAACTGTATGCGGTACAGCTCTTCGATACAGTGACACTTGAAACACCAAAAACTTCGGCCACCCTGGTTAAGCATGCACCCATCATACGATTACCGACAATTGGCCCATATTCAAATTCACTAGCTCCTTCATAATGCTCTCACAACTATACCGAACACTGCTCTGGCCACTACTGACACTTGTATCGTGTTGAGGACATTGCAAGAGTGCCGTTCGTCGTCAAATACAACAGCCCATCCTGTAGGCTTGCCTAGCATTGGTATTTATCTTCAAGCATGTATTTATCACGATGCCTCCACTTTTTTGTTCAATGTTGGTAGCATGCTACACATGGGACAGGCTCATCAGTGTAGATAGTTGGCAACTGCAGCTGTTGAACGTTTTGACATAATAGCTCACTGGACAACTGTAAATATAAATACGCATTTAATAAACTGGAAATAAAATTACTATATAAACACGAGCTTATAACACTACTGCTCCGTTTGTTATACCGGCATGCAGTTTACCTAGTGACGACAAGGCTTATTTCTGTCACAAGGCAGCCACATATAACACTACTGCGGTAGTAAATTTGCCAAATACAGCCTAGACCTGCAGTGGCTGTTACCCTCTGAGAGGAGTTTAGAAGTTTGACAGAGTTTGCCTGACGGAAAATTGGTATCGAACCTTAATTTGGTAAGAATAGTTGTAGTTAGATAACAGAAAGAAAATAATTTTGCAAGAAGTAACAGCAACTGATTACTGTTAAATGAAATAGTTATACGGTCGCCAGCCTAATTAAGCATAATAATGTAAAAACATTATTTATAGAGAACCTATTTTTACTAATTCGAACGAACTTTCATTAAATACTGTTCTGTGAAGTGCAATGAACACACCCAAATGGACAAATGACACAGTGAATAGCAGCAGTTGTCACTTTAGCAGTAAAGCAATTACAAGATTTGCAAATGAGCCCTTTCCCATGTTTACTTTAATCATTACTTTTGCCTTTAACTAATATAGTCTAAACTTGCTCTTCACAACCCACACAAGACCAAATAGCACATGATAGTAGTCAAGTACAATTAATACACGCATTTATTATACAAAAGCAATAAGGAGACACAGCATACAAACCTTCTACCTTTGCTTCTCAGTAATCAATTCAAGATTCATTAGCTGGAAACCTATTAATCTGATTTATCCTTTTTGTTATGATGGAATAGAAATATGGTCCCACAAACCATACCTTTCATTGTAGCAACAACACTATATACATTTCCAGAATTGTGCAGCATTAAGGTAGAATTGTGTTACTCTTTCATCTGAGATCATTAAGTTTGTACTAATTTAACACTCTTTATCCTGACAATAGTCTCTACATATCAGAGATAATCTCCAGTAAAATTTTACTTCAAACAACCTCAAGACAAAGTGTTATGATACCTCTTTTGAAGCAAGTAGTTCTGAAAACAACTTTAAAGCAACAAACATTAGAACACATTTGTTTTCCAAGTAATACTCTTTCCTAAACTAATATTCAAGTTCATTTACTAGTTAAGTTTCAAAATACTCAAACACAAATAGTCTCTTTTATATGTATGAAAAACAAGTAAATTTTACCCTGGACATTAAGAGTACTGACCATACAGAAATAAAATGCACTGTAAAAATGTTAATGCTTTTTATGCAAAGGGCACTCACGGATTTCATCACTAAAAGAAGAGGATTCTACTTGGATTAGTGCGTAGGATGGACACAATGTTCAAACACATTTTGAACATTAGGATTATATTTTCCCAGAAACAAACACAACTTTACTGGTTCATACAGTAATACAGTTCTGATCTTTCGTACACGTGACGAAGTGGTTGCGCAACCGTGGTGGCGAGCATATGGCGGCTAGCTGGTCTTTCCATTGGCAATAATTAGCTCTATTTACATCTTCTTTCCGTTGTTAATATCATTTTTAGGGCTTTTCCCAAATCGGGAGCACTCTTTTACAGCCGCGTATTAAATCCGAGGCTATTCCCTTCCAAATGGAATACTGTAAGTCTCACTCGGCACCGGCGCTGTTTACTCGTCTGTTACTTGCTACCGGCTGTCTACTGAGCTCTCTCCCTTTCCGTCCAGACTGAGCGCCACATCCACCTTTCCCTATCGCACCAACTTACTTCCGTTGCAGAGGGGAACTACTTTAGGTTTCTCTTTTTTTTCTTTTTTTTTTTTTGGTCATCAGTCTACTGACTGGTTTGATGCGGCCGCACGTGGTGCATCGGTGCCGGGAAACACTAAAGCCGTAGTATTCTGTATCCGCGGTCGAGAGAAAGATTTTGATGGACTGAACAGTGAACGTTAGTGAAAGGATTTAGTGAATCGGTACTAGCAGAAGTTTGAATGGAACCCGTTTCGAGTTGCTGGAGTTGCAAGAAAGAAGATGATACGCAACGACTGCAGTAGCGACGGAAGTGCAGCGAAGCAGCAGATGGCATCTTAGCGGTGGCGGCGAGCAGCACAACGGGGCAGCGCGGCCAGCCTACACGACGAACGGGGGCCCGGAAACTGTTTCGGCAGCCGCAGGGGACCGGACTCGCAGTTTCAACACGCCGAGGCTACAGCATTCGACAAAAGATAAGTCAACTTTGTTACATCTGTTGTGTGTGTGTGTGTGTGTGTGTGTGTGTGTGTGTGTGTGTGTGTGTGTGTGTGTATGTGTGCTGAAAGACTGAGAAACATGGCAAGTGATAAAGATTTTGTGAATACGGTGAAGGAGGATGAACTTTCATTCAATGTGAGTGCTTCACATACTAGCACACCTGAACAGAGAGAAGGAGTAGATGCTAAAATAAAAGGGGATGTTTTCGATGATATTTCTATGTTATTTACGGACAGTGGAATTGAGTCTGCTTAAAGTATGTCTGTTAGAGTAACTAGTGGGGATAATATTAATTCAAAAAGTGACATTAAGCATGAACTCAGTAATGATCAGGTGTGTGATGATAGTGTTGGGAATGTTACTGAATCAAATGTAGATACCAAATTTGGTATAGTGCCGGAGGAACAAGTTAAACAAGAAACAGTGATGCCAAAAATGGAACTAGGAAGTATGCAGGAAATGTTTGCCCCTTTAATGAGCTCTATACAAGAACAAATTAAAAAAATTAATAGTAAACTCGAAAAACTTAACAGTTGTTTTATGGAAAAAATTAGTAAACTTCACAGTGGTTTTACTGAAAATATTAGTAAACTTGACAGTGGTTTTAATGAAAAACTTAAAGAAGGTATACGAAAAGTACAGGTTAATATAGCGGCTGTAGAAACTGTACGTGAAACTGATCACAAAGTGTTAGCCAGCAAAATCAGTTCTGAATCTGACAAATGTATGAATGAAGTAAAAACTGTGTCAGAACGAGTGGATGAGTCTGAAAAAAATGTTCTTCAGCTAACTAACCAAGTAGAAGAGCTGAAAAGTAGGTTACATGAGCATGACAGTAGACTATGCCAAGTTGAAACTAACCTCAAACATGGAATTAAAAGTAGTGGGTGTAGTTTTGTGGTAGAATCATCTGAAATTTCACATGTCACTAACAGACAGTTTTTACGTTTTGATCCAACAGGAAATGTGGATCCAAAAGAATTTTGGAATGATTTTGAAGGTGTGTTACCTAGTTTGTGGTCAGACAAACAAAAAATAGGTTTTATTACGTCAAAATTCTTAGGAGAGGCCAGAACTTGGGGGGTTATTGCTACTGAACGGTACGATTCTTTAAATTTATCCAAAGAGGCATTTTTGAAAGAATATTGGGGTAAGCAAAGACAGATGGAGTTATTAAATAGCTTCTGGGCTGGGAAAAAGTTTAATCCCAGAAGGGAAAGTGTAAAAAAGTTCGCGTTAAAGTGGATGACAAATTTGTCATACTTAAACAACAAAATCGAGCCAGAGCAAATTGTTATGGATTTGGAAGGTAAACTGCCTATGCACTGGCGGAACAAACTTATTTCAGCGCCCGGGGATGATGTGCGTAAGTTCATTAGTCATTTGGAGAGGGTTGAGAAGTTATTGCATGAGGAGGAATATGCAAATCGTAATGACAGACCACCAAATGATGCAGGACCGCGACATAATGTAAACATTAACAGAATTGGCGTGTTCCGTGGAAACGGCAGGGGCAGAGGTGCCGGGAGGTGGCGCTATCCTGCAGATGATAGGCGAAGGAATGGGGAACAGGTGCTCGATTATCGATCGTATTCTCCAGTGCGAGAGAATGATGTGGAGCAAAGGCAGCAGCAGAGAGGGGTAACCGTAAGAAAGGATAGCGAACTACAGAATCCGTCAAACTAAATGCCGTCTGTGAAAGGGCTAGCATTTACCAGACGGGAAGTAGTAGTTTGAGTCCGCTAGCAAAACCTTTTGTATGTGTTAATAGTAACCAGACAGGGACTGTAAGGGAGGAACAGGAGTAGTTAGTAGCAACAGACGAAACGAGCTACGTAAAAATTTGTACGTTTACTGGAGGTTTACAGAATTTTTTGGATAGACATAGACAAGAAAAGCACTGTATTGCAGACGAGAGGGATGGTGTATTAGTGGAATATGTGACAGAATCTGACTTTAGAAAGTGGTTAGCAACAAAGTTGAAGTCAAGTCATGTTCTGAGGAAGGAGAAAGTACAGAAGTTGCAGAATTACAGGAAATTAGTGATGCCAGTGTGGAGGAAATATTAGCGTCTGTAAATGACGGCATTTGTGAAGGTATTAAGGAGAAGCAGGAGGATGGTGACCAAAGTGGGGGTCGACTAATTAATATTGGAGAAAGGGAAGAGAGAGAGGCTATAATGGAGAATAGCGAAGCGCCAGAAGGGAGTTTTGAGTTGTCACTAGTGGATAGAATACTTGGTATGGGGGGAAAAAAGTGGTGAAAGTGGTTCTTCAAAAATCTGTGTAATTTCCGGAAACAGGCAAGTTTTCGATAGAAGAGAGGTTGTGAACGACTTGTTGGAGGAGGGTGCTGATACTAGCAAGGAAAGGAAAGTATTGAGTCATGATGAAGAGGTACAGTGTTTAGCAGATACAGGTAGTGATTTAAGTGCTGTGAGTAAAGGTTGGTTAGAACCATTGTAAAAAGGGAGTGATCTTGTAATTATGCCAGTAATGGGGGTACATATTATTGTAGCTGCTGGAAAAGAGAAAAAACCCGTTGGACATGAAGTTCTGTTGCCAGTGAAAATAAATGGGCTGGAAGTATTCCATAAGTTCCTTATAATTCCTGATCTGTGTATAAAAATGTTGATTGGTGTAGATTTCTTTAACCATTACAAAGGGGGATTAAATTTTAAAGAAAGTGTGATAATTTTTGAAATAAATGGGAAAGATGTGGTTATGCCATTTTTTTCGAAAAGGCTATGTCATCGATGAAGAAGTAGCCAGTATACCAGTTAGGTATTGTAGGACAGAGAATTTGGGGGACTACAATGAGTATGGAGACGATGTGGGGGGTGGACCCTGAGGTAGATGTGAGTTAAGCTTGGAGGCCTCAGAGGGCATTGCAACCTATGCAATGGTAGGTGTTTGGCGAACACCAGGTGCTCAAGTTACTGGCAGTGCTATTTCAGCTTCTTTTCGTATTGCCAGTCTTCCTCTTCTAATCACTCTGAGCTGAATCTATCTTCTGTAATATTCTTCTCAATCAGGGAAGGTGGCTTTGTAGGCGTAAGATAGAGTCATGGGATTAAGATGAAATAAGTTTTGTGGTGAGAGATATGGGGGTCAGTTTGTGATTGAAGGCTGAGTGACATGTACAAGTATGAGAATAACCAGACGTGACAAGGGCAGTTAGTAAAAGAGCTCTAAGTGAACAATTTTTTTTTTACGATTTGAGTATGAATGAATGTGGAGAACATATGTATATTTTGTAAATACAATTCTTGATTTCTGTTACATAGTGGTGAAACTATAAGGAAGAAGTGATGAAAAGACACACTACATAAAACGTGGTAACTATGTACTAAAAATGTTTGTAAGTAATTGCTTTATAGGAAATGTGTTTTTACCATTAAATATTTTTCAAGTTGAGTGAAAGGTAAACAGAAAAAAATTAACATAAGCTTTGCTTGCAATAGCAACTACTTATTTTAAATTCATTAAGTTTTTGGAAAAGAAGTAAATTTTAGAAAAGATTTTCGAATAGATTTGATCTTGCTGAATTGAGTAAGCAATACTATGTTACGTTACTTTCATTTGAATTCAAGTTAAACTAAATAGTAAAAAAATGTAAATAATCTCCTATACTATAAGTAATTGTATATTAGGATTTAGATAAAGGAAGTAGGCTTAGACGGAAGTGTGGTTTCAGGGACAGCAATGCATGTAAACCATAGAGAGACCAATAAGTGGAGAACGGAGGTGTGTTATGGACGCTACAATGCAAGGTGCCATTTCCAAGACTCACGGAAAAACGTGTGATAAATAGGCGATAGTTATGTGCAGTTTTTTTAAGGTAGGACAAAATACTATTATTAAATAGTAGGACACCAACCACAGCGCCTGAAAGAAGACATTCAAAAAGTAAAAGTAAAATGTTATTTAAAAAAAGTTAGAAATGCTTTTGAGAGATTTGCAAAAAATGTTTTCAAGTAGAAAGAATTATTAAAACAAAAAAATTAAAGATTTTGCTTTGTTTTTTCATAGTTCCACACAACTTCTTCCTGTTTTCTCGATGATCTGTGTTCAGTTTTTCAAGGCCTATCCACTGTGCCAACTTATAACTAAATCTGAGGGCGGTGCGATGGGGAGGTTCCCTTGTCAGAGCTGGATAGTGACAGATGGTGACGCGAGACTGGATGCGCACGTAGTTTATGTATCAGCCGATAGAGGACAGTATTGGACAGGGGACTGATTTAGATTCGATGGTGCCCAGTAGAGTGCACTACAGTAATAGAATGTTTTTCATAATCGGTTCTAGTATTTTCATATAGTGTTATTATGTCTTTAAGTGTATGTAAAATGTTATAAATGTGTTTTAGCAGTGTTAATGATGCGTGAGTATGGTTTAAGGTTAATATGAAGCTAATTGTTTAACGAGTTATGTAGTAAGATTTACTGTGGGAACATTTCGAAGAAGTATGGATATGAACAAAGGGAATTTTTGTAGAATAGATTAGTAAAGTAAGGTTATGGTAAAGGGAAAGTTAATTCAGGTATTAATAACAATAGTAAATAACTTTAAGCATAAACAAAACTTCAGCATATTAGATAATTACGTCGGTAAAAGGTACAGTCGTTAGGTTTACTATTTTGCCATTGGTTATTGATGAAAAGTGCGGACTGACGCGGGAGAATGTTATTTTGCTATTGGCTGTTGAGTAAACTGACCAATGGTAAAGCAATATTCTTCGCGCGCCTTTCTCTGTTGGTAGAAAAGACTTAGAGTACTTTAGAGTAGAGTCGAAGCCTAGCCATGAAACAGATCGGACGTGTGCAGTAGTAGTTCCGATGGAAGTGATACGTTGCCGGATCTAGCAGTGTTTCGTACATCAAAAGTGTTAGAAAGTGACGGCATAATTATTCCAATGTGTGTGTTGAAATTTCGGAATTTTTAAGTGAATTTTGTAACGAGAAAAGACGTATATTCCGCGTGGCGTATTCAGCAAGTCGGTGGCTAAAATCTGTGACTGCATTTGGTACCGACAGACTTAATATTTAACGAGCATTATCAATCAAAAACAATCAGTATTTTTGTAGCTATTACGTTTTCGGGAAATGCAACACCATAAACTTGCTAACGTGAGTGAAAGGGATTGTGAGTGACTGTGTTAAGACTAGCACAGGCTTGGCAGTGATACTTGTTCACCTAAGTTTCAGAATATATTAATTGCGGACAAAATTTCCAACCTTTCATTTCGTGTTTCTCCCGAAACGTAGATTAGTGACTTTAATTGCAGCCTGGTTCACGTCGAAGTACAGTAGGTTTCACTCGGCTTTCCTACTGATGATCTGCTTAGACAATGCTCACAGGTAGGTGCAGGTCCGTCCTAAAGGGACGGAGAGAGCCTCGCCGCCACACGTTGTGTTTTCTTAATGAAGTGGTCATGCCTAAAAAGTCAATTAAATTAGCCTTGTCACTGACAAAATGCAACCAGAAATAACATTTGAATTAGTTCTCCAAATCTTAAGAATTTAATTAGGATCGGCATTTGGAATTTTATCCTTGGAAAAGCAGAACAACAGAGTACTGTCAAAATATTTATTGCGAAAACAGCACTCAAAGAAAAATTTACTAATTGAACAAGTATTGACCTAGAACGTTAACTCCTCTGCATTAATCAAAATTTGAGATCGGGAAAATATCTATGACTTGGATCGAAATCGCTTCCCTGTTAATTGGACGAAACGCTGATTAGCATCGAAGCCACGAAACCCTCCATCCAGACTGGCACTGATAGTAAAGAGCTCTGTGATCTCACAAATGAAACTTAACACGTTTACTATTAAAGGTTTCCTATATGCCGAGTCGTGATGCGCATATCACCGAATTCAGTTCTGGGAAGGACAATGCTGCAGCGCCGATCTGTGCATTGCTGCCGGCCGTCGTCCAGACGAAGAGCGTTCAGTAGCTGTAAATTCTGAGTGCACAAAGGAAGTCAAATGGCATCCGCAAACTTCTAGGGTCGAAACTACTTCAGTACATTGCCGGACACGAATCAGGAGCTCTGCTTGCTCGTACGTCAGGAACAGAGACCTAAGTGTGCGATCGTGAGGACGTGCTTCGTAATGCTTTAGTCTCAATCTCTCCGCAAAGAAGCATAGATTTGTCTCTCTGCTGACAGAGAAACTAATGATATCATTCCTAGAGGCAAAGTCAGCACTTTATAAAATCTAACAGTGAGACTGGTCACTGGTGCCTTGCCAGCAATGTCTCACTACGCTGTCCAGCGATGTGTGTTGTCTCGACACTCGCCAGAGAGTGAGCGCCCCGCAGTGCTCAGTTTAGTGAAAATCTCGCTTTGTAGGTGTGCACTCTCTACGCAGCCAGTCATCGCGCCACTTACAAACGGAATTCCTGCCGCTCTAAGAGTCATGAAGCTGTCAGCCAACCACTTTCAGCTCATATTCCGTTCGGTAGACACTTCTAGGCCAAACTGTAACGCCTCCTCTGACTACAAATTTGGCAACAAGTTTAATTTTACTGTCTTGTGGCGGAAATACGCCTTGGCGTCTGGAGTGAAAACTTCTACGCCCGTTAGCTCGCACATATCTCCATGCTAGAAAGTCAGGTGCGGGCTTTTACAAGCTGCTATCTCTAAGATATTGAGCTCTCAGCATCGTCTCGTCCCTGACTCTTTGTTAGCAACGGCGCAGCCATCGCTAAGAGCCTGTTCCACTGGCGTCTCAAAAGTGCGGCTGTCCTAGGCAGTAAACCCCATCTTCCCATTCTTTTGCCCTACCTCGACCTCTCAGCACAAGTCGCTTTCGAAGATTGCGGAGATCTTCGTTCTCCCTGCTGACAGAGCCAGCACGAAATTAACCTCAAAGCACGAAACTCTGCAGAAATATCAGTACGAGGCTAGCCAGTACTAACTATGCAATATCAACCAATAAATCATTAATAATGCGATAACTTCACCTAAAAATGCAATCCCATATAAAATAAAGATGAAATATGAACAGTCAAAATTATTCGTGTATGGCAGCAAAGTCATGAGGAACTGATCCTAAACTGAACAAGTTTTATCTAATCTGCTTATAGTGTCCAGTTGTGCGAATAAGAATGTTTTCCTATTTTTTTAATCATTGACTTTAAACACAAAACACTGCTTAAGCCATCGGAATCAGCACATAATTTGCGAATGTCATTTCTCCGTAACATCTTGTAACACCCCACCCGTCACTTATCTGGTTTTGGCGTGTGTTCACCCCAGCTAATCGACTAACAGATCAACTGAGAGTGCAAAACTGCCGCAATATCGGATAACGCAAAGAAAGTAATAAGGCCCTGTGACTCCTGATTGAACTGCGGTGGCAGTGTTGATATTAATTGATACAGAATTAATCCCTTTTAATTAAAAATGGATGCACAATGATGTTATATTCAGCTATTGAACACCACATGCAAATGTTGAACATAAAATTAATTAGGAAACTGACTTGGGATTTCAACTACTTGATTGAAAACAGATGCAGTCGATTAGCACAAATTTATTTTAATTCACAACCTTCAATCATCACATTACATGATTCTCCTACCAGGCAGTGGGAATAAATTGCGTTTACGTGGAGTACAGTGCGATAAATCAAAATTAATTCCTATCTACTGACCCAGGCGTAATGCGAAGTGTGAGAAGAATTCTACAATACACAGCCCATGAAACCCTCGTGGAAACTTTGTCGACGTGATCCAAGAAATTAATCAGTGGCCTAACTCAAGCCGGAGCGGGCGCAATATCACCAAATTCAGCGTGGCGGGGCGTCGTCGTTTTGCGGACGTCGGCCGGCCTCGTGGTGCTGCAAGGCTGCGCTTGTCTATTCACTCCCAGCTATCTTGCTCCGTACATATCTGAACGAAAACTTTCCATCTCCAAGCTCAATCGTTCCGTTTGCTAAGTCATAAACTGCAGAGATGCTCACTCTCTCTCAGGCAAGCTGAGTAAAGAACGCCACGTCCGCACTCTAGGCAAGCTGGGAATGGAAGACCTCTATGGAGACTTCTGCCAATCGGCTCTTTGCCTCGGTTTCCCCTCCAGCAAAATCACTTACGCCAATTGCAGCGCAAGTCGCGTTAATTATGCGTCGCTTCCCAGTGCCGCCCAATGCCTGCTCTGGGAAGTGTACAAATTCCCACAAAATTTCCTTTCCTCTCAACTTCTGCTATTTAGCTCCTCCCAGGCCACCCATCAAGGTTAGCATCTGCATAAAACACAAATTTTTCCGAAATTCTGACTCCCAGGAGAGTACTTCAAATTCGTTGGTCCTACGTTCCCATCGAAGGCCAGCGTATTTCATCCTGTCGCTCTTCACCTGTTTTACTTCAGACTCTGTGGACTGTGAATTCAGCATGAAGTTGCTATAGTCACGAACACGCGTATTTCGGCCTCTGTTGACCGCACCACCGTAGCTTTGCGCGGCTTTCTCGCATTTTTCGCTGAAAACAGGACGAGGGACATTTATCAACAGGCATACAAGTTCTCCGTCTGCTTCCTGGTACACTAGCATGGGGTCAACCACCCCCTCACTGTCACTCATCTTAAGGCCGCTGGAGGCAGCGCCTCGTCTCGTTACCGCTTTCTCAGAGTTTGAGCCGCCCTAAGCTGCCTATTGTCGCTTCCC
Source organism: Schistocerca piceifrons (assembly GCF_021461385.2). Taxonomy (NCBI): domain Eukaryota; kingdom Metazoa; phylum Arthropoda; class Insecta; order Orthoptera; family Acrididae; genus Schistocerca; species Schistocerca piceifrons. The sequence goes on from NC_060138.1 coordinate 924,153,382, forward strand.
TTCGTGCGCTGCCACTCGGCCACGGTCAACTCTGAATACTTCCCTGGGATAAACTAGCCTCCAGTAAATCGAAGCGTTTCCACAAAGTTTTCACGCCGCATGAATTACTTTGAAACCATCACCTAACATTAATTATTCCAATACGTCCATACTATACCTTCTACAAGATGCATTGTGCCTTGTCAGTCATTTTTGTTCAGCCCCTCTGTTCGCTCAATGTGAGTTCGGTGATCTTTAATGACTTCATGTAAGGAGCGTAGCTCTTGCCATCTTACAATCTCAGTAATATGGGAGATCACTCTGCATGATACTTAGCAGGCAGCATTGATCCAAGCAGCACCCATCGATCTAACTCGTCTGCACCTCCCCCCTAATGGCATACAGAAGAAATCTGTTGTTACTAATGTTTATTGACTACAGTTTAGTACACGATTTTCGACATGGCAGAATATTCATGGGCTATGAGTCGAACCCATGATGTATGGGCTGTGCGGCGTACCTGTGCGGTCTCAGGCATCTTGTCACAGTCCGCGCGGATTCTCCCCGTCAGAGGTTCAGGTCCTCCCTCGGGCATGGGTGTCTGTGTTGTTCATAGCGTAAGTTCGTTTAATTTAGTTTAAGTTAGATTTAGTACTGTGTAAGCTTAGGAACCGATTACCTAAGCAGTTTGGGTCCATAAGATCTGACCACAAATTTAAAATTTGTTTACCATGATGTACAACAAGATGGCGGCAATGCAACGTGGCACTGTATTATGCGTAAGTAACAAAAAATGAATTGGTTTCGATAGTAATTACGCAAAAATAAGTTGGTTAAGAAGTATATATATTGTTATCCAAACACAAAGAATTGATTTAGAAAGCAGCATGTATAAAATTCAAGTACTCCTTCATAATTTAGGAGAGGATGATAACATTGAATTTACAGCACGATGGATTGAAAAGATAATATACAGCGCTGTGATCAGCTTCCTTTCAGTCAAGTTTAGCAACCTATGAGTTTCCGCTTTACCATGCGGAAGAATACTGCCGCATCCCAAGTCGCTGAGTAACCGTGAGCAAGAAGTGCTGAAATAACATAACCTCCTTACCTAAGTTTCACAAGTTAACCGAAAAAATCTCACACAATTCTTTCATCGTTGAAGAATCTCCGCACAGTACGAATCGCCTGTAGACAATCACAGTCTCCCTACCAAGTCGGAATACAGAACAGGACTCCTCCAAATACGGCACCAGATACTAGACTCCTCCACAACAGAAAGGCGAAAGCTATTTCGAACAAAGATGTCCTCGTGACTCCTAACTGACGAATGTTTCCCACTGGCCGAAAGACATACTGATTCCTCAAACATGCCTCAGTGACCATGCAAAGAGGTAGCTCGAAGAACTTTTACCTATCGGTCAATTGCCGCTGAGTACAGCAAATATGCGTAAAGTATTCCAGAGATAAATGTAGCGATCTACTAAGTGCAAAACATAAAAAGAAGAAATCAGAAGTGTTGAATTAACAGGCAACATTCAAAAAAGTGATGAGCATCCGTAAAGGAAATCACATGAAAGTTCCTAACGCAACTAATCCTAGAATATTGTTCTAGTATTTGGACTCCTTATCAAATACACATAGCAAGAGGCATTGAATGAATTCAGAGAAGCGCACCGGTATCGTAACAGTGGGTAAAGCCCATAAGAAAGTGTAACAGATACGTTCGAGCAACTTCAATGCGAATGCTTGGAAGTAAGACGACGTAGATCTTGTGAAACCTTCTTGAGTAAACTTATGGAAACTGTACTTGAGTGATCTTTATGCTGTCACTATTGTGCAGGAAACACTGGGAGTGGCTTTAGGTTGTATAATCGCAAATCCTTAATAGTTCTCAGGTGCCTTTATTAATTAGACTCACTAACTCCAAGTACTCACATAATACTATGTTAACAGGGCATTGAGCTCTCGAGTTACCAAAATAAAAATTTAGTATCTAACGCAAAAAAGGGGTATGAACATTGCTAATAATAAACAACAGTAAGAGATGACGAGAAAGACAAACAAATCCTAGAATTAACTGGTGAAACCTAAGACTCACCATCATGGTGTGGTAAAAGTCCGAAACGTCTTATTGTAAGCATAGATTTCGAACTTTCACCAAAAGACGTTGGTAAATCTTAGGATGTACCCATACCAACTGGTAAAATCGTATTCATTAAAAAAATCAGTCTAACAATTTATTGAAATAGTTTGTATTTGTTGTAAATTGTTGTTTTTTAAACATTCTTGCAGTCCAGTGTGACTACAATGCGCAATATTTCATATTAGTGAAAAATGTTGTAAAAAATGTTATCTTGTGAACGTCAATTTTTGTTACAACAAGGCTGAATTTCGAGTTACATAACATGGAAGACGATTTACATAATCATTTTTTAGATGAACGCTGTTTTAAACAACTGCACCGTTTGAACCCTTGTCCTCCAACAAAACATTGTTCGTCAACCACTTCCTGTGGACTAAATTCTTCTCTTTCTATTTCTTCGACGTTGACAAAATTTTCCCGGCACAATGTAAATTGGTTCCTAGTGTACAATGACTTCAGTTTACCAGCTTTGATACCAATTTGATAAAGTTCGTCATCACTACTGCTATAATAGATTTTGCGTCAATTTTTGCCCTGTCTACATCGGGTACTTCAATTCTCACATTCCGTCCAACTGAAGGTTTTCGAATTTTGTTACATGAGACTGCTTTCATTTTCTTTGCTTGCAATTGAAGACCTTCTTTGGCAGCTTCTCGGATCCGTTTCACTTAATTAACACTGTTGGAAGTTGTCAGCGTCCCGCCACAACCACCAGCTGGTGCCGGTGTCTCGTCAAGTCCTGTGTCTCTGGTGCTCCCTCGCCTGCTGCAACCGCACCTTCTACCTCCGTTCCTTCTGGTCCAATACTTGAATCACTGGCATCAATTCCTTGGCCGTCATTTTCAATTGCCTTTGAGTCAGTGGAAGTGGTGTTTAACATTGTTTCCAAGTCTTCTTCAGTGTTTATATTTTTTATTAAATCACTTGGAACAACTGACGTAGCAATGCCGATTTTCATTGGAACCCCAAATATCTCTTCATATGGTGGACATCTGATCTCTTCATGATAAGCACAATTTTTCATTGCTTGCACAAACCTCAGCCCTTCAGACCATTTTGAAGTTTCGTTTTTTTCCATCCAAGTTGATAACATGTTTTCGATATCTTGATTTGCTCTTTCGACTGATCCCTGAGACTGACTGTGCCTCGGCTTCCCGTGGTCTATCTTTATATCACTGCAAAACCCGCATAAACTTTGAATGACTTGGTTACAAAACTCTCTACCATTATCAGAATGAAGAATACTTGGAACACTGAAGGTGGTAAAATGTCCAAAAAATGATATGCTAAATCATCAGCCCTTTTCGAAGTTAGTGCGCGGAGGATAACAAATTTTGTCAAATGATCATGGCATGGAAGTATGATCATCGACTTACTGTCTGGGTTTGCATGTCGATTAAGTCAATTTGGCATCATGAATTCATTTCACCGTGTGTGATAGGTTTCACTACAACACCCCTTTTCAATGTTTTATGCTTTTTCTGACATTGTTCACATAACCTCAAATAAGTAACGATTGATTCAACAGTCACACTCTTGTACTTACGCTTCAGTTCCTCAATCATCCGTGTTCGGCCGCCTTGGCCTGTAGCAAGGTGAGTCTCATGTAGTACGTTAATCAGTTCATCAAAACGAACGTAATGACGAATTTCTTCTTTTCCAGCAGACACCGGTGCTACGACTTTCTCTTCACCTCCGATGTTGAGAACATTCTATCGCTACAAACGTCTGTACTGAACCGATATTGTATTGGGAACGAGTTTTCCATTTTTCAATTCACTTAACAGAATATTATATTGCCCAGCAGTTACATGAAACTTGTTGTCCTTCTTCTTATTCACTGATTCGCTTAAAGGCTTTTAATATCTGTTATGCGTAACGTCACTCATTCTGATGCAAAGTTGCAGAAGAAACACCCCTAAAACAAATCGCAAAGATGAGCGTACGCACGATACTCGAATCGGACTGTAACTACGCAGCAGTGAGCGGATTGGGAACTCATAATTGCCAATAAAGAAACTTATCGGTACACAAAATTGGCAACAATGAGACTTGTCTGAATCTGCATCACGGAGGCGGGAGTTTTCGATCCAGCTTTTACCAGTTTTCATTGGTAAATTCGCAGATTTACCAATGTCTCTTGGTAAAAGTTCGAAATACATGCATATAAATTTCGGACTTTTACCACGCCGCAATGGTAAATCTTAGGTTTCAACGGTTACGTCTAGGATTTACCAGTTATCTTACTTTTTCGGTAAAATATATCGTATGAAAAGCACAAAGAATTACAATTCTCAAAAAATTATGTGACAATAATGCTTAGCACCCTGCAGCTGGATGTTAAATGCATAGATGTAACATAATACATACGATAATTACACGGAAGAGCCGAAGAAACTGGTACACATGCTTAATATCGTTTAGGGCCGCCGTGAGCACGCAAAGTGCCGCAACACGATGTGGCATGGACTCGGCTAATGCCTAAAGTAATGCTAGAGGGAACTGACACCATGAATATTGCAGGGCTGTCTATAAATCAGACAGAATACGAGGGGCGGAGATCTCTTCTGAACAGCACGTTGCAAGGCATCCCAAATATGCTCAATAATGTTCATGTCTGGAGAATCTGGTGGCCAGCGGAAGTGAGTGATCCTGGAGCCACTCTGTAGCAATTCTGGACGTGTGGGTTATCGCATTTTCCTGCTGGAATTGCCCAAGTCCGTCGGAATGCATAATGGACATGAATGGATGGGGGTGATCAGACACAATGCTTACCTACATGTCACCTGTCAGAGTCGTATCTAGACGTATCTGGGCTTCCAAGTCAAAACAACTGCACACGTCCCACACAAATTACAGAGCCTCAGCAGCTTGAACAGTCCCCTGCTGACATGCGGGGTCCATGGATTCTTGAGGTTGTCTCCGTACTACTACACGTCCATCCGCCCAATAGAATTTGAAACAAGATTGGTCCGAACAGGCAACATGTTTCCAGTCATCAACAGTACAATTTCGGCGTTGACGGGTCCAAGCGAGGCGTAAAGTTTTGTGTCGTACAGTCATCAAAGGTACACGAGTGCATCTTCGGCTTGGAAAGCCCATATCGATGCCGTTTCGTTGAATGGTTGGTGTCCCAGCGTTGAAATCTGCAACAATTTGCCGAAGAGTTGCACTTGTGTCACGTTGTCACTTGAACGATTCTCTTCAGTCGTCGTTGCTCCCGTTTTTGCAGGATCTTTTCCCGGGCGAAGCGATGTCGGAGATCTGACGTTTCAAAAATGGTTCAAATGGCTCTCAGCACTATGCGACTTAACTTCTGAGGTCATCAGTCGCCTAGAACGTAGAACTAATTAAACCTAACTAACCTAAGGACATCACACACATCCATGCCCGAGGCAGGATTCGAACCTGCGACCGTAGCGGTCGCTCGGTTCCAGACTGTGGCGCCTAGAACCGCACGGCCACTCCGGCCAGCGATCTGACTTTTACCTGATTCTTGATATTCACGGTACACTCGTGAAATAGCAGTACAGAAAATTCCCACTTCATCGGAGACGCGTGTCCCACCGCCCGTGCGCCGACTATAACACCACGTTCAAACTCACTTAAATCTTGATAACCTGCCATTGTAACAGTAGTAACTGATCTAAAAAAAAAAGAGCCAGACACTTGTCATACAGGCGTTGACAACCGCATACCTCTTTATTTGAATATCCATGCCTATACCAGTTTCTTTGGCGCTTCAGTGTAGAATCAGCAGACATACAATATGCTCAGTTAAGACAGTTAAAATGTCTCAGATCGAGAAGCAGAATCAAAGACAAACAATAATCGAATTTTGACCCATAATGCAATAATGTACCAACCAATCGCCAACACACCTAACTAATACTACACAATCAATCACAAGAGAACAAAATATAATAACAGAACAGAAAAACTCAAGTTACCCGCTACTAACCTCAGGATAACTGGAAATCAGTGAATGCCAGCAGTGAGAACAAATCCAAGAAATTCACTGAACACAACAAACAATTAAAAACATACTCTCAACGTAATACACTGGGCCATGGGTCAACCAGATAGCCAAGAACCATCTGCTCCTTTAGATCGGAGCCAGTGCTCCACATTGACAGCAAGCACGGCAAGCCCAGACTACAGAGACCACTAGGTTGCCCCGACCCTTTGCTGCACGCCTCCCATCTACGCCTCGTCCAGCCAGATGCCTTGTCAGGAAGTGCTAGCTGTGTTGCTGGCCACCTTGATCCTCTGTCTACGTTGAGGATCTACGTCCTGATGACGACACGGCCGCCTCATCCTCCAGTTACACTGGCCGTTGTCACCAGGTACTTCCTGAGCCAGTCACACGGGGGACAAACAAGACCGACCGAGGCACCATGCCTGGCCCTGCGCCAAATGTGAAGTCTTGTCCGCCGCTGTCCACAGTCTCCAATGCGGGCTCCAAGACACTGCCATTTCTCTTGTCAGCCGCGACTCCCTGCCCACTGTCACACACGGCCACTCCTGACCATGTCATAGCGCTTCTCTCCAATGGGCTCGCGCTTGACATAACTGAAGACGCAAATTGTGGTGGTTTTGGGTCAGTGGAGTGCACATTACAGGGCACCTGGCTCGGTGCTGTCCTTGAAGTAACCGATTTGTAACAGTTCTTCTTCTTTGTGTGATACCAACTGCTGCTCACATTGCTGCTGCAGATGCAATATGATGCGCCAGAGCCATATGCCGAACACGATGGTCTGCCGTCGCGGTAGCAGTACGTGGCCGTCCAGAGACCGGTCTTCTTGCGGCCGTACATCCTCGTGACCACAGCTGCCCGAAATCTTGTACTGTGACTACATTCCTGCCAAGTCTTCCTGCAGTATCGCAGAAGGAACATCCAGCTTCTCGTAGCCCTAGTACACGATGTAGTTCAAACTCAGTGTGGTGCTGATAATGGCTTCTTTGTCACCTTGAAGGCACTCTTGAGTAACATCAACTCACAACGTTAAATCTCCAAGGTAACTAACGCTTACGACCGTTACAGAAGGTATTTAAAACAAGCCTGATTTGCATCCTCAAAGTGACGCTACCAGAGCCACTCTCATGCGACTGACGTGAAATTTGAATAGACATCATCTTTCAGATGGATACCCCTAACAACTTTCGTTTCTGTCGCACAGTTCCTTCTTGATGTTGAGATTTTTTTCCGTCAGTGTAGAATGTACACTCATGCTCATAAATTAAGGATAATTGCAGAATGTGGTGCCACACAACGTGGCACTACACAAAACTGGTGCTAACAGCATAGGCACATAGGGAACACACACGACACTGACCTGTAAGTCCACGGTATTGGTGATAAGTTGAGAAAACCGTCCCGAAATACATATGCTGCAAAACGCCACTGTTTCCTGTGCATGTACCCCGACATCAATATGTGATATGATCACCATTCACACGTGCACAGCCCGCACAACGGGTTGGCATACTCTGGATCAGGTGGTCGAGCAGCTGCTAGGATATAGCCTCCCATTCTTGCACCAGTGCTTCTCGGAGCTCCTGAAGTGTCCCAGGGGTTTGAAGACGTGCAGCGATACGTCGACCGAGAGCATCCCAGACGTGCTCGATGGGGTTTAGGTCTGGAGAACAGGCAGGCCACTCCATTCGCCTGATATCTTCTGTTTAAAGGTACTCCTCCACGATGGCAGCCCAGTGGGGCCGTGCGTTATCATTCATCAGGAGGAAGGTGGGACCCACTGCACCCCTGAAAAGGAGGACATACTGGTGCAAAATGACGTCCCGGTACACCTGACCTGCTACAGTTCCTCTGTAAAAGACACGCAGGGGTGTACATGCACCAATCATAATCCCACCCCACACCATCAAACCACAACCTCCATACAGGTCCCTTTCATGGGCAATAAGAGGTTGGTATCTGGTTCCTGGTTCATTCCAGATGAGAACCCGGCGAGAATCACTGTTCAGAGTATACCTGGACTCGTCCGTGAACATAACCTGGAACCACTGTTTCAATGACCATGTACTGTGATCTTGACACCAGGCTTTACGGGCTCTCATGTGACCAGGGGTCAGTGGAATGCACCTTCCAGGTCTCCGGGCGAATAAACCATGTGTTTTCAGTCGTCTGTAGACTGTGTGTCTGGAGACATCTGTTCCAGTGTATGCGGTAAGGTCCCGAGCAAGGCTCCCTACAGTACTCCGTGGCCGCCTGCGGGCACTGATGGTGAGACGTCGGTCTTCTTGTGATGTTGTACACTGTGGACGTCCCGTACTGTAGCGCCTGGACACGTTTCCTGTCTGCTGGAATCGTTGCCATAATCTTGAGATCACACTTTGTGGCACACGGAGGGCCCGTGCTACGACCTGCTGTGTTTGACCCGTCTCCAGTCGCCCTAGTATTCTACCCCTCATAACGTCATCAATACGTGTTTTCTGAGCCATTTTCCACACACAGTCACCATTAGCGTGTCTTAAAACGTCTGTACACTTACTCGCTGCATCGTACTCTGACATGCACCAACACACCTCTGTGTATGTGGTTTGCTGCCAGCACCATCGTGCGACGACGGCAGGTATACCCTGAGGTGATTTAAACCCGCAAACCGCCCACCAGAGTGTGGTTTCACCATGTCTCAGCATTACCCTTAATTTATGAGCATGAGTGTAGATAGCGTTATTCCTACATAAGTTGTGTTGCACTGAAACGCCAATCATTTGCATATCTAAGCACGTGGTACACTTCTTACCAATCTGACGTTTATTGCACGCAACCCTCATGATGTTGCAATTTCAGTGATCAGCAGTCTACTTACTTCGAGTTCAACACTAAAGTGTTGTCTATAATTATACATATCTGTGATACCATACGAATTTCATTCCATGCCCATGATTTATACGTGGTGCTGTAGTTTCTTTGGTCAAGAATTCACTAACCCTCTAATTGAACAGACAACAACGGGGAATAACCGTGACGTTACGAGCTAGTCCGTGACTAAGTGCTGCTCGGTACAGTACCACAATGCCATGTGCGCTACTTTCTCAGCGCGAGATCCAGGTCGCCTCTTGCGTTGCGGATCTACTGCGGGCTGCCTTGACCCGCTTCGATCACCGCCTCGCTCTGCGAGGAAATTTCCGACCACCTCCAACTAACGCAATGTGTGTCTGTCACGATTCAGCCGTATAAGCTAAACCGAAGCCGATTCTCAAACATGTAACACTGAAATATATGTAGTAGTCTCGCTCGTTCAGCAGAATTCATTAAGGGTGCAGTTACTCATTCCGCAGAAGAGGATCAGAGAAATTTATTTATAACTGGTGGCTTTGATACGACGACTGATGTCACTGTCATGCAAATATGTAATTTTGTATGCTTTTCTGCGCTTCTATTGGATGTAGCAATTGTAAAATGAATTAACCCCGCGACGCAGACCATCTGCTTTCCTGTCGTCAATCTAATGCGTCACAGGAGCGCTCTGCTGCACTGTAGAATCTCGAAACGAAAACCGGTACTTTAACTAGCTAATCACATGTCGATCCAATCCTGCCACCAAGGAAAAATCACTGGAGATGTTTTCGTTGTTTTGTTCTGTTCTGTTCTGTTCTGTTTTCGTTGTTGCAAACCAGTTGACCAGTTGACATGGCTGCAGTGTTGCATTTCACGTGTGGGGAAATGTCTGAAGCAACCAGCTGCCTGTCTTCAACACCACAGTGTTTTACTACTCACTGTCTTATTGGAGGTGGCATGTCCATACCTTTCTCCGACTAACAATAAGCTCACATCGCATTTTATAAGGAGATCTACAGTGTGGCAGATAACCTAAACAATAGTACAGCTTGACATTTTTCATAGACACTAAATATTACTGAAGGTCAAAGTGATAGAGAGTGCCACAAAAACGTCACAAATTAAGTATTAACTTAGACGAAACGGTTATCGATGCACAATGCCTTAAATTCATAACTTACTTATCTACTGTTTTGGTTACGAAATCTTCCGTAATGCAGTCCTTGGATAAAAAGCTCTCGGATGCCTTGTCGCATCAAATTCGGATAAAATTCCAAGCTTTCGATGGCTATCTCCACCATTGTCGTAAGAAGCTACGTCTGATACAAGTCCTGACAAATATGACGGAGGCCGTCAGCGGAAGCTTGTTTTTATTACAAATTTGAGGCGACATGTTAACTGACAACCCTGTATCCGTACTTACCCACTGTCACAACAAAGTAAATATTCACTCTTAACTGATTGTGATTTCCATAATAATCTGTCTTCAATCTTACGAAGGTTATCAGCTATAGCGCTGAATTGCAGCTGCAGGTCTTGCAAACGAAAGAGGAAACTGATGGAATAGGTAAGTGATATTTTTACAGCTCGCCTATACCGAAAAATCTCAATAACAAAAATACACTAAAAACCGTGTGAGAAAACTAAACTATAATCTCCAGGCTAACCAGAAAGTGATTTGGAAATATTACTGAAGCGAAATCTAGCTCTCTCTCTCCATACTCGATATGCTTTGGATAGAAGTAACCAGTGTAATGAAAATGCTCAGCGCTCCTATCTCTATCACATACCATAGAACACTAAACTCGCATTAAATTCATGACACTGTCCAGAGGAATCAAAATCGTAAATCTAAAATCCTAATTTACTTTCCTATTTATCATAAATAGGACTAATATACACCAAAGAGCCAAAGGAACCGGTACACCTGCCTAATGTAGTGTAGGACCCCGCGAGTACGTAGAAGTGACGTGGCATGTACTCGATTAATGTCTTAAGTAGTGCTGGAGGGAACTGACACCATGAATCCTGCAGAGCTATCCATAAATCAGTAAGAATACGAGGGATGGAGATCTCTTCTGAACAGCACGTTGCAAGGCATCGCAAATATGCTGAACACTGTTCATGTCTGGGGAGTTAGGTGGCCAGCTAAAGTGTTTAAGCCCAGAAGAGTGTCCCTGGAGCCACTCTTCAGCAATTCTGGACGTTTTGGGTGTCGCACTGTCCTAATGGAATCGCCCAAGTTCGTCGGAATGCACAATGGACATAAATGGCTGCAGGTGATCAGACAGGATGCTTACGTGCGTGTCACCTGTCAGCGTCGTAACTAGACGTATCTGGGTTCCCATATCAAAACAACTGCACACGCCCCACACAATTACAGAGCCTCCGCAGCTTGAATAGTCCCCTGCTGACATGCATGGTCCATGGATTCATGAGGTTGTCCCCATACCCGTACACGTCCATCCACTCGATACAATTTGAAACGACTCTCGTCCGACCAGGCAACATGTTTCCAGTCATCAACTATCCAGTGTCGGTGTTCTACATCTACATCCATACTCCGCAAGCCACCTGACATATGTGGCGGGGGGTGCTTTAAGTACCTCCATCGGTTCTCCCTCCCATTCCAGTCTCGTATTCATCGTGGAAAGAAAGATCGTCGGTATGCCTCTGTGTGGGCTCTAATTTCTCTGATTTTATCCTCATGCTCTCTTCTCGAGATATACGTAGGAGGGAGCAATATACTGCTTGACTCCTCGGTGAAGATATGTTCTAGAAACTTCAACAAAAGCTCGTACCGAGCTACTGAGAGTCTCTCTTGCAGAGTCGTCCACTGGAGTTTATCTATCATCTCCGTAACGCTTTCGCGATTACTAAATGACCCTGTAACGAAGCGCGCTGCTCTCTGTTGGATCTTCTTTATCTCTTCTATCATCCCCCTATCTCGTACGGATCCCACACCGGTGAGCAGTATTCAAGCAGCGGGAGAACAAGTGTCCTGTAATCTACTTCCTTTGTCCTCGGATTGCATTTCCATAGGATTCTTCCAATGAATCTCAGACTGGCATCTGCTTTACCGACGATTAATTTTATATGGTCATTCCATTTTAAATCACTCCTAACGCATACTTCCAGATAATTTATGGAATTAAATGCTTCCAGTTGCTGACCTGCTATATTGTAGTTAAATGATATAGGATCATTCGTTCTATGTATTCGCAGCACATTACACTTGTCTACATTGAGATTCAATTGCCATTCCCTGAACCATGCGTCAATTCGTTGCAGATCCTCCTGCATTTCAGTACAATTTTCCATTGTTACAACCTCTCTATATACTACAGCGTCATCCGCAAAACGCCTCAGTGAACTTTCGATGTTATCCACAATAGGACAATAGCAGCAATAGCAACGGTCCTACGACACTCCCCTGCGGCACACCTGAAATCATCTTACTTCGGGAGACTTCTCTCCATTGAGAATGACATGCTGCGTTCTGTTATCTAGGAACTCTTCAATCCAATCACACAATTGGTCTGATAGTCCATATGCTCTTACTTTGTTCATTAAACGACTGTGGGGAGCGGTATCAAATGTCTTGCGGAAGTCAAGAAACATGGCTTCTACCTGGGAACCCTGTCGATGGCCCTCTGAGTCTCGTGGACGAATAGAGCAAGCTGGGTTTCACACGATCGTCTTTTTCGAAATCCATGCTGATTCCTACAGAGTAGATTTCTAGTCAACAGAAAAGTCATTATACTCGAACATAATACGTGTTCCAGAATTCTACAACTGATCGACGTTAGAGATATAGTTCTGCACATCTGTTCGACGTCCCTTCTTGAAAACGGGGATGGCCTGTGCTCTTTTCCAATCTTTTGGAACGCTACGCTCTTCTAGAGACCTACGGTACACCGCTGCAAGAAGGGTGGCAAGTTCCCTCGCGTATTCTGTGTAAAATCGAGCTGATATCCCATCAGGTCCAGCAGCCTTTCTTCTTTCGAGGGATTTTAATTGTTTTTCTATCCCTCTGTCATCTATTTCGATACCTATCATTTTGTCATCTGTGCGACAATCTAGAGAAGGGACTACAGTGCAGTCTTCCTTTGTGAAACAGCTTTGGAAAAAGGCATTTAGTATTTTGGCCTTTAGTCTGTCATCCTCTGTTTCAGTACCATTTTGGTCACAGAGTGTCTGGACATTTTGTTTTGATCCACCTACCGCTTTGACATAAGACCAAAATTTCTTAGGATTTTCTGTCAAGTCAGTACATACTTTCGAATTCATTGAACGCCTCTCGCATAGCCCTCCTCACACTACATTTCGCTTGGTGTAATTGTTGTTTGTCTGCAAGGCTTCGGCTATGTTTATGATTGCTGTGAAGTTCCCTCTGCTTCCGTAGCAGTTTTCTAACTCGGTTGTTGTACCATGGTGGCTCTTTCCCATCTCTTAAGATCTTTCTTGGCACATACTCATCTAATGCATATTGTACGATGGTTTTGAACTTTGTCCACTGATCCTCAACACTATCTGTACTTGAGACAAAACTTTTGTGTTGCGCCTTCAAGTACTCTGAAATCTGCTTCTTGTCACTTTTGGTAAACAGAAGAATCTTCCTACCTTTTTTAATATATTTCTATTTGCGGCTGAAATCATCGATGCAGTCACAACTTTATGATCGCTGATTCCCTGTTCTGTGTTAACTGTTTCAAATAGTTCGGGTCTGTTTGTCACCAGAAGGTGAGGCGTAAAGCTTTATGTCGTGCAGTACACGAGTAGACATTCGGCTCCGAAAGCGCATATCGATGATGTTTCACACACTGGCACTTGTTGACGCCTTAGGATTGAAATCTGCAGCAATTTGCGGAATGGTTGCTCTTCTGGCACTTTGAGGATTCTTTTCAGTCGTCGTTGGTCCCGCTCTTGCAGGATCTTTTTCCGGCATCAGAGATGTCGGAGATTTGATGTTTTGCCGGGTTCCTGATATTCAAGGTACACTCGTAAAATGGTAGTACGGGAAAATCCCCACTTCAACGCTACCTCGGAGGTGCTGTGTCCCATCGCTCGTGCGCCAACTATAACACCACATTCAAACTCACGTAAATCTTGATGACCTGCCATTGTAGCAGCAGCAACAGATCTAAAAACTGCTCCAGACAACTGTTCTCTTATAGAGGCGTTGCCGACAGCGGCGCCGTATTCTGCCTAATTATATATCTCTGTATTTGAATAAGCATGCCTATACCAGTTTCTTTGGCGCTTCAGTGTATAAAATCAATATGTGATTTACTAATAATTTAATCTGAGATTTTAGCTGTAATTTTAAATTACTGTCATTATTCCTATAATTTGTTCGGAGAATATTTATAAGGGAATTGTTTAACTGTGAAAGAATAACTTTGTATGTTAAAGATCGATGTAATGTATAGTCTCTGAACTGCAGTCTACTGTATCTTTGCAGTTGTTGATTTTTGTGTATCTGTGAGTTCGCGATATGTCTGTATAATAAATGAGAAGTCTGAAATGGCGTAAGAAAGAAGCTGAATCGTGATAAATAATGGCGTTCGTTGTTGTGCTAAAAGAATGGAAACCAGTTTGTGACATTTTATTGAAATTTGAGACGGAGAAAATAAAAGGAAGGATAAAATTTCATCATGCAGCAGCGTCCTTGCTTGTGTAGAACCGACGATAACATACCAACTAGACGACAATGATTAATACATCGAGCAATAATGTCGACGGAGAGCTACGAGAACCGGATGAGTACATTTTTTTGTTGTTTTATTGTTATTTCGAACTGCCTTCTCACTTAAAATGGTTGCACACACTTGTGTTACTATACCTAAAGATGGCCACGTAACAAACAGATGATTTTTATTTTTAACAGAGCGGGTGAGTTAATCATACCAGATAGATTTGATGTTTCACCACTTCCGAAAAATTTTTGTGTGCCGAAGGGAATAAATTCGTTTTGGGCACTGACACACGATGGAGATTGATATACGAACGTAACATGTGCCGAGACGGAACGTTATCTAGAACCAGCAGAAGTAATTTCTAATGTATCCTCAGCTGTGATGTACAGTCTGGAGCCGAGCGACCGCTACGGTCGCAGGTTCGAATCCTACCTCGGGCATGGATGTGTGCGATGTCACTAGGTTAGTTAGGTTTAATTAGTTATAAAGTTCTAGGCGACTGATCACCTGAGAAGTTAAGTCGAATAGTGCTCAGAGCCATTTGAACCATTCAGCTGTGATGTGGCAACCACTGTTTCTCTTATCTGTTAATGATTTCTCAGTTTATATTACAGTAGGGCCTATCATACTCTGCGGATAGGATCTAGTTATCTGTAAAGAAGTGATACTAGACAAAAGTTCTAGTTACGTGCACTCATCTTGACTAAACATCAACCTGGTATAATGATGATCAACTTGTTTCATTAAATTCTGTCAAACATTTTCTTTTGCTGCTAACTGGATTCACACAATAAATGATGGACATAGATCTCTTAAAGCAGTTTCAGACGGAACTTAGTTAAGTCTGTTACTGGTAAACAATGAGTTAAATTAAGCAAACTGTTACGAGAACGAGTAATTTAGAATTATTGCAGTGTGTTCGGTATCAAGGACAGTGACCCTTATTGATTGTCCTGTGGCCCAGTGTGGAAAGGGACAATTTTGTACCTCCTTCGTATGTCGTAAGTTTACATCTTCGACACGTGTTTCAAAACTAAACCAGTTTTAATATTCACCTATGTCCTCTATCTGGACGATAATATAACACTGGAATATTAAAAAGTTCATTGCGCTTATGCTAATATTTCGAGAACTTTTGTAGGTAGAGTGTGTTTGAACTCTACCGACAACGTTTCAGAGATTGCTCTTGTGTAGTGGCTAAATTTCATGTAAGATAAGCAATACGTTCGGTGCATATTATTTATTTAAGGGATTGTAGTTTCAGAATTTCCTGTCCCAGCTGCTTTCACACAGGATTCATGTTGCGAACGTAAATAAAGCGAAAGCGAAGAGTAATGACACAATCTTGCGTTGCTGTGCTTCAGCGAACGAACAACGGAACAGTACGAACACTCAAACGAAAAGAGAGTAAAGCACTAAATACGACATTTTACAGTTCATGCTATTTTTCTTTCTACAGATGACCTACGAAAGAATTAGCGACAAATACACCCTCAATGACATGTAAATGATTAAAAAATTCACTTGATTGGACTATACTTGCTAGTGACAACATAGTTATGTGTCCCACTTTTCCACTATAGTCAACGATAGATTTATATTACTTCAGCTGTTTTTTCCCAGTTCGCTTAACAGTTAAATGACACTAATGGATTTTTCTTCTGAGGTTGAGTCTAGTCAGCAGTCGCACAGATCCAATTATTGAGTTCTTCCGTAGGCACTGAAATTTTACGCCAATCTTTTAGGTTTCAGTAGCGTGTGCGAGTCTACATCACAGTACAGTCTGTAGAGATTATTTCCTTCCTCATCTGAAAGACTTTTCCTATGAAAAATTTCTGCAGAGTAACCAGCATAATTATATTTACGAGTACTGTAGAGGAAGTACAAGAGTTCTACCTCAGAATTCTCGAATAAGTAACGGAGTTTGTATAGAAAATATTATGATTTCACTAAATTGGAGTTCCGGAGTGAGCGACAAGTTGTTCTTACATTTTAAGAAAATAACATAACTTAATCGTTGACGAAGAATAAAAGTTGAATGAAACTAGCACTGTAAGTAGGCTGTTTAGGTTTTTTTTATTGGTAACGCCACCTCTGTATGAAAATCACTGGCTGTGCTGTGTGCAGTCTGTGGCTGCTTTGCATTGTTGTAATATTCGCCGTTGTAGTGTTAGGCAGCTGGCTGTGAACAGCGCGTAGCGTTGCGCAGTTGGAGGTGAGCCGCCAGCAGTGGTGGATGTGGGAGAGAGATGGCGGAGTTTTGTAATTTGTCATGAACTGCTATATATATTATGACTATTGAGGTAAATACATTGGTTGTTCTCTATCAAAATCTTTCATTTGCTAACTATGCCTATCAGTAGTTAGTGCCTTCAATACTTTGAATCTTTTATTTAGCTGGCAGTAGTGGCGCTCGCTGTATTGCAGTAGCGAAGATTTTTGTGAGGTAAGTGATTTGTGAAAGGTATAATTTAATGTTAGTCAGGGCCCATTCTTTTGTAGGGATCGTTGAAAGTCAGATTGCGTTGCGCTAACAAAATATTGTGTGTCAGTTTAAGGACAGTCGTGTATAATTGTTCAAAGGGGACGTTTCATGTGTCGACCCTTAGCCTAGGATACCTCACTGGAATCTTCTGATTTTTTTCTTGTAGTTTGTGTAATTAGTGTAGCTATTGTTTATTGCTAGCGCGTAATTGTAGAGAGAATCTCCTTTGTAGTTGCAGTCTTTCATTGTTGTACAGTAAAACAGTTGTGACATGCAGGTAGATTTGCACCAAGTATTTCGCTGCTGCGCTTGCAATTAACGAGATATTATTTTCAGTGCTATGTTAATGTGTTCTCTTATTTTTGCTCTTCAAATTGTGCTTTTCTGTGTTATCGTGTGAAATATTGTGACAATAATGGCGTGTGAAAAACGTAACACTAGGCTTCAAAGTAAACTGAGAAATAATAGTGACGACGAGCGTAGCTTATCAGCACCACTGTGTAGTGAATTAACAGACATTCGAAGTAGTAACTTGGTAATTGTGCATAGGGAAATGGAGCGGGCGGCAAACAATGGCGTAGGCAGTGAAACAGTTAGTGAACAGGGAAGCATTATCGATCGATCGCTCGGCAACAGCTCGCCTCAGGAATCCGAAATGACAGGACACAATTTTGCAAATACTGTAGATTCAGGTTTTGCGTCCTCACCGTTTTCTCAAATAAGTCAAGACACATTTTCTGCTTGTCAAAATGTGAATGTTGCCGGTGCAAATGCACTGCCGAAAAGCGTAGAGGAACAGATTCCAGACACTAATGCATTGTTATTACAGCTAATGCAACAAATGGAACAACACCAGAGACAAACACAGCAAAAGCTTCAAAAGTTAGACACAATGGAACAAAATCTTCAAAAGTTAGACACAATGGAACAAAATCTTCAAAAGTTAGACACGACGCTTGAGCAAACAGGTGAAGATTTAACTAGTGAGTTACATAACATCGAATTGAAATGTCAAAAAGTCTGCAATCATGTAAAAACACAAATTTGTGAGCATTTTCAACCTATTTTTTCGCGGCATGAAAATGCATTACAGAATCACGAAGCAGCCATAAAAGAACTGCAAACCATTGTTCATGAAAATCATGAGACCTTGCAAGCTAAATTTGACTCAGTTGCATCTACCGATTCGGTTACGCAACTTGCAAAAACTCAGGAAAACTTAAAGGACACAGTAGATACTCTGAAACTTGGTTCAGAAAAACACACTGAGGAAATAAGTACACTATCGGAGAAAGTAGCCGAACTTTCGGATCAGTTCACTAATTTATCTACGAAGGTAGATGATAATCTGAATGACACAAAACCAGTAGTCTTTAATAACACAGAAGAGTGTGAACAAATTAGGAAATTCAATCAAAATCAAATAAATATACAGTACAAAAGAGAAATCCGGGAGGTACAAGATCAGTTGGCACAAGTAATACAAAAATTACAAATTTCAGAGGACACTAGCGCTCCAACACGGGAAGAGGGACTTAGAAATACGGAAAAGCCGCAAAATAATAACACAGGGCATTTCGGAAATTATGAAAGAAATTGGCAAGGTGCACCGAATTTTGAGATTGAACCGCCGACACGACGTAACAATGACCGACATGCGACTCGCTGACACGATGATTTTGACTATAAGCTGTTCATTACTACACGTAAATTCAAAACGTTTAAGAATTCTGGCAACGACATTCATCCACAAGCGTGGCTCCATCAATTCTCTCATTGTTTTCCTCCCAACTGGTCATTAGAGCACAGATTAGAATTTATGTGTGGCTACTTGGAGAATGAACCAGCTGTAAGAATGCGATCGATCATTCACGATTGTCACAGTGAAGGAGAATTTTATCATGCCTTCCTCTCAGCATATTGGTCTCAAGCTACACAAGACCGAGTAAAACATAGCATCATAATGATGAATCATTTCGAACAATCTGAATTTTCCAGTCTTGTGAAATATTTTGAAGACATGTTGCACAAGAATCAGTACCTGTCAAACCCATACAGCCCCTCAGAACTCATCCGCATTTGCTTAATCAAATTGCCTGAACATTTACGACATATTTTTTTGGCAGGACGTTGCAAAGACGACATTGAAGCTTTTCAAGGACTCTTACAAGAATTAGAAATTGACACAGACAGTCGCGGGATGAGAAAACAGGAAAACAATCACTACAGGTCACATCTGTCACAATTCCATGACGACAGAAATAATAACTGGACACGACAAGACTATTCTCACAACACATATCGTGACCAAAACAGACACCACCCGTATGACAACCGTTGGCAGAGTAGTAATAATTACAGGGAAATATCACCTCTCCGCGGTAGTGACTATCACAGAGACAATCAGAGAAACAGACAATTTGGGAACCAAAATAATTATTATCAAGGGAGACAGAATAACTTTAGACGAACCGTCCAGCGCGCAGTTACGATTCAGGGAGAAATTCTCCACCACGTGACCGACAAGAAAGAAAGTATGGAATCTACCGACATGACGACAGACGATATGATCGTAACGACAGACCTGAAATGCATCATAACTGGCGGGATTTAAACAGGGCAGGGCCTTCTCGTCAAGGTGAAGTTGTAGAAGTTAGGTCTCCTAATCCCAATAACGGCGCGCGCCAACAAAGAGACAGACAATGACTCGCACAGCAGGCAGCCGCTTGCGCCAGCTGGCTCAGAGAAAAATAACATAGATGCTAACCTTGAGAAAAATTCCAGTATTCTTTACCGATACATACCACACGATGATTTCGTTGAAGCTGTAACTCTGGGCACTAGAAAGGGTAAAAGATTGCAATAAATTTCACATGTAAAACCGTTTATTGAAAGATAATCTGCTTTTTAACTTTGTCTTTGCCATAAAACTTTTCACTTCACATTTTTAGTATGCTTTGTCAGACTTAAGAAACTGTTAACATGCAACAATGTTTGAAGTTAAACATCCAGTCTAGAACCTAGGGAACATTTTTAAACAGAAATTACGAATGTATTGTTATAGTGAACAGACGACACAGTGTGGTATTTGTACATTCTTGCTTGTTAGTTGCACGATTACGTAACGACTGTCAGGCTTACATACTTAGGACACATACTAGCACTACTAATGGGATTTTAATGCAACATTTTGGTTTACTTGAAAATACATTCTGGACTTATAGCACTTTCAGTGAGATACCAGATGACACAGTGGTTAGTTTATGTGACAGCTACACGATTTTATCACGACGCTACTAATGAGTGACAACTTACAATGTTGCTTTTGCGGTGTATCTGTTTTATATCTGCACAGTTTTTCTGAATTCTTCTGGAAAGTAAAACATGTTTTAGTAGTATCTTTTGTGCTATAGCTACAAGGAGACAGCCTTTTCCGTAGGACAACAATACGTTACAGCACAGTACTTTCCTCATCACGGCAATGAGCGTAATAACTAAGATATCTATCAGCAAAGCATTTCACTTTTGTGTATCATGAGGTAAGTACATTGACTTCTGCAGAACTTAGCTTTCGGAGGACGATAACTACGACACTTCCACAGAGATTATGTTGCAACAAGACGCACGTTTAGCGCTACAGGACACGCATTTCAGTGATTAATTTTGTACCTAAAACATTTACTTTTAAAAATTTTTGAATTACAAAGAAAGTTTTTCGTGATAGATTTCATTCCATTGCTGTAATCTGTAACACCTGAGGGTATAATTACATTAATCCTCAGGGGGGTACACGCTCACTTTGTGTACCATGTGTTTGGCAAGCACAAGGAGCCCTAGCTAATATGGTATTTGCTTATACAACTTTACACATCAGTACCATATTTCTCTAACATAGAATTACACAGCTATCTGATTATTTGACAGAGAAACAAACATTCTTTTTACTACATCAGTGACAGATGTTTACACAATTACACAGTTGGATAACTTCACACTTATGAAACTGTATTTTGTCTGCACTTTTTGAACTGTTCATATTTTTTCGGAACCATTGTGATACTATGAGAGCTTTGAATGATGTATTTGGTAAGGGAGCATGATTTTAAAGTACGTTTGAGGTAGATGACACTACTGAAATGAGCAGAGAATTTTTTTTAGGTTTTGACATTATTGCAAAAAGCTACGACGTTTTTGAGATTTGACTGAGGTGTTATGATGTTATTTTTATGACGACAATGTGTATTATGTTGTTGAGGTATGTTTATGATCAATAAGATGATGCTACCGTATATGAGGAATTTGATTATGCTACGTATTTATTATGATGAAATATTGAAGAAGTGTCGACGAATACGTATATGAATAATGAGCAGTGGTTAGGGACTCTGACCTGTGAAAAAGGATGTTGGAAACCAAGAATCGTACTTTAAGAGTTATGAAATGTATGTAAATGCGTGAATGTATTACAATGCCGCCGCAATTTTTTTTTTGGACTCTGTTATATCAATGGGATTTGTTTCTACAGATTTGTAACGCTAATTCTTGACCGGTGAAATTTTTTATATGAGACTGCCACTGTAGCGGAAACTGCTGTCGTAAATATTTCGTTAAGAAAGGTAAGTGACCTTGACGTAATGCGTTTTTGGTGCCCAGCTGAGAGGTAGTCGTCTGACAAAAGAAAACCATTAGGTGGAGAAAAAAAGAGACCATTATCCTCGCCATCGACATTCCTTTAGAGAAAGCATCGCAAATACAACACGCTCATTACTTGGAAAGATACATCTGCACACCTGATTATGACAAGCGTCTTTCTACGAGAGTTGAGAGAATTTCTACTAACTTATGAAATGTCACATGACTATTGAATGATATTTTTATGCTTTGCTTTTCATAGTTGCTTATTTCATTTGATATCTAGTTTCCAGCTGTGTTGCAGCATTGCTTTTATAAAATAAAATGCATTTGCTAATGTGAACACTTTCTGTCAACAGATCTATTAAATAATAATTTTGTAATCCACATTCTTAAAAAAAAGGAGCACTTGGAAAGGAAAGAACAATAAGAAGGGACTAGTAACAGTAACTGCACACACAATTTTCTTTTCAAGTACATGGTAATATTTTTTTTACAATAAGTTGTTGTGGTTCACCACTTTAATTACATAGACATTAAGATGTGAATAGACATTTCCCTTGCCTGCATTGTTGTCTTTAGTGTAATATTTTTTCTGCTTGATCTTTGCCATGCTTAGGTATTAGTTATAGCATTTGCTGCTGCTGTTTGCCATGCATAGTGCTACTGAATTTCACTTTGTATTACTCTGTTAAGCTAGTTTTACTACTGATTTATTTTTCTTGTTTGCTGCACAGTGCCTTATATTAGTTGTAATATTGCAATTGCTTTGCCTATTTAAATTTTTTGTCATTAATGTTTGTGTTAATTGTTTTGTGCTGCTGCATTGCCTTGTCCCTTAGTTTAGCATCTGAGCTCAGTAGATTTAAGTTAGCTTAAGAGGGGGTAGCCTATAAGAGAATGAGTTGTGATGAATTTGAAGAAATGCACTGAGAGGCTATACGAGAAAAATACAGAAAGCAGGTATAGATAGGACTTTTTGGGAATAATGATGAATGAAGGGAGATCTCCAAGAAGTAAGGAAAGTTTTGTTTGCAAAATACTGCAGTAAAACAAACCCTGTCCTTTCCTTTTGTATTATTATGCTATGTGTTTGTGTACCCTTGTGTATTTGTGTACTTCCTGTCTTTATGTGTTTATCTGGTAAGACTTATGTTGTAGAATTTTTCTAGTACTAAGCTACATTCACTATAATGAGGAATACTGTTATCCTCAAATATAATTTGCATTAATAATATGTTATTTTCTTTGTAAAGATGTTTATAGACATTATTAATTCTGTTCTGTTTTAATGCTCATGTGTGAAGTTGATGTTTCAAAATTTATTCTGATCTTTTATGTATCTACTTATCTCATAATTCCTGTAACATTGATGTATACATTTATTTCTATTCTATTGTAAAGCCTGTACTACAAATGTTATCTGTATTATGTTCTTTAATGATGTATTTTGTACCTTTGTAATTGTGTTCTTATGTTATAAAATTGTAATTGACACCAGTTCATCATATTATTAACTTGTAAGTTACATTTCACTGCACACATTTCTGTTGGTCATAGTACATGGACAATATGTGAGATGTAGGGACTGTTAGTGTTTGCACGTGTGTTAAAAATTCAGCAAGGGACTGGATAACAGCATTGCTGGTTCTAAGGACAATTCCAAAAACTTTGTGAGTGCACAAGTGGTGGTTATGGACTTGCTATATTATCCTCAAGACTCTTCAATGGTGATTGTGCACCTGCACAGTCACAACAGATGGCTGCTGGCCATCTCTACAAGGACTGCAGTGGATCTGCATCTTTAATGACCCACCAGTACCATTATCTCTACAAGGACTATAGTGGGTCTACATCTTTGATGATCCATCAATACCATTATTTCTACAAGGACTGCAGTGGGTCTACACCTCTGGTGGACCACCAATACCGTAATCTCTACCAGGACTACAGTGGGTCTGCTCTGTGATGACCTACCTACCAATACTCTTCAAAATTTCGACTGACTCTGCTGTGGGTTTGCTCTGTTGTGGACCAATACCTGTCTCCATGTCAAGATTCAGCACTGTCTTTTCGTTGGAAGGACAACACTACTTCTTCAAGACTGCATGGAAATCCACTACTTCCATGTGCATTTTCTTCTACTGCTCATACTTAGAGAAAAACACTGTTATTTTACTGGGATGAACGGTAAGGACTGTCTTTATGGACTGTAAGAAAATTTTAGCTTTTACCAACATTGTATCAATACATGTGTGCATTTGATTTCTTTGTTATTGTAATTATGAAAAATTGTATCAAATCATTATTGGCCACTGCCCAAAACAATTTGTAAAATTTTTTGTGGGGAGCATGGGGGCTATGTAAGTAGGCTGTTTAGGTTTTTTTTATTGGTAACGCCACCTCTGTATGAAAATCACTGGCTGTGCTGTGTGCAGTCTGTGGCTGCTTTGCATTGTTGTAATACTCGCCATTGTAGTGTTAGGCAGCTGGCTGTGAACAGCGCGTAGCGTTGCGCAGTTGAAGGTGAGCTGCCAGCAGTGGTGGATGTGGGGAGAGAGATGGCGGAGTTTTGTAATTTGTCATGAACTGCTATATATATTATGACTATTGAGGTAAATACATTGGTTGTTCTCTATCAAAATCTTTGATTTGCTAACAATGCCTATCAGTAGTTAGTGCCTTCAGTACTTTGAATCTTTTATTTAGCTGGCAGTAGTGGCGCTCGCTGTATTGCAGTAGCGAAGATTTTTGTGAGGTAAGTGATTTGTGAAAGGTATAGTTTAATGTTAGTCAGGGTCCATTCTTTTGTAGGGATCATTGAAAGTCAGATTGCGTTGCGCTAACAAAATATTGTGTGTCAGTTTAAGGACAGTCGTGTATAATTGTTCTAAGGGGACGTTTCAGCACTTACAACAGAGCAATTGATAAAAATAAATGTACAATGTGGTGCGAAACCACCGTCTGGAGCATGACTGGAGAAGTAAATATGTAAAGCGTATTGCAGCGAATAACGAATTGTTAGTTCCTGTTTGGCTTTAAGGGTTTCGACACGTGGTGAGCACCTTAAAGAATTGCACACGAACTGCCGGCTCCATAACGTCACTCCTTTAGACGGGCCTGTGTCTACCTCCATACTTCCTGAGGAGATAGTACAGCAGTAGTGTGCTGTACGATTTTCACAAGGAAAGAATGCTTCTAGTGTAGGGGCTAATGCTCGCCGCTTCAATTTAACATTCCACAAGCTAAAGTCCTTATATGGAAAAAAACAACTCGAGGACCATTTTGTAAATGATCTCGCCTTTGCTTTAAAGTTATTTGTTTACAAAAGCCATTATTGAAATTTGGTCCTTGTGGCGATTATCAAGTGAAGTACGGCAAAGTTGTGCCTCAGCATACGTCAAAATATTACAAAATATCTGACACATATATTACAGTGAACCGGAAAGATTCGAATCCTATCTTTTTTCCACACCGTGATATTGCGGAAATTACAAAATATCTGACACATATATTACAGTGAACTGGAAAGATTCGAATCCTATCTTTTTTCCACACCGTGATATTGCGGAAAAGATCATAACTAGGGTGATAAAATGAGAAAAAATTGTCATATGCTCGGGCATGGGAGCTACGTTCAGGGAAATCCGCAAAAATCACATTTTTAGTAAAATAATTGTCCACGTTATTTAACTTGCCACAGTATAAATATAATACTTCTAGTCGATTGTTATTCGAACCAATAAAGGATTATAAAAAAAAATTAAATCAGCGAAGCTGTCCCGGTCGTGTAACGACTGTCAATTTTAACAAAATACCAAGAAAATCCTAAGCCGACCATAGCACACTTGTTGAATTTCTTAGGTCAACCAAGCCGTCTACTGCCATCCCCCCTCACCCCGCCGTCCTTTTCCCCTCGTCACCTTGCTCCGCGCTATTGCTCTGTCTTTCTGGAAGTGTATGTTTTAATCGCTATTTCACCAAAAAGCTTCCTGCTGGTAAGGACATGATTTCTTATTGCTCACAGGAAATGTACAGTTGGCGATTGGAGTTAATAATAACAGCATCAGTTTTCAAAAGTAGCCAGTGCTATAGCTGAGAAAATAAAAGGCTTTTTTCACAATGCATACATTCCTACAACTTATAAATGCATAGAATCATAAATACTACATCCTATGAAAATCAAGCCAACGAGACAAAGTGAAGATTCTTTGGAACGAAAGGTTAACGATTTGAAACAATAATGTTCGCAGCTTTTTCACGTTACAGCTTACAAATGCTCCACTATTGTAAACAGAGATGTAGCAAAAAAATACCCATAGCATGATTATGCGGAACATAAAACACTTAGTTTACATTTGTGATTTCACGAGACGCAGGAGAGTGTCCTACCCATGACGCTGCATGTCACGCCCCTTTCATCAGTGTCGTCATCATCGTAACATGACAAACTGTGCCCCGCCCCCGTTATCTATGACGTCATTCACAGTCCAGGAAGCCACACCACATTTCTTTGAACAGCAGCAGCGAGTAAAATTAAACAGCCAGTCGCAATGTTTCCCCATAGCCACCATCGTGGTCATGTTCAAAACTGTCTGAACACACCGATTTTTGTGCCACGTTCAAAAGCACTTGATCGTTTACCAAAAATATGGAAAATAATACAACTTACAGGTTAAGAAGCACTTGTCAACAGGTTTAGTTCGATTAATGTTCCATACCTGGTTGTTGTCGTTGTTGTTTTGAGGAAGGAGACCAGACAGCGAGGTCATCGGTCTCATCGGATTAGGGAAGGACGGGGAAGGAAGTCAGCCGTGCCCTTTGAAATGAACCATCCTGGCATTTGCCTAGAGCGATTTCGGTAAATCACGGAAAACCTAAATCAGGATGGCCGGACGCGGGATTGAACCGTCGTCCTCCCGAATTCCATACTTGGTGTAAGGTACAAAAGACCCTCAAATTAAATGTGTACGTGCATACACACACACACACACACACACAAACACAAAATTGAACTTTGTACCATGTCAAAGTATATGGATGACTTAAATTATTTATCAAAAATGCATAAGCATCACCTAAATTACATACTGACGTCATGCTCGAAGAATGTGAATGACCTGTATTATTTATCAAAAATATGTAAACAGTGTAAATTATACTTTTTCCACATCATATCGAAGTCAAAAGTGTATTTGAAAAATATATCAGCAACAAAATATTTATGTTAAGTGTAAATTATCACCATGTTTAAAATTTTTGCCAGAATGTATAAAGGTTGTAACTTGTATTTTCACATCTAAACTTTTCTATAACTGTACAAAACACATGTGTATCGCTAAAATAACGTGCTAAGCAGGCATCTGACATTTCATCTTAGACCTAAATGAGCCTATGCAAAAAGCAAACCTGACCAAACACATTTTGGTGGGAAAGACTATTCTACAGCTGTACAAAACGCATGTGTGCTGCTAAAATAATATGCTAAGCAAGCATTTGATATTTCATCCTAGACCTAAATTATCTTAAACATAAAAACAAATCAGACCAAGCACTATTTAGAGGGAAAGAAACTAATAACACACACAATTTTTATGTCACGTATCACACTGTTACTTTCATGTTCAAAATGGCCATCAAAATAGGTAAAGGATATAACTTCCTGTATTTCCGTGTCTAAAATGAATGTCAAATAATATGTCAGGAACGACTCTAACTATTTATATTAAGTATTACAGTGGTGTCTCCACGTCTAAAATATTTGTCAAAATACGTAAAGGGTGCTGACACTTCGATTGTAAGCGTTCTTTATACTATATTACTTGTGGTACTTACATTTTTCTATTAACATCTGACGTTTATAAACGGTTCTCATTAATGATTTACTTCATCAAAGATATGGAGGAAAAATATGATGCATAATGTTCTACAATAGAAAAAATGTAATCGATTATATTGACTAGCTGATATTATTTTTTTATTACATTTGATCTAAGTCAATTTGAGGTTATGTGCAAAAACAAACTTTCGAGGCAGGTTGTGACATTACCTTATATAACTGTGGTGCCAATGCTTTCTAAAATGTTTACGGAATGCGACTCCTTTCTTTTCCATTATCAGCTAATACACTCCTGGAAATTGAAATAAGAACACCGTGAATTCATTGTCCCAGGAAGGGGAAACTTTATTGACACATTCCTGGGGTCAGATACATCACATGATCACACTGACAGAACCACAGGCACATAGACACAGGCAACAGAGCATGCCCAATGTCGGCACTAGTACAGTGTATATCCACCTTTCGCAGCAATGCAGGCTGCTATTCTCCCATGGAGACGATCGTAGAGATGCTGGATGTAGTCCTGTGGAACGGCTTGCCATGCCATTTCCACCTGGCGCCTCAGTTCGACCAGCGTTCGTGCTGGACGTGCAGACCGCGTGAGACGACGCTTCATCCAGTCCCAAACATGCTCAATGGGGGACAGATCCGGAGATCTTGCTGGCCAGGGTAGTTGACTTACACCTTCTAGAGCACGTTGGATGGCGCGGGATACATGCGGACGTGCATTGTCCTGTTGGAACAGCAAGTTCCCTTGCCGGTCTAGGAATGGTAGAACGATGGGTTCGATGACGGTTTGGATGTACCATGCACTATTCAGTGTCCCCTCGACGATCACCAGTGGTGTACGGCCAGTATAGGAGATCGCTCCCCACACCATGATGCCGGGTGTTGGCCCTGTGTGCCTCGGTCGTATGCAGTCCTGATTGTGGCGCTCACCTGCACGGAGCCAAACACGCATACGACCATCATTGGCACCAAGGCAGAAGCGACTCTCATCGCTGAAGACGACACGTCTCCATTCGTCCCTCCATTCACGCCTGTCGCGACACCACTGGAGGCGGGCTGCACGATGTTGGGGCGTGAGCGGAAGACGGCCTAACGGTGTGCGGGACCGTAGCCCAGCTTCATGGAGACGGTTGCGAATGGTCTTCGCCGATACCCCAGGAGCAACAGTGTCCCTAATTTGCTGGGAAGTGGCGGTGCGGTCCCCTACGGCACTGCGTAGGATCCTACCGTCTTGGCGTGCATCCGTGCGTCGCTGCGGTCCGGTCCCAGGTCGACGGGCACGTGCACCTTCCGCCGACCACTGGCGACAACATCTATGTACTGTGGAGACCTCACGCCCCACGTGTTGAGCAATTCGGCGGTACGTCCACCCGGCCTCCCGCATGCCCACTATACGCCCTCGCTCAAAGTCCGTCAACTGCACATACGGTTCACGTCCACGCTGTCGCGGCATGCTACCAGTGTTAAAGACTGCGATGGAGCTCCGTATGCCACGGCAAACTGGCTGACACTGACGGCGGCGGTGCACAAATGCTGCGCAGCTAGCGCCATTCGACGGCCAACACCGCGGTTCCTGGTGTGTCCACTGTGCCCTGCGTGTGATCATTGCTTGTACAGCCCTCTCGCAGTGTCCGGAGCATGTATGGTGGGTCTGACACACCGATGTCAATGTGTTCTTTTTTCCATTTCCAGGAGTGTATATAGGCGGTCCAGTCACATTGTGACCAT
Organism: Schistocerca piceifrons; assembly: GCF_021461385.2. Classification (NCBI taxonomy): domain Eukaryota; kingdom Metazoa; phylum Arthropoda; class Insecta; order Orthoptera; family Acrididae; genus Schistocerca; species Schistocerca piceifrons. Next base: position 924,182,707 of record NC_060138.1, read on the forward strand.
CTAGATACATACTCCGCAAACCAAAGTGAGATACATGGGGAAGGGTATCTTGCACCACCACTAGTCATTTCATTCCGTGTTCCACTCGCAAATAAAGCGAGGAAAAAACGACTGTCTAAAAATCTCTCTCCGAGCCGTAATTTCATGGTCCTTATACGAAATGTACGTTTGATGCAGTAGAATCGCTCTCCAGTCGGCATCAAGTGCCTATTCTCTCAATTTGCGCAGTAGTGCCTTCACGAAGGGTGTTCGAAATAATTGCATGCTGATCGAGCCTACCGCTAACATATCTTACAGTAACCCTTTAAATTGCTTCAACGTCTCCTTTAATCCAACCTGGTGGGAATCACAAACACTCTAGCATTACTCAAGAATAGGTCGTACAAGCGTTCTATGCGCCATCTCTTTTGGGGATGAGCTACACTTTCTCAAAATTCTCCCAATAAAACAAAGTCGAGCTTTCGCCTTCCCCACTACTAAACTGACGTCCCCATTCCATTTCATATTACTTTGCAATGTTACGCTTAAACATTTAATCAAAATGATTCTGTCAAGATGCACCCTACTACTGATATATTTGAACATTACATGATTGTTTTGCCTACTCATCCGCATTAACATATAATTAACTTACATTTTTCTACATTTAGAGCCAGCTTCCATTCATCACACCAACCAGAAATTTTGTCTAAGTCATATTGTATATTCCTACAGTGAGGCGACATCTTCCCGTACACCACAACATCAGCAAACAGCTGTAAATTGTTGCTCGCACTCTCTGTCAGGTCATTTACGTATACAGAGAATGGGAGCGGTACTATCACCCTTCCTTGGGGCCTTCATGACAATACCATTATGGAGCGAGGTGGCGTAGTGGTTAGCACACTGGACTCGCAATCGGGAGGACGACGGTTCAATCCCGCGTCCGGCCATTCTGATTTAGGTTTTCCGTGATTTCCCTAAATCGCTTCAGGCAAATGCCAGGATGGTTCCTTTGAAAGGGCACGGCCGACTGAAGGCTGAGACCGGTGACCTCGCTGTTTGGTCTCTTCCAGCAAATCAACCAATCAACAACTCACAACAACTCAACAATACCCTTGTCTCTGATGAACACTCACTGTCGAGGACCGAGCGAGGTGGCGCAGTGGTTAGACACTGGACTCGCATTCGGGAGGACGACGGTTCAATCCCGCGTCCGGCCATCCTGATTTAGGTTTTCCGTGATTTCCCTAAATCGCTCCAGGCAAATGCCGGGATGGTTCCTTTCAAAGGGCACGGCCGCCTTCCTTCCCCGTCCTTCCCTAATCCGATGAGACCGATGACCTCGCTGTCTGGTCTCCTTCCCCGAAACAACCAACCAACCACTGTCGAGGACCACTTACTGGGTTCTGTTACTTAAAATCTCCGAGCCACAGTTTCCAGAAATTGCGCCAGCCCCCCCATAGGAAGTGAGGATGTCCTCAGAACCCCAAGCGACAGGCGTCATTGGTGCTGACATCAGAAACAACTTGCTCTCTCGATAGCCGCAAGCAAGGCCTCCTCCAAATCTCGGATGAGACCCCTCGACCGACACACCGAGTGCACATTAGAATTCTTTCCGGCCTTGGACATTATTTCCCTGATGGTCTCAATAACGCGCCTAGCATTGGAGTTCTCGCTAGTAAACCTGTCCCCATCCCCCGTGTGCTTGCTCGGACCCTGCTGACGGAGAGGCCACCTTACAGGGTGAATGGGCGAAGCCAGATAGTTTGCGTCCACACTGACTCTCCACCGCTAGCGACGCTAGAGCGTAACAACCCGCCACTGCATCTGCAGTGAGCGCGGATCCTCGTGTCGGATATGCGGGAAGGTGCCTCGACAGTAGGGCCCATGGGCGATACAAGCGCCACGTGAGGAGTCCCAAGCGGCCGTCACACACCGAGCCTGTAGATGGATGACTTGCAATAAACAGAGAAACGTAATAAAACTGGAAAGAACGGCATATGACAGCAACGTTGTTGATATTGAATACAAAAATCCTTCCGTTAAGGCGAAGACGATAAGAGCGACAATCTGTTTTAAACTGGAAAAAATAATGTTTCATCTAATTGGCAAATGAGGATGCAGTTAAAATCTACTGCAACACTAAGTGACCGGTATATAGTTTCAGACCGTGCTAATGCTGCAATTGCGTAACTGTTTTGCACAACTTTGGAGTACTTATTGATTCTGATTCATTCTATGATACTCGCAAAAACAAAATAAGCAAGGAAAAACAACATGTTCGAGCAGATCTTCACAGTAAACATGATAAGCGACCACTACAAGATCTCTATTAAGATGGAGGGAAAGACAACACTTTCTGTTAGATCTACCTCGTTTAAGAAGATTCTTCCCTGATTGAAGTGCCTTGATCAGTCCACATTGAGCATATAGGACCTACACCGGGAACTTCTAAATATTTTGTCACTTCTATTACTTCTTATCTGTTTGGTTGTGGTCTTTCACTCAAAAAATATGTTATAAGATGTGTTGGCACAGTAGCTAAGACAGGTTGAAAATCGATCTGATTCGCCGAATCGAAGTACATTTGGGAAAACCATTGTAATAGGTGGTATGCTTTCTCCATTTTAATGAGCTGGCATTCCATTATCTGTTTCATTAGCTGAACAGTGAATAAACATCAACAGGTCCGGAAACGTTGAGGGGGCCAATCGGTGAAAAGCTAAGTGACTAGTGAGGGGCTTCAAGAATACTGCTAGTCAGATGTCTTAAATAGACGGAAATTTAAATAGTAAGGACCAACAATATCTACTCGATATTTCCGTGGCAAACGAATTGGGGAGCTGCCGAGAGGATTTGTTTGTACAAGTGATCATGGTCCCATGTTACACCCCAGGTGGTGGGCAGCAGCAAATATTACTCTCAAATTGTACTTGGAAGATTAAAGTCCCGTATCCCACCTTCAAGACAGACTACCAGAAAAATATTCAGCACCATCAATGGCTAAGATCAGTAGCACCGGAGTGTAATATGTGCACACTGAGGGGATGTAGTGTTGGTGATTCGTTTGTCACAGTCACCAGCTATCAGACGGCGCTCAAGAGGCCTGTCTGTGAGCCCTTTGTTTTGATTCTGCAGCCAGTAACATTACCGAGTTTAGAGGTTGAACAGTGTTTGCAAAATTCGTTTTAGTACATAACCATGGCCCTCCGACGAGTAAATACTCCCGCTGAACAATTTCAGCCATTTGAACGGGGTCACACTGCGAGCCGCGCGGGAAGCTGTGTGGACGTATCGACGAATCGCTGTCCTGTCGTGTCACAGTTTTCAGTAGTGGTCTGTGGAACATTCATACGCCTGTAGACCAGGTGGGTGCCCACGCCTGCACGTCAACGTCGATACGTTATAAGAGCAGTGGCGTCTGACCAAACATCATCCAGGGGAGAAATCCGGCCACATGCCGCTCCTGATGTGGTTCCAAGGGTCATTTGGAATCGTCTGCTTGCACCAGGACAAAGATCACTTGTAACTCTGGCCAGGCTACCACTGACAACTGACATAATAACGCTGCCAAGCAGGCTACTCTGGTGCCATGAAAAAGCCGACTTGAGACTGGAATGGCATTCTGTCACCTTCAGTGATGAGATTAGGTTCTGTCTGTATGCGAGTGATGGAAGTAACGCATACAGCGTATGTAAATCGTCACATTCATATGTTGGGTATTTATCTGCAAAACTGAATAAGTAATTACACAGGCAAAGCCAAAGTTGCAATTCTCTTACAGCTTGTTTGTGTGCAGATTGCGCACCAGTTCTTCTTTGACAGAAACTGTGTCTTCCATATTAACATAAATGAACGATAGAACTATCGCTGAAAAGTACCCTTTGTTTAGTCTTGCACACTGCACTTACACGCCACGACGCATGGCAACAGGGATATTATTGTTCAGCAATGCTACATCATTTCTAATGCCATGTGTTTGTTGCTCGTTTCTGTCAGCGTTGTTATTTAAATAGCATTGATTGACTTTCCCATCTTCTATAATAACACAATGTTTCAAGCCAATTCAAATTATACGAATAAAAATTACTCCATTTTAAAAAAAGGTTTCTTTAAAAACGAAAAATCTTACCACTGCTGCTATGCCTACTTGTTATCTCGTTTTTTTACTCAGTTATTAGTAAAAAAATCTGATATAACCGAGATCAAACAAATACCGAAAAATACCGGTTATTGAGAACTAAAATACCAGCAACGGTTTAAACCGGTGGATTTTTCCTATCCCTATCTAGGCGCCAGTCATTGGTGTATCGAACCCATGGCAGCCGACCACCGAGCAGTGACGTAGAAACTTGCTGCCAGATTAAAACTGTGTTCCGGGCCAGGTCTCTGGCCTGCGACCTTTGCCTTTCGCTGACAAATGCTCTACCGACTGAACTATCCAAGTACGGCACCCTCCCGCCCCCTATAAGCCTTATTTCCGCCAGTCTCCTACGTTCCAGACTTCACGGAAGTTCCTCTCCCAAGCCTTCAATTTTTTGTGCAGTTCTCTGCATCACCTTACTTCTGCTTGTATTACTCAAAGACAGAAAATATGTAACTACTAAACGTCAATGTTGGTTCCTCGGATTTTCTCTTCTTCCCTACCATAGGAGCAAAGCCACCACAATTTTCATTGAACTTACAGCAGATGGGTGCTGACTGCCTAAAGGTGACACATAGACCTCACAATCACAACACTGGCAGTTGCCTACAGGTCCTCGGAGACATTTTCTAGGGTACATAGTGAAACGGCCGTCACAGATGGTTCCGTAGATGTTCGGTACGAAGCACAAGACGCATGTATAGCACCAGAAAAATGCACAGCTTTTCATTCCCACTCATATCCTCTCCTCGTTGCCGTCCGTATCATCACTTCACCCATTCCATACATTTCTGTCTGCCAGCGATTGACGTACGTTCAACGAATAGTATACATCCATACTCCAGAATGCTGCAGAGCAAGTTTTCTAGGATTAAAAGAATCGTTTTCTAATGTATATGTATTTCTATACTCAACGATTGCTATGAACTGTGCGCTGGAGAAAACGTATCACTCATAAAGGTTTCCTATTGTTTCATTCACGGATGTCGTCTGTAAAGACTGATTGCTTGTACACCTCTTTGCAAAATATTATTACCGTCGTCTTATTTTCATCTTCTCTATGGGGTTGCTGCATAGGAGCAATCAAAATATTCATACTTCAGCAGCTAAAAGTGGTTCTTAGAAACCAACCACGTTTGTTCGAGACGTTTGGCGTATTTATTAACTTGTCAGTTAAGAGTTTTCAGGATTTATGTTACATCCTGTTCTCATTCAAGGCGTCACCATCCTTGTTTTAGTACTATCGATGTAACGCAATATGAAGCTCACTAACCTGAGCTGTATTCCAGCATAGAACAAGCAAGTGTTTTTCGACGGATCGCTCTTGTGGGGAAAAAATCAATTACTAAGTGTTCTAGCAATTAACTGAATCCTCACATTTGTTTTGCTTGCAGATTAGCGTATGTAGTAGTACAACTCCTGTTTTAGCACACTGTTATTTCCTGGTATTTATATTATGTGACTAACTCATACATCCTGCTTTCAGACTACATTACTACTTTACATTTATTTGTCTTAGCGTTCATTCATATCTAGATTCTACGTGTCTTCCTAATTCGCTTAAGACAAATTACGGGATTGTTCCTTCGCCAAGAACGTGGCCGACTTCCCTACCTTTGCCCATTCCGAGCTTGTGCTCCGACTGATTACACTCTGCGTCCAGCACACGTATGGAGCGGAGGAAACCAGTAATACCACGCTTGCGATCGCAAGAAAGGTTTAGTTCTCATCTCGCATTCTGCTGAAAAAAATAATCCTTTGAAGAAAATCAAGACACTGACATAGAACATTCACTCTACAAAGTAATGAGTGGACACGAAAGGCGCCACCAGGAAGAGTACATGGTTCAGTACTCGGGCGGCTCATATTTACGCCAGCTATTATTTCCAGTCCAGAAGCACCCATCAGAATGAGAATAAAAAGAAAGCACTTTTCGAGAACGTAGAAGCTGCAAGGGTCTTACAGATTGTTTTTGTACAGATTCCGCTATAATTTGTCTTTGACAGTAGACAAGTCGTCGATATTAGTGTAAACGAAAGTTACTATTTATACTATTGTTTCCGAGAACATGGGTTACCATTTGTGCCTCATCCCAAACAGAACACCGTTCCCCACCTTCTTGTTGCGTAACTTCATGCCTTAAATTTTAGGTTACCATAGGGCCAACTATAAATAACTTTTAGTTTGGCGAGCACCAAACTAGTACAAATTACTCTTGTAATAACTCTTACTTCTTTAGTCTGGACTACTTCAGTAGATTACTTCTGTAGTAATACACTCCTTTAGTAACTGTTGGAGAACTCAACTGCTATTTACTTCCTTAGTTGTAGCTAAAGTAGTAACTCCTTTTTACTAAAGAAGTAAGCCATTTCTGCGCGCTGCTGGCACATGCATTACGTTCCCCCTTGGAAAATATTGATTGTCGGCAGATATTATTGCATCACTTTTTGCGTAATTTATTTCATCGCTATAATTTGAGAAACTAGAAAGCATTATTAAATTGAATTACTAAATTTGGAAGATCTAAATGCTATTATACTAATTACTGATAATATCTGTGTTTATGAAAAAGAAACGTGCTATTAATGAATGAATCTATTGTTAACCCCGCCAACAACAGCTAGCGACGTCCATTGTTCTGGTGACACGTATTAATCTAAGCGCCAGTTTGAGGTACGAGTTAGCAGCAACATGGAGGCAGCCAAGAAATGCCAGAAAATGAGAAAGAGCGGTTGCTGAAATATTGAAAAGTGCATAACTACTATTGAATCTAAAAAGCACGATGTCAACATGCTAAATAGGAAAAGGATGCTTGGGAAAAAATACACGCTGAATACAATGCAGAAACTCTTACACAAAGATTGCAAGAGAAGTGCAAAGTAATTTGGAAAGACATGAAAGTGAAAGCAAAGAAAATGAAAGCAAAACGCAATCGAGAACAATTTCAAACTGGCGGTGATGTAGGTGAGACGAAGATCGACGATATAAGCCAACTGGTTGTTGATATGATCCCACAAGTTTTCGAGGGGATGGCTGGAGTTAACGACAATGACACATCTGATGATAGTGTGATACTTTCAAGCAACTTCGATGATGATAAATGCTCTGTAGGTAGCAATGAAACTGCTGAGGGTGGAACTTTATCCTATAGTCATTAACTTCGGCCTGCATTCTCTGGTGGGAGCTTACCAGAAGATGAGCCCAGCAAAAGTGAGAGAGAACATGCGGTTGAAGTGAAGAACCGAGAGTAGCCGAAAAAAGCACACGAGTTTCATTCCATTAAATGCGTTTAATAATAGAGGAATACAACGCAAAAATGTTATTAATAGAAAGACAAAGAGAAATCGTTGAGGAAGGGCATAACCTTAAAATGGAAATTATGAATAAGTTCAAGAACGTAATGAAGCAAACTTCAGGTTCCAGTTCTTCAACCAATTTTCTCGAGAAATTTGGGTTTTTGTGAATGAACAAGAAAATATTAATCTTTTATTTCCTTGATTATTTTTAAAATGGTTAAGACGTTCTTGTTTCTTGTATGGCATACGATTTGGGTTTAGCATTTGAGCATCGGTACTAATTTTTGTTAACACCACATGCTAATATTTACCTGAATTCGCAATATTATAAAATAAGTCTTTTTCATCAGAAGGAATCGAAACATTGTATGACCTTGTATAGTCAGTTAAGAAATAAAATGAGAATGTTAATCCCCCAGAAAAAAAAGAGAGGGAAAGGACGTAACTATAAAATATAAAATTACACATAAATAAAATGAGTCACTTTTCACTGCAGTTGTGACAATCCGGTGGCTTATTTATTCATTTAAAAAGGAAAAGTCTATACACTGGCTTCTAATTTTACGAGCAAATTTGGTACAATTTTAATTAAAGTACTGAAGTATAACAGACCTTCTGACAGCCTGCAGCATCTGCTTGTGGCTGAAATGCATATTGTTCGGTGTCATTCACCTCCACACCACCACGGTGAAACACATCTCTAACTTCTACTCAAAAGTTGTGTAGAACTGCAGCAGCCACAGTAACATTCTCACGCTTGTTTGGTTTAAATCGCAATGTTTTTATGAAAATTTGGAAACGTTTCTTCCAAACTCCCAACTCTCGCTCTGTTACACATCTGGTAGCAATATGGGCTCTATTGCAGCACCATTCGGCTCCTGTATGGGTTCGGAACACAGGCGTCACTAGATGTTTGGAGAGAGCATATCCACTATCTCCAACAAGCAACCCATCATATCGTCCATTTTCAAATTCTACAGCAACTCTACTGTTGTCGCAAATGCATGCATCATGCGTGGAACGCGGCCAACGGCTTACCACGTTCAGTATTTTCATATTGGCATCACAGATGATTTGTGTATTGATAGAAAATAAATTCTTGCGATTTCTGTATAGTTCTGCTTGTGCTCCAGAAGGATAAAGTTTCGGTATATGTACACACTCTATGGCCCCTATGACATTTGGGAATCCACCAGTTCAGTAAATACCCTTTTGTTCATTGATATACTTTCTTGGCTCTGTGGCATGAGTACTTATAGTGGCTTTAAGACAATTAACCTGTTTATCACATTGTTAAAAACTCTTCCAGTAGTTGTAAAATGGATATTAATGAGATCCCCTGCTACGATTTGATAAGTACCTGTGCGAAAGATTCGCAGTCCACAAAGAAGTTGCAGCCTCGGATACAAAGCACGGTTCCTGTCAGAATTACGCTGCAGTAACGGCTCCATCATACCAAGCAGCATTCCCTACGAAACCCAAACCGCTCTTTGAAATCACTGTCGCTATACATCACAAGTGGGTCTCTTCTCTCCATTACAAGCCTCTCCCTCCATCCCCATATATTCTTCATAGTCCAGGTACTCCATAGAATTCTACACTTAAAACGCAGAACTCAAAGATCGCACCTTATTCTCTTACTTTACTCCTACTACTGCCTAAGAGTAAATTTTGGCCTTATTAACGTAGTTGCGTACTCTTCAATGGTGCTCCTTACCAGTAACAAAGTAAATAACTTTACTTCGGAAGTAAATGAAAAATTTAATCATGGAGTAATTTATTCTTTTAGTTCAGTACCATCGACTGGAAGTCACCGATTTCCTTCTCTCTAAGTAACTTATTATTTTAATTTCACTTAATCCTGGTTGATGCTTGCTCACCTTACTGTTTAAGCCACGTATGGCTTCACTGGAATCTCAGAGATACACAAGTAATGAGGTTACGTATGAGGTGTTTTCGACCAGTAAAAATTATGTTAACCAGTTGAAGCTTAACGAACTATCAGTCTGTAAAGAGACTGACCAACACTCTTAATATGATAAATGGGAAAGAAGGAAAGAATCTCACATACAACCGCATTATATGTACAGCATATGTGGCATGAACAGTACAATATCTATACGAGGGCTGTCGATAGCGAATGCAATTTTTTTTTAAGCAGATTGGTTTTATTCTGGATTCGAATACACGGTATTACTGTATTCTCCACTCTTTTGGCTACAAAATCATATTTTTCAACATAATCCTCTTTCAGTGCGATGGCCTTACGCCACCCTTGTATTGCATTGTATGTTAATCGGAGCCTAGAAATGACGGAGAGGCTCCGTTCCCGCCGCAGCCGCAGTGGTCCGCAACTCCACGACGACCACCGCAGACCACTTCACCCCTCCGCCGCTCCACACCGAACGACTCTATCAGGGTTATTGTGCGGTTCGGCTCCCGATGGACCCCCCACCCCCCCTTCCCCCCCAGGGAACGTCTCACACCAGACAAGTGTAACCCCTATGTTTGCGTGCTAGAGTAATGGTGATGCACGAGAACGTGGGGAACTTGTTTGCGCAGCAATCGCCGACATAGTGTAGCTGAGGCGGAATAGAGGGAACCAGCCCGCATTCGCAGAGACAGATGGAAAACCCCCTAAAAACAATCTACAGACTGGCCGGCTCACCGGACCTCGACCCAAGTCCGCCGGGCGGATTCGTGTCGGGGACCAGGCGCCCCTTCCCGTCCGGAAAGCCGTGCGTTAGACCGAACGGCTAGCCGGGCGGGCTGCACCACCCTTACTCGAACGGTCGTTATGCTGGGATGGTACCAATATGCTGGTCGACGTCGGAGCCCTATTGCAGCGTGAGTAAGCTCCCTATCATGAATGTGCCGCTTTCCGCGGAGTGCATCCTTCATTGGCCAAATAGGTGGAAGAAGGAAATTGCGAGATCGAGGCTGTAGGAAGATCGGACAGACCTTGTTGCGATGATGGTAGATGCCGCGCCAAGCGACCCGCTGTGCTTTCGTTCACTGTCAGATCTCCTTAGATATTAAGTAAGCGCCTACGAATACCTCCGATGCTTTGCTTTCCACGTGCTCCTTCGAACGCACCTCCGCTACAAACATCATTTTGAAGGCTACATATAGAGCTGCCACCTATCAGAACTTCATGAAACTGCAGGAGCCGAATACTCCACTATGTCTCACAACAAATTCCGCTTTTTTCAGCAGAAATTATCGGAGAAACGAAGGTGTTTCTGTACTTACCGAACGCCCCTCGTATATTACTTGTTCTCTGTAATGGTCGCAATTGCAGTACTATCTTCATATACCACGTTGTGTTGGCGTACTCTCCATGATCTCTGCTATGAGACAACACACATACTGATTAAATACGCTGAGGAGCCTTCCGCCTCCATGATTTCTACCTCACCATTTATGGCTGTCCTATCCCCCTCACTCCTATCCTCAAATACCTTGGCCTCACACTCGACCGCCACCTCACCTGGACTCCCCATCACCTTACCATCCAAAATGGCTCTGAGCTCTATGGTACTTAACATCTGAGGTCATCAGTCCCCTAGAACTTAGAACCACTTAAACCTAACTAACCTAAGGACATCACACACATCCATGCCCGAGGCAGGATTCGAAACTGCGACCGTAGCGGTCGCGCGGTTCCAGACTCTAGCGCCTAGATCCGCTCGGCCACTACGGCCGGCCTTTACCATCCAAAACAAAGCTCACAACCGCCTCCGCCTCCTGAAACTCCTGTCCAGCCGGACGTGGGATCTGCATCCTTCCACCATCCTTCACACCTACAAATCCTTGATCCACCCCATCCTCTGTTATGCCAGCGTAGCTTGGATTTCCGCCCCCCCCCCCCCCCGGTTCTATAAAGCCCTCCAAATCCTCGAACACCATGCGCTCCGCCTCGCCTTCCATATCCGCCTTCCGTCCCCCACGTGCATCCTCTACAACCTCATCCCCTTCCCCAACCTTCTTCTTTTCCTTGAACACATCTACACACTATATATTGTCTGCTGCCTTGATCCCCCTCACCCCCTGGTGTCTCCCTTCCTCTCCACCCCCAACCAGTTGCCACGCCTTTACCGTTGTGTCCCACCCTCTCTCCATCTCCACACCCTCCATCTCCTTTCCCAACACAACTTCCACCGTCTGCCCCTCCCGGATGATGGGCTTCGCCCTGACATCTACCCTTCCTACCAACTCTAACCCCATCTTCCTGCCTCCTCCTCAGGGCTCTCTCTCCTCCCCCTCCCTCCTCCTGAGCGGCTTCCCCCTCCTACTCTCCCTCAATCTCTTGTGCCTTCTTTCAGTGTCTCTGCACTCCCTCCTGCCCTGTCTTCCCTCTTCATCTCCCACCCCACGTGTCTCCTGCCTCTTCGTGTACCCCCTGATACCCCACCTCTCTTCATCCTGCCGCTTCCCCTGTTGCCCCTTGCTCTCCCGTCCTTTTCCATCCTCACTGCCCTTTTCCTCGGCAGGTCCCGCCTGGCAGTTTTCTTCTTCGTTGTGTGTGCTTCAAGTGGGTTTTAAGTGTGTTGTTCCGGAGTGTTTTTACTACTGTGGCCGACTTTTAATGTGTGCATGTCCATTCAGTGTCTTCTCTGAGTTTTGAAGAATCTCCAACTGTGTTTTTTAACTTTCTGGTGACTTTTTTTTAACTGTCCTCCATGAAAGTCTCCGTGTTAGTCTATTTTTTACCTCCATTTTCTCTCATTATTCTGTTTCAAGTTCCCCTTTATCGCCTTATGTATGTAACATTTTATTCTTATTTTAAGTTGTCATGTCACTCGGCTGAAGAGCGGCGGATTGTGCCGCTGACAGCCCTCCCCTGCCCATATGGGGCAGGGGAATGAAATCACAATAAAGAAAAAAAAAACTGAGGAGCCCCCCCTCCCTGAGTCCTTTCGTATTCCCCTCCTCTGCCTTCCCCACTACCTATCGCGTCTGCCCAGCACCCCCACCCCTCTTATGGGTCCTCATCCTCCATCGGCTCCTTTCCCCTCTCCCCCCTTAACTTTTCCTCTCCTTCCTCCCTTTTTATTTTCCCGTCCGGTTTCCCCCCACCTGCTCTCGGCTGTGGTATGTCATATTTGCCAACTTTTTAGTGCAGTGTTCCAGTGAATGTTCAGTGTTGTTCGTCTTTCCAAAGTGTTGCAAACAGAAACCATGCTGTCGCTGGGTGTGAATTTTATGTCTTTTGCGAACAGAAACCAGACTGTCGCCATGTTTTTTTTAATTGTCTGTCTATTATATTACCTGTCTGCTTCATATGTATTTTATTAGCATCAACATCCCTTTGTTCTATGTTTTAAGTTCCATGACTTTTTTCGCCATGTTACCATTTAAGTCTCCGATTTTATCGCCTGTTTTTCTTATTTATCTTCATCTTTTTAAAACAAAGTCTGTAGGCTGAAGAGCGGCATACTAAGCTGCTGCGAGCTCGACACCTTTGGGGGGAATCGAAACTCAATAAAGAAAAAAAAAAAAAACTGAGGAGCCAAACCCGCGACGTTGTATGCCGTCTGGTGGCGTTTCAGGCCCATAACGCAGCAACTAAAATATCTAAGTGGAGCAGACACGGACAGGGCATCACCCGAGCGAATATATGGGTTGAAAATGGCGAAGTCCATTGAGATAACGGTCTTTGGCAAAGAGCAGATTAGTATTACACAGAACCTGTGAACGAGTATCTCGAAAACGGTGAAGCTGGTCGAATGTTCATGTGCTACTGTGGTGAGCATCTACGGAGAGATGATGATGATGATGTTTGGTTTGTGGGGCGCTCAACTGCGCATTAGCTTCCGTACAAAGTCCCAATTTTTACTCAGTCCAATTTCTTCGCAGCCCAATCTAGTCACTGTCAGGAATTATTATGATGATAATGATGATGAAATGATGAGGACAACAGAAACACACAGACCCCGGGATCTACGGAGAGAGGTAGGACAGTGAAACTACCATTTGGCTCTAAATGGTTGCACGTCCACGATTCTTCGCAGAAGGTGGGGTTCGGAGCTTGTCTGCTTTGTAAAGTAGGACAGATGGTGATCTGTGGCATCTCTGCCGAAAGAGGACAATGCTGGTGCACGCACAAGAGTTTCGGAGCACACCGTTCATCGTACGTTGTTGAACATGGAGCTCCGCAGTAGACCACCCCTAAGTGTTCACATGTTGACGCAACGACCTCGTCAATTACAATTGCCAGGGCATGGGACCACCGGGGTTCGACCTTGATGAATGGAAACGTGTCGGCTCTTCGGGTAAATCACATTTCTGCTACACTAGATCGATGGTCGTTTCTACAAAAAGTGAATGGCGTCTCGAAACGTGGAGGGTGCCATGGACGTAGGCTGTTGGGAGCAGTGTTACTGTATGAGAGACATTCTCCTCTGCTTGAATGGGACTTGTATTAATCGATGACACGCTGACAGCTGTCAACCATCAGCACCCCTTCATGCTTGATGTCTTCCCCGACGGTGATATCATGTTGTCATAATTGTCCGTGTCTCGGAGCCAGAACTCTGCCACAGCGGTTTGAGTAGCATTATAATGAACTTACGTTGCTGTCTCGGCGACCAAATTCGCCTAATGTAAATCCCATGGAAACCATCCACGTCGCTGTCGGGCGCCATGACCGCGTACGCAAATCAGCGACCCGTTATTAACGTGAATTACGTGACTTGTGCGTAGACACCTATTGTCACATACCTCCGGAAACCTACCAACAAACTGTCGGATCCTAACACTCAGAGTTAGTGATGCATTTCGTTCCAAAGACGGACACACAAGCTATTAAACAGGTGGCCATAAAGTTTTGGCTCACCGGTGTATATTGGTTGCTAAGCTTTAACAATTAGTTTTTAAGCAGGTGGCCATAATGTTTTGGCTCACCGGTGTATATTGGTTACTAAGCTTTAACAATTAGTTTTATGACCTCCGTTCTAATTGATTGCATATGAACGATATGTCAAATTATTCCATCTATACATTCTGTATGAATGCTGTCACCCAAAATTTTATGACGATACGTTAAGCTGTTGTGACAACCACACTAATCAAGACTTTTCCAAGATCTGAAGACGGCTCGTCTGTAGCTGAAACTATTAATCAAACAAAATTAGTTGCCGATGTTCACTTCAAGGATTTTTAATATTCAATATTTGAAAAAATTACGATAGATCGCTCGTCTCCAACGTTGACAATGTCAACAAACGTGAAAAATTATGGTAATAATCAGTTAAAGCTTAACTGTCGGCTGCCTCCCTTCTAACAGCCGTGTACCGCAAGTCTCTAGAGGAACGGAAGGTTCCAGATGATTGGAAAAGAGCACAGGTAGTCCCAGTCTTCAAGAAGGGTTGTCGAGCAGATGCGCAAAACTATAGACCTATATCTCTGACGTCGATCTGTTGTAGAATTTTAGAACATGTTTTCTGCTCGAGTAACATGTCGTTTCTGGAAACCCAGAATCTACTCTGTAGGAATCAACATGGATTCCGGAAACCGCGATCGTGTGAGACCCAACTCGCTTTATTTGTTCATGATACTCAGAAAATATTAGATACGGGCTCCCAGGCAGATGCCATTTTCCTTGACTTCCGGAAGGCGTTCGATACAGCTCTGCACAGTCGCCTGATAAACAAAGTAGGAGCCTACGGAATATCAGACCAGCTGTGTGGCTGGACTGAAGAGTTTTTAGCAAACAGAACACAGCATGTTGTTCTCAATGGAGAGACGTCTACAGACGTTAAAGTAACCTCTGGCATGCCACAGGTGAGTGTTATGGGACCATTGCTTTTCACAATATATATATATATATATATATATATATATATATATATATATATATATATAAATGACCTAGTAGATAGTGTCGGAAGTTCCATGCGGCTTTTCGCGGATGACACTGTAGTATACAGAGAAGTTGCAGCATTACAAAATTGCAGCGAAATGCAGGAAGATCTGCAGCGGATAGGCACTTGGTGCAGGGAGTGGCAACTGACCCTTAACATAGACAAATGTAATGTATTGCGAATACATAGAAAGAAGGATCCTTTATTGTATGATTATGTGATAGCGGAACAAATACTGGTAGCAGTTACTTCTGTAAAATATCTGGGAATATGCGTGTGGAACGATTTGAAGTGGAATGATCATATAAAATTAATTGTTGATAAGGCGGGCACCAGGTTGAGATTCATTGGCGGAGTCCTTAGAAAATGTAGTCCATCAACAAAGGAAGTGGCTTACAAAACACTCGTTCGGCCTATACTTGAGTAGTGCTCATCAGTGTGGGATCCGTACCAGATCGGGTTGACGGAGGAGATAGAGAAATCCAAAGAAGAGCGGCGCGTTTCGTCACAGGGTTATCTGGTAAGCGTGATAGCGTTACGGAGATGTTTAGTAAACTCAAGTGGCAGACTCTGCAAGAGAGGCGCTCTGCATCGCGGTGTAGCTTGCAGTCCAGGTTTCGATAGGGTGCGTTTCTGGATGAGGTATCGAATATATTGCTTCCCCCTACTTATACCTCCCGAGGAGATCACGAATATAAAATTAGAGAGATTCGAGCGCACACGGAGGCTTTCCGGCAGTCGTTTTTCCCGCGAACCATACGCGACTGGAACAGGAAAGATAGGTAATGACAGTGGCACGTAAAGTGCCCTCCGCCACACACCGTTGGGTGGCTTGCAGAGTATAAATGTAGATGTAGATGTGAACAAAATATTAGTCTGTGCAAAGACTGGCAAACGTTCTTAATATGACCGATGTGAAGGAAGGAAGGGCGTTTAATTTCTGCTGAAAGTACCTCATACATACCACTTTATTTGTGAATGTCAGATTCCAACCAAGCAGTATGTGGCACGAACAGTAAAAGTTATACAATCGTTCCCGAGGGCATTGGATTTTACTTCTGCGTCTTTCCAAGCAGGAGTCTATTCAACTATATGCTATACTTTAATCTCCTTTTGTGATAAGAATAAAATGGTGCAGTCCGCTTACAGCAATTTTCTAATGCAGACCTGGATAGCTGTCTCACAGGAATGTAACTTCTTTCATAGAAGGCGGTATAGTGCAGACACTAAATCCTTTAGAAAGTGTAGAAGCACCCGTTCCACCTGGTTACCTCTGTCCACCGCACTTATAATATCGTGAGGGGAGCGCGCTTTGAGTTTCACATTTAACATTGCAGCGAGGAAGGCTTACGGCTTAAAGCCATTACGAAAACTGAGCTACTCGGAAGCTCGCTGTACGTCTTCTGTTCTCGTTAGCACGGAGAACGAGATTCCCTCCCCGGCAGCACTCAGAGCCGCGCCGCGGGTTCCGCATCGTAAACCGACTGCAGGCAGTTCGCGGAGCCGCCGCGGGGCAGCGCTGGGAGGAGGTGACGTCAGCCGGCGTGCGGGCGGGAGGTGCGCGCCGTGCCGCGTGCTCTCAGAGCTTCTCTGGCGGGCGTTCAGATTGTGCGTTCTCGGCGACTGCGACTTCGCTGTCAGCACAGCCCACCTCCCTCACGGTGAGTGCCGCGCCAAGCTGGCGTTAACGCATCCATGGTGGATCCTATCCTCCACATCGCTCCCACCCTTTTCTGTCCCTGGCTACTAGCTTCTTAGTTAGACAGGTGCTTTCGTGCCTCCTATTCATGCTGCATTCCTTCGTGAAGGTTACGGTTCAAACTTGTCTGCATGGATATGAATTGGTAGCTCACTTCCACAGAGATAGAAAAAGAAATTGGTTGTTGCGTCGCTGAAGGAATCATTCCAGCGTGATAGTATTGAATTATTCACAGATGATATGACATTCGATTTTGTTCGTCTCATTTATTGATACCATGTCTTTACTTCCCCACTGTCTTTCAGCAATTCACTTCTGCCTCCAAAAGGAATTTTGCTCACTACGTTTCTTCCCACAGGAAGTTCAACAAAGTGCTTATGGCAGTATTGTTAAACAGCGTCGACTGCAAATGAAATGGTCTAAGGCGCTGCAGTCATGGACTGTGTGGCTGGTCCCGGCGGAGGTTCGAGTCCTCCCTCGGGCATGGGTGTGTGTGTTTGTCCTTAGGATAATTTAGGTTAAGTAGTGTGTAAGCTTAGGGACTGATGACCTTAGCAGTTAAGTCCCATAAGATTTCACACATATTTGAACATTTTTTGATTTTGCAAATGAAATCGTGGATGGACAAACAGATTCTCGTGCTTCGATTATTCATTGAGCTCTGATGCCACCATCTGCGTAGTTTTATACAACGAACTGTATTCGCTGGGAAACAATACTTATTTCCTATCGGATATTTCTTCTGACCAAACACAGTATCAATAAAATCTCCTTGTCTCCTTCCCAGTTATATAGTAAACATCGTGCTTACATTGCTTAGCCTCCTTCAACAGACTTCTGATCCCCGCCACCTGTTGTATTTGTTTTGCTTTTCTCTCTTCAAATAGACATTTATTTCTGGCTTGCACTTGTCGAAACGCCTGAATTTTACAGGTAAATCTCTGCTATAGTTAACCTAATTTATAGACGTCGCTAAAATGTGTACATGCTACACGATAAATTACGTGTAATAGTGCACCTATTCGGTACTGAAATTGTTAACGTAATTTCAAGTCACATTTGTAATCAGTAAGACACTGTTCTCTGTGTAGCCACTTGAGCAATGCTCGTCTCCTCTTTTATGTCGTTCAACAATGATATGCGTCGGAGTGAATGATTGCCCCCGGTTTTGCGAGTCATATTAAATGTAGGCTAACACAACTGTTTCCTCGCTCTTTGCTAACAGAGAAATTGATTTTCTTCTGAATATTTAGGGATAAGAATTCATAGTACCCGAGAAATAATTATCTTTCTCTAGGCAACAATGTAATGGAAAAAGTTTGAGTAAAAATATTCATGGTAAATATGAATTTTTGCTGCCAAGATCGTGTTCTGAGTAATTTTTATTTCCTCACTGACTGGTTTGGACAGTGTTTGTCGTCTTCGGATCTTATGGAAATATTACTGTGCACGAATCGCATAACGAGAGCACACTGCCGTTATGGTTTTGCGATTCATGCACAGTAACATTATTTCCAGGAGATCCGAAGATGACTACTAGACTGTCGAAACCGGCCCGTGAGGAAATAAAAATATTTCAGCAAGCGATCTTGGCAGCAAAATTCTTATTTATCGCCAAATATCAGATCGCGCCGAGCAGCATATTCAGTTTATATAAAAATATGCATATCATCCCTACGAAATCGCTGATCAAGTTGCCATCAGGCCATCGAGGTTAAGATTTTTCCGTAGTTTCAACATTGCTGCGATGTTTCCCTGAAAAAGGCACCGCAGAATTCCTTTCTTACCCTTCCGTCTCTGACATCCTCGTCGACGGAACGTTAAACCTAATTTTCCTTCCTTTATGATATCTAGTTGAGTCCCATAGTGCTCAGAGCCATTTGAGCCATATGATATCTAGAAGGGAATCTTCTGAAAGTATTAAATTTTTCTGTAACATCGTCAGCTGCCAAAAAAACAAACATTTGTCTGCAAGCAATTTTAATCTATGTGATCAACATCAGACAACGTAACAACTGCTATTGCAGGTTATGTGCTATCGTTACTACTGTGGCGTCAGTAACAAAAAGCAAATTATAAGAAGCCGTTACGAGATACCGCCATCGATACAGTAAAATACGTTTATACTCTCCTATGATCGTACGACAATGTTAATTTTAATACTCCCTTCCACTCTGTGCAACACAATCCAGTAGTTTCTAAGTCGCCTTACGACGATCAGGTAGACTGAAACCGGTACCAATAAAGGTTTCTTTTCTTTATAAGGAGCTCATGGCGTTGTATAAAGATGACGGGACTGACAGTCAAAATTACGCCCACGTCTTACATTGGTGGTAGCAACAGCCTTGTAATTTATCAAAGTATTGTCGGGCTTCTAGCTGCGTCACGGGGCTAAAATGCCATGAACTTAATACTTCATGGTAACTGCCAAATGGAATGCCTCTACCTATGGGTTTTATGCAACCTGCAACGCATTCAAAAACAGCATGCAAGATTTTCATATTCTCTCGCTCGTTACAAACTACTAGTCGTACAGGAAAAATGAACAGGACCTTTCTGTAGAAAATTTAGCGTAATTAAATTTTGTACTTGAATACGTTTTCGCTGGAGACCATGGTTTTCCGGTTATTCAAGAAAAACTCGTTTGAAAGTCACTTTGGTACTTTTTTCGTGAATAACTCGAAAACTGTGGCCTCCAGCGAAAACGTTTCCCAGTGCAAAATTTTAACTACATTAGATTTCATACAAAACGGTCCTGTTAATTTTTTTCTGTAAGACTAATATAGTTTGCAGGTAATGAGCGAGGGAACATCAAAATCTTGAGTGTGGTTTTTGAAGGTGTTGCATGTTGCCTAAGACCCATATGTTGGACAGCTGAATCACACTGTATAAGAGGGCGTAGCAGCAATCAGCCAGCAGTCATTCGACTTGACAATGGGCAGGGTGTACTTGATCGAAAGCTCGTGGCATTTTAATCACTTGGCGTGGGCGGAAGCCCGAGAACATTTTATTCGATGTGACCTCCGCGGATCTCATATAACCTTTTCTTTTCTTTTTAAAAGTGAATATCGGGCCGAGCAGTGACAGTTACGTGAATCCTGATCCAAACAGTTTTGCTCACAAAATATACTGAAGTCTCACGTATGGTGCGAGTCGTATTTCTTGTGTGTTCCGTCCTCGCATGCCACGCCTAGCGACAGCAGAGTAGCCGTGTGGCGTGGTGCGGCGGGGCCCCTGTACGACGGCGCGGCAGGTTAGTCATCTCCGGAGGCAGGCGAGGCGAGACGAGGCCGGTGTGGGCCAGCCAGCACCCAGCGGGTGCTCAAATATTTCCCGACGAGGCGCCATTAGCACGGCTGGTGGCCTTTATATAAGCCCCGGCCGCTGCTGCCGCTCCGGCACAAAAGCCGGCAGAAGAGTGGTGCGGTGCGGTGGGCGCGTGGCCGCCTCCAGGAAGAGGAGAGCAGAGCTATAGCTAGCTGGCCCGCTGCCGCCTGCTCTCCGGATAACGAATGCCGGCACCGGGGATGGCGGCTGGCGGCTGGCTCCTCACTCTAATGAGAGCGCGCCCGCTGTCTTGGTCCGATGCAAATATGACAAAAGCGCCCCTTCCGGCCAGCTCGGCTCTCCTCTCGCTTGCCGCAGCCTGGGGCTTTGTTTGTATCCTTTCCTCCGCACCGGCTCGGCGGCAGCTTCCGCGGCTCTCTCGCACCGGATGCGACTTTCTGTGCGTGGCTCGTTCCCGTAATTCCTCATTTCCCCCCTGAATATTTCGCGTCCACACCCGCAAACCGCAACCCACGGTACAGTCTCTAGCCGACGGTACGTGGGGTAATGGTGAAGGCCTACCACCTTTTACGAGACAAAAAAAGTGTTGCCACGCCCTATGTACAAAATAAGAGGCTAATATCCCTTACACCACTTTGCTGCAGTATCGCAGAACAAAAAAGGCGTGCGCAAATTTCCGTTACAAACTTCTAGGACTTGTAGAGAGCCGTGAGTACATAACATTTTGAATACGAACCCTTGTCCGGAGGCCGCCCGGGGTGGCCGAGCGGTTCTAGGCGCTACAGTCTGGAACAGCGCGACCGCTACGGTCGCAGGTTCGAATCCTGCCTCGGGTATGGATGTGTGTGATGTTCTTAGGTTAGTTAGGTTTAAGTAGTTCTAAGTTCTAGGGGACTGATGACCTCAGAAGTTAAGTCCCATAGTGCTCAGAGCCATTTGAACTGAATGAGGCATGAAGGTAACAATTCGAAAGGAAACATAACGAAACATCCGTTTATCACTTAAGGACATTTGTTGTATTAGCGCTTAAACATTAAGTGTTTACATTATTCCAGAACAAAAAAGAAACCAGCATACTGTACGTACAGAACAGTATCGATGTATTACAACAACGGCTCGATGTGGCGCCCACCAACGTTGTCACTGTCATTGTATGTACGAAACATTTCCTCGTACCCGCTCTCCATCCCACCTCGTGTCTGTTCAGTTTCTAGTGCAGCGGCCAGAACTCATGTCAGCAGGTCTTCCTCTTTCTGTTCAAGACTCTAGGAAATTAAGCTGTCTATACAACCCTGAAAGTAGTAGTCTGCGTCATCCTGTTGAAACCTTCCCGTCTCCTCTATATATTTTTTGTTGTTACGCAATAACCGTCTCCTCTATGTCTCGTTTGTTACGCAACCTTCCCTTTTACAATAAACTATGAAACCTTCCCTTAGGATTTCAATCTCTTGCTTATCTTCCCTCTGAAATTTATTCTCTTTCTCAAATTTCGCATACAAATTTAATTGCTGCTTTTTAAAATTGATTTTCGGATTATTTCGACGAAACATAGAATTTGTCGTCGTCGTGTGGCCCTCAGTCGTTATCTACAATAACCCAAAGCTGTTCCTTACCTTTTTTACTGTTACTGGATCGCCATCTGACTGCTACATCGAACTGCGACATGAATATACTTACTCTGTTTTACTATACTCTATTAGCTGCTGGTGCGCTTTCATAATAAGTGGCTGTATTTATTACCAAGCTGACGTTATTCTTTAATTAATTTGACTGAAGTTACGTAATTCATAGTTAAACTTTTTCTTGACAACAATAAAATTTTGCAAAGTTTTACGTAGATGGTTTTTGGGATGAATTATAATTAGAAATGCAATATTGCTGGCAAAAGTTAATCATATTCTGAATGAAATGATTTTACAAACGTTCAAATGGGACTTACTTTTTACAATAATCTTACAACTAGCAATGCGCAAACATACCATGAGTAGTCTTGAGTTTCTCAAAAATGTAATTCAATAATATTAGTTCCTCTTATGATAATAGTTAGCTGATGTCTCTGTACCTCCGTTTATAATCTCTTGTAAATCATAGCTAGTGGCTGGCAGGCACACCGCTCCTCTCAACCTCTCGCTTCAGACGTGCTACAGACTCGCTTCACTGCTCGCTTACTACTGACTCCTATGAACGCTAAAGTGCGGTCTCTCCTGCCAACAATGCCTTCTGGTGCAGACAACCCTGCTACCATTACAGAATGTATCAATGCGCGGTCTTTCTCGCTCTTTTCTTAAAATGTATCCATACGCGGTCTCTCCCGCCCTTTTTAAAATTATATCTATTTGCGGTCTCTCTTGCCAACAATACTTTGGTGCAGACGTTCCCTGCTACCACAGTTATTTTCAACATGACAAATATTAATTATTCCTACTTAATCCTATCAATAAAATATAAACATCTTTCATAAATTGTGGTTTGACAATAGACAATAGAAATATACACGTCTTACACTGTCTATCTCATTTCATACCAGAACAAGCGCGTCTGAGACTTTTCTCTTCCCCTCAGCAGATGTGGTCGCTTTACAAATCTCAATTGAAACCGTCATAGAACGGAATTGCTACGTCCCCTCCACAAGTCCTAAAAGTTCGTAACGGGAATTTCCGAACAGCCTGTATTCTAAGTAGTGACCTTTCACAGTGGCAGAAATCGTTAAAACACGAATTTTGATATTTATCAAATTCTGTAGAGGTGTTCCTCACAGCCGGCCAGGGTGGCCGAGCGGTTCTAGGCGCTACAGTCTGGAAGCGCGTTGACCGCTACGGTCGCAGGTTCGAATCCTGCCTCGGGCGTGGATGTGTGTGATGTCCTTAGGTTAGTCAGGCTTAAGTAGTTCTACGTTTTAGGGGACTGATGACCTCAGAAGTTAAGTCCCATAGTGCTCAGAGCCATTTGAACCATTTTTTTCCCATCACATAATGGGTATTTATTGATTAAAATTTCATTTCATTTGGAACTGTTGTCCATCATCTGTGTTCGGTGTCACCTCCAAGGGCACGAATACACTAGTTTATTCGTTATGGTATCGAAGCAAACAGTCTCTGAGTTGTAAACTATAGACTGCAGCGATCAGTCGTCCTTTTTAAATTTTACTGTGCAGATCTAGATTTCGGCCGGAAGCTAGCCATTCTCAATGCACTTTTGTTTTCGCTCAATGCATGTAATGCCTGTTGGTCGGGCTTCATCCACAGTTCATTGAATACTACTCATCTCTGAATGTCATCGTGAGGGATTTTTTGCCGTACCTGAAACACACATCACATCAGTTCATAAAGACTGATAGCTGGAGGCTGACGTGAAGGTCTTGTCGGCAAAATTATCCTGCTAGAATATACTACTTCATACCCTGTTCATGAAGGGTATGACAACAGCATTTATCATTCTTACCACACACTAGTGAGCATTCATCGTCCAATAATTATCAGATCAGTCATGTCATCGCCAATACGTACTGTCACCAGGAGTTGGGAAGATACGAGAATGGAGAATTTGCAGCTTCATGTGATCTTTTACCAGGTCGTCTATGGACATGTTGGTGTCGACATGGCCACCCAAAAAAAGAAACGAGACTCACTACTGAACACCACAGACTGCCACTGAATGTCCCAGTTGAGTCTGTCTCTACAGCAAGTAAGTCTCCGTTTCTGTCGTATGGAGTCAGCTGTAAAAGGCGCAAGGCAACAACCAATGTCAACCTAGATTCCACTAATATTTTCCCGACTGTTCATGGTAACACTCTGCTTGCAGAATCTGCCTGAATTTCACTTGTTGTCATCTGCCCATTCGTCGGAGCCAGTCTAATAGCCCTACTACCTTCTCCTGCTGCAATCCTGGATACCCGCGCTCAGTGGCGTTCCAAGTACATTTTGTGTGTGTGTTTGTGTGTGTGCGATTGCACGCCGCTTGCCAACAGCGCTCGGCAGACCGGACGGTCACCCGTTAAGTACTAGCCAAGCCCGACAGCACTTAACTTCGGTGATCTGACGGGAACCGATGTTACCACTGCGGCAAAGCCGCTGGCGCTATGTTGTTCTGCAGAGAGTAAAATACAGGTCCAGTTTTGAAGATACTATTTCTTGCAAACAATTTCACTCTTTCTTATTTTTTTTTTAAAAAAAGGTCACATAGATGATAAGACATATCTACTTCTCTCCTGGACCACTAATGAAGAGTAATTCATAATGCTGCAGACCACAGTAATGGCTATTGACAAATCACGTATTATTATTGTTATTACTATTTTGGAAACACTATGCATCGCATCTTAATGGAAAAATGAAAATTATAATTTCTTTGAAAAAGAACGTATTTACTTTGTTTCAGTTTAGCTTCCAAAAGTTTTACATACAGCTTCCAAACGTAGCTTTCCCTTCGACATTTCGGGAAACAAACTGTATCACGACATCCGTTACATTAATTTCCCCAGTCCTGTCTTGCTTACCATGAAGGGAGAGTAACTGAATGTGCCTTGCCATGGACAAGTTCTAAATCACCTCAAAACACTGAATTACTTCTAAGAGGATGCTGACGATGCTGGATATCAGAATGATCAGGCAAATAACTTTGTGAAACAGTTTTTTTAACACTATAATATTCAACAAAATGTTGTCTTCCAAAAAAGGATACATTACATAACTGTACATAAGCTCCTATGTTTGTCAGCATTTCGAGCTGTGCATGAATCCTTAACACGCTAAACCCTTCTGTGTGCGTTTTCCAAGCAGCTCCTCAAACATCGTATAGATGGAGAATTAGTTTTGGATAGATGGGATAGTCACCTAAGAGGTACTTGGTTGAATCATCCATCAATCTCATTCAGAAACTATCAAAAATTTTAAGTACATCTTTGTTAAATCTTCATCCATGAGGCAATTCTCCAGGAACAGAAGACTTTTCTGTGTGTATTGTTGGTAATTTTGTTTGTAGTCAGATATTTGAGCCTTCAAGATTTAGGTTCTTAGCATAGCCTTTGTCTTCCTCTATCGGCGAGTCAAACGCTTCCACGGGCGTAAAATTCGCACCAGCTGGTTTTAGAACACCTGCAGAACGTTTCACTCTCGTTGTATTAAAACTGGAATTCTGCAGAGATCTGGCCAGTTCTGCTCATACTCAAAACTCAACTGTTATAAGAAACGTATTCTCAAACTTTTCAAGACGCTTCACGTAGCCCCATAGGACTGACTATCGCTTGTTAATTGAGCTTTGTGCGTTCAACACTTCGGACATGTTTTCTGGACCCAGTGATTGTTTTCCTTAAAGTGTTTCAAATATTATTTCCCTGTACTCATCGGTTTGGATCCGACTCGTTCATATCAGGTGGTAGCACATCATCCGGGTACACTTTCCCGTTCTGCTGATTCGGAACAATGATTACTGCAATGGAAGTAACATATCTTTGGCTGGTCTTGAAGAATTTCCTTCACACTCTTATTTTGCCCAGATATTTTAGCTGCACCATCGAAACAATGGCGTAGAAATTCAGTTCCTAGTAGAACCTTAAAAGGAAGTATTTGTTGCCAGAATTCTCGTCTTGGAGTCCGGCGGACTGTATGAAGTTGTTGAATCTGTCATAATTCTGGAAACCAGAGAACTTTTTATTTTCGGCACGATGTTTTTTGTGAGCTGTGACTTAGAATATTTCGTTTTGTCTCGCTGGCGCCAACCAAGTGTCGCGGCGCTACAGCCAGATTCACTTCTGGGAGATCGTTCTTCCTTTCATCGAAACTGTCATGAGGTTTGCAGTAATCATTTCATTGCCTCGTTGCTTGTTTGACAGACTAATCTGAGTAAACTGATAATTACTAGCAAAGCGGTTCTAGCTTTTTTCTGATCGGCCAGCAGATGTCACCGTTTTGATGACCAAAAGTGTGCTGTTTTCACATTGCGGCACACTGTCAGTGAAAAAGGCTGTTCTCGTGTATTTTGAACTTTTCTGTAGCTTTGGATCATTTACTGAAATCTTCTTGTAAAAATGTGGTTTCTTTCCGTGATCTTCTGTTGCTCATCATGTGGATAGAATTGAAACAGTCACATCAAACAGCACTGTCACTCTTTTCTCTGTAACGTAGCTATGGATAAGAGAGAAACCATTCCGATTTATAAGAGCTTACATTCCTTCGCGGAAAATTATGACAGGAGAGGACAGTGTAGAATCTAGATGAAGTTGTAAGACTGTCAGATAGTAGCTTCAACGATGCGACAGTGTAGGTTATAAGCGTAAATTGCTGTCAACTAAATACTAATTGAGTATTTACTGACGTGCAGCATAATTTTTGTCATTTTCTCTGCCTAGGGACAGCGTACAATTCTTAGAGAACCATTTTTTGGGGGGGAGGTGGGGGATAGAAACCGTATCGCGCCCTTCCCCGAGGCTTTGGAGTCAAAAGGATACGCATTGCTGGTGCCTATTTTTCATGCTACACTCTTGTCCTCACCCGTCATGTCACTAGTCGTTGGGCGTCATTGCATTACAAACAACTGTCCTTGCCATCTGTCGGTATGATGCTTCAAAGTCCTCGGTGCCAATCATTGAGAAAGATCCAAAGTCTGAAGTCGGCGATAAGCTAGGCGTGCACGGCCTCTGGCCACGCCGTGTTGACATCACACAGAAACGTTACACACATCGAATAGCCATCGACTACCCATATACTTCGTCAGCCGTAGGACTGGTTTTTATCTTCTGCACTGAAAATAAGCTTGCGTAAGGTTGAAATTTCAGTAAATATATCCCAAATAGTGGAGTGCCAGTTTGGCTGCATTTGGCCAAGGTGTTCACGGTCGAGCAGTTGCCAATTCTGTGATTGGAATATCCTCCGAGGAAAACAAACAGTGAAAGAAAACGTACTTAGTTCATACACTGTATCTTGTGAGCAGAACACACGGGGGGAATATTGACTGCGATTCCGTAATGAGATGGCGAAGCCTGCGAACCGACATGTTGTTGCTAAGGGTGTAGCGGATCACAGTCGTTCGTCGGCGAACCCCTCCTCCCCCACTCCACCTCCAAATCCCTCGTTCACCCGATCCCCAAAAACGACGATACTATCTACGCTAATGGACACGGAGCGATGAATGCGAGCGATGCAGAGGGTTTTCCCGACGCGCCTCAACGCTACTCGCAGTTGTTGAAAAACATGTGGAAGCGGCGAGAGGCGGCGGCTCTGTACCGCCTGCAGAATGAGCAGTCTGCGAGCGTCGAAGAAGGGGCGGGTCACCGTCTCTACAACCGGAGGCAAGGAGCGCGCTGTCGCAGACACCAGTGCTGTGGACGTTGCCTGGACGTCCGTGGCGCCCACACACGCAATTGGTACAGCGGCAACTTCTACGGCAGCTGAAACTCCCGTCGCCAGCCATTTTAAATCGTTGTTGGAGGAGTAGATGTCGCTCGCCGAAAGATCCCTACCTAAAAATGGAAATTTCCACAGGTGACCGAATACCCAAAAAGGAAACATCAGTTGTTGTTGTTGTTGTTGTGGTCTTCAGTCCTGAGACTGGTTTGATGCAGCTCTCCATGCTACTCTATCCTGTGCAAGCTTTTTCATCTCCCAGTACCTACTGCAACCTACATCCTTCTGAATCTGCTTAGTGTATTGATCTGTTGGTCTCCCTCTACGATTTTTACCCTCCACGCTGCCCTCCAATGCTAAATTTGTGATCCCTTGATGCCTCAAAACATGTCCTACCAACCGATCCCTTCTTCTAGTCAAGTTGTGCCACAAACTTCTCTTCTCCCCAATCCTATTCAATGCCTCCTCATTAGTTACGTGATCTACCCACCTTATCTTCAGCATTCTTCTGTAGCACCACATTTCGAAAGCTTCTATTCTCTTCTTGTCCAAACTGGTTATCGTCCATGTTTCACTTCCATACATGGCTACACTCCATACAAATACTTTCAGAAACGACTTCCTGACACTTAAATCTATACTCGATGTTAACAAATTTCTCTTCTTCAGAAACGATTTCCTTACCATTGCCAGTCTACATTTTATATCCTCTCTACTTCGACCATCATCAGTTATTTTACTCCCTAAATAGCAAAACTCCTTTACTACTTTAAGTGTCTCATTTCCTAATCTAATCCCCTCAGCATCACCCGATTGAATTTGACTACATTCCATTATCCTCGTTTTGCTTTTGTTGATGTTCATCTTATATCCTCCTTTCAAGACACTGTCCATTCCGTTCAACTGCTCTTCCAAGTCATTTGCTGTCTCTGACGGAATTACAATGTCATCGGCGAACCTCAAAGTTTTTACTTCTTCCCCATGAATTTTAATACCTACTCCGAATTTTTCTTTTGTTTTCTTCACTGCTTGCGCAATATACAGATTCAATAACAACGGGGATAGGCTACAACCCTGTCTCACTCCCTTCCCAACCACTGCTTCCCTTTCATGGCCCTCGACTCTTATAACTGCCATCTGGTTTCTGTACAAATTGTAAATAGCCTTTCGCTCCTTGTATTTTACCCCCGCCACCTTCAGAATTTGAAAGAGAGTATTCCAGTTAACGTTGTCAAAAGCTTTCTCTAAGTCTACAAATGCTAGAAACGTAGGTTTGCCTTTTCTTAATCTTTCTTCTAAGATAAGTCGTAAGGTTAGTATTGCCTCACGTGTTCCAACATTTCTACGGAATCCAAACTGATCTTCCCCGAGGTCCGCTTCTACCAGTTTTTCCATTCGTCTGTAAAGAATTCGCGTTAGTATTTTGCAGCTGTGACTTATTAAACTGATAGTTCGGTAATTTTCACATCTGTCGACACCTGCTTTCTTTGGGATTGGAATTATTATATTCTTCTTGTAGTCTTTGGGTATTTCGCCTGTCTCATACATCTTGCTCACCAGATGGTAGAGTTTTGTCATGACTGGCTCTCCCAAGGCCATCAGTAGTTCTAATGGAAACATCAGTAACTCGTTCAATTAGAGGTCCATATCACTAACGTCGATTTGCAGTACGACATTGGAACATATACTGTCTGGACATTACGAATTTTCTCGGAGAAAACGATCCACTGACAGATAACGAAAACGGATACAGAAAATATCGTTCTTGTGAAACACAACTAGCTCTTTATTTTCGCGAAATAATGAGTGCTATCGACTGGTCATGTCATATTTTTATATTTCCGGGAAGCTTCTGAAACCGTTCCTCACAAGCAACTGCTAATCAAACTGCGTGCCTATGGAGTATCGTATCAGTTGTGCGTTTCTATTCGTGATTTCCTGTCAATTAGGTCACAGTACGTAGTAATTGAAGCAAAGTGTTCGGGTAAAACAGAAGTAATATCTGGCGTTCCCCAAAGAAGTATTACAGGCCCTCTGCTGTTCCTGATCTGTGTAAACGATTTAAGAGACAATCTAAGCAGCCCTCTTACATTGTTTGCCGATGATACTATCACTTACCTCTTGTGAAGTCATCAGATGATGAAACCAACTGCAAGATGATTCAGACAAGAACCTGTATAATATGAAAGGTGGCAGTTGACTCTAATTAATGAAAAGTGCGGAATCATGCACGTGAGTACTAACAGGAATGCGTTAAATTTCGGTTAGATGATACATCACACAAATATTCAACTAAATTCCTAGTAAGTACAATTACGAACAACTTCAAATAGAATGACCACATAATAATGTTGTTGGCATGACAATGAAAGACTGTTTTATTGGCAGAACACACAGAAAATGCAAAATTCGTACTAAACAGACTGCCTACACTACGCTTGTTCGCCCTCTGGTCCGCAGCTCGTGGTCTCGCGGTTTTGTTCTCGCTTCCCGTGCACGGGTCCAGGGTCCGAATCCCGGCGGGGTCAGGGATTTTCACCTGCCTCGAGATGACTGGGTGTTTGTGTGGTCCTCATCATTTCATCATCATACATGAAAGTAGCGAGATTGGACTGAGCAAAGGCTGGGAATTTGTACGCGCGCTGATAACCGCGCAGTTGAGTGCCCCACAAACCCACCATCATCATCATTATCGTCCTCTGCTAGAGTACTACTGCGCGGTGTGGGATTCACGTCAGATAGGTAGAATTGACGGAAGACATCCAAAAAGTTCAAAGAAGAGCAGCTCGGTTTGTACTATCGCAAAAGTAGAGGAGAGAGTGCCTCGGACATGATACGCGAATGGCGGTGGCAATCATTAAAACAAAGGCGTTTTTCGTTGCGGCATCATGAACCATGGACCTTGCCGTTGGTGGGGAGGCTTGCGTGCCTCAGCGATACAGATGGCCGTACCGTAGGTGCAACCACAACGGAGAGGTATCTGTTGAGAGGCCAGACAAACATGTGGTTCCTGAAGAGGGGCAGCAGCCTTTTCAGTAGTTGCAAGGGCAACAGTCTGGATGATTGACTGATCTGGCCTTGTAACATTAACCAAAACGGCCTTGCTGTGCTGGTACTGCGAACGGCTGAAAGCAAGGGGAAACTACAGCCGTAATTTTTCCCGAGGACATGCAGCTTTACGAGAGCTGCATCAAACCAGTCTCAGGACTGAAGACCACAACAACAACAACAACAACAACATGATCTTTTAATGAAATTTCAGTCACCATCCTTTTCCTCAGACTGTGAAAATATTTTGTCGGCTCCCAACAACGTAGGGAGATTGGTCATAATGATAAAACAGGAGAAATCGGAGATTACACGGAAATATTTAAGTCTTCGTTTTCTCCCTCTCGCTGTTAGAGAGTAGAACGGAAGAGAAATAGCTTGATGGCGGTACGACTACCCCTCTGCCACGTACTTGATTATGAAATGCAGAGTAATCATATAGATGTAGATGCCGATGTACACATAAGTGATAAGAGTCGACAGCCCCGGCCAACGTGGAAAGGGTTGGACCCCGCTCGGCGTCTAGCGCGAAGCTGTGAGGACAGGCCACCGCTAGTTGCCCTCGAGGTGGAGGGCAACTACAAAGGTTTCCTGTGGATCCCCAAATGTGGACGGCTGCAGTCTACACTGTGAGGACTGCGGGAACTGATACGGTGAGAGTACAGTTCTCCACCACTAAGCACTACTGCAGGGTAACCAGCGAATCGGTGGCACACTCGGTGCCCCATACACACGCTGACATCCCGCATAAGCTGATAAAAGCAGTGTTAAAGGATTTCCCGTGGTGTGGGAACATCGATCACCTAAAATCCTGGAGGCCCTTGGATTTAGCGTGCGTTCGGTGGTCCGCGTCAAGGCACGCGAGACACACAAAGAGTTCCCGTCTCTCCTCGTTATCGTCACAGATAGAGTGGAGAACAGGAAGCTCTTTCAGGTGACGCAAGTGGGCAACACAGTGGCTGTAGTTGAGCTGACTAAGCACAAGAGGGACTGTCTCAGTGCCTCCGCTGCTACACAGTGTGGCATGTGGCATGCCACTGCTTACTCCCTGAGAGGTGCGTGAAGTGCGCGGGCGGTCACGTGAGCGACCAGTGTCACACATCCGAAGGCGCCTCGCCAAGGTTCAAGAACTGTGGTTCGTTGCGAGCTACCATGGCTCTGAGGAATTAAAGGCCGCGGTAGCACGCCAATCCGCTTCTAGTGTGCTGACGACAATTCGACTCGCCCACCTCCGAAGCTCTGAATGGCCAGCATAGAAGAAAAAGTGTGTCGAAAGAAAAAAAAAGAAGAAACACGTAAACCAGTGAAGGAAAACTTTTGTACATTTTCATATTAAGGACGCATGGCTCTTGAACTCCACCACAACCAGAAGGAGAAGACCGTAGCGTGCAAGAGAACAGATAGATTCCGTCGTTTTTAGAAAGATGTTGTAGTGTTGGCAGAAGAGCCAACACTGGGTTTCTAGAGGAGGCCGAAATGCACGCGTTTAATTACACACTGACTGGCGAGAGGTCTGGAACAGGACAATATCTTGAGAATTGCGAATAAAGTACGTAGATGATGTAATACTTAACTTTAATCCACAATTGTAGAACATCTCTCTTGATGATACATGCTTCATATAATAAATATCAATTGAATACGGCGCCTTGCTAGGTCGTAGCAAAGGTAGCTGAAGGCTAGGCTAACTATCGTCTCGGCAAATGAGAGCGTATTTGTCAGTGAACCTTTCCTTGCAAAGTCGGCTGTACAACTGGGGCGAGTGCTAGTAACTCTCTAGACCTGCCGTGTGGTGGCGCTCGGTCTGCTATCACTGACAGTGGCGACACGCGGGTCCGGCGTATACTAATGGACCGCGGCCGATTTAAAGGCTACCACCTAGCAAGTGTGGTGTCTGGCGGTGACACCACAGATGTGGCCATACCTGCCTGTTTTCCCAAACGTCGGACTGTCTCGCAAATGATTTTCCTTGTATGTGGCCGTGGCCGAGCAGTTAATCCTGCCTCGGGCATGGATGTGTGTGATGTCCTTAGGTTAGTTAGGTTTAAGTAGTTCTAAGTCTAGGGGACTGATGACCTCAGATGTTAAGTCCCATACCGTTTAGAACCATTTGAACCTTATATGTGCAGCCTAGTGCATTATACTGCATGGCAAATAGTCCACAGAAACGAAACAAATGCAGTACCGGCGCTAAGCCTTAATATACGCAAGTTACCAACCAGCAGAACTCTTAGACTATTCTGCGGTCGCTGTGAATTTAACTGTAAAAAGAATGACTTTAATGGCTGATTCAGATGGCCCTGAGCACTATGGTACTTAACATCTATGGTCATCAGTCCCCTAGAACGTAGAACCAACCTGAGGACATCACACAACACCCAATCATCACGAGGCAGAGAAAATCCCTGACCCCGCCGGGAATAGAACCTGGGAACCCGGGCGCGGGAAGCGAGAACGCTACCGCACGACCGCGAGCTGCGGACTGACTTTAATGCCCTGAACCCTTAACTGCAGAGAAAGAAACCAGATAAACCCCACAAGATAAAGGTCCCGACGATATCCGGCTTTACACAATTTAAGTAGTTAGTGATACTACTACGAAGTGTTATGAATTAGGATGAATAAATGAAATTATTTCCAGCGAAGACAGAAAACAAATTTATCGAGAACATTCTGGGAAAGTGATACGTATCTGATAAAAGAGCCACATACAAGCCTTTATGTCGACGCATTATGGAGTACTTCTCTGATGCTTTTGGTTCCTATCAGTCTGATGAAAGATGTTGGAGCAATTCAGAGAATCACAGCTAGGACTGAAACATGATACATATGTACGAAAATACAATAGTAGTACTCCGAGAACTTAAATCGGAAGTGTTACTAGAAGGCCGACGTTGTTCTCGTGAAACCCTGTTGGAAAATTTATAAGACCGGTAATCAAAGTAGACAATGAGTAAATCAGTTGTAGCCACATACATGTAACGAAATACGTAGATGAAATTCTGGTATTACGGAATAGTCGGACAGTATGGAATACCGTCACTTCTCATCCTTCGAGTGCCGCTCCCCACCAGAAGATGCATCGCCTACATCAAAATGTTCCTGCGATGCTGTGTAACAAGCCCCATTCATCTGCAGACATAGTGTGAGTTACGACGCAGAAAAATTATTTCGTACTTTGACAGAATTTTCGGTTGCAAGATTTCCAAAATATGTAATAATTATGGAAATTATGCAATTTATTACGTAAAAGAGTAGTGGGTTGTGTACAACACTACCTTTTCAAAAAGCGATTTCTGAAAAAGGAACACGCTACGCCAGCACGTCTACTGTACCACTCACTGTACAGGCCATGCCATAGGAAACTTTGTTCAATATTAGACATTTCTTGGCCGTTAGGAACTGGAGCATGAAGAAAACTGCGTATTAACGGATGTTATGGAATATCATTTATTTTTGTAGTTGCATCTCCAAATTGAATTCATTCTCAGCTATCAAAACCAATTTATCGTAAACTCGCAACTATCTGGCACTAAACCTCTGTATTTTTCTTACCGAAATTTGTAAAACATTACATCAAAAAAAATTTTTTAAGTTTATGTTGCAGCTCAAATGGGATAGTAAGAAGTAGAAATGTCTATCGGCGCTTGTCGGGATCCGACAGTGGCAACGGCGTAGCCCATCGAGGTCGCAGTTTAACTGGACATTATGTTCGTCCGGCCATGCAGCGTCGTACAGTCACGTCACGTACCTCGGGTCAGAAAATAGGTTTGTTCACAGCAAGACAGTGCGACGACGTTTGAAACACCACGGACTGCGGTCACGGTGACCATTGTTACGGCTCCCCTTTTCGAGTCAACAGAGAGAGGGTTGCACCCAACGACAACACTCTGTAACCTACAAGCGGAAGCAACGAGATTGGGATCACACATTTACTTCATAATTTGTACACTTTTAATAGTCCATTAAGACAACGTAATGTGCAAGTAGTAAAGCGTACTACTTAGGCGATTTCGAAAAAAAAAAAAACCGGAAATGAAGTATTAAGCGTCAGTGATGTACTGGTGCATTGCGGCACTGAGCATGAGCTGGCGTGGGTCGTATGGCTAGCGTTCAGACTCCAATCTCGGTGGATTGCTGGATCTACATTATTAATGGCAGTGTGGTTCCACAATCATGTAACAACTTCACTTTCACAACATGAAATATCTGTTATGTATCTGTATGTGTAATGTCTCTGTACTTCTTTGATTTAAGCTCTTTGACAATAAACTCTGTTTATCAAATGTAAACAGGTTGATTGTTGTGAATTCGTGTGTGCCTGAAGTTACCAACATCTAAGGTTCCACTACTTTATCAAAGCCATGATATGGAAGCACCAATAATTCGTATGGTGAGTAACATTCAGACAGTGAAAAATAATGAAAACGACTTGAATACACCAGTTTCATATAAGTACTGTAATATTTTGCGACACATGTTGCTTAGCCACTTCCAAATGTTCAATCTGAGTCTATTTAGTCATCGTCAGTATATTTGGATTTGGTTTAAACGGTGACTTCCAACACTGATTACAGAATCATGTACCTGAATGCAAACCACCTGAAGATGAGCACATGACAGAAACCAGTAGATTAGATTAGTACTTGTTCCATAGATCATGAATACGACACTTCGTAATGATGTGGAACGTGTCAGGGTAATAAAAGGTGTCTATACAAGATATTACATTACACAAAATATTACATGACACTCAATATTTTTAATTTTTTTGTGAGGGTTGGAGAAATTACTCACTTACTATATCAAAAACTTCATCTAATGTGTAGTAGGAGTTGCCATTAAGGAGTTCTTTTAATTTCCTTTTAAATGCTGTATGGCTATCTGTCAGACTTTTGATGCTATTAGGTATGTGACCAAAGACTTTTGTGGCAGCATATTTTACCCCCTTCTGAGCCAATGTTAGATTTAACCTTGAGTAGTGAAGATCATCTTTTCTCCTAGTGTTGTAGCCATGTACACTGCTATTACTTTTGAATTCTTTCGGATTGTTAACAACAAATTTCATAAGTGAATATATATATTGTGAGGCTACCGTGAAGATCCCTAGCTCCTTAAATAAGTGTCTGCAGGATGATCTTGGATGAGCTCCAGCAATTATTCTGATTACACGCTTTTGTGCAATGAACACTCTTTTACTCAATGATGAGTCACCGCAGAATATGATGCCATACGAAAGCAGAGAATGAAAATAGGTGTGGTAAACTAATTTACTCAGACGTATATCGCCAATATTTGCAATGACCCTAATAGCATAAGTAGCTGAACTCAAACGTTTCAGCAGATCCTCAGTGTATTTTTTTCCAATTCAACCCCTTATCAATGCATACACCCAGAAATTTTGAATATTCTACCTTAGCTACCGATTTCTAATCGAAGTCTATATTTATTAATGGTGTCATTCCATTTACTGTGTGGAACTGTATGTACTGTGTTCTGTCAAAGTTTAATGAGAGCCCATTTGCAGAGAACCACTTAATAATTTTCTGAAAAACATCGTTTACACTTTCACCAGTTAATTCTTGTCTGTTGGGTGTGATAGCCATACTTGTATCATCGTGTGTTAGATAAAACCATCTCGTACTGTGACTGGTAACGGTTATTATTCCACACATACCGGTGGATTACAAGTCGGTGAGCAACAGCAGCGGAAAGAAATAACTGAAACAAAGCAGATCACGTTGGATATGTGTTACTAGTCACGCTCGGTCGTGTACGTGGAATACAGCGAGCAGGTGCGCGCAATGCGGGGGTCAGGAACCGCCAGGTGGGCGAATTCCTGTGGCCGCTCAGCGGCGCGGACCACGGCAGACCGGCTGCGCCAAGTAACTGTTTACCCGCGGCGGCCGTGGGCCGGACTGCGGGCTCCCGGGACGAACAATAAACAGCGGAGAGGCAGGCAGGCGGGCAGGCAAGCAGCCACGGCGGCTTTGTGCGCGCGCGTCCCCGCGTGGCCGCCCAGGTAGCGAGCAGCCCACGCCCCCGCTCTACATTATAATAATCTCACCTCGCGGCGCAAACACGACCGCATTAGTCCTATTTTGCTGCGCTGGAGGACGTTCGCAAATTTACTTTAAGGAGCGTAATGGCTACAGTTTCCCAGGTAATGGAGATGCCAGCGCAAGCATGGAACGTACCTTCAGCTACTTCCTGAAAATGGGGAGGGTGGAGAAAACGGTAAGTTTCAGAATAAGGCTAAACATATACACGGGTGGAACCCGGACTCCTCTGGCACAATTCCGATGGTTCTTCAAGAATTTTTCCTGAGCAATTTTGAGTAAGAGACCTATGGTCACCAGTGGTTCAAAATGGTTCAAATGGCTCTGAGAGCTATGGGACTTAACTTCTGACGTCATCAGCCCCCTAGAATTTAGAACTACTTAAACCTATCTAACCTAAGGACATCACACACATCCATGCCCGAGGCAGGATTCGAACCTGTGACGGTAGCGGTCTCGCGGTTCCAGACTGTAACGCCTAGAACCGCTCGGCCGCACCGGCCGGCGTCACCAGTGGCTCGTTATCGAGTACGTGCCAGCGGCTTCGCACTGTTCAGTACACTGGTTCACTGTTCGATTTCGATTGGTGATCAGTCCTAAGATACTTTTCTCTCGTTTATCATTTCTTTCACCTCTGACAATGTTTGTTAATGTGAGACACGCACCGTGGTTCGGAGTCCATGTCAAACAGTAGGAACCCCTATAATTTGCTGGTAAAGTCTGTTCTAAGGTCGGAGGAAGATGGCATACCACCTCTAGTAGGGGCACTGTAGTTCAAATGTGTGTGAAATCTTATGGGTCTTAACTGCTAAGCCCATCAGTCCCTAAGCTTACACACTACTTAACCTGAATTATCCTAAGGACAAACACACACACCCATGCCCGAGGGAGGACTCGAACCTCCGCCGGGACCAGCCGCACAGTCCATGACTGCAGCGCCTCAGACCGCTCGGCTAATCCCGCGCGGCAGCACTGTAGTCTTTGGATTGATGACATCTTTATCACTACGAAGAACACTTATTTGGGTTCTCCTCTTCTCCCGGAAACTTTTCGTTTTCCTTCTATTCTTCCGCTCTGCTTCTGAGATATTCAGTGTCCTCTTCCTATGTCTGCTTCACTGGTGGCATTCCATTCAACACGCCACCTACTCAGAAGTATCCGGACACGCACGTGCCGGCCGGTGTGGCCGTGCGGTTAAAGGCGCTTCAGTCTGGAACCGCGTGACCGCTACGGTCGCAGGTTCGAATCCTGCCTCGGGCATGGATGTGTGTGATGTTCTTAGGTTAGTTAGGATTAAGTAGTTCTAAGTTCTAAGGGACTTATGACCACAGATGTTGAGTCCCATAGTGCTCAGAGCCATTTGAACCATTTTGAACACGCACGTGTAATGCGGAATTGACCACAAGATGTCTCGACGTGGGGAACCACCGGTATACGTAAAAGGAGCCGGAGAATACTGTGCTGTCGGTAGAGAAGCAGCATCGGTCGGAGAGCTCAGTGGCTTCGAAGATGGATTAGTCACTGGATATCGCGTGAGTAAGAAATCCATGAGGGGCATTTCAGTCCTTCTGAAGCTGCCCAACTTGACTGTTGTTGACGTAACTGTGAAGTGGAAATGCAAAGGTACAACCGCAGATAAACTAAGACGAGGCAGACCTGATTTAACTACCAGACAGGGACAGTCGAGGATTCACAGGGAAGTTACGTAGAATCAGCAGAAACATGATTCGTGAGTTCCAAAGTGTTACCAGCAGTTAGCACAAATGG
This sequence comes from Schistocerca piceifrons, assembly GCF_021461385.2. NCBI lineage: Eukaryota > Metazoa > Arthropoda > Insecta > Orthoptera > Acrididae > Schistocerca > Schistocerca piceifrons. The sequence goes on from NC_060138.1 coordinate 924,221,195, forward strand.
TTCAAATGGCTCTGAGCACTACGCAACTTAACGTCTGAGGTCATCAGTCACCTAGAACTTAGAACTAATTAAACTTAACTAACCTAAGGACATCACACACATCCATGCCCGAGGCAGGATTCGAACCTGCGACCGTAGCGGGCGCTCGGCTCCAGACTGTAGCGCCTAGAACCGCACGGCCACTCCGCAGTTAGCACAATGGCTGTGCGCAGGGAGTTAAAAATAATCGTATGCAATGGGCGAGCATCTGCCCGTAAGACTCACATTTCTGTAGTCAGTGCTAGGCAACGCTTTAGGTTGTGTAAAGAGCGACGCGTCTGGACAATGGATGACTGGACGCGAATGATTTGGAGTGACGAATTGCACAATACCCTGTGCCAGTAAGGAGGATGGGTTTGGGTTTAGCTAATACCTAAAGAACGTTACCTGCCATCGTGACAGTGCCAACAGTGAAGTACTGAGAAGCTGTCATTATGATATGAGAGTCTTTCTCGTGGTTAGGATGTGGTCCCCTTATCGTGCTTAAGAAAACTCTAAATGCAGAACATGAACAAGTATTGTACAGTACTGTGTACTGCGTACAATAGAAGCTCATTTCGGAAACGATGATTGTTAGCATCAGCATGAAAATGCACGCTGTCGTAAAACAGCAAATGTAAGGCAATGTATTGTGGACAATGACATTCCTGAAATGGACTGGCCTACCCAGAGTCCCGAAGTCAACGGTACACCTTTGAAGAGGTAGAACGTCGACTTCGCTCCAGTCCCAGCATCCAGCATCACAACATTTCAGCTCTTGAGGAAGAGTGGGGTGCCATCTCTCCACAGACATTGAGATGCCTCATTCAAAGTGTCAAGAATTGAAGTCGCCATGAATGCGAAGGACGTACACACTCCATATTAATAGCTACTAACAGATATCCGTGTACTTTTGATCAGCTACTGTTCGTACATTATTCTCTGCCGTTGAACTCTTGTGTATTAGTTGGTGCATTATTTTTTCAGATGGCTCCCGCTCTGTCCTTAGCTCCATCTCAGAACTGTAGACCTATCGTAGAAGTCAACACACTCGCCTCGTGTCTTTCTCTTCTGTGTTCCCCGCATTTAACGATTATTCTATCCAAGTCTGTCTTCACTATAAAATCTTGGTGGTGGTAAGTTCCTATGGGACCAAACTGCTGTGGTCTTCGGTCCCTAGGCTTACATGCTACTTCATCTAACTTACACTAAGGACAACATACACACCCATGTCCGAAGGAGGACTCGAACCTCCGACAGGGAGAGTCGCGCGAACCGTGGCAAGCCGTGACAAACCGCGCAGCTACACTGCACGGCGCAAAACCTTATTTCAGTTTGGTTTCTTGTGAAATATTCCCCAAGGTCTGGTATAGGCCTGCCCAAAATCGTCGTTCCAGTCTTTCACCTTTTCTCTTTAAGCAAAATATCTTATACGAAAATTTTCTTGTTCCGCACCGTAGCATCCCGAAAATTTGGTTTCTAGTACACTCATTCTGGAGGGCGGTAGTTCAAATACCTGAAAATGATATCCTCTACATCCATCCTCAATACTATCTTCTATTCAGTGTCCAATAACCTAAGGGTGTGAAAACCTTTTCTTCCTTTCCATACTTTCTAGCTCAGAATAGGTCTTCCACACTCGCGGAAAGGAATTTTCTCACCGAAAAATGCTATATATTCGTAGGTAGGTTAATACTGTCTTATCGTTCAGTAACATTTCTGTGATAGTAGCCGTTATCTACTTTCGAAATTAATACAAACAGTAATTCATCTTAGCTTCGTTATCTCTCATAAATAATTGACAAAACTAAATAATTTTATTATTTTCGTTATTTCGGTTGGTTAGTTAACTTTTCATTTATGCTGAGTTCATTCAAGCCGTGACGGCCGCTGACTTGGGCAACGAAGAAAGGATGTTCTTCTGACAAATGACATCAGCCCGTCTGTCTTCTTCATTGTGTCATGGAGATTGGAATCAAGATGTCTTGAAATGTTTCACACAGTTTACCATAAGAGACTTCTGAGGAAAAGAATAGCGATGATGGTTTGTCACAAAGCTTTTATTACCATTGACAAACAGTTCCCGAAAGTTTTTTCCAAAGCATAATGCCCATACTGTTACAACAATGTTTATCATTGAGATTCTGTGCGACGAAATGCGTGACAGAGTGCTAGAAATAAGTCAGAGAAATAGAAAGATGTAGGATTTTACTGGGAGAGTTGGTGGATAAAACATTCAACATTCAGCTAATTTCTTCTCCAAAATACTCAGCTATGTAAAATGGAGAACAACCAAGATCTCCCGTGATAAACTGCAGTTAAGACGGAAAATAGCTATCCTCCTCTCTTTCCATTAATTTACCTTCGCGTTTTTTTTTCTTTTTTTGAGTCATTAGTCTTCTGACTTGTTTGACGCAGCCCACCACGAATTGCTCTACTTCTCCTGTGCCAACCTTTTCATTCAGAGCAGCACTTGCAACCTACGTCCTCAATTATTTGCTGGTCGTATCCCGATCTCAGTCTTCCTCTACAGTTTTTACACTCTACAGCTCTCTCTGCTACCATGTAAGTTATTCCCTGATGTTTTAAAATACGTATTATCATTTTGTCCCTTCTTCTTGTCAATGTTTTCCAAATATTCCTTTCCTCGTCGATTCTGCGCAGATCCTCCTCATTCCTTACCTTATCAGTCCACCTACTTGTCTACATTCTTCTATAGCACCACATCGCAAATACTTCTACTCTTTTCCTTCCCTGTTTTCCAATAGTTCACTGCTATGCAATGCTGTGCCTCAAACGTACATTACCAGAAATTTCTTCCTCAAATTAAGACCTATGTTTAGTGCTGGTACAGTTCTCTTGACCAGGAATGCCATTTTTGCCAGTGCAAGTCAGCTTTTTATGTCATAGTTGTTCCGTCCGTCAAGGGTCTTTTTGACGTCAAGCTCCAGAATTCCTTAACTTCATCCACTTCGTGATCACAAATTCTGATGTTAAGCTGTTTTCTGCTCTCATTTCTGCTACTTCTTATTACTTCCGTCTTTCTTCGATTTACTCTCAGTCCATATTGTGTACTCATTAGACCATTTTATTCACAAGATCCTGTAATTCTTCTTCACAAAATATTTATTCTGAAGTTAGGGTGCACAACATACTCACTGGTATTGGTTATTGATGGTACCGATGCATGTTTAGACAACAAATAATTTTTATTAGAGGAAAAAAAAGAAACTTGTGCAGAATCAATTTTAGTCACAGCTTCATCCCCGTTCTCTGCTAATAGAAGTTAGATTTCCTTCCTCTTAATTTAGATATTCATAAGATATATTGATCTGGAAGGACAAAATGTATCATGCCACTGTCGTAATGAGAATCATTTCAACAATTTTTGTCTACACATGGTTACTGCCTAATAAAGTTCCCTTAGGACTTTTGCTACGCTTTTCGTGAGGTAGGAATTTAAATTACAAACCGTTAATGTTTTTATTAAGGCAAAAAGTATCCCTTTTCCTAAGGCGGTAACTTACGCCAAATTTAAACCGAGAGGGTAAGTTATCATATTTCCTTTGCAGAGTGTGAAGTATGGGGACGCTGTAACAGGAGACCTGCGGTTAGTGCACAGATTCCATCGCGAGTCGCGTTCGGCCCAAAAAATCGCTGGGCCGTTTGTCTTTCTGGGAACACTCTCGGCCGGCTCGTTCACGGAGCCATCCGTCAGTCAGTAATGTCGTTCTGCCGGGGAATGTATCACTCAGCCTGGCAGTTCCCAAATAACCCACTCACAACTTCTAGCATAAGCAAACTTTTGTAATCGCTTTCCTTGTTTATCTCAGCACGCTTCTAAGGCGGCGAAGGCCCTGGCCACGCGAATTATGGAAGTGCAAACCCAAATCGTATGTTTAAAAAGATGGAAAGATAATTTCAGTTTTCATACAAACAGCATCCTTCTTTGCCAAATATCGGAGTCTCGCTCTCTGTCACCCGTTAGTTTAAAATTTCGTGACTGGCAATTGAGTGCAACGTACAGAACCGTGTGAAACCGTCAGAAAAATCATTCTTTGGGTTGTTGTTCAATTCGCTCGTTACATTGGCTTGAATGATGGTTTTGTCTCCAGGCGTTGAGTCTTTATTTGAATTTCTGCACTTTGTCATTTTGTGGTGACTCGTACTGGTAACATCAAGTCTCATCACCCTTGATGATTTTTTTTTCAGAAAAGACTTGTTCGTGTTTTGCGTTTTTGTCAAGTCGCAGCAGGTGTCAAAGCACCGTTTCTGTACGGGAGTCAAGGTGTGCGGGTTGAATTTTGCACACTCATTTCCCTTCTTCGAAACAACCTAAAGGATGTCTTGAACACTCAATCTAAAAATGTTGCTCCATTGCGATTTGTGAGACAATAAAATTGACACACTACGACACCGCACGTCCTCTCCTTGAAGCTCCTGGCTCTCACCTAATTGGTTGAACGCACATCTGTCGTTTACAGTTGTTAGTTCAAGTTCCTACCGTAGTTTTACTTTTTACTGTACTGACGTCGGTTATGCACCAGGAAAAAAATCATTGTCGGAACGTTATGACACATAGGGTGTTTCAAAGCCTTTGCATCAAACGACGAGGGTGATAGATCACGTCATAGGGAACAAGTTTTGTTAGAGACAAAACGTCTGCTGACGCTCCCCGACGATGATAGACGCCCATTTGTGTTGGTTACGCCCCTCAGAAGTCCGAGGTGGAAGAGCGCAGGCACTAAGTGGCGTGGTATTCCTTGTGTCCTTGTGTGTTGTTGCCTGTAATCCAGTCATCTGCTCTATACGAAAGGGTGTAGGCCCAGCAAGCTTATGAAGTTCCGTATTCGCTTCTAAAATATTTTCATCCTTTTGGAGACATTGATTGTGAAAGTTTCTTGCTGAAAATCACTCTATCAGTTTACTGTGGTGGGTAAAATGCAGAACATCTGGTTAGTAGACCCTGATAGTTCATTGAAATCTCGTCCCATCGCCTGCAAATACTAAAGAACCCCAAGCGTCGCCAGAAATCGTCGGCGACCATGTCGTTTTCCATGACGTGATCTATCACCATTACACGTCTGATGCAAAGACTTTCTTATAGAAGACCTTTATAAATTAGTTGTACAATGTTGTTGTTGTTGTGGTCTTCAGTCCTGAGACTGGTTTGATGCAGCTATCCATGCTATTCTATTCTGTGCAAGCTTCTTCATCTCCCAGTACTTACTGCAACTTACATCCTTCTGAATCTGCTTAGTGTATTTATCTCTTGGTCTCCCTCTACAATTTTTACCCCCCACGCTGCCCTCCAATACTAAATTGGTGATCCCTTGATGCCTCAGAACATGTCCTACCAACCGGTCCCTTCTTCTTGTCAAGTTGTGCCACAAACACCTCTTCTCCCCAATTCTATTCAATACCTCCTCATTAGTTATGCGATCTACCCATCTAATCTTCAGCATTCTTCTGTAGCACCACATTTCGAAAGCTTCTATTCTCTTCTTGTCTAAACTATGGCTACACTCCATACAAATGCTTTTAGAGATGGCTTCCTGACACTTAAATCTATACTCGATGTTAACAAATTTCTCTTCTTCAGAACCGCTTTCCTTGCCATTGCCAGTCTACATTTTATATCCTCTCTACTTCGACCATCATCAGTTATTTTGCTCCCCAAATAGCAAAACTCATTTACTGGTTTAAGTGTCTCATTTCCTAATCTAATTCCCTCAGCATCACCCGACTTAATTTGACTACATTCCATTATCCTCGTTTTGCTTTTGTCGATGTTCATCTTATATCCTCCTTTCAAGACACTATCCATTCCGTTCAACTTCTCTTCCAAGTCCTTTGCTGTCCCTGACAGAATTACGTCATCGGCGAACCTCAAAGTATTTATTTCTTCTCCATGGATTTTAATACCTATTCCGAACTTCTCTTTTGCTTCCTTTACTGCTTGCTCAATATACAGATTGAATAACATCGGGGAGAGGCTACAACTCTGTCTCACTCCCTTCCCAACCAATGCTTCTCTTTCATGTCCCTCGACTCTTGTAACTGCCATCTGGTTTCTGTACAAATTGTAAACATCCTTTTGCTCCCTGTATTTTACCCCTGCCACATTTAGAATTTGAAAGAAAGTATTCCAGTCAACATTGTCAAAAGCTTTCTCTAAGTCTACAAATGCTAGAAACGTAGGTTTGCCTTTCCTTAATCTTTCTTCTAAGATAAGTCGTAAGATCAGTATTGTAAAAAGGGTAAATAACATACAGAAATGTTTGATACAGCACTGAATACAATATATCATCAAATTTTATTTCTGCCTAACATTGTTAGTTCCCGACATTCCCGTTAGGTGGCATGCGTAACTAAATTACATTATTCCAACAGTCATCATGGAGTCGTATAACGGTGCAGAGCACGCACAGTGTTGTTTGTGATTTCATGAAGGTGCTGCTACAGTTCAGGGACAATTCAGGACTAAATATCTCAAGCCATCACCTCAAAGACAACCTTTAAGTGGTACAGCTATTTCACCGAAATTGGCTGTGTATCACATAGTACGATGACTCCGGTTTCGCCAGTAGCCTCTGACGAAGAAATAGAACACGTACGGCAGTCTTACACTTGTAATCTGGTTAAATTAACGAGACATACCAGCCTAGAATTGGATATACCAAGTACGGAAGGTATTACGGAAACGCCTGTCTGTCAAACCCAACAAACTGGAATTGTTGCAGACTTTAAGAGAAAAGCGACAAAGAAAAACGGGCTGAGTCTTGCGTATAAATGTTAACGAAATTCAGACTCATGATTATTTTCTTAATAAAACTGTGTTCAGTGACGAAGCCACCTTCAGCAACTGCGGTAAAGTGAATAGGCGTAATGTTCGGATATGAGATGAGCAGAAACCACGTCACGTAATCGAACATGTACGGGGCTTGCGTAAGGGTAAATGTTTTTTGCATATTAAGCTGTAACAGGATTTGCGGTCCTCTCTTTTCTGCAGAGCCAACAGTAACTAGTATATTGTATCTGGACATGTTGGAACACAATCTGTTGCCTCGGTCCAAACAGGATATAGGCACAGAACCTATTTTCCAACAAGATGGCGCGGCACCCCATTATCACGGTGAACTTGTCACGTATCTCCGTGGGAATGTGCCGACTTGTATTGGACGTGGTGGACCAATATCGTGGCCACGACGATCATCTGATTTAACTCTTACAGACTTCTGTGTCTGGGGTTACAATAAAGACAGAGTGTTTGTGCCTCCGCTTCAGGAAACGTCGACGAGCTGCGACACCGGATAACACAAGGAGTTGTCACCACACATCAAGACTTTCTTCGTGGGATATGGTAGGAAACTGCTTACAGATGGGACATTTACCGAGTCACAGAAGATAGCCACATTCAACATTTGTAAATAAAATTCAGAGATATACTGCATTCAGTTCTGTATCAAACTTTTTTGGAAGTTATTCACCTCTTTCGCTATTAAAGGTTTTGTATATCTGGTTTATAAATGTCCTGTATATACGCAGGTGTGCAAAACTTAAGTAAATTTCGCGTAGTGTGTCACTGCCAAAAAACATCTGAGGTCATCAGTCCTCTAGAACTTAGAACTGCTTAAACCTAAGGACGTCACACACATCCATGCCCGAGGCAGGATTCGAACCTGCGACCGTAGCGTGGTTCCGGACTGAAGCGCCTAGAACCGCTCGGTCACCGCGGCCGGCTTGTTCATCAACACATTTGAGGTTTTATGAAGATCATTTAAACGCATTAATCATCAATGATCGACGTCAGTATACTTCTAAACTGGCAAATATGATGAACTGTGATCATTGCACCATAATGCGACATTTGAAGGCAGTGGGGAAGGTTCAGAAATCGGATGTATGGGTACCAAATGCACTAAGCCAAAATCACAAAAATTAGCGCGTGGCATCATGTGCATCTCTGCTTGCTCGTCAACAGTTGGCTCGTGAACAACATCGACCATTCCTATCCTGTACGGTTACAGGTGTCGAGAAATGGTGTCTTTATGTTAACATAAGGAAACTAGATTACAAGTGCTACTCTGAGATGAATAGTTTGGCACAGGATAGGAATTCTTGGCGACTACATGAAACCAGTCAGAAGGCTGATGACTCGAAAAAGAAAAGGAAAAGGTAAAGAAAGGAATGGTTGAGCCCAGACGAAGCAATAACTCCCCGCGCAACAAAGACCTGCGCGCATCCACAGAAAATGATGTTTGCATCTAGTGGAACAGCGACGTTGTGGTGTACTACGCGAGGTGTAACCATGGCTGCTTACATTTATTGTTAACAACTGAGACGTCTTGCAGACGTAATCCAAGAACAACGACCAGGAAGAATGTTTAAGTGATGCTACAACCTCATAAATCCATGGACCCTGCATGTCATGGGAGTGTTCAAGCTGGTGGAGGCTCTGAAATGATGTGGGGCCAGTGCAGTTGGAGTGATATATGACCCCTGATACTGAAACGTCCCCAAGAAAAAATTAAGGATGACTGCTGGAAAACCTCTTACGTTATTTGATTTTCAAACAGCTGAGCAAAACTGAACGTACTCAGATATTTCTCTCTTTACTCATTCTGATCATCACTATACTGATGCACAATGTTTTTAGCCCAACGCAATCTGACTTCCAATAATCCCTACAAAAGAATGGCCCTGACTTAACCTATACCTTTCATGAATCACCTACCTCACAAAAATCTTCGTTACTCGAACTACTGCAGTACCGCGAGTGCAAATACTGCCAGCTAAATGAAAGATTCTTACTACTGAAGGCACTAACTACTGATAGGCATCGCGACTGCTACGGTCGCAGGTTCGAATCCTGCCTCGGCATGGATGTGTGTGATGTCTTTAGGTTAGTTATGTTTAAGTAGTTCTAATTTCTAGGGGACTGATGACCACAGATGTTAGGTCCCATAGTGCTCTGAGCCATTTGAACCATTTTGAACTGATAGGCATAGTTAGCAAATTCTTTCACAGCAGGAATTTTCTATAAAATATATTGACGCTAACGTTTCATAAAATAGTCAACAAACAATAACTCAAAGGGAATATGTAGTATGAAAGTTACTTGGACAAAACCAGGGGACATAAAAAAAATGGCTCTGAGCACTATGGGACTCAACTGCTGAGGTCATTAGTCCCCTAGAACTTAGAACTAGTTAAACCTAACTAACCTAAGGACATCACAAACATCCATGCCCGAGGCAGGATTCGAACCTGCGACCGTAGCGGTCCTGCGGTTTCAGACTGCAGCGCCTTTCACCGGACATAAAAAAATTGTGGGTTCAACGAACCCCCTCCTTAGGCGTCCTAGGGTTAAGCAGGTGTCCCAGTTTCTTCGGCTTTTCAGTGGATTATTGATGACTGAAGTTTCTGTTATGTCTATCTTTTGTGTGTACTTAACGTCTGTAAAAATGCTACGAACTTACTGACCAGCCCAACATGAGGGATAAAGGATAGATGACAAGGTTATTAATTACGCAGCGGTCTCACCAATAATTGAAAAAAGCAGTGCGGTTTATTTTATGGCATCTTTAGAGTCAGAAAATTAAGTGCATAAGCGTCAGCGGTTTTGAGACCGTCCGTTGCAGTGCGGAGCGTCAGGTAGAGACGGCTGGCCGCGCGGACGGAGGAAGCGGCTTGCCGACGGCTGTGGCCTGGTCGGGTCGGGACGGGACGGCTTCTTTGTGCGGCCAGAGGAACGACCTCGTCCTGTCGCGTCGCGCCGCGTCGCCCAGAAAGCGCCTCCCTCGCAAGAACAAGAACTGGTCGCCCCGCTGTCTCCGGCGCAACACGTTTTCCCGTAACGACGTTAGCGCTGCGCCACTCTGCTCGCATTCTCGTTAGCCGAGGCCGCCCGCGGGCGTCAGCAGAACGCGCCGCACCGCACACACAGGAGTGAATTTGCTACTGTCTTCATAGCTGATGCAGATTGCCGCACCGAGACCCCGACGAGCAATTCCAGCAATGACGAGGTTTCACTGGCTCTGTGCGCAGCGGGGGTTCGTCCTTCGTGTATCACTCCTGCTGATGATCACAAGAGCAATCTAGGGCCTACGTTAGGAAAATTTCGCACTCGCGCTGTAAAATTACTCCTTTCGATGCACGTTGTTATACGAACAATGGAACGAACAAACCTTGTGACTCTTCTGTTGTATACCGGGTGATCAAAAAGTCAGTATAAATTTGAAAACTGAATAAATCACGGAATAATGTATATAGAGAGGTACAAATTGACACACATGATTGGACTGACATGGGGTTCTGTTAGAACAGAAAAATACAAAACTTCAACAAATGTCCGACAGATGGCGCTTCATCTGATCAGAACAGCAATAACAAAGTAAGACAAAGCAAAGATGATGTTCTTTGCAGGAAATGCTCAATATGTCCACCATCATTCCTCAACAATAGCTGTAGTCGAGGAATAATGTTGTGAACAGCACTGTAAAGCATGTCCCGAGCTATGGTGAGGCATTGGCGTCGGATGTTGTCTTTCAGCATCCCTAGATATGTCGGTAGATCACGATACACTTGCGACTTCAGGTAACCCCAAAGTCAATAATCGTACGGACTGAGGTCTGGGGACCTGGGAGGCCAAGCATGACGAAAGTGGCGGCTAAGCACACGATCATCACCAAACGACGTGCGCAAGAGATCTTTCACGCGTCTAGCAATATGGGGTGGAGCGCCATCCTGCATACACATCGTACGTTCCAGCAGGGGATTATCAGCCAGGCTGGGGATGATGCGATTGTGTAACATACCGGCGTACCTCTCACCCGTCACGGTAGCAGTTTTGCTGTCTAGCGCTATCTGTCGGACATTTTGTGAACTTTGTTTTTTATTTTGTTCTAATAAAACTCCATGTCATTCCAAGCATGTGTGTCAATTTTTACCTCTCTATCTACATTATTCCGTGGTTTATTAAGTTTTCAAATTTATACTGACTTTTTGATCACCCGGTACATGATGAATGAGAAATACTGACGTCAGCCGCTTGATGGTAACAGAATAATTCTGTGGCGGCAAGTGAAAATATGTGCCGGTCCGGCAATCGAACCCCGATTTCCAGGTGCATGCGAGTTGTCACACCATCTTCGGCTGTCTGAGCACGCTTCACGACCAGCCAAAATTCTCAATTAGTCCCACAGTACTTCTGCAGCACCTTCCTGCCCATTTTCCTCATTACTCGCACAATGCTAATTGCTCATTGCTCGGACATGTCCGACAGAACACACATCACACGTATCATAGTGATAGCTGTGCCCTGACGGTATTTCATGATATATGTTTGCTCCCTAGGACCTACTTTGTGAGCGAATCATGCAAGATGCTGCGAGCAATGAGGAAAATGCACAGGGGTTATTGAAGCTGAGTGCTGATAGTTGAGAATTTGGGCTGGCTGTGAAGCGTGCTCGGATAGCCGAAGCGACTAAGACGATCGTTAGCATAAAGCTTAAAATTCAAGTTCGAGTCCCGACCCAGCACAAAATTTGCACTTATCACCACAGAATTATTTCATTGCCCTCACGCGGCTGACGTCAGTATTTATCTTTCTTCATGTTTATATATGGCCGTGGAATAGTAACATCCGTTGTGTACTGACCATTTACTTAAAGCGAAATCAGGGTTTTGCAACAGCTCTGTGCTTTACATGTTATGGAAATGCCATGTGGCTAGGGCCTCCCGTCGGGCTGACCGTTCGCCCGGTGCAAATCTTTCGAGTTGACGCCACTTCGGTGACTTGCGTGTCGATGGGGATGAAATGGTGATGATAAGGACAATACAACACCCAGACCCTGAGCGGAGAAAATCTCCCACCCAGCCAGGAATCGAACCCGGGCCGTTAGATATGACATTCCGTCGAGCTGCCTATTCAGATACCAGGGGCGGACGCTTTACATGATAATGTAGGCGTACTGTTTCGTGAAATATTGTGCAATTATCGGAAAATATGAGGGGCGTTCGGAAATGATTTACAGTAGTTTCTTTTACCTTATTTATTAATGAACGTAAGTCACTCGGACATGTGATCTCTCAGTATATTCCACACCAACGTCAATACATCGCGGCCACCTTGTTGGCAACATCGTTATTGGGTCACGGAACAATCGTTTGGGGATTCTACGAACCCACTCGTGGACAGCTACCTGAAATTCTTCGTCGTTGCCGAATTCTGCGTCCAGATCGTGTTAAGAGTGTTACAGTACATCCTGCTGCTGATGAATGTTCCTTGTCAAAGACAGACCATAACAGAATGGCACAAAGGTCCGAAAAGACGGAAATCACCTGCTCACCTACAGATGAAATTGCTTGGCCCGGGGATACTTTCTTCTCAGGTGTACGGTAGTGACACTATGGTTCGTCACCAGTTTTTCGAAAAAACAGTCGCCGTCCACCTTGTTCATAGCTTCCTCTAATTAACAACAAACAAGCGCTGTCCTTCCACTACACACAATGTTCACAACTGTCTTCTAGCTTCTGCGCGGTGTACTAGAATCATTTCGTCATCCTATGAGAGGAAGAACCTGTAGTTTGAGCGGTATTTGTAAAACAGCGCAATTGTAAATCATTTCCGAACCACCTCATACTACCTCTACAACACGTACATCTACAAGGTTAACTAGAACTCCACCAACAAGCATGATTTCTGAATATTTTGGTTTAAGAGATTTCTGGTCTCCAGTGCCTCGTTTACTAGGTAATAATTTGAAATGATTTGTTCCGTTTGTTAACCGAGTTCCCTTAATTTTTGTAAAACTACCGTCACAACTGTAAGAAAGCATCTAATATCCTTTCACCAATACGAACAACGCAAAACACAGAGTAATGTAACAAGCATCAGACGAAGCACGTACGGTGGAAACAACTCAGCATAGCGTCGATGTGCCGTTGTCCCACTACATTCAGTGAACTAATACTCGAGGTGCACATCGCCAAACTCTTCATCAGTAAACCGGTCCATGTGTTTCACACTTAACGATCAATTAAAACCTCAGAAAAATAAACTCGAAACAGAACCGACCAGTACTGAAGGCAAGATAGAGGGTGAACAGTGAACCGGATATTACATTGTCGTCAAATACCGTGAATGACTGGAACCAGTATTTTTCAGACAAGTCACACATCCTGTACCGTCAATATTTGCACTGTTGAGCAGATATTTTTAGAGCAATACAGGTACAGGACGTATAGCGAAGGAGTCCCTAAATTCAAACTTAAGTATCTTCAGAACTAAGTTCGATAGACGAGTCCAAGAAATCGTATGTTTAATGGGTAGGCTGTAAGAATTAAGTACTGTAAAACAGAAGTTATGAAATAGTTCGAGAAGTTGCTAAAAGATGCCGCTTTAATCGCCATACGTTGTGGCTTAAAGTAGTGCGCCACCATTCACAGCGATCAGTTCCACCGCTGAAACTTGAAAGTAGATTAACGTATCGAAGGAATAGGCTGAAATCATAGAACAACGCGTTTCTGTTGGTACTGGAATACCACAGTCATACCACTGTCCTACAGCAGAAAGACGCTGTTTTTAAACACGATTAATGTTCTAAAAGGAACTGATGCGTAAACCATTCGCAAGCTCTTCACCAAATGCCAACTAGCAGGCAGCGTGGCTGATGACCTAACGAAGAATGGTGGGCCCCAAGAAAACCATAGTTACTCTTGGAAATGTCGCAACGGTTTCTGGAATTATTTAGCAAAATCCAAGGAAATCCGTCCGAAAAATAACAGCAGAGGCTGGTTCTTAGTGTTCCACAACGCAGAAATTACTGACACAGAGCCTACACACGTTTCCATTCAAAATCCAAAGCCATCCGGCCATACCCGCACGAGCGGTGCGACAGACGGCTGACTTCACGTGTCAGATTCTCACAATGATTGATAACAAAGGATTTGTTGGTGGGTGCATCTGCTTTAGAGATGAAGCACGCTTCCACCTGAATGGAGTGGTGAATAAACGAAACTGACGATTTGTGAAAAGCGAAAGCACTATATTCTCTCAAAGTTACTGTTTCGACTGCGGTATGCAACAGGTGCATTATTGGCCGTTTTTCCATACGAGACACGATTAGAAAGAAAGTAGGTGCCGACAGGCATGAATATCATCGAGCAATCAGTTTAATAAATCATGACTGCATAAATACTAGACGAATTCTTTACAAAAGAATGGAAAAACTGGTAGAAGCAGACCTCTGGAAAGAACAGTTTGGATTCCAGAAAAATGCAGGAACTCGCGAGGCAGTACTGACCCTAAGACTTCTCTTAGAAATTGGTTAAGGAGAGGCAAACCTACGTTTCTAGAATTTGTAAACTTAGGGAAAGCATGTTGACTGGAATACTCTCTTTAAATTCTGAGGATAGCGGGGGTAAAATAAGGGAACAAAGAGCTTTTTACAACTTGTACAGAACTAGACAGCAGTTATAGGAATCGAAGTGCATGAAAGGTAAGCGGTGGTTGAGAAGAGAGTGAGACAGTGTTGTGCCTATTCCCTATGTTATTCAATGTGCACATTGATCAAGCAAAAAAGAAAACAAAGAAAAATTTGGAGTAGGAATTGAAGGTCAGGGAGATGAAATTAAAAAAAAATCAAAACGAAGATAATTAAATGTAGTCGAACTAAATCAGGTGATGTTCAGGGAATTAGATTAGGAAACTCGTTGGCCAAAGTAGAAAGGATATAAAATGTAGACTGGCAATGGCAAGAAAAGCGTTTCTGAAGAAGAGAAATTTGTTAACGTCGAGTATAGATTTAATCATCAGGAAGTCTTTTTTGAAAGTATTCGTATGGAGTATAGCCATTTATGGAAGTGAAACAAGGACAATAAACAGTTTAGACAAGAAAAGAATAGAATCTTTTGAAATGTGCTGCTACAGAAGAATGCTGAAGATTAGACGGGTAAATCATGTAACTTACGAGGAGGTACTGAATAGAACTGGGGAGCAAAGAAATTTGTTGTGCAACCTGACCAGAAGAAGGGATCGGTTGGTAGAACACATTCTAAGACATCAAGGGATCAGTAGTTTAGTACTGGAGGGAAGTCTCGCGGCTAAAAATCGTAAAGGGAGACAAGAGGTCAATACAGTAAGTAGATTCAAAAGCATGTAGGTTGCAATATATACCCAGAGACGAAGAAGCATGAAATGCAGGAGGATCTGCAACGAATTGACGCGTGGTGCAGGGAATGGCAATTCATTCTCAATGTAGACACGTGTAATGTGCTGCGAATACATAGAAAGAAAGATCCTTTATCATTTAGCTACGATATAGCAGGTCAGCAACTGGAAGCAATTAATTCCATAAATTATCTGGGAGTAGGCATTAGGAGTGATTTGAAATGGGATGACCATATAAAAATAATCGTCGGTAGGGTGGATGCCAGACTGAGATTCATTGGAAGAATCCTAAGGAGATGCAATCCGAAAACAAAGGAAGTAGGTTACAGTACACTTGTTCGCCCGCTGCTTGAATACTGCTCACCGGTGTGGGATCCGTGCCAGATAGGGTTGATGGAAGAGAGAGAGAAGATCCAACGGAGAGCAGCGCGCTTCGTTACAGGGTCATTTAGTAATCGTGAAAGCGTTACGGAGATGACAGATAAACTCCAGTGGAAGACTCTGCAAGAGAGACGCTCAGTAGCTCGGTACGGGCTTTTGTTGAAGTTTCGAGAACATACCTTCACCGAGGAGTCAAGCAGTATATTGCTCCCTCCTACGCATATCTCGCGAAGAGACCATGAGGATAAAATCAGAGAGATTAGAGCCCACACAGAGGCATACCGACAATCTTTCTTTCCACGAACAATACGAGCCTGGAATAGAAGGGAGAACCGATAGAGGCACTCAAGGTATCCTCTGCCACACACCGTCAGGTGGCTTGCGGAGGTATGGATGTAGATGTAGGTGTAGAAGCTTGCACGGAGAGCTGCATTAAACCATCTTCGGACTGAAGACCACAACAACAACACCATCCTAACTTCTGTGGGATCGATACTTAGCGGCTAAAAGCCTGGGAGCTGTTTGTCTGATTAGTCAAAGCAACTTATCGCGAGATAAACAACGCTTCAATTACACTCTCCCACTAGTGGAGGAAGCTTATCGCCATTCACGCCGTTTTCTGTTTACGCTTGCTGCTCTCTATTATGTTTACCTATCATGGACGTCACGCACTTTATCATTATTCCACTGCAACCTATATAAGTGCACACAGCTGCATTCGCAGATACAGTGTAGAGTGTCAGAGCCCTATCATTTAATCGAAGCCTGCCATTTGCTTCGCTTACAATAACCCTTGTATTTGCCTGCATGTTTATTTCCTGGGCCAGGAATCTCTGATTGTGATTGCTGATTGCCTCGTCAGGGGATGCTACATTTGTGGGTTCCTCAAGCACACATCTTTGCACCTGTATTCGTATGACGTGCAAGGGCGCTTGTGAGACAGTGTGGTGAACTGTATCTGGCATGGCGTCCGTGCATGGGGTTCTCGTCGGCCGGTCGCCTGCACCCAGGGTTCTAGGAGTTTTTTCGTGATGTCGCTGTCTCGAATTCCATTTCAGATGGGGTACTGATTATAAATATGTCTCTACTGCGACTGTTCTCTGAACTCTCTGGAATGTAAATCGTTGAATACTTTATATTTCAACTTTACCTTTGTTGTTGTTGTTGTTGTTGTTGTTGTTGTTGTGGTCTTCGGTCCTGAGACTGGTTTGATGCAGCTCTCCATGCTAATCTATCATGTGCAAGCTTCTTCATCTCCCACTACCTACTGCAACCTACATCCTTCTGAATCTGTTTAGTGTATTCATCTCTTGGTCTCCCTCTGCGATTTTTACCCTCCACGCTGCCCTCCAATGCTAAATTTGTGATCCCTTGATGCCTCAGAACATGTCCTACCAACCGATCCCTTCTTATAGTCAAGTTGTGCCACAAACTTCTCTTCTCCCCGATCCTATTCAATACCTCCTCATTAATTACGTGATCTACCCACCCAATCTTCAACATTCTTCTGTAGCACCACATTTTGTAAGCTTCTATTCTCTTATTGTCCAAAACCATTTATCGTCCATGTTTCACGACCATACATAGCTGCAAAATACTAACACGAATTCTTTACAGACGAATGGAAAAACTAGTAGAAGCCAACCTCGGGGAAGATCAGTTTGGATTCCGTAGAAACACTGGAACACGTGAGGCAATACTGACCTTACGACTTATCTTAGAAGAAAGATTAAGGAAAGGCAAACCTACGTTTCTAGCATTTGTAGACTTAGAGAAAGCTTTTGACAGTGTTGACTGGAATACTCTCTTTCAAATTCTAAAGGTGGCAGGGGTAAAATACAGGGAGCGAAAGGCTATTTACAATTTGTACAGAAACCAGATGGCAGTTATAAGAGTCGAGGGACATGAAAGGGAAGCAGTGGTTGGGAAGGGAGTAAGACAGGGTTGTAGCCTCTCCCCGATGTTGTTCAATCTGTATATTGAGCAAGCAGTAAAGGAAACAAAAGAAAAATTCGGAGTAGGTATTAAAATTCATGGAGAAGAAATAAAAACTTTGAGGTTCGCCGATGACATTGTAATTCTGTCAGAGACAGCGAAGGACTTGCAAGAGCAGTTGAATGGAATGGACAGCGTCTTGAAAGGAGGATATAAGATGAACATCAACAAAAGCAAAACAAGGATAATGGAATATAGTCTAATTAAGTCGGGTGATGCTGAGGGAATTAGATTAGGAAATGAGGCACTTAAAGTAGTAAAGGAGTTTTGCTATTTGGGGAGCAAAATGACTGATGATGTTCGAAGTAGAGAGGATATAAAATGTAGGCTGGCAATGGCAAGGAAAGCGTTTCTGAAGAAGAGAAATTTGTTAACATCCAGTATTGATTTAAGTGTCAGGAAGTCATTTCTGAAAGTATTCGTATGGAGTGTAGCCATGTATGGAAGTGAAACATGGACGATAAATAGTTTGGACAAGAAGAGAATAGAAGCTTTCGAAATGTGGTGCTACAGAAGAATGCTGAAGAGTAGATGGGTAGATCACATAACTAATGAGGAAGTATTGAATAGGATTGGGGAGAAGAGAAGTTTGTGGCACAACTTGACCAGAAGAAGGGATCGGTTGGTAGGACATGTTCTGAGGCATCAAGGGATCACCAATTTAGTATTGGAGGGCAGCGTGGAGGGTAAAAATCGTAGAGGGAGACCAAGAGATGAATACACTAAGCAGATTCAGAAGGATGTAGGTTGCAGTAGGTATTGGGAGATGAAAAAGCTTGCACAGGATAGAGTAGCATGGAGAGCTGCATCAAACCAGTCTCAGGACTGAAGACCACAACAACAACATAGACACATTCCATACAAATACTTTCAGAAACGACTTCCTGACATTTAGATCTATACTCGATGTTAACAAATTTCTCTTCTTCAGAAACGCTTTCCTTGCCATTGCCAGTCTACATTTTATATCTTCTCTACTTCGACCATCATCAGTTAATTTGCTCCCCAAATAGTAAAACTCCTTTACTACTTTAAGTGTCTCATTTACTAATCTAATTCCCTCAGCATCACCCGACTTAATTTGACTACATTCCATTGTCCTTTTGTTGAAGTTCATCTTATATCGTCCTTTCAAGACACTGTCCATTCCGTTCAACTGCTCTTCCAAGTCCTTTGCTGTCTCTGACAGAATTACAGTGTCATCGGCGAACCTCAAAGTTTTTATTTCTTCTCCCTGGATTTTAATACCTACTCCAAATTTTTCTTTTGATTCCTTTACTGCATGCTCAATATACAGATTGAATAACATCGGGGAGAGGTTACAACCCTGTCTCACTCCCTTCCCAACCACTGCTTCGCTTTCATGCCCCTCGACTCTTATAACTGCCATCTGGTTCCTGTAAAAATTGTAAATAGCCTTTCGCTCCCTGTATTTTACCCCTGCACCTTTAGAATTTGAAAGAGAGTATTCCAGTCAACATTTTCAAATGCTTTCTCTAAGTCTACAAATGCTAGAATCGTAGGTTTGCCTTTCCTTTATCTTTATTCTAAGATATGTTGTAAGGTCAGTATTCGCGTTAGTATTTTGCAACTGTGAATTATTAAACTGATAGTTCGGTAATTTTCACATCTGTCAACACCTGCTTTCTTTGGGATTGGAATTATTATATTCTTCTTGAAGTCTGAGGGTATTTCACCTGTCTCGTACATCTTGCTCATCAGATGGTAGAGTTTTGTCAGGACTGGCTCTCCCAAGGCCGTCAGTAGTTCTAATGGAATGTTGTCTACTCACGGGGCCTTGTTTCGACTCAGGTCTTTCAGTGCTCTGTCAAACTCTTCACGCAGTATCGCATCTCCCATTTCATCTTCATCTACGAAAAAAAGAATGGCTCTGAGCACTATGGGACTTAACATCTGTGGTCATCAGTCCCCTAGAACTTAGAACTACTTAAACCTAACTAACGTAAGGACATCACACACATCCATGTTCGAGGCAGGATTCGAACCTGCGACCGTAGCAGTCGCGCGGTTCCGGACTGAGCGCCTAGAACCGCTAGACCACCGCGGCCGGCTTCATCTACATCCTATTCCATTTCCATAATATTGTCCTCTAGTACATCGCCCTTGTATGGACCCTCTATATACTCCTTCCACCTTTCTGCTTTCCCTTCTTTGCTTAGAACTGGGTTTCCATCTGAGCTCTTGATACTCATACAAGTGGCTCTCTTTTCTCTAAAGGTCTCTTTAATTTTCCTGTAGGCAGTATCTATCTTACCCCTAGTGAGATAAGCCTCTACATCCTTACATTTGTCCTCTAGCCATGCCTGCTTTACCTTTAGGGTTATTTAAATAAATTGTAATTTGTTCACTTACTGAAGATTAAGTAAATGGATGACGATCTGAATCATGTATTAAAACATTAGCTTTCCGAGCGTAGTGGATGAGCCCCAAGACGGAGCAGTATTTGCAAGTCTATAACGACATCATCGACGAGAAATGTTCCTTCGGTATTCGCACTAATCTGGTGAGTGAAGCAGCAGTATTAGATGTATAAGGAAGTGGCTGTTGTATTGCCTACACTTTTGAAAAGCGTTTATGGTATTTCATCCGTTAAATTGGTAACAATGGAAAGACAATTGATTAAATGTGCGAAGCATCGTCGGTTTGACTGAATCGTAGACCTTCCACCCTGCCATTACCCTACCGCTGGACCACGCACGGCCATGCGCGTTTGTGAGCGTGCGTGCTTTAAGCTCACGGTGTTGGACCGCAGCTGTACTTACTCTGCGGTGACCTGCACAGTGTTACAGTGTGTTTCAGAAACTTGCAGTTGTTCCACCGTTAGAACTTTCACGGGTTCACAGGAACAGGGTTGTAAATTGCTGCTTGCGATGCGGTGACGTCACGTAGTTATCGCAACAGTTGTGGTTCTGAGTATCGCTTCACGGAAAGCAACACAACGACCATGTTGGCGTTCTACTTCGGAACTTTCCAAATTCTAAAGCACAGGACAGATGCAAACGACGTCCGCCCCACTGGAGGTTTAATTAGTACGTCCAGTAAACTTGCAGTTCTCATTTCATCGTCGCAGTGAAGCAGCTGCTTTTTGCTCTTTAAGCTAGCAGACCGTCGCTGTCTAGCCTCTGTTTGAAACAACTGAGCTGTTTGGTTGACTGAAGGTGAACGCTGTTTTGGAAATATGGAGAGGTGACTAGGGATGATTGGAATTTGATTTTACCTACGATGAGTTTCATATTGTTTCCATTCAAACAATGAAAGAAAAATGCTGTTTTTGTTTTATTTTGTGAGGTTTTATTGCGTTTTAGTTTCATTTCATGTGCCCTAGCAAAAGTATCTCTGCCATATCAAGAGTATGGTAATTTTGCTGCAATGTATTTCAACAGTTTCTGTGTTTCTCTGCCCATTTCATCTCTGCACATATGTCGACGAGAGCCGAGACTGAATTATGCCTGTTTTGTGGTCTGTTGTTTTCCGCCTATGGCAATGATGCAGTTGTTCTGTAAAGATGGAACCGGTCAGTCTGACAGTAAAACATCTTGGCCCTGGCGGCAAAAACATAAAAAAATTGCAGATATCTGCAATATATAAAGATGCTGGCCCTTCTTCCTTTCTTACTTATCTGCTTTCTTTGTTAGAACGGTAATGTTAACAGATGTTCGGCTGTACATGGTGTATCATAATTGCTGAGGTCAGTTACCCCTCGTAGCTACACAATTCGCAACTACTTTGCGGACGGCTCGATTGCACAACAATTTCACTAGAACGTTTTCGCTTCTGCAGTCGTTTAGCTTTACCCCTAGGAGTATATTCCAGTCACTTTGTAAATACACACTTCTACGAGAAGCGAAAAAAGCAAATTCAAATAACCAGATTCTTATTTGGAAGTTTCTTGACAAGCTAATTTCTCTTACTTGTACATCAGTAAATAGCCAAATCTAGACACTACTGGATTCGTAAATGCTAGGAGAGGTATTACTGTGGATCCACATCTGGCGATTCCAGCATTCATTTTGCTTGGTGTCCATACACCACATCAGCCTAATGCCAGTTATGGTTCCTCAGGAAGCTAGCTAGCGCTCTATCTCTGAGAAGCATGATATCGAAGAGACATTGACCCTTAACCCCTTTTCCTGTCCTGCTGCTGACCGGGGGAAGTGCCTCAGCAGTAGGATACTGGGCTCGTATTCGGAAGGACGGAAGTTGAAAACCCCGTCCAGCCATTCAGACGCACTAAAACGGGTAAGGCAAATTCCGGGATCACTTCCTCCTCCTTCCCAATTAAAGTTTGTACTTCGTCTCCGATGACTTAGTAGTCGACGGGACGTTGAACCAAATCTTCCTCCCCCTTTCTTTCCTCCTCTCCTAGCACTGGTGCCTCACGGCGCCGCCTTTAGTGTATCCAGACAAGGCTGAGGAACACTTTGCCCGAAAGAGTTGCCCTATTTGCTTATTCTTATTCCGATTCCCAGACTAGTTTGTTTAGAGTATCATTCGGGGTTGTCGTAATTTATAAAAAAAATTCAAATTGAAAGAAATATAGCGATTTTTTTCGATAGTAATTTTTTAATACTAATTATACAATTTATCAACACAATACCGACAAGAAGCACACAAAAAGTCTTTGCCACATTAAAAAGTTTCAAGTTTTTCTACACAGCACCGTCACTGTCAGAAGTTGATTGTCATTATTATTATTATTATTATTATTATCTTTTTCATCTTCTGGTATTTATGGCGTGGTCAGAATTTTGAGCATGTTGCCAAAGCTTTCCGTATATTTCCCATATTTCGTGATTTACCAGTGTTCGTTTTTAGTGTTTCACTCTAACTGTAGGTTATCATCTGAGCCGGAATTGCATGTGGGTTAAGACCAAGTGATAAATCATATGCTTTTACCCTGACGTCGTTAAATCACTCCAGGCAGATGCCGGTTTGTTTTCTTTAATAAGACTTTCACTGGCCGCTACACTCTCAGCACGAAAAACCTCCTAATTCAATGACATTCCTGTGTATGCACTCTGTGTAAGGACTTTTCCATTTTCGGTTATTCACCGCAACAGCACACTAAACTGCATAGCTTCTCTACGCCAAACATTTCTACGAAAATCAATAGCACAATAGATTTTCAGAAACGTTAGATGTTTTCTAGTAAGCACAGAAGTGTTTTTTTTTCTTTCATTTAATGGTGGAAGAGGTTATGGAAACCTGACATGAAATTAGCTCCCTGTTTGACTGCGCGAGATTAAAGTAGGCCTGCCTGCAGACCAATGAAACACGGGAAACCGTCAACTTACATAATTTAAAGCTGATTGGCCAATAGATGATATGTTGAGGGACACCACGGCTGTACGGTAAAATAGGGCATCCATTTTGTATTTGCAGTAACTGCTATAAGTACAACAGTCATAAAACTGTCACAGCTGTTTTGGTACAGAACGTAAATGACATAGTAAATGGTAGAGGATTAACAGTAGTATTGGTAGCACTGGTAGAGAAAGAAGCATACATGAATTTATGAGAGCGAAACTGGAGGCAGACGACTTCTTTGTTTTCTGTTCGTTTGTTTGTTTTCCACATAATTGGGAACACACCTCATTTAGGGTTAGTCCATTGCGTATTTTATACTCTTAAGAAATAAATTTCATTTTATAAGCAATTTAAATTAGTTGATCGCGTAACTTCTGCGTTTTTGTGTAAACAAATCCATTACTTTTAATGCAAGTATAGTTTATATGCACAAAACAAAAAAATCTGTATAATTATTGTTGTTATTTTGTATTAATGGACCTTTCTACATCATGATAAAAAAAGTGTTTCCTCTTATCACTGTTAAGCTCGGAAGTCGTTTATGAGAAACAGAAACATGTTTCATATAACCTCAACGAAGTATTGAAGAAATGTTTAACACATTTTAATTTTATATACATATATTTCGCTGATTCAAATGTGACTGTACTCAATACACTCAAGGTACTAATTAAACAACGCCTTCAGTCACAACTTTCCGTGTTTTATTCAGTACACGATGCATTTCGGACGCTGTGGGTCGATCTTCAGGTGTAATTCGGCTTAATACATGCTTTACTTTACTCTTGAATAAGATGAAATGCATGTTCCTGTCACGAAAAAGCTTTGATGTTAGGTTACGAATTTCGTAAGTCAAACGCGGAAAATATGTGCGAAATAGTGGAAAGGATGAACAGTGTAAACTTACCAAATAATCCAAGACAAGCGTTTTTAACGTTTTAGTACCAGCATATTTTTTCCATCGTTTTCGTACATATGCTGGTTCTAAACGTTAAAAATTATTTACTTGGATTATTTGGTAAGTTTACACTGTTAATTTTTTCCACTATTTCGCACATATTTTCCGCGTTTGACTTGCAACGTTCGTAACCTAACATCAAACCTTTTCGTGACAGGATTATGCATTTCATCTCATTCAAGAGGAAAGTAAAGCATGTATTAAGACGAATTACACCTGAAGATCGACCCATAGGGTCCGAAATGCATCGTGTATTGAATGAAACACGAAAAGTTGTGAATGAAGGCGTTGTTTAATTCATACCTGGAGTGTAATGTTCAATACGTTTTTGTGGGTTGTTACTTTTTATTTTACATTTATTTTCTTGAGGAAATTGCGTTTTCTAGTGCTACATGATAAATCTGTATTTCTTTTTTTTAATTTTCGCTACAACATTCCTCTGTTTCACATTAGAAATCAAAAATTTTCGAATAAAACCAGAATTTAACATTGACAGTTTCAGTCTTTCTATAAATACTGTTTATTCTTCAATAATAGGAGGATAACTGTGTAAAACAAAAATGTTCCGTAGGTTACACATTCCTTTACACATCCTCGCTCAGTTAGCAGACCGTTCAGTGCTTGTGGTTTCTAGGAAAATGCAGCGAGACACTGCTCCCACACACAGACAAACTGACAGAAATTAGGTAACGCCAGATAGTTATGCAACGCACCTAACGTACAGGCAACTCGTTACGATCTTCACTGATCAAGGCTACTAGGAAAAGTACCGTAGTCTACGCTTACTTATGATAGTCTACAGTAGCTTGCCGAGGTTTTTCAACTCTAGCCACAGCACTTCACTAATTATCTATAGAATGTGTTATGATCTTACCTTTGCCTTCTTTCGACTCTAGTTACAGTAACAGCATTACATAAAATGTGAACCATGTATTATGCGTTTTACCACTTCCACGTACACCAGATGTTACCCCAAAGGCGATATTAAGAAGCTGTAACAATATGAGTGTACCACCTATGACCTATATCTGAAACCCTTGGAAAAAAAGACTGTGTCCTATCGAGCTACATCTCATTTTACACAACCACCGCCTCGCAAAAGCTCTGTATGGAAATCGATATTAGAAATTATGTTAATACCATTTATCTGTCCTATTAAAAGACTACTGAAATTTAATATTCCAAAATTGTTTTTCATTACTAAAGAGAGGGCGGAACGAATTAGCAGCTAATCAGAACAATGCAGGCATAGTTTTATCACGTAATTTATACTGTTGGCAGCTGATAATTACCAGAGTCGCTAATGGAATGATATATGACCGGCATTCTAACAGAAATGAACTATTGTGTAGTGGACTATATTCATTAATTTGTAACCTTTTTGAGAAAGAATATGTTGTGCCTCCATAATGTTTGTAGACGTACAATGACAATGTTATTATGGCTGTTATGATACATTTCCATTAATAAGAAAGAATAATCAATAGCACAGTATTACTTCCTGTTGCAATATTACAAATCTATCACAGTCATCTAAGATAAAGGGTGTTTAAGATTTACCGGTGGATGAGAGTCTTGCAGGCGACTAAGAAACGTACGATGTGTTACTGGCGATAGTATAAATGTGGTGTCACCGCCAGACACCACACTTGCTAGGTGGTAGCTTAAATCGGCCGCGGTCCATTTAGTACATGTCGGACCCGCGTGTCGCCACTGGGTGATCGCAGACCGAGCGCCACCACAAGGCAGGTCTCGAGATACGGACGAGGACTCGCCCCAGTCGTACGGACGACATTGCTAGCGACAATACGGACGAAGCCTTCCTCTCATTTGCCGAGAGACAGTTAGAATAGCCTTCTGCTAAGTCCATGGCTACGACCTAGCAAGGCGCCATTAGCCTTACCTAGTTTGAGAGTTATCGTATAAATGTCTCAAGAAGAACGTTGTAAACCAACAAAGAATAAAGTTAAGTATATTCCAAAGCTACGTATTTTCTTGATAGCAGTCATAACGTATCCTGTTCCAGACTTGACGCCAGTCGGCGTGTGTGTACGCGTGCCTTTCGGCTCCCTTCTCAGTGTGGCGTAACTAGCTTGTTACGCCACAACAATAAAAGTCACTATAAGGAAGATATTGTCCAATACTCACGTAAAAAGACGCAGTTATGAACAATCACTTCCACAGTTTCCATGGTGCACTCCTTGACAAGCCATAATAAGCCTAATATTATGAAACATTAAGTGGAGAAATGAAATAACTAATACAACAGGAGTACTGCACAATTGTAGTACTGTCATTAAATATGAAGCCACCAGCTGATACCTAATCTGACGCGTTTCAGGTAGGACCCACCATCCGATTGTCATGAAAATCTTAGTAACAACTTGATGCTGGGTTCTACCCGAAACGCATCAGATACATTCACTGGTTTGTCAGCTGGTGGCTTCTTATTTAGTGACAAATACAGCAGTTGTGCAGCAGTCCTGTTGACTTGCAATATGGTCGCATTCTTCCTGCGTAACTTTGTCACAGTTACACACTAACTAATACGATTTACACTTCATTGTGGAACACATGTAACATAAACGCAGCTTGTGGAAGTACATGGGCTGTTTAGACTCTCCAGTTTCACTACAGGGGGCAGGCAGAGATCCAGTGTGCGACTAAACAGTCTGCTATGACAGTAAACATTAAGAGATACGTTTTCGCTTACGATTTTTAAGTGCGCGATTAAATAATTCGCAAGTGTGAAGTCCAAAACAGCTACTTGCTCTCATAATTTGTTTCTATAGTTTCGTAGGACTGTTATCATTGTAGTATTCATACGTTTTCTATCAACGGCGCTCGATTCGTTCAGGCATTTGGAGTACAGGATAGTAAGTGAATTATGCAAAAGCAAATGATTCAGATGGCTCTGAGCACTATGGGACTTAACTGCTGAGGTCATCAGTCCCCTAGAACGTAGAACTACTTAAACCTAACTAACCTAAGGACATCACACATATCCATCCCCGAGGCAGGATTCGAACCTGAGACCGCAGCGGTCACGGGATTCCAGACTGAAGCGCCTAGAACCGCTCGGCCACTCCGGCCGAATGAATTATGCAATGTGATACTATCCCATTACGCACATTTTCTCAGTTTCGAGTAGCCTGTCGACTTATTTTTCCTTGTTCTGATGTAACAAGGCATTACTAAACGATATTGGTCAGCGAGCAACAAACTGCCAGAATAACGATCCTATTTCGAATCTTGTGCTCTTCCTATCGCTCTTTAGGGAAGTCCACTACCAATTTCTTCTCAGATCTTGTATTTCCTAAACAAGATCTAGTCACATCTTCAGTGTCAATCGCTGATTACATCATGTAATCGAGAAACAAAATTATGTTGGGATACAACGCTCACGCGAAAGTGGAAGATCTTTTCCTTTGAGGAACTTGGCGACACGTGGCAATCCTTTAGAAGTAACTGAATTTTCTTGAAATTAAACCATCTATTAAATGGATACGTCGGTTACAACATACTCATCCAGCCTGGAAATTGAAGGCTGCATTGTGGGACTACCCATTGTGAGTTAGATATTCTTGCTCATTCACGTCCTTGCAAACATGTACGAGTAAATACTGTTATCGCAGTAAAATAACATCACGAAGAGGTTATTAAGAGAGCAAGGAAGCAGTGGAAGTTACTTATTGGGGCTGGACAAAAGCAGGCAAAATATTATACACGAAACACATTGCCTTGCTTAATACGGTGTAGAAAAGCCGTTGGCATTCAAAACAGCTTCCAGTCGTCTCGAAATGGATAAATACACGTTTGTATGGTTTTCAAAGGAGTCTGCCGGCAAAATAGTGCCAATATAGCGATCACGCACTCTTCTCTCCAAAGTACACCACAAAGTCTGAATATTGAGATCTGGTGAATGTGGTGGCCATGGGAGATGCAACAATTTATCTTCGTGGTCACAAAACCAGTCCTGGACGATGCAGTCTTGTCGTCTTGGAACACAGCATCACCACTGGTGAACAAACATTGTACCAATGGGATGGACATGATCAGTCAGAAATGTTCACAAAATCCTTGTCAGTAATGCGACCTTGCAGAATATCCATGTGGCTGGTAGAATACCATGATATGGCTGCCCAAATTATCACCGAACACCCGCCATGTTTCGCTCTTTGGACGTAAACTCGGCCAGAAGTTGGACACAGTATACAACAAAACCCATCCGACCAAATGACTTCCCTCCTTTGCTCCATAGTTCAGGTTTTATGGTTTCGGCACATGTTTTCCTATTACAGGAATTTGTATCCAGCTCGCCCTACAATTCCCCGTTTATATGGAGCTCCGGGCTGCCGTGCCGCCCATTTTTATTTATTTATTTATTTATTTTTTTGCATAATCCGCTAGTGTGGCAGTTCAGGAGTGACTTTTGCAACTGTCTGTCGTCCTCTTATTTTCACAATCCTGTCGCGATCACTCAACACACACTTTCGTCCGCTTTGTGACTTTCGTGCTTTCTCTGATGCCATATAAGCATTCGATTGGTGCCTGTTGAGACACCAACCACTTCAGCTACCTTGGTTAACGAAGCACACACTATATGAGCACCAATAATTTACCGACGTTCTACTTCACTAGCTGCGACGTAATGCACTCACAACTACACAGAACACTATTTTGGCCACGACTGACACTTGCAACGGATTGCGGACACCCCATAATGGCCGTTCGTGATCAAACACAACAGCACTCCGTGCAGGCTTGGCTAGCATCTGCTTTTATGTTCAAGCATGCATTTCTCGCGGTGTTTCTCCATTTTTGTCCAACCCCTTTATTTAGTTATTAGTAAATGATTAAAATTTCTGAGCAGTATGATGAACCCATTGCAAGAATTCGGTAGTTACTTACCGAGCCGTCCGCTGAATGATAGTAATGCATTCATTTCGAGGAGCCGTCAAACTTGGCCAAAGAGAGAGCGAGCAACGAAAATTTTTGTCGTATATTTCAGCGATGGATGGAACATGCTGTATCTCGTATGGAAACGCGTTATCTTGTTGGAATGTACAGTTAGGAGTGTGTTGAAAGAAGGTCTACAACTTCTATTTAGAGTCGTCAACATCCTTGGTAACCTCTGATTCCATTTTGTACCAAGCCGTGGTGCATCCAGTACAATGATTCAAAACGCATGCTGGGTTGTGGTCCTGAACAACGATAAAGCATACGAAGGACACAAGGAAGTCGGCAACGATTTCCGAGTTAATAGCAGATTACGTTGTTGAAAAAAATCTCTCACGTCTTGGATTAAAATTTGTTTCTCGTTTTATTTATTTATTTGTTTACAACAACAGCGTAGGGTTTGTTCGCTGCTACACTAGTTGCCTTTTGGTGAAGAATTTGCAACACAGTACACTTTATAGTAACACCGTCTATGCACTTGGCAAGCATAAGGCTTCCGAAGAGCTCAAAATCTCCAACGTTTTCAATTTCGAAAATGAGACTTTATGAAAGGAACATATTCAACGAATGCATAGATCACTTCGTTGGTGAAATTTCAATGTATAGATATCTTAACTGGTAAGTAAAACCAGTAACTCGGTAATGATTTTTACTGGTGGTGCTTTAGTACGAGTATAGTCCAGAAAGTAAGTCCCGGTCGGTCGCGAAATGGAAACCACCGTGAAAATCCGGTTATGTTTTCCTCAGACGTGTAGAGCAATATCTCTAATACGCCCTTCTATTGGGTCACATCGCTCTTTGCAGTTCTGAGCGCACAGTGATCACGTAAATACGCCTATAAACCAACGTCTCCCGCCAAGCATTGGTGCCTGCCGAGAGATTTCTCTTGATTTCGGGCAATCGCACATAACGTAACTGTCATGCATTTCATTATTCATGACAATTCTCGGCCACACACTGTAGGGGCAACAAGGATGCCACTCCATCGTTTCCGATGGAAATTTTTTATCACCCACCCTACAACCCCGACGTGGCTCCCTCTGATATTCATCTCTGCTCCATGAATCGCAGGCTATGAAGATAACATTTTGGCACAAACAGCGAGCTGCAGAACAGCGTAGAGAATTGCCGGAAAGGATAGGCAGTTATCTTCTATGAAGAGGATGTTGATAAGTTGGGACAACGCTACGACAAATGTCTAACTCGGAGCGGATGCTACATAGATTGTAGAGAATTAGCTGGAAGATGTAGTTAATTGTCGCAAATGAAACATTTCTGATTTCTCATTTCGCGACCGATCAGATCTTACTTTCTGGACAACCTTCGCATGTAGGGCAGCGTCAATACGCGAAATTTGTTTCTTGGTGCAGAAATGTATGTAGAGGATCGAACCTTGATGCAGAAGCTAGCTCTTGACTCTCCACATAAACGGAGACGAAGAAGCCCATTTATTGTTCATTATTCAGTTGAAGAGTGGAAAAGAGAAACGTTCCAAGAGCCAAAACTGATATTTGTCAGGAGAATTGTACAAACCCGATTTGTACCCAAGAAATTGAGGAGGTATCCCGATACCACGAAATTATGCTCACCGTTTCGAACCGATAGGTTTAGCTTCAGACGGAACGTGGACAGCCGTCTTAAGACGAACCTGTAGGTTAGACACCGTTAACGTTCTATTTGTGTAAATAAAAAGCATTACCAACAGTGGCTAGTTACTGCTTTCTTCTTTGGTCAAGAATCAGCCACAGTCTCAAAAATGTCACTTTTCAACAAAATAGCAGGAAGAAAGTTTCTGCTCCAAGTGCATTTATTATTGAGGCATTAGTTTTATTTGTGGTAATACAAGCACAGAATTAGGTTTTTCGCCAGTGTAAGTGTAGCCAACAAAAATACTTTCTTGTATCTTGTAAACTTTGGAATTCCAGAGGGAAGAACAGTTTGGCACAAAAACCATGCACCATGTACCATGTACTAACGCATGGTCGAAAGGGTTTCTCCATTTTTTGGCACCTAGATCAAGTCTGGGAACATGGGTCAGAGTATCGAGATCACAGAAGCACTGAAAACGCGTTTTGTGAAGAAATGGCACTTACAACGTTTTTCATTTTCACTCTACAATTGACAATATACTGGAAGAATGTGTCCGGAGAGGTTTAAAGTAGAACAACACTAGTTCAAGAATTGGCAAATGCTAAACTGATTTTTAGCCGGAATTGGATTAATCCACGAAGGAGATAGCTCAAAAAACAACGTATCAAAGTGCCTCAACGGCATCAAGCTGCAGGATATATGATTACGTAGGCCTGCAGTGGTGCGTACAGAAGTGCCGGGAGTGCAGTTCTTTCTTCTGTTCGGCAGAGATGCTTCACCTCACTGTCTGGGGCGCCCATTTACGTAAGTATCCTACCGTGGTCTCCCTTCAGACGTGTGAGAGAGATTCCACGATGTGACTCATTCCATGGGAGTCCTCTACAAAGAGCAAGGGCATTGGTTACGCAAGCACGCACTGCAGGTAACGCGTAGGCCCGCCAAGGTCGTGATTACGAGGGCCAAGTCTGCTGCGCAGAATGTAATGCCGTGCCGGCGTACTTAACTCCTCTCAGCTTTGGGAAAAAAACCTTTGCTGCGCTAGACCATTGATCTTCTAAACAACCACTTCTTCAAACTCTGCCTATTAAGTCACTGGAAGGGCATGTGGACACCTCACCGAACTCCCGGATGTTATTCGAAAACAGGCGCTGCTGCTTCTTGTTTCTCTTCCGTAGGCTGAGTATAAAAATAATCAGTCCAAATGCACTTCTCTCAGTACATCTATACCAGGCTCTTTCACAATTATTCTTACAGGGTTCTAGAGGTTGTAGAGTGGACTAGTAGATAAAGTTGTGATAAGAAAGAAGTTCCCGGAAATCTACAGTTCGGATATTAAAAAAAGTTTGAAGAATAGATCACTTTCAATCTCCCGCTTGTAATGGTACTTGAATCACGTAACCATTACGGCACCTCAACTTAACCTCTCGATACCAGCAATCTTCTACTGTGTTTCTGTAAAGTAGTTAACGTATTTCTGAGACAACATTCAGATTTGATTTCATTAATCTGGAGATACTTTGTTACATCGATATGTTTATGTTGCAATGATATTATTCTTGTGTGTATTCTTTCTTTGGTCACTATGATCTTTGACGTACTTGTAACTCTTGATTTTTGGGCGCGTAAGCGGTTAATTAGTTAGTTAGAGAGTCGGACCTTGAGAAAGTCAAGTCTTGAACGTCATATTGGAGAGACGCATATTGTAGTTAGCTTACAAAATGTGAACTTTAACAGTGATGAAGATGTTTCCAACTAGGTTTTGTATTGTGAAGTGAGGTTTTGTGTGTAACGCGATATTGCAACAAAAGCAATACAAGGAAGTGTAACTTAAATTCGGAGTGCTGATTATTTTTTACATCACCATTGTCCTGCAAAGGTTTAATCTTCAAGAATGGTTTGTGAAACACATCTATAAAACTTTTGAATATCGCAGAATAAAAACCTAGGCCTCTTTGCATCCGAGCTTGGAATCTTCACCACCTAGATTTTCGACAATTGAGCCATGATTTTACAACAAGACCAGCGTGGGAAACACGAAAATATGAGTGCCTAGTTTATTCATTATTACATTAAATGACTTTATTAACTGTGCTCTAATGACACCTGCCACATAATAACTTTGTTGTTGCCCGAAAATGCAGTATTTAGCAGCGTGAGCAACACCACAATCATTATTAAATTTTGATCTTTGTTGCGGTAGGGTTGTTAGACGCTTCACGGTACGGCACGTAATGGTAGAGCTGCATAACGCATGTATCGATAACGTTTTCCTGGTCGCCATAGTCCATCGCATACCATTTCCGTCCGATTGTCACAATAGCTGCGAACTACTGATACGTTCGCAATTGGGAGTATTGACTCTAGTAATCCACAGACGCCTACCAGACATGGTGCGTCGTTTGTATGAAAACCTGCGTCACAGATACATCCTGTGCAACGAACAGCGGGATCGCCACATAGAGCAGTTCCTGTAAACCACATACGTCAGCATACCGGTCTACGTAACCTCCGTCCACAGGCTCTGGCTGGTCCACCTGTACCGACCGACCGCCGTGTCATCCCTCCGCCAGTGGAGTCATTGGATGCAGTACGGAGGGGCGTGGGATCAGCGCACCGCTCTCCCGGCGGTTGTCAGTTTCCTTGACCTGGAGCCGCTGCTACTCGGTCAAGTAGCTCCTGAATTGGCATCACGAAGCTGAGTGCAATCCGTTTTGGTCCTCAACTAGGGTAAATCCCTGGCAGTAGCGGCAATCGTACACCAGTCCTCCGCATGGTATTTAGCCGCATTGATCACCCAGCTACGGAGGACCATTATGCCTCTGTGTATGTTGTAATCTCGTTTACCTTTTTCTCGTGATTTCTATGGGAAATATACGTTATTGGCTGCTCAATAGCCTCACAGTCTGAAGGATTCAGCGAGAACAACGTCTTCTGCCTT
Source organism: Schistocerca piceifrons (assembly GCF_021461385.2). Classification (NCBI taxonomy): domain Eukaryota; kingdom Metazoa; phylum Arthropoda; class Insecta; order Orthoptera; family Acrididae; genus Schistocerca; species Schistocerca piceifrons. The sequence goes on from NC_060138.1 coordinate 924,254,537, forward strand.
TCAAGGAGTCCCAATTAAAGTCCCTGAGCGTTTCTGAAACATTTTCGTACGGACTATACCGACCTCTTACGATCCCATCAACGCGCCTGTGCATTCGTTCGATGTTGTCGTCATGGAAACTTCATAAGGACTTCAAACATTGAAACAGCGCTCTATAACTGATAGCAATAGCGTCTTGTATGCGATTTCCTTTACAGGTACTCCGTGCTTTCCAAAAACCCTTCCAAAAACTCAAAGTCTTCCATTCCCATTCCCTAATAATGATTTTAGGTGATTGTCCTATTTCACATCGCTTCCTATTATTATCCCTATATACTTATGCGACGATCACTACTAATCCTACAATCAGATATTTCTCCTTGGAACAAAAAGGCCACAAGAGAGGGATCTTGTATCAGGGGTCCTACAAGAATCAGTACTGGACCCATTACTCTTCTCATTATATGTTAATGATGTATCAATTATTCCGTCTCACTGCAAATATCACCTACATGCTGACGACATTCAGTTATATCTAAGTGCAAGTACAACAAACCTGTGCATAGCCATCCAACATATAAATCCCGATGTACTTGTATGAACGCAGTGCATAGATTTAAAACTAAGCTCATCTGAAAAGCAATCAATCTTATTCGCTCACAAAAGACTTACTACGCCTCGGTTCAGAGAATCTCTCCCTCATTTTATCCTAAACGACACAGAAATAACCTGTTCCTCCACTGCAAGGGACTTGTGAAAAATTCTGGACCATCATTTAGAGTGTACTGAACATACAACTGTTGTACGTAAGGAAGTGTCAGCGTCACTTCACTCAGTAAATAAATATAAAAAGTACTTCCTTTCGAACGAGAAAGAAGCTAGTATGGGCACTAATACTCCCCACACTTGACTATCGTGATGCCATTCTACAACGACTTTCGTACGAAAGCTCACGCAGGCTCCAACTGGTGATGAATGCTTGTGTACGATACATTTCTGACGTACGCTATTTCGACCACATCACACCAGTCTACTCATTATAAACGCCCATTACTATTATAATTATTATAGTTTGTATGATTACTGTCAGTTATTATTATTATTATTATTATTATTGAGAAGTTGAGTAATATCTTTTGTATGTGTTGCTCCTGGTCAGATGTAACAGAGGACCTGAAGGCCCTAAAATGCTCAGGCTAAATAAGAAATAAATAAATAATAAGTAATAAATATCTATGGATATTTCAAGCACTGAACGACCTTTTCGATACCTTCTGACACACCGGATCCTTCTTCCGTTTCTGTGGAACATTCGCTGTCCAATCATGAATGTAAACGCTTACGCCCGTTACGTGAACACGCCTCTCACCGTAGACGAAACTGCACCAGTTTCAAAGTATTTCGAAAACCTAGTAACAGCTTATTATTTCTCTCTCGCCTGCCCCCTTCCTTTCCAAGATATGTTTTCTGTAATATTTTAATAGCATGGAGTCACCAGTGTTTTTAAAGGACCCAGCACAGTGTTCTAAGGTACTAGCGCTCCGATTTGTATTTCTCCCAGGCAAATTCTTCCAGAACTTTCTTTGTCTTTTCCTGCGCTAATCTCATCATAGTCTCATACCTATTATTCCCAGCATACACTACATGAAATAGCCCAAGTTTTGTTTGGACATTTGTGTTCTTCTTATCCCGCTTGTTGGTTCTTCTCGCGACATAAGATCCCCACATATCGTGAATGATATTGTGTTCCATTGCATCATTCTCTTCTTCTCTTTACGTGTGTGATGTTTCGACGTGGTGCTGGCCGGAGTGGCCGAGCGGTTCTAGGCGCTACAGTCTGGAACCGCGCTACCGCTACGGTCGCAGGTTCGAATCCTGCCTCGGGCATGGATGTGTGTGATGTCCTTAGGTTAGTTAGGTTTAAGTAGTTCTAAGTTCTGTGGGACTTATGACCTCAGCAGTTGAGTCCCATAGTGCTCAGAACCATTTGAACCATTTGTTTCGACGTGGTAAATATGCAGCATATTTAGAGCAGAGTAACGCAGCAGACACATCAAACTTGCTGCGCATCCAGTGCACTTAGCACAGTTTAGCCAGCACAAAAGCAATAAATGAAAAAAAGTGTATGTTAACAGGATTATTTTTTGATCTGTATGGCTAGTTCATAGAACATGTGTAACCAGGGGATGCCAGCATAAAAGGCCTTGACGTCATTATTCGTGTGACAGTCACCTACACAGTTTCAACGTGCCTATAGGAAAAAGGAAGCAACAAAGAGGCTTTTTAAGGACTGTGCTGTCTGGTATTAATCGTACAATAGTCATAATGTTTGAGACGTATTTTTGCCAGTGTAGTTCTCATTCCAGATGCAGAAAACACACTTATTGTCACGCATTACGTTATCGAGAGGTTCAGTTTTCATCAGCTTCCCGTACACATATTGTTGTTGGAAGAAAACGAAAGTATAGTTTTTTATTACTGTTTGTACCCCTAGACACCCTGAAGTCTATCAAGAACTACCACGAAATCTGGAGAAGACTAATATTTCTAATCTTTCGGTTTTTGTTTGTTTATTCCTATTATTTTTTATTTTATTTTTTATTTTTTTTTTGCAAGATTTCAAACAAGTTATACTGCGCTAAACGGTGAACGTGTTGGCCTGTGGTTGAAAGTAGCACGTGTTTCATCAACCGAGAAACTGTGACAGTTTTGCTTTATAACGGAAGCTGCATCTTCTTAAAAGATTTCAGTACTTCGTGAAAAGAGAAGTTCAGTGATACAGTACAAGTTAACGTTGTAGCGAAACTTTTCGCAAAAAATGGCAGAGTTTCAGTAGGAACAGTAAATTTTTTACACCGCTGTAGTTTCCATGAGCTATCTAACACCGTTAATACGAGGAAGTAGTTCCAATTAAAAAATTGCTTCAGTACCGATACCTCGTGAAATAAAAATTATGCTTACATGCAGCAAATTACTCTTTTTTGTGTACGTCACTCGCCGTTAGTTGTTTTGTATAATAAGCATTTTGTAAGTACGTTCAACTACCAATTTATTGTAATCCAACGGCAAAATTGTAATAAATATAATCAGCACCTCTGAAGACATTAAAATACAGTTAAAGATTTTTATATCACTGTTGTCGAAAATACGGTCAGCGATTCGTCTTGAGTGTCATTCACTATCAATATGGTAGTATGGATTAAAGGAAGAGCCGTTTCTAATCGATGTGTTGCCAGATTGACATACGTCATTTTTTTTTTCTTTTTGGTCATCAGTCTACTGATTGGTTTGATGCGGCCCGCCACGAATTCCTTTCCTGTGCTAACTTCTTCATCTCAGAGTAGCACTTGCAACCTACGTCCTCAATTATTTGCTTGACGTATTCCAATCTCTGTCTTCCTCTACAGTTTTTGCCCTCTACAGCTCCCTCTAGTACCATGGAAGTCATTCCCTCATGTCTTAGCAGATGTCCTATCATCCTGCCCCTTCTCCTTATCAGTGTTTTCCACATATTCCTGTCCTCTCCGATTCTGCGTAGAACCTCCTCATTCCTTACCTTATCAGTCCACCTAATTTTCAAAATTCGTCTATAGCACCACATCTCAAATGCTTCGATTCTCTTCTGATCCGGTTTTCCCACAGTCCATGTTTCACTACCATACAATGCTGTACTCCAGACGTACATCCTCAGAAATTTCTTCCTCAAATTAAGGCCGGTATTTGATACTAGTAGACTTCTCTTGGCCAGAAATGCCTTTTTTGCCATAGCGAGTCTGCTTTTGATGTCCTCCTTGCTCCGTCCGTCATTGGTTATTTTACTGCCTAGGTAGCAGAATTCCTTAACTTCATTGACTTCGTGACCATCAATCCTGATGTTAAGTTTCTCGCTGTTCTCATTTCTACTACTTCTCATTATCTTCGTCTTTCTCCGATTTACTCTCAAACCATACTGTGTACTCATTAGACTGTTCATTCCGTTCAGCAGATCATTTAATTCTTCTTCACTTTCACTCAGGATAGCAATGTCATCAGCGAATCGTATCATTGATATCCTTTCACCTTGTATTTTAATTCCACTCCTGAACCTTTCTTTTATTTCCATCATGCTTCCTCGATGTACAGATTGAAGAGTAGGGGCGAAAGGCTACAGCCTTGTCTTACACCCTTCTTAATACGAGCACTTCGTTCTTGATCGTCCACTCTTATTATTCCCTCTTGGTTGTTGTACATATTGTATATGACCCGTCTCTCCCTATAGCTTACCCCTACTTTTTTCAAAATCTCGAACAGCTTGCACCATTTTATATTGTCGAACGTTTTTTCCAGGTCGACAAATCCTATGAAAGGGTCTTGATTTTTCTTTAGCCTTGCTTCCATTATTAGCCGTAACGTCAGAATTGCCTCTCTCGTCCCTTTACTTTTCCTAAAGCCAAACTGATCGTTACCTAGCGCATTCTCAATTTTCTTTTCCATTCTTCTGTATATTGTTCTTGTAAGCAGCTTCGATGCATGAGCTGTTAAGCTGATCGTGCGATAATTCTCGCACTTGTCAGCTCTTGCCGTCTTCGGAATTGTGTGGATGATGCTTTTCCGAAAGTCAGATGGTATGTCACCAGACTCATATATTCTACACACCAACGTGAATAGTCGTTTTGTTGCCACTTCCCCCAATCATTTTAGAAATTCTGACGGAATGTTATCTATCTCTTCCGGCTTATTTGACCTTAAGTCCTCCAAAGCTCTTTTAAATTCCGATTCTAATACTGGATCCTCTATCTCTTCTAAATCGACTCCTGTTTCTTTTTCTATCACATCAGACAAATCTTCACCCTCATAGAGGCTTTCAATGTATTCTTTCCACCTATCTGCTCTCTCCTCTGCATTTAACGTGGAATTCCCGTTGCACTCTTAATGTTACCACCGTTGCTTTTAATGTCACCAAAAGTTGTTTTTACTTTCCTGTATGCTGAGTCTGTCCTTCCGACAACCAAATCTTTTTCGATGTCTTCGCATTTTTCCTGCAGCCATTTCGTCTTAGCTTCCCTGCGCTTCCTATTTATTTCATTCCTCAGCGACTTGTATTTCTGTATTCCTGATTTTCCCGGAACATGTTTGTATTTCCTCCTTTCATCAATCAACTGAAGTATTTCTTCTGTTACCCATGGTTTCTTCGCAGCTACCTTCTTTGTACCTATGTTTTCCTTCCCAACTTCTGTGATGGCTCTCTTTAGAGATGTCCATTCCTCTTCAACTGTACTGCCTACTGCGCTATTCCTTACTGCTGTATCTATAGCGTTAGAGAACTTCAAACGTATCTCGTCATTCCTTAGTACTTCCGTATCCCACTTCTTTGCGTATTGATTCTTCCTGACTAATGTCTTGAACTTCAGCCTACTCTTCATCACTACTATATTGTGATCTGAGTCTATATCTGCTCCTGGGTACGCCTTACAATCCAGTATCTGATTTCGGAATCTCTGTCTGACCATGATGTAATCTAATTGAAATCTTCCAGTATCTCCCGGCCTTTTCCAAGTATACCTCCTCCTCTTGTGATTCTTGAACAGGGTATTCGCTATTACTAGCTGAAACTTGTTACAGAACTCAATTAGTCTTTCTCCTCTTTCATTCCTTGTCCCAAGCCCATATTCTCCTGTAACCTTTTCTTCTACTCCTTCCCCTACAACCGCATTCCAGTCGCCCAAGACTATTAGATTTTCGTCCCTCTTTACATACTGCATTACCCTTTCAATATCCTCATACACTTTCTCTATCTGTTCATCTTCAGCTTGCGACGTCGGCATGTATACTTGAACTATCGTTGTCGGTGTTGGTCTGCTGTCGATTCTGATTAGAACAACCCGGTCACTGAACTGTTCACAGTAACACACCCTCTGCCCTACCTTCCTATTCATAACGAATCATACACCTGTTATACCATTTTCTGCTGCTGTTGATATTACCCGATACTCATCTGACCAGAAATCCTTGTCTTCCTTCCACTTCACTTCACTGACCCCTACTATATCTAGATTGAGCCTTTGCATTTCCCTTTTCAGATTTTCTAGTCTCCCTACCACGTTCAAGTTTCTGACATTCCACGCCCCGACTCGTAGAACGTTACCCTTTCGTAGATTATTCAATCTTTTTCTCATGGTAACCTCCCCCTTGGCAGTCGCCTCCCGGAGATCCGAATGGGGACTATTCCGGAATCTTTTGCCAATGGAGAGATCATCATGACACTTCTTCAATTACAGGCCACATGTCCTGTGGATGCACGTTACGTCATATCAGAATCAAAATACCTTGATATGGTAAAAGTAATACGCGACAGGTTAGACAGGATAGAGATTGATTGGTTTCAGAATGAAGATGATATAATACTACCGTATTTCGCACCTGAAGTAATGAAACATGTAAGTTCGTTGCAAAAAGCGTGACTGAGAGGACTGGAAAGCTACAATGAGTTATGTGGCTGAGTTTAGGTGTTTACTGTCTGTTTTTAACCATTAAAGACTTCACCAGCCACATGAAGCGCTATGTGCTTGGAAAGCGACGACGGACGGAAAAGTTCAGATCTTTGTTTACAGAAATCGGTGTACCCGCGCTTGTGTAAAGTGCAGCAGTTGCGCAAAGAACGCTCGGTTCTACTTCAGTTTCCTCTGCAGCCGTCGTTAGACTGACGTCTCCAATTTCTGCAGAAAAACATGTGTGTCCCGCAACCGAAACAAATACCAGAGCGAAGGTGAGAAAATTGTTATCAGGTGTGGACGTCGAAATGAAAGCGGAACAATGACACTAAAATGATGTCTGAGTATGGAAACAAACCGTATTTGAAGTAATTATTTTCGACATAGGTATTACGTCCAGTGACATCTGTATTATGTCGAATGACATCTCTTACAACGGGTGAGCCTCTATCCAGAAATGTTACCGGAATGTAGGTGTGCTTAGTAAATTTGTATCTCGGACGAAAGAAGCTGTAGTCCTCTAGAAACAAGCACTACCTGCTGGATTCTGTTATTCCCGTGTGTCTCTTACCAGAACTAAGCGCAGCAGTAAGGGACTATTTTCAAGAACAGCAGTATGAACTGACTTTACAGTAACCACCACCTCACAGTGTTCTGCAGTTGCAACTAAAGGCTCTTTACATTATAAGTTACCATTTAAAGATTTAATTTACGTGCAGGGAAAATATTTCATCTAAAAAATTATGACTGGGAAACTGATGCCGATCGAAGTGGCGTAGTGATTTTGTAGAACTTGGGTCTTGTTTAAGGTAACGAGGTTAAATCTCGTTCTAGCTAACTAGATATCGGGTTTTGTGATTTCGGCAAATCATTGAAGGTGAATATTGGTGTAGCTACTTTGAAAAGAACACTGCCAATCTTAAGTTTTATTATTGTATCTACCCTTTTCGTAACCCCTCTCTGACGATCTATTCGCCAACGGTATGTCAAATCATAGTCATCTCTTACCACATCTCGTTTACTGTTTTTGTAACGCATGCGTATGTCTAGTGTCTGTTGTAGGTGCATTGTGTGCGCTCAATTTAAAAGATGGAGCAGTTCAAGCGTATCATCGTTACGGTTGAAAGTGTCTCTCGCGCGTGCCTTGTGTTTTGTGGCAGACGAATTTTCATTAATAAGGGATGTTTCAAAAAGATTTATTTGATTTCTCAAGCGTTAATGTTAACTTAAACATAAGACTGAAAAGTGTTTATTTCCAAATAATCACCGATGGCCCAAAACATTATGACCACTACCCACCACGAGACGGAATGTCTCTTGGTGGTCCTGCGGTCACGTGATGCAGTAAGGAAAGAATGTAAGCAGAACAGAAACGAAAAGGCAGTCATTATAGCAAAGTTACGAGCCACAAATACGGAAACGGTTTTGACAAAATGCAAATTGTTGTGGCAGACCCGGATGCTCACCAGTCCAATTGCTAGGTGTATGAAAAGGACGGAACGAGCGAGGGAAAATTTTTTTAAGAAAGAAACACCAAACGAGTCTAATCTTCGAAAATGGAGAGAACGGCCTTCGTGGCAAGGTCTGTGAGACATCCACCACGCGATGGACGACCCAAGAAATATGACAACGATAATGAAGTCACCGAACGCTTAAAAGCATCATTGCCTCGTTCAAGAGCAAAATCGACAAGGAAAGGTTCTGCGGGGATGAACATTCCCAGAACCACCACGCATCCTTGAATGGAGAAACAAGGTTACCGTTCATTTGGAACCGGCATCATTTGTGAAATAAATGATTATGATATCAAATATGCGACATGATTCGTGCGAACAGTTACTTGCAGATTTTCCAATATTAGCGGCTCGCCGTGAGGTTATAATGACAGATGAATTTGCTATGTATCTTAGCTACCGGCGTCGAAATGAGAATGATCGGTCCCGAAATACTGCGCGATGCAAGCACACGCACTTTGCAGCGAATGCAATACTGCGCTGAGACTGATGGTCGGCGTACAGAGAGAGTTTGCAATATTAAAGAACTATGTGAGACGAGTATGTGAAAACATTCGTTTCTGTGTTATTCCGCTCTTGCAGGTATCTTTTTTGTTACATACCATTTCTGCAAGAGCTAGGGAATCGTTTCATGTTCTTGTTCGTCTTTCATGTTGCTTCTTGTCTCAAAACTATAACATTGAACATTACCGATCGTGAGTTCTGGCTCACCTTGTAGAACACAGGAAACTCTGGAGAGTCTCCTTGGTGCTCTGCTGTGGTATGTGGCTGCTACGTTCCCTATATTTTTACGTCGTAGCGGTTAATTTTTCCACTTAAATGGGAAGTACCCTAATCTCTGGACAATAAGCAAGGCAGGAATCTGTTACATTCCACTCCCACGCTCAGAATAAATTCACAAAACTCTACAGGTGATTGTTTGTTACTACCATGAAGCGCTTATAAAAACTGAATCCTTTACGGTTTAAAACACAAACGCCGCCGCAAGACTCACCAGAGTCACACATAAGGAATACTTAATCCTCAACTGACATGAAGAGTAGACTTCTTTGGGACTATGTGCAAAACTCTTCTGAATGCATCCCGGGGCGACCTTTGGATTTTCGGTTACGTAAACAACCAGTGTTTTGAAACTGTTGGTGCAACTGTCGAATGCTCTGAGTTGCAGGAAATCACAGTCCATGGTCGTAACTCAAATGCACCCGTTAAAACGGACATCACGAAACGCATGTCGTGGCTATGTTAAGGAGACTTCGGCTTCAAGCTAATGGGTAGTGAAGAAACGAGCAAGGTGCCCCAGGGGACATTCACCGGCAACGAAATGAACCGATAACCTACAACTGGCACCAAGGAAAACTTCGAGCTTCGGTGTGTGAGTTAAGAGTTTCACTGAGTTCCATCTTCATTCACGTAAAAGATATGGTCTTGTGAAATCGGATGAATACCTTAGAAACGCGCTGTATATTTTTACACCTTGTAAGGAAGCTGCTAGCAATTAGTCATATGTAAAATCTGGATGATGAAAAGTTGAAGTCTCTCGCCAAGGAAATACATGGTCTGTTTAAATCAAGGTGAGTAAGTACTTTGACTATGGCCTTTTCCTTGCCATTCCTGATTTCGCCTTAACCCTAAAACACTAAAGAGAGGGAAAATGTTACTAAAATATAGTAGAAGGAAGTGATAGTTTATGCACTAGTTATGGTTCAAATCCCGGCCGGGCTGGCCGAGCGGCTCTAGGCGTTACAGTATGGAATCGCGCGACCGCTACAGCCGCAGATTCGAATCCTGCCTCGGGCATGGATGTGGTGATGTCCTTAGTTTAGTTAGGTTTAAGTAGTTGTAAGTCTAGGGGACTGATGACCTCAAATGTTAAGTCCCATAGTGCTTAGAGCCATTTGAACCATAAAGGATTCGAACCTGCGAACGTAGCGGCCGCATGGTTCCGGACTAAAGCGCCTAGGACCGCTCGCCCACATCGGCCGGCTTATGCAGTAGTTAATTTCAGTTATAAGTTCTCCAGTGGTATGTCACATACGAAATAAGTACAGAACCTCCCGTTTTAGATCCTATACTGAAGAAGCAGATTGGCGGGAACCGGGAATTGATACGAATAGCATTCGTGAATTTTAAGAGGGTTTAGTAATGTAGAGTTAAGCGCTTTGGGAAACTTAGTAAAACGTAAATCAAGATGTCAGCACCTCCAAACTGCGAGTCCATTGCTTTAATTATTGCGCCCAAAAGCTCACATTAAAAGTTACGCAAGTTGAGCATTTAATATTGATCGCTAAGACCGTGCATTCTGTGGGTAATTGATTGCACTGCAGCTGGAATATCAGTAACTGATTCTAAGTTATTTGCCTTAGTGCTTACTAAACAAATATTTTTACTTGGTCTTTACAAACGTTATTCATTTTATCAGATCTTCTGTCATCCAGCAGTGTACATTTAATCGATTACCCAGAAGACGAGACAGCAGTAGCGGCTAATCTTACACTGCGTGTACCCGCTCGCCTTCCGTACGCCGGCAGGCGTTTGGCGCTGTTGTTTATTCCATTAATATCCGGCCTCTTCGCTAATTATTCCAGTACGGCGGCGGCCCGACGCCGGCAGACGGACACAGTCGTCGCCGGCCGTTGTTGCCGTTACGGATTTGTGACGCTAACAAATTGCGCGGCGGCATTAGGTAATCGCGGGCGATATCTCAGGCTGCCAGCGGCAGAGGAGCTCGTCACGACGATAAATGACGGCGCCGGACTTTCTATGCCGCCACTCGCCACGATAAATAGCCCGGCCGCCTGCGCCAGCCGCACGCTAACGCTAGCTGCTGGGCCCACCCCGCCGTCATTAAGTCAGCCGCCTGCCGTCTTTTTGTGCAGCGCCAAGGCGGCCGACGCATACGACGTGGCGGTCAGCGGCACGGCACTAGGTGGCTCTTGCGTTTCCAGGTAACGGGACGTCAAAGTCAAGACTTCTCGGGAGGGAAATTTTGACATTGCTGGGGGAACACTCAACATGTTCTCGCCGCGTTAACTCTTGTTATACTAGTGGATTTCATGCGTTTGGGTTTTAGTCTTTAATTTATTTATTCTTTGTTACCTTTTTTAACACTCTGTGAAGATTCAATGACGACTTAGATATTTTTAGTATTGGTTAAAAACAGTCTTGGTTGGAATATAGTTTTTTTTATTTTTCAACGACGCGTTTTGCCTTATTTAGGCAACTTCGGGGTTATCTTTTCAGGTGGACGCAAGTGACACCAAGATCTGCATAACGCGTTCCCGTTCACAGGAGCGAGTGACAGAATAATGCTTACTACCTTAGCCCCCATTTTATTCTGTTACTCGCTCCTGTGAACGGGAACGCGTTATGCAGATCTTGGTGTCACTCGCGTCCACCTGAAAAGATAACCTGAAGATGCCTAAATAAGGCGAAACGCGTCGTTGAAAAATAAAAAACTAAAATTGCAACCAAGACTGTTTTAACCAATAGTGTTAAGCACTGATTTGCTGTATGCCACATATGGATTGGAAGAATTTCTATAGGTATTTTTAATACGACTTTTTTCCACAAGAGAGGCCAGATATCTGAAAGCAAAAACTTATTTAGGTTTTTCAATACCTGGGCGAGGGAAAAGCCTGCACTGTGTATAAATAAGAAATCAGATTCTTCTTATTCTTAAGCATCAGTCCCGGATCGACGCATGATCGGAAAAGCTATTAATGAATTTGGCATCACTAATTTAAGGGGTGGCTGGATGTCCATTCTATCGAAAGCCCCTTAACCCTTAAAAATAAAACTTTTAACCCTTTCAGACCTGAAGTTTTCCTGGAGGAAAGGATAATCTTTTTTATGTTCCTATGCTCTTAGATGATTTTTTAATGATTTTAGAATCAAATTTATACAAATATATCTATCTGTTTTCAGAATACACTTTGTACACGTGGCTTCTTCCTGTGGACTAAAATAATTAATTTCAAAATATTCACTGTTGTAATAAATTAATTAAATATTCAGTAATTTCCAGGCAAAATAACAATGGATTATTCAGCGGAAAATGGCTAACCAAACATTATCACGAATTCTCATGGTCACAAGCTACTGCACACAGCTACATTCACTTGTTCATATCTTTATTGTGACGCACAACAAGTGGCTACGCTTGAGTCCGATGCTAAGATTGAACATTTGCAAACGAGTGCATGAGGCGTCCAATGATGAGAAATATTTCTGTTGCACGTAAGACACAGTAAAAGTAATGTACACAATTGTAACCAATGGGTCTGAAAGGGTTAAGACAGGCGCTTTCCCTTGTCAGGTTAGTCGTCTGTTTTCAGTGCAGCTGATGTCGACAACTCCATTTAAAGTACGAGTAGTTGGTACACAAGACTCAGTAAATTTATTAATAGTGTAACATTCTCACTGGTGTCTATAAGGTACGAACAAATGAAAAGTAGACAAATGGAAGAAATGAGTAAACTATTTTTTGTTTCAAAAGTAATTGCCATCCCACAGCGAGACAAGAGGGTCACTGCCCGCCTTCATGGAGAAATGTTGGTGGTTGCGTACGGAACCATGTTGCCCGCCCACACGTTGCCAAGACCAGTGTTGCCAACAGTTAAAGTATGCTCCCCACCAGTTTCAAGTGCAAAAACCACCAGAAAATCACTAACAAAAATGCCTCTACTTTCATAATCGCTAAAATTTCCACAATTTTTTTAAAAAATTATTATGAAAGGAAACAATAAGTATATTAGTAATTAGTTTCCTTTATTATTAAGTAATAAAATATTCACAATCATTAAATTAACATAGAATAAACAAATCAGCATGTTAAGTTGGGGAACACACAAAAAGTTTTATAACAACAGCTAATTATTTAAATAAATTCGTCTTCTTCAGATGAATCATTTTTGTCTACATCACCGTCATCGTCGTCGTCGTCGTTGTCGGTTTCAGATTGATACGATTCTTTGGTACCGATTTGTTTTAAAACGTTTATTCGAAATTCATATTCGTTGCAGCATTTTCCATCCAACCTCAAACCACAGCGTATTCTTAATACAGCAGTTAAAAGATATAACGTCATTCTAATCCGATGCCTGTTTTTTATTAGATTCATACTCCTAAACCGTCTCTCAACATCGGTATTGGAATGATGCAGTATTAGGAGAGTAATCTCAAAAGTCGCTACTTCCTGAAATCTGGATCTCCCTTAAGCATCTTCGAAATTCAATACTTCATTCCAAAATTTTTTTGTATCTTTGGTCTCGTTCCAGTTCAACAAATGAATTTTTCGCCACTGATCGTCCACTCTTGCTATAAACTCTACACTTTTATTGAACTGAGCCATTATATCAATTAGATTTTCTTTGTAGTGATTTAGTGCTTGTTCAACACTTATTCTGGAAATTTTTTTCATCAACGTCAAATTTTCGGCAACCTGTTTTTTATTTCTTCAATCAGACCTACTATAAATGTTGTGCACTGTTTATGCACCGATTACGCAACATTTCTTCGTCTTCCCGTGGTAATCCCTTTTCTCTCATTTCAAGCAACTGCTTTTCAAAGCGGAATCCCAGACAACATCTTCGACCGAAGAAATCACGAATATTTTGAGTAAAAATATTAACCTTATTTGTAGGTAACGTAACTTCGCTGACAAGCATATCCATCAGGTTGGCCAACTCACCAAAGTGTGTGGTGTGATCTGTATCTTTCGACATTTTATTGACTCTGTTTATTTCAATTAATATTGCAAATAAAAATGAAATGTACACGTAATTAATCTCGTTCGCATAAATATCGTGCAATAACTCTGCCATGTAGCACCTTTAGCGCACTTTTGCTACGGCAAAATGTGTGATTAGTTCAGATCATTGCGTGTATATTCTTGATACAGCGGATTCTATTGACGACCACCTTCTCTGGCACGCCTGAACAATTTTTAACGATTTCTGTCCATCGTTGATGATTTTGTGTAGCTCTCTATAAAGAGATTGTCTGGAAGAGAAGCGACTAAACCAGTCATATATCTCTTCAATTAAAAACTTAAAATTTCTGGGTAAAAACTCTTTGGCAGCAGATGAAAGTCAGTTGCAAGGAATGGCACAAGCAGCGTACTAAAATCAGGTGTCGTACCTCTTCTTTCAATTTCGTAAATACTTCATTATTTACTCCAACAATGAAAGAGGCATTAACTGTACCCATGCCCATTAAATTTTTCAAGTTGCAAATCGAATCTTTGAAGTGTCTTCCTTATAGTAGAGACAATAGCTTCCGTATTACACTCGTGCAGTTCAGCAAGATCAAGGTATGTAGACACTATTTTTTGGTATAATTCACTGTAATAAACTATAATCAACCCCAAGTATTTATGTGTAGCAGTATCAGCAGATTCATCAATTAATAGGCTAAATGGTTTATGTTTGCAATCTTGTTTTAGAACGTCAATGAAATGGGGTGCTAACACGTCTTTTATAATTGAGGTGCAGTTAGTTCGGTGCAGCTGAACTTTTTCATATCTTTTTCATGACTGATTAATTACCTCTCCCAAGTAGTCAATACACATGTACTGGTATGCAAGGCTGTGAATAATGCAAGTCTTGCTTCTACCTTTTTTTATTCCCAGTGGGCTCTGACTTAAAAGCAATGTTAAGCTGCACCTTTACAACCTCCAACAATTTACTTAGTCAAAGAGTGGTCAAAGATGTAAAACCGATCAATAAATGTCTAATCAATTTTAAAAAAAAGGTAGCTTACCTTTTTATTTTGTAGACGCTTAACTTTGACATCAAATGACACTTCAAATCTCCACAGTGACTCCTTAAAACTGTACCACAAAATTTGGACTTCGCTACCTGATCCATAGTTCTTTCAATAACTTGAAGCCAGTCTTTTAAATGTGCGTCTTGAAGTCAAGAGTTCCGAAACTTTTGCGTATATTGTGATTTCGGCATAGTTATACACATATGAAGTCGTGAAATAATACCATACACTGAGAATCACATTTGTATGGTGCACACCACGAACGACGGCAGCCGAGTTACTTTTTCTGCGCATCTGACGTGACACACCCCGTGTGAGCCAACAAGTACTCAGTGGTAATTCGAAGCGACAGCGAAATAAGTGAGCAAGCATTGTTTGAAACCGGCAGCTCCATTCCCTGCAACTGCTCAAGTCGCCTTCGCTCGTAAAATGAACTACAACTTGGTGCTATAAATACTGTTCATTCTACAGGAAATCCCCGAATGTAGTCTATCGAGTGAGATGGTTCGTTTGATGTCACATTGTAATGCATCAGTATTGTCTTCGCAGTAGAAGTTAAATATTTCTGAAATAAAATAAAGTAGAAATAACGTATTTTGAAACATATAAATAGCTTAGTGGTTGAGAGATCGTATTTTCAGTAACTGAAACTGAATCCTACTAAACCACCATAAAATCCACCAGTCACTAGAATCAATATTTCGCCACTAAGAGGTGTGTAGAAATCACCAGTTTTAGTGGAAAATCCACTAAGTTGGCAACATTGGCCAAGACTGTTTCGACTACGCTGCAGAACTTTCGCTGGGAAGCCTTTATACATCCACAATGAGGTCCAGATATCTCCTAATGCGATTTCCATGTTTTATAGAGCGCTGAAGAAAAACATTTGCGGCCGTAGATTTGCTTCGGACGAAGTACAATCATGGTTCCGTAGGCAACCGCAAACATTTTTCCACGAAGGCACTGACCGTGTTATATCAGAGTAGGATAACTGTATTTACGGTTACGGCGATTAATTTTGAAATAATCAACAGTTTACTAAAATTTTTCCATCTACCTCGTTTCCATTTCACTGTCCCTTGTATTAGAAACGGGTTTGACGATTAACACAGTATCTCGCTGATACCTACTTACCGTGACATAAGAACAGCCGTCCTGATGTATCGAATAGTACTTGTGAGTGTTGCAAAAGCTGAATCTTCGCCCTCCTCCCCCAAGCTATGTTCAACAATTAGACAGGAACTACCATCTGGTATGACAGTACCATCAACGGAGGATGAAAGACCACGATGAACTGATTTTTCCAAAATACAGTTATCAGGTATAGAAATAAAGAACTTTTAAATGAGACAAAAGTTCAGGTCACTAAGAACATACATTTTGTAACATGGATATTCATGCTTTTTTACGCCTTTTAGAGTATGTTATCGCTTAGGTTATGTCTTTCAGTATAGTACTGGATGTTATTTAACTATTTTATAATATTAATTTGCGTAGAAATTAATGACTTTTTAAAGTTTCTAGTTTAAACGTAAGATAGTTGTAATAAAAGTTAAATTTAAAATTTAATAACTTTATTTTAATAATTTTAAAAATAATTTAAAAAATATATTTAAAATTTTATTATTTTGAATTTAAAAACAGATTTACGTTAAAAAGATACTTTGTTTTTGTATTTCACAGAAGTTACGTTTCATCAGTAAGGAAAGAATGTTTAGGGTTTAACGTCTACTCGGTGACGAAGTCAATAGACATTATGCGCACTCTTAGATCTGGTAAAAATCTGGAAGGAAATTGGCTGTGTCCTTTTCGAACGAACCATCTTCACATTCACCTTAAGCAATTTCGGATGATAACGCAGAACCTGCATCTGCGTGGCCGACCCGGGATTTGAACTTCAGCCTTCTCATACGCGAGTCCACTGCACCATCTGCTTCGGTGAAAGAGTGAAAGGTTGGCACTGGAAGAAGGGGAGAGGGCCACATTCCAGGTGTTTGCTCCAGGGCCCTAATGACTGCAGTTATGCCCCTGATAGTGTGTACTGAGGCATTAGCGCATTCATTCTCCCCGCGCTCAGCACTTGAAAGGAACAGGGACAAACATTAATATATGGTACAATAACCAGTTCCGTCTGTTATGCATTTCACAATGGTTTGCAGAGTATAGATTTATATTTAAACAAATATCTGAAAAAACAGTCCGGCAGGTGTTAGATTCAGGAAGTTGGTAGGCCTCTGACGTAAAATGTTTGTAAAAAAATCAATTGTTTGGCTCTGTTGTTCACGTGTGCTTCTGTATCATATTATTGGACTAAATGGTCATTTTTCTGTTTCTTAAATATAAGCAATGGAACAAGTATGTGTTCTCTGCAATACTTCATCTTGTTACTACTAAAAAGAAGTTCCGGTTATATGACATCATAAATGAACAAGTAAAGTTTTTAGTTCACCGAAATTACGCATATTAAAAACGACAAAATAACTTTTTTTCGTGACAGTGGAGTATGCCCGAAGTACTCTGGCTAGACCAGCAGCGGAAAGTAGATAATAGAGAAAAAGAATAATGCGGAAGGACCGTGAAGCCTGCTGCAGCTGCGGAAGGAAGCACAGACCAGCCTGACGCATCCATCACGTTGGTCGCTGAGACACTTTCACATTTGGCTGTGACTCAATATGCCTTCACCAAATGGCCCTTCAACTACTTTCGAGTTACTGCCGTTCTCTTGCCAAGCTGGTAACAGTCGACGTCCGCCGTTAAGAAAAGTGGGGCGCGGCGTACAGTGTTTCACGAAGTGCTTGGCTAAGCTGTGAGCAATGATGCGTACACATACTATAACACTTGTGATACCGAAGGACTGTGCGCAGTCATACATTCAGTAAAACATAGAAAATTAGTAGTACACATAAAAATTGCCTGATTATAAAAATATGAAAGATTTAGACATCTACATCTACATCTACTTGTACATCAACATGATTACTCTGCAATCCACGATTACGTACCCGGCAGAGGGTTCATCGAACCACTTTTAAGCTATTTTTCTACCGTTTCACTCCCGAGCGGCGCCGGGGAAAACGAGCACCTAAATCTTTCTGTGCGAGTTTTTATTTCTCTTGTTTTATTGTGATGATCATTTCTCCCTGTGTAAGTGGGCGCCTACAAAATATTTTAACAATTGGAGGAGAAATTGATGATTGAAATATCATGAGAAGATCCTGCCGCAACCGAATAGGCCTTTGTTTTACTAATGGCCACCCTAATTCGCGTATCACATCCGTGACACTCTCGCCTCCATACGAAACGAGCTGTCTTTTCGACTTTTTCGATGTCCTCCGTCAGTCGCATCAGATGCGGATCCCACACCATACAGCAGTACTCCAGAAGAGGGAGGACAAGCTTGGTGTAAGCTGTCTCTTTAGTAGACCTGCTGCATCTTCTAAGCGTTCTGCCAGTAAATCGCAGTCTTTCGCTTGCTATTCCCACAACATTATCTATGTGATCGTTCCAATTTAAGTTACTCGTAATTGTGATCCCTAAGTATTTAGTTGATTTTACAGCCTTTAGATTTGTGTGACTTATCCTGTAACCTAAATTTAGCGGATTTATTTTAGTTCAAATGCTTCAAATCGCTCTGAGCACTATGGGACTTAACATCTGAGGTCATCAGTCCCCTAGAACTTAGAACTACCTAAATTCATAATTTTCGAACACAGTAAACGTTCCCAATTCCTACTGCAAATCGGCTTTTGATATGGGTCTGTTACTGAGTGGGCTACTTCTCCGTCCTTCTTTGGTATTGGTGTGCCTTGTGCAAGTTTCCAGCCTTTAGGTACGATCTTTCGATGAGCGAGCGGTTGTATCTAATTGCTAAGTATAGAAATCAGCACGCTCTGAAAGGAACCTGACTGGTATGCGACCTGGCGCGGACGCCTTGCCTTTATCAAGTGACATAAACTGTTTCGCTACACCGAGGATACCTACTTCTAAGTTACTCGTGTTGGCAGTTGTTCTAATGGTTCAAAAGGCTCTAAGCACGATGGGACTTATCTGAGGTCATCAGTCACCTAGACTTACAACTACTTAAACCTAACTAACCTAAGGACATCACACACATCCATGCCCGATGCTGGATTCGAACCTGCGATCGTAGCAGCAGCGCGGTTCCGGACTGAAGCGCTTAGAACCGCTCGGTCACAGCGGCCGGCGCAGTTGTTTTAGATTCTAATTCTGGAATATTTACTTCGTCTTTTTTGGTGAAGGAATTTCGTAAAACCGTGCTTAGTAACTCTGCTTTAGTGGCACTGTCATTACTGACATCACGGTTCCTGTCGCACAGTGAGGTATTGTTTACATCTTGCGGCTGGTGTACTTCAAGTTTTACGGACGTGGTTCGTGAAGAAGCGGAACAGAAAAAATAATGGAAGGGTAAATCGAAGATCCAATTAGACCCATAATTAAAACATGAATTCATTCAAGCAACAGGTAAAAAAATTAAAAATAAAACAAAATATTATAGTAAATCTTATGGCATAATAAGCAGTTCCTTATATTAAAAAAAATAACGGTAATGTGAAATATTATCCGAAGAATATAAAGATATATAGCCAAAGGTTAATCATAAGACTATGGTATAAAACTAACATGAGAAGTAGTGTATTATAAGAAAAGTTACATCTTAAAATAGAACATGTTTAAGTGGGTGGCTGGACACCCGGGCACAGTACAAACCTTCCATTCACCGGGAAAGCTTAAAATCACACATATTTAATCTTATTCTCGCTTCGCCTCTCTGCCAGTTCTTAAACACAAACATTCCATTCTATTTACCTATTACTGTCGAATGTTACATTCCTGAAGAATACTTACGGAACATAAAATTCTACAGAGCAACTTTTTTAAAAAAAATACTGAGAAATTCCACTGCCAGAAACAAGTGTAAAGACTTCCGTTAACAAGTCTATTGACGAGTCTCTGTCTGAATTAACGATACTACTTCTATCGTTAGCATGCGAATTGATTCTGTCTCGCTAAGAATAAAATTTGAAGTTATTCACATTTAGCAGGAACAGTATTGCAGCTTTTTGCCTTCATTTTACTTCACAACTCCAGGCTGAAGCTTTAACACTGTTGCTAGTCGTTAACTGTAATGAAACTTCCTGGCAGACTAAAATTAGAACTGTACCAGGGACAGAGCAAAAATCTTCGCACTTTGTAAATTTGCTGTGAGTAATGTATTATTTCCGTCATCTTTCCACCATGTGAGTATATCTTATTATTGTTGCACAGGAACGTCAATATTCCTTTGTAGCTACCTCCTGCAATCCCCGTGCTGTCCAGCGCAACAGTTAATAATGTATTCCATTTCTCTGGTTCCAGCAAGCGGGAGGTACAAAGGCCTTAGCTCCGGTTCATTACTTTATAAGGGGACGGTTTTTTTTTTTTTTGTACCTGCCGACAGAGGACGAAGTGAGCCTGGCAGCGACGCCCGGGGATGTTTATTTAAGGCTGCTTTTGTGCTTGTTTACCTCGTACCGTACAGGGCGTTACTCGTACGCTCTGGCACAGGAAGGAAAAATTTCTCGTGTCGTGCGAAGCGGGACAGATTGCTTGCTTTAGCAATGGACACTGTATGTGCTCTGTCGAGACCAATTTAGAACAAGAGCTATGCTTACGCGGCCAAGTAAATAGCAGGGTGAACTGAAACAAAATGCCTGACTGATTCTTCTCAAATTTGAGTGTTTATCAGTTTTTGTATAAGTGTATCTTTTACTGAGTTGATCCAATAGAGAGCTTAAGATGACAGTGGCAACACCTGGCCACTTAATTCAAATCTGATTAAAATTAAAGTTCTTAGTGAATAACAATCTAATAAAATTACTGTAGATTTAAACATTCGACTAACATTTTGAATTCTTCTGAGCCTGCAGTGTTGTAGATGTCTTGTAAGGTCATTATATGTCTACTTTGCCACAAGGCTGCTGTATTCCAAGACTTTTTAATTGCGATGTTATTTTTTGGTACTATAAGCTTATTTCGGCTCGATGGCCATATCAAGCTATTTGAAAACACATGGAGTGGTTAGTGCACATATCTGTGTCTGTTTGTACCTATTAATAATTTTGTATGCATCTAGCGTGGTACTAACTTCTATGACACATCGTTAGCGCTGTCGCTGTCTAATAGCTTATACAAATGCGTATCGTAGGCGTAGCGCAGGCGAAACTGTAGATGTATAATGTTTCAGCAGTGGAATTTGTTGCTGAGCAATATTCGTTCAAACCTAGCTATATTTGACAGAACGATGTTATATGGTTACATAAGAAAACTTATTTATCTCTGGAGCTGTGTGCGGTATAGTCAGTTCTTTGCTAACGTTGGCTGCTGTTATCTTTGCTTGTAAATTTCTTTAATCATTTACCGTTTTCTACAATCTCAATAAAGTTGATCAATATAATAATGCAAACAGAAAGTCACAGTGTAAAGCAGAGTGAAAAAGCGATGCAAATTCTGCACTTGACACCAAAGGGCCTAATGACGAACATTTTAGAAGAAATAGAAATACACATACAGACACAAATATCCACATAAAATTCTTAACGAAAAAACCGACTTAAAACACAAAAATTATATTGATAACTTCATTGTAATTATAGAAAACAATATTGGATAAAACAAATTTACAGGAAAAGATAACAGCAGTGAACATTAGCAAAGAATTTACTACTACCATACACAGCTGTATTGATTCTCATCGTATATTCCACACAAGCTTCATTCAGATCGTTTAGCATTTTATCTGCAGTTGCATTCTGACGCCAGCACCATGTCATCAGCAAATCTCGTACATTGTATTCTCTTAGCAGCAATACATACTGCTCTTTCTCTGTCTAAGCCTTTCGAAATAATCTCTTCTAGGTATAAGTTGAACAACGCCCCTTCCAGTGATACTTCCGTCCGACATTTTATTTCCAGTCCTTATTCTTACTGTTTTTGTAAGTATGGACTCTGTAGCAGTCGTCTCTCCTTCCAATCTACTCGTTACCTCTTCTAACTGTTCACCAGCTTTTTCCATTGAACCAAGAACCACAGGAGGTTTTTGAGATGAGCGATTTGTATACTAAGCACATCTTGGTCCCGTTCTGGGCGTTCGAGGTCACGCATTTGCTATGTCAGTGGAACATCTGCTATGATATACAGGGAGAACATTAATAAAACCGACAAACTGCAGGGACGGTTTCGTTTCTTGACTGGAAATGGAGGAAGGAAGGTCCCATGAACATGTGTCCGTGCGTGTAATGACAACAAATCGTCCCGAAACGCACTACAGAGCTGCATCGCATCCACGTCGCAACAGATGTTCATAGTGGCCTTCATGGGATTGCACGTGATAGGCATAGTAGCGTTTGTCATGCAGGATAGACATAATCGTACTTTGCCTAACACCCCGTTGGCGGGCCACTTGCCCGGAGCTTGTATTAGGCTCTGAGCACTATGGGACTTAACTTCTCAGGTCATCCATCAGTCCCCTAGAACTTAGAACTACTTAAACCTAACTAACCTAAGGACATCACACACATACATGCCCGAGGCAGGATTCGAACCTGCGACCGTAGCGTTCGCGCGGTTCCAGATTGTAGCGCCTAGAACCGCTCGGCCACCCCGTCCGGCGCTTGTACTAGGGTTGGTCTCAATAGATTGTAGAACAAATCTGATGTACGCACAGACCGCCGCCTCCCTGCACGTTTGTCTATCGGAAAGGATCCACGATCATTGTAACGCCCAAAAAGGGCTTGAAACGTCGTGTGATGTGGTTGGTGTCTGTGAAGGTACTTGTTCTGGTGTAGCCATGCTGCCTGGCGACCGTTTCCATCTGCTTGGCCTTACACAAACAACATCTCCGACTGTTCTTGACGTGAATACCGGATTATTCTGCTGCTTACAGTGCGCTGCATCAATCACACAGCCTGGAACACGGAAGAGAAATTTCATTCGTCAGCGCCATCTACCGTGGCGACGATGAATTGCCGGACACATGTTCATAGGACGATTTCCCCTCCATTTCCAGCTAGAAAAGCGTCCGTGCAGTTTGTTGGTTTTATTAGATTTCACTCTGTATGTTACCTGACGTTGGAATGATACACATAGGGGAAAAATAGAGGAGAAAAAGATAATAGTATGCAACGTTCATTATAGGGGATGTTGGGTGTACTGGTTACGTAGGGGTGGAAATACGAGCGCAAGGCAGCAGCACAGTATGAAGCCAGTTAAAAGGCTGAGGACTCAAAAAAAATTAGTGCTCGGAAAACAGAAATACAAGTTGGAACCCTTGAATTTTTCTGTAGCAGCATTTGTACCCCGTTGTGTTGAGAGCCGCACTGGGCACACTAGTAAGCATTATAAAAAAAGTAAACATGCCCGGATTAGAGATAAGGTCCTCGTGTTGTTTGCGGAGTACAGATGTCGCTGCCAGCTGCATCTGCTCGCGCATGTAGCAGCAGCAGCAGCAGCAGCGGCAGCGCACCTAATCTCTCGTCGTTGCCCCAACGCAGCACTTGGCCGCTAGTTGCGAGGAGGCTTAAGAGTGGAGCCGGGGAGATAGTAGAGCAGGCGGCGGGCGGCGGCGGCTGCGTTAGCGCCGGCTCGCTGGCCATTAGGCGGCCGCTTTGTCACCGCAGGTACACGCGCTTCCACTCGGGCTGCGGCCGCGCTCATTTCTCTCGCGTCTCACCACTGCGCAGCGCCGCGCTCCGCTGCCCGCGCCCTCTGCTCTGCGATACGTGTATCCACGTGTAAACACCTTTGTTTCCGTTCTCTGACAAACCCAACACTCAGAAGTTATGAGATATTCTGCCGTCTCCTTTTTTCGAGTGGTTACCTGCTTTCATATTGCGCTTGATAAATGAACGTAAAAAAGTGTTCCAAACAAAACGTGCTTTACTACTGCGTGTACGTAATAAAAACAGTGGCTCGTTGAAGTTCATTGCACGAACGGCGTTCAGTAAGTATTTTCTCGCAGCTAATTTCGATATAAAAAGCGGAATTTGTTGTGCGTTATTGTGGAATATTCTCGCTTCAGCTCCAATAGTTTCATGTACACTACTGGCCATTAAAATTGCTACACCCAGAAGAAATGCAGATGATAAACGGGTATTCATTGGACAAATATATTATACAAGAACTGACATGTGATTACATTTTAACGCAATTTGCGTGCATAGATTCTGAGAAATCAGTAGCCAGAACAACCACCTCTGGCCGTAATAACGCCCTTCATACACCTGGGCATTCTACATCTACATCTACGTCCATACTCCGCAAGCCACCTGACGGTGTGTGGCGGAGGGTACCTTCAGTACCTCTATCGGTTCTCCCTTCTATTCCAGTCTCGTATTGTTCGTGGAAAGAAGGACTGTCGGTATGCCTATGTGTGGGCTCTAATCTCTCTGGTTTTATCCTCATGGTCTCTTCGCGAGATATACGTAGGAGGGAGCAATATACTGCTTGACTCTTCGGTGAAGGTATGTTCTCGAAACTTCAATAAAAGCCCGTACCGAGCTACTGAGCGTCTCTCCTGCAGAGTCTTCCACTGGAGTTTATCGATCATCTCCGTAACGCTTTCGCGATTACTAAATGATCCTGTAACGAAGCGCGCTGCTCTCCGTTGGATCTTCTCTATCTCTTCTATCAACCCTATCTGGTACGGATCCCACACTGCTGAGCAGTATTCAAGCAGTGGGCGAACAAGCGTGCTGTAACCTACTTCCTTTGTTTTCGGATTGCATTTCCTTAGGATTCTTCCAATGAATCTCAGTCTGGCATCTGCTTTACCGACGATCAACATTATATGATCATTCCATTTTAAATCACTCCTAATGCGTACTCCCAGATAATTTATGGTATTAACTGCTTCCAGTTGCTGACCTGCTATTTTGTAGCTAAATGATAAAGGATCTATCTTTCTGTATATTCGCAGCACATTACACTTGTCTACATTGAGATTCAATTGCCATTCCCTGCACCATGCGTCAATTCGCTGCAGATCCTCCTGCATTTCAATACAATTTTCCATTGTTACAACCTCTCGGTACACCACAGCATCATCTGCAAAAAGCCTCAGTGAACTTCCGATGTCATCCACCAGGTCATTTATGTATATTGTGAATAGCAACGGTCCTATGACACTCCCCTGCGGCACACCTGAAATCACTCTTACTTCGGAAGACTTCTCTCCATTGAGAATAACATGCTGCGTCCTGTTATCTAGGAACTCCTCAATCCAATCACACAATTGGTCTGATAGTCCATATGCTCTTACTTTGTTCATTAAACGACTGTGGGGAACTGTATCGAACGCCTTGCGGAAGTCAAGAAACACGGCATCTACCTGTGAACCCGTGTCTATGGCCCTCTGAGTCTCGTGGACGAATAGCGCGAGCTGGGTTTCACATGACCGTCTTTTTCGAAACCCATGCTGATTCCTACAGAGTAGATTTCTAGTCTCCAGAAAAGTCATTATACT
Organism: Schistocerca piceifrons; assembly: GCF_021461385.2. NCBI lineage: Eukaryota > Metazoa > Arthropoda > Insecta > Orthoptera > Acrididae > Schistocerca > Schistocerca piceifrons. Next base: position 924,279,784 of record NC_060138.1, read on the forward strand.
CGAACACAATACGTGTTCCAAAATTCTGCAACTGATCGACGTTAGAGATATAGGTCTATAGTTCTGCACATCTGTTCGACGTCCCTTCTTGAAAACGGGGATGACCTGTGCCCTTTTCCAATCCTTTCGAACGCTACGCCCTTCTAGAGACCTACGGTACACCGCTGCAAGAAGGGGGGCAAGTTCCTTCGCGTACTCTGTGTAAAATTGAACTGGTATCCCATCAGGTCCAGAGGCCTTTCCTCTTTTGAGCGATTTTAATTGTTTCTCTATCCCTCTGTCGTCTATTTCGATATCTACCATTTTGTCATCTGTGCGACAATCTAGAGAAGGAACTACAGTGCAATCTTCCTCTGTGAAACAACTTTGGAAAAAGACATTTAGTATTTCGGCCTTTAGTCTGTCATCCTCTGTTTCAGTACCATTTTGGTCACAGAGTGTCTGGACATTTTGTTTTGATCCACCTACCGCTTTGACATAAGACCAAAATTTCTTAGGATTTTCTGCCAAGTCAGTACATAGAACTTTACTTTCGAATTCATTGAACGCCTCTCGCATAGCCCTCCTCACACTACATTTCGCTTCGCGTAATTTTTGTTTGTCTGCAAGGCTTTGGCTATGTTTATGTTTGCTGTGAAGTTCCCTTTGCTTCCGCAGCAGTTTTCTAACTCGGTTGTTGTACCACGGTGGCTCTTTCCCATCTCTTACGCTCTTGCTTGGCACATACTCATCTAACGCATAATGTACGACGGTTTTGAACTTCGTCCACTGATCCTCAACACTATCTGTACTTAAGACAAAACTTTTGTGTTGAGCCAACAGGTACTCTGAAATCTGCTTTTTGTCACTTTTTCTAAACAGAAAAATCTTCCTACCCTTTTTAATATTCCTATTTACGGCTGAAATCATCGATGCCGTAACCGCTTTATGATCGCTGATTCCCTGTTCTGCGTTAACTTTTTCAAATAGTTCGGGTCTGTTTGTCACCAGAAGGTCTAATATGTTATCCCCACGAGTCGGTTCTCTGTTTAACTGCTCAAGGTAGTTTTCAGATAAAGCATTGAGTCAAACAGAGCTTGGATGGCGTGTACAGGTACAGCTGCCCATGCAGCTTCAACACGATACCACAGTTCATCAAGAGTAGTGACTGGCGGGCGTATTGTGGCGAATCAGTTGCTCGGCCACCATTGACCAGGCGTTTTCAGTTGGTGAGAGATCTGGAGAATGTGCTGGCCAGGGCAGCAGTCGATCTTTTCTGTATCCAGAAAGGCCCGTACAGGACCTGCAACATGCGGGCGTGCATTATCCTGCTGAAATGTAGGGTTTCGCAGGGATCGAATGAAGGGTAGAGCCATGGGTGATAACCCATCTGAAATGTAACGGCCACTGTTCAAAGTGCCGTCAATGCGAACAAGCGGTGACCGACGGCACCCGATACCATCACGCCGGGTGATACGCCAGTATGGTAATGACGAATACATGCTTCCAATGTGCGTTCACCGCGATGTCGCCAGACACGGATGCAACCATCATGATGCTGTAAATAGAACCTGGATTCATCCGAAAAAATTACGTTTTGCCATTCGTCCACCCAGGTTCGTCGTTGAGTACACCATCACAGGCGCTTCTGTCTATGATGCAGCGTCAAGGGTAACCGCAGCCATGGTCTCCGAGCTGATAGTCCATGCTGCTGCAAACGTCGTCGAACTGTTCGTGCAGATGGTTGTTGTCTTTCAAATGTCCCCATCTGTTGACTCAGGGATCGAGACGTGGCTGCACGATCCGTTACAGCCATGCGGATAAGATGCCTGTTATCTCGACTGCTAGTGACACGAGGCCATTGGGATCCAGCACGGCGTTCCGCATTACCCACCGATTCCATATTCTGCTAACAGTCATTGGATCTCGAACAACGCGAGCAGCAATGTCGCGATACGATAAACCGCAATCGCGATAGGCTACAATCCGACCTTTATCAAAGTGGGAAACTTGATGGTACACATTTCTTCTCCTTACACGAGCCATCACAACAACGTTTCACCAGGCAACGCCGGTCAACTGCTGTTTGTGTATGAGAAATCGGTTGGAAACTTTCCTCATGTCAGCACGTTGTAGGTGTCGCCACCTGCGTCAGCCTTTTGCGAATGCTGTGAAAAGCTAATCATTTGCATATCACAGCATCTTCTTCCTGTCGGTTAAATTTCGCATCTGTAGCACGTCATCTTCGCGGTGTAGGAATTTTATTGGCCAGTAGTGTAATTAACTTCAAAACCAACCAATCTAAAGCAAACTCGATAGAAAAGCGAGATGAGGCAGTGCGTAAGTAAACAAGCAGAAGCAGAGAAAACCAGAGAGACTGGTGCTGCGCTAGGCCTGGTTGGTACCCAAGGGGTGGGGGTTCCAGGTACACTCCCTCTAGTCCTTCGCAAGGGGAAAGACTCCTCCCGAGAGGTCAGTCGTTAGATGCGAATGCTGCCACAAGAATTCTATGCTGCATCCTTTTAACGCCTTGGAGAACGATGGAATAAGTGTATAAGGTTACAAGGGGAGTGTTTTGAAAAGCAGAATAAATTTGAGGCTTGTGCACGGGGCTCTGATGGCTCTATCCCAGTTTGCGACTTATTTATTGACCCCATCTCGTACTTACAATTTAATTACGTTTACATTTGCCTTTGCTGTTGTAAACTTATCTTCAATCAGAAACTGTGTCGTTTTTCTATCTAATTTGGAAGCAGCAAGGATAAACCATTATAAAATGGTTTGCTACCAATAAATTAATGATGAAATTTGTTATAAACGTAGCGACATTATCTATGTCAGCAAACTGCTGTTACTTTTACATATGGTTTCAGTTACTGCGCAGGACATTTTCGAGGCGCAGTGACTCATCTTACGAGCGACTCGACTGTTTTGTAATTCGTGATATAAATGAGTTAACATATATTTTAGCAGATGTAAATACAAGCAGCTGCTGCTATTATGCACATACAAACTATAAGTAGGCTGTTTAGGTTTTTATATTGGTAACGCCATGTAGCGCTCTATATGCAAATCACTGGCTGTGCTGTGTGCAGTCTGTGGCTGGGTGGCATTGTTGTAATATTCGCCATTGTAGTGTTGGGCTGTTGGCTGTTAACAGCGCATAGCGTTGCGCAGTTGGAGGTGAGCCGCCAGCAGTGGTGGATGTGGGGAGAGAGATGGCGGAGTTTTGAAATTTGTATGACTGGATGTCATGAACTGCTATATAAATTATGACTTTTGAACACTATTAAGGTAAATACATTGTTTGTTCTCTATCAAAATCTTTCATTTGCTACTATGCCTATCTGTAGTTAGTGCCTTCAGTAGTTAGAATCTTTTATTTAGCTGGCAGTAGTGGCGCTCGCTGTATTGCAGTAGTTCGTGTAACGAAGATTTTTGTGAGGTAAGTGATTCATGAAAGGTATAGGTTAATGTTAGTCAGGGCCATTTTTTGTAGGGATTTTTGAAAGTCAGATTGCGTTGCGCTAAATATATATATATATATATATATGAAACGTCCCCTTTGAACAATTATAGAAGACTGTGCTTAAACTGACACACAATATTTTTAGCGCAACGCAATCTGACTTTCAAAAATCCCTACCAAAGAATGGCCCTGACTAACATTAACCTATACCTTTCATGAATCACTTACCTCACAAAAATCTTCGTTACACGAACTACTGCAATACAGCGAGCGCCACTACTGCCAGCTAAATAAAAGATTCCAACTACTGAAGGCACTAACTACAGATAGGCATAGTTAGCAAATGAAAGATTTTGATAGGGAACAAACAATGTATTTACCTTAATAGTGTTCAAAAGTCATAATATATATAGCAGTTCATGACATCCAGTCTTACAAATTTCAAAACTCCGCCATCTCTCTCCTCACATCCACCACTGCTGGCGGTTCACCTCCAACTGCGCAACGCTACGCGCTGTTAACATCCAGCTGCCCAACACTACACTAGCAAACAACAATGCAAACCAGCCGCAGACCGCACACAGCTCAGCCAGTGATTTTCATACAGAGCGCTACATGGCGTTACCAATATAAAAACCTAAACAGCCTACTTACAAAACAAGTAATAGAATTAGTAACATACATCGCAGAACTAAAATCATTCCCCCTAGCCGTGAACGGGAAAGCATTAAAAGCAAATCTGTTATAGTCTCACGTCAGCACTGCAAACGCACAAAAGATTTAGATCAACAAAATAAACTGTAAAATAGTGAATAATATACTTTATCATTTTCTCTAAAACAAGTTAAGACGTAGGAATTTAGCAGCATCACCCCAACAAATACTAGAACAATAACGTCACACATTCATGAATAGGTTAGATATACAATATGTTTTAAACCTATCAGGAGAACAACTGCAATAAATTAAGAAATAAACCACGATTAATTTCAGCATCCCCGATCAATTTTAGGATGTCTTTTGTACAATAATATGTGAAACGCGCCGCGCAAACACCATCTTTTTTTTCCATTTTTTCCATATGGATGAATAACTGATAAAATCGAACGACAAAACGGAAAAAAATTCTGTTCAAATATCTGAACTATCTTTTGAGCCTGTTACATAGGACACCTGTCTCTCTGCTGTGCTGAGGAACCGCTGTCACCCTGTCACATCGGACGGAAGGAAAGTGTGCACTTAAGCGTACTGCACAAGGAAGGAAGTTCCTGCATTCTCACATAGGCAGACGGGAGGTCAGCGGCGCTGTAGGTCGTATTTCAAAGACGTACTCGGATTTCAACGGTTCGGGTCTGGACTAAGTACTTGCGTGAGTCACCGAGGGCTCTTGTGTTACACGCATTGTGTGTCGCTGTACAAGGCTCTCCTCAGACAAAAGGCAGGCAATCAGGCCGTCCCCCCCCCCCTCTCTCACTCTCTCTCTCTCTCTTTCTGTTCCCAGACAGAGAGCGGCCTCTTGCAAGGCGCATTAATACTGGCTCATTCCAGAGCTCTCAGAGGTACGTCTGGCGATGCTTACAGCCAACGGCGCTAGCTGCCGCCACAGAGCTGCCGTTAATTACACCCGCTGGCAAATTAAGCTTACTCATTGAGCTTGTTTTATATGACCGTGACAGTATTATAGCTACAAATAAGTTGTGTAATGTTTCTTTTGTCTAAAGCACAATCCACCTTGGACTGAATAAGATATTCAGCATTTGGCGTAACCCTGTTGACGGTTTACCGAAAATGTCACGTTGATGATAGACTAAATTCTGTTTCAACATATACTCGAACCCACTGAAACTATTTTCTCTGTTGTAATTATATCAAGTGAACCGCTGCGAAGCATTAAAATAATTTGACCGACTGAGATTCGAACTCAGCTCTTTGGGTTTCGCGCGCAGTGTGACAACTGTAAACTGCCTGAAGGTGAAGCTGTGGCTACATTTCCAAAACAATATACTCAAGTTAACTTTCTCATATTGAGGAGAAGCGATCTGTTTTATTTGATAAAAACTCTCTAAAACCAAGGTCGCATAAATATTTCTTTATTTTAACAACCGGTTTCGACAGACTTTGCTTTCATCTTCAGGTCTTCAGAACTTTTGTTACTATACATTTTCATTGTGACTTGGAACCTCACGCTAAGTTGTGTTACTGGATAAAAATTAGCACATTATGCAAAGGTTTGTCAGAAATAAAACGTTTGCAATCAAAAATCACCCTCTGCACATGGCCATCTTCTCTTATGTAGCGACCACAGATGATTGTTACGTCATAAAATCACAATCTATAATACGAGGGCTATCCACGAAGTACATTACGTTTTCGTTTGTGTCCGTTAGGGGCGGGGCTAGCGCGGCCATCTTGGTGTCATGGCATTCCGCCGGTCAGTCGGCATCCTGCCGTGCTAGTGAGAGGTTCGTGCTGTACTCCGATGAGTTACTGTGACAGTTTGAAATGTCAGCGTTAATTGAAAATGCCGCGAAGTGTGAAGTGCGTGCTGTAATAAGGTTTCTGACTGCAAAAAACTGTACACCGATAGAAATCTATCGGCAGCTTTGTGAAGTGTATGGGGACAACATAATCACTGAAGGTGGAGTGCGTCAATGGGTCATAAAATTTAAAAATGGCCGAACTAACGTTCACGACGAAGAGCGAAGTGGAAGACCCAGCATAGTGACTGCCGAACTTGAAAAAGTCGATGCCGCGGTCCGTGAAAACCGTAATTTCACAATAACGGAACTCTCTATGAGTTTTCAACAAATTTCATGAAGTTTGTTGCACGAAATCATTACCGAAAAGCTTGGTTACCACAAGTTTTGTGCAAGATGGATACCAAAAATCTTGACAGAGATTCACAAAATTCAGCGAATGGCTGCAGCGTTAACGTTTTTGGACGCTTACGAGAAAGATGGCGACTCATTACTCGATCGCATCGTTACTGGTGACGGAACATGGGTTAAGCATGTGAACTGCGAGACAAAATTGCAGTCAATGCAGTGGGGGCACACAAATTCCCCCCAAAAACCCAAGAAATGCATGCAGACAATGTTGGCAAGGAAGGTGATGGCGACTGTCTTTTGGGACAGAAAAGGTGTGATTTTTGTGGATTTCGTGGAAAGAGGCACTATAATTAACTCTAAAAGGTATTGCCAAACTCTGCACAACCTCAGAAGAGCAATACAAAACAAGCGCAGGGGAAAGTTGGGCTCAAAGATCTTGCTGAATCACGACAACGCCCGGGCCCACACGGCAAATGCCACTCGTGAAGTTCTCGAATCTTTTAAGTGGGAGTTGTTTACTCATCAGCCGTACAGTCCCGACCTGGCACCGAGCGACTTCCACTTATTCCCAGCAATGAAAAAGTGGTTGGCTATGCAGCGTTTTGATGACGACGCACAGCTTCAAGAAGAAGTAACCACGTGGTTGAAGGCGCAGGCGGCCGAATTTTACGACGAAGGAATTTCCAAGCTCGTCCATCGCTACGATAAGTGCCTTAATTTAAATGGCAACTATGTACAAAAGTAGTATTTAAGTGTGGCTTTCATCTGTATATAATAAAAAAAATTTCCAATACTTTATTTATTTTTAATTCCAAAACGTAATGTACTTTGTGGATAGCCATAGTAAATTGTACAGTACCATCCTGTTTACGTCAGCTTGACATGTTCCATTCATTGATGCTCCACCTTGGACGGTGTCTATGGTACTATTTTTTATTTTTTTAAAATAAGACATTCAAGCACAGGCAGGAATTTTGCCGACGAGGACGTCTTATACAGGGTTATTACAAATGATTGAAGCGATTTCACAGCTCTACAATAACTTTATTATTTGAGATATTTTCACAATGCTTTGCACACACATACAAAAACTCAGAAAGTGTTTTTAGGCATTCACAAATGTTCGATATGTGCCCCTTTAGTGATTCGGCAGACATCAAGCCGATAATCAAGTTCCTCCCACACTTGGCGCAACATGTCCCCATCAATGAGTTCGAAAGCATCGTTGATGCGAGCTCGCAGTTCTGGTACGTTTCTTGGTAGAGGAGGTTTAAACACTGAATCTTTCACATAACCCCACAGAAAGAAATCGCATGGGGTTAAGTCGGGAGAGCGTGGAGACCATGACATGAATTGCTGATCATGATCTCCACCACGACCGATCCGTCGGTTTTCCAATCTCCTGTTTAAGAAATGCCGAACATCATGATGGAAGTGCGGTGGAGCACCATCCTATGGTACGTTTAGCTCCCTGCTTGCTTTATTCGTCGACTTCCGCGGGTTACGCGTGAAACTTGCCCGCACGCGTTCAACCGTTTCTTCGATCACTGCAGGCCGACCCGTTGATTTCCCCTTATAGAGGCATCCAGAAGCTTTAAACTACGCATACCATCGCCGAATGGAGTTAGCAGTTGGTGGATCTTTGTTGAACTTCGTCCTGAAGTGTCGTTGCACTGTTACGACTGACTGATGTGAGTGCATTTCAAGCACGACATACGCTTTCTCGGGTCCTGTCGCCATTTTGTCTCACTGCGCTCTCGAGCGCACTGGCGGCAGAAACCTGAAGTGCGGCTTCAGCTGAACAAAACTTTATGAGTTTTTCTACGTATCTGTAGTTTGTCGTGACCATATGTCAATGAATGGAGCTACAGTGAATTTATGAAATCGCTTCAATCATTTGTAATAGCCCTGTATATGTACGTGACGATCCATCGAATGAAGTTTTGGCCAGAGTGCAGTCGTAACTACGCCGTGAGTGAACTGGCAGATCCATACGCAGTTTTTTGAAAGAGTCTCACGAAGCAGGATGGCACAGAGTGTCAACTCTAGATTTCGGCACCTATGTGTCATCTTCTGTTGATCAAGATTTTTTTCTGTACCAAGTATTATGCAAAGTTCATGATTCACGCCTTTTAAATTAGACCTAACGTTAGCTCCACGCTGGAGAAAAGCAAAACGATGAACAAGTGAGAGTCTCTCGATGAGCATGGTAACCTAAATTTTCTCCCAAATTTTGTTTGGTATATGAAAACGTATGATGGCAGACGAGAGTTAAGTTACAGAAAGATGTGAAAAACAATGCAAGCAATTACAACCATAGGCAAAGACACTACAGATACGCACCAGGACTTCCGCCTTAAGTACGCGACATACACCACTAGTGCAGGAAAAAATATTTCAAAACTAGTAACTCTAAGGTAACTCTTCCTATTGCTTTGCATCTGACAGGCGCTCAAACCATGAAAAGCCACAAATGCAAGGCGGCCCGTACAAATCCACTTCCTCAATTAATTAATGTAATTTCAAGTGAGTAGTCAGAACGAAAATGTCGTAGTTATTAGGTCTAAAGTAGAAAAACAACTGTGAACCTCCTGTAATACTTTTACAGAAATAAATCGAGGCCCACCGAAAGTGACAGATGCACAATGAAAAATGTTTGGATAAATAAAAAAAGAAAAATGGCGGAATTGTGAAAACCCAAATTTACAGAATAAAGATTACATAGGGCAAAATGAATGCCGCGAATTAAATGGTGAAAAAGGAGTAGTAGTGTTTAACATACTGTAGACAGCGTGGTCTTTACATACGGAGCACAGAAAATCTAATTTCGAAATACTCGTTCTGAATGCGTGTCCTCTGCACCACGTAATGTGGTGTGGTAATAGGTTACTGCTTAACATCGCTTTGGTCCCTTTCGGTCAGAAACAGTCTTCTTAATCGACTCTGTGCAGACCACAACGAAGAAATGAGAACACAAACGGAGGTTTGTGGAGAGTCACTGATCTTAGACACCATTTGCGAATGGGGTAAGGAGGGGGTGAAATGATAGTCGGTGCCAAAAGTACCCTATATCACACACCTATTAGATGCTGACATGAAAGTATTCATTTGTTGGTTGACCTCGTCTGAGATTTCTTGAACGTAAAGCTAACAACTTGTAAGTTTCCGTGTTGTTTGACGATTTTATAAACTGTTCATTTGATTGTTCTGTTGTTTGCTGCTGTATTGATTCAGCATTGGACTATTTGTGGACAACATTTTCCGGGCAATTAACTGCCGAGGTACACTCACCATCGTAACAACTCCCATAAGCGTGAGCCTATGGAGCACACGTCCTCTCAATCTGATACTTCTTCGGAATAACTGACTCAGTGGACATAATACGATAGAAAGAGATCTTCAGATTAAAACAATCTTTGATTAATGCTGAGTCTGTTATGTCCTGAATTCATAAAAAGGTCTCTAAGTCGATCTCAAGTCTACTCGGAGTACATGCACACAAACGCGCGCGCACACACACACACACACACACACACACACACACACACACTACTTGAGTTTTCTATTGCTCTTTAAGTTTCCACTAGGTCGTCGTAAAGAAAGCATACTGTTTTATATTTCACAGTGCGAATCATTGAATAAATACAGTATTATTCGTAAGTAACTCCAAGCTTGCAGAAGATGACTGCGTGAAAACTAGAACACAGACAGAGAGTAGAAACGTATCAGTGGATGGAGCATCTCCCCATCTTCTTCACTCCAATTACAGGTGTTCAGTAAAACAGAAGTCGCTGATATGAACTGCGTGGGAAGGCGCGACAGCAGTGCACTTTGGAAATATGTTCGTTTGGTTGCCTATCTGCATGTGCAAACTAATTCGCTGCGACAACACATGCGGTAGATTTGTCTACATGTTGTGACACGCCTTCCCGCTAGTGAAATTCGGCCACGGCGCAATTACGAACTAAAACTTGGGAAGATCCTCTATGCACTGAGATGTATCATTTATTTGTACATCTTGTAGTCTTCTGAAGCCCTGGACTTACTTACGGATAATGCTATACTTTACATCCTAATCGCGCCAATGGTGAATACGCCCCTACTCTTTTGTTTACTCCATGATCCGATTTTGCAGACTATCGGACTACGCGCCTTTTGTACAAGCATCAAAATCTCACCCCATCTCCGATCCAGCAGGGACGAGCAAGTGTAAGATTCGATACGTCGTGGCAGTATCGATATATGTAACCTTACAGACTGTCATTCACTTACCTCTAGGGGTAAACAGAGCAGAGGAAACTGCAAGGCGGCATGTTTCAAAACTGCAAGGTAAGCCCAGTAGGTGTTGCTATAATATTAGAGCGTCCTTCAAACTAATGGCTGGGAAAACTTATGACAACGAAACGGGAATCACAATTACTTTGATTTATTGCGATCAAATTATTGACAGAATAAATGAAGCTGGTGACATTAATGTACGAGTAATAAGGCCTTGGCGTATCTGACGTAGGCGTCCTGGGCGGGTGGAAGACGGGGACGTGGGGGGGGGGGGGGGACAAGATGCTAATAATCTAATAATCGTGCAAGTGAGTTAACTATAATCTTGAAGTGCCCAGAGACTGCCATGATGTTAAATGAAAACAGATAGTATTACAGAAGGGAATATATCACACCTGTGGTTGGAGTTGAAAGCAGATTGTTCATTGTCGTTAAAATACAAGTTTTCAGAGTAACGTTGGAGGTGATCGAATGACTGAGAAATGACTTTAAGGTCTCTAGACGTAGTCTAACGGTTGCTGTTTGATCTCTCCATAGTATTGCAGGCGGAGGCTTAAGTGGCTACAGAGTCAGTCATTGGTGGAACCAACGACCCTCACTAGCGGCTAAGTGCAAGACAGCCCGATATTTTTCTAACTACCCAATGTATCAGCTCAGGCGATGTGGCAGGGTGGCGAAGTGTGGAAGTCCGATCCGAAGATCGAGCGATTTCTGATTGAATGTTAAGTAAAAGGAAATCTCGCACTGCCGCATCTTGCGTCTCTTACAAAATTCAAACCGGCTGGGCTCTGGATCTACCGAACGCCAAACAATAAGAATGCTCATCAGAAAACACTAGTCCGCTTCCTCTAGCCGGTTAACCAATAACGTACGTTCTACCACCTTGCACAGAAAGCAATTCACTTCACTTTCTCTCTCTTTATATGTCTCTCTCTGTGCCGATGAAGTGGTCTGCGTCTTCGACGTCGCTTTTCTCTCTTTAAAAGGCTGTTTATTTCTTACATTGCATCAACATTTGTTTTTTCGAAAGTCATTTTGTTCAGTAGTATCTCATGTCTTCGAAGGCCTAACATGTGAGACCCCAATATGTCTTTGTGATGTTTACCTCTGTTGTCCAGTGCTTTCTGGAGTGACAGTCAACTTTCTATATTTGAGCGGATGCGTCCTACTAAAAAGTGAAACTTCTTACTCCACTCCCAAGTTGTAAAATGTTTTCACCACAAGTTTGTACTATGGGAAATCCTGTCTGCGTTTCTTCAGAACAAAATTCAACGTCCCGGTCTGGCACTATAAAAGCATGACCGATTGCCAGTGCAGTGGGCTCTCCCCCAGCAGGCCTTCCTCAAATTGGCTCTAAGGGCAGTGGCTGGCTCCAACACTCCTGCTGATCTGCATGCTTTTTCCACCGTTCAGTATACTTCCAAGGTTCTCTCACTTCCAAAAGTCATGGAAATCAAGTCAAAATAAGATGAAGGTTGCATTAGTCAGTTACCGACAATCAACAATAGTGCCGTCTATCACAAAGGGAGTTACACAAACGTAACCTTTAATTGTGAAAGGGTAAGTAACATGCATAAATATATGGTACAACACTAAATGCGGTATCTCTAGACATTCCGTTCCCACCTAACAGTATTAGTATCCGACGTTTTCGCAATATGGTATGCTCGAATGTGTGATTCCGACATCATTGAGTCGTGTAACAGTGCAGGGCGTGTGCAGTGTTGTTTATGGTATCTCGAATCCAAATCACCTACTACAGCTGAGAGCCAATTTGGGACTAAATAGCGCAAGCCACCACCTCAAAAGACAAACTGTCATTAATTGATACTTTCGTTTCACCTAAAGTGGCTGTGTATCACAGAGGACGCCGGATGAGGTTCGGCCAGCAGCCTCAGACACAGGAATTGAACGAGTTTTGCAGTCTTACATCCATAGTCCGGGTAAATCAAGGAGACGTGCCAGCATAGCATTGAACGGGCCTAGTGTTACGTTGTTGAAGGTATTACGGAAATGCCTGTTATTCATACGCTACAAATTGCAACTTTTGCAAGCTTTGAGAGAAATGACAAAGAAAAGCGAGCTGAGTTACGTGTAGAAATGTTTAACATTTGTCATGTTACAAAAATCCGTAAATAAAACTTGAAGATATACTGCATTGAATGCTGTATCACATTATGTAAGTTATTTACCTTATTCACAATGACAGCTTATTTTTGTATAACTAATTGAACTGAAGCGCCAAAGAAACTGATACAGGCATGCGTATTCAGAGACATGTACGGGCAGAATACGGCGCTGCGGTCAGCAAGACAACAAGTGTCTGGCTCAGTTGTTAAATCGGTTACTGCTGCTACCATGGCAGGTTATTAAGATTTAAGTGAATTTGAACGTGCTGTTGCAGTCAGCGCACGAGCGATGGGACACAGCATCTCCGACGTAGCGATGAACTGGGGATTTTCCGGTACGACCGTTTCACGAGTGTTGCATGAATATCAGGAATCCGGCAAAATATCAAATCTCTGGCGTCGCTCCGATCGGAAAAGGTCTCGTAAGAACGAGACCAAGGACGACTGAAGATAAACGTTCAACGTGACAGAAGTGCAACCCTTCCGCAAATTGCTGTATATTTCAATGCTGGGCCATCAACAAGTGTCAGCGTGTGAACCATTCAACAAAACATCGATATGGGCTTCCGGAGCCGAAGGTCCACTCCTGCATCCATCCTTGATGACTGCATGACACAAAGTTTTACGCCTCACCTGGCCCCTTCGACATTGGACTGTTGATGACTGAAAACATGTTGCCTGGTCGCGCGAATCTCGTTTCAGATGTCTCGAGCGGATGGAAGTGTACGGGTATAAAGACAACCTTATGAATCCATGGACCATGCATGTCAGCTGGGAACTGTTAAATGTGGTGGAGGCTCTGTAATTGTGTAGGGCGTGTACAGTTGGAGTGATATGGCACTCCCGATACGTCTAGATACGACTGTGACTGGTGGTATGTATGTAAGCATCCTGTCTGTTCAGCTGCCACCATTCATATCCTTTGTACATTCCCACGTACTTGGGCAAATGCAGCAGGACAATGTGATGGCAGAATTGCTGCATAATGGCTCCAGAAACACTCTTTTGAGTTTAAACACTTCCGCTGGCCATCAAACTCTCCAGACATGAACATTATTGAGCGTATCTGGGATGCCTTGCAATGTGCTGTTTAGAAGCAATCTCCACCCCCTCGTACCCTTGCGGATTTATGGGGTGCCCTGCAGGATTCATGGTGTGAATTCCCTCCAGTACTACTTCAGATATTAGTCGAGTCCATGCCGTGTTGCGGCACTTTCGCGTGCTCGCGGGGGCCATACACGATATTAGGCAGGCGTACCAGTTTCTTTGGCTCTTCAGTTTGTAAAGATACCGTATTCCTAAGTGTGAATTAAATATTCAGATCAAATGGGTCTTTCGTTACGCATTTGAATGTGTTACGTAACTGTTTCAAGAATAATGATCGCGTAACGTAACACCCAGAAACGTCAATGGGTCTGTTGCTCCGAAATGCGTTGAACCTACACAGAAAAATAAAATACTGGGACTGACTACGGCGTGTTAGTGGCAAAAGCATCCCAAACGTAATGCGCAGTGTGATTTAATTCTACAAATACAGAACACTGGCGCCGGGCGCTTGCCTTTGGCTTTATCACTCGAAGCCGCACCTGCAGCGGCGGGCGGCGCCGCTCCGTGTGGTAACTGGATTCCGCAGGCGGCAGCGGCGGCTATCACACAGAGCAGCCGGCAGTAGCAGCAGCAGTAACAGTAGCCGCGGCGCCGCCGGCCCGTCGACTCCGCTATCGACAATGTGGCGCGCAATCCGCCACCGGGGCTAGCCGGGCTCTCTGGCTCTGCCCCCGGCCGCTTTTTCCCGACAGAGGGACGGCGGGCAGGCAGGGGTGATGAATGGGGAGAGCGCTATAGCTGCTGCCTGCTGCCTGCCTGTGGCCGGCGTGCGCCTGACAAGCGCCGAGAGGGAGCGGCCGCGGCCGTGGGCGTGTCCGCAGACATTAGGCGCTGCTCCTCTTCCAGGAACTGCCGCAGTCTGGAGCTGGAGGCTGGCCAGCGCGCCCGCATTATGGCTCGTCACTGTCCGGCGGCGCCGCCCTTATTGCGCTGCGCGAGCGCCGTCGTATCTTCCGGCGCGGTGCTCGCCCACCAGCCATCACTGCAAAATACGCCCGAGAAAGCCCCTTCCTTCTCATTCCCTTCTGTCTCTCTATCCAGCACGTCTCCTTCCTCGGTGTATTTATTCATTTACACTGAGGTGACGAAAGTCATGCGCCAGCGATAAGCACATATACAGATGGCGGTAGAGTCGCATATACAAGGCGTTACAAATCCCGTACAAAGTTTGAAGTGGGACACACTTGCAGATAGATGGCGCGCTAAACGTAAGGGGCTGCTCACTAAATTCCGAAATTCGATCTTCACCGAGCATGTAGAGAATATATTTTTACCATCAACTTTCAAATCGTGCAATGATCACCATCCAAAGATAAGGGAATTTAGAGCTCGTACTGAGGCGTTCAGACAGTCGTTTTTCCCTCGCGCGATACGCGAGTCGAACAGAGGGGGGGGGGGAATTTGACTTTGGCGAGAATTGTGCCCTCTACTACACACTGCTTGGAGGCTAGCAGAGTGCGTATGTAGATGTAGATGTATAAAACGGCAGTGCATTGGCGGAGCTGTCATTTGTACTCAGGAGATTCATGAGAGAAGGTGTCCGACGTGATTACGGCCGCACGACGGGAATTAACAGACTCTGAACGCGGAATGGCAGTTAGAGCTAGATGCATGGAAAATCCCATTTCTGGAATCTTTAGGGAATTCAGTATTCCTAGACCACAGAGTCAAGAGCGTGCCATGAATACCAAGTTTCAGGCTTTACCTCTCACCACGGACAACACAGAGGCCGACGGCCTTCACTTAACGACCGAGAGCAACGGCGTTTGCGTAGAGTTGTCAATCCTAACAGACAAGCAACGCTGCTTCAGTAACCGCAGAAATCAATGTGGGACGTATGCCGAACGTATCCGTTAGGACAGTGTGGAGAAATCTCACGTTACTGGGCCATGGCAGCAGACGATCACCTCGAGTGCCTTCACTAACAGCACGCTATCGCCTGCATCGCAGCTTCTGGGCTCGTGACGATGTCGGTTGGACCCTAGGCTACTGGAAAACGGTGGCCTGGTCAGATGAGTCCCGTTTTTAGTTGTGAAGAGCTGTTGGTAGGGTTCGAGTGTGGCGCAGACCACACGAAGCCATGGACCCACGTTGTCAACAAGGCACTGTGAAAGCTGGCGATTGCTACATGATGGTGTGGGCTGTGCTTACATGGAATGGACTGGATTCTCTGGTTCAGCTGAAACGATCCTTGATTGGAAATGGTTGTGTCCGCTTTCCAGGAGGCCACTTGCAGACATTCATGGACTTTCGGTAACACTCCACTGACAAAAGTGTCTCACCTTTATAAAGGCGCGAATCAGTTTGATTTCTAACTATTTGTATACAATAGCAACAATATTTTTCTTGAAGTAATTGGTTGACCGTGGATAATGTTGTTGCCTCATCGTATACTAACCTTCTTCTAATTACGTTTATTGCTTCAGAAGGTTATAAATTTCTTATTTAAATTTTTAAGTACGTTGCAGATCCTTTTATTGAATGAGAAGAGGCCGGAAACCGTTCAAATCTCTTTCTGTTAATGCTTAAGTTCGGGAATGCTCATTAGTGAAAACAATAACGCCTTACCGTTAAGACAGATAGCTCAGAGATGCTATTTGACCATGTTGTTGTTGTTGTTGTTGTTGTTGTCTTCAGTCCTGAGACTGGTTTGATGCAGCTCTCCATGCTACTCTATCCTGTGCAAGCTTCTTCATCTCCCAGTACTTACTGCAACTTACATCCTTCTGAATCAGCTTGGTGTATTCATCTCTTGGTCTCCCTCTACGATTTTTACCCTCCACGCTGCCCTCCAATGCTAAATTTGTGATCCCTTGATGTCTCAGAACATGTCCTACGAACCGGTCCCTTCTTTTTGTCAAGTTGTGCCACAAACTCCTCTTCTCCCCAATTCTATTCAATACCTCCTCATTAGTTATGTGATCTACCCATCTACTCTTCAGCATTCTTCTGTAGCACCACATTTCATAAGCTTCTATTCTCTTCTTGTCTAAACTATTTGTCGTCCACGTTTCACTTCCATACATGGCTACACTCCATACTAATACTTTCAGAAATGACTTCCTGACACTTAAATCTATACTCGATGTTAACAAATTTCTCTTCTTCAGAAACGCTTTCCTTGCCATTGCCAGTCTGCATTTTATATCCTCTCTACTTCCACCATCATCAGTTATTTTGCTCCCCAAATAGCAAAACTCCTTTACTACTTTAAGTGCCTCATTTCCTAATCTAATTCCCTCAGCATCACCCGACTTAATTCGACTACATTCCATTATCCTCGTTTTGCTTTTGTTGATGTTCATCTTATATCCTCCTTTCAAGACACTGTCCATTCCATTCAACTGCTCTTCCAAGTCCTTTGCTGTCTCTGACAGAATTACAATGTCATCGGCGAACCTCAATGTTTTTGTTTCTTCTCCATGGATTTTAATACCTTCTCCGAACTTTTCTTTCGCTTCCTTTACTGCTTGCTCAATATACAGATTGAATAACATCGGGGAGAGACTACAACCCTGTCTCACTCCCCTCCCAACCACTGCTTCCCTTTCATACCCCTCGACTCTTATAACTGCCATCTGGTTTCTGTACAAATTGTAAATAGCCTTTCGCTCCCTGTATTTTACCCCTGCCACCTTTAGAATTTGAAAGAGAGTATTACAGTCAACATTGTCAAAAGCTTTCTTCAGAGTCAAGAGCGTGCCAAGAAAACCAAGTTTCAGGCTTTATCTCTCACCACGGACAACACAGAGGCCGACGGCTTTCACCTAACGACCATATGTCGGTAGGTCATCAGTGGACCATATGTCTCTCAATTATTCCCGCATGAATGTTCCGGGAAGCGATCATCCAACAAGTCTATTAAGATCGCTCTGTATAAAATAATTTCGACCACATTCTATGTCTCGTCTTCTTCTAACCACCTTTAGGGAGATTTCTGACACTAAAGAAATTTTGATTCGCGCACCACAAAGGCTACTCTTATTACTGTTCTCATGGCGGCTATTCTTAATATTCACGTTTTGTTTTGCGAATGTCTTCTTCAAATCAAATAGCTAAAACTAGTATTGTGGTTGGAACGACAGCCTTTCCCGTAGGTAGTAACTTTACAATAAACTGCATGCGAGCTTATGTAAACGGAACAATATTTTCTGTTATAGTGGAGTATGTCAGTGAGGTATTGTACTACTCTAGAGATGTACGCAACGCACAGTGTTGTAGATCCACCTTTTATTATGCACACCATTACAGATGTTACACCTCATAAGACAGTACAAGAAATAATACCATATTCAATTTTTTTATAATAAAATACAAAGTCTTGACAAAGCAGCAGCCCAACTGTTTCTGGCGCAGGCCTCCGCTTGTACTCTTTTAGTGACCCGCAATGCCGCTAGCGGTGTCGGTAGGTCATCAGTGAACCACTTTGTCAGAAACCATTTAATACTTCTGGCTTGCCAAACGTCTTTCAAGCAGGGAGTTACGGCGGTGCTTCGTATCAAAATCTGAAACACTGTAACCTACATTTATAGCATTTATAGATTTAGAGAAATCTTTTCACAATGTTGACTACAATACATTCTTTGAAATTCTGAAGGTAGTGGAGGTGAAATGCAGGAAGTGAAAAGTTATCTGTAACTTTTACAGAAACAAGGCTGCAATTATAAGAACCAAAGGACTTCAGAGGGAAGCAATAGTTGACAAGGGAGCTGTAGCCTCTCTCCAATGTTATTCAACCTGTACATTGAATAAGCGATGAAGGAAACCAAACAAAAATCTGGAATGAGATTTAATGTTCAGGAAGAAGAAATAAAAACTTAGACGTTGGCAATGTAATTGTACCAGAGAGAGCAAAGTACTTGAAAGAGAAGTTGAACGGAAAGGTCGGTGTCTTCAAAAGAGGTTGAAACGTCCCCTTAGAAAAATTAATGAATTACTGTGCTGATAAACATATTATGTTATTTGTTTTTCAAACAGCTGAGCAAAACTGAACGAACTCATTCACTAAAGTGACACACAATATTTTTAGCGCAACGCAATCTGTCTTTCAATAATCGCTACAAAAGAATGGCCCCGACTAACATTAACCTACACCTTTCACGAATCACTTACTTCACAAAAATCTTCGTTACTCGAACTACTGCAATACAGCGAGCGCCACTACTGCCAGCTAAATAAAAGATTCAAACTACTGAAGGCACTAACTACTGATAGGCATAGTTATCGAATGAAAGATTTTGATAGAGAACAAACAATGTATTTACCTTAATAGTGTTCAAAAGTCATAATATATATAGCATTTCATGACATCCATTCTTACAAATGTACTATTTCTGACGGACACACGTCCAGATCGTCTGCTCTCAAAACTCGGGCATCTCTCTCCCCACATCCACCACTGCTGGCGACTCACCTCCAACTGCACAACGCTATGCGCTGTTAACGACCAACTGCCCAATACTACAATGGCGTATACTCCAACAATGCAAACCAGCCACCGACTGCACACAGCACAGCCAGTGATTTTCATACAGAGCGCTACGTGGCGTTACCAATATAAAAACCTAAACAGCCTACTTACAAGGTTACAAGATGAATATCAACAAAAGTAAAACAAGGGTAAAGGAATGCAGTCGTATTAAGTCAGGTGATGCTGAATGAATTACAGTAGGAAATGAGATATCAAAAGAAGTGGATGGGTTTTGCTATCTGGGCAGCAAAATAATTGACGATGGTCAAGGTAGAGAGGATGTAAAATGCAAGAAAACTACTCTGACAAACAAAAATTTGTTTACATCGAATCAAGCTTAAGTGTTAGGAGGTCTTTTCTGAAGGCATCTGCCTGGAGTGTAGCCTTGTACGCAAATCAAATGTAGGCGGTAAGTTCAGATAAGAAGAAGATGAAAGCTTCAGAAATGTTGTGGTACATGAGAATGGTGAGGCTTTCATTTGTAGACCACATAATTAGTGCATAAGTACAGAAGTGATTTTGAGGAAAAAAGAAATTCGTGGCACAATATGATACATCCCGAGGCCCCGAGGCACCAAGTAATTAATTGTCAGTCCGGCAATGGTGGGTACTTAGGAGGGGCGGTTGGGGACGGAGGTTGAGGGGGGGAGGGGAAGGGGACAAATTGTCCACGACGACGAAGACTTGTAAGCAGGTTCAAATGAATGTAGGTTGCAGTAGCTATCTAGAGATGAAGACCCTTGTACAGGATAGTTAGTGTGGATATCCGCATCAAACCCGTCCTCCGAATGAAGGTGACAGCAACATTTAGTCTTTTCAGATTCAGGGCTTTAGGTGCTAACATTCAATCGACCACACACCTCGTATTTCAATGATGTACCTTCGGGAGTACAGCCGAATTACTGATACCATTTTATGCACAATATTTTGAACCAACCACCTTCACGTGCTATGAGCTGTGCTGTTATGCGTACTCGCTTCCTGGAGTCAAAACACACTGTGAACTACTGTTAGAGTCATGCCACTGTTTATAGTCGAATTCGACTGCTGGCGCCCGCTACGTCTTTTAATAAACCTTTCTTTTTCATGATCCTCTTTTTGTCCCAGGAAATGAACATTATCTCAGCGTATTCTTGCTGTGGTGGGTGCGATAGGCGGCGAGATCTTCATAAGTAGAGTGTCAGTCCCAACGCCTTCTTTAAACTGAAACCTCCGTCATGTTGTACTAGATTTTTCCACACCTTTATGTCGACCGACTTTTTTTTTTTACGCTGGTGTCATACCTTGGCGTTTGCATCATTCCCTTGGCCCTTCGTATTTCATTTCCCTATTACGTTCGAGGCAGGACTCAGCGACAGCTGATTTACTTGGTAGTTGCTTGCACCTCTGCTCGACCGTTTTAACAGTCTGCCTGCACATAAGACATGTAACATCGGCGTAGAATACGGAGACTTAAATCGTCTTTCTACAAACATTTTTTTAACATTGTTGACGGTAACGAAATGCACCATGTGCCTTCTTCCCGAAGAGAGTACCAATCTTTCAGGAGATTTGGTCAGCGTAAGGCGAATAAGCGATTCTCAGCTTCTCTTTTTCTTTCTCCGTTTCAACCTTTTTTTCAGGAATTGTTGATTTCGACTACAATGCTCGCTCAATTTTTAAATCTGTGTAACCGTTCCCTCAGAACATTATTCGTGGGTGTTGTAATTCTTCTTGCATGATACCCAACTTGGGGCTAGGATAATAAATTTTAAATAAATTCCACTATGCAGCTGAGGTCACCATTTCGTCACAGAAATTGTACTGGATCTTCTGCTAAACTAATACCTCAGATACGAAGCATACTAGGCTTTTCTTCCTGGGAGAATATATTGGCAAGAAATAGCTAATTGGCAAGTTCTAAACTATAACTGTTTCCACAAAATTGTCCACCAGCCTTATGCACCGTCAATAACTGTACTGCTTCAAGAAATGAGAGGAGTAGAAGAACTGTAAACGCGAAGAAAATATGGTCTTGACCGCCAGCCAAGTAGGTTGCCCCAGGACAGAACAATTTTCATTTTCCGACGTTTTCTTTCGTGCTTTTGTAGATCACCGTTGTTCACTTAGGTACCACAGTTAGATGCAGGTGTTATACGTTATTCAGTACACGTTGGACCGAGGTCGATGGCTCACTGTACGGGAGGACAGCGTTTGCCTTCTAATGCGCACCGATATTCCAACGTGTTGCGAAACAAAGGAAAGTATTTTTGAACGCCGACGCACGTGTGTGCGCATCAAAATTTTATATTAATTCTGCCTTGCTCAACGGAAACGAGTACATCCACATAAATTACGCATTCTATCTGATGTCTAATAGCCAATAAACATAAAAGGATGGCAAAAATAAAGTCACTATCAGTTTAGACCCCAAATGAGGCCATTACCAAATGAATATAGCACCTGTTCTTCGGTGAGACTAATAGCGTGAATGCAGTATTGCCGAGCGAATCGCCATGATTCCTCTAGGGAAATGAGCTGATTAATTTGTTAGTTTGGGAGCGATCTTTCGATAAGTTTATTATTTACTTCACCAATAAGTTTACAATTAAGAAACTTACCAAGCGTCGCTCCGAAACGAACATACTACTTGGCTGATTTACTGAGAAGAATTACTGGAACAACGTCATGTGCTTACAACGTTTGCTGCCTCACGTGCAGAGACAACGCTAAGCGAAATCCTCAAGTAATGAGATGGATGACGACTAAAACTCGGAGACGAGGAACTGTGGAGGTGCGGTGTTACTTCTCCACCTGTGTATTACGGTATATTATTCGCAATGTTACGTGCTTGGTGCATTTCAGTGTTTATTGTGCTGAGGTCGCGGCATTAAGCGCCGGCCGTGCATTGTAATCTCTGATTACACTCAGTTGTCCGGATCATAATGTTATGTGTAATCTCTCCGATCAAAAGCGCAAATGTTATAGGTCATGTTATTAGGATTTGTACTTGAATTAGAAGCACGATTTATTCTAATTTGTTAGTGTATGTTTGTCAGTTGGTTGAGTCATCAGTGCAAATGAAAAATAACTGATCGTCATTATTTGAGGTGAATAACACAAAATTAATCCTTCGTGTTCTCCTCAATGAATAATTGACATTAATCCGCAATCACTTTATACAAGTATTTGCGTGTTCTGGCGATGATTGTTGGTTGTTGGTAGAACTACTAACGGCTGCAGAAAAGTCGGTTACGAAATTTTCCTTCATTCATAATTACTAACTAAATGAACGACAATTATTACAACCACTAGCCGATCAAGAAGAGAGCACTGCAGAACGCTGAACCCTGTATCAGCCAACGAAAGTAACAAGGTTTTTTAATTGAAAGAAGAAGTAAATACCACATAATTAAGTAATAGCCTTCACAGTCTTTTCCAGATATATAAAATAATTAGTAAAGAACTACTATAGGATGCGTCCAGCATGCTAACGAAAGTGCAAAGTGGAAGCGGCTATTGTGAAATATAGCACTACAAACCGATATCCATCTTGTACAAGATAAATTAGTAATGAAAAATTAGTAAATGACTGATACGACAGGGGGAGTCGCTACAGACAGTGCAGAATTCACCTGTCGAAATGGACAACTAATGGTCATTTGTCACTGTTGACCATCTGAACACTCTGGCACCTTCTTAAAACAGCCCATTGGTCGCTTTGAAGTTCTTTATGTGGTTTGGAACTGGTACCAGGTTGTTATGGGGCCATTCACCGTTGACAACCATGGCGGTGGAATGGTGCGTATGTGTCAGTCGTTGTAGGGAATCAGCGCAAAAAGATGGCTCGAGGTAGAGACGTGACAGAATGGCGAGAAAGAGCTTTCGTGTTCGGATGCACATCGTGAATGACGTTGCTCGGTTTAGTGGTGTATCAATGTGGGCACTCCAACTCGTCTACGAGAAGTGGTTTGCGACTGACAGTCCTGTAACACGGAGTGAGAACAATGCTCGTAAAAACATTATAAGAGACGGGAACGGGAGACGACTGTCAGACTTTCTTTATGATAATCGGGTTCAGACCCGACAGGAATTGCTGCTTGCTGTCCTGAACCAGTCTCCGAGACAACACTGCGATGAAACTGCAGACCTTAATGCCCCGCCCTTATTTATCTTATACAGTATATATTTCAGTCACTAAATTTTAACGACAATCGGACGACGAGTGAAATGGATGGCTTTTACATCAGAGGCGTAGGTGGCCACGTACCTAAACCCACCTACGCAGAGCTTCCAATCCATTGATATTTAACTGCAGTGGTAGAACCGGAGTTACTCAATCTTAACACAGTTTATTTATCCCTGAAACAAGCATATGGTTCCTAGTCAGTCTTACACAGTCCCGCATTACTCATTCTATCTACCCATAACGAAAAAAATCTATCGTGTAGCTTACGTTCAGGATTTAACTATCTCACTAGCTCGCTCGACAGATTGTATGACTACTTCCAGTGTCCAGTTGTTTCGAGCCTCCTTCACAACAATCAAATTGCCATGCGGCACCAATGGCTGCTATTCACATATTACTCAACAATTCTCTTCTACTACCTACAGCTTTCGATACTTTGCTTATAAACACACAAAATTTCTTCCTCCTATACATAAATACCATACATCTTCTATTCGCGGTACTTCTCATATTTCAATCAAACTAATATTTCGTCAACTATAGTAAATACTTCCACATCTGGGTCACAGCCCAACTATCGTCTTCGCCCACTTCTCACCCACATGCCTCTCCAGCCTCCCCAAGCGCGCGCGGTCTAATAGCACAATCCTCGAACGTTTGCGAGAAACTGCTCCGTCTGGAACCTTGTGCAAGGCTAACGATATCGTAGTCACCAAAACTAGGTGGCAGTTCTAGATTATTAGTAGGGTATCGATATTGATACCCTTCGCTGCAGTGGATATTCGGAGTCGGATACCTCGAGAAAACCTCATTGCTCAGAGCAGCATATAAAGCTGCACGTCTTCAGCGTGCCAGACAACGTAGAAGCTGGAAAGTAGCTGACTGGAGGCGTGTGGAGCAGTCCGGCGAGTCGTAAGATTGCATCTTTTCAAATGATGGAATGCGTCCAGTCAGGTGTTTAACATGCAATGTGTGGAGGGAGTATTTCAGTGGACCAGAGGCGCTGCTGAGGGGTCGTCACACTCTCAAAATTGATCGTCTGAGAGCGATGACTGACAGTTTCCGCAATGTATTGAAGGGAGAAGAAATTCTTGAGAATATGTGTTTGGAGCACAGCATTGTATGGTAGTGAAACACGGACTGTGGAAAAACAGGTGCAGAAGACAATCGAAGCATTTGAGATGTGGTGCTGCGGAAGAATGTTGAATAATAGGTAGACTGATAAGGTAAGACGTGATGAGGCTCTTCGCAGAACCGGCCAGGAAAATAAAATATGGAAAACACTGACGAGGTGAGGGTAATGGTAATAGAGCATCTGTTAAAACACCAGAACAAACTGTAGGAGGTAAAAACTGTAGAGGAAAACAGACTGCATAAACATCCAGCAAATAACTGAGGACGTTAGCTGCAAGTGCTACTCTGAAATGGAAAGGTTGGCACAGGGAGGAATTCATGGCGGAGCTATCAAACCAGTCAGAATACTAAAGGAAAAAATGAAATAAAATTGAAGGAGACTGCAGAGCTTTAAAGATATTAACGCTCGCTCAATGTATTGTTCCGTGTAAGGAGAGTATTGCGCAATAAACGGAAGATACTCTCAAGACAGAAAGAAATTCAAGTCGTTCCGAACTAATTTCTCAAAGAACTGAAAAAAGCAAACGACAAAAGAGCGGGGAATGTGCCGGAGAATGTATGTTAAAGCACCATGTGATACTTTTAGAAACGAAGTTCCTGACTGATTAGAAACGTCAGATATCTCGTTATACAAAATATAGAGGAAACTGAGGGTAATGGTGTCATGACAGTAAGCAGAAATGTCAGTCTGCAACTTTTTTAACTGGCTAATGATATAAGGTAATTTGTCCAGTGAGCATAAATACCTTTTTTTTCCTGTGACATTTGTCACACCACGAACGCAAGATCGTGTAGGTCTTCAATAAATAATCAGTAAATAATTGTTTTATTTCGTTTGCAACAGTTGTTACAGCAGTAAACACGTAGAAAAAAGATGTACACGATAACTTACGCAATACGCTTGTCTAATTTGTAATTAGTTGTTGTATTGGTTGAGGAATCTGTGCTGCCGCAGATGAACACCTGGTCCATTGAAATATTCACTTGAAGTTTTTCAGACTTATTTCGTGCCATCTCAGTAATTTGTGCTGGTGTTTTGCATGGCAAGCAATTCAGTCGCAGTACATACGAGTTCCACATCGTCTACATCTACATTTATACTCCGCAAGCCACCCAACGGTGTGTGGCGGAGGGCACTTTTCGTGCCACTGTCATTACCTCCCTTTCCTGTTCCAGTCGCGTATGGTTCGTGGGAAGAACGACTACCGGAAAGCCTCCGTGAGCGCTCGAATCTCTCTAATTTTACATTCGTGATCTCCCGGGAGGTATAACTAGGTGGAAGCAATATACTCGATACCTCATCCAGAAACGCACCCTCTCGAAACCTGGACAGCAAGCTACACCGCGATGCAAAGCGCCTCTCTTGCAGAGTCCGCCGCTTGAGTTTGCTAAACATCTCCGTAACGCTATCACGCTTACCAAATAACCCTGTGACGAAACGCGCCGCTCTTCTTTGGATCTTCTCTATCTCCTCCCCCAACCCGACCTGGTACGGATCTCACACTGATGAGCAATACTCAAGTATAGGTCGAACGAGTGTTTTGTAAGCCACCTCCTTTGTTGATGGACTACATTTTCTAAGGACTCTCCCAATGAATCTCAACCTGGCACCCGCCTTACCAACAATTAATTTTACATGATTATTCCACTTCAAATCGTAGCGCACGCATACTTCCAGATATTTTACAGAAGTAACTGCTACCAGTGTTTGTTCCGCTATCATATAATCATACAATAAAGGATCCTTCTTTCTATGCATTCGCAACACATTACATTTGTCTATGTTAAGTGTCAGTTGCCACTCCCTGCACCAAGTGCCTATCCGCTGCAGATCTTCGTGCATTTCGCTGCAATTTTCTAATGCTGCTACTTCTCTGTATACTACAGCACCATCCGCGAAAAGCCGCATGGAACTTCCGACACTGTCTACTAGGTCATTTATATATATTGTGAAAAACAATGGTCCCATAACACTCCCCTGTGGCACGCCAGAGGTTGCTTTAACGTCTGTAGACGTCTCGAGTGCAGGAATGTTCCCAACGAAGCCAGAGTTCTAACTGACGCGTCCCGTGCATAAATATGGCCCAATTATATTATGCCAATCTTGGCCTTGATCTTTCGCGTAATATATTGACATAATTTTATTGCGAAATAAATACTGAGAGTGTGAGAGCCCATTTACACGGTGTTGGTGTGATACTTCTTGGGAAAAACTAAATGTTTCCCGGTGTTAGGAGGATAATTTTATATCAGGTGTTCTTATAAAAGAGGACTTTGCATATCATCGACTATAGATTCTCTTTTTTATCATTAATGTATTGCCATGGCCCACTTCAGAATGGGCAGCAGATGGAACTGACTACGTTCCGTGTTTAACATTTTCACAAGGAGTTTTTAAACTCTCACATAAATAAATATAAACACTGGATTTCTCAATGTTTTCAGTAGGAAATATTAGTCATCGATTCACTTAAAATATTTTCGACTTAGTGTAAGAAGATACCTTTACAAATTTTCTTAATTAACCAAAAATAATTAATTAATGTTTTTGACGGTAAATTCTTTCATCGCTCATTTATTACAAAAGTATAAGGGACAGAGTTATTCATCACAGTGTCAAATTTGTTATGAAATTTTCGTCCAGGTGGATTAGGCCCGAGAAAGGGAGCTAGCCGTATACGGCGGATAATGGAAATATACTGGCGAAACAAACACCGGCCAATTAAGCCCCTGCATCTCTGTATATTCTTCCAGCGCTGCAGGCCCCCTTTCTTTTGTAATGGATACGTCTTCAGCTCCTTGATGAACTTACAGGCTTGGGGAGCTCATTAACTGCAAGGAGTATTTCAGTCAGCTTCATCCTTCCTTTCTAATTAAATATTTGCTCCCGTCGTGTGCCGATGGTATAAATGATTCACTTACATTGTTCTCCAACAAAGCTGTTTGATTAAACTTCACGGCTTCTTCGCAGAACGTGCGCAGTAAATTCTTAAACACTTCATTTAAGGCGGCGTCCGAGATTCGTGCGAAATTTCTTTTAATGGTCAACTACTCCACTGCGCCGCTTTGTGAGGAACCCTCCAGCGACGGAAGTTAGAACTTCCTTTAGCAAAGGATTAAAAATTAAAGTCTGTGTGCAACGTGTATACCTACAGTAAAATTTAAAAACTAACGATAAGCGACTGTGTGACGAGTCACATCTGGGACCCGAGTCACGAATTCCTGCAACGAGGCAGTTCTTGAAACTAATGGGCTACAAAATTAGTAAAGCGTTTAGAATAGCGGCTTTCGCTTCATATCCCTAAACTTATGGTACATGTTCTGACACCATTTTTGTCGCTTAACTCTGTGTCTGCAACCTTCTGCACGCTTGTTCATTATTTCCTGATGAAGATGTCAGTGCAGGGTTTTATTTAAAAGCCTTTCAACTTCATAGTTTTTAGAGTAAGACAATTATGTGCAATTTTGATATCATCTGTGCAAACCGCCTTTTTAATATTTGTAGAACACAATATATATTTTCACCTGCTCCGAGATGACTGGATGTTGTGTCGTCTTCATCATCATCATTCATCCCCATTACGGTCAGAGGAAGGCAACGGAAACCACCTCCATTAGGACCTTGCCTAGTACGGCGGTGCGGTCCCACATCGCTTCCCTACGGTCTGTCAAGAAGCATGGGACTTCATTTCATACAAAGTACTACCACATATCACAAGGTGGCACTCGGAGAATAGAAGTAGATGTGGGTGTAGAAGTATGTCTAAATAGCGAATAAAATATGCGTTTGCAATACAGTTACTTCCACTAATTTTAGAGCCTGATGCTGTGATCGACCGGTTCTAGGCGCTTCAGTCCGGAACCACGCTGCTGCTACGGTCGAAGGTTCAAATCCTGCCTCGCGCAAGGATGTGTGTGATGTCCTTAAGTTAGTTAGGTTTAAGTAGTTCTAAGTCTATGGGACTGACGACCTCAGATGTTAAGTCCCAGAGTGGTTAGACCCATTTGAACCATTTTTTCCACTAATTTTATACGGGGTGAATCACCTAAAACTTACACGGAAAATTTTGGAATGGACTGGTACTCAGGGGCTTGTATTGTTAGCCAGTCAACAGATTTTCATAATACTTCTAAATGTACGTTTTGTGCAAACATACAGATTTTTAAATGGAATAATGTCTGTTGACATTAACAAAATAGAAGTAGATTAAACAGAATGTCAGTGGTGTTTTTCGCATGAGTCTAGTACGAGTCGTTTACTAGCAACCGTATTTTGAACAGTTGCCACACCAGCACACCAGCACACACACACACACACACACACACACACACACACACACACACACACACACACACACACACACACACGCACACCTGTAGCAGCACACATGAAAGACAAGTGCATGCGCCGGCCGGAGTGGCCGAGCGGTTCTAGGCGCTACAGTCTGGAACCGCGCGAGCGCTACGGTCGCAGGTTCGAGTCCTGCCTCGGGCATGCATGTGTGTGGTATCTTTAGGTTAGTTAGGTTTAAGTAGTTCTAAGTTCTGGGGACTGATGACCACAGCACTTAAGTCCCATAGTGCTCAGAGCCATTTGACAAGTGCATGCACTAGTTATGTGGATGTTAAACCAGTAAAGAAGCACGTGACCATCACAGACTGTTTTCGAAACGATCACCGGCTGCGCAATACAGTCATCCAGTCTGGTATAGGACGACTTCTGCACAATTGCTAGCATTTCAGCGGGGCTGTCCGAGCAGGCTGCAGTAATACGTCGTTGCATATCACCGGGTGTAATTTTGAGTCCTGTAGACAGCGTCTTTCTGCTTTCTGCAAAGAAAAAAGTCTACAGGCGTCAAATCCGGGGATCGGGCCGACCAAGGTAAAGGTCTACTGCGTCCAATCCAACGATCTGTTGGCAATTTGTGAAGACATGATGTAGTGCTTCGCACACTATGGACAGGACAGCCATCATGTTGGTACCAGAGATTCTTCCTAGTCTGCAGAGGACTTGAAGATGGTCTGTTACGAGGCTGCAATACTCGTGCGCGTTCAGTGATGGGCCTAAAAAAAACGGATCTATGAGCTGACAGTTCACTACCCCACATCACCCATTTGCGCTCCATTGACGCTGACGTTCCAACTGACGAAGCCAACGGGGATTGTCAACAGACCAATAGTGCATGTTTCGGCGGTTTAGCTGGCCATCATTGGTAAATGTGGCTTCATCACTGAACAAGACGCATGATACATCTGAAGCCTCCTTCCTTAATGCCCATGTACAGAAATGATCACGATTCTCATAAATGTTTCCGTGTAGCTCTAGATGGAGAGAGATGCGATAGGGGTGAAATCTATGTCAATGGAGAATGCACAGGACACTTTCCTGACTCCTGCCACTTACACGTGCGATTGCGCGGAATGTAACGTGCGGATCAACTGCAACAGCAGCAAGGCCATTCATTAACTTCCCCCTTTTCTGTCATCACCTGCTCATTTTTGTTATTTTGTCTTGTTGTTACGCTACTACTTTCACGTAACAGGTTGAAGATGTAAGCCGGCCGCTGTGGCCGAGCGGTTCTAGGCGCTTCAGTCTGGAACCGCGCTGCTGCTACGGTCGCAGGTTCGAATTCTGCCTCGGACATGGATGTGTGTGATGTCCTTAGGTTAGTTAGGTTTAAGTAGTTTTAAGTCTAGGGGACTGATGACCTCAGATGTTAAATCCCATAGTGTTTAGAGCCATTTGAACCATTTGTTGAAGAGGTTGATAAGTAACGGCCGAGATGGTTGACATCTATTGAGGTATCTTGCCGCAGACACCGCACAAAAACAAACTGCGTTCTTCCTACACTTTCCACACATCAAGAGCATTTTGGTTTTCTCTGCATTGATATATCCTGTCGTTCACTCACAACCTACAGCTTGGACATTAACTAGCAAGCAGCAGTGCACCAAAGGAACACACAAACGCATTGTAAGCAACCATAACAACATCGTACGTGGCAACTAGGCAGGTTGCATAGCACAAACAAGTGCCAGTGTGGAAATTTTTCAATATGCGACATCTCGTAAACGATTCGCACTAGAATGCTGTAACAAACACCACTGAGATTCTAATTTACCCTACTTTTAGTTTGTTAATTTCAATAAGTATTATTCCATTTAAGATTGTGTATGTTTGCACAAAAAAATGACTTTCTACCTATTATTACAATCTTTGGAAAGCTAACAATACGAGTCCCTGATTACCAGACTATTCTGTGAAAAACCATACCTCAATCGCATTTTCTATTGCCACAATATTGAAATACTTGCGATGCAAGTTTAAGCTATTTCCACCTGTATAGGGTGTTATGGATGTAAGTCCAGATATTTTTATATGTAGTATCTTAGTGTGAACACACATCAGTGCGTTAGTTGTATTTTCTCTGCATCGAAGAGTCTTCCCACGAACACGTTGCAAACTTTACAACCTGACGTTTTCTGCGTGGCCGTAGCAGGGCCGCGAAGGGACCAACGCCTGGTAGGACAGATGCACCAGTTAAGCGTCTACACGTCCACACTTCAATAGCTGATCTGCTGCTCAGGAAAGCAGGCTGTAATGTCTTGCTTGTGCCACTCATTCTTGGAGATACTACCCAACTTAAAATTATACTACTTGTAATAGCTAAATTTATTAGTCTCCAAATAACGAAAATACTGATGTAATGTTCAGTACACCGTCCTCAGTCACCAGTAGGAATTTTTGGCCCACTTATCCGTTACTCCCTGTGTATATACACAGAGTCTCTGTGATGTTTCAGCAGTTATTTGTAGTTTCGTTTTCGCATTACGTGGCTGGAGTTATCGCAACCAAAACCTGCTCCTCATGTTTTTAATGCGACATCCATTGTCGTCGGAAAGCGCCGATTTGTTTCCCAGTACAAACATGAGTTTTAAAGCGGAATTTTACGTGCCTATTCGATAGAGCAGTCCCAGATTACTGTAGTGTGATATTAGTTTTATCAGTCTGAGTTAACGAGATCATTAAAATACGACTAGCAATTCCAGCAGCGATAGAACCGTCCTGGCCCACGCTGATGCAGTGCAGCAGCGTTGTTCAGTCGCTGCTGGAGTACTGGTTATTCTTGGTGTTTTAATGTCCCTGTTAATTCATACCGACAAAACGAATATTACAACTGACTAACGTCGGACCACTCTAACGAATGGGCACATAAAAATCTGGTTTAAAAATCATTTCGTTTGTATTGGGAAACAAACCGATGCTTTCCGTCGGCGATGAGCGTCGAATGACGACGTGATGAGTACTATTGTTTTTGGAAGGCTCCACCTTGAGCAAAACACAGTTTTATCTTTTCTTCTTTTTCCCAGACAAGTTTAGCTGAAGTTTCAGCATCATCAGCGGCCTTTTATTTTGTTTCTTGTTACCTCATGCTGTGATTTTCCTGTGTTTTTATGTTTTTTATTGCACTTGTTTTCTTCCACAGTTTGTCATTTTTTCTGGTTTCCCCACTATCTTCGCTGTGAAGACCTGCACTACGTAACTTTCAGTGTCAAGAAATAAAACGAAAACTAAATTTATTGTAGGTTGAAATACTTACGAACATAGAAAGCGCGCTGTCTCTGAACTATGGTGGAAAGCAGTATTCTGTAAGCAAATGACAAGACGTGGAACAGACTGTAAAGAAAATAATAGAACAGCATATCAGAATTTGTTTATCGCAGTTATTACAGAAGTTGTTCTACACTGTTATGTCGAACAAGGTTTCCAAACAAATTCACGAGGGAAGTATTGCGTTTACAAATGAAGTCATTCTAAGCTTCTGTGCTACACAAGTACTGTACAGTAAACGCTGATATAAATGTGTTTGAATTCTTCATATAACCTGCTGATTTTAAATCCAAACAATGCCGAAGATGGAGAATAATTAACTTCCTTAAAATACACTGAGGTAACAAAAGTTATGTGATAGCGATATGCACATACACAGATGGCGGTAATATCGTGTGCACAAGGTGTAAAAGGGCAGTGATTTGGTGGAGCTGTCATTTGTACTCAGGTAAATAAAAATGTAAAAGTCGTGTGACTAGGGCCTACCGTCGTGTAGACCGTTCGCTGGGTGCAAGTCTTTCGATTTGACGCCACTTCGGCGACTTGCTCGTCGATGGGGATGAAATGACGATGAGTAGTACA
This sequence comes from Schistocerca piceifrons, assembly GCF_021461385.2. Lineage (NCBI taxonomy): Eukaryota > Metazoa > Arthropoda > Insecta > Orthoptera > Acrididae > Schistocerca > Schistocerca piceifrons. Next base: position 924,312,540 of record NC_060138.1, read on the forward strand.
ACACGACACTCAGCCGAAAATCGTACTCGGGCCCTTAGGATTGACATTCTGTCGCGCTGACCACACAGGTACCGGTGGCGGACTGTACTCAGGTGATTCATGTGAAAAGGTGTCCGACGTGATTAAGGCCGCACGGCAGGATTTACGGACTGTGAACGGGGAGTGGTAGTTGGAGCTAAACGGATGGGAAATCGTTGGCGTAATCAGTATTCCGGGATCCACGGTGTCAATAGTGTGGCGAGAGTACCAAGTTTCAGCCATTACCTCTCACCATGGTCAACGCAGAGGCTGACGGCCTTCACTTAACTACCAACTGCAGAGGCGTTTGTGTAGAGATGTGAGTGCTAACAGAGCAGCAACATCGGGGGAAAAAGCCGCAGAAAATGACACGGCACATGCGACGAATGTATCCCTTAGGACAGTGGGACGAAATTTGTCGTTGTCGTTAATGGGCTATGGGAACAGATGACCGACGCGAGTGCCTGTAGTGCTCCTTCCAGGCTCATGACCAAATCTGTTGGACACTAGATGAGTGGTTCAAATGGTTCAAATGGCTCTGAGCAATATGGGACTTAACTGATGTGGTCATCAGTCCCCTAGAACTTAGAACTACTTAAACCTAACTAACCTAAGGACATCACACACATCCATGCCCGAGGCAGGATCCGAACCAGCTCCAGACTGTAGCGCCTAGAACAGCTCGGCCGCTCCAGCCGGCTAGATGACTGGAAAGCCGTGGCCTAGATTACAGTTAGTAAGCGCTGATGGTAAGGTTCGAGTGTGGCGCAGACACCACGAAGCTATGCGGCCAAGTTGCCAACAGTCCACTGTGGAAGCTGGTGGTGGCTGCTTAATGGTGTGGGCTGTGTTTACATGGAATGTATTCTCTGGTCCACCTGAACCGATCATTGACTTGGAAATGGTTATGTTCGGCTACTAGGAGACCATTTGCAACTATTCATCGGCTTCATGCAGCCAAAAAGCGATGGAATATTTACGGATGACAATGCGCCGTATCATGGGCTGCTATTGTTGACGATTGGTTTTAAAAACATTCTGGACAATTCGAGCTAACATATGTGGGACATAATCGGAAGGTCAGTTCGTGCAAAAAATTCTGTACCGGCAACACGTTCTCAATTATGGACGACTATTGAGGCAGCCTGACTCAATATTTCACTTCCAACGACTTGTTGAGCGCATGTCACGTTGAGTTGTCGCACGGCGCCGGGCAAAAGGAGGTCCGACAGCATATCAGGAGCTATTCCATGACTCTTGTCACTCATTGTAAATGTAAGTACTTTTAAGTACTGTATTGTAGGACTATTTACTTTACGGGAAACTAAAGAGACACGCGTTGAAATGCTGAAAGTGTCATTCCGTCACGTACGTCTCGAAAATATGGGAGGTGAAGTTTTTCGGCTAATGGAATAACGTATAATGTGGCCCGCCCGGTTGGCCGTGCGGTCTAACGCACTTTCCGGAAGGGAAGGAGCGCCTGGCCCCGGCACCAATCCTCCCGGCGGATTTGTGTTTAGGTCCGGTGAACCGGCCAGTCTGTGGATGGTTTTTAGGCGGTTTTCCATCTGCCTCGGCGAACGCGGGCTGTTTCCCTTATTCCGCCTAAGTTGCACTATTTCGGCGATTGTTGCGCAAACAAGTTCTCCACGTTCGCGTACACCACCATTACTCTACCACGCAAATATAAGGGTTACACTCGTCTGGTGGAGACGTTCCATGGGGGTTCCACCGGGGGCCGAACCGCAGAATAATCCTGGGTTCGGTGTGGGTGGCGGAGGGGTGAAGTGGACTGTGGTAGTCGTCGTGGGGTTGTGGACCACTGCGGCTGCGGCGGGGACGGAGCCTTTAAGTCGTTTCTAGGTCCTCGGTTAACAAACAATACAATACAATATATACAATGTTGTGAAACTTATTTATTTCAGTCACAGAAGCGATACAGGGTATCATTTTACAGCAGTGACTGAAAGAAGCAATCAGTTTTCACTCATACCAGATCCGACAACTCTAAAAGAATGAGATTTTCACTCTGCAGCGGAGGAATGTGCGCTGATATGAAACTTCCTGGCAGATTAAAACTGTGTGCCCGACCGAGACTCGAACTCGGGACCTTTGCCTTTCACGGGCAAGTGCTCTACCATCTTTCTTTTTTTTTAACTCATTTTGTTTGCTTTTATTCGTTGCATCTGCTCGCGGTGGGCGTCGTAAGACACCCATTGAAGGTCGTTGTTGATCGATTAACTCAGTTTTTTTTTTATTACAGAGGGCATGTAACCCTCTGACCGAACACGCTGAGCTACCGTGCCGGCTACCATCTGAGCTACCGAAGCACGACTCACACCCGGTCCTCACAGCTTTGATACTGGCAGAAGTAAAGCTGTGAGGACCGGGCGTGAGTCGTGCTTCGGTAGCTCAGATGGTAGAGCATTTGCCCGCGAAAGGCAAAGGTCCCGAGTTCGAGTCTCGGTCGGGCACACAGTTTTAATCTGCCAGGAAGTTTCAACTCTAAAAGACTTTACGTCAGCTCTGTAAAACATTTGGCAAAGATGGGACGGTATCGGGTGTCTGTAATGCTTGAACTAGCAGTATCTGTCTATGCTCTGATAGTCTCAGATATGCAACCACAAAAATACGTACAGGGATTGAAATAACAGAGCAGTTCTTTAAAACTCACAATTACGCACAACTCTGTACGCCTGAATATGCGTACCTTTTAACCCAAGGAAGCTGTAACGAAGTAGCCACAAAGCGGATGACCTGGTGTGAAACAGCGCGCAGTCCAGCTGGCCTACACGAGTACTCTGGTATGCGCGACCCCGCGTGTAGCGGCGAACGGCGTGCGAGCCGCCAGCCGCTACGAGTCACGCCGCCTGCGGCTGTGCGCCGACCCGTCGTCCGTGACTTACATTTCGGCGGAAACAAGGCTTCTCCATCAGCCGCCTCGCCGCTCTCCGTCGACCTGAATTTGAGCGGAGTCCAGCAGCGCCGACTACCGGCCACACTCGCTGCCCTAGTCACTCGTAAAACAAGAAAATCAAGGAGACCTGAGCTGCAATACACCGCTGGAGGTGCTCCGGAAGCATCCGCCCACCATTAAAACTTTCACGTTTTCATCTTAAAGTTATTTGTATCGACCTATTTTTCTTACTACAGACACGTTTACGAGAATAACAGAAGACCTACGTCGACAAGACATTAAGAAATTAATGACATTAGCTGTTAATAGACACTGATTAAATCAATGGGGACAGTTCAAAATTTGTGCGATCACTATTGTGTCCGTATGGCGCAATGGTGAGCTCATCTGCATAGTTAGCAGAAGACCCGGGACTCGAATCACAGACCGGCACAGGTTGTCATTTTTCTCCACTGATTTAATCAATGCACATCGTCAGCTAATGTCATTAATTCATTTATGTCTTGATTCATAGTGACTGCAGGATCAAAATGGTGTCTGTTCGTTTGGAAATGTCGGAAAGAATGGACACCACATATATCTACCTCGGTAAGTCTCTCGTAATGAGAAAATTTAGAGAACTTTCAACTTACATAAGAGCATTTACGAACATATTTCTTCTCCTCCTCCTCCTCCTTCTTTCTCTTCTTCGTTTACTACCTCTTCAATGTCCATGGCTCGTGGTCTTGCGGTGGCGTTCTCGCATCCCGCGCACGGTGTCCTGGGTTCGATTCCCGGCGGGGTCAGGGAATTTCTTGAGATGACTGGGTGTTGTGTGTCTTTCATCATCATTTCATCCTCATTCAGTCGCAAGTCGCCGTAGTGGCGTTAAAGAACTTGTGGAGCGGCGGCCGAACCGCCCCGCGAGGGGTCCCCCGGTCACCAATGCCATACACTCATTTATTTTAATTTTTACCTCTTCAATGTTTGTCCCACCATGATAGAGCTTATCTTTTAATTGGAATTAAGTTTTATCCTCTAGCTGGATGCTCTTACATTCGTTACCATTCGAGATCATAAAGGAGGAATCCATGCATACCTTCTGACTATAAATATTGTGTGTGTGTAACATACCGTGCTGGGTGGTGCATGAAACCAGCTGTCGTTATTCCAAGGCAAGTGTTAGATCCGGGTCTGACTCACTTCGTGTCTCGCTAGCTAGCATGTTGTGCAGTAAGCTAAATTACCGGATCAGAGCAAACTAAGTACTCTGGCTTCTCTAAATTTGGGAGGCGATGGGGCAGTCATCGAAACGGAAATCATAAAGCAATTGAAATTTATTGATGTGAAAGCTGAAAAGGGTTCCACCGCAGTACTCCTAAGCACAACTGAGGCCTGCTCGTATAGCTTAATTTGCAGTGCATTAGCATGCGAGACAGGAATACGGCGGCCGGCCGCAGTGTGGTTTTCAGGTGGTTTTTCCGGCTCGTTTAGACACATACTGGGTTGGTCCCCAATCTCCACTTTAGTAAATACAGTTAAGCAATAACACACAGAACGAAGTCGACACGACTCAGAGATACGCGACACAAACGACATATCCATCCCATTTTACTGGAATGGCAGAAAGGGCATCTGTCCACGAAATTAAAACAAAAATTTGCCAGTTCATGAAGACAATGAGACCTATAACAAGGGAAAATCGCAGGAAGAGAGAGAGAGAGAGAGAGAGAGAGAGAGAGAGAACCTCACAAACAATTCAAATCAACTGTACTGCAAACCGCATGTATTACCTGTATATAGCACACAGCTGCATGTTTGAGAGTAGGACGGCAGCTCGTGCACTGAGGGGATAATAGTCAGAAAAAGCCATTTTGGAAGACTGACATCTACTGGAATGAAATACTCTGTAGGAACCTTGGCAGACTTGAAGTAAGCCAAACTCACACAGAGCTGTCGAGTTTCTTCTGCGTAATCGTGTATTTACTCGAAGGAATGGGACAGAGGCAATTACATGATTACGGTGCGCCCTTATTGCAGCCCCCAGAAAGGATGGAATCAGATGTTATCATGAAGGTGGTACATTCGCGACGCATCTAGTGACATATGTATTGGCCAACCGGATTTATGTTTTCCGTGGCTTCTCATATTGTTTGAGACAAACGCTGGGATAGATCCTTTAGAAAAGGACACGGCTGATATGCTTCTCTCTCTCCCTGCTTTATCTGAAATAGCGATCCGTCTCTCGTAACGTCGTCGTCGACGGGGCATTAAGATCTAAACATCATTTTCTTAAATTTTATTTTCTTCCTTACTGCATACTTACTGCTCATCGCTCATCACTGTAGGCTCCGTTACACGTGGCACTACAACAAGCTGACTGGATGACATTAGAGCTGCCCTATTTATGGATGAAATAAGTGTAGCTTGCAAAGTGATAGCGTATATCCTTTGATTCTGCCACCTAGGCTCATAGAAGCATGTTTGGAACGCTGTTCAGAGGAGTGTCACTTCCTGCAGCAAGCTTCCCTAGACGTTTGCCATTTTCAGAGTAATTCTGCAATAAATAAATAGATAATAAATAAATAAATAATTCCTATTGGTGCCCACTGATAGCGTCATTTGGTGCTGGACTGCTGCTCGCGATAGACACACTCCTTGTTAACAAATGGTTCAATGGCTCTGAGCACTATGGGACTTAACATCTGTGGTCATCAGTCCCCTAGAACTTAGAACTACTTAAACCTAACTAACCTAAGGACATCACACACATCCATGCCCGAGGCAGGATTCGAACCTGCGACCGTAGCAGCCGCGCGGTTCCGGACTGCGCACCTGGAACCGCTAGACCACCGCGGCCGGCCTTGTTAACACGTACCGTGGGAGGCGGTGCAGTGGTTCGCACACTGGACTCGCTTTTGGGAGGACGTTGGTTCAAATCCGCGTCCGTCCGTCCACATTGAGATTTTCCATGGTTTTCCATAAATCCAAAAAGGCCAATGTCGGGATGGTTCCTTTGTAAGGGCACGGCCAATATCCTTCTCCATCCTTAACCAATCCGAGCTTGTGCTTCATCTCTAGTGATCTCCCTGTCGACGGGACGTTAAACTGTAAACTTCCTGCTTCACTTCTAATTAACATCTATTTCCTAATCCAGCAGGATCCGTGTTCTATCTATGGCGTGTTATACACTGTCGTCACAATAATGTGACCACCTGTCAAAAGCTCGCATAACCACCTTTTGCAGCGCGGATAGCTGCCAGACGTGCAGTAAGAAAGTCAGTAAGGCTATGGAAGGTACTCGGCTCGGTTGAGGATCTATGGCGCGAGCAGCCAGATCGGGGTGGTCCCATAGATTCTCGATTGGAGTTAAATCCTAAGAGTTCTGTGGCCAGGAGAGTAAACTCATCCTGGTGCTCTTCGAACCACGCACGTACACTGAGAGCTGTGTGACACGTTGTTGGTAGATGCCAATGTGCAGAGGACAAACAAACTACAAGTAGGGGTGTATGTGGTCCCAAGGGTATATGAATGCTTGTATTGATTCATTGTGCCTTCCAGAACGACTAAATCACATAGGGAATGCCACGAAAATATTCCACGGACCATAACACCCTCTCATTCGGCCTGGACCCTTCCAACAATTGTTACAGGGTGCTTGTTTTCAGACTTTCCACGCTGTAGATGCCAACGGCCATCTGTCAGATGGGGAAAAAACGTGATTCTTCTGGAAAGGCCGCCTTTCTCCACTCAGTGGACGTCCAGTTCGATACTGACGTGCAAATTCCACCCTTCGTCGCTAATAAACAGCTGTCAGCACGGTTACCATGAGCAAGGCGTCCACACGCAGCAACGTTCACTGAACGTTCGTTGACGAGACACTTGATCGCCCCTTGGTTCATCTGGTCGGTCAGTTGCTCAACAGTTCAACAATAGCCTGTTTACTCGCTTGTCACCATCTCCGCAGCTCTGCCATCTATGGCCCGTAGTGCACCACTGCTGTATCAGTGCTGGTTTCGGAATGCGCCATTTTCCCATCAACGGTGTATTTTAACCACGGCGACACGCGAGAAGTTTACAAGCTTAGCCGTTTAGGAAATGCTTCCATCCTTGGCCCTAAAACCAATGCTCATGCTCTTTGGACGTCATATAAATCGCTCCGTTTCTGCATTACGTCAATGACTGCAGTGTTTTTCGCGTCCCCCAGACACGCTTCATATACCCTACACTGATAGTGCTGCCATCTTCCCTCTGTGAGTGAATGCTGCACATTGACGTTGAACATAGGAAGTGGTCGTATTAGTGTGTCTGGACTGAGTATATTCTACACTTCGGCCTCTAAGTTATTGAATTATCGTTCCTTTTACCATCCTTCCCTTGATTTATAGAAGACAGAGCACTATAGTTACTCTCAGTGTCATTCAGGAAGTTGTTAGGCAGTAAAGTTTCTGAAATTCCCGTGCAGTATTCCATAGTTCTTTCATTTCTGATGTACAATGGGATGAGTCGACTGTTAAACACAATCTTGTGAACTGAGTACATTCTGTTCAGTCATATTCAAGACTAACTAAAAGTGGGGCAATCGAAGATCAAAGCTACGAAAAATTTATATCTCCTTAGCTACTTGGATATTTGACAAAGGTTTAGGTGGCTGTCATTGAGTTTCTTTCTTCCATTGTTGTTGTTATTGTGATTACTATTGTAAACTGTAATTCTCAAAATGCAGAGCATTATCATGAAGTATTTCTTAATCAACCAATAAGACTAAGGCTTATTTAATTTTTTAAATTTCTCTTTTTCTACTCTTCCTCTGTGCCAGAATGATTCCATTGGTTCTAGGCGCTTCAGTCTGTAACCACGAGACCGCTACTGTCGCAGGTCCGAATCCTGCCTCGGGCATGGATGTGTGTGATGTCCATAGTGCTCAGACGCATTTGAACCATTTTGATTCCGCTGGTAGTGCTCAACCGACGCCATTGTTGATGATTGTCCACTGGACTGCTGCTTAGACTTCGCTCGCCTTTAAGCTACAAATTCTTTCCTCATTCTCTGCAGATTTTGTCTGCGTAGAAAATTGGTGACGTGAAAACAAGGTTTCAAACAGTGACACATTCTCGGACCGAACCTGTCCTGAATTCATAGGTGTGGGTAAACGTTTATCTTTTGCTCTTCGTTCTGGGTATGAGTAAACGGTTATCTTTTGCTGTCCCTATCCGTTAAGGGAGAGGTTTTTTCCTAGCTAGCTGATTTTTTAATGACATGTCTTGGGAATAATAAGTAATGCGTCATTTTGTTGGGTCAAATGGGCGTCTAACGAAAACGAAGTGTGAAATGAAATACGAAATCGGTACGCGTAGGGAGATGGTTCACTGTGATTATTGGAAGGAATGAAAGAGAGCATTTACTAAAGAATTGCCTGTTGAGGTGTCTGTTTATGATGACGCAATGTGTCACCATCCAATTTATTGTCGTTTCGATTGAAAGGATTGGCTAGAAACTCATCACCGCCTCTGTTGTAACGTGTCAACAAGTCGAGATGATTTTTGTGTAGATCTGTAGGACGTTTTGGCACCAAACGAGCACGCTGTTTTCGAAAATTCAGTTTTTCGGAAGAACTTTCATGTTGAAGTGATCTTGAAATTGACGTAAATTTTTTAGGAATATCAGATACTGTAAACTTACTGTTTTCCTTTACCAAGTTCTTCACCTGCACGAACCAGTTCTTCACTTACCAAATATTGTCGCCCACTTCGTTTGTCATTGGTCACTTTATCACCTATTTCTATCGGACTCATCTCGTCATCATTGAATCTCTCATCGCATTTTCTCTGCAAACCTCCGGTATCTGTCGATGAATGTTGAATAATTTAGTGTTCTTCTTATTCAGAAAACGAATTACAGACCCAGTCTCACAAGTAGTGGGATTAGCAATCAACTGCAGCATTCAAAACAAGCGCTACACAGCAGACGCAATAGACAGACAACTAAAGATGGTTTCATCCCTTTCTTCACTCGAAGTAACTATTGTGCATGCTTTCGAACTGCTATTGTAGTGCTCTCGTGGAAATAAATACAAACGGAATCTAATTTCCAGACGTACCTCGTACTTCATTCAAGGTATCCCTATTTCATTACGATAATCTACAGAACTTCCTGGCGCGGATTATATTATATTCCTATTCAGAAACGTAGCGCATCTTTCAAAGAAAATTTAATAGTGACTATAATAATGTCAATGATTTGCTTTATCGAATATTACAGGAAGATTCAAAGCAAATGATTCGCCGAGTATGGGAAAGAACACTATCTCAAGTGGCAAAGGAAAACTGCGAGGAACCTACATTACAATACGCAGTCAGGATTTTGAACCTTGTGCCGTGGCATAACCAATAACCATTGCGTTAAACCGGCTGGTTAAAAGATTCGCATCTCGTAATACCTCTCAAATCTCATTCCTTTTATCTATTTGCTTGAACTCAATGTGCCATTTAAGATTATATAATGTAAAAATAACACTAGCATTTATTACTTACGATCTGAGCAGTCGTCTTAGATTGTTTGCAGATGATACTGTCATACCGTCATGTTAAGCCATCAGATGATTAAAAGGAACTGCAAAATGAGTAAGACAAGATATATGTATGGTTCAAAAAGTGGCAATTGACTCGAAATCATGACAATGTGAAGTCATACACATGATCACTAAAAAGAAACCGCTAAATTTCAATAACCCGATAAATCACACAAATCTAAAAGCTGCAAACTCAGCTAAATACATTGTGTGGAAAGCAAACCAGAAACTGCGATTCATTGGCAGAACATTTAGAAAATGTGAATGGTCCACGATAGAGACTGCTTACACGACGCTTGTACTCCCTCTTCTAGAGTACAGCTATGCTGTATGGGATGCGCATCAGGTAGATTGACGGAGGACATCGAAAAAATTCAAAGAAGGGCGGCTCGTTTTGTGTTATTGCGAAATAGGGGAGAGAGCGACACGGATATGATATACGAGTGGGGGTGGCAGTTATTAAAAGAAAGGCGTTTTTAGCTGCGGCAGGACCTTCTCATGAAATTTCAATCACCAGCTTTCTCCTCAGAGTGTGAAAATATTTTTTGGCGCCCACTTACTTAGGGAGAAATGATCAGCATAATAAAATAACAGAAATAAGATCTCGCACGGAAAGATTTAAGTGTTTGTTTCTCCCGCGCGCTGTTCGAGAGTGGAACGGTAGAGAAGTATCTTAAAGGAACTTAATGCTGAACTGGAGAGTAATCATTTAGATGGAGATGGAGATGAAGCGTAATCGTTTTATTTTGAAACATGTTCGTTTAAATGTGTTGTCGAATTGAAGAATCCCAAATACAAAATATTTTTGTATATTATATCGTCTCCGAAACTACAAGCATACATCTGTTTTCGTATTGTATAGTAAGCGCCGAAATGACGAGCTATCTGTTGATGTGGGTCACAGGAACGAAGCGCGACTGTATAACCAACCTTCTGTAAGCCGCAGCAGCTGCACCAGGAGTATCGTGTCAGCAACGACGTCCACAAATCTACCAACACGCACCTTATCGAGCATCACCATTCAAACAAAATTTGTGTAACATATAAGCTGATCAAAGTAATGAGATCTTGAAGCCATGAGGTTTTATCGAAATTGCAGGTCCATAAGCGTCACGTAAAAAGTTTTTTAATTAACGCGGAGGCTACAGACGCCGAACATTCTTGTAGTACATGTTTCCCAGCGATACCTGACGCAAATCCAATACAACTGAGGGGCATACACCGTGTATTATTAGCAGCAGTGCCGTAGCTAATAATTCAGCCCCGTCTGAGAAACTTTCTCCCGTCAGGGAAAATTTCGTAATGTCTCCCTCCACTGTGCACTTTGAGAAAACAACTGCGGGTATATATTCTGTAAACAAAAATTGTGAGACTAGAACCTGGCAGAAAAAAATCTGTGAAAGTGTCGCAGTACGATACGAAAAGAAACCTCCGGGCACGACAGCAGCTCACGCTTCTCCTTGGCTCTGTACATTACGCATTACGCTGATTTTCTGTCTCGACAGCCGTACTCTACAAGCCACTCATATGAAGGTGGCTGAAGAATATCCGTGGAATGCTGATTATTGGGGGTTTCATAACTGTCTGTTTATGCTATATTACACGACATACTCAGTGTGTCTATCAGTTTCGTTAAAGAGGAACTTAAAAAGGTTCATGATTCTATTTGTTCTGGAAACAAATTTGCTTTCTGGAGGCCCTTATGCAAACAGTATTTGTCTCTTAAATTGAACAAGAATAACGTTTCTTAAATAAGTATATGCCCGCATCTCGTGGTCGTGCGGTAGCGTTCTCGCTTCCCACACCCGAATTCCCGGGTTCGATTCCCGGCGGGGTCAGGGATTTTCTCTACCTCGTGATGGCTGGGTGTTGTGTGATGTCCTTAGGTTAGTTAGGTTTAAGTAGTTCTAAGTTCTAGGGGACTGATGACCACAGATGTTAAGTCCCATAGTGCTCAGAGCCATTTTTTGAGACACACCCAACTTACCTGAAATTAAGTCAGAGTTCCTTCAACACGTCAAAACACCTCAAGTTCCTCATTTCACTCTCAAACTAAGGAATTTTCATTACGTTAAAGTTCTTTTTAAATTATTAGTTCAAGATTCAACTCAAAACTATAAGAAAATGATTTATGAAACAAAACGGAATACAGAAACTAGTATGAACTACAATTTCGGGATCTTAATATTGATTCACACATTGATTTTAACTAGGCTTGAAATGTATGCGACAACACATATGAGTTTACGTTTATCCGTGATAATATGATATACAGTCTTGCTTATAAACTCCTCTCTGATAGCAACATACGTTATTGCTTAAATGACGTTTATTTACAAATGCGTTAGTTATAGCGGTTGACTCATTTTTCCAGGAATACTACGAATAAGACACGTCGCAGTAGAGCATATTTCTTGTAGTAAAGCTTGTAAACTTGATATATCGCCGTTCCACAGGTGAGCCATCTTGATGCACAGATATGTAGTTCAAAACGACAATCGCTAGCTGCATTCCAATGACAATATGGCTAAACTACCAATATTATCGAAATCTTACGGAAACCAATATTAAAATTAAATAACGTCTGCCTTAGAAATAAATAATTATACCCCAAATCAAGATAAGTACTGTTACATAACTAACAACTAAAAATATCACAGTTTGAAGATAATCATGTTGTTGTTGTTGTGGTCTTCAGTCCTGAGACTGGTTTGATGCAGCTCTCCATGCTACTCTATCCTGTGCAAGCTTCTTCATCTTCCAGTGCTTACTGCAACCCACATCCTTCTGAATTTGCTTAGTGTATTCATCTCTTGGTCTCCCTCTACGATTTTTACCCTCCACACTGCCCTCCAATGCTAAATTTGTGATCCCCTGATGCCTCAGAACATGTCCTACCAACTGGTCCCTTCTTTTTGTCAAGTTTTGCCACAAACTCCTCTTCTCCCCAATTCTATTCAATACCTCCTCATTAGTTATGTGATCTACCCATCTAATCTTCAGCATTCTTCTGTAGCACCTCATTTCGAAAGCTTCTATTCTCTTCTTGTTCAAGCTATTTATCGTCCATGTTTCACTTCCATACATGGCTGCACTCCATACAAATACTTTCAAAAACGACTTCCTGACACTTAAATCTATACTCGATGTTAACAAATTTCTCTTCTTCAGAAACGCTTTCCTTGCCATTGCTAGTCTACATTTTTATCCTTTCTACTTCGACCATCATCAGTTATTTTGCTCCCCAAATAGCAAATCTCCTTTACTACTTTAAGTGTCTCATTTCCTAATCTAATTCCCTCAGCATCGCCCGACTTAATTCGACTACATTCCATTATCCTCGTTTTGCTTTTGTTGATGGTCATCTTATATCCTCCTTTCAAGACACTGTCCATTCCGTTTACTGCTCTTCCAAGTCCTTTGCTGGCTTTGAGAGAGATAATCATAGAACATCTGAGAACGCTTAGTTATAATAGTGTTACAAGAGCGTTAGTAGGTTATGGACGAAAGGGGCGAGGGAGCTAGGGCGGGGATGCATGGGGCAGTCAGCTTGGACGAATGAAAGCAGCCCGCTGGAAAAAAAAAAAAACTTTCAAAACGAGCGAATTATAAGCTATGCTGTCATCACACACCCCTTCCGCACTCCACAAACCCATCGCTGTCGTCCTTATCGGAGCTGATTTCCATAAATGAATACCGCCAGGGTGACCACATTGAGTGATATTTTGCTATTTGGTCCACTAATTTTGTGCAAAATTTTTAAAGAAATGCAGCAATTGCCCTTTGGGCGATATTTTTGTTGATCAGCGTGACTTTTAAGTGACGCAGGCAAACCCATGTGTACTTTTATGCACTAATTTTAATGTAATATTATTTTTAAATTATGTTTTCTGCTCCTCTGCCTTATGAAATAGTGAAATATTGCAGATTGCGAGCTAACATCCCAAAGATGTTCGGGCTTACATGCGGTTCCTCCTCGTCGAAATGTCTTGGCTCAAACTCGTCTAGGAGTTGAGCTGCACGTGTCGCATTACACGCCCTAAATTAGACACTTGTGACCCTTTGGTTAAATTGTCTGACTGATGGTAAGTTTGCGAAATACAAAGTTAACATAACATATAATAACAATAATAATATCGGGAACTAAATTAACGACCCATAAATGATGTTGGCCACACAGTTACGATTGGTTAGTATAATGTTTATTCGGAAAGCAAACTAATGGCGAAAGTGGTCTGATTAAGAGTTACTTTTACAGTCGAGCGCATATCCGTTTGATATAGTTCGATCATTCACAATCGCTTAGCGATATTCCACCTCGTTAACGATGCGAAATGTTAGAGCTCACAACAGGTGCGCGTCTGTTCACCGCTTAGAGAGTAAGTCACGCGATACCACACAACGCGAAATTTTCTAAGTAGTTTCACTTCCTAGCTGCCTAAAGACCGGCTGTCCGCTTTTACGTCTCAATGCGAAGTGTACAGTTTGGTGTCTCCGGCCCAACTGTCCTCTTTGGTGTCTGGACCAGAACTGCCCTCTGCCCCTCTCCGACCGCGTTTCCCGCGCGCCGAACATCTTCGCTCAACTGACTAGCGCAGATCCCTTTCCTCAAGCCGTCCATCTGATTGGCTACAGTTTATTCTACATTAATTTACATTTTAACATACTTAAATAATCATAGCTTGACCACTTTCACGTTCTAAATAACGTAACAATAATATCCATTACATAATAAACGTTAAATTGTTTCACATAAAACCAATACAATTTCCTTCTTAACTTTGAATGTCACGGCCAGTAGCCTTGCACCAATGTGCTTTCTGGTAAATAAATAAAGAACAAAGGTAACTATTATGCACTAAACTTTACAAGAAATATTCTATTACCTAATGATTGAACAACGTGTCAAGTTGTCATCGTTCAATGTGTTTTGTGTGGACGAAATGATGATTTTATGCTTAACTTAAAATACTGATAATTTAAATTTACTACATATTTTAAACAAATAAAGTTAAAGAGTCGATATTTGCAACGTTTGTCAGTTTAATGACGCGCTTCTATATGAAATGTCGATCGTCAAGATCGACCAAAGCGTTGAGATTTTAGCATTCAGGTCTTTGTTACAAAACTTCTTAATTTCAGTTTAACAGTAAAGCCTAAACTATTATAGATATGATCAATATTCAAGTTTTATTGGGATCACCATGAAAATTTATGGAGGATGGCAGATTAAAATTACTGTAGCTTGATTCCCTGCACTACTACAGAATTAAATAGTTTTCATAAATGTTTCCCTTTATATCCGATATTAGGTCGGCCATATTTAACAATGCTCCGTCTTCTTGGCTACAAAAGCCTTCTGCTGGGTTTCCCTATGACGTAGGTTCTCGTCTGTCGCACTCGCATACTACAGCGCTTAGGCCTCAATAGAGAATAGATGCCTGTGACTTTCCCCATCTCGTGTGGAATCTGCGCCCGGTCCTGGACGACAGGGTTCGTTTCACATTTCCTGTAGTCTGACTCTTCCGGCCATATACTTAAATGACAGCGAAATGCTCGTTAATTCACAAGCTTAAAAGTTCTACCAGTCTCCAAAGAACGACTCCAATGCCAAAATTTAACTGCTATAGATAAGTACACTACTGACCATTAAAATTGCTACACCAATAAGAAATGCAGATGATAATACAATACACTAGAACTGACATGTGATTACATTTTCACGCAATTTGGGTGCATAGATCCTGAGAAATCAGTATACAGAACCACCACCTCTGGCCGTAATAACGGCTGCTAGTGACAGATACGAGGCCGTTGGGATCCAGCACCGCGTTCCGTATTGTTCTCCTGAACCCATCGATTCCATATTCTGCTAACAGTCATTGGATCTCGACCAACGCGAGCAGCAATGTCGCGATACGATAAACCCCAATCGCGATAGGCTACAGTCCGGCCTTTATCAAAGTCGGAAACGTGATGGTACGCATTTCTCCTCCTTACACGAGGCCTCACAACTGCTGTTTGTGTATGAGAAATCGGTTGGAAATTTTCCTCATGTCAGCACGTTGTAGGCGTCGCCACCGGCGCCAACCTTGTGTGAATGCTCTGAAAAGCTAATCATTTGCATATCACAGCATCTTTCTCCTGTCGGTTAAATTTCGCGTCTGTTGCACGTCATCTTCGTGGTGTAGCAATTTTAATGACCAGTAGTGTAATTAGGCTATTATATTAGCGTGTATATATTTTTGACTGATCATAATGCTAGTAAGCGAAACAAAATTGGTTTTCCTCTTCTCTCTTGCTACAAACTTACCTGTAGTTATAAACTATCACAAGAGCGCACAGAACAAAAGCAATAAACGGCATGACTTGCATTACACTCAGTGCCACGTAAGACCTGAACTGATTAACAAAAGAACAACTGAGCTTAAGTAAGGCCAACAATATTCAGTAGTTGGGTAATGGCTAAAGTATGGATGGACGATGGCTGATAGTGTTAGCTATAACTTAAATCTATCGATGTCCTTGTTGTCTATCGACAGTAAGAATCCTTTCTTCCTCGTATGATTGAAAATAAAAATATCTTTTGTGATAAGAGGGGCAGGGGGGATTCCAAACCTCCTGGACCCTGAACTCTCCTCCCCACTCCCACTTTGCCTACATCCTTGGTCCATGGCGACTCAGTCTACTAGAGAAAGGAAAGTATGAGGAGTGTGAAAGTGATGTTCCACATATTGCAAGAAGAACCCAAATTATGTGTTTTGGCTTATTTAGTTCATCTATTCTGAGTTTATGCACACGTGTCACATTATAGGTCCAAGTTTTCGAAGATCCATCGGAGGTTGACGTAAGTTACTTTTCTTCTGTCGCTTATCGCAACATCTGGCAATGACTTGTGTGTGTGTTTAGAATAAGAAATGTTTCGGCCACGTTAAACTGTACTGTAAGCGCATGAGCAGGTCAAACCTCAGGTCGGAAGACGGCAAAGGTTTGAAAGCAGGTGGTGGAGCAATGTGCAGTGGCAAGGAGGAGTGTAGCACGTGATTCTGAAGGAAATAGCGTCACTCTGCCACGTCTGCCGGCAGAACGTGCTCCGGGGTGTGTGTAAAACATTTAGCTTTCATTTTCATGTTTGTTTAGGTATGGTGAGGTTACTGAGCCACTGTGTTCATTACGAGTGACATAAAGCAGACACAAGTGTTACGCTAAGAAGCGACAGCGACAATTTTTCAAACACTAGGCAGAGTCGGAAGCAGAAACTGTGACCGGGTTTGGCGCTCACCCCTGCGTCGCCAGTTGCTAGCGTAAAGGGTGGACCGTGAGGTGTGGGAGACAGAGACGACTCAGAGTATTCCGTGTCTCTGCGCAGAACGCATCGCGCTGTCGCCCTCTTACACGCACCCCACTCTACTATAGTGGTGACGAAACTACTCTCGAGGTGCACACAGCATCGTTCACCACACAAAAGTTTCACATTTAAAGAATGTTTTCATTTTTTGCCATTTTTTTGTCATTATATGCATTTCCACCTTGTAAGACACGTTAGACAGCCGGCAGCTTCTGTCGCTGCGGCACCTAATCAGAGTACATAGTTCGTTTGTGAATTATGTTAAGAGCTTATAAGTACGGGGTGTTAAAAAAGTCTCTCTGCAGTGCCGTATGATAGTTCGCCTGCGTGGGTTACTTCCCTTCAAGTGGACTCTCCCAACATTCCACTGTTTCGTTTATCTCAGCCAGCGTCAGTAGTATCGTTGGTGTGTGTCGTTACGCGTTGACGTGAATGTTTAAGTTCCTTTTTTCGTTTGTTTCGTTTTCGCCACTGTTAAAATGCTAACTATAACAGAACGTGTATTTTTAGTCGAAATTTCGTTCAACAAAATGAAAGGGATAGTCTTAATGAAACGTATTTCACTGAACAGGCGTGGTTTCATTCATCCAGGTTCCGCTCCGATAGCTGAATTGTCAGCGTAGCGGATTGCCGTCCTACGCGTCCGGATTCGATTCCCGGCTGGTTCGGAGATTTTTTCCGCTCAGGTACTGGGTTTTGTGTTGTCTTCATCATAATTTCATCCCCATCCGGTGCGCTGGTCGCCCGATGTGGCGTTGAATGTAATAAGACCTGCACCAAGGCGGCCGTACCTGCCCCGCAAGGGGCCTCCCTGGCAATGACACCAAACACTCATTTCCATTTATCCGGGTACATGAAGTCATAAAATTCTCGTATGTGGAGTACTGCAAATCCATTGTGTATGCATGAGGAACCACTTCATTCTGTGAAAAGAGGAATTTGGATTGCAATTTCTAGACATCGGATTGTGAGTCTCATATTTTTCGACGAAACAAATAAACGCACAACGATACTGCAGTGATATTCTGTACCATTCAGACTTGTGTTAAGTGAAATACTGAACGGTTATTTTCAAAAAGATGGTGCAACCACGCATACAGCTCTCGTTTCAATGTCACTGCTGGCTGATGTTTTTAGTGATCGCATAATTCCACAGGGACTTTGGCCCCCACGATCGCCTGACTTAACACCACCTGACTTTTTCTTCTGGGGTGCAGCGAAAGCAACTGTCTATAAAAACCGTCCAAAATCCATCGATGAATTGAAAACTGCAATATCCACTTTCACTGCTTCTGTTACAGCAGAAATGTTACAGCTTGTATTTGGAAACATGATTAGACAAATTGAATTGTGTATTCAACAACAGGGAGGGAGGGGGGGGGGGAACTTTCAACATTTAATGTGAAAATTTATAAGTAAAAATCAATATTCAATAAATTAATAACTTGTATTTCACTGACAAGGGAACCTCCCCATCGCATCCCCCTCAGATTTAGTTATGAGTTGGCACAGTGGATAGGCCTTGAAAAACTGAACACAGATCAATCGAGAAAACAGGAAGAAGTTATGTGGAACTATGAAAAAAATAAACAAAATGTACAATCTGAGTAGTCAATGTGCAAGATATGCAACATCAAGGATAGTGTGAGCTCAGGAGCGCCGTGGTCCCGTCGTTAGCGTGAGCAGCTGCGGAACGAGAAGTCCTCGGTTCAAGTCTTACCTCGGGGGGAAAAGTTTAATTTTTTTTTATTTTCAAATAATTATTATCTGTCCGTCCGTCCGTCCGTCCGTCCGATGCGAGGTAACTGCGCCGTAGTATGGGGACGCCACAGCTAAACAAAATCGAAACACACGACGTCAGTCGACTACAGCGCACGGAAGAAAGAGTATTCCTGCTAACGAGGCTCCCTGGCTGGCAGTTGACTGTTCGCTACTTTGGACGAGAGTGCATTCAATACGTGAGATGTATTCCGTGGGCAATATAAATCCAGCAAATATAGCTCGCGACTTCAATAACAAGGTCAATGAATATTTTCCGAACTGTAAGGAATCGGAAAGTTCCTTAAGGGATCGAACTTTGCAAAAATAAAGAAAGTAAACTTTCCACTTGAACCGAGGACCTCTCGTTCCCCAGCTGCTCACACTAATCACGGGACCTTTTTTTTTTTTTTTTTTTTTTTTTTTTTTTTTTTTTTTTTTTTTGCAGGTTATTGATTGTTGTGTTTGGTCGTTGCGGACGTCACATGACATCCATTCAAGTTCGTTGTTCATCGTTTCACTCAGTTTTTTTATTACAAAGGCCAGCCAGCTCTCTGGCCGAACACGCTGAGCTACCGTGCCGGCGGTGGAATGGTTTTTTCAGAATGCCTTGAATAACACAAGGTGCAGCCAATTGCAGGTGGTGGTTCACGTTGGCACTAACGATATGTATCACTTTGGATCATAGACGATTCCTTCTGGTTTCCAGAGGCTTACTGAATCGGTAAAGGTTGCCAGTCTTCGGTGTAAGATGAAGGCATATGTAGCATCGTCGACAGGGCCTACTGCGGACCTTTAGCAGACAGCTCTACGATCGTGTAGACTGCAGATTCCTCGACTTCGGCCATAGAGTGGTGGGGTATCAAGTTACACTTAATCGATAATGTGTCCATTACACACAGGGGGCTGGCTACACGGGTAACATGGACTGTGTGGAGTGGACTGAGCGGTTTTTTAGGTTTGAGGGCCTCGGGAAAGAACAAAAAGAACTTTCGTCTCAAAGGCTGAAGGTCAAATACATGACGAGGGTAGATATAGGACGCTATGTTTGTGAAGAACAAGGGCCCCAAGCCCTAATAGAAATGTCTGAAGCTCAAATCGCTACCGATACTGAAATATGGCTACGCAGCATATAAGACCAGCTGAAAATTTTACAAAGGACCTAATGGTGTTCGAAAGAACAGATTAAATACAGTTGGTGCTGACGTGTTTGTTGTTGTTAAATGTTTCTTGTAAAGAAATTGAAGTAGAGAGTCCCTGTGAATTAGTATAGGTAGAGGCGATACTTGACAACCGGAATAAATTAAAGACAGGTTCCTTTTACCCATCTCCTTACTCATATACTGAAAGATTCTAAGATAACTTGAGCATCATGTCAAATACGTACTTAAATCTACCCTCGATATGTTGGCAAAAATATATAAAACTGCGTACGAAATTGTTATAAATCCTTTCTCCGAATATTATTTCGAACAATTAGTTCAGGAGCCCATTAGAAGCGTAAGTGGATGTGAAAACATACTTGACCTCTTAGTAACAAACAATCCTGGGCAAATAGGTAGCATCTTGACGGATGCAGGGATCAGTGACCACAAGAGCGTTGTAGCAGGACTGAATACCGTAACACTTAAAGCCACCAAAAATAAACGCAGAATGTATCTATTTAAATAAGCAGATAAAAATTTGCTTGATGCCTTCCTAAGAGACTGTCACGATGCTTTAATTTTATTATCAATTTTATTGTGCCTGGTGCATGTTCCATTTTAGCGAGTTTTAACAAGTTCTTTTACTTTTTATTATTCTGATGATGGAAGCTTGACTTCCGAAACGCGTCACTCTTAGTGTTTTACACTATAAACAAGTGGTTGAGCCGATATACGAGTATTTTTTAACATTCAGGGGAGAGAGTGTTACGGAAGGGGTGACACTCATTAAAATAAAGGCGTTTTTCAAATGGTTCAAATGGCTCTGAGCACTATGGGACTCAACTTCTGAGGTCATTAGTCCCCTAGAACTTAGAACTAGTTAAACCTAACTAACCTAAGGACATCACACACACCCATGCCCGAGGCAGGATTCGAACCCCGTAGCGGTCCCGCGGTTCCAGACTGCAGCACCTAGAACCGCACGGCCACTTCGGCCGGCTGGTGTTTTTCACTGCAACGAGATTTTTTCACGAATTTGCACTCACCAACTGTCTCCCGATTGCGGAAATATTCTGTTGACGCCCACCTACCAAGGTGAAATGGTCATCGTAATAAAATACGAGAAAGCAAAGATTACGTGGAATAAGTTAAGCGTTCGTTTTTCACTCGCTCTTTGAGTGCCCGGTAGGGAAATAGTGTAAAAGTGATTCGGTGAATCGTTTCGCAGGCACTTAAGTGTGAATTGCAGAATAGTCATGTAGATGTAGGTATGCGAAGAAAAATAAGGGCAAAAGGAACGGGGAAGAAGGAGGACGAAGGCAGAGGACGAAGGAGGGTGAAGAAGAAGAGAAGGAGATCGAGAAGGATGGAGGGCACTGAAGTGAGGAGGTGGTGGAAGTGTGAGGAAAGGTATCGTGAACTGATTCGGAATGAAAGATGTTGAGCAACAGTTCCCTAACTCCTGGAAACGTAGGCTCGTTTCTTCTTTTCGGCTACCAGATGTTGTGCCGGACGAAGTGGCCGTGCGGTTAAAGGCGCTGCAGTCTGGAACCGCAAGACCGCTATGGTCGCAGGTTCGAATCCTGCCTCGGGCATGGATGTTTGTGATGTCCTTAGGTTAGTTAGGTTTAACTAGTTCTAAGTTCTAGGGGACTAATGACCTCAGCAGTTGAGTCCCATAGTGCTCAGAGCCATTTGAACCATTTGAACCAGATGTTGTGTTTGTTGTTTCAATTTATTACGGCTTTGCACTAATCAATAGCGAAAAAAATGAACAAGGAATCGCGTTATGTAGTAAGTAAGACTGTGTATTGTACCATGATCTGAATTGTATCATATAAAAAAGAATTATTGTAACTATACCTTCTGCATCATTATAAAGTCATGTTGACGTCAATAAAGGAATCAACAGTGTAGGCAGTCATAAAGAATAAACAAAGAAATGGTAACATGTCGGCAGAGAAAGTGGGTGGTGGGGTGTCTGCCGCAAAGTCAAAATTTGCCCTGGTCTCCACTTCCCACTACCAGCACTTTCAGCGGAAATTTGACGCGAACACATCCTTCAGTAACTGTATGTAAGGGCAGAAGACGGTATTCAGACCTTTTCATCATAATACCAGGTGTACTGATATGAAATGAGCGTTTTTTTGTGAAAATGAAACACTAATTTTCAATTGAAAAGTAAAAACATTTTATTCAAAGTATTGACCATTGCTTTCTATACATTTTGACCACCTTTCTGGCAATTGTGGACACCGCGCCAATACAAATGTACATCGTTTGAAGCAAGCCAATGAGACACCCAATTTTCGACTTCTTCGTAGGAATCGAAGTGTTCGTCAGCCAATGCGTGTCTCATTGATGAAAACAAATGGTAGTCGGAAGGGGCCAAGTCTGGCGAATACGGCGGGTGGGGTAGCAGCTCCCAGCCATGTGTTCATGTGTTTTGATTGTATCCTGAACCAGTTTTGCTTTGTGTGCAGATGCATTGTAGTACAAAAAAATTACTTTGCCATGTCTGCTGGCCCATTCTGGTCTTTTTTGATCAATGCATAGTTAAAATCGATCATTTGTTGTCTGTAGCGATTAGTATTCACAGTTTCACCGGGTTTTAGAAGCTCATGATACACCACACCTTTCTGATCCCACCAAACACAGAGCATTGTCTTCTTGCCGAATCGATCTGGTTTTGCAGTCGATGTTGATGATTGTCCCTGATTATCCCATGATTTTTCCCGTTTAGGATTCTTAAAATAAATCCATTTTTCACCGCCAGTAACAATTCGATGCAAAACTGATTTTCTTTCATGTCTTTGAAGCAAAATTTGACAAATGGTTTTTCGGTTTTCCATCTGTCTTTCATTCAATTCATGTGGCACCCATTTTCCATACTTTTGGATCTTTCCCATAGCTTTCAAACGGTCAGAAATTGTTTGTTGTGCAACATTTAGCATTGCTGCCATTTGTTTCTGACTTAAAGTATCATCTTCATCCAATATTGCTTGCAATTCGGCGTCTTCGAACGTTTTTGGTGGTCTTCCACGTTCTTCATTTCTTACATCAAAATCATTATTTCTGAACCGTTGGAACCATCTTTTGCATGTTGCTTCTGATAGAGCATGATCACCTCGACAAGCATTCGACGCGACTCTGCAGCACTTTTTTTCAAATGAAAGCAAAAAATTAATACTTTCCGCAAATCATCACTTTCTGGTACAAAATTCGACATTGTTAACACGATGAAAACAAATGATGTTGTTTGTTCCATGACTTGATGTATACTAAATATCTTTGACAGATGCCATACCAACCAAACAGAAAAAAAAATTAAGGCTCGTTCGCAACAAATGTTCCCTATCGACACATTTGTATCTTAACCTCATTTCATACCGGTACACCTGCTATGATCCTTTCACCAACAAACGTTTATTTACGGAAATTACGAACAGGGCGCATCAGTTGAAGTAATAGACAACTGGGCAACTGCGAGAAGACTCATAGTAAAATAAAAAATTAGAAGGGAATCCAAGTGTAGGGGACGCGGCGAAAGGTAGCAGGTGCATTTTCCTCGGCTCACGGTGTAATTACTGCAGCTCTTCATAATTGTAGGATAAATGGAGAGCGCGTGGCCTTTTTCCCGCGCTCTCCTACGTCGAGCAGCAGTCCCGGTCGCCCCTTTGACACGGAGCCGCGTAGCATTCTGGCAAAGCTGGGATCACCGCTCCCTTCACGAGAACGAGTGTGGGCCGGCAGCCGGCTGGCGGGCGAAATGGATTGCGAGCGGCCCGCGCCCGCTGCTGCCTGCCTAGCGCGACGTTCTTTGTGCGGTCACTCGGCCACGGCTGTGCCGCCTACGCCAGCCTGCCCTGTCACTTCGGCTCGGCGCGGCGCTCCACCGCGTTGCTCAGCGACGCGTACATTATTAACGCGGGGTGGTGTCGTCTGTACGGGCGCGGCACGTACAGCGCTCTGCAACACTGCGCACGCCGACTGAACAGTGCGCCCGTGAGCGCTGTGGTGTAACAAGGTCTCCCGACGAGCTGATCTCGCCGTAATGTCTACCCCCTCCCCCTATTCTCGTATTCACCATTTCCGTTGAGCGTCGCGCAGCATGAAACAATTGCTTTTTATAGCTCTTTATTGAATCGACAGCTAACCAAACGCAAGTGCTATTTTGTCGAAAACTGACATTGTGAGACCGTCACTGCGTAAAAATAAAGAATGATCTTCTTCTATACTAACAATACAACGACGAAACCGTCGTGTCCGTCTGTTTGGACACACTAATCTCCAAAACTACTACACGAAATTTCATGGGTTTTTCACAGGTAATTTGAGGGTAGCTTGGGGCAATATAAAGGCTTTATTTCATCAATATCGGATCGCAGAATATAAGATACCGTGATTTAAAGTTTTATCTAAAACCGTCCTGTTTGAACACGTTGCTCTCCAAAACAAGTAAGACGAATTTTCATCGGAATTTCTCAGGCAACTTGAGCGTAGCTTGGGTCAACGTACAAGCTTTAAAAAAGCTGTCGTAAATTAATATTTTCTCTCTTTCAAAGAATATAACACGACATAGGGAAACAGTTTTACTCATTGAGAAAGATTTTTTACTCTTTGAGGTTTGAACTGTATCATATTTGTGAAAATGCTTTTATTGATTGATACGTTCCATGTAATACCATCCAACATAATGAATACAGTGCTTATACAATCCACAACATGTTTAATCTACACTTCCACAAAGTTGTGTTTTCATGAATAACTACTGAACTGAAACTTCCTGACAGATTAAAACTGTGCGCCCGACCGAGACTCGAACTCGGGACCTTTACCTTTCGCGGGCAAGTGCTCTACCATCTGAGCTACCGAAGCACGACTCACGCCCCCTCCTCACAGCTTTACTTTTGCCAGTATCTCGTCTCCTACCTTCCAAACTTTACAGAAGCTCTCCTGCGAACCTTGCAGAACTAGCACTCCTGAAAGAAAGGATACTGCGGAGACATGCAGGAGAGCTTCTGTAAAGTTTGGAAGGTAGGAGACGAGATACTGGCATAAGTAAAGCTGTGACGATCTGGCGTCAGTCGTGCTTCGGTAGCTCAGATGGTAGAGCACTTGTCCGCGAAAGGCAAAGGTCCCGAGTTCGAGTCTCGGTCGGGCGCACAGTTTTAATCGGCCAGGAAGTTTCATATCAGCGCACACTCCGCTGCAGAGTGAAAATCTCATTCTGGGAACTACTGAACTGATGAAATTTGATATGGAGATAATCTGAAATCTGAGGAAGAACAGAGGCTACTTTAGAAAGGAAAAATTAAATAAATAAATAAAAGATGAATTGACCCATAAAAGTGTGAAGTAAGGGATGGAACATCCTTTTTTTACGTTAGTGAACAGAAACCATGTTAAAATATTATTAAATTTGTTGCATAATGTCCACATTGTGCGACCTGTAGTTACTTCAGTGCCACAATGCACTGATGTGCGCTACTGTCCATGCCCCTCTGCATCCACTACTCGGCAGCGATGCTGTGCATTCCACGTCAGTCATGCGTTGTGGGAGTGATGTGGCCTGGAGAAGGCGAGTGAGGGGCACACATTCTGAGCTGTGCTTATCAGAACAGGCAGGCACATGAGGTCAGCTGACATTACTACACATGCATCAGCTCACCGTCACTCATGGTGACTAAACTACTGATACGTGGGGGCAGTCATGGGTAACTTTTCTCCGCGTGGTTGACTGATAGTAAGCGGTAGTTCTGCCGCGTTGTTGTCTCCATTTTCTGCACAGATTTTCGACGACCGATCCTTCTGTCTTCTTCAGGTGCTACGAGTTCTGTTGCCATGTGACTCACTGCCTGGACTGCATCCGGACCGTGAATTATTGTTGGCCTCATGGCGCTGTTTATAGCCGCGCTCGATGCCCGACGCCCACTACGCCCTCCTCCGATGCTCTTTCCTTTTTCAAAGCTCGCTCTGATATTCCGCGCAACGTAGATTCTCTCTCGTGAATGTGATCACCGGTGATATTTTAATAAACTGAGTGCCGGATCGAAGCCTTATTTAAATCGGAAACGTCATCCGTGTTTATTAGGGTTTCTGACAGTGTAATTTCGATTGACACCTTCATTATGCTGTCCCAGAGACTGGCCGTTTGCACCACGATACTTGTCTCATCGTTTTTCGTTTCGTGATTATATTCGAGGCACTGCTCGCGTGACAGCTGAGTTGCTTATTTGTTTTAATCGGGTATGTCGCAGAGGTTCCTCAATCACTCTTCGACTGTACCGATATTCCGCATGACGTAAGACATGCCACATTCGCATGGAGTGCGATAAACACCCGTCTTTCGTAAACCTAGATCGTCTTTAACTTTACAAAGAATACTTTTTATCTTAGTTGAAGCGAGCGAAGTACACTGGATGGCATGTTTCCGTAGGAGTCTTCCGATCTTTCCGGATATTGTGTCAGCTTAATGTACACAAGCGAGTTTTGGCTTCTCTCCCTCGGGCTCAGTCTCAACCTCTTTGTGACTCGTTCTAGATTTTGACTGCGTCGCTCGTTAACTTTGATGCTCTGAGTACCCATTCCTTCGCGACACCAGTCTTAGGTGCTGTAATTCTCCGGCGAGGCTCTCCTTGTCTGGAAGTGTCTGTGGACCAGAGACTTCAGCACCGAATTGTGGCGAACGGTTATGGCTCGTGGCGTGTAGACAGATGCCAATGTGTGTAAGTTTTCTACATACGGTTTGACCCAGGTATCCGTCAGATTTTTTATATTCGTTGGATGGAGTTTAAATGTTCCAGGAGCTCTTGAAGCTTTTCCGCTTCATGTGGCATAAAATGGAAGCACCAACTCGGTAGAACACCAGGATGCACACTATTAGTACTAAGTAACAATTAATAATTTTGTGATGGTTCAAATGTCTCTAAGCACTATGGGACTTAACATCTGAGGTCATCAGTCCACTAGAACTTAGAAGTGCTTAAACCTAACTAACCTAAGGGCATCACACAAATCCATGCCCGAGGCAGGATTCGAACCTGCGACCGTAGCAGCAGCGCGGTTCCGGACTGAAGCTCCCAGAACCGCTCAGCAACAGCCAAGGTTGAAGTGCGTGGCTCAGTACGATTCTTGTAGGTAAAACGTTTAAATTTTATACAGATTCACCTTGAAATTCTAGCAGTGTATGGTTCAAATGAAATGTCACGTTCATCAGTAGTGAAATGGTGCCAATAGTATGCCGAAGGCGCCACAGATGTGGGTGATACCGATCAGTCATTCAGTTTAGATCTTGCACCATGAGATTTCTATCTTGTCGGCAGACAGGAAGAACATCGAGGGGGGGGGGGGGGGGAGGTTTTCTAATACTGAACAAGTTTGCACAGTCTTTGCCAAACGGCTCCTTGACCAAGGAGCGAATTTATATCCTAGAGGAACAGAATGAGCGGTAGAACGTTCCGATGGCCGTTTATACAGACTTGGTGATATTCAGTTAAAGCTGTGTGGGCTGCCATAATAATTTGTAACTTAGTTTTCGAAATCCCCTCATAATTATGAGAGTTCTATTGTTATATACTTCTGTAGACAAATAATGGAATACAAATGATGAGACATACTTAACATTGTGACATCTGTTTAACTATTACATTAATTTGTGATAAATAGCAGGCTGTTCTATTTTAGTGTGCTTGTTTGACGTTAGGTCCAGTCTGAATTTTTTCATTGACAATACGATTAATGTTTATTTATGTTTCAAAGTCGGAAGGAGGTGGACCAAATTCCTTAGGGAGGCTCCGTTAAAGTGATATACGTATATATATGCGTATTTATAACTTCTCAAGCAGACTGTTGAGGCTACCTTCTGAAGCTTGGTGCAGTCATTGGAGATGGTTCAATGGAGAGCTGTGCGGACAGCAAAAATGGATATATATATCCGTATATATAGCCGTAAGGTTTCTAAACGACGCATGTAGGTAAACGTTATTTTCTGCGCAAGTCAATATTTCTTCATGTATTAATTGTACTTTCCCTGAAAACCAAGATCTGTTTCCAAAAATAAAACAAAGAGTTAGGAAGAAAGTAAAATTATGACATAACGACACCTCGACGGCGAAATAAAAGCGAAGCAAAAGTTTAGCGAAGAAAAATGGCCGTGCTTTTTAGTGGAATGGTACTGTTCCACATGGGTAGAACTGATTCTGATTATACCGTGGATGTATTTTTTATAATCCACACTCGGTATGCTTCACTTAAATTCAAGAAAATGCTTCATCCAGTTAGCCAAGTATTTAATAGCTACACAGTGTCTTCCAGTTTTGTTAGGACTGTGGCTATGAAAAATGAATCAAGAATTATGTTCACAAAATCATTGTATTTATTCAAAATAATTACACTGCATCAATTCACAGCTGAAATCTTTTTAAAAGAGTTTCGAAACAGTCACTATAGTCCTTTTTTGGGACTTCATTTAGTATTGCAGTACTAATTTCTCGAATGTCCTTAACTGCTTCGTAACGGTGTCCTTTCATTGACAACATCAGTTTAGGGAACAATCAGAAGTCGCTTGGGGCCAAATGTGACGAATACGGCACGTGATTCGGGACTGTGATCCATTAGCTGGTCAAATACTTCGATTTGTAGGCTGGGGCACTGCTGTGGAGCAGCGACAAGGAACTTGCCACTTGGTATTCGACGAATTCTCTCCCGCAAACGATGGAGGACGCCATACTCAGGATTAACGGTTTGCGCCTCTGGTATAAACTCCTTGTGAATAATTCCTTTGTCTTCACAAGAATTCTGCATGCGTACTTTCTTTGGTATCGGCGTGTGTTGGCTCACTACGCTGCACTGTGCCGCTTTCTAAGAGGTCCGTATTGGAAACACCATGTCTCATCGCCAGTTACAATCGATCACGTGAAATCGGTATCAGTTTGGGCTGCCTGTAACAGGTCGTTACAAAGTTGGACTCCGCCATGTTTTTCACCGCCTGAAAGGGCGTGCGACACAAACCGTGCACAAACTTTTGCCCGAATTATCGTTCAAAATTTTGTGGCTAACAGTTTCCGTTGTTCTGGCAGCTCGTCAATGAGCAGTGCAGAAACACATCTATCTGATGCAATGATTTACGGCGACTTTTTGCACATTTTCGTCCTTGCGACTTGTTCATGGCTTTGATGCTTGTTGTGTGTCCTTAAAGACCTTTATGCCGTCATGAGATATTCGAAAGACTTAAATGATCTCTATCATAAACACTTTTCATCACGTCAAACGTTTCACTGGCGGGTTTGCCTAATTTAACACAAAATTTGTTGATGCCTCGGTGCTCTACCGCCACTTGCGACGAGTGTCAGACACGTACTGTTACATTCGTGGCCAGGATGCCTGCTGCAGCGGTGCTAAAGCTTTGATCTTCCACACTATTCTTGTTGAAACTTCAAGGATTGCAACGGCGCAACTCGCCAAGTGATACCATTGTTATTTGGATTTTCACAAGCGAAGTCTTAAAGCTATGAGGATATACTGTGTATGTGAATGTTAGAACAGATACTTAGACCGATTACAGGAAAATCTTTCGACATTCTTCGCCAAGTGAGCTGGTGTTCCGTCTCTAGTGACTTCTACGTTGAATGCTAACCAGCTTTTTTTTATTTTCAGGCAGTTAAGTTGAAATGCTGAATGGTTTAGTACAAGACGTTACAGAAAAATTTAGAGCAGAGGAGTGCAGTGCGCTACAAAACTCGCAGAAAATTTCTGCATCGCGTTTATTTGCTTGCCAGGAGGGGCTACTGCACTGAAAGGAAACTTTTTCCTCTCTGTTCACTACTCGTTTCGTGTACTGAGACATTATATCCGTGTTTTTCTGCGCTAAATGCCTGAGTGCAACATCAGAGGGAAAATTCACACCGCCTATTCACACTGCGCTGCTGAAGAACCGAATTAAATACGGGGGTGTAAAATATCTGACTAGTTCGAGAGAGGGAGGAACAAATGATAAATGCGACACTGGAATGCTAGCACGGAGGCGGGGAGATCCGAGCGACTCGCGTTCGCTCCACGCGGCTGCACAGCGAAACCCGAAACTGCAGCGGACAGCAGAGCGAACCCCTAAAAGGCAGTCGCGTTTCCAGCGCATTAGGCTGCACTGCGCAGCGCCGTGCTCTCAGCTCAGGTGAGCCACCCACCCCCACCCCCACCTGCACGGCTGCGCGTGTGTGTGACTGGGGGAAGCGTGGGCACACGGGGGTGAATGGATGCGCGCGAGTTAGACGTGGGACGTGTTAATTGCAGCGTTAATTAGCCTCGTTAGGGGATGCGCCGGCGCCAGCGGCAGCTCTGCCGGCCTGCCGGAGCGGCTACCTGTCGTTGGCTGCTCTCTGTGTGCGGTAGTAGGCGCCGCGGGACGGCGACGAGGGCGTCGCCTGCGAAACGCGGTGCGATGCCTGCCCACAAAACACCCCTCACAGGAAAACGTCTACTGCGTACCTCATGTGAATATTCCACCGGAATATCCTTGCGGTTCAGGCAGTCTCTTTCCTCCGTAAAGGATTGCCAACCTCTTCATCTCAGAGCAGTGCTTGCACCCTACGTCCTTAATTATTTTACTCCAGTCTCCGTTCTCCTCTACAGTTTCTACCCTCTACTGCTCCCCTCTAATGCTATGGAAGTTAGATCCTAACGTCTTAACACATGTCCTATCATTCCGTCCCGTATTCTTGTCGGTGTTTTCCACAAACTGCGCTCTTCGTCGATACTGCGGAAAACCTCTACATTCCTTATCTCACAAGTCCACCTAATACTCAACATCGTTCTATGACACCACGTGTCAAACGCTCTTCTTTTCTGGGTTTTCCAACAGTGCATGATTCACTACTATGCAGAATTGTCTTTCAAACGTGCATTTTCAGACGCTTCTTCCGGAAATTAAGGCCAACGTTTGATACAAGTTCATGTCTTTTGGCCATGAATGTCCTCTTTATCTGAGCTAATCTACATTTTATGGCCTTCAGGCTTCGTCAGTCATGAATTTCTTAACAATGTCTACATCGTGGAGACCAATTTTGACGTTAAATTTCTCGCTATTCTCATTTCTGCTACTCCTTATTACTTTCGCCTTTTTGCTTTTTACCGTCAGTCCGTATTCTGTACTCCTTACACTCTTTACTTCATTCAACAGATCCTGTAATATTTCTTCATTTTCACTCATTATAGCAATATCATCAGCGAATCTTAGCATTGATAACCTTTCACCCTGAGCTTTAATCCCACTCTTGAAGCTTTCTTATATTTTCGTCATTACTTCTTCGATGTATAGTTTCAATATTAGGGGCGAAATACCCTTTTTAATCCGAACACTTCGTTCTTGGTCTTCCAGTCTTTCTGTTCCCTGTTGGTTCTTTTACATAGTGTATATTATCCGTCTTTCCCTACAGCGTACTTCCATTTTTCTCAGAATTTTGAACGTCTCGCATCATCTGACACAGCCTAACGCTTTTTCCAGGTCGACAAATCCCATGAACGTGCCTCGATTTTTCTTCATTCTTGCTTCCTTTATTAAGCGCAATTTCAGAACTGCCTCTCTGGTGCCTTTACCTTTCCTAAAGCCCAACTGATTATCACCTATCAAATCCCTAGTTTTTTCATTCTGCTGTATATTATTATTGTTAGCAACTTGGGTGCATGAGCTATAAAGCTGACTGGCTCCTAATTCTCGCTCTTATCTGCCATTGATATCTTCGCGTTTGTGTGGCTGATATTTTTCCGAAAATCTGATTGTATGTCCTCAGTCTCATAGATTCTTCATATCAGCTTAGATAGTTCTCTTGTCGCCTCTTTCCCCAATGATTTTAGAAATTTCCGGGGGATGTTATCAACCCCTCATCTGATCGCAGTTCTCCTAAACCTCTGTTAAACTCTGACTCTAATATGGGATCTCAGTAAAACTTCTTGTGCGTATAAGACGTGTATTTTCTCGTTTAACACTAAGATTACGTCACTAACCTCACATGTAACCAACTTTCTTCTTAGCACAAAGCCTTCACTGTAGACGTGGGAAGCGGGAGCTGGGCCTAACGAGCCGTTGATATCGAGGTCTTCAGTGGCTGAGTACAAGCACGGACTGAACAAGAAGCTAGTCGCTTCGTTGTTTCCAAAGGAATCACCGCATCATTCGCTTTAGCGACTTATGAAAACTATGAAAAAAGGAAATTTAGAAGGCTGGACGGGGAACTGGATTCTTCTGCTTCCGAATACGCATCAAGTGTCTTAACCATTGCGCCACCTTGCCCTCTCACTAAGGAAACATATAAGGCGCTTAGAGCTTTCAATTGTCGTAGAAGCAGCTGTGTTCTCCCTTCTCTCAAAAGAAAAGCTACGATCCTATGGGATATCGACAGCATTTCAGGAGGTGCACTTCCTGTAAAGCGGTTGACGCGTGCTAACACGCAGTGCATGATATTTTTACAGAAGAAAACCTCGCTACAGGGAGGTGGCTTAGTAATTGTTAGCGTCTCTTTGGAACAATCTTGCGAAATCGGGCAAGTCAACATGTAAAACGAATAAGTGCTGTTTATTATCGCATATGCAGTAAATGAAAAACTTCTTCTCCATCAGCTAAGTCAAGAAATCATTAACATATATCCTCTATTCGGAACAAGGCTTACTACAGGTTTTAAAACATTTCGTGAGAGTATCCCGCTCACCGCTTCGTAGCTGGACTAAGTCCTCGATTTGACGAAAGAATAATTCTTCTCGGCAACAGCTACAGTTCCTATCAAACAGCGAATATGTGCAACATCTTGATGTTTGTGAGAAAGACGCTAACGACTTTACTTACTCTATCTACAGATGTGGCAATGACGTACTTACATATCTAACGTTCTAAAAGTTTTGATATGTGCTGAAGCACATCCAGTTGAAAATGGCTAAACTTCGAAATTAAAAGTGTGGATTTCGTAAACAAATAATGTACTGCCAAAGAAAAGATTAATGTCACTAAAAAACCTTCTGTTATTGTAATAAAGCTAGGTGTAATGTCTGTGAAATTCATATTATTCAACGTTACTGGACTCGTTACTATGTACAAATGTACTCAAAGCACCAGAAAGAGAAGCGAAAAGGTTGCCTTGGTAGGGTCTTCCATCGTTGATAAGTACGGTGTTATGACTTGAGAGTATTGCAAAGATTCGACGTCTCGTGTAATAGTTGTCGAGAAATAATGCTACTCTGTCGAAAGCAGATGATTGAATTTCGCCCTTTTAACAACAATAATTCTGTATGTTTTCAGGACAATTGATATAGCAGCCACAGTTCACACTTTCTCTCATGAGAAATAACAAATAAATTATTATTTTATTTTGTACAGAGCCACGATATGGTAAGCAAGTAGTTTACCATTATTAGACAACTGAATACTCGCCTGCGTTTTCTTTTTCGCTCAGTTGCTCACACATGCAAATAAACAATGTTTCTGCTCATTACTTAAAAAATTTCACAGAGTAAAGTGCTCTTTACAACTTGGTACACACTCATTCGGCGATCACTCTACTTGTGGTATGATTCACCTTATCAAACGTAATCGAAGTAATTTAGCTAGAAGGATTCTTATCACCAACACACATTACAATTATTTCTACTGGTATATAGTCAACAATATTCACAGCCTGCCAGCGCGCATGAGAAAAATGGGGCACTGTCAAAACATACCGACTTCAAAGAACTCCATCACAAATATCTTAGAAGAATACTACAGGCAAAATTCATACTGGTGGCAGCTCCTTGCAATGTTTCAGTATGATCACTTAATCAAAACGTATTTTTTTTAAATACTCATGTCTCATAGTTTTCTTTTTGTCTATCAATAATAAAGTTAAATATGTTCTGCCACATGAATGATTCTTTTTATTTCTTCCAGATACTGCAACGTGATCAACTAGTACAGCCCTAAACGAGGTGAGTTCATTGACACTACGAAAATATTTTAATGTCTTCGATGGTAGAGAATACATTTACCAGAGCCAGAGTCAATAGAAATATTGGCCTGTTTTATTGACTTAGTTATTTTGTCCCGATTTTATGCATAAAGCCCCTGTGTAAATAACGAATTTTAATGAGTGGCTAGCATGGGAGAGTCTTCCATATTGTACCAATTAGCTTTTGTGATATTTCAAGATATCATTGTGGTTTATCGCCTAACACCTATGAATATGATATAAATTCTAACAGTGCCAAGAAAATCATGAAACTTGTCAGTGTAATCTTGTCACTATTCTAGTATGAAATGGGGATATGTAAGACTATTATATGACCTACTAAGGACAACTAAGGATCAGCACGTTTTATAATGTCAAATGTTTTTAAAAGGTATGGAAGTGAGACGCTGTTCTATGTTTGAATCTGTCAAGCAACCGCAGGGTTAATTCTATGGACTGAATGATACAGTTTTGAGGGTCACATAATTTATCTTCTCCTTGCATGTGGTTTCATTTGCCTTTGTCGACAACTGTGGTTCTTGAGATAGATAGTATGGGGTAGTTCCCACTACCATATTATTTGTTGTCTTGGTTCTTTAGTAATGAGTTCCTCATGCCATGTGAATAATTGATGGTAACCAATAATCAAATATCTGAAATCTGAATTGGATTACTGTTATTCCATTGACGAAATAAGGACTGGCTGGCTACCCTTCTCTCACTTCAGTAGTGACCAAACTCTTCTTGTAATGAAGTAAATGGAGGTAAGATAAATCAGGGAAATAGATCTCATGTCAAAATAGCCTTTTTTATCAATAATAAATCCTCCTTTACTTTCCTATAAGCTGTATTTAGTTTTATATTTACATTACATCGTTGTTGTAAATAAATGAAAATTGTATGATACAGACATGTCATTACTATTTTTAGTTCCCTAGCTTAATCAACATGCAATAAAAATTTTAATATGTCAGCGAAATACGATGGGTGGCCGAGCGGTTCTAGGCGCTTCAGTCCGGAAAAGCGCGACAGCTACGTTCGCAGGTTCGAATCCTGCCTCGGGCGTGGATGTGTGTGATGTCCTTAGGTTAGTTAGGTTTAAGTACTTCTAAGTTCTAGGTTACTGATGACCTCAGATGTTAAGTCCCATAGTGCTCAGAGCCATTTGAACCATTTTGAAATACGAAGGCCACCAAATAAATTAATATCTGTAAGAATCCAAAGCCACCAGGTTTCTCATGCCAGAAACATATTTAAAATACCTGCAAAAACCGATGTGGACGTGGAATAATAAATAAAGTAATTTTTAGGAGGCTAAAAAATGTTAAGAGTTCAATACAGATAAAACTTTCAAAATGAGAAGCAGGGGGTGTATTACATCAGAAAATGTAGAGACGAAATTGAGACAAATAGAAAAGATGCTTAGCACGAATTCCAGACTCAGAGTACCAAAATTGCAAAGAAACATTACGATTGGCCAGGAACAGAAAGAAACCACAGGTTATTATGTATTTTAAAGAAGTACTAGAAAAAGAGCTTAAATATTCCGAAAGTGTAGATGTTGAAAGGAAGAATAATTCTGACAACAAAGAAATTAAATATCAAAAGCAATCTGGAAAGTCGAAAAAATTTTAAAAAATCTCGGCTTATAGAAATACAAGAAAATTTCACCAAAAATAGTACTAGAAATTTTTATCAAACTTTTAAATGTATACTAAGAGCGCATCAAGCACCAAGCATTTGTTCAAAGATGACAATGGTAAAGTAGGATTAAATAATGATGAATCTTGTGAAATATAAGTAACATTTTTTGACAGACGCATAAATTCTCCAGTTACAACAGTTAAATCAGAATTATCAGGAATACAAAAAAATTATTGAGAAAGATTTCCCACAAATAAAGCCAGAAATTCCTGAAGCCATCAAAAACTCTAAAACAGTAAACTAAGTGGTGAAAGCACAATGACAGCAGAATTATGCAAATAAATGAAGCCAAAGCATACAAATGCTTTTTTACAGCATCTGGAAAACAAAACTGATTTCAGAAGAGTAGAAGATGCCATTATCTGATTACAACAAAAAGAAAGATCCATAAAATGTCAGCACTTAAAAAGGAATGTCACTTCTACTAGTAGTATACAATATATTAGAAAAAAATGTGGCATACAGTGTATCATAAACAAATTCTCCTCAACAAAGTTGAAGAATATTTGAAGGAAGGTACTGCTCAACACAGATTTATAACTTAAAATCAATAATTAGCCATAGAATGTTATTCAGCGAGCTCATAATATTATAATTTATTGATTTCAAGATAACAATTGATTTTGTCAACAGAAAGAAATGAGATAAAATCATGAGATGATTTGAAGTTAAAGTAAAATTAGCAAACATAATTAATGAAACTGTAAGGAGTACAATACCTAAAGGGAAAACTGTTGGAGAAATATCTCATTCATTTGAAAGAAAAGCTGTTATTGGATAAGGCGATGGGTTATCAACTGTACTGTTTAACTGTGCTTCAGAAAAAAATGTATCTGGAATCTGGAGCTAAAAATCACGAAGTGGAATATTCTGAGAAGGAGATACAATGAAGTGCCTGTAAACTATATGGGTTTCATAGAGGATTTTGCAGTACTTTCAGGAAATACGACAGAGGAAGTTACTCAAGTAAATCGTATGGGAAGAGTAGCCAAGACAACTGGTTTCAGAATTTCAACTGAAAAAGCTTCATGAAAAATATAAAAAGTACTACAGTATACATAAACACACAGGTAGATTCAATACAGAGAGTTAGTAACTTGAAATAAGTTGGAGAAACAGTACAGTAGCCTGTACTAGAATAATTTGCAAAAGATACAAGGCTTGATAAAATATATTTGACTACAAATGTCTATAACAAGAAATGCGTGTCTAGAAATACAAAACTAATACGCCACTCTACCATGGAAAGCCCAGAATATTTATATGCACAGGAATGCTTAACAATGACTATAAGCTGGAGGAGAAGATGAAAGAGTGCTGGAAAAATAGGAAACAGGAAATGAAGTTGTTACGTAGTCCTATTTGGTCAATTAGAAGATAAAAATTGGGAGCAACATACCCTTAAAGGCCAGAAAAGCAAAAAACTAATTCTTAATTAATTCTCTTTTCCTCTCAGTTCTCTCACAATTCGATTAACTTCAGTTATCTACAGTAGACTAACGACGTTCTTACTTGACCAAATTTCTGGTTCCATAGCCCTCCAAGTAAATATTAACTTTGGCTCCATAGCGATTCAAATAAATATCATGTCTTAACTTTGAGATCTTGCCTATTCGAACAGTTGCCACATAATGATGAGCTGTGTTTAAATCCATGTATCCTGCCAGTTCTTTAGATTTCCTGCATACGTTACACAAGAAGCAATGTTTGTACCGAAGGCAACTATAGATGATACAGGCATCGCAACATTTCAGTGCATTAGTTCTTCCAAGTCATTTTTTGAATATCGTGGCTTCCACTCGACACAAGGAGCGTATGCATTTTAGATGTTTGGTCCGTATATGTCATATGCATAAATACGCATGCCATGCCTATGCATCTCTGCAGACACAGTGTTTTTTTTTCTTTTTTTGTAAAATGTACACTCCTGGAAATTGAAATAAGAACACCGTGAATTCATTGTCCCAGGAAGGGGAAACTTTATTGACACATTCCTGGGGTCAGATACATCGCATGATCACACTGACAGAACCACAGGCACATAGACACAGGCAACAGAGCATGCACAATGTCGGCACTAGTACAGTGTATATCCACCTTTCGCAGCAATGCAGGCTGCTATTCTCCCATGGAGACGATCGTAGAGATGCTGGATGTAGTCCTGTGGAACGGCTTGCCATGCCATTTCCACCTGGCGCCTCAGTTGGACCAGCGTTCGTGCTGGACGTGCAGACCGCGTGAGACGACGCTTCATCCAGTCCCAAACATGCTCAATGGGGGACAGATCCGGAGATCTTGCTGGCCAGGGTAGTTGACTTACACCTTCTAGAGCACGTTGGGTGGCACGGGATACATGCGGACGTGCATTGTCCCGTTGGAACAGCAAGTTCCCTTGCCGGTCTAGGAATGGTAGAACGATGGGTTCGATGACGGTTTGGATGTACCGTGCACTATTCAGTGTCCCCTCGACGATCACCAGTGGTGTACGGCCAGTGTAGGAGATCGCTCCCCACACCATGATGCCGGGTGTTGGCCCTGTGTGCCTCGGTCGTATGCAGTCCTGATTGTGGCGCTCACCTGCACGGCGTCAAACACGCATACGACCATCATTGGCACCAAGGCAGAAGCGACTCTCATCGCTGAAGACGACACGTCTCCATTCGTCCCTCCATTCACGCCTGTCGCGACACCACTGGAGGCGGGCTGCACGATGTAAGTCCGTCAACTGCACATACGGTTCACGTCCACGCTGTCGCGGCATGCTACCAGTGTTAAAGACTGCGATGGAGCTCCGTATGCCACGGAAAACTGGCTGACACTGACGGCGGCGGTGCACAAATGCTGCGCAGCTAGCGCCATTCGACGGCCAACACCGCGGTTCCTGGTGTGTCCGCTGTGCCGTGCGTGTGATCATTGCTTGTACAGCCCTCTCGCAGTGTCCGGAGCAAGTATGGTGGGTCTGACACACCGGTGTCAATGTGTTCTTTTTTCCATTTCCAGGAGTGTATATTTTGCTTGAATGAAACCCAAGACAACAACAATTTTATCACTGTTGACATCCCTGACATCTGATGTAATTTATGGGTGTGATTAAAAGCACCTTAATACGAGTTTTCGCTTCCTTCGCACAAGGTCCCGGGTTCGATTGCCGGCGGGGTCAGGAATTCCCTGTCTCGAGATGACTGGGTGTGGTGTCGTCATTATTATCATTCATCCCCATTACTGTCGGAGGAAGGCAATGGCAAACCACCTCCGCTAGGACCTTGCCCAGTCGGTGGTGCGGGTATCTCGCATCGTTCCCTACGCTCCTCGGAGTATGGGACCTCTTCATCATGCATCACATACAGAATCCAAGAATTTAACAATTTCCTGCCATACCTTCTGAATGTTCAGAGATTTTTCCACTAATTTTCCATGTTCTATGCAGACACGTAAGCGTCCCCTGTCATACAGTTTTGATTAGTGAAGAATAAACAACTCTACAGACATGACGTAGAAAAGCTGTAGTTGCACGAACGCAGAAGCGGCTCATGAAAGGAAAAGTACTAAGCATGAAAATACTTAGTCTGTAGCAGCTGCACTGATTTGACTTAGAGAAAGAGGGTCTTGTTTCTGGCATCGAAGTCAACACCCCAGAAATGCAAGGCAAATGTTTGTCAACGTTGCCATACGTGTTAGCGAAAACTTAGATAAATCATTAAAGAAATGTCAGCCGAAGATCGCAAGTCGAAAACCGACACGCAGTACTCAACAAATAGTCACGATAGCCTCAACAATTTCGTATAACTTTTCATTATTCTTCACGCCAACTAGGCCTATAGTATTCAGTACACCATAGAGGCTGATATGCGAGATGGACGATTAGAATTTTTGAAACATTTCGCTCAGTAATAAAAGCCCGAGTTGGATAAGAATGGGGCAGGAAATTGACAGGATTTTTTCATAGGACCTCGGTCTTCAGTGATTTGGAGAAATTTTGGAGAACTAAATACATGAATGCAATTCCACGGAATCAACCCCAACGGTAACTGGATATACTATTTATTTACTTCTCCAATAAAAGCACATTGGCTCGAGCTCAGAAGGCTTATCTTCAGTGGTGATATAAACAATTGTAATGCAAACGCATTGCCACAGTTACAATGTTTCACGTGGTACATTTGTGTACCCAGTCGTCGATTTCACTTTTTTATCAACAATGGACAGAGAAATATCAATGGAAAACATTATCGTAGTTGTGACACTGCGTTTGTATTACGCGTATGTTTCGCCACTGAAGATAGGCGCAGAGACCGTGAAACATTTACAGTCTCAGTGACCAAATAAATAAACGGTGAGAACAGGGACTGTTGCAAATTATATCGTTCAGTTTAATTTCACTGTCACGGCATTTTCCCCTCCCGTTACGGAGAACATATTCACAATGAACGAATAGTTAGACGGGACTTTAACACTGTTCCTTCCAGGTGTAAGTCAAGCCCCTTAATCATCTCCCCACATCGAAAAAGTCTAATGAGTTGCATACTCGCTTTAGCGAAGTTTGCAACCAGAAGCTTCTGACGTCTCAACGGACACAATGGATACAAGTTGGCGTCGTGGTGAGATCAGCAATAGCCGTTCTACTGACATGGCTTTCCAGAGTGAATATTTATATTGTTGGCATTTGTAACCTGGATGACGAGACATAGCATCTTCTGTGGCGTGTAATCACCAACATTGATACGAACCTGACGCCAGTGGGTGAGGTTGCCCAGAGATGGACACTGTACTCGTACTTGGGAGGACGTCAGTCTAAATCCCCATGCGGCCATCCAGATTTAGGTTTTCTGTGATTTCCTTAACTCGCTTAATGTGGATGGCGGGACGATTTCTTTGGAAGAGCGTGGTCGATTTTCTTCTCTAACGTTGTGTGCACCGTCTTTGATGATTATGTAGTCGAAGTGACGTTAAACAAAATTCCCTTTTAACACGTTTTTGGAAAGACGCTTTCTTGTCTGTCTGTTCGGAACAAATTTTGCTGTTCATTTTAACTAGAGGCTTGAATTTTTAAGCGTAGCTCATAATTGGATAACAGCTTGCTTTCTCGTCGACCTGTTGGTTGGAGATGGTGGTTCGGTGCAAAAGGATGGTAAGTAAGATATCTCGCCTGCCCACAGGACCGGCATGTTGTGCATATAGTATCGGAATGCGTGCCAGGCGCTTTGCGAGTGGAAGAGCATGGATGAGCAGAAAGCAGAGAGGGGGAGGAAGGTTAGATCGACAGAGAGATAGAGGAGGACATGTGACACATACACTCCTGGAAATGGAAAAAAGAACACATTGACACCGGTGTGTCAGACCCACCATACTTGCTCCGGACACTGCGAGAGGGCTGTACAAGCAATGATCACACCAGGAACCGCGGTGTTGGCCGTCGAATGGCGCTAGCTGCGCAGCATTTGTGCACCGCCGCCGTCAGTGTCAGCCAGTTTGCCGTGGCATACGGAGCTCCATCGCAGTCTTTAACACTGGTAGCATGCCGCGACAGCGTGGACGTGAACCGTATGTGCAGTTGACGGACTTTGAGCGAGGGCGTATAGTGGGCATGCGGGGGGCCGGGTGGACGTACCGCCGAATTGCTCAACACGTGGGGCGTGAGGTCTCCACAGTACATCGATGTTGTCGCCAGTGGTCAGCGGAAGGTGCACGTGCCCGTCGACCTGGGACCGGACCGCAGCGACGCACGGATGCACGCCAAGACCGTAGGATCCTACGCAGTGCCGTAGAGGACCGCACCGCCACTTCCCAGCAAATTAGGGACACTGTTGCTCCTGGGGTATCGGCGAGGACCATTCGCAACCGTCTCCATGAAGCTGGGCTACGGTCCCGCACACCGTTAGGCCGTCTTCCGCTCACGCCCCAACATCGTGCAGCCCGCCTCCAGTGGTGTCGCGACAGGCGTGAATGGAGGGACGAATGGAGACGTGTCGTCTTCAGCGATGAGAGTCGCTTCTGCCTTGGTGCCAATGATGGTCGTATGCGTGTTTGGCGCCGTGCAGGTGAGCGCCACAATCAGGACTGCATACGACCGAGGCACACAGGGCCAACACCCGGCATCATGGTGTGGGGAGCGATCTCCTACACTGGCCGTACACCACTGGTGATCGTCGAGGGGACACTGAATAGTGCACGGTACATCCAAACCGTCATCGAACCCATCGTTCTACCATTCCTAGACCGGCAAGGGACAATGCACGTCCGCATGTATCCCGTGCCACCCAACGTGCTCTAGAAGGTGTAAGTCAACTACCCTGGCCAGCACGATCTCCGGATCTGTCCCCCATTGAGCATATTTGGGACTGGATGAAGCGTCGTCTCACGCGGTCTGCACGTCCAGCACGAACGCTGGTCCAACTGAGGCGCCAGGTGGAAATGGCATGGCAAGCCGTTCCACAGGACTACATCCAGCATCTCTACGATCGTCTCCATGGGAGAATAGCAGCCTGCATTGCTGCGAAAGGTGGATATACACTGTACTAGTGCCGACATTGTGCATGCTCTGTTGCCTGTGTCTATGTGCCTGTGGTTCTGTCAGTGTGATCATGTGATGTATCTGACCCCAGGAATGTGTCAATAAAGTTTCCCCTTCCTGGAACAATGAATTCACGGTGTTCTTATTTCAATTTCCAGGAGTGTATATACGGATGAAGCTACAGATAACGTATATAAATTCATCAAAATGTTTAAAATCCATTGGAGAAATTTCATACACACAAGACTAAATAACGGAAAATAATTATTTAAAGAAAAATAAATTTGTAATATAACACGTTTTTAAATCAAGCTAAAACTTACAAAATAATTTTTCCTAGCCTCTGAAAATCCCTAACCCCATACAGATAGCCTCAAAAGCTACGCTTGTGAATTTTCATAGCTGTGAAAATCCTCGTTAAGATTTATAACGGAAAACATGCGGCGCATGCAGCAGATAATAGTTAGGAAGTGAACTGTTCATGCATCTTGTATCTTGAGAAAACAGTGAACAGTCCACGATACATCCACAATGTTATCCACACTACTCTGTTGCTGTTTCCAGACGTCAGGAGGAATACGAGAACACCCTCTATCGGCAAACGACAGCCGGACACAAACTTCATTTCTTCCTTTCCCAGGCGCACTCGTTATCTACCGCGGCTAATACTATCACCAGAGCTGTTCCACATCGAAAAAGGATATGGTCTCCACACTGATGCATCTATGATTATTATCATATGCAGTGTGTGAAATG
This sequence comes from Schistocerca piceifrons, assembly GCF_021461385.2. Taxonomy (NCBI): domain Eukaryota; kingdom Metazoa; phylum Arthropoda; class Insecta; order Orthoptera; family Acrididae; genus Schistocerca; species Schistocerca piceifrons. Next base: position 924,355,217 of record NC_060138.1, read on the forward strand.
TGGAAAAAGTGATGAAATTCTCTTTAAATAGGAGTATTTCTCAATAGTATTCAGTTTTTTGCATTCCATCGATATAGTTGGATGTCTATTCAGGTTAAATGTGAACGCTCTGAGATAGGTAGATTGACATGCATGACAAACAATACACACCACTTGATGTTGGGCAAATTATGGTTTTTGCAGCGTGTCAGTTCAAAAAAAAATATTTGTCGGGTTTTTGCCGCGTCATTGCATTAATACTTTACTGGATTCCTTGCCGGAGCAATTCTTAATATGTCCACGACGTCTCGCAATGTATCCTTCCACATTCGTCAAAAGATGGACATAAATGTCATGGACGCTCTGCGAACTGGTCTGGTAAGAAACCCGAGAAGATTTTATTATCTGCTGGTCAGCATTGCCACTTGAAATACACAGTAGTACGCTTATGATCTCGGCATCGGGAGTCGAAGTTACCTATGTACAGACGCGCGAGACCAACAATAGTTCACATTTTGGTTGGAATCCAGGCACTAAGTACACATAATAACAAAATTCACAGCACCTGGAGAAGATGACTGTGTGGTAGTCAAAATATGATGCATAAAATGAAGAAAAAATTCGACTGAACACCCTGAAGCACACCGTTAATAGCTTGCAACCTCTTCATTCATTATTCATTAACCGTTTAAATTTAAGCTTCGACTGCTGAGTTTGGATATCATTTACATGTTTTTAACGTTGCATAATGTGAGGTGTTAGTTGTGCTGTTTTGCATTCTCCTGTTCAAAAATGGTTCTGAGCACTATGCGACTTAACTTCTGAGGTCATCAGTCGCCTAGAACTTAGAACTAATTAAACCCAACTAACCTAAGGACACCACACACATCCATGCCCGAGGCAGGATTCGAACATGCGACCCTAGCGGTCGCTCGGCTCGAGACTGTAGCGCCCAGAACCGCACGGCCACTCCGACCGGCCCATTCTCCTGTGATTCTACAGTCCGATCTCCGATGACCTATAGTGAGTGGAAACACCCTGTATGATCATGTTAATTAATTAATGGAAATGATAATACTTCACAATGGTAACATCTTACCGATTGATAATTATTGGAGTGCCCCCGTCAGGCACGCAATATGGATACCACACCATACACATTGACACATTAATAAGAGGAGGGATCAACTAATCTCTAACAGAAACAAGTGGTCATTATAACATTCAGGTGTAATATCGAAAAGCAAAACACGTGAGTTACCCACTAACAATAGCAACTGAACACTTAATACTTGGAAAACAGGTTGTAACGGTTGAGCAGTGTGTGGCTCGTGTTCCCACCATCATGTATTTTACACCCTGTTTTTAACGTACTTCCACATCACTACGTTAATTTAAATTACTGCTGTTACCGAGTTGCTGCTTTGCCTGACCGTGAGTTGCGTTAGCAGCGCGTATCGATATATCCCCCCTCGTAGTATCTTCGCTTGACTGCTATTGCTTCCCGGTCGTTCTCTGTCGTATGGGAGTTCGTCGCGAGTTCGGATAAGCAGTTCGGTCGCGAGTTCGGGCTGCCAGGCAGTTGGAACGCGTCTGGAGCGCAGTTCGGACCTGCCAGTCGGGGAGTTGCAATGCGGCACTAGAGCAGTCGGGTTGGAGCAGCAGTGAGGTCTGCGTCGACATGGCTCGCGCGACCGTTGCAGCCACGCATCGCTTGAGCCGCGACACGGTCTTGGTGGATCGTCGGTCGGTCGTCCTACCGGACGACGCGTTTTGGCTCGCCGATCGTTCACGAGTCGGAAATGTGTGTGTGCATCGCCTCCCGATTGTCTTCGTGCGTGCTTGGTTACTGTTGGGTATCGTTCTGGTGTTCGTGCAAGTGTTTGCCAGGTTGTGTGTGTAGTTGGCATGATTTCCTTTGACAAGTTATTTTAAATGTTGTCGCCATACTGGCTCTGAGAGATCGGTCGTCTCATCGGGCGATGTGTAACTGGTTCTCTGAGCGCTTCTGGCCCCCCTTCAATTACCATTTTGTGGAACTTGCGTCGGTCCTTTCCTGGTACAGGGATGTCGTTTAGCCAGTGGGCGTGTTTCCTCTGCATGGTTGGGTCCGAGCCAGTATTTCCGCCGTCTTGTGTCTGGAAGTGAGTCGGAGACGCACCAGCAGTGCAGTTGCGACGAAGCAGCAGTCGCGGACGGATCAGCAGACAGTCGGTCGGTTGGTGCGGACGAGGGAGGACATCTCCGTGTGGTGCAGTCGCCTGGGTCCGCTGCCGGGCACTGCGCAGTGTCGCAGTGTGTGTGGAGCTGTCCGATCGCTACGAGCTTCGTGGTTCACCGACCAAGGACATCGAGGTTGAGTGTAGTTTTGACAGCTAATACATATTTCATTATGGATAATCAAGTTTGTAGCCTTTTGTGTTTGAGTCCTCATGTACTGATTGGTGGCAAGCAAGTCGTTGTGTCGGTCGGTCCATGGCTGTCCCCTGGTTGGGTTCCGACGTATCAAGTGTAGTTGGGCTCACCACCTGTCTCTCCTAAGTGAACGAAGGCAGACCGACCTCCCTGGAGGCTTCTGAGTGCTACCGGTCTTTAATTATCTGTTTTCAGCTGCTTAAAATTTATGGCTTATGGTTTTTTTCTTAAAAATTTTGCGAAATTTATTGTTTAATTTATCTTTCAAGCTCAAACATTGCGACCTTCTGCCTTTAAAAGATTATGGTAATATATTTTAAAATTTTCAAACATAATTATGGCCTTCAACCTTTGGTATTGCACCTTGCATATGTTTGTTCTATCTACTTTGCGGTGATGTTTTTTAATTGTTTTATTTCTATCTTAATTGGTTTTTTATCTTATTGATTTGTTAAGATTTCTTGTTTGGAGGCCTTCAGCCGTGAAGGAGTTGCATTCGGTAAAGGTCCGGCTACGTGCCGCTTTGGTTGTAAAAGTGTTATTAAATTGCAATAAATTACAATTAGAAGATAAAACTGGCCCCAACCTATTTATCCTTTCCACAAACCTAATTGCCTGTTCTGCCCAGCGGGTTTAGCTGGCGTATCAGTGGTGAACTCTAACCTTTGAACAGTTGGGTGAGTACGATGAATGCAAAATTATGCAAATAATACACGAATACGACCAGTATCTGTAAGCATGGTTAGTAAATTAGAGAATGAACCCGCAAAAATAGGTTACAATACCAGCAAGGTTGCCAAAGAGAGAACTGAAAGCAACTTGCTGGCTGTGAAGCATTAAAATGGAATAACTGCCTCCTAAAGGAAGTGGACTAATATTGCGTCCCTGTGGAAAACGTGATCGCAGGGATGACCCACCTTACCAGACTTGCAGCGTAATGCGAAATGGAGCGGCAATAGCGGCAGAAGATTTTGAGTTCAGCTCTCTCTCTCTCTCTCTCGCTCTCTCTCTCTCTGGTTAGTGCACAAGTGAAGACATCGCTCTGTCCACCGCAAGTCTTGCCACATCGGTCGTCCTGCAACAAGTCTGTACACCAGCTCATCCCAGCCGCCTCTGTCTTCAAGAACAACGATCTGAATTCCGCTGCATCTGTCAGAGACAGAACCTCGCCAGCCAATGGTGGGAGACACTGCGAGTTCTGTGCAGTAAAACTCGAGTAAAGATGTTAAACAATCTGCCGCTCTTGAGGCTTTACGTTACATTTAACCAGTAGAGCCATGCGGTGCGGAGGCAGGCAGAAATTCTCTCCCACTGTATGGTACAATTTTGAAACAGGCATATGAGACGACCAACACATAAGCATAGACGAGAAAGCGCATGCTTTATAGAAAATAACGGTAAGAACCAGTCAGAATGCTGGGTTCTGAAGTTTAAACTGAATGTTATTTTGTGGTGTAGCTCCTGAGGTAAACAGCTGTTCGTTTCATATCAACTAAAAGAATGCAGAAAGTTGTACTTAGTAATTCAACCAATGTAATCCGGGACATAATTCTGACTGGAGAGAAATCACGTATAGGGTTCCCGAAGGCTTCGTCCTAGGTTCGCAGAATTAGTTCTATCTACAGATAACACTAGTATTGTAATCAATCCAAGAACACACACAGAAACGGAAAAAATGGTGAACGAGGTTTTTAAATTGTTATTGACTGGTTTTCTGTGAGTGGTCTCGTCCTTAATGTTAAAAAAAGATACATTGAGTTCTATACATGTAGAGGTACTACTCCAATGATAAGTGTGCTACAGGGTGAATAAATAATAAAGAAGATGGAAACTTCAAAATTGTTAGGTGTCCATACAGACTAGAATTTAAATTGAAAAAACCGCATTTTGTAACTCCTAAAACAACTTAGTTCAGCCACATTTGCACTTTGAATCATTGCAAATCTTTGGGAGATACAGATCACTAAGTTGACATATTTTGCATATTTTCATTCAAAATTGTCATATAGAACAATGGTCTGGGGTAACTCATTTTTGAGAAAGAATGGATTCATTCCACAAAAACGTGCTGTAAGAACAATATACACTCCTGGAAATTGAAATAAGAACACCGTGAATTCATTGTCCCAGGAAGGGGAAACTTTATTGACACATTCCTGGGGTCAGATACATCACATGATCACACTGACAGAACCACAGGCACATAGACACAGGCAACAGAGCATGCACATTGTCGGCACTAGAACAGTGTATATCCACCTTTCGCAGCAATGCAGGCTGCTATTCTCCCATGGAGACGATCGTAGAGATGCTGGATGTAGTCCTGTGGAGCGGCTTGCCATGCCATTTCCACCTGGCGCCTCAGTTGGACCAGCGTTCGTGCTGGACGTGCAGACCGCGTGAGACGACGCTTCATCCAGTCCCAAACATGCTCAATGGGGGACAGATCCGGAGATCTTGCTGGCCAGGGTAGTTGACTTACACCTTCTAGAGCACGTTGGGCGGCACGGGATACATGCGGACGTGCATTGTCCTGTTGGAACAGCAAGTTCCCTTGCCGGTCTAGGAATGGTAGAACGATGGGTTCGATGACGGTTTGGATGTACCGTGCACTATTCAGTGTCCCCTCGACGATCACCAGTGGTGTACGGCCAGTGTAGGAGATCGCTCCCCACACCATGATGCCGGGTGTTGGCCCTGTGTGCCTCGGTCGTATGCAGTCCTGATTGTGGCGCTCACCTGCACGGCGCCAAACACGCATACGACCATCATTGGCACCAAGGCAGAAGCGACTCTCATCGCTGAAGACGACACGTCTCCATTCGTCCCTCCATTCACGCCTGTCGCGACACCACTGGAGGCGGGCTGCACGATGTTGGGGCGTGAGCGGAAGACGGCCTAACGGTGTGCGGGACCGTAGCCCAGCTTCATGGAGACGGTTGCGAATGGTCCTCGCCGATACCCCAGGAGCAACAGTGTCCCTAATTTGCTGGGAAGAGGCGGTGCGGTCCCCTACGGCACTGCGTAGGATCCTACGGTCTTGGCGTGCATCCGTGCGTCGCTGCGGTCCGGTCCCAGGTCGACGGGCACGTGCACCTTCCGCCGACCACTGGCGACAACATCGATGTACTGTGGAGACCTCACGCCCCACGTGTTGAGCAATTCGGCGGTACGTCCACCCGGCCTCCCGCATGCCCACTATACGCCCTCGCTCAAAGTCCGTCAACTGCACATACGGTTCACGTCCACGCTGTCGCGGCATGCTACCAGTGTTAAAGACTGCGATGGAGCTCCGTATGCCACGGCAAACTGGCTGACACTGACGGCGGCGGTGCACAAATGCTGCGCAGCTAGCGCCATTCGACGGCCAACACCGCGGTTCCTGGTGTGTCCGCTGTGCCGTCCGTGTGATCATTGCTTGTACAGCCCTCTCGCAGTGTCCGGAGCAAGTATGGTGGGTCTGACACACCAGTGTCAGTGTGTTCTTTTTTCCATTTCCAGGAGTGTATGTCATGCTCACCCACAATCATGGGGTTGTAGATATGTTTAAGGAGTTGGGCATTCTGACTACTGCAACACAGCATATGTATTCCCTAATGCAGTTTACTGTAAATAATTACTACAGTTCAAAGGGAACAATGATGTACTTCATTACAATACCAGAAGGAAAACTCACATTCATTACCACAGATTATGGTTGTCTTTAGCACAAAAATGGGTGTACAATGTTGCAACAAAAAATTTTAATCACTTCCCCAGTAATATAAAATAACGGACAACAAAGTAAAAATTGAAAACAAACTAAGTTTCTCCTTGACAACTCCTTCTACCTCACAGAAGAATTTGTATTACTGTAATGTGTAAAAGATATTGGGTACGAATTACTAACTCACATCTGTATACATTTTTACTTTTTGAAAAAAAAAAACTTAGAAATCTTCAGGATATAACTATATGTACAAATTAACTTGCGATGTGAATGTACGAGTAAAATTACTCGATCCACATCATTACGATCTGTCATGCAATATGATACAGGGAACATATAATTAACTAACTAGCACGTACCAGCCTCAGGAAAGAGGCACCTTGCTACTTTCTTTATCTTCCTAAAAGGCTTCAATGAACAACGCTGTATTCTTCTCTGGGAGATAGTTGTCCCAACCAACGTTTGGATTGTGGTGTGGAGAACTCAATACTCTGTCGGCTGCCTTATCTGACCCCGAGTCTTTGAGTCTGAACACTTATATGGTAGCCAGTTTGTAGGCTCCCAACACCTCAGTCCCTTCACCATACTGAAAATCGAAGTGAAAAGGAGGCAGTAAAAGAGACTGGTGGTACTGAATCTTGATTGCAATTATTACGCAGCATCGTATAAGGACTACCTGATCAAGGCTATGAGCCGGCCGGAGTGGCCGAGCGGTTCTAGGCGTTACAGTCTGGAACCGCGCGACCGCTACGGTCGCAGGTTCGAATCCTGCCTCGGGCATGGATGTGTGTGATGTCCTTGGGTTAGTTAGGTTTAATTAGTTCTAAGTTCTAGGGGACTGATGACCTCAGAAGTTAAGTCCCATAGTGCTCAGAGCCATTTGAACCAAGGCAATGAGCATAAAACGTTGCGGGGATAGTTTCAGAGAAAACTGGCCAAATGACAATAAGAAGCATTAAATACGGCTCCTACTTATCTTGTTGGTGATACTGAGACGGCGCTATCACTCCATGTACTTGAAACTATTAAATAAAGAAAATGCGCCGAGGTGAAAAAAGTCGTGGAATACCTCTTCATATCGTGTCGGACCTCTTTTTTCCGTCATAATGCAGCAGTTAGATGCGGCGTGGACTCGAGAAGTCGTTGGATGTTCCCTGAAGAAATATTGAGCCCTCCTGCCTCTATAACCGTCCATAATTGTGAAAGTTATTGGACACGAAGTGACCTCTCGATAATGTCCCATAAATGTCGTATGGGATTCATGACTGGTGACCTGGCTGACCAAGTAATCGCCCAAATTGTCCCGAATATTCCTCAAGCCAAACGCGAGCAATTGTGGCCCAGTGACATGACGCATTGTCATCTATAAAAACTCCATCGTTGTTTGGAAACATGAAATCCATGAATGGCGAGAAATTTCTCCGAGTAGTCAAACATAACCATTTCCAGCCCATGATCAGTTTAATTGGACCAGAGGACCAAGTCCATTCCATGTAAACACCGCCCACAGCACTATGCAGCCGTCACGAGCTTGCATAGTGCCTTATTGATAACCTAGGTCCACGGATTAGTGGGGTATATGCCACACTCAAAACCTCCCATCAGCTCTTACCAACTAAAATCGGAACTCATCTGACCACGCCACGGTTTTCCAGTAGTCTAGGATCCAACTGATCTGATCACGAGCCCAGGAGAGGTGCTACAAGAGATGTCCTGTTGTTAACAAAGGCACTCGCATTGGTCGTCTGCCGCCTTATCCCGTTAACGCCAAATTTAGCCGCTCTGTCCTAATGGATACATTCTTCGTACGTCCCACATTGATTTCTGCAGTTATTTCACGCAGTGTTGTTTGCCTGTTAGCAGTGACAACCCTACGCAAACCACGCTGATGTCGGACGTTAAGTGAAGGCCATCAGCTACTGCGTTGTCCGTGGTGAGAGGTAATGTGTGTAAATTGGTTTTCTCGGCACACTCTTGACACGTTGGATCTCGAAATGTTGAAATTCCTAAGGACTTCCGAGCCTGAATGTCCCATACGTCTAGCTCCGACTGCCATTTCGCGTTCAAAGTCTCTTAATTCCCGTCGTGTGACCGAAATCACACCGAAAACCTTTTCACATGAATCACCTGAATATTAGTGACAGTTCCTCTAATACCCTGCGTACGCGATATTGTCGCCATCTGAGTATGTGTATATCGCTTTTCTATGCCTTTGACCTTCTACCACCTCAGTGTACAACTACTACCATGAGTTGGTAACATCCAGCGATCAGAAGGTCCCCATCATTATGCTGGGGAAACCGGCAGCACGCGTAGACTATTGTAGGAGGGCAGCGACCGCTTGGGAAAGGAGACGGGGTGGTTGTGCGGCAGAGGCGTCGTGTTTGCGGTCGCGGAGGCGCGCCAGACGGACTAATACCTGGCCGGCGATCAATCAGCGGCATTCATTCCGCCACAAAAGAACTTCTACGTAAATGCGCGCCCGCGCAATCTCCCGACGCCGTTTACGCCCATTGTTCCTTTATTTAATTTTTCAGCTCCCAATCTGGCAGGAATTTTGTACGGCAAACAGGGATTACTGAAGCAGAATTGCTTCATTTAAAATTCATTGCTGGCCTCCGAGGGGATTCCATTGGGGATTACCTGATGGAATGGGACATTAAGGTAGCGCACAGAATGAAAAGGCAGCTTCAAAGTATGGACCTGTTCCGTCGACGTGTTACACAACAGTTTCCAGATCGGTCACGTCAAAAATTGAACAATACACAGACGACCACAGAGAAATGGAACTATTGCATCAGGATTGTGGTTAACTGCGACAGAAGCAAAAATTCACTTTTGTAAAAGTATCAGCAAGTTTTTTGGAACAGTTTATCTGTGACAGCTTTTAAATGAAACCTTCTCTCTGTTCGTGATGTCATCAGCGAATTACGCTACACAGTTGAATTTGAAACGATTAAGGTCTCAGAAATAGTATAATTACTGTTTTCGGTTTATTACCAAGTTGTCATCAGATGATTTTAACATGTTAAGTACTAAAAAAGGCGGTCACTGTGTTTCTCTAAGTCAGTGTCCCTAGTCTACGTAAACATGAAATTCTCTGAATTGCCAATGGCATTGGTATTCTGCCAGAACCGGCAAATGGAAGATCAGTTGACGGAATGGGTTCAAATGGTTCAAATGACTCTGAGCACTATGGGACTTAACATTTGAGGTTATCAGTCCCCTAGAACTTAGAACTACTTAAACCTAACTAACCTGAGGACATCACACACATCCATGCCCGAGGCAGGACTCGAACCTGCGACCGTAGCGGTCGCGCGGTTCCAGATTGAAGCGCCTAGAACCGCTCAGCCACACTGGTCGGCGACGGAATGGGCAGTATCTTGAAAAGATGTTGGCAGACGTTTATTAATAAAACTGAAACAAGGATAATGAAGTTTAACTGATTCAATTCAGGTGATGCTTAGAAAGACAAGAAATGAGACATTAAAAGTAGCAGATGCGGTGTGCTATTTGAACAGCAAAATACATAGTCCAGTTACACTAATGTTACCACCACCCATGTCGACGTCAGCGTGCAATAACCACTCACAGGCGGCAGGTGACAGTACGAGCGGCGGAGGGTGTATGAAACACGTCGGGTGGAGGCGGAGTGGGGGATTTGGACAACAGTGCAGTCGCTGTCATAATACGGAAACAAAGAGATTTATCTGATGGAACGTCATTCCTGCGGACAATAAGTGTGCTACAGTCGTGTGGATGAACATCTATTTGATTCGCCTCGATGGACAATAAAGCAGGAAATCCCCGGTTTGAATCCCAGTCTAGCACACATTTTCACTCTTCTCCCTTAATGACCCATAAAGTCCTGCTACAGATGACATCTATAGTCCCTTTCCTTTCCTTCCCTTTGTCCCCCCTCCTCCTACAATTTACATAATGTACTACAATCCTCGCAGAACTATGGTAACAGAGGCAAGAACAGAAACATCAATGGGTCTAGCAGTATACTCATCACGCCGTCTGCGCTCTAACCAAGCGACCAATGAAAAGTCAGAACTGGAAGACCAATCGCAAAACACTACGTTTCACCTGCGTGCAGATTTCTATTACTAATACTGTTTTTGGCACGTTGAACTCGTATCACAAAGAATCACCCTTGACGTGATTTCTTATAATTAAATGCCAATTAATGTTACATCCGCAGTAAAAGCCTTCAGGAGATGTTAACGTAAATAATAGTATTGTTGAGTGCTTGTATTCAGCTTGGTTGTGTGGTTAGAGGCATCGAGTTACGGAACTGAAGGAAGAACGCAACCTTTTGTACGCTATTTCTCCCTGCTTTGTGTTTGTAACAGATTCTGGGATCAGTGTTGACATCTGTATTTTTCCGAGTCACAAATATTTGACCGTTTTACACGAATATGTCGTGAATTACGAGGGGGTGGTTACGCAGCAGAACGGACAATAATATAGTAATCAACGTTGAGAGTTTCAACTCCAAAGCTATATATAAATTCTGCAGCAGAAAACAGTGACGTATGGGTTCCATTTTTCGGTACTGACGGGGAGAAGACGGCAAGCTCCACAATCCGATTTCTCAGAAATTTCTCTCAGTGGAAGTGGAGCCAAAGTAAGGGAACAGGTGTCACGGCTTGTCCATAGCTACTCGACCTTTTCTGAGAAAGTGAACGTTAAAGTTTTCAACGGAATTTAGATACCTTTTTGGGCGCGATAAGCTCATCCCAAGTGGGAGCATAGTGGCTAGCGTTGTGGCTTCACCTTTTGCGTCCCGTGTTCGAAACGCGATAAATGTTTTTTAGTCATTTCATTTTTTCGCTTATCTACCCGTGTCGGTAGAAGGTTACTACGCGAATCTTTCTTATCAAGTTATGGGATACAAGGGTGTTTTATTAATTGTAAAATTTCAACTGATTTTCTCAATAAGGCTCATGCATTTATTATATAGTATTTGTGGGTATGGTATTTTTGGTGGTTACAATCATTTCAAATTCTCATTGTCTTGTATTTCATTCTTATACCAATTCCTAGTTCTTATACTTCATTCTTTCGTACATTCCCTTGGATGAGACCTATCGTGGAACATTCTAAACAGAGAAATATCGAACACCACGAGCATCGTGTGAAGGCATGTTTGCTACAGTGACATTTCTTATTATGAATCTCACTAGGGAAAGAAACATAGTTAATATCGCCGAAGATTTCACGCGTTGGCAATAATCTCGCGGCAAACTACGTATAACTGATTACTTTTCCAAAAACTGGGATTTGCAATTGATTATGATCAAGATACAGTACAGGAATTTTACCGAAAATAATTTCAAATAATGTTTCTATTCATTTACTGCTTTTTTCTTTTAATTATTTGACGAGAGATAGAATTAATAGACGAATAAGGACAATGTTGTTTCAATACACATTGGAAAACATTCGTGTAGCCGCGCGGGATTAGCCGAGCGGTCTCAGGCGCTGCAGTCATGGACTGTGCGGCTGGTCCCAGCGGAGGTTCGAGTCCTCCCTCGAGCATGGCTGTGTGTGTGTTTGTCCTTAGGATAATTTATGTTAAGTAGTGTGTAAGCTTAGGAACTGATGACCTTAGCAGTTAAGTCCCATAAGATTTCACACACATTTGAACATTTTTTTGAACATTCGTGTAGTAATCTTCTGTGTACATGGGTTCATAAATGGAAAACAAAAATAAAAATAAACATAATGGATTTCGAACACGGGCTCAAAAGTGTGAAGTTGCGATACTAGTTACTGTGTCATAGCTTGGGTTGGGCGATTTTCTCAGTAAAAGGTACATAAATTACCTCCAGAACTTTGATCATCGTTTTCTGAGAAACAGTCTAATATCTACGGATAAGCCGAGAGACGTGTTCGCTTATACTGACCGCTCTTCACTGAACGAAGTTTCTTGGGATGCGGGTTCTGTATGGCACTTGCCGTGTTCTCCTCGTGAGTACTAGTTTTTTTAATATACTATTTGTAAATTTGTTCCCTGGTTCTTTTTCTTTTAATTTTAGTCTTTTAGTACACAGTTAAAATTTTGCACGAGCCACCACTGGTAATGGGTAATGTCATGCGTTCCTAGAAACGAGTATACGCGCGCGCGCACACTTGATAACGACGAATTAAAAGAGCGACCCAGATCGCTGTAGGTTTCCGCTTATCTCAGCCTCTACTCATAATGTTTACTAAGTGTCTGGGCGGGTGAAAAACTCACATTAGAGACACAGCAGCCAAGCCGCCTTCCTCTTTGTCCAGGCGCGCGAACTGCAGAGGCAGCCAGACGGCTGACGGCTGCTGGGCACCTGCCGAGGAAAAGCACCCTCCCAGCGAAGAAAGGCGCCGCCCGCTGCTCGTAAAGTGTGTGTGTGTCTGTGTGGAGCAGACTGCCGCCGTCTGGAGCGGAGCAGCTGACACTCCTACTGCTGGTCGCTGGGTACACCACTACTCTGCTGAGCAAAGGGAGTGCGTAACATCTCGTCCGTGGCGGTTTCAGTGCGATTCGTCATAAAAAGGGGACGTAACTGAAACAACATAGCTTGAGACTGTAGCTCTTTAAGTAAGTCTTTTCCAAACTGTCGCTCTCTTCCCTACTCTTCGATAAGAAATTTTGTGCCGTCAGTGAAATTCTCCCGTCATCAAAATTATGGCAGCGTCGAATTTTAAGAACTTCAGGTGTTTCTGTCGAAACATTCAGTATGACGATACTGGGACAGATGGAATAGTCACAGAAACGAAACATTTAGGACAGTCTTAACGTAGTTTAGATGTAATCTTCAATATAAATACGGGGGTGTTCACTAAGTAATGTAACACATTTTTTTCGGGCCAATTTTGGTTCAAAAAATGCGGAATTTGCTGTGGGATATTCTCGCTGCAGTATAGTTTCATGAAATTCCGATAGGTGGAGGCGCTATACACAGCCTTCAAAATGACGTCTACAACGGAGGTGAGTTCCAAGCAGAGAGTTGTCATTGAGTTTCTTTCGCTGGAAAATCAGAGCATCGCAGATATTGTTAGGCGCTTGCAGAATGTCTACGGAGACCTGGCAGTAAACAAAAGCAAAGAGAGTCGCTGGGCGAAACGTCTGTCTTCATCTCAATAAGGTCGTGTAAACCTGCCTGATTACCGCGTGCTGGCCGGCTGCGCACAGCTGTGATTCCTACAATGTTGGAATCATTCGATGTGATCGACGGATTATGATCGAACATATCGCAACTCAACTGGGCGTCTCTGTTGGTACTGCTAACATATTCGTCCACCAGGTGGGATACTCAAACGTGTGTACCCGCTGGGTTCCTCACTGTCTAACAGAAGACCACAAAGAACATTGAGGGTCATCGGTGCGGAATTGCTTGAGCGTTACGATGATGATCGTGACAATTTTTTATCGAACACGGGTTACTGACACAACAAGACGTTGGCTCCTACTCGGCCCCTAGATTGGTACCATGCTGCATACCTAGACCTTCCCAGTAAGGTGGCGTAAGGCCGTCGCATTGACCTGAGATTGTGTTGAAAAATAGGTTTTTGTAGCCAAAATAGTGGGGAATGATATGGTGTTTTGGAATCATGAATAAAACCAACCTGCTTTCAGAGAAAACATGTTGCATTACTTACTGAACTCCCCAAGGAAAACCTGATACAGCATTTCCATTATGGGAACCACTAAACAACAATGACACACTTTGCTAAAATAGCCCTCTTATGCATGGGAAAATATTTTGATAGTAAATGTATTAAAGAGACAAAGGAGTTCGCTTACTTCAGTCTATAGCAGGTTAAATAAAAAAAAACGTCGTGTGACTAGGGCCTCCCATCGGGTAGGCCGTTCTCCTGGTGCAAGTCTTTCGATTTGACGCCACTTCGGCGACTTGCGCGTCGTTGAGGATGAGATGATGATGATTAGGACAACCAACACCCAGTCCCTGAACGGAGAAAATCTCCGACCCAGCTGGGAATCGAACCCGGGCCCTTAGGATGACATTCTGTCGCGCTGACCACTTTTTTATTTGTTTTTATTTTGTTCGTTGTTGATCGTTGTGTTTGGTCGTTGCGACGTCACATGACATCCGTTCAAGTTCGTTTGTTGATCATTCTACTCAGTTTTTTTATTACAGAGGCCAACCAGCTCTCTGACCGAACACGCTGAGCTACCGTGCCGGAAACCACTCAGCTACCGGGGGCGGACCACAGCAGGTTAAAACACAGCGACAAGATGGCAACAGACAAAGTACTCGGTTTGGACAAACACCACGAGGAATGCATGCTTCAACATAAATGCAGATGCTAACCAAGCCTGAGTTGGTGCTGTTGTATTTGAGTATGAGCGGCACGTGTACAACATCTTCAATATGTAACAAGTGTCAGTCGTATCCAGAACAGAGTTCTGCGTAGTTATGAGTGTATTATGTCGGAACTGAGTGAATTCGAACGACGCAAAATGTTGGTGCTCATATAATAGGTGCTTCAGTAACAAAGGTAGCCGAAGTGATAAGTGGTTGACACCATATCAAGGATTTATGCCGCACACCGCGAAAGCGGAAATCACAAAACGGACTAAAGTATGAGTGTTCAGTAATCGTGACAGGCGGTCTTTGAGGATTGTGACGATGACTAAGAGTATAGAGCACGACTGCTGCAAAAGTCACTGCGAAGTGAACGTCGAATTCGGAAGACTTGTCAGAATCAAAACAACACGAAGGGAGCTCCATAAGCGGGCAAGTGCAGGGCGAGATGGAATTCCAAAACAACGGGTTAGTGATACAAATGCTCGTAAGATAGAAGTGTGATGCCGAAGGCATAAAATCTGGATTACGGTGCAATGTAAAAATGTCATTTGGTCGGATGAGCTATGTTTCACGTGGTTTCCCCCTTCTGGCCGAGTTCACATCCCTAAGAGAGAAACATGGCGGGAGTTCGATGATAATTTGGGGAGCCATATCGTGATATACCACGCGTCTCATGGTCACTCTTCAAGGTAGAATTGCTGCTAAGGATTATGTGACCATTTGGGCTGATTAGATCCATCCCATGGTACAAGGTGTTTTCTCCAGTGGTGATGCTGTGCTTCAAGACGACAAGGGTCCTCATCATACAGCTTACGTATTCCAGAACTGGTTTTTGGAGCACAACGGTAAACTTTCGCATCTCCCCTGGCCACCAAAGTCACCAGATGTCATTGTTATTGGCCATTTGTGGCCTGCTTCGGAGAGAAGGTGCGTGATCGTTGTCCACCTCCATCATCGTTAGCTGAATTTGCCCCTATTTTGCAGCAAGATTGAGATAAGATCCCCTTGAAAATCATACAGGGCTTCTATTTATCCATTCAGAGAAGATGGGAAGCTGTTTTGAAAACCAACTGGTTTCCTAAACCGTATTAGGCATAGTAATGTAATGTGTTTTTTGTGTTTCCATTTTTTTATCCATCCCCAGTAATTGCAATCCTTACCCAAGGGTCAAAGGAAATAGTTCTATTTTGAAATGCACTCAAAGAGGGGGGGGCAGCTACACTGAGAAATAATGGCAGTTGTTAACTTGGAGGTAATTTCCAAAAAGGAAGCCAAATATGAAAACTTGTATCAAACGATGAGAACTGAAAGTAAATACTAGTAAAAAGAACTGCACGAAAGAAGGAAGTTTATTTGGAGCTCATAGGCTTTTCCAAAGCGATTTGCACCCACGTTGACAATAATTACATCCAGTCCATCCAAGAAATTGCCATCACAGACACTGCAGCTGATCAAACTACGAATCGAATGACAATAAGCGAGGGTCCATTACACGTAAATTAAGCAAATAACTATGGTATACATATCTCTCCCAGTAAATTAATAATGTGGAAAATTCTGAAAGTACAAATGTGTTGTGGAAGGATAGAACTACCAGACAGTGTTGTCAGAAATTATCATAATTCACTTTTGTTCCTATTTTATTCATAGCGATACGGTCGTTGAGCAAGAGCTTTCTCTGCTTGTCTTGGTTCCACGTAGAGAGGGCCAACCTAGAGCTAAAAATGTTCTCAGTCCCGCCGTAAATACGTATTAAGGGTAGGACAGTGAAGGTTCCCTGCAGCAGTGGAAACATGGACTCTGATGTTAGCCGTGGAGGTACACTACCCGGCTTAAGAAGCAGCCAAGTACACTGCCCTCCCCTTCGTTCATCGCTCAGCTGAGTCTGATTTGTATCCCGTTCGTTTAGCGCGGCCGTGGCTCATTCGTTTTTTGGCAGCGGGAACATTGGCGCAGCGGTCTGCCGCCGTGCTAGACAGCAGTATGCTCCGACCTCCATTGCTTTCCAGTCACACCTACAGAGCCCAGCCTTGCCGTTAATTGCGACTCGTCGCGACAATAAGGCATCAACGGACGGCAGAGTTGAGGTCACGCACGCCACGGGTCGCCGCTATGACCTGTCGCCCACTCACTTGCTCTCGGTATGGCGGAAGGCACTACGTTCTGCGCCGCACCTTGCAACGAATCTCTAGACCGTTCATGGCTTCCTGTTTGGAAATTACCTCCAAGTTACTAATATTCATTGAAAGTACGAACAACTACTTATTCGCACTGGCAGAGATTCTGTGAGGGGAGGGTGGGGGGGGGGGGCTGTGTTACATGAGCTAATTCCGTCAAATCTGATATACTTTCTTAAAAGACATTTTGAAGCAACTGGTTTATCTCAGTCAAACTGCGAAGTGAGAATACGGCATCACATATAACTTGTTTCATCTACGAGGTGCATTCAAGTTCTAAGGCCCCCGATTTTTTTTCTCTGGACTGGAAAGAGATAGAAACAAGCGCATTGTTTTAAAATGAGGCCGCATTCATTGTCAATACGTCCCAGAGATGGCAGCACCGTACGGCAGGTGGAATTTTACCGCTAGCGGCGAGAATGAGAACTGTTTTAAATACTTAAAATGGCGACATTTTCCTTACTTGAACAGCGTGCAATCATTCGTTCTCTGAATTTTCGTGGTGTGAAACCAATTGAAATTCATGGACAGTTGAAGGAGACATGTGGTGATGGAGTTATGGTTGTGTCGAAAGTGCGTTTGTGGGTGCGACAGTTTAATGAAGGCAGAACATCGTGTGACAACAAACTGAAACAACCTCGGGCTCGCACAAGCCAGTCTGACGACATGATTGAGAAAGTGGAGAGAATTGTTTTGGGGGATCGCTGAATGACTGTTGAACAGATCGCCTCCAGAGTTGGCATTTCTGTGGGTTCTGTGCACACAATCCTGCATGACGACCTGAAAATGCGAAAAGTGTCATCTAGGTGGGTGCCACGAATACTGACGGACGACCACGGGGCTGCCCGTGTGGCATGTTGCCAAGCAATGTTGACGCGCAACGACAGCATGAATGGGACTTTCTTTTCGTCGGTTGTGACAATGGATGAGACGTGGATGCCATTTTTCAATCCAGGAACAAAGCGCCAGTCAGCTCAATGGAAGCACACAGATTCACCGCCACCAAAAAAATTTCGGGTAACCGCCAATGCTGAAAAAATGATGGTGTCCATGATCTGGGACAGCGAGGGCGTAATCCTTACCCATTGCGTTCCAAAGGGCACTACGGTAACAGGTGCATCCTACGAAAATGTTTTGAAGAACAAATTCCTTCCTGCACTGCAACAAAAACGTCCGTGAAGGGCTACGCGTGTGCTGTTTCACCAAGACAACGTACCCGCACATCGAGCTAACGTTATGCAACAATTTCTTCGTGATAACAACTTTGAAGTGATTCCTTATGCTCCCTACTCAACTGACCTGCCTCCTAGTGACTTTTGGCTTTTTCTAACAATGAGAGACACTCTCCGTGGCCGCACATTCACCAGCCGTGCTGCTATTGCCTCAGCGATTTTCCAGTGGTCAAAACAGACTCCTAAAGAAGCCTTCGCCGCTGCCATGGAATCATGGCGTCAGCGTTGTGAAAAATGTGTACGCCTGCAGGGCGATTACGTCGAGAAGTAACGCCAGTTTCATCGATTTCGGGTGAGTAGTTAATTAGAAAAAAAATCGGAGGCCTTAGAACTTGAATGCACCTCGTAAAAGACGATGTACATAAAAATTCATCGATAAGTTTCAAGATTCTTTCCCTTGAAAAAATCAGATTCCACTCAAATTCATTCAGTTGATATACATACAGGGTGACAATTATTGAACGATATAAAAAAACCTAAAATAATTACGAACTACGGCGTGCACACACTTTATTCAACAAGTAAACGTCACTACCGATATTCGGATTTAGTTATGACATGTTCGATATGCCTGCCATCACTGGCGACGATGTGGCGCAGACGATTAGTGAAATTGGGCCTGATCCGCTGAAGTGTCGGAACATCGATGCTGTCGATGACCTCCTGAATGGCTGTTTTCAGCTCAGCAAGGTTTTGAAGTTATTACTGTACTCCTTGTCTTTAATATAGCCCAACATGGAGTCGCCTGTGTTCAGATCCGGAGAATATGACGGCAAGTCGAGGCCCAGGCCAGTGGCCCCTGTGTATCCCAGTGCCAGAATGCGGTCCCCAAAGTGCTTCTCCAGGACATCAAACACTCTCCTGCTTCTATTGGGCCGAGCTCCGTCTTGCATGAACCACATCTGGTAGAAATCAGGGTCACCCTGGATAATGAGGATGAAATCATCTTCCAAACGTTCACGTACCGTTCGGCAGTCACCGTGCCATCAAGGAATATCGCACCGATTATACCGTGACTGAACATTGCACACCACACAGTCACCAGCTGAGGTGAAGAGACTTCTCGAACGCGAAATGCGGATTCTCAGCCCCCCAAATGCTCCAGTTTTGCTTACTGACGACTCCATCCAAATGAAAGCGGGCTTCGTTGCTAAACCAAACCATCACGTGCATGCTAATTCCCATCATACCCATGGCCAAACGTGCAATTTGAACGTCCTAACGCAAACCGTTCAGAAGTTATGACGAATTTATTTCATATAGTTTAGTAATTGTCACCCCGTATCAACAACATTCTGTTCAGTTTTTATTTTGGCATTTTTGTAAATCATTTTCGTTCTTGTATATTTATATCCCTTACATTCCCACAGCAACCAGGTTCCATCAGGATATTACAAACTTGATTTCCATGTGAATAGAAAGCTTGCGAGGATCTCAGAATTCTATTTTCATCCAATGAATCTTGATTATAGCTAGCTTTGAGCTTTATTTGAAACTCTGTAAATGACAGTTTGATTCAGAAAACATTGTGTAATTCTGACGCCTGACTTCACTGATGCCCTAAGAATGACATAATAAGTCACCATTACAAAAGTGCCTGCTTCGGCACTCACTGGCAGTTACGGCTGTGACCAGCAGAATGTCTGGAGCGACGGGTAGTGGTTTTGCGATATTGCAGTGCTTGTGTTGTTAAGAAGAACGATGCGATGTCCCTTTGGAGATGCATAAGTGTCCGGAGGAGCAGGTACCGTGGCAGTTACAGCCGTTATGAAATACATAAAATGTATTCGCAGTTGCAAATACGAACAATCATCAGCGTATTTATACACCGATACTGGGCAGAGTCTTTCAATTAAAATGTTCTCGCCTGTACGTGAATTACATGATGGGTGTACGAGTACAGGTTGTTACGCGGGAACGACGACGTATGGAAGTTTGGGTCTGACCGTGAATGGTAAGGCAACCGCTCGCCTAAAGCTGGAAATCCAGGTGCGAATCTCAGTCTGGCACAAATTTTCACTGTCGTCCTTCCCTTATACAGCTGATGGTTGTTCGTTTTTGCAACATTTGACGTAGTGGTTTTGGTTTGACGGATTCAGATAACACTATGTATCTACGTTGCTGAGTATTGGCAAGGTGGCAGCACTAACGGCGCACGTAGTGAAGTGGAGCGGATCTTACATATTGTTCTTTTCTGTTGGACACTAATAACAACAAACCTTATGTAAAAATTCTGCTTTTTATTAAAAACTTTAAGATCACCTCAAACATCGCATGAATCCGTGAACATGTAACCGCGGACAGAACAAAGTCACTAAGGTAATGTCCAAAGGAACTGTGCATTTGAGAAAGTACTCGTTGGGGCTAAAATTACATAAAATCTCAAATGTATATCTCGTTTGACAAACGCCGTGCCTGCACCGCTTTGGAAATGGAACTTCCCTTGTACATTCATTCATGATCTAGTCGCGATCAATTGCACTAATATCCTATGTCTTTCTCAGCTTACGCTCGAATGCCTCGCTGACGTCCACTACAAGTTCTGACGTCATCCCAGTGACGTGACACCTCAAACTACTCCGTTCCCCGTGACGACAGCAGCATTCGCTCTACAGCTGTCTATAATTCCATGGCTCAAAGACTGTATCGGAAAGCTAACTCTTGAACAAGGGACTCCAGTTATAGCATCTGTGCGACTGTTGTTCTCTTTCACACCGATGGGACGATAAAAGCGCGTTTTTCTCTATTTGCCTCCTAAGAGCTGGATTCTTCAATGTTTCAATACACCGCCGTAAATCGATTGCTTTTACCCCGAGGAACATCCTGGGGCCGATGGACCTACTGATCGACTTTACCTGCCAGCGCCAAGACGGAGCACCGGCGTTTCGGTGTGCGCAGCCGACCGCATTTTCAGGCAGCGCCCGCGGTGAAGGATGTCGGAGCAATTCGCGGAGTGGAGGTGGTGGCGCCGCGGCGGCCAGCCCATTGACTATTGATTGTGGCGTCGCACTGATGGAGAGGTCGCCATATATCTCCGCAACTCGGCCACTTGTTCCTCTGCGGCCTTCCCAGAGAGGTCTGCACTCTGCGAGTCCGATCCATTTCTGACTGGTCTCATGCTGAGTGAACATTTCCTGCTCGGGTAAAATGAATGGTACCGTGTTGCGTGCCGGAGAACATGAGGTACCGGTGTTACTCCACGTTCCTCTTGCTATTCCATTCGCGTATCGTGCACGAGAAGAACCACTACTAGCACCCATCTGAGTTTTCAATTTCGAAATCTTTGCCAACGTTCCCATTCAGCGAGATGACTGAAGGTGCAAGTACTGTGTGGCACCACGTGGAATGTAAGGTCTCAACGTTTATTAACATTTATAGGAATCAGGAATCACTTGCAAAAAAATGGTTCAAATGGCTCTGAGCACTATAGGACTTACTAGCTGTGGTCATCAGTCCCCTAGAACTTATAACTACTTAAACCTAACTAACCTAAGGACATCATACACGTCCATGCCCGAGGCAGGATTCGAAACTGCGACCGTAGCAGTCGTGCGGTTCCGGACTGAGCGCCTTGAACCGCTCGGCCACCGCGGCCGGCGAATCACTTGCAGGAATAGGATCTACGCATACACTGAGATGACAAAAATCGTAGGATATCTCCTAATATTGTGTCTCACCTTCTTTTACCTGGCGCAGCGCAGCTCGACGTCGCATGGAATCAACAAGTTGTTGGAAGTCCGTTACACAAGTAGTGAGGTTTGCTGCTTCTATAGCCGTCCATAATTGCAAAAGTTTTGCCGGTGTACGATTTTGTGCACGAACTGACCTCTCGATTAAGTCCTAACATTGTTCGGTATGATTCATTCGGGGCGATCTGGGTGGCCAAATCTTGACGCTGTGGATCTCGGAATATTGAATTCTCTAAAGAATTTCGAAATGAAATGTCCTCTGTGCCTAGTTCCAACTGCCGTTCTGCGTTCAGAATCTGTTCATTCCCATCGTGTGGCCATAAGCATGTCGGAAACCTCTTCACACGAATCACCTGAGTTGGAACGACAGCTCCGCCAATGAGCTGCCCTTTTATCCCTTGTGTACGCGATACTACCGTCGTCTGCATATGTTCATATCGCTGGCCCGTCACTTTCGGCACCTCAGTGTGTTACTAAAGTCCACTGCCGCGTTTTTTGTCTTTATGTGAAGGCTAATCTCAGCAAATACTGAAGGAAGTTTGATATGGCCTTATTGACAGGTTTATTCTCGAGGTAGGTTTGTGTGGTGTCACCGCCAGACACCACACTTGCTAGGTGGTAACCTTCAAATCGGCCGCGGTCCGTTAGTATACGTCGGACCCGCGTGTCGCCACTATCAGTGATGGCAGACCGAGTGCCGCCACACGGCAGGTCTAGAGAGATTTCCTAGCACTCGCCCAGTTGTACAGCCGACTTTGCTAGCGATGGTTCACTGACAAAATACGCTCTCCTTTGCCGAGACGATAGTTAGCATAGCCTTCAGCTACGTCATTTGCTACGACCTAGCAAGGCGCCATGTTCAGTTACTATTGATATTGTAAATAATGTACAGACAAGAGCTACGTTCAACATTACTGGATTAAAGTTAAGTATTCCACCATCTGCGTCCGTTTTTCTAAGTTCTAATTTCCTTGTCCTGTTCCATACCTCACGCCAGCCTGCGTGAGCTAACCGCGTGCCTTTGGCTTCCTCAACATTTAGTGGGTTGGTCTCCTGCCAATCCACAACAGTTTGTATATATAATTTATACTTATAATAATAATGAGTAGGTAAATTGTGTATTGTTGACTGTTCAGTATTTAATTAGTGTGTGGAGTGGCGTCTCGTGGTGATGATGGGATCCACGAGATTGTCAGCTACAGAGGAGGTCCCATAACTCCAGAGAGCAGCGAAGATTGACTATAAGCTATACATAGGCTGCGTTTAACCACACATGTAACGAAGTTACCCGTCGCTTTCTTCCACGTGTACGAGAAAACTAATCTCGGGTGCTACTGTAGCTATTTTGATATGGTTTTCACAAATAGAAAGACTGTTTGACGAAGAAGGTTTGTGTATAAACACTACCGGTCAAAAGTTTTCCATCACCCATGATAATAGCTACATACTTTATTCCAATGTACGGTCGCAGGTTCGAATCCTACCTCGAGCATGGATGTGTGTGTTGTCCTTAGGTTAGTTAGGTTTAAGTAGTTCTAAGTTCTACGGGACTGATGACCTTAGAAGTTAAGTCCCATAGTAAATGTAACACTGTAAATAAACAACAGTCTAATGGAACAGGAAAGGAAATGACTATTAGTGTACAGGGTACCCTCCGCCACGCACCGTACGGCGGCTTGCGGAGTACAAGTGTAAGCGTAGGTGTAGATTCAAAACTACATTCTTGTTTTAACCACAAAATCATAGTTGCGGTGGTGATCGAAAACTTTTGACCGGTAGTGTAATTTACCGCTATGCCAAACAAGTCTTCCGGTTGTAGATATTTAGTGTGAAGTTGTGGCGGGCTGCTAATCTTTTTCTAAATTTAGTTTGCTATGTCTATCCTCTTAATCCAATGTGTTGCTGTTCTTTTTCTTCTTCTACTTCTTCTTCTTCTTCATTTAAACGATGAGGCTTCTCACCTATTCCGATCTCGGTCGAGCCATTTCTTCCTGTATCTTCCGGGATCTCGTTTTACATGCGGTTTGTAGCTGACTACTTCTTTCCTTAGTCTTCTTTATCGCGTGTTTTCGATGTACATCTTCCATTTTACTCTCTTTTGTTTTGTGCATTCGTTAATTGAATAAATTTCCGAATCTATGAGCTAAGATTGCTGATTACTTACATTGAAAAACGTCTTCTCGTAACACTGTTTCAGCCGGCCGGGGTGGCTGAACGGTTCTAGGTGCTACAGTCTGGAACGCTACAGTCTGGAACCGCGCGAACGCTACGGTCGCAGGTTCGAATCATGCCTCGGGCATGGATGTGTGTGATGTCCATACGTTAGTTAGGTTTAAGTAGTTCTAAGTTCTAGGGGACTGATGACCTCAGAAGGTAAGTCCCATAGTGCTCAGAGCCATTTGAGCCAACACTGTTTCATAAACGACGTGCTTTGTGAATGAATTTAAGAATCTTTGGGATCCATTCAGTGACAGCCATTTTCTCCAAAGACCAGATTGTCGTTCCATAAATAGTTGGTGATTCTAGAAGTAAGAAAGTTTGGGGTTTAGCGTCTCGTCGACGACGAGGTCATTACAGACGGAGCAAAAATTCGGTTTTGGAAAGAAAATCTGCTACGTCCTTTTCAGAGAAGCCATCCCTGCATTTTCGAAAGTGACTTAGGGAAACCACAGAAAACCTATTTCCTGATGGTAAAAGCGCCGTCCTCGCGAATACGAGCCTAGTGTTACAGCTCTGTGCCACCGTCCTCGGTAATACTGACAGATCCGACGTTCTCATCGACGAGCGGTAACGAAATAAAAAACGTCAGGTACTTTCGCCTATTTCGAAGCTTTTTATTGCATAACGTTATACTGCTAGTCTTCACACCGAGCTCTGATTAACGGTCGTATGCATTCATTTTTTTTAATTTTGCGGCCTTCCAATGGATTATCGACATTATCCAAATGTTCATTTAGTAAAGCGTGAACTAACTATAGCACATACGATGTAACTTTCATATCTGGCGACGTCTCTTAGAACAGACCGGCCGTTTTATCAAAATATCTTAAATCGTGTAATATAATTCGTTCGATAAACAGCAGGTACGTCGTTTTGCTAACCAATCGCAACCGCGTAAAAGTCTTTCTGAAGCTGCACTGTCGGCGGTGTTCCGGGTGTCGTGAATGGGAAGACCGAGCAGTGTATCACATGATCGTTGCACATCAAAACCATGTCAGTCATTGTGGAACAGTTGTTCGGCGTTCAAAGAAAGAGCCATACAAGAGCAGTACGGAGGCAAGCATTAAAGGGAACGAAACATAAATTTTGATACGAAATTAAAATTCAGTTCTCGCAGTAGCTGATCACATTGTTCAGGTTGGACATTTTATTGCATTTGAAGATATTCCTGTCAGACGGAGATATAGCTACTGCGAATGTCACAGAAATAACTATAAAAGTAAAGAGAAGCTGAGTGGGTCGTGAGACACATTTTCGTGACTGAAACGGGCCAGACTGTCGCGTTGAGAAAGTCCTACCCTGTGTGACTGTGGTCTGGAAGCCAGAGATACCATCACCAGTGACAAGGCGTCGTCAAGTATATTGCAGTCTGCAGATGCCACCTCTCTGCGGCCGGGAGTATTACTCTGTGGACTTTTCGTAATGTATGAAGCATTTTGCTGCGGTTGAATGCCAGAGAAGATTTGATTCACTCGCAACCTCTCGAGACTAAACTGCATGCAAACTAATGTTGTCACATCAGTATTTTTGTAATTTCTAACACTGTCTACGGCGCTGTTAGCGGACGCGAGGCAACTGGAAACTATTCGGTTTATTAAACGCTAAGCGCCTCTGTAATTAACAGACAGAACGTAAAAGTCAGGTCATAATCTCTCGCTGACAGGCCGCATGTGCCCGAATAATTTTGTCATTAAAGCTGAATGGTATTTATCCAGCTGCCGGATCAATGAATATTCAGCAGTTTGCAGTGGCTGAAACCGCAATCGAGCGGAGGAATTCATGTATTATTCGTGCCCTAAATTGGCCCGATAAACATAATTCCACTGCGCATAATTTTTATGCAATGCCGTTGCGTTTATTCTCTTTCTGCGCTTTTCAGCTCATTCCCTGGATTACTGGCTAGGTTTTTGACTTTTTGAACAGGAAGTGAATTGATTGTTCTTTCTGTTTTCCTTTGACAACGATAGTCAACGTCTTCCAAGTTCAAGCAGTTCCCAATGCGTCCTACTGAATTCTTGGTGGACGCAGAAACTATGTTTCCAAGGATATTTGTTAAACTTAATTATAAAAATGCTGGAGGAACGAAAAAACATTCTGTTCTGTGTCATTAGGAGTCAGTATCGTTGATTTTTAATTCAATCATTTATCCACACATCGTTTTTTGTCAGACGCATCACGAGATAGCATCTCAGGGATGTGGAACAAGCTACAGGATACATTAACAGGCACAGCAACCATGCTGACTACCTCTATAAAGTATTCTAACAAGTAATTACGACTAGCAAAAATCTACTTAAGGTGACAATTTTGGCACGTAGTTATACGAGGGTCACTCCAAGAGAAATGCACACTATTTTTTTAAAATACATCTTTTATTCTACATGTTTGAAAGTTTTACAGTGTGTAGATACATCCTTTAGGAACAACATTTTCATTTCTCCACATAATTTCCATCCCTCTCAACTGCCTTACGCCATCTTGGATCCAGCGCCCTTATACCCGCAGGGTAAAATTCTGGACCAACCTGTTGGAGCCACTGTTTGGCAGCGTGCACTAGGGAGTCACCATCTTCAAACCTTTTTCCACGAAGAGAGTCTTTCAGTTTCCCAAAAAGATAGATGATAATCACATGGAGCTAGGTCAGGACTGTAAGGCGGGTGTTTCAGTGTTGTCCATCCGAGTTTTGTGATTGCTTCCATGGTTTTTTGACTGGCATGCGGCCGTGCATTGTCGTGCAACAGCAAAACATCCTGCTTTTGTCGATGTGGTCGAACACGACTCAGTTGAGCTTGAAGTTTCTTCAGTGTCGTCACATATGGATCAGAATTTATGGTGGTTCCACTTGGCATGATGTCCACAAGCAAGAGTCCTTCGAAATCGAAAAATAGCGTAGCCACAACTTTTCTAGCAGAAGGTGTGGTTTTGAAATTTTTTTTCTTGGGTGAATTTGCATGATGCCACTCCATTGATTGGCTCTTCGTCTCTGGTGAAAAATGATGGAGCCATGTTTCATCACCTGTCACAATTCTTCCAGGAAATTCATCTCCACCATTCTCGTACTGTTCCAAAAGTTCGCTGCATACTGTTTTTCTTGTTTCTTTGTGAGCCACTGTCAAATTCCTGCCCGTAACCTACTTGCCCACCGACTAACTGTACTACGATCGACAGCAGCATCTCCATACACTTTTTTCAACCTCTTGTGGATGTTTCCCACTGTCTCGTTTTCACAGCACAGGAATTCTATGACAGAACGTTGCTTCTGAAGACATGCTGTGACGGTGCCATTCACGGGAACAGGTTGAACTAAGATTGAAAACAAGCGGGAAGGATGTATTTACAGACTGTAAGACTTTCAAAAAAATGGTTCAAATGGCTCTGAGCACTATGGGACTCAACTGCTGAGGTCATTAGTACCCTAGAACTTAGAACTAGTTAAACCTAACTAACCTAATGACGTCACAAACATCCATGCCCGAGGCAGGATTCGAACCTGCGACCGTAGCGGTCTTGCGGTTCCAGACTGCAGCGCCTTTAACCGCACGGCCACTTCGGCCGGCTGTAAGACTTTCACACACGCGGAATGAAAACTGTATTTTTACAAAAATAGTCTGCATTTCTTTTGGAGTGACCCTCGTTGATCACTTTATACACTGGTGTGCAAAACTTCAGGACGAAAGAACCTGTCGCCTGATATGTCATTGCCAAGTAACGTAGCTCGATGAATCTTATGCCATACATAGGAAGAACTGCTACAGTATGGTACCGAGGGTAACCGGAAGAAACACACAGTGAGACAGACGGAAATGACTCTTTTATTCAGACAATAATTACACTGAAGTCGACGCGATTCATGATGCTACCCTGGACATTACAAACGGCGTGACATTATTCTCAATAGCGTGTGGAACGCAAGTGGGGAAGGAATACAGTATCACAATAAAGTTTACTGGTGAGCGCACCATGTTCAAAGATTTGGAAGTCACTACGCCCATGAAACCTTATGCCTCCCTATACCACGACACCTGGAATACCAAAACGTTACTGGGTGCATAACACGTTCCCACCTAGCGCCGTATGACGGTACGTCCAGAATCACTATGTACTCTAGTTTTATCTGAGAAGAGCACACGATCTCACTCCTCGTTGGTCCAGCTCCTACGCCCTTGGGACCATCGCCAACGGTGCCGATGATTTGCAGGTGTCAGTGGAATACAACTTACTGGTCATCGGGTAAAGAGACCGCCACCAACAAGTCGCCGTGCCACTGTTGAAAGTGAGATTGCTTGCGTAGCTGTCCCATTAGATGTGGCTGCAATCGAAGCCGCTGTTTGACGTGGGTCGTTTTTTGTCTGCTGCACAATGTAGCGACCACCTGCTGCTTTAGTTGACCGTGGTCGACCACCTCCTTTCCCTCGGGCAGCGCCTATGATAAGGAACGCTCCCTCGGCAATTTGAACACTGCTGTATGCAACATCGAACTCCTGGGCTACACTCGTGACACGTCGTCCTTCATCCAGTTTCCAGGTGGTTCTTCTCCGGGTGAAGTCATCCAGGTGTTGTCTGAGGACCATGGTGCAATCAAGAACACCACTGCAGTGCACAGTAACTGCTAGTTGACTGACGCACAACGTCTTTTTCCGTTCTTTCACCTGCGTCGTGTTGCAGACTAGCCCCATTTGGCGGTCAAGTCAGGCTGATCTCATGCGATGCGACGTCCAGCTTTATGTATACGTTTGGGAAACTTCTGCAAGTGCTCCACCAAGTACTTAACATGTTATGTTGTTTTATCTAGCTCGTCCTTAAGTTTTGCAGAGCAGTGTAGAAAAACAGATATCTTCAAAAAAACCACTTCTGCTCCTATACTACTCGGCTGCTGTTGTTATCTAATACCTTAAACACATCATTTTTAATTTATATAAACAATCGTTAGCTGCCTCTATGGAGTGTAAACGACAAGTGTTTACAACGAACCACAGTGGTGTAGATGAAGCCGAGGTGAACAGACTGATGTAGGCCACCGGTTTATCAAGCCGGGAAACAGTCTCAAATTGGGGCACAACAGCCACCTAATCTACAGCGTATGTGCGCTACACGAAATTATGGCTAAAATCGTCCTTGAGTATTAAAAGCACTCCGTCTTCAGGCCACAAGTGGCCCCTTCGGGACCATCCGACCGCCGTGTCATCCTCACTGAGGATGCATATAGGAGGGGCGTGTGGTCAGCAAACTGCTCTTCCGGTCGTTATGATGGTTTTCTTTGATTGGAGCCGCTACTATTCGGTCGAGTAGCTCCTCAATTGGTATCACGAGGCTGAGTGCACCCCGAAAAACAGCAACATCGCATGGCGGCCCGGATGGTCACCCATCTAAGTGCCGGCCACGGCCGACAGCGCATAACTTCGGTGATCTCACGGAAACCGGTGTATCCCCTGTGGCAAGGCCGTTGCCCTTGAGTATTGAGAACCTCTCTTTTTCGCACTTCGAAAATGTAAAACTGATTTTTGTGTCAATTTTACCTCAAAATACTGGAACAACTTAAATTTCACAATTAATTAGTTACGTCTGTCTGGCGTTTTTACTTCGCTTGTAAGGCTTAAGTTTAGATCAAATTGCAAGGGCAATTAGATTTTTTGTATAATGTTTACAGAAGTTTTTATCATTCATTAGTCTCATGCGAAACTTTAGCTTAATGATTTTAACGAAATAGTCGCCTAATAATGTTGAAAAACTGCCACGGCTATCATACATTGTAACTTGGGTGGCTTTTGTAGAGCATTTTGGGACTGTTTCATAGACTGCACGTGTTCTGTATCAAACAGTTCGCATCGACTTTCCAAAACACCACTGTGGCACGTTGTAAATAGTTATCGTTTACAGCCTGTATACTGGCACAAGCGCGATATACACTGCCGAAAAAAAATCAGAACACATAATAGTACTTAATGTGGAGTATTGAAATTTCTGGAATACATTTGTCTACATAACACATTTAAGTGATTAACATGGCGAGATCACAGGTTAATGTAAGCGCGAGGTAAGCTATTGCAAATGTGAAACGCTGGTAAATTGATAACAAGTAACCGCCATAATGTTGACCGTAAGAATGCAAACGTACATGCATTGTTTTGTACAGGTGTCGTCCGATGATGTCCCATGTGTGCTCGACTGGAGACAGATTTG
The DNA here is from genome assembly GCF_021461385.2 of Schistocerca piceifrons. Classification (NCBI taxonomy): domain Eukaryota; kingdom Metazoa; phylum Arthropoda; class Insecta; order Orthoptera; family Acrididae; genus Schistocerca; species Schistocerca piceifrons. The sequence goes on from NC_060138.1 coordinate 924,385,142, forward strand.
GTGAACGATAAGACCAAGGCAACATGTTGACACTCCGTAGAACATCTTGGGTCACAACAGCGGTATATGGTCGAGCGTTATCCTGTTGGTAAACACCTCCTTTAATGTTGTTCATGAATGGCAGCATAACAGGTCGATATACCCGACTGACGTACAAATTGGCAATCAGGCTGCGTGGGATAACCACGAGAAGGTTCTTGCAGTCATACGAAATCGCACCCCAGACCATAACTCCAGGCAGGTTAGTTGCGTGTCCTCAACTGGCCTCTTTATAACCAACACACGGCCATCACTGGCACCGAGGTAGAACCAGACCAGATTTCATCATTACACACTGCAGACCTCCACACTGCCCTCCAACGAGCTTTCGCTTGACACCATTGAAATCGGAAATGACGGTGGAATGCACGATACAGAATGTGTTGCTCGGAGCTGTCCTTGAGGTAACCAATTTGCTACAGTTCAGTGTCAGTGTGGAGACAACTGTTTGCTCCAGTTGCTTTTTCAGACACAGTACGATGTGCCAGGGCCATACGCCGATCGCGATGATCTTCCTTCTTCGGTAGTGCCACTTGGCCGTCAGGAACCCGGTCTTCTTGCGATCGTACATTCTCGTGACCACCGCTGCCAGCAAGCATGTACAGTGGCTGTATTCCTACCAAGTCTTTCTGCAATATCGCAGAAGGAACATCCAGCCTCTCGTAGCCGAATCACACGACTTCGTTCAAACTCAGTGAGGTGTTGATAATTGTAATGGCATCTTTGTAACCTTAATGGCGTTCTTGATTAACATCAACTCACAACGAACAATCTCAAAGGTAACTAACGCTCACGACCGTTACAGTGTGTGTTTAAAGCAAACCTGATTTGCATCGTCATACTGGCGCGGCTTTTCCGTCAGTGTATCTGATATTAATATTAGAGTTAGGCAGCTCTAAATGTTCTGATATACTGAGAAGGAATGGCTAATGTGGTGTTCTTTAATTTTGTGTTTAAGTATTTGGGGATTTTTAATTTCGTGCCTGGCGTCCAATGTCAACCCGTTATAAACTTTTGCACCAGAATATAAAAGTTCATTCTGAACCGTTAATTCAATCAATTGCTTATACAGGAAATGTATTTGCATTTGCTGTTACAGGCAACCTCCAACTGTTGAGTGGAATAACGATACTGAAAATTTGTGCTAGACCAGGACTCGAGCATGGTTTTTTCACTTGTCACAACAGCTGCAAGTTGCCATTGCTTGCAACTGCGAATACACTTCTTGTATTTCTTAACGGCTGTAGTCGCCGTAGCGTCTGTTCCTTCGAACACGCATGCACGTCTGAAGCATCACTGCATCGTCCCTCTTACAAACACAGGCACTGCATTATCGTAACTTATTGCTATTGTATCATTTGTTAACGTGACTGTTTGTTTTCCATTGTTAAGATATCAGCTCATCCATGCAGGGGAAGACCTTATTGCCATATTGTTTTGGTCTTGGGGGTAGTAATTGTGATCGGTGGCGCATGCTCCGTGTACGGTACGGAGACGTATGTAGGGCGACGATTTTCAGCATTACCATCAGTTTTAAGAGGGACTCAGTAGCAGCATCAGCAGATGTATGGCGGACACGTGGGTGGCCTAAATATTCAGTCAAGTTGATTTTGGAATCGTACAGAAAACTCGAGGAGACTACCAAGAAATATTGCGGCGTGAGACCTACGCAGTCTTTCTACCTTTATAGAATTTTATGATGTGCTCAGTAAGCTCCTTGGCAAGATCACAGAAAATACCAACAGGATATTTTTTTTTGTTTAGCTCTATAAGAATTAAGTTTGTGATATTTCAAACTATAAATTGTGAGATTACTCAATGATCTCAGTACGTATTTTGACTCGTGAACCAGGTGAATGGACAAACACACACTGTATTTACCCTCTTTATACCTTCCAGGAATACATAGCACTGCTTTGTTATCTTAATAGCATGCCCATAACGAAAGTGATTGATATATGCGATAGGTCACTGGTATACATCACTGATTCGGTAAGGACAGGAAGACTATTCGGGCTTTGACCTCTAATAGTGCTGGATTACTTCTCTTGATCAGATGGGGAAACTGTGTAACAGGACGCCTATGAATGTTGAAAACATTTTACTGAGTGAGTGATAACTTATGATTTATTCTGGGAAGGTATAAACTGGACGAACCAGATATTTTGTGATGAACGCTTTGGCGGCAGAATAGAATCCATGGCCTGTATAATGGTCACTCTGCTTATGCCTCATCTTGGCAGGCATCACGCTCGGAATCTGCTGATTTAACCGTGTGGAAAACCGCATGGTCTCCAGCCGTTATGGAGACGAATTGAAAGTCTGAAATTTTCAAGGAATACAAAAATGAAACGTTGACCGACAACGCTGACGTAAAATTGTTTTCAGCTTTGGAAACTGAAGGAAAACAGGCGGGGAGTAAGACTGCATACAGCGATTCCGCTGCAATGTTGCCTATCGTTATTTGATCTCAAATCTTCCACATCTGTTTTAAATTGTGATTAATACTATATCCTCTATGTCTTCCACATGGACTCCAGTTTCTTCTGTCAGGTCATCAGAGAAGTCCTTTCCATCACAGATGCCTTCAGCCTACTCTTTTTCTCCTACCCGCTCTCTACTCTGCATTTAACAGTCGAATTCCCAATGCACTCTTGCTATTACCATCCGTGCTTTTAATTTCACCGAATGTTGATTTCACTTTTCTATTTGCTAAGTCAGTTCTTCTGACGATTATTTTTTTAAGAGATTTCGTCATATTTTTCTGCAGGCTGCTCTGAAGTTCCTATTGATTTCATTCGTAATGACAGATGTGACTATCCAGGATCTCATGTATGACCTCTACCACCCTGAACGGTCTGTCGTCTTTGCATGGACCCATGGTCACGTTGGAATCCCAGGGAAACAATACCCTTATCGGCTAGCCAAGGTACCTACCAGAATGCCGATTTGAAGATGAAGTAGCCAGAGGAGGGCCTTCCGTCGACTGTACGCCGACTATTTTTGGAGTCTTGGAACGCGGATTGGTGTGCCTTGGTTTCTCCGAATAAACTGGGAACCATAAAGAAGACCACGACCGTGTGGCAGTATTCCCTTCGTGCTTCTCGCAGGGAATCTGCTTTCACCTGTCGGCTTCGTTGCCTGAGCCAGAGCCACAGCCACTTCCTCTGGCGCGAGGATCCACCCCACTACCGGCGTGGTGCCCGTCTCACAATGGCCCACATCCTGCTGGAATGCCGTAATTTGCCAATATTATGGCAAAATCTTAAACTTGCTGACACACTACCTCTGGTGCTAGCGGACGAAGCCAAAGCGGCTGTTTTGGTTGTACGTTTTTGCTGTGAAAGTGGTTTCTACTCATCCCTGTGACGTAGGACATATTAGCCTCGTTGGCCGCTTTCGGTATTGGAAGGCGTGCCCTGTCGCCTCCTACGACTCAAGGGGCTCGTGGCTGCCCTTTCTCGGTGTGATTCAGCCTGGCTCCACCATTCCCACCTTTTTAAATCTTCTTACTCTTTTACATCTGTCGTTGGTTGACAGACTCATCGTCATTGTTTCTTTTTCCCGAAAGTTTATCTTGTCTGTATAGCTAGTTTCTCTGGTAATGGAAGGTGTGGAAGCACTGGCCGGATGTAGAGAATGTTTCTCCGGTGGCATAATATGTCCTGGGGATTCCAGCTGCTTTCTGGGTGGGGCATCTCTCCCAACTTCTCCCTTTTACCCCTCTCTCACTTCTCTTGGTTTTCTTGATTCTCGGATGCAGTCGAATGCATTGGAATTTGTCTTTCGTGTCTTTTCTCTCTGAGGACAATTCCTGGTTTGACATACAAAGGATTAAGGGACCTATGACGTTGTGCTCTCTTTAACCCCGTCAACCCATCCATACATCCATCATTCATAAGTGCTTTGTGTTTCTGTGTTCCTGTCTTTCCCTGAAGATGTTTATAAAGATTTACTTTCGTTGACCAATTGAAGTATTTCTCCTGCTATCTAAGAATCCTTGTATGCTTAACTGTTCAGCATCTGTTATTGCTATTTTTAGAGATTTCCATTCCTCTTCATCTGAACTGCCTACTATGGTATTCCTTATCGTAGTATACGCATACTTAGCGACCGTCATTCGAGAGTACTTCATTATCCAACTTCTTACATTAGTTGTTCTGGACAATTCTCTTAAACTCGAGTCTGTTCTTCATCATTACTAAATTGTGATCTAAGTCCATATATGTTCATCGTTGCGACCTACAATCCAATACGTGATTTCGGAATCTCTGTCTGACCATGATGTAATCCAGATGGAATCTTCCCGTGTCTCCAGGTTTTGTCTGAGTGTACATCCTCCTCTTGTGATTGTTGAAAAGAATATTCGTTATTACTATCTCAATCTGTTGCAATCTTTCATTTGTGCCATTCCTATTGTCAAGTCCATAAACTTCCGTAACCTTTCTTCTATTCCTTCCCCTGCAACCGCGCTCCACTGCCCCATTATTATTAGATTTTCATCTTCCTTTACGTACTAAATTACCAGTTCATATTCCTCATATACTTCCTCTTTCTCTCCATCTTCTGCTTGCAGCGTCGGCTCATATACCTAAACTACTGTTGTCGGCAGTGGTTTGTTGTCGACTCTGATGAGAACAGCCCTATCACTCAATTGTCCACAGTGGCTTACTCTCTGCTCTGTTTTTCTGTTCAAAACTACTCGTACTCTCGTTATGTCTATTTCTGCTGCTGTTGTTATTACCTACATTCGTTTGGCCAGAAATCCTTATCTTCTTTCTATTTCACTTCACTGCCCCCCAGAATATCTAGATAGAGCCTTTGCATTTCTCTTCTCAGAGTTTCTAACTTCCCCACTATGTTGAAGCTTCCGACAATCCATGTTCCGACTAGTTGAATGTTATCCCTTCGTTGGTTATTCCATGCTTTTGTCATGGTGAGGACAGTTTCCCACCTCAAGGGTTAGAGAGTGCTCTGAACCTGTGTCCGATCCTCCGCCCTCTTTGGCCGAATGAGAGACATTTTGTGCCGGAATTTTTCGGCCGCTAGTGATGACAATTTTTTATCCAAAATTTAAGCAGTGGCTGGATCGAACCCGCGACGTTTTCATTACTAGTCGAAGACTCTATCCCTAGACCATGGGTTCAATATACACCAAAAATGCTATCACAAGATTTTAAATTTCGACTACAGTTCCATTTCGGACATTCTATCGTATCTGTTCTTACGATTAATCAACACCATTTTTGCCGTTACAATTTATCATAAAAGGATTTTATGCACTCATTTCCTCCAGACGCAGGATGCAAGACAATTCTCATTTTCTCTGTTTCCTAGCACTTACCCCGTCATGAAGGGGTCAACAGGGTTTCATGGTTTGTCAGATTTTAACCTATGTGGACAGATTTCCTTGCCTTCGGGACACTCACGTCATGGAACCCGCATGCGTCATCTGCAGACGAGAGTGGAACACAGCCTAAAAATCACATTCAGCGTAGCCGGCGTACGCGACCAACGGATCTGGCGTATGTTCCTGTCTCGCAAGCTAGCGTGCGGTGGTAAAATGATCCAGATTTTTGGGTGTACTTATTTACAATACCTTGACCTGGAAGAAGCATATTATTGAGCTCCTCTGACAACTACGTTCAGCTACTTCCTAATATATATGTATACTCAATAATGTCGGGGATCATCACAAGAAAATCAAGTACTGAGTGTACATGAGCGGGCAGTGAGAATAATACGAGTATAATGTGTACACCCGCAGTCATCTTGTGGGTACCTCTTTAAGAAGTTAGGCATTTAACTGCATATTCACTGTGTATTTATTCGTCAATGAAATTCCTCATAAACAATCCATTACAGTTTGAGAAGAATAATCACGTTCGTAACTACAACACTAGAAACAAAAATGACCTTTATTGCGCATTATTATAGCTGCCAGCTATAATCTGTCGGTAAACTGAAGAGCACTACTTTTTGTCACTGTCTTCGTAAACATGTCTGGAAAGTATGTGTACAATGTTATCCATATTTGGTATTTACTCTTTTGTCAGCTGTTAAAAAAGTTTCATGTGTTTTGGTAGCATCAACGATTATTTGTTCTGTAAAAAAACAGATTAGAGAATCTGTATTAAATTGTTTTTATAAGAATGGAATAAAGTGTATGAAAATTTTAGAAATGTTAAATATTACTTTTGATGAGTCTGTTATGAGTAAACCAAGGGCATACAAGTGGTATAAACATTTCAAAGTAGGCCTTAAAGGACAGCGATTTTACGAGCGTGCATGAGATTAAAAATGCACAGTTAAAAGACCTATAAACTATCCCGAGGAAACAGTTCCTAAAGTGTTTCGGGAATTGGAAAAAGCACTGGCACAAGTGAATAGTATGTAATGGGGAATATTTTGAAGAGGACAACATTGATGTAGATTGACAAAGTTCTTACCAAAAAATAAAAATTAATGTGTAAACGCACCTCGTATGTCAAACCTCTTACTTAGATGTCCAGAATCGGTGTACATGTTTGGAAGGAAATTTCAGCAGTGTTTAGAGCAGCTAATGCCCACATGTTTTTGCAATATGTCTTAGAAACAGGTAAGTAGTAACCGAGATAGAGATTTAGCGACAGAATACATTTAAGTGGTACTGTTGCACAATCAACAAAGGTTTTACGTGATTGTGAAACTGTCTATAACGATGGGTTTCTTCCAAAATTATTAGTTTTCTTTCGTGACGATTCCAGTAAACGACGCAGCTTATTTTCGCGTTCCTTCCTTATGCGTCCTATTGTGGCGAGGCTGACCCTTGCATAAAATTGCAGCCGATTGGTTTGGACTGGTAGTATTAGCCAACAGTTCTTTTTGTGTCGCCTCTTTAACACACGCAAATACCTCCTCTTCTTCGCATTCTGCACATTTTTCTTGCAATGCTGGGCGATTATCCATCACTTCTGGATATCGAAGTATATCAGTGAGTGTACAAAGTTAACTGACTGACACTGACAGTACGCCGATCTACGCCGCTAGACAGGTGTGGTGAGCGTACTGTAAGACCTTCGGCACACACACACCATCAGATTATTTAACTTGTTGCTTTAACGAAGTAGGCGAGTGTCAGCAATATGTCTCGGGGTCTTATCGTGGCGTGTTTATCTTCTGCCGTTAGGTCAGACGATAGAAATGCCACTTGCACGCTTAGAGTAGCAGATTGACGGTGACCAACTTTAAAAAGAACTTGATTAATTTTCACACACATTTATTAAAATAATAAAAAGCATAAAATTACTTAATCTTATTCTCACATATCTCTGATGATTGACAAAGTGTCTATTCATTTATCTTCACGGCTATGTACAGGAATATGGTAATCTTATTAGGCGCAGACTGAAACTTGGCTATAGACTGGTACAGACTAATGCAGACAGGTACAGACTGGTGCAGACAAATGCAGACTGACTAATCGGGGGTCTGTACACTCGTTATAATACCTCGTGCGTTCAGGTATCACTGCGCGAGTTTGATCCGCGAGGAGAAAAGGTTCTACGTTAGCAGCAATCTCACTGGCTGCGTTACATATTAATACGCGGATCGGCGGAAGCAGAATTTGGTCCGTCTCTAAGGTAGTAGTGCGGAGGCGGACGAGCGCTGCGCCTGCGCTGTTGTGCTTAGCGGGGCGCGCTCTAGTGGGAAAGTTGTGTACGCGCTGACTACGCGGAACTATGTACACAACAACAGGTATGGGGCAACTGATTTTGGGTGCCCCTGTAGGCCGGTGGCAGGGTTCTTCCGGGAAAGGCCACTTCCCCCACCAAAAGCGCTGCTCGCTCTTGAGTTTACAGACAGACTTATATGAGACATCTCTTGCCCTTCTCTTGAGGACGCCTATGTCCCCATATCAATTCTTTCTAAAGGCACATAAACTTCTTTCATTTTGCTGTGCAGCGATAGAAACAGCGGTATGTTTTCATTTTCGAAGTGGGTCTCGCGAGTTTGCGAGGACTGTCTCGCCACGACCACGGGGACAGCCGATATCTGAACGGGCGCCCCCTGCCCTCTGCGGAAATTAGGCCTGCCCGACCACGCGCGGCGCGGCGCTACCTGTTCTCCTTATTATGCGAGGGAACTGCAGTGGCGGCGTCTGGAACGACTTCCTGCGGGGAAACCGCACAGAACGCCCCGGGATATCCGGTGAATAAGCCCAGCGCGGGGGATCAAATTCAGGCGTCCGCCTTCCGGCGAGACGGCGCTGCTGGCCGCCTTTGTTCTGCCGGCATTTGCATCGCCTGCTCGCCGGCTAATTCCCAGCTGTCGACCGGCATCCCGCCACCATTAGTCGCCCGCCGAGGCTCGCACGCCCGACAGCGGGGACGCGCGCAGTTTTCTCCCCGCTTTGTCCTTTCGCATCCGACGAATAGCCGACTAATTAATGGCTTTGTCAGCCGGGTATCACGAGCGCGGCGGGAAACGCCGGGCCCTATATTAATAACTGTGACTGATGATTCATTGCGCTGCCACCGGCGCACGATTGTTTGCCTCTGATTCGACGCGTCCGACTGTGATTGTTTCAGCGTCACCTCGCGCGGAATGAAATTGCGTTATTCGCACGCGCGCAAACAGGCGGTTACTATTGTAGCTCCCGACGTACCGAACGTAACAACTTATTCATAAAGATTAGCACTCTGAGCATTGTTAGACAGATAATTATAAACATTACTTGTGGAAGAGCAGTTATGTGAGTGAAGGTCGCAAAGGAAAACCTGTTTTCTGCTGCTATACAGAATTGAGCTTCCATACGTAATGCTGATAATCGTCTTATTATCCTTTACTTTGTGGAGCAGGAAAGGTTGGGAGTGGCAGATGGCAGGGAGTTTTGGAGGGCGTAAGTAATACCGCATTTACTGGGTGAGTACTCGACGTTCCCCGGATGTGTATTTATTCCATCTCCTACTTCCCTGTTTCTCTGTCCACCACCCCTCTCTCCGCCCATTTCTTCGATCCCCCACCCTCTGTTCATCTCCTCCTCCCCCTCTCTCTCTGTCAATCTGCTCGTCCCCCCTCTGCCCATTTGCCCCTTCTCCTTCTGCCTATATCCTCCTTCCTACTCTGTCTATTTGCTTCTTCCACTCCCTCCTCCTTTTTTGTCCCTATCCACCTCCTCCTCGTTCCTTTAATTCCATCTACATCTCCCCCTCTATCTGTCCGTCTACTCCTCCCACACCTCTCTGCAATCTCTTCCCTCCCCTGTCTCTGTACTTCTCCTCTTTCCTTTCTCTGTCCATCTCCTCCTCTCCCCTTTCTCCATCCATTTCTCTTTCACCTATCTCTCCATCTCCTCCTCCTCCTCCTCCCCCTCCTGTGTTTGCCAGTCTCCTCCTTCCCCTTTGCTGTCTTTCCATCTCCACGTCCTCGCTTCCCTCTCCACTTACCCCTACAACATTATTTCGTATTTGCAACTAATATGTATACCAAAGTTGACTGAAATCCTTCCAGGGGTTTAGCATTAACTTTTTTCCCATGGCTTTTCCCAGATACGTATATAACAGTTGTTTTTCACACATGTATAAAAAATTTCACTCGCATTTGTGCACATATTTCACCTGTATATTTAGCGACTTTTGCCCAGTAATTTCGTTTTCACGTAACTCAAGGTTTATGACGACGTACCTCCTGAAGTATGTGCTGTACGATAATATATTTTTCTACGTACATTCACCGGCATACGTAGATACTGCCAGCGAAATATGTTGTGAATACTGTTAGTAGCAACAAAGTAATAAGTATAAATGTCTTTCATGATGCGATAGTTTTTCGCATATCTGAGTATTTTTAACGTCATACACTGTTGTTGTTGTTGTTGTTGTTGTTGTGGTCTTCAGTCCTGAGACTGGTTTGATGCAACTCTCCATGCTACCCTATCCTGTGCAAGCTTCTTCATCTCCCAGTACTTCCTGCAACCTACATCCTTCTGAATCTGCTTAGTGTATTCATCTCTTGGTCTCCCTCTACGATTTTTACCCTCCACACTGCCCTCCAATGCTAAATTCGTGATCCCTTGATGCCTCAGAACACGTCCTACTAACCGGTCCCTTCTTTTTGTCAAGTTGTGCCACAAACTCCTCTTCTCCCCAATTCTATTCAATACTTCATCATTAGTTATGTGATCTACCCATCTAATCTTCAGCATTCTTCTGTAGCCCCACATTTCGGAAGCTTCTATTCTCTTCTTGTCCAAACTATTTATTGTCCATGTTTCACTTCCATACATGGCTACACTCCATACAAATACTTTCAGAAACGACCTCCTGACACTTAAATCTATATTCGATGTTAACAAATTCCTCTTCTTCAGAAACGCTTTCTTTGCCATTGCCAGTCCACATTTTATATCTTCTCTACTTCGACCATCATCAGTTACTTTGCTCCCCAAATAGCAAAACTCCTTTACTACTTTAAGTGACTCATTTCCTAACCTAATTCCCTCAGCATCACCCAACTTAATTCGACTACACTCCATTATCCTCGTTTCGATTTTGTTGATGTTCATCTTATATCCTCCTTTCAAGACACTGTCCATTCAGTTCAACTGCTCTTCCAAGTCCTTTGCTGTCTCTGACAGAATTACAATGTCATCGGCGAACCTCAAAGTTTTTATTTCTTCTCCATGGATTTTAATACCTACTCCGAATTTTTCTTTTGTTTCCTTTACTGCTTGCTCAATATACAGATTGAACAACATCGGGGAGAGGCTACAACCCTGTCTTACTCCCTTCCCAACCACTGCTTCCCTTTCATGTCCCTCGACTCTTATTACTGCCATCTGGTTTCTGTACAAATTGTAAATAGCCTTTCGCTCCCCGTATTTTAACCCCTGCTACTGTTAGAATTTGAAAGAGAGTATTCCAGTCAACATTGTCAAAAGCTTTCTCTAAGTCTACAAATGCTACAAACGTAGGTTTGCCTTTCCTTAATCTTTCTTCTAAGATAAGTCGTAAGGTCAGTATTGCCTCACGTGTTCCAACACTTCTACCGAATCCGAAGTGATCCTCCCCGAGGTCGGCTTCTACCAGTTTTTCCATTCGTCTGTAAAGAATTCGTGTTAGTATTTTGCAGCTGTGACTTATTAAACTGATAGTTCGGTAATTTTCACATCTGTCAACACCTGCTTTCTTTGGGATTGGAATTATTATATTCTTCTTGAAGTCTGAGGGTATTTCACCTGTCTCATACATCTTGCTCACCAGATGGTAGAGTTTTGTCGGGACTGGCTCTCCCAAGGCCTGAATAGTTCCAATGGAATATTGTCTACTCCCGGGGCCTTGTTTCGACTCAGGTGTTTCAGTGCTCTGTCAAACTCTTCGCACAGTATCATATCTCTCATTTCATCTTCATCTACATCCTCTTCCATTTCCATAATATTGTCCTCAAGTACATCGCCCTTGTATAGACCCTCTATATACTCCTTCCACCTTTCTGCTTTCCATTCTTTGCTTAGAACTGGGTTTCCATCTGAGCTCTTGATATTCATACAAGTGGTTCTCTTGTCTCCAAAGGTCTCTTTAATTTTCCTGTAGGCGGTATCTATCTTACCCCTAGTGAGATAAGCCTCTACATTCTTACATTTGTTCTCTAGCTATCCCAGCTTAGCCATTTTACACTTTCTGTCGATCTCATTTTTGAGACGTTTGTATTCCTTTTTGCCTGCTTCATTTACCGCATTTTTATACTTTCTCCTTTCATCAATTAAATTCAATATTTCTTCTGTTACCCAAGGATTTCTACTAGCCCTCGTCTTTTTACCTACTTGATCCTCTGCTGCCTTCACTACTTCATCCCTCAGAGCTACCCATTCTTCTTCTACTGTACTTCTTTCCCCCACTGCTGTTAATTGTTCCCTTATGCTCTCCCTGAAACTCTGTACAACCTCTGGTTCTTTCAGTTTATCCAGGCCCCATCTCCTTAAATTCCCACCTTTGTGCAGTTTCTTCAGTTTTAATTTACTTATACACTATGTGACCAAAAGTATCCGGACACATGGCTGAAAATGACCTACAAGTTCGTGGCGCCCTCAATCGGTAATGCTGGAATTCAATGTGGTGCTGCCCACCCTTAGCCTTGATGACAGCTTCCACTCTCGCAGGCATACGTTCAGTCAGGTGCTGGGAAGTTTCTTGGGGAATGACAGCCCAGTCTTCACGGAGTGCTGCACTGAGGAGAGGTGTCGATGTCGGTCGGTGAGGTCCGACACGAAGTCCGTGTTCCAAAACATCCCAAAGATTTTCTATACGTTTCAGGTCAGGACTCTGTGCAGACCACTCCATTACGGGGATGTTATTGTCGTGTAACCACTACGCCACAGGCCGTGCATTACGAACAGATGCTCGATCGTATTGAAAGATGCAATCGCCATCCACGAAGTGCTCTTCAACAGTGGGAAGCAAGAAAGTGCTTAAAACATCAATGTAGGCCTGTGCTGTGATAGTACCACGCAAAACAACAAGGGTTGCAAGCCCCCTCCAAGGAAAACACAACGACACCATAAAACTTCCGCCTCCGAACGAACTTTACTGTTGGCACTACACACGCAGACAGAAGATGTTCACCGGCCATTCGTCATGCCCACGCCCTGCCATCGGTTCGCCACATTGTGTACCGTGATTCGTCACTCCACACAACGTTTTTCCACTGTTCAATCGTCCAATGTTTACGCTCCTTACACCAAGCGAGGAGTCGTTTGGCATTTACCGGCGTGATATGTGGCATATGAGCAGCCTCTCGACCATGAAATCCAAGTTTTATCACCTGCCCTAACTGTCATAGTACTTGCAATGGATCCTGATACAGTTTGGAATTCCTGTGTGATGGTCCGGATAGATGACTGCCTATTACACATTATGACCCTCTTCAACTGTTGGAGGTCTCTGTCAGACAACAGACGAGGTCGGCCTGTACGCTTTTGTGCAGTACGTGTCCCTTCACGTTTCCACTTCACTATCACATCGGAAACAGTGGACCTAGAGATGTTTAGGAGTGTGGAAATCTCGCGTACAGACGTATGACACAAGTGACACCCAATCACCTGACCACGTTCGAAGTCCGTGAGTTCCGCGGAGCGCCCCATTCTGCTCTCTCACGAAGTCTAATGACTACCTGGCAGTAGGTGGCAGCACAATGCACCTAATATGCAAAACGTATATTTTTGGGGGTGTCCGGATACTTTTGATCACACAGAGTATCTCCTGAGCTAACAAGTAAGAGCGGTACAATGAGTAATTCTCGAGGTAAATTCAGTGGTTTATGTGACTACTGTCTGCAAAATGTGTTGTGCGTACAATTAATAGTATTAGTAAATCAAAACGATAAGCTTCATGTTGCAGTTTTATAGCACTAATAGCGAAAATTTAGTAATAAATAAACGTTTTTCATTCCATCACTTTGTGAGGGTCGCCAGCGAAAAAAAAGTTTCGCAAACGCTCGAAATTATATGTTTGTTGCATATCTCTAAGTGCTCTCATTAACAAATGCTGGATGACTAAATTATGGGTATCCTCACGTCGTGGGCTACACTGCATTCTCACCCCCTTCCCCATCTCTTTGACTCCCTCCTCCTCCTCCTCCTCCTTCTCCTCCTCCCCCTCGCCCCCCCCCTTCTATCTGTCTTGATGTGCCGCCTTTCAGTGATCCACACCACGGGTATAATCCACTTGCGTTCAGCTAGACAAGTCTTCGTACGAAAAACGACACCAGGCGCCTCCTACCCTCTCAGCTAAAAAATTGATGTCGGCGTGTTGATAACAAGTTGCTACTAGCCGTTACCTCAGGCCCAGCCTGCAAAACAAAGCTACCCCACTGCTAGCCACGCAGCTTGCAGCTCCGTCCTTGATGTCCAGCCATCGTCACTGGCTTCTCTGCTTGCTTCCTTCCCTGGTGACCCTCCGTCAACTGCTTCCTCTAGCTGCTCCGCGAGCAAACACAAAAACTCTGGACTGCATGGTCACCGCTGTACACGAGACGCCCGTCACCAGGAAGAGCCCCTGCTGTCGGCAAGGCAACTCCAGGCGGCTGTCCCTTGCCACCAACGGAATGATGCCCACCGCGCGCCGCCGCCAGTATTTCAAGGCTCGACTGTCCATACGGCCCGCCCGCTTGTCAGTCCGAGACTCCTCCGGAAATTGCTTGAACCTTGATGAAGAACATGGGCTACTTTAGGAAAAAGAAATGAAATATACCTCTAAGAGCGTGAAATAGGAAATGGAACATTCTACACTCCTGGAAATTGAAATAAGAACACCGTGAATTCATTGTCCCAAAAGGGGAAACTTTATTGACACATTCCTGGGGTCAGATACATCATATGATCACACTGACAGAACCACAGGCACATAGACACAGGCAACAGAGCATGCACAATGTCGGCACTAGTACAGTGTATATCCATCTTTCGCAGCAATGCAGGCTGCTATTCTCCCATGGAGACGATCGTAGAGATGCTGGATGTAGTCCTGTGGAACGGCTTGCCATGCCATTTCCACCTGGCGCCTCAGTTGGACCAGCGTTCGTGCTGGACGTGCAGACCGCGTGAGACGACGCTTCATCCAGTCCCAAACATGCTCAATGGGGGACAGATCCGGAGATCTTGCTGGCCAGGGTAGTTGACTTACACCTTCTAGAGCGCGTTGGGTGGCACGGGATACATGCGGACGTGCATTGTCCTGTTGGAACAGCAAGTTCCCTTGCCGGTCTAGGAATGGTAGAACGATGGGTTCGATGACGGTTTGGATGTACCGTGCACTATTCAGTGTCCCCTCGACGATCACCAGTGGTGTACGGCCAGTGTAGGAGATCGCTCCCCACACCATGATGCCGGGTGTTGGCCCTGTGTGCCTCGGTCGTATGCAGTCCTGATTGTGGCGCTCACCTGCACGGCGCCAAACACGCATACGACCATCATTGGCACCAAGGCAGAAGCGACTCTCATCGCTGAAGACGACACGTCTCCATTCGTCCCTCCATTCACGCCTGTCGCGACACCACTGGAGGCGGGCTGCACGATGTTGGGGCGTGAGCGGAAGACGGCCTAACGGTGTGCGGGACCGTAGCCCAGCTTCATGGAGACGGTTGCGAATGGTCCTCGCCGATACCCCAGGAGCAACAGTGTCCCTAATTTGCTGGGAAGTGGCGGTGCGGTCCCCTACGGCACTGCGTAGGATCCTACGGTCTTGGCGTGCATCCGTGCGTCACTGCGGTCCGGTCCCAGGTCGACGGGCACGTGCACCTTCCGCCGACCACTGGCGACAACATCGATGTACTGTGGAGACCTCACGCCCCACGTGTTGAGCAATTCGGCGGTACGTCCACCCGGCCTCCCGCATGCCCACTATACGCCCTCGCTCAAAGTCCGTCAACTGCACATACGGTTCACGTCCACGCTGTCGCGGCATGCTACCAGTGTTAAAGACTGCGATGGAGCTCCGTATGCCACGGCAAACTGGCTGACACTGACGGCGGCGGTGCACAAATGCTGCGCAGCTAGCGCCATTCGACGGCCAACACCGCGGTTCCTGGTGTGTCCGCTGTGCCGTGCGTGTGATCATTGCTTGTACAGCCCTCTCGCAGTGTCCGGAGCAAGTATGGTGGGTCTGACACACCGGTGTCAATGTGTTCTTTTTTCCATTTCC
The DNA here is from genome assembly GCF_021461385.2 of Schistocerca piceifrons. Lineage (NCBI taxonomy): Eukaryota > Metazoa > Arthropoda > Insecta > Orthoptera > Acrididae > Schistocerca > Schistocerca piceifrons. Next base: position 924,400,858 of record NC_060138.1, read on the forward strand.
AGGAGTGTATTTTACCCTGGTGACTACAAGCCGCGATTTTTTTGCATAATATAGATGCTGTATAATGTACCGCTACTTCAACCGAACGATGAACAGATGTGTGCTCCTGCCCACGCCCCTCCACATGCACCGCTCGCCAGCGACGCTGCACGCGTCGCCGCATCGCTCGTTAGAACAACTGAGGGTGGGACGCATATCACGAGCTACGCTAACCCGACCAGACAGACAGACAGACAGTCGAGGGCGGCTGACGTTATTGGACGTACTGGGTGGTCATAATTAAAGCGCAGCTACTGACAGAGGGCTGGTTTGTGCTATAATTATCGTATGGGAGAGAAGCTCGATAGATATTCTAACGTGTTAATGCAGAACGTATTTATACTGGAAAAAAATTAGTTCCAAATTTTGCCATCGGGTGCAAACCTGGCGCTGTACAGCATCGTATCGATGCTACTGTTACTCATACTGAACAAATTGTGTGAGTAGCAGTTAAAAATAACGTCAACATTATGCCTTTCTCACTTGTTTGACCTTTTCTGGCCATGTCCCATTCCTAATCCATTACATATCGAAACATTTCATATACCTTTCTTGAATTCATTGCGCCAGATTTTCACTTGGCGGCCAAAATTAGAACTAAGTTTTTCCAGTGTAAATCAGTTCTGCATTAATGCAATAGAATATCTACCGTGTTTCGCCGCCATGCAATAATTACAGCCCACATAGGACCTCTGTAAGTAGTTGCACTTTATATATAATCACACAGTATAGAAGCCTACTGACGCATCATCATTCATCATAAAACTACCGATACCGAGAAAAGCCTAGGTAACATTTGGTACGATAGTCTATATATTGATAGGACATGTTGGGAAAATTTATTTTGCAATAGGGAAGGGGAGAGAGAAAGAGAGAGAGAGAGACATAGTTCTGTGAGGAGGCGTAGGACAGAAGGGGGAACTGAAGAGAAGATCAAGGTATGATTGCGTAGTGACACATGATAACGAATACTGAAAAACGTGTTAAACTTCCCGAATTCGATAGTATTTGAGGCACTGTGTGTGAAACAAAGCAAAGTTATAAATAGGGACGGCCGGCCGCTGTGACCGAGCGGTTCTAGGCACTTCAGTCTGGAACCACGCAACCGCTACGGTAGCAGGTTCGAATCCTGCCTCGGGCATGGATGTGTGTGATGTCCTTAGGTTAGTTAGGTTTAAGTAGTTCTAAGTTCTAGGGGACTGATGACCTCGTAAGTTAAGTCTCATAGTTCTCACAGCCACTATAGATAGGGACGCTGAATGAAACACGTTTGGCAGTTAACAAGCAATGAGTAAAGACTTCAACAGCTGCCACAGTCAGATCAAATTTAAAGACCTCTCATTACAGCAAAGTAAATTCTAGCCATACTTGAAGGCTGTCAGTGACTCCAAAGTTAGGATCCAGACAATCGTTGATGACACTGGAGCTGAAATTTAAGGCAGTAAAGCTGAACTACGTTTTCAAACATTCTTTCGCCGAGGAAGAAATAAAAGTACAGTCACAGCTTAATTCTCATACCACTGTAAAAAATGAACGATACGGATAGTAGTGACAGTGGTGTTGAGGAAAAGCTTAAGTCGGTAAAACCAAACAAGGCTTTACGATCCGATGGATTCCCTGTCAGATTTTATATAGAATTTGCAACTCATTTCGCTCCCATTTTAATCAGGTCACACTTGTCTACAAGAAGGGCACCAGAAGTGACCCAGAAAATTGCCATGCAGTCTAACCGACGTCCATCAGTTGTAAAATCTCAGAATATTCTCTGAGATCAAACAGAATTGGATATCCAGAGTGACCGCCTCGATGTCCTACAAAATGTATTCTGAAAGCAGCGGCCATATGTAAACCAACTTGTTATTTTTCTTGCATGGTGTACACGAAGCCCTTCCGAGTCTTTTGCAAGTTAATATTTTCACTCTTTCACCCCTCGTGAAAAATTGACACACATGCTTGGAATGACATGTTTTTTTTTATTATTAGAACAAAAAAAAGTTCACAAAATGTCCGACAGATGGCGCTGGGCAGCAAAACGTCTGTGACTGCGCATGACAATCGTGTATAAAAGGAGCTGTAATGAGAGAGAGAATCAGATGCGCCAGCAGTCGCAGCATGTTGATGTTACCTGAAAAGGCGCTTTTAGTGAAGCTGTATTATCAGAACGGGAAATGTGCTAGTTCAGCGTTACGATCCTATCGCCATAGGAGGGGGATTCGAACGGATAAAGGTCCGTTAACAAATGAAGATGTGGCGAGAATGATTTCGGTTCGAAGCCACGGGTTGTTTAGACGATAGACCCTGTAGTGGGCGACCGAGCACAAGGCGTAATGCTGCTGAGACAGTTCAGGATGAAATGGAGACTGTAGCGGGTTCGTCTATGCACGGGGAAGTCAGCGCTCGTGCACTCACACGTCGCACCGGCATTCCATACACTACTGTTGGGTTGGCACTGAGGCGTACCCTCCGATGCTATCCGCACAAAATCCATCGTCATTATGAACTGTTGCCTGGCGATTTAGTGAAGTGGAGGGCATTTGCGGTGTGGGCGTTTCAAAAGACGGCGGAAGATGACGAATGGTTGAGTAACGTGTTGTGGACCGACGAAGCTCATTTCACGCTTTTAGGGTCTGTCAACGCCCACAACTGCAGAATTTGGGCTACAAAAAATCCTAGAATTGTCGTGGAAACTCCATTGCACGACGAGAAAGTCACGGTATGGGTTGGATTTACCACATCTACCGTTATCGGGCCTTTTTTCTTCAAGGAAATGCGTGATTCTGGTTTTGTAAATGCTACCGTGACGGATGAGAGGTACGCCGATACAGAATCGCATCATCCCCAGCCTGGCTGATAAACACCTGCTGGAACGTACGATGTTTATGCAGGATGGCCCTGCACCCCATATTGCTAGACGCGTGAAAGAACTCTTGCGCGCGTCGTTTGGTGATGATCGTGTGCTCAGCCGCCACTTTCGTCATGCTTGGCCTCCCAGGTCCCCAGACCTCAGTCCGTGCGATTATTGGCTTTGGGGTTACCTGAAGTCGCAAGTGTATCGTGATCGACCGACATCTCTAGGGATGCTGAAAGACAATATCCGGCGCCAATGCCTCACCATAGCTCGGGACATGCTTTACAGTGCTGTTCACAACATTATTCCTCGACTACAGCTATTGCTGCGGAATAATGGTGGACATATTGAGCATTTCCTGTAAAGAACATCATCCTTGCTTTGTCTTACTTTGTTATTGCTGTTCTGATCAGATGAAGCGCCATCTGTCGGACATTTTTTGAACTTTTGTATTTTTTTGATTCTAATAAAACCCCATGTCATTCCGAGCATGTGTGTCAATTTGTACCTCTCTATCTACATTATTCCGTGATTTATTCAGTTTTCAAATTTATACTGACTTTTTGATCACCCGGTATTTCTCGCACATGCATCTTGGGCGCGGCCACTTCGGCAACCCAGCTTACCGGGAGAGCTACAAGTAGACGCGGGGAGCGTCGAACAGTAGACTTGTGACGATACGCAGGGGCGTGGCACGCAATGCATGCACGCGCGCGCGGGGACGGGCGGGGCTGAGCTCTCGAGCTGCTCGTCACGATCACGAGCGGCGCTGAGCGCCGTCCCGCCCACTCGTGGCTGCGCCCTCGCTGGGGCTCGAATACACGAGCGGCGGGGCCCGCGCCCTCGAGGGGCTTTCTTGTTGATATGACAAAGGCGGCGGCGCCCCGTCAAAGGCTGCGCCGCTGTGATCGCGGCCGGAAGTACGCACTCGGCCGCGCGCCATTGTCCGCTGCTCCCGCCTGGGCTAATAATGCGACCCGCTCGCATCCCGATCTGCTCGCCCCTCAAAGCGGCGGCGGCGGCCGTGGTAATCAGCTCCCACTGCCTCTGTCGTGGCTCCACCTCCACCTCTGCCTCTGGCTCCGCCTGGCACACACACCGGCCGTACCCGACACGCGCCCTCCTCTTTCCGCGAGCGCTAAAGCCCTGTCGCAAACCGCCTGCGCCTCCCAGCACCGCTCGCAAAGTTAAGATACGGCCAACTTTTATTTTGTTCCCCATTCCTCTGTGTCCTCCCCTTTCCGTACGTATGTTTCTGTTGCCTCCCTCAACCGCCCCAGGACAAACACCGTAATTTTCGTTTGTTGGTTCCTTTTTTTCCGCTCTCTTTCTCTCGTTTCCTGGGCCTGCTAGAGAAACACACAGCACATCTCGGAGTCAGTTCTTGTTTTTGTGTGTGCGCTTTTCCCGAGCCGGCTCTCAACGATTCCTTCTCCGAGCAAAGGTGCGCACCGTAGTCAAAAAGACACTGCAGTTTTTACGGGAACCTCCTCCTACAGCCTGCGTCACGGTTTGGTAATCGCAAGCTGTAAACAGAAAGGAGTCCGAGAAAAATCGACGCATTATCCGTCCGAATGCACAGGCATCCTGTACTTTTATTGCACCCTTGGCTAGCAACAGGAAGAACAACATCAGTTGCTGTCAGAACAGTGTGGCAAATAATTCGATAACGACACTGCCTTCATATTTCATCCTGTCGACAGAAAAACACTGTTGAGTAATTGTGACATTTCCAATAACTGCCGAAGATTCAATGTGATTTTTCGTCACCGTGTTACACTACTGGCCATTAAAATTGCTACACCACGAAGATGACATGCTACAGACGCGAAATTTAACCGACAGGAAGAAGATGCTATGATATGCAAATGATTAGCTTTACAGAGCATTCATACAAGGTTGGCGCCGGTGGCGACACCTACAACGTCCTGACATGAGGAAAGTTTCTTATACACAAACAGCAGTTGACCGGCGTTGCCTGGTGAAACGTTGTTGTGATGCCTCGTGTAAGGAGGAGAAATGCGTACCATCACGTTTCCGACTTTGATAAAGATCGGATTGTAGCCTATCGCGATTGCAGTTTCTCGTATCGTGACATTGCTGCTCGCGTTGGTCGAGATCCTATGACTGTTAGCAGAATATGGAATGGTGGGTACATGAGGGTAATACGGAACGCCGTGCTGGATCCCAACGGCCTCGTATCACTAGCAGTCGAGATGACAGGCTTCTTATCCGCCTGGCTGTAACGGATCGTGCAGCCATGTCTGGATCCCTAAGTCAACAGATGGGGACGTTTCCGAGACAACAACCATCTGCACGAACAGTTCGACGACGTTTGCAGCAGAATGGACTATCAGCTCGGAGACCATGGCTGCGGTTACCCTTGGCGCTGCATCACAGACAGGAGCGCCTGCGATGGTGTACTCAACGACGAACCTGGGTGCACGAATGGCAAAACGTCATTTTTTCGCATGAATTCGGGTTCTGTTTACAGTATCATGATGGTCGCATCCGGCGTGATGGAATGGGGTGCCATTGGTTACACGTCTCGGTCACCTGCTGTTCGCACTGACAGCACTTTGAACAGTAGACGTTACATTTCAGATGTGTTACGACCCGCGGCTCTACCCTTCATTCGATCCCTGCGAAACTATACATTTCAGCAGGATAATGCACGACCGCATGTTGCAGGTCGTGTACGGGCCTTACTGGATACAGAAAATGTTCGACTGCTGTTCTGGCCAGCACATTCTCCAGATCTCTCAATGGTGGCCGAGCAACTGGCTCGCCACAATACGGCAGTCACTACTCTTGATGAACTGTGGTATCGTGTTGAAGCTGCATGGGCAGCTGTACCTGTACACGCAATCCAAGTTCTATTTGACTCAATGCCCAGGCGTATCAAGGCCATTATTACGGCAAGAGGTGGTTGTTCTGGGTACTGATTTCTCAGGATCTATGCACCCAAATTGCGTGAAAATGTAATCACATGTCAGTTCTAGTATAATACATTTCTCCAATGAATACCCGTTTATCATCTGCATTTCTTCCTGGTGTAGCAATTTTAATGGCCAGTAGTGTACATAAATTTCTCCTTCCGATGTCTATGCTTTCTGGAATAGGATCGTGATGCGGTAGATCGCAAGGTGCGAGCTCGAATGGGGCGCGGTTGTTGGTTTCAAATGTACGTCTACCACAGCAGTGTTTTTTCTACTGCCTTGATAAAATTAAATGCAGTAATAACTACACATAGATATCTGTGTAAAAGACCTCTTTTTATACGTTAATGAAACTAGAAGTAAGTTAAATGCCTTTTCAAAAGTGAACAAAAAATTAATAGTCAGAGCTCCATTACTGCTGCCGGCCGCGGTGGTCTCGCGGTTCTAGGCGCGCAGTCCGGAACCGCGCGACTGCTACGGTCGCAGGTTCGAATCCTGCCTCGGGCATGGATGTGTGTGATGTCCTTAGGTTAGATAGGTTTAAGTAGTTCTAAGTTCTAGGGGACTGATGACCACAGCTGTTAAGTCCCATAGTGCTCAGAGCCATTCCATTACTGCTCACCTGCGATAATACACCGATGTATAAGGATTTCCAGCACGCGAGGTGCAGTGTGAGCTAATCACATCTTCCCCTTCTCTCCTATTGTACTCTGTCTGTCGCTGAGTATCAGTCATAATGTGACAGCGATCATCCGGAATTTTATTACGGAAGTGTTTAATAAGTTCCAGTAACCGCAACACACCTATTTTCGCTGGTTAAAAGACTGTCACTCAGCATTTTAATTGAGCAACAAAAATAAAATCACGAAAATACGAGGGCGTGCTGAAAAGTAATGCCTCCGAATTTTTTATATGAAAACCCCTAGCGCTTTAAATAAAACAAACCTTATTTTTATTCCACTTTTTTTTTTTCTTCAAGTCTGCATATTTTCTGCCCTCTGCCGCTTGAGGGCTCCGAATTGTAGCACATAACAAGACGGTTTGTAACGTAACTATGTCGTTGCGTAAGAAACAGCATGGTGTAGTCGAGTTTCGAATTCGAAGAGTTCGTCCACACATACAGCACCCACTCCCTCAGCATGACAATAACAGAACACACACGAACGCTACGACATCTGCAGCTATCCGACGCCTTGGGTTCACTGTCGTCGGTCACCCTCCATACATCCCTACTCGGCCCCATCCGATTTCCGTATATTTACAAAACTTAAAGAACACATTCGTGGACTTTAATGTGGTAGAGATGAAGCGGTGCAAGCAGGGGTGAGCTTGCGGCTCCGTCAACAAAGTCAAACGTTCTACAGTGACGGTAACAACAAACTGGTTTCTTGTTGGGAGAACTGTTACGGCAAGAAAAAAGGAATAAAAGTGAGATAGTGTTAATACTTTCATCCTTCTTTACCTCCTCTGCATTACTGCAGATGACGTGTCACTGAGCACATTTGTACTGTGCATGCAGTACACGTGAGGTGCCTAGTTGTTTCGACTGTCCTCTGTGGAATACATAAGTTCTTGTATACTTCACTAATCTGCTGTCTTCGTGATGATGATGTCCCCAGCGCAGAAAACAGCACGCAGGTCGTGGATTCTTTTTCTTGAGGATGAAATTAACTTCGCAAGGAACTGCTGCTACGAATAAACTATAACTCATTTGGGATGCCTCTCGCGTTTTTATTGATATAGACACGAGAAACTATTCTTGATCACAACGTATTGAACATATCTTTCCACAGTCATTATATGTGGCTAAAATAACATGAAATACATCCTGCCACAGAGAACATGTGTGTCTACTGGAACCGTCAGAACTGGAGAATAAAATTACATGAATCAAATACTACTATTACACATAACATGTCTGTACCTAGCGACGGTCTGAACTGTAGTAAATAAAATTGCATGAAACAAATACTGCTATAACAGACAACATGTCTGTCTACTGGAACGGTCATAACTGGAGAGCCGGACTGCCCGAGACACTTCGCGCGCCAAGCCAGCAAGGCGTGACCCGAACGCCACCGAAGTGCATCGGCAGTAATATCGTCAGTCTTTTGTTTTAGTAATACTTCGATTTTAATAATTTTGAAATGACTGATTGATAGCTGGCTGTTGAGAGATGTTTATTTAAAAAATGAAGTAATTTGGATGACAGGTTTAATTAATAATAACAACTAAAGTTTAACGTTTTGGCGCCCTACCGCCGAACACGGCGGCCAATCACAGAGCAGCAGCATCATGCACATCATGCAGGCGGTCTTTCTCACGGGAATGGTACCGAATCTAACATCTGTCACCGGTACCTTACCCCACATTGCGTCATCTCTATCCATCTTGCATCTCCACTGCCCTGGGAATAGCTTCCTGGAGCCTAATATGATGGCTGAATAAGCCAGAAATATTACACTGTGTTCGCCGCCAGGGTGACTTTGTCGAGAAATATATATGTAGACATGAAAAATAAAGATGTAGAATGTTAATAGCGTTTGTTTTATTTAAAAAGCTTTTTGAGTTTTCTCATAAAAACTTCGGAGCGTTACTTTTCAACGGGTCCTCGTAGATTCCTAATAAGATGATCCGACGAACAGCAGAAATCAACATTCTTTTTGATTTCATCAAAGTTAATAGACTTCAGTCATTTGTTCTGTTCTTACATTTCCAGCACAAATAAAATCTCAACCACAGTGCATACTGCTTCAGAAGTTCCACTGGAAATTTACTAGTTACCAATGTGGCTTCTCCAGGTTTCGGCATTGCTAGCGTATTCATTTAAGTTTTGCTTTTCAAGCCCTTCTCATTTCAATTTCTTCTAGTTTCTTCAAGTGCAAATTACAAAACTTTTCATTCTGATTGCATATGCATTTAAACAGTGACCACATCTATGATCTACTTTTTGTTGTCACTGCCCTATACTCTTCCTCTGGCTTACTCGGTACCTTTTCGTGTAATTCAGAATGATACAATATTTCTTGAAACAGATGCTGCCGTTCAAAGATGGTTAGTGGCAGTGATACTATCGAATTTCGATCTCGACATCTTAAAGTGTAGGACACGATTACATCAATATCGTTTTCACGATACATTTATTCTGTTTACAATTTTAACTGTTTTAAATAATCCATGTCACTATGAAAATAACTCAGTTTTATGATCGGACCACTGTAATAAAGCATTCCATTAGCTCTGCTCCTTCTATGACCACGGAGCAAACAAACTATTGTCGGAACCATAAGGTTTTCATCACGTGTAAGTATGCGCCTGACGGCGATGCATTCACATTTTTTTCTTAACGCACATAAGTGACGCGCGTGTGTGTGTGCGTGTGTGTGTGTTGTTGCAGTCATCGTCATGCAGGCCGGAGTGGGCGCACGAGATGCCAGGCGGCGTGCTTCCTCTCGACAAGTGGGGTCCTGGAGTTTATCTTTAACTCCCGCAGGCGCGAGGGAGGCCTCGCATGTGCCCACGAGTAGGCTGAAGTCCATAGTGCATAACAAAGACAGCAGTGTGTCCGAGCTCACACAGCCGCTGCAGCCTGTGGCACTATCATATCTCATGTAACACGTACGCCATAGTTAAGTAAATATCCACACGATGACGATTAGGATGAAATTTGTAAACAGGAAGAGTTGATACTTCATAAAGTTTGTCAGTTTAATACGAGTCAGGAAGCGTTCAAACATGTAACTGGAGCCAAGAGCAGTAGATATAAACAGAAATGTTCCTCTAGATAACAGTGGTGCTTGCACCGATGGAAGCAGGGACGAAAGCTTAGGACTAGACGACCCGTCGACGTTGTGGTCACTAGAGACAAAGCCCAAGTTCGAGTGGTGGGAGGATGGTGTGTGACTGCCGCGTATGTTGACGCTCGACCGAGGCGATGTACCTATTCTTCCGTCGGTGGTTATCTTGTCAGCCCTTGCACCGCTTTGGTGAGACAGTGTGCGGATTGGTGCAATAGACTCTCTGACTGCGCACTTATTCACTAACAGAAAAATGTACGAACAAGTGAAAGATGCAGCAACTGATAATTATTGTGCACTTTAGGTAAAGGATCCTTCCTTTAATTTGACGTAATGTTGTCTATGATATGAAAATGGTCACTTGACCGAATCTGGTTACCTGCAAACAATTACATATTACGGCACCTTTTGGTGGATTCATGATGCTAGTCTTTAAATACACTGAAGCTGTGCAGTACCGTTTGCAAATATATGGTATAATATGACGGTCCAAAGGCATGACACGATTCAGCCGCGCGAGGTAGCCGCTCCGTCTGAGGCGCCTTCCCACGGTTCGCGCGGCTCCCCCCGTCGGAGGTTCTAGTCCTCCCTTGGGCATGTGTGTATGTGTTGTCTTAGGGTAAGTTAATTTAATTTAGAGTAAGTAGTATGTAAGCCTAGGGACCGATGAACTCAGCAGTTTGGGCCCACAGGAACTTACCACCAACACTCACGATTCACTTTCAGATGTTCCTGTTTACATAGCAGTAACAATCATATAAGATGACGTTACTTTTAAAGGAAACAGAGTTCTTTGATTCACAGTAACTGGTATAAGCCATACAAGCTGTTTACCGACAAATAAACTCTCAGAAAGAAAGGATGCACGACGAAGGAATTATCCTAATGGGACGGAAATTTGTAGACGAAATGTACATATGCAGGCAAATAAATAACAGCCGGCCGCGGTGGTCTCGCGGTTCTAGGCGTGCAGTCCGGAACTGCGCGACTGCTACGGTCGCAGGTTCGAATCCTGCCTCGGGCATAGATGTGTGTGATGTCCTTAGGTTAGTTAGGTTTAAGTAGTTCTAAGTTCTAGAGGACTGATGACCAAGTCCCATAGTGCTCAGAGCCAGCCAAATGATAACAATTTCAGAAAATTCGGTGAATTATTCAAGACAAAGGGCTTCAAGAATTGTGCAAGTCAGTAACGCGTTTTTCCACCTCTGGCCCTTATACAAGCAGTTATTGCTCTTCGCTTTGATTGATAAGTTTGTTGGATATCTTCCTGACGGATATTGTGCCAAATTATGTCCAATGACCGCGTTAGATTGTCAAAATCCCTATCTGGTTGAAGTGCCCTGCCCATAATGCTCCAAACGTTCTTTATTTGGGAGAGATCCGGCGACCTTGCTGGCCGACGTAGGATTTGGCAAGCACGAACACAAGCAGAAGAAACTCTCACCGTGTGCGGGCGGGAATTATCTCGCTGAAATATAAGCTCAGGATGGCTTGCCATGAAGCGCAACACAACGGGGCGTAGAATATCGCCGTCATACCTCTATGGAAATGGAAGAAGATGTAGATGAAGATGAAATGGGAGATACGATACTGCGTGAAGAGTTTACAGAGCATTGAAAGACCTGAGTCAAAACAAGGCCCCGGGAGTAGACAGCATCCCATTAGAACTACTGACGGCCTTCGGAGAGCCAGTCCTGACAAAACTCTACCATCTGGTGAGCAAGATGTATGAGATAGGCGAAATACCCTCAGATTTCAAGAAGAATATAATAATTCCAATCCCAAAGAAAGCAGGTGCTGACAGACGTGAAAATTACTGAACTATCAGTTTAATAAGTCACAGCTGCAAAATACTAACGCTAATTCTTTAGAGACGAATGGAAAACCTGGTAGAAGCCGACCTCGGGAAAGATCAGTTTGGATTCGGTAGAAGTGTTGGAACACGTGAGGCAATACTGACCTTACGACTTATCTTAGGAGAAAGATTAAGAAAAGGCAAATCTATGTTTCTAGCATTTGCAGACTTAGAGAAAGCTCTTGACAATGTTGACTGGAATACTCTTTCAAATTCTATAGGTGGCAGGGGTAAAATACAGGGAGTGAAAGGCTATTTACAATTTGTGCAGAAACCAGATGGCAGTTATATGAGTCGAGGGGTATGAAAGGGAAGCAGTGGTTGGGAAGGGAGTGAGACAGGGTTGAAGCCTCTCCCCGATGTTATTCAATCTGTATATTGAGCAAGCAGTAAAGGAAAAAAAAGAAAAATTCGGAGTATGTATTAAAAGCCATGGAGAAGAAATAAAAAGTTTGAGGTACGCCGATGACATTGTAATTCTGTCAGAGACAGCAAAGTACTTGGAAGAACAGTTGAAGGGAATGGACAGTGTCTTGAAAGGAGGATATAAGATGAACATCAACAAAAGCAAAACGAGGATAATGGAATGTAGTCGAATTAAGTCGGGTGATACTGAGGGAATTAGATTAGGAAATGAGACACTTAAAGTAGTAAAGGAGTTTTCTATTTGGGGAGCAAAATAACTGATGATGGTCGAAGTAGAGAAGATATAAAATATGGACTGGCAATGGCAAGGAAAGCGTTTCTGAAGAAGAGAAATTTGTTAACATCAAGTATAGATTTAAGTGTCAGGAAGTCATTTCTGAAAGTATTTGTATGGAGTGTAGCCATGTATGGAAGTGAAACATGAACGATAAATAGTTTGGACAAGAAGAAAATAGAAGCTTTCGAAATGTGGTGCTACAGAAGAATGCTGAAGATTAGATGGGTAGATCACACAGCTAATGAAGGGGTATTGAATAGAATTGAGATGAGAAATTTGTGGCACAACTTGACTAGAAGAAGGGATCGGTTGGTAGGACATTTTCTGAGGCACCAAGGGATCACCAATTTAGTATTGGAGGGCAGCGTGGAGGGTAAAAATCGTAGAGGGAGTCCAAAAGATGAATACACTAAGCAGATTCAGAAGGATGTGGGTTGCAGTAAGTACTGGGAGATGAAGAAGCTTGCACAGGATAGAGTAGCATGGAGACCTGCATCAAACCAGTCTCAGGATTGAATACAACAACAACAACAACCACCACCTCTGTGCTGTAAGCGTGCCCCAGATGACAACCAAAGGGGTCCTTTTATGGCACTGGCGTCAGTTCGGATCCGGACTCATCATTGAAGTCAGTTGTACTCCAGTCACTGACACTGCAGGCCGAACCCGTGTCTGGAGATGCCCCGCTTCGAACTGAGCCCCGATTACCAGTGAAGACGTGTCTGGAGACGCCCCGGACAGTGGTGGGATACCATCTTTCTGTCGCCCATCATACGACCGACAGCCAGGAGTGATGGTCTGTGGTGCCATTTCTTTCATAGCAGGACCCCTTTGGTTGTCATCCGCAGCACACCGACGTCGACGATATTCTACATGCCCTTATGTTGCCCTTCATGGTAAGCCATCCTGGGCTTACATTTCAGCAACAAAATGCCCTCTCGTATACAGCGACAGTTTCTTCTGGTCGCTTTCGTGCTTGCCAAACTCTACCGCGGCTAGCAAGGTTGCCGGATCTCTCCTCACATTTGAGCACGTTTGGAGCATTACGGGCAGGGCTCTCCAACATTTCGGGAATTTTGACCAGTTAACACGTCTTCCTCAGGAGCATATCCAAGAACTCTATTAATCAGTGCCAAGCTGAATAACTGCTTGCATGTACGAACAAGAAGTGGACCAACGTGTTATTGGGAGAGCAGCATCTCTCTAGGGCAGGGGCGGGCAGGAATTCTGCACGTGTGCGGTGCACATGCACGTGTGCAGTTAACAGGTGTTCTGCGTGCACACAGGGGCAAGCTGGCCACCCACTTCTCACCCCTCCCCACATACCGTCTCTCCGCTTCTTCCCCTGTAATGCGTTTTGTTTCCTGGCCTGCTTTATTAAATGAAGGAATAAAGTTAGTAGGAGTGCTTGAAAGTAATCATGGTTTGAAAGAGTACCTATTACCTAAGATACGTCTTATTTAATAATCACACGTGGAGTTTACAATACGTTTAATGTCTGGAACAAAATTTCTACATACAGACAAACGCAAACAGTTACGTAAATTTTCATTACTGATGTTTGCTCTTAACCGAGACTTATTAATTTTCATAACAGAAAAAAATCTCTCACCAAAGTATGTCGAGCCCAACATTGACTATCTTCATGGCTTCACGATGGAGACGAGGAAACTCTTGCTGTGGAAAGTCGTGATAAAAATCTATTACACGTCTTGTCAAAAGGAACTTGTCTCTCAGACGAGAATTACACTGTAGATCTATTAATTCCATTTGCAAACTGAGATGAATATCATCTATAGAAGCCAGATTCTCTCGAGAACTATTCAAAACCTTGGGATAAGTAAGATATATCTCCAAATCGCTTGAGAAATTCCCCTTTTATTGCACTAAGAACGGCAACATACTGAAATTTATTATAATGGCGTTCAATATTAAACTTCCGCTCACCAGCGAGACTACTGTCACATATTATACATTTCCAATTTTCACGTTTTTCCACAGAGAACAAATGATTCTCCCATTCCTTTTTAAAAAATAGCAAATCCCCAATTCTCCGTTTCCTTGATTCACTCTGCATTTTCCGGTTCTTGAAATACAACGTTCACTACGTAGTGGTCGCTTCGCTTCAACGTCCGCAGCTTAGCCTGGTACTACACTGCCGCAACCTGCAGGCTGTCGGCACTGTCCCGTTCGACGATTGCACGCGAGCAGCACATGTGCAGCGCTGTGTGCTCATGAGCCGCGTGCAACGTTTGCCCGCCCCTGCTCTAGGGAAACTGGCCTCTCTATTCCAAGCCGAAATAACTGCAATCAGGGCATGTGTGGAGGAGAATATGAGTAGGTGCTACAATGACCGTAGCATCTACATCTATTCAGACAGCCAGGTAGCCCTGAAATCATTGGCAGCTGCAGATTGTTGCAGATTGCCACAGGGCTCTGGTGGAGCTAGGGGGAAGCAATAGGGTGTACCTAGTGTGGGTCCCTGGCCAACCAGGGATCTGTGGCAATGAAGAAGCCGATAGATTGGCTAGGATGGGGGCAACAACTCCATTTATAGGACCGGAACCTGTCTTGACAATCACCAATGCTATGATCAAATTAGAACTACGGAACTGGCTTAGGAAACAGCACGTAGGATATAAGACCGAGGTCCATAAACAAAAACATGGTAAGGTAATGATGCCCAAGCCATGTTTTAAAAGAAGCTCAGTAATCCTGGGATTGAACAGGAAAGAGATCAAACTCATGACTGGACTTATGACCGGCCATGGTAACTTCAAAAAACACCCACACACAGTGGATATAATGGAAGAGGACCTTAAATGTAGAATCTGTGATGAGGGTGAAGAAACTGCATCACACCTAATCTTTGAATGCATGGCATTGGAGAGTAAAAGATACAGAATCTTCGGTACAACTAGACCTGAAGAAATTGTGTCTAACAAAAAACTGATAGCGGGACTCCTTGCACTATTTAAGGGCACTGGTTGGCTTTACTAGATATACAGGGAGCGATAACGCACAACAAACCTAGTTTCGGTGCGGGCATTGGCGGGTTAGACCTAAATTGTTTTAGCTCTCCTGTTAAAATCAGTCAATCAATCAATCAATCAACGTGTTATTGCCTCGCTCAATTTGTGAAGCCCTTTCTCATGAATAAATAATCCATTTCTTTTTTCTTAGAGTGAGTGTGCGCAGTAGGTTATTCCTTAATTCACTCTCTCGCAAATGCCTTAAATTACGGCCTGGTCTTACAGAACCGCTTTCTTCAGAAAATTAGATTTACTTCAAAACATGTAACTGATGCGAAGCTGAACCCAAAACCAGTAGGACAGAACAAAAGGATTAGGGAATTAAAGTATCCTCTCTTCGTAGGCAATACCATTTACACATTTTGACGTAGTTCTCAGTCGACATGATCGCGAGGTAGAGTTCATAAACGGTTACCTGCCAATAATTCTGATTTGTACAGATATTTTTCTGAAGAAAGTCTTCTTCATCGTTTTGTTCCCATGTCTACCTGAAACAGACAATATAGCTTAACTTTACTTCCTAGATAGCATAATTGTGTCATTTCAGTATCCTTCCTAATTTTCGTGCTTCTGTAGTCGTCATTTTTCTTTTTACAGCATCTACGTCACTGTTCATAGCAAGTCAAAGTACTCTGTGTGGCCATTTTTAGACGTTGTAATAGAATAAATATCCTCCATTTTTGCATCATTCATTGATAATGCGCGGGAAGAATGCTTGTTACCTCTCTACATATTTCACGGCATTTAATTTGGAGAAAATGATATGTTGCTTGACCCGGTTTCTGTAACTATCTCGCACTGCAAAACAAATGCGTGAACAATTTGGCATCTCTTATTTCATCTCGTCAAGCGTTAGTGTAACTTGATTTGAGCCTACAACGACGAAAAGCTTTTGGTCTTATTCCTTACGCTTCTCTGTGGCAACCACCTTCCCCACACCCACATACTCGAAGACATTTATTTTGGCTGTGGTGCAGTGACTGATCGGCAATCGCACGGTCAAACAATATCGTGGATTTTCAGATATTTACGAGCATTCATTTATGTTGAAAACGGGCCACATTTCACTAATTGGTTGTATGATATTGCTACAGTGTATTGTGGTAACCTTCTGACAAGGTAGTTTTCCTGAAAAAGGAAAGACTGCTTCTGTCAAGTCACTTGACACTTCCTTGAGTCGCAGGCGCCTCGATCGCATTTAGGAGGAACGGCGCTCAAATTTTCTTTCGGCCACTCTTATTTACGTTTCTCCTGTTTGCGCAAAATCAGTAAAGGCGATCTTTCGATCGTTTCCATAGGAAGAACACGACCGGTTAGCTCCCATATTC
The DNA here is from genome assembly GCF_021461385.2 of Schistocerca piceifrons. Taxonomy (NCBI): domain Eukaryota; kingdom Metazoa; phylum Arthropoda; class Insecta; order Orthoptera; family Acrididae; genus Schistocerca; species Schistocerca piceifrons. The sequence continues at coordinate 924,417,399 of NC_060138.1, forward strand.
TTGTCCATCAGAACAGTTTTCTCTATATAATGATCTCGTCGCCGATGGGACGTTAAATTCTAACCTTCATTCCTTCTTGGTTACTTTCTCCTTAGCACAGAATTTAAATTAAGGGTAAGTAGCTAAGTATGTTCCCTATTAATCTATGGCTGCTGCTAAGTCTTGTCATCTGGTACACTTTATATGGATGTTTACTACCCTTTCTCTTATTGTACTTTTAATTTGTTTTCACTTGCGTCGTTCATTATATAAAATAAAAGTTGTATGACAGTAGCCGTTAGGTGCGATTGCTAGCGTCTCAATATCGGCGTCTCTTTCTTTTTTTCTTTTTTTACACGGTCTTGCTTTTTCCCCTTGCCGGCCGCTGTGACTGAGCGGTTCTAGGCGCTTCAGTCCGGAACCGCGCCGCTGCTACGGTCGCAGGTTCGAATCCTGCATCGAGCATGGATGTGTGTGATGTCCTTAGATTAGTTAGGTTTAAGACAGTTGTAAGTCTAGGGACTGATGACCTCAGATGTTAAGTCCCATAGTGCTTAGAGGCATTTGAACCATTTTTCCTCCTCCTCCTTCTTCTTCTTCTTCTTCTTCTTCTTCTTCTTTTTCTTCTTCTGAATACGCACTGCTGTCAACGAATCACTGTGAACAGTAATTACCGTAAAATTACTAGGAGCCTAAACTCCAATGATCGCAAGAAACAAAAACTAGGAAAAGCAGATGGGCTGGGATTGATTGGGAGAATCTTAAGGAAATGTAATTCAGCCACGAAAAAAGTGGCTTACAGAACACTTGTTCGACCGAATCTTGAGTGTTGCTGATCAGTATGGGACGAAGTTGGATTAGTAGTAGTGATAGATAAAGCGAAGAAGGGCGAATTCGTTTAGTAAGTGTGAGGGTATTGCGAAACTGCTCAAGAAATTTCAGTGGCAGAGCCTATAACAGAATCGTTGTGCTTCATTGGAAAAGTTTACTGTTGAAATTCCTAGAGCGTATGTTCAAAGAAGTATCGGGCAACAAATTAAATCCTTCCACATACGTGCCGCGAAATGATCAAGACGAGAAAAATCGGAGAAATTAGAGCTTACTCGGAAGCTTACCGGCACTCGTTCTTACCACGTGTCACTCGCGAATGGAACAAGGAAGGGGTGAACAGGTAGCAGTACTAGATGAACCCCCCACCACACACCGTAACGTGGCTTGCGGAGTGTATAAGTAGATAATGCAGGATAGCCTGTCTCTCTACTGTATCTCCACTCTTCTCATTTAGAACCAGGAGCGTAACGGTTAACAAGGGTGATTACTATGGGACGAGTAGAGTGACGTCTGCTGGTTAACAAGCAGAGCCAGCCTGCGGCAGCGCAACGCCGCGCCGCGCCGCGTTGGGTGGGATGCGCTGTGCGTGGGTGGTCCCGCCTTCCCGTTTAGCAATGCAGCTGGCGCGGGCAGCTGGCGGCGGCGGCTGGCAGCTGGCGGTCGGCGCATTTCCGCTGCAGCACACCGTGACTGTACTGCACCGTCTCAGCCTCTGAATACAAATGGCTGGCGCCGGGCGGAGCACAGGAGATGAGCCGGTGCCTCCGTGCAGCGAGATTTCACACCGCTAATCAGCTGCCAGCTCCGAGCCTGCGTGTGAGTGTAACCAGTACTCTCCCGAGACGTGCTGCCATTTGCTTCTCTAAGCACGGTAAAGGCGCCAGTGCGGTAACTTGAACTTGCTTGCGAACATCCTTCCTGATACTGCTCCTTAGACGTACTACCTATAAGTTTTGCCACGAGATCTTTTGGCGTATCAGGATTGGCAGTTGCGTTGTATACACTGACAGAAAAGGAGTACAGTGAAACCTCTATATAACGTTTTTCAAGGGGCCATAAATTCTGAACACTGTATAGAGGAAAACACTATAAACACGAAGGCTTCCAAATAATAATTATAGGACATTACTGAAGATCGGGATACCACTAATCAGCTTTGACAAGGGTACCACAGATGACATTTTAAATTTTCACAACACTGTAAAATGATATTACCGCCATGGCAATTTTCCCCACGAAAAGTAAATGTCTTATCCGGCATTAAATTTAAAAAAAGTTTGTAGCCATGTATCAGATTAGGGAGAGTCTGCATCCACTGAGCTATAGTCCACACTTTTACTTTCTCCACATTCCGCTTTGTATACAACACCACTACGCTGTCGAAATTTATCAATCCATCCGTTGGACGCCTTAAAATTTTCCATTCCTAACTGCAGTGATATTTGAAGCGCCTTCTGCTTCAAAATAGTTCCGTTTATAGGAATGTTTGTAGCACGTGCTTGCTGAAACCAAGTTAATAAAACTTCCCCCATTTCGTCGTAAATCGATGGTTTCAAACGCTTACGTTTCGAATTTCCACAACTCTCAAACCCTTCCATTATCGACAATCTCTTTTTCATAATAGTGTTGAGTGTTGAGGGGGCCAGTTCAAATTGCTTCGCTAGCTCCACGCGACTCACACCGGGAGATGCCTCCATTTTTTTAATTACAGAAACCTTCTCTTCCAGAGAAATGTTCTTCCGATTTTCACTCATGTCCAGTGATGAAAGCTTTAAAAAAAAAAAGAAAAGAAAAAGAAGTTATATCGAAGAATCGAAGACACACTCTCACTGCCGGCCGGAGTGGCCGTGCGGTTGTAGGCGCTACAGTCTGGAACCGCGTGACCGCTACGGTCGCAGGTTCGAATCCTGCCTCGGGCATGGATGTGTGTGATGTCCTTAGGTTAGTTAGGTTTAAGTAGTTCTAAGTTCTAGGGGACTGATGACCACAGTAGTTAAGTCCCATAGTGCTCAGAGCCATTTGAACCACACTATCACTAGACACACGAACTATTTGCTGCTCAGCTCACACAACACGCTACGAATACAAAGCATCGACTGAAATGTCGCCAAAAAGATCGCAAGCAGAATGTGCGTCACACGTCACGTGAACGGGTTTTGCCGCTGACATATGAAACACGCTGAGCGCGGGCTTTCCGAGCCGGGGCAAACTGTGAATCCACATAACGGAAAACGATGCGTCTATATCCAGTCACTTAAATGTTATAACGAGGTAAATATTGACCAGGGTTCCAAAAATATGGGCGTTACATGGAGGAAATTGTAATATAGAGGAAACGCAGTAAAGAGGAAAATTTAACGTTGTTTATATGGGCTTTTAGTCGGGACCGAAAAAAAAAAACAAAATAAAGTAACATAGAGGAAAACATTATATGGAGGAACGTTATAAAGAGGTTTCACTGTAGTTGTGTGACATAAACGAAAGTTGGTAGGCGTGTTTCTACGTACAAAAGATGATAAATTTCACGTCGGTCGCGTAAGAGTGGCGCTAATAGCAAATGGAATTCAGGTTCGCTTTAAATACACGCTGTTACGGTCTTCAGCGCTAGTTACCTTTGACTTTGGACGTGATGATTTTATGTTAGTCAAGAATATCTTTCAGGCGACAAGGACGCCATTATCAACACCTCACTGAGCTTGCAAGGTGTCGTGTAGTAGGGCTATGAGAAGCTGGATGTTCCTTCTACGATACTACAGAAAGACTTGGCAGAAATGTAGTGACCTGACCGTACATGACATCGGTCGCGAGAATGTAGTACTGTCGCAGGAAGATCGGGCTCCGAAAGGCCACGTGGCACTACCGAGAGGGAAGACCACTGGTGTTCGGCGTATGGCTCTGGCGTATCGCACTGCGTCTGCAGCAGCAATTTGAGTAGCAGTTGGCACCACAGTCACAACGAACTGTTACAAATCGGTTACGTCAAGGACTGCTCCACACTAGACACCGTGTAGCGTACATTCCACTGACAACAAATCAACGCGCTTCAGTGGTGTCAAGCGAGAGCACATTAGAAGGCAGGGCGGAGGTCCGTTGTGTTTTCTGGTGAAAGCTGGTCCTGCCTCGGAGCCAGTGATGGCCGTGTGTTGAACAGGAGGTCAGTCGAGCGCCCGGGACCAACCTGTCTGCGCCTGGAGTTGTGGTCTGGAGTGCGATTCCGTCTAACAGTAGGAGCACTCTTGTGGTTATCCCAGGCACCTTGGTTGTAAATTTCTGCGTCAGTCTGGTGATTCGGCCTATTGTGCTGCCATTTATGGACAGCATTCTAGGGGGTGCTTCCAACACGATAACGCTAGCCCACATACCGCTGATGTAGCCCAACATCCTCTTTGAGTGTCGGCATGTTGCCTTGGCCTATCAATCACCAGATCTGTCTTCAATCGAGAACATATGGGACATCACAGCACAACAACTCCAGCATCATCCATAAACAGCGTTAACCGTTCCTGTACTGACCGACCAAGTGCAATATGCATGTTAGTCCATCCCACAAACTGACATCCAGCGTCTGTTCAACACAATACAGGTACTTGTGCATACCTGCATTTAACGTTCCGGCGTTTACACTGGTTATTAATGTACGAACAGTTCTTATTTCCAATGGCTTATCTCTCGCTCATCTGTGATTTTGCAATGTTAATCACTTGAACATGTATTTCCGAAACTGATTATTTTTCTGCGTTGCGATTTTCTTTTTCGTCAATGTACATATCGGGTGTCTCTCTTAAGAGTCAGGCGCATTTTCTCCGCTGTTTCCGTAGGTATTTGCAATTTCGTTTTGCGTTGTGTAGCAGGTGTCAACCCAAACAAATAATGCTCATCAAGTCTTTCATGAAGCGCCAAGTGTTGACAGAAAGCGTCGATTTGTTTCCGGTTACAGACAAAATGATTTTTAAGGCGAAATTTTAGGTGGGCATTCGACAGAACGCGTTCTTTTATCGTAATGTCGGAGGGTTGTCCAGAAAGTAATGCACCGCATTTTTTTCTTCAACAATTCTTTATTGAACATAATGAGAATTACATACACACGAAATAATGGTGTTTTATCTACACATGCTATTTTTCCACGTAATCTCTATTCCGTTCTATGGTCTTCCTCCAGCGCGAAACAGGGGCGTATATGCTCTGTCAGTACCAATCCTTGTCCTTATCGTGGAGCCAGTGCTTCACTGTGTGAGTCACCTCCTCATCGTCCTCAAAATGTCTGCCAGTAATGGCATCCTTTCGTGGTCCAAACAAGTTGAAGTTCGAGGGGGCGAGGTCAGGGCTGCAAGGAGGATGGTGTGACATTGTCCAACTCTGTTTCGCGATGTGTTCAGCAGCACTCAGACATGGGTGGGGCCGAGCGTTATCGTGTTGCTGCAAAACATCTCCTGGGTTGCTGTGGCGCCGAAGTTGCCGGAAGCTAGTCTTGAGTTTTGTTAATGTCTTGACATATGCTTCTGAATTAATGGTACCGCCTCTTGGTATAACATCAGTGACTATCGCACAACACAGTTATCATGACCTTACCGGCGGAAACATTTGCTTTGATTTTTTTTCTTCTTTGGGGAGTGGGAATGGCGCTATTACATAGACTGTCGACTTGTTTCGGGATCAAAATGGTAAATACACGTTTCATCACCTGTCACAATCCGGGACTAGAAGGCCTCCCCCGCAGCATCAAAACGTCGCAACAAACAAATAAAGACAAATGTTTTTTCAGTGCGATTTGCGTACTACCGTTAGACACCGCGGGACCCATCTTGCTCACACTTTATAATATCCAAGAGTGCGGATATGCATCCACACTTCCTTTGCTGATTGAAAGATGCAGCGCCAAATGCTGACAAGGGAACCTCCCCATCGCACCCCCCTCAGATTTAGTCATAAGTTGGCACAGTGGATAGGCCTTGAAAAACTGAACACAGATCAATCGAGAAAACAGGAAGAAGTTGTGTGGAACTATGAAAAAATGAGCAAAATATACAAAATGAGTAGTCCATGCGCAGATAGGTGGCAACATCAAGGATACTCTTTGTGTAAGAGCGCCGTGGTCCCCTGGTTAGCGTGTGCAGCTGCGAAACGAGAGGTCCTTAGTTCAAGTCCCCCTCAAGTGAAAAATTTTTCTTTAGTTTCCCAAAATTATGACCTGTCCATTCGTTCATTGACGTCTCTGTTCACTGTAATAAGTATAGTGTCTGTGTTTTGCGACCGCACCGCAAAATCGTGCGATTAGTAGACGAAACGACGTGCCTCTCCAATGGGAACCGAAAACATTTGATCGCAAGGTCATAGGTCAACCGATTCCTCCACAGGAAAACACGTCTGATATATTCTATACGACACTGGTGAGGGCATGTGCGTCACATGACAGGAATATGTTGTCGACCCACCTAACTTGTACACTTGGCGAATGGGTAAAAAGATTCTTCTACATTGCCCGGTTTAGGTTTTCTTGTGGATGTTAGAATTACTCCCAAAAAAGTGATGAAAACATAAGAGTTTGTCACATAAACTGCAACAAATGAATCCAACAGTTTCACAGTCGCACAATTTTCCCTGTGCTCTGTCAAAACATGTTTTTAACGTTTTCAAATTTTTCCGTGTGTAGACCGTCAAATCCTGCATATGTCCAAGCAAATCTGAACATGTCCTGGAATTTTGGAGAGCGAATTTGATTATGTGTGAGTGCCTGAATTTTGATAATTGTCTGAAAATAAAAAATAAAATTTTACTCTCGAAAGGAAGACTTGAACCAAATACCTCTCGTTCCGCAGCTGCACACGCTAACCACGGGACCACGGCCCTCCTGGCCTCACATAACCCTTAAGTTGCCTATCTTCGCATGGACTACTCAGTTTGTATATTTTGCTTATTTTTTTCATAGTTCCACACAACTTCTTCCTGTTTTCTCGATTGATCTGTGGTCAGTTTTTCAAGGCCTATCCACTGTGCCAACTTATAACTAAATCTGAGGGGGGTGCGATGGGGAGGTTCCCTTGTGAGTAGTAATACATCTGTCCTCGCGAATGATAACATCAACTTGCTGCAACATGTCAGCTGTGACAGCCACGGATAATCTCCCCGACCGCTGCAAATGATGGAGCTCCGCCGAACCGCCTTCTGATGACCTCACCCTCCGTGCCCAGCGACCAACTGTACTTCTGTCGACAGGAGATGCTCCATAGACTATGCGCAAGCGTCTGTGAATATTCCCTACAGTTTCTTTCTCTGCAGTGAGAAATTCAATAATGACACGTTGCTCGCAACGTACTACACCTAGAGACGCCATTTTGAAAGTGTTCTGCAGCTACGCCATCTTTCGGGACTGAGGGAAACTTGGCGCGTTCACTCAGGAGACTTACGCACGTAACGTTTCGCATTCGTAGCATTGTCTTCGGATGAGAAAAAAACGCGATGCAGTACTTCCTGGGCAACCCTCGTATTAACAACGACAACTCGAAGTATAACCAGTACTCCAGCAACGACACCGCTGACCTGGCTCGCGCTCGCTGCTTCCACCAAGCAAGCAGCGCGGCTGAGTCGCTGCTGGACTGCTGTTTATTCTAGGTGTTTTACCGTCCCTTTTAATACATTGCGATGCGTGGGAGCACGCCATCGAATGAGCACTTAAAATTTCGATTTAAAAATAATTTTGTTTGCAATGGCAAACAAACCGACATTTTCTGTTGACACTGGGCGTCACACGAAGAACGTGACGCGCAGATTACTGGTAGGGCACTTAGAAGGAAAACGTCCTGTGGGGAGACCGAGGCGTATGTGGGAGGACAATGGGTGAAGGATGATTTGAGGAGCCTAGGTATTGAGGGTGAATGGAAGGAAATAGCCCAAGAAAGGGACAATTGTCTGGCCTGACTCCAGCTACACAGTGCAAAATCGAAATAGCGAATGTCTCCCGAAATACACAGAAAATGCCTCCGACGTCTCTTAGGAGAGGCACACGGTACATGTACGGGTGGCTAGAAACTGTCTGAAAAGCTTGTAAGCGTGCTGCAGGGTAGGTTGTGCTGAGAAATAATTACTGAGAAACAAATTCGATACGTTGCGCCGTTTCCGAGTTAATCAGAACTGAAGTTAACCAGTAGAAAAGCCCGCGCAAAAATTCAAGCGACCCGCCAGATACAATTAGTGTCAGTGGATCCCATAACGTAGGTGATAGCACATGAGAATGCTCTGCCTTTGGCTTGAGTCCGATCCTTACTACCGTCTCATCTCTAATTCTTTTGTCGTTCTCTTGTTCGGTTCCAGGTAAAAAGTACTCGTTTGGCGACACAGTCTCTGGTGGACCGCTTGAATTTGCGCTAGCAACGTTCTGATCGTTGAACGTCAGTAATTTCTGCAAGGTATCGAATTTCTTTCGTAACAATTATTTCTTGAATTCTTTTGGAACTTAGAATACCAAAGGAGTATGTTAGACTTATAGAAGCGAGTTTGAAAAACAATAAAAGGTAGAGTACGCGTGGGGAAATTGGAGCCAAAAGAATTTGTAATAATGAACGGACTTAAGCCGGGAGATGCACTGTCTCCGCAACTTTTTAATTTAGTCCTAGAATATATTGTACGAATGGCAGCAGATAATTCAGAGGGTGTGGAGTTAAATGGAAATATTAAGATATTAGGGCAAGCAGATGATCTAAACATCATTATCGATAGGAAAGAATCTGTAACAGCAAATGCGAATGCGTTAATCGAGGCTAGTGAAGATGTAGGTCTAAGGATAAGTGAAGACAAAACTAAATACCTGGTTACTACTAGAATGCCAACAGCAGTGCATCAGGAAATGTTAAGAGTTGGAGACATGCAGTTTGAAAAAGTGAACACATTTAAGTATCTAGGCGTGGACATCACTTCGAGAAATGAGATTGAATCCGAACTGGAGAAGAGATTACTGGCGGGAAAGGCGTGCTACTTTTCATTGAATAGATTACTTTCATCACGGATGTTGTCTAGGAATTTAAAGATTAGAATATACAAAACTATTATTCTACCAGTTATGCTGTATGGATGTGAGACTTGGTCTCTCACTGTGCAAAATGAAAAGCCGTTTCGCTTATTTGAAAACAAAATTGTGAGGAAAATTTTCGGAGTAAAAAGGGATGACATTAGCGGAGAGTAGTGAAAACTACATAATGAAGAGGTTCACGAACTCTATTCAAGCCCTGACATAATCAGTATTATTAAATCACGTAGGCTGCGATGGGCGGGTCACGTAGCTCGAATGGATGAGGGCAGGGCAGCGCGCAGATTAGTGGTAGGGCACTTAGAAGGAAAACGTCCTGTGAGGAGACCGAGGCGTATGTGGGAGGACAATGAGTGAAGGATGATTTGAGGAGCCTAGGTATTGAGGGTGAATGGAAGGAAATAGCCCAAGAAAGGGACAGGTGGTGAAAATACACTGCTGCGGTAATGGACTCTCGAGTCCGGTATGACCAGTGAGTGAGTGAGTGAGTGACATTTATTTCTCAGCATAACCTACCCTGCAACAACCGTACAAGCAGCTCAGCCTTTTTCTGACCACCCTGTATATGGGGTAATTCTAAATAAACTTTACAACTTTACTTACATACAGAATTTTATTGAGAAGGCTTATTGCAGGTACGAATGGATTATGGATTACCACGAGTAGGGTAGATAAAGAAGCCTTGAAAGGAAGAGCCAGGAGAATGGACACAGCGTTCCAAGCCACACGAAACATTTACGACAAAAAGTATTACCCCATCAGTACAAAGTTTCATCATTATCAAATGATCAGTGTACGTATCTGTATTATCTGTATTCCTAGCGGAATTAGAAAGAACTACGCCAGGTCAGACTTATACAAAAAAACTCAGAAAAACGAAACCGGATTTATATTGGCCAGTGAGGAGTAGAGGACTTGACAGGCTGACTAATGGAACAGTGCAGTCGCAACGTAGTGGGATTTCGGGAGACTTAGCAGGTTCAAATGGTTCAAATGGCTCTGAGCACTATGGAACTTAACTTCTGAGGTCATCAGTCCCCTAGAACTTAGAACTACTTAAACCTAACGAACCTAAGGACACCACACACATCCATGCCCGAGGCAGAATTCGAACCTGCGACAGTAGTGGTTACGCTGTTCCAGACTGCAGCGCCTAAAATCGCTCGGCCACACCGGCCGGCCAGGATTTATATTCTAAAATATTACGGACGCAATGAACAAACTAAAAATTAGGTTTCTCTAATGGATTAAAATATATCTTCAACTCAAAATCGAAAGCAAGAATACCGTCGTTCGTGAATTTCTAGACCAAATGGATAAACACCCGGAAGACGCGTAAAATCGAGACACCTTCAGAAGAGTTGTAGTGACGTCTGGGAGTCTCGCAAACGAGGATGATCTGACAACTGGCGTCAGATAGACGAAAGCCGTGAAATACGCAATGCAGCTATAAAAAGCATCTGGCTTAAATGTAAAAAGAAAATTTAAGACGTCATAGTGGTTATAAGCTTACCGTGGTACTTATGGCCGAATAAATCGTTTTAACGTTCTATTACAAACGTCACTGAGATTGTAACTTGAGCTGGGCAAGAACAAGTCTGGAAACAGACTGTCCTTCGCAAAGGAGACATCCAGTTATTTGCCTTAAGTGAATTAGAGAGAATACTGGAAAAGCAAAATGAAGATAGAAAACTGGGGTGAATTTTAACTTTGCATTGAAACTAAAAGTTTACCTTGACACCAGTTGCAAGTTGCTGGTCGCGTTGTTGGGGTCTCCGTGATGCAACTAACTCAAGAGAGCTTATGTACAAAGATATAGGTTGTTAGTTCGCCCGCTGGGTCATTACCCAATGTGCGTCATATTGAGATAACAATAACACGGCAACAAGAAGTGATTTGCGTTATTCGTTTCAACAGATACGATTCAGTTACATCTGCACGTAAAACAATTAGTTTCCTCAACGATGGATTGTCTATAATGGCGTAGATATCTCGTATTGCACCATTGGCCTCCGAGATCGCCTCATCATGCGGTATGTGATTTTTTTTTTTTTTTTTTTTTTTTTTTTTTTTTTTTTTTTTTTTTTTTTTTTTGTGAAGACTGCCCATGTGCCTGCCCTGAAGACTGCCTATGTGCCTGCACTTCCAGCTGTTTTGGCCCATAGCAAGAGTTGTGAATGCAAGAAGCGATAAGTGACAAATAAAAATACTAGGACTACTCAGTGATCGAATACCTTTGGTTCAGTGGTTTGATGCTTTAACTGCTGAGTGCTGAGACTGTCAAATAATTGACACCTCTCTGGAACCTGTTACTTTGTTGAAAGTAAGCCATTATAGTCTATTACCGGTAATTAGTACTTTGGCTCGTCTTTACTCAGTACCTGATTGATGAACTTCGTCTAACTATGCACATTCCTCTGGAATACTTCGATGAACTGGACAATCTGCCTATCCCGCGTTACTGTATAGCGTGTAAGTGCGCAGAGTGTTTCCGCGGAACTGTCGTCCTTAACGCTGAGTGGACACGACACTTATCAAGTGAGCGTGCGCTAGGTGGTGCCGGGCGCAACAGAGGTCAGGCAGCCCGAACTGCCTTATCTCGCAGGAGGGAGCAATCTGTCGCGGAGGCAGCTTCACTTGTTGTCCTCACTGGCACATCGCCTTCAGCGGCGTCAACTGGTGGATCACCTAACACTGTGAGTGCAACGCGCCGATAGCCGCCTGTGACCTACAAAACTGAAAAAGGAACGCCACATAACAGTTGAGTAAGGTACTGCAGCATACTGTCTATTCTTTCACATGCTTTTATTGTGTAAGATTTTCGTCTCTTTATTTTCGTTCGGTTTAGTTTTCTGACAATTATTTAGCAGTCCATATAGCGTACAATATTCCTTTTATGGATGGCTTCATACCTTTATTACCGTCATCAGATCTTGTCATTGACATTGACAGCTGATGATGACAGTCAAAAGATCGAAACGGATTGTAAAGTTAAATACTGAAAGCGGTAGGCACTTCGACTGTTGGGAACATTTCCGCAAAAGACGTTACGCTGCCCTGGAACGAAGTTCCGACGTTGTGAGATCTTGTGGTTCTTGCCTTTTACAGAGTTTACGAGACATTACTGTACGTACCTTTCAACAGGCTACATAGCAGTCTGCTGTGGCTTCTGTCGCATTAGCGTTTCATATATTCCCATACAGCGCTGTACAAAATAACTGACACTTTCTGTGAATTCTGTACGTATGCATTTCAACTTATTCGTTGTATATTCTGGTGTCAAATACCACAATCTGAACAAGAACATTATTTCCTAATACCTTATTGCAAATTACAGCACCTTCTTCTGTTCTTTCGCTTGGTTCGTGTGTGTGTGTGTGTGTGTGTGTGTGTATTTCGCAGGTGATGGAAATCTCCAGAAACGTAATGTACTCACAGAAATACCAAGAGCAAAGATATTGGCAATTTCAGTACCTTCTTCTGTTCTTTCGCTTGGTTCGTGTGTGTGTGTGTGTGTGTGTGTGTGTGTGTGTGTGTGTGTGTGTGTGTATTTCGCAGGTGATGGAAATCTCCAGAAACGTAATGTACTCACAGAAATACCAAGAGCAAAGATATTGGCAAGGTAATGAGGTCTGTAACATTTGTTAGTACGTCTGTTCCTCAAAACTTATATTTATGTAATAGAACTTGACGGTTTATTCTTTTTCCCTTTAATGAAGCCATGTTAGTCTGACGGCAACTACATAAATGTTCGTCAAACCTTAGGATTCCGTGGATTCCCGTAAATGCCTACTACGAAAATTTCGGAGAGGTGATCAAAGCGAAATATTTCAATGAAGTAAGTAAAAGCCGCGTTGGGCATGTGACACAATGAAACTTCTCTTACGGAATTCGCGTTACAAGTACCTATAAATACTATGGTGTACTGTTCTGAAAGGCTTGTAATTTGCTCACAATATTTATTAATTGTACAGAAAATATTTACGCCCCCGTGAAATATGAGTAATTTTTGTTTTTAAAGTTACATAACCGAAAGAAACCCAGGACCTATGCTATAGGCATTAATTCATTTATTCCAGCAGTTCAGAAGTTCTACACTGTAGGCGAACTGTTGTACAGACGAGTGTTTTTCATTTTCTTTCTTGAAATTTTTCGGAGTATTATTTCACACTCTAATATCGATGTCTGCGTTTGTTTTATTTTGGACTGTCATTTCATTTACTTCCATTCCACACAGACGATATTTATTTAAGATTCATCAGATAGTTCATTAATTTTAAATATCTTCATTTAAAAACAATAGTTTCTGACGCTCACTTGTTATAACAGCCGTTTCTTCCCTTATAAGTGAATATGATTATAGCGTAATTGGAAATCATAACGGTTTTTCATTTTTTCTTGTAAAGGTGAAGTGCACAAGTCACTTTCTCTCAGTGTCAGTGTCTCTGAAATCAAACCATATACCTCTGTGTTTTATTCAGACCGTCGAGATTTTGAGTTAGTGAGAAAGCTACACGTAGCAGGAAGGCATCAAAGTATATGTTGGTCACCGGGAGTTCCAACTTGTGTCACAGAATTCAAATCTATTACTTTATACTGTTTAGAGGTTCTCGAGGAAAGCTACTCATTTATCTTCAGTCAGCTAAGACGGAGAGAAGTGCCTTAGATTATTATGACAATATGACAGAATGACATAAATCAGCGTACACCTTTACATTGATTGTTGGTATCAATCTTTCTTTGCTGCTATTCGATGACGGTTGTCCGCCTCGGTAGCTGCGCGATAAGAGTGTCGGGTTGCTTTCTGAAGGAGCCTGGGTTCGATTCCGGCCGGGTCGGACATTTTTCTCCGCTCAGGGAGTGGGTGTTGTGTCGCCCTTACATTCGTATCATCATAGTTGGCAGTCCACTGTTGAGACGGCTGCATGAGTACGTATCGAAAGCTACTAAATTAAAAAAAAAAATCATGACCGTAGAAACTTTCTAGGCTCGGAGCAGTTTTAATGTATCAAGAAGATTCAAGAACTTTTTTCATCGTTATACTGTAGTCCATAACACGACAATATTAAGAATAACTGGTGAAGTGTGGAAATAGTTGTAGATACTGCCGTAGATGTTTTACGAAACCATTGGAAGCCATTCTGGCACAACATAAAATTACGGTAATCTCCTGGGTTCGTCATTGCATTGATTTCCACATAAGACGGGATTTTCTGAGAAGTAATGAGTTGACTGTGTTGTATTATTTAATGAGGAAGTATAAATTTCCGCTCTCAACGATAGATGTTTTAGAAATGGATTGATTTCGTTTTTACATTTGTTGTACAGTGTCTTCCAGATGACAATATATCATACTTGCTCCTAGTTGAGAGTGGGGAGAAAATAGGCTGTCACACTGCATAACAATCGCAGTCTGGATTGACTGGACAGGCACTGAGGAAAAAAGTACGCAACCATTATTAGAACAATATTCCATACAAACAAAGAAATTAATACCGTCATCACGGCGCCACGGGGCATGCGTTTGCGACCATTATGGAAAATCTCCAACGAAAGTGTGTCACTTCGCACAGCAAAGAAGAGCGCCTAGGTCGCATAACACAGGTTTCTTTGCGGAGTAAAGGAACTGGATTTGTGGCAAATGGCTGCCTGGTGGTCACATATTAATATAGCTATGCTGTAATTTTAGTCTGATTGTCTTAATTTGTACAACAGGAGTTCACATGCGTTGTCGGTACGGTTCTCAACTTTGATTCTCGGAGCTGCAGCCCTTTTGTGAGACAATCATAATTTATCGACAGTGAAATGTGACAAAAGTTCTCATGCCACTTTCGTAATTAACGCTCATCTTTCCGAGAAGAAACAATCTGTAACATTTTTACGTCATTTACAATGTCTATTGCAGTGAAGGTAAGCACCGAAATATGAAAGATAATACATTCAAATTGTTTCATTTGCGAAATATTATGTTTTCAAAATGTCTAACTAGCTTTACCGTGTAATGTAATAACATAATACTCATTTTTTCTTTAACGCAATGGAAATATACTCAAATTATACTCAGGGCTACGCGAGTGATTATTGATCAGTTGAACGTAGGCCTAGCATCTTGAGTATTCAACATGTATTGTTCAAAATCAGAAAAAACTCTTCTTTCAGTATATGTAACTGCGGATGTTATAAGTTTCACTCACTTTTTATTTAACGATTAATTTACCCACATACTCACACGTTATATCGTGCGATACATTACCTGTGTAAGGGCTACATCTTTAGTAATGGTTGTTGTTGTTGTTGTTGTTGTGGTGGTGGTGGTGGTGGTGGTCTTCAGTCCGAAGACTGTTTTCATGCGGCTTTCCAGGCTAGTCCATCACTTCTAAACTTCTTCATCTCCTCACATGAAGGCCTCACATTAATCAAATGGCTCTGAGCACTATGGGACTTAACTTCTGAGGTCATCAGTCCCCTAGAACTTAGAACTACTTAAACCTAACTAACCTAAGCACATCACACACGTCCATGCCCGAGGCAGGATTCGAACCTGCGACCGTAGCGGTCGCGTGGCTCCAGACTGTAGCGCCTAGAACCGCTCGGCCACTCCGGCCGGCTCTTCATCTCCGAATAACTGCAGCTACCTGCATATAATAATGTTACTTGACGAAATATTGTCGCCTCTAATTAGTCGATGTGTAACACAGATATTGTGTCTCACACACAGTATGAAACTTAGGCCTCATCCTCTCACACACAAAAAGGGAAATGTAATAGAAGATTCGAAGTGTGAAGTACACTGATAGAAACCCAGTAGTCACAATACTAGGCAATAACTTCGTTACTGTTTTCTTTTGCACTCTTGTACTGACTCCTTCCTAAGACTGATAGCACGTTCTTTAGTTATTTTGGCATGCTGTTTACGGAGGCTAGCACGAACTTGAGATGCAACAGTAGATGGATGACACACACGTGTTTAAGCGACTCTATAGGTTCCTTGAAAAGCAGAGTTACTTGCATTGCATCAATCGCTCCATTCTTGATTACGCAGATTACATAACGTTTGCTAATATAAGCTGGATAATTGCCATAAAGCTATCGCATTTCCAAAACTAAAACTGATCTCTAACTCATTTTAAGTAACTGCAGGGTGTGCAGTATGACAGGAGAAGTTTCCAGCGTTAGATAATTAACGTGCCAGCTTGGCGAACAGATCAGACAAGAACGTAGTATGCGCAAAGTAGAAGATAATATCCATGAACTCATATGAACGGAAACATACTGAACGTATTTCCCGCCAAACTAGTTTCGTATAGTCGTAATGAAATGCGGAATTGTGAAACAACGATGCTAAAATTTTTTTCAGAAACAGAAAACGTAGTGTTGCGATGATTAGACTAGCACAGACGAAAGGTACAAGAAAAGAGTGAGACATGAAATACATTTGTATAAGGCACATTAATTTTGTCAGTCCATTGTTTCACCTGCTATCGTCACGTTTATGTAACTTTAGCCAGAGTACTTCATTATGTCAGACTAGTGTTGTGAAATCGCCGTAGGCTACAGCAAACTGTCATAAGTCAGCGTAATCTGCGGTAGTTTTCCTAGTAGCTTTGTTCAGTTAAGGTTGTAACTGCGTTACATGTACATTTGGCGTGTTGCGTAACTATCAGGTGTTACCTCATTTCGATTGCTTTGTGTATGCGATCATCTCTTAGCAGGTTCCCCGAAACTGGTAGCAGTGAACCGTTTAGAAAATGACTGAGGATATATAAAGGGTCACATAACTTACGGAACATTTTTATTCTGCATAGTTGTCCTCCTGTCTTTTACTTGAAAATAAACAGTATTTATAGCAAAACTGAAACTGTCAGTGTTGAATTCTGATTTTATTCGAGAATTGGTATGTAGTGTGAACCAGAGGGATGTTGTAGTAAAAAATTTGAAACAGTATAGATTTATCATATAGCGCTGGAATACAGAATATCCTCAAAAAAGGTAAAGTGAAAAAAAACGGAAAACGAAAACATATCAAAAACTTCTTCAATACTTCATCAATCACATGTAAGACATGTTTCTGTTATTCATAACAACTTTCGCATTTACCAGTAATAACAGGAAACTCTTGCCTTTGATTGTGATAAAGAACATTCTGTTAAGTACAAAATTACAACAATAACTGTATAGATGCTTTTATGTTTGTGCATGTAGACTGTACTTGCATCATAAGTAATTGTTTTGATTACATGAAAGCGCAGGGACTACGCGATCAACTAATTTTTAGTTTGCGATTCTAATTGTGTGCGAAGCAGACGAGAACAAAGAGAAGTCGTCGGCTCCCGGTTTCTCTCTCATACATTCATTTATGTTTCTTCCCCTACCACTGCAACCAATATTACCGGTAATCCTACCATTTACTACGTCATGTCTGTACTGTACCAAAACTACCGAACCGTAGTTTTGGTCGAGCACAACGCTAGATCAGACAAACACGGGGCAGTTTTGTAGTCCTATTTCTCTATTCGCAACAAGGGAAACCGGGGGAGGAGGGAGAGGAGGAATTACATGGGGAAAACGCTAGAACCGTTACTAAAAGGACTTTAGCCCGAATTGTTGTCTTGCTGGAGCTTCAGTAGGCTCTCATAGATGATTGCTTCAACAGTTCTATTAAGATGTACGATACCAATGAGCCATGACATCAAAAGACACTTACACCGTAAACGACTTTTTCTTTGTGAGCAGGCATCTGAGATACAGAGAGTGTGAGGAGTAGTCATAAAGTTTCGTCACCTCGAAAAAATAATGTTACGTAATTAATTTTTGTTGTTTGTTTATTTATCCGAGTCCAAAGAACACTAATAGACAACATAATAAAAACTATAATCTAATATTAATTACAAGGAATTTCACACTCTGTGAGTCCAGTGTTCAGCAACCAGAATGGCACAGTTATTCGCCGCAAACAAGTCTCCCATGTCACAGAGTTCCTGCGGACCAACAAGTGTTCAGATTCCTGCCTCGCACCACATTCACAACATTCATCGTCAATGATACCTCACTTCTTAAAATTAGACTTGCACCTTGTTGCCCCTGTTCTCAACCTATTGAGGGTTTTACAGGACCCATATTGGAGATGGCTGTCTGAGGGTAGCTTTTCTTTTGCTGCCCATAACCCTGCAGGACAGTTTGTTAGCCACAGCTCATTTCGGCGGGCTTCTCCTAACCTTGAAATTGTAGCTATTTTAAGCAGGAAGGTTCCTCTAGATTTTGTCGTGATGGATAGTTAAGTGTCTGCAGTTCCGGTTTAGATTGAAATCCCGCGCCACAGCACCGTAGCACGCCGCTAGACTAGCTAAAACAAAATGGCGCTGTACACTGTGGAGATTTATACAAATAACGTTAAAACTGTCTTGCAAGACAGTACAAATACGTTTCGATGAAACAGCCGCGTGCCGGCTAACTACTTCATCATTTACGAGTATAGACACAACTACGCATGTTATCCTCTTGACTGTGTGCCGAGGCCGCGGGTGCTGGCAGGGCAGGCGTACAGCTAGCTAGCTGCTGGGAGCTGCCGTGCTGCGGGACATTTGACAGGCACGCCGCGTCGCATTCCACGCAGTCTCCACCTGGCGGCCAGCTCTGCCATACCAACACGCACACCCAGACCAGCACGCGCTGCGTCCACCGTCCGATGAGCACCAACTATTTACTCTACTGTCCTTTAAAACTGCAACCTCGCGAAGGACACATGTATCGTCAAATTGGCATGAGTTTCCTTTAATTTACGTCTATGGTCACAATCTTTTCTGTTTAACAGATTACCGGTTTCGGTCTTTAATGACCATCATCAGATCTGCAGCAAAAATGGGAAAAATATAAATACACTCGCAAACTGTATACAGCTTAAGAACAATACATAGAGCATATTGAAAAGGAGTACTGACAAAATTTACATTTGTGCGCTTTACATGTGAAGATGCATACCTGTCTCATAAAAACAAAGTCCTAATGTACTGCAGCCATAGTGGCATAGTCAACTGTTAAATGCGGAATCAGCACCAGCATCGTCAAATACGTGTAAATCACATCACATGCACCAGTCATGTTGTCAATAAAACTACTGTTTAAAACAAGCTGCCGTACAGTAGCCACAAGATGTTTGTGTAGTAAGTTGACCAGACGTCGCTAATGTCAGCATACACTAGTTTTTTAATTGCTTTTTATTACTGTAACACTTTTATACTTTATAAGCTTATTACAGACTTTAACTATTGTATCCCCCTTTTATTTTTGCTGTTTCAATTAATTATTGAAAACTAGTGTATGCTGATATTAGCGACATCTGGTCAACTTACTACACAAACATCTTGTGGCTACTGTACGGCAGCTTGATTTAAACAGTAGTTTTACTGACAACAGTCCGCAGCTCGTGGTCGTGCGGTAGCGTTCTCGCTTTCCACGCCCGAGTTCCCGGGTTCGATTCGCGGCGGGGTCAGGGATTTTCTCTGCCTCGTGATGACTGGGTGTTGTGTGATGTCCTTAGGTTAGTTAGGTTTAAGTAGTTCTAAGTTCTAGGGGACTGATGACCATAGATGTTAAGTCCCATAGTGCTCAGAGCCATTTTTACTGACAACATGACTCGTGCATGTGATGTGATTTATATGTATTTGACGATGCTGGTGCTGATTCCGCATTTAACAGTTGACTATGCCACAATGGGTGCAGTGCATCAAGACTTTGTTTTTATGAGACAGGTATGCCTCTTCACATTTAAAGCGCACAAATGTAAATTTTGTCAGTACTCCTTTTCAATATGCTCTATGTATTGTTCTTAAGCTGTATACAGTTTGCGAGTGTATTTATATTTTTCCAATTTTTGCTGCAGATCTGATGATGGTCATTAAAGACCGAAACCGGTAATCTGTTAAACAGAAAAGATTGTGACCATAGATGTAAATTAAAGGAAACTTATTACATATACGGGTCACTGTGTTTTTTCGCGACGATGTCGCAGCTTGTGAAATTGGTATGAAGCGTACTACGTGTATGGATACGCAAATCATTAGCATTTCAGCGCAGATGCACTAACTAGGTAGCTGTGACGCTATCTTCATTCTTTATATGGGAAACAATTACACTGCAGGTTTTTTTAATTGGTTTTTAGGACAGCACTCTGAAGGATATAATGTCAGTCATGACACCACGAACCTAAGGACCGTCATCGGGCGGAGAGAATCTCCAACTCAGTCAGGAATCGAACCCGGGCCCCTTTGTTTAACAACTCACAGCGCTGACGGCGCTTCTACCGGGGCGGATTGCGCAGTAGGATCCTTATTCAGAAATGGCACTTTAATGTTGTTTCTTTGAGAGAAGATCGTATACGAAGGAGACATGTCTAAAAGCACCCATCGAAATTTGGCAGTGGCAGAATCTTTGCCTGTTGAGTCCGTAGTTTATCGTTCGACGACATTGCTGCCCCGGTTAGCCGGGATCCCACGACTGTCATCCGAATATGCAATCGATGGCTTCAGCAATGCTGTAATCATCGTCATACGGGATCTCTGCGGCTCCCATTCGACTAGCGCCAAAGAGGACAGACATATTATGCATTTCGCCGTGTAGGTCAGAACAACCACGTTACTTACCTATCTTCAGTCTGCCGTTGGTCTTGTTAGCAGACACTTATCCATACAGACAGTGCGATGATATCTGGAGCACCAGGGATTGTCAGCACGGCTACCTTTGTTGTGGCAGTTCAGCGGGAGAGAGAGGCACACCCACAGTGCTACGCCCAGCGACATCAGTGGACACTGTCGTCTTTTCAGACAATTTTCAGGTCTACGCACAGCATCACGATGGTCGTAACCGTGTGTGTAGGTTCCATATTACAATCGTCATCATCATAAAGGCGCAGCACTTCACGTGATGGGTTGGATGCCATTCGGTACAGAGTATGATCTCATCTGGTTCGCATAACTGGTAAGTTGGACAGCTGGCGTTACATTTCTGACGTGTTAAGGCTGGTGGCTGCGGTCTATCTTCCAGTTCTCCATGAAGTTACGTTTCAACATGATAATGCAAGACTCCATGTTGCCCGTGCTGTCATGACCTACTTCGATGAAGAGTGTGTTCGACTGTTGCACTGGCCACCACGTTCCCCACATCTCTCACCCACTGTCGTGCGTTGCCGAGAGACTGGCCCGCTACCCTTCGTCACAATCGATGAACTCTGGAGTAGAGTTGAGACAGCATGGAATTACGTATCCGTATTGTCATCCAAGTTCACTTCCACTCGATACCCAGTCGGATTGCGCAATTTGAGAAATTTGAATAGATGAACCAAGAACATTGGTTAACGCAGAATCTCGCATGCATGGCATCCCATACTTCCGTAAGATTTCGGAGAAAGCTGGGTCACATTTACGAGAGAACAACATGCAACCAGCCTTCTTTATATCACAGAACATCGGGATGAAATATAGGCACAAAGGACACGCTACCAGTAGAAACTACAATACTGCTGGAATATATTGCATCAGTGCGACAACTGACCTATGAGATACATTGGACAAACGAGCAGAAGCTTCTGTACGTTATTTAAAGAACACTTTAATCTAGCTGACTCCAAATCAGCTTGAAATAACCATCTGCGTGAGGAGGGGCACACCATAACAAATTTGCAAAATAATTTTCTTCATCGGGAAACAAAGGACATAATCTCAACATTTTCGAAGAGATCGAGATATTACCACGCAAAAAGAGACGCCCAATGCATATCTTAAATGGGCAACTACAGTTGCGGCATCACAACATTTAGCAAACTTCGACTGCTTAAATAAAATAACCTAATGCATAGGTCTGTTCCATAATTTAAACCACTTTTACACGCAGTTATTTGACAGTCGTCCCTGAAATCACATTTCTCTACTCCGCTGTTACGTGTTTGACCTCTAGCATTGTTAAGCACTGGCAGATTCATACATCATTATTGATGTGTTTACGATTCATAAAGAAGTTTATTGATAAAGTCCTATATAATTCCTTTTATTTTATGATTGTATTCCACTCCGCATGCTTCCCCTGGTTTTTAAAATAAAGTGAAATAACAATTGTAGTTTACGTTCTTCTACCTTTACATGTAAAATTACTTGTAATTTTGCCACCTTACTTTTTCTGCCACTGTTTACGAGTCTATTCCCATTTCGCCCTCCATTGCATGCCGTACATGCCCCCATTTTCTTTACCGGAACCGGCGCCGGCACCGGTCCAGCTCTGTTCGTCTAGACTGTCACGGCATACCTGACGTTCTCACGTCTCTCTTAAGCCTTAGGTAAGTCCATATAAGATTTCATATTTACGTTTCTCCAGTCCTTTTATTTCGATGTCAGTCTATTTTGTGAGCAGTACTTTGTATATCATTGACTTGTCATACAATCAGGCAAGGTCTACTTTGAGATTTATTTTACCTTGTCAGTGTGAACGTAGCTTTCAGCAACTGCGGATCTCCACAATACAAAATTTGTTGCATTTGAATTTAAGCTAAAGCCACGCGGTAATAATGAGCGTATGGCATTGGTGGCCGGTAGGCCCCTCGCGGGGCGGTTCGGTCGCAGCTCCGCAAGTTATTTAACGCCACTACGGCGACTTGCGAGTGAATGAAGATGAAAGACACACTACACCCAGTCATCTCGAGGCAGAGAAAAATCTCCGACCCCGCCGGGATTCGATCCCGGCACCCCCCGCTACCGCAAGACCACGAGCCGCGGACAGGCACTGGGTGCCGGAGGCACAGTAGTTTCTCCCTCGTTCAGGAACTGAGGCCCAAACATGTGTCCTAGCTTGAGGGTCAAAGAGACCGTGTTGACCGCCGGGGCGAGGCTGCACCAGAGTTCATTTCCTCCCCCTTTCATGCTGGTTGCGTGAACCTATTTGTTAACTGCGGTCGCACAATTTCGTACGTTGTCGGGGTTTACAGATAGCACGAAGAGTTACTCTCCAGCCTATTCGGTTGCTGATTCTGGACGTGTACACATCGCAGATAGCAGAAACACGGACGTTCCGTCGTTATATTAGACAAGCGTTGTGTTTCATCACCCTGTGAGCAGCCTTGTCCAGCCGTGAGGTCTCTTCGGTATGTTTCGCGATACGAAGCGCGCAGCAACTAGAGTAGTTGGTTTCGTGCAATCACGCTGTTTTTCACCACAATAATCCGGCATCGCTACTCCACTAATCGCATGACGGTAAGGTTTGTCGTTCGACCCCTGCCACTGTGCGTGTAATACGGAACTCATGGCTAGCAACTCTCTGTTTCTTGATTCATTTCAGTCAAATATAACTCACTCTCTCTAGGAATCGGACGTATTCCCGTCCAGATTTCTCAACTCGTATTGATGTGTTTTCAGCTTCATTCCTTGCCCTACAGCAATGCGGCATCTCACCACGGCACCCACAATTTCAATGCTTGCTACAAAAGACTGTGACAGATTACCTTAAAAAAAATGGTTCAAATGGCTCTGAGCACTATGGGACTTAATAACTGAGGTCATCAGTCCCCTACACTTAGAACTACTTAAACCTAACTAACCTAAGGACATCACACACATCCATGCCCGAGGCAGGATTCGAACCTGCGACCATAACGGTCGCACGGTTCCGGGCTGAAGCGCCTAGAACCGCTCGGCCACAATGGCCGGCTTGAGTGCTACTACCCGTCAGACAGGGAAACGGTGAGAGGCAGTGATTTTCCCGGTTTTATTAACCTCAGTCCATCAACTACAGACCAGCCGCTACACAGATACTCTATATGTGCCCACTAGCTTATTATTGGGCCGTTGATATACATTACCTAGAAATCTTTCGGACTAAGTTATTTTTTAAATATTTTTCAGTAAGCAGCAGAAAGTAATTTCAATAATAATATCTGATTTCCTCTCGGTTAATCTCATTTCTGTAACAAGTCTCTGTCGACGCATTCAGGTTCCGTAAATGCTGCCAGTAGACCGTTGTAGTTATCTCATGTGTGACTAGCGCCCAGTTATCGGGAACGGGGTCAACAGTGTGTCAAACAGTGGCAGCTGTCATCTTCCAGAATCAGAACGACCACGACCTGTGCTGCCATTTTGAGTGTGTGATATAAGGTATTACCCGATACAATTTAAAGAACAGTATTATCAGACGTTTTCAGACGAATGGGGTTTAATGTAGGAAGAATGGCTCTGAGAGTGCCTGTGTGTGTGTGTGTGTGTGTGTGTGTGTGTGTGTATGTCTGTGTGTGTGTGTGTGTGTGTGTGTGTGTGTGTGTTTGTGTGTGTTAGTAATAGCGCGCAGAATTTTTTTCAGACGGTTAAAACTTATCTCAGAAAAGTTCCGATGCACGGGTCGCATCAG
Source organism: Schistocerca piceifrons (assembly GCF_021461385.2). Lineage (NCBI taxonomy): Eukaryota > Metazoa > Arthropoda > Insecta > Orthoptera > Acrididae > Schistocerca > Schistocerca piceifrons. Next base: position 924,441,610 of record NC_060138.1, read on the forward strand.
TTTTGTTCCAATTCGGAGTTATTGACTGTGATTGTTTTTAAAATCCGAATGCGGGTGTCTTTTTTGCACGTAAAATGCGAACAGTGCACTTACAAATGGTGACATTAACTAGGCATTAATTTCAGCCCAATTAAAATCTTTCTCAAAAGAAATAAATGGATTCGCACAATTTTCCTCGACGTCAGCTCCGATTGTCGTAGAAACCTTGCTTAATATAGGCCTACTGTAACATCAGTAAGACAGGTGTTCGAATGGCTATATAAATGGTCGCTCGTCCGGGATAAACCGAAATCTGTTTGCTGCATACTCCTAGCTCAAACAGGAACAGGGCACCAAACTAAGATCTTCCCCCTCCCACAAACCGCGATTATGCACGCGGCCTTTTCAAACATACCGTATCTGTTATAATGCTTTCTATTGAACTTCTGGCTTTATCCGTCAGTGCTAACGCTTCTGCATTACAGAACTGAGCAGGCAGCAAACAGAGGGAGGTCTGACGGATAGGAGTTGGGAACTGCGCTTTCATGCAGTGTTATGGCGGTAAAATGATATTCGCTCCTGCCAACCAGAAAACTGTGAACCGGACGACAGGATTGACCCAAACGTTCGGTCCGACAGCGTTCGTATCTCATTACCGACAGCGGGCGCCGAAATTGCAGTTTTAATTCAGTTAAGCATCGGTGAGGGCGGCGCTCTGCTATATGAATTTACCCGCATCCCAAAGCCCCACCCCGAGGCCAAAAACGGCCGCATATGTGCGGGCAGATTGGATTACGATCTGTGTCCCGGCGGGATGCCGCCCGATTGGGGTTAAAACCGATTGGCCCGCAAATACTGCGAGAGCGAACGGCCGCTGTGGAAACGCGACAACTGGGGCGCACTGTTTCCGGCCCGGCGCCTCCCAGTGGGGGCGGCGGCGACGCCTCGCCACCCGCCCCCCTCCGACGCCTGTCTGCTACCGTCTCCACACGGGCAGGGGCGCTAGTGGAGGCAGTTACTGCTGTAGCGAGCGCATTACGTTTCCGCAAGCCACTTCCACAGTTAAGCCACCGCTTGCAGAGTGAACACGTTCAAATCACAGCAGACGAAGATTTTTAACATACATCTCCGCGTTTTATGGGGTCCCTATGACTTCCCAGGGTAAGATCGTATTTATTGATACATTACATTATTATTTTTAAAATTAATATATCAAATTGTGAAATACCGTCAGACTTCAAGAAGAATAGAATAATTTCAGTCCCAAAGAAAGCAGATGTGAAAATTACCGAACTATCAGTTTAATAAGTCACAGCTGCAAAATACTAACGCGAATTCTTTAGAGACGAATGGAAAAACTGGTAGAAGCCGACCTCGGGGAAGATCAGTTTGGATTCCGTAGAAATGTTGGAACACGTGAGGCAATACTGACCCTACGACTTATCTTAGAAGAAAGATTAAGGAAAGGCAAACTTACTTTGCTAGCATTTGTGGACTTAGAGAAAGCTTTTGACAATGTTGACTGGAATACTCTCTTTCAAATTCTAAAGGTAGCAGGGGTAAAATACAGGGAGCGAAAGGCTATTTACAATTTGTGCAGAAACCAGATGGCAGTTATAAGAGTCGAGGGACATGAAAGAGAAGCAGTGGTTGGGAAGGGAGTGAGACAGGGTTGTAGCCTCTCCCCGATGCTATTCAATCTGTATGTTGAGCAAGCAGTAAAGGAAACAAAAGAAAAGTTCGGAGTAGGTATTAAAATCCGTGGAGAAGAAATAAAAACTTTGAGGTTCACCGATGACATTGTAATTCTGTCAGAGACAGCAAAGGACTTGGAAGAGCAGCTGAACGGAATGGACAGTGTCTTGAAAGGAGGGTATAAGATGAACATAAACAAAAGCAAAACGAGGATAATGGAATGTAGTCGAATTAAGTCGGGTGATGCTGAGGGAATTAGATTAGGAAATGAGACACTTAATGTAGAAAATGAGTTTTGCTATTTGGGGAGCAAAATAACTGATGATGGTCGAAGTAGAGAGGATATAAAATGTAGACTGGCAATGGCAAGGAAAGCGTTTCTGAAGAAAAGAAATTTGTTAACATCGAGTATAGATTTAAGTGTCAGAAAGTCATTTCTGAAAGTATTTGAATGGAGTGTAGCCATCTATGGAAGTGAAACATGGACGATAAATAGTTTCGACAAGAAGAAAATAGAAGCTTTCGAAATGTGGTGCTACAGAAGAATGCTGAAGATTAGATGGGTAGATCACATAACTAATCAGGAGGTATTGAATAGAATTGGGGATAAGAGAAATTTGTGGCACAACTTGACTAGAAGAAGGGATCGGTTGGTAGGACATGTTCTGAGGCATCAAGGGATCACCAATTTAGTACCAGAGGGCAACGTGGAGGGTAAAAATCGTAGAGGGAGACCAAGAGATGAATACACTAAGCAGATTCAGAAGGATGTAGGCTAGAGTATGTACTGGGAGATGAAGACGCTTGCACAGGATAGAGTAGCATGGAGAGCTGCATCAAACCAGTCTCAGGACTGAAGACCACAACAACAACAACATATCAAATTGTATGAAATGGAAGGTGGTAAACCACAACTCATAGTTCCGATGTTTATCAAACTTAGTGGCTGTGTATCTACAGGGTGGTTATACAAGGTGTTTCAAAAAATAATGACCTGACTTTGAATGGTAATGATTATGAAACTTTAGGATAAGCCGGCAAGGAAATATGTGATGCAGTGGGCGTGGCCTAGAGTTTCAGAAAATCGCCTATGGATGTCGGTCATAGCGTCTTCTCAGTTTGCAGTCAGTCAGAAGTAAGATGGGGTACTCTCAACAAAACGTGTTTTGTGTGCTGCAGTTTTCAAAGAGTGAATAAGTGGTGAAGCAGAATTTCATGTTCGCGGTAAAGTAAACCGACATAAAAAATGGCTCTGAGCACTATGGGACTTAACATCTGAGGTCATCAGTCCCCTAGGACTTAGAACTACTTAAACCTAGGTAATCTAAGGACATCACACACATCCATGCCCGAGGCAGGATTCGAACCTGCGACCGTAGCAGTCGCGCGGTTCTGGGCTGAAGTGCCCAGAACTGCTCGGGCACCGTGGCCGGCTAAACCAACATAATCTGCGCATATGTGGACTCAGAATCTTCATGACATTATGGAGCAGGAAAGACACTCGCCTGAAGTGAACGTATTTTGTGCCATTTCTCGCGAAAAAGTGTACGGTCCCTTCTGTTTTGAGGAAAACACAGTTACTGGAATGAGCTATCTTCAAATGTTGCAGTTCTGGCTTTTTCCAGGTGGATTGCTATGACTTCACTTTCCAACAGGATGGAGCTCCACCACGCTGGCACAACAACGCACGTCAGTTTCTCAGTTTCACTATGCCTCGGCGCTGGATAGGGCGCACGGGACCACGAGACACTACCCTGCATTCTTGGCGTCCAATATCACCAGACATGACCGGATGTGATTTTTCCTTGTGGCCACATGTGAAGAATAGTGTGCTTATCTCCCCTTCGTCTCGCGACAGGGAAGAACTGAAGAACAGAATAAAAGCTGCCATAATTCTTGTAAAAGCAGATACATTGTGTAAAGTTTATGATAGCTAAATTCGTCAGACCCTTTCCATCACATTTTTTATCTCACTCTTCAACCTTACTTTCCTTTTCCTCATTGCTTCTTCGATGTACACATTGAACAGCAGGGACGAAAAACAGCATACCTGTCTTATATCCATTTTAATCCGAGTACTTCTTTCTTTGTCTTCCATTCATATTTTTGATTCTGGGTACCTGTCAGTACTGTATATTACCCGGCTTTCCATATATATTACTCCTATTTTTCTCCGAATTTTGAAGTTCTGCCTGTTTGCTTTTTGCTTTGCACTGTCGAACGATTCTTCGAAGCCGATAAATCCTGTGAAAGTGTCTCGATTTTTCTTTTCTTAGATCTTGCTTCCATTATCAAGGCTCTCTGATACCTTCACCTTTCTGAAAGCCAAACTAATCGTAATCAAACAGATCCTCAGTTTTCTTTTCCATTCTTCTGTAACTATATTATTCACATGAGATGTTAAGCTGATAATTCGATAGCTCATGCACTTATCTGCCCTTGCCGTCTTCATCAGTAAGTGGATATTAAACTACTTAACTTTCATTCCGTTTGAAACGTATGTCCATCATAGAGTTCAGTATGAGGTGTGGCTCGAATGGGCTTAGGTTGCCTTGCAAAGCACGGCAGAAGTGTTTTAATCTTGTGAGAAACAGGATTGCCGTTATCTGTAATCAGGTATCTGTGAAAAGGACGCAATCAACGAGACACTATCTATGTGTCGGGTATCGTACCGCCATGGGTAGATTTCCATACCACCTTCAGCACACTAGATCTGGTCTACATGAAGGACGCAGCAAACATTACAGGACTTTGACATTTTTGTCATGGGCTAAGATATTCTTTCGATTTATGGAGACGACTACCTAGTAACTATGAAAATGCATTGTCTTGAAGCAATATAAGTGAGTACATGTACTGAAGGAAATAAAAACTGCTACACAATGAAAGACCGGGCCGATAATAAGTTTGTGGAGATGTTCGTCACATAGTGCGTATTAAGTGGTTGAACTTTCATTCCAGTCAGAGCTGATATCCGCAATGAATGTAGATATGAGGTGTGGTCCTCACAGGTGCAAGTAGTCTCTTGAATTCGTTGTGCGTTGGAAGCAGACAGCCTCCGAGTGTCATCTTGACGAATTTATTGCCATGCCTGAAACTTACGCCGTTAGAAAATAGACTACCGGCTAGAGACCGTTATAAAAGTATAGGCCTTCCCATCACTTTCCAGACATGCTGCGTGGGCGACAAATCAAGGGATCTGAGAGGTTAGCCAAGGGACCGTAAATTCCCCAAGCCGTTTGTGGTGTGAACCGCATTATCCTATAGACGTCCGTTCATTAGCAGGGTAAAGGAAGAGTATCGTTTTCCTCCAAAGTGGATGACTATTAGCAGTATCGAGCCCCCATATTTGAGATCCGCGTCAATCCTGGCCAGCTAAGTCATGGAACATCGATCACTTACGAAGATAAGTAGGTTACTTAGCTGAGATGTGTTTGCCTTAACTGAAAAATAGTAAGTGGCAGATACTCGCAGAGGAAAGTCAATTATTTTACGTAAAACTGCTCAGAAAATTAAAAGAACCACTTTTGTTTGTATAATCTGAAAATATTCGGAGGCAACAAGCCCTCCCATAAGTATCGCGAAGGTGGTATTAAGACATCACAGAGGAATACAGGATGATTCAAAAGGCTGCACACAAGTTCAAGACGCTGATAGAGCACTCGAAATACATCTTTGGAATGGGAAGGTATGATCATGGAAGCAATTCCGACGCAATGAGGAATTTGGGTTGTCAGCATCAATGACAATCAATAAGACTACACGCGCACCAGAAGTTCAGAAAAGACAACGTACTGTCTACTCAACTATGTTCTGCTTTACAGACGGTGTTCCAAATGTCTAACAGCACATTTAATACATATAAACAGGCAATAAATAAACCAAAAGCTCGATTTTCGTATCTGATTTTTTCCAAAGGCGACTCATCCGTCATTTCATTATGCCATCGTCAGACCGTCTCTGGTAACATAGTGAAACATTGTGGCTGAGCTTATATTGCCGAGCAAAAGAAAATCAGTATAAGCGTCAGCGTAGTTTGCATACTAGAATACACCCGTAAACAATCTGACCTACATAGAGAATCGATCGTCATAATAAAATAAAGGAACTCAGAGCTCACACGGTAAGATATAGGTGTTCTTTTTCCCGCGTGCTATTCTAGACTGGAGTTATAGAGAATTATTGTGGTGTTTTGATGAACCCTTGGTTCAAATGGTTCTGAGCACTATGCGACTTAACTTCTGAGGTTATCAGTCGCCTAGAACTTAGAACTAATTAAACCTAACTAACCTAAAGACATCACACAAATTCATGCCCGAGGCAGGATTCGAACCTGCGACCTTAGCGGTCGCTAGGTTCCAGACTGTAGCGCCTAGAACCGCACGACCACTCCGGCCGGCAATGAACCCTCTACCAGGCACTTACGTGTGATTTGCAGAGTATCCATGTAGATGTAAATGTAGACGTAGTTCCACCTGATATTAAATTTTGTGGACGAAACGAGAATATATCTTTATTTGTGGAATAGTAAATAGTATTTTAAAGAATATTGATGTAACCGCACAGTAAAGAAGTAAAAGAGTGGAAGTGGGTAAGGTTGGAAAGGAAAACGAAAATTGGCAGAAGCGTCCTCTAGCACGAGACATGGTTTTCGTATAGCAGACTGATACTCGCTGTTCATTAACATGCGTATATCCGAAACGCAGGTTCGTGTTTACGCACGTGCTGGCTCCCATGCATGTTGCACACCGGTTACCTGTTTACGTACATATTTCACTGACAAACAACTCGCGCCGAGAGTGCAGTGGCGGATCTACTCTCGGCATATTTCTGAGATGAGGCCGCGATGGATGTCGTTGATAACACATGACTCTATAGATTCATTTGTCCCTGTTTGTTTACTTTTTTTTGTAACTGTGCTGTTGCTAACGGATTTACTTTTCAGAAAATAGAGTCCGACGTAATCTACATCTACAGTCGACTGTGTGTGGCGGAAGGTACATATGGTACCACTTTTAATTCTCCCTTCTCCGTTACGTTCGCGAGCCGTGCGTAGTAAGAGACGACTATTGTGGTAAAGTACCGTACCGATATACATACCTGGCAGTACATACCATGTTTCCCTACTTTCGTGGAGTGTAGGTTCTTAGAATTACAACAGTAAACCTTTCTCACATCGTCTGCCGCTGGAACTTGCGTGTGTCCGTAGTGCTCTCGCGCTTTCTAAATGATTCAATGACTATACCCTGAGGTCATTACATTTTAGGTTGTTTCTGGCATTTTCGCCACGATGTTTGCCCGGTGGTTTATCGCCAACAGCGTAATTGAAAAATATTAAATCTCTCGCCTGTTTCTTTGTGATACATTACACTACCGTCCAGAGCCAACTGCAAGTCCCTGGACCAACCAGCGGTCCTCCACAGATCTTCCAGCATTTTGCTACTCTCGCGTAGCGTTAAAACCTCTCTACAGGCAATAGCATCGCCTCCAAACACCCTCAAGAAGCTTTCGATGTTTCCCACTTGATCATTAATACCTATACAGTATTAATGAACGACTAAAGCGACATAGAGTTACGCGGTCCAAGTTGCAGGTTGCCTAACTGCTTCCAGGGCGACAAAAATTTGATTTTCAATATTTCGTATAGGCTAATTATTGACCGAAATTAACAATTTTGAATTGCTGTCACAATCTACTCATTAAGAGGTATAATCTTACGTTAAGTGTTTATTTGACTCGGTAAGAAAAGTATTACAGCTAGAAACTACGTATGTCTTAAGCCAGTGTAACTCACTGCGGCCCAATAACCCAGGATGCCTTCATTCAGGGTTTGAGAATGAGAGCACTTAACGGCTTCCTACAAACTCCTCCCCCCCCCCTCCCCCCCGGCTTCGCCTCTTCCGACCAAAATGATGAAAGGAAGTCCATCACTCACCACTTTTCCGCTGTTCAGGCACTACGTAAACTTCCAACATCAGGCATGGCGTTTTGATTTTATCACTTCTTTTGTACTAACTCTATTTGCAACATATTTTTCACGCAGTATTCACATATGTTACTGACTATACCTTCACAATCCTATCAAAGTACAACGTGTACTTCAGCAGATATGACGTCATAAACAATGAGATGCCTTTGCTTAAGAACACAAATTACCCTGATTATGCCCATCATGCTGACGTACTTAACGTCAAATATTTAACACAGTAAGTTGTTAGTAAAGTAACCAGACGTTTGGACCTGTTTCACGCTTGGGTGTTCGATTCACTAAAAAAATCGAGGATGGGGGTTTACTGGTATTTTATAAACGGTAACGGCCTTATGACACCTCCTGGGATATGGTAACCAGTACTGAAAAACTGTCGTACAAAGACAGACATAAAGCGACGGAGCGAGGTGGCGTAGTGGTTAGCACACAGGACTCGCATTCGGGAGGATGACTGTTCAAACCCGCGTCTGGCCATCCTGATTTAGGGTTTCCATGAGTTCCTTAAATCGCTTCAGGCAAATGCTGGGATGTTTCCTTTGAAAGAGCACGGCCGATTTCCTTCCCCATCCTTCCCTAATCCGATGGGACCCATGAGCTAGCTGTTTTGTCCCCTCTCCGAAACCAACCAACCAACAGAGGTGGTCAAAATATAAATAAACCGAATCGAGTCCGAAAAAATGGAATTAAGTGTACAAAAATAGTCAGGGCAAGAGTTCCGACGAAATCAATCGTCAAAAGATAAGGCAAGGGACCACTGATTGCAGGTCTGTGGTTGCTCACTACGGACGCTACCAGCGCCCCTCGTGATCCTCGACTACTGCAGGAGGAGAAGGCGCCAGTTATAAATTCGGCGGCTATGTGGTGGTGGTTGCGCCACAACATTGGGGATTCCTGCGGCTATCAGTTTCGTTCTGTTAAGGACAGTGTGTTGACCCTACGAAAGTAATTCCCAGAGTTACAGGATTTCACTTGCTGAGGTGCTATTTAAACATCGAACGATGAGAATATTTCCATTTTAACAGGTACATTCGAGGAACTGAAGCGTTCATAACAGTCACCTTGAAATAACACAAACACACAACAAACGCTTCGGGAAGGTATGGGGCAAGGTTAGAGATTACTGTACAGTCCACATCGAGGCCGCTGGGCACAGAGCACTTGTACAAATATGGAGAAGGCCTTGGGATCTGGAAGCGACGATTCCCACTTCCGCCAGAAGAGTTTCAGGGAAGACGCAGAAAACATACACCAGTATGCCTGGTGTCACACAGAAAGAAAAGTGTATGACAAACATTAGCAGTTCTGGTTCAGACAATGCTACGACGGAGGTAGAAGTAGTGAGAAAAAACTGCAGAATGTGACATTATTTGCGGTATATAATAGTGACTGTTGAAGATATTAAGAATAGCGTACACGAAGTTCAAATGGTTCAAATGGCTCTGAGCACTATGGGACTTAACATCTGTGGTCATCAGTCCCCTAGAACTTAGAACTACTTAAACCTAACTAACCTAAGGACATCACACACATCCATGCCCGAGGCAGGATTCGAACCTGCGACCGTAGCAGTCGCGCGGTTCCGGACTGAGCACCTGAACCGCTACACCACCGCGGCCGGCCGTACACGAGGTGACGAAAATGTTAGCACGGGCAGAACAGAGGACAAACCTGTCGAAAGACTAATGAATACCAATAAACAAGAGTCGCCTTGGACGAAATAAGAAACAGAACACTTTTTAAAGACGCAATAGAAAAAACAGGCTTTCAGAAGTATCAAGGATTGGAAGAAAGTTGACACAATAACGAGAGGAACACTATTTTCGAAGACTGAAAGAAGTTGAATCCAAAAGAAACTACGGTTGAAAGCAAAGGAGCAGAAATCATCCTAAAGGATTATTGGAAATGAAAAAGGAGGAAAATGGGCTGAATGAAACAGGGTAAGTAGCCTAATTATTTAATTATTCGGCGATGAATACGATCAAACTGTCTGCGTGTAGTTCGATTCTATTTCCAACTATCGGGCGCTGATGACCTAGCTTTTTAGCGCCCTCCGCCATAAATCAACTATCCTACGATCTTTCTCCATTTTGTCCATCCGAGGTCTCCTGAGTCTGCCTAGATGGCGCATTGTTTCAGTTCTTTCCGTCGCCGCTGCCTCCTAAGCGAGAGAGCCAAGTTTCCTGTCCATTTCTCCTTTTCGTCATATTCTGGACAAAGATTACCGCATCAATTCGTATTATTCCTAGTTCTATAACTCCATCTCGCAATGGGCCAAACACCTTCCATCGTCTAAGCTGTTGGTACTCAAAGTGTCTTTGCCATATAGCGGTACTGGAGAGGTAATTGCTTTCGTGGGGGAAAAAAAAAAAGAGGCGAGTTTGCTTTTCATGAGACACCTGCGACGATTTCATTGGGGACGGATTGGAAGAGATGAAAGAAATCGGTCTTGCCCCCTAAGAAGGAATCATGGCGGTATTCGTCTTAAGTGATTTAAATGAAATCGCAGAAAACCCGACGTGGATGGCCTGACCTAATTTGCAATGACACCCCTCATGAATGTGACGTAAGTACGAGTGTATTTACTGCCGCAAAGGTGCCGTCAAGCTTAGGTTCCAGTATAATGAAAATAATCAGCACACAATGTTGCACTACGAAGAGTCTAACTAAGAAAACTGGCGCAGACTGGGTACCAGAAATTGTGCTCCGCGTACGCCAAGATTCGAACTGATGGCCTCTGGAATGAGCGTCACTGCATTTCCACGATGTAGTGACTGCTGCCACGGTGGCAAGTGCTCGTGTGCAATTAAAGTTAATTACGCAGTAGCTCAACCAGGCTATTCCAAGAAATTAATTAACGTCCAAATTGATAATTAATGTTAATTAACAATCCACATATGTCAACTTTATGAACTGAATATACTATACGTGTCTTTTTGAAGCACACGCAGCATAGTTCCCGTGCTGCTGCCATAGTTGCTTCGCCGTCCAGGTATATTTATTCGCAAAGAAGTAAGCCAAAAACATCGGTACGAGAGCGAGAAAGGGAACGAATAAGCTAAAAATCAACAAATCTAAAAATACAGCCAGCACTGCAATCCCGTTTTCACAGAAATGCACAGAAAGTAATACGATTCGTTTAGTTATCAAAGGAATTACTGTCGCAACAGTTATATTTTATTTACCGAGAAGGTGCCCTTCAGCTGACTCAGTATTTAACACAGAAGCCAAGTGCTGTTGAAATTTATGGGCATTTGCATTCACACTAAGTGAGACGGCCGCTTCATCTATTCACAAGATGTTTAACAAGCATGTGACACCGTTTTCTATTTGTACCAGCCAGTAGATCTGTTTGTACAACGGTGAGCGGCAGCTGTGGAACGGTTACAGCTTTATCTGTCGGTGAGGAAGGAACTAGTTCAGGCAGTAAGTGAAAGATCAGTTGATGGCACTGTAGCTGTCTCATTAGGTTCCCCTATACAATCAAACGATTTGTCAAACTTCGCTACGTCTGTCGAACATAGAGCATGTTAGACGTGTTTGAGATGAAATTTTGATTGACGACAGATTTGACAAGAAAGCGGACTTTGTTTGTGTTGATATTTCGCCGCGCAATGTTTAGCCAAAGATAGTTTTATTACAATTTATTTCGCAGTATTGTGAGTTTCCACAATTATGGAAACTACTATCACCGATAAAGACAATATGGAGATTAAAGAGAAATCTAATACTCTGTGCGTAATTTTGACTGTCCATTCGGATGAAGTTGGTTTAATGATCTGGTTGTGATTGTAATATTTCGTTTAGGAGATTTTCAGGGCTATATTGCTCTCTGTTTCAAACATTTTCTGGACCACCGTCTATTTTTCTTCTTCTTCTTCTTCATACACAGTGCTAAAGCCAATGTAAGAAATGCTTTGTCTGCATTGGTAGCCATTCTCACTAGTGCCTCAATGCTTCGCAAGACGAACAGCGTCTGCTTCACAGGTGAGGCTAAATTGACAAATTCCTTTGGTACTTATATAGGTTTGTTTGACAGAAAAGAGCGAAATTGACAAACAAGTCTGATGGTGTAGCCTTTGGCGGGCCTCTTACAATGCTCCACTTCGGAGTTTGAGAGCTAATTGACAGCTATTACAGCTGGATCCCAACTATTGGCGAAAGCCACACTGTCCAATTTCTGTACGAGACAGCCGTGGAATTGTTAATGTAATTGTCGAATGCTTTTCGAAACCCTTGAGAACCGTAGTTGTGACACAAAAAAATCACCTTAGTTCTCGAAACATGCAACGTAAATTACAATTCAGGACCACATAGCTGTTTCACTACTACCTAGAGTAGACAGGCCTTGTGTGAAACGAGAGAACCATAAATAACAACCAGATGCGAAACTATGATACACCCGAGGGAATAGAATAAAGAACTTCGATCCCTTAGAGAAGTGATAACGCAAGTTGAGCGAATCGATAAAGACACAAAGAAATCTCATAAACGAATAACTTTTCTCCACCAAAGCAATGTAAAGGTTTCAAAACTTGAGATAGAATTGAGAACATTGTTTCTGGAACAGTATGTTTAGAACTTCACTGAAATCAGTCTGATGCAGAAAACCGAAAAATAAAGAAACGGGAGACAGTGAGTAAATATTACAGTGGGCGAACGAAAATAGTTGCGTAATACTCTTCTGAGAAGAGGAACAATTTACTATAAATGTGATAAGATGTCGCTGTAACATTCACGCAGAAGACTGGTTTGATGCAACTTTCCAGTCTGGCCTTCATGCGAGAGCCTCGACATCTCTATGTAATTATTGTTACATCCATTTGAACCTGTTTATTATCGTCAAGCCTTGGCTTGCCTCATTAACTTTTACTCAATCGCTTTACTCCACAGGCAATTCGACTAGTTCGCAATACCTCACGATATCTCCCATCAAACTTCTATAACGGAACCTCTTTTCTCCCCAGTGCGATCCAGTACCTCTTCATTAGTTACTAGATCGCTCTTTAGCATTCTCCAATACCAATACATTTCAAAAGCTTCTTTTCGTCGAAGAACTATTGATTTGGTGGGGAAGCACCTTTAGAGAGCTATAGAGAAATAAAATAAAAATGGCTCAAATGGCTCTGAGCACTATGGGACTTAACTTCTGTGGTCATCAGTCCCCTAGAACTTAGAACTAGTTAAACCTAACTAACCTAAGGACATCACACACATCCATGTCCGAGGCAGGATTCGAACCTGCGACCGTAGCAGTCCCGCGGTTCCGGACTGCGCGCCTAGAACCACTACACCACCGCGGCCGGCAGAAATAAAATACTACAGCGTACAAAGAACCTTACATGCAACGCAACTTAAAGGGGATTGTGGGTGTAGCTGCTACACTGTAGCGGGTTTCAGAGGTGGAGGTACCGGCACAAGATAGAAATAACTGGTTCAATGCGGTAAATCATGTAAAGCCTGTTCGCAAAATAAAAGAGGAAACCTTTAGACAGAGACTCGGCAGACAATTCTTAGCTACAGTTAGCTTGTGTAAGTTACGAGTAAAATAACTACAATTTTAAGAAATTTAAATACAAATATTTTTAGTAGCGGAATAAATATTTCTGAATTGTTTACTTACGTCTTGTTTCTATAATATTTACTTAAGTTCTTCGTTAGGAAAACAGATGGCTCTAATTCTCTTCTCTTATTAAGCGTTAAAATACTGTGATTACAGTGATGGTAACTTGTGAAACGAAGCAAATGAATTTTTTCCCCTCACACATAACTCAGGTTTTCCACTGATACCGAACTTAGAGTATCTTGTGCAGTGCAGTGAATTTTTCTTTGCGCGTCACGTTGATGAATCGGTGGAAAATGTTTCTGCCTATTATTGTTTTTAGACGCGGGGATTCACCGACGTAGCTGCAGTACAAGGAGTAATTACAATTGATGAAATTGTTATTTATGAGAATAAAACTCGATAGCACTAGTTGTTCTACGCTGAATTGCGTTGGGAAACGTGCGTCGTGAGTGGGAGAGATAGAGTAAAACTTCGCAGAGAATAATAGGTTTCGCCCGGGTGTGCCAGCTGAGCATCTTTGCCGGCAGACTAGCCTTCCAGACGGAGGGTCATTGTCTGTCCTTGGTGAGCGGCCGTGGTCTTCACCTTGCGACCGACTGCAGCGCCCCTACAACCTTCGGGCCGAACTACTTGCAGGTCCGGCGTGCCGCTTGTCCGCCTCTGCGCGTTCGTCGCATGACGTCAGATTCTCCTGACCGTGGACCACGCTCCTGACCACATCCGTTCAGTGATAGTGCTGAGCGCAACCGACAGATCGTGGTCTGACTGTACGAGAGCTGTACCGAGGATTAGCGTGCGATCCAGTTGTTCCTTGCCACTCGATAACAACAGTCTCCATTGCGAGGAATTAGCTCAACAAAAAAGGTATTTAACTGATTAAGCTTACTCGTTATGGATGTTTTAGAACCGGTGACTGTTTATTCAATGTAAATACGAAAACTGAACCAGTCGCTTGTTCTTTTATTTCCTAAATTAGTTTTCAAACCTTGTAAGGCTTTTCTTCACATGATGCACGTAAGAAGTTACATGATTATTTCGTAGCGTAACATTAGTTACTAGCTTGCGGCAGCATAGGCGGCTTTTCTAAGTGGAACCACCTTGCAGCTTCCATTGTAATTACCATACGGTTAATAGATAATCGGCATATATATTTATATCCAGTGTGCAGTTAGTGATCTGTAATCAAGTGAAAGTCACAGTGTAAGCTGCCACGTGGATACCACTTAGAAAAGCCACACTTAGTGTCGCAGGCCGTTGCCGAGCATCATGCTACGAAATAGTCATGTAATTTCCATGTGCACCACCTGAAGATGAGCCTGAAAAGGTTCGAAACCTAGCTTAGGGAATAAAATAGTAATTTAAAAAAATTACCGATTCAAAAAATGTCTAGTTGCAGTTTTGTGTGTTTACAAGCAACTTAACAATTTAGAATTAAAAAAGTGTAATCTCAGTATTACTGACTATAGTAATTCGGTATCTTATCTCTTTAGTTTTTGACACAAACGGATAAACAGAAAAGAAAGGGGGGACCTATCAAAGCAGCAGATCATTGTTAGCACGCTTGCAATGACTATAGTGGCTTCAAGTTCTTCTCTTGTTAGAGTATCACGAAACTGTCGTTGTTAAAGAACATCGAGCACGAAGTCTGCAGATTTACATCGTCAAACATTGGAGTAATAATTATCATTTAACACTTCCGTTATTTCTCTAATGTGTTCCAATCGAAAATCAGCGTAATGCCTTCAGCCTTGGCAAATATTCGGATCGTTCTGACTGAGTTTGTTACCCAGTATTAGTGCAATTAGAGACGATAAGAAAGGTCTAGATAGACTCTAAAAGGATGGCGTTCAACATCAAAATTAAATTTCAGAAAACGTTCCACTACAAAAGTTTTTAAAGGTTTACTACTTTTCTTCTGGATACGAGATATTATCATGGGCGGAAGATAAAGGGAGCTGTCCTTCACACGCGTCATCGCTGAATGCAATGGCTAACTGACGTGTGGCGGGTACGTGTAGAAGTAAGCACGTAGCCGATTCTTGTTTCTCTTGTCAGCGTTTAACGTTATGTTCCCAGTAAGCCAAGCGCTGACTCAGCTGAGCATCAGTAACTAAAAACAAATCATCGCAGATGTTTCCCAAGAAGTTTAACGAATGCCAGAAAGGATCTTCGGCTCTGCAGCGGCGTGATTGCAGCTTTGAAACGTCGTCATAGACTGAAGGATGTGTCCCGACCGGGAACATTACACAACCTGCCTCTTCCAACGTAAGACTTTCTCTCACGGGCGCTAGGCCAGAAACAGAAAGCTATAAAGCAGTGATTCCGAAAGTGGTTTATATCGACCTTTGGGAGTCGATTCCAACCTGCAAGGAGTCCATGTTAGCGAAAAACAAAACTGGGTGTGCATTAGATGTAAACAGGAGTCTACGGAGGTGTACTTTTATGAACCTGATGATGGTTCGACGGCTGAAACTGGTTGCAGCAACTGGTTACCAGCAACCTAAGGTGCTAATGTAACATTTTTCACAAGGAGATGTTGTGATGATTTTCGGGCATCTTACAACATTTTGCTACTTATAGCAAAATCTGGAAACCGGTATACAATCAGGGAATAGTTTATCTTGCCAGCCATTGGACAAGTTTAATAACTGTTCGATACAAACAGCCATTAAAGTAGTAAATAAAATTTGAAGCAACGAGTTGAATTCTAAGCTGTTTACGCTGTTATGCGAAGCATTATTATTATTATTATTATTTGGTACGTTCCTATGAGACCAAACCGCTGATGTCATTGGTCCCTATGCTTACACACTACTGAATCTAACTTTGACTTACGATAAAGACAAAAAAACCACACACACACACACACCACTCACACACACACACACACACACACACACACACACACACACACACACTCCCATTCTTGAGGGAGGACTCGAACCACCGACGGGGGGAGCCGCGCGAACCGGGGCAATTTTCCTCAGACGGCGGGGTACGTGAAGAAAATGAGAACTTTAATCGATTATTCGTTCACACTAAAGTGCGCTGGCTGTCAAAAGGCTTCTGTTTTTCTCACTATTTTTTAGACTCTCTTAAGAGTTTTTGGGTGCCAAAGATCCAATGATAAAAGAAACATTAATCAAATGAAATCCAGACATTGCTTATTTAACAGATCTATTTACCAAATTTACAGAGGTTAACACCGCAGTTAAAAGGTGACGGTCTAAATATGAGGAAAACGAAACCCATCACTCCAGATTTTCTTGCTAGTATTAAATTATTGAATCAAAACATTGACCGGCCCGAATTTTTTCAGTTTCTCAATCTGACACAGACAATCT
Organism: Schistocerca piceifrons; assembly: GCF_021461385.2. Classification (NCBI taxonomy): domain Eukaryota; kingdom Metazoa; phylum Arthropoda; class Insecta; order Orthoptera; family Acrididae; genus Schistocerca; species Schistocerca piceifrons. Next base: position 924,458,180 of record NC_060138.1, read on the forward strand.
GCCAGGATGACGACATTTTAAGCTTCGTTCAACATTTAGCTGCCCTTCACACAGACTTTGAAACCAGGTTTGAGGATTTTATAGTTATGGGAATATCCAACTAAACCAATCCATACAAAGATGTTGAAGAAACGGATGTCGTATTACAAGAAAACTGGTCGGAATAAGCGATAAAGAAGACCTTATGGTACAGTTTAGAAAAGGATGTCAGTAGTTCTGGCTTCAGAGTCACACCTGTTATTTTGCCTATATTATAAACCACCGCGAGAAATTTTTTGATAGCTGTTCCTCCTTGAATCCTCGTGGAAAGGAGTTTCAGCGAGATTGCCAATCTTCTTATAGAAAGTAAACAGATTGAATATCACTGACAGAGGAGAAATAAGGTTAAACCTAACTAAATTTCAGCTAAATTTTTGAGAAATTTGCTAACAAAGCATCTGGCTAGTTCCTCCCAGTAAAAGCTTTTACTTATTAATTTCACCGGATTTGCATTTTGTGTCGTTTAACTAAATAAACGGATTAAAATCAACATTTTTTTAAGCTTCTCTCTCTGCGCTTATAGAGTTAAACCTCTAAAAGTGAGTAGCAGTGTTTCAGGTGTGAGAAGCACAGCTATACAGCTGAAGTTGAAGAATTTGTAGAAGTTCCGTGTACGAAACGAAGTGGTTCTACCCAAAACAGAAAAAAATGGCACGTGGCCTGCGAGACAATGGGGACGTTTGCTGTAAAAAATGCCTTTGCTGTGCTTGAAAAGTAGGAGGGCAGTACCTTCAGGTTGGAGCTTTGACACATGTCTGCGGAGCCACTTCGGTTAGTGATTCGTCCGCGAGTGGCAAGGGTGTACGTTGCACAAACTTTATAGTTATAAGATAGTTTAGATCTTGCAAATGTACACGCAATTTAAAACTGAGATGGCCTGATCTCATATTGAAACTACTCCTCGAAAGCAACGATTCCCTTAGGTTCAGATTTCAAAAGTATGTAGTTACTGCTGAATGTACTTTAGATCACAAGTTAAATAAAATAAGACGCGAAGAGAAAATTAATCTACGCAGTCCCCCGTCCCTTCACCAAACCCAAAACACAAACACACACAGACAATAAATAGTTCGTTTCCAAGTAATTCCTCTGTGGTTTTCTGACCTGTTGCGGAAGCTTGCGGTTTTATCGAATAGTTACCCGCCTCTGCAACCGAGGTCGCTAAAGCACGCCTGAGCTGTGGCCTTCTACTCGGATGTAGCCGATTCCTCTGCAGACGATGAGAGAAATTTTTACCACCAGCATCTGGCTGAGTTGGTGAGTTAAGGAGGTGGCGTACCGTTTCTGTTCACCAGAATTTGTGCCACTGGCGTGAGTTCGATTCCAGACCTCTCCGCAGTGTCTCATGGATTGGGGGCATCTGACTCTGTTGGTAGTGACGTGGCCGTCGGATGGTGACGTGGCGGTCCGTTTGGCAATATTGGAAATTAGTAGGCTGCACGCGTTTCACTCTGTCCCTTCTCTCGTAATCATACCATACAAACATAAAACTCCACCAGTGGCCGTCAAACTTTTTTGTTCCAGAGCTAGTGCTGACATTGTGGGACGGCGCCTTGGGCAGCATTTGTACCGATCTTATTACTAATTATAGCCTCTCTTTAGACATGTTATACTAAGGGCACGATAAGTAGGGCGCCGTCCCATTGCCAAAGTCGGCAATATTCAAAAAACTGTTCTCTGTTTCAGACAGTTGCCACCCTCAGCGACCCCCAAAGTTGTGACACTTTAATTGCCTGGCGAAGTGTTATTGTGCTGGCTGTGTGAGTTGAAGATTAACAGCTTAATAACAGTAATTGTTTGAGGAGTAGTCAAATGAAAACGAGACAGATAGAAAAAGAAAGCAAACTGTCTATTTTTTCAAAGGTAATCACCATAACTGTTAATACATTCATCCGACCGTGAGACAAGACGGCCACTGCCTTCACGGAAAAATGTTTGTGGTTGCCTACGGAACCACTATTGTGCACAGGCCAGTAATGTCTTTCTTCAGGACTGCAAAAAACTGAAATCGCTTGGGGGAGAGATCGGGAGTGTATGAAGGATATTAAGGGTTTCCAAGCGAAATTTCTGCAGTGTTGTCGAAACAACCTACCAACAAAGTGACCTCCCATATGTTTCCAAAGTTGCTTCGACTAAGCTGCAGAAGTTTCGCTGTAAAGCCCTTACACATCCTCCATACAGTATCTCTCCTCACACGATTTCCGTATTTTTGGAGTCCTGAAGAAAGTCATTCGTGGCTGTAGATTTTCTTCGGACGAAGATGTGCACGCCTGGCTAGTATCATCATTCCGTAGCCACCCGCAGACAGTTTTTCACAAAGACACTGGCCGTCTTGTCTAACAATAGGATAAATGTACTAACAGTTATGGTGATTACTTTTGAAGTAACAAACAGTTTATTTACAATACTTTTTTGATCTGTCTTACTTTCATTTGATTGCCCCTTATATTTAAACGCATTATACAATATGAGGCACTATCGCAAATGTTTACTTAATGTTTTGAGCGTCTTTTTCTTATACTCATTGCGCTGTATTACAGTAGCGTTAATTTAATTTTATATTCGTTCTTACAAATTAGTACCGCTCTTGAAGGTGGGCGTCTCTGTAATGCGCTTTCGCCGGCCGAAGTGGCCGTGCGGTTAAAGGCGCTGCAGTCTGGAACCGCAAGACCGCTACGGTCGCAGGTTCGCATCCTGCCTCGGGCATGGATGTTTGTGATGTCCTTAGGTTAGTTAGGTTTAACTAGTTCTAAGTTCTAGGGGACTAATGACCTCAGCAGTTGAGTCCCATAGTGCTCCGAGCCATTTGAACCATTTTAATGTGCTTTCATGAAACCATGGTGCTTCCGTGTCAACATTTATCCATAACAGTTGATCCGTACAAGTCGCGCAGTCAGTACTGGAAGAGAAACAATAACACCTTTTTCCCCCCGCCCCGCCACCCTCTCACATCTTCTAACCCCACAATGGACCCGCTACTTACCCCTCTGCCCTTGAAGGGAGATACCAGCCTTACTTAGCTCACGGCTGAATTCGCCAAAGTCAACTGAAATTAAACACAGCGTACTATATTACTGTCTCTATAAGTATTTTTGTTTGTTACCTTGAGCTGGAAGACTCTTAACAACCTCTTAGTATTAGTTGACATTTTTGGATTCGGCTGTTAGCTACAAGATACATATTATTATAAAACAAGACGGATAACCTTGGGCCACACGCAACAATTAGACAAGCACTGCGTTACACTACGAACACACACATTCACCTGCACTCAACAGATGCACTTTTGAGATAAGTCTAATCCACTGCATCGAACGAGATAGTACATCGGTTAGCACACTGGCCTCTCATTGGGAAGCACACGGTTAAACACCAGGATGGTTCCTTCGAATGGCACCACCGATTTCCTTCCGCATCCTTTCGTAATCAGACCTTGTGAACCGTCTCTAATGACGGACGTTCAACTACCTTTTTCAACACACTGCGTCAAAAGCGTTTATTGTGCCTGAAGGATAGCTGACTCAGTGATCGTAAGGGTGTTGCAGTGTCATTTGCTACGGACGAATAGGAATCTAAAGAAAAACAGGATGAGTTTTCTGCTTAGGGATTAGTGCGACAAGAAACAGATTTTACCTGAACAGTCAACGTGAAACATTCATATCTAAGACTGAAAATGTTGAGTGTAAATGGTCAAAGTGAAGAATGTTGTATAATATGCATTGAAATGCAGATGCTAAAGAAGTAATTTAACAGTGGTGAACATGTCATTGCAGTTATAATTAGTGACGTACTTAGGTCTGAAATGAGTCGTTGTGCGAGTTAAGTTGAAGTAAACGTGTTAGGAAATTGGAGGTAACACCGTGCTTCAGCGGACAGCGCGCCTCCTGGCGGTAGAAGAGGCTGCGAAAGAAGCCGTCCCTCCTTGTTTGCGCTGGGCAAGCAACGATGCCGCCGCTTTACCAGCACGCGAAAGGACGGGCCAGATGGAATCATAGTCAGAATCGAATATCGATTCACGATTTCATCGTCCGGAATATATTGGAGCTCCACGGGAGCGGCTCAAGGGATTCCTGCGGAATGACAAAGAATAAGCGAAGCCATCTGCCTTGGAAATTGCTGGGCATTTGCGTCTCCAAAAACGCTGTTTACAAGGTCGGCGTCCACCCTGTGTCGAGAATCACAGAAGGAAGTTCCATGTCCTGCAATATTATGGTCGCTGCGCACGCAATTATTTTCGCCCTAAGCTGTTCATTTTCTTTCGTTTAGGATATTTCTGCAATATATTCCACCAGTGCTGGTTCCGCCAGCGTTGACGTAAAACATGTCAGGTAGAATTTTTGTTACCAACATCTCAAATTCAGCAAGTTACAGGCTGAAATATTTAGTATTTATTCCCTTAGAAAATGCGTCGACACGAAAGCCTTTCAGGAGAGAAACACATTACGTTTCTTCGAGATCGGTAATAATAACACGTATACCATGATGCTCACGAAGAAAGCCTTCTGAAATATCATCAGGAAGGTGCATCAGCATCAACAGTGTCTCGTGTTCTCAGTTCACAAGGCAGCGCGCCGAGATAAGTATCTCAACACTAGACTTTCGTATGAGAAGCAACTACACGCTCCCACATCTCGTTCCTTAGAGAGGGTCGTCTAAGTCGCTTGCAGGTAAATGCTTGTATGATTCTTTAAACAAGACCTTGTCCCTTTTCCTTCCCTAAACTCGTTCAGTCCATGTTATAGCTCTGTTTCTTGTAATCTCTTTGCCGACGGTACTTTAAACTCTTAGAATTTCTTCTATAACTCCTTGCTAATTCTGGAGTAGAAAATTTATTCCGCTGTCATGATACAAACCGGTTACCCATGAGCGAAAATCCAACACATTACCATTAGTTAGCATAACCTACCACTGATAATGCTAGGAGTTTTAGTACGTTCTTTGTATACAGAGATGTCGCAACACTATAATATTATAGCGAAATGCAGGAAGACCTGCAGAGAATCAACGCTCGATGCGCTGAACATAAATAAAAGTAACGTATTTCTCATAAATGGGAATAAAGACCCATTTTTGTATGATATACGATTGCAAAATAGGCGCTAGAAACAGCGACATACATATAATATCTAGGAGTATGCGTTAGGGACGATTTAAAGTTGAATGACCACATAAAACCAATGGCAAATAAGGCAGATGCCAGACTCAGGTTCATTGGGAGAATCGTCAGGAAATGTAGTCCGTCAACAAACGAGTTAGCTTACAAAACCTTCGTTCGACCGGTATTTAAATATTGCTCGTCAGTATTGGATCCGTACCAGACAGGCTTCATAGAGATGATCCAAAGAAGAGCAGCACGTTTCTTTACAGGTTCATTTAACAGGCGCCAAAGCGTATCATAAATTCTCAGCCAACTGCAGTGTCAGAGGCTGCAGGAGGCGTTCTCCATCATGGTGAGGTTTACTGTTGAAGTCCCTCGAAGAGTCAACCAGTGTATTGATTCCTCCGGCCGTATCTCGCGAAAAAGCAATGAAGGTAACATTAGAGACTGAGCTCACACGGAGCTTCCCAGCAGTCGTTCTTTCAGCGAACCTTTCGCGACTGGAGCAGGAAAAGGGAAGCGACAGTGGAACATAAGATACGGTACCTTCCGTCACACAGCGTAAGGTGGATTACAGAGTATAGATGGATGTAGATGTGAGATATAAATATGTTCATACAGTCTCATGTCACAGTATCTTTATTATACTCTTCATTCAATGATAAATAGCTCTGATTTATAATGACGAGGATAAGAAGAGAGCGAAAATTTTCAGTCTTTAACTTCCGCGTCATAAGTGGGGGGAAAGATACTATGTTTTCACACAGAAATAGATGTTGTAAATAAAAGATATTTTGTTTGGTTCTTCTCATAAGGAGATTGGCTGCGGATAATATGCAAAGCGCAATACGATGTAACCACTGAAAGTGAGCCGGCCGCGGTGGCCGAGCGGTTCTAGGCGCTTCAGTCCGGAACCACGCGACTGCCACGGTTGCAGGTTCGAATCCTGCCTCGGGCATGGATGTGTGTGATGTCCTTAGGTTAGTTAGGTTTAAGTAGTTCTAAGTTCTAGGGGACTGATGACCTCAGATGTTAAGTCCCATAGTGCTCAGAGCCATTTGAACCATTTGAACCATGGCAAGTGAGTGCATGTTACCTAGCCGGGAGAAAGTGAGTAACAGCCGAAACCTGTGCTCGAGAGCGCTGTCGACAATAAAGTGTACGGTACAGCATTCTTCCGTGTCACGTTAGAAATCGCCCAACGGTTCTGCAGAGCTTGTACTTCACCGACGACGGAAATGTGCTGCAACAGGAATACGTTAGTAGAGAGGAAGTGTTCGTTGTCAGTTACCACGGCAGGCTGTGAGAAGGCACCACGCGAACAACCAAGTCTAGCCATAGATCGGAAACAATGATAAAGATTGAGAAATATACAACAAGTAATAAGATATGTGTCTCCAAATGGCGCTGACATTCTAATTATTTCAAAGGAGAAAAGAAAGGAAGATCTGGGTTTAGCAGGATGTGCGCTGTACTTCAGCCGAAGAAAGGTTTTTTGAATCTTAAAACAATGTAATTCATAGGGTAACCCTTTTTACGAATACAATGAGGTGACAAAAGTCTTGGGTTACTACCTACTATTGTGTCGAACCTCTTTTTCCCTGGATTACTGCAGCAACTCGACGTGGTATGGACACAATATGCCGTTGGAACTCCCCTGCAGAAATGTTAAGCCATGTTACCTCTACGGCCGTCCACAATTGCGAAAGTCTTACCGATGCAAGATTTTGTGCGCGAACCGACCTCTCGATTATGTCCCATAAATTTTCGCTGGGATTCATGTCGAGTGATCTGGGTGGCCAAATCATTTGCTCGAACTGTCCAGAATGTCCTTCAAACAACTGTGACCCCGTGTCATGGCACAGTGCCGTCCATAAAAATTCCATCGTTGAATGTCTGCATATGATCTCCAGATAGCCGAACAGGACCATTTTCAGTCAATGAATGGTTCATTTGGACCAGATGATCTAGTTTATTTCATGTGAACACAGTCCATTCCATTATGGAGCCACCACCAGCCTGCGCATTACCTTGTTGACATCTGAGTCCATGTATTCGTGGTGTCGGCGCCAGAGTCGAACCATATCATCAGCTATTACCAACTGAAATCGAGACTCATAAGACCAGGCCATGGTTTTCCAGTCATCTAGGATCCAATCTGTATGGTCACGAGCCAGAGAGAGGCGCTGCAGGCGAAGTCGTGCTGTTAGCAAAAGCACTTGCGTCGGTCTTCTGCTGCCGTAGCTCATTAACGCCACATTTCCCCTCCCTGTTCCAACCGATACGTTCGTCCTATGTCCCACATTTATTTCTGTCGTTATTTCACGCAGTGTTGCTTGTCTGTTATCCCTGACAACTCTATGCAAATGCCGCTGCTCTCCGGTGTTAAGTGAAGGCTGTCGGCCACTGCCTTGTGTGTTCTTAGGGGCAATGCCTGAAATTTGGTATCCGTCCTTCTAATCTTCTTATATACAGGCGTCACCCTTCTTATATACAGGCGTCACCTGCGCTTTTTTTCCGTGGACCCTAGACGACTGGAAAACCGTAGCTTGTCATATGAGTCTAGATTTCACTTGGTAAGAGCTGATGGTAGGGTTCGATTGTGGCGCAGCGTCCCCCCACTCCCACCCCCTTCGCTCCCCCCCTCCCACCCCGACGCCATGTAATCAAATTGTCAACAAGGTACTGCGCATGCTGCTGGTGGGTCCATAATGATATGGAGCTATGTTTACGTGAAATGGGCCGGGTCCGCTAATCTAATTGAACAAATCATTGACTGGAAATGGCTATGATCGGCTACTTCCAGGTCGTTGGCAGCTTTTCATGGACTTCATGTAATTTTTATGGATGACCATGCGCCGTGTCACCGGATTACAGTTGTTCGCGATTGGTTTGACGAACATTTTGGACAATCTGAATGAATGATTTGCTCACCCGCATCGCCCGACATGAATCCCATAGAACATTTATGGTACATAATCCGGAGGTCAATTCATGCAAAACATCCTGGTTCGGCAACACTTTCGCAATTATGGACGGCCATGGAGGCAGCATGGCTCAATATTTCTGCAGGTGACTTCCACGTCGAAGAGAGCCGACACGATATTAGGGGGCGTCCCGTGACTTTTGTCACCTCATTGTGAAGCATTAACTATCCGCAATCCTATCTGTTACTGATACGACAGGAGATAGCTATACCTGTGTCTGTCTGTCCCTTAAGAATCACTATGACACATGTGTGGGAGAGTACTTTGTGCCTTGTATTTGTTGACGCTTCGCTCATATTAGTGGATACAATTATGGCTCCCATGCTCTAGGCAGCTTTTTATTAGACTTACCTTTGCGAGCTCTGCGATAATTAGGGGCTGGAGAATTTTCTCAGTATCGCCTGGAAAGCCGATTCACGAGACTTTCTAAGCAGCTTTTCCGACAATTGAATTTACGCCGTTTTCCTTGGAGCGCAGCACTTTTTTATGCCATTATATAGCTCCCTCTTCAATTAAGCATGCAGTTTGCTTTCCATATTTTGGGTGTGCCATTTTCGCTGCTCTTATTTTATTCGATCGATACTCTCTCTAAGTTTTGTCACGTATGAAACCAACATACTTGAACTGTATTCCAATACGGACCGTTACAACAACTTTGGAGGTGATCGCTGCAGGGTACTGCAATTTCCCAAATCTTACCAGGAAATTAAACCCTGCCATTTGCTTTACCTACGACTAAGAAAACGTGACCTTGTCAGCTTCTCCGAAGTGTATTTGTGATAGCCAGGTGTAACTCACTAACATTGCAACAAAGGCTACTGCACTCTCACTCTTCATGAACTGCGCAACTTTATATTTTGTGCATTAAGAGCTAGTTGTGACACTTGGAACCAAGTAATTACATAATGGGCCATCAAAATATTTCCGCTTTTAAGTCAGCACAGCCAGTAGACTGCTGTTTATTTACAGTGTTACATTTACACTTACACAATCATGATTTCGGCTTCAAAGTGCCATTATCAAGTGATTTTAGTGTTATACAGTGCCTAAGATGACATACTGTCGTATTTAAAATACAATATTAGACACATTGTCTAAGGGTCGATAAATACGACAGTATTAGGTAGTCTAAATGATTAATGGAAAATCTCATATAAAGATGTGAAACAAATACTAACTAAGAGATAGAGGGGCTGGCCAGTACTTACAGCCGATAGATACACAAAAAACAGAACCGAAAATTTACGTTCCTAGCTTTCGGAACAAATGTTAGGTAGGTTTAAATATGACAGTATGTCATCTTAGGCACTGTATAACACTTAAAACACTTGATAATGGCCAGCCGGGGTGGCCGAGCGATTCTACGCGGTACAGTCTGGAACCGCGTGACCGCTACGGTCCTGCGGCATGGATGTGTGTGATGTCCTTAGGTTAGTTACGTTTAATTAGTTCTAAGTTCTAGGGGACTGATGACTTTAGAAATTAAGTCCCATAGTGCTCAGAGCCATTTAAACCATTTGAACTTGATAATGGCACTTTGAAGCCGGAATCACGATTGTGTAAGTGTAAATGTAACACTGTAAATAAACAAGAGTCTAATAGTGGTAATGACTTTAAATAAATATATTATGACTGTGGCCACTCATTACAAAAAATTCTTAAAATATTTCCGCTTGAGGGCGTTGCTGCAACGTATATTCGACATAATGCAACTCCGATGGGGATATATAAGCACCGTCATGAAGGTGAGGGATTAACCGCTAAACCCAGTACTGGTATCTAGTAGCCTATCCACTTATCAACAGTCCAGATACCCTGCTGCGCCACTACATTCCAGTGCCGTGGCTAGCTGCACTGCGTTTCTCGTTTGAGGATCCATGACGAGAACAGCCCGATCGAGGTGGTCCCGCAGATCCTCGATTGCGTTTAAATCAGGGAAGTCTCGTGACCAGAGGATACGGTAAATCTATGCGGGCGCTCTCCAAACCACGCATATTGAAACGTCCCCTTAGAAAAGTTTATGAATGACTGTGCTGATAATCCCGTTACATTATTTGATTTTCAAACAGCTGAGCAGAAATGAACGTACTCAGACATTTCGCTCTTTACCTCTTCTGATCAACACTGAACTGACACACAATATTTTTAGCGCAACGCAGTCTGACTTTCAACAATCGCTACAAAAGAATGGCCCTGACTAACAATAACCTATAGCTTTCATGAATCACTTACCTCACAAAAATCTTCGTTACTCGAACTACCGCAATACAGTGAGCGCCAGTACTGCCAGCTAAATAGAAGATTCTAACTACTGAAGGCACTAACTACTGATAGGCATAGTCATCAAATGAAAGATTTTGACAGAGAACAAACATATCAGTTCATGATATCCAATATTACAAATTTACTCTTTCTGGCGGACAGACGTCCAGATCGTCGCTCTTAAAATTCTGCCGTTTCTCTCCCCACATCCACCACTGCTGGTGGCTCACCTCCAACTGCGCAACGCTACGCGCTGTTCACATCCAACAGCCCAACACTACAATAGCAAAATTTCCAACAATGCAAAGTAGCCAAAGACTGCACACAGCACAGTCACTGATTTTCATACAGAGCGCTACGTGGCGTTACCAACATAAAAACCTAGACAGCCTACTTACAACGTACACTGCGAACTGTATGACACGTTGCATTGACCTGCCGGTAGACACCATCGTGCCGAGGAAAAACAAACTAAACGTATGGATAGACATAATACCCAAGGATAGAAGCATACTTGTGTTGATCCAGTGTGCCTTCCAGAATGACGAGACCACCGAGAGAACGCCACGAAAACATTCCCCGTTCCATAACACCCCCTCATGGTTGTAGAGTGTTTGATTTCAGACGTTCCACGTCTTACTCGCCGACGGAGCACGAAACGCGATTCATCTGAAATGGCTACCTGTCGCCACTCATGTCAGTGGACGTTCAGGTGCGGTATTGGTGTGCAAATTCCAGGCTTCGTCGCTGATGAACAGCAGTCAGAACCGTTCCTGTTTGCGATGTATATAAATCATCTAGCAGAAAGCGTCGAAAACTCTTTAAGACTGTTAGCGGATGATGCGGCTGTCTGTAAGTAAGTATCAGCGAAAGAAGACAGTATCGACTGGCAAAATTACCACGCGTCATTCGTGAGTGGAACAGGGAGGGGTGGGAGATCGGTTAGTGAAAGCAGAGGTAACCTCTGCCACACAGTGTTAGGTTGCTTTGGGAGTACTGATATGGATGTAGAGTCAGCGTGGGTGCATGAACCAGGATGCTGCTGCGGAGGCCCAATGCAGCAACGTTTGCTGAACGGTCGTTGAGGAGACACAGTTGGTAGCCCGGTCAGTTGTTCAACAGTTGCACATCTATTCGCCCGTACTCATCTCTGCAGACATCTTTCAACTTTGTCATCTACGAGTACGGACCATGAGGTGTCACTGGCAAGAGGTGTCACTGTTGCCAGTGTTGGTTAGCGCCATTTTGCTGTGCACGGTTTACCTTAGCTAAGGTGGCAAGCGAACATAGCTGTTTCGAAAATGCTTGCACCCTTGAACCGAAAGGCAATGATCGTGCACTTTTGTACGTCAGAAAAATCGCTTCGTTCCGTATTATGACAAGGATTGCATTGTTTTCCGCGTCCCCACCCACCTCCCCGACACACTTTCTATACCCTCCACTGCTAGTACTGCTACCCACATGCCGTCTGTGAGTGGTTACTTCAAACTGACATCGAACACAAGAGGTGGTCACATTAATGTGACGTGTTTCACAAGTGCTAATCAATATTCAGGTATCTGATGGGAATAATCATTCTAAACAAAAACGTCAAGTAAACATGGATTCTAAAACGCATACCTTGAGGGCCATGAGCAATTCTTCATCTTCGATGTTGTGTAATGAATTTCTCCTAGTGCAAGCAGTTTGCTTTCCATATTTTGAAAAGTGGTAGTATTGACCAAAACAAGAAAAAAAGTCCAGTAAACATGTGGTCTAAAATGCATACTGTAAGAGTTATGAGCACTTGTTCATTAGAAGAGCTGTGTTTCGAAGTAGCGAAGATGAACAAGTTCTCATAACTCTTATAGTATGTATTTTAGATCACATGTTTACTGGACTTTTTTTCTTATTTTGGTCAATACTACCACTTTTCAAAATATGGAAAGCAAAAAGCTTCCAGTAGCAGAGATTTGTAAGATCAAGAATTGCTCATAGCTCTTCAGGTATGCGTTTTAAAGCGCATGCTTACGTGACTTTCTTGTTTCGAATGATCATTCCTGTCATATCCCTGAATATTGACCATCACTTCTGAAACGCCCTATATACATACACACACAGTGTAAAAGTGTAAAGTCTTTAAGTGCAGGTATGTCGTTTGGTGGCTGAGGACGATCAACTGAAAGACATTACATCAGTATTTACGCCATTTTTATACTAATAACTCTTAGCTGTTACAAGTTATATGTTGTTAGGTTGGTTAGTACCTCCAAGTGTGCTTGGTAGGAGCAAGCTGTTAATGCTTATTTTTTCCTGGACAGGAGGTTCAAGTGTGTGTCACTAGAACGCAAAACGATTTGTCTACTTAGTGCTGCAGTTACGGCCGTGTAGAAAATATCAGGTCGTAAAGTCATATTTGCTGGAAGACTGTTACATGCAGAGAAAGAACAAATAACACAGTAAAGTGGGTATATACATACATAGTTAGTAGCAATACCAGAGAAGGAAAGTTGCTACTCACCATATAGCGGAGATGCTGAATCGCGATAGGCACAATAAAAAGATGCACACACTCATAGCTTTGTCAGCAGTAGACATACACACACGCACACACATACTCACGCAAACGCAACTTGCACACACGTCCGCAGTCTCAGAGAGCTGAAACTTGACTGAGTGTAGTACACTCCTGGAAATTGAAATAAGAACACCGTGAATTCATTGTCCCAGGAAGGGGAAACTTTATTGACACATTCCTGGGGTCAGATACATCACATGATCACACTGACAGAACCACAGGCACATAGACACAGGCAACAGAGCATGCACAATGTCGGCACTAGTACAGTGTATATCCACCTTTCGCAGCAATGCAGGCTGCTATTCTCCCATGGAGACGATCGTAGAGATGCTGGATGTAGTCCTGTGGAACGGCTTGCCATGCCATTTCCACCTGGCGCCTCAGTTGGACCAGCGTTCGTGCTGGACGTGCAGACCGCGTGAGACGACGCTTCATCCAGTCCCAAACATGCTCAAAGGGGGACAGATCCGGAGATCTTGCTGGCCAGGGTAGTCGACTTACACCTTCTAGAGCACGTTGGGTGGCACGGGATACATGCGGACGTGCATTGTCCTGTTGGAACAGCAAGTTCCCTTGCCGGTCTAGGAATGGTAGAACGATGGGTTCGATGACGGTTTGGATGTACCGTGCACTATTCAGTGTCCCCTCGACGATCACCAGTGGTGTACGGCCAGTGTAGGAGATCGCTCCCCACACCATGATGCCGGGTGTTGGCCCTGTGTGCCTCGGTCGTATGCAGTCCTGATTGTGGCGCTCACCTGCACGGCGCCAAACACACATACGACCATCATTGGCACCAAGGCAGAAGCGACTCTCATCGCTGAAGACGACACGTCTCCATTCGTCCCTCCATTCACGCCTGTCGTGACACCACTGGAGGCGGGCTGCACGATGTTGGGGCGTGAGCGGAAGACGGCCTAACGGTGTGCGGGACCGTAGCCCAGCTTCATGGAGACGGTTGCGAATGGTCCTCGCCGATACCCCAGGAGCAACAGTGTCCCTAATTTGCTGGGAAGTGGCGGTGCGGTCCCCTACGGCACTGCGTAGGATCCTACGGTCTTGGCGTGCATCCGTGCGTCGCTGCGGTCCGGTCCCAGGTCGACGGGCACGTGCACCTTCCGCCGACCACTGGCGACAACATCGATGTACTGTGGAGACCTCACGCCCCACGTGTTGAGCAATTCGGCGGTACGTCCACCCGGCCTCCCGCATGCCCACTATACGCCCTCGCTCAAAGTCCGTCAGCTGCACATACGGTTCACGTCCACGCTGTCGCGGCATGCTACCAGTGTTAAAGACTGCGATGGAGCTCCGTATGCCACGGCAAACTGGCTGACACTGACGGCGGCGGTGCACAAATGCTGCGCAGCTAGCGCCATTCGACGGCCAACACCGCGGTTCCTGGTGTGTCCGCTGTGCCGTGCGTGTGATCATTGCTTGTACAGCCCTCTCGCAGTGTCCGGAGCAAGTATGGTGGGTCTGACACACCGGTATCAATGTGTTCTTTTTTCCATTTCCAGGAGTGTATTTTTATTAACAGTAGTGCACTGTGGGCTTCCTTTAGGATGTCTGTTGGGTTATATTTCTACAATCTTATGCTGTTTTACGTTAGCGTGAGTAGACAGGAGTGGGTGAAGAGAGAGGGAGAAAGACGATGAGGTAGTCATTACCGTGTGGAGCGCAGCTGATACGATGTTACTCGAAGGTAAAGAGCATGACGGCAACTCTGGACAGGGCGTCGTTATTCAAAGTCTATTTCTTACCGGTGGCCGCGGGCGGGCCCACAAATCATGCGCCAGATTACGGCGGACCTACAGCGCCGCGGTAACTCGATTACTGAGCGTCCGGGCGGGCCACGCAATTAACGTGGCACAGCCGGCTGCGGCCACGGCCGACCACACCGCAGCCGCTACCGCGCGCCGCTGTTACCTGCTCTCTCCTGCTACTGGCTGCGTGCGTGTGCGCCGACCGCAGGCATCGCTGGCGACAGCGCTCCCGCGTGTCGTACGCTCGCCTGAACACGCCTAACGAATACCGATGAGCCGTCGCTAGCGTAGGTTCAGAATACTTCACTCCAGGTCGCACCTATACTCGAATCTATTGCTCATTTTCAGCTAAAGACACGAGATTTGGTCAATAGGACATCCGCTACAGTGTGGCATGATACACTACTGGCCATTAAAATAACTACACCAATAAGAGATGCAGATGATAAACGGGTGTTCATTGGACAAATATATTATACTAGAACTGACATGTGATTACATTTCCACGCAATTTGGGTGCATAGATCCTGAGAAATCAGTACGCAGAACAACCACCTCTGGCCGTAGTAACGGCCTTGATACGCCTGGGCATTGAGTCAAACAGAGCTTGGATGGCGGCTACAGGTACAGCTGCCCATGCAGCTTCAACACGATATCACACTTCATCAAGAGTAGTGACTGGCGTATTGTGACGAGCCAGTTGCTCGGCCACCATTCGCCAGACGTTTTCAGTTGGTGAGAGATCTGGCGAATGTGCTGGACAGGGCAGCAGTCGAACATCTTCTGTATCCAGAAAGGCCCGTGCAGGACTTGCAACATGCGGTCGTACATTATCCTGCTGAAATGTAGGGTTTCGCAAGGATCGAATGAAGGGTAGAGCCACGGGTCGTAACACATCTGAAATGTAACGTCCACTATTCAAATTGCCGTCAGTGCGAACAAGAGGTGACCGAGACGTGTAATCAGTGGCACCCCATACCATCACGCCGGGTGATACGCCAGTATGGCGATGACGAATATACGCTTTCAATGTGCGTTCACCGCGATATCGCCAAACACAGATGCGACCATCATGATGCTGTGAACTGAACCTGGATTCATCCGAAAAAGTTACGTTTTGCCATTCGTGCACTCAGGTTTGTCGTTGAGTACACCGTCGCAGGCGCTCCTGTCTGTGATGCAGCATCAAAGGTAACCGCAGCCATGGTCTCCGAGCTGACAGTCTATTCTGCTGCAAACGTCGTCGAACTGTTCGTGCAGATGGTTGTTGTCTTGCAAACGTCCCCATCTGTTGACTCAGGGATCGAGACGTGGCTGCACGATCCATTACAGCCATGCGGATAAGATGCCTGTCATCTCAACTGCTACCGATACGAGGCCGTTGGATCCAGCACGGCGTTCCATATTACCCTCTTGAACCCACCGATTCCATATTCTGTTAACAGTCATTGGATCTCGACCAACACGAGCAGCAATGTCGCGATACGATAAACCGCAATCGCGATAGGCTACAATCCGACCTTTATCAAAGTCGGAAACGTGATGGTACGCATTTCTCCTCCTTACACGAGGCATCACAACAACATTTCACCAGGCAACTCCGGTCAACTGCTGTTTGTGTATCAGAAATCTGTTGGAAACTCTCCTCATGTCAGCACGTTGTAGGTGTCGCCACCGGCGCCAACCTTGTGTGAATGCTCTGAAAAGCTGATCATTTGCATATCACAGCATCTTCTTCTTGTCGGTTAAGTTTCGCGTCTGTAGCACTTCATCTTCGTGGTGTAGCAATTTTAATGGCCAGTAATGTAATTAATTTAGAGAGATCCGCTACAGTTGCACTAATATCTGAGCAAACCAGGACCGGTTTCGGATTTTAAAATTCCATCTTCAGGTGTCTGAAATCACATTATTTGGTAATACATAACATTCGGTCGGGCCAGTCAGTGCAAGAGTTCCAATCATTGCATGATACCGGAAACTGTACACTTTAGCACAGTCGCACGATAGGAATGCCAAAGAATTAATATGGGGAGTGTCTACCCTTCGCCCTTATGACGGCTTCCACTCTGCTGAGGACACTTTCAGTGAGGTGCCTGAGTGCCTGCGGAGGAATGGCAGCCCCTTCTTCCTGAAGACCGGAAACCAGGCAAGGTAGTGATGCTGGACACTGGGGTACGGAGCGAAGGCGACGTTATCGTCATCGAGGTCATTAGAGACGGAGCACAAGCTCCGATTGTATCAATGATAGGGAAAGAAATCGGACGTGCCTTCTCATAGGAACAACCCTGGCATTTGCCTGGAACGATTTAGGAAAATCATAGAAAATCTAAATCTGGATGGCCCGACGTGGGTTTGAACCGTCGTCCTCCTGAATGCGATTCCGGTGTGCCACCTCGCTAGGTCATAGTTTACATTGACGCCAAGTTGTCAGTTCATATGGCTGTCTGGTGCAGCTACCTATATCGTTCACTCGTAGATTTGACATAGTAATAACACAGGAAGAAAACGTTTCTGCCTTATCTGTTTCAGCAGATGCAATTCAGTTGCAATTGTTGTGCAAGATTTTCGCAGAGTAAAATTGGATGGTTCTTTTGAAAATAGAGACATTACAGTCCTATGCGTAAGTTAACATTCACCACAAGTTTCTATCTCTATATATCTAGAAGATACAGTTTTGAGAAAACGGCCCAGCCTTTTTGAAACACTGTGCACTCTGTTTATAGTTTTGCGTCTAAAACTTTTCGCCTCGACAATTTTATTTACGTAGCGCTTTTCTGCTACGTTGTAATAAAACAAGGACACTTCGTTTTGAGCATAAGCAGTTTTACGGAGTTGAGTTATGTGCCATAGATATTCCTCGCATATCTGCCTAGTATATTCTCATGCCTACTGCAAATGCATACAACTGGAATAATGAGACGCAGTTGTTAATCTCGTACTTAGACTGGTCCACTATGCAAGACGACAGGCTGTGTAGCAATTAGGAAAAATATATCTACATAAATTTCGTAGCTGCGGACAGTAACAAGATGCAAACTCCTGGCCGATTCTGCCAGAGATCGGTTATTTGGTGTTCTAGGATCTCATGCTCAGGTTTTCGAACTCACCCGTAGACTATTTTTCTATTTTAAAGTAATAAATTATCATCATTTTGTGTTACAATAGATAGATGCAGGAAATATAGAAACATAGTCCTAACTATTATCCTGGATGGGAGCTGCCTGATACTTCAAAATGATGATTATAGTGATGAAAGGGTAAGGTGTATTCACGTGCCAGCCAAATCTATGAACTTCACTCTGTCTCAGAGATAGCGTTAATATCAATGAAGTACTGATTTTGTTACGCTGATGCATTATTCTGAACATCATAAATAAAGTGTTAATTTGATTTGTAGCGCCGGCCAGAGTGGCCGAGCGGTTCTGGCCGCCACAGTCTGGAACCGCGTGACCGCCACGGTCGAAGATTCGAATCCTACCTCGGGCATGGATGTGTGTGATGTCTTTAGGTTAGTTAGGTTTAAGTAGTTCTAAGTTCTAGGAAACTGATGACTTCAGAAGTTCCATAGTGCTCAGAGCCATTTGAACCATTTTTTGATTTGTAGCATAGTTTTGTATGTAGGATTACCGTGCCGACAAAAACCTGGACGCTTTATTGACAACGGAGAAACTCATTCCTTGTAACTCGTTTATGATTCATTTCAATCATTTTAACTCGTAAGAAATGGGCAATTGAATTTAATCGTAGTTTTACGGCTGTTTAAGATGGTTCTTTAGGAAGGCGTCCTACAACTGCAGACATAAATGAGAACATGGCTGAAGTCTTCAATACGCTTTGGGATGAACGGGATTAAAAGTGTATCAGACAGTGGATGCCACAGGAACGTCAGAAAAAGAATTGACTGTGATATAGTTTTGCGCAATGAGAGTGCCTTATTTGTTGAAACCAGAACAAAAGCAAGTACTACATGGAAGCCAGAGGCTGAATACCTATAAAGGCAAAGTTGAATTCGTCTATCGGAAAATTATATCCAATGTTTTCTGTGACGCGAAAGGGGTTCTTCTTACTGTCTTTCAAAGAGAAAAAGCAACTGGTGAAGTCATCTAAATCAACAATCAAAAAGACATCAGGAAATGCCTGAAATACAGAAGCAAAATTTCATTCTTCACCATCACAATGCAATGTAAAAGTGCTCTGTAAATGGGAAACAAACTTCTTTCACCAGATTTGACATTCTCAAACTCCCACTCAGACCTACATCTAAGGAAATTTGTGGGTTAAAGATAATTTTAGCATAATGAAGAGGTTAGACAATTGTAAACGTTCCAGAGTCGTAGTTCAGGTATGGAATCAACCACACCGGTAAAAAGTTGGAAAAGTGTATTGATCTAATAGGAGACTATGTTGAACATGTGTGTTTTGACATAACAAACACACTTTCACTGCTAGTCCGAGATTTTCGCTTCGTACTTTGAGTGGCGAAAGTGGTAGGTAGGAAGGGAACTGACCGCAATCGTCCCAGCAGTTCTGAAGTGCATATAGGTCGGAAATGGTATCAACTTAATCTCGACGCGTATTTCTAATCTTCATTATTCGAACAACAGATGTCGGCAGCTGGAGCGAAAGATGTGGCACATTGGAAGGAACTCTCATTAGTGTTTTATCCCACGCTCGATGGGGAATGAAATGGGAAGGATCCTTTTCAAGGAAACCATCCTGGCTTTTGCATTTGATGTAACGAAGTTACAAAAAACGTAAGTGTGGGTAGCCGGTCGGGGATCTGAACCCTGTACAGGTCGAAATGAACGTCTGGCTCGGTTGTGGCACAGTGAAACTATATTCTGCAGGCGCTGCCTCAAAATCCTTCTTCGGCAGTTCAGACGTATGTTACCTGTGACTTTATGGTTTCCCCCCTCCACACTCCTGGGCAAGTGAGCTTTTGTTCCGGCTCTAATGAGCTCTAAACTGGCTACAAATTTTACCAAACCTTCCTTTAGCTGCACACTTGAGAAAGGTCACATGATAACTATGCGTCGACTTTTATTTGCTAGGAGCTAGTAACACTGCTACCGAAGAAAAGAGTATGCTCAATCTTTGCTGTAAGGACGTTCATGAAACTTATTCGATGCGTTGTGGCCGAGCGGTTCTAGGCCCGTCAGTCTGGAACCGCGCTGCTGCTACAGTCGCAGGTTCGAATCCTGCCTCGGGCATGGATGTGTGTGATGTCCTTAGCTTAGTTTGGTCTAAGTAGTTCTACGTCTAGGGGACTGATGACCTCAGATGTTAAGTCCCATAGTGCTCAGAGCCAGTTGAACCATTTTTTGAACTTATTCGATGTTTTGACGTTTTATCATTCAATAATTCCAATCCCAAAGAAAGCAGGAGCTGACAGATGTGAAAATTACCGAACTGTCAGTTTAATAAGTCACGGTTGCAAAATATTAACGCGAATTCTTTACAGACGAATGGAAAAACTGGTAGAAGCCGAACTCGGGAAGATCAGTATGGATTCCGTAGAAATGTTGGAACTCGTGAGGCAATACTGACCCTACGACTTGACTGGAATACTCTCTTTCAAATTCTGAAGGTGGCAGGGGTAAAATACAGGGAACGAAAGGCTAATTACAATTTGTACAGAGACCAGATGGCAGTTATAAGCGTCGAGGGGTATGAAAGAGATGCAGTGGTTGGGAAGGGAGTGAGACTGGATTGTAGCCTATCCCCGACGTTGTTCAATCTGTATATTGAGCAAGCAGTAAAGGAAACAGAAGAAAAATTCGGAGTAGGAATTAAAATCCATGGAGAAGAAATATAAACTTTGAGGTTCGCCGATGACATTGTAATTCTGTCAGAGACAGCAAAGGACCTGGAAGAGCAGTTGAACGGAATGGACAATGTCTTGAAAGGAGGATATAAGATGAAGATCAACAAAAGCAAAACGAGGGTAATGGAATGTAGTCGAATTAAGTCGGGTGATGCTGAGGGAATTAGATTAGGAAATGAGACACTTAAAGTAGTGAAGGAGTTTTGCTATTTGGGAAGCAAAATAATTAATGATGGTCGAAGAAGAGAGGATGTAAAATGTAGACTGACAATGGCAAGGAAAGCGTTTCTGAAGAAGAGAAATTTGTTAACATCGAGTATAGATTTAAGTGTCAGGAAGTCGTCACTGAAAGTATTTGTATGGAGTGTAGCTATGTATGGAAGTGAAACATGGACGATAAATGGTTTGGATGAGAAGAGAATAGAATCTGTCGGAGTATGGTGCTACAGAAGAATGCTGAAGATTAGATGGGTAGATCACATAACTAATGAGGAGGTACTGATTAGAATTGGGGAAAAGAGAAATATGTGGCACAACTTGACTAGAAAAAGGGATCGGTTGGTAGGACATGTTCTGAGGCATCAAGGGATCACCGATTTAGTATTGGAGGGCAGCGTGGAGGGTAAAAATCGTAGAGGGAGACCAAGAGATGAATACACTAAGCGCCCGCATCTCGTAGTCGTGCGGTAGCGTTCTCGCTTCCCACGCCCGGGCTCCCGGGTTCGATTCCCGGCGGGGTCAGGGATTTTCTCTGCCTCGTGATGGCTGGGTGTTGTGTGCTGTCCTTAGGTTAGTTAGGTTTAAGTAGTTCTAAGTTCTAGGGGACTGATGACCATAGATGTTAAGTCCCATAGTGCTCAGAGCCAATACACCAAGCAGATTCAGAAGGATGTAGGTTGCAGTAGGTACTGAGAGATGAAGAAGATTGCACAGAATAGAGTAGCATGGAGAGCTGCATCAAACTAGTCTCTGGACTGGAGACCACAACAACATCATTCTACACTTAAGCAAAATACACCACAGGCTCCCTTACTTGTGCCTGTAAGACCTTGCAAACTGCGATCGTTTGTTATTTGTATTTTGAGACCACCGCTCTAAAGTTTTGTTTCCACTGTCGAATCCAACTACGATAAAATTTCCTTAACAGCAATATTAATTATGATTACAAACATTGTAGTTATTACTACGCGTACCTCTGATTCTTGTCAGTTTTAAAACATTGTATTACATCAGTTGTAGGAAACTTACGGCATGTAGAGTTCCAATAACAACGTGTTGAAACGGCGGTTCTGTATAGCTAGCAAGTGCGTCGCGCGGTGGAAATCATTTCCGTTGCACGCGTCACGAGTCCACAAACAAGCCATTATGGTTGCACGCTCTCGTGGCTTTGTAAAGCACCTGAATCAACTCTGGCTCGTGTTTTCGCTCCCTGTTCGGTGACTGCACTGGCAGTCAGATCCGTGGCTTTTCGTAGTGACAGTCTGCGGAGTGTCGCAAAAACTGCCGTATTCTCTTCACTCTGTATCAAGTTAAAAAGAAGAGAGCCATGTGCTGACTGCTGCTGTAAGCACGCACCGGCTAATGGCTTCGTCAGTGTTTTTGCCTGCGCAAACTAACACATATCGGGATGTGGTTAGTAAAATAGAGCAGGTGTCATTCTAAATTTAGGTATCAAACACATACGATACCACCAGGTCAGAGAACTAGAGTCCGTCTATTTTTTCCCCTTGGATATGGAAGCTGTACGCCGGAAATAAAAAGTTTAGGCACACAGATATTGCTCCTTCGTCAGGCCAACTAGCCCTAGTGTCAGCTACGCAGAAGAAACCTCGCACAGATAACAAAGTGCATATTTTGTGCTTAGAGTGCAGTATAATTGAACCATAACTGTATGCAATCTTTCATTTATATTCACAATGGTTGTCTTTCCAGTATCGATATCAAAGGTATACCTACGCCAGAAGACAGGCTGCGAGACTGTCTAGTGTCGTATGTTGCGGGACTAAGAAACGCTGTCCACTTTCATGTAAAAGCCACTCCACTGGCCGAAAAATTTCCCGCGTCTGAGAGGGCTTCCCTTTTTCAGTGAAACAGGAGGTCTTAACAGTACTTATATCTCTCAAGCAATAAAAATATTAATCAAAAATAAAGTATTAATTCATATTTATATTACGACGATAGTCATCCTTGTAATTGTTTTCACTTTTTTTTCCTATGACGTACATTCCTGTCACACAAATTATATCGAACAGTACTAGAAGCGTTCAAAAGCACAAAAGATGGCGTTCTGAAAATCAAGCATCTAGCAATTTTTCACTAAGGCTGTAGTTCGGTTCAAGCAGACGTCACGCTGGACTCTTCTTGAATCTGTGGACGCATTAATAGTTCAGACTCATAAGCAACTTAAACGCATAAGAGAATCTTATCACAGGAGAGAAATTTCCTCGACAAATTCTGTGTTCATTAACAAGACATTGTCCGTCCTTCTAGTCTCCACTTAAGTTGATTTGCCTGCGGCTCGACTGTTTGAAAAGTCTCACCGCCCACTGACTGAGTAGGCCTAAAAATTACCCTCATCTCACGTTCCTTAGGGACTGAGACGCTGAATGCAAAAGAATGACGGCCAGATGCAGCTTTCAATTTGTACGCGCGTTCACAAGTAGGAAGGCTGCAATTTCTCTTTGGCTAGTTTCTTTCCTTATACTACTGCTGCTCTGTAATTTTGAGAACATGTCAGTACTTAAGAATATATATTACTTTCTGCTTCCGCCTTGCGTTGGAATATTTATTCATGTCGTTCCTTAACATGGTGAGATGCTTTATTTTTTATTAGGTATACTTTTGTACCTCTGTTCTTTACCATCTCTACTGCTGTCTGGAATGTTCACTCCATGATTCAGCTGAATAATTTTAGCTTCTAATGCAGGGTAATGTATGAGGCATTTTCAAAAAGTTGGAATCTTTAGAAGAACACTTGAGTACGTATTCAATCATACTCTTCGTAATGAAATACCTTACTGAACAACGAAATGGCTAATCGAAAACGAGACGGGGCACAGTGAACCCTCCATGGACTGCATATCACCTGATTTCAAAGTAAGAAGTAATAAGTCAGCCTCCATAATATATAAGTGCCCTCCCGCCCCCACCCCAGTTGTTTTGATTAGATAGTCTTGCCTTACCTGCTTACCGTATTCAATCCTTAGCCTCTCTTGACAATTTTTTATTCCCCACACTACTTTCCATTCCCAAACTGGTAATTCCTTGATCTCATAGTATGTGTCCTGTCTACCGATTTCTCATTTTAGTCAAATACTGCCATAAATTTCGTTTTCCTCAATCCGATTCAGTACCTAATTAGTTATTCGATCCAGCCATATACAGAATTCTTTTTTAGTACCACATTTCAACAACTTCAACTCTCTTTTTGCCTGAACTGTTTATAGTCCACGGTTCACTTCCAGGCAAGGTTACACTCCACACAAATGCCTTCCGAAAAAATACCTTAACTTTTAAATTTATGTTGGATGTTTACAAATTTCTCTTATTCAACATTTTTTGTTTTTTTTGCCAATCTGCATTTTATAGCCTCTCTATTTTGACCATCACCAATTATTTTGCTGCCCAAATAAAAAGCTTCTCTACTACTTTTAATGAATCCTTTGCTTAGTATTTTTTCCCTGAACAACACTTTTACATTGCGTTAGTCGATCTCACCCCTCCGAGTGGCGTCTCCGAGATGTGGAAAAACGTCAAAGACGTTCTTTTTATTGAAATGAAATACAATAACTTGACTTAACAGTATGACATAGTATTCTACTATAGTGATAATGTTAAAGCATTAATTTTAAGGATCTCTGTGAAGATGCACTTCAGTGGAGAAGAAGAAGTAGCCCAACGAAAAGTTCTTAAATTCGCTACCGAACACCACATTTCTGGCAGATTTTGAACGGATCTCCTGAGGTCGTGTGTGTGCGCTTTTGTTTTGTGGCCGGAGGGGGGGGGGGGGGGGGGGGGAAAGCGGCGGGAGAGGAAGAGAGGGAGAGTGAGAAAGAGAGAGAGAGAGATAGGTGAAT
The DNA here is from genome assembly GCF_021461385.2 of Schistocerca piceifrons. Classification (NCBI taxonomy): domain Eukaryota; kingdom Metazoa; phylum Arthropoda; class Insecta; order Orthoptera; family Acrididae; genus Schistocerca; species Schistocerca piceifrons. Next base: position 924,482,792 of record NC_060138.1, read on the forward strand.
GATTGTCCTGTAAGGAAATATAAGGAACATATCTAACTTCCTTCTGTACTTATTTTTTAACCCCTTGATATATTAACATAGGTTGTTTTTAATCCTAGCGTTATATTTATGCTTCGCAAAATTTTGAAGAAAGAGGGATGTTGGTAATCAAAAATGAAACTGACTTCATTATTATATTGTGAAGCATTCGTTAAAATACCCATATTTTTGATGAAATCTCTCAAGGATGTTCTAGAACTAACACCTGGTCGAATTACTTATAACAGCCTTCTGCATTCTGAAAATGCTACCTCTGTAAGATGAGTTCCCCGCAAAAGATTTCATACTCATCACTGAATGAGAACACGCGGCATAAATTACTCTGCGCACATAATTAAAGTGTCACTTTTTTGAAATCCCTTAACTATCTTCCATCGTATACTGCGAACTGCCGGTTTCGTCGCCGAAATGTGTGGGAATCAACGACCCAAGGGTAGAAGGGAAGAAGTGCTTCCGTTGACACACCTTATGCCATCTCCTGAGGTCGTATGTGTGCGCTTTTGTATTGGGGCCGGGGGGGGGGGGGTGGGAGGCGGCGGGAGAGGAAGAGAGGGAGAGTGAGAAAGAGAGAGAGAGAGAGATAGGTGAATCCTGTAAGGAAATATAAGGAACAAAAGAAATGAAGATGCTTTTTCCGTGAACGCTTGATAATTGTGGCGTTGCTACAGACACACTGGAAGGTGACATTTCCGGGATCCTATTAAGTTACGTAACAGTAGCCAGAACGAAGCAATTGACCTTGAGTTGTAATAGCCCCTCCTTCTCCCGGTATAGAGGCTGAATGGCCTTGTTCTGCACACGGTACGGGTCGTCCAGGGATTCTGGAGGTATTAATAAGGTGCCCCGGCTAGAGGCTATCGCAGTACCAGTCGCTGGCGTTGCTGTTTGTGTAGACGGTAAGTTTATTCCAATGTTTGCTCACGTATATGTCTGGATGTAGCCTCTAGCGGCGAAGACTCTCATAACGCTGCTGACATCCACCCAGCACGTACAACTGATCTTGGTAGCTGATCAGCCGCTTGTGGATGCTACGGGGACGACTTATTTGTCTGCTCTGATTGCGGCTAGAGTCTAACTCGGCTTTAACAGGTTTGCTGGAGCGATCTCTTTCGTTGCAGAAGTGTCGGCAAAACGTCTTTTCTAAGTTGCAGTGTGGTAGGCGTCTACTGCAGGTGAGGGTTAAATTTATATGTTAAAACCAATTCTGTGTTTTCTCTCCATGTGCTGTAAATCAACTTACACTAGGCAAACAAACATTTCTGTAATCAAATCTGCAGTAGTTCTTGTGTTGATTAGTTTCTGCATCACTAGTCAAGTGGTCAAATAGCGCAGTGCACAAAGATCAGTCATAGGAAAAGTTAGAGAACGAATAATTTCGATGTGAATACACCTAAAAATTTAGCAAGTGAAGTACTGTAGAAATATGACTTTTCACCTGTGACTACATAGACAGAAATACATCACGGCGTGTAAAGTTAAGCCAACCCAATGAATATGCCTTTCGCGTTTGTGATAATTAATAAGAGCATTCCAAAAGAAAAATGCTTTGTTTATAAACGAATATTTCAGTTAAGTCTTCATAGCAATTGGCGTTTTCTCAAGCGAGCTGTGTTTCGTCACCTACTTTTCGAACCTGAAACTTACGGTAAGAATTAAGCACTTCAAGCCCTCAAATGTCTACGTAGCTGCCATATTAGACTGTTCGAGTAGGATACTGGGCGTGTCCGACAACGCTGATTGAAATAATTCACTGGAATTAAACCTGCGTGTTCATCAGATGCTGCTAACAAGGGGAGACCGCCAATTGTGAAGTTCAGATTCGATTCATACTGCGCATAATAAAAGCTCATGGCCACAGGTGTAATGTGGCAAAGCACCAAGATGCACTTCTTAGCCGATGTCGAGAAAATCGACAGTTAAAAGAAACTGTTGCGGTGAAATACTTTCTACGGTTAATAATTTTCTACAGCGTCGTGGCCCAGCGGTAAGCGCTCGGGTTCGTAATTCGAAGGTCACCGGATCGAATCTCGCGCCAAGCAATTTTTTTTTGTAATTTATATATATATATGTTTTCCGCAAACAAAGTTGTATTTCACAAATGTTATTGTCTTCGCCGGCCGTTGTGGCCGTGCGGTTCTAGGAGCTTCAGTCTGGAATCGCGTAACTGCTACGGTCGCAGGTTCGAATCCTGCCTCGGGCATGGATGTGTGTGATGTCCTTAGGTTAGTTAGGTTTAATTAGTTCTAAGTTCTAGGCGACTGATGACCTCAGAAGTTAAGTCGCATAGTGCTCAGAGCCAGCCAATTGTCTTCATAATGTTTACCACGTATAGTTAAAGGAAGACGTAGAAACGATATTCCGAAACGAATACGTATAGTGTAAGTCAAACGTTCGAATTTGAATAGAGACCCCACGAACACAAATTTGCTGTGGCAGGTATGAAATATAAACTCCGTTACTCGCTCGTTACACTTGAAGGACAGATATTGAATGGGCTGAAACGAGCCACCGCATAACAGCGTAGTTGCCTGCTAACTTCGAAAGAAGGTAGATGCGGTCCCTAGCGCAACTTATAACATCGTCGAAAACCAGTGCGTACGTGAGAGCTTTTGTACACCCTGTTAAACAAACGGAAAAATGGAGGCGGTACAATTGGAGAGCGATTCGGGCCGTTCGCATGAAAGTGATGTGATCGAAGAAGATTCTATACACAGTGAAGTGGCGAAACAACAATTGAAAGGTGCGTTGGTGTATTTTGAAAGCCTCCTTCGTAACAGTAATCGCATCGCAGCAGAACCGTCATCATCAATCAACGAAGAACCCATGGTAATTGGGGAAGAAATGTTCCAGAATACGCTGCAAATGCTCGCCGAAAAAACCCTCGTTCATGATGAGGAACAGAGACATTAACGAAATCGACGATAATAATGCCTAGGAAGACGTTGAAACGAGTCCCATTGCCAACGAATCATCAGACGAATAAGAGCCGGACGAAAAGAAAAAGAAAAGGGTACGACTATATTTCTCTGGATTACAAAATTAGAGCTGTCAATCTGGCCAAAGAACATCCAGGCTGGAGTCTCAAAACTCTACAAAAAAAAGGGGTGCTCTCGTTTGACAAACATGGGCTATTTATCCAGGCGGGAAGAGCAAATTAAACGTGGCGGTAGCAAATTTGATAAATATTGCACCACCGAATCATGAGTGCACGATCGCTTCGTAGAAGCTCGACAAAACTTCCAGCAAGTTACTACCAGAAACCTGCAGCAGTGGGCCTTGGGCGCTACAAGTCAGTTCCCGACTTTCAACTTCAAAGCTTCAAAAACATGGGTCACCGAATTTAAAAAGAAGCATGGGATTCGGCAACGGAAAATCACAAAATTTGTTGCCCGGAAAGAGACGGCTACCCAATGCGAAATTTTGGCCGCAGCGGACACATTTCGGATCCAGACGCGAACGTTGATAACATACTTCGACAAAGATTTCATAATAAATTCTGATCAAACAGGTACGTAAAGAGCTGTTCACAGATGTCATATGACATGATGATATGTTAATCTATTACATGGTAGACGACACAGATTTCGTATATTTCTTATATAAACGACATTTTTATATTTTGTTTGTCAGGGTGCCAGTGCCAGTCCACGTTCAACAGAACTCTCGCCGAAAAAGGGTCAAAGGCTGTCCTGGTAACCCGACACGACATGAACAAGGTGACGCATTCGTATACGGCACAATATTCAATCACGATGTCTGGACGAGTCTTACCTCTTGTTTTCGTATGCTTCCAAGAGTCCACAGGTACGTTTGGACAGTCGACGAGTACGCCAAGAAGTATACCAACGTTGTTATTACATCCTCCAAATCCGGTAAACTAACAACAGGTTTGTTCATGGACTTCTTGCTTAATGCTTTGCAACCTTACGTACAAAAGAAAGAATTTCTCCTTCTGATCGACTCTTGGGGTGGGCAAACGAACCCGGCGTTATACGATGAGATGTTCCAGGACGATAAGAAGTTACCAACGTGCACTATAAAGGTCATTCCTCCAAAGTGCACTCCTCTCGTCCAACCATGTGACGTGTATTTTTACCGGCAGGTAAAAAATTTGATCAAGCGCCTTCAAAATTGTGCTTTTTTAATCGAGCGAAACCGTGACATGAACTCCAGAGTCGATTGTATAAAAATCCAATCCATCGCCCACCACCAATTGTCTTCTCCGATTTTTGCCGATATGATACGATACGCGTGGCATACTTCAAACCTGACGAACGATAGAACAATTGTTCAGAATGTCAATCAGGTGTGTTTACCAACAGATAATTTAAAAAACAATTGTTCTTGTAAAAACGCGTCGTTTATCAGATGTGCTCGATGTCGTGCTGTTTTCTGCTTTCCATTTTTCTATGATAACTATCACTCAGGTTCGTGCGATACTCCAGCTACTTCTGGTCACTAATTGTTAGTTATGTGCGAGTGTATACCGAACTTTCCAATAAATTGTATCCACTTGAATATTATTTGTGATATTGTGTTTTATTTCAAGTATTATTTTTCCACGACAAACGACTTTCAACAACTTATTATATGCATAATTGTTGCAACTGATTGCCGGGAAATATATATATTTTACTATTTGTTTTTGTAATTCCAATGTACGCACACACACACACACACACATATATATATATATATATATATATATATATATATATATATATATATATGTGTGTGTGTGTGTGTGTACATTTGAATTACAAAAACAAATAATAAAAAAAAAGTTGCATGGCGCGAGAGTCGATCCGGCGACCTTCGGATTACGAACCCGAGCGCTTACCGCTGCGCCACGACGCTGTAGAAAATTATTAATCGTAGAGAGTATTTCACGGCAACGGTTTCTTTTAACTGTCGATTTTCTCGACAATGACTGGGAAGTGCATCTTGGTGCTTTGCCACATTACACCTCTGGCCATGAGCTTTTATTATGCGCAGTATGAATCGAATCTGATTTTCACAATTGGCGGCCTCCCCTTGTAAGTGAGAGAGCCCGAGTTGGTCGTTGTTAGCCATTATACTAACGCCACTACAACACTCCAAACTGACATCATCAACAGCCAAATGGGTGGATAGATTTGAGACATCTAAACATGTTTTACGCGCTTATACCAACTACATTCTGTATTACAAGGACAATGTGCCTATCGGACTTCAGCACCAAGTAAGATCAATGTGTTCCAAAGAGTAGGCTAAATTGGGGTGTACAGTCACAATCATGAAGAAAACTTGCAGATTTTGCTATTGCTCCAACTGGACGCTTTGAAACAGAGATGCTGTATTTGTTAGGCGCAACACTGAAACGCCGTGTGTTACTCTAATGAGGATTCCGGAAACGATGAGCAATCTTGTACTTGGAGGTTCTAGTTGCATACTATGCGATGTGAAAGACTGTTCACTAAAGCGTCACGATAGCATGTCTCAGGGGCTTTGTCACAAGCTGCAAGCCGTAAGTGTGAAAATCTTTCTCCTTGCTTCTAATGAGTGAACTGAAAACATTAGGTGTGAGTACGTGACAGAGTGCTAATGAGCACGCCGTCGAAACATTTCTGGCTCAAGATGAATGGACGTACACGCCATCAGCGCTTAGCTCAGTTAGCATTTCGTTCTGTAGCGTCGTTGTTCTGCCTCCTTCTGGCTCCGAAAGGAATTTAGAAAGTTGAATGCTTAAACTACAGCGGTGTCACAGTTATTTCATTTTCATATTTTAATAGTTCACAGCCAACCCTTTGAGACAAAGAAGAAATGTATGTTGAACGTAACGGGACAAACAAATCTTACTTAGCTGCAACTTAAATTATTTTGTTTCTAGACAGGCTACTTTAAAAGTCCCGGGCGCGTTGTTGCTCTGATCTGCCGTAGTTACAGTGGGAAATTTCACTGTAAAAGCAGAAGGAGCGCCAGAATATCAATAATTGAGAAAAAATTAAAGTAAGAGCTAGAATGAGGACAAGCGAATAGCCGGCCGCGGTGGTCTCGCGGTTCTAGGCGCGCAGTCCGGAACCGCGCGACTGCTACGGTCGCAGGTTCGAATCCTGCCTCGGGCATGGATGTGTGTGATCTCCTTAGGTTAGTTAGGTTTAAGCAGTTCTAAGTTCTAGGGGACTGATGACCACAGCTGTTAAGTCCCATAGTACTCAGAGCCATTTGAACCATTTGAACAAGCGAATCAGTGATAGAATTGGAAGAAAGTGATCAATGTAGTTGAGAATGCTAGATCAGTGGGCAGGGAAAAATTTTGAATGGAAACCACTTGGCATACGTAAACGCGGCAGATCATGACGTTTATTTTTTTTTTTTTTTTTATTTTATTTATTTTATTTATTTATTGTTCCGTGGGACCACATTTAGGAGAAGTCTCCATGGTCATGGAACGAGTCAATACATGAAATTATAACACGATTGTAGAAACACATAAAATGAAACAAGTCGTTAGTTTAAATAAAGAAAATCAAGAATGTAACACTGGAATTTGCTTAATTTTTTATCTCTTCCAGGAGCTCCTCGACAGAATAGAAGGAGTGAGCCATGAGGAAACTCTTCAGTTTAGACTTAAAAGTGTTTGGGCTACTGCTAAGATTTTTGAGTTCTTGTGGTAGCTTATTGAAAATGGATGCAGCAGAATACTGCACTCCTTTCTGCACAAGAGTCAAGGAAGTGCATTCCACATGCAGATTTGATTTCTGCCTAGTATTAACTGAGTGAAAGCTGCTAACTCTTGGGAATAAGCTAATATTGCTAACAACAAACGACATTAAAGAAAATACATACTGTGAGGGCAATGTCAAAATTCCCAGACTATTGAATAGGGGTCGACAAGAGGTTTTCGAACTTACACCATACATAGCTCGAACAGCCCGTTTTTGAGCCAAAAATACCCTTTTTGAATCAGAAGAATTACCCCAAAAAATAATACCATATGACATAAGCGTATGAAAATATGCGAAGTATACTACTTTTCGTGTTGAAATGTCACTTATTTCAGATACTGTTCTAATGGTAAATAAAGCGGCATTTAGTTTCTGAACAAGATCCTGAACATGGGCTTTCCACAACAGCTTACTATCTATCCGTACGCCTAGGAACTTGAACTGTTCCGTCTCGCTTATAACATGCCCATTCTGTCTGATTAAAATGTCAGTTCTTGTTGAATTGTGGGTTAGAAACTGTAAAAACTGAGTCTTACTGTGATTTAGCATCAAATTATTTTCCACAAGCCACGAACTTACTTCATGAACTGCATTATTTGATAATGTTTCAATATTACACACAAGATCCTTCACTACCAAGGTGGTGTCATCAGCAAACAGAAATATTTTTGAATCACCTGTAATACTAGAAGGCATATCATTTACATAAATAAGGAACAGCAGTGGCCCCAGCACCGACCCTTGGGGAATGCCCCATTTAACAGTGCCCCATTGGGACTGAACATCATTACCACTCTCAATATTGCGGAGGATTACCTTCTGCTTTCTGTTCTTAAAGTAGGAGGCGAACCAATTGTAAGCTACTCCCCTTACTCCATAATGTTCCAACTTCTGCAGTAATATTTTGTGGTCAACACAGTCAAAAGCCTTCGTTAAATCAAAGAAAACACCTAACGTTCTCAACCTTTTATTTAATCCGTCCAAAACCTCACAGAGAAAAGAGAATATAGCATTTTCAGTTGTTAAGCCATTTCTAAAACCAAACTGTACATTTGACAGCAAATTATGTGAATTTAAATGCTGCAGTAACCTTGTATATACAAGCCTCTCGATAACTTTAGCAAACACCGATGGCATAGAAATAGGTCTATAATTGTCAACATTATCCCTGTCTCCCTTTTTATAAAGTGGCTTCACTACCGAGTACTTTAATCGGTCAGGAAACCGACCACTGCTAAAGGAAAAGTTACAGATATGGCTAAGTACTGAGCTAATATACGTGGAACAATACTTCAGTATTCTGCTAGATACCCCGTCATATCCATGAGAGTTCTTGGTCTTTAGTGATTTAATTATTAACTCAATCTCCCTCTTGTCAGTATCATGGAGGAGCATTTCAGGTAACAGTCTCGGAACACTTTTTTCTAAGAGCGCTATATGATTCCCTGTTGGGACTAGGTTTCTATTTAGTTCACCTGCTATATTCAGAAAGTGATTATTAAGTACTGTACATATATGCGACTTATCAGCAACACGGACATCCCCACTACGCACTGATTCTATATCCTCGACCTGTCTCTGCAGACCAGCCACTTCCTTTACGACTGACCATATGGTTTTAATTTTATCCTGAGACTTAGCTATTCTATCTGCATACCACATACTTTTTGCCTTCCTAATAACTTTTTTAAGCACCTTACAATACTGTTTGTAATGGGCTGCTGCATTTAGATTTTGACTGTTTCTAACGTTTTGATATAATTGCCACTTTGTTCTACAAGATATTCTTATCCCTTTAGTCAGCCACCCAGGCTGCCTGTTTGTGCTAGTACCCTGTTTTAAACGTTCTAACGGAAAGCAACTTTCAAAGAGCACGAGAAAAGTCTTGAGGAAAGCATTATATTTATCGTCTACTGTATCAGCACTATAAACATCTTGCCAATCTTGTTCCTTGATAAGGTTTACAAAAGTCTGTACAGCAACTGGACCAGCTTTCCTAAAAAGTTGGTAACTATATTTAACATGTGTTGAAGCACAAAAATCTTTTAGACTTAAAATTTGTGCATCATGATCTGAAAGGCCATTCCCTTTTTGCTAACAGAATGCCCTTCTAATAATGACGAATGAACAAAAATATTGTCTATGGTTGTTCTACTGTTCCCTTGCACTCTCGTTGGAAAGAATACGGTTTGCATAAGATTATATGAATTAAGGAGGTCTACCAGCATCCTTTTCCTTGCACAATCACTTATACAATTAATATTGAAGTCACCACATATAACTAACTTTTTGTATTTCCTATAAAGTGAACCAAGAACCTCCTCTAGCTTTAGCAAAAATGTTGTGAAATCGGAGTCTGGGGATCTATAAATAACAACAGTAAGAAGTTTAGCTCCACTAAATTTAACCACACCTGCACAACATTCAAACACCTTTTCAGTGCAGTACTTTGAAACATCAATTGACTCAAATGGGATACCGTTTTTCACATACATGGCTACTCCCCCACACCGCAAAGAGCTCCTAGAAAAGCTGCCAGCCAACCTGTATCCTGGTAAAGGAAGCCTCTGAATTATCTCCTTATTTAAGAAGTGTTCAGATATACCAATAATTTCAGAGTCAACATCTATAAGCAGTTCACTAACTTTATCTCGAATACCTTGTATATTTTGATGAAATATACTAATTCCCTCATTAATCGGATACCCAAGCTTTGTAGAAAGTGGTTTCTTTGTTAGAGAGACTTCCCTTAAGCAGGAATACCTATCAGCTGACTTCAATCTAAAAAAGGTACAGCTCTAACACCCACAACTACCGGAATTTTCCCATGAGTGATCCCACCACCCCCACCTATGCTGTCACCTATAAGTTTTGCCAACCTCCCCTTCCCATACCTGTTGAGGTGCAGGCCATGTCTAGTGAAACCCGTCCTACTGATAGACTCCACCGACACCACTGAAATGTGACTCATGCCTTCTGTCATCAACGCACCCCCAAGTCTCATGTTATTACGCCTGACGGCTATATTAAGATGAGGCCGATCGTGACGCTGAAACAGTTCCACGAAATGCACATTCGTGTTGCCAGTCTGAGTGGCTATCTTTCTTGGAAATATCACACCAACGAAATATGGGGCATCGCGGTGTACGCAAGGAGAATGCCCTGATCAGAAAGGCTTGGCAGAAGATAACAGGAACACAGCAAAATGATAATAATTGATCTTTATATTAACTGATCCTGAATTCATAGTATAGTTGAAAGACTACTGGTGCTGTTTCAAACGATAACTGCTACGATAAGCACTCTAGGAGAGAGCCAGGAATAGATGGAGCCAAATATTTACTTAATTATTCAATCCATTAGATCCGTAAAATAAAACGAACTAATTTTTAATGACTTATTACATTACTAGCAGTTGCGAGTCACGTTTAAGAACACATTTCCATAGAAATGAGCAGCTACCTATAGCATATGCCAGATAAGGCTAAGATAGTGCCGCGCTTGTAATGTAGGACATACAACATACTTTGGAATCTTGGATTCCTTTATGTTGGTTTTAAAGTTAACAGAAGTGGACTTCCCCCTACGCTTTAGTTCGTAAAACTCTTAGGTTATCCACAGTATGAACAAATCTTACAGAAAAGTTATTTTCTCCGAGAATGTGCGAAAAAATTAACAGTAGTGTGCGTGCAAAATTCGTCGTAATGAAGAAACATTAGTAGCAGTATTAACAGCTCTTGAGCAACGATACACCGGAAATCGTACTGATGCTTGGTTTATGAAATTAGTGGAGAAAGCTGCGAGTTATTATTTTGAAGTATGACTGTGATGTAGAAACACCGGCTCCTCTTAAGTATATAAAAGCGAGGTCTGCTGAAATGCAACACCAGTTTCATCAGTGGCGAAGTAAAGCTCTGAGCATTCGGCGAAGGCGGTCGACTGTAACCTGCTCAGAGGGAAGAGCGTTAGAGAAGTATGTTTGTGTGGATGATGGTGGTAATGGACTCTTTATTGTAAGTTGCATATAAAGTTTCTGGGTGGATGTATTCGCGACATCTTAGCAGGAGGGTGTTATAGCCAGTATGTCTCTAAACTCAGGTACTAACAGTAAAGTTATGAACCTGAAATTTGAGCTGTGTATAGGTTCATTTTTACGGCTACAAACATAACTTAAATCTTAAAATACTTACCTACCTAGTAGCTAAGTGTTGTACCTACAATATCAGAAAAATAATATTGCATATATATAGAAAAAATTCTCTATTTATACTACGATCCATGGTGACGTAATGATTCGAGGCAGTCACTCCCGACGTATCTTACAACTCAACACTGAAAGTTCTTGTAACAAAAAAATCATTCCAACGGAAGAGAGACTTTTGCTACATCTGTTTTTTACATTGCAGAGAAATATAAGTTAATTATTTTATGAACAAATAGTCTTTCCAGGCACTGTAAAACGTAATAAGAATCGTTTAGCTTGAATATAAACCGTTTTACTACATTTGCTGTATCAAACAAGTTCTACAACGTTCGGGTGTTAAGAGATGCTTGCATGTCGAACGAGGGTGCTGTGGAGAGACTCCTTTGTGAATGTATAATAGTTCCGTAGGCTTTCCCAAAAAATCTGTCTGGCATCTGCCTTCCCAAACGCTACGTGTATCACCCCATCTTACATTAATTAACGGTTATGGCTGATTCCAAAGATTGAACGCCGATCGTACGGCAAAACAATACCATATCATTTGTCTATTTAAGTTCTTTGCATTGTATTGAGGCTTGGCTGGCAGTCCTTTCACCAAGAAATGAATATCCGCTAGTGATACTGAATTTATTAACGAGTTTCCAGTGACGTAATCTACGTGCATACCGGTCATCATCTGCCAACAGCCTGAGAAACAGTTGGCAAGAATGACTGCACTGAGTTCAGCGCTCCTCAACAGGACTCAGGGTACTGGTTGTTTTGAGTGTCGGCAGAAATTTATTCAGTTAGGATAAGACCAAAATTTTCATTTATACAGCAATTGCTTCTCCCATAGTACTGAAATCAGCCAGGTAATGCTGCAACTGACTAAACGAGAGGTTTTGTGGAATCACGACAACTCTAGAAGTGTATGAGGATTCTGTGGAAATGGAAACGAGCGTATGGTATTGTGGGCCGGGAGTCTCCCATTCGGGGAAGTTCGGCTGCCGAGCGCAAGTACTTATTGCATTCGACGCCACGATGGGCGACTTGCACGCCGGAGATGGGGATGAAATGATGATGAGGACAACACAGCACCCAGTCCCTGAGCGGAGAAAATCTCCTGCCCCAGCCGGGAATCGAACCCGGGCCCCTTGGCGGGGCATTCCGCCGCGCTGACCACTCACCTAACGGGGGCGGACTGAGAATTCTGTAATGAATAAGAACTCTGTATCCGAGAATCCAACATGGGGGAAATTCTCTCTCTAGTTGCCTCCTTCCCACAACCTCCCCTCTCCCGTATCACTTGCGGTCGCTTATGGTGTAGAACCTGTGTAGGGCGATCATGTCACCCTCCACTGCTATCATACGTCATGACAGTGTGCCAATCGGTTGAATGGAATCAGCATATTAAGATAGCTTGACACGGGAACGTGACAGAATGGCAGAATGGGGTTATCTTATTTCGACTTGCCAATGAACGCGTCGCGAATGATACGTTGTTGCTTCAACATGGAGTGCCCATCGCGACTGCTAGGAATGCTGTACAGTTCGCAGATACGTAACACGGCGAAAGAACAATATTCCTAGAAAACTGTAAACCAACAGGGATCGGATAAGAGTATCACGCCTTGCCAATGACAGGCAGTTTCAAATCTGACATCATGTGTTAAGGTCAGCGAAAGCAGGTGTGTCTCAACCAGTTTCTTGTGAACACTCTTCTTCACCGTACTGAGATATTTATCAAGGCTAGAGGCAACGTTACAAGGAATGAGCGCGATGTTTCCTGTGGGTGACTAAGTTTTTATCCGTTTTGCTCATAGTCGTTCAGCTGCCCACATGGATAACTGCATGTTTGACTTACTGCTTCCGTCAAAGTGGTTAGATTGCTGTAAGGAGATGTTCGATTCTGGTACTGAGTGTGGCTGATGATGACAAGTCTAGGTGTGCTAAGTGGTGTGATGGTGCACTAAGTGGTGTGCTGGTGTGTTTCAGATGACGACGATGGTGCTGCGCCTTCTGGTGGTGGCCGCGGTAGCGGCGGTCGCGTTGGCAGAGGTGAGTCCGGCTCCTCAGCCCGGCCCAGCAGCTCCTATCAATAATTCATTATGCAAATCTCCGCCGACAGCGCGCGTCCATTATTCAAAACACACACATCTACATGCGCCACTGCCCAGAACAGCACTGCAACACGGGCGCTATCCGGACAGATGTCTGTCGCTCCCATAATCAAGACGGCACGTTTAAAGCGGACGCTGTGTCCGTTGATCCATGCGAACCTGCCCTTTACGGAGGCTGCGTGGGCGTTGATCCCTGCTGGCACCTTCTCCGTATGAGTTGCTCCAGAATAGTCATGGCTGGTACTGACTTTATTACTAAGTTGCCACAGACAAATTAAATAATTGATATCTTGTTTTCAACGAGATCTCGAAGACAAGAGCTACGATTATAGAAAATATTATTCCATTAAATAGACAAAAAAAAAGCAAAGAAGACTGGTTTTAACGTCCCGTCGACTATGAGGTCACTAGCGACGAAGCAAAAGCTCGTTCTGGGAGAGAAAACGGACCTAGTCCTTTTCAAAGGAACCACTTCGGTATTCGCCTTAAGCGACTTAGGGAAGCTGAAGAAAACCCAAATCTGGATGGCCGGACGGGTATTTGAAGACCCACCCTCCCGAATGCGAGCTAACAGTTGCGCTACCTCTATCGGTTTTAAACAGACAGTTATAATAACAAACATAATATGTATCCATAAAACGTTAATATGAAATCACTAATAATGGCGAATGAATGAGGGTGGTAACTGTAATGTTCCGTGGCTAAGGATCATTATGACATTCACTTGGAAAGAATTTGGAGCCGGGGGGGGGGGGGGGGGGGGGGGAGGGAACTGCAAAACGCAATCAGTACGGATCAACCAGTTAGAACTCATGTCCTCAATCAAATAACCAGGGGACCTGTGCAAAACTTTACCACTTTTATAGTTTTATATAAAAACAGTATTTGGAACAAGTGTAGTCGTTGGGATAAGGGTAATCGTGGGATTGAAGACAAAACATCTTTAAAAACATGACGTGAAATAAGATTCATGAATTTATAATGCATCCTTATATATATATTTCCATGCACATAATTTTGAACAAATTTCTTTATAGAGCATTACAATACTTCGATGTAAACGATGTTTGGCGTACGAATGTAATCTTCGTAAACTTCTTGTTTTTCATTTTCGTTAAGGAAAACTTTCAAAAGGCTACGCAAAATTGTCCGTGAGTAAAGATGGGATTTGGTAAATACAATACTGCTCTCTGAAGCGTTTGTCCCTGCGATTTGCTGGTAGTGACAGCAAATGCCATCTTGTGAATTGAAAAAGCGTGCTTAGATCACATGGTAAAGTTTACCCTTGGTATTACAATAGTGTTCCCGGTGTCAATCGGCTGACCATTAATTGTAAATACGTTGAGTAATGTTACAACATCGAGCGAGGTGAGTGTTTGACACATTGGTCTCGCATTCTGGAGTACGACGGTTTGAACCGTCGTCCGGTCATCCTGATTTTTTTCCGTAATTTCCCTAAATCGCTTCAGGCATATGGCGCGATGGTTCCTTTGAAAGGGCACGACCGACTCCTTCCCCATCCTTACTTAATCCGATGGAACCGATGATCTTGCTGTTTGGTCCCGTCCCCCAAACCGAGGCCCCTCCCCCAAGCCAACCAACCAACCTGTGTTACAACCATGCGTGCTCCATTGACTAAGCCCTGTTTAGCATTCACATTTCTTATCAACATGACAGGAGTGTTTATCTTCAGTATAAGTTAATGTGGCGGTGAAAAGGAAGTCTATTATTCATGATTAATAAGGTAGCTTCGTAAAATATAGGTATGAAGCTGATCATCCACGGTGCCCTTTTACCTATGGTCGTTATGTCATATGTTAAAACTTTTCACAAATAATAAGTTTTACCTCAAAACCGATATTCAATGACAGAAGCTGGTTAAAAAACAATTATGACGATGTCTCATTCATCCCTGTACTTTTAGTATGTATGAAATAATATATATGATAAAGAAAGAAAAATATTTTAGGATTATTTCTCTTACTGTGGCATTAACCATACTTAGATGGAACTTGAGTATCCCTACAGAGAACCGAAATAACTAGTCGGAGTTAAACCTTCAGCTTTAGTCCGAAAATAACCGCTTCCTTACGGGCCACTTTAAACTGTAGCTAAATGTAAGGAATCAGAGGTGGTTTCATCACAGAAATCATCCTAATATTCACCTGAAGCTATATACTGAGAAACCCTGGAAACCCTACATGTGAACAGCTAGAACTGAATTTGAACAACGAGTCTACGGCAAAAGATACCAGTACCCCGACCATTGCACTACATCGTTCGGTGATCCTAATAATGACAGTATAGCTCTTTCAACTTCAGATTTGTGCGAGTATCTAGTCTCGAGCTTTCGACGTTCTCCGTTGTCTTCGACAGAAGATTTCAGTGGGCGGTTCGGTACTTTATTTAGTTAGCCGAATTATGTCACGGAGACGTCACGAAGTCACGGAACTTCTATACGCTTCCAGAGATTATGTTTATATTGTGGCTGAGGAACATTGGTAGCGATGCCTCAGCTAATATCTCTGTTGCCTTTCAGCATCAGGCACTTGTTTCCTCGCTCCACTAAGCCTATAGCCCAGATCACGTAAGAAACAGATTGCCCAATCGCTTGGTCTAGCAGGCAACCCTTGTAAGGGAACGGCCACCAGGTGGCAACAGCGTCACACCCTTACTCGTGGAATCAACCACTAGATGACACTCCGTTCTGTGAAATATGTGGCAACATCGGCCGAACGCGTGCAGCTTTCCACTATTTGGCGTCTGTGAAGTACAGCTGTTTCTGACAAACCGGTGGTAGTGGATCGAGTCGTCATGCCGAGGGCCTGCGAGTATATCATCTGTGGAAGGAGCAGACAGACAAATCCTGAACTAAAAATGTTCAGATTCTCGTCAAAAATAAAGAAAGGTTACGCGAGTGGATTTTAAATTCAGGTAAATCTATAAATTAGTTACGAGTAAGAATTAATAAAGAGCCTTAAGCATTCGATCCTATCTAAATTTTGTCGATCTTCTATTCTGATATAACGTGGCAGCCCTTCCTGTACAAGAATCATATCATATAATTTTTAAATGAAATCTTTCCTGCGATTTGGACTTTTTTTAAACTGTTTATTCACTTCACTATCGTAATTTTGGCTGTAGAGGCGTATAATATAAGATATGGATAACAAAATGCAAAGCATAGTGTGGTAACATTTGGTAAACAATTTAAGAAGCATTACCTTACAAGACCTTTCCCTTGGTACTTGAAAATGGCTCTAGAGCTGAGATCGCAACAGTGAAATAAATGAATAATAGCCATCATCTAACTGCTAGGTCATCGGTCCCTCTAAATCCTGGTATATACTAGAGCGAACGAAGTGAACGAGTGTAAAACCTCGTTTACACTGCTGCAAATGAGTATTCATAGATAATTCGCCAATGTTCACTGCCATTCATTTATACATGTGAACAAACGTTTATACTGGAATGAAGGGAGGAGGATAGAAGAGAACGAGCATAGCATGCAAACTATAGACACTGCCTATTTTAATTTTTTTTTATCTGTGCGCTAATAATCCTCACACAGCTTTCTCTCGAAAACAACACTGCCTATAGTAACAGGTCTGCGCGAGTGCAGATTGTGTATTACTTTTCATTTCGCATATGATTGTGAGAAGTATCCCTACAGTAGAAATAAACTTGGTTTGTAGAATTACAGGAGCTAATCTACATTCTTCGATTGAAAACTCGGGAAAAACCAGAGCCGATCATGGTCTACAGTCAGCTGTGTGACGAATGCATTTCGCGCGCAGTGCTCTAGCCGAAGACAAATCAGCGTCATTCACGTCACCGAAGATACAGCGTTGCCAATTCCGCGACATGGACAGGTCAGTTGGCATTGTAGCGTCGCCTGCGACATCTGTTGACCGACGGGAAAACTATTTTTACGGTTGCCTGTTCTGCCGTAAGGACGGTCAATCTGTTTCTTACGTGATCTGGGCCTATAGCCACTGTTGTCGATACACATTCTGATCTGAACGGCTTCATTAACGACGAATGGATGCGTGGGATAATATTCTAGTTTCTTCCAACTTAACTGTAGGTTTGTTCAAGAGGCATTTATTGAAGAACTTCGCCGCGAAACAATGCGGTGTCAGACGGCAGAAGTGTTTTAATGTGATGAATGTATCATATTCCCACCCCTCCCCCCCCCCCAAATTCCATCAGTCCCTCCAGATCCTTGAGCGTCATGCACTCCGCCTCGCCTTCCGTATCCGCCTCCCGTCCCCCACGCGGATCCTCTATGATCTCATTCCTTTCCCCCATCTGCTCCTCTTCCTCGAACATATCCGCATCCTCTACACCTCCCGCTGTCTTGAACCCCCTCACCCCCTGGTTGCTCCTCTCCTCTCCCATCCTTGCCCCCCTGCCACGTCTTCACCGTTGTGTCCCCCCTACCCTCCATCTCTACACCCTCCATCTCCTTTCCCAAGGTGGCTTCCGTCAGCTCCCCCTCCCGGATGATGCCCTCTCTCCCTCCATTTATCCTTCCTATCAACTCTGATCCTCCCTCCCCCTCCTTTCCTCTGTCCTTTCCCTGGGCTCCCTCTTCCCTCCCCCCCTTCTGTCCTGTTTCCTCCCCACTACAGCTCTCCCTACCTCCCTTCTCCCCCCCAGTCCTTTTGTATTCCCCTCCTCTGCCTACCCCCCTCCCTGTCGCGTCTGCCCCCTACCCCTCTGATGGGTCGTCATCCTCCATCAGCTCCTTTCCCGGTTCCCCCCCCCCCCTTTGCTTTTACTCTCCTTTCCCCCCTTTTTGTTTTCCCATCTCCTGTCCAGTTTCCCCCCACCTGCTCTCGACTGTGGTGTCACCTTTGCCGACTTTTTCGTGCTGTGTTCTAGTGCCTATTCAGTGTTGTGTTGCGAACAGAAACCATGCTGTCGCTGGGTGTGAATTTTATATACTTTGCGAACAGACTCCAGACTGTCGCCGTGTTTTTTTAACTGTCTATTGTTTTCCCTGTCTGCTCCGTATGTATTTTTATTCGCTTCATCATCCCTCTGTTGCTTGTTTTAATTTCCCCATTTTCTTTTCACCTTGTTACTCACTAAGTCCCCGATTTTATCGCCTGTTTTTTATTATTATTTATTCTCCTACTCTTTGTCAGAAAATCTGTAGGCTGCAGAGCAGCGTCCTAAGCTGCTGCCAGCCCGCCCCCTTTGGGGGGAATTGAAATTCAATAAAGAAAAAAAAAAAAAAAAAAAACATATTCCCAAGCGCAGATTTCCATCCCGCCAAAAAAACGGTACATCTGTTCTTTTCTAATGACGCTGCAATCATTACAGGACTTTGGTGATACAATTTAGGCCCAAGAGTGAAACACAGCGAGGGTTCGATGGTGATTTGTGCAGCAACATCGTGGTAGTCCACGGGCCACTACTTTGCAAGGCCACATTACTAGCAAGGATTATGCAATTGTTTTGGCTGATCAGGTTCGACCCATGGTGCAGCGTTTGTTCACCAATGATGGTGCTGTGTTCCTAGGAGACAGGGCCAATGTCCACAGAGCTCGCATCGTCCACGGCTGGTTTGTTAACTCGAGGATGAAGTGACGCACCTCTCCTGGCCACTACTGTCAACAGATCTCAATACTGTTGAGCTCTTGTGGTCTACCTTGGAGAGAAGAGTACGTGATCGCTATCGACTTCCGTCATCGTTATCTGAACTTGTTACTATTTTGCAGGAAAAACGGTATGAGATTCTTTCCACAACCATATAGGTCACGTATTTATCAATATCGAGACGACTGGAAGCAGCTTCTGAACCCAACGGTTTTCCTACACAGTCTTAGGCGTGGTAAAGTGTTGCGTTTTTGGTGTTTCCATGTTCTTGTCCACCTCCTGTAGAAACGCGTATATGTGTCACATGCTGCAACAAAAATAATTGTGTTCCTGATGCCAGGGAACCTGATGCACTGTAAATCCATGACTAGAAGATAGTGCCTTGACAGAAACTGGCTGTATATGAATAAGTATACAACTGCTTTAGGTAGTACCAAGATGCCGATCTTAATTCTCGTATTCGTTGTGGCTTGAAAGCAAACAACCTCTGAATGTCATTTCGGCGACTTTCGTGTCATGTCTGAAACACATGGTATGCCAGGTCATGAATTTTGCTGGCTGGAAGCTCGTATGATGGTATATGTCTTTCCGTCGCATCCCAGATTGATTGTAACTGACAAATCAAGGGAGTGAGCAGGCTTGTCAAGGATCTACATCTACATTTATACTCGGCAAGCCACACTACGGTGCCACTGTCATTACCTCCCTTTCCCGTTCCACTCGCGTATGGTTCGCGGGAAGAACGACTGCCGGAAAGCCTCTGTGCGCGCTCGAATCTCTCTAATTTTACATTTGTGATCTCCTCGGGAGGTATAAGTAGGGGGACGCAATATATTCGATACCTCATCCAGAAACG
This sequence comes from Schistocerca piceifrons, assembly GCF_021461385.2. Taxonomy (NCBI): domain Eukaryota; kingdom Metazoa; phylum Arthropoda; class Insecta; order Orthoptera; family Acrididae; genus Schistocerca; species Schistocerca piceifrons. Next base: position 924,502,304 of record NC_060138.1, read on the forward strand.
CACCCCCTCGAAACCTGGCCAGCAAGCTACACCGCGATGCAGAGCGCCTCTCTTGCAAAGTCTGCCACTTAAGTTTGCTAAACATCTCCGTAACGCCATCACGCTTACCAAATAACCCTGTGACGAAACGCGACGCTCTTCTGTGGATCTTCTCTATCTCCTCTGTCAACCCGACCTGGTACGGATCCCACACTGATGAACAATACTCAAGTATAGGCCGAACGAGTGTTTTGTAAGCCACCTCCTTTGTTGATGGACTACATTTTCTAAGGACTCTCCCAATGAATCTCAACCTGGCACCCTCCATACCAACAATTAATTTTATATGATCATTCCACTTCAAATCGTTCCGTACGCATACTCCCAGATAGTTTACAGAAGTAACTGCTACCAGTGTTTGTTCCGCTATCATATAATCATACAATAAAGGATCCTTCTTTCTATGTATTCGCAGTACATTACATTTGTCTATGTTAAGGGTCAATTTCCACTCCCTGCACCAAGTGCATATCCGCTGCAGATCTTCCTGCATTTCGCTGCAATTTTCTAATGCTGTAACTTCTCTGTATACTACAGCATCATCCGCGAAAAGCCGCATGGAACTTCCGACACTATCTACTAGGTCATTTATATATATTGCGAAAAGCAATGGTCCCATAACACTACCCTGTGGTACGCCTGAGGTTACTTTAACGTCTGTAGACGTCTCTCCATTGAGAACAACATGCTGTGTTCTGTTTGCTAAAAACTCTTCAATCCAGCCACACAGCTGGTCTGATATTCCGTAGGCTCTTATTTTGTTTATCAGGCGACAGTGCGGAGCTGTATCGAACGCCTTCCGGAAGTCAAGGAAAATGGCATCTACCTGGGAGCCTGTGGTTTCCTCTTGGCGTTTGTGGTGTGAATCATTTTTACCACACACTGAACAGCATTTGGCTTCCCTTCAACAATTCCCAAATCGGCTCTGCTGTCATATCCAATGGCTCCCCATAGTATGATTCTAGGAACAGGAATGTTATGGGTCTCACTAGCTCGTCTATGAACACCTTGGCTTCGATCCGATCGCCGCTAACAGAAGCGACACTCATTGCTAAAATCCATAGAATGCCACTGAATGTCCCAGTTGAGGCTGGCTCTAGATGTACTCCGCAGAAGTTCCTGATCTCTGTAGTATCGTGTCAGCAGTAAACGATACGTGGTGACCCGAGGTCTCAACCCAGCTTCCAGTAATCTGTTCTCGACGGTTGGTTGGGACACTGTGCCATCAATCTCTCCGTGGATTTCAGCTATTGTCATGCTTCTATATGTCAGAGCCAATCGAGCGATCTTACCATCTTCTTACGATGTTGTCATTCTGTAACGACCTATGCCTTCCCTGTTCACCATACATTTGTGCCGACTCCACGCAGTCACCATTCGTTCTGCAGTCATTACATTACAGCCAAGTGTTGGCATTCTGCACGATCCTCCCATGTCCCACATGCCAATGATTCAACATTTCTCAATGTCCGAAAGATGGCGATAAGCTGCACCTGTGCACCCTCCGGCTATGCCGAGTCTCGACCTCCACTTGAAATGTTCCATTAACGGTAGACACACCAAACAGCAACATGCTCTCGCATAATTCTTCATCTGTAGGAATCGTTTTTTTTTTCCTGTACTAAAAATAAACTTGCACGAAGATGATATTTTAATCAACATATCTCACAGGTTTGACTACAATGACATAAAATCTTTGTACAAATCTGTAATCCTTATCACTTTTCTATGTAATTGTCCGTCTTGATCACTGTTACAGCCATTAGACAGCCATTAAGATATAATAGCGATCAAGACATTCATATCTCACAGTCATTTTTAAATACTGGAGTATAAGCTCCAAAGCGTTGAGTCAAGGTGTTCATACTGTAACACTTTCCATTTTCGTCTGTATATTTGCGCGTATGCAAATGCACTTCACGGGAAAGACTTAATGCTCATTTTAAATTGAGCTTTTATCGCACTGTTCACTTTTCAGCGCTGGAGTAACTCCACGCAGCCCAAGCCACTCGACTTGAGGCGCTAACCGAAGTCAGCTTTCACCTTCCGCAGTACGGCTCTGTCGGCTCATCTCTTGGGTCTGTAACGTCTGCATACGGGCTTTCAGACGGCCTCGCTTGGCTGAGAGCTTCATAACTTTTTTATCCACGCACTCAACACCGCGAGTGTGTAAATAAGACCTCGCGGTCTCGAAAATCCCATTCGCAGCTCTCCAGAGGTGTTCTGTTTCTCAGAAAGGATCACCGTCTTTTTTATTACTCAGCGGAAAACAGACTTCTGCAGAGGAAGAGTGACATAAATTTTCAATCACGTTGAAGTTCGTTGTTCCCTTTAAGAGATGCTCCGTGGTATTCGAGGAGCTGGAAAACTCGTTTCAAAACAGATATCGTTTCGCCTTTTAAAAGGTTTCGTTGTTATGGCCTACATACGTAGCCCGTTTTACGCAAATCTTGGGGAATGAAATTTTATGCAGGAGAAATTTATCACTTGTTAGGAATGAAGAAAAAAATCACAGTTGCTTTCTTAGGAAAAAAACTGCGAACAGATCAACGTATCTGCATAGTCTGGCATTTACGTATTTTTTCATTAGAAATAAGATGGAGGAGCCAAACATGCTGAAGAACGAAAGAAGATGAAGAAATCCTGTTATTCGTCAGGTGCATTCTTACGGGAAAATCCGTAGACAAACCTGTCCACATTTCTTAAAAGCTCAGAAACGTTTGTTCTGATTATTCTTGTCATAGAAAGTTACATAAAGGGATACGTTTAAATAAACGTTTTTCTTAAGTTGTTAAACACTTGCGTAGTTAAGGGTTTCCATTTACATTTAATTTACCGCTGTCTTCTATGACAGACAACTGAAATTGCCAGGATCCTGATAACAATTTGTTTCTTGACAGTAAGTCATAAACGAGCTTCGACTAGTGACACTCTCTGCCACCCATTACTAAGGGTAATGCAACATATTTTTTTTTTTTTGAAGCAGCTTGCTCTCAGTCAGTATTCAAATACACCATCTTATTCACCACTCTTTTAGCTACAAGACCATATTTTTCAACGTAACCTGCAGTCAATGCGTCGGCCTTACGGCACCTTCGTGGGAAGGACCTATATGCCTGCGTGGTACCAGTTTACGGTCGAGGCCGTAACCAACGTCTTGCTGCATAATAACCTTCGCATCGTCCATGTACTGCTTCCCATGGAGTGCATCCTTCATTGGGCCAAACAGATGGAAGTCGGAAGCTGCGAGATCAGGGTTGTAGGGTGGATGAGGGAGAACAATCCAATGAAGTTTTGTGAGCTCCACTCGGATGTATAGACTTGTGTGAGGCCTTGCTTTTTCATGGAGAAAGAGAGGTTCGTTTGCATTTTTAGGCGACGAACACGCTGACTTCAATTTCTTCATTTTCCTGAGGACAGCACAATACGCTTCGGAGTTGATCGTAGCACGAGGAGGAAGGACATCAAACAGGATAACCCCTTCAGAGTCCCAGAAGACCTGCTGAGGGTGCGACTTTCAACTTTTCCATCGGGAGAGAGGTGGTGTGGTGACAATCCATGGAATGCCGTTTTGTTCACCGTTCGAAGAGATGTTCGACAAAAAACTGTCACGGTCAGCCTCATAACACGCAAGGAATTCCGCGCAGATGGTCCTTCGTTGCTCTTTATGGTCTTCTGTAAGGCGGCGAGGAACCCTGCGGCCACACACCTTTGAGTACCTCAACTGGTGGACGAGTGTGTCAGCACTACCAACAGAGACGTCCAGTTGGGCAGAGAGATGTTTGATTTTGATCTGTCGATCGCCTCGAATGAGTGTGTCCGCAGGAGTCACTGCTCTATGTGGTCGAGCGGCACGCAGTAGATCGGACTTGTTTGTGTGACCTTGAAGCGATGATGACAGGCGCCTCACTCAACGGCTCACCGTGCTTTTGTTCATACCATGTCTATGTAGACATTCTTCAAGCGCCTATGAATATCTCCGATGCTCTGGTTTCCGCCAAAACAAACTCAATGATAACTCTCTGCTTTGAACGTAACTTCGTTTCAGGCGACGTTTTGAAGGCTGCGTATAGCGCCGTCACCTATCGGGTAATTAATGATACTCTAGTGGCTGAAACGGAACTGTTCCGTAATGTCCCACAGCAAATTCCGCATGTATTCGACCGAAACTGGAGAGAAAAACATGTGTTGCGTTACTTATTGAACATCCCTTGCGAAATTTGAACGGTGAGAAGCATACCAAATAAAGAAATTTTACTTACAGTTCGTATGCAGCATAGTAGGACGAATACATGATTATTATTGTAGGTAATTTTGGTGCTATACAGGGTGTGAAATTTACTATACTCAGCTGCCACCTATAGCGTCAATAGCGGTGTTAGGCTGGCTAGTCACAGAGTCGATCAGAGCTTGAATGAGAGATAGAGGTACGTCATTCCATGCTGCGTCAACTCTATGCCAGAGTTCATAAGGCATAGTGGCTGCCGAGTAATGGCACGCCAATCCCTCGCCAAGCTATCAACCGATATTTTCAGTGGTGAGAGTTGTGGAGAAAGTGCTGGCCAGGCAGCTATCGAACACCCCCCGAATCAAAGTGGGTACGGCAACTTGGGCAACATGCAGACTTGCATTATCTTGTTGAAAAACTATGACACAGAAACTCCAAAGATACAGCATAAACATTGGCATTAACACGCCAGAAACGTAACTTCTGCTGTCCAAATTACCGGAAATGTGAATCAGTGTCAATCCCATACATCAGGGCAGGTCCTGGGGTTATATTACAATGATGAATACAATCCGGCAATGTTCATTCGCATCAGACCCATCCACACATGGATATGTATGATGATGTATAATACAATATGGCAACGTTGGTTCTCTTTGGAACCTCAACACATGGATATGTATCACATTTTAGAATACAATCTGGTATTGTTAGTTCTCCTTGCACCACTCTACACATGAAGGTGTATTACTATGTAGAATGCAATCTGGACATGTTGGTTCTTCTCGGATCCTCCACACCCTGACATGCATTATGATGTAAAATTCATTCTGGCAACGTTGGATCTCATCAGACCCTTCCACAGAAGGATATGTTTTACAATGTAGAATGCAATCTGGCAACATTGATTCTCCTTGGACCCTTAACACACAGATATGTGTTATGATGTAGAGCATAATTTAGCAATGTTGGTCTCCTTGGACTTTCCACACTCAGATACGTCCACTATGATGCCGTTAGCAGTAATTGGACTTTGAAAACTCCTTTATTTACAACGTTTAGCCATACCTTTCAGCTATCACTCTGCATAGTTGTTGCACTGACTTACATGTGTGTCGTAGCGTCGTACCAACTTTACAATTAATCGTCATAGAAGCCAGCTACCTGTGATTTCCGCTAATTCTCTATGCTGGTCTACAGGAGATGTTTGTGCCAGACTGCTGTCCTCATAGTCAGCGGTGCCTGTGAGCAAAGAGATGGAAATCAGAGGGAGCCGAGTGCGCGCTGCATGATGGCTGATCAAACACTTCCCATTAAAAACGCTGCGGGAGCGTCGTTGTTGCAGCTGCAGTGTGCAGCCGAGCATTGTCATGAATGAGGACGAGACATGATGACAACATTCCTCTTGTTCTGAAGTGCCTTTCGTGAACTACATTATGTGATCAAAAGTATCCGGCCACCTGGCTGAAAATGACTTACAAGTTCGTGGCACCCTCCATCGGTAATGCTGGAATTCAATATGGTTTCCTCCCCCCCCCCCCCCCCCCCAGCCATGCTGACACCTTCCACTCTCCCAGGCCTTCATTCAATCAGGTGCTGGAAGGTTTCTTGGGGAATGGCAACTAATTCTTCATGGAGTGCCGCACCAAGAAGAGGTATCGATGTCGGTCGGTGAGACCTGGCGCGAAGTCGGCGTTCCAAAACGTCCCAGAGGTGTCCTATAGGATTCAGGCCAGGACTCTGTGCAGGCCAGTCCATTACAGGGATGATATGTCGTGTAACCACTCCGGCACAGACCGTGCATAATGAGCAGGTGCTCGATAGTGTTGAAAGATGCAATCACCATCCCCGAATTGCTCTTCAACAGTGGGAAGCAAGAAGGTGCTTAAAACATCAATGTAGGCCTATGTTGTGATAATGCCACGCAAAACAACAAGGGGTTGGAAGACCCCTCCCCTGAAAAACACCACCCCACCATAACACCACCGTCTTCGAAATTCACTGTTGGCACTACACACGGTGGCAGATGACGTTCACCGGGCATTCGCCATACCCACACCCTGCCGGCGGATCACCACATTGTGTACTATGATTCATCACTCCGCACAACGTTTTTCCATTATTCAATGGTCCAATGTTTACGCTCCTTACGCCAAGCGAGGCGTAGTTTGGCATTTACTGGCGAGATGTGTGGCTTATGAGCAGCCGCTTGACCATGAAATCCAAGTTTTCTCTACTCCCACTAACTGTCATAGTATTTGCAGTGGATCCTGATGCAGTTTGGGATTCCTGTGTGATGGTCTGGATAGATGCCTGCCTATTACAGATTACGAGCCTCTTCAACTGTGGGCGATCTCTGTCAATCAACAGACGAGGTCCGGCCTGTACGCTTGTGTGCTGTACGTGTCCGTTCACGTTTCCACTTCACTATCACATCGGGAACAGTGGACCTAGGGATGTTTAGGAGTGTGGAAATCTCGGATATAGACGGATGACACAAGTGACACTCAATCACCTGACCAAGTTCAAAGTCCGTGAGTTCCGCGGAGCGCCCCAGTCTGCTCTCTCACGATGTCTAACGACTGTTGAGGTCTCTGCTATGGAGTACCTGGCAGTAGGTGGCAGCACAATGCACCTAAAAAAATACGAAAAACGTATTTTTTCGGAGTGTCCGGATACTTTTGATCATAGTGTATTTTCTCGAATCGTCTTATCCACTCGCTGAACAAGATCATGGGCTGATACTCGTTTCCTTCTCTGACCAAGTGCGCGCTTCAAAGTTCCTGCGCCATTGCCACACTTCGCTGTCACACATGACAGTTATGTTTTGTGACCTGCATGAAATCAGACACAACCTCTCAGCACTAAGAAATCGAATGGTAGCACACAGTTCACACTTGGTGGGAGACTCTGTTGTTCCATACAACTTAAGGTCCTCACGGTGCAAATACTGGAGACTTTGCACAACACATCTGAACAAAGCTCGATTGGATTTTACCGTATTTTTGATGTGGTGACCAATGGGACCTTGTAAAAAAATGGCCCTAGTAGTTCCCTAGTAGTGCAACCAGTCTCATTTTAGTAGAATTTTTATGTACATGAGAAATAATAAATCTTCTACAATGTAGAGCATTTTTGCAGCTATAGACACTTCTTTATCAGGGTGACCCCTTCCCATCAGTAGTCGTTCTACCCGCACACCATTCATGACAGAAACAGTAAAAGAGTACATGACATTGGTACACAATACCCTCACCAAACACCAATAGGTGGCTTTCAGATTATTTATGCAGGTGTAGATTAGTGCAAATGCGGGAAAAATGACTACATCCCATTGTGAATGTGATGCTCCTGAAAGAACTACAGAACACAAAACATTTGTGTTCTCCAAATAGGACTTTGTGGTATCTGTGAGAAGAAACACAAATGTAATTTAAGTCCCACAGAAAAAGATAAATGGTCTTTACTGTGGACTGGTTGACGGCCAAAGTAACACAAGCTGTTGCTTGCGGGGCCCAGCTGAGAGGGATGCCAGAACCATTGAATTTATACATACAGGGTCTAGTGAAAATTGGTAGGGGTAAAATTATACAATGATGGAAGCAAAAGGGTTCCAGTAAATATGAATCTGCAAATGTGACAACCTAACAACTTATGTCTGAGGAGAAAGAGGGGGGGGGGGGGCGGCACCGAAAAATGTTCTTGAACTGGCCCAGACTACAATGAATACTGCAGGGTGTAAATTCCCTTTACAGACGATGAGGACTTGTAGTGTGATCCAAAGTGGTGAAGTTTAGCATAGGAACTTGTGTCCTCAAATGTATCGTTTTCCTGACCAAACTCAAAATAGCACCACATTCGTCATTCCTGCATTTTTGACGCCACTAAGACATTAGGTATATCATTTACCGATTATCTGATGTCCCACACCCACTTCAGGTTAGTTTACAAGCCGTTTAATTGAGTTTCTGACCCTGCTGTTGTGCTTGTGGCTTTTGATCATACTGTACTACTGTCAGTAGTAATCATTCACTATAGTACTGAATGCAAGGTGTACATACACTCATTTTTAGTGTGTTGCTGTTGACTGTGGCGAGCTACACATTTGCATAATACACTCCTGGAAATTGAAATAAGAACACCGTGAATTCATTGTCCCAGGAAGGGGAAACTTTATTGACACATTCCTGGGGTCAGATACATCACATGATCACACTGACAGAACCACAGGCACATAGACACAGGCAACAGAGCATGCACAATGTCGGCACTAGTACAGTGTATATCCACCTTTCGCAGCAATGCAGGCTGCTATTCTCCCATGGAGACGATCGTAGAGATGCTGGATGTAGTCCTGTGGAACGGCTTGCCATGCCATTTCCACCTGGCGCCTCAGTTGGACCAGCGTTCGTGCTGGACGTGCAGACCGCGTGAGACGACGCTTCATCCAGTCCCAAACATGCTCAATGGGGGACAGATCCGGAGATCTTGCTGGCCAGGGTAGTTGACTTACACCTTCTAGAGCACGTTGGGTGGCACGGGATACATGCGGACGTGCATTGTCCTGTTGGAACAGCAAGTTCCCTTGCCGGTCTAGGAATGGTAGAACGATGGGTTCGATGACGGTTTGGATGTACCGTGCACTATTCAGTGTCCCCTCGACGATCACCAGTGGTGTACGGCCAGTGTAGGAGATCGCTCCCCACACCATGATGCCGGGTGTTGGCCCTGTGTGCCTCGGTCGTATGCAGTCCTGATTGTGGCGCTCACCTGCACGGCGCCAAACACGCATACGACCATCATTGGCACCAAGGCAGAAGCGACTCTCATCGCTGAAGACGACACGTCTCCATTCGTCCCTCCATTCACGCCTGTCGCGACACCACTGGAGGCGGGCTGCACGATGTTGGGGCGTGAGCGGAAGACGGCCTAACGGTGTGCGGGACCGTAGCCCAGCTTCATGGAGACGGTTGCGAATGGTCCTCGCCGATACCCCAGGAGCAACAGTGTCCCTAATTTGCTGGGAAGTGGCGGTGCGGTCCCCTACGGCACTGCGTAGGATCCTACGGTCTTGGCGTGCATCCGTGCGTCGCTGCGGTCCGGTCCCAGGTCGACGGGCACGTGCACCTTCCGCCGACCAATGGCGATAACATCGATGTACTGTGGAGACCTCACGCCCCACGTGTTGAGCAATTCGGCGGTACGTCCACCCGGCCTCCCGCATGCCCACTATACGCCCTCGCTCAAAGTCCGTCAACTGCACATACGGTTCACGTCCACGCTGTCGCGGCATGCTACCAGTGTTAAAGACTGCGATGGAGCTCCGTATGCCACGGCAAACTGGCTGACACTGACGGCGGCGGTGCACAAATGCTGCGCAGCTAGCGCCATTCGACGGCCAACACCGCGGTTCCTGGTGTGTCCGCTGTGCCGTGCGTGTGATCATTGCTTGTACAGCCCTCTCGCAGTGTCCGGAGCAAGTATGGTGGGTCTGACACACCGGTGTCAATGTGTTCTTTTTTCCATTTCCAGGAGTGTATATGGAAATGATTTTATCATAACCTCAGTGCTACGGTAGAGCCGCTTGTTTGTTGTATGCAGAGCATTTTCCTCTCTGCCAGACACCTTTGAACTCTCTCTTTACTATGGTGTACTAGCGGGCCTTGGAGACCAGTACATTCAGCACCGGCAAGGGTCAACAGTGGTGCTCCGTGGTAGCACCACGCACCCGTGTTCGAAGAGGTTGTACCTCATGCAGTGGAAGAGGATGTAATGATGAGTACGAGAAACATTGCAGGTAGACTGAATGTGGATCACCAAACTGACTGGCATATTCTGCATGAGCAGCAGCTACACTCTTACCACCCCCCAAAAGGTACAAGCAATGCAGTCGTAGGATTTTAAGTCACTAGTCCAGTTCTGCAGCTGGTTCTTGCACTGTTGTGTGGAGGAGGCCAACTTGCCACAGTGGATGCTTTTCATGGATGATGCCAACTTCACCAGGGAAGGTTTTTTAAATTCTCACAACAGTCATGTGTGGGCTGATAGAAACATGCTTGCTGTGCTCCTCATTGGTTTCACAAGTGATAATGTCTGAACATTTTGGGCAGGGTTCCTGGATTTGTGTGTGATTGGGCCATACTTTTTCCCACAACTTCTCACGGGTGCTGCATACCTGCAGTTTCTTGACGGTGTACTGTACAAGCTCTTGGAAGATGTGGTTCCAGGGTGATGGAGCACCACCTCATTTTTTCATATGTGGTCCGAGATCATCTAGACCAACAATTAGGGAACAGTGGATGGTCATGATGGCCCAATGCTTGGACTGCACATTCTCCCGCCTTGAACACACTAGACTACTACCTGTGGGCTAATATGAAGTCCTTGATTTACAAAAGCCCTGTGGCATCTGAGGAAGACGTACTAGCATAGTTTATGGCTGTGCAGATGCTGGTGGACCAAGGATTAGTGATCGTGTGTACTGGAATATGGTATGGAGGTGCCATATCATGTTGGCATCGGTGGTTGTCACACTGAGTCCTACTTGTAAGTGGAATCAGACAACAAGCGTGTAGTGGAAATATGGTGCGTTTCTGGACATGAGTTCCTACGCTGAACATAAATGTCTTCATTTCCACAAAAAGTCGTCAAAGTCTGTAAAGGGAATCCAGTTACAGACAGTATAATAGAAAAAATATCAAAGAAAGCTCACAGTAGCTTATCCAGGCCAGTAAATTATTTAAGACTGGTGAAACTTGCAGGAGGTTACATGGTGTGCTGAAAGTACTACGTTAGTTAGAAGAAGAGCATAAATGGTAGCACTGCCGACTAAATAACCTGTAGCTGCCCTAGGCGGATTCAGTCCGACTGGTTTGGTCTGACACCAAACATAGCAGTTTCTGCTGATAATGTCAATGCAATGGACTTTAACACTTAGGTGCAACAGTTTATTAAGCAATACATTTAAATTTCTGGTTGGTTGCAAGGTTAGATAATTTAGGATATGTGATGTATTGTGGGTAAGTGACAGTAGTATTCTTCACAACGGAGCATGAAATCCATTTAATATGTCACGTAGTGGCACCAGGCCGCATTTGGGGGGTGGGGCGGGGGGGGGGGGGGGGGGCAAACCGGGACATCTGCCCTAGCCGGCAGTTTCAGGGAGCACCAAAGTCATATTCTTGAAGAAAAAAACTGTGTTTCACAAAGCGCCTAGCATCCAGCGCACGCTGTTGATCCATCGATTATTCATATAATTTTAAAACGCATCCCTGTTAGTTTTTGAACACATTCTATGTTGATTTCTGAACTAATCATAAGCTGATTTTTGAAAGCGCGCATAGGGGAATCTCCGTCACATCAATAAAAAAAAATAAAAAAAACTTCCCGCTGACAAAAGGGGTGCAGGCTATAAGAACTGAGCCGAATACACCCGAACAGGAGAATACCAATTGCTGTTTGTGTATGTGGTTGACTGGATGTGCGAATAATACTCGTTGTAATTATTAGGGAAATCCATAGATTCAGACTACCTGAGTGGAAATAAATGACTAACAGGAATAACAGGTAAGAATGATAACATATTATCTTTTCGGTGAAATTTTGACAGAAAATGTTTCGCCAGAACACTGGACTACTAAGGGCCGTAGTACAGTCCCCAGTTAGCAGCCGCTTGAGTTCTGTTCTCGAAATAGCGCGGAAAACATGTTGTACTTACACGTAATAATGCTTAACCGGAGAATAAACGTGGGATAACGGGACCGTAGGGTTAACGAAGTTAGCCAGAGAATAAGTTTTGACAATGGCGAGAATAGTTACAGAATCAGGGGTGACAAGATTGTTTGTTAGAATGAGGAAGGAGAGGAAAGGGAACATCACACAAATTCTGTGGAAGAATATGACGATTCCAGATTTATATGAAAATTTCGTACTTGTACCACTTTCCGACTTCATGCTTGAGAAATTGGAGCATGTAATTCAAATGTGAAACTGTTTCCTAAAATCAAACTTCTTGCTTGTAGTAGGCCTAATAGGCATTTGACATTGGTACTTCGTGAATTATATTCTGTCGGTCTATTTACGTAAACGAGGTAGATAGAAATGACCATTTGTGCCAAAACAGCCTCAAATATTTGGCGTGTGCTACAACTGCTGCAACATTATCTAACAGACAGTGACAAAATAGACGTAATCGGAGCGAGAAACCACCGTCTTGGGTACTATTCGTATTAACAGCCCTTCTCTGTACTAGGCAACATTTTGATTTTTCATGTAGCAAACGTTTGATGAACTTCGATGAGGCAATAGATTCTTTAGCAGGAAGTAAATCACGCCGTCTAAAGCTGTAGCAAGATTAGAGCGAAAAAAATGCTTGGACCCAAGGACTGAAGAAATGTGTACTGTCTTGCTTCTCTTTATTGGTTTTATGTTTCCTATATTTAGTTTTATGTCACTAAATAGAGCAAGTCATTAGCTAACAGGCAATAAAGAGTGCAAATTTTTCGAAGAGCTCTTATTCTTCCGGTCACAAATAATCCCCACACAGTATTTAGTTGTGAGTGTTTTTAATGGGGTTAGGATGTCAAACCGGCCGACTGGGAGTAGGTGAGGCACCGCGGGACATTTTAATTTCCACTGTCCTGAATATAGGTTTGAGGGCTTACATTACAAAATATGCACATTTAAATTCCACAGACAATAAGTGAAATAGTGTCGTGCGGCAGAAGAGTGTTGTGAGAAGATGTGTGGCATTGCACTTTGGCACACTTACGGCCAAATACCGTGTCTTACATTTCCTAGGCTATATGTGTTTTACATATCAAAAAGCTGTGCGCTACAAAATAAACATAATTTTGAAAACCGATTTTTTTTTAATTTTTGTCTCAAACGATCGAGAGGGAGGCGCCACTATTAAGTTTTTGCCCCCGTTCGGAAATCTCATAGATCTGGTGCTGAATAGCACACATGTTGATAAATAGATGTAAGATAACATTTAATGAGCTTTAACATCATAAATTATACTTTTGTCAAGACAGCTTTTTGTACTGGGTGATGGTCGTCTTCATAGCCAAAGCCATTTTTAAGGACGATTGGTATGTGGACGGGGAGGGGGGGGGGGGGAGGGAGATCTCTGTGCCCCTTCTCCTCCCACCCTGTTCTGGTATCTGAAGTACAGTTTTTATTCATTACAAAATTCCCATACACTTCTACAAGTGATTCCACTAAATTCTTAGTTTAACCAATTATACCATTACATGGTTTGTGGAATCTTGCTCCCATCTGGATAAATTTCTGTGGGCGTGCGTGCTCACATTACCTTAGTACAAACGTTAAGTTCTCACTGTTAAATGTCCTGAAAACCCAAACAATCACATTCTCATTAATCATCAGCACAAAGTGCAAACTATGATGTTATGAAAACATTTATAATGCTGGCAATATACGAAGACATTTGTTATGGTCCTTGTTAATGATGTATCTATGATGATGTTTGCTAGACATTATTTGTTCTAGTCCTGTATATTTGTGTTCTGTTACAGGAGAGACGTGCTATTGCCGTCCTGTCTCATTCAACAAAGAATGTGAAGGGCAATGTAACATTTGTGCAGACAGACGATGGGGTTGTGACAGTAACTGGCATTATTGAGGGACTCAAACCGGGCTCTCATGGCTTCCATATACATGAAAAGGGAGATATTTCAAGCTGTATTAATGCTGGAGGTCACTTCAATCCTGATAAGGTGAGTACATTATGTCTGTTCTGCCCTAATGAAGCAATATCCACAAACACAACTGTTCACACAGCCATTAGTGAGTCAATACAAAGGTTGAACTGCATTCTTGAAGTGGTTCTTGTATGGAAATAATATGTTTGTTAAATGAATAGAGTAAAAATTTTAACAATAAAAATGTACACAAGATACGAGAGAGTGACAAAATAGATCTTCAAGCACCTCCAGGTAAAGAAATTAATACGAAGCTGGATCTTGTAAGTTAAAGATTTAGATACACGCAACATAATTGTAGAAGAAAGAACAGAAAGATATATTTTTATAAAGAAAATATTAAGTTTGGAAGATTCCTAAGCAGAACCAGTCAGGAGCTGGTGTGCAGTAGCCTGAATAAAGAAATAAAGGAGCTGTAGTGAAGATATGAAAGAACACTCGATCACTTACCCAAAATGGAAACAAAAACAAAAAAAAGAAAAGAAAAAAAAACAGTAATGCAAAGCTGAAGATGAACTCCGAGGGACAATATATAGTGTGATATGCAATTGTGAGTCAAGGATCTGTAAGATACCAGTATGAATCTTTCACTCTACAGCAGTGTGTGCACTGGATGTAAAATCCACTTGGACAAGAAGTAGATATTGCTAATTCTATAAATAAGCAGAGCAACTCCAGAAAAGGGGACTACCATGGTTTCAGAAACTGTGTTTCAAAAATTGTAATTAATGAAATGAGAATGCCCCAGCTCCTTTCTCATAAATAAAATTCTTCGTGACACTACTTTCCAAGGAAGCCTTAAAATTACTGAAGTGGGAACAATGGGCAGGAAATGATCCCTGAGAGATTAAGGAGAAAAATAGGTCATTGGATATATGGCCAAAATGCTTGGCATCCATGCTACAGGGTGTTTAGTCATCCATCATGCCATCACAATGCAGTGCATGACATGCTGTGATGAGACAAACATTAGACTAGGTGTTCAAAGTGGCTCCCATAGGCTTCTGAGCATACACGACAACACAAAGTAGTGGCTGAGGCACACATTCTGCTGTAGCATCCTGCAACTAAAAGGCATCACAGGTAGCATGACACTGCTGTTCCTGTGTCTACATACCCAAAATGAGCTCTGCATACATGAATTCTCTCTGATGCCTGCACAGGTAGAAATCTGAAGGATTGAGGTCCAGCAGCCAGGCAAGCCACGTGATTGGGCCACATCATCTGATCCATCATCTGGGGTAGATGTTGTCGAGATGCCTCTGCATAGAAAGGCACAAGTCAGCTGCTGCACCACCATGTAGTACCCCATTACTCTTCTTACCATCAAAGGCATCATATGTGAAGCATTGTGGAAGGATGAATGATCCCATAAGGTTGTTGCTAATAATCTCCACCCATAAAGTGAGGCTAAACTGCCATCATACCATGTGGAATCTCTGCAGACCACTTGTAGGTCTTGTGAATGTTGATGATACCACCCCTTGTAAAGGCAGCCTCATCTATAAATAGAATGGATGACAGAAATCCCAGCATCGTTGTGGCCTTTGTGATGAACCTGTGGCAATACCGATCCTGCAGATTAAAATTAATAGGTAATGAGGCCTGAAGGCATTTTAAGTGATACCGGTAGTGGCAGTGACCATGGAGAATGTTCCATATGGTTGTCACGCTTACACTATGCTCATGGCCAACTGCCTGGTGCTGATGCTGGGATCATATTGTACAGTGTTCAACATTTATGAACCACATGCACCCACCTTCGTGTTTAACCATGCATGAACACTGTTGAAAAGAGTTTGCGGGGTGGTTGGTCAGAGAGGATACCTTTCCTGGTACAGTCATATTGTCAAGCACACTCATCTGTCCACATGGAAAGACCATTTTGGCGTGTCCTGGTTGGTATACCAGGCTGTCATCTAGTGAGTTGGCAGCAGCAGTGAAGCGGATGCCTCAAAGTGCTGATATTTAAGTGCACCACCATCATGTACATCACTGCGCTCTCAGCTCTGGAGCTAAGACACTGGTACAAACAGAACATTCTCACTAGCATGGTGTATTCTCGTGTATGCTTTCAATCATTGAAACTTATACTGTCAAAGAACTTCTATCTCCGCATTTCGAGCCACATGTCCGTATGACCCATTTTGCTTCTTATCCTCTTAGGGATTGTTTCCTGCAGTTTGTCCCCACTTACCAAAATCGTCCCATATAAAAAGGGTAACAGAGACAAACCATGTAATTACAGGCCCACATGGATTGTACCAGTTATATCAAAAATAGCAAACTGTATACATAAATAGGTTTACAGCCATTTTGAAAATAAGAAGTTACTAAATGAAAATGAACTTGGGTTCAGAATCAACTTGTCACCCAAAAAATCAGTTGAAAACCTGCTAACTACAGTTCCTGATGGTTATGAGAGGAGGATAACCACCTATGCTACACTTATAGACTTAATTGAAGCTTTTTATTCTGTATCACACATTACTAAAAGAAAGAATATTATGGTATTCAGGTAAAGCACTAAATTTACTTAGATCCTACCTAAACAACAGGTAATATTTGTGCATATTAATAAGCAGAGATTAAAACTAATGAAAATAGATGAATCCCACAGGGTGCAATTCTTGAGTCCTTCCTCTTTATTGTTTATGTTAGTGACTTCTTGAACTGTATGGCCTGCAAAAAGTCCTCTATGCTGATAACATGACACTGTTCACATAGAGAGGTATTTGATACCACCAGCTGCTGGTCTAAAACTAACTAAAATGTATAAACAAATGCAAAACAGAATAAATTTATTTAATCAAGTGACACGAAAAAGGTAATCCAAGTGTGAACTGTTGGATCTCATAATAGAACAAAGGTTCTCATGGGATAAACATACAACATACCCAAGTCATAAACTTACACACATACCTATCTTCTCATATAAACTAGCAAATTATGTCAGCAAAAATTTACCACTTCTGTCGTACTATGCCTACTTTCACTCACAGTTGCAATTTGGGGTTTTGTTATGTGAAAACTGTATATTCAGCTGGCAGAAAAATGTAACCAGATGTATCTGAGGGCTGAGTCCTTGAGAATCCTGTAAAAAAACTTTTCAAACAACCAAAAATAATTACTTTCCCTTGTGTGTGTATGTAAATTTAACTTAAGATCAAATTTACACTTGCACAGGGCAACAAACAACTGTAAGTGGGACACGCCATTTTAAAATCTGTCACTCATACACAAAAGTTACTTATATCTAAGCGTGAAGCTAAACAACAAACTGCTACAAACAGTAAAAGCCCTGCCTGTAGATAAATTTGAACACTGTTTGACATCTGTATTAAAATGAAATCATGTTATTCAGTTTAAGAAGTCTTTCAAAGTAAATTGAATTACATAAATAGTGAGTAAAGTGCCCTAGTTCTAGCATTTAAGTCTAATATCTACAGTTTACTTACTCAAATGATGTACTTATACAACATATTTGCTCAAATAATATTTAGATATATCTTGTGAAGCTGGAAAGGGGAATGAATTACATTTCATGTATGGAAATATAATTTTATTTGATAGATACAAAATTGACTCACCAAATGGAAGAACACACATATAATAAAGATATTACATATGCAAGCTTTCAGAGCCAGTAGATCCTCCTTACGGTAGAAGGGTAGAAGGGGAAGCAAGAGGGGTGAAGGAAAACGACTGGAGAGGTTTAGGAAAAGGTGTAGATATTGTAAAAGTCACCGTCTCCCTGACCCAGGGTTCCAGATGATTTTTCCAAACTTTACCCCCTTTCCTAAACTGCTCCAGTCCTTCAGTCTCATGGCCACAGTGAAACTCACAATTATGCTCCTCTTATCAGACCACACTAGGTGTATGGTTGCCTTTTCCTTTACCCATTATCTTTCCCCTTCAAACCTTCTGCCAGAAAAAGGAGCCACTACCTCCAGAAACGTGTATACATAATAGGTTTTTCTTATATGTACAAAGGTAGTCATATAAGGAGTATAAATGTATGTATTTGTGTGAAAATATGCTTATATAAATACAGAACTCTTAATGATGAAGCTGAAAGCATGGAAAACGTGCTACAAAGCTGATAAAGTTTATATTCAATAACAATAACAGAAATTGATGTGTGACACAATATATAAAATCAGGGAACGGCGACAACTCACCTATAGTGCACTGGTGTGTGGGGCACAGAAACACATAGCAGGAAACAGTATTCACACTAGGTGTTGAGCACTTGCTGTTTTTTTACTAAATGGACACACATTCACACATGGAACCACACAGGTACCAAATGCACAATCCCTTAGCATCAGTGAGACTAGCTATTATGCTCTACATATCAGTACATTTTAAGTGACTGGTTGCCTTTCCCCTAGTCTGTTCTATTCTGTTTGAAACTTCTTGGCAGACTGCTGCTGTATGCTGGACTGGGACTCAAATACAGAATATAGTCTTTCAGTGGCAATGACTTAGCTATCCAGGCACTACTCACAACCTGCACTCATCTCTGTGAGGGCAGTTCATCAGTCATGTATGGGTAGCTCAGTTAGTAAGAGCATTGCCCTTGAAAGGCACGGTTCTGCTTTCGAGTTCTGATCCAGCAGTTTTAATCTTCCATGAAGTTTGTAAGATAATTTGATTTGGATTGGTCATGTATCTATTTTCATTTAGTTTGGCAAGTAACCAGCATTTATTCACTAGTTAGAAAGCAATTTTATACTTATTTTTGCATAGAATATTGTCACAGTGTAAAAGTGCAATCATAAGACAACTGATATAGCCAGTAATGAATATTAGTTTTATAATGTGAACCTTTAGTTCCTACTTTGCAACTATTTTCTTGCCAAACAGAAACAATGTCACTGGAGTTGTATTACTGGGTCATGTTTCAGGTGAACCATGGTGGTCCAACTGATGCAATCCGTCATGTTGGCGATCTTGGAAATATTGAGGCTGGTGAAAATGGAGTAGCCAATATTTCCATTCGAGATAGAGTGATCTCTTTGACAGGCCGCAACAACATACTTGGACGTTCTGTTGTTGTTCACTCGGACAAAGATGACTTAGGAAAGGGTGGTTTTGAAGACAGCCTTACAACTGGTCATGCTGGAACCAGGGAGGCTTGCGGTGTTATCGGAATCCTGTAATGACTTTATTGAAGTTTTTGACTATTATATGCTCTCTTTTCAGGCAGCTTTATGAAATATGATATACTATGCTGAAGTAGTTCATTTGTCGCTTACAAATAGTCGTGTTGCACATAGTACATATAAATTCTTATGTTCACAAAGGGAAATACTCTGTTCTCAATATATTACCAGACATCCCAGTTCATCTTCCAACACAAAACACTCTCTATCTGTAAAACAGAACTGTTGTAGTGCTTGAATATTGTGAATGCAGTTGTCATTAATTTCAGTGTTTCTATTAACAACTTGGTTATAATGGTGCCAATATTAAAAATAGTCACAGGTACCTTGTAGAACTCTTTCTCCTCTGAAACTTTACAGTTAATAACAGTATAATTATTGTTCAAAATATTCATATTAGTCAGAATACTAAACGTAATTAATGAATTAGTCAAATTAATTCACCAGAAGCTGCTATTTGTGATAGTTGAAATCTGTAGATATAAAAATAATATTTCAGTAAATCTTCTAGCTTTTAAATGCTTCATAAACTGGTTTGGGGGCGTTCATAACATCAATACTCATGTAATACTTTCTTTTTATTGATCACTTTCTTGAAAACAAAGTAATTAGAATTTTATAACTGCATGTAAGAGCAGTAGCTTTTGATTGTTCTTGGTGTGCAGAAAATTGCTATTTTGTATAGATAACTTCTTTCATTAAAGCTGTTTTACTACACAAATTTCTATTGTTGTTTTTATTAATCCACATTAACAATAAAATTGTACCTCTCACTCTCTTGTCTCATTTCTTAATATGTGATAACTGAGAGTAATTGTTGCTTCAGTTACTATACATAGCAGTGCTTCCTAATTACTCACCAAAATATATGCAAAAATTTGTTATGTAAGAGGCTGTTTAAAACATGTAGACTAGTACAATCAAAAATATTTGATTATTTCTGTTGAAATACATTTCAGTGCAACTAGGTTTCTTTATGGTTCCAAGTAAAAAATCATGATTTGTATGAAATGTGAGTCAATATCAATGTTGAAAGTCAATAACTTCGGAATTAAATGAACAATCTAACAAGTCAAGAACAAAAATTATTTTATCTTTGGAAATATCTGTGGTTTCTGTTTGTTAAAGTAATTTTCACCTACACAATCACATTTATATTTTAGACCTAAAAACGCAAATGTGATTGTTCTTCCAATAAAAACAATTTGTTAAAATTATTGTTTTGAACTTCTCTATTGGCTATTTTTAATGCATTTATTTGCAGAATAATTTTTGCATTCGCCACCATGAAAAATTTTACTGAACATTTGTGATATGCAAACAACAGAGACTGAGTTAGTGGAAGCTGGGAGCAGAGACGCTGATGTCCTTCCTCCTTGTAACTGCGTCAAAGAATAATACACAAAATATATTTTATATGGCAGGCAATAAGGAGAACAGCTTTCTTACAATGTATTTTGGAAAGTGTTTTCTTAATAGCATTTTATTTCCTTTTCTACGAAAAAAAAGCCGTATTCATGACACTACAGTCATTTTTCTTCAGCCAAAGGAAATAAAGAAGAAATAATGCTTGGCATTACATCGAGGCCCTGTTTTATTCATTCCTCCTAATTCATTCATTCAGAATCTTTTCTAAATGGCTGAGTTAGTAAAATGTACTGAGGAAGAATTATTTAGTCATAATCAAAGTAATATGACTGGCCATAACTAAAAGAGTAGATCAATGTTAAATCATGAGGTTCCTAGCCATTGTTTTTGCTTGATGGTCCAGAAAGTACATAAAAAGAGCATAAATGTTATTATCATTACTACAGTTTTGACAGATGTTCTTTGGAAGAGCGTTGTGAATATCTGAGGAAACAGGAAAGATTCATCACCACAAATACCTACACAATACACAGTGTTTAAAACGTTCTACAATATGAAAAATATCATGAAGAAATAGTCATTAAGTTGTCATAATGGGGCTACAACTGATAGAATAAAATTATATCGTTTCACATGATTAATAAAAATGAGGGAAATGAGACTGGGAGGTAAAATGTAAGACGCAAAAATTGGAAAACTGAGGTACATAGTAAATTACCATGTTTTACTTTCTAATTTTTACTTCAAGAACTCATTAAAATATCTTATATCTTCATTTTTGACACTGATATCTATAGATTCCTGTTCTTAATTACATGAAATGTTACTAATATTCCATTATTATGTGTACAAAGAATTTGTACTGTTTAGGTCCAAGCATCATAATTGTTCTGTAAAGCAACTTAAAAGTTTCTTCAGGTAGAACGCTGAGTTCCATCAACAGTATTATTAGTTCCCTTCCCAATAATTGTTAAAATTATGCTGTATTGATGATTCCTTATGAGCGTATCAATAGGATGTCAAACCCCAATTAACAAAGGAATAGATAATTTCACTGTTTGTTCAGTTTTGCAGTGTGATACATTGCGTGGATAAATACTGACAATAAGTTTATCAATTTAATGTGTAGCATCAATGTTGAATGTATGAGAAAATATTTACATGTCTTAACCAGTATTCTGTAGCATTAAGCTTTGAAATTTGTTTGTCAGTCCCTGCAGACAAAACTAACAGAACAGAGAGGATCTATGACACACCAGAACTAAATTTATATCAGTAAATTTTTTTAGGTTCTCAGTGCTCATCTGGATGAAAAAATTCAAAAGTACTGTATTCTTGTTCAGAATGGATCTATCACTTTGCGAGCAATATCCATTCAAAATTATCATGTAATATTAGCTGTGGCTTGAACTGTTTCACAAAATAGACTTATGTTTAGAAGCTGCTCAAGTCTCCAAAGATTGTTTTCATGAAAATACAATGGAAGCTTTAAGAAAATACTTCAAGGAAACTACAAAATTGTGAGACAGAATATGGCCAGTAATTACCTTGATGTGGCAAAATGTCAGTACTGATGACGGACACACACAAAGCCTAGCTTTCAGAACTTATGGTTCATTCTTTGGAGAGGAGGGGAGGATGATGAGAGGAATCCCTGTGAGGAGACAGAAACAAGTCATTTGAAAACTTTTAGTAAATTTTGATAAAAGTTCATAAGAGAATGAGTACTCAACCTGTTGTAATAATCATCAAATACAGTTTGTCAAAACGTTTGGCTCAAATTCAAAGAGGTGATATCGGGTTCACAATTGATTGTATTGAGATGGGGGAAGCAATGGTCAGAAATGTGTATTTGCTGTGTTATGGACATATACACTGTACATTGCGTAACAGTGATGTAGCTCACAGTGATAGTTCAAAGTGATGACCACCAGTCTCAGTGCATGTGTGGCAACGCCACATGAAGTTTTGCCATACTCTTTCAATGGTCTGTGGGGTCTGTTGTACCAGGAGACAGGCAGCTTGGACCCTAGAAAGCAGGTCCTCATTCATTTCTATGGGGGTTTCATACACCAACATCTTGACATAACCTCAGAGCAAAAAGTCCAAAGGTATGATATCTGATGATTACTCCAGTGATGGGGCAGGACCTCCCCTTTGTATCCAGCGATGAGGGTACGTGTTGTTCAGGTCCTCTTGGGCAGTGAGGGGTACAGTCTACAAGAACTGTGGCAGCACAACTCACAGGAACACCAGGTAACATGGACCTGTCAAACAGGTAGGCAGCAAATAAGGTACTACTATAGTCTGCAGCAGCATTTATGGCATCTGGAAGAGGGATGCATGCTAGACAGCTGTGTAGCTAGCCAGTCAGCACCCAGTCTGTTTCCGCATTACATACTGTATAAACTTCCATCATATTTGAGCATTCTATTGTGCTTTACGTGTGTGAAATTATGACTGATTGATTTCTGTGTGTTCTGTGAGTTTTTCTCATAATGGCTGAAACACCTCGAAGGCAAGGGGCCTTATTCTTTAAAGTGTACTTGTCCTTCAAATGCGAGGCAAATTCAGCTTAACCAGTCTGCAATGTTGCCAAGTTGCAGAAATGTATCGTAGTTGCTGTTATGCACTTTCAGCTGAGTGGACAAGGCAGCTTTCCTCGTGAGCTGCACAGCCAGATTCTATTGATACTATCACAGATTATAAGTGGTCTTAGACAATGCCTCCTCATATATGTTGACGCAAATTGTCACTGAAGGCCAGCAAAGTGGGTGTCATGGGGTTGTCCTCAATCCAAACATGACTATTGCAGCTCTTGAAGACACCATCATGGGTGAAGAAGCTTCATGTGTAAACAATGCAAACTATATGAAGTTTGGCACTACAACATCGGTTTGCCCCCATTGCTTGCAGATGTTCTTTATGATAGGGGTGTAATACCTGTTCCTCTGGTATTCTCCATATTGTATCCTTCAAAGTGTGTGTTTCAGGGCAAGTCGATGGGTGCTTGTTGCTGGGTAGTTGGCCACATGATCCAACACCATCTCCTCAAAGTCTGGTTTTCAGATATGTCTTTGGCGGGAACCTTGGCTGGCTCTTTGTGGCATGAATGGCCCCATTTCTAGTAATTTGATATCCACAGGAATAAATTTCTCCCAGTTAGGATGACACCTGTTGGGATTGTACATTCTTGCCACTTTACAGGCACTAAATCTTCATGCACCATACATTAAATACAGGTCTGCCAATGCTCATTATCAGAAATACTTCATCTTTGTCTGTGCATCAGCCACTGTACAGAGTCACACACCTCACTATGGAGAGATCAGAAGCTGTCTCATGCGGTGGACAGCTGACACCACGGATAGTGGTGTGCATGTGGCACAAGTTAACACACTGGTGTGATGTATGCCGTCATCACATGACACACATGTTATGAGCCAAGTTGTATACAGCATGTTTGTTTGGTAGTCAGTGGTGTACGCTATTTATCACATGTTGCCTGTTCCAGTGTACAAGACACATCAGGAATCTTTATGAGAGTGCAAAGGAACAACATGCAGTTTTGCAATATGTGCATTCAAACTTATAGTCATCATTTTCAACAGTTACTATGCATTGTATTCCATAACACAATAAACTTGCATTTCTGACCATTGGTTACCTATCTCAAAATAATTGGTTACAGACCCCCTATCACCTGTTTCAGTGTGACCCAATAGAGTTCAGACACCCATTATGTAGTGTGATGCACTAATCCTGATAACTGGCTCTGTGAATAACTTAGCTGATGAACACAGAATCATTTAAACTACTCTAACTGCTGTTTGCCTTTCGCAAAAAATAGTAGTTTTAAATGCAAGTGCTTAGCCGGCTTATACATGGGTCAAGCCTGATATGAATTAGAGCATTATTAATTATAGAAAATAATTAACAAACAGACACAGCAAACAGTCATTAGAAAACTCCATTAATTTACGAAAATTTGTCTTGCTATTATTAGCTCTGAGCAAAGTTCACTATCAAATGGTATGTATTAACTAAATACAGCATTTCCTGAGCAGTATTCTTTGTTAAATTTAATACAAGATAGCAGTAATTTAATTTTATTTTTATAGAATAATGAACAATTTCAATCTGTTACTTATGCACAACTAATTAATATTAAATCAATAAAAGCTATTGAGTAAAGAAAAATATTCATTTCATGAATTTATTAATTCCACAAAGAGACAGATAGGCTAGCCAGCATTTATGTTCATATCCTCAAGTCCCACTACTGGCAGTAGAAAAATATGCAAAAAACATAAAAGAACTCCCAGATTGAGAGACAACAGACATGTCATTAGGAAGAAATAGTTGTTGTTTGGGACAGTTTCATCAAAAATCTCTAAATTCATACTTGTCTGGTGCCTTTGCTTCATCTTCACCTACCTTGTTCTCATACCAAGTGGGTCATTTTCAGACTGAGTCTAGTGCTACTTGCTTCCTACCTCATTTCCTCATGCAACCCCCAACTAATTTTACTTTCTTCCCCGGAGCAGGAACCCATTGTTCAAATAGGCTGGAGTACTATTATCTTTCTTAAGTGTGCCTGTCAACATTACAGGGAGTTAGTACTCTTATGGAAATACATACTATATATCTCATTTATCTCTCTGTAATTAAAAAAAATCGTAAAATTAAATTTTATGAGCGTTCTTTACAAATATTGACACCCTATTATTACATGCTATTTGAGATGACCTTTCCTCAAAACTGGCCATAAAATGGCAAAATTGGCAAATTTAGTTTCAAAGTTACTTGCTGCTGTATATCTTTGTTGACAAATTTTAAATACAGCATATGTACATAAAAGAGGGGTGATACTTAAAGTATTAATTGAAATCAGAAAACCAATATTCTTTGTTGGTCAGAAATGCGAAGCTACAGATATGTGCATATCTGAATGTGAAAGAAATTGAAGGCTTCAATGAACAAATGCAGCTGTTGAGGGGTAAATATCATGCGTGTAAATTACATTGCTAGCAACTCTATACAGTGAATTAATGAATAGATGTCAATATTTACTGAAACTGAAAAGTAATAGCTAAATGCTAGGCAGTCCGGGCTGAATCTGTGGATGACAGATGTCAGATACCATGAAATATTCACTTTCTGTGAATACTGCAGAAGATGGTGTGTTTTTTACTTCTCTGTTTAAAAATCCATTTGGTGGAATGCACATCTCCAGTCTACATTGCATGTGGTAAGAGGTTTTTGGTGCAACAATTGTAAATCAGTAAATTGGAAACAGGTAAATACTGTAAAGTATCTTAAAACTGCATGTTTTACCTGTGATAAGTGTAACTGACTATTTGTTAGAGAATGACTACATTACTTTACCCCTGACAGCATAAATGGAAGTAATTATGTTGATAATCAAACATAATTTAAAGGTAAACTGTTAATACAGTAAATAAAGCATAGCACTGAAATGATACATTACTCATGAAGACAATTGATCATAATTTAATGCATATTAGACCTTGTGTAAAAGGGGCACCACAGTGCTTAATGTCCAGATCTTTATTGCATGCTAACATATATGCACACATCCTCAGTCATCTATTTGGTGCAGACACTGTAATGTAGAAGCTAAGCCATGTTGAAGCTTTGCAAATTCCACAGACACATTGATTTCAC
The DNA here is from genome assembly GCF_021461385.2 of Schistocerca piceifrons. Lineage (NCBI taxonomy): Eukaryota > Metazoa > Arthropoda > Insecta > Orthoptera > Acrididae > Schistocerca > Schistocerca piceifrons. Next base: position 924,528,520 of record NC_060138.1, read on the forward strand.
AGAGACTAAAGTCTCAGTCACCTACCTGGTGCACACACTGTAATGTAGAAGCTAAACCACACTGTAGCTTTGCAAATGCCACAGACACATTGATTTCTCAGAGACTAAAGTTATGTTGCCAGGAAGGATAAGCCATAAAATGGACCTAATACACCTTTAGATCATTGTCCCTTTCTCATACACTCTGAGATTGCAAAATATTAACTGGCATTTAACACAATAATGAAAAATTCTGAGTGAAATAGAAATAACGATACAAGAAAAGAAAGCCCTTTACTACATACAAATTGTTTTGAGCACAGATAGGCATCTGAGGAAGATGATGAACGTATGTGTGTCTGTGTGTGTGTGTGTGTGTGTGTGTGTGTGTGTGTGTGTGTGTGTGAGAGAGAGAGAGAGAGAGAGAATGAGTGAGGGCGCACGTACGCATTCCCACTCATGCACTCAGTCTCAAGTTTGAAAGCTGAGCTTAAGGTCACTGCTTTTGCTTTTTTTTATGCTTCCTATTTCTCAACACTTCATCTATAGTGAAAATTTATTAACGTTTGTGTACAAGGGTATAAAACAAAAAAAAAACAAACAAAAAACAAAAAAAAAGGAAAACATGAATTTGAAGTATTTGGGGTGACAGTATTACTGTCTCAGATGTTTGTGGAAGGAAGGGACCAAACTATCAAAGAATGAGGTATGATATGAAACATAATGCATCAACATGATGCACAGTTACAGTTCAGAATTCAAATGCAAATGAAACATTAGCTCAAAGTAAATACCAAGTATTTAATAGAAAGACAACTGCAATTACATCAACAGCTGGAGAATTATATCTAAGATTACATTTGGAAGTTAAATTGTAACCTGAGGATGTGACACATATTTCCTATGCTTCAAGATTGCTGGTCTTTCACCAATAGTATGGTACCATGTATTGTCATGACAGCCCTTCATAACAGGCAAATGATATAGCGTAATGATCATAAGCCCAGCAGCGTTCATTATAACTATTCTGACTGACAACAGTGTGATTGATAATAAGATATATTATTTGAAATATGGCTGTATTTATTGCACTCTTAAATATATGGATGCAAAACAAAATATCTTCACAACTATGGAAAAACCATGCAACACTGTCCCACCAGTGGATGATATTGAAACAGGAACTTTCTTCAGATAGTTGCTATGAGCATGATCATTTCACATCTTATAATGTAATAAATTCACCACTATTTATTGCTGATTGTAACAATTGAAGTACTTATTTTAACTACAATCTAAGACATGATATAGTTTCAAAATGCAGGAGGAAGTTAAAGAAAGGGTCAAATTTAATAGCAAATGATAGATTTTAGAAAAACAAATTAAGTGATTTGAGATAAGTTAAAGTGGTAAACATCCAAAATTGTTAATATTAATCAACATAGAAAAACTGAGTGACACTGTCAAAAATTCGTTAAAGATAAAAAAGTAACATAGAGTGAGACAGACATACTACCTTCAGAGATTAATATACAAGATATGTATCCTTAAATTTATTGGCATGGGAAACAACACAAGGCCTGTTTGTGACATTCTACACTGGAAACAGAGAAGTGTTAAATGTCAGGAAATGTTATGTCCTGCTTCAGATATTTTAGATGAACTTGAGATTATCAGAGGATAATTGCAAAATTATCTTGTAAAGAATGTTGCTAAAATTTTATGGCTTGTTTCAAGTGGGATGGCCAGAAACACTATATTATGCTGTACATGACTGTTTTAAGAGGATTTTCATACTAATTCTGAGAAAACTAGCATTGATACTGATTTGTCTGACAAATTTTATTATAAAATTCAGGTAATTGGAGTCATTGTGTTAGTTCTTTGGTTGTAATTTGTTTTGAATTCTGAAGACAGGAAACATTATTGTTATTATTATTACTATTATTGATATTTGGCTACCCTGGCTAAAATTTTCTGAAGTACAATTTTTAAGTAATGCTGCGTATTTCAACATCTAAATTACATTCTCTTACACAATGTACTGCAAACTGAAAATATAACACACTGTTGCGCAGATTCAGACATCAAACTGAAAAATTAAATGTGGTGTCAGCACTGTGCTCATATATCTATTTCTTACTTGTTTGTAATTCTATTCCTTACTTAAACAATGGCAAGACCAGGTTGGAATATCAACATTATTATGAAAAGGATAGATTGCTATTCACAGAAAAGACGACACACTGAGATGCAGACAGGCACAATGAAACGACTGTTACACATTTAGCATTCAACCAAAGCCTTTTTCAGAAAAAGAAATGCACACATTCACACAAGCAAGCACACCCCATGTGCACTTAACTGCTGTCTCTGGCTGCTGCAGCCAAAATGCAACTGTTGTTCTGAATGGAAGCAGCAATATGGAGTGAGGTGGGTATTGGAGAGGGATAGCAGGGTTCATGTAGGGGGAGAGAAGAGCACTGTATGGAGGAATGTGAAGGGACTATATGATGGCAAGACAAGGTACTGGATTCAATATATTACTTTATGAAACCCTTACTTTTATATGAGCAGGCTGTGTGGCTAGGAAGGGGAAGGGGGGGGGGGGGAGGACAGGAATTAGTGAAGGACAGGAGCAGAGAAAGAGAAAAGACTGGTGGGTGTGTTAGCAGAGAGCAGTGCACAATGAGGGTGATGGGACAGAGGGGATGGAAACTGCTGGGTGGAGGGTTGGCCAACAGTAGGTTACCACCAACAGCACCCATATTTCTACAGCTCCCATTCCCTCCACACCAAAAAATCCCTCCCATGTAGCCTATCTACCCAGAGTCAGTATACCTGCAGTGACAAGAGCTCCCTTGCCCAACATGATAATTGGCCTTTTAAAATAGTTCCAACTGGAACCCACACTCCATTGTAGGTACATATAAAGTACCTAACATTATAACCCAATAATAAAAATGGTGCTGGTATTTTTCTGCACAAAATTGGAATTTCCAATGGTTCGTCTGAGAATTAAAAACATTAAAGAAGGTCCATATGGGAAGAAAAAGCAAGTATTATTTTATTTTTGATTGAAATACTGAAAATGAGTTATAAGGCCTTGACATTAACATCAACTGGTTTTTTCTATTGCAATAAGCGTCACTTACTTTCCCCCAGAGTAGAATTCATGACTCCCAAAAGCATTAACTGACACTGATCACAGCTGTAATACCACAGGAAAACATATATCACAGAGAAAGACATTAATTTACCCTACACAAAAATCTGTGACATCCAACATTTATAGGAGTTTAGCTTATAGTGCTTTTGTAAGTTTCTAGTAAACAGGCTAACTGACAAGGAGCTTGAAAATATATTATCAAGAAAAATGCATATTTGTCTCATATTTGCACTGCATTGTGAAAATCAAAGACTACTTTGAATACTGTTGATAGTAATCTGTTTTGTTCCATTTATGCATGAGTGGAGAAAGTTTCTGCTTTTATACATCAACATTTTGTGGAACAATTTTCACAATTCTTTCAATGCTTTTCCTTTCAAAGCTCTGAATCTCTCTGTAACAATTACCTATGGTCAGAACAAACAAAACATAAGAATAAAGTGCACATGAGTCATCTAGGTAGTCACCTTTCCATATGTGCTTCCCTCACATTTCTTCTGACAAATCTTAAGTTTTTCCTCTGTACAGCTGACAAGAGGAAATCATCTTGAAACTTTCTCCAAAATAATGATAAAGCTGTCGTATACTAATTTCAATCCCAATGAATTTTATTACTACATATTATTATATCTAATAATGTACTGTTTTTGCACTTCTTGCTGTAGACCTTCTGTAAGTTCTCTTGGACAATTTTTGCGAAAGCTGAAAATTTCTTGTGTGACCATCATTTGGTAAAAAGATCATATTCATGAACTTGATTCAAAATTAGAAATGAAAGATGATCCAATAACTTTGCCCAGAAAATTATATTTACATCTTTATACTGTGCCACAATGGATTACAGAACTCATTGTGATTGAATTCATGTACATGGATACAGACATCAAAATTGCAGTCATAAGAATGTTACTCAGAATTCCTACATTTTTGGTGTGTGATCACAGAGAGATGGTCTGTTATCAATATCTATTTTGGTATCTATTTTGTTTTGTACGTTATTGCAAGACGATTAGAAGATCAGGACAGATTTCATTTATTACTGAATAGAAATTACATGTTTTACTTTTACTTAAATTTATTTCCATTATTAATCTTACAATATATCCATCAGTCATTAGTCCATTAAATTTCCACTTTTTGCCAAACCTACAGTCACTCAGCACTGAAAAGTGTTTGACATCACACTTTACACATGGTAGGATTCAATGCTTGTTGTGCTATTTTCTACATGCACTACCCCACTACCAGAAAACTTAATGCACTGCTCATCAAACTGCAGCAAACCAAAACTTTCTTGTACTTGTGTGGCTGATATTTCCTCATTTGTCATGCACAGTAGGCAAGTGGGTTTTACTTTCCCAATTCCCAGACTAAATTTTTTCAGTTAAAATTCACTATTATCAGATTTAAACTTTATCTTAGTTGTAAAGTTAGTTCTGAACATAAATAAAAAGACAAAACTTAAATTTTTGTTTCATATTTCATGAAATTATATGTAAGAAATCCTTTTACAGTAAGCACAATGATGCCTTAACCTTTCATAAGTCACTGCCTTAATTCCTACATCAAATTGTAGCTGTTGTGTTAGTGTGCTTAAAATTATATTTCTTATGTATTTTTCACTTGAGTTTAAATTAAATTCCTAATTTTTCTGTGGAACAAAAAAACTAGAAGGCTGTTAAAACAACATGAAACTCTTCTCCACACGCACATCAGTCAGTAAAGCAAGTTATCATTGATGTAACATTTTGACAACCTAAAGATGCATCTGAAAAAAAAACTATTTTTAACAAAGAATGAGACTATTGAATAATAATTATGGTGTCTTGGAAGTAATGAAAAAAATAATCATGACTAAAATATCCTGTCTTGGAAGTATTGAAAAAAATAGCACAAACTCTTACAGAATGTGTGTGTGTGTGTGTGTGTGTGTGTGTGTGTGTGTGTGTGTGTGTGTGTGTGAAAGAGAGGGAGAGAGAGAGGGGGAGAGAGAGAGAGAGAGAGAGAGAGAGAGAGAAGGGGAAGAGACTGTATATCTTATATCTAGAAAGAATAAACAAGAGGTTGAAACAATCTAACAGAAAAATGAGTCATTAAAATTAAAACTCATATTTAATTGAAAATGATGGAACCAAAAGCATTTATAAATACAGTTTTATTGAGCACTGCAGAAAAGTTATAATTCAGTCTTTAACATTTTAACTTTTACTTTCCCCATAGCAGCAAAACACAGTAAAAGAAAAGACAAGTGGTTTAGAAGAAAATGCTCGCCAGATGGTACATGCACTGAGTCATCAATTTTGAATCAAAATCTCTGCTATTATTGAGTTGTTGCCTTTATTCCTAAATTATTTACATTCTACCAGAATTTTCTAGACCATATTTAGAAAGAACATATATGTAGATAAATGGAATATAAGGAGAAGATTCATACTTCAGAACTATACCAATTGGTATTCTTTATTCCTCTGTGGGCTACAGTTCTCAGAGGTTTTCCTTTCTTTTCTAAATAGCTTTCAAACAGAAAATTTTAATAAAGGAAGTTCAAGAGCAATCCCCACCCTTAAATAAATCATTGTCTTTTCAAATATTTACTGAAATGACAGTTTGAAATGAATTTAGTGTAGCTTTGACTATTTTTTGAGAATATTTACTATGGTGTATTACTAAATTCTCTTCATTTCAGTTTCTGTTTACGTATTTCTTTTCTGAGGACTAACAGCAAATAATTACTCATCTCTCAACAGATTTCTGCAACATTCATTTTTTTCCTTTTTTCTCTCTTGCTCACAAGAACTAATGATTTCATTCTAAAATTTGTTACTAAGATCATTGTCCATTATTTTAGTAAAGTGTTTTATAAGATAATTCTCAAATATATAGCCATAAGTCTGATACACTTTATGAAAACAAAATTAAAACTATAGAGCATAAAAACTTTTAAGCTTTGGTTAATGTGATAAGTTTTATTTGCATAAAATTTGATTTTATCATATTTATTCATCTCTAGATGGGTTACATTACATAAATGTCATAAGTTATTAGCAGGTACCCTTGTGTGATCCACCGACAGTAATCATTAACACAGATCACAGAGCTTCCTTTCACTAGCTACAAATGGATTTCCTGGTTTGACTCCTGTGAGTGCCCCATTGAATCGTTCAACATGTTCTGTAGACCCCACTGGAAAACAGAACCTTCATAAACATGGAATGAGTGATGGTACACATTAACAAAAGACTATCAAATTAAATAATCTTCATCACTACTCTGTATTACCAGTAAACTATCACTACACTGCTTAGTGGTATTCATACTTATACTACCTATATTTAACTTAGTAAATTTGAAATAAAGCAACTACTTTTAAAACAAAAAGAGAAATTTGTTTCTCCTCCATAACACTAAATATTTATGTGGTGGACAGTATGGACTTAGAATCACGTATTTAAATGAGAAACTGAGCATGTAAAAAAAGCACTAACGTAACAGGCAAGCTGCTGAAGTGACATTAAATCAAACTGGTTTCACTAATCACAAAACATCTGTTCATCTGTCGTTATTCTAGATTAGGTACACAACTGGATTCAGTATATTACTTTAAGGAACCCCTATGTTTTCATAAGCAAACTCTGAAATTATATTTTTGTATACATTGCAGTGGTTAGTCACTACACACACACACACACACACACACACACACACACACACACACACACACACACACACGCAAAAGCATTTCATGGTCTACTATGTCAAATGCTGTTGTCAGACGAGTACTGTACCTGTTCAGTGCCAGTGTAAGGCCCAAGCAACACAACTGCCATTTGTGGTGGAGGGGGGGGGAGGGAGGAGGGTGGAGGGGGAGGGGCACGATGAGAGGCCCACCCAAGTGCTAGATTCATATACACTGCATATCACAATTAATAGCGAAAACTGAACCTAGTGAAAGTGTTTGATGGAGAAGGGGGCAGAGGTGGCATTAACTGATATACTACTTCTTTGGAAAAATGTTCTCTAACTGGTCTTTTGTAAGGAAATGATCCAAAAATCAGTTTCCATAACAGGGGGTACTGATTTTAGAATGGATAACTGAAGTAGCGCTTGCCTCTAATTTTGAACTTCAACAGGCAGGGAAAGTAGTTTTACTTGTTTTAGGTACTTGACTAATGACCTAGGTACAATTTCTTCATTTACATGGTAGCTGGATGTTCTTTGATACTTTACCAAGTCAATATGATTTAGCTTTGAGCCAACTTCATTGCTTATTTCATCTGTTTTGGATTTTTGATGCCTGCCTCATGCTTGAAAATAGTCCACAATGGTATGCTTTTTTAACTGAAATTCATTTTAGCGCTGTGGGGCTTACTTGTGCATTTTTTGTGTATCTTTTTTGTGGGTTTATATTCAATTTGTTTTTGACAGAGGTAAAATTGATTTTCTTCTCTATTTTTCTAACCTAATCCTGTTTATTTAATGTTACAATAGAATGCAATACTTCATAAAATATTTCACCAAAATTTAATTTAAATGAGAAGAAACTAGAAAATTTACTATTTACTTGTATTACTGTGCAAACTTTGTCACATTTGTACATGTAACTGTCCAGTTACTGTTCATATACTTCAGAATCAAACATGGTGGAAGATACTTATGAATAAATGTTGTGGGGAACATGAATAATTATGAAATTATTCCTTTCAGAGAAATGAACATTGACTTCTGTATAACAAAACAGTTATTTGTGTTAGTCAAAAGATCTGTTCTCTTAATTTTCATTAACAATATTTCTTTTCAGGTCACCTGTCACACCATGGCATAACTCAGCATCTACTGCAAGATTTGGCCCTGCCATTTTCCTGTCAACAGCTGTTCTCCTTGCTGTGTCATATCTCATGTAATAACTGTATAAATTTGTAATATAAAAGCAATGTGATGCATCTAAAGTTTAATTTTAACATAATCATGCAGTTTTTGTTAAGCAAGTGTGGATGGAAATACCTTTATGTGACAGTTTATTAACTACATAAACTTATTTAATAATGTATATTGCTGTTTACTGTCATATATATGTAGTTAACTTTAAACCTGTGTACATTATAAATACTTTTAAATAAATGTTGTTTCTATACTTACGTGTCTTGGGAGAGTAAACTATGGCAACAAGTTAGCAAATACCAGTTCTTGCAGTCAAACAGCATGGCTATACTACGGCAGCCATGGATTATTTATTTACTTTTTAAACTGATATTTTTATTTCATGAATACATAATTTTTTTTGCAACATGTATATGTCTTGCCCAAACAGTCTTTCTTTCCTCTCTGATGCCTATAGAAACACCTTTCAAGTTTCTAAAGGTGAGAATAGTTTATTCTGCTTTTAGATGTTTCTATGAGCAGTGGCTACTTGGATTTTTGCCAGCTGAGAGTAAATACTGTTTAGTCATTTTATCTCTGAATTGCATTTTCCTTTTGATACATATTCATTTGCATATCTGTCCATCTCCACTTCACTTATGACTGATAGTATACATTTGTCAGCTCCAAATGTAAGTTCTAATCTTTACTGATATTCAATGCACGATTGCTATCACTGTTGTTGGTAACTCTTCTTGAATAAGATAGAGCTTACAGCCCTTTAACTTCAGCACACTGTTGCTACATTCATCCAGTCATTTACTACATTTTATAGATTGTATTATGCAGAGCAGCTGCTAAGAAAGTGGGATGAATCATGAAGTACATTGAGAAATAAAAGCATCTTCTATAAGTTAAAATCTGTACACTGTATCAATAGTTAACTGTCATTAAACTACTGTGCACCACTTCTACTTAGCACAGTAAAGTTAGCAAGAAAGCTATTTCTTTGAAAACAGCTGCTGCTTTTTCAGTTGTTTATCTGCTATTGTTAAATTATTATTTTTATGGCCACTTCACCATACAATGAAAACATTAAACACAAAAGTTAGAAGATGAAAATATTTTTTCACGTTAAAAAATTCAACAGTGATAGTGTAGGGCAATCTAATATTGTAGAATCTTTCACAAACATTTCTTTAAATGTCAGCTCAAGTTCAGTACCAACCATATCCAGAGAGATTAAAGAATCTGGTATTTTGGAGATTCCTTCAAGTCGAAAACAATTTTCAGTACATTTTTTCATCATCAAATTCGATGCAGAATGTGATACACATAATGCATCTATTACATTGAAGCATAAAAATTATTTTATTTTTATTGTCAGTAAAAATTTTCAGATTAATTGCTTCTACAGTAAATCTTCAAATTTTGTATAATACTTTGATAATACAATTCTAAAACACTCGTGTTAATAGGCAAAAAATATCAGGTATGTCAAACAACTACCAATAATAATTGTAGCTTTTCACTGTCAAAAAACCTTACCCAAATTGGAAGCAACAAAATCAATGAACATATCAACCTCTATGCACATATTTTTGTTCACTATTTAATTGACTGATAATGATCTTAAATAGCTGTGTCTTGCTGATACTGTATTTATTTCCGTGGAGGTTTTCTCACCTGCTTGAGATTGTACCTCAAACAACGAAGTTTTATTGGTGAAATAAGCAAGTTTTATCAGGATTGAAGGCTTTTTCATATTGCGTTGTTCATGTATGGAAGGTATTGTAGACAGCAACCTATCTCTAGTCATTGCTGGTAAATCTAGGTTAGCTTCACCACAAACATTTTCTTAAGACTATGTCATTCCTTTTATTGAAATATTTCAACCAGTCTGGGTTTTGTTAAGTTTGTCAGCTCTTTTTGGTGAAAGATACCCTGATGTGGCATGTTGTTGTTGTTGTTGTGGTCTTCAGTCCTGAGACTGGTTTGATGCAGCTCTCCATGCTACTCTATCCTGTGCAAGTTTCTTCATCTCCCAGTACCTACTGCAACCTACATCCTTCTGAATCTGCTTAGTGTATTCATCTCTTGGTCTCCCTCTATGATTTTTACCCTCCACGCTGCCCTCCAATGCTAAATTTGTGATCCCTTGATGCCTCAGAACATGTCCTACCAACTGGTCCCTTCTTCTCGTCAAGTTGTGCCCCAAACTCCTCTTCTCCCCAATTCTATTCAACACCTCCTCATTAGTTATGTGATCTACCCATCTAATCTTCAGTATTCTTCTGTAGCACCACATTTCGAAAGCTTCTATTCTCTTCTTGTCCAAACTATTTATCGTCCATGTTTCACTTCCATACAATACTACACTCCATACAAATACTTTCAGAAACGACTTCCTGACACTTAAATCTATACTCGATGTTAACAAATTTCTCTTCTTCAGAAATGCTTTCCTTGCCATTACCAGTCTACATTTTATATCTTCTCTACTTCGACCATCATCAGTTATTTTGCTCCCCAAATAGCAAAACTCATTTTCTACTTTAAGTGTCTCATTTCCTAATCTAATTCCCTCAGCATCACCTGACTTAATTCGACTACATTCCATTATCCTCGTTTTGCTTTTGTTGATGTTCATCTTATATCCTCCTTTCAAGACAATGTCCATTCCGTTCAACTGCTCTTCCAAGTCCTTTGCTGTCTCTGACAGAATTTCAATGTCATCGGCGAACATTGTCAAAAGCTTTCTCTAAGTCTACAAATGCTAGAAACGTAGGTTTGCCTTTCCTTAATCTTTCTTCTAAGATAAGTCGTAAGGTCAGTATTGCCTCATGTGTTCCAATATTTCTGCAGAATCCAAACTGATCTTCCCTGATATCAGCTTCTACCAGTTTTTCCATTCGTCTGTTAAGAATTCGTGTTAGTATTTTGCAGCTGTGACTTATTAAACTGATAGTTCGGTAATTGTCACATCTGTCAGCACCTGCTTTCTTTGGGATTGGAATTATTATATTCTTCTTGAAGTCTGAGGGTACTTCGCCTGTCTCATACATCTTCCTTACCAGATGGTAGAGTTTTGTCAGGACTGGCTCTCCCAAGACCGTCAGTAGTTCTAATGGAATGTTGTCTACTCCCGGGGCCTTGTTTCGGCTCAGGTCTTTCAGTGCTCTCTCAAACTCTTCATGCAGTATCGTATCTCCCATTCCATCTTCATCTAGATTCTCTTCCATTTCTATAATATTGTCCTCAAGTACATCGCCCTTGTATAGACCCTCTATATACTCCTTCCATCTTTCTGCTTTCCCTTCTTTGGTTAGAACTGGGTTTCCATCTGAGCTCTTGATATTCATACAAATGGTTCTCTTTTCTCCAAAGGTCTCTTTAATTTTCCTGTAGGCAGTATCTATCTTACCCCTAGTGAGATAAGTCTCTACATCCTTACATTTGTCCTCTAGCCATCCCTGCTTAGCCATTTTGCACTTCCTGTCGATCTAATTTTTGAGGCGTTTGTATTCCTTTTTGCCTGCTTCATTTACTGCATTTTTATATTTCTCCTTTCATCAATTAAATTCAATATTTTTTCTGTTACCCAAGGATTTCTACTAGCCCTCGTCTTTTACCTACTTGATCCTCTGCTGCCTTCACTACTTCATCCCTCAGAGCTACCCATTCTTCTTCTACTATACTTCTTTCCCCCACTGCTGTCAATTGTTCCCTTATGCTGTCCCTGAAACTCTGTACAACCTCTGGTTTAGTCAGTTTATCTAGGTCCCATCTCCTTGAATTCCCACCTTTTTGCAGTTTCTTCAATTTTAATCTACAGTTCATAACCAATAGATTGTGGTCAGAGTCCACACCTGCCCCTGGAAATGTCTTACAATTTAAAACCTGGTTCCTAAATCTCTGTCTTACCATTATATAATCTATCTGGGGCATATGTGAACCAATCTTCTTAATGTTTAGCCATTCTCATACATTTTCTCTCAACATATTATGCTCAAATATTCCCATAATATAATCTTTGCTTTTATTATAATTGATAGTGATACCAAAATCTTTATAGATTTTTTTTTATTTGACATCAGTTTTTCTGCAGTAACATTAAGAAACTCCACTTTCTTTTTAGGTGAATTAGTAAATCATTTTGGTCCTGATTTCTCAGCCATAATGTATAAACCAGAATGAAAAATGCTCCTAGAAAAGCACAGAAAAGGCAAATATGTTCTGGGCAGAATTAGGGGTGTAAAAGAAGGGAATTAGCTTTTTGACTAACCTTGTATGTTCAAAGACATTTAAATCAAAATATCATGAAATATTCACAACTTTTTACTTGTTAGTATTAGTACCCATACCTACCTGATCCAAAAAGAAAACACTAAAATTTTGAAAAGAAAAAGTATTTATGTTTCAACATAATCTCCTTTCAGCTCTATACACTTTTCCCAGCCATGTTCAATAAGTTCGATACCCTTTTTGTAATGAGAACTGTCTAACTCCTCAAAATAGCCATTAACTACCAGCATCACATCTTCATTTGGTGAAAATCCTCGATCAGTGAGCAATTTTTTTCAAATTTGAGAACAGAAAATAATCTGACAGGATGAAATCTTGTGAATAGGGTGCATGAGGTTGCAATTCAAATTTAAATTCATTAATTCTGGACATTGCAATAACAAACTTGTGAGCTGGTGCATTGTCCTGAAGAAACAACACTTTCTTCTTGACCAAATGTGGCCGTTTTTACTTGATTTCTTTGCCAGAACATTGCAATAAGTTTGCATAATACTCAACATTGATAGTTTTTCCTTTTTCAAGATAGTCAATGAAAGTTATCCCACACACATCCCAAAAAGCCAATGCCATGACCTTGCCTGCAGATGATATGGTCATAGCCTTCTTTGGGACTGGTTCATCAATTTGCGTCCATTGTTTTGAATGTTCTTTTATCTCAGGAGAGAAGTGGTGGACCCATGTTTCATACATGATTATGAAATGGTGCAAAAAATCGGCTTTGTTGCTTTGAAACTTCGCTAAACACTCAATTGAAATGTCTTCACAACACTATTTTTGCTCAAGTGTGAGCAGATGCAGCACAAACCCTGCACACAGTTTTCTCATGTCCAAATTTTTGAATAATATGCAATGCACCTCACTTTTTGAAATGCCTACTATGTCTGCTAGCTTGCACACTTTCAGTCAATGATCATCCAGTACCGCTTTGTGGATTTTCTTCATTATTTCTGGTGTCATCACCTCATTTGGTTGACCACTGCAATGCTCGTCTTGGCAGAACTAGAACTAGATGATTTGCACAGTTTGCCTGTGATCCAGCTCTGGTTCATTGTCCAAGACTTGCTTAAAACACTGTGACATAGTTTCAGTAAGACAGATGTTTCAATGTCTATACGAGTGGCTTCTGGCATGGGCTAAACTAAAAGCTATTTACCCCATATTCCTAGCTCAAATAAAAACTGAGCACCAAGACTCCACCTCCCCCACATCCTCCTCACCCCCTACAACCATGATTCTGCACATGGCCTTTTCAGACATACTTGTTACAGGGCTTCCATTCTGGAATGATAAATAAATTTACTATATGTGTATTTAAAAACACCAAATATTAAGTGATTTTGCAAACATTGACACACTGTCTTTGGAGAAAAGTCCACATCATTTGTTGTACAAAAGAATTTTTATTGTCCATCTAGATTGCTTACATTTGTAAAATAACTGGTTTTGATTCCAAATCCTCAGATCAGATTGAATCAGTTACAAAAATAACTTATCCAACCTATTGGCAAAATTTACATGCTTTGTCACTAGGGGATCAAATGACAGTTGCTGGCTTTACCTGAGCCAACAAAATATTGCTACATCTCACACTCTTAATGTTACTCAGGAAACTCTACAGAACAGACCACTGGTCTAGAAGATGATATTCTGAATGCTGTAGCCCATCCTTTACTTGCTAATGCCTAGAAAATCAACTTGAAGCTGAGGAAAATCTGTAACTAAAGTAACTGGTCAGCAAAATAAAATCTTTATATCACATCATACACTTAGTTTTCATGCAATAACACAATTTATTCATTAAATTCATTCTCAGCAAATGGGTTATTTGCAACTTAACCTCCTCTGGCTGGTTCATAGGAATATACTAGCTTGTGATTGAAAAGTCTCATACATGTGAAAAGAACTGTAATCGTACCACTCATTCATGAACCAGGTCATATTCATGTTAAACAATAAAATATTGCAAAACACTAACCAAACAGCAGAAAAACTGATTTGTTGACAGGCACACACAAAAGAGACTGAATGCTTGTTACCCTTTTGGAAAAAATCTTTTGATGAGCTTGAGTGCAAATACATACTGCACACAGCTGGCACAGTGTAGGGGTATAGGTGCATGGCAGCAAGTTTTCATTCTATTTTGTGTGTGCCTGTTGACATCTCAATATTTCTGCTATTTGATGGGTGGTTTCCTTTACTCCTAAATCACTTACATTCTGCCAGAACTTTCATTGCTATAAAAAGATTGCAAACTGATATTTTCAGAAACATTTGATTGTGCATTTCATAGTATTATCATGGACAAGATAAAATAATATGGTACTCAATTAGAATGGGAAATAATCACCTCTGGTCTAATGATGGAGTCACTGTTGTTCTTGGCATTCATAAAATGTTTTCCATCATATACCCAAGAGACAGAAATCAGAAACAGTTCTCTTTGCTGAAAATGCAAGTATTATGTTTAGCCTTCATGGAGAAGCTTCAGTACTTCAAAATGTGAACAATATTATCTTGAAAAGTGATAATCAGTTCTCTGCAGATGAACTACCACTAAATTTAAATAAAACTCAATACATGCAACTCAGTGGTGCACAGGGCCTGATAACTCTAAATAATGCATAAGAGTAAATCAATAAAAGAAACAGACTATTCTAAATTCTTCAGTGTTTATACTGATAAGAACCTGAAACAGAAGCAAGATGTTACAGATCTTCCTAAATGTCTAGGTTCTGCAACTTTTGCATTATGGATAATACCAGTTTTGAGAATGAAATGTTACCTCATGTTTCATATTATCACTCACTAAGTCTTACAGCATGATATTCTGGAGTAACTTGTTATTAAGAAAGAAGTATTTTCCCAAGAAGCAATGGGAGATACTGACAACAGCATCACATTACACTTTTCCCTTGTGAAGCAAATTGTGAACAGTTAATTAAAATTTAAAGACAACAGCAGTATTCACAAATATAATTCTAGAAGGAGAAATGAAACAATGGAAAATGCAGGATGGAATAACAACAGTATTATGCAAAGGTCAGATTTCTAGTCACTGTATAGAAGAGACGAAGACAGGTACAACTAAAAGGCTGCTACTCATTTGAACTTTTGACCAGAGACCATACTCATGTGTGTGTGAATTGTGCTTGTGTGAATGTGTATGTGTTTTCTACTTTAGAAGAAGGCCTTTAGACCAAAAACTAAAATGTATAGCAGTCTTTTTGTTCATTTAATTTCTTCATTTACTTAACTGGATCTGATTAGGGCCACCAGGCTTCTCTTACATTGGACCTAGGCTTCACACATACAGTATCAATTACATCATAGTTACCTAAGAAATAACTATTTTAATATGACAACCAGTATTAAAATGATTTGAGTGTCTGAAGTGTCAGCATGAGTAAATTAAATTGACTATGAACTATAAAAGTTAATGCAGCATTACTTGTACTAATGCAGCTGCAGACACAAATTATGAGAATAGTAATAACAATAATAGTAATGACAATAATTGTGACTGTAATAACATCAGTGATTATGGTAGATAGAAGAAGAATTTGTAGGTCTACAAAATAGATGTTTTCTGATATAGTGAGTTCTGGGTAAAGGAAATTTAAGGATATTGTGTTGGCTAAAAATACTGGGAAATGAGGAAGATCAGGTTGGAAAGAGGGATGCCCAAGGGTAATTAGTGTGTACAGGGAAAATGGTCATTAACTGTCTTCTGAAGCTAGAGGGGTTATTTAGTTATCTAATATAATGCAGCGAATTGTTCCAGACTTGGGTTCCTGTTACTGAGAAAGACTTCAAGAAGATGGCTGAATGATTGAGTGGGACAGAAAGGGTTTTGCTCTGATGGGAACAGGTGTTTCTGCTGTGTTGCTCAGACAAGAGTGTTAGGGTCAAAGAGAGATATGAGGGAAAATGTTCATTCATAGCACAGTAGAGAAGACAGTGAGTATGAAAATCTCTGCACTTGTCTGCCTACAACCAGGATAGCTGTGCACGTGATGATGAAATGTGATCAAAGAGTCAGACATCACAAATATAATGAACACACGCATTCATAGCCTGTTACGGGTGCCATGAGCTTTCCTGGGAAAGGCATTCTGGATAACATTGGTGTAATCAGTAATTGGAAGTATAAGTGTTTGTACAAGTTTCTTTTTCAAGTCAAGAGAAAAGAGATTTTTATATTTTTGTAGGGCATGGAGAGATGCAGGTACCTTTTTGAACATTACAATTATGTGCTCAGTCCAACTTATATTTTCATCTATTATAAATTCTAGACTCTTTACTGAAAGAGGGAAGTTGATATTTGTCCCATTTTGGGCTACAGATGGTAGGAATTTTCAATATTTTGGGCTAATGAATCTAGAATGACCATCCAGCACTGTTTGGGTTTTGGATCGATCAAACTTTAACCCTATATCCTGTGCCCATTTTGGTAGTGCATAAAGGTTGGTACTGAAATTCTTGATAGCTCTCTTCAGGTTTATAGGTTTGCACTTAGGTTCAACTGCAGGCCATTAGTGTACAAGTGGTATTTGTGATAGGACAAGACTGATGACACATCTATACAATGAGAAGTGTAGGACCTAATACCAAACCCTGGGGGGATGCCTGATACTACCTTTCTCCACTTGACTTTATGGTGCCAGACATCAGGCACTATTGGGGAGACATCAGGCATGAGTGAAAATATTGTACTGCACTTGGCAAGAAATTTAGGCTGCTAACTTTGGCAGGTAAAATCTGATAGTTGATGTTGTCAAAGGCTTTGCTGAAGTCTAAGAAGCACGTGATAGTTGCCTCTTGTGCATCCATGGCAAGCTTCAGGTCATCTATTACCTCTATTAAGGCAGGTGTTGTGCTGCAATGTGGGAACCTGACTGGTATTCATCTAGTAGGTTGTTTGTAGTCAGGCAGTTTGCTATCTGGTCATGGACTACATGTTGTAAAGTCTTGGACACTGTAGGAAGAATACAAGTACATCAGCAATAAGAGGGTGCTGTGGCAACATCACTTTTAGGTAATGGGTTAAACAGTTCCCTGTTTCCAGGCCTCAAGGAAAACACTTGTGGTTAAGGAGTGTTTGAGGATATCTGTTATAGTGGGCAGTACTGTGTCAGTAATAAGCCTCATCATTTGGTCTGTGATGCCATCATATCCAGTAGATGCTGAACTGATGTGGATGATGGCTTCTGTGATGATGTTGTAAGCAACATGCTTCAGATAGAATTTTTTGTGGCTACTAACGTTAACTCACATGAAGTAATCAATGAATCTCTATTTTATTTGTGTTTGAGTTGTCAGTGTCAATAATGCGAAGTACCAGTTCAGTTCATAGGCTGGGACAATGGGATCATCTGCAGATTTTTCTTTACTTCTATCAAGACCATTCAGATTTTTCCATAGGACAGCTGGCCTATTTCTGTTGTCGGTTAATATCTTGTCATGCATGAGTTTTGCATTTCTCACAGCTTAACTGAATATTTTCCACTATTGTTGTAAGTAATATGTGGGATGCTGTTTGTATTCTCTGTGTGCAGCATCTCTGAGATTCATGAACTGTTTTACTTCTTCAGTTAGCCAAGGCACAGTTTTCTTTCTTACTTTCCTGGTCTTTAAGGGGAGGGGGCATATTTGTGATACAGTTCAGTAAGTTTGTTTGAAAATCTGTGAAATTTTTCATTTATTCTGAAAAAGGAAAACAAGATATCCCCCAAACTATTTTTTGCATCTCAGTCACAAGCTTGTGGTGCCTGTCTACAACTCAACGTCCCCCCCATATTGTGAGTACCAATGTATCCCTTTCATAATACTAGAGAGAGAAATGATATACGCTATCCATCACTCAACCTGATCATGGCACAGGAAGGAGTGAGATATTTAGCTGTAAAATTCTTTGACCATCTACCTAATAATTTAAGGAATTTCATAAACAGTAAAGTTAACTTCAAATACAAAGCAAAAGCATATCTCCTTGACAACTACTTCTACCCCACAGAAAAAATTTATGAGTGTGCAGTAACATGTGCGTGTGTGTGTGTGTGTGTGAGTGAACATATGCATGCACACATATGCATGCTCCCGCATGCATGTGTGTGGCCACATATCCAAAGATGGGAGGGAGAGAGACTGTACACAGTTACATCGTTAAATACACAGCACTACATGTATCAAAAAAGGGAGAAACTCTTAGCTTCAGAAATCATGTTAATGGCCAGTATGTTGCTGCATTTTTCCACTGAGAAAGTGAAGTATAATTGCAAAACTGACCCATTCCACATCACAGCAAGAGGTGTGTGGTACATGTTCTAAAACAACAACTTTAACTGTAGATTCAGAGCTAGTACTTATCAATTGTAACTTTGAAAATAAAATAATTCCTTTCATTATTTTAGCTTGTAATATAACATACTGTGTATAAAACTATATGAAATTTTTCAGAAAAGCAGATGAGGTAGTACTGACCTGTCCAAAATTTGAAAAGTATTACTGGTATTTACAACTATCATCGATGAAAAGTAATGCTAGAGGAGGATGTGCTACAAAAGACTCCAGGAAAACACTTTTGAGCCCTTTCATGCTGCAGACATGGTTTCAGTGACTTTCATCCCCATTATAGGCACCCACATTGTTCCATAATTAAAGCACAGTGTAGGGCACTGCTTTGTGGTATAATCCCAGGTATTACTATCAATTGTCCCAAGGTTCAGAAAGTTCAACTGACACTATGTACTAAAGCCAAGCTCAATAGCTGAGGGCAGCTAACAAAATGGAACATCTCAATTACACAGCATCCAGTAGCATCTTCTAGAAATTCATCAGTTGGCCATGATTTCCAAAAAGTCCATCTGACACTACAGCTAACATTCGTGTCACCCTAGAATTTTAATAGAATATTACTCTACCGCCCATACAGCTAAGTGTAAATTGTGGCTAGGCCTGTGATCTACCTGAAATGAATGTCCCGTCTTTCCCCCCCCCCCCCCCCCTCAGGTTACTTAAGACAATTCCATTGATTTTGAATAGTGGATGGAGATAATGATCTGATAGTTATAGTCACATCAAGGATGTAACAACATCCAACTCATCTGATTGGTTGTTACTGACTTTTCTCACTACTTCTACTGCTTTGTACAGCTTCCTTTCTCTATATTTTTTAATAGTTATGATTTGCATACACAAACAATGTTTATACTTGACTGATTTCCAAAAAACAAACTGTTCTTCATAAAAGTAACATAGATTATCTGTAGTAAAGTTACCGAGCACATTTGCAAGGCAAAAATTATAGACTGTATTTTCCTATACAAGATGTTTTAAAAAGAATGTATGCATTTCCAAAATATTGTGTTGTCAAAACTACCAATCTTTGTGCCACAGATAAGATATTGGAGGAAGGATGCATTGTCTAGTTTATAATCATTACTACTAGGTGTTGGTTCTAGAATGAAAGATTCAGGTGTTGGTTATCTTCTGTTTGCTTGGTTACCACCACATGTTGCAGAATGACCATCCCAAAGTAGAAATCATTGTTTGTTCTCAAGTTAGTGAAGTGTAGTTCTGTGATTACAGAATGCAGAAATTTCAGGTTGAGGTATCAAACTGGTCCTCCAAATGGTAGGAACATTTACAGATGGTATGAACACTCTGTAGGCACAGGATGTGTAGGACTGCCCTCATGTTTCTGATGAAAATGTAACATGAATTATAACTGCTTTCCAACATAGTCCTACAAAATCAACTCACTGGGCCAGATGATTTTCATTAAGGACAACATTTAGGTACCAAAACTACCACAGAACCTAGAAGAGTTGAAGAACCAGATCCATACTGCCATAACATCAGTGACAATGGACCCACTTACCTGAGCACCAGAGGAATTCCAGTATCAATTTGATATTGCTTGTGCCACTAGTGGAGGAGACATTGAAAATCTGTAATCTAAACTTGAGAGATTTGTAAATATGAGTTCCAAGTTTCATGGAGGTGTGTCTTGGTTTAATAAATATATGCATTCAAAATATGTGTATTATTTTTGAAACACCCTGTATTTACTTGTATGTTTTCCTATAAATTTGCAGTCTTATGGTAGATAGCAGGTGATACTACAAGGCAACTATGATAACCATGTTAAAAAAAATGGAAATACATGCATGTGAATCAAGTACTGAAGATCACATTGGCAGCTTTTGCTACATTGTTTTGCATTGGAGATATATCATTTTTTAAACTACTGTGCTGAAGGATTTTCTCATGTGCATATGCTTGATGCCTTTTTCCAACTTAGGTCATATTTTATGTGCAACTATTCATAGTGAACGAGATGAGGATGTTGCAACTGTGATATTATGCTAGTTTTGTGATTATGCATACAAGATCAGCTTAAAACCAAAAGGTTTGAAAACAGTAATAAAAATCATATCAGTTCATTGCCTACTGCAGTGAGAAAGTTGGCATTACGTTGAGTAATTCTGTCAAATAGTTGCAGAAAATGTGTAGATAAAAATATACCATTTAAAGAAACACTTATTTCACTAATTAGACAACAACTTTATGATGTTTATTTATTTGGTCCAGTAAAGCATATTCAGTATTTTGTTTGTACATATGATTTAGGGCAATTCAGGGATAATGCAATTAATTTCAAATTGCAGTAATTGATAAGTCTGACTACATGCTGAACACAAAGTCAATAATAGTACACAGTCCAGTCACATTAATATGATCACTGACTACACTCAACATCAGGGTGCAATAACCATTCATAGACTGCAAAAGGCAGCACTAGCATTGGAGTGTATATAAAGTGTGTCAGGTGGCACAAGCAAACCAGCGCAGTTGTCAAAATGCTAAGGCTCAATGCATTTCTGAAGTGAATAAGTTTGTAAACTGTTCATGTGCTGCATTGGTTAGAGTATATACCACCCATGGCAAAATGACATTATTCAAAACCAGCACCAAGGCAAATGCAATGCACCATGGACCATACATGACAGGAGTGAACAACGGCTGTACAGGACATGCAACTGTTGACCAGCTGACTAATGAGATGAATGAAGGGGCTACCAACAGTGTCTCCTCAACAACCATTCAGTGAATGTTGCTGTTGTGAGCCTCTGCAACAAGTGACTCATTCATGAACTCATGCTGACTGCTGTTCATCAATGACAAAGCTGACATTTGCAGGCCAATATAACAATTAGACATCCACTGAGAGGTGAACATGGTCTTTTCAGATGAATCACATTTTATGCTCCATCTGACAGGTAGCTGTTGGTGTTCAAAAATGTTCAAATGTGTGTGAAATCTTATGGGACATAACTGCTAAGGTCATCAGTCCCTAAGCTTACACAATACTTAAGCCAAATTATCCTAAGGACAAACACACACACTCATGCCCGAGGGAGGACTTGAACTTCTGAGGAGACCAGTCGCCCTGCTGTTGATGTGTATAGGGTAAATTGTCTGAAAACAAACGTCCTGCATCCACAAGGGAGTGTTATGGTCTGAGGAATGTTTTGTGTCATTCCATGGGTGAGCTTATCATTCTGGAAGGTATAGTGGATCAACACAAGTATGCATCTCTCCTTGAGTACAATGTTCATCCCTGTATGCAGCACAATGACATCTACCAGCATGACAAAGCAACTTGTCACATAGTTCACAGTGTACATCATGGATCAAAGAGCACCAGGATGAGTTTACTGCACTCCCCTGTACAAAAACCCCCAGGATATAAACCCAAAACCACTAGGGGTCCTTCAACATTTGCAAGTCCTGGGGTGATGAAATTTCCCCAAAGTAGCAGCCTCTACTAACCAGATGTGCAGCATACTACCTATCCCAGTAAACTGATGAGTCACTTTCAATAAGAAAACCTTACGAATTATCATCTCTAAACAAATAAAAATATTTTAGAAGAGAATCAGAAATTTTAATTCGCATTTCATATGGAGTGGATGACTAGGTTGTAGGCAACACACAAGGGATATGCATGCCACAGAGTGCCTGCAAAGGCTGTAACCAGTACAAAAGGACAACTAGCACTGCAAGGAAATGACAGTGAGCATTTTATTGTCTAACAATGTAAAGACTTTGAAACACCCTGTATATACAAACAAGGCAGAGACAGTATTTTCAGACTTTTAAAAGGTGACTAACAGGAACCCCTGATGTGATAGTTCAGGTTTACTGATGGATCTGTTGCAAAATATACTTCTCAGGTATGCAATCAGATCGTATTGTGTAAATCCCAGAATATTTCATTGAAGCAATTGTTCAACATCTTCAGGTGGTGTAGTTGGTGCTGTCCCTGCTGCAAGATGTGGCTGGTGATAATCATGGAGTGGTATCAAAATGTATCAGGCTGGAGAAGGCAATACACATGCACAGGAAGACACTTGCAGTTGGAGGAAACCAGCACTCCTAGTGTCTCCTGCTGGGAAACACATCTTCACAGAGCCTTGCATCAACTCATGAATCAGAAGTTCTTGTTTTCCCTGTTTTGATTCAATGGCAGCCAGTGATGGATTCTAGGCTGTGCTTAATTGAAAACGTGCATCCCTGTTGATAAGATTGTCTGCCATACAGATGTGTGTGGCCTTCTTAACAATGCAGTCCCAGAAGGATGATGATGATGAGGATAAAATCTTTGTTTTTTTTTTTTTTTTGTGGAACATGCAATGTCTCATGTTCAGGCAATGCTCCACCACTGTCCGAGGCATGTGTGGTAATGCTGTTCAATGCAATATTCTTGCACAGTTTGGAATGTCTGCCCAGTATAAGATTTTCCACATTGGTATGGGATCTTATGCATGCAATATTTCCTAAGGCCATTGTCATCTTTGACAAAACACAATAAATTCCTCAATTTTGCTGGTGGCCAAAAAACACTCTCGTTGTGCCTTTTGAGCATTCTTCCTATTCTTGAAGATATACCACCAAAATAGAGAAAGAATGCTGTTGTAACAGGTGCCTCTGAATCTTCATTTACATCCCTGCTTTGAATTTGCTTGGAATGGAAGGTGTGGTTTATATGCCAGTCGGAATAGCCTTTCCATTGGAATACCATTCTTTGGTGTTATCTTATCAGCATCTAGTCTGAGAAAAATGTTGTGGCATTCTTTAAACATGTGCTTACCTAAACTTATTTCTTATGAAATTACCAGTTTTTGAACAAGTGGATGCTGTCACCATGGGAAGTCCTCTGCCACTCATTGTGGCCAACTGTTTTATGGAAGACTTTGAGGAAAAAGCACTGCAGTAAGCAAGTCTCATACCTACCTGCTTCAGGCAGTATATAGACAATACATTTGTGGTGCGGCCACACAGAACTGAGATATTACTTGTGTTTGTCTGGCATCCAAACTTGCTCCACCCAAATATATAGTTCACAATGGAAGTGGAAAAAGATGTCATTTTACCATTCCTGGATGTCATGGTCAGAAGAAAAGCCAATGATACACTGGAACATAACATCTATCATAAACCATCTCACACAGAGCTATATTTGCAGGTCACAAGTTGTCATCACCCTGCACAACTCAGTGTGGTAGTGTATTACACTATTTGGTGTGTAGAGCACATGTGGTCTCAGATGTTGACAGTCTACATGGTGAGTTACAATGTCTAAGAACAGTATTCCGATTGACAATTACACCATGCATTCTGTTCTAAGCAAATTCTGAGCAGGGATGTAGATGAAGATGTGGAGGCACACATTGCAAAAACGTTCTTGCCCTATTTTCATGGTATGTCTTCAAGAACAGAAACAACCCTTAAAAGGCACAACATCAAGTGAGTTTTTTGGCCACCAGCAAAACTGATGAATTTATTGCAGTTGGTCAAAGACAATCTTGACCTTAGGGCACGATGCATGCATATGATCCCATGTTAATGTGGAAAATCTTATATTGGGCAGATATGCCACACTGTGCAAGAATATTACACTGAAAACCATCATCATAAATGCCTCAGACAACCTGATAAGTCAGCTGTGATGGAACATTGCCTGGACACAGGGCATTGCATGTTTCACGAAAAAATGGAAATTTTATCCCCAGCATCATCTTTCCGGGACTGTGTTGTTAAGGAGGCCATACATATCTGTATGGTGGACAATCCATCAAGTTTTCAACCAAGCACAGCCTGGATTCCAGCACTGGCTGCCATTATATCAAAACAGGGAAAACAATAACTTCCAATTCATGACTTGACGCAATGCACTGTGGACATTTAATTTAGCTTTTAACTGTCTAGTGGCACAGTCATTCTCCTCAGCACATGTGCAGAAGGCCTTTCTGCAGCTCCAGCAGGTTGGCACTGGGAGTGCTGCTTTCCTCCAACTGCGAGCGTCTTCCTGCACATGCAGAGTGACTGCTCATGGCCTGGTAAATTTTGACACAAAATCACGATTATCATCAGTTGCATCTTGCAGCAGTGACAGCTGCAATATCACCACCTGAAGATGTATGTGGGTGCCAAAATTGTGAGTGTGTGTGTGTGTGTGTGTGTGTGTGTGTGTGTGTGTGTGTGTGTGTGTGTTGTTTCTACATACACTACAGCTAAATGAAAAAGAGAAACATTGGGAAGGAGGAGAGGGGGAGACAGATGGCTCTCAGAGAGAAAGAAAAATTGGAACTACTGACTCAAACTCCATGACAAAAGAAATTGTGTGCCAGAATGGGACTTGATCTATAACCTTGACCTTCCTCAGAAAAAATTCGAACTTTGCTGAATAGTGCAAGACTCATGGTGGAAATAATACTTATGCTGTGGGTAATTCATTTCTCCTAGGGCTTCTAATACAGCAGGATGTGCGGAAGAGATTATGTGAAGTTTAGGAACTAATAGGTGGGTACTGGAAGAACTGGAATTGCAGAAATAGATCTGAGTGAATCATCTTTAGAAAAATTATTTGCCCACTAAATGCAAGGATATGGGTATAAGTCTCAGTTCCATGTGCAGTTTTAATTTGTTAATAATCTTCAGAGCTGTGCACACTCCACTGAAACCTGGAAGATTTTTTCTGAAAACATCCACTGTTGCAAACAAACACAGCTCAAAAGCAATCTATTCAACACGAAATTTTAATACTCTGCTTTGGTTATGTACTGTTGGATTCTAAGTACTTGTGGTATCAAAGTTTTAACTATTGTAGTCTGAATAAGGTATGGACTTCCCTTTCTGATACAAGATACTTTAACTTCGTATGTTATTCATTCCTTCCCTCATTTGTTTAGAGCAGAACAGGATTCAAAGTTCTACAGCTCATGTTAAAGAAAGAATAAAATTTTCAATGACATTGTCTGTCTTGTAAATCTCTTATCAGTTTTCTTCCTGTAAGTGTCTCTTAATCTTATCACCAAAAATTTGGTTATGTTCCTTTAATAAACACATCAAAAAAAGTTTTGTATCACCCCAGTTCCCAGAAAACCTTAAGATAGACATTGACTGCAGGTATTGTATCTCAAACACAGTCCCTTTGGTGTTTAGAGATGTCACTGAACCTGCCAAAAGATGTAAACAACCATGCATGGGCAGCGCCTATTAGACGTAGGGAGTCCAGCAACCAATCAGGTCCAGTCATTCCACCAGGAAGAAGGTATACGGTTCGTGTTGTCTGTAGTACAGCCATGCCTAGATGGTCAATGCCCCAGTTTGATTGTGTCTGCATTGTTACTTGGTGCCAGGAATGGCTCTCAACTAGGAAAGTGTCCAGGCGTCTCAGAGTGAACCCAGAGTGATGTTGTTCGGACATGGAGGAGATACAGAAATTTAGTAACTGTCAATGACATGCCTCACTCAGGCCACCCAAGGGCTACTACTGCAATGGATGACCGCTTCCTGTGGATTATGGCTCACGGGAACTCTGACAGTGACACCACCATGTTGAATAATGTTTTTTGTGCAACCACAGGACGTTGAGTTATGATTGGCGACTCCATGTTGTCTTGTGCACTACGACCAATGCTGTCTCTTTTTTCAAGTTGAGTTATGACTCAAACTGTGGGCAATAGGCTGCGTGATGCGCAACTTCACTTCCCATGTCCATGGTGAGGTCCATCTTTGCTACCATGACACCATGCAACATGGAACAGATGGGCCCAGCAACATGCCAAATGCAACGCTCAGGATTGGCATCACATTCTCTTCATCGATGAGTGTCAGATATGCCTTCAACCAGACAATCGTCAGAGACATGTTTGGAGGCAAGCCGGTCAGGTTGAACACCTTAGACACACTGCATAGCGAGTGCAGCAAGGTGGAGATTCCCTGCTGTTTCGGGGTGGCATTATGTGAGGCTGACATACCTCACTGGTGGCCACAGAAGGTGCCGTAATGGCGGTATGATACGTGAATGCCATTCTTCGACTGATAGTGCAATCATATCGGCAGAACATTGGCAAGACATTCGTCTTCATGGATGACAATTCGCACCCACATCATGTACATTTTGTGAATGACTTCCTTCAGGATAACAACATCGCTTGACTAGAGTGGCCAGCATGTTCTCCAGACATGAACCCTATCAAACGTACCTGGGATAGATTGAAAAGGGCTGTTTAGGGACGACATGACCCATGAACCACTCTGTAGGATCTACGTCAAATTGCTATTGAGGAGTGGGACAATCTGGACCAACAGTGCCTTGATGAACTTGTGGATACTATGCCATGACAAATACAGGCTTGCATGAATGCAAGAGCACATGCTACTGGGTATTAGAGGTACCGGTGTGTACAGCAATCTGGACCATGACCTCTGAAGATCTCATTGTATCATGGTACAACATGCAATGCATGGTTTTCGTGAGAAATAAAAAGGGTGGAAATGATGTTATGTTAATCTCTATTCCAATTTTCTCAACAGGTTCCGGAACTCGCAGAACTGAGGTGATGCACAACTTTTTTTGATGTGTGTATATTACGTTTCTCTTTCATGACCTTCGTATAACTGGTCAGCTTATTTTATTGTCAATATCTGATTATCTCAGTTGAATTACCAATTTAATATATCTGCACTCATACTCTGCAGGGCACTGTGGAGTAAATGGTAGTTTGTACTTACCTTTGTACCATGTTCCATTAATCTATGGCAAATGAGGAAAATTATTGCTTAAAAAAGTTGTTAATTGTGTGTGCTGCAGTTCATTTAATCTTGTCTTAAAAATTCCTACAGGAGTAATATAGAGAGGTTGTAGTATTATTCTTACACTTCTTGTTTAGTAACCATCCTTAAAACTTTGTAGTTAGGTTTTGATGGGATAACTGACATCTGTCTTCCTGTGTATTCCTGTTCAGGTTCTTCATCATTTCTATGATGTTTCCCATGGGTCAAATGAACCTGTGACACTTTGAGGTGTCCTACTATGTATATATTCAACAGTTAATACTAATTTTTATAGGTACCATTCACTTGAGCAATATTACACAGTTATTCATGTAAGTGTTCCAAAAACAATTTCCTTTGTAGACTGCATTTTTCTAGTATCCTTCTGCTAAATTGATATCAAACATCTGCTTTGCCTAAGACACGGCCTATTTTCTCATTCCATTTCACACCACTGCAAATCGTTACACACACATATTTGTATGAGTTAACTGATTACAATTGTGACTCATTGATATTGTACTTCCAGGTAATGTTATTATGTGGTTTAGCAGAGATTAATTTTACATTTCTGAACATTTAAAGTTAGTTGTCAATCTTTTCACCAAAATCTTATTGTAACATGATGATACATTTGTGCAACTATTTTCAATTAGTTCTTTGTCTTCAGAAAGTCTCAAGTTACTACTAGAGTGTCTGCCAGGTCATTAATACATAACATGAACATCAAGAATCACAAGAAATTTTCCTGGGGGCACGTCTGAAGTTACTTCTACGTATGTAGATGAATGCACCCAGGAAAATATGCTTCTTGCTCCCAACCAAAAATTTGCAATCCAGTCACAAAATACGTTAGATACCCAATGTGATCATACTTTTATTAATAAGTGGTGCTCTGACACTGAGTTAAACGCTTTCAGAAAGGTGAGAAATACTGCACTTGGTTGATTGCATTGATTCATAGCCTTCAGGATGTCATGTGAGAAAAGCTAAGTTGCATTTTGCAGAAACAATGTATTAAGAATCAGTGCTGGTTAGAACAGAGGTGGCCATTGTGGTTAAGATAACACATCATGTTTGAGCATACATTATGTTCGGAGAGTCTCCAATAGATATATATATATGTGATATTGGGAGGTTGTGGGTGACTGGAAAGATAAAGCACGAGAGATTTGTTTTGTACAAGGGTGGGAGGATAATTACAGTGTGTGATGGCCTCAATGAGACCCTTGGTATATTTTGGGAGGGACTGCTCATGGTTGCAGATGTGATGACCACAGGCAGCTAGGCTGCATGGAAGGGACATCTTGGCATGGAACAAGTGGCAGCTGTCAAAGTGGAGGTATTGCATGTAGTTAGTAGGTTTGATATGGACAGAGGTAGTGATGTAGCCATCTTGGAGGTGAAGGTCAACAGCTAGGAAGGTGGTTTGTTGGGTTCAGTAGGACCAGGTGAAGCAAAAGGGGGAGAAACTGCTGAGGTTCTGGAGGGATGTGGATAGGGTGTTCTCACCCTCAATGCAAATTGCAAAGACGTCATCAGTGAATCCGAACCAGGTGAGTGGTTTAGAATTCTGGGTGTTTAGGAAAGACTCCTCTGGATGGCCAATGAATAGGTTGGCATAGGATGGTGCCATGTGGGTGCTTATAGCTGCACCCCAGATTTGTTTGTAGGTGATACCTTCAAAGGAGAAGTAATTGTGGGAAAGGATATAGTTGGACATGGTGGCTAGGAAGGAGGTTATTGATTTGGAACCCATTGGGCATTGGGAAAGGTAGTGCTCAATAGCAGTAAGGCAATGTGCGTTAGGGATATTAGTGTAAAGGCAGGTTGCATCAGTAGTGATGAGCAGGGCACTGTGTGGTGAAGGGAGAGGATTTGTGGAGAATCAGTGGAGGGAATGGTTGGTATCTTTTATACAGGAGGGTAGGTTCTAAGCAATAGGCTGAAGGTGTTGGTCTATGAGAGCAGTGATTCTCCCACTGGGGGCTCAGTAACCAACCACAATGGGGCATCCTGAGTGGTTGGGTTTATGGACTTTAGGATGTGTATAGAAGGTAGGAGTGCAGGGAGTTGTGAGGGTGAATAGAGAGTTCGACTCCAGGAAGAGTTTCTTGAATAGGCTTAAGGGTTTGAGGGAGACTGAAGATCCTGCTGGATTTCTGGAATGGGGTAACTGTGGCAAGGCTTGAAGGTGGATGTATCTGACAGCCAGTGGAGTCCTCCTGCCAAAACAACTGTGGTGGAGCCTTTATCTACAGGTAGGATCATAAGGTCGTGATCAGTTTTTAGATGGTGAGCTGTGTTTTTCTCTGCAGATATTACGCTATTGCACATGTTGAGGGATTTGGGGAATGATGGTGAGGTGAGGTTTGAGGTTAAGAAATTCTAGAATGTTAAAAGGGGGTTATCTGTGGAGAGTGGGGTGGATCAGGGTTGGATAGAGGAATGAACTGAGTCTGGCAGGGTTCAACATTGGTCTTTGGTTGAGTGTTATCAGTAGGGTTAGTACCAAAAATGTGTTTCGACTGTAGGGACCAGGAGAAAGAGAGATGGTCTTTAACAAGTGGGCGTGGGGCAAAAGCAGAGGCCCTTCAAAAGGACTGATATTTCTGTGGGGCTAAGGCTTCTGTAGGAAAGGGTCATGACTGTGTTTCAGGTCTGTTTAGGTTCTGGATTCTGTGTGGTGGTGGGAGGGAGTTTTGGAAGGTTGGGTAAATGCAGCAGGTCTATGAGACAGGGTTTGTCAGCTATGAGGAGATGTAGAGGAAGTTTTGAGGTTGTTGTAGAGATGGTAGGCAAGGGTAGGATGTGAGCAGAGTGGAGAGTTTTTTGAGGTGGCCTTGTGGATGTTGCTGTAGTTCCTGGAGGGTAAGAGTTTCAATGTGTGTAAAAGGTTCCTGGACTTTGGGATTGCATAGCAGGAGAAATTTATGGATGGAGAGAAGGTATTGGCTAAAATTTACAGACGCGTGAAATTTGGCATGGACTTCAATGCGAGATGCCTTTAATAGGTTCCACAATGAAACATTGTCTCAAAATTTGGTAGAAAAGCCAAAAAAATTCTGCTCGTATGTAAAGTACACAAGCGGCAAGATGCAGTTAATACCTTCGCTGCACAGTGCCGATGGTACTGTTACCGACGACTGTGCCGCTAAAGTGGAGTTATTGAACACAGATTTCCAAAATCCCTTCACCAGGGAAGACGAATGGAATATTCCAGAATTTGAAACACAAACATCTGTTAGCATGAGTTTCTTAGAAGTAGATACCTTAGGGGTTGCAAAGCAACTCAAATTGCTTGATACGGGCAAGTTTTCAGGTCCAGATTGTATACCGATTAGGTTCCTTTCAGATTACGCTGATACAATAGCTCCCTACTTGGCAATCATATACAACCACTCACTCACCAATAGATCTGTGCCTACAGATTGGAAAATTGCGCAGGTTGCACCAGTGTTTAAAAAGGGTAGTAGGAGTAATCCATCAAACTACAGACCTATATCATTGACGTCAGTTTGCAGTAGGGTTTTGGAGCATATACTGTATTCAAACATTATGAATCACCTTGAAGGGAACGATCTATTGATACGTAATCAGCATGGTTTCAGGAAACATCATTCTTGTGCAATGCAGCTAGCTCTTTATTCGCACGATGTAATGGCCGCTATCGACAGGGGATCTCAGGTTGATTCCGTATTTCTGGATTTCCGGAAAGCTTTTGACACCATTCCTCACAAGCAACTTCTAATCAAGCTGCAGGCCTATGGGGTATGGTCTCAGTTGTTGGACTGGATTCATGATTTCCTGTCAGGAAGGTCTCAGTTTGTAATAATAGACAGCAAATCATCGAGTAAAACTGAAGTGATATCAGGTGTTGCCCAGGGAAGCGTCCTGGGACCTCTGCTGTTCCTGATCTATATAAATGACCTGGGTGACAATCTGAGCAGTTCTCTTAGGTTGTTCGCAGATGATGTTGTAATTTACCGTCTAGTAAGGTCATCCGAAGACCAGGATCAGTTGCAAATCGATTTAGAAAAGATTGCTGTATGGTGCAGCAGGTGGCAGTTGATGCTAAATAACGAAAAGTGTGAGGTGATCCACATGAGTTCCAAAAGAAATCCATTGGAATTCGATTAATCGATAAATAGTACAATTGTCAAGGCTGTCGATTCAACCAAGTACCTCAGTGTTAAAATTACGAACAACTTCAGTTGGAAAGACCACATAGATAATATTGTGGGGAATGCGAGCCAAAGGTTGCATTTCATTGGTAGGACACTTAGAAGATGCAACAAGTCCACCAAAGAGACAGCTTACACTACACTCATTTGTCCTCTGTTAGAATATTGCTGCGCGGTGTGGGATCCTTACCAGGTGGGATTGACGGAGGACATCGAAAGGATGCAAAAAAGAGCAGTTCGTTTTGTATTATCACGTAATAGGGGAGAGAGTGTGGCAGATATGATATGTGAGTTGGGATGGAAGTCATTAAAGCAAAGACGTTTTTCGTCACGGCGAGATCTATTTACGAAATTTCAGTCACCAACTTTCTCTTCCGAATGCGAAAATATTTTGTTGAGCCCAACCTACATAGGTAGGAATGATCATCAAAATAAAATAAGCGAAATCAGAGCTCGAACAGAAAGGTTTAGGTGTTCGTTTTTCCCGCGCGCTGTTTGGGAGTGGAATGGTAGAGAGATAGTATGATTGTGGTTTGATGAACCCTCTGCCAAGCACTTAAATGTGAATTGCAGAGTAGTCATGTAGATGTTGATGTAGAGGTTAGGGCTTGGTTGATATGGTGTTGCAGGACTGTGTTGGCGAAGACTAAGTATTGGCAGAATCTGAAGAGGTGGAGGTCATTGTGGAAGGAGTGGTGGCAGTTGGAGATAGGTAATTTGATGGTAAGGCCATTTGGGGACATTCCTCAAACAACAATGCAGGAACAGCATGTGAGACGGGGTTCTAGCTATTGATAAGGAAAAATTTCTGTATTGACGCAGATGGAATGAGAAAGGATCCATGGTGGTGGAAAAAATTACATAAATGATGTAGAATTAAGTCCAAAAAAATTCGTAAAAATACACCCATATACGTGGGAAAAATCATGAGAAGGAAGAAATGAATGAAGAAGGGGACAGCAATATGCAAGGATGAGGTGGAGAAAGAGTGGCAGGTAGGTGCAGTCCAAAGGTTAGACAAAGGGCGGGGGAGAGGTGTGGTGAAGGGGGGGGGGGGGGGGGGTAGCAGAAAAGGAGAGAAATAAAAAGACTGGGTGCATTGATGGAATGAGCACTGTGTAGTGCTGGAATGGAAACAGGGAAGGGGCTGGATGGATGAGAAAAGTGACTGATGAAGGTTGAGTCCAGGAGAATTACGGGAACATAGGATATATTGCAGGGAGAGTTCTCACCTGTGCAGTTCAGAGAATCTGCTGTTGCTGGGAAGAGTTTTATGTTCATGAGGTCTACAATATAATATGGTTGAAAGAGGGGCTGATTCCATCAGGCCTGGAGGTTGAGTCCAGTATTAGTGATTTCAGGAGTTTCTCTATGCTGTTGACATGCTGATGATGCAAGTATTATATTCAGCCTCAATGGAGAAACTTCAGTATTTGGAAATGGAAATAAAATTTGTTTTGCAGTTAAAAACTTGTTACCTGCAAATGGGCTGTCACTGCACTTACATAAAACTCAATACATGCAGTTCTGTACTACACAGGATCTGACCAAACAGATAAAAAAAAAAAGCGATACATATAGAAATATGATGTCAATTTTGATCCTATGACAGCGGTTGCCACCTAGGGGATAGTAGATATACTGATAATGGTTTAATCATCATACACCAACAGATAGCACAGTGGATAGCTATGAGAGTTCCATCTGTGTCTACAATCTACAATTTAATAGGGAATGCTCATGGCCAGAAGGCTCACTATGGTGAAAACTTGTGAATCAGACAGATAACCATGCCATGGAGCCCCCCACTTGTGTTTTCTGTAGCCAGCTGAGTGAATTTCAAAGCGGTCAAATTGTGACCTTCTAGGCAATGGGATAGTCCTTTCAGAGAATTGCCACACAAGCTGGTCATGCTGCATGAGTTGTGCAGCAATGCTGGTATCTGTGGTCACATGAACTTTCTCATGCCCATAATTGAGGTTTTGGATGTCCACACAGCACAGACACCTGCCAGAATCATTCTATTATAAGGGCAGCAGTGGATGATCGTACAGCTATGACAGCATAGAGAAGAGGGCTTGTGAGCCCAGATGTGTCAATATGAACTCTTGCAAACTGGCTATTAGCAGTGAGACTAAGGGCACTGTGATGGTACGTCACATAAATATTGACGTTTTTATCGGTTGTAAACTGTAGTTAATGTATTTTATGAATATAATTAGTATAAAAAATACAGTTATCGTTCTTGAAACAACTGATATGCAGCAATAATTTAAGAGTAACATCTTTATCTAAAATATGTCTATGAAAATAAAAAAAGATCAAAAAGAGACGCGATTGTATGGCTGAGGAGGAAGGACGTACTTTATGGTACACACACTGCTTTGTTTCGCGATATGGAAGGCAGCCATTGAGTGGCTACACATATTTTATGTAAGTTATTCTGTATTCTGCTAAAATAAACTAATTATTGTTATCACAAAATGAATTTCTTTGTAACAGTTGCCACCTCAAATAGTCGCAGCGGCTAGTTATTTTTAATAAGCATTTTTTCAATAATTTGCGCTGCGGGAAGCTCATCTTCCGATGCAGCATCTGGTCGGCCATTTTTCAAAGTGTTAACAGTAACTGTAAATGTGAGAGATTTCATTGTAAAAACCTTTCTAAATTGCAACAAGTAATTAATTTACGTTAAAGTTCATTTTCTAAGTTATACAGATTCCATGAGTTCAGTAAGTTTTATCTTGGTCACTCCATGGCAACAACTGAAATTCTCTCAAGCCTTGTTTTGCAATCAATAAATAAAAATTAACAAAATTACATTCAATTCAGTTAACGGCAACTATATTTTAGTCATGACATTCAAAATCTAAAGTTGGTACATGAATAACAGCGGCCCTTCAAGAACCTGTTTCATATTTACTTATGCAAGTAAGTAAAAGTGATAAGAAAAGATAATATCCCTCAGAGAAAGAACCATGGTCTAACAAAAGAAAAAGTCACCTGTTAAATTAAAAATAAATATATATATATATATATAATTTTTTCATATATACAACGTAACAAATGGCGCCCAATAACGTGAGGGCCTGAAATTTTATGTACCAATATTAAGTACACAGAAATTGACTGAGATATGGTTGTCTATCTACAAAACTATATTTAAAAGAAAATTTTTTATGTATGTAATTATATGTATGTGAAATTAATGCCACATATGTAATCTATTTCCATGTACCACAAAATACAAAACTTGTACGAGATTCAACCAGTGAAGGTATATGGACATGAAGCTGACTAGATGCATACCATTGTCTCAACTGAGATATAGACAACACCAAGCAACGATAACTAATAAAGGTAAGGGTGTATATGCATGTGCTTCTGGGCTGGAAACTAAGGGAAGAAAGGATCCAGGGGACATGCACTGTGTTTATCTTCTTGAGTTAAAATTTGTCAGAAGTGTTTATTCAATTTGTTTTAACGTTAGCGGATAGTGAAACAGATTCATTTACTACTACTGAACAGAAATCAGTGTTAGAATTCTGAGACAGTGATTAGTGTTCTGCATTTGAGGTCACACAATCAGCTGTGTGAATCAAATAAATGATAGTGCACTTGATTGCCAAAGTAATGTTTTAGCAGAAGTAAAATTTTCACAGTGCAGCAGAAATATTATGAGTGCAGAAGTGTAACTGTTAGTTTCAGTAGTAATAGTAGTAGGTAGCTTCTTTGCTTTACTTGATTTCAGTGTTTTGTATGTGTTTTGTGTGTGTGTCATTTTTGGGGGAAAATAGATTTTGTGTGTACTCGTGTCTTACCAGTCAGGATTAATACTAGTTTAAATGGTGAAGACATGCAAGGACAAATGGTTAGAGGGGGAAGATCTGTCAGGCTATGACACAGACGAAAATATACAAGAGTTTCCAGTGAGGAACCCATCACAATGACAGGTTCTCAACTTCCAAAACCAGAAGCTGAGCAACCTGAAATGGACAAAATATTAGGCACTGATCAGGATCAAGCTCAATTGAGCAAAGAAATCCACTGGATTACTGGCACAGAGAAGGAGGATGCTACTGCATCGACAGCAAATGTTGTACAAGTACCTGTACCAACGAACAATTTTCTAACGGTGCTGATAGCACAATTAGACATGAGAAACAAGCAACGGGAGCAGGCATTAATTACCCAAGTTAAGGACATTTTAGTGGAAGAACATCTTGAACGAGAGGAAATGCAAAGACAGGAATGCCTTGAGTGTGAATGCAAGAAACAGGAGCATGATGCTCAGTTCCTGGCAAAGTGAATGAAATGTTTGAACAACATGACAGGGCGCTGGTGTCATATTTGTCTCAGGAGATCAATGTAGTAAAACAGCAAGTGACTGAGTTGGTAGACCAGAACAAAGACATTCCACAAAGGGTGACGCAATTAGATGAAAGCATAGATCAATTAGACAAAGCTCAGTGCTTGTTGGAAAAACAAGTGAAAAATGTCGTCAATGCAGTTGACGAAATTTTCAACTCACTCGAGCAGCGAGTCGACGACTGCGTAACACAGGTGGTAGCTCGATTAGAGCAGGCTGAGTGGTCATCGACCACCACGCCATATAATAGCAAAACACAGTATGGAAATGTGCCGATAAATGTATGCCGAGTGGAAAAAGCTGACTGTGAGAAAGTGCAACCGTACTCGCCAGTCAATTGTTCAGGCGTTGTCGCCGCGAATGGAGAGGTAGTGCTACCAACTGTAGCGCAAGTAAAGCAAGAGGAATAATTATTGAAACATAGGCAGTTCCAGATGTTTAATGAAGAGAAAAAGAATGTCCATCTGGTAATCTTTATAAAAAGTTTCTGGAATATACTCCCGACATCATGGACTGAGCACCAAAAGGTTCAGATTGCGATCTCTTTCATCACAGGTGACACGGAACAGTGGGTGATGGAAATTGTGGAGCAGTGTCCATCGTCTGAATCTGAAAGTAAATTTCTTGCCAGATGCTGATCCTGGTCTGTCCAGGAGCATCTCCGCAAACAAGTGTATAACCCGGAACCATTAAATCCCCATTCAGTTAACTTGAGAAAATATTTTGAAAGATACCTGAACAAAACGAGACTCTGGGATGAACCCATGCTTTCCAGGGATGTTCTAAGAATTGTAAAGGGTAAACTACCTATAATGATAAGAGAGAAGCTCGTACACATCCCTGACATGGACTGGAGTTGTTTATGGTAACCATAGAATCCCTCGATTTAATACACAAGGATGCCAGGCAGGGAGATCAGGAGAGTACAAACAATGGACAGGTGAACGGTAAAGGAAAAAACCAATCCAATATTAGCCCTCGTAAGAATGGGTATTCAAAGAAAGATGAATATTCACAATGGGAAAACTTCTCTAAGAAAGGAAACACTGTGAGTAGTGTACCCCCTGTGGATGGTCACTGGCGTAGCACTGGATACAATATGTACCAGCATGGCCAGTCAAACTTGTCTTCACCAAAAGGATGTGGAGAAAACTACAATCAAAAGAGACGAGGTGAAGGGGTAGGAAACTCCAACTTCGGCAATAAATATATGAGAACTAACAATGAGCAGTGGCAACGTGCAGGGCCAGCAAACTGGCAGGCACATCAAAACATACCATCAGGTCATGTGCCTGTTAATCACATCAATGTCATACCAATGCCACCGCCTCCACCTCAGCCTCCAAACAATCAGCCATACGTGTATGCACCACAGTGCATGTCCCCAATTGTGACTGATAATGTTCGAATAACCGATGTGCCTGATCACGTGTCGGCAGGGTGCGACAGGCCGTCAAACTCTGGCTGAACTCTGTAGGCCCTTCCCAGATGGTTGACAAGATGAAAGAGGGGGGCAGACAGAATGTGGGGGTGAATTTGCTCCACTACAATGACGAATGCGAGATGAAAGATGAACTGACAGTTGATCCACAACCTGCGGACCAACAAGAAATACAACATGTGCAGGTTGCTTTTGTGGCAAAGATAAATGGGGTCAAAGTAACAATAATATAGGATACAGGGGCAAGTGCTTCTTGTATTGATGAGCAGTTATTCAAGTGCGTGGATCATGTGAAAAAGTTACTGAGCCTGCCAGTAGAAAATTGTAGGATAGTAGGTGCCCTACGGGGCAGGATGCAGCTAGTAAAGAATCAGGTGCAGGCAGGAAAATGAAGCCATACTGCTCTCATTCCTGGTGGTCAAAAATCTCACAGTACATTGCATCCTGGGCCTTGATGTGCTTAGGGAATTCAAGGAAAAAATTGATCTCTCCCGAGCAGATGGATCTTAACCCCTCTAAACTGACAAATTGATCTGGTATTAAGGAGGAATCCAGACATGTATGTGAACTACTGCCAGAGCATATGGGTAACTTTACAGGATCCTGACACATTGAATCACAACAATTGTATTGTGAATCAAGACAGCAGCAAACCAGAACCCAGTTGGGAATGGGAAAATGCTATTGTTAAGCAACATATTGCATCAAAAGTAGCCGAATCTTTGTACCTGAGCATGTCACAGCAATCTTATTTGAGCCAAGTGCTGAACCAATTTGTACAAGTGTTTTCAGAAAAACCAGGGATAATAAAAGAGTATGAGTTTGACATGCAAGTAAAACCTCACCAAACTTTCTGCCGTGCCTCCTATTCAATACCCTGGTTGAAAAGACAAACCATGGGGAGAGAAATTCAGAGAATGCGGTGGTGGCCAATAATAAAATGGTTTATATCCAGGGATACTTAAGGGTATAAGTTTAAAATGTGTATTGTGTAAAGGTAAATGAAAGTTGTATGCCTAGTTAGTAAGATTTATTTAATGTTTATTTGATTTTATACTTGTTCTTGTTAGATATAGGATAGTTGCTAAGTGTATGTATGAGTGAGTTGTGACAGAAGGAGAATACTGCACTTAAACAAGTGCCGTGACAGAAAAGAGATTAGCAAATGAATCTGCATAAGGACGCTCTACACAGGATAAACCATGAAAAGGGAAGAAGTATTGTG
The DNA here is from genome assembly GCF_021461385.2 of Schistocerca piceifrons. Lineage (NCBI taxonomy): Eukaryota > Metazoa > Arthropoda > Insecta > Orthoptera > Acrididae > Schistocerca > Schistocerca piceifrons. Next base: position 924,567,175 of record NC_060138.1, read on the forward strand.
CATGGTCGTCGGACACACACATTAACAGCAAATTATTATACAAATGCGAGAATTTGTGTAATAAAAAATTTCAAACAGAAAAATATCTCTTAACTTCCACACTGATTCCAGCTTGAAGGCACTTGCAGGTACACCCGCGCGCAAGCAAGGCAGCTACAAATGCAACAATGACAAAAGTTTCTGAATCAGTGTTGAATGAATAAATAATACACATGTCAAAAAAACCTACTGAACTCACAGGTCCAGTATGACCAACTGGTCAACACTTTAAATAAGAGGTGACAACTATGTCAATCACTGAATACTAAGTGATAAACAGACCTAGAAGGAACTCTAATTGTATCCTATATAATATTAACATGTAAAATGGAAAGCATATTTATCATGTAATTCTAGTAAAATGCAATAAACCATGTTCCAATTTAAAAGTGACTATCTGAATGCTCAAATAGTGAAAAGACAGATGAACTGAACTACAAATTGGAATGACATAAAAGTGTGAACAGTTAACTATGCAAGAACACAACATGTGTGACTGTGTTTAACAGTGGAAGACTGTTCTGAAAGTGTGGTGAACAAAAGAATAAAAATTAATAGCTCAAATGGTGTGCCTTTCGCAGAAAACAATTTAGGTGCAAAACATAATAGACATTCAATGTGTGAATAAATGTTTCTGCAAAGAAGTGAGACTTTGGGTAAATGGAGCCATAGCAGTGGACTGTGAAAATACGCTATAGGTAGTGCACAGTGAACTGTGGCAGATGCGTGCTAGAAGTGATGCAGGCCAAACGGTACGAAGCAAAAAGTCTCCCTGTGACGTACTCAACTGAACACTCACCATAGTGACAGTGCGTACTGTGATCAAGTGAACACTTAGCTTAAAATTACAGTTATGTTAAATCAGTGTAAAATGTGTGAGTTCGAACCAGAACTTATTTAAAGACCTGGAACTCATCCATTTCTACATTCTTACAAAGCATTCCATAAACAGTGAACACGAGCGACTGTGGAGTGTTTGGGAAACTAATGAATTTTCTTCCAACACAGGTATATTTACTTTATTATGCTGATGAACTGATACTCTGTGAAATGTTTACATGTTGCGCGACGGCGCGACGTGGCGAGCGATCGGTGGTTGTCCTGTCCGTGCAATGGGCGCAGCGCCCCGGCCACCGACCGGCAGCTGTTCCCGTCAACGTGACCACTTGGGCCAATGAACCGGCTCTGACTGTGACAAGCGGTCACATTTGCCACCATCTACATCAGCAGCAACACACCGCAAGACTAGCAACAAACCGCCGTTGGCAATGATTACTTCAATCAGATCCAAAAATGTTGTAGTCGATGATGAACTGCTACACCATGTAAAATTGTAACAAACATAACTAGTCAAAAACACAAAGACTAAAACAACTATCTGTACAAAAGAAAAAAAGAATGTTTTAAATTATGTAATTTCATGTTTTCATGATGAATTTTTGTAATGTAACTGTATATGTATATATTTATCCGTTAATTTGTGTGCAGGTGCTACACATTCAATGTAAAAGCAAAATTAACAATCCGAAGGCTCCGGGCAGGGTTTTTTTGGCCCGTTTTTTTCGCTTATGCCTGTAACCCCCCCATGAACCATGGACCTTGCCGTTGGTGGGGAGGCTTGCGTGCCTCAGCGATACAGATGGCCGTACCGTAGGTGCAACCACAACGGAGGAGTATCTGTTGAGAGGCCAGACAAACGTGTGGTTCCTGAAGAGGGGCAGCAGCGTTTTCAGCAGTTCCAGGGGCAACAGTCTGGATGATTGACTGATCTGGCCTTGTAACACTAACCAAAATGGCCTTGCTGTGCTGGTACTGCGAACGGCTGACAGCAAGGGGAAACTACAGCCATAATTTATCCCGAAGGCATGCAACTTTACTGTATGGTTAAATGATGATGGTGTCCTCTTGGGTAAAATATTCCGGAGGTAAAATAGTCCCCCATTCAGATCTCCAGGTGGGGACTACTCAAGAGGACATCATTATCAGGAAAAAGAAAACTGGCGTTCTACGGATCGGAGCGTGGAATGTCAGATCCCTTAATCGGGCAGGTAGGTTAGAATTTTTAAAAAGGGAAATGGATAGGTTATAGTTAGATATAGTGGGAATTAGTGAAGTTCGGTGGCAGGAGGAACAAGACTTTTGGTCAGGTGAATACAGGGTTATAAATACAAAATCAGATAGGGGTAATGCAGGAGTAGGTTTAATAATGAATACAAAAATAGGAGTGCAGGTAAGCTACCACAAACGGCATAGTGAACGCATTATTGTGGCCAAGATAGACTTGAAGCCCACACCTACTACAGTAGTACCAGTTTATATGCCAACTAGCTCTGCAGTTGATGAAGAAATTGATGAACTGTATGATGAGATACAAGAAATTATTCAGGTAGTGAAGGGAGACGAAAATTTAATAGTCATGGGTGACTGGAATTCAAGAGTAGGAAAAGGGAGAGAAGGAAACATAGTAGGTGAATATGGATTGGGGCTAAGAAATGAAAGAGGAAGTTGCCTGGTAAAGTTTTGCACAGAGCATAACTTAATCATAGCTAACACTTGGTTCAAGAATCATGAAAGAAGGTTGTATACATGGAAGAATCCTGGAGATACTAGAAGGTATCAGGTAGATTATACACTCCTGGAAATGGAAAAAAGAACACATTGACACCGGTGTGTCAGACCCACCATACTTGCTCCGGACACTGCGAGAGGGCTGTACAAGCAATGATCACACGCACGGCACAGCGGACACACCAGGAACCGCGGTGTTGGCCGTCGAATGGCGCTAGCTGCGCAGTATTTGTGCACCGCCGTCGTCAGTGTCAGCCAGTTTGCCATGGCATACGGAGCTCCATCGCAGTCTTTAACACTGGTAGCATGCCGCGACAGCGTGGACGTGAACCGTATGTGCAGTTGACGGACTTTGAGCGAGGGCGTATAGTGGGCATGCGGGAGGCCGGGTGGACGTACCGCCGAATTGCTCAACACGTGGGGCGTGAGGTCTCCACAGTACATCGATGTTGTCACCAGTGGTCGGCGGAAGGTGCACGTGCCCGTCGACCTGGGACCGGACCGCAGCAACGCACGGATGCACGCCAAGACCGTAGGATCCTACGCAGTGCCGTAGGGGACCGCACCGCCACTTCCCAGCAAATTAGGGACACTGTTGCTTCTGGGGTATCGGCGAGGACCATTCGCAACCGTCTCCATGAAGCTGGGCTACGGTCCCGCACACTGTTAGGCCGTCTTCCGCTCATGCCCCAACATCGTGCAGCCCGCCTCCAGTGGTGTCGCGACAGGCGTGAATGGAGGGACGAATGGAGACGTGTCGTCTTCAGCGATGAGAGTCGCTTCTGCCTTGGTGCCAATGATGGTCGTATGCGTGTTTGGCGCCGTGCAGGTGAGCGCCACAATCAGGACTGCATACGACTGAGGCACACAGGGCCAACACCCGGCATCATGGTGTGGGGAGCGATCTCCTACACTGGCCGTACACCACTGGTGATCGTCGAGGGGACACTGAATAGTGCACGGTACATCCAAACCGTCATCGAACCCATCGTTCTACCATTCCTAGACCGGCAAGGGAACTTGCTGTTCCAACAGGACAATGCAAGTCCGCATGTATCCCGTGCCACCCAATGTGCTCTAGAAGGTGTAAGTCAACTACCCTGGCCAGCAAGATCTCCGGATCTGTCCCCCATTGAGCATGTTTGGGACTGGATGAAGCGTCGTCTCACGCGGTCTGCACGTCCAGCACGAACGCTGGTCCAACTGAGGCGCCAGGTGGAAATGGTATGGCAAGCCGTTCCACAGGACTACATCCAGCATCTCTACGATCGTCTCCATGGGAGAATAGCAGCCTGCATTGCTGCGAAAGGTGGATATACACTGTACTAGTGCCGACATTGTGCATGCTCTGTTGCCTGTGTCTATGTGCCTGTGGTTCTGTCAGTGTGATCATGTGATGTATCTGACCCCAGGAATGTGTCAATAAAGTTTCCCCTTCCTGGGACAATGAATTCACAGTGTTCTTATTTCAATTTCCAGGAGTGTATAATGGTAAGACAGAGATTCAGGAACCAGGTTTTAAATTGTAAGACATTTCCAGGGGAAGATGTGGACTCTGACCACAATCTATTGGTTATGAACTGTAGATTAAAATTGAAGAAACTGCAAAAAGGTGGGAATTTAAGGAGATGGGTCCTGGATAAACTGACTAAACCAGAGGTTGTACAGAGTTTCAGGGAGAGCATAAGGGAACAATAATGGGGGAAAGAAGTACAATAGAAGAGGAATGGGTAGGTCTGAGGGATGAAGTAGTGAAGGCAGCAGAGGATCAAGTAGGTGAAAGACGAGGGCTAGCAGAAATCCTTGGGTAACAGAAGAAATATTGAATTTAATTGATGAAAGGAGAAAATATAAAAATGCAGTAAATGAAACAGGCAAAAAAGGAATACAAACGTCTCAAAAATGAGATCGACAGGAAGTACAAACTGGCTAAGCAGGGATGGCTAGAGGACAAATGTAAGGATGTAGAGGATTATCTCACTATGGTTAAGATAGATACTGCCTACAGGAAAATTAAAGAGACCTTTGGAGAAAAGAGAACCACTTGTATGAATATCAAGAGCTCAGATGGAAGCCCAGTTCTAAGCAAAGAAGGGAAAGCAGAAAGGTGGAAGGAGTATATAGAGGGTCTATACAAGGGCGATGTACTTGAGGACAATATTATGGAAATGGAAGAGGATGTAGATGAAGATGAAATGAGAGATACGATACTGCATGAGGAGTTTGACAGAGCACTGAAAGACTTGAGTCGAAACAAGGCCTCAGGAGTAGACAACATTCCATTAGAACTACTGACGGCCTTGGGAGAGTCAGTCCTGACAAAACTCTACCATCTGGTGAGCAAAATGTATGAGACAGGCGAAATACCCTTAGACTTCAAGAAGAATATAATAATTCCAATCCCAAAGAAAGCAGGTGTTGACAGATGTGAAAATTACCAAACTATCAGTTTAATAAGTCACAGCTGCAAAATACTAACACGAATTCTTTACAGACGAATGGAAAAACTGGTAGAAGCCGACCTTGGGGAAGATCAGTTTGGATTCCATAGAAATATTGGAACACATGAGGCAATACTGACCTTACGACTTATCTTAGAAGAAAGATTAAGGAAAGGCAAACCTACATTTCTAGCATTTGTAGACTTAGAGAAAGCTTTTGACAATGTTGACTGGAATATTCTCTTTCAAATTCTAAAGGTGGCAGGGGTAAAATACAGGGAGCGAAAGGCTATTTACAATTTGCACAGAAACCAGATGGCAGTTATAAGAGTCGAGGGACATGAAAGGGAAGCAGTGTTTCGGAAGGGGGTGAGAAAGGTTTGTAGCCTCTCCCCGATGTTATTCAATCTGTATATTGAGCAAGCAGTAAAGGAAACAAAAGAAAAATGTGGAGTAGGTATTAAAATCCATGGAGAAGAAATAAAAACTTTGAGGTTCGCCGATGACATTGTAATTCTATCAGAGACAGCAAAGGACTTGGAAGAGCAGTTGAACTGAATGGACAGTGTCTTGAAAGGAGGATATAAGATGAACATCAACAAAAGCAAAACGAGGATAGTGGAATGAAGTCGAATTAATTCAGGTGATGCTGAGGGAATTAGATTAGGAAATGAGACACTTAAAGTAGTAAAGGAGTTTTACTATTTCGGGAGCAAAATGATGGTCAAATTAGAGAAGATGTAAAATGTAGACTGGCTGTGGCAAGGAAAGCGTTTCTGAACTCTTTACATAAACAGTGAACTTTATTACATACACCCTCACTAGAGGGCCCATGTGACGGTACCTCACATAAATGTTGACATTTTTATCGGTTGTAACCCATAGTTAATGTATTTTATGAATATAATTAGTATAAAAAATACAGTTAATGTTCTAGAAACAACTGATATGAGCAACAATTTAGGAGTAACATCTTTATTTAAAATATGTATAAGAAAATAAAAAAGGATCAAAAAGAGACACGATTGTACGACCGAGGAGGAAGGATGTACTTTATGGTACATACACTTTTTGTTTCACGATACGGAAGGCAGCCATTGAGCGGCTACACATATTTTATGTAAGTTATTCTGTATTCTGCTAAAATAAACTAATTATTGTTATCACAAAATGAATTTCTTTGTAATAGTTACCACCTCAAATGGACGCAGTGGCTAATTATCTTTAATAACCTTTTTTTCAGTAATTTGCACTGCGGGAAGCTCATCTTCCGATGCAGCCTCTGGTCGGTCATTATGCACCAAAGTATTAATTTATTTCTCGAAGTGTTAGCTATACTGTAAATGTGAGAGATTTTGTTGTAAGAACCTTTCTAAATTGCAACAGATAATTAAATTATGTTAAAGTTCATTTACTATATTTTACAGATTCCATAAGTTCAGTAAATTTAATCTTGGCCGCTCCATAGCAACAATCGAAATTCTCTCAAGCCTTGTTTTGCAATCAATAAATATAAATTAACAAAATTACATTCAATTCAGTTAATGGCAACTATATTTTAGTCATCACATTCAAAATCTAAAATTGGTACATGAATAATAATGGCCCTTCAAGAACCCATTTCATATTTACTTATGCATGTAAGTAAAAGTGATAAGAAAAGATAATATCCCTGAGAGAAAGAATCATGCTCTAACAAAAGAAAAATTCGCCTGATAAATTACAAATAAAAAAAAATACATATATATAATTTTTTAATATATTTAATGTAACAGCACACCGCCATTTGGCCCTACTTCCACTGACACATTAACATTGATTTACATGGACCAACTGGTGGTGTCAGATGATCACTCAGAAGATGGAATAGCACACTATGGTCTGAATCAGATTCTGGCTGCATGCAAGTGATGGTCATTTGCATGTACAACATAGATCTGGTGAACACTGTCACATAGACTTTGTTTATCTTAGAGGCATTAGCACCACCCCAGGCCTTATGATCTACTCTAGGTCTCATCCACCTTTGGTGTTTCTGGAGGGTATGCTAATCAGTGCTCGATATGTTCAGAATGATGTCAGACCAATTCTCATGCCTTTCCTGCAAAATGGAGTTGATGTGTTGTTAAAATAGGATAATGCTCACCCACACACACATCTCATGAAACTCAGCATGGTCAGCAAGTCATGCACCAACTTCCCTGGCCAGCACAATCTCCGAACTTGTCTCTGATCAAGCATGTGTGGGATATGATGGTACAAGAAATGACTTGTGTCACTTGTCAACCACAATTCTTACAGAACTATTTGAACACATTGGGCAGATTTGGCACAACATATAATAGAATAGTATTCACTACCTGTACCATCAATTGAATGCTAGAGTGAGCACCTGCATTGCTGCCTGTGGACACTCATCACATACTAATAGGTTTGTTTCAGCGTATATTGATACCTGCTATCACAGAATTGTTTGTGCTATTTATCTGCAAATTCAGAGCAATATTTCAGCTACAGACGTCATTTTTCCGCTTATTCACCACCATTTGTTATGAACTTTCGCCAACAATGAAGCAGAGCCTGCATGCCGCACTTGTAAAAATCAAAACCAGCTGAGGCTATCCACTGCCATACAGCTTTGACAACAGTATTGAGTCTTGAAAATGTTCATCATGTTGTCCATCTTTCAGAGGCCCAAAGAGATGGAACTCTGGAAGGGCTAAATTGGGAATGCACGGTGGATGTGGTAACACAGTTGAGCTGAATTTTGCAATGAGTTGCATAGCCGAAAAACTGGTGTGGGGCCTGGTGTTATCACCTTACAGGTAAAAGATTGTCTTCTTTTTTGGCCTTAACCTGGAAATTTGGGCTTTCAGCTTAATCAGTGTAATCTTGTAGCATGCTGAATTGACAGTTTCTCCAGGCTGTGCAGCACATCCAAAAGAACCACATCCTGGCTATCCCAGAAGACAGTGCACATCACTTCACCTGCAGATGGCTGTCTTGAATTTCTTCTTTGATGGAGAATTTTCATGTCACCATTCCATGGACTATATTTTGGATTCTAGCTCATAGTGGTGACAGCATGTCTCATCTCTGGTAATGATGCTATTCAAAAAATTGTCACCTTCAGTTTCATATTGGTTCAGCAGGTCCCGACATATATCCATTTGATGAGTTTTTTGTTCTTCTGTAAGTATCTCACACAGGCTTTGCAACAACCAGGATGTTCCAACATTATTTCCAATGAACTACAGCTGACATTCAGCTTTGCACTCAGTCCTTCTTCATTATTTGATCATCAACTCAAATGAGTTGATCAAGAGACTCTTCATTGGTTGTGGCAGAATTAAGAGTAGGAGTCAGTGTAGAAAAAAATGCAAAACATGCTCCACCCAAACAAGAAGAAAAAGATGCATCATATTTGCCACTACTATAAGAAATCAAACATGTGAACATGTGAAAACATGTGAAAATGAAACTAAAAGCCAAAACAGTACAAGTGTAGTTTTCATTTTTTAAATGTTTTCTGGGAGTTTTTAATGTTTTATTATTACATGTATAATAAAAAAAATAAAGCAAAAAGGGAAATTTAGAGCGCAGGTAATTTGAGTTTTCATAACATTATGTTTGTTTTGTGCAATTTTCTGTTTAACTGTATTTTTCATAAAATTAAACTTCAAAATTTATTTGAATATATTTTTTCTGTTGTATTAATGTAACAATCTATACAAAAAACTTAACCATACTGCTGAAACAACTGAATGCCTACACCAGGGACAGAATGTGACAAAAAAATGACCTTTGAAGCTAAGAGTTAGTTCCTATACTGCTTATAAGACAAATGATTTCTGTTCCTGGATATATTACGGCATACTATCTTTACACAAAAAAAAAAAAAAAAAAAAAAAAAAAAAAAAAAAATTGCATGAATTATGTGGTACCTCTGTAGTGATTATCCTCATTCTGAAGGTGCCATTTCATTGTTTACACTCCCTGGATTCCTTAACACAAAACTCTGCATACCTTTAGACAGATAGCATGAAAACCAGTATCCACTAATCAGAGTTCTACACAGTTTTTTTGTACATATAATCACTCACCACTATTTTACTAGTTCTCAAATAGTCCACAATGAGAGATCCTAGGACAGGCTAGAGTTACTGTTATTAAGACTGTTTGATAGTGAGTGAGAAGGGGGCTATTGGTTAGTATCCGATTTACAGTGCCTATTGTGATTGTAGGAGCAGTGTGCAGGAGCACTGTTGATAAGCTGAGAATGATACTCCTTAATAATTTCATTTCAGATTTTCAGCCATAAAAATTGTGTTCCTTTCACTAATATTTTGGTTGTATGCCTCCTCTCCATCTTCAGAGTGCACTGACCAACAGAAGTAACAGCATGTGCACACTCATTTAAATCTGATGGTCATGCCATGGTACACAAAGCCACAAATATTCACACCATAGAGATATTTGTTTTCTGGTTGCATAGATGTTTATAATTCATCAAAATACAATAAAATTTTTAAAAAATATGAAAATTAGTACAGATAGTGATTTACTTGCTCAGTTAGCCATATCGCTAATACAAACATCTTACACTCATAATTTATGCTCAATTCTGATGTATTATGATTATCAAACAGGTCCTGTGTGTTTTAGTTCCAAATCACCCGACTATGTTTATTTCAAATGTTTCTTTTATTTTCTTCAGGTGCAAGATACACAATGATAAAGATCACATGCACAGGCACATTCACAGACACTAACATGGGTACAGTCCCAGATGTGGCCCCAGTGGCCTCCACTGTCTACCTATTTATAAAAATATAACAATAAGCTTATCGTATTATACAGTTCTTTAGTTTTATTACAATTAATTTTGCTATTTTATACTAATTATACCTCACAAATAATTTGACTTTTTGTTTTGCTTTACACTGCAGGTTTATTTGTAGCAAACCATTATCAATATTATTGAATTTTAAATGTGTTATAGTTTTCGTTTTCTGGAATATTATAATTTATTTTGTTGACATCAGACATCACCCACCCACATGAATACACTAATTTAATGTCGTTTTAAATACTTTATCAATTTCAGTTTTTATACAAAAGTGACAATTTATGAAACGTTTTACAAAGTAATTGACATTAGAAATGTCTGATACTCGCATATTTTATGAGACATTATCAGTTGTACCAACTATGATATCTTGTTATAGAACAAAACAAAACTTTTATGGATATCCTAATCGTATCCTGTGTTTTTACAATAAATGTTTGGGGCAAAAGTTTCTGAATGGCAATGTTGCAAAGTAGTTATGGCTGAGAAGATACTACTGAGATGAAACACTGAAACTCCGACAGAACAACAGATGTGAAAGAACACTCATTAAATACATTTAAATAAAGCATGAAAAGCTTACATCATAAAATGTAATAACGTATAAAATCAATAAAGGAATGTGAAGGGCATAAATAAGAAGGTTATCATGTTCATTAGAACACCACCTGGACAACAATGACTGTACAAATATCAGATGTCTAGTCAGATACAAGCTGTCATATTATTGAAAAACCAATGAAAGAAAATAGGCATTAATCTGAATCATCCTGTTGTAATGTCTCTTGCAGTGGTCTCTCCCCGATATTTTCAGAAATTTTATAAATCATATAACTCAGTACATATCTCAAAATATCTCTTCTTATCTTACTGATTCCTAAACTTTAATATGCGATAATTATCAATGCAAAGCAGTTTCAAGCCCTATTATTCCTTGGAGCGTCCATTTACTCCATGGAATAGCTTCTCTGCTATCTATGTTTTCTCTTATGAAAAGAATGAAGGAGATCTTGCCGATTAGCGGTGAAAGAAGGAGGATGTATATGTATGTATTGTTGAGTTAGTCGCCATCTTGATGAGATTCTGTATGAGAAGGAGTTTAATGCATGAATTAAACTAAAGTAAGTGTGTTTGCATATTATTTAACTGATTATTATTGACAGTGTTTGCTTACTACACTGTGTTGCACGGGATCAGTGGGGAACGTCTGATTTACACTGGACGAACCTGCTGTTTTGTATGCTCAAGATATCCAGTTTATTACTTCAAATAAATAGGCTAATACGGTCTTACCAGCAGATCTCTGGTCTTCCCCATGTGATCACCGAAAGTTAATAATTATTACTAATGTTTTCAGGAGATTGACTGACAATTTTCGTCGCACCGAGACTTCAAAATTGCTCACTGCCTTATGGAATTTAAGTTAAGCACAATTTGATCAGGATAGAACGGTATTGAACTGTGTGAATAGCCTGCTTTGTGGATGAAAATTCCCTTAATATACGCATGTTTTTACTATCCTGATCAGTGAAGCTAAATCAGGCCGGTGTGAGAGAGGTTTTTTAAATTTTAGATCCCACAAAAAAGATATTAAACTGTGCTCCACATCTGGTTCACATGAATGTTAAAGAGAACCACCATAGCTGTAATAAGATGTGGTACATCTATAATTTCATAAACAGTTTCACTCTATGATCATCATCAGGTGACACTGCCAACAGTATTTGTAACAAGTTCTTACAGAATTGTGCTGATATCATGAATAAAGAAGTGTGATTATCATATATAATACTGAAGGCATATTGTGTATAAGAAGATGAGCACAAGATGAGCCAACTACCTGGCAGAAATACTGCTCACTGCATGCTGTCCTCTGACAGCAACACCAGCTATGAAAACTCGAGCTGATACTTCTCCTCTTATTTGTTTATGCAAAATGAAATGTCAAATGTTCTAGTTCTCCTTGAGGACACCAAGACTTTTTGATGTCCAATTTTGCACTGTATCTCACACTAAGAAACAATGTGAGGTGACACAGTGATTGGTACACTGGACACATATGCAGAAGGAATGGGGTGCAAATCTCAATGTGATCATTCTATTTTTTATTGCCCATGGTTTCCCTAAATTGATTAAAATGAATGTGGGATGATTTCTTTGGAAAGGAGGTGACAGGATTTCTTCCCTGTAATTTCCCTGTCTGAGCTTGTGCTCCATCTCTGATGCCTTCGTCATAAACAGATTATGTTCATTTTTAAGAACAAAATTCTTATGTGAAACAGTAAGTATGGATAAACAGGCTACCAGTCTCTGTACGAATGAATCAGAAGAATAATATCAAAACACACACTACAATATTTATCACCAAACAAGTGTTTGTATTCATTCAAAGGGGTTCAGGCTAAAATGTGAACCTGTTTGTTCTTTTAGGAGATAAGCATGTAACCAAACTGCTACTGATTGTACTGCAGCTGTATTTAAAATCAACACTTTATATGTTGCTTCACATTACATATGAAATATTTTACAAATTTAGAGAAAATTATAACACATTGAAACATATTTAGTACTTAACTGTTCATTATGCAATTGACAGTGGGATGACAAAAATTCACGTACATAAATTTCTGATGCCGTGAATTTCTGTTGAACAGAAATTTTTCCTCACACAGCACCAAATGGTCAACACAATTTTTATCAATTTTAATATTTCAGTTTCATAAATTACTGTTTTCTCCTCACAGCAGACAACTCTTTCGAATATTCTTAGCATCAAACTCCCTATAGACTCAACTACATCACTTATACTTCCTGTAAATAAAGTGTCAGAAAATATTGTTAAAATTCTCATTTGATTACACTTATTATTAAAAGTTACAGAATTACAAAATTCTGAGTATGTCAATACATTTTACAAATGGTCTACCAAAGTCAATTACAAAAGCAATTTTAAGGACAATTTTCCTTATTATAAAAATTTACAAAATCAGTACGGTTAATGATGTTTCTTTCATTGGATGTAAAACATATTCTAATCATATAAAGGTGAAAATTACTAACTTGTATGGTACAACAGTCATTTTTAGAATACATAATTAAATAATATGCTTTTGAGTATGAATACATTCGTGTTGTTTTCCGACAGAGAACAATTTTAGAATAAAAATAATATCTTTTTTCAAGTGTACAAAGGTTGTGTACTTCATTGCAGTATTTGATATTGAATAATAAAGTACTGACAGTAAATATATGAAATTACAATGTTTGCAATATGAGATCGCATTCTTCACTACAGGAGTGTATCAAGCAGTGAACTAAATGACTCTCAGTCTGTTAGATTACAAGTTCATGCCTCTAATCTATTTAGATCATGTCATGTGAATGTAAGCCAAATGTGTTGGTACATTACTGTCAAATTAATTCTTAGGAAAAGTGTTTTTTATGTATATATGATGACAGCAAAATGATTGAATGATAATGAACAAAGGAAGTAGGTTACAGTACGCTTGTTCACTCACTGCTTGAATACTGCTCAACAGTGTGGGATCCGTACCAGATAGGGTTGATAGAAGAGATACAGAAGATCCAATGGAGAGCAGTGCACTTTGTTACAGGAACATTTAGTAATCATGAAAGCATTATGAAGATGATAGATAAACTCCAGTGGAAGACTCTGCAGGAGAGACGCTCAGTAGCTCGGTACTTTTGTTAAAGTTTCGAGAACATACCTTCACCGAAGAGTCAAGCAGTATATTGCTCCCTCCTACGTATATCTCACGAAGAGACCATGAGGATAAAATCAGAGAGATTAGAGCCCACACAGAAGCATACCCACAATCCTTCTTTCCATGAACAATACGAGACTGGAATAGAAGGGAGAACCGATAGAGGTACTCAGGGTACCCTCCACCACATACCGTCAGGTGGCTTGCGGAGTATGGATGTAGATGGTAGATAGATGTAGATGGAACTGCAGTTGGAAACTGAAGTCAGGAAAGAACACATCCATACCAACCAAGGCTCCATGTAGACCCAAATGAGATTGAAGAAAAGCTTCCAGCCTGTAGAAAGAAAAAAACTACAGGTCAAGGAAGTTCAATGTGAATAAGTTTAAAGCTCTTGGTGCGACTGAAATAAAAACCTTTGAACATTGGTGTTTTAATTCCTAGTAGAAATAAAAAATATGTTTTTCAGTGTTTTTGGAAACAACCCCTATGGGGGTGAAACAGGGATGGAAGCTTTTATGGAAATATTTAATTGAGCAGGCATTGTTGTATTTGGCTTCTCTGTTAGAAATAAAATATATGCATGTCACTGTTTCTGAAAATTCAATCTCTAAGGAGGCAAACATTTTATGGAAATATTTCACTGCAAAACCATTTTTAAAACTAAATCTTCAAAAACTGATATTTGGCTTCTTGGTTAGAGATGAAAAAATACGTGCTTTGCTGATTTTGGAAATTCAATCCCTAAGGGGGTGAAATAGGGTCAGATTGATTCACTGTCTCATCATCAGCCAGTCCAAAACTGTTAAGTATTGAGAGCTTGTGGATCTTATACCATAAACATCCTAAGGAGGTGAAATAGGGGATGAAGGGCTTTTTGAAAGTATGTTGCTATTAATGGAATTTTGAAGCTATAACTATGAAAATTGGTATTTGGTACCTCATTCAGTCAGAAAAAAAATTATAAAAAATACCTGTTTAAACATTTTTGGAAATTCATTCACTAAAGGGGTAGAATAGTGGGTGAAAGGTTTTTGAAAATAAATAAGTCTGAAGGACTACCAAAGGATTTTTAAGGCTACATCTATGACAATTGGCATTTGAATTATCAGTTGGAAATTAAAAAAATACATCTTCCAGTGTTTCTGGAAATTCAGCCCCTAAGGGAGTGCAATTAGGGATGAAAATTGGTAAGAAAATATTTTATTATATTAACAAAATTTTAACACTAAACTGACTAAAATTGGTATTTTACTTCTCAGTTAGATATATGGAGATATCTGTTATGGGATGCAACTTGCTATCTCCAAAATAATGCAAAAGACATGATTAACAAAAACTTTGGACTCTAGCTACCAGAATTGCTTTTTGGTCAGAAGCACATTCAGAAAAGACCATGCTTATGTGGGCTTCATTAGCTTGACAAGCTTAGAAGATGTTTCAATTTGTGAACAACATAAAAATTCAATTACATATAAACAAAAAAGAAAAACAAAAAAACAAGAAAGCCTCTGTGAGCCATATAGTCCACACAAGCAAAGCACTGGGTACTTAGCTAGTAAATTATTATATAATCTTCGACAGTTTCAGAAAAACAGTGATGTTGACATGTGCACCACAAGACAAGAGAACAAACTTTGCTACTCAATACTTAAGCTTCAGTGACTGAGCAAGGAATTAAAATGCGCCCACAAAGGGTTTTGATTATTTGCTCATGAACATTAATTGTGTACATGTAGATACGCAAATTTTATGTTTAACCTAAAACAATTTGTTTTGGATAACTCCTATTCCACAAGTGAAGTTTTAATTAAAATTGGTATCATGTGTAACTTAAAAGACTGAAGTCTAAAAATGCTGTAAATAACCAGCATGCAGCGTACTCACAAATAAATTTTGTATACATATCTTGTAAACTGACTCTTTCAACATAATTTGATAAAAATTCTCAGCTAATTTATGGAATCCTATGTTGTAGCAACACCCCTTCCCTGCATACTTCGCAAAGAGTGGTCAAGGGGGCAAGCTACTTGTCTATGAAATCCTCCACGTGGAGCTGGAATATTGCTGAAGCAGCATAGTGCAATTCCCCAGTCCATTGCAGTGACAAGCTAAGTTTCCTCATAAATGCAAAGCCTTGTACTAAAAAGCTTGCCAGAACCACTATAAATACTAGTGGCTCAGATCCTAACTGTAACTTATCTTTGAATTCTGCTAATGCCAAGACACAATCCATAGCACCTGTTGGTCGCATGTTGGCTATTCAGTTTCATTTACATCTAGCTGTGTCCACCACTAGAAGTTGGTCTTTGAGGTGCTGCTAAATCTGATGATGCTGGGACTCAAGCCAGTGCCACCAAGAAGGAATCCCTTCCAGAGTGACTTCATCTGGTCCCTCAGTGTGTCCAAAGACTCATGGTACAGCACCTGTATGCCAATGTCCTAGGCACTGGACTAACTGAAGGAGCCACCAGCTGTCCAGCACTTATGCCTGCTGCTTGCCAAATACCTAATGTCAGTCTCGCATCTGTAATGTGACACCAGCCACTGCCACATCGCTGAGGCAGCACTTTTGCCAATGTCCCTGCACTGCTGTTGCCAACCATGCCACCATGTGCTATGTTGAACCAGCAGCTGCAACTTTGTGGTCAAAGCACACCAACAAATTACCACCATCAAACTCTGCATGAGCCTCTAACTGAATAAAAAAATGTTATTGCTACTTCAGCTTTTGTGATTCCGTAACCACTAAGAGTTTGTAGGATGCAACCCATTGTACTGCACATGCCATCCTGAGATGACTTTCCTGGCCTTAATGGTGTCTGTATCCCCAACCTCATTACACTTGATGTCAGAGGAAACCCATGGACAACCAGTGAAGTCATGGGACAACTTTCAGCATCTTCACTTCAATGTGATGAGTGAGAACAAACTGTTTTTTCCCTGTTATTCTGTTGACAATGCTTGCTTATTTGGACTGGAGGGTTGGTTGGAAGATGTGACTGGTGAAGACAGACCCAGTGCGTGATTTGAATGAACCTAGGGGAACACTAAAGGAACTGATCATTGTTTGCACCCAGTTAGATAAGGGTAGCATAATTTGCTGGGGCATAGTGCTCTTTGTGCCCAGTCTTCAGCAATAATCAATTTTAAATGTACAAGGGTTGGGCATTATGCCAGAGAATGTAAACAATGTGCATGGAATGAGGATTAGAAATAGCAGAGAATGTAATGGTGATATTAGTATTAAGTCTTTTCCTGTGGTATTTTCCTATTATAGTTTTGCTGCTGCTGTAGGTACAGGCTTTACAATGAGCAAACCGGAGGAACAAGGAGTCACAAATACAGTGGTAGTTTGCACTTTGCCAGAACAGACATCACAGATGCATGCAGATGACACATGCTACAACAACAGGTAGCTGCATTAGGAGAGTGTCTATAGTAGATATGCAGTACCCATCCCAGATGCCAACAGTTATATCTCAATTGCTCTTTTTTGGGCTAGAGTAGGAGAGGCTGAGTTAGTATTTGTGGATAACCTGCTGACAGCTTCAAATCTGGAACGTTGATCATAGGAACAATTGATAAATATGGCCAATTTACAGTTGGTGTGAGATGCAAAAACATTTGTGATGTATCGTGAGGAATTAAGAAATGTTCTGACATTTTAAGCTCTGAAGATAGGCTTAGTATTGTGTTATAGAAGGAGGAATAGTTGTAGATACTACTAGTGAAATTAAACAGTGTATCACAAACACAGGCTGGGTCCAAGTTTTGGAGAGAGGGTATGAGAGCTTAATGTGAATACATATAACCTGATGGAAAGTGATGCCACTGATATGGTTCTTCTACAGGAAACAGAACAGAAAGCATTAGTCACATTTCTGCAGGGGTTGCCATCTCATGTGTGGAGAAAGGTACAGGCAGAGTTACCTAAAGACTTAGGAATGGCAGCAGCATTGTAGGTTATAGACATAGTGATCTAAATTCATGATAAGATGCAGATTTTTTCTGATGCCGTTAGATGTTGCTGATGTGGTTGACCAGACAGTACACAGCAAAATTGCCAACAGCTGCATTATAAATATGTGAAAGAGTAGGAAATCAAGAACATGACTGTAGGCAGAATGGAGGACATGAGAGAATGCTATGGAATGGGAATGATAACATACCATTAATTGGTAATGGAGGTTTCAGTGCCTCTGAGCAATGCTCCCAGTAAATTTAAACACAATCAAAGCATGTGCACATGCAGAATTTTGCTTAATTGGCTTAACTGATGGAAGGAAAAATTGCCTTGTATGGGGCACAGGTGAACACATGTCTCTAACAAGTTTGGTTCTCTTAGGGCACAGGTACTTAAGCCAATTACAATATATTTTTCGTGGAGGGGATGGTACTGATGGGCATTTTCTGGGATTGTAAATACTGAGTTTTCATGTAGGGGCAAGACATTTTGAGGGATTTATGGAAGTACTGCCTCATGAAGGTGATGGTTATTGTCTAGTTTTAAGATTAGATTTCCTTTATGAATATCACACTGCAATTGACCTTGAACAGTGTAAAATGAAACTCAATGAGACACTGGTTCATGTGGGAGGAAACTGCTGTCATTGCCTTGCTGATAAGATTCATATCTGGTTCAAGGAGAACTGATTACACTGCGTACATAGCCACTAAGGATTAATTCATGCTATGAAGTATTGTAAGGAAAGGGAAAACTATTGCTGGTGAGTACAGAAACTGATTTGCTGGGGAACATGCTTTTTGTATTTGAGCCACAAAAAAGAGAATGACTTGGTTAAGGGATGGTGTTTTCTACATAAAAGTGTTGCATGTACATAGGGGATGATGGTGAACAGGTAGTACTCATTGGAATAGATAACTCTGGGACTGCAGACATGGATTGGTAACTGATTTGGAAATTTTAGAGAAAGACAATTTGGACAGGATAAATTTGGATCTTAAGCATAAGCAAGCTGCCATTTTAGTTGCATTATGGGAGAAAATAAAAAACTTGGAATGGATGCTAAAATTGGCAATGGGGCAATTGTCAGAAATTTAGGATCTGTTTAGTCCTTGTGAGTCTTTGCCACTGAACCTGGTTACACTGCACAGTGCCCAACAGGGAATAAGTCATCTGAGTACTGCAAGCTGTACCACATACTCTATCACCCACAACCAGTGATGGAGATGTCTACTAACCAACAGTTGCAGTATGATGTTATTGATGATATTACCAGTCTTTGGGGACAACTGCTGACCATTTTAAAAAAGTGGGTATATGGAGCCAATGTTTATCATTCTTGTTGTTGTTACAAATATCTTAGCTATCATACAGTTATAGACACTTATCTTATCCCAAATATAACGAAAATTGTAGACAATTTAGGATAGTGTGGATATTTTTCCACCATAGATTTGTGGAGTGGCTATCATCAGTTAGAAATAACACTAAGGAATCACTAAGGTGTGAAAGAATATATGACATGTGCTACAATTTAGGGAGGTGTTTAAGTGGTTACCTGTTGTGTACTTAACACTCCTGGTAGAGAACTGCTACTACAGGAAGTACACTACTAAGACCATGAAGTTAGTTGTGATGGTGTTCAGACAGATCCTAGACTAGTAAAGGCTCTACATGATCTTCCAATATCTCATTTGGAGAAGGATGTACAATATTTTTTGGGGTAAGCAGTTATTGTAGAAAGTTAGTTCCAATTTTTTTTTAAATAGCATGACCACTTTCATTTATTGCAAAAAGGATTGAAGTTCCATTCAACATCAGTGTGTGAAGATGTATTTGTTAATCTAAAAGAATTATTGAAAACTGGTCCTGTTTTGATTTTTCCAAACTCTAGGAAGGAATTTGTCTTGTCATACAATGCAAGCAATCTGGCACTTAGTTTTCTATTAAATGGAGAAGTAAATGGATTGGAGCATCTGGTAGCTCAGGCCTCATGTCATTTAAATAAAACAGAGAGAGCTTTCTCCAGCATGGAGAAGAAAATGCTGAACCTCATATATAGCATAACATACTTCCACTGTCATGTATATGGTAGGAAATTTCAAGTAATAATGGATAATGCAGCGTTAAAAGAGGCTAATACAGTTGAAATATCCCTCAAACAGAGTGACTTGTTTGGCACCGAAGCTTAGGAAGTTCAGTTTTTAGGTAACCCATTTATCTGGCAAGAAAGTAGAAACATTGGTGTGTTACAAAGAGTGGGTTACACCACTGCAGACTGGAAAAAAACAGAAGCAGTTGATGAGGAAGTGGCCACAGTTCACTGTGTGTGATGGAGTGTTTTGTAAGAAAGAGAACTTGGACTTAATTTTGTGGTTCCAGTCACGTCACAGGAGATAGTACAGAGACAGGCGTGTAATCACATATTAGTGGGCCATGAGGGATGGGGAATCATGGAGCGTTATGTGACCAAACAGTACTGGTGGAGTACCCATAAAAAGAATGTGGAGTAATATTTGGAAATAAGACAATCAAGACATGTGCTTCTCTGGCACATCCCTATGTCACACATGCACAAGTTAAGTAGCCCTCCTCTCCTACACACATAATTTCATGAATCATGTGAGATGTATCACCTGATGATGAAGCTACAGCCTCTGAAACAAGTCATGCTAATACAATAACATTTGCAACTGAAGCAGATTCCTCAATCTGATCAACATGATTTTCAGTTGTGGTTGTTCGTCAAATCAGACTTTATGTAATAAGTGAAAAACAGTGTACTGTGTGCACAATAGGCTGAACTGAGCATATCCACTACAAAAGTTACCTGAAGCTAGTAAGCCAGTTCAAATTATTGGTATGGGCATCATAGGTTCTGTTTCACAAATATTGGCAGGGAATTACTCTGTGCTAACAACTGCACTTAGGAGCAACAGGTGTTCTACCTGAGCAAGCCGAGACAGTGACTCAAGCCTTGTTCCAAAGACATTGCTTCTGGATCAAGACACAAATTTTCTATTACAATTAATGAAACAGCTTTGTCATTTACTTTATTTCGCAAGTTAAGGATGAGCATCTTACATCTGTAGGAAATGACGAACAAGTTCAGTGAACAATAGGGAAGATATTAAGTCATTATGTAAATAGTCATCATAATGATTTGGATATATTTTTACCATAAACTGTCACCACATATAGTTCTAAATTCTTAGGTTCAAAAAAGTAAAGGCCTGTCACCATATGAGATAGTATGTGACTGGAAACTGCCATCACCATTTGAGGTAATGAAGCCCAAAGTGGGGAAGAATGGAGAGTAGGTATGAAACTTCACAAGAACTTTGTGGGAAGTCTGGAATCAACTACAAAAAGCCAATACAAAGGTCTTTGAGCACCAGGAATGAATAGGAAAATGAAATGTGAAATTACTAGAATAACATTGAGGAGAATGGGTGATGTTAATGAGCTCTTACACCTACAAGGGAAAGACAAAGAAATTTTTACTCATTATAATGCTCCGCCTCAAGTGATTGACTTCATCAGTGAATGTTCCTGTGCATGCTACTGTTGACCACACTGGGCCTCTCTGTCTTTCTGGGACAGTCTGCACTCTTTACCACCATTATCAACACCAGTCCTGAAGAAGGAGGATGGGAGTAGGAACTGGAATGAAACATGGTAGGTAGAACAGATCACACCTATGCAATCTATGATCACTTTGGAGTGTGATTTAATACTAGAGTTAAGCCAATGTAAAGAGAAAAGGATAGTGTATAAAGAGGCAATGGAAAAAGCATGCAAAGTTCAGAAGAACGCGAAATCCCGAAGATTGGCTAAAATTTACAGATGCATGAAATTTGGCACGGACTTCAATGCGAGATGCCTTTAATAGGTTCCACAACGAAACATTGTCTCAAAATTTGGTAGAAAATCCGTAGAAATTCTGGTCGTATGTAAAGTACACAAGTGTCAAGATGCAGTCAATACCTTCGCTGCGCAATGCCGATGGTACTATTACCGATGACAGTGCCGCTAAAGAGGAGTTATTGAACGCAGTTTTCCGAAATTCCTTCACCAGGGAAGACGAATGGAATATTCCAGATTTTGAAACACGAACAGCTGCTAGCATGAGTTTCTTAGAAGTAGATACCTTAGGGGTTGCAAAGCAACTCAAATCGCTTGATAAGGGCAAGTCTTCAGGTCCAGATTGTATATCGATTAGGTTTCTTTCAGATTACGCTGATACCATAGCTCCCTACTTAGCAATCATATACAACCACTCGCTCACCGATAGATCTGTACCTACAGATTGGAAAATTGCGCAGGTCGCACCAGTGTTTAAGAAGGGTAGTAGGAGTAATCCATCGAACTACAGACCTATATCATTGACGTCGGTTTGCAGTAGGGTTTTGGAGCATATACTGTATTCAAACATTATGAATCACCTCGAAGGGAACGATCTGTTGATACGTAATCAGCATGGTTTCAGAAAACATCATTCTTGTGCAACGCAGCTCTTTATACTCACAAAGTAATGGCCACTATCGACAGGGGATGTCAAGTTGATTTCGTATTTCTAAATTTCCGGAAAGCTTTTGACACTGTTCCTCACAAGCAACTTCTAATCAAGCTGCGGGTCTGTGGGGTATCGTCTCAGTTGCGTGACTGGATTCGTGATTTCCTGTCAGGAAGGTCTCAGTTTGTAATAATAAACAGCAAATCATCGAGTAAAACTGAAGTGATATCAGGTGTTCCCCAGGGAAGCGTCCTGGGACCTTTGCTGTTCCTGATCTATATAAATGACCTGGGTGACAATCTGAGCAGTTCTCTTAGGTTGTTCGCAGATGATGCTGTAATTTACCGTCTAGTAGGGTCATCCGAAGACCAGTATCAGTTGCAAATCGATTTAGAAAAGATTGCTGTATGGTGTGGCAGGTGGCAGTTGACGCTAAATAACGAAAAGTGTGAGGTGATCCACATGAGTTCCAAAACAAATCCGTTGGAATTCGATTACTCGATAAATAGTACAATTCTCAAGGCTGTCAATTCAGCTAAGTACCTGGGTGTTAAAATTACGAACAACTTCAGTTGGAAAGACCACATAGATAATATTGTGGGGTAGGCGAGCCAAAGGTTGCGTTTCATTGGCAGGACACTTAGAAGATGCAACAAGTCCACTAAAGAGACAGCTTACACTATACTCGTTCGTCCTCTGTTAGAATATTGCTGCATGGTGTGGGATCCTTACCAAGTGGGATTGACAGAGGACATCGAAAGGATGCAAAAAAGGGCAGTTCGTTTTGTATTATCACGTAATAGGGGACAGAGTGTGGCAGATATGATAAACGAATTGGGATGGAAGTCATTAAAGCAAAGATGTTTTTCGTCGCGGCGAGATCGATTTACGAAATTTCAGTCACCAACTTTCTCTTCCGAATGCGAAAATATTTTGTTGAGCCCAACCTACATAGGTAGGAATGATCATCAAAATAAAATAAGCGAAATCAGATCTCGAACAGAAAGGTTTAGCTGTTCGTTTTTCCCGCGCGCTGTTCGGGAGTGGAATGGTAGAGAGATAGTATGATTGTGGTTCGATGAACCCTCTGCCAAACACTTAAATGTGAATTGCAGAGTAATCATGTAGATGTAGATGTAGAAACGATGGAGGAGTTCTGTTTTTATTTGCATGTGTGTTGCTTGAGATGTTAATCTATGAGATACAACATGTGGATGGATCTCACTCTTGTGCTCTATTGAGTTATTGGTAGGATATCAAGTGTGATGCTACTTAATCTGATTTGTCTTGTTAGTGCAGAAATTTGGAGGGTTGTTTTGCTTTGAACTTTAAATCATGGGAGATGGTGTTTGTTATTTTGACATTTGAGTATAACGTAAGTAATGTATAGCTATGAGCATTCATATGTTATAAATTTAGACAGATAATGGGGAGAGGAAGTAACTCACAGCTGGCACTTTGTGAATGATTTGATGATTCAAATTGTCCAGGAGGCATGTGACATAAAGTTGTTTCTTGCATTTACCAGTGTGGAAGGATGCCCACAGAACATTCCCGCAACCCAGCTGTATTTCTCGAAGACTGGACTTCTCTGTATATACTCAGTACACACTGAAGCACCAAGGAAACTGATATAGGCATACGTATTAAAATACAGAGATATATAAACAGGAAGGATATGGCACTATGGCCGGCAATGCCTATGTAAGACAACAAGTGTCTGAAATAGTTGTTACATCAGTTGCTGCTGCTACAATGGCAGATAATTAAGATTTAAGTGAGTTCGAACATGGTAGTATAGTCAGTGCATGGGCAATGGGACGCGGCATTTCCAAGGAAGCGATGAAGTGGGGATTTTCCTTCTGACCATTTCAAGGGTGTAATGTGAATATCAGGTATCTGGTAAATCATCAAATCTCCAACATTGGCGTGGGTGGAAAAAGATCCTGCAAGAACAGGACCAAAGATGATTGAAGAGAATCGTTCACCATGACAGAGAAGTGCAACCCTTCTGCAAATTGCTGCAGATTTCAATGCTGGGCCATCAACAAGTGTCAGCGTGTGAACCATTCAACAAAACATCATTGATATGGGCTTTCAGAACTGAAGGCCCACTCGTGAACCCTTGATGACTGAACAACACAAAGCTGTTGGACTGTTGATGACTGGTAACATGTTTCCTGGTCAGGCTAGTCTCATTTCAAATTGTATCGAGCAGATGCACTTGTAAGGCTATGGAGACAACCTCATGAATCCATGGAGCCTGCATGTCAGCAGAGGACTGATCAAGGTGGTGGAGGCTGTGTAATGGTGTGGAGCTTGTGCATTTGGATGCATACGGGACCCCTGATATGTCTAGATACGACTCAGACAGGTGACACATAAGTAAGCATCCTGACTGATCATCTACATCCATTCATGTCCGTTGTGCATTCCGATGGAGCTGGGCAATTCCGGCAGGACACTGCAACACTCCATGTGTCCAGAATAGCTACAGAGCGGCTCCAGGAACACTCTTCTAAGTTTAAACACTTCTGCTGGTCACCAAACTCCCCAGACATGAACGTTATTGAACATATCTGGGATGCCTTGCAACGTGCTGTTCAGAAGAGATCTCCACCCCATCATAGGTAGGTTTACCAGTTTCTTTGGCTCTTCAGTGCATGTTCCAGTTGTAGTCATTATTAACTGCTAGAAACAGGGACACTCAAAGGGAACAGAATGCTTAGGACTACAAAACAGTGGGGCACTACTGAATGGAACAAGGTTTGACATGTTGGGGCTGACCTTTAGGCTTCTGGCAGCAATAGCAGGCATTAAACATAATACATCTACTCCTCTAAGAGTACTGCCAGCTAGGAACCTGTTCTTACCTGCACAGTACCTCGGATATCACAATACTTGGTTAGATATTGCCATACTTGATTATGTCAGTGAGATTATAGCTGTATAGAAGAGGGCTCATTAGTGTGGAACAAATGTTCCAAAATATCCGGCAGTACCACAGCATGTACCAAAACCATATCATGTTACTAAGAATCTCACGTTTGGATACCATCTTAATCCCAGTCCCCACTTGCATTGCATATGTCTATCAATGACGGAGAACCATTGACCATCACAGACTTCCAGACCACTACATTCCCACTAAGTGGGCAGTGAGCAGTAATGAATGTACCAACCTCCATTCAATATATGACAGAGGTAGGAAGGAGAAAAATACAGTCTGTGTGGAAGTTTTAAATAAAACTGTGGGACAATGCAAAGAGAGATTCTGAGTAATTCAGAGATTTAGCAGTAGCCTAGGATTTGATGGATTGAATCTTCCATATGGAGAGTAGCATTGCAGCAACACCTCTCTGTGCAAACTATACAACTACTGGCGAGGCAAGCAACTTAGCTGCCTATAAAGCCATGCGTTTGGGGCTGGAATGCCACTGAAGCAACTTGATGCAAGACCCTAGTTTGCCGCAGTATCAAGCTAAATTTCTACATGCTGTGGCCCAACGCTGACTGCCTCAGTCACGTGACCAAAGGTGGAGCCTTATCACAATGTAGCTAGGCAGAGCCACTATAAACTATTACGGCGCAGATCTTAGCAGTACATTTTCAACTGCTGCCAATGCCCAGGTGCACTCCACACCAGCCACTGGCCCCATGTGGGCCAATCAACTTCTTCTGCACCTAGATGCATCGTCTTCTGGCAGCTGGTCTACAAGCGGCTGCTAGGCCTGATGATACTGGGGCTGAAGACGGCATCACCAAGAGGGGACCGCCTCCAGGGTGCCTTCATCCAGTCCCTGAGCATATCCACGGGGTCCTGGATTACGGCTACAATCGCAATGACTGCTGAAGCGACTGGCTGTCTAGCGGAGGCACCAGCTGACTGCTGAACACCTAATGTCAGTCGTATCTGCAGTGCCACACGAATCACTGCCACTTCGCTGAGGCAGCACACCAGTTTGTTGCCCTAATGCTGCCATGACTGAGCACATCGCCCTGTGCTGTGCTTGGCTAGCAGCTGCCACCAGGGTATCTTCGCACGCCACTGACACACCACCGTCAACCTCTGCATTTTAATGAGTAACGATTGTTGTTGCTAATTGAGCTCTTCTGATTCCATAACCGGTGGAAGCTGTTCGTGCTCAACCCATTGTCTTCCACACACCATTCTGAAACAACCATACTGGCATTAATGGTGCTGCACCCCTGACCCCATTATAATATTGTATGTATCTAACAAACAGCTCAATGAATACTTCATTTGGTTTAGTTGCACTTAGATGCAGACTGTCTAGACTGGAGCCTAGGGTCCCAACACCACAAAAAAGGGGAACATTAGAAGTTTCTGTATTCTATGGTATGGACCCTCCTGCAATCTGAAAAGACATACTTGTGATTATTTTCTATGGACTTATTCGGGTAATATTTTTAGTGGACAGCTGATATGAATTAGGTCAGCATTCATCCAGCACATCATTGCGTTGAATTTCCAGTGCCTCTCAATTAAACGTGTGGCATTTTAATTGGTAAAAACGTCAAGACTTTCTTAACTACTGTTAATGGAATTTTGGCAGTTTGATGTGAGACGTTTTATTTTATCCATGATTTCATCCAAAAAAAGACTCGCAATTATTTTTTGTCGTCAGAAGCGGATTTAGGTGCGCTTGAACCTGATCAAAACTATTTTTAGATAACTTCATTTGTTAACGAGCTAGCTTGGTAAAGGAAAAAGTTGTCTTATGATCCACAGCAAGTCAAATAACTGTATTGTTAAAAAATACGAACGTTTTCTAAAAAAAAAAGTTTTTGTTGTAGTAATCGTGCTATTACCAACTGGAAACAACTGAAAAAATTCCATAGCATCCATATTAATGCTTCATGATCATTTCAGCACAATACTCAGAACTGCCATGAGAGCTGTACTCATCGTTGTAATGCATAATACAGTGATGTAACAGTGAAGTCAAGCTATCACTGTAATACTTTTTTTTGTATTTTCTCTGTAATCTACTAAGGACCACCATTAAATACAAGGTAACAGAAAGAGGAATTTAAAAGAAGAAGTTGTAAATGAAAGTTCTTATACACATAAAATTGCCCTAAAAATCCTGTTCTTTGCAATTTAGGGCCCACACCACATTTTCAGCTAAATAGCCTGTACACTCTAAATTCATCCCTGTTAGTTTGGGTGTAATACAGAACAGAGAAGGCGTGCATCCAAAGGGAGGATTGGGTCTCAGAAGGGGGCGCTAAAGATATCTTGCGCTACCTTTACTTATACCCTAATAAAAATTAAGCAAGTCACATGCAAAGTTTAAGAAAGTTTTATTTAAACTGAATACACACATATACAAGACAATGTCATCGAATGATATAAAAAAGTTACAATTGTGGTTCTCTTCCTTAAATGATGAATTCTATGCGCCTATTCTTCCTGGCAAATTGGTTGATTACATCGTCAATAGGATAATCAATGTCAGGATGAGTGTTCAACAGAGCAAGCCATTAAGTCGATCGTCTATCATTGTCGACCTCAGCCATGTCTTTGTAAGCTGCAATGTTGAAAAGCTTCTTTCTAATGTAGCAATAGATGCAGGTAGACAAGCAAATATTTTGTACAGCGTATGCAAAGTAGGATAATCAGATCAAGGACAAACAGGAAACGCTTGCATAACACAATCACGATCATTAAGCGCGTTTATGCTCGTTTGCTTGTATTGAAGAATCTCTCCCATTAGCCTCTTTTTAACCACTCTTTTTAACCACAAAGTATGATTCTTCTTCAAAGAACGGTAGTTCAGTTAAGCACTGATTCAGTTTATGTGCCAGATCATTACCGTCATGTTTCAGCAGTTGTGAGAGCAAAAGTATGTTGAATTTTAAATGATAAATATTTTCTTCACCAAAACTTTCCCTCATGTCAGTAGTAACATGGCGCAATGCTGGAATAAAAACAGTCCTTTTGCGATATGTCATAGCATCTTTATTATGATCACAGTTTTCCCTGTGTCTTTGTCTACCTGTAAGACGAGGAACACTCATCTCCACATCTAACTCTTCTATAACTGCCTTCGCCTTTTCAACATTACGAACAAAGTGGCTATCAGCATTAGCTCTCATGCCGTCGTAAATCTTGAGCGTCGAATCTAATTTTGGTTTTGCCATCGTGACATCCAAGCTACGGTCTTGTAAGATTTTGCTGACTGGATATGTTACGCTCATAATGTCATTCAGTGTAAACAGAGTGATAATAAACTCGCAATTAGAGAGAGCTCGAAGGAGAATATTGGCTTTGGCAGCCGTTGTTCTATCCCTCCAACACTGTATTTCTTTAAGAACTTTGCAGATTGTTCCAGATCATCTGCGAACTGAATAACGGCATCATGCCGCTCAACACAACTCGTTTGACAATGTGACTGCAGCGAGTGCTTTAGGTGACTCTTCAATGTTGCGATCCGCTTGCTAAACGCTGTAAAAAACGATACTACTTCTTCAGTAGTACCAAGTGATTTTCTCACACTTGTAATTTTGCAGCTGCAAGAGACAGCAACGTTGAGCTGATGACTTCGAAACGGTGCTACTTGCGCGTGATAGCTTTCTTTTTATTGCAGCCACAGCTCCATTCAGTTCTGACATATTGACTAAACAACCGTCACAGCCTATCCCAAACAGTTCTCGAAAGACAGAGAAAGGCTTTCCATTCTCCTTAGAATCCTAGTACGTAATGCTTCGCCAGTAACGCTATGGTCTTCGTCTTGACTCTCTTGAGGTTCATTGTCAATGTTCCCATTACAATCATTGTCTTTACGGACGTCAACGAGACCCAGAAATATTTTATGTAATTTTCCATCACCATCACATATCTTACAGCTAAACTCAGTTGGGCGATGTGCGCTATGTCCGTAATCTCATCGAAGGTTATGCTGTAATAACGAGAATCTTTGATATCCTCCAGTATCCTCGATAACATCACTGTTACACAGCATAAAATAAGTTCGTTACAAGTTGTTTTACTTATATAAGTGGCGTTAGCTTTAGTTGCAAGTCTCCAGCGTCAATTCTAAATCTTAGAAGAGCTCTAAAGTTTCCCTCGTTATTCACGATGCTTTCACGATCATTTTCGTTTTATAATAGACTCCCTCCATGAACTATGGACCTTGCCGTTGGTAGGGAGGCTTGCGTGCCTCAGCGATACAGATAGCCGTACCATAGGTGCAACCACAATGGAGAGGCCAGACAAATGTGTAGTTCCTGAAGAGGGGCAGTAGCCTTTTCAGTAGTTACAGGGGCAACAGTCTAAATTATTGACTGATCTGGCCTTGTAACATTAACCAAAACGGCCTTGCTGCGCTGGTACTGCGAACGGCTGAAAGCAAGGGGAAACTACAGCTGCAGTTTTTCCTGAGGGCATGCAGCTTTACTCTATGGTTAAATGATGATGGTGACCTCTTGGGTAAAATATTCCAGAGGTAAAATAGTCCCCCATTCGGATCTCAGGGTGGGGACCACTCAGGAGGATGTCGTTATCAGGAGAAACAAAACTGGCGTTCTGCAGATCGGAGCTTGGAATCTCAGACCCCTTATTTGGGCAGGTAGGTTAGAAAAGTTAAAAAGGGAAATGGACAGATTAAAGTTAGATGTAGTGGGAATTAGTGAAGTTCGGTGGCAGGAGAAACAAGACTTTTGGTCAGGTGGATGCCGGGTTATAAATACAAAATCAAATAGGGGTAATGCAGGAGTAGGTTTAATAATGAGTAAAAAAACAGGAGCGCAGGTAAGCTAATATGAATAGCATAGTGAATGCATTTTTGTAGCCAAGATAGACAAGTATCCCACCCCTACCACAGTAGTACAAGTATATATGCCAACTAACTCCGCAGATGACGAAGAGATTGAAGAAATGTATGGTGAGATATAAGAAATTATTCAGATAGTGAAGGGAGACATAAACGTAATAGTCATGGGGGATGGACTTTGATAGTAGGAAAAGGAAGAGAAGGAAAAGTCGTACCGGTAGGTGAATATGGAATGAGGGTAAGGAATGAAAGAGGAAGCTGCACAGAGCATAACTTAATCATAGCTGACACTTGGTTTAAGAATCATGAATGAAGGTTGTATACATGGAAGAGGACTGAAGACACTGGAAGATTTCAGATAGACTATATAATGGTAAGACAGAGATTTAGGAACCATGTTTTAAATTGTAAGACATTTCCAGAGGCAGATGTGGACTCTGACCACACTTTATTGCCTGTGAATTGTAGACTAAAACTGAAGGAACTGCAAAAAGGTAGGAATTTAACGAGATGGGATCTGGAAAAACTGAAATAACCAGAGGTTGTAGTTAGTTTCACAGAGAGCATTAGGAAACGACTGATAATAGCGGGGGAAAGAAATACATCAGAAGAAGAATGTATAGCTTTGAGAGATGAAGATTAAGGCAGCAGGGGGTAAAGTAGGTATAAAGACGAGGGCAGTAGAAATCCTTAGGTAACAGAAGGTACATTGAATTCAGTTGATGAAAGGAGAAAATATAAAAATGCAGTAAATGAAGCAGGCAAAAACGAATACAAACTGTAATCCCTGACACAGTACTCATTAAAGCCTGTGCTATGGTAAGTGAGCGGGATTCATCTTGTAAGAAAGGATTTTTGCATAGATATCGACCGCGTGTACCTGAATGGTGGCAAATCAGACTTACATCCACTCTGTAATAACAATGATACGTCAAGTAAGTTCGAAATGCAATCACATGTCAGGATGGATCAAAAGCAAACCAGAAGATGCTACCAGTGTGACAATAACACGGACGCCAGCCCAATTTGGCATTAATTGAATTTCTTCCCTGTACAAGTTGGTATATATTCATGCAAAACAAGTTGTAACACTGCATCATATAGTAGAATTTTAGAACCAGAAAATCGATTGAACTGATAGTTTCACGTTCTGTACTGATATGGGAAATCATGAATACATAACACTACACTATAATGTTTACTACAAAGCTTTATACTGTCTATTAATCTGATTAAAATCGGGCATAGGTTACTCTGGAAATTGTACTTTCATGCCACACACAAAATGCCAATTTTGATAAAGATAAAACACATAAATTTTGACTTTTATATTGACTTTAACTTTTGCTGGTCAAACCAATTTAGAACACTTCAGAATTCTAATGAGTAAGGGGGGGCGGGCTGAAACTTTTATGATCGCTGTATTAAAAAAAAATGATTACTGAATTTATTATTCATTCCAGTATATTAGTTACTACTCTTTTCATCTTATTTACTGCTCATTTAAATGCCTTTAAATCTGTTTCGAAATAATAAACTTCATTTCTATATCAATAAAGATATCTTTCGACTTCGTTAGACCTTCGCTATTCATTTACTGGTTCATTAACAAAACATTTCTTTAAACACCATTCTAATATAGCTAGTTCTGCAAATAATAATTATTAACACAACTTTTAATTTTCATTTTGGGACACTCGGATTGCACAACGTTTGGAAAGGACCCTGTCTAGGTTAGTTGTGAGGACAATTAAATGATGGAAAAGTTCTGGTAAAATTTAGGTTATTATTGCACCAAACAAACACATCCATACGAATACAGTACTAAAAGTTTCGATCTGCTAGTATCGATGCTGCGGTTGGATGGCGGCAAGATGGCGAGGCACAGAGCACACATACAGCTATGGCTCTTGATGTATCGGCACTTTAATTCTTCTTAGAATCGCAATACTTTTCCATTTAGTGCCTATGGAATTTTGCCATGCTGTGTGGGCGTTGGAACGGCATACCCGAGGCTCAGTGAAGCTATGTCTTCCGGGAGAGCCTCCTCGCTCCAGAAGGTGTTGCTCATACCAGTGCCAGACTCCAACTACTACTGTGACCGTTGTGCCGTGCAGTGCCCGCGCACATTTTCCCGCGCTCGCCTGCCATCCGCCTTTTACCGCTCCCTGACAGACCGGGTATTCACCCGAGGTTTTGCATTCTACATGTCCTAACACATTGCCTACGTATGGACCAGGCGCACAGTTACAATTTTAAACATCTTACAACAGTTTCAACATTTGTTACATTTCAATTCTATTACAATACTACTTGACATTTGACATAAACATTAATATTCACATTGAAACCTATTTACAGTTTTCTTAACATAATGGCATGAAACAAAAAGAAATGAAATCAGAACATCAATTACACTAGTTTATCGTAAAATCAGATGAAAAGAATTACTTATATGTACAATAGTACAGAGTCGTTGTTACAAAACATCTCAAGAATGAAATCGCCAGGAAGTGCAAAATGGCCAAGCAGGGATGGCTACAGGACAAACGTAAGGATGTAGAGGCATATATCACTAGGGGTAAGATAGATACTGCCTACAGGAAAAATTAAAGAAACCTTTGGAGAAAAGAGAATCACTTGTATGAATATCAAGAGCTCAGGTGGAAAACCAGTACTAAGCAAAGAAGGGAAAGCTGAAAGGTGGAAAGAGTATATAGAGAGTCTACACAAAGGCGATGTACTTGAGGGCAATGTTATGGAGATTGAAGAGGACAGAGATGAAGATGAAACGGGAGATGTGATACTGCATGAAGAATTTGACAGAGGACTGAAAGATGTAAGTCGAAGCATGACCCTGGGAGTAAACATTCCATTAGAACTACTGAAAGCCTTGGGAGAGCCAGCCATGACAAAACTCTACCATCTGGTGAGCAAGATGTATGAGACAGGCGAAATACCCTCAGTCTTCAAAAAGAATATGATATTTCCAATCCCAAATAAATTAGGTGTTGACAGATGTGAAAATTACCGAACTATCCGTTTAATAAGTCATTGTTATTCTGTTACAGACAGCAAAGTACCTAGAAGAG
Source organism: Schistocerca piceifrons (assembly GCF_021461385.2). Taxonomy (NCBI): domain Eukaryota; kingdom Metazoa; phylum Arthropoda; class Insecta; order Orthoptera; family Acrididae; genus Schistocerca; species Schistocerca piceifrons. Next base: position 924,600,171 of record NC_060138.1, read on the forward strand.
CAGTTGAGTGGAATGGACAGTGTCTTGAAAGGAGTACATAAGATGAACATGAGCAAAAGCAAAACGAGGATAATGGAATGTAGTTGAATTAAATCTGGTGATGCTGAGGGAATTAGGAAATGAGACACTTAAAGTAGAAGATGAATTTTGCTATTTGGGGAGCAAAATAACTGATGATGGTCGAAGTAGAGAGGACATAAAATGTATACTGGCAATGGCAAGGATAGCGTTTCTGAAGAAGAGAAAATCGTTAACATTGAGTGTTGATTTAAGTGTCAGGAAGTCTTTTCTGAAGGTATTTGTACGGAGTGTAGCTATGTATGGAAGTGAAACATGGACAATAAAGAGTTTAGACAAGAAGAAAATAGAAGTTTTCGAAATGTGGTGCTACAGAATACTGAAGTTTAGATCGGTATATCACGTAACTAATGAGGAGGTACTGAATAGAATTGGGGAGAGGAGGAATTCGTGGCACAAATCGACTAGAAGAAGGGATCGGTTGGTAGGGCATATTCTGAGGCATCAAGGGATCACCAGTTTAGTATTGGAGGGCAGCATGGAGGGTAAAAATCGAAGGGAGATCAAGAGATGAATACACTAAGCAGATTCAGTAGTATTAGGTTTCAGTAGGTACTTGGAGATGAAGAAGCTTGCACAGGATAGAGTAGCATGGGGAGCTGTATCATACCATTCTCTGGACTGAAGACCACAATAACAAACAACAATAGACTCCTATCATCTCTATGCACCTGCATAGGAATATCCTGCTTTCCAAGAAATATGATTGTTTTTATTATAGGTACAGGACGGTCTCTGTTTTCCCGAATGATTTCGATAGACGGTCTCTGTTTTCCCGAATGATTTCCATTCTCTGTCTTGATAACTGATTTATGACCTCAAGTTTGTGGTTGTCTCGTGTCGCCAAAACTAATTTTGAATCTTTTGACGCTTCAATGTGGTACTTGAGCTGAGAGCGGGTCTCAAGGTCACCATCTTTACCAGTAAGTTTGGCAAACTTTGTTATCTTGGCGATAATGGATTTCTTTACTCCAATCATTTTATTATTCACAAAAATTCAACAGTTAATGCAAAGAAGTCCCTTTTTAACTTGTGAGAACATCAGCCATGGATACTGTTCGAAGTAATTATTGAGCACTTGTCTGCATTCAACCCTTCCCCCCTTGTTGTGTTCCGAACTAGGAAAGATATAACCTTTTTCAGGTTTCCTTGGAGCTGTGAGAAGCTTGTGTTTTATATCGTCATTAATATTTCCTGACGCTAATATGTCCAAATAAATGGCAATATCCGTTATTACATAACGATGCATTTTATTATAGTGTTACAACGTAGGTAAATTAGATGCCAGTTATTCTCGAAAAACACTTTATTCCCACTGAAAAATGCAACACTAATACTCAAATGGCTCAAATGGCTCTGAGCACTACGGAACTTAACATCTGAGGTCATCAGTCCCTTAGAACTTAGAACTACTTAAACCTAACTAACCTAAGGACAACACACACATTCATGCTCGAGGCAGGATTGGAATCTGCGACCGTAGTGGTCTCGCGATTCCAGACTGAAGCGCCTTGAACCGCTCGGCCACAACGGCCGGCGCAGCACTAATACTCTTAGCACTAAAACACACACATTCACACTCCGCGTGTTTGTAATATCACTAAGCGCAACACTGACAGAAGTCCTTGGTAATAGCCAATAATCGCAGTTGTTCACTTTTAATGACTTCCAAGTTATCGCACGATTGTAACTTTCCAATTGACTACCAGACAGCGACTGCTTCCCTTACATATGGGGCTCGGTTGTTTCGAGAACATTCGCTGCCAGAATGTTCGCCTCGAGACTTTTATGGAGTGTGAAGAAATACCTAACGTGAAAGCGACAAGCCAATATGTACCTTACGACGTGTAAAATAAGGGCGAGTTTACAATGTAATCTGGTTTTTTCTTTTTCTTTATATCTTTCATAAAAAATGCCACTTGTATATGATTATTTTCCATATTTAATGTACGTGATGTGAAAAAAACTTTGTTGCTCAATCAACAAAGAATAACTTTTACATTCCAAAGTCATAATTAACTTCTTCAGAAATAACTTCTTGATGTGAAAGCTAACAATAAACAAACCTTATAACGTGGCATATCTTGAAAATGAGACACTTAATTTATTTGCATATCAATACAAATGTCTTATTTCTATTATATATCTGAAAATTTTTTAGTCATAAAAATACACTTTCATTTAAATTTGTCTTTATTCTTAAAAGTGGAAATCGTGCCGTTTGCTCCATTGATACACAAAAGCTTCTAGAAGCTCCGGGAAATAACATTGTGTTATAATGAGATTAACGTCAAATAACGCTCTTTAGTTCCCTACGTCAGTTCATACACTGCTTGATTGAAATAATTAATGACATAGTTGCACGCTTCCCAAAAATATCGATTATAATGGACGAAATCAGACAAATTTTGCCAGCTCTCAATATGTGTAGGTCAGACTGCTTATATACTGCAATATAATCTATGCATGTGACTTCCTCTCTATTGTGTTAAAACTGTTCGCTTTGTGATGTAATCTACTATAGTGTTGACAATCTTGTGATGAAACAATATAACAATAAAAGCTATCACAATTAAATGTCAGTGCAGAGCTTCAGTCTCTCTCCACTAAAATCTGGATGATACGTACCTCAATCAAGATTTATAATGGACGCCATAAGTAGTAGGATAGCGTACTGAAACATTAAAATAGTGATGTTTGCAAGAAATGCAAGAAGGAATAGTAGCATACCCAAGGGGGATGTTGTAACTTCCAAACGGAATGAGATAATGGGTTACTAAGAGTAGATTTTAATATAAAATTTTTAGAGTATACCTATTCTAGAGCCTTGACACTTCTTGTGATCTGTATCACCTAACTTGTAACATAGTTAAGCAACTAGTATCACAGCTACTGACAACAATTTTACGATGCATCGAAATTGCGAAGTCATATTGTAGCCGTATTTCAGGGCCGATTCCAGAACTTTTTTCCACTCAGGCGATATATAGTTTGCCCTCCACTCGTTTCTCGCGAGCCGTGTAGTCGAGACTCTAGCATATTTGTCATTTTTTAAAAAAATCTATTACTTTCACTTCACTGATTTCAAATCTATCTCCTGATCGTAGTTATTAAGAATTACACTAATAAAATTCAGTTATTCATGCAATATTCGTAATTTTTTGGGAACAAGAAACTATGTTTGGGAAAAGATCTTGCCTTCACCAGCAATGGTTCAGCTATTCAGGTATCAGTTGAAGCTGTAAAGAGGTCATCTAAGTTCACAGTGCTTCTAAACAAAATTTCTCGTTGCGTTTTTTTATTAGTGCTTTAGCTTGTTTTTAATTTTCCTTCCTTTCTTGTGATTTTTTCCGATAATATGCGTCAGACAGTTTCTTTTTTTCTTTTTCTACAGACATAATTTCGTCGGTTTATTTGTGATTATGGAAGACAGTAAAAATAGAGTAACTTCTCAGAAGTGTTGGACAATCGGACACGGAACAGCGTACTAGCATGGAACAAGAGCATTGTACGAGACCAGCTAAACAATGCCGTCCGGAATCAGGGCGTGCTACCACATTGGTTGGAGGCCATTGTCGGTTATCTAGTAAAGAAGGAGTGGACGGAGTTGCGTGACTCGGTTCGCATTATCAGCTATAGTTAGTGCAAAAACTCCTAAACTGGCCGCGATATGGCTCCAGGTAACTCTTACGATTAGATTATGATGAGACTGCAATGTAATCTCCCTTCTTCCCACATATATTTCGACGAAATGTGTACACTACACAATAGCTTCGAAACATGTCGTCATCCATTCATATCATTCCTGCTAGGAATGTGTTTTTATGCATTGTTACCGTAACACGATTCAGCCAAAGTTATAAATGTACTGAAAAATAGGATGCTTATGCTTTCCAACTGAAACCATGAAAGCTTATAAGACCAGAAAAAAATAAATCTGAATGCCTTTCAGTGCTTTGATTTCATTCTCCAATAAGGACTTACGACTACGTCAAGAGAATGCAATTTAGCATCCCCCTACTTCCTATCATCCATGTGCTTTTTGCACATGTGCGAAGTTTAACAATCGGATTTCGATATAGTGTTTCCCCTGTCTTACCACAACGGAAGAATCCTTCCCAATACCAGTTCTTTGCTTTTAGCATTGCGTTTAGAAGTTTCCCTGGACTAGGGTTGCCATCTATCCCGATGTACCGGGATTGCCACCGCTATGGACCTCCTTGCCCCGACTTTCTGACAAGACCCCGTTTGTCACGATTTTGCAAAATGCTGTTACGAGCTTGGCCCAGGTACTTAAGTAATACCACGTGCCAGCGTAACTTGTAAATGCAGTCTCACCTACTTTTATTTATGTCAACAAGTTTATGCGAACTGCTAAAATTATGCGAGTTTTTGTTTTCTATTCCCGCACACAAAGCCACTACGAAAAGAGCATTTTCGCTGATATCGGCCCAGTGCACTAATAAAAGAAATCGACTGCTGCCAGGGACTGTGGTATCAATCTTACTACAAGCTGATATGCATGGAGTTTTGTAAATACGTAAAAAGAAAAAAAGACTTGCTGAAAAAGGTGAAATCTTCCGAAAAACATGGTGTACCAACTACTTCTGTCGCAGCAAGTTCCATATAATTGTGTTCTAAATAAAAAGTAATTATATTAAACAAATTTTTACTTTTTTTCTCAGAGTGACCCGACTGGGTCCCAGCTAGATATGGTAACCCTACTGTCGACCGAAGTTTAGCGTGCGTGGCGGTACGGTGCATAGTGTTAAATTACTGTCTGCGGTATAATCAGTGACTCTTTACTTTTTTATTAATTGTGTCACCAAACCGTAGAAAGAAAAGGCCAAAAATACAGACAAAAGTTTAGAGAAGCGTGGCTCAGCAGCAAACAATCGAGGTCTTCGCCGAACCTTCTAGTGCGCTATGTCGATTTCGTCAGTGCAATTTAAATTCCTTTCGTCGGATTCGTTGAATCATTCAAAAAGCAAAATGGATGTAAAAGCTGAAGCCCCTTGTTCTTATCAGTCTTATCAGGAACAATTGAAACTAGATTGACCTGTTGTCAGGCATTCCAGTGAAGTTTCTGGTGCAGAAAACGCATTTAGTTTATTTGTGGCTAACCATTGAACAGTAAGATCTATGCATCACCACTGCAGCCTTTCAAGAAGTAGTTTTAAGGATGCTGATCATATATGTCAAATGCCTTTGCATAGAAACAAGTGCAGTGGTGTGACTGAAAGCATTCTTTATCCACATTTCAAAGCCAGTCTAAAAAAAGGGCGTAGAGACGTATGTTTCAGGGTACTTTCAGATGAATTAGAGTCAGCTTGTGTTATACTTTTCTGAGGCCCAAAGTCGCACTGTTTCCACATTCTTAGGAATGGTAGAAGAAGGCAACGCAGTGGCAGTAACCAATGGTCTGAAACCTTTGCTTAAGGAGTACGGCTGGAACTCTTGTTTAATGCACGGTTTGGGTGCTGACAACGCAGGAGTAATGATAAGCATAAATAATGGTGTGTATCAGCATTTGAAAAGAAAAGTTCCTCATCTTGTCTTAATCCATTGTGTCTGTCATTGCGCGTAGCTGACGGTGTCTTCTGCCGCAGCTAAAACTTGCCTTGAAATTAGGAGGTTCTGTTACCAGAAACATATTCTTGGTTTTCTCAGTCTTCATTTCGCCAGACTGCTTGTAGGGAGTTATTCAATGCAGTAAATGAATGAGCTAATCCATTGAAAATAGTTTTGGAATTGCAATACACTTTGCATGTCTATTTTAGAGACTGTTTCTCGTGTTTCGTCTCAGTGGCTTGAAGTAAAAACCCACTTTGAGATAGCGGCGCTTGATGAGATTTGCTATACTGCCAAACTCCTTTATAATATGTACTCGGTGCCCGTAATTAAAGTTCCAGATTCAAAACGTTGTAGAACCACTACTCAGAATGACGTGAAATGTGAACAGAATAATACTGACGCAGGAAGAAACGCCATGGAACAAACGAAATTAATGAAAATTTTACCAAAGGATGGCGATGTAAGCATCTTAACGTAAATGGAGTTGGCTACAAAAGATGGATGAATCGCTATACGACAACTATGGCTTCAGCTGCACATTACACGATCCATAGTGTTCAATGTGCATGATTGCACAAGTTCGGCATTCAACAGCTAGGGCACTGTTAGTTAGGTAAGCCCATCGCCCATGGCAAGATTATACCACATTCGATGGGAGAAATCTGTTTTTAATTATCCTGTGACCAAATCGCGCATAAAACGCTAAATGACATAGGTTTTTAATTGTCCTGGGGCCAAAAACCGCACAAAAAGCAAAATGACATCGGTTTCTAATTGTCTTGAGACACGTTCAGTAAACTGTCCGCCGTTTTCTGAACTGTATGTTCCCCAACAGATCGGCGTGTCTCGTGAGTCACGTTCAGAATGCGTTCCGCAATGCGTACCTTCAGTTCAGCTACGTTCGTAATTGGTGCACTGAACAGAAGATCTTTCAGATAACACCACTGCCAGAAGTCACACTGATTAAGATCAGGTAAGATGCATTGACAGGCTGTTGTGAAATGACGGCTGATGATTTTAACATTTCCGAAATGCTTCTGCAGCAGCCGTGCAATGTGCAATGTGCGGAGGAGCTCAATCTTGCATAAAAATGATCCTCTACACGTCCACTCTGTTGAAAGGTTGGAGCGACGTTGGTGCGCAAAAGACTCTCATAGCGTTTACCAGTGACGGTACTGGTAACAGGACTTACAGTGCTCATCTCCTCGAAAAAAAGTACGGGCCAACGGTAAACGATGCTGAAACTCGTCCCCACACAGTCACCATTGCAGAATGAAACAGTACAGGTTGATGTGCGAATGGATTTTTCCGTTATAGTTCTGTGTATTGATATGACCTTGACGATGTCTTCGTCCCTGCACAGAATGTTCCTTGGCCTTTCGCTGTCCCTTTACACGCGAGGAAGGAATTACAAAAATGGTTCAAATGGCTCTGAGCACTATGGGACTTAACATCTGAGGTCATCAGTCCCCTAAAACTTAGAACTACTTAAACCTAACTAACCTAAGGACATCACACACATCCATGCCTTAGGCAGGATTCGAATCTGCGACCGTAGCGGCCGCGCGGCTCCAGACTGTAGCGTCTAGAACCGCTCGGCCACTGCGGCCGGTGAAGGAATTACAGAGTGAACGTTTGCTCTGCTGGCAGCTCTACAGGAAGCAACTGCTGAACATGGATGATTTTGTGTGCAAAGCAATGCAGGACGTATCGTGGGATATTATGCAATGTAGTCGCAGGCATGTCCAACGTTCGGGCACTTCTCCGCGTACTGTATGTTTGCACACCACCGCTCGACTCCTCTTGCAATGCTGTGGCCACATCTCGACAGACGTCGGATCAATTGCTTTCCTTCCTCTGCCACATTGCATTTCAAAAGAACCTGTCTTTTCGAATTTTGGAATAATTTTCTCTATACTCTTAGCAGACGTCGGACCAATGCCTTTTTTCATACTCTTGAATGTCCGGAACTTCTGCAGGGCTGCTGGCACCCAGGTAACATTCCTGTAAAAAAGTTTTATCAGCAGCGCCCGATGCTTCATGGAAAGTCACGTTGAGCGGGCCAGACCGCAAACTGGGCAGTAGCCACGGGCCGCGCGTTTGTTGGTGTGCATATTCTGACGCTTACAGCGCTATCTATTGGTCAAATTTCCATTAAATCATTTTTTGTTCCATGACGTTTCCCCCTACGTCAATAATATGCTGTTAACATACGACGTCACTGAGGAGTGGTTCTCTTTCTACAGCGTTTTGAAACAGGAACTTTAATTATGGTTACCCTGTACTTTTCTAAAACCTCATTTGGATGAATGTCAGCCGGTAAATAAGGCATTGCTGTTAAATTCTGGAGACCAATCATGGCTTCTAAACGATGTTATTTTGCTGATCTGTCGTCTTGTGTGGGGAACTGTTGTACCAGGGTATAGAGGTGATCCTTTAAGAGCGAATGTTCGCAGATATAAGTTGCCGATAATGTCATGAAGTAAAAATCTTATTGCAGGTTATGAATACTTCCAACAAAACGTCATCGGAGGTTGACAATGCCTTCTCCTGCTTCTGAGCTGTAACCCCACTTATCCAAAAATTTAAAAGTGTTGTAAATTGCTCCAAGAGAATGCTTACGAATTGTTAATTGCTCCAAAACAATGCTTGCGAGTGATAAAAGAACCAATAGTATCGTTGGCTAAGGAAATGGGCTTGTCAGACAGTATAGCAATCAGAATTGATTTTCAGTGGTGGAAGGTCACTACTGTTGATTGGAAAGAAATTAGCAATACTGCTATGTTCTGGGATGAAATAGGTAACACAGAGATGCGCTCGGCTTAAATCGTTTCCAAAAATATTTACATCTGGCTGTTAAGCTTTTGGTTTTACTATGTTCCAATGCAGAGATGGAAAAGTCCTTTAACCAGCTAAATCTGATAAAAATATTTCTCCAGAACTGGCTAACTGCTATTATGTTGGACGCCTTTATTACAGTAAGAGTTGGTCGTAATGGTGTTGGTAAGCGCTGTCAAGATTACTAGGTGCCGCAGAATATTCTCCGAGAAATCGGCATCATATGAGTATACGCCCCAGTACTTCAGAAGTGGACACACAAGACACCCTACCGCAGGATGGGAGGAAAATTGAATACTGTGGCCTGCATTACATCAATGTGGTGAGCGGAATCTGAACTTAATAAACTTCCTTTTAGGAGTAGAAGTAATAGTAATAATAACAGTAATAATAATAATAACAATAACAATAATAACAGGCAATGACAATGAAAAGAAAAACTTTGTTTGTACTTTATCAGTGCATTGAACTCTCATTTTTGGGAGGGTAAATAAAGATAGTAAGCATTTAACAGATTTTAGAAGAATCTTAACTTCAGTTTAACGGAATAAACTTACCTGTGCTGACAGCACTGGTCCCAATGCAGTTTATTCCTTATCACTAAGCATTGGCGAAGTGCTCGGTATTTCGCTGCGAAGAGCACTTTCAATGTTTGAGTCAAAATACTCTAAGGTTAAAAGAATCCAATCACAAGCATTCTACTCATGTCATTAATACATTACTCTCCCCTTTGTAGCCCAATGTTTTTAGAGATTACTCAGATGATTTAGCGTATTCGTAAGAATCGTAAGTCGTAGCAGAGACAAGGGCAGTACTGCAGCGTTTACGACTTGGGGGACACCTATTTTAACAGAGTAAAAGTGTAAAGTAAATTGCAGTATGTGACGTGCTGAAGCAGTATTTTATTTCTTGTTTAGGGCTTCCGTGAAATTTGAGCCCAGTTAGATGGGAACTGAATCGAAAAGTTTACATTTCAAATACATTAATAGTAACAAGTACTAGGATAATATTTGATGCTGGAGTCAATGTGTGTTAGCGGGACCGTTCGTCATTTTATTCACGCACTTTTTAACGTTAAGTATGCTGATAAAATAGCTTCATATTTAGCAATTATATACAACCACTCGCTCATAGAATGATACGTACCTAAAGACTGGAAAATTGCTCAAGTCACACCAATACCCAAAAAGGGAAGTAGGAGTAATCCGCTGAATTACTATATCACTAATGTCGATTTGCAGTAGGGTTTTAGAACATATACTGTATTCGAACATTATGAAGTACCTCGAAGAAAACGATTTATTGACATATAGTCAGCACGGATTCAGAAAATATCGTTCTTGTGGAACACAACTAGCTCTTTATACTCATGAAGTTATAAGTGCTATCGACGGGGGATGTCAAATTGATGGCATATTTTTAGATTTCCAGAAGGCTTTCGACACCGTTCCTCACAAGCGTCTTCTAATCAAACTGCGTGCCTACGGAGTATCGCCTCAGTTGTGCGACTGGATTCGTGATTTCCTGTCAGAAAGGTCACAGTTCGTTGTAATAGACGGAAAGGCATCGAGTAAAACAGAAGCAATATCCGGCGTTCCCCATGGAAGTGTTGTAGGCCCTCTATTGTTCCTGATCTATATTAACGACATAGGAGACAATCTGAGTAGCCGTCTTAGATTGTTTGCAGATGATGCTGTCATTCACCGTCTTGTAAAGTCATAGGATGATCAAAACGAATTGTAAAATGATTTAGATAAGATCTGTAAGGTGCGAAAAGTGGCAATTGACCCTGTGAAGTTATTCACATGAGTACTAAAAGAAATCAGCTAAATTTCGATTAGACGATAAGTCACGCGAATCTGAGGGCTGTAAATTCAACTAAATTCTTAGGGATTGCAATTACAAATAACCTAAATTGGAACGATCACATAGATAATATTGTGGGTAGAGCAAACCAAAGACTGCCATTCGTTGGCAGAACACTTAGAGGGTGCAACAGGTCTACCAAAGAGACTGCTTACAATACGCTTGTGCGCCCTATTCTGGAGTACTGCTGTGCGGTGTGGGATCCGCATCAGGAGGGACTGACGGATGACATCGAAAAAGTACAAAGAAGGGCAGCTCGTTTTGTATTATCGCGAAATAGGGGAGATAGTGTCACAGACATGATACGTGGATTGGAGTGACAATCATTAAAACAAAGGCGTTTTACATTGCGACGGGATCTTCTCATGAAATTTCAATCACCAGTTTTCTCCTCCGATTGCGAAAACATTCTGTTGGCGCCCACCTACATAGGGAGAAATGATCATAACGATAAAATAAGAGAAATCAGGGGTCGCACGGAAAAATTTAAGTGCTCGTTTTTCCCGCGTGCCGTTCGAGAGTGGAACGGTAGAGAGACGGCTTGAAGGTGGTTCATTGAACCCTCTGCCAGGCACTTTATTGTGAATAGCAGAGTAATCACTAGATGTAGATGTAGACTTCCCCATGCTCACTCTACAGGAAGACGAAAACAGAAGAGCTGCAAAAGCATAAATGCCCTTTGCTTCTTTGAAGCACGTTCAAATTTTGTCGAATGGTTTTGAATGGTTCCTAGTGGTTCCAGTCTATATTCGGGAGCAAAAATTGCCGTCGCACTGTACTCCAAAAGGGTGCGATAACAATCAACGAGGATGTAGCCGTAAAATGTCTTTATAGAAGGGTAGAAACGTCAGAGAGTGTCAGCAGTGTCAAGGGTTGTCAAGAACGTCTTCTTGTTGCTCGTCGCACTGAGAAATGTCGTTTTAGATCGCGAAATGCGTGGTATTCGACACCCCAGATAAAGGAGGGGTTTCATTGTCGCCACTTATGTCACGCCTTGAGGCCTTTTTGTGTCGATGCTGAGCGGCGGTGCGTCTGAAATGTATTCCTCGGCTACCCACAAAGAGAACCTTGTGATTTTAACGCTGGGTGTCGCGGTGCTGACCTCCATCGCAAAAAAAGGGGGGGGGTGAAACTTGGGTAAGAGGGACTGTGACGGCATTCCCATCTGATGACCCTTCCACGGTGATGTTGGGCGGAGTTGTGAAATTTAGTTTGTAAGTAGGCTGTTTATGTTTTCTTATTGGCAACGTTACGTAGCGCTCAATATGAAAATCACTGGCTGTGCTGTGTGCAGTCTGTGGCTAGTTTGCATTGTTGTCTGCCATTGTAGTGTTGGGCAGCGGCAGCTGGCTGTGAACAGCGCGTAGCGTTGCGCAGTTGGAGGTGAGCCGCCAGCAGTGGTGGATGTGGGGAGAGAGATGGCGGAGATTTGTAATTTGTCATGAACTGATATATATATTATAACTTGTGATGATATTAAGGTAAATACATTGTTTGTTCTCTATTAATATCTTTCATTTGCTAACTATCCCTATCAGTAGTTAGTGCCTTCCATAGTTTGAATCTTTTATTTAGCTGGCAGTAGTGGCGCTTGCTGTATTGCAGTAGCTTGAGCAGCGAAGATTTTTGTGAGGTAAGTGATTTGTGAAAGGTATAGTTTAATGTTAGTCAGGGCCATTCTTTTGCAGGGATCTTTGATAGTCAGATTGCGTTGCGCTAAAAATATTTTGTGTCAGTTTAAGGACAGTCTTGTATAAATTGTTCTAAGGGGAAGTTGCAAGTTCAAATGGCTCTGAGCACTGTGGGACTTAACATCTGAGGTCATCAGTCCCCTAGACTTAGAACTACGTAAACCTAACTAACCTAAGGACATCACACATATTCATGCTCGAGGTAGGACTCGAACCTGTGACCGTAGCAGCAGCGCTGTTCTGGACTGAAGCGCCTAGAAACGCTCGGTCACAGCGGCCGGCTGAAATTTATTCCCAATGTGACATCAGTAACCTACCTTACAGCTCACATGAACTTCTGAGCTGTGGCTTTTTTTTTTCTGGGCGTGTGTCGACACCTAGCTGTTTGAAGCGTCGCCGAGCGCGAGGGTGACGTCAAGGGGAGGCACGCTTTTGCACCATTACGGAGGAAGGTTGTCGGCGCGTTTGACACATATTTCAAATTTATGCGTCGCAATGAAAGACAATTATGGGATTTCGAAAAAGTGCTCCTTTAATTTTGTTGCACAGTGTACAACTCACTCTATGTACGCTTTGGTGACGCGAACAGTTGCTTGGGCCTTATGCCAGCCCTGTGTAATTCCTATTGGCCAACTGCTGATATTCAATACTTAAGTGACTGACGTAATTAAAAAGAAATTCTAAACCACAAGGGTAGTAAATAAAAAAAATAGACTGAGGAATTCGAGAAGTAACCTTAAAGGTGTTAGTGTAAAATGCCATGTAAATTGTAAAATATTCATTTAAGACTTTGAAAACTTTTGCGCTAAGGAAACTATCTTGTAAGAAATTTTATTGTTTCCAAATGCTGAGTTAGAAAAGGACTCAGAATATTATGCAAAACTAAGAGACTGTATTCAGTATCGAGGGACACAGCCGATGACTGAAAGAGATCACATTACAAACTGTACTTTAAAATTCTAAGCAAAGTCACAGGGGAGCATCAAAAGTATTGTACTTACAATAACAATTAGCTCCTCCAGCTACAATATAAGAAATATTTGGAGCACAGTAAAAATGAAGACAGGAAGAGCTTATCTGTAAGACGAGGAAATTTCTTTAAAGGCCGGTGTTGCATTGATCAGAGGTATAAATTTAGAGAACTGCAAACAGTCACTTTTCGAAATATTCGTTTACTTCCGTAATTTGATTTTAGAATCTTTTGAGGGTCATTGTCAAATGGGCCACGTGTACGTTACATATTTCCGTACTGCGATGCTAAGACCCACTTGGGAGCTTCCATTGTTATTGGCAATTGGCCAACAGATTATTCACTTTTCGCTATGAATATAAAAATACACCGACTTTCACGATAAATCTGCCAGCATCCAGCATGTGCTATACAACTGCTTGATATTATTTTTTCTGCAAGCAGCACATAATTGAGGTTTTAGCACATACTTAGCGAATAGCCTACAGTTTCTGCGAAAAGCATTCCGGAAGGAATTAAATGAAATACAACTATGTGCTGGCTGTTCAGCACACTCTTGCTATCGCACGATTAATTTTATATTGAGAATATTTTTACTCTTGTACTTGTGATTAAAGTTTACCAGCTTTTTACATGCTGTACGTAGATAAAGAGAACATCTTTCCGCACAAGCGACTTATCGTTTGGCGACTCCCTCCCTCTCTTTTCCCTCTTACACTGTCACTCGTGTCAGTATTCACTACTAGCTATGATACACACCGCACTTTGGCCGCCCCTGGCGTAGGGATGGGAAAAAGCCGATCGGTTACAGCCGATACCGATATTTTACTTCTGAATAACCGGTATTTTTTGGTATTTATTTGGTCTCGTTTATAGTAGGTATTTTATCTTCTACAACTAATCGCGTGAAAAATTACTTTATCAATTTGCCATGGCACTGGTGTAAAATTTTTGGTTATCAAACAAAACTTTTTAAAAAATAGAGTACTGACAAACACATGATATAAGAATCGGTATAGTATGGCTGAGACAATAATGTACCTGTCGTCTTGTACCACCCAGAAGCAGTGAGGCTTTGTGTTTTTTGGGAGCAGAGTGGTTGGCGCAAGCCAGGCTTGTCATTTGTAGTCCCACATTATTTGTCTTTGGTGGGAAGTTCTGTAGCGTCTGAAATGCTGGTATAGTCTTTGAACAGTGTAGTTCCTAATGAGAGAAGTTGACTTACAGATCAACACCTTATAGAATGAGCTTTTATGAACAGATTGGACAATAAATATTAGCCATTGACTTAATTGATTACTTAAAAATTTTAAGTGTTCACAGTTAATTGTTTCTGCTTAATATTCTATTAGCCAGTAATGCCTTGAGATGTTACTATCATAGCTGCAACACAATTAGGCTTTAAAACTGCTGAGAGTCACGAAGTACATGTACGGGGGAGGCTCTGTTGTCGCTGACCACACAGGCCGCCTCCGGTCATCGATTGTGACCTGAAGACGGCGCGACACGCGAGAGGTCTTTGACCTGGGCTTGGCAGCGTTGTTAACGGGGCCAGATGTGTTGCCGAGATCTTTGTGGACTAAGCAGACTTACTGCACTTGTAGGACGCCTCCAGATCAAAAAGGAGGCAAATGTCTTACGTTAGTACATTCCGCTTTTGTGACCCGACGACTGCTCTCGGCATTGAGTGATACAACTGTCCACCTCAGCAGATGAGATGAATAGGTCTGCATATCTCGAAACCAAAACTGAATACATGCATGAGCGCACGGACATTCAAGTGCAAAACGCACTGTTTTCTTGTTTTCGTAAGTGGGTTGAAATATTAAATTTTCATTTTAAATATGAATCTAAAATCTACAGAAAACTGTTTGTACTGCAGATTGTTGGGCTATCTTGTATCTGAAAGAAGATTGACAAATTTATGTATTATAGTCACTGTTGACCTTTCCATAATGTCTAATGAGATAATTGTGCAGACTTAGATGTCATTTTCAAAGTTTTTTCGAATACATTGTAATGTAACAGAATTTTCCTCTAATGCCAGGTTTCTGATTCCTTGGGGTGAGGAAACAACGCATCACTTGTTCAAGTACTTTAAGTTCCATTTCCTCAGAGGTGTTAATTTTGTATGCTAAGATAGCACTAACACGCTGGAGCGTCTGAGAATCCACAGAAAAAGCAAGCGATTCCAGCAAGATGTTCTCTGTCTTCCGCTACTTGTAAGTGTTAATATATTTAAATGCATTAATTAGTAATTAATGCACATGAATATTGGCGACGTGCCAGGTGCCAGTACCACGATTTACATGAAGTATATTTCAGCTATAGTTTCTGCAATGTTTCCCAAAACATTAATGAAATGATTGCTAATTTAAAGGGGACTGATGACCACAGCTGTTAAGTCCCATAGTGCTCAAAACCATCTGCACCATTTTTTTTTTTTTTTTTTGCTTATTTAATATGCGTTACCCAACAACTACTGCTCAGTCTAAAGGAAATACAGCAACCACAATATTCAGCTAGGAACTGTCTGACTTCATACAAAATTTAAAATTATTATATTAACATAACTCGTTTGTTAAATTTAAGTTTACATAAGAAATTTCTCAGCAGCAACTATCGAATTTTATTCACGAACTAAATACATAGTGTGTATACAGAAAAATCTCTCCTTTTAACTCCAGTGTAAAGACAGAGAAGTTGTTATGAACTAGAGCTATGCTGGAAACGCGGATTAATGGGAAATGATAGAAGTGAAAAGTTTTCCTAGTAATCTAGTTGTCTTGTAGCTCAAACAATGCGCTAATATACTGTTGCGTCCCAGAATTCTAGAAAATAACACACGCGACTGCAACAAGGTCATCTCTTTCGATCCTTCAGTTATCCACAAATTTTAACATATTTCTGTACACTAATTACAACACACCATTACTGCTTCAACAGATGCAATCCTAGTTTCAGTAGCGCAAAATTAACTTGCTTCTGTGCTGTGGCAGATGTAGCATCTACGACGATGTCAGCAAGGAATCGCCTATTGATTATGTTGGGAGGTAGCAATGATAAGTGGCCGCTGCAGAAAACTTCCAAAACTATAGCACCAAGATTCGAGGGCAAAGCTTCCCTAGTCACATATGGCAAACTTCAAGCATTTTCTTACAATGCCTTACTCAAACTGCTGCTAAATTGCCATGTTAACCCCCAATCTGCACATATCATGAACCGTGCGCTTTTATTGATATAACCGACATGGTACGAACAAGATATTACCCACACATAACCACAGTCTACGACATACAATCGTGAAACTCTATAGGGAAAAAGAAGCAACCTTTTCACACCAACAGTCCAAGTAGCTAGCATGTGGTAACAGAAGAATAGCATAGTGCAAACTGAGAAACAGTTATTTTTAATGCTGGTTCTTCCATAATTCCTTGTCACTAAACGGAGCAATATCAACATATAATAATCAAATCTGAGTGCAATGAAACACAGGCTATACGATTCACAGTAGCAGTCGTAATCGTATCGTCTAAAATCCTTTAAGGCGAGAAGTGAATTGTAACATGATGTTTTTAACTTAAAAGGTAATTGATTGTGAGTATATCCTATTGCTTACCACGCTCTTTCTGATCCTTTGCGCCGGTTATACTTCCTTTCAGGAATTTCTTTCCGGACTTCAGACTCATTTAATACATTGAAAACAACACATGATTTTTACATTCTTGAACATTTATTCGTTTAAAAGCTTTTTTGGCCTTCTCTTTGCCTCTACGCCTTCCGTCCACCTATCGAGTTTGTTCTGTGCTGCTTACCAGACATCAAGAAGATTCTCGATCCTGCTTGTAACATTTAGTCATCTGGTGTGTCTACCTGTGACGCTTTGTTCTTATAGTATGTGTATCTTAAGCCACAGCTAGCAGATGCTCCATTACATTTAGCACGAAGCCCAATTCCTGTTCACTTTCCGTTCCCACTGCTGTATCATCAGTGAATCATATTGTGCTGATTTTCTGTCATTGATAAATAAGAACTGTCCTTTACTTCCGTCACTTCATTTTCAGTGTACAATTGAACGTCAACGATGACAATGAACATCATTTCCTTACACCTTTCCCGATTTTGACTCACTATAGAAATCTGTCAGTACAAACTATCGTAATTCGCTTTGAAGAAATAGAATGGGTTTCCGTCTCTCTCTGTTATAGATACCACATTGCCTAAAAAAGGATAAACATTTCATTTCTTCCCCCATTATTAATGGTATTTCCGTATTTATAGCGCCACAATAAGCTGCAATATATGATTACATTTATATTCTGAAAGTGCTTATCAATCCCATCTACCTTTGCATAACACAAAATCGTTTCGTACTGTGTTTATACAGGCCAGCTGCATGGCGTTGTACCAGTAGCGAAGTTGCTGAAAACTGTGGCAATTTCGTGAGCCATTATTTTGGACCCTAATATTATATAATTATACAGGGTGTTTCAAAGTCTTTGGTTCCAATTTCTATGGGTGGGAAACAACTTTTGTTAGACACGGAGTGTTCACTGATGCTTCACAGCGACGCCAAGCGCCCTTTAGCAAGGAACACTTTAAGTACGGGGTCGCAAAAGGCCAATGATCTTTATGGCATTCGACACCCCGCATATCGTCTACCATGGAAAAACAATATTCGCTGCTGATGGCAAAATGGGGCCGGCCTGGAGGTATCGAATGGTGAGCGCCGCATGAGGCTACAAAGCGTAGAAGAACTGCTTAGTCGACGAGTAGCTCACAATAGTGCTACAGTGCTAGCGATGTTGATTCAAAGCGTAGCAATGGCAACGTTAAACAAAACAAACACTGCATTATATCTACAACAACAGTAGCCAGAAGTTGACATTTCGTCTGAAAGGAAGCCAATGAATTCGCGGAATGACGGAGAAGTTGCAGATGAAATATTAGGGTTTCTGCGAGATGAGTCACTGGAATGTATATTGTCGTATACTCTCGACTGTGTGGACAATGTACTTGAGGGTGTACAATGATGACGATACGTGCTCAACAAGTGAAAGTGATACCGAAACGGGTGTCGAACCATGTAGTTCGTCATCCTTGTCGGACTGGGAGCCACGAATCCCATCTCCAATGAAACGTAGTAAAGGATAATCGTTGTCCAAGGTGCTGGCAGTAAACTTAATTACGTATATCGAACGTCTTTCGCAGCATAGTAAAAAACAGTTGTGAACATATTTCAAATAAGTTTGCCGCAATATGACCATGTAGTGCATAAGAAAAACTGTTGGTATTCAGGGGAGAACAAAGCACACTTGTTACAAAAACTGGTGTTTGTGCGTTTCAGGAATATTCGATACAGTTTACAGGATGTGGATGATAGTGACCTACCATGTCATGCACATAAAATTGCACGCGCCATAGATTACAGTGATTCAAGGGATGCAGTGTATGGTTGCATAACTTCAAACAGTGCTACAGAACTGGAAGACGTAATATAACGAAATTTCAAAACAAACCGTCAACGTGACGATGCATGGCAAACTGTGGAATCGGCTTGAACATATGTACAAGTATATGAGTAAACAAACATCCCATCGTTCACCAAGGAATTTCTTTTTAACTCCAATTAACCGTGATTTGAGTACGAAATACATATGAAAGGAACGCTCGATATTAGAGGTACCTGGAGAGTAGTATGAAGAGCAACTAAAATCAGCGCGTTATCGCGTTCATACACAATTATGCTGACTGTTAATCTGGATGGTAAATTGGCTGGAAAGTTATTTATTGTGCTGCGAGAAGTTGGAGGTGCTATTCCCTCTACAATTCTTTCTCGTTAGTGTGGTCTCATAAGGGTAGTAATGAATATTTACGTCAAAGTAAGCATGAGTTGGAAAACAGGGTAAGAGAACTACGGCTATTGTATGAGCACTGCTTTGGCCAATAGCTGAACAAAATAATTTTCTGTTGCTTGATTACTGGTCTGCGTCTAATAAATCATATTCCTTTAAAGCAAACTTTCCCTCCTGAAAAGTGTGTGACATTGCGGTTCATACCACCTGGAACCAATGGACAAATTTAGCCTCTGGAAGTTTGTTTTGTTCCGTGGCTATAAAACATATTATTGCAGTATCTTCTGCTACGCCTTAAAGGATAGCCAGTTTCACGATAAGCCCCGCGACCGACTGTTTCGCATTCGGTTGCATGCCATCACATTCCATCGTTTTTCATCATCCCGTTACATCAATACGATTCTATATGCATTCCTTAAAAGTGGATACTTAGCTGAACGTCCTGCACGGTTTGTAACTCTCTGGGAGTTCACCTTCGAGCCTGACGATGCGAACATTCGTGTTCACTGTGGTGCGCCATTTTTCATTCGGTGTTCATGGTGCAAGTTAATGGTTTGTTTATTGAACGTCGACAACGTCCACTTTGTGAAGTCTAATATCTACATCCCATAGAAGAGTGATCTCTGCACCTCCCAGACACACATGTTCTGTCACTCTCCTCAAGCACATGGTGAGACATTAGCAGCAAATACACTCCTGGAAATGGAAAAAAGAACACATTGACACCGGTGTGTCAGACCCACCATACTTGCTCCGGACACTGCGAGAGGGCTGTACAAGCAATGATCACACGCACGGCACAGCGGACACACCAGGAACCGCGGCGTTGGCCGTCGAATGGCGCTAGCTGCGCAGCATTTGTGCACCGCCGCCGTCAGTGTCAGCCAGTTTGCCGTGGCATACGGAGCTCCATCGCAGTCTTTAACACTGGTAGCATGCCGCGGCAGCGTGGATGTGAACCGTATGTGCAGTTGACGGACTTTGAGCGAGGGCGTATAGTGGGCATGCGGGAGGCCGGGTGGACGTACCGCCGAATTGCTCAACACGTGGGGCGTGAGGTCTCCACAGTACATCGATGTTGTCGCCAGTGGTCGGCGGAAGGTGCACGTGCCCGTCGACCTGGGACCGGACCGCAGCGATGCACGGATGCACGCCAAGACCGTAGGATCCTACGCAGTGCCGTAGGGGACCGCACCGCCACTTCCCAGCAAATTAGGGACACTGTTGCTCCTGGGGTATCGGCGAGGACCATTCGCAACCGTCTCCATGAAGCTGGGCTATGGTCCCGCACACCGTTAGGCCGTCTTCCGCTCACGCCCCAACATCGTGCAGCCCGCCTCCAGTGGTGTCGCGACAGGCGTGAATGGAGGGACGAATGGAGACGTGTCGTCTTCAGCGATGAGAGTCGCTTCTGCTTTCGTGCCAATGATGGTCGTATGCGTGTTTGGCGCCGTGCAGGTGAGCGCCACAATCAGGACTGCATACGACCGAGGCACACAGGGCCTACACCCGGCATCATGGTGTGGGGAGCGATCTCCTACTCTGGCCGTACACCACTTGTGATCGTCGAGGGGACACTGAATAGTGCACGGTACATCCAAACCGTCATCGAACCCATCGTTCTACCATTCCTAGACCGGCAAGGGAACTTGCTGTTCCAACAGGACAATGCACGTCCGCATGTATCCCG
This sequence comes from Schistocerca piceifrons, assembly GCF_021461385.2. Lineage (NCBI taxonomy): Eukaryota > Metazoa > Arthropoda > Insecta > Orthoptera > Acrididae > Schistocerca > Schistocerca piceifrons. Next base: position 924,620,733 of record NC_060138.1, read on the forward strand.
TGCCACCCAACGTGCTCTAGAAGGTGTAAGTCAACTACCCTGGCCAGCAAGATCTCCGGATCTGTCCCCCATTGAGCATGTTTGGGACTGGATGAAGCGTCGTCTCACGCGGTCTGCACGTCCAGCACGAACGCTGGTCCAACTGAGGCGCCAGGTGGAAATGGCATGGCAAGCCGTTCCACAGGACTACATCCAGCATCTCTACGATCGTCTCCATGGGAGAATAGCAGCCTGCATTGCTGCGAAAGGTGGATATACACTGTACTAGTGCCGACATTGTGCATGCTCTGTTGCCTGTGTCTATGTGCCTGTGGTTCTGTCAGTGTGATCATGTGATGTATCTGACCCCAGGAATGTGTCAATAAAGTTTCCCCTTCCTGGGACAATGAATTCACGGTGTTCTTATTTCAATTTCCAGGAGTGTATTTTTCCTGTCATGATTGTTAACACAACACTTTCAAATGAATCTTACTAAAGACTGAACTTGCGATCTCGTAATGAAGGGGTTCCTTGTAAGACTGGCAGGGTGTAGACACTCTGGGGCACTCATATGAAATGTGAGTTGCTTATCATCCAGTCAGCTGTTCCTCGTGAAAGGCAGTAGGCCCAGCAAAATATAGGTTCCTAATTTCCTTCTAAAATATCTTTCTCCAGTGAGAGATGCTCATTCTAATGGTTTTCTTGTTGAAAAGCTATCAGTTTACTGGGGTGCTGCACACCTGGTTAGTAGCCTCTGCTAGTCCGGTGAAATCTCCTCGTCCCAGGATCAACGAATAGTAAAGGACGTCCGGGGTCGCCGGGAAGTGTCAGCGAACATTTTGTTACTAACCCAAGTTATTTCCCACCCGCACAGTTTGTCGCAAAGACTTTGAAAGACTAGTCAGGAAGCATCAATGCCCAAAGAAGTGGTGTATGGAAGTACTAAGGAATGAAGAGAGATGCTTGAAGTTCTCTAAGGCTGTAGATATTGTGATAATGAGTAGCTCAGTTGGCAATTCATCTGAAGAGAAATGGACATCTCTAAAAACGACAATCACAGAAATTGGAAAGAGAAACGTAGGTACAAAGAAGGGAATGGAAGAAAGAAGGAAATACAAAACCGTTCAGGAAAAATAGGGAATACAGAAATAAAGGTCACTTAGGAATGAAATAAATTGGAAGTGCAGTGAAGCTAAGGCGGAATGTCTGAATCAAAAATGTGAAGAGATCTGAAAAGAAATGAATGTCGGAAGTACTGACTCAGCATACAGAAAAGTCAAAACAACCTTCAGAGAAATTAAAAGCAAGGATGGTAACATTAAGAGTGCAATGGAATCTCCACTGTTAAATGCAGAAGAGAGAGCAGATAGGTGGAAAGAGTACATTGAAGGTCTCAGTGAGGGGGAAGACTTGTCTGATGAAATGATGGAAGAAGAAACAGGACTCGAGATAGGTAAATCAGTATTAGAATCAGAATTTAAAAAAGCTTTGGAAGATTTAAAATCAAATAAGGCAGAAGGGGTAGATAATATTCCTCCAGAATTTCTAAAATCACTGGGTGGAAGTGGCAACAAAACGACTGTTCACTTTGGTGTGTAGAACGTATGAATCTGGTGATATACCATCTGACTTTCAGGAAAACGTCGTTCACACAATTCCGAAGACTGCAAGAGCTGAGAAGTGAGGGCATTATTGCACAATAAGCTTAGTAGTTCATGCGTCCAAGTTGCTGATGAGAATAATATACAGAAGAATAGAAAAGAAAGTTGATGGTGCGTCAGATGACGATCAGTTTGGTTTCAGGAAACGTAAAGGCACCAGAGAGGCAATTCTAACGTTGCGGTTGATAGTGGAAACAAGACTAAAGAAAAATCAAGACACATTCATAGGACATGTCGGCCTGGAAAAATTGTTCGATAACGTCAAAAGATGCAAGAGGTTCGAAATTCTAAGAAAAATAGAGGTAAGCTATAAGGAAAGACGGGTAATATGCAATATATACGAGAACCAAGAAGGAACAATAAGAATGGAGACGTAGAACGAAGTGCTCGGATTAATAAGGGTATAATACAGGGATATACTATTTCGCCCCTACTTTTCAATCTATGCGTCGAAGAAGCAATGACGGAAACTGAAAGAAGCTTCAAGAGGGGAATAAAAATTCAAGACGAAAGGATATCAATGGTAAGATTATATGATGACATTGCCATCCTCAATGAAAGTGAGGAAGAATTACAGAATGTGTTGAATGGAATGAACAATCGAATGAGTGCAGAATATGGATTGAGAATAAATCGAAAAAAGACCAAAATAATAATAATAAGTAGCAGAACTGAGAACAGCTAGATACTTAGTATCAGGATTGGTGAAGCTCAGGATTTTACTACCTAGGCAGCAAAATAACCCAAGACTGGCGGAGCAAGCCGGCCGCGGTGGTCTAGCGGTTCTAGGCGCTCAGTCCGGAGCCGCGCGACTGCTACGGTCGCAGGTTCGAATCCTGCCTCGGGCATAGATGTGTGTGATGTCCTTAGGTTAGTTAGGTTTAAGTAGTTCTAAGTTCTAGGGGACTGATGACCATAGATGTTAAGTCCCATAGTGCTCAGAGCCATTTGAACCATATTTTTTGACTGGCGGAGCAAGGAAGACATAAAAAGTAGACTAGCACTGGAAAAAAAGGGCATTCCTGGCCCAGAGGAGTCTAGTAGTATGAAACATAGACATTATTCTGAGGAAGAACTTTTTTTGCGAGTGTACATTTGGAGCACAGCATTGTTTGGTCGTGAAACATGGACTGTGAGAAACCGGAACAGAAGAGTATCGTAGCACTTGAGATATGGTATTACAGAACAATGTTGAAAATTAGGTGGACGGATAAGGTATGCAGCCAGGACCCCATAAAGGATGGGGCCCCTCCACGCCCACACCAACGTGGTGACCAAACCAGAAGTTCTACTGTCACCTCCGTACATGTTAGTTTTTTGAATCAGGCGTCACAGGCTGTGATGTTATCCATGCGTCTAGGTAAGATTACTCATTAACATCAGGAGATAGAAGTGGTCGAAAACGATTGAAGGGTAGCGGTTGTAAGGGCGGAGAAAAAAAAGTGTCAAGGCCAGCGCCAAGGGAAAAAAACCTCTGCGACAGTAGGACGGGTAGTAAGGGCAGTAGCGGCTTGCTAGCTGCGACAGAGCATGCAAGGTAAGGTAAGGTTAGCGTGAGGTATCGTGCATCGTTACCTATCTGCTGCGTGTTCGTTAGCTGGGTCAGTCCGGGTGCTGCGGCTGGGCTCGCTTGTAGTCTCCTGGGCCGGCCGCAGTGGCTTCCTCCCTGTAACATAAGAGTTCGGCGCGGCAACGCATGCGTTGCTGTTAGGCCCTCTGCTGCGCCTTGTCGTCAGTGACTAGGTGCAGCTTCATCAGGCTGGTGCAGAACGGCGGCGATCGGCTACCGTTCAGCGTCCTCCTCTACTGCACGGCGCAGGCCTTCTGCAGTGTAGCTTCGAGCAGCTCCGTTTGTTCAGGGCGCTGCGCCGCTTCACCGTCGGAGAAATGCAGGCCGTTCGCTCGCGCTCGCGCGATGAAGGCTGCCTTTTTGTCTTCTCGGTCCCTTGGAGGGGCCGCTCCCGCAGCAGTCGGCGTCGCCACCGGTTCCGCTGGGGCGGCGGTTTTCTTCTTTGCACCTTTCACCTGCGGTGCTGTTGGGGAAACCGCTGGGTTCAAATGGTTCAAATGGCTCTGAGCACTATGCGACTTAACTTCTGAGGTCATCAGTCGCCTAGAACTTAGAACTAATTAAACCTAACTAACCTAAGGACATCACACACATCCATGCCCGAGGCAGGATTCGAACCTGCGACCGGAGCGGTCGCTCGGCTCCAGACTGTAGCGCCTAGAACCGCACGGCCACTCCGGCCGGCCAACCGCTGGGATAGGCGCGCGAACGTCCTTCTGCGAGGTCGCAGGAGTGTTCGCAGGTACTGCTGCGCCGAGGTCTTGGGCAAAGACTGCTCGCAGTTGCCTCGAGGCCTCTTCCTTCTCTGCAGCCACAGCGGCTACGAAGGCAGCCCTCTCTACCGCCGTGACGGCTTTGAGGGCTGCAGTGGCCTCCTTCACGGCGGTGCCGAGTTCGAGGTCACATTTCTTCACGGGAGCGTGAGCTGCGTCCTGGCTGCCCGTTTCTGAGCGGTCGTCCCTGCCTCTGGCAGGTGGATCTGCTACTGCGCCGTCCCTCAGCTGCGCCGGGCTGTTCTGCGCCCTACGCCTTTTCCGACGTCGTTTTCGCTTCTGCCGCTGCGTCGGTGCGGCCGCGGCCGCCTCGGCCCACCCCACCCCCCCCCCACCCCCCACCCCCCGGCACGGTTGCGGCTTGAGAAAGCTGCACAACCGCGCCAACTGGCGACGTGCGGGCCGCCACACCGGACACAAGTCGGCAGAACGTTGCTGTCGCGGTCGCAGGCGCGGCTGTCGTGCTCGCCTGAGCATTTGACGCACCGCGCCGCGTTGCGGCAATACTTCGCAACATGGCCCTCGCCCTGACAACTGAAGCACTGGGGCTGAGGGTCCGTGGCGGTCGGGAGAGCCTCTGTCGTAACCGGGAAGCCCAGCAGCTTCCGCAAGTCGAAGATGTCGCTCCCGCCGTCGACCGTTTGCACGGTCACGGCATAGAACGGCGCCCTCTTCCTGTTGGTCCGGTTGTCCAACATTGCGGTTGCATTACCAAACCCGGCTCGCAGCAGCCCTTCCCGGACCGCTGCCTCATCACAGCACCGAGGTAACCCCCTGAGGAGTGTCTCGGTCGTCTTCATCCTTCCTACGGAAGGTGCCTCTCACGCGCCGGCGGCGCGTCGACGATGTGGTCGGCCACTGCTACCTTGATCGCCCTGAGGTCGGCCACATTTGCAGCTCGAACGCAGATCAGCGAGTCTGTGTCGACAGACTCGTAGACCACCTCGACCCTGGCGCAGTTCGTCATGGTGTCGAACAGCGCTGTCCACCCGCCTTTGCACTTGACGGACAAAGCGGGGGGACAGGCCGCGACTCGTCTTCTCGGGAGTTCCTCGCACGGTCGGCAGACTCAGTGAGTTGCACAACCGAAGGACCCTTCGTAGCGGCAGGTTTCCTCTGCGCACCCTTCTTTCCCTTGCTGCGAGGCGCGGAACACGACAATCTGCACTCGTTGTGAAAACATCGTACGACAATTTGCTCTCCGCGGCGCCCACAGCACAGAAACCTCTTCACGAGCTCTCAACGGCCGAGTAAGCGTGGCGCGCAACGGCAGCGATGCGCTCGCCTCGCCAGCTCAGGCCGCTCTGCGCATGCAACCAGGAATTTATCTGCAGAATCGGCGAGGAAAGGAATATTTGGAAAACAATAACAAGAAGGAGGGACTTGACGGCAGGCAACTGTCAAAACGTCGGGGAATAATTTCTATGGTACTAGAGGAAGCTGCGAAACATTAATATTTAGAAAGAAAGATGAAGAAAAACTATTAATATTCGGAAGAAAAGCACAAAAAAAATTTTTTTGACCGGTATACGACGAAAATAACATGGAATGGAGAATAAGAAGAAATGAAGATTTAAGAGGGCTGTAGAAACACCGTAACATCGTCGAAGTGCTCAAGATGAGAAGGTTGAATTGGACAGGCCATATAGCAAGAATGACAAGAGAATAGACTACCGAGAATGACATACAGCAGAACAATAGATGGAACGAGAGGAAGAGGAAGCCCCATAATTAGAGGGCGGGATAACATTCTGGAGGACACAACTACGATGAACAGCAACAGCAACTGGACAAACAGCGCTTTGGACAGACAGAAATGGAAGAAGCTCATAGAGCAGGCGTATGGCCGATAAGGCCCTTACCACCTGTAAAGTAAAGTAAAGTAAGAGGGACCTGCAGAGGATAAAAACCATAGAGGAAGACGGAGATTGTGTGAAGATACTAAACCACAACTTGAGATGTATAAGGACAATTTTGTTCCTAGTGACAGCCTTTCGCAAGATAAACGTGGGAGTACTGAGTTTTCTGTTCTTCGTTTCTTTTCAAGTTTCTGTTTGTTTTCTTTCCTCTCTCGAAAGCTTTACAGTCAGATTTCTAACAGTAATCCTTGCACAATAACTGCTGTTTGCTGTGGACTGGAAGGGAGCTGTGTAATGGTAATGTGCGTACTGAATGAGTGTTTCGCTAATCATTTACACTCACATATAATTTCATAAGATTCGTCCGTAAACAAGAAAATGTGTAACGCTTTATGCTCGAAATCTTAGTATTGAGTGGCTTTTCCAAGAAAAGTTTAAAATATTTTAAAAAAGCGTTTTATAATCTCTCAGTCATCTCTCCCCGTTTTGATAGTTACATGAAAAGGTCAGTTGCGCGGTTTGGTGCTGGCAAACCGGAAGTCAATATGGAGATTTAGTTGTAACCAGGGGACCCATGTGAAACTTTCGCATTTTCGTGGTTTTAAATAATGACAGTATTTGGAATTAGTGTAGTCGTGGGAGTGAAGAGTAAACATCTTTAAAAATGGACCTAACGAAGTGAAATAATAAGCATGAATTTGTGATACAAGCTTGTATACACATTTGTATTTGTCCAGAAATGTGGTTTGCGTTCAGAACTTTGTCCCGGATTGTGTGACGGGTAGAGGTCAGGCACTGGCAGTATGGCCACATAACCTATAATTTTAATTCGACAATGATTTTTTTTTACAGTAAGCACGCTAGGCCGTCGGAGCATTAGATAAATCACAATTCAAGGCGACAATGCCAAAAATATATTTGTTGTTTCGGAAAGTATATTCGTTTAGAAAAGTCGAACGATAGTCAGAGTTAATGAAATCAGAGCATGAACGGAAAGATTTAGGTGTTCCTTTTTCCCACGTGCCATTCGAGAGTGGAATGGTAGAGAAGTAGTATGAAAATGGTTAGATGAACCCTTTGCCAGGCACTTGAGTGTGAATTGCAGTATAACCATGTAGATGTAGATGTAGAACTACCGCAGTAGTCTCGGCTAATAAGTAAAAATGGTTCAAATGGCTCGGAGCACTATGGGACTTAACAGCTGTGGTCATCAGTCCCCTAGAACTTAGAACTATTTAAACCTAACCAACCTAAGGACATCACAAACATCCATGAACGAGGCAGGATTCGAACCTGCGACTGGGCGCCTAGAACCGCTCGGCCACCGCTGCCGGCGGCTAGTAAGTATTTTAAAACAAACAAAATGGTATTTGTAATAAGATAATATGAAAAGGGAGTCTCCATCCATGATGCCTCATTTTTTACGATAGTTAATTCTCTTTTCTGTTAAAATTTTCCACGGACAGTAAACTTTAGCGCAAAAACGATATGCAGTATTAGTATCCGGTTAAACAATCTTTCTAACGGTACTTCATTCATCCCTGTACGATTGGCATGTGTTAAGAAAAAGGGATGTTGACTTGAGAAATAATATACATGATTATCGTTAAGACTTTGTAGAGAACAACTTGAAATCAGCCTGCTGTTGGCAGGGGAAATCATGTATAGAATTTAAGAGAAACGCTCTTAAGAATTGTGGTACAGTGTTATTAATGTGGTCTTCATTCCGCTGGTTTGATGCTGCTCTCCATACAACTATATCCCGTGCAAGCCTCTTCATCTCTGAATAGCTACTGCAACCTACGTCCTTCTGAATCTACTTACTGTATTGATCTCTTGGTTTCCCTCTGCGATTTGTACCACTCACGCATGTCTCAGAATGTGTCCTATCAACCTATCCCTTCTTTTGGTCAAGTTAAGCCACAAATTTTTGTCTCCCCAATACCTCCTCATTACTTACTTGATCTACCCCCATAACCTTCAGCATTCTTGTGTAGCACCACATTTCAACAGCTTCTGTTCTCTTCTTGTCTAAACTGTTTATTGTTCATCTTTGAATTCCATACATGGCTACACTCCAGACAAATACGTTCAGAAAAGACTTCCTAACACTTAAATTTATATTCGATGTTAACATATTTCTCTTCTTCAGAAATGCTTGTCTTGCCGTCGACGGTCTCCATTTTATATCCACTCTACTTCGACCATCATCAGTTATTTTACTGCCCAAATAGCAAGTCGTATGTACTACTTTAAATATCTCGTTGCCTAATCGAATTCCCTTACCATCACCTGATTTAATTCAACTAAAACCAATCATCCTTTTCTTGCTTTGGCGACGTTCATCGTATGTCCTCCTTTCAAGACATTGTTCTTTCAGTTCAGCTGCCCTTCCAGTATTTTGCTGTCTCTCGAAGGAGTACAGTGTCCTCGTTTAACCTCAAGGTTTTTATTTCTTCTCCCCGAACTTTAATCCCTAGTCCAAAATCTTCTTCGGTTCCCTTTACTGATTGCATAACGTAAAGACCGAATAACATCGGGGATAAGCTACAAACCTGTCTCAGTCCCTTCTCAAACACTGCTTCCCTTTCATGGCCCTCGACTCGTATAACTGCCGTCTGGTTTCTTAAGTTGTAAATAGCCTTTCACTCCCTGTTTAGAACAGTACAGTGCACCAAAACGAGAAAACAGTGTTAGGAGGCTGTTTTAAAGATACCTCCACAGCTACGAAAGTTTTAAGAGCCTGTATTGCCTATGAAAAGGTTGAAATGATTTCACAGTGTATTTTATACAGTCTTATCTACCAATCTTGGGTCCTCCTTGAATGGAAAAAAATCACTAGCAGTGGCATAGAGTTGCACAATACGTGGAATGTCGTACATGCATTTCAACAACAGCGCTTCTGGTGAAGTGAATTATGAGTGCGTGCTCTACCTTTCAGTATCGTCAATGGTTCAAGTAAAGTGATGTTAAGTAAATATGGGACTGAAACAGACTTTCTTAGTACTCTTTCAACGAGGAAGACGTTCAAATAGAGTACAGGAGAGAGTTTTTTAAGTAAATAATGAAGTTCAACACAGTTTGATCATACTTAGGATACAGTTCCCCATTCGTGTGGCTCACTTTCCATTTTAAGTACCTGAAACAACTATTCCCACATGTAGATGACAAAAGTATAACAATGAGTGCTAATAGACACATAGCAACTGAGGAGATGAAAAGTAATGTTCCAGTTATTATTCTTCTGCAAATTGTCTCCCTCTTGGCTTCGAGAAAATTTCACAATCGTTTGTTATACATATAACTAAATAAAAACCGCAATGATCATGATTGTAGCAAATTGTGTACATTAAAATGAGAATTTGTACTAGCGTACCAGAATGCCGGGTTCAGCAACTCTTACTCCCTTTATCATTGTTGGTCTTGCAAACAAACAAATCCACAAGAAGAGGTATAGTGCCTCTTTTCAGTCGTTAGCATTGCATGCAAAAATATCGTAGGGTACCTCAAGTTTTAGACTGATTGAAACAATGCAATAAGATTAAAATATGGCTCTCGTCTAAAATCTGCAAATGTTTACTGATGAGGAAATAATTTGCTCATTCTTGAGATGATGACCAGAAAGTATCATGTGTGTTTATTAAGTGCAGTACCACTCATTAAATGGAGACTGGAAGTACCACTGCTAGTTGGTGTGGTCTGTGAACATGTTGTCTGTGTGGTCTGTTTCTGAAACAATATTGTATTTGTCTGATAAGATTTTAGTTTGCTATGATCTCATTATTTCTACTTGTAACTATGTCGGCATCTTTAAGGATATCGCCATCGTATTTCCTTGTATTGTTATTGTGTGCTTGAAATTAGTTGAAAAGTTAATATTGTTCGATGTGAGGTCCACCAGTTATGCAAAACACCGTTTTTCTCAGTACCCAAACATGAGTACCATGTTTGTGTTATGATAAGTCAAGAAGAAGAGTTAAAGACAGCTCCAGAAGAATATCCACTACGTAAATTATGGAAAAACGATCAATGTTTTGTCGAAATAGATGGTTTATTGTACAAAATTACTAGTAAAGGAAACCGCCTAGTTATTCTAGAAAGCGCGAAAGAGCAAATTATGGGAGAACAACATGATTCTTTATTATCAGGACATTGCAGTACAAAAGCAACAAACATGAAAATAGCTCAAATGGCCAAGTCGTAAAGCTGACGTTTTCCAGTTTGTTTCACAATGTGATTCCTGTAACAGACGGAATAATGTAGGAAAAAGTAGAGCACCATTGCAAGAACTGCCAGAGACAAGTGAACCATTTGAAAGTGTAGGACTAGATGTAGTAGGACCATTGCCTAAGACTAAAGATGGAAACAAATGCATATTGACAATGCTAGACCATTTCTCTAGATACCTTCTCATGATACTAATACCTGATCAGAGTGCTGAGACTCTAGCTAAAGTTTTCGTAGAAGAATGGATTCTTAACTTTGGATCACCATTAAGAATAATTAGTGATAAAGGAACGAATTTTATGAGTGAATTACTTAAACAAACTTGTAAGCTCATGTAAATAATGCAGTTAAGGACAACACCTGCACACCCTGAAGGAAATGGTAGATTCGAGTGAGTCCACAGAACAGTTATTAAAATCAAATTACATTCCATTCAGAAAGCTGTTGCACTCAGCGACTATTATATTGACTTGTAAATTATAGATTGCAGCGATCAGTCGTCCTTCTTAAACTTTGTTGTGCAGATCTAGATTTTGGCTAGAAGCCAGCCATTCTCAATCCACTATTATTTTTGCTCGATGCATGTAATTCCCTATTGGTTGGAATTCATCCACAGTTCATTCTAGTTCATGTGGATGAAGGCTTCCAACAAGGAATAACATGCATCGAGCGAAGAAATAGTGCACTGAGAATGGCTAGCTTCTAGCCAAAATCTAGATCTACACAATAAAATTTAAAAAGGACGACTGATCGGTACAATCTGTAATTTACAAATTATTAAAATCGTTAGCCATTATGTGGGCAGCAAACATGACAATTGGGATGTCTGTTTACCGTACTTGGTAAGTTGTTACAATGCCAAAATGCACAGCTCAACTGGTCTAAGTCCATATGAGATCGTCTATGAAAGAAGAGTGCATTCACCCTTGCACGATAGACTGCCAGAATCACCAATGAACACGTAAGGGATCTAGCACACAAACTAAAGGAAGCATAGAGGGGTGTGAAACAGCGAAACCATCAATCATTTCTTCAGCAAGCAAGACAACACGACCGCAAAGCAACAGTGCCACAGTATCGAGTTGGAGATCTTGTGTATCTGTGCAATGTGGTGTTACAGAAGAGTCAAGTCAAAAAGTTTAAGAAGTTTTGGAAAAGACTATGTCCAATCTTGGAGGTGTTGTCGCCAGTCACTCTTAAGCTCCAACTGCCCTTTCGTTCGGTTGTCGTTAATGTCAATCGTGTAAAGTCATATCTGGGCAAATTTCCTGTAGCATCACACGACGATGAGGACTGACCGAGAGGCAGACCTGCTGTTCTCAAACCCAGGAAGCGAGAATCGCGAGGTCGTAGTCCCAACTTCGAGGCCGAGGCGTCGCCACATTCCGAGCGATCCTGTTCCAGACACCCCTCCAATATGCGTAAACGTGTGTAGTGTGTGAGAGTGTGATGTGTGTGTTTATTTCAGCCATGTGATTATGTGAATGTGTTGTGAAAATTTAGTATTGAATCCATTACACAAGTGCACAAGTGGAACTAAACCTTTTATTCCACAGGTTTCCACAAGAAACTCATTTACTTTATGTTAATTTTTTTAACTCTAGTATTTAGAACTAATTAACCATGTTAATTTTTATTCTAATGTTTGCTATGATACCGTATTTTACTAATGCTGTAGTAATAGTACCACAGAGTACAGATGTTTTGTGTGAACCACAATCAGACATGGTAGTTTCAACAAGTAATGCAAAACTTGTACTCAAGTACAATCTGAATGAAATCCAGCAACTGTTCAATTTGGTAAAGAAGCAAATTGATCTAATTCGTTCTGTTAAGCGTAATGACACAATTTTGGCAATGGGTACATGTTGGTATAATAACTGGATCACAGCCAAAATGCAAGTAGAGTCTACATTTGCTAATTATGAACATGAGATTTACTGTTTTTTAAAGCTTTTGTAACACAGAACTTTAATTAGGTATAAACGTGCCTGATTTGATTTTGGTACTTTAACTAGTCGAGATCTACTGGAAGTTAAAGGCAAAATACTAGCTGTTGAACAACAGTCCAGCACAAATTCAACTAACCTCTCTAATGAAATTATCATATTAAAGAATATGAAAAGAACCATTACTAACCACACAGTTTTCATTGAACAGATTGTAAAGCAATTTATCTCACATTTCTACATAATTCGTAATGAAATGAACGCAGATATCCAAGAACTATTCCAAGGATTAAATGCCATGAGTGCACACTTAGATTTAAACACTCTTTTGTTAAGGATTACTGATAGTTTATCAAATGGTAGAATTGATGCCCTAAACTTAAGAACAGCCTTGTAAAGTAGTTCAAATGATTGTTGAGCAGTGAACTACTACATCCCGAACAATTTTTACTGATCCTACTATCAATTGAACGAAAGCTAGATGCAACATATACTATGATTTACCCTGTTAACTCTTACAATTTATATGCTTGCTACAAGTTAACCACCAGACACTCTTTAATGATTGAAGATGAATTAACTGTTATTTTTTATATACCCATTGTGAGATCAAAGCATAATTTTGAAGTGTATGACATTTACACCTACCCTGTGAAATAGAGACAGGCAGGTATTCATATGAAGTATGTACTAAATGATTATCTACTGGTTAGCAAGGATCGAAGATATTTTGTGTCACTAAATGAAAACGATTTGCATATGTGTAAACGTAGGCATAAGTTAATTTGTCCTTATTCGACAGTATTCTTAGATAGTAGAGTGTACAGCTATGAGAAAGAATTGTTTATGAATCATCCCCCAAGAGATGATTCCCCTAGAATTTTAATGCATCTTTATCATCCATTTCTTAAACGATGTTCGGAAGGTATAATTTTCTCATTTAACTACACCCTTGATGTAACATTAACATGTAAAAACTATGATACACCTGAGCTACCCTATACACTAAAATTGAATAATGGTGGATTAATCTTGAATGCCACCTATTGTGATTTATCATGTGAACTATTTGTTATGCCTTTGTATTGCTAACTACATTACATGCAAGTGGACATTTGCCATTAACGAGAATGTTATCTGTGTATTACAATGATTAATACATATTAACATATGGGAAGCATACCTTTTCAAGTATTTCTGAAAGCAATGATTTAACTAAGAATATCCATGAAAATGTAATTTCTTCCAATAATGAGTTAAACTTCATTAAAGCAACAAATAGAATTAAGACCTTCGATTCATCCAGTAATGTTAATGCATACTTGATTGTCGGTATTGTGTTTTTTTGCTTTTATTAATTTGTCTTTTGTCAACAGCATTTGTCATGTATGAAGTCGTCATCCTGAAAGCTCACTTCCCTGTACTGAACGTTACTGTGTCTGAAAATGAAATGCATGTTGCATTGCCTTCTGATGCCACAAATGGCGAATAGATTCGTAACGCCCAGGATGTCGTTTTGAGCCACCTATGGTTGCTCTTTCTCTCTGAGGAGAGTGATGTAGGGGTCTACGGGTTTGTATGTAGCCGTACAGTACATAACACGCGCTCGCCAGTTGATGTATCTTGGAATGTGGATATTTGCTTGGTCAGTAGATGTGCGTCTGGCTGCAGTGTGCCACAGGAGAGTAAGCCACTGGCCGCCGTCGGCAGTGCGCCATGTAACTAGCGCGGCCTCGAGCGTGAATATGTCTCTTTTCTCAGCTCACCATGGAGTCTTTCGATACGACCGTAATTAGCGAGTGTTAGGATGTCAGACACACTGTTTAAACTTACTTCTCACTGCTCGCGTATTTCTGTACCTCAAGGATCCACTGCTTACAAATCCTGAGAAATATTTCGTGTAATTATCATCTGGGGCAACAACACAAACAACCTTCTTACAGCAATGTCACTGTTTGACGGTGGATGCTCGTTTGCATCCACCAATCTGTTTTTATTTTTTTTTTCATAAATGCATTTACAGGTTACTTTAATGGCAATGCATAATGCAATGATCAATAGTAGATATGAAGCCAGAATTCGTTCAGGTTTTCCCTTTAAGTTTTGTGCCAATGCTTAAGTAATGTTTTGCTCTTTGCCTTTTTTTTATGTCATCGAAGAGTGAGACCTAGTCACTTTCTCAGTTCTCTGTTAAAGAGCAAGATTATTCCCCAGTCTCTGCGTCTTGCTCCTTTGGCATTCCATCGTTGCCACCAATGTTGCATCAGCAATGGTGGTACGGATCCCTGCTTTGAGCACCAGAGTCAAGGAATGGACATCGGGGGTCTGGATGCGTTCTGCATCCAACCAACTGTTAATGCGCTTTACGATAAAAATCCGTGTCAGCCCTGAACATCCAGATTTGTAAACTCCCAGCTCTGCACTCCCCCTTCCCCATGCACTCTGTAAGTTTCAACAACTACACGACATACAGAAATATAGCAAATAGCACACACACTGAAGCGCCAAAGAAACTGGTATAGGAATGTATATTCAAATACAGAGATATGAAAACAGGAAGAATGCGGCGCTGCTTTCGGCAACGCCTACATAGGACAACAAGAGTTTGGCGCCGTTGTTAGATCAGTTACTGCTGCTACAGTGGCAGGTTATCAAGATTTAAGTGAGTTTGAACGTGCTGTTGTAATCAGCGTACGACCGTTGGGACACAGCATCTCCGAGGTAGCGATTTCTATTACGACCGAATATCAGGAATCCGGTAAAACATTAAAACATCAGATCTCCAACATCGCTGCGGCCGGAAAAAGATACTGCATGAACGGGACCAACGACGATTGAAGTGAATCGTTCAACGTGACAGAAGTGTAACTCTTCCGCAAATTGCTGCAGATTTCAATGCTGGGCCATCAACATGTGTCAGCGTGCGAACCATTCAACGAAACATCATCGATATGGGCTTTCAGAGATGAAGGACCACTCGTGTACCTTTGATGACTGCACGACACAAAGCTTTACGACTCGCTTGGGCCCGTCAACACCGACATTGGACTTTTGATGACTGGAAAGGTGTTGCTTGGTCGGACGAGTCTCGTTTCAAATTATATCGAGCTATTGGACGTGTAAGGGTATGGAGAACCTCGTGAATGCATAGACCCTGCATGTCAGAAGGGAATTGTTCAAGCTGCTGGAGGCTCTGTAATGGTGCGGGGAGTATGCAGCTGGAGTGATATGGGACCCCTGATACGTCTAGATACAACTCTTACAGGTGACACGTACGTAAGCATCCTGCCTGATCACTTGCATCCATTCATGTCCATTGTGCATTCCGAGGGACTTCGGCAACTCCAGCAGACAATACGACGCGCCAGACGTCCAGAATCGCTACAGAGTGGCTCCAGGAGCACTCTTCTGAGTTAAAATACTTCCGCTGGCAACCTGATGGCCCAGACATGAACATCATTCTTCGTACATCCATATTTAAACTGGATGAAGGTGGGACACAGCTGGTATAATTTTTTTATTAAAAATGAAATTCCTCCTGCTGTACTTAAGATTTTATGTTTACTTCGCTACTAGTTTCGATGTTGCGGCAACGCTATCTTTAGGCCCTTAGCTTTAATGAAATCAGTTGTGTGTGGCTCAGTCTAGAAACCAGCGGTGAGACCAACATGTGCTCCATGTCGAGCGTCGAAACTAGTAGCGAAGTAAGTATAAAATCTTAAGTGCAGCTGGAGGAATTTCATTTTTAATGAAAAAAAATGAACATTATTGAACATGTGTGGGATGCCTTGCAGCGTGATGTTCAGAGGAGATCTCCACCCCCTCGTTCTCTGACTGATTTATGGACAGCCGTGCAAGATTCGTGGTGTCTATTACCTCCAGCACTACTTCAGACATTAGTCGAGTCCATGCCACGTCGTGTTGCGGCACTTCTGCGTGCTCGCGGAGGCCCTACACGGTAGTAGGCAGGCGTACCAGTTTCTTTCACTCTTCAATCTATTTGTGCATGGGTCATCTATCCAAGCTTCGTTTTGCAACACGCACCATGGCTGAGCTGCAGAGCGCACCGCTAGAATGCAGGCATATCAGAACCTGTAGATACATCATCTGCTCTCTATCGTCGCATAAAATTAGATCGCGCCTGCGATATGCAATCCAAGGCGGGCTGCCCTCGTTGCGCAAGCACAATCGCTGCGAGCATGTATTGACTCACGTCTGCCGCGTCACAGTGCCCATATTCAACACTTGTAATGTGAATTATAACTTTGAGAGGTGCTCTGTCCATTGATATGACAATTTTCTGTGTTTCTTGTAGTTTTTACGCAGTCGTCTTCTGAAAGCCCCGAGGTACTTACGCATAACCTTGTAACAATATGAACATGATCGATATAGGAACAATACGAATGAAAGCCCAAGAGCGAAGTGGTCGGATTAAATGGACGTAAGGTGGGGTTGCAGCCTTTATCCCTTATTTTCCAACCTCTTCAACGAAGAAGTAATTACTGAAAAGAAAGAAAGCTTAAAGGATTAGATTAAAATTGAAATTGGAAAGATATCCTCAGCCAAAGAGAGGAAGAACTATATCGTACTTGTAGGATACAAAAATACAGGGTAAGCACAAAGTTTGCTCTGATTATAACAATTTATTACAGAACAACCGTTTGACATAATAATTTACATTTGATGCCGTTACATAGGTTAGTGTTACTAGTTTTTTTAAGACCACTTACGTTAGTAAACCTCAACGTGTGCTCCCTTGGTAGCTCAGAGAATTTCGAGGCAGTATTCCAGTTCCCGCCAGGTGTTTCGTAACATGTGTTCTGTCACAGTACCCACAGCAGCCTGTATCCTAACCTTCAGTTCGTCGACATCAGCAACTGGTGTAATGAAGACTCTGTCCTTGATAGAGCCCCAGAAAAAAAGTCAAGGGATGTAATGTCTGGAGAGCGGGGTGGCCACGGTGTTGGACCGTTCCTTCCAGTCCACCGATCCGGAAATGTTTCATCCAGGAAATCACGCACTATCAAAGTCCCACAGTTAGAAGAATATCAACCATGGATAATTTTCCAGCAAGATGGAGCACCCCCCCCTCCTCCACCCCCCCCTTCCCCCCTCCCCACTGGGCTGCGATAGTGCGTGATTTCCTGGATGGAACATATCCGGATCGCTGGATTGGAAGGAACGGTCCAACATCCTGGCCACCCCGCTTTGCAGACATTACTCCCCTGACTTTTTTTTCTGGGGCTATATCAAGGACAGAGTCTTCGTCACACCAGTTGCTGATGTCGACGAACTGAAGGCTAGGATACAAGCTGTTGTGGGTACTGTGACAGAGCACATGTTGCGAAATATCTGGCGGGAAATGGAATACCGCCTCGACATTCTCCGAGCTACCAAGGGAGCACACGTTGAGGTTTACTAACGTAAGTGGCCTTAAAAAAACCAGTAACACTAACCTATGTAATGGCATCAAATGTAAATTATTATCTCAAATGGCAATTCTGTAATAAATTGTTATAATCAGGGAAAGACTTTGTGCTCATCCTGTGTAATTTAGAAGGACCATGTACATATTTGCTGGCACTGATCCACATATCATATACATTGATCTGCACAGACGTACTCATGCAGAAAAATGAATTACGTTATTAGAATAGAAGCTGTCTCGACCATATTATTTCTATATGTTAAGAAAATAAGCTAGAACATATTGCTATCTGTCAGCTTCGTACTTGAGTAACAACTGATTAAGCAGACTTTACAGACGCAATAAGTTGTGCCACCCATAGCACTATGTTAAGGACTGCATAGCTCAGTACATGCTTGGTAGTTCTTGTTTAAGAGTGGTCACAGAAATTTATATTAAGATTGTAAGTAATTCATATTTTGTGTATGGAGAGATCTTGCGTTGGACGTAGGACTTTCCTCGAGAGTGACCATTTTATTTCAAATAGGTGTCTGGAGATATAAATTTCATTCTCAGCCTGAACAAATGAATATCAGTATCAGAAATAGTACATTGTATCTTCCTGAACATTATTATCTGGCTTCACACGAAAGGGTTTGTTTAAAATTTAGAAGTAACAGAACTTGTTCACATTTGTACTGACAAAACATATAGTGTCTTCAGTTAATCCAGTGTAGTGACAAGAAATGGTCAACAAGGAAGCAATTTCTAAGCTCTTGGGTGAAAAATTCAACTACAGAAACAGAGTAATATACTTGCCGTTGTTTTTAGTTTCAAACAATTTTGAGACAGGACTAAGTGGTAACTTTGGAGTCATGGAATTCACTTGTAACAGATTTTCTCGAGCCAGAACATTATAACCACCTGCTTGATAGCGCATTGGTTACCTTTCGAACGTAATATAACAGACATTCGGCGTGCCGTGGATTCGACACGTCCCTGTCACACTGCCGGAGGTATGTGGTACTAATTATCTGCGCACGCGTCACGCAATCCCGCAAATTTCGGACCATTGGTTTGTGGCCGTCCGATATCGTTCCAGATGTGTCTCATTGGGTTCAAATCGCCAATTTTGTGGCCAAAATATCACCATAAGTTAATTATCATCCTTTTCAAACCTCATTAACACAATTATGACTTGTGGCATAGGTTCAAAATGGTTCAAATGGCTCTGAGCACTATGGGACTTAACTGCTGTGGTCATCAGTCCCCTAGAATTTAGAACTACTTAAACCTAACTACCCTAAGGACATCACACACATCCATGCCCGAGGCAGGATTCGAACCAGCGACCGTAGCGGTCACGCGGCTCCAGACTGTGGCCCCTAGAACCGCATGGCCACTCCGGCCTGTGGCATAGGAAATTATCCTTCTGGATGATGCCATCAACGGGAAGACGTCAAGTATGAAGGATGCAAGTAAAAGCACTCCGTCTTGAGGCCGCGAGTGGCCTACCGGGACCATCCGACCGCCGTGTCATCCTCAGGGGCGTGGGGTCAGCACACCACTCTCACAGTCGTTATGACGGTATTCTTGACCGAAGCCGCTACTAATCGGTCGAGTAGCTCCTCAATTGGCATCACGAGGCTGAGTGCACCCCGAAAAAAGGCAACAGCGCATGGCGCCTGGATGGTCACCCATCCAAGAGACGGCCACGCCCAACAGCGCTTAACTTCAGTGATCTCACGGGAACCGGTGTATCCACTGTAGCAAGACCGTTGTCATGAAGGATGTAAGTGGTCATCAATAATGTTGTCGTAGTCCACAGCCATCATGGTGCCACACGTCTTATGGAAGCCCAGGTGTCTGTCCCTCATAGAATAATAATGCTCGCATGGGCCTGCATCCGTGGTGCGGTTTATGTTTCGAGCAGCCGTTCGCCTGAGTGACAGCGCAATCAGGCACGACCATCGACCTGGTGTAACAACAAACTTAATTCATCAGACTACACGACACATTTCCGTTGATCCACGGTCGAATATCGACGATTCCGTGCCCACGGCAATGGTAACAGATGATGTCGTTGGGTCAGCATGGGAACACGTCGGTGTGAGATGCAGGAGGGTCGTATTGTCAAGAATGTGCACAGGGCGGTGTGCTCCGGAACACTTGTGACTGTGCCAGTATTCTATTCTGTCATCAGCCAGATCACCGCCTATAGTGTTTTACAGAGCAGACAGGCCTCCGATCTCCACATTCTCTGATGAGGAACATACGTACAATACTCCGTCGTCTACTCGTGGTTATACCGTCCTTCACCCATGTTTCATTGAAGCTCACAACCTTAGCAGGCAGGCAGCTGGTCAGCTTCGCTGTTTCCTCCAGGACAATGAGCCCATCTTGGCTATTTTTCCAGGGTGTCAACTAAACTGAAAAATAATTTATTGGAAGAATAGCTTTTTATTTTATTTATTTATTTTTTTTTTGAAAAATAAAACATTATGTTTCAGTCTCAGGTCATACAAATAGTATCATTACCGGTTTCAACTTTTTATCAAGGTATCATTAGATGACCTGTTTAAAAAACAAGAAGGAGGGCAATAGTGAAATAGTAGCAATCTAAACTGTACATCAAGCTAACTTTTATAGCACTCACATAGTAATGTGTTAAGTGATCAGGTCTGGAAATGGACATACGAGTATCTGCGCTCTCATTATTTTAACTGAAAGCTACAATTCATTACATAACGGTATAAAGTTGGAAGCACTTAAGTCGTAAAAAAAGTTACCTAGAAAGCGGGCTGGATAAGCTAGATATATAGTGAATGCAGGATACGCTTTACGACCTGAGAGTAGCAATCTAGAAGATGATGTTCACAAACTTACACAAACCGCTAGAAAGAAAGAACAGTTATACTACACATAGACAAGTATATGTACCATATTTCTAGTGTACGCCTACATTAGCTACACCAGTAGATAGGTGATGTTTTACTACTTTTCACTTTGAGAAGGCTTTCTCTCATAATTAATGTTACATTGAGAAGGTTTTTAACCTTACATTAACAATTTAAGTGTTACCAACTACAGGGTGGTCCATTGATAGAGACCGGGCCAAATATCTCACGAAATAAGCATCAAACGAAAAACTACAAAGAACGAAACTCGTCTAGCTTGAAGGGGGAACCAGATGGCGCTATGGTTGGCCCTCTGGATGGCGCTGCGATAGGTCACAAGGATATCAACAGCGTTTTTTAAAAATAGGAACCCCCATTTTTTATTACATATTCGTGTAGTACGTAAAGAAATATGAATGTTTTAGTTGGACCACTATTTTCACTTTGTGATAGATGGCGCTGTGATATTCACAAGCGTATAAGTACGTGGTATCACGTAACATTCCGCCAGTGCGGACGGTATTTGCTTCGTGATACATTACCCGTGTTAAAATGGACCGTTTACCAATTGCGGAAAAGGTCGATATCCTGTTGATGTATGGCTATTGTGATCAAAATGCCCAACGGGCGTGTGTTATGTATGCTGCTCGGTATCCCGGACAACATCATCCAAGTGTCAGGACCGTTCGCCGGATAATTTCGTTATTTAAGGAAACAGGAAGTGTTCAGCCACATGTGAAACGTAAAACACGACCTGCAACAAATGATGATGCCCAAGTAGGTGTTTTAGCTGCTGTAGCGGCTAATACGCACAGTAGTAGCAGACAAATTGCGCGAGAATCGGTAATTTGAAAAACGTCGGTGTTGAGAATGCTATATCAACATCGATTGCACCCGTACCATATTTCTATGCACCATGAATTGCATGGCGACGAATTTGAACGTCGAGTACAGTTCAGCCACTGGGCACAAGAGAAATTACGGGACGATGACAGATTTTTTGCACGCGTTCTATTTAGCGACGAGGCGTCATTCACCAACAGCGGTAACGTAAACCGGCATAATATGCACTATTGCGCAACGGAAAATCCATGGTGGCTGCGACAAGTGGAACATCAGCGACCGTGGCGGGTTAATGTATGGTGAGGCATTATGGGAGGAAGGATAATTGACTCCCATTTTATCGATGGCAATCTAAATGGTGCAATGTATGCCGATTTCCTACGTAATGTTCTACCGATGTTACTACAAGATGTTTCACTGCATGGCAGACTGGCGATGTACTTCCAACATGATGGATGTCCGGCACATAGCTCACGTGCGGTTGAAGCGGTATTGAATAGCATATTTCATGACAGGTGGATTCGTCGTTCACCGGATCTGACGTCCCCGGATTTCTTTCTGTGGGGAAAGTTGAAGAAATTTGCCATCGTGATCCACCGACAACGCCTGACTACATGCGTCAACGCATGTGCATGTGCGAACATTACGGAAGGCGAACTACTCGCTGTTGAGAGGATGTCGTTACACGTATTGCCAAATGCATTGAGATTGACGGACATCATTTTTAGCATTTATTGCATTAATGTGGTATTTACAGGTAATCACGCTGTAAAAGCATGCGTTCTCAGAAATGATAAGTTCACAAAGGTACGTGTATCGCATTGGAACAACCGAAATAAAATGCTCAGACGTACCTACGTTCTGTATTTTAATTTAAAAAACCTACCTGTTACCAACTGTTCGTCTAAAATTGTGAGCCATATGTTTGTGACTATTACAGCGCCATCTATCACAAAGCGAAAAAAGTGGTCCAACTAAAACATTCATATTTCTTTACGTACTACACGAAAATGTAATAAAAATGGGGGTCCCTATTAAAAATAAAAAAGCAGTTGATATCCGTTTGACCTGTGGCAGCACCATCTAGCGGGCCAACCATAGCGCCATCTGGTTTTCCCCTTCAAGCTAGACAAGCTTCGTTTTTTTGTAGTTTTTCGTTTGACGCTTATTTCGTGAGATATTTAGCCCTGTTACGATCAATGGACCACCGAGTATATACTGCTACGAAGTAGGGCTCAGTATTTGGATGAGAATGGGATTTGGCTGGGTGTTATCCAAGCGTGGTCTTTTAATTAATCTTTCATTTATGAAACAATAAGTTACAACGCAGGTCAGATACGAATGCAGCAAACCCTCGTGCTCAGTCTCTTGTAATAATTAAATTCAGATAAAAAGTGACATATAAAATGAAATAATCTGATCTCCACAATACGCGACAATAACAGACAGTAAAAACTTATCGTGACGCACAGCCATACGGTGTAAGAAAAGAACAATATTGCTTCTGTCCGAAAATGACTCTACAAGCGGGCATCAAAATAAAGTAGCAGTAAGTGGATTGCAGAACTAGAGTGATCTACAGTGTCAATGTAGCCCAGACAGGCAAGAGACAGGACCACAAATCTGCATGAATATACGTGTAATCTACGTAGAATCTATGGAAGTGAGTCAAAAAGGTTTTGCAGGTACGTCGCATCCAGGTTAAGGAACTCGCAGAGGATTTGATCGCGCAATTCCACCAAATTGCGGGGATACTGACGTTGGCATTTTACTCCGCTGTTCCAACACGTCCCGCAGACTTTCTATGGGGTTCAAGTCAGATGCTTTTGCAGGGCAGTCGAGATGTAATACGGCGGGGAGTGTACACAAAACCAGTGACATATTCTTCCAACCCTCTGAACTCTGCTGTTGTCTTGGTTCAAATGGCTCTAAGCACTATGGGACTTAACAACTGAGGTCATCAGTCCTCTAGACTTAGAACTACGTAAATCTAACTAACCTGAGGCCGTCACACACATCCATGCCCGAGGCAGGATTCGAACCTGCGGCCGTAGCAACATCACGGTTCCGGACTGAAGCGCCTAGAACTGCTTGGCCACAGCGGTTAGCTCTGTTGTCTTGAAAAAAAAAAAAGAAGAAAAGGTAGGGGTGTCAACATACAGAATCTGGCTAAAAGTCAACGGTTGACCATTCGGAATCTTAAAAACATGCTGGTTCACGTTAGTGGTCCCATCAGTGAGCGGGTCCATGTCATGACAAGAAGAGCATTCCCAATACATCACAGTCCCACCTCAACCTTGAATCTCATCTTGCACAGGTTCACTATGAAATGCTTCACTTGGCCTTCGGTGCAATCGACTACAGGCGTCATTTGAATATACGTAAAAACTTGATTTGTCAGATCACATTACGTTCCACCATTTAGCAACTGCCCACGTTCGACGATTTCTAGCCCATTGAAGACACGCAGCTTCATGTGCCTGTGTGAAGAATGACCTCCTGCGAGGTCATTACAAATGTTGATTGAATGCAGTTCCCATCACAATGTCCTTTCGTTAACGTGGGGTTGGACTTTAATTCACTGCCTGAAGCAAATTCTGTTGGATCTGGATGCGATTTAGATTCACAAACCGTGAAATGCTTCTCTGGTCTCTGTGTCAGGATCTTTTTCCGACCAAAATTCTAGCGTCGCGTTTCGTGACCATGTGTGTTACACCACTTCTTGTAGATACGTTGAAGACCCCGGCGCTAAACACCTACAAATCCAACAAGTTCGCACACTGCATGGCCACGGGCACGGCCAAACACGGTTGCCCTTTTTGCCACTCTGTCACGTACTTACTTTTACCCATGTTTACGCACAATGTCCGCTTGAAACATAAATGTCTCAATTTGATCACGACTTCCTTATGTCAAGTAGAGGCTGGAGAATATTTCTACATTCTTCGCTTCGTAATGGTTCTTTGCATTTTATTAGCGAGTTTTCGAAGTATAATTGGGGTCCGTCTTCAAGTATCTGCCAGTTCATGTTTTTCGACATTTCTATATCGCTCTCCGCTGAGTCATATAAGTAGTCTTATTCGGCATGAGTCCCACGGAATTGAGCGTTATTCAAAGAGGAGACGCACAAGTGATTTGAGGGCAGTCTCCCATGTAGACTGACTGCCTATTCCCAGTATCCTCGCACCCAGCAACCGAAGTATGGCACCTGTAACAAGTCATTATTACTTAAATCTTCTCTGGCAAATAATACGAGAATTTGCGTATCATACTGTAGCCCTGTCATCAGATGTGGTCTTATGTTAGTAAATCATAACTAATTCGTTTTTTGACGGTTGTTTTTGTTAGCCACATTTTGCACTAACTACCTCTGCCACTTTTTAAAATTATATGTAAACTTCATCTTCCCCTTTTCTAAAAGCCGTATTGCAGAGAGGAACTGTACGCACCAACAACAACTTCTCTCTATTTGATGATGGTTTAATCTGTCAATCGCCGCGCGTGATTAGCCGAGCGGTCTTGGGCGCTGCAGTCATGGACTGTGCGGCTCGTCCCGGCGTAGGTTCGAGTCCTCCCTCGGGCATGGATGTGTGTGTTTGTCCTTAGGATAATTTAGGTTAAGTAGTGTGTTAGCTTAGCAGTTAAGTCCCATAAGATTTCACACACATTTGAACATTTAATCAGTCAATCATTAATTACATTACATGCATAGTAATTATCATATCACACACACGTGGTACATATCTGAATTTGCTTCTGAGTTTGTGATTGGCTTGCCTTATAGGATAACAAGCTGCATTCATACACAAACCAGGCCGGAAAAAATTAGTACACCTGGAAAGACGACGTCGAGTTTGTTGTGATCACAGCTTGTGCCACCGGGGTGATAGTAGATGTAGTGATAATGGTTTCAACGTCGTCCGCCAACATACTAGTGTAGTGGCGTAGGAATCAGAGTAACATCTGTGTCTTGCCTTTGATAGGGAACGCTCACAGACAGAAGGCTCAGACTGGTCAAATTTTTGAAGCAATCAGACAGACATACCACTGAGATACACTTGTGCTTCCTACAGTCAACTGAGCGAGTTTGAAAGGAGTCGAATTGTGCCTTCAGAGTGGTGGGACGGTCCTTGCGAAGAAGAATTGCAACACAAGTTGGACGTACTACGTGAGTTTTACAACGATACTGATACCAGTGGTTACGTGAAGATTCCTCTTAGCCTAGGTTCTGGACGTCCACACAGCACAGACGCCTGCCAGGATCGCCATTTTGTAAGGGCTGCAGTCACAAGTCGTGCAGCTACCACAGCACAGAAAGACGCCCTGTGAGCCCAAACTTGTCAACAAGAGCTATTAGCAGTGGGACTACGGGTACGCTTACCTCTAGCTCATCTACCACTCACGCCCCAGTGTCGACGTCCACGATACTACTTGTGCAGTTAGAGGGTCACTTGGAAGATGGAATGGCGCCCCGAGGTCTTCAGCTATGAAGGCAGGTTCTGCCTGCACGCAAGTGATGTTCGTTTGCGTGTATGCCGTAGAATTGGTGAGCGCTGTCTCGCGGATTGGATTCGTCCAAGGCACACTCGCCCCCACCCCTGGCCTGGTGATGCATCTACATCTACATCCATACTCCGCAAGCCACCTGACGGTGAGTGGCGGAGGGTACACTGAGTACCTCTATCGGTTCTCCCTTCTATTCCAGTCTCGTATTGTTCGTGGAAAGAAGGATTGTCTGTATGCTTCTGTGTGGGCTCTAATCTCTCTGATTTTATCCTCATGGTCTCTTCGCGAGATATACGTAGGAGGGAGCAATATACTGCTCGACTCTTCGGTGAAGGTATGTTCTCGAAACTTTAACAAAAGCCCGTACCGAGTTACTGAGCGTCTCTCCTGCAGAGTCTTCCTCTGGAGTTTATCTATCATCTCCGTAACGCTTTCGCGATTACTAAATGATCCTGTAACGAAGCGCGCTGGTCTCCGTTGGATCTTCTCTATCTCTTCTATCAACCCTATCTGGTACGGATCCCACACCGCTGAGCAGTATTCAAGCAGTGGGCGAACAAGCGTACTGTAACCTACTTCCTTTGTTTTCGGATTGCTTTTCCTTAGGATTCTTCCAATGAAACTCAGTCTGGCATCTGCTTTACCGACGGTCAACTTTATATGATCATTCCATTTTAAATCACTCCTAATGCGTACTCCCAGATAATTTATGGAATTAACTCCTTCCAGTTGCTGACCTGCTATTTTGTAGCTAAATGATAAGGGATCAATCTTTCTATGTATTCGCAGCACATTACACTTGTCTACATTGAGATTCAATTGCCATTCCCTGCACCATGCGTCAATTCGCTGCAGATCCTCCTGCATTTCTGTACAATTTTCCATTGTTACAACCTCTCGATACACCACAGCATCATCTGCAAAAAGGCTCAGCGATCTTCCGATGTCATCCACGAGGTCATTTATGTATATTGTGAACAGCAACGGTCCCATGACACTCCCCTGCGGCACACCTGAAATCACTCTTATTTCGGAAGACTTCTCTCCATTGAGAATGACATGCTGCGTTCTGTTATCTAGGAACTCCTCAATCCAATCACACAATTGGTCTGATAGTCCATATGCTCTTACTTTGTTCATTAAACGACTGTGGGGAACTGTATCGAACGCCTTGCGGAAGTCAAGAAACACGGCATCTACCTGTGAACCCGTGTCTATGGCCCTCTGAGTCTCGTGGACGAATAGCGCGAGCTGGGTTTCACACGACCGTATTTTTCGAAACCCATGCTGATTCCTACAGGGTAGATTTCTGGTCTCCAGGAAAGTCATTATATATGCAATAAGATACAACTCTCGTTCACATTTGGTGTTTCTGCAAGGGAAGTTATCTGCGTTCGGTAGGCGTAAAATGTAAGATTTATTATTTTGACACTTTTGCAACAGGAAGATGATGCATCGTCCAACAGGATAATGCTCACAAGCATATTGTCTGTGAAACTCAATTGCTCTGCAAGACGTGCAACCGTTTCCCTGGCCAGCACGGTTTCCGAACTTGTCTCTAATCGAACGCGTGTGGTATATGATGGTACAAGAAGTGACTCTTGAACCAACAACTCTCACAGAACTATGTGAACAGCTCGAGCAGGTGTGGCATAACTTATCCCAGGACAGTAGTTGCCATCTGTACTACCGATTGTATGCCAGAGTCATCTCTTGCATTGTCGCCCGTATAGGCTAAACCACATACAAATACAGGTGTTACTGCATGGGTCGATAACTGGTATCTCAGAACCACTTGTGCTATTGATCTGCAAATGTAATATTTTCATGTACTCTGTACGCACTGTTGCAACAATAAATCTTGAGTGTATTGGAAACCTCTTAAAGAATGTACCATTTCTGGCAGTGTAGTTTAGGGAAACACAGAGATCATTTTGTCAATGTTTTTGAGCCGTGGCCGGCTCGTGTTCATGCCGTTTGTTCTTTGATATTTTCAGCCCTGGAGGTATTGCAAGTTTTCTTGACTAGGCCTTCAGCTGTATTTTTTTAATTTGATCCTTTTAAGGCAATGTGTGATTACGAGGTTCTTAGGAAAATAAAGGTTTGTGTGTTTTTTGCAACTAACAGTAACTGATTACTGCCCCCTCAACAACCATAACCTGATCCACCCTATCCTGCGAAACTAGATTTCAGTTTTTGTATGTGATTCAGCATCATATCGCACAAATGGTAATCTTAAATTCGAAATCAACCTAACTTCGTACAAACCTGACTACAGTACACAGTAACTCATCAACAGAACAGGCCAAGAAAGGCAGTAACTTCACAAACATAACTGCGCTCTGACTACTGGAACTGATGGCTACAGTTAGCTACTGTGCCGTGAAATAGAAGTTTTTCAGCACACATAGCTTCCCACCTGCCCAGCCTCTCGCGCCACCGTCGTCCAAGGCACTTGTCGAACCAGAGAACATGTGTACTGGCGGGAGTGTAGAGGCAGAGCCCCACCCAGGCTTGCTGGGGCAGCATGACGCGTAGCGATGGGGCAACCGACTGTTTTTAACAACCAATGGTCAGTCGATTGTTTTTTCACTCAGCCGGTTTTTCCAGTCGAATGAAACAACCGAATTAAATTAGTCTCTGCGGCCATGTCGGCTATATGAATTTTTTTCACTCATTCACCATGTTTAAGTGGTTACACTCAATGTGAGACAATCGACTGAAACAAAGTCTCAATCGGTTGTGACAGTTACATGAATTTTTTTCATTCACTCACGGTGTTTGAGTGCTTTCATTCAATGCGAGACAATTCACTGACGCAAGTCCTTGTCAGTTCCGGCCGTTGTATGAATGTTTTCACTGTCTTCGGGTTTGAGTTGTTTTACTTATCGGTTATACCTGAACCATGACTACGTTTGACAACTTTTATTACAGACAAATGAAATATCTTACTTCAAGGAGATGTGAATGAAAAGTATATTTCTAAAAACAAAATATTTTCGAAATGAATGTATTTACTTATTTACGAACATTCGTACTTGTAGAATTAAATATAAATTTTTAGTTGGTACATAGATAAATGAACACGTTTTTATTAGGTCGATTTCTTGTCTGTTTCTTCTGTACAAGTTTTCCAATTTCCCTCTCGTAGGGACGGTGAAACAAGATGATACTAATGACGGCACTCACAGGAGCATTTAAGCAATCGCTCTTCATGCACCCCCCATACGGTACGAGAAGAAGCCCAAACATGCGGTACCGTGCGGAGTACTCTTTGTCATACACTTTACAGTGGTTTGTGGAGTATGTATGTAGACGTAAATTTATACGTATGTAGAGTGGCTCAACAGAGATTCTCTTGTGTTGTTAGTTGTAAAGCACATACCTCTTCATACACATCGTGATCGAAAAGTCAGGCACATCAAAAAGTAATTAAGTTGTAACCTCCCCACTGAAATTTTAAAAGAAAGAAAATTGACAATACTTAATAGAAATGGGGAGCCAAGTGCAACCTCCCCACAATAATTTGAAAGAAAGAAACACGACAATATTTAATTATGAATGCTAATGGACACTGCTCTAAGCGTAACCTGCCCACAATGAAATGTACTGACAATGGCAACAAAAATGTGAAATACGCAATCTGACTCAAATATCAATCCTTCAAAAAATTAAAGTCCATTCAGTGACAAGAAAATTCAATTAAACCGAAATATCGGTCTTTGGCCCTGTGTAAAACAATCAGAATTAAAGTCTTACCTCAGAATAAATGGATGTCACATATCTGCTCTTGTTGTTGCGCACCGCTTGGAGGAACTGCATTGCAAATAATAATATTCTCTTTTTTTGTGATTTTAGTGGAATTTTTCTTCAAAAGAAGTGGAATGAAATGGGAAGTGCAACGAAATCTTGAGTTCAATAAAAAATTAAATTTTTGAGAAAATGCTTTTGAAATAAAAAAATTATTATTGGGAGACTTGTTGGAGAATAATTACAATAAATAAAATTTTTCATTATCTAATGATTATATTAATTAACAGTATACCTTATTCCTCATCTTGACCAGTGTTGCCGACCGCCTACATCACACAACCGCACTGGGCTGCTACTACTGACCGACCGCTCTGCATGACGACTACAGACTCGCAACGACTTACTACTAACAGACTCGCAACGACTAACTCGCAACGACAGACTGACTGCTACTCGCAACGACTACTGTACTGCACTGGCCTACAGCTACTAACCGACTGAGCAACGACTACTGTACTGCACTGGCCTACAGCTACTAACCGACTGAGCAACGACTACTGACAGACAGAGAACCGCTCGCAACACTCGCGCGGTCAAGCGCAAACTCTCTGGTCACAGATGCTACAATGCCTCGCCATCGCTGCTGCGTTACATACGTGTTTCATAACCCTCCACTGGGGGGGCAAAAATTTGGCAGCGATGGTGAGTCATTTGGACTTGCCAAGCGCGGCAAAATTTTTCTTTAACTAACAAAATTCTACAACTTACAGAATATTTAAATGTTGTGCACACGCACTAAGTACAAAATATATCAGACAAAGACAAAATGTGAGTACAAAACATAGTAGCAAATCAGAAAAATGTATATACAAATTATTTGACAGATAATAAAGTGCACAGGCACTGAAAAAAATTCTTTAGCATATGCAGAACAAATAAACAGACTGGCAAGAATAATTAGATGTAGTACATAAAGTATATGTTGTGCACACGCACTAAGTACAAAATATATCAGACAAAGACAAAATGTGAGTACAAAACATAGTAGCAAATCAGAAAAGTATATACAAATTATTTGACAGATAATAAAGTGCACAGGCACTGAAAAAATTCTTTAGCATATTCAGAACAAATGAACAGACTGGCAAAAATATTATATTGACAAGTGACATAAGTGTATTCGCATTGGAGTTCAGCGAATCGAAAAATGTATAACCTATGAACATAAATGATGTTACCAAAATTTTTCTTTATGTGACAAGAATCAGGATAGGAAAGGGAAGGATTGCATCATGGTTGTAGCACTTTAGATTGCACATAGCTGCTCTGAAAGTCCATATCTTTCCACAGAAGTACAACACCAAGTGACACAACTTGAAGTTCTTTTCCCATCAGAATTTATCAGTGTAGCCAAGACACTGAACTGTCTTAGTAATGTTCCATGTTTTCATTTTGGCAGTACATTAGGTACACCAAACAGTGGGACCATAATAACGTCTTCATTGCTCACGGTGGTGGACAGCATGTCGTGTCAACACCACACTCTTACAAGGCACACCAACGTAGAATTAGTGCAAAACCAAAGATAGTGCTCCATGATCACTAGGATAAACAGGACAAATGGACATTGCAGTAATTCAGGGTAGTTAGCTCATAAGGTGAAGGACATTAAGTCACATAATATTGTCAATTACAGTAGTAGTGTGCGGCATTCATAGCCCAGTTATTGAACATTTCTGTACCATGTATGTAGTATTACAGAAAAATGTTCATTAATTGTTTTACATAGAATCAGTAATCTTCTTTTCCTAGTTACAAAGCATTATTAAATAATCGCATTCTTTTCCAGTTACAGAGTATAATTAAGAATCATTAGCCTTTTCCTAATTACAGTTAATTAATCATTTGTCATTCCAATAATCATTAGCCTTTTCCTAATTACAGTTAATTAATCATTTGTCCTTAATTAATCATTTGTCTAATTACAGTTAATTAATAATTTGTCTAATTACAGTTAATTAATCATTTGTCGTTAATTAATCATTTGTCTAATTACAGTTAATTAATCATTTGTCGTTAATTAATCATTTGTCTAATTACAGTTAATTAATTGATCATTTGTCATTTCAATATAGTAAGAATTATTAACCTTAATTACAAAGCATTATTAAACAGTACCATAGTTAATTAATTATGTGTCATTCCAATCTATTAAGAATCATTAGCCTTCTTCTAATTACAAAGCATTATTAAACAGTCACATTCTTTTCTGGTTACAAAGTATCAACATTGGAAACAAGAGCTAATCAATGGCATAATTAATCACAATTCGTGGAGTGACATTAATTATTGGCACTCAGTGGCCAGCAAGTATTGAATAGAATCATCATTCAGTATTATTCAGATTATTACGAAGTCATTATTAAAAATCAGTTAATTACAGTCAAATCATTAATAATCACAGGCATTATAAGCGGTAACATTACAATAAACAGTGTTCCTCCTTCAGTAGTATTCAGACCATTACAAAGTCATTATTAAAATCAGTTAATTACAGTCAAATCATTAATAATCACAGGCATTGTACGTAGTATCATTACAATAAACAGTGTCAGTTATTAGCTAGTGACAAAGCATTATTTTGAATATAGTCTCATTAAGAGGTCATTACTCAAGTGACCTGCTATTCAGAGTTGATCAGTATTATTCAGAATTATCATAAACTAGTGACATTATGTGGGACTGGTAATACATTTTTTTTGGTAGCAATGCATTGCGTTGGGATCGATAATTAATTGCTGAGGCATAACACTTTTTGCTTTTGACCTATTGCTGCAAATGAGGATAGGTAACGTCATTCGTCATGAGTCAGCTGTAGCAAGATTATGTAACAAGGCAGTACATGTGATCACATTTATAAATGATAAACACAAATGGGTAAAATACAAAAAAAAAAAAAATGCAAGTTCTAGAACAGGTATAATAAGTAACAGGTTTAGCAAGTATCATGAAAAGATTCTCCTGAAAAAAATACAAAATGGATTATTGACCTGAAAGAGGAAACGCACACTATGCTGAAAAGTAGTGAACTTCGAATTAACAGGTAGTGAAATGTGTATAAAAATGTGTTCCATAGCTGTCCTTTCCAAAACTTTCCGTCATCCTACTATGCAATATAACACCTGCTGTCAAAGCACACTGCAACAAATACTTAAATAACTACATAACATAAATACATAACTTCAACATTATCCTCATCTGTAAAGAAAAAAACTTCATTATCCATATCATCATAACTTCACCATTATCATCACCTGTAAAGAAAAACTTCATTATTCATAATACCATTTCCTTCATCATTATTCATCAGTATTCACTATCATCTGCAAAAAATCACTTCATTACTCATTACTCAACTATTCCTTATCTCTAGCATATTTCATCACTAAAACTAAGATGTGTAGTTCTCTCTGACAGCCTGCATCAATCACCTTGTATTCTGAAAGAAAAAATTAGTTAAGACTGCTATTCTTCGATGAGTATAGTATATTCTTGTTAATGTTTGTTAATCCCGATCCATTTACTCTTCCTCATAAAGTTATTGCATCTCCTTTCGTTTATTCCGTAGGTGAAATTCCATTTATGTTAAATTTATTTCTTAGAATCATCATTCCTTTCTGAAATTGATGAACAAAGATTAATGTCTTGCATTTAAATCATATACCCCCTAGATAATGACTGGTTTATGGTAACATAATTAACCCTACAGCATAACATGACAGAAAACGTAATATGTCAAAAACATTGACAGTGTTCAAAAACAAAAATGTACACAGAATAATACAATGCAGCAGCAAAAAAAAATGTGAAACAGTCACGATGTTGAGATGTCATAAGGCAAAAAAAATGTCAAAGTCGACTGGTGTGTGTTATATCTTAACTATTTCATAGTCCATACAAACAAAACTGGAGTACAGTCATATACATAAAAAAATGGAAAATGTGCACGGTCTGATGTGTAACGACAAGAAAAGCGACCTGCTAACCTTACCTTGACGGGCACTTGCCAAGAAAAAATACGATAATCATCAATAAGTAGTCACATAAATATAATTGCAGAAATAGTCGAAAATGTATAAATTCATCTGGAAAAATATGCACGGTCTGATGTGTAACGACAAGAAGAGCGACCTGCTAACCTTACCTTGCCGGGCACTTGCCAAGAAAAAAATACGATACTCATCAATAATTAGTCAGGTGAAATAATTGCATTAGTAAATGGCATCATAGTGTGTTGAATCATCCAGTGGTTTCACTCAATAAACGGTTTAATGTTTGAGATATGGTGATTGCCTTTCGATTTTCTGGTTCTCAAAGTTTCGACGTGTACAACATTGGGGTGAGGGATGCTGCGAATCCGATATGGACCTGCGTATAGAAGTTCAAATTTACTGCACTTACCTTTTAATTTGCTGGATAAATAGTGTGTACGTACTAGTATCTTCTGTCCAACGTGAAAGTCTCGGCGTCTACAAACCTGTTTTTGCTGTCTTCTCCGGCGCTCTGCGGCACGTTTGATGTTGTTCAGCGCAATGTCAATTATTTCGTGGTGTCGTAGGCGACGACTTTTGGGAAATTCTATTAATTCTTTAATTTTGTTTGGTGGTTCAACGTTTTTCAGTATAACAGACGGAGATAGCATAGTGGATTCATTTGGAATGGAATTAATTACATCTTGGAATGAGAGTATGTATGTATCCCAATCAATATGTCTTTTGTGGCAGTATATTCGGCACAGTTTACCAATTTCTTTCATTAATCTTTCACAGGGGTTCGAAGAAGCGTGGTACTTGGATATATAAATCGGAGAAATGTTTCTAGCTCGTAACATGCGTGTCCATACACTACTACGAAATTGTGATCCATTGTCGGAAATTACTTTCATTACATGCCCTACATGAGATAGAAAATGTTTTACAAATGCATTTGAAACAGTTTTAGCAGTAGCTTTGCGTAATGGAGTGAAAGTAACAAATTTTGAAGTAAGCTCAACAGCGACAAATATGTAGCAAAAACCTCTGTTAGTTCTCGGAATCGGACCAAAAATATCTACAGCGGCCATATGTCTTAATTTAACAGGTATAATGGGATATAAAGGAGGAATATGTGAAGTGGTGTCTGATTTAGCTTCCTGGCAAATTTTACAAGACGCTAAAACTCGTCGTATACGTTTCTCCATGTTGGCAAAATAACAGTTCTGTCTCAGTATAAGAAAACATTTTCTTGCTCCGTAATGTGCGTAACTTAAATGAGTGTACCAAATTAGTTTGTTAACCAGTTCGTCAGGAATGCATAATAACCAATTGTTGCTATCAGGATGAGAGCGGCGAAACAGAATGTCATTGCGTACAGTGTAGTGGTTTCTAATCGTAACATTATTCTTATCTAGCCAAAGGTGTTTAATTTCTTTCCACACATTGTCTTTATTTTGTTCTTGCGCTATGTCCTGTAATGACGATGAAATAAAGTTTTCAAATGCAACTTGCTGAATGTACATGACACTGAAATTTGTTTTGCAGAAGTTGGTTGCTACGTCTTGCTGATTGTTGCCGAGAGAACGCGATAGTGCGTCTGCTATAACATTTTGTGTACCGGGAATGTGAACAATCGTAAAATTAAATTCCTGTAAATACAGTTTCCATCTACTTAATCTATCGTGAGTGAATTTGGCTGAAAGTAAAAATTGTATCGCTCTGTGATCTGTGTAAACTGTGGTATGTCTGCCATAAAGAAAGTGCCTAAATCTCATAAAAGCCCATACAACACATAATGTTTCAAGTTCTGTAACGGAGTAATTTCGTTCAGCAGGTGACAAAATGCGACTTGCAAATGCGATGTTTTTAATTACTGTAGAACCATCTTCTTCAATTTCCTGAAAAATATGTACACCTAAAGCGGTGTTGGAGCTGTCAGTGGCAATGGAAAAATTTCTGGTGAGATCTGGGTGCGATAAAAGTGGAGCATTCAACAGAGCATGTTTCAGGTTCATGAATTCAGAGTGTGCTTGCTTATCCCAAGACCAAATACTGTTTTACCTGTTAAATGGCATAATCTGGGTGTGTCTAAAGCAGAGTGATGAATAAATTTACGAAAAAAGTTAATTAAGCCCAAAAAACTGCGTAATTGCTTCTTCGTCGTAGGAACACTAATGTCACGTAGAGCCTGAAGTTTTTCCGGATCAGGTGCAATGCCTTTTGCTGAAATTACGTGTCCAAGAAATTTTATAGAAGTTTTGCCAAAGTGCGATTTACTAAGATTAACTGTAAGTCCTTGTGCATGAAAGGTTTGTAACAGTTGTTCAAGAATCATATTGTGTTCAGACCAGTTAGCTTCTGCGATAAGAATATCGTCTACATACGTCGTAATTCTGTCTTTAAGTTCTATCGGAAGTATATTGTTCAAACCGCGAATAAAAGCTGCAGAAGAAATAGTTAAGCCGAACGGTAATTTGCAAAATTGATAACAGTCGCCGAAACAGAGAAAAGCTGTATATTTTCTACAATTCGGATGAAGTTGAATTTGCCAAAATCCCGATTTCAAATCTAATGTGGAATAAATAGCTGTACCGTGAAATTTCTGTAAAAGTTCCTCTAGTGTCTGTGGTCGATCTGTTTCATTAATAATAATGTCATTAATGTGACGTGAATCAAGTACAAGGCGAAGTGAGCCATCTTTTTTCTTAACAATATGTAGCGGGTTTATGTACGGACTAACTGCTGGTTCAATAATTCCTTGGTCGAGCATATCCTGCAATTCTTTTTTAACCTGTTCTCTGTGAATGTATGGAATAGGATAATGCTTTGCTTTAAATGTGTCGTGCGGTTTGACTTGAAATTCATACATGAAGCCGGACATAGTACCAGGAATGTTGTCAAAAACTGGCGCTTGCTGTAAAAGAATTTTGTGTAATTGCGTTCGTTCGTCGTCTGTAATTGCACTGCTCTCTTTAACCTTATCACAAATTAACTGCATAACGTCGTAGTCAGCTTCGTCTGGAGTATTATAGTTATGTACGTACGTATCCGTTAACAATGTGGGATTACAGTCTATGTTACGTGTTGCGGAAATGACCTCTGTGCGGTTAATTGTTTGTTCTTCCGCAGATAAAGAGTGCTGAAATTCTAAACCCAATTGTACATTTTCATCCTTTAACATTAAATAAGAATTCTGAAAGTCGATAACTGCGTGGTGTTGTACCAGAAAATTCGTGCCTAAAATAATGTCTGTTGTCAATAAAGGAACAATCCAAAAATTAGTGTGGAAAGTATGACCTCCAATACAAAATGATAAATGCGTCTGTAATTTAACGTCTACTCCTTTACTCGATACTGCTCCTTTCACTTTTGTTTTGCCTAATGGTAATGTCGGATACGTATTCTCTTTGTTGCACTCGTTGAAAGTCTCCTCATTTATTACTGATATTGGTGATCCGGAATCAATTACTGCTGAGAATTTCGATGAACCAATTTTAATTGCGATAACAGGATGTGAAATGGTTTTCTGAATAACTGGTCTTTCCTGTAAAAGAGTGTCTCTGATGTCGTCAAAAGTAATTACATTTTCGTGAACAACATTTTGCGTGTCTAAGGTAGTGCTTGTGTTATTAGAAGATGCGTCCTGTGCAGTATTTAGTCAGATTCTATCTGACGTGTTATTATTATTAGGAGGATTCTGTGGCATTTCGACTATTTGAACTGTCCTATTACTTCTTCCAGGCGTGTTACGCTCTGGATGGTACCTACTGTCGGGTTCATTCATGAGAATATGTTCTTGCGTATGATTTTGCTGTTGGTATGACCGACTGTTGTTAGATGTTCGCTGAAAATTGTCTTCATTATTTTTACGTCTGTCGTAATAGTCATTCCTATACGGTGCATTACGATAGGAATTGAAATACTGTCTTCTTTGTACGTAGTTGTTTCCTTGCTGACGCACGTTACTATTTGTTGGACCAGGGGCTATACGTCCACGCGGCGAAACATTAAAGCCTGGTTGACCTTGTGTATTCCATTGTTGGTTAGGTATGTTAACCGGCTGGTTTTGATGTTGTTGTTGTGAAACACCTCTATTGTTACTAAAGTGTTGTTCCTGTTGCTGAAAATTTTGACGGTATTGATAATTAGAATTTTGCCTGTTATTAAAGTTTTGGTAGTTGTCGTTCCTAAAACGTCTGTTATCTTTCCGATTGGAATTACGTCCCTGATCATAATTGTAGTACTGTTGTTGACCTTGGTTGTTACTCAAAAAGTTTTTGTTTACAAAAGAATAATCAGATTGCTGTACTTCCAAGAGCTGTAAAAGATCTCTGAATGCTGAAATGTTTTCTTTTTGCTGGCCCGTTAGAAGTGACACTCGTAATGACCGTGGTAATTTAGAGATGCATAGTTGTATAAGTGCGGATTCACTGTACGGTTCACTTAGGTACTGGTTTTGTTGTACCATATGCTCAAAAAATTGCGTTACACTGGGAAAATTTGAGTTTTCATAGTTTGGCAAACTAATTAGTTGGTCTTTAATTCCGCGCTGTGTCGTCTTCGACCAGTACGCTGACAGAAAAGCATTCTGAAATTCCTCTACCGAGTAACACTGTCTCGCGATCGGTCTCATACGAGTTGCCGGTTCGCCTTCCAAAAAACTGCAAATAAATTCAAGTTTATGTGTTACCGGCCAAGTCGGTGGAAGAGCAAAGCTAAACTGTTGAATCCAATCCAGTGGGTGAATCTGCGTTCTATCGTTTTTAAATATTTTGAACTTTCTTACTGACAGAAAATGCTTATAGTCGAAATTATCATCTCTGTGTAATGGAACAGGTTCAGGATCGTAAGAGAATCTATTGAACTGCGGTTGATCGGAATCTAAGTCCCGTACTCTCTGTAGATTACCCAAATTATACGCGCTGCGTGAGTCTGACACATGTTCAAAAAGTGGCGTCTGTTGTGGTATGTTATTAACTGACATGTTTTTGATCTCTGTTACTTCTTGTTGTAAGTTTGACAATTTCCTCCGTAACGTATTGTTAGATGAATCGATCTCATTAATTGTCTGCTGTAAATTTTGAAATTCAGGTGTTTGGTTAAATGAAACCGGTGCAGTATCGTCTGATTTATTGTCATTAGTATTTTCGATGACATCAATACGGCTGGCCAATTCATCACATTTTTCAGACAGCATTTTAACCTGATCATCGGTTTTAGAATCAGACGCATTAATCTGTTTTTGCAACTTGCGCGTAGTTTCGCTCAGTTTTTTAACATCAGCTTTGATGACATCGCAATCCTGTGTTAGATCTAGTTGTTCGAATCTATCTGTCACTGTTTGAATATTTACTGTGTGTGTATCTGTTTTTGCTTTAAGATCAGAAATTTCATCCCGTAATTCCGCGTTCAATTGTTCTATGGTATTAATTTTGTCGGACACTGTAGTAATATTATTGTCTACATACGTCTTCGCCTTCGCGAATATTTTACGTTTGTCCTCTTGTCTTTGTGCAGTGATTGTTTCCATGACTTGTCGTTTTACTTTGTTTTGATCCTGAATAAATCTGCGGAAACGCGTATCACTGTTCTGTATGTGCTGATTAAAGCGCTCGTTAATCTGAGTGTTCTGCTGTTCGAATTTCGCGTCTATCTTTGCGTCCATAGTGCGCGAAAGTTCTACCGTCATTGCTCTAAACTCGTCCCGTAATTGTGTAGCTTTTTCAGAGCACTGTTTGGCGACTCCGCTAATTTCGTCTCTGAGTGTATCTGTCGCGGCTGTTTGCATTTCCCTTAATTCTTGCGCAACCGACTTTATTTCTTCGCTATTTTTTTGTGAACAAGCCTCAATTTCCACGCGCAACTGTTCCTTAGTGTCATGGCACTGCGCGGCAACGGCTGTAATTTGTTCACTAAGTTGTTTGAAATTTTTGTCATTATTGTCAAGTTTTTCATTTAAGTGTTTGTTATCTTCCCTAAGTTGTTTGACCTGTTCATTGAGTTGTTGTTTGAGATTTTCGTTATCTTGTTTGTTCTGTTCCCTAAGTTGTTTAAAATTTTCGTTCTGTTCACTAAATTGTTGTTTGGAATTTGCAGTAAGGTCGTTCTTAAACTGTAGCATTATTGCCATAAATTGATTCACATCAAAAGTAGCAGTTGCATTCTCAGTGCTCTGTGATGGAGTACTTGCAATTGTCATGCTCTGTGCGACCATTTGGTCATTCTGTATTTTAGAAAAAGGTTTGCCAGTCAAATGTACACTATCAGTCATTGTTTCGGAATTAAATAAATCCGCCCTACTTTGTGTGATCTGTTCATATTCATTAGACAAATTTGTCTGTTCGTTACTTGGGTTTTCCAAATCGGGTGTGTTAAGTTCTGCAGCGCTCATTACAATAGAGCATTCTGCGTCATCAATTGTCGTCAAGTTAACAGACGAGACAATTGAGTTCGTTTGTTCATCATTAAGGTGAAAGTCATCATTAGTGGTTGCAATGCACTGATTGTTAGTGAACGCAGGATTGTCATCATTACGTTGCGTATCACAATTACTATCGGTCACGTTGTTTAAGTCGGTAATTTCATTCACAATACTTCGCGATACACTATTCACAGTCTTTCGCGGCATTTTTACAATAGTCAAAATTTTTCACAAAACAAATCAACACAATGCAAAAGCAACACACAAATACAACAAAGCAACAAATTGCCGTTAACCTGTAGAGAGAAAGTCACAAGATTAATAAAAGCGTAGCGCCAAATCCTAATTATACTTAAGCAAATAAGAGCAGATATCTGACTGTTGTTCAAAAGACTCTCAACGAAATACGATCCTGGACTGGGTGTCGCCAAGTGTAACCTCCCCACTGAAATTTTAAAAGAAAGAAAATTGACAATACTTAATAGAAATGGGGAGCCAAGTGTAACCTCCCCACAATAATTTGAAAGAAAGAAACACGACAATATTTAATTATGAATGCTAATGGACACTGCTCTAAGCGTAACCTGCCCACAATGAAATGTACTGACAATGGCAACAAAAATGTGAAATACGCAATCTGACTCAAATATCAATCCTTCAAAAAATTAAAATCCATTCAGTGACAAGAAAATTCAATTAAACCGAAATATCGGTCTTTGGCCCTGTGTAAAACAATCAGAATTAAAGTCTTACCTCAGAATAAATGGATGTCACATATCTGCTCTTGTTGTTGCGCACCGCTTGGAGGAACTGCATTGCAAATAATAATATTCTCTTTTTTTGTGATTTTAGTGGAATTTTTCTTCAAAAGAAGTGGAATGAAATGGGAAGTGCAACGAAATCTTGAGTTCAATAAAAAATTAAATTTTTGAGAAAATGCTTTTGAAATAAAAAAATTATTATTGGGAGACTTGTTGGAGAATAATTACAATAAATAAAATTTTTCATTATCTAATGATTATATTAATTAACAGTATACCTTATTCCTCATCTTGACCAGTGTTGCCGACCGCCTACATCACACAACCGCACTGGGCTGCTACTACTGACCGACCGCTCTGCATGACGACTACAGACTCGCAACGACTTACTACTAACAGACTCGCAACGACTAACTCGCAACGACAGACTGACTGCTACTCGCAACGACTACTGTACTGCACTGGCCTACAGCTACTAACCGACTGAGCAACGACTACTGTACTGCACTGGCCTACAGCTACTAACCGACTGAGCAACGACTACTGACAGACAGAGAACCGCTCGCAACACTCGCGCGGTCAAGCGCAAACTCTCTGGTCACAGATGCTACAATGCCTCGCCATCGCTGCTGCGTTACATACGTGTTTCAAAGTATATTTATGTATTTTATTTCATAGCTCCGAAAATATTCCTTATTACGCGATGTGGCATAACTGATTCTAATTTTCTGACAGTGCAAAACGATTTCACGAAAGACATTTGGATTTTCGATTGACCAAATTGTTGAAACTTCCTGGCAGATTAAACCTGTGTGCCCGACCGAGACTCGAACTCGGGACCTTTGCCTTTCGCGGGCAAGTGCTCTACCATCTGAGCTACCGAAGAACGACTCACGGCCGATACTCACAGCCTTACTTCTGCCAGTATCTCGTCTCCTACCTTCCAAACTTTACGGAAGCTTAATTCTGCAAGGTTCGCAGGAGAGCTCCCGTAAAGTTTGGAAGGTAGGAGACGAGATACTGGCAGAAGTAAGGCTGTGAGTACGGGGCGTGAGTCGTGCTTCGGTAGCTCAGATGGTAGAGCACTTGCCCCCGAAAGGCAGAAGTCCCGAGTTCGAGTCTCGACCGGGCACACAGTTTTAATCTGCCAGGAAGTTTCATATCAGCGCACACTCCGCTGCTGAGTGAAAATCTCATTCTGGACCAAATTCTTGCTTCTTGACTCTTTATGCATCGAATAAGGTGATTCTAAACATCATCACTGAAGAGAATGGTGCACAGTTCTACGATTCCATGGATGTTAATAAAATCCCGAAACCATATAGAGTACGCTAGACACTTTTCTTTACACGGCTCCATCGATCGATGAACAGTACGAACATGACATAAACGAAATGTTAACTTCTGCACGACTTTCTAAGAACCGCCACACGGAATCTAAGACTGTATAGATGACCTCCACGCACATTTTGAAGGCGAACGCAGCATCCCATACTCTCACATCAGCAACTATAGCGTCTGTCAAAATGCCCGTCTCCCGGTTCTCTTCTTGTCTGCAACTGATTCACAGTCCCGGAAACGGATGAATAATCTGCTACTGCTGATTTGTTCGCACTGCAGTTCCTGGGTATTTCCCACCAAATGCATACACAATACGTGCACACGTACGACTAACAAGGTACTGTTTAACATTGAAATTCGCTTTAGGGAAAATTAAAAGATTACCAAGCAATGAACAGCGCCGCACTATAGACCTCGTTAATATTTATCCCGTCAACTGGCGTCTCTGGTTTTGCTATCGGTAATATGTCCGCCCCAGTAGCTGAGTGGTCAGCGTGACGGATTGCCGTCCTCTGGGCCCGGGTTCGATTCCCGGCTGGGTCGGAGATTTTCTCCGCTCAGGGACTGGGTGTTGTGTTGTGTTCATCATCATTTCATCCCCATCCGGCGTGCAGGTCGCCCAATGTGGCGCCGAATGTAATAAGACCTGCGATGTGGCGGCCGGACCTGCCCCGCGAGGGGCCTCCCGGCCAATGACGCCAAACGCTCATTTCCATTTCCATCGGTAATATCTGTGATACTATCTTGAAAAGGCTGATCCAACAAATGCACTGCAACTCCCGTTTAAAAAAAAATAAAAAAAATAAAAAATAAATAAAAACATTTTCATGTGCGCGATTTTCAATCGCACTGTTGAACGCAACACCTACGGTGTAACGCAGCACAGGTAGGTTACTTCATTACTAAATAAACTGCGTGGCCAGAATCTCTTTTTTATTTTTTTAAAGGAGCTTTAAACCGTTAGTGAATAGAGCAGAAACTTCGTTGGGCTAAACTGGTG
Source organism: Schistocerca piceifrons (assembly GCF_021461385.2). Lineage (NCBI taxonomy): Eukaryota > Metazoa > Arthropoda > Insecta > Orthoptera > Acrididae > Schistocerca > Schistocerca piceifrons. The sequence goes on from NC_060138.1 coordinate 924,663,714, forward strand.
CTCACTTCTCCACCGCTTATGGAATAGAAGTGTCAATATTTTTAGGTAGCCAGGCACCGGGCGACTGACTACAACGGGCTGTGAGAGGCATACAGGCGGGTGCGGGCTGTGGAAAAAGCAGCTGTGCCTGTCGTGGCATCGATCCCCGTCTGACACCTGCCAGGGCAGCAGCATACGAGAATGCGTGTCGCCTCCCCTTAACTAATGGTTCGCGTGACGTGACTTACTTCCCTTATCGATCGATCAGCGTTACCATCTCAAATGCAGCCTCAAGTGCATGGGCAATAGATAATCAGTGAGTACAGAATATGTGTAATGGTGATAGCAGTAACCGACCTAAGTTTAACATTAACAATATCACTTATTTCTGATGGTAAAAATGTAGCAGTATGAAGGAAGCCTACAGGAAACACGAAGAAAAAATTTTCTAGCCGCACCATATTTCTTCTACACGATTGACATTTTGTCCCCTCTGCTGTCATCTTCTTCAGCATCACCGGTTTTCACGGGCAGCTAACCGTGGACACAACAAGATCATGAAGATGTCCCATGAGAGGGGTCGAATCGTCGATCGTGTAGAAGAAACATGACACGGCCTGACAACCCAGATTTTACCTTCAATGGGAATGGTCACGAACGCCTGCAGACTTACATAAAAGATAGGGAACTTACAGGATACTGAATGGAATTCAAAGTTACGTGTCCTGAGCCTTGCCGTCCACATCTACATTCGTCATGCCACCTTGCGGTAATGGCGGAGAGCACTTCTGGTACCACAGTCATTTCGTCCCTTCCGTGTTCCATTTTAGAATGGTGCGTGAAAAGAACAACGGTCTCCTTGCTAGAACGAATTCCTGTGATTTTCTCGTCGCGATCATTTCGCGAGACGTATGTGGGAGGAAGTAACGTGTTGCCCGACTCTTTTCGTAACGTTCTCCCTCGAAATTTCTGCAGTACACCTTCCTACGATACACAACTACTCTCTTGTAGCATCTGCTACTGGAGTCAATTGATCATCTTCGTAAAACTTTCGCGCTTACTAAACTATAGCGTGATTAAACGTGCCGCGTTTCGTCCGATCTCTTTCTCTCTCTCTCTTTTATTAAACCTATCTGGTAAGGACGCCAGACTGACGGCCAAAACCGAAGAATTCGTCTTACAAGTGTTTTGTAAGTGTATGAATTACAGTTCCTTAATATTCTTCCAATGAATCTCCGTCCTCGCATCTGCTTTTCCTGTAGTTAGTGGGCATTCCACTTCAGGTCGCTTCGGACTATTCCTACGATTTATTTTTTAGTTGTTACTATTTTTACTCTTTGCCTTCAGTAGCATAATCCAACAGTAACGACTTCGTCGCTGTTTATGAGCACTACTCAGGAACTCAAATAATCAGGAGCTCAAATTCATTATGTTAAAGGTAAACTGTTAGTCCACGAACCACTGACTGATGCTCTACAGGCCGTCCGCTGTGAATGAGCGGTTCTAGGCGCTTCAGTCCGGAACCGTGCGACTGCTACGGTTGCTGGTTCGAATCCTGCCTCGGGCATGGATGTGTGGGATGTCCTAAGGCTAGTTAGGTTTAAGTATTTCTAAGTTCTAGGGGACTGATGACCTCAGATGTTCAGTCCCATAGTGCTCAGAGCCATTTGAACCATTTGATGCTCTACAAGGCCTTGCAGCATTTCACTACAGTTTCACGGCGTTGCAAAATGCCCATACACAACATAATTATCTGCGAAAAGCCCCACGCACCTTCCGATCATCTCCAATAGGTCTTTTATGTTTTTTGTAAACGGTAACGGCAACTATAATACGCCCTTGTAGTACTCCCAAAATCACCTTTACATATGCCGTCTCCATAGTTGCATTAACTTATTCACACTCGAGTGACATTACTGCGACTACATCCTGTTTTAATATTGGCAACTAGACGAGCTGGGACTATAAAAGGTGCCGACCAAGAGCGTACAAATTCTCCTTACAGCCTGCCTGCCTCTATCTCCACCGCAACCATTGAAGCAGCTCAAACTGCCGCAACAGAGACATAAGAATGCATGTGTATGATGCACAGCGGTCAAAGCAGGCCACTCTGGATTTCTGCAAGCCTCGCAAGCTTCCGGAACCCGTTCAGCCAGCAACATCTGACAACAGGTTGCGCTGTCAATCCAGCCTGACTACGGAATAGCCTGGTATATGTTTGCGTAGACCGTTTCACTGCAGATCAGCTATTTTAACGGTGGAAACCGCGAAATCAACAAACCAGACGTAAAGGAGATTGAGGAGAAATTAATAATTGCGGAATATATACCAGTCACGAAGCAGAGTCCATGTTCAGCATTGGAAAAGTCTTAGAGTGTTTATGAGGCATCTTCAAGTAAATCAGTATGTGTCCCAAAATGCAAATTGTGTAAAATGTTAGTAAACACCCATTCCAGAACCTCGAGTAAGTTACGACATGTTTATAAATTTGACTAGGAGTTTCCTCACTCCATTTTTTTTTATAGGGGTCAAAGCTTTATTGGCTGACAAGTGTGTGTTAAATTTAGAGCAAACATTGATTGAAATAGTAAGAATATAAGGCTCAGAGTATATTAAAAACCACATTCTAGTGGCATGGAACATCTTTTGAAGAAAGCTTAGTATGAAAGAAAAACTTCTTCTTTCAGACATGTACTTCTCAGATTAACATAATGTGAAAAACGAACTGCTTGTTTGCTAAAATGCTTTTGTGGAATTTGGATTGAAATATTTGGCCACTTCGAATGAATTCAGCGAACCCGCAATTCACATCCTGGAAACGGTAATTGAAATGTTTGTAAATGGGTCCGTTAAGGCTGAAACACGCTAAAACTACAGAAACTAGACTTCCAAAACATTAATTTAATTGGTGTTGCAACGTAATTGAGAGGATCTCGAAATGGTTGTGCTTACTGTAGAAAACACGCAGTAGAGTGATCTGATGATGGTTCGAATTGAGAATAGCCAGTACTAGTCCATAGAGGGTGAAGCCGCAGAGAAAACTATTCATATTGCAATAAAAAAATAAGTCCGAAATACGCCGAAAAGAAAAAAAGGCAAATAAAAGCTACAATTCTAAGCGTGTAATGAGATACAAGTTTTCGTCATTTATATAAAAGAAAGTAGCATTTCATGTAATAATTGTTATGAAATCCTTGTCAAATTGCACATTATTTACAACTTGCGTCCACCAGTGTGCCATCTGGCTGATTTAAAAATGAATGACATGAGGACAGTGTCCTCTTAGAAGGAACGATGAACTGGAGTACTTCATCATAAGCTGTCACTTGAAAATGGCACTATAAGCCGAAATCGCGACCGTGGTCCTGTATTTCTAAAATACTGCAACACTGTGGACACAACCGCTTATGAAAGAACAACACAGAAACCCTCTCTTAGGTTGATAGTCTGTGAGATATGGTCTTCCTCTAGTACGGGCGACAAATAGGTCTGTGTAAGTGACTTTGATCACTGACCACCTGCTCCAATGGACCAATAAGTGTATATGGAATATACCCAATGTCAACAAACCAAAAGGTATTCGCTTATTGATACATCGAAAGACAGAGACACAGTAAAGTATTACATGAGGCTCTATTACAAGGAGTGATATGACTAGTTAAAGCTTGGATGCAGGTAGTTCGTAGTTTTTTTTACCTACTCTGGATGTTACAAAATAACGATGAGGAGTGCTATCGAAAGTAATAAATGACTGTGTAGACGCTGATATGTTTTGGTATTTCATACGTCTGGAATGAATGTAATGTCCTCGTACATGGCAATCTGTAATTTGAATATGCAGAATGCTGTCATACTACTAATAGAAATCAGCTGTATCTATTTTCATGGAAACATGACTTTATTGTTATTGTCACCATTCAGTATTTAAAAATAGGTATTACCGCAAGTCCTGTGTTATTTTATACCTCATAACCTCTAATTATAAAGAAGATATCACCTGAATTATAGCCAGAAATGATTATTTTTCCCGACATGTGAGTAGACTGTGTGAAACAGGCTATTCTGTGATGACCAAATTTCTTACGAAACTACAACGCAACAATCTCCTGCTATTTGAAATGATGCTGCTATTGAAGATGAGTGTCTGCTGGATTTGCTCAACTTCTTCTTCAAATACGGGTGACAGATATTTTACACACAGGTTTGTAGAGGGAAGTTATGGAGGAAAAATTTCAGATGTCAATATGCAGACGGTATTTATTTTTGGTGTATTGGAGGAATCTTACAGGGTTCTTTGCGAGGTGGCCTTAGCAGGTTCTATTACAAGGCATGCTTTCACGCTTTGTTTTTTACGTTTCGTTAATGTCAGTGCGATATAGCACCATGCTGGTGAAACGGGACCTCCCATAGTGCACAAAAGAATAACGTCCCCTTGAATTATAGCCTTTTGTTTCCGAACATAAAATGATGGTGTTTCTTCCAACATGTGAATAAATGGCATGAAAGGCTGTATTTTGTAAAGTTATTTAATGTGTTTGAAATGTTTGTTACACCAACATGAATGACAGTTTATTTTCAGACACTTATTTCAATGCCAGGGACGCTCTCAAACCATGTAACTTCGTCCATCAAACTGAAAGAAATCGCTTAATATAGATATTTCTTTTTTTTCTTTGGAGTTTAAATTCTCACTTTTTCTTTACTCTGGTGAAAGATTCCTAATAACGAGAACATTGTGCAGTAATCGACAGTTTTCGCAGCGAAATTGTGATCTCCGTCATCTGAAGTTAGGTCATCTGTAATCGGCGGCTGTGCTGTAGTTTTCTTTCACTTCATTGGATGTCACAAAATTAGAGGCGGGAAGAGAGATGTGAATTGTATCCTGCAATAGAATGTAAAATAATAACTGAATAGATGCCATTCCATATTGATAATTCAATATACTGAAAAGAATGTAATGCTCTCATGCATTACAGTTTATAATTTGAACATGATGAATGCTCTCAAATTATACCTGTTTTCCTTATAAACCTAAAATAAAATGGACTGCAGCTATTTTCGTGGAAATAGAACTGTTTTATATTGTCGTCGTGATTGCGTTTTTTTAAATAGATGCTCGCTTATAAGAGGAGAGTTGGCATTAAACACAACTGTTACAGTGAAATGTCTTCCCTCTCAGAATGGCATGCACTTGCAGGCAGAGCTACTGGAGGCATGGGGGCATGTCTTATAGGATCCGTAGCTGCATTTTTAGGCAAACAACCCCCAGTCAGGATAGCTGTAATTTATCTCACTTCGTTCAGTGGCCTGCCAGCGTCGCGGCCTATTGTGTATTTGTAACTTCTGCCGGCATCGATAGCACTGACCACATGGACCACCTGGACCTCCGGCTATGGCCTGCCATGCCTATTTGCCGAGGTTGATTGCGTGGCTGAACATAGAAGTGCCTGTTTCCTAACCAGTGAACATTTGGAAACGTGATCTGGGGAGTTCTCTAGAAGTCGTTGTTGTTCCAGAGGGGTCCAGTCTCTCCCAGAAATACGTTTAACAGATTGCAAGAAGTGCCCACTGTGACTGATTGCTGCAGACTAGAGACAGTATATCAATGTCACCAGATGGATCTCTTTGTGGACCATCAGCGGCAAGATAGAACAGACCTGTATACCTACCTACAGGGAGGAGGGAGAGGAATGAGAGGTGGTAGGGGGAAGGCAAGACCCGCTCTAAGTTGGTTAGTTCATGACCGCGCATCGAGAAGAACACACGTGCAACTGCCTCCCCTCTCTCCTGGTGCAATCTGTTGGGGTCGTTTTTTGCCATAGTTGTGCTATTATAATGATTTTTCGCAATACTTAGTACATGTGTTGCATCATGACCCATTGTTTAGGAGTGCTGGTTTTCCTCATGACAGTTTCGATGCGTAATTAGAACACTGAAGCATATTATATTGGCGTTCCTGAACTTCGAGCACAAGGTGATCGTCGAGCAATGCAGTGGGAGGTGTCTGTAGCGAACTTTGACGTCAAACAGCGATAGACACAGCCTTCAGCTGAATTTCCTGCCATTTCCTGTCAGCACAGCCCTGGGACAAAGAAGTTTGGAATTACCACAATGTTTTGAATTTCCCGCCAAAATTCGAAGTGCCTAACAAATTTCGAAATTCGTGCCAATAGAGTAGATGAGGGAGGGAAGGCGGAGGCTTAGGGGGACGGCGGGAAAGGGGGAAGGGTCGGGTACCCACGTGCCGGCGGGGGAAAAGGCACGACGTCATCCGGGGATGGCGTTGGGGGAGGGAACGGGGGGAGGGGGTAATTGATCAATTTAACGAATTTTAATATCCATTTGTTATCCAAGTTTTGGTAGGAGCTCCGTTACCCTACAACTTACATCTACAAATTTAAACCTCGAGAACAGAAAATGGTGCATGAAAATCTATGTTCAGAGCATAGCTTCCTGTGGGTGCGAAACATAGACGACGGGGAGGACGGAATACAATAGCAAGCATCATAACGTTTGCATAATATCGACGCTACGTAGGGGCGCTGCAGCCTAATGTTGTAAGTGACTGAGTGTTCGATTCATGTGTGAAGACAAAATTAATGCTTATTTATGGATTCTTCCGTCGCTTCTTGATAGAACATTTCCATATTGAGGGTTGAATAACACTTAGACGGTTTTTTGTTCTACTGATTTGTATTTGTATGGCCATCTTCAGATAATTACTGTCTATTGTTTACAAGGAGCTTGTGTTCTTACGAACCAAACATTCTGGACTAAGATACAACACACTTACATACGAACTTTAGTTGTGGTATTGTCTTTGGAATTGTCAAACGGGTCTTTTGACTTTTTGTTCTCTAAAACTGTTCTTTAACATAATAAATCACATTTTATGGTTTGTCAGTACCATGTATGACAGCAATTATAATTATTTAGAATACACATTATTACAAAATTACAATTTTTTGGTATTTGTTGTGAACAGTTGCACTGGACACTAATTGTTGGTTGTACAACAGCGATTTTTTCTTCGAGGGTTGCATTTTGTTATTAGAAAAATTGTGCATTAATAAATACCAAATATTACATTATTACAGTTGAGTTACAGTTAGGAATGTAAACACATAAAGGATATTAGATTATATTGGGGTGTGAATTTGTTTACTATTGAGACACTTTGTGGTTAGTAGCTGGTTTACTGTATTGTGTAATGTTTAAGAGTGCTGATGTGCTCAGTTGCACTGGGTCATTTAGAACCAGCTGTGGATTTAGGGCTAAATGTTTGCAGTTTTCAAGTGCTTCTAGTAGGCTGAGTTTTCTACCTTTGCTGACTATATGTAGTACTTCTATGTGTGTTAGATATTTGTGTCCTTGTTTGAGCACATGTTCAGCAAAGGTGGTGTCTGATTTATTTAACCTCCAGCTGCATTCATATTCAGTCAGCCTTGTTGATATGGCCTGGCCTGTTTGACCAATATACAGTTTATTGCAGTCAGTGCAGGTTATTTTGTAGACCCCACTGTTGCTTAGTCTATCTGTTTTGTCCTTGCTGTTGAATAAGAGATTAGCTGCACCGCCTCTTACATAAAATGATGTTTTACAGTTTTGGGATTTCAGTGTTTTGGCTAGTTTGTCTGATAGCTTACCTAGATATGGAATAGTACACCAGCTGGTTTTGGGTGTGGTTGTTATTGCAGAGGGGGCATAAATGTAGGACAGGATTTTCCTTCTTTGTTTCTTGTGCAGGGTTTTGTCAACTAGTTCAGGGTTATAGCCATTGTTATATGCAATATAGTTAATGGCGTCTACTTCTGTTTGGAAATTTTGTTTTGACATTGGTATGGATATGGTGCGTTGCACCATGGAATGGAAGGCTGCATGTTTGTGTGTTACTGGGAGTTGTGAACATGAGGATATTACTGACTGTTGTTGTGAGTTTGCTGTAAATTTTGAAAGTATGTGTATTTGTGGTGATATCTATGTTAAGGTCTAAACAGTTAATGGATTTTTCACCTAGCTCCATGGTGAATTGTATGTTTTTGCGTTGTGAATTTAGTTGTTCTAGGAATGTCTTCAGTTGTCTGCTGGTAGCTGTCCACATACACAGTACATCACTTACATATCTGTACCAGTATTTAATCTTATTACTGAGGATTTCATTTTCTAGGAACTGTTTTTCGAAATTTTCCATGAATATTTCAGCCAAGAGGGGACTGAGAGAGGACCCCAATGCCAATCCTTCTGGCTGTCTGTAAAGGGGACCTTCAAATTGGAAATAATTTTGTTTCAGACATGCTTGGGTGTCAAAATATATGTCTTCTACTTGCACTGGCTTGACAGCTGCTCTGTATAATCGTTCTGTCAGAATATAAAGGCATTCTTGTGTAGCTATGTTTGTAAATAAGCTGCTTACGTCAAAGGACACTAATTTCGCACTACTTTGTATCGGAACGTCTCTAATTTTGTTTCAAGGTCCACTGAGTTTACAATTCCAAACTTAGATTTGAATTTTGTTTTGGTTTTGATACAGGAATGTAATTCTTTGGCAGTTTTGTAGTTTGGTGCAGTGTAGGTTGGGACAAGTGGTCTTAGAGGATGGTCTTTTTCGTGTAGTTTAGGGAATCCACACAGTTTAGGAGCTGTTTGATTTCTGTTGACCCAATATTTAGCTTCATAATGGTGTATTATACTTTTGCAAGGCTTGGTTAAATTTTTAATTTTATCATTAAAGGTTTCTGTGGGGTCTTTGCTAAGGACATAGTAGGTATTGGGTGTGAGGAGTTGTTTCACTTTCTCAACATATTTACTTTTGTCCAGGAGGACAAAGGTATTACTTTTATCTGCTCCCGTAATAATTGTTTTATTTTGAGTGATTTTCTTCTTTAGGTCATTCAGTGTGTTGTGGTCACTAGATTGAGTTGTAGTAGTGTTACACTCGAGCCATTTTTGTATTTCACGCCTTGCTATGTGTTTGGTTGCAATGTCGTTATTTATACTGTATTCTGTATCAACTTTTATTACATCTAACTGCTTAGTGGAAGGTTTATGATGAGAAGCATATTGGAAACCTTTTGCTATCACTTCGATTTCCTTTGTGGAAAGGACTGTTTCTGATAAATTTATCACTCGTTCAGAAAAGTTTTGTTTCGGTTTTGTGTTTAAGGTTGCACTTCGATCACATAGGTTGTTTATTTTACGTTTATGGCGTAAAAACATATCATGGATTATGTTTTGCACTTGTTACCATATTTCAAAAACGTCGAAGTTACACGGATGTAGAATGCTTGTAATTCTCATATAATGTAATATCCATTATGCGTTTACATTCCTAACTGTAACTCAACTATAACAATGCAATATTTGTTATTTGTTAATGCACAATTTTTCTAATATCAAAATGTAACCCCCAAAGAAAAAATCGCTGTTGTACAACCAACAATTAGTGTCCAGTGCTACTGTTCACAATAAATATCAAAACTTTGTAATTTTGTAATAATGTGTATTCTAAATAATTCTAATTGTTGTCATACCTGGTACTGACAAATCACAAAATGTGATTAATTATGTTAAAGAACAGTTTTACAGAACGAAAAGTCAAAAGACCTGATTGACAATTCCAAAGACAATGCCACAACTAAAGATCGTATGTAAGAGCGTTGTATCTTAGTCTAGAATGTTTGGTTCGTAAGAACACAAGTTCCTTGTAAACTATAGCCAGTAGTTATCTGAAGACGGCCGAATGAGCCGAAAACTAATTCATACAAATAAAAATCAGTAGAACAAAAAACCGCCCCAGTGTTATTCAACCCTCAAAAGTAACACTGTTGACAGAAATCTCTGTTTTTTACTTTAGCTTCGAATCATGCATTGAGCTGACGCAGATGAAGATGAAGTGTATAGTGCAAACTGATTAACACAGAAAATGAAAGATTTTAAATGGGTAGTTCCAGTAAAGAGCCATCAGGCAGAAATAACCAACAGAAAAAGCAAGATGGGAGAAAGTTTATGTTTTAAAGTCTTGTCGACGTAGAAATGATTACAACAGGATATCTGAGTGAACACGAATTGGGCAGAAAACATACCAATATTTGATTGAAATTATTTGGTGAAAATATAGAAAAACCTGTATCCGGTCCACCAGACAGGGATTTAAACCGCATTCCTCCAGGATTTCATTGAATTTTAAAGGCAGCAACTCAAATATCTTCAGGGAATGGGCAGACACTGAGAATCATCGAGACAGTAAATCTATCATTTGTACAGATTCTCATAATTTTGTGTTTTTTTTCTGGGTACGAGTACGTCCAGCAGAAATTTTGTTAGTGAGGTACATATGGGGTATAATGGATAACTACGTGTTTTTTTTGTAATAAGCAGTCGATTAGTTTCACTATTTACGCTAGGGATATCAATTAAGCAGAATGAAGGTGATCCGTTCTCATCATCGCCACAGTCGATCTGCAGCCACGACTGTCCCAACCAAGAACTCCTGGACTCCTCCAATCAATGTTCTTTTTATTATATCAGAGTACTCAATCTATTTTCTTTTTTTAAGTCAAAATACTCAATACGCAATCATCTCTATTTAAGGCAAGAATTCAGGGACAGTGTTTTGTCAATAAATCCATGTTATGGAATAATACATTTGAAATATCCGTTCGTTCATCTTGGGTTAGGCTTCTCCAAATCCATTTAGATGAAAGTCAGGGTGGTTCTGATTAACTCACGACGCAGTTTCTTCCGTATACTTGTGTACATCTGGACTCAGTCTCTAATACCTCAACGTTGGTGCTGTACTAATCGCGATAGTCATTCCCTATTTCGTTATTAAAATATAAAGCGATACAAACGCACTCATTTCATTAGTTAGCGATTAAACTCCTGTAGAGACGAAGAGATGAGTGGGAGGAGTGGGTAGGGTGGGAGGAGCAGCAGTACTGCACACAGTAGTGCAGGGATGGTGACGCGCGGGCTTGACTCACATACTTATTTCAGCTCGCGTGCCGCACGTCACATGACGCAACTGGTGCGCTCCCAGCGCATAAAATCAAATCTATAACGTCCGAGACTTTAATGTTTATAGAGTAACGAACCGATATGGACAGCACACTTTCCCGACACGACACGACACGCCAACAAATTACTACTCAAAGCACGCGCTTTTGACAGTACATTCATTTTATGCTCACCCAATCTTCAGCTGTTTATATTTGATTGCGCGTCGTGAATAATGTATTTTTACTTACGAAGTTTTACAATAGCTGTCTTAAAAACACATGTTGCAAAATTCTGTAACGCCGTGAGTAAAGAAGCAATTCTCACGACACGGAAATAAATGAGCCCATCTGAAGATGGGATACCAGGCTGCCCGAAATGTCATAATGGGAAAATAAACGCCTATAAAAGCAAGTGGTTGCAGCTGATTCATTATACAAGGCTATTCAAAAAGAAAGAATAGATTTCAATTGTTTGGGGTGCAGATAAGCCGTGAAATATAGAAACACAATGCACATGTCACTGGACAGAGGAAGGTTAAATTTTTGTATCCGCACCGACACTGTACCATACACTCAACATGAGCACCATGCGTTGCTCGGGAAACTTCGAACCGGAAGTCCATTTCATTCCACATGCCAGTCAACGAGTCCTTGTTTATCGAATCGACAACTTCAACAATTCGATTCTCAGATTTTGAAAAGTGGCTGATATAGGCGGAACAAATAGTCTACCTTTTATGTGGTCTCACTGAAACAAGTCGCAAGGTGAGAGGTCTGATGACTTGGGAGGCCAAAAACAGTGAACAGGATCTTGTTGTCGACCTCTTCCAGGCCAACGTTGTGTGATGGTGGAGTTACGACAGCGCCTATATAAGCGGGCAGTGCACGCCAGCGGAACCATTCCGCTGTGAGCTCTATCTGCAACAGCATTTAAGCACTATGCCTCGTCGACGTGTGTATCGTCAACGCCGCCACCGCATGCCTGTCTATAAACATATTATAAGCCTCGAGAATAAACTTGGAGGAAATGGAACAGCGCAAGCAGTTATATTAAATGGACCTATATTCTTTCGTGGTTGCAGTGTTAATTTTATACTGGACGTCACTACCGGAAATTCTTGTAGTCGTTGGTTTACGCTAGCCATCGTTCGTTGTGAAAACGCTTCCCTTCCTTGGACTTGAAACTTTCGCCGACAGAGATGTCATCGCCTAAAAGACTTGGCATCGTGGAATTGACCCCAAGACTCAAAGTAGACCTAGTGATGTTTATAGTAATATGCCATTTACATTCTATGCACGTTCTTGTAGAAAAGTTAGTAATGATGAAAAAATACATGTATGGATGAAAGGACTTGGTGTACTTGCAGAAAAGGAAACTCTAACTGGAGACATTACTTTGTACTCCCCTGGTAACCAGGAAGCGTACATCGCGAATCGGGGGCTCAAGGATGCAACAGTTTGAAAAAATTCGAAAACATAGTGCCGCACTGCCCGCTGAGCGCCTAGCGAGTCGGTAACGCGTTGATAAAGGACTTATGTCTCTGCACGCTCCAGCGGGCAGGAGTTATCCCGTATGCGTGCTGTAGTCACGTCATGCATAAAAATGAAATCACTGGATTATTCGTGAAGTTGAGGGAACAATCGTTTTTTGCAGCGTGTCGAAGCTAGACAACGCTATCACAGGTTTCTCCGCATAAGAGGCCCATAAACTTCGTGAACAGAAAAGGCGCAAAACACACAGTTTCGATGAGTCTCTCATCTTCTTACATTATGGTGGTTTACTTTACCTGACAGATGAAGAGTGGATTCGTCCGAAAAGATGAGTCGTTCGGAAAAAGTATCCTCTGGCATATCCTGGAGAACTGAAGTAGAAAATTCGTACCTTCTGTCAAAGACGCGGGAATACAAATGTTGCGATAACTGCAACTTGTAAGGCTTCGTATGCAGACACCACTGTTTGAGGAAGTTGAAGCTCCCGGCCTGGCCGTCTTGTGGACTTCTGAGGGCTCCGTGTGAACGCAATTCGGATACGCTCGACATTTTCATGAGTCGTGCGTGGCCTATCCTTGCTTATCCCTTTGAAATCAAGTTACAAGAATTTTTTATGCCTGTCATATATCTGATTGTGCAGAGTCGGCTTCTTGCTGAATGGAATGCACGTTGCACGTGAACACTGGATTGACTTAGTACAAATCCCAACATACAAAATAATTTTTCTTTTGGTGTAGTCGCTATGTTGCTACAAGCAAATAACTAGCGCAGCTGTGTCAAAACTTCGGATCTTCCTCTACCCTGTGACGCACGCAATATGTTTCTATCTTTTACAGTTCGACTGTAATAAACAATTGAAAAACCGTTCTTTCTTTTTATATCACCCTGTATATTACCGTCAGTGTCAACATTTGCAATGTTCTAATACGTTCACAACGGACGAGGATAAATTGCTAATGTTAACAATAGATGGCGCTGAGATAAGCAATTCCAGTCGACAAAGAATTAGGAGCACCTTGCTGAATTTCTTCTGTGTCTGGACTGAAACGAATCGCGCGTCGGTTCTGACACATGGGCCCCCGGTTGTGCACCTGTGGTGTAGTGGAACTGGTGAATAGCATCGTTGAAAATCAAACTTCCGCTACTGGAGATGGTCCCAATGAAAAACGAGTGACCGTAGAACAATGAAACTTTGTAGAAACATGTCTAAGGACATGCAGAAGAGAAATAACAAATAAACCACTGAGAAACACCGCCAATGATTCGATTTGTTGCGTTGGCCATAGGCGCCACAAATTGGTGAAGAAATTACTGTCGCCTTGCTGAGAATGCTGGACGCGGTGTGCGATCATCAAGCAGTCAGTGCACGAACTGTGTCATACAGCTGAACAATCCATAGTCCACCATTAGAGAAGTGCTGTGAACAATTGTGAAGTGATACCTGTACAAACTTAAAATTACTTACCAACTTTTGCCACGTGAAGCAGACACTCGGGTAAAGTTGGCTCTTACATTTCTTGCAACGTTTGAGATCGGCTACAAGTGGCCTTGGAACATTTTTTGCAGCGACGATGCGCACTTTATGCTCAGAGGGGCAGTGAAGACACACAACTGTCGCATTTGGCGATTGTCACCGCCAGCGAAAGCTCATGAAGTTCCACTGCATAGTGAACGCGTCACTGTGTGGTGAGTTTCACGGCGCAGTTCACAATTGGTGGATTTTCCTTTGAGGAACTCGGACCCCAGAGTCCAACGACATACAGCATGAACGGCTCACGTTACTGTGACCTCCTTTGCCAATGTGTGATCCCTGCTCTATGGGAGAGAAGTGCTTTGGACTCAACTGTTCTATTGCACGCTAGAGCTAAACCTCATATTGCTCGATAAGTCACAAATTTGGAGAAACCGAATCACTGATCGATCTTTCTAAACTCCGTAACCATCAAGATCACCGATTCGATCCATCGCATGCGGAAATTGAAATGTGTTTCTTTTAAAGCTTTATTCGTTATTTCTCTTCCTGCAGTCGTTAAAACCATTTCCACATAGTTTCATTGTCCTCTGATCACTCCTTTTACATGTAGCGAAAGTTCATTTAAAACCATCCTTTACATATAGTGCACGTATACACAGAGAGACAGCGTCGTGTCATCAAACGCATGTTCTGGAGGAATATAACTGAAATACTGCTTCGTTATTTCAGTTATATTCTTCCAGAATATGCAATTGATGACACGACGCTGATTTGGGCTTTCCCAAGTCACTTCAGACCAATGCCACGATGGTTCCTTAGTAGCTCACAGTGTAGTTTCTTCCATTCACTTGTACATCTGGACTCAGTGTCTAAGAACCTTGACGTTGGTGTAATGCTTCTTTATGATTACGATATGACAAGTGAACTAGTCGATAGTGAAAGTGATGAGCAGGAACTAAAGCACGAGAATCATTCCTTCGATTCTGCTTCACCGGAAATGAGAAAAGTTCATTCACGCAGCAATAACTTAATGATTCGTGATTGGTTTCAACGTGCGATATTTTTGTAACATCAGTTACATATCAAGATATTTTCAGATCAGCATTTTAGCGATGCAAGGGGTACCAAATTTGTCATAAAATTCCGTAAATTACTCAACTGATAGTACAGGTATTTCGTTCATTCCAAGCAAGTATCAACTCGTAACGTCATCGTCCAGACACGAGTTGACAGTAATCTGAATCCGTTTCAGCAGACTAATAGTTTCTTTCACGGGATAAGATTTTATTGTTTATGAAATACAAGTTCTTGAAGATTATTTAGAATAGGAAATGGTTAATTAGTAATCGTATGCAATAATTTATCTGTTTAATATAAAGGTGTTTTGATTTTTGTATGCATGTAAAAGGTGTGAATTTATGTGCAGCTTTTACTCTTAGACGAGTTACCACTAGAGTGCTAAAAGTGCGTGTGTACAGCTCGCTGACCTGTGCGGTGAATTTCATTTTGTGATTCTGAGCCGAATAGAGACAAATCCAGTTCATTTGGACTTTACGTGAGATAGACACATCACGTTATTACAAAAAGTAGTTTAGCACATCAGGGAAAATTATTGAAATCTGCGCGTTCTATTTGAAACACGTCACACGCTAGTGCATGATAGAGCTTTCCATTAAATCGCGTATAATATTTGTAAACGTGCTTGGACTTAATGCACGAAGTTTGAAATTACTTATCGAGACAAATACTGATTTTTGATAAAACGAACCGAAGATTTATTCAAAATATTAAGGTTTTGTTTTAATTAGGACACACACCACCTTGTTGATCACGTGGCTTAGCAACACTGTAATGCAAATCAATTAATTCATTAGAACGATTTGTGACGTAATAAGTCCCATTACACATACAAACTGTTACACGGAATTTGCTGATCGAATGAGAGGATAAGAGTGCTCTTTTCCAGAAATGCTAATAAACTAGCGGTTTCAAAAGTTAAGTTACCAACTGTTGTGTAACTTCATTGATAGTGCATTTCACTGACGAACACTATTATTATTGATAAATGATCATTAATTATAAGTAAATTTTGAATACTCACCAACACTGCCAAGCAGCAGTTCACATCACAACCAGTAATAAAATCCAATATAACTGAATGGGCATTACTTCATTAAAACAGAGCAATCAGCTTCCAATTCTAGAATAAACTGTACCAGGTGGAATTATTAAAATCTTGTGGAAGTGTAATAAGGTTTATCTGAACACTTGTATCATACATCATTATTTCACATTAACTGGACAGGGTATTAGTCGGAAACGAATTCACCCACAACAGATTGTCCCACGCAGTACTAAACTTTTATTATGACTCTTCACAAGAGATCTCAAGAAGCCGGAATCAAGAAACAAGAAAAGAAGAGACATCGGTATAGCATATACAGTTTAAATTTACACGGGGTGGTCAGAAACAATCTGAAAAGCTTGTAAGGATGTTCCAGTGGAGATTGTGATGATAAATGAATACTCAGAAAAAAATTCGATATGTTACGCCGTTTCCGAGTTATTTAGCATTGACATTAGCCAGACAGGTCGTTGTGGATGCAAATTCAAGCACTTGCACGCGCAAAAATGCGGTAATGCACAGGCATCTGAGGGTCCATGGGTTACTATTTGTTCAAACGCTCATTAACAGCTTAAAGGAGACTTTTTCGGACGTGTTAAATTTATGTTCGGTGAGGGAAAGCTGCGTTTGCTCTGTTTCGAGAAATGAAACTAAGAACACGTTCGGCGACACTGTCTCTGGCAGGGCCGCTGAATTTGCATGTGTGACGAGGTGATTGGCTAAATTCGGTATTAAATAATTCGGAAACGGTGCAACGTATAGAATTTTTTTTAATAGTTATTTCTCAGCACAAGCTCTCCTCGAATTTTTTCGACTGTTTGTGACCATGCTGCATATAATTTTGATGTTGTGACATGACTATTGCTACTTGCGTGAGCCGTTATCACTTTACAAATTTTTCAAAATACGTTTACAGTGAAAAGCAACAGGAATTCGCATATGAGTTTGTTAACATAACGTAACATATTCCGATAATTATTACTGATATTTATTCGACTGTATACGATCAAGCTTTGCTATCAAATTTATAGCACTTTAGTCGCGAAAAGAAAATGTTCACCTTCTAGGAAAAGGATGAATGAGTTAAGGAATGTCGCATGCAGAATAAAAAGTGGTTCGTAAAAAAAAAGTAGGAAATGCGATAAGGCGTTGCGGGCGACACAACATGGAAAGATGATTGCCATGTTCGCGGTACCTGTTGAACGGGAGGTGGAACGTGGCGTGTAACACGCGATGTCGGTTCCTGACAATTGCCGTGACGACTTCTTGGAAAGAATTCCCCCCAGTTTCATGCAACCTCGAAGAATTGGCAGTAGGAGCTGCATTGGAAGTGGAAACATGTTGTCCACGGTATCAGAAACTAGAACTGAATTCGTTGTGAGAAATGCTAACAGTTCTCAACATTCAGAGAGAGACAAGAGGGGGGGGGGGGGGGGGGGGAGGCGTGTTGGTTGTTTTCCAGTGTGCTGTCGATGGTAGTTCGAATAGTGGCGGTAAACGGTGGTTATGATTAAACTTTCGCTACTTGACGAATGATCATAGGACAATGAAACTTTGCGGAAACATTTATAAAGACGTACGGAAAAGAAAGAACGAATAAACCACTGAAAGAAACACATTTTAATATCCACATGAGAGGGTTCAAATATGGTGGTTAGGATGATGTGTTATGGAGTAACTGAGTGACCTCACGAGCAATGTAAGGTGGAGCTCCATCGTAGATCAAAACAGTTTGGTCTGAGGCACCTCTCTCCCGCAGTCTTAGGATCGCATATTGGCGAAACAGATCATAGCAGCGTGTGCCGTTCGTGCTGTATGTCGCTGGTTCTGGAGGTGGGAGTTCCTCAAAGAAAAATGGAACAATCACGAACTGTGCCGCGAAGCCGAACACACAGTGACGTGTTCACTATGTCGGAGATTTTCATGAACGACTACTGCCAGTCCGCAGTCTAAATTAAATAATTAAAATTTTTATTTTAAGACGTGTCATCTGTAAGTTAACAAAATATATTTTTCTTAATTTAAAGTGTGATTCCTACATGTACTTTTTTATGTTACGAGCTAATTAAGTGTGGATGTTGTCGAAGTTTTTTTTTTTGTCTGCAACTTCGAGGTTGTTCCCTTAAATTATGTCATTCAGCCATAGTTAAATGTTTGAGAAAAAAAGGAGCCGTCGCTGGTAGAGAGGTCCCTCTACGAGTAGGTCAGCTGCCTAATTAGAAAGATTTTCTGTTTTTGAGCACAATGGCACCTTTTCCGCTGGAAGTGCAACATTAGTGTCTTAAATATACTTGTACAATGTAGGTAACGAGTGGATATGGAGTTTAAGCATGTGTATTGATGATGAAAATAAGAGAGAAGGGAGAGAGGGAAAACTTAGTGCCAGCAACAGCATACTCCTCTCGAATAATACCATGGGGAGCCACTAAGCTTTACGCCCCATACGACAGATGAATCGCTGTCTACATCTATGCATCTACAAGATTACTCTGCAGTTCACAATTAAGTACCCGTCAGGGGGTTCACCGGGCCACCTTCACGCTATTTCTCTGTGGTTCCACTCTCGAAATGCGGTCGGGAAAAACGAGCACTGAAACCTTTCCGTGCCAACGCTGATTTCTCTTATTTTATTATGATTATCATTTCTCCCTGTGTAAGTGGGCGCCGTCAAAATATTTTGACATTGAGGAAAAAGTTGGTGACTGAAATTTCATGAGAAGGTCTTGCCGCAGCGAAAACCGCTTTTGTTTTAATGACTGCCACACCAATTCGTGTATCACAACCGTGGCACTCTCTCCCGTATTCTGCGATAATACAAAACGAGCTGCCCTTCTTTCAACTTTTTCGATGTCCCCCGTCGTTTCTGTCTGATGCGAAACCCACACGGCACAGCAATGCTCCAGAAGAAAGCGGACAAGCGTGATATAAGCAGGCTCTCTAGTAGACCCGTTGCATTTTCTAAGTGTTCTGCCAATAAATCACAGTCTTCTGTTTGCTTTACCCATTATAAATACGAGGGATAATCAGTATGTGTGGCTTACCGTAGGTTACTGTTTAATTCTTTAATAATATTCACTAGATAGCCCCTAGCAGTTTACTGTAGGTCACTGTTTTTTTCTTTAGTGTTCACCAGAT
Organism: Schistocerca piceifrons; assembly: GCF_021461385.2. Classification (NCBI taxonomy): domain Eukaryota; kingdom Metazoa; phylum Arthropoda; class Insecta; order Orthoptera; family Acrididae; genus Schistocerca; species Schistocerca piceifrons. Next base: position 924,682,915 of record NC_060138.1, read on the forward strand.
AGCCAGTAGCAGGAAAATAAGCACCAGATCTAGCTTCTACCATACATTTTATTGTTTTTCATTGTTGAGTGCCCTTTCTGCCAACTAGAGTGTAGCTGTTAACCTTGTGTGGCAGTAGGTTTCCTTAAGTTTCTTATAGTAAATCACATATTAGGTAAATGGACAGGGACTGGTCTGTTGTGTGCGGATGCGGGAGGGGTTGGCCACAGTCCAAACGCAGCTGGAAGCTTTGTTAGCCACAGTCAACAAGCTCCAGATTGCCACCTTGAGGTGCGTTGGGGATGGGGCGTCTGGGGCAGCGTCTGCTGTACTGGATCTACAGGGGGGGTTGTCACAGCTCTCTGAGCCGACCTCAGGTGTCACTCTCACCTCAGTGTGGGTGGCGGATTGTGTCGAGGTCTCGAGCCTCAAGGCGAAGGCTGCTTGTCGGACGCAGGCTCCTGCCAAATCCCATGCACTTTGGTAATATATTCAGTGTGCAATCTGATGCTGGGTGTGGCGGAGGGGGGGGGGGGGGCTGAGTCAGATCAGAATGCACCTTCTGCAAGGATAGTGGCCGTTCCTTCAGCAAGGTCCGGACAGGCACGTGGGGATAGGGGTTTGTTAGTTATTGGGAGCTCCAATGTTAGGCGGAACATGGAGCCCCTCAGGGACATAGCGGCTAGGGCGGGGAAGAAGTCCATCGTTCACTTAGTGTGCTTGGGGGGGGGGGGGGGGGCTTTGTCTGGGTTGTGGAGAGGCTCTTCCGGCGGCTATCGAGCATGCAGGGTGCAGCCAGCTGTAGATTGCTGCACATGTCAGCACCAACGATGCCAGTTCTCGGGACTCCGAGGAAATCCTTGGGTCCTTTCGACGGCTGGCTAAATTGGCGAAGGCAGTCTCCATCTCTCGAGGATTGGAAACCAAGCTGACGATTTGCAGTATCGTACCCAGGGTGAACCGGGGTCCTCTGATTTGGAGTCGAGTGGAGAATCTAAACCAGAGGCTGCGTCGACTCTGTGACAAAAATTGTTGTAGATTCCTCGACCTACGCTATGGGGTGGAAGGTTGTAGGACGCCCCTCGATAGATCAGGGCGCACTACACACAGGAAGCAACTACATGGGTGGCACAGTACTTGAAGTGTGCACATGGTTTTTTTTTAGATTAGGTTCATACCCACGGGATGCAAACCGTTGGCGTGAGAAATTACCAGTTCTTGACACTGATGCGGGTGTGCCAACTGTAAAAATTGTTAGTTCCCCTAAACAGGTCATCCCAAAGGATTTAAATATGCTAAATCTCCTGTTAGTAAATGGTCGAAGTGTCTGTAGCAAGATCCCCGAGTTACTCTCAGAAATAACAGTAGCAATGCCAATATTGTATTAGGTACCGAAAGCTGGTTGAAACCAGACACAAAAAGCAGTGAAATGTTGAACTCATGTTGGACAATGTTTAGGAGGGATAGGACTAATGCTATGTGAGGTGGTGTGTTCAATGCAGTTGAGATCTATACTGGGACGGACTGTGAAATAGTCTGGATAAAGCTGTCGATCAGACAAGGAGTGACCATTGTATTAGGATGTTTTTATAGATCACCAGCATCCGCAACAAGTGTCGCAGAACGTTTCAGCATAAGTCTTGAGTACACAGGAAATAAATATCCAAATTATCCATTAGTTATAGGTGAAGACTTTAATCTGGCGTCCAGTGACTGGGAAAATTACACGTTTATCACAGGGGGCAGAAGCAAAGACCCGTGTGAAGTTATTCTAGGAGCCCACTCAACATACAACCTTGAGCAATTGGTTAGAAAACCAGCTCGAGATGGGAATATATTAGATATATTGACGACAAACAGATCTGATCTTTCTGAGGAAGTTAATACAGAAGAAGGTATTGGCGATCATAATGTCGCTGTGGATTCTATGTCAGTGAAAGTTGAAAAAAAAAAAAAAAGCCCAGCCTAGCGTTTTCTTGTTTGGGAAAGCAAATAAAAGTGTCACTAATGAATATCTTCATAGTCAGCTCCAAGCATTCACCGCGGGACACAAAGATATTATCTTTGGTCGGAATATAAAGGTATTGTCCACCACGTGCTAGAGAAAAATGTGCCTGGCAAATATATAGGGGAGGGAAAGGATCCACCTTGGTTCAACAAACATGTTAGGAAGTTGCTGAGAAAGCAGAGAATTTTGCACAGTCTTATTAAACGTAGTCACTGCTCCGCTGACAAACAGAAATTATGCAAAATGAAAGCACCTGTCAAAAGGTCAATGAGAAATTCCTTTAACGAATTTGAAAGCAATATTTTATCTGCAGATTCTTAAAATAACCCCAAAAAATTTTGGTCGTATGTAAAATCCATGACCGCTACAAATAATTCAATACCTTCTCTTGTTGACAGTACGTGTAATGTAGCGGATGGTGGTAAACAGAAGGCCGAAATTCTAAACCTAGCTTTCAAAAACTCGTTTACGTAGAGGACTGCAGCACCATTCCCCCTTTCAATTATCGAACAAACGCAAGGATGGCTGACAAAGTGTTTAATGTATCTGGGATTGTAAAACAGTTAAGATCCATAGACGCCAGGAAGGCATCTGGCCCAGACGGTATCCCCGTAAGATTTTATGTTGACCATGCTACAAACATAGCACCATTATTAACCATCATATATCAGAGATCATTGGAACACGGGACTAGAAGAAGGCCCAGGTCATAGAAATCTATAAAAAGGTGTAGAAAATCGGATGCACATAATTACGGCCAATTTCACTGACATCGATTTGTTGTAGAGCCATGGAACATATTTTGCGTTCAGACGTAATGACCTTTCTAGACTCTGAGAAGCTCATCCGCAAAATCCAGCACGGTTTGAGGAAACAGCGGTCGTGCGAGGCACAGCTGGCCCTGTTTGTACATGACATACAACAGGCTCTAGATACCGGCTCCTAGGTTGCTTGCTCCAAAAAGTGCGCGCTTACGTTCTATTCGATGACATATGCGGTTGGATAGAAAGTTTTCTAACAGACAGAGAGCAGTATGTCGTCCTGAATGGGGAGACTTCAACAGAAAGAAGCGTAACATCAGGTGTGCCCAAGGCAGCGTAATAGGTCCGCTGCTTTTTACGATTTGCGTAAACAATCTGGTTGATGGTATTGACAGCGGCATTAGACTATTCGCCGATGGTGCTGTTGTCTACAGGAAAGTAGTACCACACAAAAATTGTGAACAAATCAATTAGGATTTACAGAAAATAAATGCGACGTGTAATGACTGGCAGTTATCTCCCAATATTAGTAAGTGTAACCTACTGCGTATAATAAAGCGAAAATCCCCATTAATGTACGAGTACAAAATAAATGCCCAATCTTTGGAAGCGGTAACATCTGTCAAGTATCTGGGTACGACTATACGAAATGATCTTAAATGGAATGATCAGAATACACAAGTAAGCGGTAAGGTGAACTCTGTATTGCGGTTTATTGGTAGAATCCTAGCCGGCCGTGGTGACCGAGCGGTTCTAGGCGCTTAAGTATGGAACCGCGTGACCGCTACGATCGCAGGTTCGAATCCTGCTTTGGGCATGGATGTGTGTGATGTCCTTAGGTTGGTTAGGTTTAAGTAGTTCTAAGTTCTAGGGGACTGATGACCTCAGCTGTTAGGTCCCATAGTGCTCAGAGCCATTTTAACCATTTTTTAGTAAAATCCTGAAGCGATGCAGTCCTTCAACCAAGGAAATTGCTTACAATTCTTCATTTCGTCCAGTCTTAGAGTATTGTTCGTCTGTATGGGACAGTTACCAGTTGGGTCTGATTCAGGAGATTGAGAAGGTCCAAAGAAGGGCGGCAAGATTCGTGATTGGTATATTTAGCCATCGCGAGAGCGTTACAAATCTCATAGTAAACGGAAGCGGCTGCTCGCTAAATTACAAAATCCGATCTTCGCCGAGGATGCAGAGTATATATTATTACGACCAACTTTAAAATCGCACAATGATCACCATTCAAAGATAAGGGAAATTAGAGGTCGTACTGAGGCGTTCAGACAGTCGTTTTTCCCTCGCGCTATCCGCGAGTGGAACAGAGGTAGTGAAATATGACTTTGGCGCGAATAGTGCCCTCTGCCACACACCGCTCGGTGGCTGGCGGAGTAGATGTAGATGTAAAATGATGCCTGTAGGATCGTTCCAATTTAAGTTATTCGTAATTGCAATCCCTTAAGTATCGAATTGAATTTACAGTCTTTAGATTCGTGTGATTTATCGTGCATTGGATTTATTTTATTACTCATGTGGATGAGTTCACACTTTTCATTATTTAGGATCAATTGCCACTTTACGCATCATGCAGATATATTTTCTATATCATTTTGCAATTGGTTTTGATTATCTGATGACCTTACAAGAAGATTCTTGATAGCGTCATGTGCAAATACTCTAAGAGGACTGGTCACATTGACTGCTGTGTTGTTTGTGTAGATCAGGAATAGCAGAGGGCCGGTATCACTTCCTTGGGGAGCGCCAGATATTACTTTTTTTTACTACATCACTTCCGGATAATTACTGCGAGTTGTGGACCTTTCTGACAGGAACTCACGAATCCAATCGCAAAACTGAGTCGGTAGTCTGTAGGCACGTAATTTGGTTAGAAGTCTCTTGTGAGGGACGGTGTCAAAAGCCTTCTGGAAATTCAAAAGGATGGAATCGATATGATATCCCCTGTCGATGGTACTCATTACTTCACGAGAAAAAAAAAATTGTTGTGTTTCATAAAAACGATATTTCCTGAATTCGTGCTGATCATTTGTCAATAAATCGTTTTCTTCGACTTATTTCATAGTGTTCGACTACAGTTTGTGTTGCAAAATTCTACTTGAAATCGACATCAGTGATTTGGTTCTGCAATACAGCGGATTACTCCTATTTTCTTTGTTGGGTATTGGTGTAACTTGTGCAACTTTCCAGTCTTCAGGTGCGGATCTTTCGACGAGGACAGAGCGAGGTGGTTCAGTGGGTAGCACACTGGACTCGCATTCAGGAGGAAGATGGTTCAAACCCGCGTACGGCCATCCTGACTTAGGTTTTCTGTTCTTTCCCAGAATTGCTCTAGGCAAATGCCAGGATGGTTCTATTGAAAGAGCACGGTGGATTTCCTTTCTCATTCCTCATCCTTGACATAATCTGAGACTGTGCTCCATCTCTAATGACCTCGATGTCGACGGTACCTTAAATTCAATCTTCCTTCCTTTCTTTCGACGAGTGAGCGGTTGTATCAGCTATTGTATCAGCATACTTTAAGAGGAACCTGACCCGTGTACGATCTTGCCTTACCTTTATTAAGTGTTTTCCATGGTACTAGAGGGAGCTGTAGAGGGGAAAAACTGTACAGGAAGACAGAGATTGGAATCCATCAAGCAAATAATTGAGGACTTAGGTTGCAAGTGCTACATTGAGATGAAGAGGTTGGCACAAAAGAGGAATTCGTGGCGGACCGCATCAAACCAGTCAAAAGAGTGATGACTCAACAACAAAAAAAAAAAAAAAAAAAAAAAAAAACTGAATAGAAAAAGAAAAAAAGCTGCCTCACTACGCCGAGGACTATGAACAGTGTCATACGCCGTTGTCATTCTCTGGGACACCGCGCATCGGTTTGGAATTTCAGTCTCGTGATCAGGGACTTCAAACTATCTTTTCATCTATTTCTGGCCAAATATTGGGCTTAACATTTCTTCCACGAGTAGGTTTAAAACCGGTTACCTCTGAGTGAAACGCCACCACATATGTGTTCGTTTTTGACCTCGGCTTTGGAGGGGGGCTGCTGTCTTCCCGCCAGCAAATAAAAATTAGTTTTGGCAGCATTTGTAAGATACGTCCAATGCGTTGCGCTTAATGCGTGCCTTATAGGATGCTCAAGAAAGTTCGAATGATCGTGAAAGTTCCTTTGGCGAAACGCTGGAGAAAATTTGTTACACGAATAGTAGAACTCAGCACACATTGCCCTTAAAAATGCGTCTTCTTGCGGCTTTCAGTAATGTTTTTGGAGAAAAGAAAAAGAACTGGATTCCATCATGACACCCCTTACATATTGCAGGTCATTAAAATTTCAACATCATGCAACAAGCGTCAAATTGGCATCCTGGAATAGGCAAATGTTTATCATTTCAGTATGCCCGCACAAAGTAGGCAGGAGTAACGGCATCTATCCTCTCCAGTCACATTAATGTGACCATCCGTCAAAAGCCTGACGAACTACCCCCTACAGCGCAGACCTCTGCGAGAAAGAGTCAATAACGTACTCGAACCCCCCCCCCCCCCTACCCCAGGGACCGACAGAGATGTGGAACCATTCCGACTGCAGTGCCGTGGCCAGCTGCGATAGGTTTCTCGGTTGAGGGTCAACGGCACGAACAAGCAGACAAGGCGGTCCTACAGATTCTCGGTTGGGCTGTTTGGTGGCCAGAGGAATACGGTAAACTGATCCTGGTGTTCTTCGAACCATGCAAGTACACTGCGATCTGTGACACGTTACACGTCCTGCTGGTAGATCGCAGAACGAGGAGATCACCCGGAGATTGCCACGTAAACAACCTCAGACCATAATGATCCTTCCCTGTTTGCTTTCAGACGTCCACTACAATGGTCATTTGTCCGATGGAATATAAAGCATGATTGATTTGAAAGGCCGCCTGTCGCCTCTCACTGGGCATCCTGTTGCTGCTTGGCGTGAAAATTCCAGTCCTCGTCTCCGATGAACAAGGTGCCTGCTGCGGAGGCCAATAAGCAGCAAGATCCGCTGAACGGCTGTTGAAGAGATACTGTTGGTAGCCCCTTGGTTCATCTGAGCGGTCAGTTGCTCAAAAGTTGCACGTCCGTTCGCCCGTGCACATCTCCGCGTAAATCATAAGGACGGCTGTAGGTGCTTTATTTTGTCACAACAACTGAGAGTGGTTTTTGCACGTTGACGTCAAACATAGACGATGGTCACATTAATGTAACTGTACCGCGTACATTTTTGTGTCATAACCGCAATCAAGTCCAAATCCGAAAGCAAGGTCCTCAATGAAGTACGACTTTTAGCACTGAAAGCATGTTAATTTCGAACACTATGGTACAGATAAGATCGAACTGAACTCCTGGACGAAAAGTGCTGCTACTAAAACAAACATCGAATAATCCATAACACAGAAACATTACAAATATCAAGAACCTTCCAGAAATGTTAAACATATGTTGATTAGATCTGAGCCATAGCATGCCTATCAGCGACATTAATACTACGCCACACTGCATGCAGCAGAAGTCTTGACAGTGTTGTGTAGGAGAGAGTTAGGCAGGTGTGACGAATTATGATTTTTAATTTTTTTAAAGACGGTGATCACAGCACAGCTTCCTATCGCTACCCTCTCTCGTCGTATGTATTTTTGGCTATATTTCCCCACATACCGGAGATCATAGCAAGAGCTGGTCTTTCAGAAAAAGAAAGACTGTCAGAGTAAGTTTTTACGAGAACTCGCACTGATTGCAGGCTGCTTGTCGCAGGCACTGAGGATGGTCATCACGGCTTGTTTAGATAGAAGATAAGGTTTTATTTATTAAAATGTTTTATTAAGAATATAAAAATCAAGGAAACAGATAAAGCACTAATACACATTTCAATTCAATCTAGATACTAAAACAGTAATTGAATTAATGATTTAAGAGAATGTTTTATATTAGTCTGCTCTCTTTCTCAGTTTCCAAGTTTATGAAAGTTATTTGGGCTTGGATTACGTAATTAGTGACCCCACTTGTTACGTTCTGTAGACTGGATATACTTTTCGTTAGCTTGACTGTTAGCAACAATTATTATGTCTGATCTCTGCACTGAAGTTTCATACATGTTCTAAATTTTATCAGGTTGAAAATAATATCTTGCTAAAACGGTAGTCAAATAGTTCGGTTGAAGCTAGAAGTCATGATAAACTGGTTCCCTCTGATTTTCGTAATGAAATTGTTGGACGTCTCTCTTAAAAAAAAAAAAATAAAAATCATTGAACCAATCAGGTTCAGCAGACCCATTATCTTGCTGGGATTTAGGACATTTAGAAGAATTTGTCAAAGTTTTTATTTCTTTTTACCTTAAAGTGTAGTAAGCATCAGACGCTTTAATGACATTTTACTCTAATTCCTCCTCGTCGTCATCAGAAAAAGCTTTTTCTGCTTGGAAAATAACCAACGCTGGCTAAAAGCCGAACTGTCTTTTCATCGTCAAATTCATGTTGAAGTTCGATAATTGCTTTGATAATCAGATGAAGCTGCAAAAATTGACATCTGCTTTCTCACCATGCTCGCTGCTCCAAGCAAGAAATCAGAAGTAACTTCTCCTAGGTTTGCCTTTTTTACTGCTTTGTCAATATCTTTACCTGAAACAAGCGGAAGAACTACTAAAAATCCCTACCGGTGTAGGCTGTCCCATGTGATAACCATCCCTGAAATTTTTTGACAATCAACTCATCATCTTCTGGCGAAGATGATGGTACGAAACTCATTGAAAGGTTGCGACAAGACGACGCCACCACGCGGCTGATAACCCGAGAAGAATTCATCAGTAACTTTGGTTAGTTGGGATATAGACTTCACTGAATGCCGATTGAGTAATGAGAGTTAATTTTATCAACAAAAGTATGTTTGGTGCTCGAAGAAAGATCAAAAACATGCGTACACCCTACTCGGAATATTGTGACTTTACTGTGGTTTGAGTTTAGACAGCAGCAACAAAAGAGAACTGATACATCTGACAACCAATCTGTATGACTACCTACACCCTCTCCTCTATGTAAAGAATAGTTTCGCAACTGGTTCCTCATTCAGAAATCGAATTTGAATGTCGGGGATTTGTATGAAGACCGTGTCACGGCATATGTAAGAGTAAGAAACGCCTACCAGCTGGAGTTGAAATTCGACTGCGCCAGGATAATGGCCTACTGAGACTGGAGTTTATCACGATGCTGCTCGTGTTAACTCAGATCTCATGACTGCCATGCGAGCACGGAATCGACGCCTCAAGGAAGGCCGTACTGAAGGCCATGCTGGATCTCAATGGACGCAAATGTCTAGCGTTTGTGAAGACAGACACAGAGTACGCTCAGGGTTGCAGGATCGAACAGTAACGTCACGTATCTCGAGTTTAGGAATTAGACTTGCTTACAGCAAGGCAATTGGTCGACATTTGGATCACTATGGAATGTCAGCATAACGATCGTTGTTTTGGCTTCTCTTGATGCGTCACGGACAGAGACGAGTACTGCAACGGTGCGTCGAAAAACGCTGAACACGTGAGAGTGTTACCAGATAACTCCCAGTTCTGCATACGGCATAACTATGGACATATCACTGAGTGAGAGGTCTGAACAGAACAAACTGTTACGTGGCTAAATGCCACGTGACACAGTTACAAGTCCCACCCCGCTCGGAACTGGGCGCATGGCTACTACACAGCCGTCGCAGAGAGCACGTGAAGCATCAAAGCAGCCGACCACAGTGCCACAGCGAGTCGATTAATAGGTGATAACGACAGCAAGAAGGAGTCTTGGGTGCGACAGCAGAGCAACCACAATTTGAAACCAGCACTGAGGCCATGAATGTTGGTAAACCTTTGTGCAAGTTTGTATATCTCTAACATTACCTTCATAGTCTTCTCGCAATATACACGTAGGGGAATTTTAACAGTAAACGAGATTGTAATGCTTTTTTGAGCGTGTGTTAAATGAGTGCCTCTACGATGATTTCACGTTTACTAAACGATACTGTGACGGAACACACAGCACTTCCTTCATCAATCCCATGCGGTAAGGGCCCCAGATTGACAAGAGATATTCCATCGTGGGCGGACTACACGAGCATTTTCCAAAGCATCTCAGTCTGGCAGCTATCTTTGGCGTGCTACGATTAGTTTTATGAGGTCGTTGCACTTTAAGTAGCTCAGCACGTGCATTCCTGCTTCCAGTGATTGTTCAGCAATCAGGCAATTGAGGGTCCACTGCTAATCCATGCACCAGTCCACTGCTGAAGGAGATAAAGAAATACGGCCCTGAAAGTAGTTGATGAGATTTGCCATGTGGGCAGCAAAATAACAGATGAAGGCCGAAGTATAGAGACAGCGGCGGCTGTTGTGTAAGAGCACAAGAGCACGTGAACATCCTAACTTTTGACATCTTGTGGTTTTTTTGGTTATTTTTCTTTGCTGTTAAATGTAATACAGATGCAGTAATCTGAAATACGCTGCACTAAATCTACCGCGCTGTGCTACATTGCTCCTCTAGACCAGATGAAACTTGACATTAGGGTCACGAGCACACATTCACGTGTGCACGTTTTAAGGAGCTTCTGCGCATGCGCAAATGGTGTGACGCAATCGCCTTAGGGCCAAGTATATACGGATTTAATAAACAATGTGCACTGTGTAAGTGGGATGCTTCTGTGTTGGCAGCGCTGTGTAGCGCTTTGCATTGGATCTATGCGCTTTCTTTGTAAGAGACTCTGTGCCTGGTTGGACTCGTTGTTGGAAGTTAATCGCCAGTCGTGTTGGCCAGTTGGGAGTTAGTCGCCAGCAGTGATGGAAGTACTGTTGGGCAGTTGGAGGTGAACAGCCAGCAGTGATGGATGTTAGATGTGAGAGGTTGATGAAGAGTAGAGGTCTGAAGTATTAGCGAAGGCTAATGATCTGGAAGTATCCGACTTGGAGATTGAAAATTATTCATGATTAGATATATTTGTACTGGATGTCACATTAAAAATACGTTATTTCTTTTGTAACAAAATCTTTCCTTTGCTAACCACATACCTATTAGTAGTTAGTGGCTTTAGTAGTTAGAATCTTTTATTTAGCTGGCAGTATTGACGCTCGCTGTATTGCAGTTGTTCGCGTAGTGAAAATTTTTGTGAGGGAAGTGCTTAATGAAATATATAGGTTACTGTTAAGATTTCGCCCGCATCTCGTGGTCGTGCGGTAGCGTTCTCGCTTCCCACGCCCGGGTTCCCGGGTTCGATTCCCGGCGGGGTCAGGGATTTTCTCTGCCTCGTGATGGCTGGGTGTTGTGTGCTGTCCTTAGGTTAGTTAGGTTTAAGTAGTTCTAAGTTCTAGGAGACTGATGACCATAGATGTTAAGTCCCATAGTGCTCAGAGCCATTTGAACCATTTGTTAAGATTTCCTTTTAGTCAGGGCCATTCTTTTGAATTAATTATTTGAAGTCAGGTTGTAATTTTTTTGAGCAGTCAGATTGCGTTGCGCTAGAATATTGTGGGTCAGTGTTGACATGATAAGAGAAAGTAAAGGGAAAGTAGGCTCAGTACGTTCAGTTTTACTCAGCTGTTTCAGAATTACATAACGTAGAAGCTTCAGCTTCCCACTTCATTCAGCAATAGAAGCAGATAACAAATTTTAATAAAGAAGTTTCAACAGTTCATGGTGTGGACTGCTAGCCCTTACCACTCAATTACAAGTTTATGTCAACACCACCAGGTGGTAGCACATTGCAGCAGATTTTTAACCAAGTTCACTTGGCATAAATCCTGGTAGGCGGTAGCACACCGTACAGGTATGCCAATTAGATCGGACATCAGTGTATATTATAGTTATACTGATAAAAAAACTGTTTTTTTGGAATTCTGAATGAAACACGGCATATTAAATTTTGGATTTTACCATACAGTAATCCATTTGAGGGCTGAGGACCATAAACCACATCATCGTCGATTGTGAGACTGTAACATTATTTGGGCTTCTGCCATCTGTTGATCTTACGGTGGGTCAGGTTTCTCTGTACTGCAGGCCCACATTGTACGTCTGTCTGAACATTCACCAAAAGCTGTCTCACTGGTTTCTCTGACATTCATTTAAATACGAGGGTTGAACACACTGTGCTTTTGGCCCTTATGGCTTCCAGTGCCTCATTTGTGTTCTAGACAAGAGACCTTTGTTGGTAGTAGATAGTACTACTTGAATTTAACAATTTCCGCAAACGGATGTTTGGGGTTGGAGTTGGTTGTTTACGGTGCAGGAATTAGGTTCCCCGTGCAGTGTCAACATGAGCTATGTTGAGCCTGTATTAAGCGGTAACAGAAAAGAAAATTACCAGGTACGTTAACCGTAAAGGAAGTAGGGCCTCGCTGACCAGAGCCGTTGTGTGAGAAAGTGGTGAAATCAAATATGGGTGACTGCAAGCGAACATTTAACAAAGAAGTGTGCAATAAGCGTAAGTTGTATGGGTTCAACGTGAGAATGCCTGATTTTGAGCTCGGAAGTTAATTCGTCAACTAATACATGAATTAGGGATCCTGTACATTTGTCTGAAAAAATAAAAAAGCACGAAAACTCCTACTTACTCGAGCATAACTGTTGTACAGCAGACGCTGTTAATTTCGCACTAACACATTTAAGTGAACTGAAAAATTTGTGAATACCCAGGATGTATACCTACGAGCCGCCACTGTACAGAGGATATAAACTGCAGATCGGCTATAGCACGAGAAGTGTTTTTGAAAAATAGGAGTCTGTTAACATCTAATATAAATTTAACTATTATATGAATGCGTGGTGTCCGAAAGAACAGGCAACACGCATTCGTATGACTGATTCGCCTCGATTAGCCATAAATCCACCACCGTCAGTGAGGATGCACAATTAAGTCCGACCTCATAAGGGACTCTCAAAGTAGCGAGCATGGAGGACACGGACAGGGGCTGCAGATAGGTGGTGTTTGCTCGGTGGGATTATGGGTCGGCTGCGAGGCAGTGAGCGTAATTGAGGTAAACGCCATGGTTAATGCAACTGCTTAGTACGAAAGAGACCCCGGCTTCGAGTCCCAGTACACCACAATTTTTCACTTGTAGCTGCTTATCCCTTCTAGAGTCCCGATGCAGCTGGCATCAATAATTCCTTTCCCTTACTTTCTCCCTCTTCCGCCTTCAATTTACTTAATTTAAATGTAACTATTAGGAAGAAATTTACGGAGGAGTCTATACTGCAGCTCTGTAGAGAAGTGAAACGTGGGCGGTAAGCAGTTCAGGGAAAAAGTAAATAGAAACCTTTCAAATGTGATGCTACGGAAGGATGATGAGATGAGCAAATTGAAAAAAAATTTTGCGGAGGTACTGAATTGAATTGGGGAAAAATTAATTTATTATATCATTTGACAAAAATAATGGATCGGCTGAGAGGAATCATCCGGTCGCATCAGGGAATCGTATGGGGTTAATACAGCGCAGAGGGACCAAGGATAGACAACAGCAAGTTCAAGTGGATGTGGGTTGCAGGAGTTATGCACAGATCAACAGGCTTGCAAACAGCGTGGAGAGATGCATGAAACCAGCGTTCGGACTGAAAACCACACCAACTCGAGAGTAGAATTTAGTAATTCACTGCGTAAAAGGAAGAAAATGAGCCGGCCGCGGTGGCCAAGCGGTTCTGGGCGCTACGGTCACAGGTTCGAATCCTGCCTCGGGCATGGGTGTGTGTGATGTCCTTAGGTTAGTTAGGTTTAAGAAGTTCTAGGTTCTAGGGGACTGATGACCTCAGATGTTAAGTCTCATAGTGCTCAGAGCCATTTGAAGAAAATGATACCCATTTGTTCACGTTTACTGACTTGTTCCTGGTCCACACCGTACTACTCACCGCTTTCGAAGGTACTCTGTGGTTTTCAAGGAATGGAATAGAGCTTCAGAACAACTTTCATACTGTAATCGTGCTAATTAAACGATTGTGTTGCCCTGGGATACTAAGGCTGCATACCTCACTTACTACTGGAACGTCAGTAATTGCCTGTTAACCTAAGTTACCGAGTGAAGAACACGAAGAAAGAACAAGAGTAATTTTGTTGATGGATGACGAACCGTTATATTGTTATATAAACAGGATACATTTGTATGTATTGTGTTCATGCGCAGGTAAAATAATTTAATCTAGTCATTTAATAGATAAGAACCGGGTAAGTATGGCCCTCTTGCTTTCAAATAATAATTGAAATGTTAAATGGGTAGTAATGAAACTGATGTAAGGGGTGTTTACAATAGTGCCACTATCAGTGAACCAGCAGTAAAGCATGTATAGCAACGCAAAGGAACTAACAAGCTCCTTATCATTCAGTGAACGCCACATAAGGGAAAACTCCACGTTAAAGGTCACAGTTCAACGTCCTATCGACAGCGGGTTCACTGGACATGGCCGTTGCGGCCAAGTACCATGTGAAGCAGAAGCAATCATTTCTGCTTTTATACGCAAATTATATTTTGCCTAGACTACCATACAGTTATTTTTAGCTCCAAAAAACGTCAAATACATGTAGATATTTTGTTTGTTTTTGCTCTTTGGAGTTACTGATATAAGTCATAAACATATTCTCATATTCACAATATAAGTGGCAATTATTTTGTTTCTTACAATCATACAGCAAAAGGAGAATGAATTCATTACAGGTTCTGTCGCTTCTGTGTGTTGATGCCTGCATTAGTTCAAGACTATATTGTTATCCGCGAGTGGAACCATCCATAGTTTATGTAAACTGTAGGAACTTTATACTGTTCACCACAAACAGTGTTCTACGGTGTAATGAAGTGAAAAATTGTTATACGAACTAATTCACTATTTATTCAAATGTGTTAGTTCAGTACTCAGAAGGATTGCAGCTCCGTTCAGATAAGAAGATTTTGTTCTCTTTTAATGATCATATCATATTTTTGTTTTCTGTAGCGTTAGGTTCGACAGGTATTGTCCTTCACAGTAGCGTCGGCCGATGAATATTTGCACTTCTGCGCGCCTACTTTGCTTCGCTCGTTGCCCTGGCAACCACTCGATTCAGCCAATGGGCGCCCAGCAGGAGAGATAATATCGTTTGAAACGGGGCGCGATCGAAGACAGGGCAAATGCTCGCCTCGCGGCTCCTAAACCAGTTCTGTAATTCGGTTTCTGCAGCGAACATTGTCTGGAGGACGCATCAACATGCAGTCGTGTGGAATGGAACTGATTAAGTACCTTCTCTTCTTCTTCAACCTGTTGTTTACGGTCAGTGTGAATAATCTCTTCTGTTCTTAATACATCCTGATCTGAATGAAATAAGCATTTTTCAGATATAACCTGTGATTGAGGAAGATGACATGTTTCTATTCTATTTTACCCTACTTTTTTTGTAGATCTCGCTTGTATTCGTAGACAGGATGCTCTGAAGTTTTAAAAACACCAGTTAAGAGATTGATTCGAATCTCACCCGCTTGCTAGGTATTGTTGTAGCATTTCACAGTAGTTGACCACATAAAAAAAATTAGTGGGAAAGAGGTTCTGTTCTTTGCTTACAGTTTATGATTTAAGTTATTTCTATACGCACTCTGCTTGCATGATTTTTCAATGAAAAAATTACTTTCATTTTGTCTTTAATTGATTCCGACTTGCGGACCTACCTAGAGAAAATTATATCTACAAATACATTGTCAGAAGGAAATATTATTCTTGAAACTCTCTTATTGGGTTCCTTTTAATGCTTACTGTATTAGCTAACACAATGGCTTCACTATTATTTGTAGCTTATGTTTGTTTCACCTCAAAGTAGCTACTTTTAGATTGTATTTACCCGTGCACAGTATTCTTTCTGAGATTGTTTTATATTTAGCCATGCAATAAATAACGGAAGATGTCTTTGCAGTGTTTCGCTGTATAGAAGACTTTGGAAAACACAATGACTCACACGAGAGCAGAACATACGAATAAACATCCAACTTATGTCCTGGGAGTGTTTAGATCCAGTGCCGGTTTGATTACTGTTTATTAAGTCGCTGTTAGTGTAAGCAGCTGTGAATTGGCCAATAGTAGCAGCTACGATAAATTAAATTTATTGATTCTCACTTTCGTAATAAGTAGTGTCAGGTGCTTCTGCAGTTCAGTTAAGTACAGGTGAAGTACTACAGACAGAAAGTCATATCACGCAGCAGTCATGAAAAACATAATAGCAAGGCTTTCTCTAATCTTCCAACAATAAGACGTGTTATTGCATGACTAAACGAATGCCAATGAGTCACTAGAATCAGTCACATCCATCAAATATCTGGGAGTAAATGTACTGAGCAATTTAATGTGGAACTACCATACAAAATTAATCGTAGTAAAGGCAGGTACCAGAGCGAAAAATCATTACAGAAATCCTAAGGAAGTGTAGTACACCCAAGAAGGGGAGGTAGCTTGTCCCTCTAGGACCCATAACAGATACGATAGATAGAGAGGATCCAAAGAAGAGCGGCTCGTTTCTTCACAGGTTCGTTGAACGATTAGGAAAGCGTCGCGTAGACGCTAATACAACTCCAGTGGCATACGCTACAAGAGAGGCGTTGAGCATCACGGCGTGGCTTACTGCCGAAATTCTGAAAGCGTAAATTCATAGAACAGTCAAAAATACACTTATTCCCTCTACGTTTATCTAGCGAAATGACCATGAAGGTAAATCTGGTGACACTGGAACTAACACGAAGGCTTACCAACAACTGTTCTTCCCGCCCGTCGTTCGGGACTGGAAGAGAACGGAGGAGAAGAGGGAAGAAATCTTACTGAAATTTTTACGTCACCATAATATAAACATGGTTGTTCTTCTTATTAGAGAAGTTTATTCGCAGAGGTAACCGAAAATACACAATGGTTACTGATTTCGGCGAAATTAAATCACCATCTTCAGATAATTTGTACAGATTTTTTTTTTTTTTGTTACACAGCCAATCGATTTCGACGATTGTTAATATTAATTGAACACATCTTATACAGGGTGGTCCACTGATAAAGACCGGGCCAGATATCACATGAAGTAAGCTTCAAACGAAAAAACTACAAAGAACGAAACACGTCTAGCTTGAAGGGGGAAACCAGATGGCGCTATGGTTGGCCCGATAGATGGCGCTGCCATAGGTCAAACGGATATCAACTTCGTTTTTTTAAATAGGAACCCCCATTTTTATTATATATCCGTATGTAAAGAAACATGAGTGTTTTAGTTGGACCACTTGTTTCGCTTTGTGATAGATGGCGCTGTGATAGTCACAAACGTGTAAGTACGTGGTATCACGTAACATTCCGCCAGTGCGGACGGTATTTGCTTCGTGATACATTACCCGTGTTAAAATTGACCGTTTACCAATTGCGGAAAAGGTCGATGTCGTGTTGATGTATGACTATTGTGATCAAAATGCCCAACGGGCGTTTGCTATGTATGCTGCTCGGTATCCTGGATGACATCATCCAAATGTCCGGACCGTTCGCCGGACAGTTACGTTATTCAAGGCAACAGGAAGTGTTCAGCCACATATGAAACATCAGCCACGACTTGCAACAAATGATGATGCCCAAGTAGGTGTTTTAACTGCTGTCGCGGCTAATCCGCACAACAGTAGCAAACAAATTGCGCGAGGATCGGGAATCTCAGAAACGTCGGTGTTGAGAATACTACATCGACATCGTTTGCACCCGTACCATATTTCTATGCACTAGGAATTGCATGGCAACGAATTTGAACGTCGTGTACAGTTCTGCCACTGGGCACAAGAGAAATTACGGGACGATGACAGATTTTTTGCGCGTGTTCTATTTAGCGACGAAGCGTCATTCACCAACAGCGGTTACGTAAACCCGCATAATATGCACTATTGGGCAGCGGAAAATCCACGATGGCTGCGACAAGTGGAACATCAGCGACCTTGGCGGGTTAATGTATGATGCGGCATTATGGGAGGAAGGATAATTGGCCCCCATTTTATCGATGTCAGTCTAAATGGTGCAATGTATGCTGATTTCCTACGTAATGTTCTACCGATGTTACTACAAGATGTTTCACTGCATAACAGAATGGCGATGTACTTCCAACATGATGGATGTCCGGCACATAGCTCGCGTGCGGTTGAAGCGGTATTGAATAGCATATGTCATGACAGGTGGATTGGTCGTCGAAGCACCATACCATGACCCGCACGTTCACCGGATATGACGTCCCCGGATTTCTTTCTGTGGGGAAAGTTGAAGGATATTTGCTATCGTGATCCACCAACAATGCCTGACAACATGCGACAGCGCATTGTCAATGCATGTGCGAAATTACGAAAGGCGACCTACTCGCTGTTGAGAGGAATGTCGTTACACGTATTGCCACATGCATTGAGGTTGACGGACAATATTTTGAGCATTTGTTGCTGTAACAGCATTCGTTCTCAGAAATAGTAAGTTCACAAAGGTACATGTATCGCATTGGAACAACAGAAACAAAATGCTCAAACGTACCTACGATTTGTATTTTAATTACCAATTGTTCGTCTAAAATTGTGAGCCATATGTTTGTGAGTATTACAGCACCATGTATCACAAAGTGAAAGAAGTGGTCCAACTAAAACATTCATATTTCTTTACGTACTACACGAATATATAATAAAAAATGAGGGTTCCTATTTAAAAAAACGCAGTTGATATCCGTTTGACCTACGGCAGCGCCATCTAGCGGGCCAACCATAGCGCCATCTGGTTTCCCGCTTCAAGCTAGACAAGTTTCGTTCTTTGTAGTTTTTTCGTTTGACGCTTATTTCGTGAGATATTTAGCCCGGTCACGATCAAAGGACCATCCTGTAGAGGCGACATCCATAGTGCCGCCTCTCATACAATTAGAGAATAGTTGTGCGAACAGTGCGTAATAGTTACAAATAAAATAGATAATACTTGTACAAGATCTTGTCACGTTGTGTTCATGTTGACATGTGATAGGAGCCTGTTTCCTGTCAAATGTCAACAAAGACAGAACAAAAACATTTTATACACGGATTATCTATTTTACTTGTAACTGTGCACCGTTCGCACAAGTATACTTCCACTGTATCACGTGAGGCGTTACTGTGGAATGTCGTCTCTGTGAGCTATGTCCAATTAATGTGAACAGTCGACGAAATAGAATGGCCCTGTAAAAACATTCTTTTGTGCAAATGATCTGTAGAAGGCGATTTAATTTCGCAGAAACTAGTAATCATTGTGTATTTTTTGCGATATGGGCAAATAAACTTCCGTAATAAGAGCAACAATCGTGTGTAGATTCTGAGACTGCATCCAATACAGATGACAGTCTCTGGTAATGATCATAACGTAAGTTAAATTAGGTTCTTCCTGTATCGCAATTCTGCTGCATAAAAATGTACTGATGGCCATTAAAATTGCAATATCACAGCTTGTCAGAGGAGGCTTCTAAGCCAGCCGCGGTGGCCGTGCGGTTCTAGGCGCTGCAGTCCGGAACCGCGGGACTGCTACGGTCGCAGGTTCGAATCCTGCCTCGGGCATGGATGTGTGTGATGTCCTTAGGTTAGTTAGGTTTAAGTAGTTCTACGTTCTAGGGGACTGATGACTAAGATGTTAAGTCCCATAGTGCTCAGAGCCATTTTTGAGGCTTCTATCTTGGAACCTTTAATTCAATGATCGTCAAACTGCAGCCCAAGGGCTACATGCGGTCCGAATCAAGTATTACGGCTGCTCGCGTTCCTGAGGCGTATTTTATAATACGAAGAGCGTCTGGTTTCAGAAAATAACGGGAATAAAAGTTACAAAACAAATACCTTTACTGGTTTTCAAAGTAATCAACATTAGCTACAACACATTTCTGACATCGATTGTAAAGCGCTTGGAAACTGTCAAGCAAACGCTTCATGTGGGATAGCTCGAAGCACCGTGGGCACGCGTTGTTGATATCTGTAACGTTTGTTCCGCAGCTCGTGGTCGTGCGGTAGCGTTCTCGCTTCCCACGCCCGGGTTCCCGGGTTCGATTCCCGGTGGGGTCAGGGATTTTCTCTGCCTCGTGATGACTGGGTGTTGTGTGATGTCCTTAGGTTACTTAGGTTTAAGTAGTTCTAAGTTCTAGGGGACTGATGACCTTAGATGTTAAGTCCCATAGTGCTCAGAGCCATTTGAACCAACCCATCCGTAACGTTTGTGAATGTTTTTGAACAGTAGTGCTTGTACTATCTTTACTTCTTTTCATCTGCTCTCATTCTGAGACAGCGGCCGATCATCGGCGAGCATTCGTCGCACTCGTGAAATAGCAAGTTGGAGCGCAACGGAGCAACGCGTTAACATGAAGTTTTGCTTCAAATTAAGGAAAACGGCGACGGAGGCTCATGGAATGATACGACAGGTGTACGGTGTTGAATCAATTTAAACGCTTTAGAGATGGAAAGGACACGGTTTCCAGGATTAGCCGCTTTCGCGTCAACGCGCGAGGCCCCAGACAACATCGGACGAGTGCGACGGATGCTCGTCGCTGAGCAGCGGCTTTCGTTGTGAATGAGAGCAGAAGAGTTGAAGATAAGCAACGACAATGTGAACTCTGTTGTTCACTAAAATCCGCAGACATTGTGGATATCCAACAACGCGTGACCACGCTGCTTCGAATGGTCCCACAAGAAGCGTTTGCTCCACAGTTTCCAACAGATTCACAACCGATGTTGGAAGCGTGTTGTAGCTAGTAATGATTATTTTGAAGGCTGGTAAAGCTATGTTGTTTGTAGCTGTCGCTTCCTTTATTTGCTGAAACCATTCGCCCAACTTTTCAGACGAATGTAAAACAATACGGATCTAGCAATCAACAACCGTATTCACAAATGTCGAGTAACGTTAAGAGCTTCTTAAGAGTGTAATTTTCCTGCTCAGACAGAAATAAAAACCCAGAGACAGTAATATTTCTGAAGTGTTGGCAGAAGAGCCAACACCGTGTTGCTAGAGGAGGCCGAAATTCACGCTTTTTGCTCACGCAGATTGGCGTGAGGTCTGGAACAAGGTAAAGTAATTATCCTATAAAGAAAAGAACGAAGTTCTTGGAATACTTAACTTTAATCCATAAGTGGTGTACATCGGTCTGACGGTACAGGCAACAAGTTAAATATCTATTGATAATGGCGCCTTGCTAGTTCGTAGCAAATGACGTAGCTGAAGGCTGTGCTAACTATCGTCTCGGCAAATGAGAGCGTATTTGTCAGTGAACCTTTCCTAGCAAAGTCGGCTGTACAACTGGTGAGAGTGCTAGGAAGTCTCTCTAGTCCTGCCGTGTGGTGGCGCTCGGTCTGCAATCACTGACAGTGGTCACACGCGGGTCCGACGTATACTAACGGACCGCGGCCGATTTAAAGGTTACCACCCAGCAAGTATGGTGTCTGGCGGTGACACCACAATTTCAACATGATCATAATTTCAATTGACTGTTGGTGTATTCTTCCGTGAGAGACGTACAGCTGGCCGCCTACTTCAGTTGCGAAGGGTGAGTAACTCGGCCGCTGTGGGGTTAGATGATGTGAGAGGGGGAAATGTTTTATTGTTTGTCTTCCAGTCCTTGCAATCACGGGCGTACGCGACTCGAATTACCTCGGCGGAAAATGTTCGTTTGACAATTAGTGAACATGGATTCAGGAAATATCGTTCTTTTGCAACACAACTGCCTCTATATTCTCATGAAGTAATGCGTGCTATTAACAGGGGATCTTAGATTGATTCCACACGTGTAGATTTCCAGAAGGCTTTGGATACCCTTCCTTACAAGCTGCTTCTAATCAAACTGCGTATCTTTGGAGTATCGTCTCACTTATGCGACTTGACTCGTGACTTCCTGCCAGAAAGGCAGCGGAAAGTCATCGACTAAAACATAAGGTGTGAAAAGTGGCAGCTGAACGTGATAATGATAGGTGTGACGTCATCGACTTGAGTAATAATGGAAGTCGTTAAACAGTCTACTAGAGTATTGCTGGATCCTTACCAGATAGAACTGACGGAAGACATCGATAAGGTTCAAGAAAGAACGGCTTGTTATCTGTAATCGCGAAACAGAGGAGAGAGAGTGACGAATATGGTACACGAGTTGGCGTGATAGTCATTAAAATAAAAATGTTTCTCGTTGAGAAGAGATTTTTCACTAATTTTTATTTCCAAGTTAATCCTCCGAATGCGAAAATATTTTGTTGGCTTCCAACTACACACGGGCAAATGATTATCGTAATAAAATAAAAGTTTTCAGAGCTCGCACGGATAGACTGAAGTCTTCGTTCTGGAACGGTTGTCAAATAGTGTGAAAATGGTTCGATTAACCCCCTGTCACGCATTTAAATGTGAATTGCAGAGCAGTCATGTAGAGGTAGACTTACTGATCATCTGCTATGGTATAAATTTTGACACGGAATTAACATGGATTCGTGAATGTGTATTATAGAAGAGATCATTTTCAGATATGGCACATATTTATAGCAAAGAATATGACATTAAACTACGGCTATTGTAATACAATGCAGAGAGTAGAAGGAAAACGACATTCAAAGAGTTTATTAATAATTTGTGATCGTGTTTCGCATTGCGTAATACTTTTCAATACAAGTACAATTACAGCAACACTTCTTCAGGAAATTACAATGTTACTACCTTGGGCTCACGGAGCGAGGCAGCAATCTGAAACAGAATAGTCGCAACGAAGCGTTCCAAATGGTGCCGTCTTTCCGCGATCTGTACTTTGCGGCCGGCAGCGAACTTACATGGCCATACTACACTTAATGTATTTGGAGCTCACAACACACTAACTTAACAATTAAATAAGATCGGTATCAATGTGGTCTGAGGTGCTGCCAAACAGAGATAGTATTGGATCTTGAGCAATAAAGTTAGACGACGCTGCTTTATGTCAAACAAAAAAATTTTTTTTCTGTTCAATTTAAAATCATCCCTGTTCGTCTTTAGAGGTAGGAAAGTAATAAAACTGCAGCACTACTTGGAAAAAAAACTTAAGAGACAAAATGAGCAGGAAAAAGTGAAACTTAGCGATTCTTTCTGTTATCTTAACATTGCTATACGGCGTGAGTGCAGGTACACAAAAGCCCTCAATTAAAAATGAAATGAAAGTATTTCTAAATGGTTTGAAATATAAACACATCAAAAAAAGGTTTGCATCACCCTGGGTCCCAGAACTCCCGAAGGCTGTCGTCGACTGTGGATATTGTGTCACAGACATAGTTCCTTTGTCTGTTCAGAGATGTCACTAAACCTGCCCAAAGATGTAAACAACCATGCATGAGCAGCTGCTATTAGACAGAAGGTGTCCGATAGCCGATCATTTCCAGTCATTCCACCAGGAAGGAGGTACACGACTCGTGTTGTCTGTAGTTCAAACATACCTAGACTGTCAGTACCGCCGTTCGATCGCGTCCGCATTGTTACTTTGTGCTAGGAAGGGCTCTCAACAAGGGAAGTGTTCAGGCATCTCGGAGACAACCAAAGCGATATTGTTCGGACATGGAGGAGACACAGGGAGACAGGAAGATACAGAGAGACAGGAACTGTCGATGATATGCCTCGCTCAGGCCACCCAAGGGCTACTATTTCAGTAGATGACCGCTATCTATGGATTATGTCTCTGAGGAACCCTGACAGCAACTCCACCGTGTTGAATAATGCTTTTCGTGCAGCCACAGGATGCCGTGTAACGACTCAAACTGTGCGCAATAGGCTGCGTGATGAGCAGCTTCACTCCCGACGTCGATGGCGAGGTCCATCTTTGCAACCACGACAATGTGCAGCGCGGCACAGACGGGCGCAACAACATGCCGAATGGACCTCTCAGGATTGGCGTCACCTTCTCTTCACCGATGAGTGTCACATATAACTTCAACCAGGCAATCGTAGGAGACGTGTTTGGAGGCAAGCCGGTGTGGTTGAACGTTTTAGACACACTGCCCAGTGACTGCAGCAAGGTGAAGGTTCCCTGCTGTTTTGGGGAGGCATTATGTGGGGCTGATGTACGCCGCTGGTGGACATGGAAGGAGTCCTAACGTCTTTACGATACGTGAATGCCATCCTACGACCGATAGTGCAACCATATTGGCAACATATTGGCGAGGCATTCGTCTTCATGGACGACAGTTCGCACCCCCATCCTGCACATCTTGTGAATGACTTCCTTCAGGACAGCGACATCGTTCGACTAGAGTGGCCAGCATTTTCTCCAAACATGAAGCCTATCGAACACGTCTGGGATATGTTTAAAAGGTCTGTTTATGGACGACGTGACCCACCAACCACTCTGAGGGATCTACTACGAATCGCCGTTGAGGAGTGGGACAATCTGGACCAATAGTGCCTTGATGAACTTGTGGATAGTATGCCACGACGAATACAGGCATGCATCGATGCAAGTGGACGTACTACTGGGTATTAGAGGTACCAGTGTGTACACCAATCTGGACCACCACCTCTGAAGGTCTTGCTGTATGGTGGTTCAACATGAAATGTGTGGTTTTCATGATCAATAAAAAGGGCAGAAATGATGTTTATCTTAACCCCTCTTCAAATTTTCTGTACAGGTTCGGTAACTGTCGAAACCGAGGTGATGCAAAACTTTTTTGAAGTGTGTATCTT
Organism: Schistocerca piceifrons; assembly: GCF_021461385.2. Classification (NCBI taxonomy): domain Eukaryota; kingdom Metazoa; phylum Arthropoda; class Insecta; order Orthoptera; family Acrididae; genus Schistocerca; species Schistocerca piceifrons. Next base: position 924,707,313 of record NC_060138.1, read on the forward strand.
TTTACGCTATATCTTAAAATGACGTTGGTTCTGCTCAGGACGATCATACACCAAACACCCAACGAATGTTGCTTAAGCCATCAGAGAACAAAGAGGTACCACGAGCATGGAGTCAAGCGGCCTACCATTATGAGAAGGAAGCAGGGAGAAAGTTCACCGAGAAAAGCTGAACTCTGAGGTATAATCTCAGAAAGAGTGATATATCGTATGAACATAATACTGCTTGCAAAAAAAAAAAAATGGTTTAAATGGCTCTGAGTACTATGGGATTTAACATCTGAGGTCATCAGTTTCCTAGAACTTAGAACTACTTAAACCTAACTAACTTAAGGACATCACACACTTCCATGCCCGATGCAGGATTCGAACCTGCGACCGTAGCGGTCGCGAGGTTCGAGACTGAAGCGCCTAGAACCGCTTGGCCACACCGGCCGGCTACTGCTTGCAGAGACATTGTTTCTCCCATACTTCATTGGTAAAATCGGAAAATGTAAATCTACTTGGGGGAATAAGAATTTGTAAATATTTTAAAATATTCTACAGAAGAAAGTGAATTACGGAACGCAATAATAGTGCAAAATAGTGCAAACAGTCCGTATTTCGTTTACTTAATATCACAAATTTATTTCGTAGAAAGTAAATAACCTTTTCGCTCATCCTGTGTTGGCTAATGGTGAAAATGTAAGTTAAGGCGTTTTTGTATTGCTCATTCGTGAATAGAATTCGGTAATATCGAGCTGAGAAATGTATCCTCTGAGTTGTTCTCAACGAGCTTGCGTAGCTGAAAGTGCTATGAGCTCGAAGTAATGTAATTTGCAATGACTGTTGAAATCTAAGCAATGTTAAACGTCTCAGTTTTTCTTCACCCCCAAGAAAAAATAATTCTCATAATTGTTAAGTATAGGCGTGATTAGTAGTTATACAGCGCCGGAGCGATTGATTACCCACAGCACGGTAATGTACCCGGGTCGCATGCTATGGCATACTCAGTACGATATGACCACTACCGCACCACAAAGCTCTATTCAGTAGAACAACTGCTTGCAGGAATTGCTAGCGACCAGACCAACATATCCTTCACTTGAAACTAACAAAGAAATTTCTCATTAGCCCCTGAATCTCCACCAGTCTTCCACCCACATCAACGAGCTCCAACCCATCCGTCACTCCGAGGGGGTGAAATGCTTAGCACACTGAACTCTCATTCGGGAGGACGACGGTTCAAATCCGAGCCTGACCATTCAGGTTTAGATTTTCTGTGATTTCTCTAAATAGCTCCAGGGAAATTCCGGCGTTGTTCCTTTGGGAGGGCACGGCCGATTTCCTTCCCCATTCTTGAATTAATCCGAGTTTGTGCTCCATCTCCAATATCCTACTCTTCCTTTCTTCCACTCTTCAATTACGTTTTTTCGAAGAAAAAAGTACGTGTGTTGAGAAAGAAGGTAGATAGTTACAAATAGTAATCCTCTTGCATTACGATCTTCATAGACCTATCTTAAATCAAGCGGACTGTGGCAGATTTATGATAGCCCTTCCCTTTAGGACGAAAAAGTAACAATCATTACACGAAAAAAGCAGATTGTTTCAGACAGGTCCAATTTCACAAATCTTTTACGAGAATGAAGACAGGACCTTGGGGTGAATTTTAACATACGTATCGAACTTAAAAAAAAACCTTGGTGCCAATTCAAAGTTGGTGACTCATACGTTGCAGTTACCTAGTTCGCTTGCTCGTTCATTATTCAACATACGTCGGATCTAGATAGTGATCACAAAGCAACAAAAGGTACAGTCTAATTGCAACTGCATAGGATGACTTACTTCGAGAGTAAGGCACTGCACCCCGTACAGCTCAAAGCATTTCACGATGGCACCAGCAGTTTCAAGAAAATGATTTTCCATTTCTGCATTTGGATGAACGGCAACTGGCATATTCCATCTCCCTACATTTCCGGAAAAGCGTTTGACTCAGTGCCTCACTGCAGACTTTTAACGAAAGTACGAAATAGCTTCTCAGATATGTGAGTGGCTCTAAAACTTCTTAAGTAATAGAACCTAGTACTTTGTCCTCGACGACGTCTGTTCATCAGAGACAAGGGTATCGTCAGGAGTGTCCCAAGTAAGTGTGATAGGGACGTGTGATAGGACCGCTATCATTCTCTATGTTCATAAATGATCTGTCGGAGAGGGTGAGCGGCAATCTGAGACAGTTTGCTGGTGGTGCGGTGGTGTACGGTAAGGTGTCGTCGTTGAGTGATTATAAGAGGATACGAGATGCCTTAGATAAAATTTCTAATATGTGTCATGAATGGCAGCTTGCTCTAAACCTAAAAATATAAGTTAATGGGGATGAGAAGGAAAAGCAATCCTGTAATGTCGGAATAAAGTACTAGTGGTGTGTTGCTTGACACAATCACATTGATTAAATATCCAGGCGTAACGTTACAAAGGGATATGAAATGGAACGAGCACGTGAGATTGGTAGCAGGGAAATCGAATGGTAGACTTCGGTTAGCTGGGAGAATTCTAGGACAGTGGCGTTGTCGTTACTGACTTGGCGCTTTCTTGAGTACCGCTCGAGTCTTGTGATCCTCATCAGATACGATTAAAAGAAGACATCGGAGCAACTAACCAGTTCAGAGGCGTGCTGCTAGTTTTGTTACCATTAGATTTGATTAATACGTCAGCATTACGGAGGTGTTTCGTGGACTCAAATAAGAATCCCTTGAGGGAAGATGACATTCTTTTGGGGAAACACCGTTGAGAAAATTCAGGGAGCAGACATTTGTTATGGATTTCAGAATGATCCTACTGTCGCCAATGTATATTTCGCTTAAGAACCACGAAGAGAGAAATTAGGGCTGGTACTGAGCGTATAGACCAGTGGTCGTCAAACCGTGGCCCACGGGTCGCATGCGTCCCGAGTCACGTATTCGTGCAGTCCGCGTTTCTCAGCCGTACTTTATAGTAACACGCACCTAGAAACTAACAGCCGAGTCCAAAAACGTCAACTAACGTCAGGACCTTCTTCGGAGTCTTGTTTTCCGCACAGCAACAAAGAAAAATATTTACAGGGACCGTTACATTTTTAAGACGTGCATATTTTTAATTGTCGTTGCTGAATTTGGCCATGAGATAAGTAAATGTGGCCGCTTAACTCAGGAGTAGAAGGGTGAGTGATTTATTGTTTATCATCTGGTACTGACAACACACGAGCCTGCGTGACTCGCACCGGTATAATGTCTGTCATTTGTTTTGGTATCAATTTTGACACAGCGGTAACAGGGAATCGCGAGTGCGCACTACAGAGGTTATCTTCAAATGTGGTACTTACCTGTAGCAAGCAACTTCAAATTAATTAAAGCTGTTTTAATGTAATGCAATGAGTAGAAGAAAAACAACATTAAAGAATTTATCAAACTTTCGTGATGGTGTCTCATATTCAATACTGCGTTTAAATATGGGTACAAATATTATTATCAACGAAAGTCATCACACTCGTGGTAAAGTAAACAACACTTCAACGCGCAATTATACAGTCACAACTGTTATATCGCTGAGATTGGCAGCAGTTTGAAACAGTCTACACGAGGTGTTCCGAGTGGTGCTGACATGAAGCGATCAGTACTTCAGAGACGGCCACCGACTTATCACGCCCTTACTGTAGCTAATCTGTTGTGGATCATCTGTGTTATTAATTGTAAGCAACTACTCCGGAGCCCAATATCAGTAACCATTATCTAACGGCTTCCAAGGCAAAAATTGATTTAAAAATTCCGCGTAATTACTGACCAACTTTAAAAAAACTAATACGTTATCATAATCTTGAAATAGTGAAGGCAGCAGAGGATCAAGTAGGTAAAAAGACGAGGGCTCGTAGAAATCCTGGGGTAACTGAAGAAATATTGAATTTAATTGATGAAAGGAGAAAATACAAAAATGCACAAAATGAAATAGGCAGAAAGAAACAGAAACTTCTAAAAAATGGGATTGACAGGAAGTGCAAAATCGCTAAGCAGGTATGGCTAGAGGACAAATGTAAGGATGTAGAGGCATATTTCACTAGGGGTAAGATAGATAATGCCTACAGGAAAATTGAAGAGACCTTTGGAGAAAAGACAACCACTTGCATGAATATCAAGAGCTCAGATGGAAACACAGTTCTAAGCAAAAAAGGGAAAGCAGAAAGGTGGAAGGAGTATATAGAGGGTCTATTCAAGGACGATGTAACTGAGGACAATATTATGAAAATGGAAAAGGATGTAGATGAAGATGAAATGGGAGATATGATACTGCGTGAAGAGTTTGACAGAGCACTAAAAGACCTAATTCGAAACAAGGCCCCGGGAGTAGACAACATTCCATTGGAATAACTGACATCCTTGGGAAGCCAGCCCTGACAAAACTCTACCATCTGTTGAGCAAGATGTATGAGACAGGCGAAATACCCTCAGACTTCAAGAAGAATATAATAATTCCAATTCCGAACAGAGCAGGTACTGACGGATGTGAAAATTGCCGAACTACCAGTTTAATAAGTCACGATTGCAAAATCCTAACTCGAATCTTTACAGAAGAATGGAATAACTGGTAGAAGCCGACCTCGGGAAGATCAGTTTGGATTCAGGAGAAACGTAGGAACACGAAGCGATACTGACCCAACGCCTTCTCATAGAAACGTTAAGGAAAGGCAGACTAGTTTTATAGCATTTCTAGACTTACAGAAAGCTTTTGACATTGTTGACTGGAATACTTTCTTTCAAATTCTGAAGGTGGCAGGGGTAAAATACAGGCAGCGAAAGGCTATTTACAATATGTACAGAAACCAGATGGCAGTTATAAGAGTCGAGGGGCATGAAAGGGAAGTAGTTGTTGGGAATGGAGTGAGACGAGGTTGCAGCCTAACCCCCATGTTATTCAATCTGTGCATTGAACAAGCAGTAAAGGAAACCAAAGAAAAATTCGGAGTAGGAATTAAAATCCATGGACAAGAAATAAAAACTTTGAGGTTCGCCGATGACATTGTAATTCTGTCAGAGACCGCAAAGAACCTAGAAGAGCAGTTGAACGGAATAGACAGTTGGGTCACCCCTCATTACAGATGTCGGACATCGTAGGCTGGGAAGACTGGTAAAATAGGACAGGCGCCGAACTGTGGCTGAACTAACATCATTTTTCAATGTTGGATGTCTGAACACACAGTACACTGAACACTCCTAATGGTGGGACTCCGCATCCACCGTCCCATGAATGTGGCGTTGCTCGCCGGCCAGGGTGACCGAGCGGTTCTCGGCACATCAGTCTGGAACCGCGTGACCGCAACGGTCGTAGGTTCGAATCCTGCCTCGGGCATGGATGTGTGTGATGTCCTTAGGTTAGTCGGGTTTAAGTAGTTCTAAGTTCTAGGGGACTGCTGACATGTTAAGTCCCACAGTAACCCGAGCCATTTGAACCATTTTTGTGCCATTGTTAGCACCATGGCATCGGCAACTACATCTGGAATGGGCAAGTGAGCATCGGCACTGGACGTTTGCGCAGTGGCAGAGCGTTGCAAGGTGTGATAAATCCTGATACCTTCTTCACGATGCCAATGGAAAGCGCGATTCCGTCGTCTTCCAAGGGAACAACTTCTTGACACCTGTACCTTCGACGGAGACAAGTTTTGCGGCGGCTCCATTATGCTCTGTGGAACATTCACTTGGGCATCATTGGGCCCAGTGGAGTTCGTGCAAGGCACTATGACGGTCAAGGGTATCGTACACTGGTTGCAGACCACGTACATCCCTTCATGACGATCATGTTTCCCAATGGCAGTAGCATTTTTCAACAAGATAATGCTCCTTGTCAAAAGGCCAGGAGTGTGTTAGAGTGAGTCGAGTAACACAGTGGCTAGTTTAAATTGATGTGCTGGCCCCTCAAATCGTCATCTCTGAACCCCACCGAACAGATCTGTGATGTGATTGAAAGTTGCGTCAGAGTTTATCGCCCCCTCCCCGGAATTTAAGAGAATTAGGTGACTTGTGTGTGCAGGTGCGGTGTCAACTCCCTCCAACGACCTTCCAAGGCCCCCTTGCTGCCATGCCACGACGCGTCGCCGTTGTTACCCGTGCAAAAGGTGGACATGCCAGCAGTTAGGTAGGTAGTCATAACGCTCCGTCTGATCAGTGTTTGCTGCCCGAGGTATCGCCCCACAGTGTCAATATTGGCTCTTGAGCAAAAATGTTTGGCGACCACTGGTATACAGACACTGCGTTTTTCCTCGCTTTCTATGCGAGTAGAACAGAAAAGGGAATGACTAGTTGTGGTACAAGGTAACCTGCAGGACGCACCGTATGGTAGCTAGCGGAGTACGTATGAAGATGTAGATATTGATATAAGGAGACATCATTTTGTTGCTATGCTATCGACATCTTTAGTTAATGCACATTGGGTGGCGAGCGAGTTAGCTACAGCAGGGAGTTCCCTCCCAGCAACCACCAGAAGCAGCAATTTACAAAAAATGGTTCAAATGGCTCTGAGCACTATGGGACTTAACATTTATGGTCATCAGTCCCCTAGAACTTAGAACTACTTAAACCGAACTGACCTAAGAACATCACACACATTCATGCCCGAGGCAGGATTCGAACCTGCGACCGTAGCGGTCACGCGGTTTCAGACTGAAGCGCCTAGAACCGCACGGCCACACCGGCCGGCAGCAATTTACACTTGTCGCCGTGACAGAGTATTAGTTTTGACGCATAAGTGAAAATTCTGGCAAAGTTTCTATCTTTAGGCTTGTAGAATATATATTCTTGTGAAATCGGAGGTATCTTTTCGAAAGGCCCTGCATATGTCCGGAAACAGATAAAATTTTCATAATCTTTACTATTTTTATGATTATGGCCTCCTACATTTAGTAACACGTTTCAAAATTTACAATCACATTTCGGGTGCTGTCATCATCAGATGAAAGCAGACTTTGTAAGAGAGCGTTTAGGGTAAGTTTCAGTAAAACTTGTACCTCAATGGGCTATAGATTTTATTGAAACAGATACCGACATTGCTTTCCGTAAAATTTCCTGGTAGATTAAGAGTATGTAAGAAAAGAAACCTCTCTGGTATGTACTGGCAGTAATTTTTCTTTAAATTGTCTGTATTTGCTTAGAAATGAGATTAATAAACAGTGCTTCTTCGTGAAGTAAATTAAACTTAATATATACTCACAAAATTGAAATACTCTTCACGTTAGACTTGCAGCTTTGAATTAAGGTGAAATAAAATTTCTTCATAGTCAATAACTTAAAATGTTTTTCTCTTCCAAAGTGGAAAAAATCTGAAAGGAAAGAAAGTGTGAAATTAAAGTCTTCTTGACTAGTTGACTATTATAAATACAATTTTTGTTAGGAACTTGGTGCAACTGATTAAAATGTTAACAGAAAGGAAAATTTCAATGATAACTGAGTCTTCTACCGTAGGCATAAATCTAGGTCACAGCTTTTTTTATGTATTCAGGTTGTTAACTTAAAATTTCTTTTCAAATTAGACTAGCATTATGTATGCTTTGCAAGTGAAATTCTCTAATTTTAGAAATTATTTGAAAGCAAGGTTAATGTTAAGATTACAATTGACATGTGTCTTTGTACCTGGATCCATATGCCTGCATTTATCTATAATCTGTATTTTGTTCCCAGTTTCGGTTTATCAGTATTTTCCATCTTTCTTTCCTTCCGTGGCCTTGGAAACCTTTACACGTTGTTTAACTATTCTTAGTACACACGATATGTTATCACAAATTAACCATGTTAACATTCACTCTTTCGCTCACGGGAAGGCTCAAATGTCGAAGCAAATCAGCTCCCTGTTCGACAGGTTTTATGGCTGCTCATTTACCTTATTTGCATAGTGCTGTGTCGTCATTTCGAAACGTCTACGGTTTTATAAATTTCAGCCATTCTGTGTATTGTGGTGTCTCTTACATGGCGGTACAGAATGGGTTGTGCTATTGGTGAAACCTGGGCCGTAGCTCTGCGGTGGGTAAAAGATCATTGATGAAGATGTTGCATTAGAGCGTACGTCCGAAGTTATACACTCGTCAGAGAGAGTTTTTATTGCAGTCTTCCAGTAGATATTCAAACTTTTAAACTGAATGTTCGAGTTTACACGTTTAAATGAAGATAAAATTTTGGCAATACTCTTTGTACTGTGATTCCTTCCTGTTTCCATTTTCCCGACTAACTGCCAAATATATTTAATAGAGTTGGTTTTGGCCAAATATAGTTCATTTTCTCCTGACATGCCCTATTCTTCCTCTAAGGACTCTGCTCTGTCCAGAGGGCCTGTGGGAGTATGAAGTATGTTTTTCACAAGGAGTAGTTTTGATTCGTATTCGACGTCAGCCAGGTTTAGCCTGCCTTCTTTAGCTGGAAGCGTTAAGTGTTTTCTGGCTAGGCGGAGGAACATATAGTGGAAACGTATCAACGCTCCTCTTCTTATTTTCTACACAATTTATTTGCGTTCTTGTTCAGGAATGCACTGATTCTGTTTCTGAAAAGAACGCCTAGTACTTCTATTTTGTTGCATTCCGTGTAAGGATAACTTCCTAGGTGTATGTGATTCGTTATGCAGAGTAGTTTGCTTTTCTTCACATTAATAACTGCTTCACATACCAAAATCTGATTAGTTCGTACAACTTCAGTGTCATTTTTCACTATTGTGGTTAGGTCATGTAAAGCTACAGTTTACAATTTTTTGTATTAAATATGACTATTAACAGGTCTAAGGATTTTATAAATAAAGCAGCAGACAACGGATATCCTTGTCTGACAGATATTTGCACTGGACGTCCTATTATTAGGTAATTGTTCATTTGGATCCTTGAAATAATTTTTATATGTATCGATAAGAATGTATTATTGATTACGGGAAGATGAAGTGAAGTATCAGATGCCTCAAAAATCATGGGTCACTTTGTCAAACGCACGATCTAAAGCAATACTGCGGGAGCCAGTATTTTGCTGCTGAATACTGTGGACCCGGAAAAAAAACAGTCTCTCAGTATTCCAGTTCCATTAAGGATTGGAACGCTACTTGTCTGGTCTGGTCCAGCAATTTCATGTAGTAATCCCTGTATTCTCGCAATGAGAATTTTTTCTATTATCTTGTAATCTATGCAAAGCAATGTGACTGGATGGTAATCGGATATTGTGCACGTTGTTGAGTGTTCCTGTGTTCTCTCGCCACTTTTAATCAGGATAACTTGTATGGCCTTTGGACCTGCCAGTGTTCCTTTTCAGTCTGTCTGATTTATTTCCAATATTCCCTTTCTGAGCAACCTCATTTCCTTTACTCTGGAATACCACAAATTTTTTTTTTGTATACCTCGTAAGTTTTGTAACAAGATTAGCCGGTATCTTGTTTTTATCAGCAGGTTTCATACGAAGCGTTAAAAAAATTAAATGATACAATAACACGTTTGACTACCTTCTCCCACCGTTACTGTGATGTCTATAGAATCGTTTTGTTCTTCTCCAGTTGGAGAACTCTATGCTCAAATTTTTTTCACCACGCTTGCGTCGAGGTTGCTAGAGTTTAGTTTCCAATAGCACCTTCCATACGGAACTGATGTCGAGAATCCTTTAATTAGAACTGAATGATTATCAGTAATGCTGAGCGGTATGAATTAATAGCCATCTACGTCAATATTTCCGAGACATAAAACCTGTCCAATCTCGATGCTGCATTTGAGCTTACGTAGGAATAACGATTCATCAGAATGTTAAGCTTTTCAACTACGTATTTTACAGTGACAGCAATTGTTACTTATTACAGGGGGCTGAAATGTTGCCCTTAGTATCCATGGCTGGTAGCACACAAAGTCGCTTTCAAGTATCAGTCAATTACGGTAGTTTCTTAAATAATAGGTGAAAGTTTATCGGAAAAAAGTCTACCTTCCCATTTTCTTGCTCGACCCGGATGAGTCATATTGGCAGTACTTTGGGCATGTCGTAAACTTCATGAGAAAGAACTGTTAAAATGTTTCATCCTCTTAATTTTGGTTAATTAATCATTTAGAACGAGTCGTATAATCTTAGTGACAGTATAGGATGTACTGTAAGTAGAAATCTCAGAATTGTGCACTCGCCACAAGTGAAAAACACATGAAAATGGGAACTTTTATTGTTGCATGCAACTTGATTAGGGATATATCGAGCAAGAAAAGGGAAAGGCAAACTTTTTCCCGATAAACTTTCATATAATGTGCGCGAACAAATTTGCATTTGAGTTCCTCTCATCTTTCTATGCATATATATGCTCCTTTGGATGCTTACAGGTCTTTAGTCTGTAGTTGTTTCGTCTATATCATTTCCGTTCGATGTTTATTGGACCAGTCTCTTTCTGTACAGTGATTTAAACTGATTATTCAAGGTTTTTCGTGAGTTTGTGTAACTGTTTCTTTCTTAAGTTTGCATGCATTACTTGGCTTCATGTAAAAGGAGTGAGCTACGACTAGTGCATTATTTTAATTTTTACATGTTCAGGTAATCTGGTGCTGCATGTTTCGCCAGTGACAACATTGAGGATTTTCGCGGTATGCTGTCTCTCGCAATCAAGCTCATCGACTAAATCCTACATTGACAAAAAATCGGTGGAATTGTCAGTATTTGTGTGGTTACTGAGGACATTTTACGGTGAACAGTTGTGTCCTGCAGCTTATTATCTTACGCATACTTGTTTGTCTTTTCTTGATTTTACACTCTTTACTCCCCTTGAAAACTTGTAGCTCTGATATCTCCTCCATGGACAGATTCTCCACGCCATTATGCATTGTACGTGATTCAAAAAAGTCAAAGTGAATGATTTCTGTAGAATTAGTTTATGAAGCATTCTAACTGTTTTATGTTTGAAATATATGGGAATTAGGCTGGTGCCAAAGCGACCTGTTCTATATCATTTTGGTTCCTGGCTGAATATTGTGTTCTGCATAGGCCTATGCATAGAGAATGAATGTTTAAATCCAGTGTCAGGATTAGACTTGCGCTCCGTCGCAGCTACGGTTCGGCAGTTTTGATGCACAATATAAATTACGTAGTTAATTGCAGAATTACTGGTAGTATTCATAATATTGGTAGGTAAGGAACATAACTGAAGGTGTGAGGGAGAAACTAGGATCCTACGACTTCTCCTTGTTTTTTATATATTTGTTTTGCACGTAACGAAAACCACACGACATTCAGTGTTAGCACGTCATGTATTTTATATTCTTACAAAATACAGACTGGATTTTATAATAAAAATTGGTTGACTTCTGCGTTCTTATGTAACTAAAGCAAATACCTTTGATGTAAGTACAGTTTACATGCACAAACACAAAAAATTGTATAATTATTGTTATTATTTTGTACTCAATAGAATGTTCATCACGATCAAAGGCAAGAGTTTCCTGTTATAATTGATAAGTGCGAAAGTTGTTTAGCAATAACAGATTCATGTTTTGTATAAGCTCAACGAAATATTGAAGCGATGTTTGATATGTTTTTATTTTGCGTTTTCTTTAGGTTTACCTTTTTTTTTGAAGAAATTGCGTTTTCTAGTGCTATATGATAAATCTTTATTTATTATGTATACTACAACGTCTTTCTGTTTCTTGTTAGATATCAACAATTTTCGAATGAAAACTGAATGAACACTGAAGATTCCAATTTTTCTCTAAACAATATTTTTAAGACGTAGACCTTCGGATAACTATATATAACAAAAAGATTCCATATGTTACGTGGCCGTTTCTATATCCTCAACCTGTTTCTAGACGGTTCACCGCATCCAGTTTTTAGAGAAATCCGGTAAGACCCTCATCACAAACTCAGATAAAGCGATCGAAATGAGGTAACACCGAACAGGTACAAAACACGCCTAAAGTACAGGTAACGCGGTTACGATCTTAATTGACCAAAGCCACCAGAAAAACTTACGTAGTTAACGCTTACTTACGATAGCTCGCAGCAGCCTGTGGTAATTTTACAAGACTAGTCAGTATTATATGCCTGCGTACAGTTGCGTTTTTCCGCTATCACATATTATGTAGTCATGTTAACAAATGGCTGTTTTTTTTTCAGATATCCGGCATTGGATTGATTGCGGCCGGTGCCAAAGTGGTGGCGGATGTCGGCGGCTACTCCAACTTCCTGGAGGGCAGCGTCGTCGCGACGCCCGTCGTACTCATCGTCATCGGCGTCATCATCTTTTTGGTGGCGTCGCTAGGGTGCTGTGGCGCCATACGGGAGAGCGCTCCTTTACTCATCGCGGTGAGTGGCTTAGCGAAGAAAAAGTGGCAGCAGGAGAGAGTGAGGGAGAGAAATGCGGTGGGAAAAAAACGGGAGAGATTGGCAAATTACCGAGAGTGAAAATGTGGAAGAGACACGGAGAAAGAGGGAGGAATTATCAGACAGACAGAGAGGCTGAAATGACCTTCATGGTGACGCTCGGCTGGAGACGTGATTACTGTGAATGATGCGGCTTCAACTCGGCCCGAGGTGAACTTCATGTTTGGGCTTCCTTTTCGCTTATTGTAGTTGAGCTCAAATCTCATCTCACTGCATCCCATCATAGTTTAGTTATACTGTGGGCGATACTATCGATTAACAGCTCTTTTAGTTCCCTCCACTACCCGTGGGCTGGCGGTTGGCATAGAAATTTTGAGAGAACGCGGTGTCATCGACGTTACCAGCTGACGAAATACCGAATCCGTAGAGCGCAAGGATACTATACATGGGAAGACAACAGGATTATTTCAGTGTAGATAAAGGAGAATCAAAAAATTGTTATTCTTCTAATGTAGACTTCTTTCTATCCACCCATTCTTCTCGGAATTTCGAACAGCTGTTCCATTCGATGAAGGCCTTCTCTTGATTCGCAAGAAGCATGAAAATATCCTGGTGTTTCTTAATTCTTCCTTTCTGTGTTTTGGTGGCAATTTTCGAGCCAAGTAGCAACTATGCATTGCGAAATTAATGCTTGTTGTCGCCAACGCGACGTGTTAAAACGAACAAATATGTCGTGCCTTGTTCCAAAAGTAGTATTTGTTAACAACATGTAAATAAAAAGCGTCTGTCTGAATCACATTAATTTTATTTTTAGTGGAAGAATGACTTCAATAAAAGTTAAGAACACTTGCTTGCTTGAACCTGAAAGAGATCACCAGGAAAATGACAATATAGATATCATGGGACAGGATACGGAACACTTATTGAGAAACATAAATTTACAGACAAACCGAGAACAGAAACCGAAAGAACCTACAGAAAAGAACGAAAGAGGAATTCAACAGGAAGCTGAGATTTTAGTTGAAGGAAAAAGCAAATTCATAAGCCAAATAAGTTGAGCTCAGCTCCCTGGCTGGAAATAACGATATAAAATAACTAATATCAGTGTGTTTGCTTACGTAATAGTGTCCCATTTTCCACATGTTTGTACCGAAATCAACGACTTTTATGCAGCGACTAGCCACAATTTGCCAGTTCTGTTGATATTACTTCTGTTACCATGTGCCCTTCTAATCAACATAAATGCCAACTGGCTCAAAAGAAGAATGTCCTGCTCACCGTCGTCTGTGAATCAATAAAATGGGTTCGGTGTGCAGTAGTTTTTGAACTGTTTGAGTGCCGTTTTTCTGAGCTGGAGCTTGGGAACATCCCCACAATTCCTTAGACTGAGAGAATCTCATAAAACCAACACTAAAAAATTCTGGTGCACCAGACAAAGGTTCAATTATCCATTGTATGAAATAGATTCGGATCTGGTGCCCTTCTACGCGTGTCAAGAAAGCGTTTTGCACTCTGAGCTGTACGAGTAGCCGCCTGGATGATTGTTTCACAAATAAAGCAAGTATATTGCAACATTCTCACAACACGAGATCGATGGGTGGCCGCTCTGACGCCTCTGCCTCTAAAAATAAATTAAAAACACCGATAAAATACAGTCTGTTTCTGAGATGAAGACTGAATGCGTTCACAGTAGATGTCAGCTTTTTATAGCGCACCGTGACTTTCACGTAGTTTTTCTTGTTTGCCCTTGTTGCGAAGCAGTGTGAAACAGCAGCAGACACACCTCGTGTTACGGACTAACTCGTCTGTTGCCTTGCTGGATTTCTCACTCTCCCGGGAAGTTGCGCTCTCCCAGGGGAAATTTCTGTGCACTTGTGCTTGCGCGACCTCAGTTCTCTCAAGCCACAACATAGGAGAGTGCACTGCTGTTTTTCTACTCCTATGCGCCTACTCCTAGAGTTTGCGAGAACAGGACTAAAGGGGGTCTTCAGCTCTGTCGTATACAGTCGGTTTCCCTCTTTTAAAGGCAAATCGTTAATGGTGTAACCTTTGTGAGATCCATATTGGAAATACCTTATAATGTTTCCAGGTAATTATTCTCCTTTTTATTTCTTTTTGCTACCAAGTTTCGCTAAATTAAATTAAGAACCTTGCATTCGGTCTGGAGGAACGAGTTCCATGTGGTTGCCAGTAGACTTATTCCGTAGCTCCCTCAAATCATCTCAGACGAATACCGGAACGATTCTTTCAACATGACCACGGCCCAATGCATCCACTCTCGATCTTCAGTATTAAATGGTACTCAGTCCTTAATCAGCAAAGTATGAAAGACACTTACATACATTTAAATAAACCTTTGTAGTCATTGTTTTTGATTTCTTGACATGTGATTAAAGTAACATTTTCATACAAAGGCTAATCTAAACACATAAAAAAGTACCGCCGTTCTGCACGCCCCACCATTTTATCACTCTTGTCATATCATGTTCGCTAGATGAAATGGAAGCTGGCAATGAGATTTTCCATGTCCTTTGAAATTCTTATTTCGTACCAATACACTGGAATTCTGTAGGGGAGAATTCCGTACCTAGAAGATTGTGTATCTCAAAACACAATGCTTTTGGACGGTACTTCAGTCTAGCTACCGATCTTAGAATAACATGAAAGAATGCGCACTAGGCACCGTCATAAGCAGTCTCCGCCATTTTCTACAGTTTTTGTTCTTGTTGGACATGAGGTTATGTTCTGTGGGAAGGTGTGTGATGTTATTTCAGTGATTACAAAATCGAGTCAAATTTGGAAAGAACGTGGCAGCATCGGTGATCATGCAGTTCTGTTAGAATGAAATGATAGTTAAATGAAGACACTAAGCTGTCGTCAGGCGTTGATATACATCAACGGGGACAGTTGAAAATTTGTGCCCCGACCGGGATTCGAACGCGGGATCTCCTGATTGCATAGCAGATGCTCTATCCATATTTTTTTTTTGCAAGTGCTCTACCAACTTTTTTTATTTTTATTATTTTTTTTATTTTTTAAATTTTTTTTATTTATTTCCAATGTCAGGCTTACCACCTTTGCTGACATACATTTTGTTGTACTACCGCATAAATAGTGTCTACAATGTCCATATGTTGACAAATAGTGCCTAATTAGAAAATTAATTAATTAAGGAAATGAATAAAACTGAAAATGCCCAAACATTGCGGATAGTACAAATGCAAAAGAAACATGCTCCTGTAGCAATGAAATGAAATTCGTGTCGGGGGCGACACCTGCTCACGACCCGACGTTCGATAGAGCAAGAGAGCCATCTATCGATTCGTTCTCCAGACGTTGGTTTAAGACTGGGTCGTCTTCTCGAAATTAACTAAGGGTCCGTAAGTGTGATCGATGTCTATCTCGGCTTCTTCGTCTATCTCATCTCTCACCCGTCACACCCCATCTGGCCGGCGGGTCGGTAAATGTAAGTCGCAAGTAATTAGCGAAGTCTTGCCCATATTTCTTATGCTGTTGCAGTTTCGTGTGTCCATCCGGGAGAAAATGCCAAAAATCAATTTTGTCCTTTTCCGATTCGTTATACATGTAGCCCACCACCATTCCCCGTACCCATGTCACGGCATTGGTTTTTTGGACCGGAAAGTAAGATTCTTGGGGGGGAAAAAGTGTATCTGATGAAATTGTGTGAGGGGCGAAGCCTAACAGGGACGCCAATATCTCTTGTGCCAAGTGCCACACTGGAGCCGTCCCACTACAAAAAAAAAAAAAAAAAAAAAAAAAAAAAAAAAAAAAAAAAAAAAAAAAAAAAAAAAAAAAAAAGACTTGAAATGTGACAGCTTCGGTGAAATATGGCCCACATTGACTGGAGGCAGCATTGAAGTGGGCGCTAGTGCATCGGCCAACGCACCCGAGATATTGCGAAATTGACCGCGCCACTGTCGGAAAATCGTAATGACGAATAACGCCTGTGCCTTTTCATATACGTTCACTAGACCAAGTCCACCCTCTCCAGGTGGTAGCGTAAGCGTTGTGTATTGGATCTTAAACAGGTGTCCCACACTCACGTAGGTTCCGAAAGTTGCTTGTATCCGTGATGCCATTGTGCGCGTTAAAGGCAGGACATGCGCTACGTGAGTGAGTTTCGGTGCTAAGTATACGTTAACATAGGTCACCCTCTGAATCATATCCAACGCTCTTAATTTCTGTAACAGCACCATTGTCCGCATCAACTTCAATATGCGTCGGTAGTTATTCGCTGCTGTCCGCTGCACATCCGTGTGGAACGTAATACCTAGGCATTTTATGGTCTTAACTAACATGAGCGGGCCTTCCTCCCCCGGTTGTAATCCTCAACCGACATTCATGCAGCGTGATTTTTGTAGATTAAGCACGCTTCCTGCCGCCATCCCGTATCGCTGTATCCATGCCAACGCCGTACGTACTTCTTCGCCTGTCCGTGCCACCAGCATCACATCGTCAGCAGAAGCGCGGCAATTAAAGGTCAGCTGTGGCAACGGCACTCCCTCCAACCGTCTTCGGAGACCATATAGACAGGGTATCCATATGAGCCACCGAGGGCACGGAGGATATCGCGACTGCAGGGATTTATCCCTTGCACGCTCATACCCGATGGCTTCCTGCACCGCGACGCTAGAAACAATACAACTCTGCCTCTTTTAATCATTGGAAGAATGGGACGTCTACACAGGTTGCCACTATAATCGGTCATTCGGGGTAGTATGGAACTGCGACCCATCGCTGAGCACAGTACAACGCCAGTCATGCTTCCCGGACACATTGCCATTTCAAATGCAGCCTTTTGTGTTGTGGTGTAGCGGCGTACTAAGAATGAGACGATAATTTCCCAGCATAGCTGTTGCTGGTCTCCGACCAGCGGTGCTGGATTACACAGAACGTTGCAAGAATGCCATTACTTATTCTCGGATGGCAGGGGTGTGTGCTTGGTGCGCAGTACGGGGATCGTCACTTTTGGTGGTCAGGCGTGGCCGACCGACTGTTGACGGCGAGTATGCCTGTCATCACGTCCCTATGCAGTCCAACATAGGGCCACTGTCACATCCAATGTCCCAAAACCTGGATATCGCTCAATTTGACCAACTAGCTAAATAGCTACCCACAATGAGGCCTCTTTCAAACTCCGGCAGGTGCTGATAAATCCATCTTCTTTAAAGTGATCACTCAATACCTGGCGCTTTTAGCGTCCCATATATAACCTAACAAGCCTGTTAACTACATTAAAGGTGAAGAAGACTAATGCACTCTGGTGGCCGTTCCACGCATCACAGAGGAATGTAACTCCAGTCATTTACATACCCGCCGATGGCATGTACGTGTATGAAGTTTGGTATCCGCCTATGCCTAATGGATGCTTCACTTTTTTTGTCAGACAGTTTATCATCGATTGGCGTTATTACATATCCCGCCAAACCTAATTTCATTTTCATTACGACCGTAGTTTACTTGCAAGATCAGATCAATGGAATGTATAATGCCTTGAAAAGAAGTAGTAAGATATCAAAAAAGTAAAACAAAGGCGATGTAATGTAGTAGAAATAAATCAGGTGAAGGTGAAGGAATTATATTAGAAAACGAGTGACTAAATATAGTAGAAGAGTTTTGCCATTTGGGCTGCAAAAAATTTACAGTGCTAGAAATAAAGAGGATTTAATATGTGGACTGGCAGTAAGAAAGAAAGCTTTTCTGAAAAAGAGAAGAGTGTTAACATTGAATATAAATTTAAGCGTTAAAAAGTTTTTTCTGAAAGTATTTGTTTGGAGTGTAACCTTGTACAGAAGTCAAACATGGACGACAATCAGTACATCTAATAAGAAAATGGAAGTGTCTGAAATACGGTGCTACAGAAGAATTGTGAAGATTTTATGAGTAGATAGAATATCCAGTGAAATACTCAATCGAGTTGGTCGAAAAGATCTTTATATTAAATATTCACCAAAAGAGGAATTAAAGTGATAAGAGACATCACAAAGCATCAAAGAATTGTTAATTTGGTAATGGTTAGAAGTGTGGAAGGTAAAAATTGTAGAGGGAAACCAAAGCTCGACTAAGGTAAGCAGGTTAAAATGGGTGTAGGCTGTAGTACTTATGAACAAATGAAGAGAGCTGTGCACAATAGAGTAGTATGGAGAGGTACAGGAAACCAGTCTTCTGACGAAGGACCACAGCAACATGCGGCTATAACTGCGTCTTCTTCTCCAGTTTGTTACCTTACTCACTTGTTTGCTTCGTGGACTATTCTAAATATTTCAAAAACATGTTACTCCATTTCTCGCTGAACAGCCCTCAGTTTTTGAATGATTTCTGCATTCGTCATTTCTCTCCACCCGCACACTGTAAGATTTCCTTTCCAGATGCATCGCAGGCTTGTAATTTTGTAACTTTTGTTTGTATAACGTTTCCTCCAGCTTTAATCATTTCTAAAGGAATACCAGGAGCTTTCCCGTTCTGCATACCTCGAATGGCTTTGGAGACTTCACCAATCATTACTTTTCTGTTTATCTCTTGCACAATATAAGTTTTTTAAGAAGTTTCATGAAATACGTATTTGTGATGTCATCCATAGGACTCAGTGCCACGCCAAAATCGGCAACGCTCATCGATGTCATAGACATTAGCGATATCGCGCTGCAGTCCGCAACGACGAATGGGAGAGGCTGAAGTAAACTCGCCCTCTCTCACAGCACAGCAGCGCCCTCGCACCGTGTTCGCCATAGAATGGTTCAAATGGCTCTGAGCACTATCGGACTTAACATCTGAGGTCATCAGTCCCCTAGAACTTAGAACTACTTAAACCTAACTAACCTAAGGACATCACACATATCCATGCCCGAGGCAGATTCGAACCTGCGGCCTGCGGTTCCAGACTGAAGCGCCTAGAACCGCTCGGCCACCCCGGTCGGCTCGGCATAGAGCGTTCCTCCCAGTTTGTGATGACTGTGATAACACCATCACAGTCGTACACGAAACTGATCTTAACTTTCGCCATACTGGGGCTCTGACGCACTTTCGAATTCCGGGCGAACCATAATGACGTCATTCGTTGGATTGGCGTTTCACTTGTGGCATCGTGGCATTCGCTTCAGAACTGTTCCAGAGATTCGACAGGCAGTAGGCTGCTCCATTAGCACCATCAACAGAACAGGCTCTGCTAATGGTATACTACGCCTTCCACATCGCTGGCAACGGGTTCTACACAACGCTGGTGACTACTCTGAAGGACAGTAACAGATAAAAACATGTAGTTCTTTTGTATCGATTGTGAATAAATAGTTGCCACTATTTAAGTTCCAACCCTCGTAGCTGTGTTCTTCCATTTGAGATTTTCTTTTGCATTCTTTGTAGGTGCTATGTTATTTGCAGTTTGCATACATTTCTTTGTTTAATAATTACTCCTTTGATCCGTGCTTGTGTAAGCCGCGTTTCGTAAGACGCATTGATCCTTGTTTTATCGACAAAACCGCAAATAGTCGCAAGTAGCTACATTTCCTCTCAGATGTGCTACGCAGTTATCGGAAGGCACGCCACTGGAAATAAGGCAATCCATGTTGGACGAACACGGCAGCTTCCCCACCAACTCAGCATTGATAATTACAGGGCTTAACAGAACATTTGGAGACCGCCGGATGAGTTGCTCGTGAGATACAAAATGGCCTTCAAACTTATGAGACTTAACTCCAT
Organism: Schistocerca piceifrons; assembly: GCF_021461385.2. Taxonomy (NCBI): domain Eukaryota; kingdom Metazoa; phylum Arthropoda; class Insecta; order Orthoptera; family Acrididae; genus Schistocerca; species Schistocerca piceifrons. The sequence continues at coordinate 924,727,331 of NC_060138.1, forward strand.
TGCGGGTAAATTTGAAAAAAAGAAGTCTAAAAGGAAACAGCGACGACTCCCGAAAATGTGGAATGCCATTTAACATGGACCAGTGTTGTGGTGAGTGCAGATTAAGTTCAACGTGTAGTACTGCCTGTACTTCCCGCTACAAAGCATGTATCAACACTCAAAGTCAATGTTCATAGTACTTGATGTGCCAGCCATACTAATAAATACAGGTATAGTACTTGAGTTACGTATTTGCTTCTACAGTGTCCAATCACATTCATGTGACCACCTGCTAAAAACATGAATATCAACCTTTTGCAGCGCAGACCAATGAGGCTCCGGAATGCACCGACAGAAATGTAGAGCCATGGTGACTCCAGTGCTACGGCCAAGTGCGCTAGGTTTCTTGGTTGAGGATCCATGGTGCGAACAGCACAATCGAGGTGATCCCATAGGTTATCGACTGTGTTTGAATCCAGTGAGTCTGATGGTCAGGAGAATGGACTAAACTCATCCTGGTGCTCTATGATCCACGAACGTAAAGTGCGAGCTGTGCGACACGTTGCATTGTCCTGCTGGTAGATGCCCCTGTGCTGAGGGAAAACAAACTGCATGTGGATGTGGACACGGTACCCAAGGACAGACGCACACTTATTTTGATTCATTGTGCCTTCCAGAATGACGAGATCATCCAGGCAATGCCCTCCTGCCTGGACCCTTCCAACGATTGTTGCATGGTGTTTGCTTCAGACGTTTCACGCCGTACACGCCAACGGCCCTCTGTCTAATGGAGTTTAAAACGTGATTGATCTGGAAAGGCCATCTGTTGCCACTCAGTGGACGTCCAGCTACGGTATTAGCGTGCAAAACGCCCTTTGTCGCCGATGAATAGCGATCAGCATGGATGCATGAACCAGGCACCTATTGCGGAGGCCCATACGCATTCGCTGTAAATCGCCGATGGTAAACTGTGATATCGCCTTGGTTCATCTGGACGGTCAGTTGCCCAATAGCTGCACGTGTGTTCGCCTGAACACATCTCTGCAGTCGTCGTTCCCTCCTGTCATTTATGGCCCTGGTGCACCACAGTTGCCTTGGCACCAGTTTTAGATAGCTCCATTTTGCCACACATGGTTACACTTTAACTACAGCGGCACGCGAGTAGTTTACAAACTCAGCCATTTCGTAAACGTTTCCGCCGTTGTCCCGAAAGCCAATGATCATGCCCTTTAGGACGTCAGATAAATCGTTCGGTTTTCACGTTAGTACAACGACTACACTGTTCTCCGCGTTTCCCCGACATGTGGGATTGATTTACACTCGAAAAATAATTAGTTCCAATTTTGGCCACCAGGTGCAAATCTGGCGCTGTGAGTGCAAGACAGAAATATAAAATGTTTCTTTACGTAATGGTTTAGGAACTGGACGTGGTCAGAAAAAGTCAAACAAGTGAGAAAGGCAAAAAGTTGATTTTATTATTTACCGCCGCTTGCACAATTTGTCCAACATGAGCACCGGAGATGTCGACGACATGCTGTACAGCGCCAGATTTGCACCTAGTGGCCAAAGTAGGAACACATTTTTTCCATCGTGGATAGGTTACGCTTCAACACATGAGCATATCTACCAAGTTTCGCTGCCATGCGGTAATAACAGCCAATACTGGACCTTCGTGAATAACTGCAAGATAAAAATCACAGTATCAGGTCTGGAGAAGGTGAGGGGGGAAAGGGGGGGGGGGGCGATGCCACCAACTGCAGGTTGCCAGCTGATGCACGATCGATCCATCGTCGTGGTCGCTCAGTGTCCGCGTACTCACTATCGTCATTCTGGAAGTGTAAAATGGAAATGCCAGGTGGCTAGGGCCTCCCGTCGGGTAGACCGTTCGCCTGGTGTAAGTCTTTCGAATTGATGCCACTTCGGCGACTTGCGTGACGATGGGGATGAAATTATGATGATCAGGATAACACAACACCCAGTCCCTGAGTGGAGAAAATCTCCCACCCAGCCGGAAATCGAACCCGGGCCGTTAGGTATGACATTCCGTCGAGCTGACCACTCAGCTACCAGGGGCGTACACTGTGGACGTGTGGTGGAGCGCCATCCTGTAGAAAAATGAAATTAACAGAACCTTCTTGTAATTGCGGCATCAGCCACAACAGTAGAATGTCGATGGTAGTCTCTACAAGAGACACGTTTTGCCTCGACAAAGCACAAAACACGTTAACCGTTGGGGATCCACAGACACGTTCATCGACAATGTGGGGATCTCTGTTCTCCATATTCGCACATTGTGTTGCTTTTTTGCATCGTTTGGGTGACAGGTAGCCTCACTGCCAAAAATCATCCTGCAGATGAATTCGTCCTCTTCAATTAAGTGTGCATATCAATTCAGACCTGTTTCTGCAAACGTTTGTCACCATGTGTAATGGCTTGGAGCAACTGAATCCGATTTGTTTTCATTGTTGGTAGTGGGATTCATGGCTCTATACTGACATGAGACGGTGACTTATAAGGACCTCCGAGGAAAGTTACCTTGATCCAATCGACCTGTTCTTCGGATATTGATAGCCGCTCAGTGCTTTTGGCTTTAAAAAGACGTCCTGTTTCCTTAAACTTCTGTATCCATTAGTGAATGGATTGTCTAGTAGGTACAGCCGTCCGAATGTGGTTCTTTATTGCCGATGCACTGCGGTTCCGGAGTCGCTCCTGTAGAACTCTATCATGCAAAATGCCTTCTTGTTGGTCAGGCAGCCACGTTGCTGGTGATCACTGTAACTAAACAAACATCTAGAGTCGCTGTTTTCAAACACAGTCATACAATGAGGTGACAGAAGTCGTAGTACAGCGATATGCACATATACAGATGACGACTGTATCTCGTACATACGGCATAAAAAGGCAGTGCACTGACCGAGCTATCATTTTTTCTCAGGTAATTCATGTGAAAATGTTTCCGAAGAGATCATAGCCGCACGACGGGGAATTGACAGGTGCTAAACGCGGAATGGTAGCCGGAGCTAGCCGAATGGACATTCCATTTCGGAAATCGTTAAGGAATCCAACATTACAAGATCCACAGTGTCAAGAGTGTGCCGAGAATACTAAATATCAGGCATTACGTCTCACCACGGACAACGCAGTGGCCGACGACCTTCACTCAACGACTGGGAGCCGCGGCGTTTGCATAGAGTTCTCTTTGCTGACAGACAAGCAGCACTGCGTGAAATAACCGCAGAAATGTAGGACGTACGACGAATGTATCCTTTAGGATAGTGCCCTGAAGTTAGGCGCTAATAGGATATGACAGCAGACAACCGCCGCGAGAGCCTTTCCTAACAGCATGACATCGTCTTCAGCGCTTCTCCTGGGCTCATATCCATATCGGTTGGACCCTAGTCGACTAGAAAACGGTGGTCTGGTCAGACGAGTCCCGATTTCAGTTGGTAAGAGGTATGGGTAGTTTTAGAGTGTGGTATATACCCCACGTTGCGATGGACCCAAGGTGCCAACAAGTCACTGTACAAGCTGGTGGTGGCCCCATGATGCTGTGGGCTGTCTTTACATGGAATGGACTTGGTCCTCTCGTCCAACTAAACCGGTCACTGACTCGGACACCATTTACAGCCATTCATGGATTTCATGTTCCCAAACAACGATGGCCGGCCGGAGTGGCCGTGCGGTTCTAGGCGCTACAGTCTGGAACCGCGTGACCGCTACGGTCGCAGGTTCGAATCCTGCCTCGGGCATGGATGTGTGTGATGTCCTTAGGTTGGTTAGGTTTAAGTAGTTCTAAGTTCTAGGAGACTGATGACCACAGCAGTTAAGTCCCATAATGCTCAGAGCCATTTGAACCATTTTGATCCAAACAACGATGGAATTTTTATGGATGAAAATGCGTCATATCACCGGGCCACAACTGTTTGCGACTGGCTTGAAGAATATTCTCGACAATTCGAGCGAATGATTTGGCCACTCATATCACCCGACATGAATCCCATCGAACATTTATGGGACGTAATCAAGAGGTCAGTTCGCGTACACAATCTTGCACGGGCAACACTTCCGCCACTTTGTGGGGGGGGGGGGGGGGGGGGGGGCGGGGGCTGTCTTAACTGCCTCACCTTGTATAAGTAATCATCCACGCTTCAAATCTTAGTTTGATCACCTGAGAATGGGAGCATGATGCTCTGCCGAAATATCAACTGATTTCTACCGTTCCAAATGACTGAGCATCGGGGATACACTAAGATAAGCGATTAGTTTCAAATATCCTAGGTTACTATTGTTGCATATTGCTCAGGAGTTATTTCTGCATCGCAACATGAGATAGCCTATTCTCTATCTTCTCAATAAGAAGACGGAGGAAGTACAGCGTATGTCTTGCTTTCAGTACGCGGCGCTGCTGGGCGCGGTGTTCATAGCGGAGCTGGCGGCGGGCGCTGCGGCCGCGGCGAGCAAGGACCGTCTGGAGGACGTGCTCAAGACGTCCATGGAGGACTCCCAGAAGCACTACCAGAACTCCACCATCGAGAAGACCGCTTGGGACCGCCTGCAGACGGAGGTACGTGGCATCCCTTTCCGTGTAAGACCAGCAGCTCAGCTTCTAGAAAAAACTAGTTCATTTCGTCACAAAACAATATTTGGCCGAGGATTTCGTTGGATATTTTGTTGTTATCCTCATTCACGAACACAGAATTAATTTCTCGTGTCACCCAAAATAGTGAGGCGATGCCTCTACTCTTGATGATATGAACAGTGTAGAGTGTTAGTTGGATTTTCCCACTTACCCCATATGGCGCGTAAGTAATGGACAGTGTCGTTCTTTTGGCTGTGGTTTCTAGTACCACGAATTTGAACAGCATTGATCTGTGTTCCTGTAGCAAATGATCATTCATACATTGGGAACTGCTGTCCTGCAGTATTCTTCTGGTAGTGTAGAATGCGGTAATGTCCATTCTTCTTGGAGCCTTCGCCCCTAGCAAGTGCCCTGGCCGAATTTGCGCCAACGCAGCATCCCACGTGGAACTTGGTTGAAAATCACGGGCGTAGCTGATAAGTAAGTTGTTTACTCTCATTTTCACTGCCACTTAGATAGAAAAGTCTCACGACACAGCACTTCTGCTGTTCAAAGTTGAGCATGCACTAATAAGCCAGAACATTATGACCACCGCCCACTGTTACGTTGTAAGCTGACTGGTGGCGTTGCGGGCCAAAAGTATGTAAGCGGAGCAGACACGGATGGGGAAGATGTGGGCAGCAAAAGGGGAAATCCATTGAGGTAAGCGACTTCGATAAAGAGCAGATTGTTACTACGCAGTCTGTCAATGAGTATCTCGAAATCGATGAAGCTGGTCGAGTTTTCACGTGCTACTGTCGTAGGAGTCTACGGAAAGAGGTAGGAGGATAGTGAAACTGCCACTCGGCGCTAAATGGTTGGACGTCCACGACTCTTCACAGAACGTGGGGTTCGGAGGCTTGTTTGCTCTGTAAAGTAGGATAGACGTGATCTGTGGCATCTCTGCCAAAAGAGCGCAATGCTGGTGTTTCGGAGTACACTGTTCATCGTACGTGGTTGAACATGGAGTTCCCCAGCAGACCACCCCTAACTGCTCACATGTAGACCCAGCGACGTCATCAAATATGACTACAGTGGGCACGGGACCATCGGGATTCGACACTAGATCAATGGAAACTTGACTGCTATTAGAGTGAATCACATTTTTGCTACACTAGATTGATGGTCGTCTCCACATACGCTGTCATCGAGGTGAATGGCGGCTCGAAACATGCAGCTGGCGACGGACGGAGGCTGGTGGGAGAAGTGTTATGCTATGGGAGACACTCTCCTGCGCTTGCATGGGACCTGTGATAGTAATAGCATGCACGATTATCATGCGGAGGAGCCGGTTTCAGTTGCGAGTACTGAATGGCATTTCCATGGTAGGAGGACTAAAACGGGGAACACTCAGTCTCGTGGTGTCGACAGAGATACTACTTGAGGGAGCAGTAACAGATCCAGTGGCTGGGGAGCAGACAACGATCGGGAGAACGGTGTGCTGACTCCATGCCCCTCCATTCTGCACGAGAATGACGTCATTGACAGAAAATGACACAGTGGCTGTTTTCCATTGAATGGTCCGTCAGGGTTGAAACTTGATGCTGATGTGAATCTATTGAATCGATATTATGTGCTGATGAAATCTTCCAACCACGTCAATTGCTTCCGGCCGTGCGTTCCTCGACTATTGTCAGGTTGTGACTGTCACTATATTGCTGCTGCCGTTCTTATACAGGGTGTTTGTAAATGAATATCGGGGTTTTAACGCTTTATAATATTTATTACATTAAACTTACAGTTATAAATGATATGTCAAACGAAAGAGCAACTCAAACAGTTGTGTTTGGCTTCAGAACGCATGCGCAGCGCGCAATGTTTCCGTCACCAACCGCTAGACAGCGGTAGTAGCGAAGTGGCGACTAATGAACAGAAAGTGTTTTGTATTTTGCCGTTTGCAAAGACCGAATCTGTAGTTACTGTGCAACGTGCATTCTGGCTGAAGTTCGGTTGTGATCCTCCAATTGATAATAACATTTGTACATGGTATCATCAGTTTGAAGATACCAGCTGCCTTTGTAAAGGGAAGAGCGCAGGACGACCAAGAGTTAGTGAAGAGACTGTTGAGCGAGTGAGAGAGTAGTTCACCTGTAGCCCAAAGAAATCAGTCCGGAAGGCTAGCTGTCAATTACAAGTTCCCATGTCGACTGTTTGGAAAGTTTTAAGAAAACGCGTACAACTACGTCCTTACCATTTACAGTTATTACAGGCTCTAAAGCCGGCAGACCATGGATTGCATGCCAACTTCGCAAACGAAATGTTGTTTCATGACAATGAAGATTTTCTGGATCATGTTGTCTTCAGTGATGAATCGACCTTCCACCTTAGTGGACATCTTAACTCTCACAATGTGCGCATCTGGGGCTCAGAAAATCCTCACGAGGTAGTACAAATGCAACGCGATTCCCCTAAAGTGACTGTTTTTTGTGCCGTATCGTGGCGGAAAGTTTATGGGCCTTTCTTTTTTGGTGAACCTGCTGTAATTGGCACTTTTACCTTGATTCACTAGAGCAATGGCTCTTTCCTCAGTTTGAAGAAGATGAGCCAGAGAACTTCATTTTCCAGCAAGATGGTGCGCCACCTCACTGGCGTAGCAAAGTACGTGAATGGTTGAACTTCACTGTACCCAAGCGCAGGGTAGGTTGCAAGGAGCCCAATGAAAGGGCTTGCTTTGCATGGCCTCCATGCTGACCCGACCTAACGCCATCCGAATTTTTCCTTTTGGGCTTCATCAAGGATCGTGTGTATGTGCCTCCGCTACCAGCAGACCTCCCTGAATTAAGAAACCGGATTGCAGCAGCTGTTGCTACGATCACTGAAGACACAATTATCAACGTTTGGGAAGAACTCGGCTATAGACTTGATGTGCCATGTGACAAATGATGCTCACATTGAACATTTATAAGGTTCTTGGTAAAACTTTTTGAGTTGCTCTTTCATTTGACATATCATTTATAACTGCAAGTTTAATATAATAAATATTATAAAGCGTTAAAACACCAATATTCATTTATAAACACCCTGTATAAGAACGGCAGCAGCAATATAGTGACAGTCACAACCTGACAATAGTCGAGGAACTCACGGCCGGAAGCAATTGACGTGGTTGGAAGATTTCGTCACCACATAATATCGATTCAATAGATTCACATCAGCATCGAGTTTCAACCCTGACGGACCATTCAATGGCAAACAGCCACTGTGTCATTTTCTGTCAATGACGTCATTCTCGTGCAGAATGGAGGGGCATGGAGTCAGCACACCGTTCTCCCGATCGTTGTCTGCTCCCGAGCCACTGGATCTGTTACTGCTCCCTCAAGTAGTATCTCTGTCGACACCACGAGATTGAGTGTTCCCCGTTTTAGTCCTCCTACCATGGAAATGCCATGCAGTACTCGCAACTGAAACCAGCTCCTCTGCATGATAATCGTGCATGCTGGCCACTCACAATCGGAGGCAGACATAGGTTCATGATTACTCTAAATCATTTTTTACGAATGACTCGACCATTCCTTTAACACAGCCTTGGACAATATTCTTCCAGAACCCTGCCCAATTGAGCTATTGCTCACCTGCTAACGTCAGCAATACGTTTTATTCTAATCTACCTTGATTCTTCACGATACGGTAAAGGTCCATTTTTTTGAACACTGCCATATTATTTGCAGAAATCTGCAATTGTGTCTCAAGGCAGTTCGTTGAATTCTTAGTCGGCCGAAGTGGCCGTGCGGTTAAAGGCGCTGCAGTCTGGAACCGCAAGACCGCTACGGTCGCAGGTTCGAATCCTGCCTCGGGCATGGATGTTTGTGATGCCCTTAGGTTAGTTAGGTTTAACTAGTTCTAAGTTCTAGGGGACTAATGACCTCAGCAGTTGAGTCCCATAGTTCTCAGAGCCATTTGAACCATTTGAATTCTTATGTAGTGGAATAATGATAGTAGATTTACATTTCTTGGAATTTTCTTGCTCCTCCACATTGGTTGTAGGGTAAGATTATATCGAGTCATTAGCCTTACACACCAAAATCTTTTCGGACATTCTGTTCTCTCCCAGCCCTTCTTTATACTTTAACTTATCGACCACTACTTTGTCTCAACAAGTGATTCCAACGATGTCTATTCAGTACTATTAGTGCAATACTTACTAACAGGTTTTTATAATATGCGTAACAGGTTAGTAGATGTACTATCATGGTGCATTTAGAATTTCTCACTATTTAAAAATGTCATTATAATGAGTGCGATTCCTGTTTTCGATTCCTTGTCATGTGTTACAAAAGTACATCGAATCTCGGACACAGAACAAAAATAGCGAACTTAGTCATTCTGAATAACGACCTGCTGAAATAATGTATCCGCTGTTGCCTCAGCCTCGCGACTATGGAGCAGGTAAAACGGTGTGAATCCTATAGTCTCTTGCTTCGCTATACGATGTATAGCACTTTGTCTAAGTGTTACAAATACCAGACTTACTTTGTTAGTCATGCTGAAGGCCCTCCCGACTGCGAAATCTACTTGTTCATAGGATCTACTCGTATTGTCTGGGGGAGGATGCACAACCTCACAAACTGACCGCCAATCACAGTCCAAAAAGCTTATGTATTAACACAAATTACTTAGGTGTCACCGCAAAATCTACTGTGAAGTTCTATAATTTACAGGAATCGCATTTGCTTATTCGTCACAATGACATTTGATTGAGTGGTATGTGAAGTCACTACTGTTTCATACATTGGGGTTGAACGTTAACTTCATCGGCAATATTTCACAGTTCGTTCAGGGATTTTTTTTTTTGTAATATGTACGTGGTCTGCGGCAGTTTGTGGTTGATAATTGTATTTAGTTTGATTTCTTCTTCCATTTATCCTCGTATCTATATTTCTCTGGAAATATCTGCACAACAGCGCAATTGTCAACTGTGTGCACTGTGTAACCTGCTTGTGCACAAACTTGTTTCATTCACCTGCACCACGGTACTTGCTCTTGACAACAGCAACGTTCACTTTACTCCTCGGCCTCAAGTTTGCATTCAGCACAACTCGCTTCTGTGTTGGGTATGCTGTACGTTGGCAGTGACACACAGCAGTATAGAGAGACTTACCGACGGAGAGCTGGCCTATGTGCATATCCTGTATCGTACACTGAATGCAGAGGAAGAACGGCATAACACCACTGAGTCATCAGCTTCCGCAGTGACGGTAGCCACATCGCAGTACTTTGCGTCTACTGATAGGTGTTGTATTACTCTGTGTTGTACATTTTGGTGATTGCTTATAAGAGGCTGTTTCACTGTTGTGAAGACATTTTCAAAAAAACAAAGTTAAATGGGGTAACAAAGTGGACAAATAATGGTTCAAATGGCTCTGAGCACTACGGGACTTAACTTCTGGGGTCATCAGTCCCCTAGAACTTAGAAATACTTAAACCTAACTAACCTAAGGACATCACACCCTTCCCTGCCCGAGGCAGGATTCGAACCTGCGACCGTAGCGGTCGCGCGGTTCCAGACTGTAGCGCCTAGAACCGCTCGACCACTCCGGCCGGCGGACAAATAATAATTACACTATTTTTCTGTAATGAGCTACTAGAGAGCATGGATCCCTTATAATAAAACACTCAGAAAAAATCACTGAAAAATCTACGGAATTTGTTGAGTTGAGGTACAATATATCATTGTGTCTCTGAAAAATCTACGGAATTTGTTGAGATGAGGTACAGTCTGTATTTATCATTGTGTCTCTTGTAATAAGCTTATAGTAAGGTCATCTACTATCAGTCGCAATATGCATTGAAAGAAATATTGGAAATGGTTTTGGAAGAATGCTTCTTTATGTTTACATTCACATTAGCACTCTGTAAATGTCCGTGATGAGTGTCAGAGGGTAATCCTTTCCGCCATACAATTATGTGCTTATTTTTGTATGTAACATAATAATATTGCTACATAATTACGCTGTGCTATATAATTAATTTGATATGCTATGGATGTATTGACTTGACCAGAACTATCAAAATAAATCAAGGATTTAGCTCTTTCCCATAGTATCGAGTACGGTAACTTCCCTCACTGTTCTCAAATTGACGGCATCTGTTATGTCTGTACGAATGCTTTGTCTCACAGCGACATGAACTGATAACATTATTTCAGGTTTACACCCGCATCAACTGGTTCAGTATCCACGAGCTTTAGGATGGGAGTTTCTCGGCCATTGTCAAAAGGTGACTGTCCTGTTGCTAGAATTTTGATGATGATGGGGTCCATAGTGTTCGTTAAATATTTAAATGAAGTGATTCCGCTTTAAGATGTTAATATATTATTTACTGCGATTGCAATTTCGACCCATGGTCACTTTTCAGCATTGCGGGATGTTGTAACCCATTCAGTAACATAAAGCTGCTTCATGCTGGAACATAGTTTCCAACAGTGTAAACGTAAATACTTGTGACAGTGTAACTTTGCCCGCTGTTCCATAGACAGTGCGAGCAAACGTTAGAAATTTGGTGAAATGGCAGCAGATGTGACAAACAATTAGGCCAAATTTTTCGTGTAACATGAGTGGTAGATGGATCACAATGCTGTTTGTAAGTTTACATCTTTTTCGCTATTATGATCCACCTACCATGTAAGTTACACGAACATTTTGACATAGGTGTTTATCATGTCTGTTCTCATTTCACCAACTTTCTAACGTGTACTAACATTTTGTATGAAGAGTGTGGATAAATGTACACTATCACAGGTATTTGCGTTTACACTGCTGCGAAATTTGTTACAACCTGTCACAGCTTCATGTTAATGAGTGGGCTACAACATCCCAAAGGTCTTGACATGAGCTTTGTCAAAATTGTAGCCGCAGTAGATATTATTTCAACAGCCTAAAGCGGAATGACGTCATTTAAAAATCCGCTATGGCTGTTGCTTCCATCCTCACGTAGCCGTGTTACTGCCTTGCCTGTCGCATCACTGCTGTCCAGGCTAGCGTCACCGAACACAAAAACGCGAAAAACTGTTACAACAACTGAAATTTTGTAAGTCATTTCATCGATGACACGTAAGCAGAAGGGCCGTAAGGAGGACACGAAGGAGCTCTCCTTTTGTTTTCTGTGGTTCAGCGACACGAGTACCTCTTAAGAGGCATATAATTGATTCAGGTCCCCAGCAAAAACCCATGATACCCATGGAAGATTATGTAGGCTCGAGATATGGGCGTAAATAGTTTTATATCGTGCAAACTCTGTAAGCAACTGAAGACCACCATGAGAAATGTTTCTGCCTATGACCATAACTACGGCATCCCGAGAAAACAATGGTAGCAGAACATGCTTTGGGAAACGGAAACCAAATTGCATTCTACGAATTATCTAACATTAAATGGAAAAATGGTTTCTGGGATAGCAAAATAAAAGAAGCAGTAAAGATAAAAATATCTGACAATTCTCTCGGTAAAGACAGCGGTTTGTAGCGAAACATAGCTTGCGACTCGGCCATCGAGAGGTTGAAGCCGGCGTGAAACGTAAACATTACCTCATGTGGCGCTGGAATGGGTACAGTGACGTCACAGGTGGTCTCATGGAAATGGAAACAGCAACGACATTACAGACACCACTTGACAATAATCGAGAAGCACTCGTCCGAAAGCTCGTGTCGTTTAACCACTTTACACTGCTGGAAACTCTGGAAAATTTTGTTAACCTTACATATATGTTGCGTAGCACGTAGAACTACGCTTGGAGACTTAATGTGTATCTTCACCGAGAATTTCACTTTAAAGGTAACAAACACAATATTTAGTCAGTAAGAATCTTGCACTATGCTGTTTACAATAATGCAGTTGATTTTAATGTTCATCTTCACAGCTTACATGTTGCGGTGTAGAAAATTCGCAAGAATGGAAGCCTCTTCCTCCAAAATCCTGCTGTGCAGACCCAGACCTTTGCTTGAAAGTTTACACAGACGGTTGTCTAGAGAAACTGAAGGATGAAGTGAAGAGCAGTGCATTGCTTCTAGCGGGAGTCGGTATCGGCATTGCCTTCATTGAGGTAAATAATCTTAATAAGTTAATTTTATCATTCTCATAATATTTAGACCCTACTATTGATTTTATAGTTAATATCTAAATTAACACTTGATATTACCACTTTATACCTGTATGATCTTTCTGAACCACGTGTTCAGAAGGAGAGTTGAGATATTTTTGTGTAATGCTTATTTGCTTGCTAAGCAGTTCGAATCCAAACTTTTTGATAGACATTCAAGCATACGAGTGGGGCACATTGTAACACTAATATATAGTTCATCTTTCCCCACCGAAGTGTCCCGTAAATGTGGCTGTGTGAATCTTTGTGGAGGTTAGAGTTATTATGAGTAGTATTAGAAATGAAAGGAGGAGAAATGGTGAAACACTATTCTCACTTCTCTACAATATCAGGAAAGAGACCGCAGAGGTAAATTCCATCATTCTACAATGAAACTATCAACAATATGGGGTGTATCAAAAAGAACTTTACAACTATGAAAACGCAAAAGAATAAAACTGAAGAAACCGCAAAAAGGTGGGAATTTAAGGACATGGGACATGGATAAATTGACTAAACCAGAGGTTGTACAGAGTTTCAGGGAGAGCATAAGGGAACAATTGACAGGAATGGGGAAAAGAAGTACAGTAGAAGAAGAATGAGTAGCTCTGAGGGATGAAATAGTGAAGGCAGCTGAAGATCAAGTAAGTAAAAAGACGAGGGCTAGTAGAAATCCTTGGGTAACATAAGAAATATTGAATTTAATTGATGAAAGGAGAAAATATAAAAATGCAGTAAATGAAGCAGGCAAAAAGGAATACAAACGTCTCAAAAATTAGATCGACAGGAAGTGCAAAATGGCTAAGCAGGGATGGCTAGAGGGCAAATGTAAGGATGTAGAGGCTTACCTCACTAGGGGTAAGATAGATACGGCCTACAGGAAAATTAAAGAGACCTTTGGAGAAAAGAGAACCACTTGTATGAATATCAAGAGCACAGATGGAAACCCACTTCTAAGCAAAGAAGGGAAAGCAGAAAGGTGGAAGGAGTGTATAGAGGGTCTATACAAGGACGATGTACTTGAGGACAATATTATGGAAATGGAAGAGGGTGTAGATGAAGATGAAATGGGAGATACGATACTGTGTGAAGAGTTCGACAGAGCACTGAAAGACCTGAGTCGAAACAAGGCTCTGGGAATAGACAACATTCCATTAGAACTACTGATAGCCTTGGGTGAGCCAGTCCTGACAAAACTCTACCATCTGTTGAGCAAGATGTATGAGACAGGTGAAATACCCTCAGACTTCAAGAAGAATATAATAATTCCAATCCCAAAGAAAGCAGGTGTTGACAGATGTGAAAATTACCGAACTATCAGTTTAATAAGTCACAGCTGCAAAATACTAACACGAATTCTTTACAGACGAATGGAAAAACCGGTAGAAGCCGACCTCGGGGAAGATCAGTTTGGATTCCGTAGAAATATTGGAACACGTGAGGCAATACTGACCTAACGACTTATCTTAGAAGAAAGAGTAAGGAAAGGCAAACCTACATTTCTAGCATTTGTAGACTTAGAGAAAGCTTTTCACAATGTTGACTGGAATACTCTCTTTCAAATTCTAAAGGTGGCAGGGGTAAAATACAGGGAGCGAAAGGCTATTTACAATTTGTACAGAAACCAGATGGCAGTTATAAGAGTCGAGGGACATGAAAGGGAAGCAGTGGTTGGGAAGGGAGTGAGACAGAGTTGAAGCCTCTCCCCGACGTTATTCAATCTGTATATTGAACAAGAGTAAAAGAAACAAAAGAAAAATTCGGAATAGGTGTTAAAAACCAGGGAGAAGAAATCAAAACTTTGAGGTTCGCCGATGACATTGTAATTCTGTCAGAGACAGCAAAGAACCTAGAAAAGCAGTTGAACGGAATGGACAGTGCCTTGAAAGGAGGATATAAGATGAACATCAACAAAAGCAAAACGAGGATAATGGAATGCAGTCGAATTAAGTCGTGCGATGCTGAGGGAATTAGATTAGGAAATGAGACAAAGTAGTAAAGGAGTTTTGCTATTTGGGGAGCAAAATAACTGATGATGGTCGAAGTGGAGAGGATATAAAATGTAGACTGGCAATGGCAAGGAAAGCGTTTCTGAAGAAGAGAAATTTGTTAACATCGAGTATAGATTTAAGTGTCAAGAAGTCGTTTCTGAAAGTATTTGTATGGAGTGTAGGCATGTATCGAAGTGAAACATGGACGATAAATAGTTTGGATAAGAAGAGAATAGAAGCTTTCGATATGTGGGGCTACAGAAGAATGCTGAAGAGTGGATGGGTAGATCACATAACTAATGATGAAGTATTGAATAGAATTGGGAAGAAGAGGAGTTTGTGGCACTACTTGACAAAAAGAAGGGACCGGTTAGTAGGACATGTTCTGAGGCAACAAGGGATCACAAATTGGAGGGCAGCGTGGAGGGCAAAAATCCTAGAGGGAGACCAAGAGATGAATACACTAAGCAGATTCAGAAGGATGTAGGTTGCAGTAACTACTGGGAGACGAAGAAGCTTGCACAGGATAGGGTAGCATGGAGAGCTGTATCAAACCAGTCTCAAGACTGAAGACCACAACAATAACAATTTACTTACAAACATAGTTTTGGTGTCACTTTAGAGCAAATTACATCAATGTTTTTTACCTTATATCCAAACAAGTTCATCATGTCTTCCATCAGCAACGCAGCACGCATCCCATCTGAAGTCGATTTCTTGCCAAAGTAGTTGCACCACGTCAGGCGCGACTTATTCAGTTGCGAGGTAGATTCTACCGCTGAGCTATGGTAGAGAAACCGCTAAAGTTGGAACAAACAGTGCATCTTTGATAAATTTCCCAAAGAAAATGTCAAGAGGTGTAAGGTTCCGTGAATGTCTGGGCCACGCAATTCACCCACCCTTACCAATCCACTTAGTAGGAAAGAGGACATTAAGAAATCCCGGATGGTGGGGATGTAACCGTTTTCTTAACACACGCCAAAAATTCATATATGGGACGCTCAGCTCTCGAGAAGTACGCCATTTCGATATTGCAGGACTGTTCATAAAGCTTTGACTCACTTTCTCTATGGCGTTGTCAGACGCACGGGGGTGATCTGAGGATTAGTCATGTCTTATCAAACATCCACTTTCACAAAATTATTTAAGGCACTCATAGATGCAATTGGGTCGATCTTTACCATACTATGTACAAAACTTACGGTGCACGGTTGTAGCAGACATCGACCCTTCAAAGCAAAACATTCAGGGATCATACTTGGGACCGATGGTGGAATCCTTTGCTTGAACTTCCGCCAGTTCCTGGAGTGCAGCGATACTGTACTATCGTAACAAGTGAGTCAAAATTTTATTTATTTTCCCTAAAGATGCCACCCAGATCAAGTGTGTAAGTCGTATGAATAAGTTTGTACCAATTTTAAAAACTGTAAAGTCCTTTCTGATACATCCTGTACATGGCGTCACCCTGAAACATACCTGAGACGCTTGTGACTTACGTAGAATATTAGCGCAAAGCCTGGCTTTAAGTAAAAATAGATAATCGTCTACGTTTCTCTTTTTTCTTGCGGGCTCTCGTAAACTGGTAGACCCCTAATGATGAACTGGTATACGACCCGACCAACTAAGGCTAAGTGTCACCGCCCTGGCATGAGCTATATATACGGCGTGGTCAGAAACAGTCTGAAAAGTTTGTAAGCGTGTTGCAGGATAGGCAGTGCTGATAAATAATTGTTAAGAAAAAAATTCGATACGTTGTGCCATTTCCCTGCCAATCAGGTAATTGCGCGCAAATGTACACTACTGGCCATTAAAATTGCTACACCAAGAATAAATGCAGTTGATAGACGGGTATTCATTGGACAAATATATTATACTAGAACTGACTTGTGATTACATTTTCACGCAGTGTGGGTGCATAGATCCTGAGAAATCAGTACCGAGGACAACCACCTCTGGCCGTAATGACGGCCCCTTATACGCCTGGGCATTGAGTCAAACAGAGCTTGGATGGTGTGTACAGGTACAACTGCCCATGCGGTTTCAACACGATACCACAGTTCATCAAGAGTAGTGACTGGCGTATTGTGACGAGTCAGTTGCTCGGCCACCATTGACCAGACGTATTCAGTTAGTGAGAGATCTGGAGAATCTGCTGGCCAGGAACGCAGTCGAACATTTTCTGCATCCAGAAAGGCCCGTACAGGACCTGCAACATGCGGTCGTGCATTATCCTACTGAAATGTAGGGTTTCGCAGGGTTCAAATGAAGGGTAGAGCCACGGATCGTAACACATCTGAAATGTAACGTCGACTGCTCAAAGTGTCGTCAATGCAAACTAGAGGTGACCGAGACGTGTAACCAATGGCACCCCATACCATCACGCTGGGTGATACTCCAGTGTGGCGATGACGAATACATGCTTGCAATGTGCGTTCACCGCGATGACACCAAACACGGATGCGACCATCACGATGCTGTAAACAGAACCTGGATTCATCCGAAAAAATGACGTTTTGCCATTCGTGCACCCAGGTTCGTCGTTGAGTACACCATCGCATGCGCTCCTGTCTGTGATGCAGCGTCAAGGGTAACCGCAGCCATGGTCTCTGAGCTGATGGTCCATGCTGCTGCAAACGTCGTCAAACTGTTCGTACAGATGGTTGTTGTCTTGCAAACTTTCCCATCTGTTGACTCAGGGATCGAGACGTGGCTGCATGATCCGTTACAGCCATGTGGATAAGATGCCTATCTCGACTACTAGTGATACGATGCAGTTGGGATCCAGCACGGCATTCCGTTTTACCCTCCTGAACCCAACGATTCCACATTCTGCTAACAGTCGTTGGATCTCGACCAACGCGAGCAGCAATGTTGCGATACGATAAATCGCAATCACGATAGGCTACAATCCGACCTTTATTAAAGTCGGAAACGCGATGGTACGCATTTCTCCTCCTTACACGAGGCATCAAAACAACGTTCCACCAGGCAACGCCGGTCAACTGCTGTTTGTGTATGAGAAATCGGTTGGAAACTTTCCCCATGTCAGCACGTTGTAGGTGTCGCCACCGGCGCCAACCTTGTGTGAATGCTGTGAAAAGCTAATCATTTGCATATCACAGCGTCTTCTTCCTGTCGGTTAATTTCGCATCTGTAGCACGTCATCTTCATGGTGTAGCAATTTTAATGGCTAGTAGTGTAAAAGGCCCACCAAATAGCAAGTCTCAGATAGCGTTCGAGACTGCTCAACCTTTGGTCTACCTTACCATAAACAGTTTTTATATCACTTTCTTGTTCGGTTTTAGGAAACCAAATGAAGAATACGTTCGGTGCATCCTCTATGGCGAGCCCCTTGAACTTAAGCGCTCAATGGCCTGACTGGCTGACTTCCATGCTGATTAACTCGGAAACGACAACCTATCGATTTTTTTTATTAACAGTTATTTCTCAGCACAGCTTACAATGGGACATCCTTACAAGCTTTTCTGACTTTTTATAACCACCCTGTATAATAATATTGACAGTGTAGTGATGCGGCTGGTCAAAAAAAGAATTCAGCATTTCAAAGAATCAGCAGAAAATGGAAGGTTCGTGATACATATATAACTAATGACTAATTAAAGTGCCAGGCTTCCAAAATCATAAGAATATCAAAATCACAAACTTGAGAAATTTACAGTGATCAGTCAATGCTCTTAATGATTTCTATACAGACCAGTTGTGGAACCACATTCATCATTAGAAGTCTACCAGTTTGTGAGTGCCCGCAAGAGAAAAGAAAAACGTAGATGATTATCTATTTTTATTTGATGTAAAGAGTGTATCAAAAACAGTCCGTATTTCTGAAACTAATAAACATGTACAATGAATTTTGTTTTTTGATAAACAGGAAACTCGAAAAGTTTTTTTTCATGCCGTTTCATAGGCGTTCAATATGCCCCCCTTGAGATGCACAGCATACGAGTATATCAATGCAGTATTCAGATTGTTCCCATACTGCAGCGAGCATATCTTGAGTTATAGCTTCCACAGCTACTGTTATGTGATGTCTCAGTTCATTCGATGTTGTTGGTAATGGAGGCACATAAACAGTCTTTTATAAACCCCTACAAGAAATAATCACATTCAGTCTGGTCCGGTGACCTTGGAGGCCAGTAATATCAGGCTGAATCATTTGGTACAGTGCGACTGGCCCACTGTTCAGTAATCCTTTGATTTAAAAAGTCCCGCACTTCCAGATGCCAGTGTGGTGGTGCCCCATCCTGTTGGTAAGTGAAATTGTTCGAATCAGTCTCCAACTGTGGGAAAAAAAGTTCTCAAGGATGCAGGAAGTTCTCATGCATGACAGCTGTGTTTATCATCTGTGTCAGACACTCGGGGTTGGCCCTGCGATTTGGCTTTACACAAACAACCTGGTTCTTAGAATTGGTCAAGTCATCGTCTAATGCTCTGTGCTGTAGGAGAATCCACACCATACCTAGTACGTAAGTCATGCTGAACAGTTATTACTGACATACACTGTGCAAAACATAGAACACAAAATGTTTCGTTTTGTCCCAACACCATTTTTACTAGAACTGAAGTGGGTGCACACTCCTGCTGCCTAGCAGGAACTACTTTAAACTCGAGAGTTTGCTCTTTCAACAGTACATTGTTCATGCACATATCTAAAATAACCTAATAGTTATTATTTTTTTAAATCTGATGGTTCTTTTTGGTATACACATTATTTCTGAGGTGAGAAACTGCCTGTTGGCATCTGTCTCGGCTTCTTCAGCAGATCTTTGATTTTTCTGATGTTTCGCTGCTATGAGTGGCTGGCATTGTCAAAGCTTCACCCTTCTTCTCTGGTAGTGGACTGGAGTCGAGCTCACAGCCTTAGATTGTATGTACCTGGCACACCAACATCCAAAGGCTTTTCTGTGGTCATGTCTGGTGTAGTTCTCCCCTTGCTACCTGCAGCACTCATTCACCACAGCATGGAGACCTAGGACCTGCTCACCTTGAGGCTTCCTTCTTTCTTCTTGAAGCTATTGTCATGTTTGTGAATTAGTATGAGGACAGACATGTGATTGTTTACACCTGCTGAGAAAATATAATTGAAAATAAATCACATTTACACAAATTCTGATTCAATAATGTTGGCAAAGGAAATCTGGCATGTCCTAACCTAACATAACCTAACCTAACCTTCCAAATGAATGAAATGAATGTTTGTTTCAACTGATTTATTGTGTTTGATGTAAAACTACAGTAATTCTACATGCAAAGCAGAAGTTTGAACTCCTTTCTTCTCAAATAAAAGACCATAGACTCAACTGCTACACGTCCTGCCTAGATCTGAAAACGTAATGACATATGAAACAAAATAAAATAAAATAAAAAAAAAATCCTCTGAGCCTTTGTTTATCTGTTTGAGTGTGATTCTCAGAAAACTGGTTCATTTCTAATATGCCAGGGATTTGCAGGGAAGAAGTGCTGCAGCTAGCCAAAACTTCCCTGAACTGTTTAAGGCCTTTAAAAGTGAAAACTATTCCTTAGTAACTAAGAAAAAGAAAAAAATCTTCTTAATACTGTTGTGAACCATTTATGACATTGTAATTAATTATCTTTACACAAATGTGTGTGCGTTGTCTCATGTGGCCTTTATTGTATTACAGAAGTGTATAATAAGTATATCATTTAAATTGATGATGTATACCACTGATGCTATCAGCATTTTTTAATCCCTGTTATAAGCACTCACAGCAGTTGAATATTGTGCTCCCAGATCAATTTTTTTTTTCAATTATTGCTGAATAAAACATATAGATAACAAAGTAACTGGTATATTGCTGCTACCAAAAGTTTCTCCTTTCAACTATAAGCAATAATAAAATTTTTACGTGAATAACTGTAACTGTTCTTCTCAAGCTTTAACAAATGTTTCTTTTCAGCTTGCTGGGATAGTCCTGGCATTGTTCATGGCCACGTCCATTAAGAAAAGTGTTGATGGTGGAGGGGGAAACAGTGGTGGTGGAAATGAGTGAAAATTTTGTCAGTGCACACCTTGTATTGAAAAATTAACAACATTTGCTTTTTGTGTACTAAAATGCAATGTTATTATTGAAAATTACCACTGGCACTTTGTGGTCACAGTTTTTTAATGTTAGGCATTAACTGGTTTGCACATTTCTATTTTAAATGCATCTAATAAAATGCTATCCAGAAATCATTGAACAGTTTCTGAATTTTCCAGTATGTATCTGTTGACACTTCTGCGTTGTCTCCAGATGATTTTATATATCAAGAACACAAAAAAAAGATTGTGTGTGTGTGGAAAACCAATGGACAGTTATAACAGATGTAAATATTTTACTTGTATGTGTGTAAATATGAGCTTAACCAGAACATTGTGAATCACTTGTATCTGTTTCTTAAAAAATAAAAATAATAGAAAAAATATGAATCAAGAAATACACATCATTGTTACAGAACTACAAACTTCCATTTAGTTTATAACACTTCCATCTGCTACTACTATACCATAACCTCTAAGTTGGATGCAATTCGTATAGTGAAATTATTTTTATTAAAGCAATTACAGCATAAAGAAGCAGAGCACTGTTACCCTGTGAAAGGAATTTAGTTGTGTTGACCGTGATATACTTAACGGAGGTGGCTTATCAGAAGTGAAAGTCAGAATTACGGAAATATTTAAACAGTAACAAACAATATTTTACCTATTTACATGGTTCAAAGAATAAAGAAAACGGTCTCCAGCCTAATTAGGCATAAGAATGAGTAACATTCTTGTTCAAGAAAATGGATCTGAGTAACCTAAATGGACAAACACTGCCTATACTTTTGTCACTCAAGAGTGTAATGAACTCTGACACCTGCATATGTTCACGGTAAGGTTGGAGCTGACAGACCAGAACTAACTATTTGCATAAATATAATAGATAACAATACACACTATTACTTTCAGGGCTTATTCAAACTGAATGGTCTTTGTAACATTACTATTAATATTCGCTGTAGAGTCATAAATTGGACATGGGTTCAGTATTACTTTTCAAACGTTTTCCTATCTGACAAAAAATAGTAAGTGTTGTTCACTGGAAAATAGGTTAAGTCTCCCTCAGCTAAATACTTTTCTATTTAGAATGAAATTTAAATGGAATTCACTAACAGGTTACTTCTCACTGTCTTTTGAATAAAGAAATTATTGTTTTCATAAATAGTGGTCTTTCTATTAATCATTATCTAGCATGAGCACAATAGACAAACTTTAGGTCCTGTTATGCTATTAATATGCACTTTTAATACACAAGAGGAGCCCAATATTGTACAGAATTTCACTTGGGTAGCAAGAGTAATTGAAACTTGCTATAGTTAAGTAACTTTGTACATTTGGACTACTTTCAATGGAGGGGGCTCTTAATCTTGACCACTGTAGCAGAGCAAACTAAACATACTTTCAATACCCTATAGAAACAAGTACTTAGCAAGCATGAACATATAACTCTCAACAGGTGCAGTTCTGAACTTTTACTGCAGTAAAACACAAATCTGAGATATTTGTAAGATCCTTTCAACAAACAATATTATTTTTAGCACACTCTAATGCCATATTAATTTTAATATGCCTCCAATAAAGAACACTTGGTAAACACTTTAGCGTGGGAGAGACCCTAAATGGATAAGTGACTGAGGATATATCACGGTAGGTACAAGAGTTCAGTCAAAGTTTCCTTATATTTGCGCACACTAAAACATCCAATGAGCTGATCCTTCACTGTACATTACTATAGTGTTCCATTACAGTGATTGCACAATCTACATCTACATTGATACTCCGCAAGCCACCCAACGGTGTGTGGCGGAGGGCACTTTACGTGCCACTGTCATTACCTCCCTTTCCTGTTCCAGTCGCGTATGGTTCGCGGGAAGAACGACTGTCTGAAAGCCTCCGTGCGCACTCTAATCTCTCTAATTTTACATTCGTGATCTCCTCGGGAGGTATAAGTAGGGGGAAGCAATACATTCGATACCTCATCCAGAAACGCACCCTCTCGAAACCTGGCGAGCAAGCTACACTGCGATGCAGAGCGCCTCTCTTGCAGAGTCTGCCACTTGAGTTTATTAAACATCTCCGTAACGCTATCACGGTTACCAAATAACCCTGTGACGAAACGCGCCGCTCTTCTTTGGATCTTCTCTATCTCCTCCGTCAGACCGATCTGGTACGGATCCCACACTGATGAGCAATACTCAAGTATAGGTCGAACGAGTGTTTTGTAAGCCACCTCTTTTGTTGATGGACTACATTTTCTAAGCACTCTCCCAATGAATCTCAACCTGTTACCCGCCTTACAAACAATTAATTTTATATGATCATTCCACTTCAAATCGTTCCGCACGCATACTCCCAGATATTTTACAGAAGTAACTGCTACCAGTGTTTGTTCTGCTATCATATAATCATACAATAAAGGATCCTTCTTTCTATGTATTCGCAATACATTACATTTGTCTATGTTAAGGGTCAGTTGCCACTCCCTGCACCAAGTGCCTATCCGCTGCAGATCTTCCTGCATTTCGCTACAATTTTCTAATGCTGCAACTTCTCTGTATACTACAGCATCATCCGCGAAAAACCGCATGGAACTTCCGACACTATCTACTAGGTCATTTATATATATTATGAAAAGCAATGGTCCCATAACACTCCCCTGTGGCACGCCAGAGGTTACTTTAACGTCTGTAGACGTCTCTCCATTGATAACAACATGCTGTGTTTTGTTTGCTAAAAACTCTTCAATCCAGCCACACAGCTGGTCTGATATTCCGTAGGCTCTTACTTTGTTTATCAGGTGACATTGCGGAACTGTATCGAACGCCTTCCAGAAGTCAAGAAAAATAGCATCTACCTGGGAGCCTGTATCTAATATTTTCTGGGTCTCATGAACAAATAAATGACATGATATGCGAGCAAAAAACATGTTCTAAAATTCTACAAGAGATCGACGTCAGAGATATAGGTCAATAGTTTTGCGCATCTGCTCGACGACCCTTCTTGAAGACTGGGACTATCTGTGCTCTTTTCCAATCATTTGGAACCCTCCGTTCCTCTAGAGACTTGCGGTACACGGCTGTTAGAAGGGGGGCGAGTTCTTTCGCGTACTCTGTGTAGAATCGAATTGGTATCCCATCAGGTCCAGTGGACTTTCCTCTATTGAGTGATTCCAGTTGCTTTTCTATTCCTTGGACACTTATTTCGATGTCAGCCATTTTTTCGTTTGTGCGAGGATTTAGAGAAGGAACTGCAGTGCGGTCTTCCTCTGTGAAACAGCTTTGGAAAAAGATGTTTAGTATTTCAGCTTTACGCGTGTCATCCTCTGTTTCAATGCCATCATCATCCCGTAATGTCTGGATATGCTGTTTCGAGCCACTTACTGATTTAACGTAAGACCAGAACTTCCTAGGATTTTCTGTCAAGTCGGTACATAGAATTTTACTTTCGAATTCAATGAACGCTTCACGCATAGCCCTCCTTACGCTAACTTTGACATCGTTTAGCTTCTGTTTGTCTGAGAGGTTTTGGCTGCGTTTAAACTTGGAGTGGAGCTCTCTTTGCTTTCGCAGTAGTTTCCTAACTTTGTTGTTGTACCATGGTGGGTTTTTCCCGTCCCTCACAGTTTTACTCGGCACGTACCTGTCTAAAACGCATTTTACGATTGCCTTGAACTTTTTCCATAAACACTCAACATTGTCAGTGTCGGAACAGAAATTTTCGTTTTGATCTGTTAGGTAGTCTGAAATCTGCCTTCTATTACTCTTGCTAAACAGATAAACCTTCCTCCCTTTTTTTATATTCCTATTAACTTCCATATTCAGGGATGCTGCAACGGCCTTATGATCACTGATTCCCTGTTCTGTACATACAGAGTCGAAAAGTTCGGGTCTGTTTGTTATCAGTAGGTCCAAGATGTTATCTCCACGAGTCGGTTCTCTGTTTAATTGCTCGAGGTAATTTTCGGATAGTGCACTCAGTATAATGTCACTCGATGCTCTGTCCCTACCACCCGTCCTAAACATCTGAGTGTCCCAGTCTATATCTGTTAAATTGAAATCTCCACCTAAGACTGTAACATGCTGAGAAAATTTATGTGAAATGTATTCCAAATTTTCTCTCAGTTGTTCTGCCACTAATGCTGCTAAGTCGGGAGGTCGGTAAAAGGAGCCAATTATTAACCTAGTTCGGTTGTTTAGTGTAACCTCCACCCATAATAATTCACAGGAACTATCCACTTCTACTTCACTACAGGATAAACTACTACTAACAGCGACGAACACTCCACCACCGGTTGCATGCAATCTATCCTTTCTAAACACCATCTGTACCTTTGTAAAAATTTCGGCAGAATTTATCTCTGGCTTAAGCCAGCTTTCTGTACCTATAACGATTTCAGCTTCGGTGCTTTCTATCAGCGCTTGAAGTTCCGGTACTTTACCAACGCAGCTTCGACAGTTGACAATTACAATACCGATTGCTGCTTGGTCCCCGCGTGTCCTGACTTTGCCCCGCACCCGTTGAGGCTGTTGCCCTTTCTGTACTTGCCCAAGGCCATCTAACCTAAAAAACCGCCCAGCCCACGTCACACAACCCCTGCTACCCGTGTAGCCACTTGTTGCGTGTAGTGGACTCCTGACCTATCCAGCGGAACCCGAAACCCCACCACCCTATGGCGCAAGTCGAGGAATCTGCAGCCCACACGGTCGCAGAACCGTCTCAGCCTCTGATTCAGACCCTCCACTCGGCTCTGTACCAAAGATCCGCAGTCAGTCCTGTCGATGATGCTGCAGATGGTGAGCTCTGCTTTCATCCCGCTAGCGAGACTGGCAGTCTTCACCAAATCAGATAGCCGCCGGAAGCCAGAGAGGATTTCCTCCGATCCATAGCGACACACATCATTGGTGCCGACATGAGCGACCACCTGCAGATGGGTGCACCCTGTACCCTTCATGGCATCTGGAAGGACCCTTTCCACATCTGGAATGACTCCCCCCGGTATGCACACAGAGTGCACATTGGTTTTCTTCCCCTCTCTTGGTGCTATTTCCCTAAGGGGCCCCATTACGCGCCTGACGTTGGAGCTCCCAACTACCAGTAAGCCCACCCTCTGCAACTGCCCGGATCTTGCAGACTGAGGGGCAACCTCTGGAACAGGACAAGCAGCCATGTCAGGCCGAAGATCAGTATCAGCCTGAGACAGAGACAGAGCCTGAAACCGGTTCGTCAGACAAACTGGAGAGGCTTTCCGTTCAGCCCTCCGGAATGTCTTTCGCCCCCTGCCACACCTTGAAACGACCTCCCACTCTACCACAGGTGAGGGATCAGCCTCAATGCAGGTAGTATCCCGGGCAACCACAGTCGTAGTCCGATCAGGGGATGCGTGGGACGAGCTGGCCATCCCCGACAAACCCCCATCCGGACCCCCACAGTGATGCCCATTGGCAACAGCCTCAAGCTGTGTGACCGAAGCCAACACTGCCTGAAGCTGGGAGCAAAGGGATGCCAACTCAGCCTGCATCCGAACACAGCAGTTGCAGTCCCTATCCATGCTAAAAACTGTTTTGCAAAGAATGTCTGAACTAATCTACAGAGAGCGCAAACAAATCGACAAAATTTAAACGGTTATTAAAATACAAGATTGCCTAGTAAATGCAGTAATGCTGCTACTTGCGCACTGCTGACACTGCTCGGCGGCGGAAGGAGACTAAGCGAAATTACACTATTCAGGTACTAAAACGCGATGCTACACTCTCAAATACTATAATATGCCCGAAATTTATGAATTAAACAATGCAAGTACCAAAAACACGCAAAGAAATTAAGAATTAAACTATGTAACAAATGAGTGAGCTAGGAGTATACGACTTGCTGCTCAGCTGCTTATCCAACGGCGGCAGGGAGCATTTTGGTAGGTGGATCTGCAAGAAAAATTGCTGGACTCTGTCATTTCTTAGTGTCAATGATAGATACCAATTCCAGAATAGTCCCAGCTCTTCATCCATCCATCCGAGGCATTTGAAAGTGTCAGGAAAAGCCTCTCTCAGAACCAGCACAATACACAACTTTTACATGAGCAGTAGATAGTTTGGTAGCTCATCCCCGACTGACTCTTGGTTCCACCTTTTCTACCTAAGCCAACCACAGTTTATGTGTGCTACACAATTCTGTTCCCGAGGGGAACCATAACACCTTTTACATACAAAACAACTAAGAACCCCAAGTGAAGGTCAGCAGTTTACATAACAGCAACAAACATATTAAATAAAACAGAACATTTGCATATATTGGTAGTTCTACGCAAAATTATTTAAACAAAATTATTCAATCTCAAAGATAACCAAAGACATTAAGTGAAAAAGACACAAACATATCATTTGCTCATTTCGTACATATTACATAGGTCAGACTCCCCACATTCTAAATGACATCAAAGTTTATAACAGAGAAAAGAATAAACACTCTCATGGTATGGATTCAATCCAACAACATTTACAGAAACTCAATGATGTAATATTAAATAAAACAAAAAGGCAAAATAAATCAGTAGAGCAGCAGAGCTATGGTGTTACAAGTTCAGTCATAATTATATGGTTAATGAGAAGCTACAAAGATATAAGGACAGTCAATGAAGTATAATAGAAGAATAATAGAAAGAAGATAAGACTTTCTGGTCAGATTCTTACTTTACTTTACTTTTTGTGTCTGGGCGAAACACCTAAACTCTCTTCCTCCAAACCCTTGCAGATTTAATGGCTCTTTCATTGCACAAAAATAGGTCTTCTACTCTGTAAACAAGCTCCAACTGTGGATACATGAGCAAACATTCAGTCATCTATGTTTCTCCTCATTCACACTGGTCATTTTCA
Source organism: Schistocerca piceifrons (assembly GCF_021461385.2). NCBI lineage: Eukaryota > Metazoa > Arthropoda > Insecta > Orthoptera > Acrididae > Schistocerca > Schistocerca piceifrons. Next base: position 924,754,919 of record NC_060138.1, read on the forward strand.
GAGTAGCCCTACTTAACTGTGTTTACTTTGCATTCTGCAACTCCTGTTCTTAACCCTCGAGTGGGTCCATTTGTTTCCATAACACCAGTGGGCACGTGACACACTTTGTACACAAGTGAAGAATAGCTGTCATGATGTTACCAAGGTAAACACATATGAGCAAAATCACAGTTTAATCTTAGTTTAATTAAACAACAATAATTTAGACTTACATAATATGACCTAAAATTGTTTTACTAAACAATTATGGAATAAACTTTCATTATATTATTCTGTTGCCACTGACAGATGTTACAGAGACAGTAATGACCCACTCGACACATTAAAAAGCACAGTTGCACAAGATCCCAGCCAACTGCTTATTTGATAACTAATTGCCTCCTAGACAACTGTCACATCATGGGATTGTGCTGCTAGCTCATAGTGTGGGTCGTTTTATTTCACTAATCCTAAATGTTTCTTGCCTAGCTGGCATTGTATTTTATATTCTGATGCTCACTTGGACATATGACAACAGAATTTACCTCCATGTTAGCTGAAGCAATAATGAAGGAATAGGTACAGGCTCACAACTATGAAACAACAATGGAACCCCGCAAAACCATTTTATTTGTGGTTGGCGCACTTTATACATAGATGTGCCCACTCAAGGTTTAACCTGTTCACTGCTCTCTGTGTACTAAACTGTAGTTGCTGCCTCTGTGTGATTTGCAGGTGGAGGTGCAGGTGCAGGTCCGTATTTCACAGAGAGTCCAACCACAAAGATAGGTGGTGGGTCTCTGGTTGGCCTTCTACCAGTAGTGTCCATTGGGTAAAACTATTTCTTGACCTAAGGCGAGTTGGAAATGTTTGGTGATTATGCATTAAATACCATGGGTTGGTTTGCTGTCTTTTCTCTCTATTTCACTGACTGCTTTGTTTCTGATATTTGGTATGTGATGAAGCAAGTTGGGATAATTTTACTATTATTTCACCATCTGCATCCTTAAAATTCATTTTTCACGTTTAACTAATTACCATTAACACAAGTGAATATAATCTGCATTTTCATATAAAAAAGGTTTGCCCTTAGTCTTAAAGAATTTAACACCAGATCTAATTTGGCGCTTAGTTTACGGATGTAATCGATTTTCTAATTTATATCGACTATTCCTAGTTAGTATCATTCATTATAGGGCAAAATCAATAATTTTTTCATAACTTAAATTCTATTGCTGATGTATAATCAAATATAAATTCTGTACTAATTATAAACATTTGGAAGATGAAATGCTAGTAATCTTAAAGTACCTATTTGGTCGTCTTCAAAAACACGTTACCAAAGCCAGACCTTAATTAATTCCAAAGTAATTGACAGTTTAGTCAAAAGTATTGTTTACATAACTATATATCTTAATTTCATGATTTAAACAAATAATTTGGCTTAACCCGTGTAGTAGAAGAAACTGTTGAAAGGAACCAGTTTTTCGATGTATTCAGTTAATTTAATGAGTTAAGTTGTAACAATAAGTTTTGTAAATTAATCTTCGAACAATGTGTAGTTTCAGTACCTATTATTGTGAGGGTATGTAAGGGCCCAATTTTTGGTCCTGAGACAGTCAGTCCATGACTGAATTTCAGACGAGGAACTTGTGTTGGTTAGAACGACAACAATGCATCAACTTAACAGTGAAATGTTATACCAATAGGCTGTGTGTTAAAGCAATGACAGTATCTGTTCCATTCATACCTCATTATTCAGAAAGAACTGTGAATTATGTGGTTATGTTATTACTGCTCGTTGATGTCCAAAAGGAAACTCTTGTAGCAGTCTTTGGATGTTCCCCTGCTAACTATTAATGAGGCTTATGGGAGGTTAGAACAATAGTGCACTGGCCATATATAACTGTGTATTATTGGGGGCTTGTGAAAAGTGAAAGTAAAAGACTGTGAAAGGCAACTGTGTATCTGTCAGTTACATCATTTACAGTAGACAGTACTGCATGTTCACCCCTTATTTTTCCAGCCAGTATGTTGACACCGAGGACAACAAACAAAGAAATAAAGCAGGTGAGCATTGTCACATGTGGTGCCCCGGGTGAGGAACATTGTACGTGGGCACAATAAACTAGAACTCACGAATGTTGACAGTGAAGTGTGAAATCAGAGGTTTACAGTGCAGTAGTGCAACAGCCAACCAGCACTGGGGTTTCATGTTCACAGTAGGACAGCAGCCAATCAGTGAGCAGGTTCCATAGAAGCAGCTATTGAGTACAGGAGCAGCAAAGCAGCATGCAGTTGGATACAGCTGATCAAGATAAACAAGATGCCTAGCCTAGAGAGCCTTACAACTTTCTGCGGCTGTGTAGATGACAAATTGGATGACAACTGCAGCAGCAGAAGCAGAAGAAGAGTGATTACAGATAAGGTAATTCATAACAAAATCCTTTTCATATTAAGTGATAGATAATGAGTGGCCTCAACGAACAAGACAGTGTGACTGAGAACAAAGTTGTAGATGTTAAGTTATTAAATGAATAGAAACACGTAACTGGCACTGGTTCTGTAGACAATTGTAAATCAAACATGAATGTAACTCTGAACGATGGGGACAAAAGACTTGTTGTAGATAAAATGATAAATTCGTCATCCACATTGTGTGTTGCTATGAGCAAAATGGATGGAACCAGTGCTGAAATGTATGAAATTATTAAGGTTAAGAAGAAGGAACCTAGTAGCAAAAATCTGCAAGGGCATAAGTTTATGGCAAATGGAAAAGTGGAAGCGATGTTAAGGCAGATTATGAGTAGTTTGTTTGTTTGAGTAATATGAATATAAAAGAAGACATTAATAGTTTGAAAGAAGACGTTATGAGGCAGGGAAATAGTATAAATAAAGTTGTACATAATACTAATAAGAAACTAACACTAAGTACCAAAAGCTGGTGTTACTTTGGCTCTTTGCGGGTAAATTTGGCCCACTCATCAGAAAAAGTTTAACATTGTTTTTTTCCATGAAAGTAACATCCCTAACATGGAATTAACAGGGCGGTATGCATTCACAATGTGAAACGAATGATCTAGAAGGCTGTGAGTTTCACAAAGTGAAATTGTGTTGGCACCACTGGAATTTTTATCAATTGTAAAAATGTTAGTGGCTTTTAAATGTCCAAAACTCTGCCTGGAGAGATCACACCAGTTAAGCTAAATATAAGGTGACATCTACATCTACATCTACATGGATACTCTGCAGATCACATTTAAGTGCCTTGCAGAGGGTTCATCAAACCACCTTCACAGTTCTCTGTTCTTCCAATCTCGCATAGTGTGGGGGAAGAATGAACCCTTATATCTTTCCTTACAAGCTCTGATTTCCCTTATTTTATCTTTGTAATCGTTCCTACCTATGTAAGTCAGTGTCAATAAAATATTTTCCATTCAGATGAGAAAGTTGGTGATTGGAATTTCGTGAGAAGATTCCGTTGCAATGAAAAACGCCTTTCTTTTAATGATGTCCATCCCAAATCCTGTATCATTTCTGTGACACTCTCTCCCATATTTCGCGATAATACAAAATATGCTGCCTTTCTTTGAACTTTTTCGATGTACTCAGTCAGTCCTATCTGGTAAAGATCCCACACCACACAACAGTATTCTAAAAGAGGACGGGCAAGCGTAGTTTAGGCAGTCTCCTTAGTAGATCTGTTACAGTTTCTAAGTGTCCTGCCAATGAAACGCAGTCTTTGGTTAGCGTTCCCCCACAACATTTTCTGTGTGTTACTTCCAATTTAAATTGTTTGTAATTGTAATTCCTAGGTATTTAGGTGAATTTACAGCTTTTAGATTAGACCGATTTATTATGTAACCGAAGTTTAATGTGTTCTTTTTAGAACTCATGTGGATGACCTCACACTTTTAGTTATTTAAGGTCAACTGCCACTTTTCGCACCATTTAGATATTTCTTCTAAATCGTTTTCAGTTTGTTTTGATCTTCTGATGACTTTATTAGTTGATAAACGACAACGTCATCTGCAAAGAACCTAAGACGGCTGCTCAGATTGTCTCCCAAATCGTTTATATAGATAAGGAACAGCAAAGGGCCTATACCACTGGAAATTTTGGAAGGGTGCCTTGAGAAGATAGTGTCAGGTGAATTTTCACAATGAAGAGCTGCTGCTTCATTCTCAATTCCTCACAGTACAATGAAAAATAAACTAAAAGGATGACATCAAAACACATAGGACATCCTACAGTATTTAATGATGCAGAGAATCAAAGTTTTGTCCATCACTTGATACAGCTGATTGGGTGTGCTTACCCAGTCACTGAATTTGGATTTCGAATGACAGTGAAGGAGTACCTGTCCAGAAAACGTGCTACTGTTAAACAATTAGAAACAATGTGTCAGGTTATGAATGGTGTAAATCATTTCTGAAAAGAACATAGTGAACTTCCTACTAGAATGAATAAAAGTATTAAAAAAGTTAGAGCCACATTAAATGAAAATGACCTGAACAAATATTTGAACCACCTAGAAACTACACTGAAAGATGCTCCTCCTGGCAACATATGGATCTTTGATGAGACTAATTTGACAGATGACCTAGGCCTTAATAAAGTGTTATGTAACAGGGGCATGAAATATTTTGAAACTGTTTGCAACCACAGTAACTCTGTGATCTCTTGAATGTTTTGTGGCAGTGCAGGTGGAGAAATATTCCCTCCATATGTTGTCTACAAAGCTGAACATTTGTGGAGTACCTGGGTGGAGAATGGACCTCGGGGAGCAGGGTATAATTGCATAAAATCTGGATGGTTTGATAGTGTAGTGTTTGAAGACTGGTTTAATTCTCTTGTGTTGCCTCACTTACATCGTTTACTAAGAACAAAAGTGCTAATTGGAGACAATCTTTCATCTCGTATAAGCCTTGACAGGTTAAGGAGGGAGAAGGGTAAAGAGAGGTGGGAAGTGGCAACAGGCAACAGGAGGAACAGGCCTAGAACTTTGTCTGACAGCTTTATGGTGAATGTGGAAAATAGATTTGACCTGTTGCTTCAGTTAGAAGCTGGTGAGCCTCAAGCAGTTGCAGGTGTAGACAGGGCACAACAAACTTTCAGCAGCAGATTGAAAAGTAAGAATGTAGGGAAATCAGAAAAGAGAAAGAAAGTGTTGTTGTTAGGTAGTTCCCATGGAAGAGGTGTTGGCCAACTCTTGCAGGATGAACTAGGATCAGAATACCAGGTCACCAATTTTTTTAAACCTAGTGCTGGTCTGGAGCAGGTGACAGAGGATTTAGGATCGCTTTGCAAAGATTTCACTAAGGAAGACACCGTGGTTATAGTGGGTGGGGCAGGTAACAGTATTGACAGAAATCCTGGGTACAGTATAGAGTGTGACCTGGCGAAGATTGCATCAGCATCGAAGCATACTAGTGTTGAGTTTGTATCTGTTCTTGGGCGCCATGACCGACCTCATTTGAACTCTTCTGTCAAGAGAGTTAATTTGGAGCTGGAACGGCTGCTCATGTCGGGTGCGGGGTCACACATTGGTGTGGTTCATGTTGATTCTCTCAGTAGGTGGGATTATACTAGGCATGGCCTTCACCTCAACAGGAAGGGGAAGGGTAAATTGGCTGGGGAAATAGCAGGAAAGTTAAAGGGGGGAGGCACTGTCATGAGTGGTAAAATACCAGTGGTTATAGGATTCAGAAAAGACCCTTTTTTAGGGTAGGGAGGACAGAAAGAAAGCAAATTTTAAGAGAGGTTAGAACTGAGACAAACCTTCAGTTTGAAAAAGAAATCAAAAAACATAATTCCAGCTTATTACATCAGCATAAACAGCCATTGGTTAAGAATTTTCAACTGTCAGCAGATATTTTAACTCCACCCAATTTTAACTCAGACAATGTGAAATGTCAGCTATCTTTATTGCATCAAAATATTCGAGGACTGAGAAATAAAATTAATGAATTAACTATATGCATAGATGAATTAGAGTCTTCAAACCCAGCTGACATAATCTGCCTCTCTGAACATCATGTGACCACTGGTATAGAACTTTTAAGTGTTACAGGGTTTAGGTTAGCATCTCACTTTTGTAGATCAGAAATGGAGAAAGGAGGAGTTGCCACATTCATCAGGAACTGTCATAAATTTAAGAACATAGACATTCATAAATTTTGCCTAGAACAGCATATGGAAGCATGTGCAACAGAATTAGATTTTCACAAAAAATCTTTCATAATATTAAGTGTATATCGAGCACCTACAGGTAACTTTAATCTGTTTGTAAACCACCTTGAAGCTGTACTGGCCCATTTAATAACCAAAAACAAAGAAATAGTGGTTGCTGGTGATTTCAATGTAGATTTCCTTAAAGACTCTCCGAATAAGAACTTATTTGAGTTAGTAACACTATCATTCAACTTAATTCCCACAGTAAAGTTCCCCACTAGGATAGCCACTTGCTCACAAACAGCCATTGATAATATCTTTATAGAAAAGTCCAATGAACAAAATTATATTACAAAACCAATAGCCAATGGCCTCTCAGACCATGACATGCAGTTCCTTCTGTTAAATGTTAATACTGAACAGGATATAAAATCTGTTAAATCTGAGCTCAAGAGGGTAATCAGTAAGCCAAAAATTGATTATTTTAGGACACTCCTCAGAGACATTCACTGGACTGATGTTTACAGTGCTCATGGCATGAATGAAAAATATAACATTTTTGCTAATAAAGTGCTTACCTTATTTGAACACTGCTTTCCCCCAAAACTTACCAAGGTTAGAGGAAAATCTACAAAGAAGCCATGGATTACTCGAGGAATAAGGGTATCTTGTAAAACAAAAAGAAAACTGTATCTGTCAATCCGAAACATTTCCAATGTTGATGCTATAGCACATTATAAGAAATACTGCAAAATATTAAAGACTGTAATATGGATGTCAAAGCAAATATATTACAAGGAAAAGATAGTCATATCAGATAACAAAATAAAGACAATATGGGATATAGTGAAGGAGGAGACCGGTAGGACCAGACATGAAGAGGAACAAATAGCATTAAGAGTAAATGATACATTGGTGACAGATGTGTATAGTGTTGCAGAACTTTTTAACAAACATTTTATAACTGTTACTGAAAAGATGGGGTTGTCAGGTTCGGTAGATGCTGCTATGGATTACCTTAGACCAGACATTTCAAGTAATTTCCATAATATGAATTTGACCCTCACTACCCCAACAGAAATAATGTCCATCATAAAATCTTTAAAATCAAAAACATCTAGTGGGTATGATGAAATATCAACAAAGTTAATTAAAGAATGTGATTCTGAGCTAAGTAACATATTAAGCTATCTGTGTAACCAGTCGTTTATCAGTGGAATATTTCCTGAATGGCTGAAATATGCTGAAGTTAAGCCACTGTTTAAGAAGGGAGATAAAGAAATAGCATCAAATTTCCGTCCAATTTCACTGTTACCAGCATTCTCAAAAATTTTCGAAAAAGTAATGTACCGTCGTCTTTATAACCATCTTATCTCAAATAACATACTGTCAAAGTCACAGTTTGGATTTCTAAAAGGTTCTGATATTGAGAAGGCTATCTTCACTTACAGTGAAAATGTGCTTAATTCATTAGACAAAAAATTGCAGGCAACTGGTATATTTTGTGATCTATCAAAGGCATTTGACTGTGTAAATCACAATATCCTTTTAAGTAAACTAGAATATTATAGTGTAACAGGAAATGCTGCAAAATGGTTCAAATCTTATATCTCTGGCAGGAAACAAAGGGTGTTATTAGGAAAGAGCTTGATACATGTCTATCAGGCATCATCCAACTGGGAACTAATTACATGTGGGGTCCCACAAGGTTCCATTTTGGGGCCCTTACTTTTTCTTGTGTATATCAATGACCTTTCATCAGTAACATTACCAGATGCCAAGTTTGTTTTGTTTGCCGATGATACAAACATTGCAATAAATAGCAAATCAAGTGTAGTCTTAGAAAGATCAGCCAATAAAATATTTGTGGACATTAATCACTGGTTCCTAGCCAATTCTTTGTCACTAAACTTTGAAAAAACACACTACATGCAGTTCAGAACTTGTAAGGGGTGTCCCAAGAGTATATGTCTAACATATGATGACAAGAAGATAGAAGAAGTGGACAGTGTTAAATTCTTGGGATTACAGCTTGATAATAAATTCAATTGGGAGGAGCACACCACAGAACTGCTGAAGCGTCTTAACAAATCTCTGTTTGCAATGCGAATTTTGTCAGATGTAGGGGATATAAAAATGAAAAAGCTGGCATACTATTCTTACTTTCATTCCATAATGTCATATGGGATTATTTTTTGGGGTAATTCATCAAGCCAAGCTAAAGTTTTCCGGGCACAAAAACGTGCAGTAAGAATTATATGTGGTGTGAACTCAAGAACATCCTGCAGAAGCCTGTTTAGGGAACTAGGGATACTAACTACAGCTTCCCAGTATATTTATTCCTTAATGAAATTTGTCATTAAAAATATATCACTTTTTCAAACCAACAGCTCAATTCATGGAATCAATACTAGAAATAAGAATAATCTTCACAAGAATTTAAAGTCACTTAGTCTTGTACAAAAAGGTGTGCATTATTCAGGAACACACATTTTCAATAACTTGCCAGCAGCCATAAAAAGCTTAACAACCAATGAAATTCAGTTTAAGAGAAGCCTAAAGGATTTATTGGTGGCCAACTCCTTCTACTCCATTGATGAATTTCTTAGTAAAACCAACTGATTTGTATATAAGTACAACATAACTTCTGCACAATTTCAGTGCAGTAATGTGTTCACTGAAAATTTGTGTGTGTGTGTGTGTGTGTGTGTGTGTGTGTGTGTAAGTATAATCTAACTTCTGCACCATTTCAGTGCAGTAATGTGTTCATTGTAAATAAGTATTACAGTAGTTGTATTACATGTTTATTACCTTATAAATAAATAAAAAACGTTTTTTATTTTAAATTCAGTGCATTAGTATTTGTAAAATGACTCTTAGTGTTCATTAAAAATGATGATCATTCCACTTGGGACCTGTGGAATGGTACATTAGTTTATTTGTTTTAGTTGTAAATATTTGTCATGTATTGTTGTTTTTCTGACATGTTCCACATCCAGGAGGACCTCCTCACTACGGATCAATTGGAATGAAAGTAAATCTAATCTAATCTAATCTAATCTAAGCCCATCAGTTATAAGTTTGTGTCAAGAACATGACATCAAATTTATTTGCCTTCCACCAAATTCCACTCACTTGACGCAGCCTCTTGATGTTGCATTCTTTTCTGCCCTGAAATGGGCGTGGTGACAGATTCTCAGATTGGGGAAAGACTCCTGCAACAGCGATTCCTACTCAGTCCTTCCAAAGGATGTGTTTCTTGCTATGCTTTCAAAATTCCTAGGTGCACTTGAAGAAAATCAGGCTGAAAATTTGAAAGCTGGTTTTAAGAAGTGTAGCATTTAGCCAATAGATAAATCTCAACTTTTGTCCCGACTACCAGGATTTCATGCTGTTGACAGCACTCTTGTGGGAGATGCATTTTTAAAGACATTGGATGACAAATGAAAAAGTGTATTAGGTGGCACATCAATAAGAAAACGCAGAAGGAAAATTGATGTTACTGCAGGGAAACGTATATCACCAGAAGACATTGTACAGCCCTGTCATGGCAGAGATGTTATTGATGGCATCAAAAGAAAAAGGGGAAGACCATGCAGCCCTCTTTTTGACTCAGATTCTCAGAAAATGAGGATGCAGTCATGTTGGAATCTGATGCTGATTCTGTAACTTTATCAGATTTGGAAGATGACGTCCAGCATCAAATGATATTGATGGGAAAATTATCAGTTATGTTATAGTTTTGTACAATCATGAAGAATATCCTAGAATTGTGTAAGAGTTGAGTGAGGAAGAAGATAATGTAAATTGCACAGAAAAGACAAAATCGTATTACAAGTGCCCAGAACAAAAACATGAACCATTTTATCTATGGGAAGATTTGGTGAGAATTATCACTCCACCATGACGAATCAAACATGGTTACTTTCAGGTGCCAGAGCTTCAGATATTTATTTAATGAATCTCAAATGCGTACTGTACTGCAGCTTAAACATATGATAATCTCTTTGTAAACACTGGCGAACATTTTCTAACCTTGGAAGGGAATGTAAGATACTAAAATACTGTATGCCATCATGTTTTAATGTGTACTGGAAATTTGTTATATTTCATTATGAATAAAGTTCAGTATTTCCTGTTCTTCTCTTCAAAATTAAGTGTTTTATTTGTCCATCATGTTCCCCTTTGTCTACTCTACAGATGTTTATTAGGGTTACTTTGATCCAAAAATGTTTTACCCTTTCTTTTCATTTCTTTTTTATTTTTATTTTTTTTAAAGAAATGATTGAGTGGGTCAAAGGAACCCCAAGTGTGGGTAGCATTGGCCCACTTTTTTTATGGTACCACAGCTACAGATGTGATGCATTTCATTTAATATTCGTATTAATGATAACTCAAGTATTTGACAATGCTAGAAAAAAGAATTTGAAATTTTCTCAATGTTACTATCCTTTGTTTTCTTGCCACATATGAAAAGACAAGCAAAAATTGGTCCATAATAACCCCTGTTCATGGTAGTAAATGTGTCAAAGAGATAGAGAAACTTTCTGATGATTATGGTAGGAAGGTGGAAGTTTCTGAGAAAAAATGTGCTGAAAACAGGGTTACACTTGAGAACCAAATCGATCAGATTAAAAATGATTTAGAAACTGAGGTAGAAACCAAGTGTGCAGTAGTGGTAGAGGAAAAACTGGTAAAATTAAATGAAAATGTAGATTCAAAATTGACTGAAATGGAGATAAACGTGGAAGAGGTACAATATCTAAAGCATAGGGAAAGTGACAGTGGGTCTGATAATCATTTTGATAAGCAAGATATTAGTTTTTCCAGGGAAAAGATTAATGAGGATTTGTTGTATGAAGAAGATCACATGGTAAGTAAACAGAAAGTATGGCACTCTGTAACAACAGCAAGTGTGCAAGGTATATATGTTAAGTGTTTACTGGGCAGTGGTAGTGATTTGAATTGCACTTCACAGGCATTTTTTGACTCTATTAAGAACACAGAGGTGATGCAGGTGTCTGGAGTAAAAATTATTGGTGTTACTGGTAAGCTATCAGAGGGTGTGAAACAAGAGGTACTATTAATTCTGGAATTGACAACACAGCTTTTGGAGTGCAATTTCTTGGTCATTCAAAATGTCAGCCTTGATGTAATATTTGGAATGAAATTCTTGTGCAATTAGCAAGTAGGGGGTTCAACATTTTGTGTTGGATTCATTATGTGGCAATAATGCTTACCCCAGCTGCCTGCCTCATTTTTCATGTTTCCTGAGGCAGTCAAACTCTTCTCCTATCCTATATGTAGTTTATAACTGAATCAGAAACGTTTTATCTTCTACTTTCATGTAATTTTGTACAGTAGAATTCTTTACTATAGGATTATTTTAGAAAAAGTTTCTCTAGTGTTATATATACACTATGTGATCAAAAGCATCTGGACACCTGCCTGATAATGACTTAAAGGTTTGTGGCGCCCTCCATCTGAATTCAATATTTTGGTGGCCCATCCTTAGTCTTGATGACAGCTTCCATTATCACAAGCATACGTTCAATCAGGTGCTGGAAGGTTTCTTGGGGAATGGCAGCCCATTCTTCATGGAGTATGAAACAGAACAGTCAAAGAGCATGGAAGCTGACAAAAAGTCTTAGCAATGATCATACCTGCCCACCATTGAGTACAAATGTCACAGATTGCTGACAAAATCTTATTGAATGGAAGAGTAGGTGGAAGGAAATTACATTGAATCTCAAGAGAAACGTAGGAGGAGAGAGCGAATCTCTAGATACACCACTCTCACCTAAATAACTGGAAACAGCAGTTCAAGAACTGAAAGAAAATAAAGCAGCAGGCCCTGTTGACTTATGAACAGAATAAATAAAGCAGTTTGGTTAAAAAATGATGAATCGCTAGTGAGGATGATGAACAGATGTTTGGAAAACTGTGGAAGAAGGCACAAGTGGTGGCATTACTAAAGCGTGGCAAAGAAATGGTGGAGCCAAAAATATTCCATCCTATTTCCTTAACCTGCCACATACACAAGTTGTTGGAAATAATGATTCTGTTAAGAACAGCAACTAAGATCAATACAAAACTTATCCCTGAACAAGTTGTATTCAGATCAGGGAAAACATGTTATAGTCAAATACTAAATCTGACAACACACTGAAGACAGTTTTGAAAGTAAATTGTTAACTGCTGCGGTCTTTGTGTGACCTTCCTGCTGTGTATGATACAGTAAATCACCAATGACTCCTCACAAAAGTGTACAAAATAATAATGGATATTTGAGTGACTTACACGTTAAGAGGCATGTTGCAGAATCTAGATTTTATGTAAATCTCCAAGGGAATAAATTAGATAGAGAAACCAAAAGAATGCATTACCTGCATAACAGAGAAGCCTCAAAACAGCTGGAAATAGAATGAAGAGGGGTTAGATTACAACACTGTACCAAATCAAAATACTTGGTACTCAGCCTGGCTCATATACTGCCATTTAAAAAACACTATACAATCCTGAAAGAAAAAATATGTGCAAGAAACAGTATATATGAACTGACTGTTTGATCATCAGAGATGAGACTCTGTTTTGCAGCAAGAGAATATGCTGCATCAGTATGGGAGATGTTTAGCCACTCTAAGCAAGTAGATATCACTTTAAATGAGACTATCACTATTGCCAACAAGTGCTTGAGGCCTACAGCTTTCTACAAAATTTACTCACTTGTGGCCATAGCAGCACCTGTGATGACACTCACCTGCTTTATTTCTTCATTTGATGCCCTCAGTGTCAAAGTATTGGCTGAAAAAATAGGGCGTGGACATGCTGTACTGTCTACTATAAATGATCTAGCCGACAAATGCACAGTTGCATTTCACAGTCTTTTACTTTCATTCTTCACAACCCACCCAATAACACTCAGTTATATATGGCCAGTGCACTATTGTTCTAACCTCCTGTAACCCTCATTAATAGTTAGCAGGCGAACATCCACATACTGCTACAAGGGTTTACTCCTGAAAATCAATGAGCAGTAAAAACATAACCATACAATTCACATTCTTTTGGAATAATCAGATATGTATGGAACAGACACTGTCATTGCTTTAACACATGGCCTATTGTTGAGCTCTTATTTCACTGTTAAGTTGATGCATTGTTGTCGTTCTAAGCAACACAGGTTCCTCGACTAAAGCTTGGCCATGGACTGACTGTCTTGGGACCAAAAATTGGGCCCTTATATATCCTCACAATAATAGGTACTGAAACTACACATGTTTGAAGTTTAATTTACAAAAATTACAATTAAAACTTAACTCATTAAATTAAATGAATACATCGAATAACTGGTTCCTTTTAACAGTTTCTTCTACCATGAGGGTTAAGATGAATTATTCGTTTAAATCATGCAAACAGTCTTTTTGACAGAAGTGTTAATTACTTTGGAATTAATTATGGGCTGGTTCCTAACATGTTTTGAAGAGAACCAAACAGATACTTTACGATTACTAGTATTCCATCTTCCAAATGTTTATAATTAGTACAGAATTTATATCTGTTTATAAGTCAACAGTAGAATTTAAGTTTATTTGGCCCTACAATGAAGGATATTAACTAGGAATAGTCAAAATAAATTAGAAAATCGATTACATACATAAAACTAAGCACAAAATTAGATCTGGAGTTATATTCTTTAAGACTAAGGGCCAATCTTTTTCTTTTATGGAAATGCAAATTATATTCACTTAAGTTAATGGGAAATAGTTAAAACAGAAAAAGTGAATTTTAAGGAGGCAGATGGCAAAACAAGAGGGTAAGTAAAATTATCCCGGCTTGCTTCATCACATCAACCCCTCGTTGGATTGACCAAGTAGATATTGCAAATAGCTAACTGGGCAATTCTGTGACCACAAGTAAAGTCAGAAATTGGGTTTAAAATCTACAAACGAAAAAATATTACATAACAAATCTTATCAAAGCTACAGTACAAGTGTTTTTTCAAATTTATACTTATATGAACTGGCCATATGAAAATCCCCATATAAAATACATACATATAGTGTATTCTACATTGTCACACAAGATCCACAAGTTATACTTTTAATAAAAAATTAGGTATCTTCATCATAAGTGAAGTCCTTTTTGGGTAAACAAAGATTACATTTAAAGATTCATATAATTTTATACAAGTCCTGTCTCACATCAAATAATAAACCCTCATGTGTTGTACTAGGATAATTTATACTGCATATTGCAGTTCACTAGTTAGAAAATTTCACTTGCTCAGTGTTTTGTAGTTTTCACAGGCACTTACACATTCTCTCACCAAGTTGTCCACGCCTTCGCCAGGTCCAAGTGGTAGTTAATAAGGAAATACACTGCTATCATGTGGACCTCCTCTGTCACAATACATGGAAAAACCAGTCAAAATATCCTACTTTAGTACACTTGCTTTTACTTCTAACTAACTCTAAGAAAGAACGTTTCACACCAAAACCGATAGTCACTACTTCATAAATACATATATTACATAGTTCTCATAACATTACAACAATTAGCACTAAAATTGACTGTAGTATGAAAGGTGGTGACCATAAACTTTTTAAAATTGGTTTCATATTACACTTCAAAGCATTACTCTAAGTTGTAACTGTCCGAAACTGGTTAAACGTGAAAGATTTTGGTTTCTTTTCCATTAGAAAATTGCAAAAACTTAAGAAATGTAGTAGCATAGAGTTTCTAATCATTACATAATGAAAAAATATTAGAGTCACCATCACATATCTTAATTACTATTCAGATCATAATTAAGGGGATGGAAGTTGTACCAAATCATCGCCCCACTTCTCTACTCGACTCTGAGCACTACTCTCATTCAACCAGAAAATTAAATCCTCTTAAAATGTTACCAAATAATTGACCTGTCAGAATATTCACATCAGCCTAGCACCACCATTATCAGTTAATCAGCAAACTTACTTTTCATCGTTCCAGTATCGCCACTTTAAGCTCATAACAGGAGTTTTCAGATAACCTATAGATTCAATTTTGCAATGATGCAGCATTACTAAAATTTTGCTCTTCCTGTTAAACTCTCATTCCCATCTGCAGTGTCATGGATTGCACAATATACACAGTACCCAATGTTGCCTAGTTCACAATTAGATCCTCAATACATTTACACCACATTTGTCTGTACACAGTTATCTTCTTCATTACTGAATCTTATCTGTCAGCTCCATTATTTACTTACCTTTCCTACCTTGTTCGCTGGTGGAGTGCATTCTCAAAAAATATCCCTACTACAGAGACAGGTTCCCTAGCCATTGAGACCCTAACATTATTCATTGTTTTACTAATTCATTATTGTTTCATTAACTAATAAATAAACATCTGCTCTGCTTATCTAATGCAAAACTGACTCTACTGAAAAATATTCCATAGTAACAGATCCTTGTGCTAAGCCAAACTTAACTCCCCTTACTGACCAGACAACATTATCACTCAGAAAAACTATTATTTCACTGTTTTCCAACCTGAAGGGTGATATACTCACAAATCTTGTTTATACATTCCACACATTACTCCAGGCAGCTACATTTAAAGTTGTAAATTCTTAATGTTAAACAAGGCTATACCATGACTCACTTCTACAGGTAAACTGTTATCTCAATATCCTGATGGCATTGAACACAAACACTTATATTATACCACAACTAATATTAAGGCTTGGCATCCAAAATGGTTTATACTGCATATTGCCTCTGCTGCTGCGCTAAATTATACTAACTTCACACATGAGATGATTACATCAGATGTTAATTATCCCCCACGTATTCTGACACCTTTCATTGTCTGTTTACCTTACCTTCTTGACAGAAATTCCTTAACTGTGGTACCACTTTACTTTCTTTCATCCTCTTACGATTCTATTAGTTATAACTAACACAACATAATATACACTATGTGATCAAAAGTATCCAGACACCCCCAAAACATATGTTTTTCATATTAGGTGCATTTTGCTGCCACCTACTGCCAGGTACTCCATATCAGTGACCTCAGTAGCCATTAGACATCATGAGAGAGCAGAATGGGGCACTTCATGGAACTCACGCACCTTGAACATGGCCAGTTGACTAGGTGGCACTTGTGTCAGACATCCATACATGAGACTCCACACTCCCAAATATCCCTAGATCAACTATTTCCAATGTGATAGTGAAGTGGAATTGTGAAGGGACATGTACAGCACAAAAGCGTACAGGCTGACTTCATCTGCGGACTGACAGAGACCGCTGATAGTCGAAGTGGGTTGTAATGTGCAACAGGCAAACATTTATCCAGACTATCACACAGTAATTCCAAATTGCATCAGGATTCACTGCAAGTACTATGACAGTTAGGCAGGAGGTGAGAAAACTTGGATTTCATGGTCAAGCAGCTGCTCATAAGCCACACATCACGCCAGTAAATGCAAAACAGCGCCTCACTTTGTGTAAGGAGCATAAACATTGGATGGTTGAACAGCAGAAAAATGTTGTGTGGAGTGACAAAACATGGTACACAATGTGGTGATCCGATGGCAGGGTGTGGGTATGGCGAATGCCCGGCAAACGTCATCTGTCAGCATGTGTAGTGCTAACAGTAAAATTCGAAGATGGTGATGTTATGGTGTAGAGGTGATTTTCATGGAGGGGGCTTGCACCCCTTGTTGTTTTGCATGGCAGAGGCCTACATTGATGTTTTAAGCACCTTCTTGCCTCCCACTGTTGAAGAGCAAATCAGGGATGGTGACTGCATCTTTCAACACAATTGAGCACCTGTTCATAATGAATGCGCTGTAGCGGAATGGTTACACAACAGTAAAATCCCTGTAATGGACTGACCTGCACAGAGTCCTGATGTGAATCCTATAGAGCATCTTTGGGATGCTTTGGAATGCCGACTTCATGCCAGGCCTCCCCAACCGACATTGATACTTCTCCTCAGTGCCTCACTCCATGAAGAATGGGCTGCCGTTCCCCAAGAAACCTTCCAGCACCTGACTGAACGTATGAGAAGACTGACTACTTCTTCAATCACATTATCAATTTGATCAGGATCTGGTGCTGAATTCCCCTAGGTACCAGTGGTGAAAAAAGTGGATACAGTTTTTCCAGATGCCATTTAAAATCTTTTGTGAAATTTCAGTCCAAGATTCTTCAATAATTCTCAAGTTATCTAAAACACTGAATTACTTCCAAAAGTCTTTAACAAAGAGCTTGATTTTTTGCCTCATAGCTCCTGTAGATAAGCAAATGATCATCTCATGTAAGAAGTTTTAATGTTTTCATATCAGTGGTCCATTGTTTGAAGCAAGCTGATTGTATTTGGTGGTAAAAACGTTGACACATGTGTCAAAATTAATTAGAGTAACAAGATGTTGACAAGGTGCATTGTCAATTAATAGCAACCCTTAAATGGAGATTTTTTAACTGGCAGTTAAGTTGGACTTCAGATATTAAGTGGTAGCCAAACCAGTCCTCAAAAAGGGAAGCTCTCACCCAAGCTTTAGCATTCAGCTACCAAATCATGGACAATCCAACTTCACATGTATTTTTTAAAGCTATTGGATTTTTGGATTTTATGAGTGGTAAACTAAGAGAGGTTTTAATTTACAGTCACCAGATGCATTTGCACCAGCCATCACTATCAATAGATCTTTGATGGCTTTGAAACAGAGATAGGTTTTCTCTTCATACGCAATAAAATTTTTCAGGCGTCTTCTTCCAGAATACATCAATTTCATTGTTGCTGGTATAGCCACCTTGTTCTATCATTGCACTGGGATTCTCTGGAGAGGGCGACAAAGTCTCTCTATTGGTACTTGCCACCTTTCTGTTTTCTGTGATGCTCTGACAATCACAATGAATTTTGAATTGGTTAAACAAGTCATTACTATTTTTAAAGATTTCGTCTTTGACTGCATCTCCAACTTCTGCTTCCAATTTCTCAAAAATCAGCTCAGCTTGAGAGCAAACCATGTTCTGATCAACAGGAAAATTTTCACACTTACTTGATTCTCACTCCTTAATTTTAACATTGTTTCCATCCAAGTGACAATACCATGATTTTTATGAATGATACTTGAATTCACTGAGCGTTTTTTACAGTTTTGAGAATTTTTTCTTTACCTTTTATAATTGTTCTGACTGTTGACTCCATTAGATCAAACTTCTTTGCCAGTTCAAAAAGTCTAATTTTCACATTGAAGTCTTTGATAAGATAAAGATTTTCTGTTCTTTTTTATGCAAGTCAATCAGTTCTCTTTGTCTGGATGACGTAGTTGAAATCTATCAATCAAGCCAGCTGCATAGATAAAACAATATGAAACATATACGAACATATCGCAAGCCGCACATTGTGTGGACGGAACGGGGGAATAGAGGCGTGCAATACTCAAATACTCAAACAGATGAACTGCATAAAACACACACACACACACACACACACACACACACACACACACACACACACACACTCTCTCTCTCTCTCTCTCTCTCTCTCTCTCTCTCACACACACACACACACACACACACACACACACACACAGGGAGAGAGAGAGAGAGAGAGAGAGAGAGAGAGAGAGAGAGAGAGAGAGAAAGAGAGAGAGAGAGAGAGAGAGAGAGAGAGAGAGAGAGAGAGAGAGAGAGAGAGAGAGAGAGAGAGAGAGAGAGAGAGAGAGAGAGAGAGAGAGAGAGAGAGTTGGAGGGGGGGGGGGAGGGAGAGAGAGTTGGGATGGGTATTTCCACAGATAGTAAATTGAATTTAATGATATGCATCACTAGCCATTTATACTTATACTAGTATCTGGCCCAGCTCTACACAGGTAGTGCTAAGTGACTACAGCTTGATGACTTATCTAGCATAGCAGTAATTTTGTTTATAGGCCAGTGCATAATTCAGGTAACATTGTTAGGTAACTGAATATCATCACTTTTATGTAACATACTAAGACCAACCTCACAATGTGAGAAAGGCATCATAGGTGACACACAGCCATGGATGCTCATTTGTTGCTCGCCAGCCTGCTTTGTGCCCTATACTGGGTATGAGAACCACTCATTAGCAGGCAGAGCAGTAGCTCACAACTCCCATCACTGCCATAAGAAGTCACTTCAAACATTCGTGCCTCCTCAAGATTTGCCTACCCCAGCGCCAGTCCTGTGCATGTATCAAAATCCCTATAGTAGTTCCCGAGACCAGTCATCACATATGGGTGGAAAAAGACTATAGTTTATAATATCTACAGGAGGAGAACATATGTATAGATTTGGAGTTAACAATAATCCCATGTGGCTCAACGGCCTGGAGTAAGTGTGGTCATTTCCACAATTTGCATGTCCCTAACTGGTTACGCAATCAAGGACAGCATACCTAAGGTTGGACATGGAATCTGCAGCTTGTTTAATTTCTGGCAGATCTCAACATCATTGTGAGACACAAACACTAGGTTGAATGGCAGAGTGAAAAGTTAGTGGTCTGGCCGGGATTCAATCATGTAGCTATTACTTTTGAGGCACACACTTTACCGCTATACCACATATTTTCATCAAGCTTTGCTGCTCTGCAAAGTTGGAGTGGTTGTACCATTGAGTGATAATGGCAATGTTTTCACAGTTGCAGGAGATTTTAATTCATCACTGTTCAGTCACTTTCCATAAAATACTTACAAATTATATGCACTACTCTTCCTTGTAAATCAGTCTATTGGTCAAAACCAGATCAAAATCATTACAGTATTTCATGAAATTAGCCTGAATATATAGACAGAAAGCATGACAAGTGTATATAAAAATTATTTTATTACTAAAAGTTATATACAGTTATGGTTACTGTTTGAGATAATCACCATCATGATTTAGGCATTTATCATACCTCTGGACAAGCTTTCCAAAATCCTCTAAATAAAATGTTGCCATCAATGAATTTAAATGAGTCTTTAAGTTGTCTCAAAGTTCCTTGTCAGTTAGACACTGCTGTCATCCTAGCCACTTCTCTAGTTCAGGGAAAATATGGAAGTCACTAGATGCTAGGCTGGAACTGTATGGCAAGTGATCAGAAATGTCCCTCTGAAATTGCTCAAGGAGTATCCTTGACCCTTTCATCATGCATAGCAGTTTGGTCATCTTTAAAACTTTCGACACCATTCACACACAGCACCATCACTCAAAGTTTTCTCCATATTCTTTGATGAATTTATGCATCACTATTCTCTTCAGATTGCAGGCAATGAAAAATGCTTCACAATTTGCACTAGGTGGGAGAATCAACTGAGGTAACCATGTTTATGTGACTGCAGCTCAACACAAAGTGATCTCTTGAACTCGGCAGTGACAGAGCATGTCATGTAGGAGATGTTCAATCACCTACTGTGGATATCACCTGCCTGATGCTCATTTGGGATTTATACTATGTGATTAGAAATTTAAAAATATATATATATATATATATATATATATATATATATATATATATATATATATATATATATATGCCTGTGTAGTACAGGAAGCAAAAGTATTACCTACCACAGGTGAGCAATGGCTTCATGTTCTGGCCTGGAATCAGTTTAATTTGTCATGAAGTTTTTCAAGTTATGCTTCTTTTGAAACATACTGAAGATGCTCATTTGTCGCATTTGTCAATTAAAATATTTTCAGCCTCATGACATTACAGCTTCTCTTTACTTATCTGTTTGTGTTATTGTGTGTTCCTGTTTAGAATACAGAGCTCTATGAGAAGTAAAACTTATTTTCTTATGTCCTTGTTTCAGTATTAAAATTAGTTACATCTGGACACATTTTACCAATTATGAGTGACAACCTTATTCATTTATATAGTCAGGTTGCTGTTTCAACACTTTCCAAACACTGTAGAGATTCAAAGTCAGGCCCAATAGGTCCCACGTATAGATTTCACTTCATCTCTCATTGGTGTTTCCTGAAGCAGTTACTGTATTGTTCTGTTTTTCTTGCATTCGTAAGCTTGCACTTCCAATGCAGGCTGTACAGAAGAGCAGCGCCTATAAGAGAGGACATTATAAGTTAGTACACATCAGTTTCATATAAAAGACTGGAAGTTTCAAGATTAAAAGTGCTATTCTGGATGTATAACAGCAGAGGGCTTGAAAATTTTAAATAGAAAAAAGTAGATCCTTCTAATGACACTTGATATCTGAAACTTATCTATCCTACATCTTCTTAAAGGTATTTTTATGTACAGTAACCATGTGCAGAAAGATTGGCAATAGAGAATAACATTGAAAGTGGCTTGGAAATATTAGTGCAACAAAATTATATAGTTTATTTACCAGTAATTTCAAGCTAATTTGTGTCAATAACACAAGTATAATAATCTCTTGAAACAGGAACAAAACTAACTTCAACAATCCATACTCGTCCTGTCTAAGCAGTTATTAAACTGTTGTAGAGCAGTATATGATATATCAATTATACAGCGTCATCAAAAAATGCAAAACTTGGCTATTTAACACTTAATATTGGACTTATCTGAATTCTAGTTAACACATTCGATCAGCTATTATGTTCTATATACCCTATAAGATGAAAGGAGGCTCAAGCATATAGAATATGTTGAAATATGTGTTACTATTTGAAATCTAACAAGGTGGGATAACTCCACTTGCTTTGACAGCCCTCCTAACATAAATACTATTTATTTTTCTTTTCTTCTGAAATATCAAAATTATTTTTCAAAATGTGTTTTTCAAAGGCTCCTTGATGTCTTTATAGATTACTGACATCATGCTGTAAAAGTAACAGGCCTTCTCATCAGCAAGCTACTCATTACAATAACTGTGCACTAACTGAAAGTTACCTAGTTCAGTGTTATCTTGTTGATTTAAAAAACCTAACTACCCATCATCTTGCAGATCACAGGAACAGTGTCCATCTCAGCACTAAATTTACTTTTTATTGTTGAGTTGGAGATAAATGGCAAGTTACTATTCTTGTATGTGTTAGATGACCAAAAGTTGGGACTCAACTGGTCATGCAGTGTATACCAAACCAACCCACATCAAACAGTATCTGAATGCAGAAAAGCAATTTTGGACATATTTGTACACAGAGAAATGATAAAGATAAAATATACTAGGGCCTAGGGCCTCCTGTTGGGTAGACTCGTTGCCAGGTGCAAGTCTTTTCAGTTGACACCACTTCAGCAACTTGCACATCAACAAGGATGAAATGATGATGAAGACAATACAGCACTCAGTCCCTGAGCGGAGAAAATCTCCAACCCAGCTGAGAATCAAACCTGGGCCCGTCAAACGACATTCTGCCATGCTGATCACTCAGCTGTGGATCTGGACAGAGCGATGACCATTTCTGATGACAAACATTTTGCTCTGTAACTTCAGCATTTGTGACTTAAGTTCAGGTAAAATGGCTACAGAAAGGTAGACATTGTGGACACTTCCAGGTGTCACCACTAAAGGACATCTTGTGACTGAATAGAAGTGTTCAAGCCAGCAGCATTTATTCTGTACTATGGAGTAATGAGCACCAAAATACAATGTGTGTTCTAGAATATGGACTGAGTTCCTGCCGGCCTCCAAGATCCATGATGCGTTATGCCCTGTTAGAGATAATCTAGGTCTCTTAGTATCAGAAATCATGGTGCTCACTGTGAAGGCAGGAGCACTTAAATCACTGAAACAATTTGTACTGTCATTTAGTTTTATGCTGAGAATATGCTCCACATAAAGCAAAGGAGGTTTCACAAGTTGGCATTAGGTGAACACTGCACACAGAATGCAGGGCAACCCAAAATGAATTTAATAATAAAAAATGTCTACAACTATGTAACACATAGTGATACATCAATGAGAATGACACAGAACATAAAAGGAAGTTCACTATTTTGATAATTGTGTAAGCACAGTGAACTGGAAGCCAGCAATGTCAGCACAATTGTATACTCAATTTTTATTCATTAATCTAAGTTTTTCAACAAACATCTGCTTGGACATGCTTGAGCAATGGCTTATTCCACATCGTTGCATGAATTGCATGAATTACAACTTTCACTAAGATGGAGCAACTGTGCAATGGGGTAGGAAGGTTCGCATATTTTTAAGTCCACATCTCCCAAAATATTTTATCAGTCATGACAATGCTGTGTTCAGCTTTCAGTCACCTCAGTCTCTGGACTTGACACCCATAGATTTCTTTTTATGGGGTTATGCGAAAGACCACTTGTAAGTGCCTCCTTTGCTATGTATATTTCCAGACGAACAAAAAATGCAAGTTTTGATGTACTCACATCAGTGACCCATTGCAAACTTCAGAATGTGTGGCATGAAGTGGGCCGCAGCTTAGGTGATGTCTGTGTGACCAAGTGGAGTCGTAAAGAACACCTATAATGAATCTACAAAACTGAACCATCTTTTACATTGTCTATAACTCTTATCTGTTTACCGCTATAATTAATGGATACAGCTATTTCTAATCACAATATGCATTTTGAATGTACAGTATGAAAAGATGAACGTCTTAGCCTATGCATATTCAGCTGGAATTTTGCTACAAAAGATGCAGTTTTAACAAAGATTAGATGCATAGCAATTTTAAACAAGATCAGCTGCATACACTTAGTAGCAGATGTATCAGGCTTTGGACAGCAAACAGAAAGAAAGATGGATGGTTCAAATATGTAGGGAGGTAGGTTTCACAGTTTACAATGTGACAAAGGCACTTCATACCATTTGAGACAACTCAGTAATTCATAAAACAGAGATGCAAGAAGCTGTTCAACTTCCCTTCCTGTGCATCTGTTACTTCTGCCCTGCTCTGGAAGGTTACAAAGGTTGCTGCCTTCCCTGTATAAAAGGAATTCTGCAACAGACCTGTAAGTCAGTAGTTTTGCTCCTGATGAGATTCACTGTGATAGCTGTTGAACCTTTGATTTTATCTGAAATGGTGTGGCTTGACAACAAAGAAGACTTTATTCACACACACCACTGTGAAAGACTCCATGGAATCAATGTTGCTACTTGTCATTCTGAGAAAAGGAGTTTTTGGTCCTTGAATTAATAATGAGATGATATGTAAAGGAGCGCAAAGAGAGCCTTTTCTTTAAGTTTTGAATCATCTGAAAATTCTTACTTTATGCCTTCTGACCTGCAGTGGTGCAATTTAAGGTTACATTGAATTTGAGGTCATTACATTTTTAAGGACCTAGTTAAAGATGTTTTTCTGAACTCTGCAGGCCAAGAGTAGTTCTAGAGATATTGTCTTGTCTTTTAATATGGCTGTGTAAGTCTAATTTCATTTTACATGAACTGTTGTTGTTGTTAGTCAAGAACAGCATTTATATTTAAATAACGTGAAAAGAAAGTGTAAAAATACCAAAATCTTTGAAGATGTCTGACCGACATACATAGTTCTCTACTACACAAAATACATTCCTTCTACATTTCTGGAGAATAATGAATTTTGGAGATTAGGGCCACATAATGCAAATGCAGTTTGCGTCCTATAGTGGCTATACATTGTTCAGTGTGAATTTATTTGAAGTTCATGTGAATGTATTATATTATCCTTTGGATGATGAAATACATCAGAATTTCCAAAAAGTGGAGAAGAGTAACATAAGGTATCATGCTAGGCCCTATTCTCTTTCTCATGTATGTTAATGATTTGTTCGACAGTGTCAACTCTTCATCAGTTGTTTGCTGACAGCACATCCATTTAATTGAAAACTATGAAGCAGAAACAATCTCTGACTGCATCTAGCATTCTAGTTTGCTGTCAGAAGTGTGTTGACTCTGAATATTTTTAAAAAAAAAAAAAAAAAAAAAAAAAAAAAAAAAAAAAAAAAAAAAAATAGGCATCAACATAGCACAGGTTTCAAAAATAAAAATACTAGGAAAAGAAAACAGTCCACAAAAATAAGGATATAGCAGAATTAATATTTGTCAAATTTCCAGGACTAAATTTAGGTCAGAATTTAAAATGAAATTTTCATTTCAGAATGTATGAAGTAAATTATGTAGCTTTCCATTTTCAATGTAACTATTGTACAGTTCCACTGGTATGGATCTATGGATAATTGTATATCACATTCATGCTGAATCAATAATAAGGTATGACATTATTTTTTGAGAAAGGTCTAGTAATATACCGTGTATACAAAAGCACCAGATAAAATGTATCACATAGATTTGTGCTCCATATCCAAGGATCATATCTTGAAAATATGTACTGTTAACAGTTCCTTATTTATAAATCTATAAGGCAATCATTTTTTTACACAGCAAACCAGAATTATTTATGAAAAATCATTTTGACCATCTATATGGTGCAAGAAATAAAGATACTTTTATACTTCCTGTTTAGTGATTAAAATTATATGCTCAGGCCCCTCAATACATCAGCAAGAAAATCTTAAACATTTGAACATGAAGCTACATCTATTGAAAAAGAAGCTGTATGTCATTCTGACGCAGAAATGTTACTACTTGGTGTGAGAGTTAATGAAGGATGAAATCATAATTTAAGCAGCATTTCATTGTTCATTAATTTTATTATGTAAATATAAGGAGAATGTTACTAATTTTAAATATTGTTGCTTCACATTGGATATAATTTTATACAAATAAATTATATAATTGAGTTTTGGCATGTCTGCTGTACTCTGATCAGATGATTAATAAGTGTACATTATGAAACAAGTAAACCAGTACTCAGTATTACACAGTTCTAGAAATGTGTACGCTTGTGTGGCCTGTGTCACCTTCACTAACAACATTCTGGCTATACAGGCACATCATCTTATAAAACATGACAATATACCCAAAGTTCTTTTAATGAGATTTCCAGAAATATTTAGGGTTAACAGTTTATGTGACTCATGCTGCATAGAGTGGTACTGATAGTTCATTGTTTATGTAATGGATATACTTATTAACATTTAATTCTCTTTATTGATATATATTTCAGCTTGTGACACATCCCTGACTATTCTCCTTTATGACAGAATTAGTATTTTATTTAAATGATTAGTGGAAAATCTCATATAAAGATGTGAAACAAATACTAACAAAGAGATAGAGGGGCTCACCAGTACTTACCTCAGCTCAGTACAGCCGATAGATAACACAAAACAGAACAGAAAATTTACATTCCTAGCTTTTGGAACTTTGTTCCTTCATCAGGGAGGAGAGAGGGGAAAAAAGGGAAGAAGGGAAAGTGGATTCAGTTACTCACAACCCAGGTCATGAAGCAACAGCTACAGGGAGGGTAGCAAGGATGGAGGCATGGTTGTCAGAGGGAAGCCAAAGATATTCTACTGTTAAGTGCTGTGCCAGCTTCAAACTAAAGAGGATGCATACAGAAGTAAAGAGATATACAGTATAAAGATAAACACAACTATGTAGGATGAAAAGATGTGTGAATGGCTAAAGAGGAGAGGGGAAAAGAAAAAAGACTGAAGAGTAAATGGGAGTGAGGTTGGTTAACGTAGGTTCAGTCCAGGGATATGGCGGGATCAAAGGATGTGTTGGAGTGCAAGTTCCCATCTCCGCAGTTCCGAGGGATTGGTGTTGGGTGGGAGAAGCCAAATGGCACGTACGTTGTAGCACGTTTCTAGGTCCCTAGAATTATGCTGGACGGCATGCTCTGCTACTGGGTATTGGACATCTCCTAGGCGGACAGTTGGTTTGAGCCCGTTCATGCGTTCAGCTGGTTTAATTGTCGTCATACTGATGTAAAAGCCTGTGCAGTGCAGGCATGTCAGCTGATAAATGACGTGTTGTTTCACATGTGGCCCTGCCTTGAATTGTGTATGTTTTACCAGTAGCAGGGCTGGAGTAGGTGGTTGTGGGGGGATGCATGGGGAAGGTTTTGCAGCGGGGTCGATTTCAGGGGTAGTAACAGCGGGGTAATGAAGGTGGTCTGGGAACCACAAGGATGTTATGGAGGTTAGGGGGGCGACAAAAGGCAACTCTAGGTGGTGTGGGGAGAATATTGTCAAGGGATGATCTCAGTTCAGGGCTTGACTTGAGAAATTCATATTCCTGGCAGAGTAATTTGTTGATGTATTTGAGGCCAGGATAATATTGGGTGACAAGGGAGGTGCTTCTGTGTGATCTGGGGGTAGGAACATTGTTGTTGGATGGGGAGGAATGTATTGCTCAGAAGATCTGTTTGTGAACAAGGTCTGCAGGATAGTTGTGGGAGAGGAAAGCACTGGTCAGGTTATTGGTGTAATTGTTGAGGGATTCGTCACTGGAGCAGATATATTTGCCACAAATACCTAGCCTGTAGGGAAGGGAGCGCTTGATGTGGAATGGATGGCAGCTATCAAAGTGAAGGTACTGTTGTTTGTTTGGGAGTTTGATGTGGCCAGAGGTGTGGATGTGAGCTTCAACAAGATGAAGGTCAACATCCAGGAAGGTGGCTCGGGTTTTGGAGAAGGACCAGGTGAAATTCAGACTCGAAAAGGAGTTGAGGTTATGGAAGAAATTAAGGAGTGTTTCTTCACCATAAGTCCAGACCACAAAGATGTCATCAATAAAACTATACCAGGCCAAGGGAAGCAGCTGTTCCATCTTCAGGAAAGTCTCCTCCATGCGGCCCATGAAGAGGTTGGCATGGGATGGAGCCATCCTGATTCCCATGGCCATTCCCCTGATTTGTTTGTAGGTCTGGCCTTCAAAAGTGAAGTAATTATGGGTGAGGATGGAGTTGGTAAGTGTGATAAGGAACGAGGTTTTTGGAAAATCTTTGGGTGGGCGCTGGGAGAGATAGTGTTCAAGGGCAGAGAAACCATGGGTATGTGGGATGTTTGTGTAAAGGGATGTAGCATCTATGGTGACAAGAAAAGTTTCAGGTGGGAGGGGAGTGGGAATGGATTTGAGGTGTTCTAGGAAGTGGTTTGTGTCTTTGATGTAGGATGGGAGTCTGTAGGTGATAGGTTGGAGGCGTTGGTCTACCAGAGCCATCTGCCACAATTGGACGGCCAGGATGGTTCTGTTTGTGGATTTTGGGTAATAGGTAGAAGGTAGGGATACGTGGCTCAGGTGGAGTGACTAGGTCTATGGAAGCCATTGTGAGGCCTTGTGAGGGACCTTGGATTTTTAGGATTTTCTGCAGCTCAGTCTGGATGGAGGGAATGGGATCCTGGGTAACAGCTTTGTAGGTTGAGGTGTCGGAGAGTTGACACAGTCCTTCTGCCACATACTCCACACGGTCAAGTACCACAGTTGTGGAGCCTTTATCCACCAGGAGGATGATAATAGAGCGGTCTGTTTTCAGCTCCTTAATGGCATGGGATTCAGTTGGGGTGATGTTGGGGGTGGTCGGGATGTTCTTCAAGAAGGACTGGGAGGCAACACTGGATGTGAGGAATTCCTGAAATGTCTGCAAGGGATGGTTTTGGGGGAGGGGAGGAGGATCCCTTTGGGAAGGCAGTCGGAACTGTTCTAGACAGGGTTCAACACTGGGTTTAGTATTTGGGGGCTGTGTTTGGGTGGTGAAGTGATTTTTCCAGTTGAGGTTCCTGGCAAATGAGAGGAGATCTTTAACCAGAGCGCTGTGGTTGAATTTAGGCGTGGGGCTACAGGTTAAGCCTTTTGATAGAACAGATGTCTCTGGAGGAGTGAGGGATCTGGGTGAGAGGTTTAGAACTGAATTGGGACTGGTGGTATGTGGCATTTGACTGTGGTTATAGTTGAGATTTGGTCTGTGTGCGGTATGTGCTGGGATTGGAAGATTGAGTAGGGTGGCTAGGCTAGGTTTGTTGGCTATGAGGGGGGTTAGTGTGCTGTTGTGGTTGGTGTGAGGGATAGGGAGAGGGACCCCACTTCTTAGATGTTGCACTAGCACTGTAGATAGTTTTTTCAGGTGGTTTGTGGCATGGAACTCAAGTTTGCAGTTGGCTTCTAGGATCATGTTCCTGAGTGTGCTCTCCAAGCAGGGGATTGAGAGGTGGAGGACTTTGAAGAGAGATAGGAGCTGTTGGGAGTGGTGGTTACACGAAGTAGTGTAGAGATTCAGGACAAGTTGGGTAAGGGCTAAGGATTGAAGGTTCTGGAAGTCCAGGAGACACTGGTGGAAGGAGGGATTGCACCCAGAGATGGGAACTTTTAAGGTAAGTCCTTTAGGGGTAATTCCAAAGGTTAAGCAGGACCGGAGGAAAAGTATGTGGGATTACAGTTTGGCTAGGGTGAAAGCATGTTTCCGGAATGAATGTAAATAATGTGGTATAGGATTAGGGTACATAATGGGTAACTGGTGGGTAGGCAAATTAAATAACTAAAGTTAAAATAGTAATAACAAGAAGGAATGAAACAAGGAGGGAAGGACGAGAAAGAAAATAAAATCTGTTGGTAATGTTCAATAGCAAAGGAAGACGACTAAATAAGAAAAGTACGGATAAAGGTTGACCAGACCAAGCAAGTATGTCCAGATCAGGGCAAACGAACACACGTTGTTTAAAAAAAGAGATCGCGAGTGGCGCAAAAAGATCGCGGGTGGCGCAAAAAGATCGCGGTTGGCGCAAAAAAGATTGTGGGTGGCGTAAAAATGTTCCAAAAAATTGGCCTCTGGCAGAGAAAGATAGCCAGTGGCACAAAAGGATCGCTAGCAACACGAAATCGATGGAAATCGATGATACCGGTAGGTGTGGAAAAGATTGTTGGCAGTGATTGTTGGCTGGAAAACGTTAAAACTATGGATGTGAAATAAATAAATCAATAAATAAATAAAGAGAAGTGGACTATAAACAGAAGAAGATAATTGGAGGGAGGGAAATGAAACTAGCAGAGTTGGTGACGAAAATATATAACACTGAATAAGAGAAAGTGTTTAGATGACAGATGTAAGTGATAGCTAACAAAAGGGACAAAACAATGAAGAATGTGGACCATATAGGTGATCTAAATGATTAATGGAAAATCTCATATAAAGATGTGAAACAAATACTAACAAAGAGATAGAGGGGCTGGCCAGTACTTAGCTCAGTGCAGCCGATAGATAACACAAAACAGAACAGAAAATTTACGTTCCTAGCTTTCAGGACTTTGTTCCTTCATCAGGGAGGAGAGAGGGGAAAAAAGGGAAGAAGGGAAAGTGGATTCAGTTACTCAAAACCCAGGTTATGAAGCAACAGCTGTTGCAGTACTGGCCAGCCCCTCTATCTCTTTGTTAGTATTAGTATTTTATTTATTTTAAATGTCTAGTTCCATAGCACCAAATTGAGGAGTGAAACTCCAAGGACATGGAACGCATCAGTACAAGAAATTACAACATAAAAGTAACAACAGATAAAATAAAATGTTTATGAACCCAAAAAAAGGCCACCCCTAAGTTTATGTAAACACAATCAACAATACAACACAGGAATAAGGTTAGTTTTCCAAGGAACTCCTTGGCAGAATGAGGAAACTCTTCAGTTTTTATTTAAAAGGACATGGATTAGTGCTACGATTTTAGAATTCTTATAGTAGATTACTGAAAATGGATGCAGCAGTATACTGCACACATTTCTTCACAAGGTTCAAGGAAGTGCGATCCAAATTCGGGTTGGATTTCTTTCTAGCATTAACTGAATGATGGCTACTAATCCTTGGAAATAAACTGATTTTGTTAATAAGAAATAATAGTGAAGCATATATATATATATATATATATCAAGAGGCCAATGTTAGAATACCCAGACTAATGAACGAGGATCGACAAGAGGTTTGTTAACTCACACTACTTATTGGCAAACCACTCATTTGTGAGCCAAAAATATCCTTTGAGAACGGGAAGAGTTACCCCTAAACGTAATAATACGTCATAAGCAAATGAAAATAAGCAAAGCAGACTACTTTTTGTGTTGAACTATCACTTACTTCCAACATACTGGAACTTAAATAGTGGCAACTGTTTATTCACAACCAATACAAAAGAGTTACATGTTTGCACCTGTTACCGTCGTTCAAAATAGTCACCAGTGTTTTGTAGAACCATGTTGACTGCGACGTGGAAGGCATAGTATACCATTAGCAGAGCCTGTTCTGTTTATGGTGTGAATGAAGTGGTCTACAGTTATGGTGATTCTTGTGTATGACTGTGATGAAATTATCCTAATGCATTACATTCCTCCACAGCAGACTGTCAATGCACAGTATTACTGTTCATTTTTGGAGAATAATCTTTGACCAGCTTTGCGAAAGAAGCGGCGACACTTTCTGCACAGACCCATCATTTTGCAGCACGACAATGCGCGGGCACATACAGCACAAGCTGTGGCTGCTCTGTTCGGTCAATGGGACTGGAAAGTACTGTATGATCCACCATACTCCCCAGACCCAAGTCCTTGTGACTTTGATTTGGTCCCAAAGATGAAGGAACCACTTCATGGAATTCACTTCAGAACTGTTTGGGAGATTTGACAGGCAGTAGACCTCTCCATTCGCACCATCAACATAACAGGCTCTGATAACGGTATACTACATCTTCCACATCGCTGGCAATGGGTTCTTCACAATGCTAGCGGCTATTTTGAAGGACAGTAACAGGTGCAAACATGTAACTCTTTTGTGTCGATTGTGAATAAATAGTGGCCACTATTTAAGTTCTAACCCACACAGTAAAAATGGCAGCATTAAGTCTTTGAACGAGATCCTGAATTTGGGCCTTCCATGACACCTAGAAATTTCACTAATCATGTTCCCATTGTGTGAAATTAAAATGGCAGGTTTTGTTGAATTGTATATTAGAAACAGTAAAAACTGAGCATTACTGTGATTTAGCATTAGTTTATTTTCTAGAAACGATGAACTTATGTTACTAACTGCAATATTTGAAACAGTGTCAACATTGTACACTTTACTATCACAGTAATGTCGTCAGCAAACAGGAATATTTTAGAATCACCTCTAATACTAGAGGACATGTCATTTATATACATAAGGAACAGGAATGGCCCAGCACAGATCCCTGAGGCACCCCCATTTAGCCATGCCCCACTCAGACCCCATATCATAGCCGTTCTCAACACTTTTGCTGTTTGTTGTTAAGCACAAGCTGAATCGATTGTGGGCTACTCCCGGTATTCTGTAATGGTCGAACTTCTGCAGCAATATTTTGTGATTAACACAATCAAATGCCTTAGGTAAATCAAAAAAAGATGTCTAGCATTCAAAACCTTTTGTTTAATCCATACAGTACCTCACAGCGAAAAGACAATATAGCATTTTCAATTGTTTAACCACTTCTAAAACTAAACTGTACATTTGATCGCAAATTATGTTAAACTTTATGATCAATTATTCTTACATACAAAGCCTGTTCAATAACTTTAGCACACAGATGACATATAAACAGATCTAAAATTGACTTCATTATCCATGTCTCATGGAATGGCATTCTTCATGAGAGTTATATGATTCCCTGTAGCGTTTTTATTTAATTCACCAGAAAAGTTCAGAAAGTGATTGTTAAAAACTGTACATATATCTGACTCATCAGAAATATTTTTATTATGAACTGACTTTATATTGTTGACCTTGTGCTGCTGACCAGACGCTTCCTTTATGGCTGACCATATGGTTTTTATTTTATTTAGCTATTCTATTTGCACACCATATACTCTTTGCCTTCCTAATAACATTTTTAAGCACCTTACAATACTGTTTGTAATGGCCTACTGTACGAGGTGCATTCAAGTTCTAAGGCCTTCGATTTTTTTTTCTCCGGACTGGAAAGAGATAGAAACATGCACATTGTTTTAAAATGAGGCCGCGTTCATTGTCAATACGTCCCAGAGATGGCAGCACTATATGGCAGATGGAATTTTACCGCCAGCGGCGAGAATGAGAACTGTTTTAAATACTTAAAATGGCGACGTTTTCCTTACTTGAACAGGGTGCAATCATTCGTTTTTTGAATTTGCGTGGTGTGAAACCAATTTCAATTCATCGACAGTTGAAGGAGACATGTGGTGACGGAGTTATCGATGTGTCGAAAGCGCGTTCGCGGGTGCGACAGTTTAATGAAGCAGAACATCGTGTGACAACAAACCGACACAACCTCGGGCTCGCACAAGCCGGTCTGACGACATGATCGAGAAAGTCGAGAGAATTGTTTTGGGGGATCGCCGAATGACTGTTGAACAGATCACCTCCAGAGTTGGCATTTCTGTGGGTTCTGTGCACACAATCCTGCATGACGACCTGAAAATTCGAAAAGTGTCGTCCAGGTGGGTGCCACGAATGCTGACGGACGACCACATGGCTGCCTGTGTGGCATGTTGCCAAGCAATGTTGACGTGCAACGACAGCATGAATGGGACTTTCTTTTCGTCGTTTCTCACAATGGATGAGACGTGGGTGCCATTTTTGGATCCAGAAACAAAGCGCCAGTCAGCTCAGTGGAAGCACACAGACTCACCACCACCAAAAAAATTTCGGGCAACCGTCAGTGCTGAAAAAATGATGGTGTCCATGTTCTGGGACAGCGAGGGCGTAATCCTTACCTATTGCGTTCCAAAGGGCACTACGGTAACAGGTGCATCCTACGAAAATGTTTTGAAGAACAAATTCCTTCCTGCACTGCAACAAAAACGTCCGGGAAGGGCTGCGCGTTTGCTGTTTCATTAAGACAACGCACCCGCACATTGAGCTTATGTTACGCAACAGTTTCTTCATGATAACAACTTTGAAGTGATTCCTCATGCTGCCTACTCATCTGACGTGGATCCTAATGACTTTTGGCTTTTTCCAACAATGAAAAACACTCTCCGTGGCCGCACATACACCAGCCATGCTGCTATTGCCTCAGCGATTTTCCAGTGATCAAAACAGACTCCTAAAGAAGCCTTCACCACTGCCATGGAATCATGGCGTTAGCGTTGTGAAAAATGTGTACGTCTGCAGGGCGATTACGTCGAGAAGTAACGCCAGTTTCATCGATTTCGGGTGAGAAGTTAATTAGAAAAAAAATTGGAGGCCTTAGAACTTGAATGCACCTCGTAGCTTGATTGTGACTACTTCTAACGTTTTGATATAATTCCCACTTTGTTCTATATGATATCCTTATCCCACTAGTCAGCCACCCAGTCTGTCTTTTAGTGCTACTATCCTGATGTTCTAATGAAAAGCAGCTTTCAAAGAACATGAGAAATGTGTTAAAGAAAGTATTATATTTTTCATCTGTGTTATTGGCACTATAAACGTCCTGCCACTCTTGATCCTTAATGAGGTTTTAAAAAGTCACTGTTGCCATTGGATTATCTTTGCTACATAGTTTCTAATTATATGTAACATTTATTTGAGTGCAAAAACCTTTTAGTGTTAAAATTTGTGTAGTATGGTCTGAAAGATCATCACCCTTTTACTGACAGAATGCCCATCTAGAACTGAAGAATGAATAAAAATATTGTCTATGGCTGTGCTGTTGGTCCCCTGCACCCTGCTTGGAAAAACACATTTCAGATATATAGTTTTTAGATGCATGGCCACTCCCCCCCACTCAGCAAAGAACTCCTTGAAAACCAGCCAGCTAATCTGTATCATGGTAAAGGAAGCCTCTGAATTGTCAGATTATTTAAGTGGTGCTCCAATATACCAATATACATATGTTCTGCATCAGATCATATGAATTTAGGAGATCTTCCAACAACCATTTTCTTGCTGAATCATGTACAAAATTAATATTGAAGTCATCACATCTAACTAATATTTTGGTACTTTCTGTAAAGCGAACCAAGAACCCTCTCTAGCTTGACCATAAATGCTCTGAAGCAGTGGTGGGTGCAGTGTAAGAGTATAAGAGCATGTGAACACCCTAACTTTTGAGACATTACAGATTTATTGGTTCCTTTTCTTTTAATGCTGTTAAACATAATATAGATGCTGCACTCTGAAAGATACGGCACTTAAATCTAGTGCGCCACTGCTCCTCTAGCCTCCGTGAAACTTGGCATCAAGGTCATGAGTTCATGTACAGTTGTACACATTTTAAGAAGCTTTTGTGCATGTGCAACTCAAGTGACGTAATTCCTGTATGTTCTAAATACATACAGATTTGATAAACAATGTGCACAAATTAACTAGAAGGTTACATCAGTGCCACCAGGTGTTTGTACACTGAAGCAGACTTTTATCCCTGTTAACTCAGCATAAATCATGCTAGATGATAGCACACTCCTGAGACATGTTGCTTAGTGCACATAAAGGAAAACCAAGAAAGCTATAAACTGCGCGAGTCTGTACATAGCCATGACACACGCCAAAGGCAGATGATGGACATCCCAGTTACTACGCTTAAAAAAACCCAAAACAGTTACACATATACAGGGACACAATTATTTAACATGCTACCACCCACAGCACACAGTGTATCACTGATGTCTTCAAAAATATTACAAAAAGGTGGCTTGGACAAAAAGCATTCTATACAATGGAAGAATTTAAAGTATGTAATAAAAATGATCTAATCTATTAAAACTGCTGTATGACATGACCACCATATTACAAGAGCACTTCTGAAAATGTTATTGTATCATGCACTTGTGCTTTATTTACATAATGTATTATTACTCAGTAGTTAACTGCTGTATGACATGACCACCCTATTACATAAGTTCTTCTGAAAATGTTATTGTACCATGCAGTTGTGCTTTATTTACATAATGTATTTGCTCCAATGGTTAACATTTATTAAGCCTGTCTCATTTATATTCGTTAAAATGTTTTTCTTAGCATGTGTATTGTGTTACACATACAGTATCTCCTTTTGCCATTCTGCACGACACATTTATGTTTAATGACTACTAAACATGTGCAGTATAAAACATATTTACTCATTCAGAATGTTAAAAATGTATGACTTATTTCGTAATTATATAATGTATGTAAAATGACGACATCAATTGCATGAAAAATGCTTAAAGATGGGTCAATAAATCAATCAATCAATCATGTGCAATGTAAACATGAACTATCTTGAGTCTATTTTAAATGATAACAGAAAAGTAAAGTTGTGAGGAAGGGTTGTGAGCCATGCTTGAGAAGGGGGGGGGGGGGGGGGGGCCTCAGTCGGTAGAGTACTTGCCCACAAAAGGGCATAGGTCCCGAGTTTGAGTCTCAGTCCGGCATACAGTTTTAATGTACTGGGAAGTTTCATATCAGTGCACACTCTCCTGCAGAGTGAATTTCTGATACTGGGAACAAAAAAGTAAACCTTCAGGAAAAGTTAGCCACAAAGGAACTAGGATCTCTAAGAAGAGATCCTTCGATTGAGGAGTGACGAAATCAAATAAGCATCACTACAAGTGAACATTTAACAAGGAAGTGTACAGTTAGCACAAGTTGTTTCTGTGCACCATAAGAAAATCTGATTTTCAGCCCAGTCATAAATTTGTGAACAAATACAACTGTTAGAGATCTTGTATATTTGTTCAAAAAAAGTGGAAAAGCACAAAAACTCCCACTTACACAAAAATCCTAAACAGGCAGTTGTGAAAACTTATACATTATTTTGTTATTGCCCTAAATTGTATTTAATTACGTACAAAACAACAAAAACCCACAAGAAGATTTGTTTCTTTTGTCAGATAAGTTATGCATTTTATTATTATTATTATTATTATTATTACATTCCTTTCTCAGACTTTATGTCTGGTTAAAAATGGAAAGTGACGTGGACCTTGATCAAGCATGACTTCCTTTTGACTGTACGGTATATGTTACATTGCATTTAGGAACTTTCGGGTAATTGAACATGTATCAATAATTACAGATTTCTGTAGTTGTATATGTATGTTTGGATGTAGCTGTATTGCGTTGATGTACTGGTGGATATTGTGTGGTATGACTCCTGTAGTTGATAATGTAATTGATATAATGTCAACTTTATCCTGATGCCACATGTCCTTGACTTCCTCAGCCAGTTGGATGTATTTTTCAATTTTTTCTCCTGTTTTCTTCTGTATATTTGTTGTATTGGGTACGGATATTTCGATTAGTTGTGTTAATTTCGTCTTTTTATTGGTGAGTATGATGTCAGGTTTGTTATGTGGTGTTGTTTTATCTGTTATAATGGTTCTGTTCCAGTATAATTTGTATTCATCATTCTCCAGTACATTTTGTGGTGCATACTTGTATGTGGGAATGTGTTGTTTTATTAGTTTATGTTGTATGGCAAGTTGTTGATGTATTATTTTTGGTACATTGTCATGTCTTCTGGGGTATTCAGTATTTGCTAGTATTCTACATCCGCTTGTGATGTGACCTACTGTTTCTATTTCTTGTTTGCAAAGTCTGCATTTATCTGTTGTGGTATTGGGACCTTTAATAATATGCTTGCTGTAATATCTGGTGTATATTGTTTGATCCTGTATTGCAATCATGAATCCTTCCGTCTCACTGTATATGTTGCCTTTTCTTAGCCATGTGTTGGATGCGTCTTGATCGATGTGTGGCTGTGTTAGATGATACGGGTGCTTGCCATGTAGTGTTTTCTTTTTCCAATTTACTTTCTTTATATCTGTTGATGTTATGTGATCTAAAGGGTTGTAGAAGTAGTTATGCAATTGCAGTGGTGTAGCCGATGTATTTATATGAGTGATTGCTTTGTGTAT
This sequence comes from Schistocerca piceifrons, assembly GCF_021461385.2. Classification (NCBI taxonomy): domain Eukaryota; kingdom Metazoa; phylum Arthropoda; class Insecta; order Orthoptera; family Acrididae; genus Schistocerca; species Schistocerca piceifrons. The sequence goes on from NC_060138.1 coordinate 924,792,716, forward strand.
TTTGCTAGTTTCTGCTCGTTCTATAAAGAATTTTCTTAAATTGTCTACCCATCCACAATGCAGGTTCTTTTAAGTTGATAAATCCCCTTCCTCCTTCCTTTCTGCTTAATGTGAATCTTTCTGTTGCTGAATGTATGTGATGTATTTTATATTTGTGGCATTGTGATCGTGTAAGTGTATTGAGTGCTTCTAGGTCTGTGTTACTCCATTTCACTACTCCAAATGAGTAGGTCAATATCGGTGTAGCATAAGTATTTATAGCTTTTGTCTTGTTTCTTGCCGTCAGTTCTGTTTTCAGTATTTTTGTTAGTCTTTGTCTATATTTTTCTTTTAGTTCTTCTTTAATATTTGTATTATCTATCCCTATTTTTTGTCTGTATCCTAGATATTTATAGGCATTTGTTTTTTCCATCGCTTCTACGCAGTTGCTGTGGTTATCCAATATGTAATCTTCTAGTTAGTGTGTTTTCCCTTGACTATGCTATTTTTTTTACATTTGTCTGTTCCAAAAGCCATATTTATATCATTGCTGAATACTTCTGTTATCTTTAGTAATTGGTTGAGTTGTTGATTTGTTGCTGCCAGTAGTTTTAGATCATACATGTATAGCAAATGTATTATTTTGTGTTGGTATGTTCCAGTAATATTGTATCCATAATTTGTATTATTTAGCATGTTGGATAGTGTGTTCAGAACAAGGCAGAACCAGAAAGGACTTAATGAGTCTCCTTGGTGTATTCCACGCATAATCTGTATTGGCTGTGATGTGATATTATTTGAATTTGTTTGGATATTAAGTGTGGTTTTCCAATTTTTCATTACTATGTTTAGGAACTGTATCAATTTAGGATCTACTTTACATATTTTCAAATTTTTTTAGTAACCATGAGTGGGGTACACTATCAAAAGCTTTTTGGTAATCAATGTATGCATAGCGTAGTGACCTTTGTTTAGTTTTAGCTTGATATGTCACCTCTGCATCTATTATCAGCTGCTCTTTACATCCTCATGCTCCTTTGCAGCAGCCTTTTTGTTCTTCATTTATAATTTTGTTCTGTGTTGTATGTGTCATTAATTTCTGTGTAATGACTGAAGTTAATATTTTGTATATTGTTGGTAGGCATGTTATGGGGCGATATTTAGCTGAGTTTGCTGTGTCTGCTTGATCTTTAGGTTTCAGATAAGTTATTCCATGTGTAAGTGTATCAGGGAATGTGTATGGGTCTGCAATGTAACTGTCAAATAATTTAGTTAGATGTGAATGTGTTGAGGTGAACTTTTTTAGCCAGAAATTTGCTATTTTATCTTTTCCAGGGGCTTTCCAATTGTGAGTAAAATTAATTGCTCAGGTGACTTCATGCTGCAAAATTATAACTTCAGGCATTTGTGGTATCAACTTGTATGTGCTGTTTCTACTTGTATCCACCGTGCATGCCCGTTATGTTGTACCGGGTTTGACCATATGTTGCTCCAGAAGTGTTCCATGTCTGTTATGTTTGGTGGATTGTCTATTTTAATGTGTGTGTTATGTATTGTCCAGTAAACTTTCTTTTGGTTTGTGTTGAATGTTTGGTTTTGTTTCCTTCTATTTTCACCTTTTTTGTATCTTCTAAGTCGTTTGGCCAATGCTTGTAATTTCTGCTTCTTTTCATCTAATTGCTCTATCGCTCCTTGTTGTGAGATTTTACCTAACCTTTTTCATTTTTTGTCTGATATTTCATTTCTTATAAATTGTGTTAGCTGTTCGATGTCTTTTCTCAGTTTTTCTATTCTGATTTGTAGCCTGTGTTGCCAAGCTGGTTTTGTGGGTTTCTTCTGTGTGTTGGTGGGTTCTGATCTCTGCCTAGTGTGTATATTTAGTGTAGAGAGTGCTCCTATATGAACCAGGAGTTGTAATTCTTCCATAGTTGTATTTTCATTTATTTTGTTGTGTATGATTGTGTTGATAGTTGTTATTGTTGTTTTGACTTGTGGGTTATTTGGTGGTCTATGCAAGAATGGTCTTGTGGCGTAGAGCGCCATAAAAATCGATATTTGTTCTGTGTGTAAGTGTGCTATCTTTGAGGAGAGGGCTTTGGAGAGCATGTTGGACACTAACGGCAATTAGCCTCCGGACTTGTATCTGTGTAGATGCTAAGTGTGAATAAATCTGTATATGAGAGTTGTTTACCTACAACTATACCATATTCCCTCACTGGTGACCCCGTTTTTGTGTAATACGCGTCCGAGTTACTGCCTGAAGGTTATTTACGTGCCTACTGCGTCAGGTTTCTCCGCGATCGTGAGGGCCTTTGTTCAGCTCCAGACAATGGCCTTTCAGCATTCACCGCTGCCCGGATTCCAGCAACATCTCTCCAGCACTCCTGCCATCGTAGTGGACATGCTGCAAGAATCTTCAGAATCCATCAGCCAGAACATGCTGTCGAATTCATCGAGTGCCGCCAGTTTCTTCCAACTGCCAACGGTCGGGGACTCTGGCTTTGTTAGCCTGGACCTTCCCACGTGTTCTCCACAGAGTGCTGGTTGGAACATTTCTACTTCTGTGTCGAACACACAATTCAATACAGTTCGTGGCGTCAAGCGAGGTTTTGCTACTTCGGAAAATCCAGTAGTGAATTCAAACTCGAATCAGTTCCCGCCACGTGTGTATCCTTCTGCGCCGGCTAGTCAACAGGTGTTCAATGCTCGCCAAACAGCAAATATCACACCGAGTGTGCATCCTAGTGGACGTGTGTGGGATCCTTCTGTTGCTTCTAATCAGGTCAACAATTCTGTGCTGGATAGTAATTACTCCGACATCTACAACCAGCCCCACCACTCACGGTCGAGTGAATACTGTGTGCATAACGGACATTCACCGGCGTACTTAAGCACTTGTGGCTTCTCTCCGAGCTACTATGTCAATGAGAATGCACATTTTGACTATGATCCTCACACCGTTCGAGTGTCCGTCTCTTCTCAGCCGCCCCCCCGGCGTCAAGTGAATTTCGCGATTCCCGCATTACGGGACGCCAATAATCCGGACTCGAAATCTTCTGCATGCTCTACTTCCGTTCGAAGTAATAGGCGCACCTCCGCAGTGACTGCAGTGCCGAATCTGCCGAAATTACCAGACTTCAAACCCGCTACCCGGAGTTCTGGTTTAACCTGGTTGAGCAAACATTCAATGTCTGTGCTTTGGACGACGACGCACGCTTCGCCTGCCTCATGAACCATCTTCACGACCGCGTCGATTTAATTTATGATCTGGTCAAAGCACCCCCCCTAGCAGGGAAGTATGCTGTGGCGAAACAAACGATACTGGAGTGCGTCTCTAAAACCTGGAGAGAAAATGTGCGACAGCTCATCTACGAAGAGTGTCTCGGCGACAGGTCTCCGTCCCAGCTGTGGCGGTGCATCCGTCTTCTCGTCGATGAGCAAGTTATGCCTGATGACAAGCTCGCAAAAATCTGAACTGAAAAGCTGCCTTTGCCTGTCCAGACTGCAATCTCTGCGTATGAAGATAGGCCAGTAAATGAACGTTTACGCGCCGCCGACAGAGCATACTCCGCCAGGCAACGTGAGCTCCGTGCACTGCATTCTGGACGTGACTGCACTAAGACGCTTTCTGACGCCACGCCCTTGTCTGGTGCTGCTGATAACAAGCTTTTTAAACTAGTCGCCCTGCCTGCACCTTCAACTCCTCGCAGCGACAGTGCATCGGCCTCTGTGGAAGACTCTGGGGCACATACTCCGTCACCTAGCAACTACCCACAAGGGCACAGGCCCGCCCAACCTTACTGTTTCTTCCACGCGAGATTCGGGGAGCAATCTCGCAAATGCCAGTCACCGTGATCTTACCCAATCTCCAACCGCAGGTAAGCTACGGTGCCACCTCCTGCGATGTAAACAACGGGCACCATCCCACGTTGCACTCCGTTTCGGACAATAACAGTAAGTGTGGTCGAGTCTATGTTCGCAATTTACGATCAGGTGTATGTTTTCTGGTAGACACTGGCGCAGACGTCTCTTTGCTGCCGGTTCGCCTAGCAACCAATAAAGTGCAACCACACAAAACAGTACTTTGTGCAGTGAACTTGTCTTCCCTACAGTGTCCCGGTTCCACTTTGTATACAGTGAAACTTTCGCCCGAGTGCAAACTGGAGTGGACGTTTCTAGTGTCAACAATTGAAGAACCTATTCTCGGAATTGATTTCCTCAAGCACTATCAGTTGTCACTAGATTTTGTGCAAAATACTGTGTTTTACCCCTCCCTTAACAAACATATTTCTTTCGCTTCGCTGAGTGACAGTTCGGCTAACACCAAACATGTGTGCTGTGCTAAGAAGTGTGTAAACCTATCCTTGGAGCTGCAATATTGGACAAACAAGTGGCTAGTGGAGTGCGCCAAGTCTTCTAAGTTGCGGATGGAACGTATGGAAATGCTGCTGCATCTCCGCGACTTACACCACGAGTTGGCCTCCACGAGTTGCCCGAGTGCTCATGCTCCTTGCGTTCCAAATGGAAAATTAACTTGCCAAGCTTGTGGCAATGAACTACGGCCATCTGCTGTCCGCCCAGGCCCACTCTTGCCTACAGCGCTCGTAGCGGCATGGAACGCTACCAAGAACCAGTGTACCAACCTCGCCCATGTTAACACGTGTGCGGCCTTTACGCAGCCTACGAGCGGGTGGCACACCTGTACTTCCGTGCCCTCAGCGCCACAGCTTGGCCCGTCCGCCACTGCCTGTTCTGCTTCACGGACATCTGACTATCGTGCCGCGCCATGTATTGCAATAGTCACTAACGGCACAGTTCATCGGTTACGTCTAACCGATGGGCCGCCCATATCGCAACGTCCACGCCGCCTCAAGCCGGAATTTATGAAAATTGCAAAAGAACAATTGGACGATCTGTTACAAAAGGGAATAACTGAACCTTCTTCCGGTTGCTGGGCTAGCCCTATCCTGTTTGACCAAAAGAAAGATGGTGCTTGGCGTATGGTCAGAGACTAAAGGCGTTTAAATGCCCGCTCCATCATTGATAAATATCCGGTCCCACACATCGCAGACTTCAATCATGCGCTCGCAGGTGCAAAGTACTTCTCTGTTTTGGACTGTAAGCACGCATTTCATCAAATTCCTATGGCTCCGGAGGACATTGAATAAACTGTCATAACCACTCCCTTCGGGCTGTTCCAATACAAATTTATGCCGTTTGGGTTGAAAAATGCACCCCAAACGTGCCAGCGTTTCATCAATCAAACTTTATCCCATCTAGACTTTTGTTTCGTATATATGGACGACATATTGGTTTTTGCTTCTACTTTAGAACAGAGTGAGGAGCGTGTTCAAGACGTGATAGATATTTTAGCAGCTGCTGGTATTGAACTGAACAATAAAAGGTCTCAATTGCACCAGTCATCCGTCACATTCCTAAGTTATGTTGCGTCATCGGACGGTCTGACACCACCACAGGTCAAGATCAAGCCTGTTCTCGAGATGCTACGCCCTCAGACCTACAGGGAATTACCGCAGGTTCATCAGAACAGTTAATTGCACTGATGATCTCGATGTTGAGCGCCCATAAGCCCCCGGAACAGTTAATTTTTGCCGGAAACATTTGCCAGCCGCTTCTGCGGTGCAGGCTCCTCTCACAGATGCTCTCGCTGGCGCACAAACTTCTGGCACCCGCCAGGTACCATGGACACCAGACATGGACAAGGCATTTAATGAACTCAAACAGCTGTTGGCCTCCGCTGTCACTATTGCTCACCCACTGGCGGACGCCACAATGTTTATCACTACTGACGCTAGTGACAATGCTATCGGCGCAGTACTGAGTCAGACATACAACGATGTTACGAGCCCCCTGCAGTTTTTCTCAAAAAAGCTAAACAACGCGCAGAAGAAATACTCACCATTCGACAGAGAACTACTTGCAGTTTACGAGGCCATAAGACACTTCAGAACTGATGTTGAGGGACGAGATTTCTATGTGCTCATTGATCACAAGCCGTTGGTTCCTGCCATAAAAAATCCTGTGGCTGATCCACCCCCATGACGCTTTCGTCACATCGATTACATCTTGCAATTTACAAATGACATTCGCTACATCCGAGGAGCGGACAATGTGGTCACTGATTTTCTCTTGCGTGTTGGTGCTGTCACAACCTTAACTGACTTAATGGACCTACCTTGGTTGCAATCGGCAGACCCCGATACCATGCAGTTAATTTCAGACCACAGCTCCTCTCTCCAACCGGTACGCTCTACTTTCCCTGGCATATCTGACTTAGTGTGGTGTGATGAATCGACTGGTACGTTGTGGCCATTCATTCCTAAGCCCCTTCAACGCCAGGTCTTTGACAAACTACACACATTAGCACACCCCGGTGTCAAAGCCTCCACCCGTCTGGTAGCTGAATGGTTTGTCTGGAGAAACATGCGCCGTGACTGTCAGTCTTGGGCAAGGGCATGCATGGTGTGTCAACAGAACAAAGTGTCCAGGCACACTTCTCCACCCCTTGGCTGTTTTGCCCAACCTCCAGGCCGGTTTCACCATGTTCATGTCGACCTCGTAGGCCCTTTGCCCCCCTCCGAGGGTTTCCGTTACTTGTTTACAGCTATTGACAGGATGACTCGGTGGGCTGAGGCTGTGCCTATTCCGAACATTACCTCTGAGACAGTAAGTCGAGCATTCTTAGATTCGTGGATCTCTAGATTTGGCTCACCTGTTTACCTCACCACTGACCAGGGGCGACAATTCGAGTCTTCAGTTTTCTCTGACTTATGTAAAATGTGTGGTATTGTCAAAATTCATACTTCTGCATACCACCCCCAAAGCAATGGGCTTGTCGAGCGATGGCATCGCACCCTGAAGTCTGCCCTGCATTGCCATGACTCACTATGGATAGAGGCACTGCCCTTCGTGCTTCTTCGCCTTCGTGTGACTTTCAAGGAAGACCTCAAGGGGTCCGTAGCCGAGTTTGTATATGGCCAACCTCTGGTTTTGCCTGGAGAATTAGTCACTCCAACCCCACTTCCACGGCCCTCTGAACTCCCTTCACTTCTCGAGCGGGTGCGCTTGCACTGCAGCAAAATTCAGCCGCCACCTCCACGCGTGTACGTACCACGCATGCTAGACTCTTGTGAGTACGTGTTTCTCAGAGACGACTCAGTCAAAGCCCCGCTTCAGTCGCCCTACACAGGTCCTTACAAGGTCGTCAAACCCTCTGAGAATAACATGGATCTCCTCATAAAAGACTCTGTAACCATGGTCTCACTCAACCGAGTGAAACCAGCTTTCTTTGAGCCTCAGGTGAACCTCCCTGATTCTGCCCCTATTTCTCCCACTCCTGCTTCGAGCGGCCATCCATCTTCCCACACCATGCTTTTGGGTATTGATTTTTCACAGCATGTTTCTCTGCTGAGCACTGCTTCTTCTCTGCGTTCATCTAATTCGAGTGGCCAATCTTTTCGGGGCTTCACTCCTCACAGTCCTCGCAGTCGAACTGCCAACCACTTGGATTCTATCATTGTGTTACCATCTTCACGTGACAGCTCTTTGTCATGCCGTTCAACCCACACTGTCTCCTCGTTGCCTTCGGTCACGCTCCCTCGTCTGTCAGCTGATCGGCCGAGGTTGTCTCCCGCACAGTCTAGTGCACCTGCCACCTCCCTCTTAGCAGATGCTTCCCCCTGCCATGGCTTTCCCACACCTCCCTGCCTCCCTACCATTTCTCGTACGGGTGCCATCCCAGAATTCACAACACATGTGCACCCTGATGACATACATAAATTATCTGTTGTCGTAGATGACGATACAGTGTGTGTGGTACTCGCGTGTGCCAATATTGAGGGAGGAAGTGCAGAATCTCATGTGGTGCGCCGCTTTAAATTGAGCAGAAGTGCTGCGTGTGGCAATTTGCGTGCCTTTGTTAGGCCTTCTGGCAAGGTGATTCTCCGCCTGCCGGCTGACGAAGTGCTACCCCTTCACTCCAGGACGGGACGTCATCTTCAGCTGCCGGCGTCGCTTGCTGACTTCACCGTCAATGTACCGGGCTTCACTGGTCTCCTACCAGTCGACCGCTTCTGCCTGACGCAGAAGAACTGTGCGTTACCTTCCTAACTTCTCACCCCTCGCCCCCCCCCCCCCCCCCATTCATAGGGACGTACTTCATACTGCGCGGGTTGGGGGGGGGGGGCTATGTGGCCTAGATGCACCATAAAAATCGATATTTGTTCTGTGCGTAAGTGTGCTATCTTTTAGGAGAGGGCTTTGGAGAGCATGTTGGACGCTAACAGCAGTTAGCCTCCGGACTTGTATCTGTGTAGATGCTAAGTGTGAATAAATCTGTATATGAGAGAATTCTAGTTGTTTACCTACGACTATACCATATTCCCTCAGTCTAATGTCTGCATTTGTGTCTTTGTATTCTATATATGTCAGCTGAAATTTTTCTTCTATATCTAACATGTGTGTCACTTCGTGTTCTATTTGTGCTTGTTCTGGTGGCTGTCTTAAGATTTCATTTTCCTCTGATTGTTTAATTGATGCGTGTTGTTCTTTGTTTGTTTGCTCTGGGATGTTTGAGTCCATTACTGTATTTTCTTCTTCTTCTGATTGCACATTACTTTGTTCCAGTATTTGTTGTACTTGTTGTTTGATGTTTTCTAATTCTGACTGGGGTATCATGTTATTTTTTATTATTACACGGATCTGATCAACTAGTCGTTGTTCTGTTAAAAGTTTTAATTCTGGGTATCTGGTAATAAATGTTGTGCATACTTGTGATCTATATCCAGTTGTGTTGGTTCCTAAGTTTGTTGCTTGGTAATAACAGAACATGAAGTATCGGTTACCTTCATCTGACCATCTCATCCGCTGTCTTTGTTTTTCTTCTAGAGTGGTTACAGGAGGCATATCCTGCAAAACACCTCTATTTGGATTTAAATAATTTTATTATTATTATTATTATTAGTGTCGTTATTACACTCCTGGAAATGGAAAAAAGAACACATTGACACCGGTGTGTCAGACCCACCATACTTGCTCCGGACACTGCGAGAGGGCTGTACAAGCAATGATCACACGCACGGCACAGCGGACACACCAGGAACCGTGGTGTTGGCCGTCGAATGGCGCTAGCTGCGCAGCATTTGTGCACCGCCGCCGTCAGTGTCAGCCAGTTTGCCGTGGCATACAAGGCTCCATCACAGTCTTTAACACTGGTAGCATGCCGCGACAGCGTGGATGTGAACCGTATGTTCAGTTGACGGACTTTGAGCGAGGGCGTATAGTGGGCATGCGGGAGGCCGGGTGGACGTACCGCCGAATTGCTCAACACGTGGGGCGTGAGGTCTCCACAGTACATCGATGTTGTCGCCAGTGGTCGGCGGAAGGTGCACGTGCCCGTCGACCTGGGACCGGACCGCAGCGACGCACGGATGCACGCCAGGACCGTAGGATCCTACGCAGTGCCGTAGGGGACCGCACCGCCATTTCCCAGCAAATTAGGGACACTGTTGCTCCTGGGGTATCGGCGAGGACCATTCGCAACCGTCTCCATGAAGCTGGGCTATGGTCCCGCACACCATTAGGCCATCTTCCGCTCACACCCCAACATCGTGCAGCCCGCCTCCAGTGGTGTCGCGACAGGCGTGAATGGAGGGACGAATGGAGATGTGTCGTCTTCAGCGATGAGAGTCGCTTCTGCCTTGGTGCCAATGATGGTCGTATGCGTGTTTGGTGCCGTGCAGGTGAGCGCCACAATCAGGACTGCATACGACCGAGGCACACAGGGCCAACACCCGGCATCATGGTGTGGGGAGCGATCTCCTACACCGGCCGTACACCACTGGTGATCGGCCGGGGGACACTGAATAGTGCACGGTACATCCAAACCGTCATCGAACCCATCGTTCTACCATTCCTAGACCGGCAAGGGAACTTGCTGTTCCAACAGGACAATGCACGTCCGCATGTATCCCGTGCCACCCAACGTGCTCTAGAAGGTGTAAGTCAACTACCCTGGCCAGCAAGATCTCCGGATCTGTCCCCCATTGAGCATGTTTGGGACTGGATGAAGCGTCGTCTCACGCGGTCTGCACGTCCAGCACGAATGCTGGTCCAACTGAGGCGCCAGGTGGAAATGGCATGGCAAGCCATTCCACAGGACTACATCCAGCATCTCTACGATCGTCTCCATGGGAGAATAGCAGCCTGCATTGCTGCGAAAGGTGGATATACACTGTACTAGTGCCGACATTGTGCATGCTCTGTTGCCTGTGTCTATGTGCCTGTGGTTCTGTCAGTGTGATCATGTGATGTATCTGACCCCAGGAATGTGTCAATAAAGTTTCCCCTTCCTGGGACAATGAATTCACGGTGTTCTTATTTCAATTTCCAGGAGTGTATTATTGGAAGTGGCTGTAGTGGTATATACTTGTTGATAAGCATAACTGTTGTACAGCAGATAATATTAATTTCACAGTCTCCAATTTATTTGAATATAAAAAATTGTGAATACCCAGAATGTATACTCATGAGCCACCACTGCTCTGAAGTCAGAGTTAGGGGACCTACAAATAACAACAATTAGGAGTTTAGTTTCACTAAATTCAGCTGCCCCTGCAGAACATTCAAATACCTGTTTAGTGCCGTGCCACGATACATCTACGAACTCAAATGGAATACTGTTTTTTATGTGCATCGCCACTCCCCATACTCTGCAAAAAACTCCTTGAAAACCAGAAAGCTGATCTGTATCATGGTAAAGCTGTATAAGCTCTTCACTAACTTTATCTCTAATACCTCTTATATTTTGATGAAATATGCTAATGCCACATAATGAATAAATTACTGTATGAAAGACAGCACAGACAAAGATACTTCTGAGTGCAAAACATGATGGAATGCTTAGTGTGCTGACTACATCTTAGTTTGTCCATTATCCAGACACCAACACATTTTACACATAATGTTATACTTAGTGCATGACTATTATCTCTATTAATTCTACATACACTCAATTTTTATTTTGTTGAAGTTGCGTGATAAGGTTACAAATTATAGTGTCTGATATAATCCATTTAGATTTCTACCCTGAACAGATCTTAACAGTGCAGAGTGAAAAATGAATTAAACTGGGAAGATAAATGAAGTGAAGACATATGCTTCTGTAATGACACCAAAGTATTACGAAGGAGAGTTGAGAATGGCACGGTACAATATTCTATGAAGCTGTCTTTACACTTTGTCCTTTGAATTGCACAGATATGGAGACAGCAAGTACTGTTAGTTTTTAATTATGAACAATGAAGGGCTTTATAGCATTGGTGGTGACATAGTTTAAATCCACTTCCTGTGGTAACTGTTTAGTGTCAGATGAAGTATTTCACACTAACGTCAGGGGTGTGTTATGTTCAGTGAACATAGCTAGCCAGTAGCTATGCATTCTGCATGTATAAAATATCTAAAAAAAAAGTTAATGAAATCAATAACTGTGTGATCAGGCCCAGAGGATCATGTAGTGTGCCGACGGCCACTGTGTCATTCATACATGGTACAGAAGCCTTGAGGTTAGCACACATTTCTTCCAACCATTTTTGGTTTTGTATGCCTAGGAGCTGCTACTTTTCATTCAAATAGCTCCTCAAGTGGCATCACAAGACTGTGTGGATCCAATTCCAGACCTTCTGCCAAGAAAAACTCCTTGGCAGTACCAGGAATTGAAACTGGGTCCTCCTCATAGAAGTCAGTTGAGGAGACTATTAAATATGTGCAGCTAATTTTCAGCTGAAAATTTTTAAATTTTACCACGATCCGCAGCAGAGAGGCATATATCCTTCAATGATATAAATGACTGCACCTCAGGTGCAACTATACCAGAATGGTAGCTTTAGAGCTTCCAGGTTAAGATATGGTTCCTAAAGACTGTTATCAGCCTTTTCAATTGCTCCAGGGGCAGTAGTCTGAATGATTGACTAAATTGGTCTTGCAGCATGCCCTTACTATGTTGTACAGCATAGAGCTGAAACAAAGGGGAAACTGCTGTTATTGTTCCCTCAGAACACTGGTTTGATGCAGCTCTCCATACTACTCTATCCTGTGCTGTGCTCTCCATCTCTGAATAACTGTAGCAACCCACATCCATTTGAACCTGCTTATTGTAGGCATCTCTTGGTATCCCTCTGCAATTAACCCACCCCTCCCCTCACACACACACACACACCCACATACCAATACCCAATACTATATTAATGACCCCCTGATGTCTCAGGACGTTTCTTTTTAACTGATCCCCTCTTTTAGTCAAGTTACACTGCAATATTTTTTCACCTGTCTTATTCAGTACTTCATCATTGGTTACACAATATACAAATCTAATTTTCAGCATCCTTCTGTAGAATCATCTTCAAAAACTTCTAATCTCTTCTTGGCATTTCATTCCCATAAAAGGCTACACCCCAGACTTCAGCAAAGACTTCCTAACCCTTTAGTTTATATTCACTGTTAACAAATTTATCTTCTCCAGAAACACTTTGAGCTGTCTGAAAGATATGGAGGAAATAAATTGAAGATGATGTTATGGAAAGAGAAGATGTGGGAAATATGCTAATGTGGGAAGAATTTGAAAGAACACTGAAAGAACTCAGTCAAAACAAGACATCTGTAATAGATGATATTGCATGAGAATTATTGAGATTCTTTGGAAACATAAAAAAAGATCAATAAAAATTGGTATGCAAGATATGCTGGTATAAGACAGATGAAATGCTTTCAGCCATCAATAAGAATACAACAATTCTAGTTCCACAGAAGAGTGATGTTGATGGGTGAGAATATTACTGAGTCATTGCCTTACTAAGTCATGAATGCAAAGTACCAAATTGAATAATTAGGAGGGGGAGGGGGGGGGAGAGGAACCAAACAGGCAATACTGACACTAAAATTGACGTTACAGATGTAAACTGAAAAAGTCAAACCTATATTAATGACATTTGGAGATTTAGAGAATGCTTTTGGTAATGGTGACCAAAATACAGATTTTGACATTCCAAAGGTAGCAGTTATAAAATACAATGAATAAAAGGTTATGCACAGCTTGTATAAAACCAGTCTGCAGTTATGAGTACTGAATGACATGTAATGGAGGCAGTATGTGGACAACAGGTGGCAGAGAGAAGTAGAGAACAGTAGGCAAAGAATGCTGAAGTTTAGATGAGTAGATTGGGTAACTAATGGGTATGTAATAAAGTGAATTCCAGAGAAAACAAATTTGTGGCACAACTTGACTAAAAAAAAGAATCTGTTTGCAGTAAACATTTTGAAGCAAGAATGAGTAGCAAATTTGGTTATGTAGAGAAGTGTGGGTGCTGTATGAGGTCTATTCAAAAAATTCTGGAACATTCAAAGTTTTGTGCCAATGGTGTGTTGGAGCAAAATGCGGTTGACTTCTCTGCACTCACCTATGTTTAATGTGTAACTGCTGGAAGTTTCATTGTTCTATGTCTCTTAGTTATTGTTCAGTGCTGTATTGAGTAGAACATTGTGTCACACAGTTTGTGACTTTTGAGATGGCAAAGTTAGAGGAGCAATGCATCTGTATTAAATTTTGCATGAAACTCAAACTATGTTGATGAATCGTTAAGCTATACTCAGTGTTATAAATGGATCACATAGTTTAAAAATGGCCAGACAGAAGCTAAAGATGATGCTCATTCAGGATGCCCTTTGATGTCCACTGACAATGCTCATATCAGTAATAATAATGAAACTGTGCATGCCAATTGAAGACTGACTGTCCAAGCTTTTTCAGATGGCTGTTGGTGTGTATCGCCCTGCAACAATCATTGGAAGGATCCACGACAGAGGAAGGAGTACTATGGTCTGGGGAATGTCTCTATAGCATTCTCTGGATGAACCGGTCATTCTGGAGGGCACAATGGATCAACACACAGCTTGCAGCATACATCCATGTTTGAAAGAACACCAGGCTGAGTTTCCCATACTCCCCTGGCCACCAAACTCCCTGGGCATAAACTGAACTGAGACTCTGTGGGACCACCTTGATCAGGCTGCTCATACCATCGATCATCAACCAAGAAACCTAGTGCAGCTGTCCATGCAATGGAGTCAGCATGTCTTTATTCCCCTGTTGGTACTTTCAGGAAACTCAGTGACTCTCTTCCTCCATGTCCACACTGCAAAAGGTGGTTATTCAAGCTATTGACAGGTGGTCATGTTTGTTTGACTGGATTGTGCAATAAGGCTTCTGTTTCATTCATGAATGGACTGTGTAAAAGATGACTGCTTGTATATTTGTTTACAAGCTGTTATGTGTCTAATTTTATGTGAATGATCCATGTGAGATAGGTCCATTGAAAACTGAATAATGTTTATAGTTAATGTCATGAGAATAAGGGTCTGAAAATATGTACATTGTCTCCCTTTGAGTGTCTGCCTCAGTATACAAAAACTTGAGTAGTATAAAAGTATGGGCCACAAAAGGGTTCTGTATGCATTTTCGTTTATATATGAACTGTAGTTTCCCAGCCTCCTACTAGTGAATTGTTGCTTTGCCCCACATACCACTGGGTCTATATATGCAGCAATGGCAGCACCTCTGATGCCAGTTTTAGCAGGGTGTCAGGATTTCACATAATTCAGGCACCTCACTATGGTTTATTGTGATGGAGGGAGTTGATTAACAAGGACGTCTGCTGATAAGGTCAGTAGACTGAGAGAGACATTGCATTTTTCCAACAGATACAGCAGTTGTGTTATCAGTGTCAGCAGCCAGGGTTGAGCATCTACCCTGGAGTGTGGTGAAAGCAGTGAATTCAGCAAGCCACCTATGCAGATTCCTTACAGTGCTAGTAGACCATTGGCAAGAAAGAGTCATACTGTCAGCATTCTGACAGGTGGAAAAATGCAAAGTCAGGTCCCAACACTTGATGGAGGCTTCTATGGTGGTGTCCATTCAAGCTGGTCATATTGACAGTGAAGGTGAATGGTTCAATACATAAGAGTGCAGAGGTGAACCAGCTACCCCAGTGTGGGCAGCAGTGATGGTGGGTTCCAGAAGTAAACTGTGTGGGCACAAGGCATACCAGCCATAGTAGAGTGTGCAAATGATCTGAAAATGCATTATTTTCCATCATGTAAACCATAACAAAGCCACAGCAGAAGGTTTGGTCATATGCCAGTCAGATCACAAGCAGCTCTGGTTGACTTCTATCTTTCTGCTGCATCAGTAGAGCTACAGTTCTGGGTGCATCATCACAACTTGGATGTGTGGGAACTTCACCTATCATGTTGCCCAGGTGGCTATTTCTGCAGTGTCAGAACAGCCCACATGTAGCTTCTTGTAAAAGAATGCCTAACCAGCTCCTATCTGCTTCACTCCCTTATGTCGCTTGCTTCAGGCTGCAGTGATATATTTTGCTAATTTGGTCATGGGTGTCCACCTCCAGGACAAGAGAAGCCATGGTGCAACACTGATAATTTCACTTAATATCTCTGCACATTGTTACTCCCAAATTGTAGAATGACTACTCAAAGGATTCCAGTTTTGCATCAACAGCTAGTTATCAGCCTTTATGCAAAACAAAATATTTTGTTGAGATCTGACTGATTATAGTGGAATTTTCACTATGTAGAACTTCCTTACAGGTAATTTCATTGTTTGTAAAAAATCAGGAATTGCATCTGCCAATATCGACTAAATTGTTAATGTATAATATAATAGCAGATGTCTTACAACTCCAGTATTTGTAAATGTTTCTCCATATATGATGATGTACTGGATTTTACCTACCAGAAAATTTTAGACCCATTCCCAAAGCTGGTTAGATATATGAAAGGAAAGAATGTGGCTTTGTATCAGAGACTTTTGAAACGTTTATAAACACCAAATCAACCTGATTTCTTAGGTCTGTAGAACTGAGGGAATCATTTATGAAGAGCATGAGGTGGTGCTAAAGAAGAATGCTGAAGATTAGATGGGTAGATCACATAACTAATGAGGAAGTATTGAATAGGATTGGGGAGAAGAGAAGTCTGTGGCACAACTTGACTAGAAGAAGGGATCGGTTGGTAGGACATGTTCTGAGGCATCAAGGGATCACCAATTTAGTATTGGAGGGTAGGGTGGAGGGTAAAAATTGTAGTGGGAGACCAAGAGATGAATACACTAAGCAGATTCAGAAGGATGTGGGTTGCAGTAGGTACTGGGAGATGAAGAAGCTCGCACAGGATAGAGTAGCATGGAGAGCTGCATCAAACCAGTCTCAGGACTGAAGACCACAACAACAACAACAAGGTGGGAGTCCTTCCATAATCTGAAAGGGCTGATGACCTTACTGCTTGGTTCCCCCCACCCCCACCCCCTCCCCCCGCCCCGAAAAAAAGTCATTCTACTCCTCATGAATTGGGTCTCACAATATCAATGTTTTCAGATTCATAGCAGATTTTCATGGAAGTTATTTTGTTCCAGGTAGGTCATATTTGAACTCTTTTTATATTACAGGACTCTGTTACATACACATGCGACTGATGCCAGATGGTAGTTCTGTGGGTCAGGTTTACTTCTTTTGTAGATGGGTGTAACCTGATCTCTTTTACAATTGTGGGGTGCATGTTTCTGTTTGACGGATCTATGGTAAGTTATGGTAGAGAGCAGAGCTAATTCACTCACAAGCTCTGCATAGAACATTACAGGAATGACATCAGACCCTGGAGCCTAATTGAGTTTTAGTGATTTAAGCAACTTTACAAGACCACTTTCCTGATTACTATGCTCCTCTTCCTAACAGTGGTACAGCCTATTAATGACAACAAAATTCCTCGAATTTCCACTGTAAAGGGACATTCGAGACAGA
Organism: Schistocerca piceifrons; assembly: GCF_021461385.2. Lineage (NCBI taxonomy): Eukaryota > Metazoa > Arthropoda > Insecta > Orthoptera > Acrididae > Schistocerca > Schistocerca piceifrons. The sequence goes on from NC_060138.1 coordinate 924,809,581, forward strand.
TAATGTGATGGTATCTTGTTATGGTAGTTACTGAAGGCTTCATGCATGGACCTTCTCATAGCTGAGTACATTTCTATTAACAGTTGTGCATCTGCTAATTTATTCATAATGTTATATCTATTGTGAAGCAGACTCTGTTTCTTAGGAAGCTTCTTCAATTATTCTGCTAGTCACAGGTTATTTTAAAAAATTCCAGTTCTTCTACATGTTCACTGCCTGAAACAAATTATTGTAGCTCCCACCTGATAATTGAGTAACCTACTCCTTATCCATTTTATTAAGTATGTACATTTTTCTGCTTATTTTTCTAACCTTGTAAACCTAATGTTTATTGTTACTACAATTGCTTCATGATCATTGATTACTGTTGCTATATGTGCATTCTCAAAAAGATCAAATCTGTTTGTTAGCATAAAGATAAATGTATTTTCATCACTCCTTGAGTTTGGTGCCAGACGATTTGTTCTAGGTAATCTTCAGACAAAGCTTTTATAACTCATTTTGTAGGGGGTTGTTCTCTTATTCACTACTTATGACAAGAGGCTCCCCAATCAACTGTCAGATGATTAAAATGAATTACAGTATGCTTTGAGTAGATATAAGGAAGGTAATGAACGTTTTCTGTAAAGACTGAAGTTTAATCTGTGGCTGAGTCTGATGAATGATAGAAATATCCAACTACAGTTTGCATCCCATTTGTGACTGTTATTCATGCCTAAACCATTTTCCATGCTGTCTCAATTTCTACTTCAGTTGATTCGTTAATATTCAAGCTCAACAGAAATCAGTTGTTGAATGTACTTTGATGAAAAATAATATTAATGAAACTGCAATTCACCAGAGATGTATATGCAGTCAATAATGATTGCTAACATCAGCAAAAAAAAAAAAAATAGTATCATTAGAAACACAAATATCTTAATTGAAACACTTTCACTTATTCATTCATCATGTTCTGTAGATCTTATCAAGAAGGTGAACCTTAAGAGATGTGAAACAATTCAAGGTATTCAATGATAAAAGACACAGAAATCATTAAAACTGCCCCTAAGGCATCAAGTTGACTACATGAGACTCTTCCATCAGAACTATGATAAGTTAATTCATTTGCATCTTATACTATTCTTAGGATACTGGCGTGTTAATATGAGGTGGAGGTGAATTCTCACTTATGTGTACATTGTGGCTTTCTTAAGCTATTACATTCAGTTTATGAAACAAAATTAAAGCAAAAGAACTAAAACATTGTATATAGGCATATTGTATACAGGCACAAGATATCAGCACAACAAGCTATGCTCCACAACACTCCCACCCTCGTTTGCTGATTTTAAAGGCACAGTTAATAATTATTTGCAATTTCCTTGGAGCTTTTATTTTGAAAACACTTTTTTGACTATGTCTGCTAATTGAGTTTCTGATCTATCATGGGAAACTAGAATGACTTCATCATCATTTTCTCATGAAATTGATTACATTACATATCTATGTCTTTAGTCACTTTATGAAAAGTATAGTTGCTAGTCACCATACAGTGGAGATGCAAATTACAGACGAGCACAACAAAAAGAAATACACCAAGGGTCTCACTGAGGCCTTGACAAACCATAATTATCCATCCAACCTTGTACAAAAACAGGTCTCCCCTGTCTTATCTTTCCAGTCACCCACCACCTCTTGAAGTCCCACTGTCTGGCCACAGAGGAGCATTTCCCTAGTGACCCAGTGCCAGCCAGGACTGGAGCAACTGAATTACATTATCCACAAGGGCTTCAACTATCTCGTCATGCCCTGGAATGAGAAATGTCCTACCCACTATCCTTCCCAACCTTCCCACAGTGGTATTCCATCACACTCCGGGCTACACAATATCCTCATCTCTGCTCCCAACCCCTTGCCACATGGGTCATTTCCGTGTAATAGACCTAGATGCAAGATCTGTCCCATACATCCTCCCACCACCATCCAAACATCACCTATTGGATCAGAGGAAGGGCTACCTGTGAAACAGTAATGTGATCTACAAGCTAAGCTGCAACCACTGTGCTGCATTCTGCTTGGGCATAGCAACCAGCAAGCTGTCTGTCCATATTAATGGCCACCAACAAACTTTGGACAAAATGCAGCTGGACTACCCTGTTGCTGAGCAAGCTGCCCAACAACAAGACAGTCTTCAGTTTAATGATTACTTCACTGCCTGTGCCATCTGGATCTATCCCACCAACAAGTTGTTCAATGTGACGTTGACTGATATAAGACTTGCACTTGGCGACCGAACTTCCCTGCATGGGGCCTCCCTGCCAATGATGCCATACGCTCATTTCCATTTTCAGTCTTTGTCGTTGGCCATCTGGCCCCCTCCCTGTTCCCATTCAAGCACTACACAGCCCTCTATTCCACCAATACACCCTCAGTATTTTTACTTTTCTCTTTTTCTGTTAAACTCCCGACTCACCTTCACCCTCCATCTAACCTCCTGACTGCACCTACCTGCCCTAGCCTCTCTCCAGCTGGTCCCTGTACAATCACACAAGCAGCACTTTGCTGTCCCCCACCCTACCCTGCTATCCCACCCTCTCCCCACCCCAGCCTCCTCTTTACCCCACCTCCTGCCTCTCTCATCATGCGCTGCTGTTTGCAGTCTGGCTTCAGCTGCCAGAGACTGTGGTCATGCGCAAGTGAGTTGTGTTTGGATGAGTGTGTGCGTGTATGTAGTCTATTTTTGATAAATGCCTTGTTAGCCAATAGCTCACTTTCTGACAGTGTTTTTGTTGTGCCTGTCTTCCTTCAACTCAGCATCTCCACTATATAATGAATAGCAACTATCCTGTTGATAATATTGTTACATTCCTCCTGGATTTTCCATTGTTTGGTTTTTTTCTTTAGTCATTTTGTGTTATTCATTATTTTTCAAGCAAAATGCAAAACAATAGTCTGTAACACTCACATTTCAGATTTTCTATCAACTGCCAACGGCCTGTCACTAAGTACCTCAATTTCATTGTTGTTAAATGTAATTTTTAAATCTTTACTGGCTGCTGCTCTCGCTGTAAAAATATTTTTCCTCAAACCACATACATTTAATGTATGATTTGTGGAATGAGGTTCCAATACACCATTTACTAGTGCATTTAACCCTTAATTCATGATATGAATCCACACTGAAAAAGGTCGTCAGCGGGTTAGCCTTAAACGATATGAAGATGGCATGTGTTCTTTCGGACATATCTGAAAGAACAGATGCCATCTTCATATCATGTAAGACTAACTGGCTGACGACCTTCTTCAGTGTGGATGCACACGATTTGCCTGAACTCTTATGGGACTCAGTGGCTTGTCTGCCGCGAGTAATGGGTATAACGGCAGGGGCACTACGAATGTAGTGTGTGGACTATAAGTTGAGAATGTGGGTCTCATATGGAGAAAGCCAGTGATAAATCTCTGCAGTCACACTATCCTCTGTGCCCTTGGTGGCTCAGATGGATAGAGCATCTGCCATGTAAGCAGGAGATCCCGGGTTTGAGTCCCGGTCGGGGCACACATTTTCAACTGTCCCTGTTGATGTATATCAATGTCCATCAGCAGCTAATGGTATTGATTTAATTGTAATTTCATTCTTAATTCATGAGGTGTGGTCTCTTAGACCGTGCAAAAATTTTCAAAGTCACTCATCAAGACCAGTTGTGGTGGAATGCTTCTATACACCCCCTACTGTCCTTAAAATGCCAAGCCTAAGATGTTTTGTTGCCAATCACATTATTGCCTTCTGTATTTATTGTTGACATACGTTATTCATGGGTGTTGTAGTCTCCTAGACTGCACCTTGTGAACTATGTACCTATTTTCTTCAGTACTGTATTGTATACCGGTAGCTGAAAATGTGCTGTCACGAATGTGTCATTTTTAACTTTCCTGAGTTTGATGAAGTTGTTAGTCAGTCTGTCGAGGATGGTGTGCCGGCCGGAGTGGCTGAGCGGTTCTAGGCGCTATGGTCTGGAACTGCACGACCGCTACTGTCACAGGTTCGAATCCTGCCTTGGGCATGGACGTGTGTGATATCCTTAGGTTAGTTAAGTTTAAGTAGTTCTAAGTTCTAGGGGACTGATGACCACAGCAGTTAAGTCCCATAGTGGTCAGAGCCATTTCAACCATTTTTTGAGGATCATGTCAGTGATATAGATCAAGAAATAAACAAAAAAGGTGATGATTTTAAATTAGCCAGTGATCACAGTTCTGCTATCAAACAAGAGTATCATTCAGAGGAAGAACTTCAGGAAAGTTGTGATGAGGATCTGTCTGTTTCTTCAATGAAATACTTAAAGTATCGGTTAAAATTAAATGTGTTCTGAGTAGTGATAAAAATGTAGTTCCCAGCAATGAATGTCAATTTGGCAGACTTTCTTTTTGTACCTATCATGTGGAATTTTTATGCACAAATGTGTGTGTATGTTGTCTATTTTTGATGAATGCCTTGTTAGCCAATAGCTCACTTTCTGACAGTGTTTTTGTTGTGCCTATCTTCAACTCAGCATCTTTGCTATATGATGAATAGCAAATATCCTTTTGATAATATTGTTACATTCCATCCTGGATTTTCCATTATTTGATTTTTTCTTCAGTAATTTTGTGGTATTCATTATTTTTCATGCAAAATGCAAAACAATATTCTGTAACACTCATAAATAGTAAAATGCTGCAGGCATTTAGTGCAATAAAATAAACTAGAAGCATTTAAACAACACTTAAATAATTGTAAAAATAAATGTTATATAGCATAAATTAAAAATTTCAAATGATTTTTGCCTTAAATCTCAGTTTAAACAAAGAGGTCCCAGAGACCCCACCTCATGGTATATGTTACAGAAAAGTCACCTCATGAGTTAAGTGATAACTTGACTGATCCAATACCTTCAGCATAGACAACTGAATTATCTTCCTTTAGAACAAGAAATTCATACTGTACAGTGGTTTAAATACTGAAAACCATTCTGTGTGTGAAGACATGTGTTTTGATGAAACCCTATCAGCAGTTCAAACATTAACATAATTAGTAGTCAAGTCACTTGTAATTTCCACACTTAGAACTTGGTGTTTATGTTCACTGATTTCTCTTCACAATTTAAACAATATTTTACTTCATTCAGCCTTATAATGACATTTTTGTAACAGTAACAGGTCTCAGCATCCTTCTTGCTCACAAAACTTTTGTTTAAATTACATACTGACACTTGCTACTACTTATCATCTACAACTGTGTATGTGTTAAACTCATGTTTGCAGATTAATTTTAATTGCAGTCTCGCATTTCATATAGAAATCCTTTCTTCTCAGTCCAAGGATAATGTACATGGAACAGTTGCACTATGGAGTATATTCATGTTCACTTAATGGTTTGAAGTCAAGCACATGCTCTTGATAACTGGGAACTGTAACAGATAACCTGTCATCAAAATATTACTGGACCTAGCTACACATTCACCAGAGTAGTAATAATTTACAGAATAAAAGTGATCTTCATTAATGAACTAAGCAGTATTCTGCAGAACTATGTTTAAATGTGGGGAGTCACCATAGAGCTTATTATTTTTAATCCTATTAGTTGTGGTACGCCTCTATCTATCTGCGCCCCATGATGTAGCCCAACCAGTCAGTTACGGAGTAGCCTGCATTTCATTGAATTATCTAAACTATAGTCTGAATTAACAATTTTCAGATATGTACAGCTTTGAAGAAGCAGACATCTTATTAATACTTAGAAAAATAATGTAACAAACCATGATCTGTTAAGTGTTTTTTTGGTGTATATATTTTTATCGGGAGACAGCATTATACTGGACATTTGTTTGACTGTAGCTCTAAACAAAATAAAGTGCTTCAAACAAAAACCTCTCTTGTACACACCTTTTCTGAGTAATCAATAAAAATGTAATAGCATAATAATAAGTGACAATGGAGAGGATGTGGCCACTTCACGACTCCAGCAAAGAATATAGTGTGTTTTTCCAGATTTGAGGATATGAGTAGAAATAGCATTGCTATAGTTATTCCTAAGAACCTCTGTAATGCTATCTTTGGCTATTAGCCTGTGTGCGACAGAATAATCTCGATTAAAATGAAAGCTACTCCATGCAATATCAACATCATTCAAGTTTATACTCCCACAGCAGCTTCATCAGACATAGAAATACATGAATTCTATGAGCTGCTAGAAAATACTATCAGAAAGATACCCAAAAAGGAAATATTAGTCACCAAGGTGACTTTTATGCAAAGACAGGTGAGACTGTAGATGATGGGCACATGAGATCTGTGGTTGGACTTCACAGCCTAGGAGTGAGAAATCAATGTGGGGAGTGGCTATGGAATTTTGCAGGAATAACAACTTATCTGTCTGTAATACCCTCTTTCAACATCATCCATGGTATCGATGTACATGGATTTCTCCAGGTGATAGGGTTAGAAATCAGATTTATTTCATTTTGGTGAGACAACATTGGTGTACTTCGGTCCTAGAATGCAAGACCTATCCTGGAGCACACTGTGGCAGTGACCATATCATGCTGGATATAAAAATGAAGATAATACTGAAAGTGATCCAAAGGAAAAGAGTAAGGCAGATTCGTCTAACAGATAAAACTAGCCTCAAAGAATTTTGAGAAAGAATGAGACGTAAACTTCAAAAATTAACAGAGGAAGAAGTAGCTCCCAAAACATGGAACAAAATGAAATAAATGATCAGTTCATCTCTCCCTGAACAGGTTACAAAGACTCCTCAAGTGAAGAATCCCTGGATTTCAAACAATACTCTACTACTCATCGAAGAACAGAGCACACTAAAGAAAGGTGGCATACAAACTGCCCAAGGCAAAGGAGCATACAAAGAACTTTGGTGAGGCATTCATGTTCATGGATGACAATTCGTGCTCCCATCATGCACATCTTGTAAATACTTCCTTCAGGATAATGACATTGCTCGACTAGAGTGGCCAGTATGTTCTCCAGACATGAACCCTATCAAACATGCCTGTGATGGATTGGAAAGGACTTTTTATGGATGATGTGACCTACCAACCACTCTGAGGGATCTAAGCTGAATTGACATTGAGGAGTGGGACAATCTGGACCAACAGTGCCTTGATGAACTCGTGGATAGTATGCCACAATGAATACAGGCATGCATCAATGCAAAAGAACATGCTACTGGATACTAGAGGTACTGGTGTGTACAGCAGTCTGGAACACCACATCTGATGGTCTCGCTGTGTGGTTGTACAACATGCAATGTGTGGTTTCCATGAGCAATAAAAAGGGCGAAAATTATGTTTATGTTGATCTCTATTCCAATTTTCTCTATAGATTTCAAAACTCTGGGAACCGAGGTGATGCAAAACTTTTTTTTGATTTATTTCATTTTGATGTAACTATTTAGATAAGTTTTCAGCCATCCACAAATTTGCTGCTGTATGATCAAACAAACTGAAGGAAGACTGACACAAAGAACTATTGTCTGTAGAATTAACGGAGGCTGACCTGTTGTAACAAGAGAGTACCTGAATTTCAGAAAGGACAAAGATAAACAAATACTGAAGTTTCTTGAGGTAGGTGTAGACTCAAGCTAGATTCAAGTGGTGTAAGCATATGTGTTTAGACTGAGTAAGAGAATGAAAAAAAATGTAGGGACTCTACACACAGACTAAGAATTTCACTGTAACTGTAATGTTTCATTTCCCATCAGAATATCCTTATGGTATGTTTAGTAGTTATCGTATGTTAATTTGTGTATATGACTTCAATAGTTGCTGTCATTTGCACATTGTCCTAAAAGTTCATTTTCCATTTAAAATTTGTATAAAAAAGAGGAGACACAGGATAATGAGAAGAAGAAACAAGAAGTCAAGAAGTGTCTGGGCACTAATTTTTATACCACAAGTGGCCTACACTAGCCTTTATACAAGACCTGACTTTCTTTGAGTTATGTGGCATATCCTGCGATAATGTTATGTTATAATAGCCATTGTAGGTTTCTTGCATCATCCTCTTGACAGCCAAATGTGTTCATTTGGTATCTCCCCATCTCTAGCTTTATGCTTTGTTTTACAACTATTATCCAGTGGTCTGTTTCTTTAGAAGTTCCTTTACTCTGACTGTGTACCGTGGACAGTACCTCCCCTCCACTCTGCATCTAATTTTAACAAATGACTTTAATTACTACTGAGATAGCCTCTCTGTGCAATAACACCCCCTGGTGTATCAACTGAGTACACATGGCTCTCTCTCCCATTCCTTCCCACCATTTCCTTAAGGTTGCCATTATTCATGGTGGATCTGAACTAGTGATTATTAATCAACTACAGTTTTTCTGCATGTGATTTGACCCAAAACCAAATACTGAAGGCTGTTTAGCATCATAAGTATGTTACGTCGGCTCTGGTTCACAAGAGTTTCAGAAAGCTCTTAATACTCATTGTCGCATCTCTCCCCTTACACTGCCCTCTGAATATGCTACTTAAAGTCAAATGAATGAGAAATTATCATGCAAGGTTTTTTTGGAAGAAAAAGCACTGTCTGTGGAGCTTGTGACAAAGAAAGCTGGGATAATTTTACTTCCCCTCATGTTTTCCATCTGCCTCCTTAAATTCGTTTTTCCACTTTTAACTAATTACCATTAACATATGTGAATATAATCAGCATTTTCATAAAAGAGAAAGGTTGGCCCTCAGGTTATAAGAATATAACACCAGATCTAATTTTGTGCTTAGTTTTATGTTTGTAATTGATTTTCTAATTTATTTTGTTTAATCCTAGTTAGCATCTGTCATTATAGGGTGAAATCAGTAATTGTTTGGTAACTTAAATTCTATTGTTGACTTATAAACAAATATAAATTCTGTACTAATTATAAACATTAGGAAGACGAAATACTAGTAATCTTGAAGTTTCTGTTCAGCATTATTCGAAAACATGCTAGCAAAAGCAGCCGTTCATTAATTCCAAAGTAATTAACAGTTTTATCAAAAGTTTGTTTGCATAATGATATCTGTTAATTTCATCATTTAAACAAATAATTTGGCCTAACTCTTGTAGTAGAAGAAACTGTTAAAAAGAATCTATTTTTCAACATATTCAGTTAATTTAATGAGTTGAGTTTTAATCGTAATTTCTGTAAATTTAACTTTGAACAATGTGTAGTTTCAGTACCTATTATTGTGAGGATATATAAGGGCCTGATTTTTCATCAAGAGACAGTCAGTCCACGGCCGAGTTTCAGATGAGAAACTTGTGCTGGTTAGATCAACAACAATGCATCCATGAAATAAGTGTAACACTATTAGGCCGTGCATTAAGACAATGACAGTGTCTGTTCCATATGTACCTTGTTATTCTTCAAGAACTGTGTGGTTAGATTTTACTGCTCATAGATGTTTAATAGTAAACTATTGTAGCAGTATGTAGATGTTCGCCTGCAAACTATTAATTAAGCTTATCAAAAGTTAAACAGTAGTGCACTGGTCATATTAAATGTGTATGTGGGGGGGTTGTGAACAGAGAAAGTAAACAACTGTGAAATGCAAATATGCACCTGTCGGCTACATCATTTAAAGTAGTCTGTGTTTGACTTCCATCTCCCCCCCCCCCCCCCCCCCCCATTTTTCAGCCAGTATAGCAACACAGAATGTCAGCAAGGAGGACAATAAATGAAGAGATAAAGCAGGCAGATGTCACAAGCTGTGCTATATTTGGTATACTTTGGGAATTAAATGCATGTTTTTCAGGGTTCTTTGTAGTTTGCTCAGCACACCAACATGTAGCAGCTTCCAGTTTCCCAGAAAGAGTAAAAAGCAGCTTTTAATTGTGGGTGTAGTTTGCGCATTTCACTATATGCCTGGAAACAGCATTTACTTTGAGGTTTCATGTTTGAATTGATGAAATTTTATCCAATAATTAGACTAAACTACCAACCTGCTTCGGCTTAGCAAGGTATCACTAAATATCTACAAATGACTTTCTGATATAGCAGTAAATAATTACAGTCAAGAACCTTTCTCATTAATCAGTCTATCAATTAGAAAAACAGTGTCAAAATCCCGACAGTAGTTCTTGGTGTTAGCTTTCGCCTACAGACAGAAAAATGTAGTGGCAACCCTTAAATATTTCATCTACACCACAAAATCTGTTATTATCAGATTTATACCTTAAATGTCCCTCATCAAAGATCATTTAGGAAGTCACAGTAGCTTATGCTGGCCTGGTGCTGCAGTCCGGCAGCCTTACACTTATCTCAAATGCAATGATTCCAGGGAGTTCTGCCACTCACCACTAGATGGCAATATCATTTTCACAGTGGCAGGAGACTTTATTTCATCATATTTCAGCCAATTTACACAAAACACTTATAAATTTTATAGGGTGAGGAAAAAATGTTTCACTTGGTGGACGGCAAAACAAGGCTCTGACAATGCTGTAACTGCATGCAGTGTGGCCAAGAACAGTTAGCATGAACTGTGTACTATGCCAGAACTGTCCCATTAGCTTAGGTACACAAGGTAGTGTCATGTGGAAAGGTTATGCAGACTTTCCAGTGTCTGAGTTGTGTTCACCCTTTTTTTTCAGTTAAAACCTCCACAATGTGGTATCTTGTGTATTTATTTCTGTTACTGTTACCTTTTCATTTAAACATTGGGGCAGAAAGTGAACTTCTTACAGACATAAATGACCACTTTCTTTCATACATGGCACTAATAAAACCAATAGAAAACAATAGTGGACACAATAACAATGTCTGCACTCAATGAGGTCCAAAAAACAAAATAGTCAGGCTACACTAGACTGCACATTATTCTGCAGTAAATTAATCCATTGGGTATGTTTGATTTCCAGCCTTATCTTCACAGAACCATTACATATATATATATGTGCACCATTCACTTTAGAGAAGATGTTCAAGCAACCAGCTTGCATTTGCAAACACTTTGCCACTCACTGGATCATAGTTTGCACACTGCATCCACCATTGCTGATGAGACATATATATGAACTATTAGGTTGTGTACATCCAGGATGGATTATTATAAACTTATTCATTTAAGTGTTCCCACAAATAAAAATCTTGTGGATTGAGGTCCGGGGAACATGGATGCCAGAGTGTTGGAACTCCATAACCAATTTATTTCCCTGGTAACACTTTATTTAAATATTATGCATTCATTCCAAAGTGTGGTGATGCACAATAATGCTGAAATTATAGATGTCACCAAACATAAAAGTGGAATGTTTTCTGATGTGTCAGGCAAAGTATTCCAAAGAAACATATAATACAGGGGTGCATTCAGCTTGTCTGTCAGTAGACAAGGAACCAAAAGAACCCCTCCCATAATTCCAGCACAAAGGTTTATGCCAAAGTGTCCTGAAGGCCACATTCTCAGGTGAGTTGTGGGTTCTGTTTCACCAATAATGACTGTTGTGGAAGTTAAAAATACCTTCACGAGTGAAGCTAGGTTTGTCAGTCCATATGACATGATTCATAAAATTCTTGTTATCCTCATCTTGGTGTAAAAGCCATTCACAAAGCTGTACTTTTTGAATGTATTCTTCTGACTGCTAGTATTTTGTTAAAGTTAATGATATGGATGCAGTTCTTCATCATGCAACACTTCAACAATCAGTCTTTGAGATATCACTTGCAGTATCACAGGTACTTCATTGAGGTAACTGGTGAATGGTTTCAAGAATCATGTGCTATCTTTGTGGAGTATGTTTAGTCCTTGGATGAACTCTGTCCATTAACTATGGACAAAAATTACAGATTTCTGAAGGCATTGCTCCAGGTGACAAAAATGATTCTCATCAGGATGGTGACTTTGAGGGTACCATGCAGAAAGTGGTCGAACAGCAGCAGTTATTAGATAAACCAAGCACCAAAAGCGTATCGATGTATTCATCATTTTTTTACTCTGTTGGGAAGCTGCCCTACATGAACTTGACAGGACCACTTATGTTTGTGCACTGCATGGTTAGCAGATGCATGCATGCAGTTTAATGGATTGCACTGTCATGTGATAAGCTGTTGTCATGTGACAAAATGATATCCTGCTTATAAATGATGAGAACTGGGGAACAGACATCTAAAAAATTAAAAAGGAAGCTGACAAGTATTTAAATCATGGCTCCATGGTGGATGTGGGTTTGATGTCCCAGAAGTCTAATGGGTGAGCTACACTGGATGGTATGGTAATGTGGGGTGATACACATTCCTCTGTACATTCCAATGTGCTGTATGATGTGTTGGTGTTGCCAGCTTCTCGTTTTCACACACGTGTTTTCAAAATATATCCAATCTGATTTTGCTAGATAAACTTTTGTCTTGAATCAGGATGAAGAATTGCATGCTGACCTCCAAGTGTGGCATACACAAACCTTCCTTGTGATTCAGGGTATCTCTTAGTGAAAACCCCGTCAAGATTCCTTCAGCAGTTCCTGGTATCTTATCTAATAAGATAAACCATCAGAAACCAAACCAGATGACTTGAATTCATACATTTATTGACAAATAGGTAGACAGATAAATAAATAAACTCAGAAACACTTGCAGGTAAATCTGAAAATGTATGGACCTACACACAGCAGTATTTACTGGTTGAACAGGGATGTTTTAGTGAGACAAACTATGGTTTCTGCAGCAGGGTGTCCAATGTTATGAAACTCTGTGGGCAATGCTCTTACCAGCCAAGAAAGACTCACAATTCATTCTCTCCTCATTACTTCCAACACTGCTTCTCTCCTACCCCCGAAAATTCGCAGACGTTCTCCTGCATACCTCATAAGGATTGCACTCCTGGAAGAAAAGACACTGCAACAAAATAGCTTTGCCATCAAACCACATCCTAGACTGTGGCTACAACATTTCTATGGAGAGACATGTTGACAGTAGTAAATAGGTGATGGTGAGTCATGAGCCATACCTGGATAGCTTATTCAGTAGGAATATTGTCCACAAAAGGCAACTTTCCATGTACAAGTCTCAGTTCACTACATAGTTCTAACCTGCCAGGAAGTTTCAAGCTATGGTTATTAGGAAACTTCATTTGTACATGATGGCTGGACTGCAAACATGCCCCTCTTCAATCAATTATAGTTTGGTACACAGCTGTACAATGAATGAAAAAGTATGAACAACTAGTCAAGTGGAAATATTTATCCAAAATAAGATAATATTCAAAAGTATTAATAATAGGTTTGTGGCGTAGAGCGCCATAAAAATCGATATTTGTTCTGTGCGTAAGTGTGCTATTTTTGAGGAGAGGGCTTTGGAGTGCATGTTGGACGCTAACGGCAGTTAGCCTCCAGACTTGGATCTGTGTAGACGCTAAGTGTGAATAAACCTGTATATGAGAGAATTCTAGTTGTTTACCTACAACTATACCATATTCCCTCACTGGTGACCCCGTTTTTGTGTAATACGCGTCCGAGTTACTGCCTGAAAGTTATTTACGTGCCTACTGCGTCGGGTTTCTCCGCGATTGTGAGGGCCTTTGTTCAGCTCCAGACAATGGCCTTTCAGCATTCACCACCACCCGGATTCCAGCAACATCTCTCCAGCACTCCTGCCGTCATAGTGGACATGCCGCAAGAATCTTCAGAATCCTTCAGCCAGAACATGCAGTGGAATTCATTGAGTGCCGCCAGTTTCTTCCAACTGCCAACGGTCGTGGACTCTGGCTTTGTTAGCCTGGACCTTCCCACGTGTTCTCCACAGAGTGTTGGTCGGAACATTTCTACTCCTGTGTTGAACACACAATTCAATACAGTTCGTGGTGTTGAGCGAGGTTTTGCTACTTCGGAAAATCCAGTAGTAAATTCAAATTCGAATCAGTCCCCGCCACGTGTGTATCCTTCCGTGCTGGCTAGTCAACAGGTGTTCAATGCTCGCCAAACAGCAAATATCACACCGAGTGTGCATCCTAGTGGACGTGTGTGGGATCCTTCTGTTGCTTCTAATCAGGTCAACAATTCTGTGCTGGATAGTAATTGCTCCGACATCTACAACCAGCCCCACCACTCACGGTCGAGTGAATACTGTGTGCATAACGGACATTCACCGGCGTACTTAAGCACTTGTGGCTTCTCTCCGAGCTACTACATCAATGAGAATGCACATTTTGACTACGATCCTCACACTGTTCGAGTGTCCGTCGCTTTTCAGCCGCCCTCCCCGGCGTCAAGTGAATTTCGCGATTCCCGCATTACGGGACGCCAATAATCCGGACTCGAAATCTTCTGCATGCTCTACTTCCATCCGAAGTAATAGGCGCACCTCCGCAGTGACTGCAGTGCCGAATCTGCCGAAATTACCAGACTTCAGACCCGCTACCCGGAGTTCTGGTTTAACCTGGTTGAGCAAACATTCAATGTCTGTGCTTTGGATGACGACACACGCTTCGCCTGCCTCATGAACCATCTTCACGACCACGTCGATTTAATTTATGATCTGGTCAAAGCACCCCCCCTAGCAGGGAAGTATGCTGTGGCGAAACAAACGATACTGGAGTGCGTCTCTAAAACCTGGAGAGAAAATGTGCGACAGCTCATCTACGAAGAGCGTCTCGGCGACAAGTCTCCGTCCCAGCTGTGGTGGTGCATCCGTCTTCTCGTCGATGAGCAAGTTATGCCTGATGACACGCTCGCAAAAATCTGAACTGAAAAGCTGCCTTTGCCTGTCCAGACTGCAATCTCTGCGTATGAAGATAGGCCAGTAAATGAACGTTTACGCGCCGCCGACAGAGCATACTCCGCCAGGCAACGTGAGCTCCGTGCACTGCATTCTGGACGTGACCGCACTAAGACGCTTTCTGACGCCACGCCCTTGTCTGGTGCTGCTGATAACAAGTTTTTTAAACTAGCCGCCCTGCCTGCACCTTCAACTCCTCGCAACGACAGTGCATCGGCCTCTGTGGAAGACTCTGGGGTACATACTCCGTCACCTAGCAACTACCCACAAGGGCACAGGCCCGCCCAACCTTGCTGTTTCTTCCACGCGAGATTCGGGGAGCAAGCTCGCAAATGCCAGTCACCGTGTTCTTACCCAAACTCCAACCGCAGGTAGGCTACGGTGCCACCTCCTGCGATGTAAACAATGGGCACCATCCCACGTTGCACTCCGTTTCGGACAATAACAGTAAGTGTGGTCGAGTCTATGTTCGCAATTTACGATCAGGTGTATGTTTTCTGGTAGACACTGGCGCAGACGTCTCTTTGCTGCCGGTTCGCCTAGCAACCAATAAAGTGCAACCACACAAAACAGTACTTTGTGCAGTGAACTTGTCTTCCCTACAGTGTCCCGGTTCCACTTTGTATACAGTGAAACTTTCGCCCGAGTGCAAACTGGAGTGGACGTTTCTAGTGTCAACAATTGAAGAACCTATTCTCGGAATTGATTTCCTCAAGCACTATCAGTTGTCACTAGATTTTGTGCAAAATACTGTGTTTTACCCCTCCCTTAACAAACATATTCCTTTCGCTTCGCCGAGTGACAGTTCGGCTAACACCAAACATGTGTGCTGTGCTAAGAAGTGTGTAAACGTATCCTTGGAGCTGCAATCTTGGACAAACAAGTGGCTTGTGGAGTGCGCCAAGTCTTCTAAGTTGCGGATGGAACGTATGGAAATGCTGCTGCATCTCCGCGACATACACCACGAGTTGGCCTCCACACAACAAAGCCTCGCGGCACTACAAGCAGACGACTCGTCGGCTACAGACAAGGTCAGTCCATGCCAATCTGGTGTTCCTGTGCCCGCGCATGTTAACGACAATGTTGTGAACTCTGTAAACTGTGTCGGCACCCCCTTTTGTAATGATAGGGTATGCCCGAGTGCTCATGCTCCTTACGTTCCGAATGGAAAATTAACTTGCCAAGCTTGTGGCAATGAACTACAGTCATCTGCTGTCCACCCACGCCCACTCTTGCCTACAGCGCTCGTAGCGGCACGGCCCGCTACCAAGAACCAGTGTACCAACCTCACCCATGTTAACATGTGTGCGGCCTTTACGCAGCCTACGAGCAAGCGGGTGGCACACCTGTACTTCCGTGCCCTCAGCGCCACAGCTTGGCCCATCCGCCACCGCCTACTCCGCTTCTCGGACATCTGACTATCGTGCCGCGCCACGTATTGCAATAGTCACTAACGGCACAGTTCATCAATTACGTCTAACCGATGGGCCGCCCATATCGCAACGTCCACGCCACCTCAAGCCGGAATTTATGAAAATTGCAAAAGAACAATTGGACGATCTGTTACAAAAGGGAATAACTGAACCTTCTTCCGGTTGCTGGGCTAGCCCTATCCTGTTTGACCAAAAGAAAGACGGTGCTTGGCGTATGGTCAGAGACTAAAGGCGTTTAAATGCCCGCTCCATCATTGATAAATATCCGGTCCCACACATCGCAGACTTCAATCATGCGCTCGGAGGTGCAAAGTACTTCTCTGTTTTGGACTGTAAGCACGCATTTCATCAAATTCCTATGGCTCCGGAGGACATTGAATAAACTGTCATAACCACTCCCTTCGGGCTGTTCCAATACAAATTTATGCCGTTTGGGTTGAAAAATGCACCCCAAACGTGCCAGCGTTTCATCAATCAAACTTTATCCCATCTAGACTTTTGTTTCGTATATATGGACGACATATTGGTTTTTGCTTCTACTTTAGAACAGAGTGAGGAGCGTGTTCAAGACGTGGTAGATATTTTAGCAGCTGCTGGTATTGAACTGAACAATAAAAGGTCTCAATTGCACCAGTCATCCGTCACATTCCTAAGTTATGTTGCGTCATCGGACGGTCTGACACCACCACAGGTCAAGATCAAGCCTGTTCTCGAGATGCTACGCCCTCAGACCTACAGGGAATTACCGCAGGTTCATCAGAACAGTTAATTGCACTGATGATCTCGATGTTGAGCGCCCATAAGCCCCCGGAACAGTTAATTTTTGCCGGAAACATTTGCCAGCCGCTTCTGCGGTGCAGGCTCCTCTCACAGATGCTCTCGCTGGCGCACAAACTTCTGGCACCCGCCAGGTACCATGGACACCAGACATGGACAAGGCATTTAATGAACTCAAACAGCTGTTGGCCTCCGCTGTCACTATTGCTCACCCACTGGCGGACGCCACAATGTTTATCACTACTGACGCTAGTGACAATGCTATCGGCGCAGTACTGAGTCAGACATACAACGATGTTACGAGCCCCCTGCAGTTTTTCTCAAAAAAGCTAAACAACGCGCAGAAGAAATACTCACCATTCGACAGAGAACTACTTGCAGTTTACGAGGCCATAAGACACTTCAGAACTGATGTTGAGGGACGAGATTTCTATGTGCTCATTGATCACAAGCCGTTGGTTCCTGCCATAAAAAATCCTGTGGCTGATCCACCCCCATGACGCTTTCGTCACATCGATTACATCTTGCAATTTACAAATGACATTCGCTACATCCGAGGAGCGGACAATGTGGTCACTGATTTTCTCTTGCGTGTTGGTGCTGTCACAACCTTAACTGACTTAATGGACCTACCTCGGTTGCAATCGGCAGACCCCGATACCATGCAGTTAATTTCAGACCACAGCTCCTCTCTCCAACCGGTACGCTCTACTTTCCCTGGCATATCTGACTTAGTGTGGTGTGATGAATCGACTGGTACGTTGTGGCCATTCATTCCTAAGCCCCTTCAACGCCAGGTCTTTGACAAACTACACACATTAGCACACCCCGGTGTCAAAGCCTCCACCCGTCTGGTAGCTGAATGGTTTGTCTGGAGAAACATGCACCGTGACTGTCAGTCTTGGGCAAGGGCATGCATGGTGTGTCAACAGAACAAAGTGTCCAGGCACACTTCTCCACCCCTTGGCTGTTTTGCCCAACCTCCAGGCCGGTTTCACCATGTTCATGTCGACCTCGTAGGCCCTTTGCCCCCCTCCGAGGGTTTCCGTTACTTGTTTACAGCTATTGACAGGATGACTCGGTGGGCTGAGGCTGTGCCTATTCCGAACATTACCTCTGAGACAGTAAGTCGAGCATTCTTAGATTCGTGGATCTCTAGATTTGGCTCACCTGTTTACCTCACCACTGACCAGGGGCGACAATTCGAGTCTTCAGTTTTCTCTGACTTATGTAAAATGTGTGGTATTGTCAAAATTCATACTTCTGCATACCACCCCCAAAGCAATGGGCTTGTCGAGCGATGGCATCGCACCCTGAAGTCTGCCCTGCATTGCCATGACTCACTATGGATAGAGGCACTGCCCTTCGTGCTTCTTGGCCTTCGTGCGACTTTCAAGGAAGACCTCAAGGGGTCCGTAGCCGAGTTTGTATATGGCCAACCTCTGGTTTTGCCTGGAGAATTAGTCACTCCAACCCCACTTCCACGGCCCTCTGAACTCCCTTCACTTCTCGAGCGGGTGCGCTTGCACTGCAGCAAAATTCAGCCGCCACCTCCACGCGTGTACGTACCACGCATGCTAGACTCTTGTGAGTACGTGTTTCTCAGAGACGACTCAGTCAAAGCCCCGCTTCAGTCGCCCTACACAGGTCCTTACAAGGTCGTCAAACCCTCTGAGAATAACATGGATCTCCTCATAAAAGACTCTGTAACCATGGTCTCACTCAACCGAGTGAAACCAGCTTTCATTGAGCCTCAGGTGAACCTCCCTGATTCTGCCCCTATTTCTCCCACTCCTGCTTCGAGCGGCCATCCATCTTCCCACACCATGCATTTGGGTATTGATTTTCCACAGCGTGTTTCTCTGTCGAGCACTGCTACTTCTTCGCGTTCATCTATTTCGAGTGGCCAATCTTTTCGGGGCTTCACTCC
Organism: Schistocerca piceifrons; assembly: GCF_021461385.2. Classification (NCBI taxonomy): domain Eukaryota; kingdom Metazoa; phylum Arthropoda; class Insecta; order Orthoptera; family Acrididae; genus Schistocerca; species Schistocerca piceifrons. Next base: position 924,828,446 of record NC_060138.1, read on the forward strand.
TCACAGTCCTCGCAGTCGAATTGCCAACCACTCAGATTCTACCATTGTGTTACCATCTTCACGTGACAGCTCTTTGTCACGCCGTTCAACCCACACTGGCTCCTCGTTGCCTTCGGTCATGCTCCCTCGTCTGTCAGCTGATCGGCCGAGGTTGTCTCCTGCACAATCTAGTGCACCTGCCACCTCCCTCTTAGCAGATGCTTCCCCCTGCCATGGCTTTCCCACACCTCCCTGCCTCCCTACCATTTCTCGTACAGGTGCCATGCCAGAATTCACAACACATGTGCACCCTGATGACATACATAAATTATCTGTTGTCGTAGATGACGATACAGTGTGTGTGGTACTCGCGTGTGCCAATATTGAGGGAGGAAGTGCAGAATCTCGTGTGGTGCGCCGCTTTAAATTGAGCAGAAGTGCTGCGTGTGGCAATTTGCGTGCCTTTGTTAGGCCTTCTGGCAAGGTGATTCTCCGCCTGCCGGCTGACGAAGTGCTACACCTTCACTCCAGGACTGGATGTCGTCTTCAGCCGCCGGCGTCGCTTGCTGACTTCACTGTCAATGTACCAGGCTTCACTCCCTGGTCTCCTACTAGTCGACCGTTTCCGCCTGATGCAGAAGAACTGTGCGTTACCTTCCTAACCCTCCCCCCCCCCCCCCCCCCCCATTCAAAGGGACGTACTCCATGCTGCCTGGGGTGGGGGGGGGGGTGCTGCTATGTGGCGTAGAGCGCCATAAAAATCGATATTTGTTCTGTGCGTAAGTGTGCTATCTTTGAGGAGAGGGCTTTGGAGAGCATGTTGGACGCTAACGGCAGTTAGCCTCCGGACTTGGATCTGTGTAGACACTAAGTGTGAATAAATCTGTGTATGAGAGAATTCTAGTTGTTTACCTACAACTATACCATATTCCCTCAGGTTGTTGCAAAATGTAGTTTCTGTTTTGCATGTTGATATTCTGGTTGTCATGAGCTAGTTTATTGACTGTCTTTTTTTATTTGTAGTTCACTGTTGATATATGAGTTTATGTATTGTCATTTTGTCATTTGGAGATAGTGAGTATAGCTGTGGACACCAGAAAATTGAATTCCAAGTGGAGAAATCAAAACATTTCCTTCATATTCTTCTGTTTGAGTTCAATAGAGAGGTGACAGTGGTGGAAGGGGCCAGAGACATGTGTACCATGTATGCCATTGGACAGAGCATGACAAGAAGATTGTTTTCTCATTTCAAACAGAATCATTTGTCATTAATGACTCTCCAGATTCAGGAAACCCTTCTCAATTTGACAAAGATCATTAAATGCATTGATCCACAGTAAAACAATGACACTTTTTTTAAGACAATGAGGGTATGAAATAATACTCATGCAAAATATTTTCTAACAAAGTGTGAAGCAAGTTAGTCTCAATGAAACTCATAATTCAACTATTACAGAAACACACAGATTATTCATTCTCATATGATTAGATGTCTACACAATAGGCAAAACATATTTAGTGTAATGGCAGCAGTGACTCTTTCTTCCATACTATAAAACATCAAAATTTCTAAACAATTCTTTGTCTCTGGCACTAAGGAAACTGGTTTTAGTAGGCTATCCTTTTAAATGTAATTGTGCCACTTATCAGTCATTTCACTTTATTTAGACAGTGAACAAAAATTTATACACCATCATAATTTTTAATTTTTGAGTGAAAACACCTTTTAATAAAAATGATAAAAATCCATTTTTCTATTCTAAAAATATAATTATGAGCACCGACATTCCTTTTGAATTTCTGTTGTGGCGACCAATAATTTGAATTTTGAACACATACCTCTTAACACAAAGAAAGAAGAGACAGAAACTAGTACATTATTGTGCCATTTGTGGATCTGGAGAAAAATTTCAACACTGCAAAGATAGATTGTAAGGAGTACTTGAAAGTCACTGTATTCTGCCATATCCTGTATATAAATAAAATAGATATTTCAGGGGTCAACTTGGCTGGCCTCTTGATATGAAACTGGTGTCGCTAATCTGTATTCATAAAAGGATATGTATCCTGTGCCATACAATGTGACATGACTAGCAAACTACTGATGTAAATCTAAATGAAATAGCTTATCTGCAGAGAGAATCAGTAGAAGACTGAAGCAGCAAAAATACTTTAATGGCTCAATAATTAAGTGCAGCAGTTAAATAAATGGCTAGAGAAAGTGGAAACATACACACAATAATATATAAAATTTGCAGATGTGCTTATAACAGAAATGAGAGCATTGTGATTCAGGACACAACAGAAAATTATTGCCAAACTTTCAGGGCACATCCCTTGATAAAGAAGAAGAAAATAATTTATGTTCTATGGGAATCAGTCTGGAAATACTATTTCCATGTTAGGACTTACCTTTTACAACTTCTCATAGAAAATTCATCATGGTAAGCATACAAGAATGGAACATAACAGCATATAATGTGATACCTTTTATTTATGAAATATTTAAAATGTCCTCCATATTTTTGATACATGCAAAAATCCTCCAGCACACTGATTTTCAAATGTTCTGATGTATCCCTAGAGTATCACATAAGGTTTTGCAGGCTTTCACAATATGGAAAAAATGACATTCTGTATCTTGTGCTTTGGTTCAGTACTCAAGAGCTCACAAATGCCCATAGAATACAGAGGCTAAGGAACTGATCCACTTGTTCCTTCCATCTGTCACAGAAACTGTTCTACAGAAGCAAATCAGCATAAACACTTAAAATGAGGAGGAACTTCATCATTCAAGAACTTTTGTATTGGTTATAAAAATAAAGGTGGCTTTTTCTAGCATACAAGTAAAGTATCCTCTAAAAAATCTTTATAAGCTTGTTCATTAGGCTGGGTGGAAGAATAAGAAGGTCTATCAGCAAAACATTTGCCTGTGGCTTTACCAAAATTCTTTATTGGTGATGTGCTTCAGCAGTTGCGTAAGGATTGTCTTCAGCCGGTATCTGCTGTTATGAAAATTTAGAATTGAAAGATGCTGAAATACCATCTCATTTACGTATAGCACAGCTGGATTGAAGTAATGGTTGACACACTGCTGAATAAATCATATGCAAGAAAATAATTCACATATAGAGCTTGCACATGATGTAAATGATTTGGGTATATGAAATTATTATGTAATAGATGACAGATAGTCAAGTGGGAAACATTAGTGATTGATGATACTTGCCTAATGCTAACACTAAGATCATCATCAACAGCAAGAAGAAATATATTTTTCATTTGCCGTGCCTTCATACTTTCAGATGATCCTCAGTCATTAATAGCAGTCTAAATGCCCCATCCTTACTAATATTGTCACTTGCTTCCAACATCCTCCCTTAGACTGGTTGGTTAGTTGGGAGATAAGGGCCTAAATAGTGAGGTCATCAGCCCTCAGACAAGCGGTACTTCATCTGAAGTTAGTGATGTCTGTCAGAAATTTGATCAGCTCATGCAAGTATATAGGAATGGTAAAAATGAGGCACTGAAATCAATATTGAGGTGATAAATAAGAAATAATTTAAGGAGAAGTAAAAGTATGTGGGTCAGGCTGCTACATAGGTCAGAGAGAAGATGAGGAATCTCTCAGGACTTGTGACAAGAGAAACTTCGTCCATGTCTGACCCTCTGCCAATCCAACTAAGCACAATGTCAGTAACAGAGAAAACAATGCTTTCTAGCCAGGAGATTCATAATATTAAAATTGAGAAGGCTAGAAATGCAATGGTCTTGATTTGGACTATCAAGAATAAAACAAGGTGAGAGAATTAATCAGGGCCGAAGATGGATTGGGGTAAGTTGAATGTCTCCCCGGGCACTGGATGCACTGAGGCTGTTACTTTCACAGCTGTCCCACCCTTAATCCATTGTAGTCAAAGTATTAAAGAGGGAACAGCACCCACTATTCATAAGACTGCTATCTCTAAACTGGAAAATAGGGTGTGGTAGAATGCTGTTTAAACAGAATAACAGAGAGATGACCGAGGTGGCTGGCAAAGAAGGTGGGGTCAAGAGTCCCTCAGTGCCAGTGTGCAGCAGGTGATGCCACAATCGCCTTGCCGCCACCCTGAAAGTAGTTTAGAATGTTATATCCGTAAATATAAACCACTTTCACATGGAGGACAAGTTCAGCTGTTAGTGGTTTGCCTGACAGATGGTCCTAATTCATGGTCTGGGCACCACCAAAGGTGTGTGTGTGGGAAAACATCTGGAGTACATCCTAAGAAGGTTAGGCTGATGTATTTGCAGAGAGCCTTGAGGCACATTCCAACAGGTAATGCCACTAGAGGTCAGGTGTCAGAAGGTAAGTGCCCCTTGCATGCAAAACAAATTCCATAAGCTGGATGAGGAGTAAAGAAATAAGAAGGCCATGCTTAGCATGGAAAGTCAGAAGGAGGGGGCATTCCAACAGGGCATGAGCTATTGTCAGTAAGGCTATGTGGCCACAACAAGGGGATGATTTGTTACATAAAACAAAACTATGGGTTAATCTGAAATGATCAGTGTGAATGTGACACAGGATTGCAGGTTCCTTCCCAGGGGAATGGAAGCAGGAGCACCATGCAGCAAGAGTCTCCTTAATAGTGTGGAGTTTATTATGAGACAGCAGCCCAAGAGACTTGTTCCATCTCTGAATGAGGAGAGATCTTATTTACACCCATAAATCTGCACCTGTGAAAAGTAAAGTGAACGTCAGATTAGTAACAGCTACTCCAGCCAAATTGTCAGCCAGTTAATTCCCTGTGATATTAAAATGACTTGGAACACAAAGAAAGACATCTGAGCCTGCAGTACAACTATGGTCAGTCAGAAGGTCATAGTGCAACAAGAACATCGATCAATGGTTGGGAGACTGTTCATTCAACCACTACAAATTAAAATGCAATCAAGGGAGATCTGTTGAGTAAAATGTAGGACTCTGTTGATGGATATCAGCTACACCATAAAAATACAAACTGTTCCTAGTAACAAATGTTGTTCCTTACCCGCAGGAGATGGAAAAGCACATCCCGTTGTATCCCTGGTTGTAGAGAATCTCCTAGGAACAGATATGAATAGATGCAAAAAAGGCATGGGGGTGGTTAAAACAAAGACACCTTGAAATAGATTGGTTCTGATTTGTGGTCTGGGGACCAAGAAAATAGCTATGTGGGATAATACAATGGGTACATTCTAGGAAGATTAGGCAGATGTGGTGGCAGAGGGGCTAGAGGCATATGTGAATTGGTAATCTCACCAGAAGGTGGGTATCAGAGGATCAATGGCCCTTGTACACACAAACACACACACATACACACACACACACACACACACACACACACACACACACACACACACACACACACACACACAAAATTGAGAAGCTGGATGAGCAGGAAATTGTGAACAGGTGATTGCATAAATGAGCACTGTCAGAACTGAAGAAGTCAGATCCATGCTTTGGCAAGAAGACTGTGCAGACGACTTGTCTGTAGATGTTAGTGGCCAGTCTTACTCCATGGTGATGGACTGTGTTCAATAATTACAAATCTGTAGTTGCTGCTGTGTAACAAACCCAGCAACCATAGTTCATTGGGAACAAAACTAGAGTCCAATAAATATGGAGGAGTGTAGAACAATCTGCACCCAAAGAGATGTGGGCAAGGTAGCAGAGAGCATTTAGCTTATGTATGAAGTTGGTCTTTAGTTGACAAATAAGGGGTAGTCATGTCAGCTTTTATCAAAGAGAAGTCCCAAAAATTTGAATTGTACACCACGTACAAGTGCCAGATACCCAAGAAGAATTCTGGGTCATGATGGACTGTTGTATTTCTACAATGATAAAATTCATGACTTAAGTTTTCACGTAAGAGAACTGAAAGCCATGGGAAAGGTGTCAACCCTTTGGATGGCACCTTGGAGCTGGCATTCAGTGAAGGCTACAAAAATTGGTAATATACACCATAGGTGTGACCAGTGGTCCAACGGAGGTCACTATCCTGTTGATGGAAATGGGAAAGAATACACACATGGAAAAAAGTTCTGCACTACCTCGGTTCTGAGAGTTCTGGAACCTATGCAGAAAACTGGAACAGAGATCAACATAAACATAATTTTTGTCCTTTTTATTGCTCATGAAAACCACACATTGAATGTGACCTGCAGAGGGGTGGTCCAGATTGCTGTACACATCAGTACCTCTAATACCCAGTAGCACATCCTCTTGCATTGATGCATACCTGTATTCATTGTGGCATACTATCCACAAGTTCATCAAGGCACTGAGGGTTCATGTCTGGCCACTCTAGTCGAGTGATGTCATTATCTTGAAGGAAGTCATTCACAAGATGTGCTTGATGAGGGCACAAATCATCATCCATGAAGACAAATGCCTCGCCAGTATGCTGCCGATATGGTTTCACTATCAGTCAGAGGATGGCATTCACATATCGTACAGTCATTACGGTGCCATCCACGACTACCAACGGTGTACGTTGGCCCCACATAATGCCACCACAAAACATCAGGGGGCCTCCACCTTGCTGCACTCGCTGGACAGTGTGTATAAGGCATTCAGCTTGGCCACCATTGCAGCTGTTAGCACTGCAGTCACCCCCGTTGCAGTCACCACCATTGCAGCCACCGCCGTCGCAGCTGCTGACATTGCGGCCATTGCCGCAGCCACTGCCACCGCCGCCACTGCCACTTGACACTGCCAGCTTTTGCAGAGTCCCCAGGGGTAGATCCCTTGTCTATGGATGTCGATGAAGCTTCCCCACCAACCAGCACCTCTGCTGCCTGCCATGGTCTCGTTCCTCCTGGGACTAATGTCGAGATGTGCCCCTGCCTCACCCCTGGGAGTGTTGGGGGGAGGGGAGGGGGTGGCGGGGAGGACTGCTGTAGTCACCACAGATGTCTACTACAGTGGCAACAATGCAGACAGGCAAGCGATGTGGGTTGCCGAATCTGCTGTGAAATCTGGCCGAAGTATGAGTGTAGACAAGCAAGTACCACAGTTGACAACAAACATGTAGGTGTGGCCAACATCCATCAGAGAGCATCAACCAGCAGCAGAGGAAGGGGGTGCAATGTTCAATGAACTATTGACTGGTGATCACGTGTGTGCAAATAGTCCCGGAAATATCCTTCGGCCTATGGATAGATAAGCCAACTCCCACCTGTTCAGCAGGCAGTTCTTGACTTGCTGAGTGTGAAGAAGACTGGCTGGTTTGGTGGTGTGCCACTTCGATCATCCTCTCTTCTGCAGTGATTGTGATATGTTGTTTCCATTATGGTAGGCTATCTACCAGCTGCTAACAGCTGACTTTGACGGGGAACAGTTGTATGGGTATGAGTGAAAGGAAACTCTGATTGTAGGAATTAGTTGTTATCTGATTGATCTGCAGAAGGTATCCTTATTATTGTTTGGTTTTGAGAGTGTGTTACTTATGGTGGTTTATTGTAGTTTCCTTAAAAAATAAAGAAGTTGGCAAAACACTTGGTTCTTGCTCTGTAGATTTAGCAGTAGTAATGTGCACTGAAATCTTCAAGTGGCAGAAAGAGAAGGGGGAGGAGAGAATTATTGGATTAAAATTGTAAGGTAAGTAAGTGCCTTGCCTGGAACAAACTAAATGCTATAATGGTGATCACTAAGGTTGTTTGCACTCTCAGTGCTATTGCTTCCACTTTGGTGTGGAGAGCAATCAACTTACTGATGGCATCTGTGAGAACCAATGTACAGACTCCTCTAGCTGCTCTCTCGAGGCCATATGGTTCCAACAGAATGCATAGTATCCTCGAAGAGTTAGAAAATGGTGATCAGTGAAGTGCTTTTCTTGGAGAGCAATGCAGATCACAGAACAAGAGGAAACTAGTTCTTGTAGTTCTGGCAGGTGACAGTAACACCCACTGTAGAATCATTTGATCATCATGTTGAGGGTGTCCTTAGGTCTTAAGGGGCCAGGAGAACAGGTCAAACCCCAGGACACTGACTCTCACCAGTGGGAGTAGGAAAACCTCAATGAACATTAGTTTGGATCCTATGCCAATCTGGTACCTTCAGAGTCATAGGAGTAGCATTCTCCTAAGATTTCTTATTCTTCTCTTTCACAATATTTCGTAATTGAGATTCTTATGATGGTTTATCCACTGTGAGTGCTGGAAGAGAAGAAGCGCAGGCAGTTTTGTGACCCACATTTCATGACTCTTTCAGCCACTGGCTGGTGCAGGCCTCTGATCTGTGAAGTTTGGTGAAAGTCCTACCACCAGCAGATGGCAGAAAATGAAGTTGGTTCTCTGCCCAGATGCATGGAGTGGTCTCTGAAGATGCTGTCACAGAAAAAATGAGAGGGGAGGACCTGTTGCCTTCATGGACAAATTTATTTGCACAACTACTGAGCGTCCAATATCAAGGAAGTGTATACACTTGGTACAGCTGGCCACAGTAGTATACAAATGATCAAACTTTTTCCAAATTTCAAACAATAAGAGAGTATCTGTGACCTTCAGCTCCTGGATTTTATGTTCCTTGAGTAGATTACCACATTTTGGAAAGGAAGGTGGCTGTTTCTGCAAATGACACAGAAAGGTAGTAGTGCACGTGGTGAATTTTCCCGAAGTGGATGGCCACAGTCTCCACAAAAAAAAATCATATGTACACCAGTAAGATGTATTCCCGAATCACTAGCACTTAAAAGAATGCATTGTGGGTGAGAAAAAAGCTTCCCATCACAGCTGTAACACATCATTTTGGCCTCTTCCAGAAGTGAATCCTCCTCAAAAGTGAGGACAAATGCGGCAGTGCCTATCTCGTTGTGTGGTGGGCCTAGACACACACAATGTATGAAGTCAATCCCTATCCTCTTCCAGTATTCATAAAGTTTTTCTCTGTCTACAGCTTTAGGTCCTGGTGAAAAACTCACCCTATCCCATGGTGAGGTTCTTATGGGGTGTGATAGTAACAGATACATCAGCAAGCTTTTTACAAGAGAGTAAAGCCCAGGACTGGGTATGATTTCTCACCTGAATTAAGATGCAACCACTTCACAATTCAATAGAAGAAGAGAATTTGTGATATATAGTTCCAATGTTCTTCAGAAAAAAAAACATCAGTTCATACCTAGAAAGAAAATACCCTCCATCAGTTTAGGTGAAAACTAGGAACTGAGGGGAATAACTGTCTGCAAGACACTTGGTTTTGTTTTCTTCTTATTGCATAGCCAAGGAGACAAAGTTGCCAAGGTCATAATGATTGGCTCTAAATTTTGATCTGTTTGAAGAGACTGCTGGGGCCTCACAGTCACTGATTGATAACTTTGGTCATTCCATGATGCCAAATATTGACAATGATGCCACCTGTTCTGAACGAGGTCTCTGCCCATGGATACCATCCAGACAGAGCAAAGGTCACCTGGAATGATGGCCAGTAGCCAGAGACCAGTGCCCGAAATGGACAAGCAGCTGTCAGTGGGCCATCACCACACTGGTAACTGACAACCTCCCCTCCCCACTTTGAATGGCTATGATGGATATTGGATGACCTTCCCCACACAGCGCACACAAAAATTCTGAGAAAGGTGGAGTTGAGGTCTAAACAAAATGTAATGACCAACCATGAATTAACTGAAATATGTGTGTAAAATAAGGGGAACGAAGTGGGAGAAGCCAGAATCAACATTCTATGATGAAGCTAGATTGTCAGCAGGGAATAAGTTCTAGAGATTAAATCAGGGAAGTGACCTAGTCAGAGAGTAAATCTGCAGCACAGGAAAGGAAGAAGTACTACAGTGGCTTGAGGCCCCATTTTTGCCACACATGTATTCCCAAATGAGTTGTGAGTTCCCTGGAGGCCATCTTCTTACAGAGACACCTTTGTTCTTGAAATCTTTCCAAAAACAAACTTGAGTGGTATTTTCATAATAACATGCTAATATATACATCAAATGGACCTGATCTGACTCTGCAGTTGTGTAAGCCTACACATCAGTTACACTGTGCTGAAAACCAAGTCCATAATGGAAACTAGTAAACAGTCCCATGCTTGCTAAGTGCATCATAGTAGATATTAAACAAGTGATGCTGGTATAAGTAATCCAATGAAATAAGTTGCACAAGCAATGATGTGAATCACAAGAAGACATCATCTTCCATGAAATTAAACACATAACACTGGTGTAAGGGAAATGGCATTCTGAACATTTCATGTCAGAAGGATTTTCATGTGGTAAGCTGTTACCTTCTGTTCCTGTGTCCTCTCCATGATTAACATGCTAAGAAGACATGTAGAAAATGAATTCTATCAGAGAAATATACATTTCTGTTCTTATGTCTGTATTACACATTTTCTTCTTCCTTTTGTGAGGAATGTGTCCTGAAATTTTGGCTACATGTTTCTTGTTATACCTTGCATTTTAAGCCTTTGAACTGGAAAACTGAAACTCAAAAAAGTTACCTGTGTTATCTGAACACCGAGCATCAGTATCAGAAGAACTGAAACAATTTCATGCTCCAGCAATGCCTCAAGTCTGCTCAGGCATCCATATGGAGTTACGGTGAAAAAGTCTTCAGGTATTCTGCAGCGACTTTCTGTTATTCCAGGATTCCTTTTTGGACAACATGATGCTGGAATAAATCCAGTGATGTTGAACCAGTCACCTGCATCAATTTTACCACAGCAGTCCAGCTGCAAATATGTGTATTATCTGTAGCAATATATAACATCAAAAAATAAGAAGATAAATTGTTTGTGTAACATAAGGAAAGAACAAAATTACAGAAACAAAGAAAATAAAACTCTCCAAGTAAACATAAGATTTTACACAATTAATTAAATTATTATCCCCATTAAAAGTTCAAAAATTCCTTTAACATTTATTTTTATCTGTTTCCAGAAGCTGCCTGAATTCTCAACATACTGAAAAAATTAATTTAATTTTTATCAAGCTAGAAATACACAAATTTCACTGTTGCTAGTAATACTGATCTGCAAACATTATTTGCTTAGTTTATTTGTAAAAACAAAAACAAATTGAGGAACGAATAGGTATATTTCTTTGACTGCTTAAGTTATAAACAAGAGTATAAATATGAATGTGACAAGAATGTTCCTTCCTTCCATCTTTCCTTCCTTTCCAGTGGCCTTTATTCAGCTTTATCCAGCCAATTATGGCTAAGGACTGGTATAGTACTTCTTCAAAAATGCTGGGAGCCACCCACACCCATATACAGGCTATTATTATGATGGGGTTACCATTCTCTGCTGATAAGGAATCTGTGTAACACTTCATGCAACTTGTGTAATTGCGTGGTCAAATGTGATAGTGCTTTTCAAAGTGTTTGGACACCATGCATCTGTGACATGTCATGGGAATCAGACTGGTACTTAGCTCAATGGATTTTTTAAAAAATCACCTAAAAATCAAATACAGGTTGGCTGGCACACGACCACCTGTCACTAATTAGGCTGATCTGATCTGAGGCCAGTGTGCCTCCTTGTGTCCCAGAACTGGGCATTTTAATGCATTCAGCTATCCAGGTGAGTAATGTTACTTTTATACTTATGTATTAATTTATGTTCAAATCACATAACTGTAAATCATAGTTAACAGGAACATAAACAGAAGACACTATATTAAAACTGACTGATGTTTCCAACTTCTGTGTTGCTTCTTAAGTATCTGCCACAAGATGACAATCTGTTTAATTTACCTTTCTTTTGGAATTTAAGTCCTCAGACTACTTTTCTTGTCACTTATCATATCATTCCTTTTGCCAGTATTCTGTGTGAGCAGAAGGCTTGATAGGCTGGACTGTACATTGCACTGCAGATATAGCTATAACTGTCTGTGTAAAGCATTTCATGACTCACAGCAAAGTGAGGTTACATGATCAGTGTTCAGGTTGAGGAAGTCATTTTCTCTTTCTTTTTTTTCATCTATTACTACTGAATTTTTGTATCTTTTCTGAATTTGTAGTGAATCAAAGAAAAGATCACTATTTTGTTCAAATCCATGCACTACATGCATCTTTTACCACCATTTGTGTTATGATATAACTAGTCAGAGCCATTGGTTTTCCACATATATTTGTGCTTAAATATGTAGGTTACCTGTCATAGGACTTGGACCGATGGAAGTACTAGCTGGCATGCATAAATGCATAACTGTTACTGTCAAAATCAGTTTTGCAGCATTGACATGCAATACAGGTGCAGATCCAGTGTGTACAGTTGAGCTTAATGTCCAGCGAAACAAAGCTGAAGATTATCAAATATGAGTCTTCTCATTTGAGATGGAACCAATGGTCTTTAGGGGAAAAGCTGAGTGCTGGAGGGGAAGTGCCATTCTAAACTGAAGCCTACCTTCACGTTTTTTGTAAATATTCAGTGAGGCCCCACCACTTCCACACTTGCATAATGTCACTCAAAACAATCTGCTGTCAGCTCTGCTTTGGTTAGTATCTAAAAAGAATTTTGCTGAAAATACTCTCCTCTTTGCATGCTATAATTTGCCAAAATTTTGTTTTGATATCTTAAACTGTTTATGAAATATGAGGACTGTTGTGGATATTTCGCTCTACCTTTACCACAGGTGCAGTACGATTGCAAATGAGTGTGGTACATCAGATCAATTTTCTTGAGATTGGTGGCAGATACCTCCACCCAAGTCTAAAGAAAAATTACCTTGTTAACCATTTGTAACTTTCAGAGAATTGTAATAAGTGGCGAATTTTGAGTAAAACCTACACATTTACCAAGCTAAATTTTACTTTTCTTTTGCCAAAACATAGCAGAGTTTACACAGTGTCACCTCACTAGTACGTTGTACAGACACAATTGCAAGAAAATTCTGAAACAGCAGTTTATTAAGTTTGTTAAATGAGGAACTGAGGAAAAGTAAGGTCAGTAGCTTATGAAAAAGCACATACTTGGTACAAAATAAATGTATAATGTCTTCACTTTTGTTTTTCCAAAACCGACAGCATTTCTTATTTTACCAGCTGTCGATGGACTTTAAAAATTATAATGTTTCACTGAAAAAACTCTGTATTTAGTTGAATAACATAGTAGATAATGAGGTTTTGTATAATAATCATATGGAAAAATACTCTCCTCTTTGCATGCTATAATTTGCCAAAATTTTGTTTTGATATCTTAAACTGTTTATGAAATATGAGGACTGTTGTGGATATTTCGCTCTACCTTTACCACAGGTGCAGTGCGATTGCAAATGAGTGTGGTACATCAGATCAATTTTCTTGAGATTGGTGGCAGATACCTCCACCCAAGTCTAAAGAAAAATTAAGTTTGTTAGTTACATTTCCTACACAGCAACATTTTATGTAATGTGTGCCAACACATTTCCCCCAATGCCATACTTCAATGTAAATATCACAATAACTATGACCATTAACAAAATGGTGTTCACATTATCATGAACCCAGCATATAAAGCTATAAGTAAGGAAAAAATGAATTCTTTTACTGAATAGTTTCTGTAAAATCATTTGAGAAAGACTGCAGGGCATGCACCTCAATTCTGTCATCACAAACTGGCTGATAGGTGCCAAACACTGTCAGCCTCCCCTTCCTAACAAACAAATGAACTCACCCAGCACTTTGGACTAAAACTGGTCACTAAGCATCAGCCACCATATCCTGTGTGGACTCTACACTGTTAACAGTTCTCTGTCAAATGCAGATCGTTTCTGCTGTGACTCTGTCAGGTTTTGAGCAAAAAACTGTATCAGGTGTGGGACCCTGTCTATTAACTGCTGCAGCACTGTGCCTACAGCTTTGTCACTCATGTCAGTGATGATAGACATTGGGGTGTTGCATACAGGGTGTACTAAAGTCACAGCCTGTGGGAGGGACAGTTTGAAGTTAAGAAAGGACTTGAGCATTTCTGAAATCCACATCAGCAGTTTGCTACTGTGTTTCATTTTTTCTGCCAATGCATCTGTTAGTGGTGCTTGGACAACTCCAACCTGCAACAGGAGTCATCTAAAATTTCATAACTTGGTGGACTGGGAAGAGCTTGAAACAGTGATGTATCTTCTGTGGCTGGGTGGATCCCAGATGCATTAACTGTGTGCACTGGAAATGTTACTTCCTCCTGGTATAGCTGCCATTTGTGCTTGTTTATTTTCCTTCCATCACGATCAGGGGTATGTAACACAGAATAAAGAGGACATCCATTAATTACAAGAGCTCAAACTGGGGGGAAGAGTCTGAAAAAATCTCACCAAATCTCATTTAAAGGACTGGGGGGTGTAACAGGACATCATTACTTTTCTTCAACCATAGTTGGCGATACCAGTCTCATTTTTTGAATTTTGGACATACAGATATTGTCTCAGTTGCTTTCTGAAAACTCTCATGTAATTTTATACACAGTATGTTATATTTCAAGTGAAAATTTATGAAAAGGAATCACTTTATAAAATATCTAGTTTTGATGCTATAATCGATAAGTGCTTGTTTTGAATGTACAGCTAAAATTATTTTTTTAGAGTCATTTGAAATTATGAATTATTTGCACACTTAAAATTTACATGATCAGTTATGCAATCCTGTACTGTTTACTATATTTATTATTGGATTCATTTATCAAATAATAATCGAAATTAACAACATAATGAAAACTAGAAGGAATTCAATTGTCAAGAAAAACTGTAAACCCATTAGAATATTGTTATTTCCACAGAGTGTGAGAGTCGTGAGCTTGCCTCTGATGTGATCAGATTTATGTTTGTATAATAGGTGCGAACAATGTAATTTCGACTTTGTTATTGTGAAAAATAAAAATACTGTATGATACACTAAAAGGTGAGAAAATCAGTGGAAAATATATTTATGTAAAAAAAATTGGGAACAACAATCTTCCAATTTCCTTAGTGCAAACCAACCATGAGAACCTGATAGATTTTCAGCTTCAAGAAACAGACCTCTAGACAAGAAGAAATGGAGCCTTCTTAACATTACAAGCTAAGTAAACTTGAAAGTTTATTGTAATCTTTGTTACCCTCAAATCTTCATAAAAGACATTGCTTATTCATTATGTGGACTGAGCATTGTTTAATGTGGACAGTAGATGGAGAAGGAAGGATGGTTGGAGATTACAGGGGCAAAGGGAAGGGGGGGCAACGAAAATCTCATGTCAAACTTTTTAATTCAGAAAGATACACATTATTATAATGGATAACATTTTTTATATAATTATCATCAGTACAGACAATACTAAAGTGTCCACCAATCTTCATGGCCTCTCTAAACTGAGATGAAAATTTTTACATGTGTGCGTATGTGGGATTCCCTGATTAGAAATGAATGTCACATGAGTGTTCTCTGTCACACTGGTCAAAATAATTACAACACATGTAAAGCTGATGTTACTGTGATCAACATGAATTTCTATCAAAACTTTTACAATATGTATGTTAAGCATCATGTAGACAAGTCAAAACACATGTGGAAACAAGAAGGTAATTGCTTGTGGGTGAAGCTAAGCTGACAAGAATTCTCTTTGTGATCATATAAAACAAATGACTGAAAAGTTACGTAATCATATGGTCCAAAGGAAGATACAAACCATGTTGTATTTTGTGTGCAGTGTAAGCGAAGATTCAATAACATTTCATGTATATAATACACAAATAAAAGGCAATGTTTCAGGGATCCATCAAAATCGTTAATACTATTTTTGTAGAGTCTTTTTATACAACTGTCTCTGTTTCTATGTCCGTCTGAACACCACTCAGGGTTGATATATTTAAAATAAAGTATTTTTAATTAGATGTCACAAATACTGTTTAATATACTTCATAAATAAAACAAGATTTTAGTAAAGTGTTTTAAACAATGTTTCAAACAAATCTTAAAGAATTCTTTTTTACCTGACTACAGGGTAAACCTTGGATGATTGGGGGGGGGGGGGGGGGCAGGGGCAGGGCGGGGGGTTCCTCCACCACATCTATCAAATCACACTAAGGGGGGAAGGGGCAGGGAGTTCAAATTTGAAAGAAAATCTCCCACGTAATTAATAGACACTCCCGAAGGTGTATCATGTGATATGCTGGATCTGCTGAAAAACTCAAAATATCATAGCGATCTGGATCGCAAATAGGAAGAAATCTTAAAAAATTCATCAATTAAACACTGCCACATCTGTGTTGAAATTCTGAGCCCATGAGGTATGAAGAGGTACCCATACAACTAAAACAGAATAAGAACAGCTGTCTTAGGAATGTTACCCAGTGTCATGGGGCTCTGAAGATAAGCCTTCTTGCAGTTGATTACATTGAAGACAGATATCCCTGTCAAAATGTTAGAAAAATCCAGAATGTTCAGAACTGGAAACCTGTCTGGAACTTTTTATACATTTAGTGAATGATAGTCCCCACACATTCAATGAGAGCTATCCATTTTTGGGAAAAAAATGTGCCCATGCACTTTCTGATGGTCTCATAATCCCTGAATTGAGTAAATCGTCCATAATATTCTTTGCTATACACAGTCTATCTTGCACTAGGTACCAAAACTTATAATGAACAAGTGGCTCAGCATTGTAATGACACAGTGCACTGTCTCATCATTCACACCATACTTGGCTGAACATTCACACTGCTCTGTGGTGTCACTTGTCACATGCAAGTAAGTGGTAAGTACACTTACAATATCAGGATAATAACTAACCTCAATCCTCTAATTTTTATAGGAAACCTATGTAGGCAACTGAGATTAAAATTGAATCCACTGGATGGACTGGTGTTGTAGTGATTGTTATTGTAGAAGGTACTGTTGTACATTTCATTGATGACACTTATGTTGTTATAGTAAGTGTGTGAAGTGGTCATAAGTTTTGCAAGGTGCCTTTGTATATTGTATGGGCACATTGGTACCAATTCTCTCATCAAATAGGACTTGCTGGAATTACTAGTGTCTTAGGTGTTGTAGCACTGCCGTTTTCATTGTTTAAAATTTTCCAGTAGTTGGGGGTGCCTACAGAGAGTCACTGATGATTTGAGCATGACTGGAGAGTTCACACAGTAGGGCTTGTACTGAAGGAAGTACTAGGTGATATTAACAGTGAATAACGCTTTCATTGCGCTTAGGTCCAACCAGTGTAATTGTGAGAATCTGATCTCAAAGGCATACAAAATGAGCCTGAAAGACTGTCAAAGGTACCACACCCATCAGTGTTCTTTTGTTTTACTATCCTAAATTGTCTGTATCCACACTTTCTTATTGTTCTGTAATAGATTGCTTCATGTTTTTAGTAATCATAATTTAGTCTTCAGTAAAAGATTGTAGATTGTTTTCATTGGTCCTGTTATTTACAAACCAGCTTATGCACATGACACTGGACTGAACAGGTCAAAATGTTTTCTTTGCATATGTAATTATGACTACAAGTAATACAGTTTTCATATGATAAGTATTTATACAGCGCACTTCAAAAATTTAAATATTTTTCAATTGAGTAAAAGTAGTGATGTTGTAAATATGACTTCAAGCATTTTGCAAAGGTTTTGAACTGAGTAATTGCTTTTATGTTTTTAAGAAGTTTGTTATAAAGCTTATCTCCCATGTCGAAAGTACCATTTTGTCAAAGGGATGTACTAATATGGGTCATATGTAAGTTTTTGTTTTGTTTAGTATATTGATCATGAGTATTACATCTCATTTTGCAGTCTACAGTACATATGTACTATATTTATTGCAAAGAATATAAGGATTTCCATAATGTAGATACATGGTAAAGGAGAAATACCAGAGATCTCCAACAACGATATATGTGAGTCCCTAGATTTCCATCCAAACATGATCCTAATGGCCTTTTTTCTGTTTGAAAGGACTGGCAGCTACTTTAGAATTTCCCCAGAAAATCACACCACATTTAAATTGAGAATAAAGGTAGGCATGATACATGTTTATTACTGTTAACTCACTACAGCAGCTTCTCAGAGAGCAAAGAAGGTAGCATGTCTCGCTCAGTTTTGCAATAACACATTTAACACTTTTATTCCATGTTATATTGCTTTGCTGTCATAGTCCTAGGATTTTTGTTTACATGCTGTTACCAACTGGTTCATCATTTAAAGAAACAAGTTATATAACCATAACATTGTCTACAACACTTTGAAATTTAAGTGTAACAAATTTTTTTAGTGTTTATTACAAGTTAATTATCCTCTGTCCAATTACTCAGTTGCTTTGTGAGTGCATGTATTATTTGTGTAATTCTTCCTTACTTTCCCCTTCAATAGAGTAGTGATGCCATTTGCAAATCCAATCTTTTTATGTGCATACACATTGAAGCTTAGGTTGTTTATGTTGAGAAGGAACTGAAGAGGGTTAAATGCTGATCTTTGGGATACATCCAATTTAATTGGTTTATAATAAACAAGGGTTCAGAGACAGTGACATATACATACAATTTTGTGCAGCCCACATGTGACAGGTGTGTTGGCTCATTCGTCCTCTCATTTATGTTTTGTAAATTCCTTTATGAAGGTAACCTTCCAGAGTTGTATAATGTATAATTACCAAGATATTTACTAAGAAAGAGGACTGTGTACTGTATATTGTAGATTCTATCATGAAGGTGACTTCTGGAGTCATATTACAAATGAATACATTCATTAATAAAAAGAAACATTGATACAAAGAAAATCTGTACATTTAGGTATAACCATATATTTTTGTTAGATATATCATAGTAATATTAATTGGAGTATCACTAGCTTAAAAAAATTCTAGTTAGATCTATATTAAATAGATGTTGTTCACATCCTTCAAATTGCTTCATATTTACAATACAACACTGGCATATATTCAAGAGTAAAAGGTGTTTCGTGCACAGTGAAAATATTATGGTATTTTTAGCGTTTTATTTTATAATAGAACAGTGATATGTGGGGCATGATATGAGACCTGTTTCTATACATATGCTCTGTTTTTGCATTATACTGTTTGATAATGGCCATGCAGCTGAAAATACAATAGTGAGTTACACAAATAAATAATTTTACAAAGGTGACCAAGATCTGATTTACAGTATTTTACACAGTTGTGAAATCAAACACTCAACTGAATTTGTTTGGTAACTATATATCTCTGGTAATGTGTACACTATGTCATTTCACATTGCAAATGATGATGTATGGAACATGATACCTGAATGAATGTGTGAATCAACACAAGATTTCAATACTTTAAAGATACAGTTTCTGAGGATGAACAACTGTTACTGTCTAGAGAGCTAGTGATTTTTATTTAGTAATTATTTCATTGAGACTTATGAACTTTTGAAATAAAATAATCATTTTTAAGTAAATATAACACAGCTGTTCTCTGAACGTTTATTTCAAATTCTTCAGTTTTTCGCCACTGTGGAGTAGCAACAAAACATCTTGTTCTATTTTGTTCCTACTTGATAGTTACTGAAGTCTAGTTTTACTAATTGATTTATTGATTTTTTATTATCAAGTAAAGTGTCAGGCATTAATAAATATTGTATCTACTAGGTAGTAGCGATATTTTCAGGTCAGGACTCCACAGCACTCATTAGCAATGTAAAGAGTAAATTAAGTTTCAAACACAGATGATCTGTGACTCAGACATAGTTGTCGTATCAGTTCTATGCCACCAGTGCTATGATAGTTATTTAACCTTGGTTTACACTTATTTTTCAATACAACTGTTAATATTCAAAGAAATCTTAACCATAGTTAAAACTGACTCTCTAACTCGGAAAAAGATGTTTTGTATGTTAGAGTGGATTTTCGTTTTTTATTTGGTGACTTTAAGTATTTTATTTCGTACTTTATATTAAAAGGTAGTGTATTGTTTTTTTATTTTTTTTTTATCATGATGGCACATAAAAGGTAAGTGGGCATGTGCTGAGGTATAGCACCTTACACCATGCCTATTGAGATCAGACAGCAGCCAACAGGCATGCAGTATGAGTCAAATATAGGATATGTGGCATCAGATGCCTGAGTGTATATAGTTTCTATATGATCTCATGGAGACACTACCTGACAGACACTGTTTGAGCGGCAGACAAAATACTACCATTTTATTTGCAATTCTGTTTGTTTAATTTTATAATTGTTTATTAATTACTATTTTAATTGGGCTTAGTTATGAGAATGAATGAAGGTGCAAATGCGAAATAATGTTTTATGTAAAGTTTTTATACTATACATTGAAGTTCCTGGTCTCATGAGGAATGTTCGAAAATGATGTGTGTGTTAGTCATTTGCACCACAGAATTTTTTATTAACCATTTTGTCAGTTTATGGTACATGGGGAAATGAGATCATGATTTTGGTAAAATAGTTTTGCAAGAGGGAGTTAATTTTATATTCCTGCATTTTCAAAAAATTTTTTGTTAATTTACTGTTTTCATTCAGTGAGAAATTGTGACTGGTTCTGTTTATAAGTACAGGATGTAGTTGGATTGATGCTGCTTTCTGACTGACTCTGATGTTTCTCTGACAATTAGAAATTAGCATATTCATGCACATTTTGGGAAGTAGGAACTTTTTTGTGTAGAGAGATGAGTAGAGCTGGGGCTTGGATGTCACAGTGATCAGACCTATTGATTGGTGCTCCAATGAAAATTATTAATGTTGTGATATTTCAGCACCAGAATGTTTGACAAGTGTCTTAATGTGTGGAAGAGAGTTCAAAATGCACAGAGTGAAATTCGGGACTTTTGGTGACATCTTAAGTAACTAAATTCCATATGACGCATTGCTTATTCCCAAATGTGAACATCTTGTTACTTGGGACTGATTATAGTAACATTTGAGCGAGATATTCTAAAAGAAAATTGTGAGTTGTGTTTGGGTAGCTTGCCCGCGAAAGGCAAAGGTCCTGAGTTCAAGTCTCGGCCCGGCACACAGTTTTAATCTGCCAGGAAGTTTCAGAAATGATCAGTTTGTAAATTTTCTGTGAAGGATAGCTAATAATTATTAAAAACTAGCTATGGTTATGAATGATGTTTGTATGCGGGCTTTTCAGACTTTGTATGCTTAGAGTAAGGCATTGTAGTAACTGGTGTATGCAAGCTCACTGTAATAGAGTGAAATTTATGCACATAAATACATTCATTTAACTGTTAGTAATCTTCCTCTGACAAAACAGTTTTTAGTGCAGTTTTTGGTTATAAGGTGTACAGCTGTTTTTTCTGTAACATTTTCCGGCTGAGAACTGCATTTCAGTAACTTCAAGGAAGTGTGCATGTGAGAAGAGATTCACCACAAGTTGAGTGGAACTATGTTCGTGGCAGCATCACATTTCGCTGCTGCAGTGCTCTTCTACTTTTTTTGAAATATTTGTGGGTCATGGTCTATTATGTGATGTTAAGTCACTTTATTCCAAAATCTAAAACGGAATTGGAGTAAGTTGAGTAGTATCATGGAGTTATTTACCCAACCATATAGCTATGCCTGTTAAAGTGCTGCTTCCAGGACTGGTAGCTGTGCTGACAAAGGGTCAAGTCTACCTGGCAGTTTAATGATGAGGGCCAACTGGGTAAACAGCCTGGATGTGATTTTCAGATGATTTCCCACAATGCACTAGGTGAATACTAGGCTGATACATAAGGCCAACCTCGGTTACACAATTTAAAAACATTTAGGAAACTATTTCCCATTTTCACATGAATAACACTGCATGCAGACAGTTGGAGTGTGCATATTCCTTCCTGGGGAATGACAAGATGGCAACAGGAAGGATATTTGGTCACACCTTAAACTAACCATGACAGTTCCATCAGAAACCATCCTGACCCTGTACTAATACAGGACAAAGGTACAAGCAATAGAAAAACAAAGAAGCATCACAGAATTGTTCCACAGCAACAGGATTATAATGGAATGTTTATAAATTGGTTCCATTCATATGTTTCTCATGTAATGGATGGAGAAAAATTGTTATTTATGACTTTCAGTATTCATAATTTTTTCAACTGCCCATTAAAGGGGGGTTATAATTTCAATCAAGAATTACATTAAACACATAGTCAGCAATTATCTAAATTGGCAGATATATGCTGTTATGAATGACAGCACAAATTTTTTGTGGTGGGAAGTTCCTGAAAAACCATCATTTATAAGTTTTCATTAACCTTCAAAACCATATATCAGTTATTCTTGAGCAGAAAGTGTGAGAAAACAGCTACCTGTAGTTTGAAAGCATTATGTACAAAAAGTGAATGATTTTAATTTTCTATGAGCAATGTGATGCAAGCACATACTCACATTGATTTGTATATCATCAACTGGCTGAGGATTTTCCAAATACGTCAATGCTAGATGATCAAAGTATATCTCTGCATAGTTGTAGAAGTAAGACTGATATGCAAAGCCCATAACGAACACTACACTCTTTATTGTGAAAAGTGCAGCCACAATTAGGCTTACCTGCAACAAAAAAGTTCAGAAAAATTTTACTGATACTAATTTCCTGACTCATGGAATATTTTGTACCTTTTTATTCATTTATTATTATGACACTGAGTATTCAATAAATGTTTTGTTGGATAAACATAGAAAACAAAATTAAATGTCACAACTGTACTTTAAAATCTGCTGAGGACTGAGACAAAAAAAAAATGTAGTTAATATCTACAGAATTTTTATGTACACTATTTGGCACTATATAAAATCTTTGTATATGATAATTACCTGTCACTGTAGAGGCTAATACACATTATCATCACGAATCTCACTATATTTTCAACACCATCATCACCCTCACCATAGAAGGAGGCCCTCTGTCAGTTGGCAGTTTACGTGCCTTGTTGGAATGAAGCTGAATCCCAGAGATTAGTGAAGATCTAATAAAGAGTGCTATCAAACATGACAGAGTTTACTAAATCACAGAGATTCAAATGCACACCCAGAATTCTGCTATATAAAATATAACCTAACAGTCGTATCATTTTTAAGATATTGAACCAAATGTTAACTAAAAAAACTTCACTGCCTAGGGAGCACATGTATTCTCTGCTTTCCCTGTCTTTTATTTTATTGTTTAAAATGCAATAACTTTGTAGTGTTTTATCTTTTTATAAAAGATAAAAGATAATATTACACAATTCTTCAATGAGGCACTTTGTATGAAACCACAATCAGTCTGCAGCCAGTTATCAAAAAGAACAATTGCTACACTATTCATTTAGTAGTGAACTGTAGCAGATTGAAATGTTCTGAATGAATCATTAATACATTCCGAGTAACAGTAAAGGGCAGTAGCACGTAAAAGTTCAATTGAATTTTTTTTTACTATTTAGAATGAATAATTGCCACTAGTTTTAATACATTAGACTCCTCATAGTCTATCTGCGTTTACTGATTTGTAGTTTTAAGAAGTACAAATTATAACACATAAAATATGATCATGAATGTCATAGACAGTGAAAATAAATCGGCATAAACATCAAAATCTACTTCTCTGCTGTTATTGAAAGTTATTTATAGTTCACTTAAAGCTCTTAGCAACTGTAAAATGGACTTTAAGAGAAGGAAGAGGAGGAGCAGAATAAGAAGAAGAATAAGAAGGAGATGAAGAAGATCTCTACTGAACCCAACTGAGAAGTCAGTAAAATTTCAAATGTATGCAGTTCTTATATTTTTTCAATTCTTTGGAGCAATACAGTACCTAAATCCTTCAATTAACATGTTCCTCTTTTTTGATACAAGGTAATGCTATGTATTTCTTTACAAAAATAATCTGTTTATTATTTCATAATAATGTATGAATTTCTATGTTTAATGTTGTTGAAAGACTTCGTGACTCTACGTTCCTTGAAAATTTCAAAACACGGCTCTTTCCGACAATTGCTTATTCCAGTTCTCAATGCTTCATTCCATCATCAAAAATCAAATGTGTGTGAAGTCTTATGGGACTTAACTGCTAAGGTCATCAGTCCCTAAGCTTACACACTACTTAACCTAAATTATCCTAAGGGCAAACACACACACCCATGCCTGCGGGAGGACTCGAACCTCTGCTGGGACCAGTCGCACATTCCATGACTGCAGCGCCTTAGACCGCTCAGCTAATCCCGTGCATTCCATCACATAATCGATTTTAGCCATAATTTAGACCAAAACAGAAGTCAATATCTCAGTGAATTGTGCTTGAATAAACAGTAACCATATAATATTGACTGAAAAGGGAAGGAAATACAGTACAAGATGAATTGATAGCTATGAGATATGAAATACTGAATGTAGCAGAAGATCAAAAAGGCAAAAAGACTATACCTAGAAGAAATCCTTGTACATTATATGATATATTGAATTTAATCACCAAAAGGAACATAAGAAATGAACCAGCTATAAGCAATTACAGACGTTTAAAACTGGGATTGACAGAATCTGAAAAATGTAAAAGTAGAAGTGAGTACAGGATAAAAACAAATCTGCAGACACATACATGACTATGGGAAAGAAAGATGCCACTTATAGAAAAATTAAATGATTGTAAACCACTGGAATGATTTACATACAGAGGAACATAAAGACTAATATGACAGAAGTCAACCTTGGAGGAGATCTGTCTACGTTCCAAACGGTCATGAGATGAGCTTCGGGCAGGTCTTTGCAACCAACCAAGGGATACACAGCCCAGCCACTGAAATAATTCTACTTGAGCCACAGTGAGGTGCTCCTGCATCCTTGGCAGAACTGCTAATGCTGTGCCCTCCCTTCCCCCCTCCCTCCCCCCATTCCCCCATAAAACTACCTTTCTGAAACTTTTGCTATGCAAATGCCACAAATTTTATAACTCTTTAAATAGCATTAATAAAAATTAACCATCATCGAAAGAAAATTTTTAAATAAATTGAACTTATATAAAATATTACATACAAAAAATAAAATGAATCACTGTAGTAAATTAATTACAACTTGTAGAAACTTGCTAAAAAGATTTAAAGTGTAATGAGGTCGCTGAAGGTGTGGTAACCGAAAAGAGAACACTGACTAGATACTTCAGCTCGTGTAATTCCAATATTCAATGCCAGAACAAAGCACAGGGTGACAATTATTGAACTATATGAAATAAAATCGACAAAACTTCTGAAACGTCTGCGTTAGGACGTTCAAACTGAATGGCTGGCCACAGGGCGTGATGGAAATTAGTACGCACTGTATGGTGTGGTTTAGCAATGAACCCAAATTTCATTTGCATGGTTTCGTCAATAAGCAAAGTTGGTGCATTTGGGGGACTGAGAACCGCATTTCCCGATCGAGAAGTCTCTTCACCCTCAATGGTTGACTTGGTGTGTGCAATGTCCAGTCAATGGTGCGATATTTCTTGATGGCACGATGACAACCAAATGGTATGTGAAGGTTTTGGAAGATGATTTCATCCCCATTATCCAAAGTAATCCTGATTTCAACAATATGTGGTTCTTGCAAGATGGAGCTCGACTCCATCGAAGCAAGAGAGTGTTTGATGTCCTGGAGGAGTACTCTGGGGACCATTGGCCTCCATTGGCTGCCATATTCTCTGTATCTGAACATGTGCGACTCTTTTTTGTGGGGCTATATTAAGGACAAAGTACACAGGAATAACCTCAAAAAGATTGCTGAGCTGAAATTAGCAGTTCAGTAGGTCATCAACAACATCAATGATCTGACACTTCAGTGATTCATGCAGAATTTCGCTATTTGTCTACAACGCATCACCGGCAAGGATGGCAGGCATATCGAGCATGCCATAGGGGAAACAGGCCCAAAACGACGTACAAAAAAATTGTCATTCACGGCTCATATCTGCCAATTAAAATTATATAAATGTAATTTTAAATTTCACTGGGATTTCTATATAAAATAATTAGTTTTGTTATGAACTCACAATTTCAAAAACGTTGTCAACGTTTCATTTTGGGTTACTCGGTGGAGCAAAATGACACATCTTTTCTCTTAGCAGGATAATTCCTTTATTTTTAATAATAAATTGCTAGCATAAGCATAAATTATAGCATAAACATATATTATAGTTTAATTATGTCTTAGAACTGTAATCCTACCAAATTAAGGATGTGCATTAGTAAAATATACCAAAATGTATTGCAAATTATTTCCAGGAACTTAGAATCTTACAAATCACATTTAAAATTTGAACGGTACTCAATTGATGAATGATATTTTCAGTTCAATTAGTTAGAAAAAAAAAAAATGTTACTGGCACAACTCACACACAAACCTTTTTGTACACTTGGAAAGTCCAGTACAACCAATGTGACTCCATTTTGAGCAGCTCATACACTTCAGCCACACTTCCCTTTCTTTTGATCGGCTGTATAAATCACAACAGTAAAAACAAGCTGCGTGCTCTTCCTCATCAGTACTGACGTTTATATGTGCTACTTCTTCGTCTGGGTGGGGGGAAATCATCGCCAAACGCCGCTTCACAATAGCCCAGCTTGATTTTCTCAGCTCCTTTTCCCTCTTCTGTAGCTCCTTTTCCTTCAGAGCTTGCAGATTTGGTGCTGCAGTGATAACCCGACAGCCTTCACCAGCTCTGCGTTTCTTAGGAATACCGGAACTGGAAGGAATTGGATAAATCTTCTGGAGGATTGTTCTGCACTCTCAGAGACTGACTCATTGATGCCATGAGTGCAAGAAAGCTCAGATGTTGATAAGGTGGATTGATCTGTTATAGGAGGTGGCTAATCTGTTGTTCTTCTGGGTGCATACAAATGGTCTGTAAATACATATGGGTTAAACGGAAATATTCCAGAAACTTGGAAACCAGCTATGGCATTTTTTGGAGTTGCTGCCAGCAAACAGGCTCCTCAGAAAAGCTTGGTAATTTAGTAAACTGAAACTACTTTTCCTGGGTTGTTCTTCAGCCACTTCCTCACTCCCTGGTTGTAGTATGTGCCAAGTGGTCCAAAGAATGTCAAGTCGAGAGGCTGAAGTCTGCGGGTACAATGTGGCGCAAGATACAATAACACAACCCTATTTTATTTGGTCAGTTCAAGGGCACGTATGCTCTTATGGCTACTATAGCCATGTATTATTAGCAGTATTTTTTCTTCTTTTGTTGGCTTCACTGTGGAAATTAAGTGTTACAGCCATTCCACAAATAATTCTGCAATCGTATAGCCAGTTTCATTGTGCAGACGCAGGGTACCCAATGGAGCTTCATCATAAAGCGTTGGATTCAGCTTCTTTCGAGGAAATATTAAAGCAGGTGGAATGTACTGTCCACTGGAACTGCAACACGCTACGACAGTCACATGAATTCCATCCTCAGAACTCGTTATAGCAACAACCTCTTTTTTTCCTTTTTCAGCAAAAATTCTTGGAGTTTTCTGAACTGTCGTGAGTGCTGATTCGTCCATATTATAAATTCGTGTTGGCAGAAAATTGTAGTCCGTGACTACTCTTTCAAGCAGAGAGGAAAATTTTAAGACTTGTGGCTTATTAAAGGCCTGTGCATGTGCTGCAGTAGTTTGTTCTGGCTGCCGTAGACTTACCTCAGGGTTAGGCTTTCGAAAACCTATCAACCATT
This sequence comes from Schistocerca piceifrons, assembly GCF_021461385.2. NCBI lineage: Eukaryota > Metazoa > Arthropoda > Insecta > Orthoptera > Acrididae > Schistocerca > Schistocerca piceifrons. The sequence continues at coordinate 924,855,986 of NC_060138.1, forward strand.
CTTTGCCTGCCACTTGACTGTCAACATTAAAAGGAGAAGCAATTTCCATTCTCTGAGACAGCTCATATGCTAGGCGTCGAATATTACTACAGGTTAATCCAAAAAGTTGCGATTCCAGGTCTAAAATAGGTTGAACTAGCAGCTTTTCAATCTTATGATCAAATACAGTACGAAATCGACCGAGTGTTTTCTCTCCATCTTTCGCCATCTTGTTTTCTCCAGAACAGTGTCGTCTTAGCGTAGCCTGAGGTACATTGTACACTAAAGAAGCTTTAAGCCATCCCATGTTACACTCCCTATTGGCAGCAATGGCAAATTTAGTGTCAATTCCATTCCACGACAATCTGTTTGAAGTCCGTTTGTATTTATTCACCAATGTCTGCAAAAAATGTTTCAGAAAGTTACAAAAAATAGTATTTTATTATTCATAGTTTTTGTTTAAATTTCTAATAGGCTTTTTATAAACAAGCACACTGCATTTCAGCAATCGATAAGCTATCTAATGGAGCAGGGCAAAATGACATAGTCCTGTGTCATTTTGCCCTCTTCAACACAAGTGTAATCTTTGGCCATAACATCGAAAATTAACAAGCACACCATCAAAATATTGCCACGGCTTTATAGACTTACCTTTATAAGATGTCCTCCTGATAGTAAATTTTCCACACAAATAATCAACACTGCACAAATTTGAAAGTTTACTAACAGAAATATTAGTTTCGTTGACTTCAGAAATGGCTTCCTGCGTTTCACGTCACCAAATGGGAGTAGGCAAAGATTAATGGCTTGTGGCCAAAGAGTAGGCGCCACAAGGTATCAACCAAACCAAGGATTATGATCCTATCAGTTGCCAAAATTTAAAAAAAAAAGCCACTATGTCGTTTTGCCCTACTATGTCATTTTGGGCCATTTTCCCCTAACCTAAATCCGAATATTTGTAGTGATGTTTACATGCTGAATAAAGTGTGTGCATGCCGTAGTTTCATACTAATATACTTTTTTTTCATATAATTGTCACCCAGTACAATGTCAGTCATAGAGAATGACGAGGCACACAGCAATCATTCCCAACCCCGTTAGTTTCATTACTCTTGCATATCTATATTTCCGCTATAAATAGCATAATTAGTGCATTTGAGCTACAATCCAACAGATTCCAAAGTACTTAAAGCTACGTCGCACTGTCTTTCGTTTGTCGATCTATGTCGCTACGTCGGCGTCCCCTCCCACTTTTTGAAAAGAAAGAAAAAACCAGAACCCCGGTTATGTCAGGCAACTGGTGTTTTACACTGTGTCCACATTGTATAGTCTTCAGAACTGGTTCCAGCAGGGGCACGGGGCACTGGTAGCAGCCAACTGCAGTGGCACTGTCCGGGGCTGGCTGGCAGTTTGGTGAACAGTACAGGAGCAGTGTTCATGTTGCCTTCATGTTCAAGTATGCATGTCTAACCATTTGATGGAAACTGTTTCGTCATGCCTGCTGCATCAAATTTTGAAAGTGTGTAGGCCACACTGCAGAATCTTATACAGGCCAGTATATAATAACTTGAGAGGTAGGCAAACTGAGCTGCCTTGCAGCCAGATGAAATTATTGACCGACATACAAAATCGGATACAAACAGCGTGGTATTTTTTGTCCACTCATTATCGCAAAGGAATTTGCTCGATCGTCCACCACACACTTCCGATACGGTGGCAAATAAGCAAATAAGACTGATCGTATGTAACAAAATAATAAGCTGCATCAAAGAAATTTAATTTGTTTACGTGTTTCAGGCACTTAGTACCCTTCTTCAGAAGGTTATATCTATCGCATTATTTGCGAGTGCCAACAATAAGATGCATACAGCAAAATGCCACCGTCCTAAAACATATGCAGGAGCAATAACTAAAACAATACTGAATCCGTTAATCCATGGTATTAATGGTTCATTATTGCTTTACTAATTGCTCCTGCATACTTTTTAGGACTGTGGAATTTTGCTGTATGTGATTTATTGTTGGCACTCACAAATAACGTGATAGGTATAACCTTAACAACTTTAAGGAAATTAAATACTATTATGCAACTGTTTGCTTATTATTTTATTGCGTACTACTACTGTTGCCGAGGATGGATAAAAAACTAACTGAATGTCATAAATATCAGCTCGTACTGTCCCATCAGATTGGAAAAAAAGTTTACATCTGTACTAAAACTTGCTTGTAAGCTATCGATGTTGCTGACATATAAGTGAATTTAGATTGAAAATGGAGCTGCATATACAGATTATCAGCAACATGGAACACGCATCATTGAACGCAGTGACTTAATGAAGCAGAAGAAGTGGACCCTATACTAAACATACTTCTTAACTAGAAGAATTTATAGCCATCATAGAATCGTCTTTTTATTTAGTAGTGATGAAGAGCAGACTGAAGTTCAAGAGATTAGGCACAAAGAAGAAGGGTACAGAATTATTAAGGAATGAGGAGATACACTTCAAGTTCTCTGAGGCTGTGGATACTGAGATAAGGAATCGCTCAGTAGGAAGTCCAGTTGAAGAGGTGTTGACGTCTCTAAACAGGGCAGTCACAGAATCTGGAAAGAAAAACATAGGTACAAAGGAGGTAACTGTGAAGAAGCCTTGGGTAACACAAGAAATACTTCAATCGATCGATGCAAGAAAGAAGTGTAAAAATTTTCAGGGAAATTCAGAAATACAAGTCACTTAGGAATCAAATAAATAGGAAGTGCAGGAAAGCTAAGGCGAAATGGCTGCAGGAAAAACGTGAAGTAATCGAAAAAGAATTGATTGTCGGAAGGACTGACGCAGCATACAGAAAAGTCAAAAGAACCTACGGTGAAATTAAAAGTGAGGATGGTAACATTAAGAGTGCAACGATGAAAAACACTGTTAAACACAGAGGAGAGAGCAGATAGGTGGAAAGAGTACATTGAAAGAGTGGTGACGGTACTCGCGACTTCAGAGAGTATCGCACCACAGTCGATAAGCCATACACAAAATACTCATCGTGCAGCAGCTGTATGGGTTGGCAGTACAAACAATGTAAACGACTGCCAGGGATTGAGTTGCCAACATATTGGATCACAGGTGTGGACAGCGATTGGTCGATGTCTCGTTAAATACCAGAGCATGAGCTACGGTGGACAATTCTCTTCAGTGCGCCAAGCCGTCTACAGTCTCCAGTTACCGCCGAGTCTGCAAGCTGAAGTTTTCACCCAGCGTCTCCAAGACTTAGGCTTCGTAGGCATTGTAGACCAGCTCTGCACTCTACATAGGTGTCACTCAGAGGCCGAGTGATAAGACTTTTAGTGATAGGATTTTTAGAGGACTTGTAATAAACTGTGCAGGGCATTTCACAAGACGGAGCATCATCTTAAGTTGAGTATTTCTTCATTTGTAATTAATATCATTTTTATTATTAATTGTTGTGAATCTTTCTGGTTGAAGATAATGAGATAGGGAATCCAGTGTTAGAATTTAAAAGACCTTTGAAAGGCTTACAAACGAATAAGGCAGAAGGGATAGAGGACATACCCTCAGAATTTATAAAATCATTGGGAAATTGGCAACAAAACAAGTATTCACGCTGATGTGTAGAATACGTGAGTCTGGTGACATACCATCTGACTTTTGGGAAAACATCATCCATACCATACCAAAGATTGCTAGAGCTGGCACGTGCGAGACTTATAGTACAAGCAGTTTAACAGCTCATGCATCCACGTTGCTGTCCAGACTAATATACAGAAGAACTGAAAAGAAAATTGAGGATGTTTTTGATCACGATTAGTTTGGCGTCATGAAAGGTAAAGGCTCGAGAGAGGCAATTCTGACTTCGTGGTCGATAATGGAAGTAAGACTGAAGAAAAATCAAGACACTTTTATTGGATCTGCCGACCTGGGAAAAGTGTTCGACAACGTAAAATGGTGCAAGATGTTCGAAATTCTAAGTAAAGTAGGCGTAAGTTACAGGGAAAGATGGATAATATATAATATGCACAAGAACAAAGAGGAAACAATAAGAGTGGGAGACGAAGAATGAAGTGCTCAGATTAAAAAGGGTGTAAGGCAGCGATGTAGTCTTTCACCTCTACTGTTCTATCTATACATTGACGAAGCACTGACGGAAATAAAAGAAGGATTCCAGAGTGAGATTAAAATTCAAGGTGAAAGCATATCAATGATAACAATCACTGATGACATTGCTATCCTCAGTGGAAGTGAAGAAGAATTACAGGACCTGCTGAATCGAATGAACAGTGTAATGAGTACAGAATATGGACTGAGAGTAAATCGAAGAAAGAGAAAAATAATGAGAAATAGTAGAAATGGGAACAGCGAGAATCTGAATATCAGGAATGGTGATCACGAAGTAGATGAAATTAATGAATTCGGATACCTAGGCAGCAAAATAACCCATGACAGTCGAAGCAAGGAAGACAACAAAAGCAGACTAGCACTGGCGAAAAGAGCAATATTGCCCAAAAGAAGTCTATTAGTTTCAAATATAGGCCATAATTTGAAGAAGAAATTTCTGAGAATGTACGTTTGGAGCACAGCATTGTATAGTATTGAAACATAGACTGTGGGAAAACCAGAAAAGAAGAGAACTGAAGAACGTTGAAAACTCGATGAACTGTGTGAAAACATCTCTAGTTGCAATTTGTATAAGAGGTCTCTTTTTCTGTTTTCTCTCGTGCTTTCTTTCTTCCTTTGTAGTTGTACATGAATTTCAGGTGACAAAGCATAGTGTTTATTTTGTCCTATAATGTAACGGGTAACTGTTTGTTGAAAATAATAATGTGAATAAATATATGGAAACAGTTTATTACGAGTGTGTATGTCACCGCGGTCGCATTATTCGCGGGATAAACGAATAGACTGTAATTCCACGATCGAAGTATCTGTAAAACCCTCTACGGAACTGTATTACTTCAGTGTTGTGGATGAGAGACATGATAAATCGCTAGAGCAAAGCGGAATGTTGTTAACAACGTCCAACTATCCACTTGCTGTTCACCACTGATGAAATCGTCGCCGAGTGAAAGTAAAATTCCAATGAGATGATTTGTCAGCGGCATCTACACACGACGGGGCTGATTTGCACACGCCGTCTGCAACGGTAAGCTCCTGACGACATTGCACCTCACCGCCTGCATCGTAACAGATAAGGATAGCTGCTTTAGCTCCCGTCAAAGACTAAAACAATTATTAAAACTGCGAATTTGCTATTTGGAACTTGTTGTTGTTTAATTAGCTTCTTTTTTATAAATAAATGTCACGTTAGCGATATTTTGTTATTAATGTATACATTGTTGACCTCCATTAGTATAGTTGTTTCCAATCCTATGCCTATTTCTTTCATTCACAATTTTAGCGCTGCTGCCACTGCCTGCTATTTTAAGTATCTTTTGATGAGTGTGAAACATGTGTGCACCGTAATTTCTGTGAGTGAATTTAATGTGCAATTATGTGGGCATTGTATTTGTTCGAATTGTGGCGCCCACCATTAAACAGAATGCAAAAGCCAATGGAAGCAGAGCTGCTTACACCTGAATGGTGCAATACACACAGGTGTGAGTAAATATAATAACAAGTGTCAGACTGAGCATTTGGTGTTCACTTAGAAGTAAATGTCCTATTGCCACATCATCATAACCATATATGCATGCAGTTGTGGCCTACATAACTGTGTATGCGGAGATAAGTGTTAGGTAAAACTGTCAAACTTACGTTAGTAGAAATCAGAGAGTGTTTTTTCCTACATCATATGAGCAGAATTGACTTATGTGTTTTATGGTAGTCTGGCGAAAATTTGTAGGCAGGGGTCAGTCACGACCACTACATATGGCTTGATTCATTACTGAACTAGATAACATAGCAGGTTAGGTCTAAATTTTGTTAGCCGTTTGTATCTGCATCACTACAAGTCACAAATTTTTGTACAGTGCTAGAAAGAAGTACTATGAAGAACGTACTACATATTCTGTCCAGTGGGAGCTGAGTGTGGGAGTGGGGGTGCGTTTGAAGGTCTGTATGTCTTTCTTTAATAATTGGAAAATTAAGACTTCTAGCGAAAACAAATCCCAGTGAAAATTTAATTATATTAAATTTTCTATAAAAAGGCCCTGTTCATTTTTTTTGTTGGAATAGTAGTTCGTGCATAGTGAGTGAGGCACTATGATAATCCCGCGCGTAGATCAAGTCCAGATATAACATTGCAGCTCCCATGAAACATCAGTAGGAGCAGCTGTATCACTCCTTATACTGTAACGCTCTTCGTGAGTGCTGCCTTATTCTGCCAAACTCGAACCTGTGCGCAACCAACTACCACAAGTACATATAAACATAAAGACAGTTCATTATCACTTAAATAAATTTACGGATCTGCTTCAATCACACCGCAGCAATGATGTGACAGAGTTCAGAGTTATCTTCAAAAAAGCTAAAAAAAAAATAGCAAAAAACTGGATGTTGAATGTAAACGTCCTCGAGTGTTGGCAATGCAGACCTACAACTCAAATTAACCATCTGAAAATGTAGAAGAATTCTTCAGAATATCTATCTTCATCTCACAATTAGACCACAATTTCTTCTCTGAGAGATCGTTTTTCTTCTGCAAACAAAACAGTATTTTCGATTATGCAGGTCCACCCTGAAAATATAACAAAATTACACAAATCTTCATATTTATCCATTGCAGAAGGCGTACCGAACTTTTATGGAGGTGTTTTACACAATGTTATTCCTGAGGTTATCATGGAATATGAATGTTTAAAGTAAATAATGCGAGTGATGAGAATTTAAATATATCCATGGAGTGCGCAAATGTGACCGATCAAGCCACCTCGTTTTACCCAACTGTGTATGACGCAGTCAAGATTGACTTGACTGTTGCAGCTACAATATATAGTATTGAACGTTCATTTAGTACATTACGATGTGTCAAGATGTGGACTCGGTCTACGATAGGAGGAAGACAGGAGGCTCAGTGTTCACAGTAAAAGGTTGAAGGAGGACATGGAATTCGTTGATAAGGTGCTAAACAGTTTTAGAAAACAGCTTAAACGTCTCAAATTTCTATTCACACCCTGATTTTCCCCCAAGGTTTACAATGAAATAATTATTTTGTAAATAATATAACAACAAAATTTTTATTTCATTTTTTTCTGTCTGTATTTTCCAAGATGGAGAATGGGAGTGCACCCCTCCCGTCGCTCATGGATCCTCCTTCTGTTACCATATACTTTCGCCCATGTAAATGTTCACTGATAATTATGGTACCCATTGTATACAAATTTTGCATTCGTGTAACTCTGCCCTCCCCCAACAAACGGCCGCTTGGGCCCTAAACCGACGCCGATGATGTTACTAGAAGACCACAGAGAAGTTAATGGAGATTTATTCCTGGATGAGAGTGGATAGAGCTGTAAAGTTTCCCAGGTGTCTGGGTTCCAGAATCTATCGTGGAACTCTTTGAAATATAGTCGATGAGAATGCCCCTCCATCTGCTCCAGTCGTAACCCACAACCACGAGCCCCATGACAGTACTACATGATGAGCTATGTCTTTCAAAATATAAGTGGAACAACGGCTGAGATTTTTAAAGAAATTTCCGCTATTTGACTGTTAATTGTTCATTTATTTTACACAATCATGATTTTGGCTTTACAGCCATTCTCAAGAGCATGTTGAAATGTAAATACATTGACGGAAAAAAATCGCGACACCAAAAAATAATTAACATAGAGTAGTGAAATTTCGGGAATAAATTTGTCTCGGTAACATATTTCAGTATTAACGTTGCGAGATCGCACGTTAGTGTCAGTCACCGCAGAAGTGAAGTGCCGCTACATTAATAAGTGGTATAAGCACCAGAATGCTGATGCAATCATGCAAAAGTGCATGATTTGTGTTGTACAGGTGTCAGATGTCAGTTTGAGGGATGGAGTACCACGTCTGTTGCACTTGGTCGCACGCTGAATTATGGTTGTGGATGACGCTGGAGTTGTCATCCGATGGTCTCTTATATGTGCTCGATTCGAGACAGAGCTGTTGATCGAGCAGGCCAAGACAACATGTTGACGCTCTGTAGAGCATGTTGGATTACAACAGCGTATGTGGACTCCGTTACCCTGCTAGAAAACACACTCTGGAATGCTGTTCATGAATGGTATCACAACATGTCAGCCACCCTATTGATGTACAAATTTGCAGTCAGGATACGTGGGACAACCACGAAAGTCCTCCTTCTGTCGTACGAAATCGCAGACCAGGTGTAGGTCCAACGTGTCCAGCCCGCTGACAGGCTGCTTGTAGGCACTCACCCGGCCTCCTTCTACCCAACACGTGGCCATCCATGGCACCGAGGCAAGACTGGCTTTCACCAGAAATACCAACAGACTCCACCTTGCTCCTCCGGTCAGCTTTCGTTTGACACCACTGAAGTCGCAAATGGCGGTGGTTTGGAGTCTGTGGATTGCACGATACAGGGAGTCTGGCTCGGAGCTATCCTTAAAGTAAACGATTTGTAGCAGACTGTTGTGCCAACTGCGGCTCAAATTGCGGGTGCAGATGCAGTACGATGCGCCACAGCCATACGCCGAATGCAGTGGTCTTCAAATGGTTCAAATGGCTCTGAGCACTATGGGACTTAACTTCTGTGGTCATCAGTCCCCTAGAACGTAGAACTACTTAAACCTAACTAACCTAAGGACATCACACACATCCATGCCCGAGGCAGGATTCGAACCTGCGACCGTAGCAGCCGCGTGGTTCCGGACTGAGCGCCTAAAACCGCTACACCACCGCGGCCGGCGCAGTGGTCTTCCCTCTCAGTAGTACCACGCAGCCGTCCAGAGCCCGGTCTTCTTGTGGTCATAGAGTGTTGTGGCCACCTCTGCGAGCAGTCATGTATAGTGGCTACATTCCTACCAGGTCGTTCTACAGTATCCCAGAAGGAACATCCAGCTTCTCATAGCTTCTTGTAGCATTAAAAGCATCTTTGTCTGAAATCAGCTCAAGACGTTCAATCTCTCAGGCAACTACCGCTCGCGACGGCTACAGCGTGTATTTAAAGCAAACCTGATTTGCATCCTAGTAGTGGCACTACTAGCACCACTCATATGTGACTGGCGCGAAATTTCAAGAGACATCATCCTTCAGATGAAGAAAGAGTTGCCACATCCATCAGGAATTGCCATAAATTTAAGAACATAGACATTCATAAATTTTGCCTAGTACAACATATGGAAGCATGTTCAACAGAATTAGAATTTAACAAAAAATCCTTCATAATGTTAAGTGTATATCGAGCACCTGCAGGTAACTTTAATCTGTTCGTAAACCACCTTGGCCCATTTAACAACCAAAAACAAAGAAATAGTAGTTGCTGGTGATTTAAATGTAGATTTCCTTAAAGACTCTCCCAATAAGAACTTATTTGAGTTAGTAACACTATCATTCAACTTAATTCCCACTGTAAAGTTCCCCACTATGGTAGCCAATTGCTCACAAACAGCCATTGATAATATCTTTATAGAAAAGTCCAATGAATAAAATTATATTACAAAACCAATAGACATTGGCCTCTCAGATCATGACATGTAGTTCCTTCTGTTAAATGTTAACACTGAACAGGATATAAAATCTGTTAAGTCTGAGCTCAAGAGGGTAATAAATAAGCCAAAAATTGATTATTTTAGGACACTCCTCAGAGACATTCACTCGACTGATGTTTACAGTGCTCATGCCATGAATGAAAAATATAACACTTTTGCTAATAAAGTGCTTAGCTTATTCGAACACTGTTTCCAACCAAAACTTACCAAGGTTAGAGCAAAGTCTACAAAGAAGCCATGGATTACTCAAGGAATAGGGGTATCTTGTAAAACAAAAAGAAAACTGTACCTGTCAATCCGAAACAGTTCCGATGTTGATGCTATAGCACATTACAAGAAATACTGCAGAATGTTAAAGACTGTAATATGGACATCAAAGCATATATACTACAAGAAAAAGATAGTCATATCAGATAACAAAATAAAGACAATATGGGATATAGTGAAGGAGGAGACCAGTAGAACCAGACATGAAGAGGGACAAATAGCATTAAGAGTAAATGATACATTAGTGACAGATGTGTATAGTGTTGCAGAACTTTTTAACAAAGATTTCATAACTGTTACTGAAAAGATGGAGTTGTCAGGTCAGACATTTCAAGTAACTTACATAATATGAATTTGACCCTCACTACCCCAGCAGAAATAATGACCATCATAAAATCTTTAAAATCAAAAACATCTAGTTGGTATGATGAAATACCAACAAAGCTAATTAAAGAATGTGATTCTGAGTTAAGTAACATATTAAGCTATTGGTGTAACCAGTTGTTTATCACTGGAATATTTCCTGAATGGTTAAAATATGCTGAAGTTAAGCCACTGTTTAAGAAGGGAGATAAAGAAATAGCATCAAATTTCCATCCAATTTCACTTTTGCCAGCATTCTTAAAATTTTTAGAAAAAGTAATGTACAATCGGCTTTATAACCATCTTATCTCAAATAACATACTGTCAAATCACAGTTCAGATTTCTAAAGGGTTCTGTTATTGAGATGGCATTCTACGCTTACAGTGAAGATGTGCTTAATTCATTAGATAAAAAATTGCAGGCAACTGTATATTTTGTGATCTGTCAAAGGCATTTCACTGTGTAAATCACTATATCCTTTTAAGTAAATTATAATATTATAGTGTAACAGGAAATGCTGCAAAATCTTATATCTCTGCCAGGAAACAAAGAGTGTTATTAAGAAAGAGACATATATGAAGCTATCAGGCATCATCCAACTGGGAACAAATTACATGTGAGGTCCCACAAGGTTCCATTTTAGGGCCCTTACTTTTTCTTGTGTATATCAATGACCTTTAATCCGTAACATTAGCAGATGCCAAGTTCGTTTTGTTTGCCAATGATACAAACATTGCAATAAATATCAAATCAAGTGTAGTCTTAGAAAGATCAGCTAATAAAATATTCGTAGACATTAATCACTGGTTCCTAGCCAATTCCTTGTCACTAAACTTTGAAAAACCACACTACATGCAGTTCAGAACTTGTAAGGGGTGTTCCACAAGTATTCGCTTAACATATGATGACAAACAGATAGAAGAAGTGGACAGTGTTAAATTCTTGGGATTACAGCTTGATAATAAATTCAACTGGGAAAAGCACACCACAGAACTGCTGAAGTGTCTTAAGAAATCTTTATTTGTAATGCGAATTGTGTCTGACATAGGGGATATAAAAATGAAAAACTGGCATATTATGCTTACTTTCATTTCATAATGTCATATGGGATTATTTTTTGGGGTAATTCATCAAGCCAAGCTAAAGTTTTCTGGGTACAAAAACGTGCAGTAAGAGTTATATGTGGTGTGAACTCAAGAACATCCTGCAGAAGCTTGTTTAGGGAACCAGGGATACTAACTACTGCTTCCCAATATATTTACTCTTTAATGAAATTTGCCATTACAAATATATCACTTTTTCAAACCAACAGCTCAATTCATGGAATCAATACTAGAAATAAGAATAATCTTCACAAGGATTTAATGTCACTTAGTCTTGTTCAAAAAGATGTGCATTATTCAGGAACACACATTTTTAATAACTTGCCAGCAGCCATAAAAAGCTTAACGACCAATGAAATTCAGTTGAAGAGAAGCCTAAAAGATTTATTGGTGGCCAACTCCTTCTACTCCATTGATGAATTTCTCAGTAGAACCAACTGATTTTTATGTGTGTATATATATAAATACAATATAACTTCTGCACAATATCAGTGCAGTAATGTATGCACTGTAAATAAGTGTGTATGTGTGTGTGTGTGTGTGTACGATCTAACTTCTGCACCAGTTCAGTGCAGTAATGTGCTCGTTGTAAATAAGTATTATAGTAGTCGTATTACACGTTTATTACCTTTTAAATAAATAAAAACTTTTTTTTATTTTAAATTCAGTGCATTAGTATTTGTAAAATGATTCTTTCATATAGTGTTCATTAAAAAATGACGATCATTCGCCAGCCAAAGTGGCCATGCGGTTCTAGGCGCTACAGTCTGGAGCCGAGCGACCACTACGGTCGCAGGTTCGAATCCTGCCTCGGGCATGGATGTGTGTGATGTCCTTAGGTTAGTTAGGTTTAATTAGTTCTAAGTTCTAGGCGACTGATGACCTCAGAAGTAAAGTCGCATAGTGCTCAGAGCCATTTGAACCATTTGACGATCATTCCACTTGGGACCTGTGGAATGGTACGTACATTAGCTTATTTGTTTGAGTTGTAAATATTTGTCATGTATTGTTGTTTTTCTGACGTGTTCCACATCTTGGAGGACCTCCGCACTACGGATCAATTGGAATGAAAGTAAATCTAATCTAATCTCATCTAACACTCGTACCAACCCTCGTATATATCTCGCAACTCCTCCTTGGTGTTGCGATTTTTATTTTTCGTCAGTGTATATCTGACCACTCTGTGACATGTCATCGTCAGATATATTTTATCATCTCAACAAGCACTTGAGAATGCCTGTAAAGCCGAAATCATGATTGTGTAAAATAAATGAACACTAAACAGTCATTTGGCGGAATTTTCTTTCAAAAAATTCTGCATGCCTTTAGTCCCCCACGAAGGAAAGATAATCAGAGATCTGTGCTCGATTACTTTGAAGACATGCGTCGAACTTGTAAACGAATCCTAAAGTCACAGTGTTTTGCAATCCTCTCTGTCGCTTACACTGCATTTCTATGACTAGTGTCTTGTTTCTTTATTACTGGCTGAATTAAACTGACCATGTTTTAGAACTCTTCTCATGATAGACGACTAAAACTGCTCAAACTTTCCATCACTTTTTTGGGAATCAACCAATTTCTAGCTAGTTCGATACAGCCCGCCACGAATTGCTCTCCTTTATCAACCTCGCACTATCTCACAGTAACAATTGCACCCAAAGTCTTCAGTTATTTGTTGGACGTACCCTAGCCTCTGTCTTTCCCCACACTTTTTATCCTTTACAGTTTGCTTTAGTATCACGGAAGTTATTCCCTGGTTTCTTAGCAGATGTCCTATCATCCTGTCCTTTCTCGTTATCAGTCTTTCCTACATATAACTTTCCTAGCCGTGCCGTATCAGTCGCAAATGCTTCCATCCTCTTTTTTTCTGGTTTTCTTACATCCCATGATTCACTTCCGAACAATGCTGTGCTCAGAAATTTTCTCATAAAATTAAGGCCAATGTTGGATGCTAGTAGTGTTCCTTTGGCCAGGAATGATTTCTTGCTTGTCGTGTCCTCCATTGCTTCGTCTATCATGTGTCATTTTCCTTGTAGGATTGCAGTATTTCTTGATAAACAACTACGAAAGCAGCACTTACAACTTGCAGTTTTTTCTTCCATTTTTTGTCGAACTAGTCCTGCAAGTATGTAAATGAAGTATGAAGTGTAATATAAGACATATCCAATGTTCTTGCAAAGTGATCCACGAATGAATAAAACTACTACTACTACTACTACTACTACTACACTGTCACGCGCGCTCACTGGAACCTTACTACACACCTACGAACACACGGCCCGTTATACTTCGTTTTGCGCTGCTCTGCACCTAGCGGCGCAGCGCGTCCAGTGTGGACGCGGCTCTCCCTCATTCAAGTGTGCGCCTCTTACATCGTACTCTGCATTCTTGTCGCCCTGTTTATGACGAATGCAGAACTGGCTTCCGTGAGCCTCCTACCGATATGGCTTGTTTTACGTTTACATTAAATCGGGTACTGGACTACTTCAGTCATTACGCATAAAATGATTACATCATACGATTTATTTCACTGTGATCATTTGTCTGGAAACATCTGAATGATTATACCCTTTACTAGAGAGCCTGTATACAGAGAGAGTGGCCATACGTGAAGTTACCCGTGATTGGTTGATTAGCTTTGGCAGAAAAATGGCGCCAAACGTCTCTCGCGCTTCCTATGTTCGCCGTGATTTTGAGTTGAATTGAAATTCAGAGGACTTTTGGAAACGATTAAAAGGTATTTGAATTATTCAGAGACTTGTTATGCGTTGTCCATGCATGTTCGATTTAGTTGTATATCTTTTAGTACGTAATTAGCGTTTGCGATCTTAAATACGAGTTGAAATAACGAAGCGCTTTGTGATGAAGTCGGTAGGCCTACATGTTTGAAGTAAACACGTTAGTAATTGTACAGTATTGTTTTGACATTTGTAATTCGTTCTGCAGACGTTCGTAAACGATGCCAAGTTGTGCTGCATTTGGTTGTTCCAATAGAGGCGAAGGCTCTATACCCTTTACTTCAGCAAGGACTTTCACATTAATAGAATGAAAACAACTGGGATGCTTGGCTTCACACCGTATATGAAAGAGAGGAATGGGAATGATAGGAAAAGGGTGGGTAGATGGGAAACTAGTAGCTTCCAGCACTGGGCACTGCGAAAATGCAATGGCGAAAGTTGAAACTTTGTGCCGGACCGTGACTCGAACTCGCATGTCATGAGCAGTTGCCTTAACCGCTTCGATCATGCGGAAACGGTCCGTGACAGATTCAAATTTCCAATTATAGCACGCTGCAATGCAGCGTCCTTCGTCCATTAAAATTAGTGATTCCTGTAGGAGTTAGGACGATATTAGTGCGTCCATACTGAACAAATTGCCACGAAGCCGTCACACTATCACATGAATGTGTAGGTGCACGAGTAGAGTCTGTTCTGTCGGATATGTCCGCCAGAACAGACGTTATTTATATATCTAAGCTTCCCGCCGATACAAAAATGTTATCTTTGATTCATATTTGTATTTCATGCCATACACATCCTTTATGTTTACTCTTTGTCAATAAAATTTCTATCGTTAGTGGAGAAAATAGCACGTGTTATGTATTACTTTCTGTTAAACCCGGGAGTGATGAAGAACAAACGTGATCGTAATAGCTGAGCAGTCACGGATCCCGCCCACAGCAATGGTGGAGAGGAAAGTAGCAAGAGAAACACGCCGGATACGGTACCTACTTCAACGCAACTGCTCCCTTACATACGCGAATTAAACGCCAATCGTCTATGCGTTTTGGCACTGAGTATGAGTATGACGCTGAATGTTTGTAAACATATTTAATGCGCTAACCTTCCTGACACGCTGCATTTGCCACGTTCACATGAGACACAACTTCCGGAAGAGGAAAACCGAATTTCGTAACCCTATTTTCGCTGTCGTAATTACATACAGAGACATATCAAATATCGTTTTCTCGGTAGTCAGTTGTTTAACAAAAGTGGCCTATGGTAATCAGCTTAATGCGCAGTCTAATATCTCTACTTCTCCTTCACTGCACAAAAAGTCACTACGTCCACATTAATTGAAAATATTTAAAAACAAGACGTAACCTGACAACACAAACACTTTTCCGAAACATACGACATTGCAGTGTCTGTGTTATTCTGGTTCCTATGCAATGTTCGTTTGGACATGGAGCATGTCCATAGGAACACAAGGTTGACGACATATGGAAGTTTGGATCTGACCGTGAGTCGTTCTCGAGATAAGCTGGAGATCCGGGTTCGTGTCCCGCTCCGACACAAATTTTCATTGTCGTCATTCCATACTGCAGCTGATGGTAGTCCTTATGCGCAATTGCGAATTCATTTGATGCGTTTTAGAAACTGTTGTGTGTTTACTTGGGGGGGGGGGGGCGAAAAATCGACAGTAGAATTACTGATCTGCCATCTGGAACCTCTTTTCCATAAACGATATTGGAATCTTGACGAATAGGGTTAAGAAAGTAGGTTTTGGGAGCCCTATGTAAACGTAGTGATGGTTTTTTGTCTATGACTTTTCATCCATGCGTATTTATTGTCACTAAGTATCTTTGTTGCACTGAACCCCTTTGATGAAGTGCGATATTTGTTTCAGTAGTCTGCCAGCGAGCGCAACAGACTTGGCAGATGATAACACGATACATAATGTTAAAAGGAAATTGCAGGAGAGGGCGAATGTCACGCGGTTTACAGTTGTGATCAATGAGTTAAGTAATCTGAGGAGTTATAATACTGTGACAGAAGCTTAAAAGAGACATAGCACTTCTCTTACGTGAAGATGCTATTCATGACATCTCATCGAAAGATTATGACAGGGCAGTGTCGTGTTCTCCCAGGTAATCTCGGCGTGATTGATTAATGGTGAGCTTTCGAGCGTTCCGCCGAGTTGGTGATTCCATTTCTTTTGCACAAAATGTTTACAACAACTCGATTGAATGCCTTTTTCTGCAGAATATTATTTTCAACAGTTCGGCAGAAAAACTTAAAGTATACCGTTAATTAATCACGGCGAGAAAACCTGAGAGATCACGACAGTTGTCGCTCTTATAACCGTCACCCGATAAGAGGTAATGAACGGCGTCATCCTGATGCGAGATAAGCGCTAACGTATCATCTAAGCAACTCTCTCAGTGTTCTAATTCTGCCATGTGACTCAACACGTTTATCACAGCTGTACACCGCCTGACAGGCGCCCTGTCCTGACCTATCCTTTAAAATTGTGTAGCGTGTTATAGTCTGTCATGTTTGTTGCGGTGGCTAGCAGTTGCTAAATACTATTGAAACATATGTCGCAGGAATGTATATAATAGTACTGTCCACAGAGTGGCTTTTCCAGCCGAGGAGCTTTCGCACCATTTCTACAGGAGAGTTCCAGTAACTCCAGTTGAAAAGGAACCGGCCGGCCGGTGTGGCCGTGCGGTTCTCAGCGCGTCAGTTTGGAACCCCGTGACCGCTACGGTCGCAGGTTCGAATCCTGCCTTGGGCATGGATGTGTGTGATGTCCTTAGGTTAGTTAGGTTTAAGTAGTTCTAAGTTCTAGGGGACTGATGACCTCAGTAGTTAAGTCCCATAGTGCTCAGAGCCATTTTTTTTGAAAAGGAACCGAGAGGATTTAAAAAGCCGCTCTCCTTGACCGCGGATTAGTGCCGCTTCCTCGTATTCTGCGTAAAGATGAAGCATCTGCACAGTGGTTATAATTAAACATCCGCTACGTGAACCAGCGTAGACGGAAAAGTTTTTACCGGACGGGCACTCAACTTCATAAGATTGATGTTCCGACTGTGCGCTTCATAGGTCTGATGTTCAGACTGTGCGCTGCAGATCTGACATGTTAGTAGTGTTAGTGTCATGACTTGCCATTAGGCACCATCACTGTTATGGCGACATAGGGTTGAAACACAAGCGCCGGCAGGGGTGGCCGAGCGGTTCTAGGCGCTCAGCCCAGAACTGCGCGACTGCTACGGTCGCAGGTTCGAATCCTGCCTCGGACATGGAGGTGTGTGATGTCCTTAGGTTAGTTAGGTTTAAGTAGTTCTAAGTTCTAGGGGACTGATGACCACGAGCCATTTGAGCCATTTGAAACACAAGCATCAGTCTCCTTTATAGTTACAGACAGTCAACATGGGACTGGGCAAGGTGGACAGGGCGTTACTCGCTGTTTTACCAAATAACAGCAATAGATATGCTGCTCTTCGCGAATATCGACGCATTAAAGGAGTACGATGAGGTCCTCTCTCGGCGCTGGGGTTGAAGAGCATGATCCGGAAGTTCGAATCAACTGGCGATTTTAGAATTGCTCCTGGAAGAGGTCTACCGCCAACTGCGTCACAAGTTGTTGAACTTAGTGTTACCATGGCTGGAAATGTTGGGCGCAGTGTGCGCTCTTCAAGCAGTGCATGATCTGTGTCGCGACAACTGAACATTCCATTGTCCACCGTCGTTTTGGGCAGCAGTACAGCAATCTCCAGTGCGGTTCCAGGCTGTTGTGGATGCAAATGGTCGTCAGATTCAGCAACATTTGTAACCCGGAACGTAAACATAGTACGCAGTTACCAAATATTACCCTCTCATGTGGACATTAAAACGTGTTTCTTTCAGTGGTTTTTTCGTTATTTCTCTTCTGCGCTCCCCTACAAATGTTACCACATCGTTGTCCTACGATTACTCGTTTGCCATGGGAACTCTATCAGGTAGAGAGAGTTTAATTATAACCACCCTACATTTCTCTTCATTTAATTTCTGTTACGCTAAAGGTACTGCTAATCTATTTTCTCAAGTAGTGATAGTTTAATTATAACCACTGTGTATTTCATGTTAGGTAATTTCTGTTACTATGCTAATGGATACCAATCAGTTTCTCCATGGAGGTAAAAAAAGAAGGGAGATGGCATCGTAGACTTAAGCTGCACGTTGTTTTGAAGCTAGAGTGGACGGGGCCTGCCACTATCTTAAATAGCCTAAAACGTTAGCAGACTTGTTTACGACTGCTTATTAAAAACGTTCAAATATTCAAAAGCGTGTGAAATCTTATGGGACTTAACTGCTAAGGTCATCAGTCCATAAGCTTACACACTACTTAACCTAAATTATCCTAAGGACAAACACACACACCCCTGCCCGAGGGAGAGGACTCGAACCTCCGCCGGTACCAGCCGCACAGTCCATGACTGCAGCGCCTTAGACCGGACTGCTTCTTACTCATTATTTCTGCCGTGTGCACGCAATAACTGTTTTAAACACTAAAAATTACAGAGCGTACATGAATAACATAGCGTCAGTTTCGAACGATTTTCCGTTCTTAAATGCGTATTTGCTCTAGTAATACGACGGACTTGGCCTTATTAATGTAACTTTTTGTTGTTGTTGTTGATATATTTGGAATAACCAAGAAGAGAAAGAAGTGATGTGCAAAACCTGCAATGTCCATTTAATTCCATTTTAACGTATTTGTATCGATAGCAAATAAAGCTGCAACTCCGAAAATGCTGCTTGTTCGTTATATTTTCAGCCTTCAACTCGTATGCACAATATTTTTAATGTTCACGTTTGCAAGAAAACTTACCTACGTGTTCTTTGCCAGTCTATAAACGTGTGCAGTAAGGAAAGACGCAAGGAATGCCATCATATTTTGTGCATGTCAACAAAGTGAACGATTGTTGGAATGTCAAAGAAAGATAGCATAGAGGTGTACCTTCATGCAGAATAGAGTTCTTCGTTAATTAGATTGTCAATAAATTAGTTTCACTGTAGTCTACACATCTTCTGACCCTGAAATCTTACCCATGATGCGTCATTCAGCGTGTGACCAATACTGCAGATTTACAGTGTGAAAAAACGATATAATTTTTAACCACGTTCCAGCATTGTGCAGTACCGTACTATAAATGTGGTCAAGAGAATGGACTCAAACGTTTGGACTTCGTAAAATGAATATGTTGCTTTAACATGTGTGTAAGTCATTTTGTTAGCAGTGATGGCGTAACATGTGTAACATATACGCCTACCTTTGTACAGTACCCTATTTGCGTATTTTCCCTGGATATTTCTCGCCAGTAACTCTGTCAGTTTTTCAGGAGTAACCAAACATATTACAGTTATAACGTACCGCACGTCTACTTTGATCATCTGATTCAGTTTAATTTTCAATTTTATTTTGCGATTTTCAAAGTATGTAAGTCTATACCACTCTTTATGATCTACCAATAGACAGTTTCATGTTGCATGTATGATAAATCGTAATGACGTGGAACGAGCTATTTTATATTAAAAATATTTTTTCTTTTGTAAATACGCCTCCCTACTAATCATTGCTTAGATTTTTGTTTTTTAATGAAAGACAGATGTTAGTAATTTCTACCCGTCACCATTTACACATTACAACAATAGATAGTCTTCTGCGTAAGAGGACGAGATGTCAAAGAGAAACTTTTTCAATTTAGTTTCAAATTTTACTTCGTTGTCTGTCAGGCTTTTGGTTGGATAAGCGATCCAAGCTTTTGGATGTAGCATTGTGAATCCCTGTTTGTGCCATAGAGTAGATATCTCTATGGTTTGTGCTACAGATATTCTTTATGTAGTGTAGTGAACGTCGTTTTTTTTTCTTCTGGTATCGTAATTACTATGTACATCATTGTTCCTGTTGAAGTGCGGAAGATTATTTAAAAACTATCGTGTGAAGCGGATAGATTGCTACTCACACGCCAAGCAGCAGGCAAGCACGATGAATAGTGTGTTCACATAAGTTTTTGACCAAAGCTTTCTTCAGGCAAAAGAAGCAAAGCTCACGCACACACACACACACGCACACACACACACTCGTATTATCATACACACAAAACTCACGCTCATGACCCCTGTCTCCGACTGTTACAGTCAATCTTTTTTAAAGAGGGAAGAAATGTGAACAATGAATAATTATCGGCGGGGAAATTTAGGGCATTAGATGCTGCGTCAACAATACGAGCCGTCACGTAACCGGGTGTTACGCGGGGACGAGGCCGTTGATGTAAGGTGTGGCGGACGTCGGCTTCAAGTTTGTGACGTAATGGCAACGCCCTTCTTTTTTTACCTTCGTGATTTTCTCTTTGACGAATAACCTCTATGGCCTCATAAAATAGCGAAAAGCCTTTAGGCACCGGAATTCAGGTTTCGAATTAATTTTTTCAAGTGGAACTATGCGGATTTTTGGTTTCAAAATAATAGGATGATTTCTACTGCTCTTTATGGATTCTCGTTTGTACTATGCAACTATGCGGATTTTTGGTTCCAAAATAACAGTTGAGGATGATTTCTGCTGCTCTTAATGGATTCTCCTTTGTACCTATTTCTTCCTCAATAAAAATCGTCGTCGACCTAATAGAGATTTATAAATTATTAACGCTGTTATAATGAATATTTACGAGAAGCATAAATTAAATGAACTTCATGTGTCCCAGAACATCACACACACACAAACACACACACACACACACACACACACACACACACACACATGCCGTCCGGAGTGGCCGAGCGGTTCTAGGCGCTACAGTCTGGAACCGCTTGACCGCTACGATCGCACGTTCGAATCTTGCCTCGGGCATGGATGTGTGTGATGTCCTTAGGTTAGTTAGGTTTAAGTAGTTCTAAGGACTAATGGCTAATGACCTCAAGCACTAATGACCTCAGAAGTTAAGTCCCATAGCGCTCAGAGCCATTTTTTGACACACACACACACACAAACACACACACAAACACACACACACACACACACACACAGAGAGAGAGAGAGAGAGAGAGAGAGAGAGAGAGATACAGTTATCTGTGTTCCATTTAGAACTTTTTCGATACGTTTGCGTAGAATTTTCATGTAAGTGTTTTCGTTTCTTATTTAAAGACTAATTTTTTGGGCCTCATCATCATTGCAGCATTTGTGGCATCGTCTTCAATTTTTGTGATGTCAGTCTGCCATAGGATCGCCCACACAGGATACATATAATTTATTTTCCGTTCTTCCCGAAAATTAGCAGACATCCGCTCTCTGTTTTGATGCATCTAAAAGGTATTTACTTTCAGAGGTACAAATAAGATAAAGTACTTATGCAAGAACACTCCCTGAATCTATGTAAATTTCAGTGTGTCTGCTTATTAGGTGATACGTAAAGTATGTCAGAACACACAGTGCTAGTGTTCGTTCGTTCTCTTTCGTCATATGAGCGCCTCATCCAATTCCTCGGCCGCGCGGAGTAGCCGTGCGGTCTAGCGCCTTGCCACGGTTCACGCAGCTCCGCCCGTCGGAGGTTCGAGTCCTCCACTGGGCATTGGTGTGTGTGTTGTCCTTAGTGTAAGTTAGTTTAAGTTCGATTAAGTAGTGTGTAAGCCTGGGTACCGATGACCTCAGCAGTTTGGCCCCATAGAACTTACCGCAAATTTTCAATTTTTTTCAAATTCCTCATCGCCTCCTATGGTAGCACTGTATGTAACGGGAGGCGAATCAGTCAGAAGCTTTCATTTTGTTCGCCCTTTAGGTGTATCCCCTAACTGGCTTTGCTTCAGTCGAATGATTGTCCCCCTGATTTGTGCAGATAGCTCGTCGGTTTCTACAATAGTATCCTAAGACCGTAGCTGATACAGGCAATGCATGACGTTATAATTTTGAAACCAAGATCACGCTCAGATAACTGGTGGTGGCTTAGATTTGCAAGCGACTTCTGCGATATTGCTCAGTTTATGACTTTCCTAATCGTAGTTTTTTCAGCAGAGGTTTCTTTACTAAAGTGGTGAAATCTTCTGCCGTGTTCAATTGAAGCGAAAAGTATGTGAAGGGATGTAGCATTTCTTTCCACACATAAATTTGTTTCAAATATAGAAAAAAATTGCTAAGAAATTTTTCGAGTTTCAGTAATTGAATTTACAAGCTGAAGTTACGGAGTGATATCGTTACCAAACATATGCGAATAGCTTCATTTGAGAGTATGTATTTGTGTCTAATTATTACAAACTGAATTAGAATGGTCAGTACGTATCTATCTCGTAAAAATACCTGGGAAAATTTGTGGTATATTATTTGCAAGGCGTTTCTTGTTTTTGTTTTCTGTTAACTTTATAATTTGTTTTTACGTAATCTTAAAACTGATTACTGTGGACTCACTGATGCTATACAAAGGAATGTTTGGACCCTTGCTTTGAAAAGGGACAATTTTAATCCAAACGACTACGCAAAGTTATGAAGTAAACATATTTCACGAGCTGCAAGTTAATGTATTTGTTGGCCCTCATATCTAAAACATGTTGTTGTTGTGGTTTTCAGTCCTGAGACTGGTTTGATGCAGCTCTCCATGCTACTCTATCCTGTGCAAGCTTTTTCATCTCCCAGTACCTACTGCAACCTACATCCTTCTGAATCTGCTTAGTGTATTCATCTCTTGGTCTCCCTCTACGATTTTTACCCTCCACGCTGCCCTCCAATACTAAATTGGTGATCCCTTGATGCCTCAGAACATGTGCTACCAACCGATCCCTTCTTCTGGTCAAGTTGTGCCACAAACTTCTCTTCTCCCCCATCCTATTCAATACTTCCTCATTAGTCATGTGATCTACCCATCTAATCTTCAGCATTCTTCTGTAGCACCACATTTCGAAAGCTTCTATTCTCTTCTTGTCCAAACTATTTATCGTCCATGTTTCACTTCCATACATGGCTACACTCCATACGAATACTTTCAGAAATGACTTCCTGACACTTAAATCAATACTGGATGTTAACAAATTTCTCTTCTTCAGAAACGCTTTCCTTGCCATTGCCAGCCTACATTTTATATCCTCTCTACTTCGACCATCATCAGTTATTTTGCTCCCCAAATAGCAAAACTCCTTTACTACTTTAAGTGCCTCATTTCCTAATCTAATTCCCTCAGCATCACCCGACTTAATTAGACTACATTCCATTATCCTTGTTTTGCTTTTGTTGATGTGCATCTTATATCCTCCTTTCAAGACACTGTCCATTCCGTTCAACTGCTCTTGCAAGTCCTTTGCTGTCTCTGACAGAATTACAATGTCATCGGCGAACCTCAAAGTTTTTATTTCTTCTCCATGAATTTTAATACCTACTCCACATTTTTCTTTTGTTTCCTTTACTGCTTGCTCAATATACAGATTGAACAACATCGGGGAGAGGCTACAACCCTGTCTTACTCCCTTCCCAACCACTGCTTCCCTTTCATGTCCCTCGACTCTTATAACTGCCATCTGGTTTCTGTACAAATTGTAAATAGCCTTTCGCTCCCTGTATTTTACCCCTGCCACCTTTAGAATTTGAAAGAGAGTATTCCAGTCAACATTGTCAAAAGCTTTCTCTAAGTCTACAAATGCTAGAAACGTAGGTTTGCCTTTCCTTAATCTTTCTTCTAAGATAAGTCGTAAGGTCAGTATTGCCTCACGTGTTCCAGTGTTTCTACGGAATCCAAACTGATCTTCCCCGAGGTTGGCTTCTACTAGTTTTTCCATTCGTCTGTAAAGAATTCGTGTTAGTATTTTGCAGCTGTGACTTATTAAGCTGATAGTTCGGTAATTTTCACATCTGTCAACACCTGCTTTCTTTGGGATTGGAATTATTATATTCATCTTGAAGTCTGAGGGTATTTCGCCTGTTTCATACATCTTGCTCACCAGATGGTAGAGTTTTGTCAGGACTGGCTCTCCCACGGCCGTCAGTAGTTCCAATGGAATATTGTCTACTCCGGGGGCCTTGTTTCGACTCAGGTCTTTCAGTGCTCTGTCAAACTCTTCACGCAGTATCATATCTCCCATTTCATCTTCATCTACATCCTCTTCCATTTCCATAATATTGTCCTCAAGTACATCGCCCTTGTATAGACCCTCTATATCCTCCTTCCACCTTTCTGCTTTCCCTTCTTTGCTTAGAACTGGGTTTCCATCTGAGCTCTTGATATTCATACAAGTCGTTCTCTTATCTCCAAAGGTCTCTTTAATTTTCCTGTAGGCGGTATCTATCTTACCCCTAGTGAGATAGGCCTCTACATCCTTACATTTGTCCTCTAGCCATCCCTGCTTAGCCATTTTGCACTTCCTGTCGACCTCATTTTTGAGACGTTTGTATTCCTTTTTGCCTGTTTCACTTACTGCATTTTTATATTTTCTCCTTTCATCAATTAAATTCAATATTTCTTCTGTTACCCAAGGATTTCTACTAGCCCTCGTCTTTTTACCTACTTGATCCTCTGCTGCCTTCACTACTTCATCCCTCAAAGCTACCCATTCTTCTTCTACTGTATTTATTTCCCCCATTCCTGTCGATTGCTCCCTTATGCTCTCCCTGAATCTTTGTACAACCTCTGGTTCTTTTAGTTTATCCAGGTCCCATCTCCGTAAATTCCCACCTTTTTGCAGTTTCTTCAGTTTTAATCTACAGGTCATAACCAATAGATTGTGGTCAGAGTCCACATCTGCCCCTGGAAATGTCTTACAATTTAAAACCTGGTTCCTAAATCTCTGTCTTACCATTATATAATCTATCTGAAACCTTTTAGTATCTCCAGGGTTCTTCCATGTATACAACCTTCTTTCATGATTCTTAAACCAAGTGTTAGTTATGATTATGTTGTGCTCTGTGCAAAATTCGACCAGGCGGCTTCCTCTTTCATTTCTGTCCCCCAATCCATATTCACCTACTATGTTTCCTTCTCTCCCTTTTCTACACTCGAATTCCAGTCACCCATGACTATTAAATTTTCGTCTCCCTTCACTACCTGAATAATTTCTTTTATTTCATCATACATTTCTTCAATTTCTTCGTCATCTGCAGAGCTAGTTGGCATATAAACTTGTACTACTGTAGTAGGCGTGGGCTTCGTATCTATCTTGGCCACAATAATGCGTCCACTATGCTGTTTGTAGTAGCTTACCCGCATTCCTATTTTCCTATTCATTATTAAACCTACTCCTGCGTTACCCCTATTTGATTTTGTGTTCATAACCCTGTAGTCACCTGACCAGAAGTCTTGTTCCTCCTGCCACCGAACTTCACTAATTCCCACTATATCTAACTTCAACCTATCCATTTCCCTTTTTAAATTTTCTAACCTACCTGCCCGATTAAGGGATCTGACATTCCACGCTCCGATCCGTAGAACGCCAGTTTTGTTTCTCCTGATAACGACATCCTCTTGAGTAGTCCCCGCCCGGAGATCCGAATGGGGGACTATTTTACCTCCGGAATATTTTACCCAAGAGGACGCCATCATCATGTAATCATACAGTAAAGCTGCATGCCCTCGGGAAAAATTACGGCTGTAGTTTCCCCTTGCTTTCAGCCGTTCGCAGTACCAGCACAGCAAGGCCGTTTTGGTTATTGTTATAAGGCCAGATCAGTCAATCATCCAGACTGTTGCCCTTGCAACTACTGAAAAGGCTGCTGCCTCTCTTCAGGAACCACACGTTTGTCTGGCCTCTCAACAGATACCCCTCCGTTGTGGTTGCACCTACGGTACGGCTATCTGTATCGCTGAGGCACGCAAGCCTCCCCACCAACGGCAAGGTCCATTTTTCATGGGGGGGGGGATCTAAAACATGATGACGAATATTTTGAGATGGCAGAATGTTAATGTCTAATTCATTAGACGAGCTTATTGCATAACCAACGTTTTCTAATTTATGCTTCTTATCCTGATATTTTTCAGGTGTCTGTACTGGATTAAATAAAAATTCTACAACATAAATGGTTATTTTGTATAAATACTGGACATTATGCATAGAAAAAGACGTAATTTGTTGTAAAAGCATAATAAAACTTTTCACATGCATTGTTGAAGAATTTTCAGAAAACTTGACGCTTTTTGCCAAATTGATACACTCTTTTCTACTCCCGTAGAAGCGGTGAACTAAATGACTCACAATGCAAGTAAAACAGGTATTCACTGTATAACTGTAAATCTGTCGTTTGTAAAAACAAAGAACAGTCGGCACAGTGGCTGTAACTGTTTGTTATCTTTTCACCTGAGAAAATTTAAAAACAATACCTACCGCATTCACAGAAGAAATTTCGGAAAAATGCGTTAACTGTATTGCTACATGGGTGCTTGATTTAAACTGTAAATGAGCAATCCTGAAACTGTCGACTCCACTTCGCATAGTGTGTGATGACCACTTTTTGCCCTGCGTCACGTATCTTATTTTTAGATGTTGGTTTCAAATCTTAACAGTATCAGTCTTTCGTCTAAGTTAGTACCTGATATATCCAGAGGGAGGACGCTACTCGGAACTCCCAGTTATTTGCTGATTAACCGGGTCTAAATGGTTCAAATGGCTCTAAGCACTATGGGACTTAACATCTGAGGTCATCAGTCCCCTAGACTTAGAACTACTTAAACCTACCTAACCTAAGGACTTCACACACATCCATGCCCGAGGCAGGATTCGAACCTGCGACCGTAGCAGCAGCGTGTTCCAGACTAAAGCGCTTAGAACCGCTCGGTCACATGGGCCGGCTAACCGGGTCTAGTGACCAGATTTAGTACTCAGAAGGCAGTAAGGGGGTTGAGAGGAAGTTTTTTTGAATCCATTCCAAAGTCAAATGCAAAGATCGCGTTCCGCTAGTAGCCCCATGCACTAATTCTGTGCAAATGCCATCACTGAAACTGTAACTTTTCAGTTGACATCGAAAGCTGTTCGCGATTCTTGGAGCAGTTTAAAGCTCTCTCATATTAATTTATAGCACTGTACAATAATATGTGATGTGTTGCAACACTCCATCTGATCAACCATGTCTACAGAAATATTAGTGGACATTAACATGGATGTGTCCTCCCTTTGCCATTACGACAGCTTGAACTGTTATGATGACATTTTCAGTGAAGTATGAAAATCTGTGGAGACACCAATTAGTGACATTAAGGTGCACGTCTGCTCTCTCTGAGCTTTGCTGCGAACTCTTTCAGTGAGGTGTCTCAACGTCTGTGGAAGTACGGCACCCCGTTCTTCCTCACTAGCCGAAACTAGAGAAAGCAGCTATGTTGGACGCTGGGCTCTGAAGCGGAGTCGACTTCTACCTCATCCCAAACTTGTTCCGTTGAGTTCAGGTCTGAAATCCGAGCGGAACAATTCATTTCTACATCTACATCTACATTTATACTCCGCAAGCCACCCAACGGTGTGTGGCGGAGGGCACTTTACGTGCCACTGTCATTACCTCCCTTTCCTGTTCCAGTCGCGTATGATTTGCGGGAAGAACGACTGTCTGAAAGCCTCCGTGCGCGCTCTAATCTCTCTAATTTTACATTCGTGATCTCCTCGGGAGGTATAAGTAGGGGGAAGCAATATATTCGATACCTCATCCAGAAACGCACCCTCTCGAAACCTGGCGAGCAAGCTACACCGCGATGCAGAGCGCCTCTCTTGCAGAGTCTGCCACTTGAGTTTATTAAACATCTCCGTAACGCTATCACGGTTACCAAATAACCCTGTGACGAAACGCGCCGCTCTTCTTTGGATCTTCTCTATCTCCTCCGTCAGACCGATCTGGTACGGATCCCACACTGATGAGCAATACTCAAGTATAGGTCGAACGAGTGTTTTGTAAGCCACCTCCTTTGTTGATGGACTACATTTTCTAAGCACTCTCCCAATGAATCTCAACCTGGTACCCGCCTTACCAACAATTAATTTTATATGATCATTCCACGTCAAATCGTTCTGCACGCATACTCCCAGATATTTTACAGAAGTAACTGCTACCAGTGTTTGTCCGCTATCATATAATCATACAATAAAGGATCCTTCTTTCTATGTATAACGTTGTTGTCCAAAAACCAAGACCTTAAGGATGTTACTTGATGACAGGGTGCACTGTCACGCTGATGCAAACAATCATCGTCTCCCGACTGTTTCTTTCCTGTACACAACGCTGTAAAATGTTTCCATATCCTTCCACATTTAGCGTTTTCTTAAGCCCAATAAGGGGACCACAACCTAGCCACGAATAACACCCCAAAACCCCAACAGCATCTTCTCCGTACTTCACTGTTGGCAATACACATGATGACAGATAATGTTCTCGAACATTCGCCAAACCCAAACCCTTTTCTCTGATTGCCACCGGTAGGTATATAATTCGTTTACACACATTCATTGTTCATTGGCGTCGCTCTTTACGTCACCTCTGGCGCCGCTTAGCACTAACTTCAGAAATACGTGACTTATAAGCAGGTATTCGACCATTCACCCCATTCTTTTTAACTCCTACGCACCAACATTGTGCTAGCTGGGCTACTGGTAGCACTCTGGGATGCACAATTGAATACTTCTGTTGATTTCATGCGATTTTTACGACCATCCTCCGCGACACTGACGGTCCCTGTCCATCAGTTGATGAGATCTTCCTGGTCTTGCTTTAGCTGTAGCTGTTCCTTCGCGTTTCCACTGCACAACTACATCATCAACAGTCGAATTGTCCCTGATGGATTCGTTACTCAAGTGACATCTAGTGACCGGTCCATGTTTGAAGACAGTGAGCCCTACTTACCGACCCGTTCTGCTGCATACTCCTCTTTCCCGCTTCCTAGTATATTAGACGAGTCCACCTTTCGTGACATCTAGTACTCTATATCACATTACATAGGGGTGTGCGGATACATTTGATCAGGTACAACACAACGGGTAGATTATACAGTGGAATATAATGTTGCGTTCTGAAGGAATGAATACTCGCACATTGTAGGCGTGCGAATGACACCAAAACTGCACTGAGCTGTATTCATGTGAAAGGTTGCAAGAGAGAACTCAGGCTATCTGTTAAGGTGACCAAAACACGAATGTTATTCGTTTGTTAAAGATTACCTACTCTATGTGATCAAAAGTATCCGGACACCTGGCTGAAAATGACTTACAAGCTCGTGGCGCCCTCCATCGGTAATGCTGGAATTTAATATGGTGTTGGCCCACCTTGAGGCTTGATGACAACTTCCACACTTGCAGTCGTACGATCAATCAGGTGCTGAAAGGTTTCTTGGGGAATGGCAGCCCATTCTTCACGGAATGCTGCACTGAGCAGAAGTATCGATGTCTGTCGATGAGGCCTGGACGAAGTCAGCGTTCCAAAACATCCCAAAGGTGTTAGCGGGATTCAGGTCAGTCCATTACAGGGATGTTATTGTCGTGTAGCCACTCTGCCACAGGCCGTGCATTATGAACAGGTGCTCGAGCGTGCTGAAAGATGAAATCGCCATCCCCGAATTGCTCTTCAACAGTGGGAAGCAAGAAGGTGCTTAAAACAAGAATGTAGGCCTTTGCTGAGATGGCGCCACGCAAAACAACAATGGGTGTAAGTCCAATCCACGAAAAACACGACCACACCACAGCACCACCGCCTCCGAAATTTACTGCCACAGGCCGTGCATTATGAACAGGTGCTCGATCATGTTGAAAGATGAAATCGCCATCCCTGAATTGCTCTTCAACAGTGGGAAGAAAGAAGGTGCTTAAAACAAGAATGTAGGCCTTTGCTGAGATGGCGCCACGCAAAACAACAATGGGTGTAAGTCCAATCCATGAAAAACACGACCACACCACAGCACCACCGCCTCCGAAATTTACTTTTGGCACTACACATGCTGACAGATGATGTTCACCGGGCATTCGCCATACCTATACCCTGCCATCGGATCGCTACATTGTGTACCGTGATTCGTCACTCCACACAACGTTTTTCCACTACTCAATCGTCCAATGTTTACGCTCCTTACACCAAGCGAGGCGTCGTTTGACATTTACCGGCGTGATGTGGGCTTATGAGCAGCCGCTTGATCATGAAATCCAAGTTTTCTCACCTTCCGCCTAACTTTCATAGTACGTGCAGTGGATCCTGATGCAGTTTGTAATTCCTGTGTGATTGTCTGGTTAGATGTCTGCCTATTACACGTTACGACCCTCTTCAACTGTCGGCGGTTTGTCAGTCAACAGACGAGGTCGCCCTGTACGTTTTTGTGCTGCACGTGTCCCTTCACGTTTCCACTTCACTATCACTTCGGATACAGTGGATCTAGGGATGTTTAGGAGTGTGGAAATCTCGCGTACAGAGGTATGACACAAGCGACAGCCAATTACCTAACCACGTTCTAAGTCCGTGAGTTTGCGGAGCGCCCACTCTGATCTCTCACGCTGTCTAATGACTACTGAGCTCGCTGATATGGAGTTCAAAATGGTTCAAATGGCTCTGTGCACTATGGGACTTAACATCTGAGGTCATCAGTCCCCTAGAACTTAGAACTACTTAAACTAACTAACCTAAGTACAGCACACACATCCATGCGCGAGGCAGGATTCGAACCTGCGACCGTAGCGGTCGCGCGGTTCCAGACTGAAGCGCCTAGAACCGCTCGGCCACACCGGCCGGCTGATATGGAATACCTGGCAGTAGGTGGCAGCACAATGCACCTAATATGACAAACGTATGGTTTTTTTTGGGGGGGGGGGGGTGTCCGGATGCTTTTGATCACATAGTGCAGATGTTAAGAGGAAGCAGAAAACTGTAACATAAACTCATTCTCATTGATGCTTGAAAACGAGATGAATGGTGAGGACCCGCTTTAGGTGAATCCTACCCTGTTACAGTATAAGAGGGTGGAGTTTACAGGGTATATTTTCGTAATTGGTACGGCTCATGAACAGTGTCAATTTACTATGATCTGGTCTGTAACATTACTTCCTTGACAAATACAACTCCGTAACAGTGTTACTTTAATGGGTTGGTGGCCATTAACATAATAACAATTGGAAGCATAATAAAGAAGGAAAATTTATATATTGTGCCTACACAGCATAACGAAAAAAATACATGATCTGGGGTATACAGAGTGCAAAATTTAGTACACGGAGCAGCCACGTCGGCAGCAACATCCTGTCGGTAACCTAGGGCATGTCCTGTTCTTCATGGGCCTTCCCAGGGCCCAAAGCAGCCACAATTGTAAGTAGGCTGTTTAGGTTTTTGTATTGGTAACGTCACCTAGCACTCTGTATGAAAATCACTGGCTGTGCTGTGTGCAGTCTGTGGCTGGTGGGCATTGTTGAATTAGTCGCTATTGTAGTGTTGGGCAGCTGGCTGCTAACAGCGCGTAACGTTGCGCAGTTGGAGGTGAGCCGCCAGCAGTGGTGGATGTGGGGAGAGAGATGGCGGAGTTTTGAGAGCGGATGATCTGGATGTGTGTCCATCAGAGACAGTAAATTTGTATGACTGGATGTCGTGAACTGATATATATAATGACTTTTGAACACTATTAAGGTAAATATATTGTTTGTTCTCTATCAAAATCCTTCATTTGCTAACTATGCCTATCAGTATTTAGTGACTTCAGTAGTTAGAATCTTTTATTTAGCTGGCAGTATTGGCGCTCGCTCTATTGCAGTAGTTCGAGTAATGAAGATTTTTGTGAGGTAAGTGATTCATGAAAGGTATACGTTATTGTTAGTCAGAGCCATTCTTTTGCAGGGATTTTTGAAAGTCAGACTGCGTTGCGCCAAAAATATTGTGTGTCAGTGTAGCGATGATCAGAATAAGTAAAGAGAGCAACGTCTGAGTAAGTTCAGTTTTGCTCAGCTGTTTGAAAATCAAATAACGTAAGGGGTTTACCAGCACAGTAATTCACTAATTTTTCTAAGGGGACGTTTCACAATGTACAGAATACCTGAGAAGTCCATATGCCGCTCTGGAATTTGAACAATTGAAGAAATAAATAGTTCTCTTACTGGTATCGATTGGCAAATGACCAGCTGAACGACAAGTGCCTTGGTCAACAATGGATGACCATATTAAAAAAGATTTGAAAATGGAAGAATTTAGAGCGATATTTGTGAATGAATTATCTGACATCGACATGGAATAGCGAGTTACAGCTTGCCGTATTTTGTTGGCAGAATTTCAAATGCCATGTCTCACTCAAGAGTGTTATTTTTAGCCGAAAGTGCGATATACTGTAGTTGACACAGGAGGAGCGTAGTTTTCTGGTCTAAGGAAAATCTCCGTTGTGTGTCGTAACTGGAAAGTAACGCACCTCATTTAATGATATGCGCCAGGAGGCCATGACAGTTCCCATTGAGTTGGATATGTGTATGGAAATTCTAATTTTAACATGTTCCGAACGTGGTTAATACCTCAGTAGAAAACAAGAGAATCATGGGCCGTGGGTGGTTACAGAGGGAAAGAGATGCGGCACACTTTGGTATTCAGGTGCGTGAATTCCTCAATGAACGACCTCGAGGCATCTGGAATGGGCGTTATTCAGCAACATCTACAGCCCTTTTGAAATGACCACAAAGACACCCAAATCATGCCATGTCAGACAGATCATTACGGAGAATAATGAAGTCCCATCTGCCTCAGCATTGGTACGAGACTAAATGAAGGATTGCGCAAAAGTTTCGAAGAAGTCTTTCGAAGCGTAAGTCCCGAGATACGCCGGAAGATGTTAAGGAGAGCGCGGTGACGCACAGATATCTGTGTGATGATGGTGCACGTATAGATCCGTCGGAATGATAGTTTCTATATGTAAATAATTCCAGGGTTTTGGAAGACGAATGAGAGAAAACTACAGGTTTTTAACTCACACTACAGATACTCAATATTGCACAATTTGTGAAGCGGGAAGCGTCAATACGGGTGGAAGAGAAAATGCGTGCAACTGATTGAAGTAGCAATGACAGTAACCCAGCGTGGAGATCTGTTCACTGAGTTGCCTGTCTGCAGGTCTGAAGTAATTCAGAACGATAGTAGGGAGCGGGTAATTGCCTACTTATTCCGACACGCCTGCGACCACGTGTACCCTACCAGCCACGAACGTACTAACACTGCAGTCCTATCCCTGGCTCCGAGTTTCCAATACTTGACAACATAGCACAAACAGAGTTAAATACCCCAGTTACAACACTCGACATAAAACAAGTACTTCACAGAAAACGCAACGCATCCTCTGGTAACAACCGCATTGCCTCTTGACACCTTAAAGAATGTCCACTCTCCTTTCTAGCCACCCTTGCAACCCTTTATACCACTAACTTCTCCACAGGTTACCCTGAGCTGTGAGAAACCTCCAGATTCCTGCTCTTCCTCAGACAGCACAAACCTCCTACTGATATTTCATTCTACCGTCCTACCGCCCCAACTTCCACACCTCAATGTTCAGCAAGGTCATCGAATCCATCCTCTCCTGTCGTATCCATCAACACTTGAACCAACACCATCTTTTCCCATTAACCAATGTCGCTTTCGTCCCCGTTTCTCTTCTGATGACCAGCTTCTTCACTTCGCCCATCTCCTGTCACACCGACTCGACTCCCATAAATCTGCTATTTTTCCTCCTACGGTCATGTATGGCATTCCGTTTTCCTTTTCAAACTCCAGACATACGCACTTCTAATTAACCATGTCCGCCTTATTGGATCCTTCCTATCTAATCGCCCATTCTTTTTCGCTGTTAACACTACCAATCATTGTGCCTTCTATCTTACTGCAGGAGTGCCCCAATGATCCGTTCTCTGCCCTCTCCTTTACCTCCTCTATACTGCTGATATGCTCAAACCACCCTCCACCAGTCCACCTCCTTCAGTATGCTGATGACACGGCATTCCTCACCCTCTAACCTACACTCCAGAAATCCCAGTGATCCCTCCAAATTCACCTCAATCAGTTTACCTCATGGTATAACTCATTGCTCCTGAAGATCAACCCCTCTAAACCACAGGCAATAAATA
This sequence comes from Schistocerca piceifrons, assembly GCF_021461385.2. Classification (NCBI taxonomy): domain Eukaryota; kingdom Metazoa; phylum Arthropoda; class Insecta; order Orthoptera; family Acrididae; genus Schistocerca; species Schistocerca piceifrons. Next base: position 924,890,120 of record NC_060138.1, read on the forward strand.
TAGGACAAACACCCACACCTTCCGTCTGTGTGCCTTATACCTTGACATATACGACTGCCATATCCATTTAACTAACACACTAAAATATCTTGAACTAACCTTCATCGGGTAAATAATGTGGAAACCTCATCTACTAACCACCCAACAGAAAGCCCGCAATAGACTGAAACTACTAAAACTACTAACAGGCCGAACTTGGGGATTACACTCCTTCAATGTTCTCCACACCTACAAAGCCCTGATCTGACCCATCCTCTGCTATACAAATGTTGCTTGAATCTCTGCACCATCAAAGTTCTGTAAGTCCCTCCAAATCTTGGAACACCATGCACTCTGTCTCGCTTTCTGCATCTGTCTGACTTCCCCACATTAATCCTCTACCATCTCATCACATTTCCACCTCGCCTCATCCACATTGAACTTGTCCACATCTCCTATACATTTTGCAAACTTGATTCCAATAACCCCATTCTCTCCCTTCTGAACACCAATCCTGGTAGGCTGCTATGTCTTCACAAACGCATCCCTCCTCCTAACACCTACACACTCTCCATATCCTATCTGAAAGCAACTTCAACCAAATCCCTCTCCCAGACAGTGAGATCCGCCCCAATATTTTTGCAGCTACCAACTTCAACGCTTTCTCACCTATGCCACTCCACAGCAGGCCTCCTCTCTCCTTTTTCCTCTCTGTCGATCCCCATAACTTTCCTCTTGTAACCAACACACTACCCACACGCCAAGTGACTCCTCATCCTCTGTCTTTCCCACAGTCTATATTCCCATAATCCACCTGTACTTCTGCCTATCATCTCCACAGTTTTTCTACCTAACAGACCCTATCTTTTCACCCCAGCCCTCAGCCCTGTAGAACATATTCTCTCCTCACACGATACTTCTCACACAATGCGGGTCCTTGAGATTTTATGTGGAAGCGCAGTGTTTCAGTACTTTTTCGTAGAAGACTATCACCAGGTTGCGATTGAGGTTTTTAAATTATCTATATTGTTCATCCTTTTAGCCGTTCATCTTTTATATTTTTAATTTAAAATCGGAAAACATTCCTCATAAATTTTTTCGCGTCTTTTCTATATTTTTATGAGTCCTCTTGGCTGAAGAGTGGAGTAGTGCACCGCTGGCAGCCACCCACGCCCATAATGGGCGAGTGGGATGAAATAACAAGTAAAAAAGGTACTCACGTAGCAGAGCGGCATGGGGCGACGCCGCAGCAGCGTGATGTGTGCAGCGGTGGCGGCCAGCATGTCCAATCCGGCGGCAACCGTCGCCACGACGGGAATAAGCGTCGAGTAGGGGTAGAGGGCAGCGCGGTAGTGGTCCAGGCTGCGGTGCAGGCCCACCGCCACCGCCATCACCGACACGCACACCAGCTGCAACACCGCACGCCGCTCACCAGCCTCTTCCAGACTGCGCTATTTTGTTTGCGACCTACTCATTGTTGCATTTGTTAAACCCGTTTACCACCCATTACTTCGAATTCTGAAACACACTAAAATCCAGGAATTACATGATTAAAGATATTTCATAAATTGATTCTTTGGCTTCTTTCTTTGTGGAAAGAACACTCCATATGTGAAACTCCGATTTTAGATGTGCACTGGACACTACATTACGGCACAACGGACCGGCCCTTCGGTGACGCGGGATGAAGGGATATAAACCACCCGCATGCCCTCAGGTCAGTTTGTCAGCGCACCTATAGATGGCGATGGCGTTTCTCCCCGAAATATCGTGCCCTTTAGACACCGGGAACTGGCAGTACACATGTGGACTGTTCTGTCAAACATATTTCACAGTGTTTAGCTAGGAACACTTTAGAAACAAAGGATACGAAAAATTAACAAAAATTAAACAACTGAGAAACAAGTTTTAAAATATAGCAGTTAATCGATATTTGGTTTCCACCTTACGAACAGAAAATAAAAATGAAACTATGTCATTACTCTCACTACCAACCCGTCTCTACAGTACTCACAGGCCAGAAGCGTATTTTTTGTATTACCAACCGCGTCGATGTCCATTGATTACCACCAGTATATTTCATCAAATCGTTGTAGTATTTATCACAGTTCCCTTAACAAATCACCGCGATAGACTTCTCCCTCCCTTCCTCTCTCTCTCCGTCTCTCTACTATTCGTATTTTCCTAGTGAACGAACTGACTTCGAATTCATTCTAAACCTACATCGGTACTCTGCAAGCGACTGTACAGTGCGTGGCGAAGGGTACCTTGTACCATTATTATTCTACATCTACATCCATACTCCGCAAGCCACCTGACGGTGTGTGGCAATATACTACTTGACTCCTCGCTGAAGGTATGTTCTCGAAACTTCAACAAAGCCTGTACCGAGCTACTGAGCGTCTCTCCTGCAAAGTCTTCCACTGTTTATCTATCATCTCCGTAACGCTCTCGCGATTACTAAATGATCCTGTAACGAAGCGCGCTGCTCTCCGTTGGATCTTCTCTATATCGTACGGATCCCACACTGGTGAGCAATATTCAAGCAGTGGGCGAACAAATGTACTGTAACCTACTTCCTTTGTTGTCGGATTGCATTTCCTTAGGATTCTTCCAATGAATCTGCTTTACCGACGATCAACTTTATATGATCATTCCATTTTAAATCACTCCTAATGCCTACTCCCAGATAATTTACGGAATTAACTGCTTCCAGTTGCTGACCTGCTACATTGTAGCTAAATGATAAAGGATCTTTCTTTCTATGTATTCGCAGCACATTACACTTGTCTACATTGAGATTCAATTGCCGTGCCTTGCACCATGCGTCAATTCGTTGCAGATCCTCCTGCATTTCAGTACAATTTTCCATTGTTACAACCTCTCGATATACTACAGCATCATCCGCAAAAAGCCTCAGTGAAGCTCCGATGCTATCCACAAGGTCATTTATGTATATTGTGAATAGCAATGGTCCTACGACACTCCCCTGCGACACACCTGAAATCACTCTTACTTAGGAAGACTTCTCTCCCACTGAGAATGACGTGCTGTGTTCTGTTATCTAGGAACTCTTCAATTCAATCATACAATTGGTCTGATAGTCCATATGCTCTTACTTTGTTCATTAAACGACTGTGGGGAACTGTATTGAACGCCTTGCGGAAGTCAAGAGACACGTCATCTACCCGGGAACCGTGGCTATGGCCCTCTGAGTCTCGTGGACGAATAGCGCGAGCTGGGCTTCGCACGATCGTCTTTTTCGAAACCCATGCTGATTCCTACAGAGTAGATTTCTAGTCTCCAGAAAAGTCATTATACTCGAACATAATACGTGTTCCAAAATTCTACAACTGATCGACGTTTGAGATATAGATCTATAGTTCTGCACATCTGTTCGACGTCCCTTCTTGAAAACGGGGATGACCTGTGCCCTTTTCCAATTCTTTGGAACGCTACGCTTTTCTAGAGACTTACAGTACACCGCTGCAAGAAGAAGGGCAAATTCCTTCGCGTACTCTGTGTAAAATCATTTCCTGTCCCGTTACACTCACAAACGGAGAGAAGGGAAAACGACTATCTATATGCCTCCGCATGCGCCCTAGTTTCTCATATCTTATCTTCGTGTTCCTTACGCGCAATGTATCTTGGCGGGTGTAGAAGCATTCGGCAGTCAGATTCAAGTGCTGGTTCTACCAATTTTCTCAATAGTGTCCCTCGAAAAGAACATCACCTTCCCTCCAGGGATTACAGGTTGAGTTCCCGAGCATCTCCGTAACATTTATGTATCGTTCGAACTAACCGGTAACAAATCTAGAAGCCCGCCTCTGAATTGCTTCGATGTACTCCTTCAATCCGACCTGGTACGGCACCCAAACACTCGAGCAATATTCAAGAATATGTCCTATAAGCGTCCTGTATGCGATCTCCTTTACAGATGAAACACACTTCTAGAACTCTCCCAATAAATCAAAGTCGACCATTCGTCTTTTCTACTACAGTCTCCACACGCTCCTACCTTTTCATAACGCTTTTGCGGCTTTTCACCCAGATATTGAAACGTCGTGACTGTTTGAAGCAGTACACTAATAATGCTGTATCCGGTAGGTTTTTCCTACTCATCCGCATTGGCTTACATTTTTCCATGTTTAGAGCTATCTGTCATTCATCACACGAACTAGAAATTTTGTCCAAGTCATCTTTTATCTTTCGTCAGTTACTCAAATTCTACGCCTTACCGTGCACCATAGCATCATCAGCAAACAACCACAGGTTGCTGCCCATCCCGTCCGCCAAATCATTTATGTATATAGAGAACAACAGCGGTCCTATCACACATCCCTGCGGCACTCCTGATGATACTCTTATCTCTAATGAACACTCGCCTCAAGAACAAAATACTGGACGATAAAGGATAACAGCCAAAAACAGTTGCAGGATAAAAATTTATTAAAATTCTTGACCAAGGTTTCGGTACATATAAATATACCTTCATCAGAAGTTCATAGGCGAAGTAATGGTGCTAAACTGTTCGCTTTGACCCTGTGCCCATAGTCATGTTGTACAAATGGAGAAGATGTCTCAATTATTGACGATGCCTTTGGCACAATTGCTTTATTAATCTCCATTGCATGATGTAATTTTAGATTTTTTACTTCTGATGAAGGTATAAATAAGTGTACCGAAACATTGGTCAAGAATTTTAATAAATTTTTATCCTGCAACTGTTTTTGGCTGTCATCCTTTATCGTGAAGAATTTCAACAGTTGCTGTTGCAGCCATGTTTAAAATCTTGACAAAATACTGGGTGTTCCAGCCACGCACATGTTTGTGAACTTATTCCATATGCTCGAACCTTCGTGGACAGTCTGCAATGTGGTACAGTGTCAAAGGCTTTCCGTAAATATAGAAATAAGGAATCTACCTGTTCACTTCATCCGTAGTTCGCAGTCTATCATGTCAGAAAAGTGCAGGCTGAGTTTCGCACGTGCGATGATTTATAAAACCATGCTGATTCGTGGACATAAACTTCTCAGTCTCCGGAATATTTATTGTATTGGAACTGAGAATATGTTCAAGAATTTTGCAGCAAACCGAAGTTAGGAATACTGGTCTGTAATTTTGCGAGTCCGTTCTTTTATCCTCTTATATACAGGAGTCAGCTGCGCTTTTTTGCAGGCAGTTGGGACTTTGTGCTGGGCGAGAGATTGGCGATAAATTCAAGCTAGGGAAGGGGCCAATTCCGTAGAGTACTTTTTGTAAAACCAAATTGGGATTCCATCCGGATCTGATGACTTATTTGCTTTCAAATCATCAGTTGTGCCTCTATGCTAGGGATACTTATTACTATGTCTTTCATACGGGAGTCTGTCCGAAGGTCAAATGAAGGTATGTTTGTATGATTCTCCGGAATGAACGACTTCTTGCACGTGAAATTTAAAACTTCGGCTTTCGTTTGCTATCTTCAACTGCCGCACCAGATTGGTCAAAAAAGGACTGAATGGAAGCCTTAGACCAGCTTAGCGATTTTACATAGGACGAGAATTTTCTCGAGTTCTCTGCCAGATCTTTTCTAAGGTATGATGGTGGTAGTTGTTGTTTGCTTCGCGTAGAGATCTTAACGGAGAGTGCAACAGCCTCCGATTCCTCAGCACCTTCCGAATTTCGTTATTACACTACTGTAGATCTTTCCCATCCTTCATCCACTTAGTAGGCACGTAAGTCTCCAGACCACGATTTACAATCGGCTAGAACTTAGCCCATAATCACTCTGTGGGTCTATATTACTGTAACTGAGTAACGTCAATTCACTATCTAAGGGGTATGCTAACAACTGCTTATCTGCTCTATCCAGCCGAACATCCTTCTAACCTTCTTGACTGATTTATTCAGTTTCGTAACCATAGTTGCTATAATGACATCACGACCACTAACCCCCGCTTCTGTTCTGACATTGTCTAAAAGATCCGGCTTATTTGTAGCTACAAGACACTTCAGTCTATACTTGGTAGATTAAAGTCGCCTTCAACTAGTATTGCATGATGTGACTTTCGTTGAATGGCTCTAGAACTGTCACAGCGGAATGTGATGACCGATAAAAATATCCAGCAATTAACTTGGTTTCAGCTACAACTGTAATATGCGACCAGGTATCTTCACTGTCGCACTTCACTTACACATTAATAGAGACACTATTTTTGTCAACTGCAGTGAACACCCCCCTCCTATGGCCTCTAATCCGTCGATACACGTTCCTGTGCTCGCTAAGTGTCTCAGAGCTTCTGAATCCGGCTTTCAGCCAGCTCTTGGTGCCAAGAATAATCTCAAGAATAATATGGAAGACAATAATTCGGGAACTTCGTTACGAATATTTCGATAGGTTACTAATAAAATTTTAAGAGTCGTAGTGTCTTTACCTATGAACGCGGTCTGACTTCCTTTGACTCGACTGGCGAGTGTTCATCAGAGTACTTCAAACTACCGTCATTGCCTAGGACAAATCACTGACTGCTGTTGTTTACATACCAGTTATGACGTTGTGGCTGATTCAGACGAAGGAAACACTCCAGTCCGCTGAGTTAATTACTGGGTGTGGCGCTTAAATCCGGACAAATTTCAATTTGAGTTTCCAACCATATCGTAGTTCCACTAGAGGTCACCATTGGCGTTCTTGAAAGCCATAGGCATTCGGGCATTCAGAACCTCAAAATGACAGAGATGTTACGGACAAGTGCGGAGTACAACCGAAGAGCTGCGATTATCGAAAGTCTTCGCGCTGGGCTTTCGCCCACTGAAATAATTCGATTATTTGGATACCCAAAATCAACTGTTTACGTCATTGTGGCCAAGTAGGATGCTTCGGAGAAGTCTGCGGAAAGTTCCGCTAACCCGACGAGGAAACCTCATTCCAGGAAACGTGTGTCGCGAACTGCGGCAGTCATCGAAAAGGCTCAGGCGCTGATTTCAGAGGACCAGGGGATACCGCTGAGGAAATTGGCATCAGAATTGAATGTCAGCTATCGAACAATGCGTCTTTCATGTTGTTGAGCAGCAACCTCCGTTAACCGTAAGAACGGAAAGAGTCACCTCAAACGAATTTCTTCTAGAAACACACAAATACTTAGCATATTTTGTAATGCTATCTGCATGATGAATTGCATAGTTAGCCAAGCGACGAACCAACCATTCCTTTCATGTTATATTCTTTATGAGACCTTGGTTATTATTATGTGAATTTTATTGAGTATTTATGAGGTTATCTATGGTTGGTTCCTGAATGGCGATAGGTACTTCGTAAAAAAACTGGTCACTAGTAATTAATTCTTTGACAAACTGTCTGTTGGATTCTGTCTCAGGTTCTTCAGCCGATGTTTGTTTGATGATTTTCCTGACGTTTTGCCAGCACGAGTGGCTGATATTTTCAAAGCTTCACTCTCCATTGCTGGTGGCGGACTGGAGTCAAGTTCGCGGGCGCTGATTATATGTATCTGGCGCGCCAACGCACGAGGGCTCTTCCGTGGTCATTACTGCTGTGGTTCTTCTCTTAGTACCAGCAACGATAGTTCGCCGCAGCACGAGAATTCAGGATCAACCGAGATGGCTTCTCAATCTTTGCAGGTACCAAGTGAACCACAGCGGTAATGACCTTGAAAGAGTGCGCGGACATTGGAGTGCCAGGTACTCTCATACCCAAAAGCATCCGAACAACGTGAACTGCGTTTCACCTGATCTGCGCCGGCCGAAGTGGCCGAGCGGTTCTAGGTGCTACAGTCTGGAACCGCACGACAGCTACGGTTGCAGGTTCGAATCCTGCCTTGGGCATGGATGTGTGTGATGTCCTTAGGTTAGTTAGATTTAAGTAGTTGTAAGTTCTAGGGGACTGATGACCTCAGTGTTAAGTCCCATAGTGCTCAGAGCCGTTTGAACCATTTTTGAACCTGATCTGCATGTAGGCCATATGACGTAACCGTCTTGCAGGTACTCTAATTTCTTCGCAGTATAATCCTTTGACTACACAAAATTGATACCACAAAAGATCACTAGGGAACACTGTGCTTTAAGGTAAGATATAAACAAACATCACGATGTTGCAAATACAAGGAAGCGTGTCACTGGTGACGAGGCAGACCTCAACGGTTGTAAACGCAATTTTATTACAGTAGGTGACATTTCAAAATCACTACCACTCTCGCTAGAATTTGAGTTAACTGAGTCGGTCACGTAAGTCATTGCAGCAATCTTCAGGCAAAATTAAATACTTTTATGAACAAGAGATATTAAGAAAATATATGGGCACCTAAAGTTCTACGAAAATTCGAAGTATTTTTGCTCTTTAAAAAGGTTTTCCCATACCTGTGAAACGTTCTGATACGAATAATTGATCATATACTGGATACTGAAGTAACCAGTTAAAAGGAACGCGATTAACGACGGCAAGCGCTCTATGGATACCTCAAAATTAACATCACGTCACCAGTAATTTTTCTGTACTCATAACTCACAATACTGAACTTTGTTTCGTTTTTGAGATTATTTATTGCGCAATAAGAAATATAAAATAAAGTCGTACGCAGTGCGACTGCACATCAATTTAAATGCGGTGCGTTTGCAGTTTCCCACTTCTTGTGATCAGACAGCGCGGAGTGTCGGAGCGGGAAATATTCAGCGAGGCTGACCGCAATGGCACTCCTGCCTAGGTACTGGTCGTGCGCCGAATTCTTTGCCGCCCCTGATATAAATGAAGATGTTAGACTTCGAGAAAAACGCACTCAAAGAGACCCATTCATAGCACTCAGAAAACCAAGACCACCGGCAATAAAAGGAGTCTTCATTGACAGAGGGGAAAACCGTTTTGACACCATCTTAAGCCTACAACATAAGGAAACAGCCTATGAATACAGTCCATTGTAAACAATGGAAAGTCACTCCCCTATAATGAGACAAGAAATACTTCAAGCAACAACATAGGAAAACAAACCCAAAAAGAATTCAGGGCAGATGGCATATACTGCACACAGAAAACCTCAAAGAATCGTATCACATGATGGAAGTACTGGACAGAACTATTCAACAACTGCATGGGAACAGAAAAAATACCAGAAATATGGAGAACATCAACGGTGTAATTCCTTTACAAAGAGAAGAGAGAAATCTGTAACCCAGGCTCATGCATAGGCATAGCCCTTGGAAACAAATCTTTCAAAATTTTCGGGGCATTATTAACCAGCAGACTTACAACTCAAGCAGAGGGCCGAATACCAGAAAAGAATTTGGTTTCAGAAGGGGGAAGAAGCACCCTACATGCGGTGAACTGCTTAACAGAGTAAGCTTCAGACACAGTCATCCAGAGAAAAATATTTTGTAGTCTTCATAGACTATAGCAGTACCTTCGCCACTATTAACAGGAAAACACTCTTTTGAAAATTCAGCCTATTAATTGGTGACATACACAAATAAAGCAAATACTTTCAGACATTCTAAGAAACAAATGTGGTGTCGTAAGCACAGCACGCACCACCAGGTAGCACCACAGGCGTCGATAGGTCGACAATCAACTCCAGAGACGGCATATAGCACGGCGATTGCCGCACTAAGAAGTCGCCACGATGGTGCCGCCAGAGAATTGATGTGCGCAGACGTCACAGCAGAGCGGGCAGTTCCAAGTCATCTCGACTGTCGAGAAGTCCGCCTTCTACTAGTGTACTTCGCGCCGCATCGTCTGCTTCTAGCAAGTCCACCCTAGCACGTCTTCAGTGAACGTGCTAGTGGGACAAAAACTGTTTACTATATAGCCTTAGCTTTTAGAATAGTGGTTGAACTTGAGGATCTGCTGTCTGATCCGATTTATATAAAGTTGAGTAATCGTCAATAGATGTGTGTGATCCTGTCATTAACCGTTATCAATGTTTCAATGTTCTCCTTGTTCTCCTCTCATAGGATTTGCCTTAGCGGATTATAAATAATTGAGTGTGGTGACGAGTAAAATCTCCTTCTGTGGTTGTATCAAAAGTGAAATACAACAACAACCAAATATCTGGTGATATCACCCTACCCAAAAACAAATGAAGTTCTACAAGGAGATCCGATCGGTCTGATACTGTTCAATATCATGACACCAGACAAACATCGTTTTAACAGCTCTGCTACCCCTCATACTTTATGCAGATGACGTAGCAATAGGTTCAGAAGACAAAGAAGAGCTACAGAAGGTGCTAGCTAAACAGACTTACGTCATGAGTTGTGGAAAATGACGTACAAACAAACCACGCCAAAGCCAGATAGATGATTTTCAGAAGAGATGGTAAACTCTCAACAAAAACAACGCTGGCCCCTCGAAACAAACCACTAGAAGTGATAGCAGAATCAAATATCTGGGAGTACTGACATCATTCTACACCCATGTGAAAAAAGAGCAACTGCAGCAATAGAAGCAATTTGCAACCTTCAACAGTCTCAAAAACTCTCAATAGGAACGACAATGACGTTATTCGCAAGTACCATAGCACCAATAACAACTTACGGGATCCACATAATATGGAATAAACTAAAAGTCAACGACCGTCTAACATTAGAGAAAGTCAAATACCCCTATATGGTGAGCATCGGGAAGACAGCGCATTCAAGACTTAACCTAAGAAACCTTGTTCACTGAAGACTTCAAAATGCATATGCTCCTCGCAGGCATCAAAGCCTACGAAAGCACTCGCCAAATACTCATAGAAAAACACAGTTCTGTCTGGAACAACTTATACTTAACTGGCGCCTTAATGATGGAATAATGGAAACATTCAAACTACGGACATTTAATAACACTATAAGCAACACCTGGTTTTCATCACAAGTTCTGCAAAAACAAGGTTTTCCATCAGCCGAATGAGGACTGCATACGTGAACTGTGCAATGAACACTGTGAAAGATATCACAACAAAAGTCAGATTAAAACTAGGACTAGAGTAATGTAACTCAGTTATTTTTATTTGTATTTGCGTTTGTGTTTCTTTTGTATTTGCATAATAAGCGTAGTCTCGTTAATAAAAATTTATTGGCACCCACTAAAAACAACAAATTATTGATGAAGACACATGTACCATTTGACCACAGCTGGCGCAATTCTTTTCACAGACTACAGGTTTCAGCACCGACGTTCTGGGCTTGCTCTGTTTTCTTCCTATGATTTTTTCATAGAAGATGTTCTTCATTAAATCGTTATGCCAAATTAGGATGACCAAGAAAATCAGATTTTCTTTTTCTCAAAGTGCTAGTCAACGTTCTGTTTTTATAATTTTCTTTCAGAAAATGACAATTAGATTTTATTTCACCCGAGGACGATAAGGAGACTGAACTCCATATCCACATCTCTGTTGCTTATAAATACTTCTTTTCTGTTCCTCGTGAGCCTACCTTTCATAAAGATAATTTAAGACTCTTAAAATAGCTCTCTTGGTGAATTTCTTCCTTGTTTGTGTATTTAGATGATTTTGTGTTAACGAATTAATTTTATTCGTGAAGGAGTTTTTGGTCACTACTATTCTTCTGTTGTCAATAAAGTATTTAAAAAAATAGCAGGACTTGGCCATTTGCTTTAGAGCTGCATTTCATCAGAGACTGTTTACGGGTGACATTGTTATCTATAAGGGCTGTTATCCAATAAAAATTGTTGTAATATCTATACTTCGCAAGATGCTATACAATTCATGGAAGATTGTGCTTCGTTCTAATATTAGTCATTATCATATTTAAATTTTTCAGTCTGCGGTGGAGTGTGCGATAATATGAAATTTCCTGGCAGGTTGAAACCGTGTGCCGGCCCGGAACTGAAACTCGGGACCTGCGCCTTTCGCAAGCAAATGCTCTACCAACTTTTTGCTCATTATGATTGTCAGAATATTATCACATATATCGAAAAAAATTTCGAATGAAAAGAGGCCATGACCAGGAATCGAAAACGGACCAGCAACTGAGCTACCCAAGCACGACTCACGACCCGCCCTCACAGCTCCACTTCCGCCAGTACATCGACTTTTACTTTTCCGAGGTCCCGAGTTCAAGCCTCGATCCGGCACACGTTTCAATATGCCAAGAAATTTCAATATTAGCGATTTCTGTTCTTTTCTGTCTGGATATTTAGCGAGGGGGAAATGGCTGTTTGCCACGGTACACATTCTAATCTCTGATATCTGCTTTTCATGCGTAATATACGATGATGGCAGCGACGCACGCTCTCGTTCGAGTGCTTGTTCTCTAAATTTACCTAACAGCGTATCGCGAGAGCATCACCGCCTTTCCGAAGATTCCTATTAAAGTTTTGTGCATTATATTTTTGTAAGGATATCCCGAGGTGTTACGACCAAAGCAGCATATCTCTGAATTTCTGTGATGTTTGCTGTTACCTATATATTCTAAACACAGGGGAAATGCTATCTAACTGGTCACACTACCGTTTCGAAAGCGATGGTCAAATGATTCAAATGGCTCTGAGCACTATGGGACTTAACATCTGAGGTCATTAGTCCCCTAGAACTTAGAACTACTTAAACCTAACTAACCTAAGGACATCACACACATCCATGCCCGAGGCAGGATTCGAACCTGCGACCGTAGCGGTCGCGCGGTTCCAGACTGTAGCCCCTATAGCCTCTCGGCCACTCCGGCCGGCGAAAGCGATGTCCTCCACAGATATACCACTCTTTTTCAGAACCTGTACTGCGAACGCAATTCTTACAGTTGGTTTCTCTGCTGTTGATCCCACAAATTCGTCACAATTGATATCGTTCATAGTAATGCCTCTGCATGGTTAAACGATATGATAGCCTCCAGACGTTATTTCTCTTTGTTATTAGCGTATCTGGAATTTACCCACATTTAAAGAAACCAAGATCTATATGTCTATGGATTAACATAACTGTCATATCCGTGATTACGTGTGTAGTAAAGGGCTAAATTGAAGACAGAGATAGTTGCATTTTTTAAAGGTTCTGGGTAACACATATGACGTACAATCTACTTAAAATTAACTAGTTACGCAACCGCCAACGTTGCAGAATTGCTCATAAGTGAATTTTTAAACCATTTAATGAAATAACTTACATTAGTGAATGAGTGTCCGATAGATAAGACGTGGAATTTAAATCTATCAACTGTCAACGTATTTTATTACATCAGTGTCTGCATTCGTGGCTGAGTAGTCAGCGCGTCCGACTGTCACGCAGTGGTCGCGGGTTTGATTTCGGGCCGGGTCGGAGATTTAATCCCTTCGGGTACTGTGTGTTGTGTTGTCCTCATCGTCATCGATGTGAAAGTCGCCAAAGCGGCGCCAAGTAAAAAAGACTTGCATCAGGCAGCCGAATACCCCAAATGGGATATCACAGCCAAAAAGTGCCGTACGATCATTTCATTTTCAGTATAACAGTCCTTTAAAACTGAAAAATAAGTGCTGGATAACCAACAGTGTGCAACACTCTCAGCTAAGAAAATAACTATGCCGTCCCAGATTCTATGAAGTTATATATGTTTAAGCTAAAAATCACACACGATGGAGAAATGTTAACTGTAACACACCGATGCATGTTTTGTAGTAGTAGCAGCAGCAGTAGGATTTGACACTGCATATTATGAATATGTAATATTCATATGCGTGGGAGGTAAACGTCGTGTGTCTTCCAAAGTTGAGCCGCGCGGGGTAGCCCTGCGTGCGGTCTAGGGCGTCTTGTCATGGTCCGCGCGTCTTCCCCCGTCGGAGGTTTGAGTCCTCCCTCGGGCATGGGTGTGAGTGTCGTCCTTATAAGTTAATTTAAGTTAGATTAAGTAGTGTGTAAGCTTAGCGACCGATGACCAACACAGCAGTTTGATCCCATAAGACCTTACGACAATTTTTTTTTCTTCCAAAGCTGTTTTCTGAACCGCGGCGTTACACTGAATCACAAGCAATTTACTTTTAGTTTGGAGCAACGTCGCAGTTGCATAAATGCCGGGAACTATCTGGTCACAAACTTTTGAGAAATTGCTTTGGTTCTATCCGAATGAGGTCAGGTTGGTACATTCAGACGTTACTTAATGAAGTTGGACAGCAATTTTTTATTCAAGGGGCTTATGTGCGTAAGTTTTGGTTCTTTATGCAGCGAACAGAAGACCGTGCAGCCAACTTTACGCTCGAGAATACGTCGCAGGGTTAGCTACCCACACATGTTTTCAGTGAAGCAGAGAACTTTGGGTATTTCGTTTGGTTGGCGTTATTTTAACTTCACGAGCACCTCATAAGCTGAAGAGTACAATGTGATAGTCTCGTCTAAGGTTATTACGAGGAACGAATTTAATTACAAAGTCACGCAATAAACACTACCATACAATAATTTATAGGAAAGCGTTTCAAAATTTCTATAAACCAAGGGGTAATGAGCACTCTTTAGTAGAACCAGATGGATTTGATGGCTCAAGATCCTTGGGAAGAGAGAGCTCAGATGTTTAAAATGAATCGGTGAGTTGGGAAAGAGGTCATGTCCCAGAAAGTGAATAGTCCAGGAGACACAAAACCCTGATTTACTACATAACAGATTTAAATATGGTGTCGTGGAGTTGCTATGTTGCAACTGGGCCCAGGATGAAAAAGTATAAACCATTACAACGTACTTTGGCCATCGAATGTGGTCCGTAATCCAGTTTGAATCTGCGGTAGATGACCCTTTTTCGGACGATATGATGTTGATAGGGCAACTAGCATCCTGTTCGCAGCGGAAGGATAGTCTTCTGCAATTTTCTGTCATTCATATTCATTATAGCAATAAAAGACTGTGTTATGAGCCTACAGGTTTATTTATAATGTACGAAAAATATAACCACAATCAAAATACAGCAATACGGGAATGCTTCATATTTATCTTGTCCGTCCTTCATTGGTCACTGGCAGATACCGTTATAAAATGGTTTCTGCTTGTCAGTTATGTATTGTAGAATTTTCTTTACGTTTTCTAGTTTCTTCTTTTTTATTGGAACTGGTCCACCATATGCTTATTTATCTGGACTTGACCCGTTCCCTAGCTCAATGCCCATCTGACGGGCACTTCTGTTGATGCAGTATGAGCCCTTATTACACCAAAGTTACATACGTACATAACTCTCCTCCTTTCGAACAGGTCTTGGAACGCCGAACGGTACCGACCGGCCGGCGCGTCATCCTCAGGCCACAGGCGTCAATGGATGCAGATATGGAGGGGTATGTGGTCAGCACACTGCTCTCCCGGCCGTATGTCAACTTACGAGACCGGAGTCGTTACTTCTCAATCAAGCAGTTCCTCAGTCTGCCTCACAGGGGCTGAGTGCACCCGCTTGCCAACAGTGCTCGGCAGACCGGATGGTCACCCACCAAGTGTCAGCCCAGCCCGACAGCTCTTAACTTCGGTTATCTGACGGGAACCGGTGTTACCACTGCGGCAAGGCCGTTAGCACATACATATATAAAGATCAGTTATCGCCGGCAAACATAATTTGGGAGAAAATGGATATGACCCCTTCTCCACCACACTGGTTCAATTAGTCTTTTGCGTCATATTAGGTTACATTGTTTGACTGCCAGTTTTGTACGTTTGTTTAAGACTTTCCCGGAGCCAAGCAACTTCTGACCGTTCTGGCTACATTTGGTTTTATGCGCTCTTATTATATACCAGTAAAAGCTCCAAAACATACGTAATAACCTGTCTTCTTCATAGACGAGCTCCAGTTCCTAGCACCCTTTCAAAGAATATATTATCATATTCTTTACCTATCTAAGTGGGTGACTGTTCCACTCGATGTCTTCACACATTGCTACACTTATATAATTATTTGACACATCTAACTCAATTTGTGATCAGTTAATCGCAAAGTCGAAACCATCACATTTTAAGTTTTCTGAAACGCACATTTTTATGATTCTCTGAATTAGCAACTAGTTGCAACCTTTGCATCAGGTTGATATATTGTCAAGATTTTTTACAATAATTTCCACAGTCGTATTCAGACAAATGATTCATCAGAAAATCCTCAGAAATTTGTTAGTTACGTGTTCCATAGATAATTTGAACGATTTTCTTATCGAAATGATGTTGGGCGATTCCGTTACAGGATACATATACAACTACATTAATAACATTAATGAACGTATCATGCTTAGTCCCACTCATGTAACTACACTTAGAAACTAGTCTTTCTTACAGGCTATCAGTTATTAAACAATAATTCGTCGTAGAACAGAACGAACTATTCAGGAGAAATGATATATCTTAGGTACAAAACTTAATTTGTTACCATAATTCCATGAGACCTTATTGAGTGTAAATTTGCAAAATATGTTTGGTGGTTGATTCATTTGTTACTAAGATTTCAAATTATACGAAGAACAAAAGTACTTAATTGTTTGAGAAGCTCAGTAATATGCTTCTTCCAGTTCCGGTTTTCATCGACTAGTACACCCAAAAATTTGGAGCATTCTAACCTATTCACTGACTTCTGATCATGTGCTACATTCAAGCAGCCCGCCATATGTTGTACAGAACTGAATATGTGTTCCTTCTTAATTTTCTTTACTTTCACTCCATTTTTTTCTTTACACTGATAGTTGAGTGAGGTTGTCAGCCTCAGTCGCCCCAAACACTAGCAAGTCCACCAGCCGAACTGAGCCCCTCCCTTTTTCGCTGGGACAGCACAACAGGCTGCCCACTACGGCACCCCTTTTCACCACCTGCGAGTGTACTGAAAAGAGAGTGTTTAGGTGAACAGGGAAGGTGACTGGTAAAACATTTCCCATTTATCTGAGTGTACACATGCGAAGGTCCGTTGTGAGTAAAGAAAAACCTGTTAGGGTGACACTAGGAGCTCAGAATATCTCAAGGAAATATTGTATGTTCTCTGTTATTGTATAGGTTTGTTGTTCATTTGAAGGATTCCTCATGGTCAGAAGTTCCTACTGATGAAAATCAGAAACATAAACTATAATATAAGAGGCGATCAAAAACTTTGTTTCAGTGCAGTGCTGCAGCCGATATGCAACCCAGCGCGACTCCGATGCAAAACAGACGAAAAACATTTTTGGCGTCACCATCTCTGGCGGGCCGCTTCAATTTGCGCGCCATAGCCTGACGGGCTAACTTCAGTGCTAATTAATTCGAAAACGGAGATTTTTCTTAACAGTTAGTTATCAGGACAACTTGCTCTGGAACACCATTTCAAGTTTTACAGACTGTTTCGGACCACCCTGTATAAGCACCGACATGTAGGGAAGGGATTAGTCTGGCTTCGAACGAAAACTTACTGATCGCCGCTTGCACTTCACATACCTTCAAGTGTTTTAAAAACACGCTCCTGAAAATACTGCTTTGCAGATAAGTTTCGTGATTGTAGTTTAGTCCACGAGACGAAATACCATTCCGGACCAATATTTGACCTATGTATGTATACAGCGTGGTCCATTGATAGTGACCGGGCCAAATGCCGGTCGCGGTGGCCGAGCAGTTCTAGGCGCTTCAGTCCGTAACCGTTCGACTGCTACGGTCGCAGGTTCGAATCCTGCCTTGGGCATGGATGTGTGTGATGTCCTTAGGTTAGTTAGGTTTAAGTAGTTCTAAGTTCTAGGGGACTGATGACCTCAGATGTTAAGTCCCATAGTGCTCAGAGCCTTTTGAAACGGGCCAAATATCTCACGAAATAAGCATCAAACGAAAAAACTACAAAGAACGAAACAAGTCTAGCTTGAAGGGGGAAACCAGGTAGCGCTATGGTTTCCCCGCTAGATGGCGCTGCCACAGGTCAAACGGTTATCAACTGCGTTTTTTAAAATAGGAACACCCATTTTTTACAACATATTCGTGTAGTACGTAAAGAATTGTGAATGTTTTAGTTGGACCACTTATTTTGCTTTGTGATAGATGGCGCTGTAATAGTCAGATACGTATAAGTTCGTGGTATCACGTAACATTCCGCCAGTGCGGACGGTATTTGGTTCGTGATACATTACGCGTGTTAAAATGGACTGTTTACCAATTGTGGAAAAGGTCGTTATCTTGTTGATGTATGGCTGTTGTGATCAAAATGCCCAACGGGCGCTTGCCACGTATGCTGCTCGGTATTCTGGACGACATCATCCAAGTGTCCGGAACATTCGCAGGATACTTACGTTATATAAGAAAACAGGAAGTGTTCAGCCACATGTGAAACGTCAAACACGACCTGCAACAAATGATGATGCACAAGTAGGTGTTTTAGCCGCTGTCGCGGCTAATCCGTACATCAGTAGCAGACAAATTGCTCGAGAATCGGGAATCTCAAAAACGTCGGTGTTGAGAACGCTACATCAACATCGATTGCACCCGTACCATATTTCTATGCACCAGGAATTGCATGGCGACGACTTTGAACGTCGTGTACAGTTCTGCCAGTGGGTACAAGAGAAATTACGGGACGATGACAGATTTTTTGCACGCGTTCTATTTAGCGACGAAGCGTCATTCACCAACAGCGATAACGTAAACCGCCATAATATGCACTATTGGGCAACTGAAAATCTACGATGGCTGCGAAAAGTGGAACATCAGTGACCTTGGTGGATTAATGTACGGTGCGGCATTATGGGAGGAAGGATAATTGGCCCCCATTTTATAGATGGCAATCTAAATGATGCAGTGTATGCTGATTTCCTACGTAATGTTCTACCGATATTATTACAAGATGTTTCACTGCATGACAGAGTGGCGAAGTACTTCCAACATGATGGATGTACAGCACATGGCTCGCATGCGGCTGAAGCGGTATTGAACAACATATTTCATGACAGGTGGATTGGTCGTCGAATTACTATACCATGGCCCGCACGTTCACCGGTTCTGACGTCCACGGAATTCTTTCTGAGGGGAAAGTTGAAAGATATTTGCTATCGCGATCCACCGACAACGCCTGACAACATGCGTCAGCGCATTGTCAATGAATGTGCGAACATTACGGAAGGCGAACTACTCGCCGTTCAGAGGAATGTCGTTACACGTATTGCCAAATGCATAGAGGTTGACGGACATCATTTTTAGCATTTATTGCTTTAATGTGGTATTTACAGGTAATCACGCTGTTACAGCATGCGTTCTCAAAAATGATAAGTTAACGAAAGTACATGTATCACATTGGAACAACCGAAATAAAATGTTCAAACGTACCTACGTTCTGTATTTTAATTTAAAAAACCTACTTGTTAACAACTGTTCGTCTAAAATTGTGAGCCTTTTGTTTGTGACTATTACAGCGCCATGTATCACAACGCGATAAAAGTGGTCCAGCTAAAACATTCATATTTCTTTACGTACTACACGAATATGTAATAAAATGGGGGTTACTGTTTAGAAAAACACAGTTGATATCCGTTTGATCTATGGCAGCGCAACCTAGTGGGCCAACCATAGAGCCATCTGGTTTCCCTCTTCAAGCTGGGCAAGTTTCGTTCTTGGTAGTTTTTTCGTTTGACGGTTATTTCGTGAGATATTTGGCCCGGTCACGATCAATGGACCACCCTGTATATATCTGTATTGAGGCAATCTTTAAGGGAGCAGCATACTAATTTACGTAAAAATTTTTGGGTACTAGTTTCTGTGTGAGTGTGTGTGTGTGTGTGTGTGTGTGTGTGTGTGTGCATGTGATTATTATTTGATTTCGATTTGTGATTGATGAGTTGGAGGTAATTCTGTTACCTGCAAGGACAACTGTCTATCCAATCGGAAGCCTTGCAATGGGCACTTACAACCTGAAGACTTATCGGAGACGAATAAAGCACGTGGTGCAGTCTCAGCCGCACTCTTGTCCAGTCTCCATTGCAAAGAAAGAGAGCTAAATTACACTGAAACCATACTTCTAATCACATATTCGTATTGCTTCCGTGACCTATAGTTCAGTGATACGGATCACTGGTGTATTAATAAATTACTTAAAAAGTCATTGACATTAATCAGTCCGTTTATGCATTATGATCAGTTACCGCCGGCCCGCGGAAATCACTGATGGAATGGTATAGGCGGAGCAATTTTCATGATTGCTTATGAATTAATGCAGAAAAAGCAGAAGGTGGAGAATGTCGGTAGACGTTTTGGGCCATTACTTTCAAATTCAAGCTCAAGCGAAACTGATACCACCACAGGGTCACCAAGCGGAGCGCCAATAGGCCGAAATGGCCTCACTTTGCCACCGCCAGATAAGTTGATTACAGGGACCTTCCTCTATCGGAGGAGACATGCTGTCGTGCTGCGTCCCGGGTTACAAAACTACTGAGAGACGCTCTTTTAGGCCCATTTCCGTACAGTTCTAAGTCGTCTTCACTAAATGACCACCAGTAGTGTGGTAGTTGCCGCCATTTCCCTTCCATCATCTTGAAGGCAACCGTGTGTAGATTCAGTCAGATTTAGTCGAGACGTTTCATGGTAGAGTGCTTGTCTGTGATTAAGAGGCAAATTTGCGATTTGCTCCGTGAGAAGCCGGCATTACAGTTCCATCGATGCTAGAGCGGTACGCTTCATCGCACCGCCCCTGTCCGCGTGCTCGTATTATTTGACTCCTCATGGCTAACTACTTTCGTTCGTGATTCTCAGTTCCCAAGACTCATCTCTATTTTTATCCAAGTATCGCTCTCTCGAGGGACTGGACGAGTAATCTTTGATTCTCGTTTGGTTCTTTATGTTTTTCAAGCACGTTTATCCTGTCCTACTGGAAACCGGCGGCTCGGTAGAATTATATTTTAGCGAAATCCCATCCTTTGTGATAAGACCGCCTTGCATTAATGTGATTTGTTTTTAAAAAAAGACAAGAATACATTTGCTTCAATTTCACTTCACTGCTTGTTACTTATTTTTAACTTGTGCCTGTTCCCTTCCTTATTTAAGTCGTCTAACTAGGCAATAGATTTCCGTGCAGTAGGTGATGAAGATTGATGTCTCAACGGTACAGTGAACAGAAAATCATGAGACGAGACTGTTTATTTGCTGGCAGGGAAAGATTGACAGGCAGTTAATTTCATTTACATCCCGCCAAGCAGTCACAGCATCTACCAAATTCTTTGCTTCGGAAATTTGTGAAATCTTACATGATACGAGGCAGATTTTTTAAATTTCTTTTCTAGTGCGTCTCCCTTTACTTTGTAGTGTATCATACCGCTATTATACTTTATGCGGATCTTCATTAGTTTCTCCTTATTCGATTTCTTTTTATTAATACAAAATCTATCCTTAAGGATTTCTCGATTCCAATTAACAGTTCTTCTAAATCTTCTTGAAATTTTAATCATAAAAAATCAGAGGTTGTATTTATTCCTGTTGCGCTTTCATTACAAATATGAAATTTCCTTTCACATCTCCCATTGTATACATGATGCACAACTCATAAATTACAGCGATGATAAGCTGCCATCTTGTTTTATGTATGTTTTAACAAGATCATGTCCTTACCGATTTTGCAGTTTTATTACTTCTCTTTGGTTGTTATAGAGATCATGAATTTTCCTTTTGACTCAAGTGTTCCCATGTATACTTCTCAGGACTCCGGATATCTTATTTCATCTCCTTTGTCGAAGGTCGTCCGACTCGTATGAAGGCACCTCGATGTATCTTACTCTCTATTCCACTACGTAGTGAGCTTTTTGAACTTTTCTTCCTCTACCTCTACCGCATAGCTAGACAGCCTTTTAGATAGTCTTTCGTTATACATCTATCTTAATTGTTCTTTTCTTTGTACCTAATTGAGCACCCCACATATACACACACATGTAACCACTTTATTTTATTGAAATTTAGTTAGTTTTTGCCTATACCACTCTGTTTCTTCGAATATCTTCCTTACCCATTCAGATTTTACAATGCGTTTACAGTTGATCGCGTTTCCAAGCCCGGCACCTAGTATCCTTTTCCGTCGCATCCATTCCATTATTGCACTGCTTTCTTAGACACTCCCACACCCCCAACGGGTCGTTAAAAAGCTAAAGCAATTCAGTTTAAGGTAGCCCATGAGGTTGGGATGACTTACTTTACTAAAACGGTTAGTTTAATATCTGGACTTCCAGCATACAGTTTCATTGCAGAGATGTGAAAATTTTTTTGATGAAATGAAGAAAAATTACAACGTTTTCGTAGAGTTACACAGACGCAATATTTAAGCATATTACATTTGAATTCTAAAATAAACAGAGAGTACTGAAACTTAAATTATGCATATTTTGTAGGTACTGAGATAAAGTTAGTGAAACCAGTGAGGTACGCATTCTAAACGAAAACGAACGTGTTATTCATTGAAATATATGTTTAATAATCCAGATGCAGCAAAGACATCATTAGAAAGAAAGTGTTACATTCACTTTAATGAAGGCATTATAAGGGGCTGTGACACTTCTTTCATCGGTAAGCTTGAATACAGCGCTATTCAAAAAGAAGGAACAGATTTCAAACGTTTATTGATTCCAAACTACGAAACATAGAAACACTATTCCAACGTTCCTGGAAAGAGAAAAGTTCAAATTTATATACGTTAAATATGAACACCATGTGTTACACGACAAATATCAACGTAGTGGCTCATTTCTTGCCACACACGAAGCGGCTGGTCTCTTATTATCGAATTCACAGCTTCAACAATGCAATGTAGCAGACTTTCAGGAGTGTCAGGCATAGGGCGGAGAAATTCTCGGTCTTTTATACAATGTCATGGAATGGTGTCATTCAGTTAACGTCGGATGTGCTTAGACAATTTATCTGCTTCGTGTGTGGCAGGAAATGAGCCACCGTTCTGGTATTTGACGTGTAGCACATGGTGCTCACATTGAATGCATGAAAATTTGAACTTTTCTCTTTCCAGGAACGTTGAAATTGTGTGTTGTCTTTTGTAGTTTGTAAGCAATAAACGTTTGAAATCTGTTCCTCCTTTTTGAATAGCCCTGTAATTTCACCGTTTATCGATGGAATTCTCCTCTTTGCCTGTGGTGTTCTTCTGGTAGCCTGTTTGACCTCCACTATCCCTGCAGACATATTGCACTGATACGGAATGATCTACGATGATTTTACTTTGGCTGGAGTACGTGCCTCGCAGAACTTCTCAGAGTATTTAATTTTATTATCGTTTACTGTTCTGAATTTCGCTGTACTGTTCATTATTACTAGTTTGTGATTCTAATTCCAGGAGAAAATCTGTATCCACGTCTAGATATGGTTTGCAGCTCAGTATCTGGTTCATAAATCTTTATGTAACGATACAGAGTCAGTACTTTCTGCACAGTCACAACTTTTCCATGACCATCTCTCTCTCTCTCTCTCTCTTTCTCTCTCTCTCTCTCTCTCTCTCTCATTAAATTAATGACTTCCAGAAGGATACTCGTTAATGTGATCACAATGAGTGAACATTTATTTCAGGTGAGTGGTCCTTGAAATCGAGGCTTTCCCAAACAAAACGTTTGGGAAATTTCCTTATCGGCTTTATCTATAGGCACTTTAGCGTTTATTGTCATGCGCCAACAGACTATTTTTGTCTCCTGTTAGCGGTGTGGCCTGATGGAACGTGAGATTTCCTGCACTGTAGGTACTTGAGTTTATATTTATCATGATTATCAGCATATGCCGATGCAGTCATCTACTCCGGTTCTGATTCGAATGTGTTTATTGCTAATGAAGTTTACTGCTCATATGAAGTCTCTATCAGCCGAGAAAATTTTAACCATTCAGATAACCTAAGCGTGACTTGTTAGACTGCACGACGTCCTCTAACACTAAACGCTTAATTTTCACTTTTTGAAAGTTATTCAGCTACATCATGTTGATACACTGAAGCTGTGAAGGCTTGTT
This sequence comes from Schistocerca piceifrons, assembly GCF_021461385.2. Taxonomy (NCBI): domain Eukaryota; kingdom Metazoa; phylum Arthropoda; class Insecta; order Orthoptera; family Acrididae; genus Schistocerca; species Schistocerca piceifrons. Next base: position 924,913,921 of record NC_060138.1, read on the forward strand.
GACAAATGAAAGCGCTGTGGCGTTTTAAAAATATCAACTTGCGATCCATCGACAAATGTTTCACTTATCATACAAATTTCAAATAAGGCACAGCTATTAAAAAAACAGTTCTTTGTTGTGGTGAGATACGGTAGTATAACATAGACTTCTTTCGTGCCTCATTGAAGGACGTTTGTGATAAGCTAAAATAGAGTGCTACACCGTGATTCTGAGCCATGCATCATGCATTTCCTTTCTGCGGGCAATTTCCTGTCGCTACTGCCATCTGTACGTATCGCGAAGCGAAACAAAGTTTCAGCTCGCAACTGACTTTCCTTTCAAACTGCAGAGAATCTTCTCACTTGGCTGGTACCGTTATCAGAACGAAGGCAACGGAGTATTCATTGGACCACGCTTGGATTGTCAGTGTATTAGTTTTGTGCGTTAGCCACCTCGTCTTTTATAACTAACGAAGACCGAAGGATGGTACGTTGAAGCTTTGAAGAGGTCCACCAGGTATGCCTTTTAGTCTTCCATATTGTACATGCCACAGTACGAATGAAACTCGCTTAAATTTAACATCTTGTCTGTCAGTACATATAGACATGCTATGAGCTATAAATTAAAAATTTGTCAGTGGACTAGGAGTTGTTCAGAACACACAGTTTCGATTTTGATTAAAACTTACCTTACTACGTGTCAGTCAGTTTACGTTGTTGGGTAATTGATAAAAAATGTTTGAAATGTTTGTCACCGCTTGCTGCATACTTTTGTGTGCCGCAGACTCCTCTGGTGTTGTATGACAGGAGTTCAAAAAGTAAGTTACACATTATTATGTCAGGCCAAGTAACTTTTATTGAATGTCACACTACACTTCAAAGTGGCACGGATACATCACGCTGTTTTTCACCATGGTCAAGTCTCGTTAAACAACCGTCAGAACGTTCTACCAATCGTTTAGTTCCTCGAAGACAGAAATCTGCTCCTTGGTCACCGAGCCATTCGAGAACCGTTGTCTGAATGTCCTCATCGGAAAATCTGCGTCTGCTGACAATCAGTTCCTCGACTGACCAGACATCGTCGTCTGTATGCGATGTCAGTGGCCTTTCTTCCCTCTCAGTGTCACCCACGTTTGTGCGGCCTTGGTAAAATTCTTCATTTGTGTGGCCACATTGTCGGTAGATGCTTTATGACTCTTGAGGGTATTTTCGTTCTGTTGCTGTAACTACAATAAAATGCGTCTCTTTTGCACCAGACGCGTTTCGCTTTATTGAGGTAAAGCGTCATCAGTAGTCTGTAATTAAAGATATTTATAATTTGATTTGTTTTTCAGATGGAAAAAAAGTTCGTTAACAATATGTTGCTTTTTATTTACGACGATTTCCACTTGGTTTCTGGCCTATACTGGGAAATGCCGTATACTAGCACACCCGTGGAGTTTTTTCTTTTTAGACACTCACACTTGATGTCTAAGTTTTAGTGGCTCTGCAGAACTATGTATTTCTCGCATTTTACACACAACAATTTTCCGCAGACCACTGTTTTCTGTTTATTTTTGTACTTCTAAGTATGTATTGCGGTATGTGTTTCGAAGTGTTGCCAACGTAACGTTGCCACTAGTTTGTCTTTGACCTATACCCTGTTTTTTGTATTTTAGTTAATTGTATGTGTGTGATTCTATTAAATTATGTTGCTGTGTAAAACTGTTTACAAAACACTACAGATGAACGCAGAACTGAATTTGGCAGATATATCGCCAGAATTTCACAGTGAATCAGTGTGCAAATTAGATGTTTTGCCCACAAGAATCGTCCTGTCCCGCGTACTTTAACTCTGGAGTACCTTTCCAGTTGCCGTGTCATTTCACACACACACACACACACACACACACACACACACATTTTGATGCCCCTATTACCCTTATCACAGCAGAACTGTGTCTGCAATAACCCAGAATACGTACTCTCTTTTGACTATACACCACTCTTGTTGCGCAATTGTCTTAGCATTTGACGAAATGTGTGTTAGTTGACCACAATATTATTGCAGCCAGGAGTGAGGTCGCTTCAGTCGGCTCGTGTGTTTATCTGTCCGCTGAAGCCCATCAGAATGTGCTCTGCTGTTTTAACGGTCAGGCGAAATGCTCGTAAAGATATTAGGACATCTGCAGTGTATTGGACAGTCGAAAAAATTTATGTGTTTCTCGAAAAAATTTATGAGTTTCAATTACACTACTGTTACCACGTGTTTCTGATTACGGCCAAACGCAATAATATCGTGGTTGAGTAGTAACTTACTTTTAAAGGAAGGAAGGATGGAAGATTAAGGTTTAAAGCCCCGTCGCCATCGAGTTAATTTTGACGCAGAACAAGTTGGGTATTCCGTGTGATACGCTGCGTCTGATAAGAATTGGTTAATCAAGATGTCTTCTCTGCCGACGGACATACAGAGGAAGCTGCGCAAACCCAGAAGTACTACCACCTCGTCTGTATGGATTACCTAAGATCCATAAGAGAAACGTTCCACTAATACCGATTGTTAGCGCTCCTGGCTCACCGAAGTATAAACTGGCGAAACACCTGGCCTCTCTGCTCCAGCCCCACGTGGGGAAGACTGACACATACATTAAGGACTCAGGACATTTAACTCAGAAGCTGAAGAAACTAAAACTTGCGCCAAACGACATCCTGGTCAGCTTTGATGTTGTTTCTTTGTTTACAAAAGTGCCACTCGGGGACTCTCTGGAGCTCACCGGTTCCATCACAAAGCTCCTTCATGCTTGTCTCACCACGAGCTATTTCACGTGGAATGGCAACTTCTACGAAGAGCTGGAAGGCGTCGCTATGGGTAGCCCCCTTACAGTCCAGTGGTGGCCAACTTCTTCATGGAACACTTCGAAGCACAGGCACTGGACTTGGCACCTTGTAAGTCTAAAGTGTGGTACAGATACATGGATGATACCTGCGTTGTGTGGACTCGGTGACTTCCTAAGACACTTGAACAGTCTCCATGCCAACATAAAATTTACTATGGAAGTAGAAAAGGACAAAAAAACTACCTTTTCTAGATGTGCTGGTCACGAGGAATGGTGAAAACCTGGAACACAGCGTGTATCGAAAACCGACACACGCGGACCGATACTTGCACAATCAGATGACCGCCCGAGCTAGAAAAGAGGCATGAGTGAGACGCTCTTAACGCGGGTAAGACGAATATGTGAGCCACGGCACCTCAGACGCAAAATGCAGTACTTGGAAAGTGTCCTGAGGAGCAACGGTTACTCCACAAGTGGTACTAGAAGTATAACAGAGCCAAACACTCGGCGAAGTGAAAAATCTGAAAAAGAAATGTCGGGTACGGCCTTTCTGCCTTACACTCCCAGAGTGACGGACAGAATCGGTCGTATATTGCGCAGACACGGCGCAAAGACTGTATACAAACCGACAAAGAAAAGCAAAGAGTGTCTCAGATCGGCAAAGGAGAAAAAAGACCCATTTGCAGTGCCAGGAATATACTGCATACATTGCACATGTGGAAAAGTTTATGTTGGAATGACTGGACGATCGATCAACACCAGGATTACAGAACATAAACGACATTGCAAGTTGGGGCAGATGGAGAAATCGGCTGTGGCAGAGCACTCGCTGTGTGAAACCGACCACGTAGTAAAATTCGCCGATACGGAAGTTCTACTGACCGCAGTGGCCGAGTGGTTCTAGGCGCTTAAGCCCGGAACAACGCTGCTGCTACGGTCGCAGGTTCGAGTCCTGCCTCGGGCATGGATGTGTGTGATGTCCTTAGGTTAGTTAGGTTTAACTAGTTCTAAGTTCTAGGGGACTAATGACCTCAGATGTTAAGTCCCATGGTGCTTACAGCCATTTGAACCATCTGAACGGAAGTTCTGGCTGTAGAGAAGAACTATCACACTCACTTGTTCAGAGATGCTCTAGAAAAACACAAAGACGAGAACAGCTTTAACAAGAAAGAGGAAAGCCTCAAATTAAACGGGTCCTTGTTTCCTGTGCTGCAGCGAACGACCGTTGCAGGTAGCAAGAGAACCGCACCGGAAATGACGGCAGATAAACCCTCGAACGTTGACGCGCCAGCTAGAGAGTCTGCGGCTGCGAGCTCGGATCCAGCCCACCATCAGTAATGGAGGGTGAAACTTTGACAATGCCAGCCACTCCTGCTGGTGAAACGTCAGAAAAGTCATCAGACGAACGTCAACAAGTGGCCACGAAAGCCTTAACAATTTTTTATTTCTCTTAATGCTACGGAAACTTATGTGAGAAGGAAAAATTGGTATGCTGTGGGCGCTATATACATGCGCGTAAGCATAGCGTCTTGCCGGTATTAAGTAATGTAATTTAAAATTAAAGCAAAATGACAATCTCTCATAGAAGGTCAGTAACAAATACGATGATTTTAAAGGTATACATTAAATACAAAATTATCTGTAAAACTTTTATGTAGCAGAGTGATACTGCACGTAAATTTAGCGTGTAGAAGATAACAATTCTATTACAAAAAAATACTTCTGTTACGAAAAGGCTCTCCAGTAGTGAGGAAGTGTTTTCAGGAAAATGGCACTTTTGCCAATGTTAGTAGGGTTAGGAAAACACGTATGATGTGACAGTGAGCACAGGTTAAAGCCATCAAGGAAGTGCTGATTCGAGAATTGGAACTAATCCTTCAAACTGCTACCGTCTCTCTTACAAAGACGTTTCTAAATTTCAACTTCTTGTAATAATTCCAGTTTCCAGTCCTCTATTTGCTTATATAAATTTACGGTTTCTTCTAATACCCGCGAAGATTGGTCTGAAATAAATAAATGTTCACCAAAAGAAGAATTATGAACATTTACCCCTTTGTTACCAAACAGGTAATCCTTATATTTGGCATTAATAGTTCTACCAGTCTGCCCTATATAACAGCTATGGCAATCTTCACAGACGATTTTATACGTGCCTGAATTTGTGAAAGGATCTTGTTCAGTTTTTAACAAATGTACTAAATTTTTCTTCAAACTATTGTTAGCAGAGAAGGTAATTTTACAACCAGCAGGCAGGGGACGGCCAATTCTGTAGGACATATTACCAAAAACTGCATTGAAGTGAACTTGCGATTTCCCTCTTCATTAATCTTCAGTTTGTAGTCTTATAGCGCTGAAAAATTTTTATTTGTACTTTTGCTACTCAGTGTCTGATCGACTAAGTCTTGTTTATAACCATTATTGCTAGCAATAGTCTTAATCAAATTAATTTCTTTCCGAAAATCGTACGGGGAAATTGGCGTTGTTAAAGCACGATTTATTGCTGAGTGGAGAAGATATTTTTATAAATATCGAAACCTAGGTTAAGGGCTAAATAAACCTTTGGTTTGTAACTGATTGGCTGATTTTTTCAACCCCTTCAAATTTGTACAGTTGCTGAATCGCAGCCATCCATAAGATTTTGAACAAATTATTTTCTCAGGATGCAAACCGAGGAGTTACTTGATGGAGAAGTAGGGGCTCCGGTCTCGGAAACTAGCATACGGCCGGGAGAGTGGTGTGCTGACCACGTGTCCCTCCATAACCGTATCCGGTGACGCCTGTGGGCTGAGGATGACACTGCGGCCGGTCGGTACCGTTGGGCTTTCATGGCCTGTTCGGGCGGTGTTTAGTTTTAGTTTTAGTTGAATCTTATTCGGAGCTATGTCTACATCTACATCTACATCTACATTTATACTCCGCAAGCCATCCAATGGTGTGTGGCGGAGGGCACTTTATGTGCCACTGTCATTACCTCGCTTTCCTGTTCCAGTCGCGTATCGTTCGCGGGAAGAACGACTGTCTGAATGCCTCCGTGCGCGCTCGAATCTCTCTAATTTTACATTCGTGATCTCCTCGGGAGGTATAAGTAGGGGGAAGCAATATATTCGATACCTCATCCAGAAACGCACCCTCTCGAAACCTGGCGAGCAAGCTACACCGCGATGCAGAGCGCCTGTCTTGCAGAGTCCGCCACTTGAGTTTGCTGAACATCTTCGTAACGCTATCACGCCTAGCAAATAACCCTGTGACGAAACGCGCCGCTCTTCTTTAGATCTTTTCTATCTCCTCCGTCAACCCGATCTGGTATGGATCCCACACTGATGAGCAATACTCAAGTATAGGTCGAACGAGTGTTTTGTAAGCCACCTCCTTTGTTGATGGACTACATTTACTAAGGACTCTCCCAATGAATCTCAAAAAGGTACCCGCCTTACCAACAATTAATTTTATATGATCATTCCACTTCAAATCGTTCCGCTTGCATACCCACAGATATTTTACAGAAGTAACTGCTACCAGTGTTTGTTCCGCTATCATATAATCATACAATAAAGGATCCTTCTTCCTATGTATTCGCAATACATTACATTTGTCTATGTTAATGGTCAGTTGCCTCTCCCTGCACCAAGTGCCTATCCGCTGCAGATCTTCCTGCATTTCGCAACAATTTTCTAATGCTGCAACTTCTCTGTATACTACAGCATCATCCGCGAAAAGCCGCATGGAACTTCCGACACTATCTACTAGGTCATATATATATATATATATATATATTGTGAAAAGCAATGGTCCCATAACACTCCCCTGTGGCACGCCAGAGGTTACTTTAACGTCTGTAGACGTCTCTCCATTAATATCAACATGCTGTGTTCTGTTTGCTAAAAACTCTTCAATCCAGCCACACAGCTGGTCTGATATTCCGTAGGCTCTTTGTTTATCAGGCGACAGTGCGGAACTGTATCGAACGCCTTCCGGAAGTCAAGGAAAATAGCATCTACCTGGGAGTCTGTATCTAATATTTCCTGGGTCTCATGAACAAATAAAGGGAGTTGGGTCTCACACGATCGCTGTTTCCGGAATCCATGTTGATTCCTACAGAGTAGATTCTGGGTTTCCAAAAACGACATGATACTCGAGCAAAAAACATGTTCTAAAATTCTACAACAGATCGACGTCAGAGATATAGTCTATAGTTTTGCGCATCTGCTCGACGACCCTTCTTGAAGACTGGGACTACCTGTGCTCTTTTCCAATCATTTGGAACCTTCCGTTCCTCTAGAGACTTGCGGTACACGGCTGTTAGAAGGGGGGCAAGTTCTTTCGCGTACTCTGTGTAGAATCGAATTGGTATCCCGTCAGGTCCAGTGGACTTTCCTCTGTTGAGTGATTCCAGTTGCTTTTCTATTCCTTGGACACTTATTTCGATGTCAGCCATTTTTTCGTCTGTGCGAGGATTTAAAGAAGGAACTGCAGTGCGGTCTTCCTCTGTGAAACAGCTTTGGAAAAAGGTGTTTAGTTTTTCAGCTTTACGCATGTCATCCTCTGTTTCAATGCCATCATCATCCCGGAGTGTCTGGATATGCTGTTTCGAGCCACTTACTAATTTAACGTAAGACCAGAACTTCCTAGGATTTTCTGTTAAGTCGGTACATAGAATTTTACTTTCGAATTCACTGAACGCTTCACGCATAGCCCTCCTTACGCTAACTTTGACATCGTTTAGCTTCTGTTTGTCTGAGAGGTTTTGGCTGCGTTTAAACTTCGAATGAAGCTCTCTTTGCTTTCGCAGTAGTTTCCTAACTTTGTTGTTGAACCACGGTGGGTTTTACCCGTCCCACACAGTTTTACTCGGCACGTACCTGTCAAAAACGCATTTTACGATTGCCTTGAACCTTTTCCATAAACACTCAACATTGTCAGTGTCGGAACAGAAATTTTCGTTTTGATCTGTTAGGTAGTCTGAAATCTGCCTTCTATTATTCTTGCTAAACAGATAAACCTTCCTCCCTTTTTTTATATTCCTATTAACTTCCATATTCAGGGATGCTGCAACGGCCTTATGATAACTGATTCCCTGTTCTGCACTTACAGAGTCGAAAAGTTCGTGCCTGTTTGTTATCAGTAGGTCCAAGATGTAATCTCCACGAGTCGGTTCTCTGTTTAATTGCTCGAGGTAATTTTCGGATAGTGCACTCAATATAATGTCACTCGATGCTCTGTCCCTACCACCCGTCCTAAACATCTGAGTGCCCCAGTCTATATCTGGTAAATTGAAATCTCCACATAAGACTATAACATGCTGAGAAAATTTAAGTGAAATGTATTCCAAATTTTCTCTCAGTTGTTCTGCCACTAATGCTGCTGAGTCGGGAGGTCGGTAAAAGGAGCCAATTATTAATCTAGCTCGGTTGTTGAGTGTAACCTCCACCCATAATAATTCACAGGAACTATCCACTTCTACCTCACTTCAGGATAAACTTCTACTAACAGCGACAAACGCGCCACCACCGGCTGCATGCAATCTATCCTTACTAAACACCGTCTGTGCCTTTGTAAAAATTTCGGCAGAATTTATCTCTGGTTTCAGCCAGCTTACTGTACCTATAACGATTTCAGCTTCGGTGCTTTCTATCAGCGCTTGAAGTTCCGGTACTTTACCAATGCAGCTTCGACAGTTTAAAATTACAATACCGATTGCTGCTTGGTCCCCGCATGTCCTGACTTTGCCCTGCACCCTTTGAGGCTGTTGCCCTTTCTGTACTTGCCCGAGGCCATCTAAACTAAAAAAAACCGGCCAGTCCACGCCATACAACCCCTGCTACCCGTGTAGCCGCTTGCTGCGTGTAGTGGACTCCTGACCTATCCAGCGGAACCCGAAACCCCACCACCCTATGGCGCAAGTCGAGGAATCTGCAGCCCACACGGTCGCAGAACCGTCTCAGCCTCTGATTCAGACCCTCCACTCGGCTCTGTACCAAAGGTCCGCAGTCAGTCCTGTCGACGATGCTGCAGATGGTGAGCTCTGCTTTCATCCCGCTAGCGAGGCTGGCAGTCTTCACCAAATCAGATAGCCGCCGGAAGCCAGTGAGGATTTCCTCCGATCCATAGCGACACACATCATTGGTGCCGACATGAGCGACCACCTGCAGATGGGTGCACCCTGTACCCTTCATGGCATCCGGAAGGACCCTATCCACATCTGGAATGACTCCCCCCCCGGTATGCACACGGAGTGCACATTGGTTTTCTTCCCCTCTCTTGCTGCCATATCCCTAAGGGCTCCCAACTACCAGTAAGCCCACCCTCTGCGACCGCCCGGATCTTGCAGACTGAGGGGCAACCTCTGGAACAGGACAAGCAGCCATGTCCGGCCGAAGATCAGTATCAGCCTGAGACAGAGCCTGAAACCCGTTCGTCAGACAAACTGGAGAGGCCTTCCGTTCAGCCCCCCGGAATGTCTTTCGCCCCCTGCCACACCTCGAGACGACCTCCCACTCTACCACAGGTGAGGGATCAGCCTCAATGTGGGCAGTATCCCAGGCAGCCACAGTCGTAATCCGATCGGGGGATGCGTGGGACGAGCTGGCCGTCCCCGACGAACCCCCATCTGGACCCTCACAGTGATGCCCATTGGCAACAGCCTCAAGCTGTGTGACCGAAGCCAACACTGCCTGAAGCTGGGAGCGAAGGGATGCCAACTCAGCCTGAATCCGAACACAGTAGTTGCAGTTCCTATCCATACTAAAAAGTGTTGTGCAAAGAACGTCTGAACTAATCTATAGTGAGCAAAAACAAATCGACACAAAATTTAAACGGTTATTAAAATACAAGACTGCCTAGTAAATGCAGTAATGCTGCTACTTGCGCACTGCTGACACACGGCTCGGCGGCCGAAGGAGACTACGCGATTTTACACTATTCAGGTACTAAAATGCGATGCTACAACTCTCAATTACTATAATACGCCCGAAATTTATGAATTAAACAATGCAAGTACCAAAAACACGCAAAGAAATTAAGAATTAAACTACGTAACAAATAAGTGAGCTAGGAGTATACGACTTTCTGCTGGCAGCTGCTTATCCAACGGCGGCAGGGAATAGTGACTGACTGTATATCTTTCCAAATCATTGAGAACAGCCTTTGCAGCTGCTTCCAGTTCCTGAGTTCTTCCTTCTGCTTTCAGAGACGTGCGCTCTGCTTACAGGTCGTTGCGACTTATGGAGTCAAATACTTTATTCACACTAGGACACAAGAGCGAGACTGTGCTTGTTCCTCACTATATTACGACATACAGAAAATATAAACTATTACTTATTGATAATAGGGACAAACTTAATAATGCTTCTTATTTTTTAGCAGACGGAAAATTCAAGAACTGTTTCTAGATACTTGTCGGAAACTCAGTTGTCTTCCCTCGAATGTGTGTAACCTCCTCGTACATTTACTGCAGCCGCCGGCCGCTGGTGGTCGAGAGGTTCTAGGCGCTTCAGTCTGGAACCACGCGACAGCTACGGTCGCAGGTTCGAATCCTGCCTCGGGCATGGATGTGTGTGATGTCCTTAGGTTAGTTAGGTTTAAGTAGTTCTAAGTTCTAGGGGACTGATGACCTGAGATGTTAAGTCCCATAGTGCTCAGAGCCATTTGAACCATTTTGAACCATTTACTGCAACCGCATCGAAGTGTCGCTCTGTAGTGACTTCGAGACTTGGCTGTGGTACTGCTCCCTACTACTTGCTCGCCCTTAACTGTTCCTTCTGCTTCCTGCTAATAGCTGCTTCCAATTCATGGTACCGATTGGTTTGACTCCCTAAGCTGTCGGTTATATACTGATTTTTTTACGGCTTTTGGACGAGTTTCTCTCGTAGCGTCGCATTCCCCTGCCTCTTCCCCAGTTTCTGAAAACTTGCGACCTCGGTTGATATGGCAGCCATGGCTGTGTGGCTGCTGTAACAACTATTGCATACTGACATGTTATTATCCAGCAGGTCGCCTCCAAATGCAGTCAATATACAGCGCCGCTCTATGGTTTGCAAGCATGCCTTCCCAATACCACGCCTGTACGTTGTCTTAGAAATACTAATTAATAAAGCTTCTTTCTTTTCCGCTGACGTTAATGGCACTGTAAACGTACGTTATTGGAGCTACGAGCTTTGCTCACCTTGTGTAAAATTCTGAGCAAAAAGTGGAGGATATTTCATTAAGTGTTCAACAAAATTCGGCAGAAATTGCAGTAGAAACTTGCCACCTTCTGCATAACTTCGACAGGAAAAGAAATGGGTATAAGTTTGAAAGCACACTTTGTATTAGAATGAAATTTTCACTCTGCAGCGGAGTGTGCGCTGATACGAAACTTCCTGGCAGATTAAAACTGAGTGCCGGACCGAGACTCGAACTCGGGACCTTCGCCTTTCGCGGGCAAGTGCTCTATCAACTGAGCTACCCGAGCGCGACTAAGGCCCGTCCTCACAGCTTCAATTCCGCCAGTACCTCGTCTCCTAGCTTTCAAACTTCACAGAAGCTCTCCTGCGAACACTTTGTATTGCTGGACTAGAGAATGAGATGCCAGTAGGTAACTCTCTACCTAGAAGCTCTACTAAATGCATCCGAACAGCATTTGCTGATTACTTCATGAATGAGGGAATGGAAATGACAAATATACATAAGATTTGTAATCAGAATGAAGGTGCAGCTGAAATGTTTGCTTGAAATGTAACTTTGCATGTACTGAATTTATAAACCATTGTAGCTATTATAATAAGTCCTGTATTACTGATAGTTGGTAGAAATAAAGGCTATTTTTCTTACCGATCAAGTTTCATCAAGTTTTTCTGTTTTGTGGACATGCCAGTGATACTTTTTTCGAATTTCTCTATGACGAACTATCACGCATCCTTATTTGCGACCGCGTTGCTTCAGTTGTCTTGTTTCAGATCCCGCATGGCAGGTCACTTTTCAGTCTCAATGACGAAATCTCATGGTTTAATGTTTGGTCCGCGTATTTCCGTATCCAACGACATTGTCTACGACAACCAACCACTTCCTCTTTGCAGCAGCTGCTTCGCTACGTACAAAGCGGCCCACTGCACGTCCGTTAGCAGCACTGTGCTCGCGTGTTTGAAATAGTGGTGCGGCTGCGACGCAGTCTGGACGCTGCCATTACATTCATTGCATAATCAAGAGTGGATCCATTTTTTGTGGTCCCCACTCGCGTCGAAGAAGACCATCGAGATTGCAAGTAGTGCCACCGTTCAGTGGCTGTGGCTGCGTGTGAAACCGCTCACGTACTGCGGTATTTGCCACCGGCAGCGCTGCTAACAGTAAGAAGCGCTGCAAAGCGGCTACGTCTATAGGGCCCGTACTGGCTGCGGCTGTGAATGCGAAACTTTCGCCTCTGCGTGTGAACACTTATATCTGCTCCATTTTTCACAGGCCTTGCGCTACACACATCATGCCTTCCCACACCACGCTTGTGAGTTGTCTCAAAAATTAGGAATTAACCAAATTCCTTTCTTTTCGTAATGGCCATGACAGCTCTTACGCTAATGAAATTTAACAGCCATGACAAGCCTTTCTGTGGTTTTGATCTCTAGCGTAAAGAAATTTATGTTTGACATAGCAACGCAGATTTCACTCTAATTTACAACAACAGTAATCATAAGCAAGACTTGGTTAAAAATGTTTCAAATGGCTCTGAGCACTATGGGATTTAACTGCTGAGGTCATTAGTCCCCTAGAACTTAGAACTACTTAAACCTAACTAACCTAAGGATATCACACACATCCATGCCCGAGGCAGGATTCGAATCTGCGACCGTAGCGGTCGCGCGGTTCCAGACTGTAGCGCCTAGAACCGCTCGGCCACTCTGGCCGGCGCAAGACATGCAAAACGGAAAATAAATTATACCAATCCACATGTTCATGTCACCATTTAAGTAGCAGGAAAGTAGTTCTGGCTATCTTCGGCACCTAACGGGACTCGGCAGTACAATGGGTTATAATTCTTACAACACTTGATAACCGTCAAGCAGTTTAAAAAGTATAATTACGACGCGGCCATACAATGCTGCGCAACAGCGATTAGTTATAAGCAAAAGCCTTAGTTTATTACTGTTTCTTTAAGTGCTTAGAGTTTAATGTTTTATAAGCAAAATTAAAATTAATAAAATGCTGTTTCGGATCTTTCGCGTGAAAATGGACAATGAGACTGGAGAAGTACATCGGAAAAATGAATTTATCAACGAATATAATTATGTACATTTAAGTTTAAGTTGTCAACCAGTTCAACAGCTTGAGGGAAGTGAGGATTGTTACAATTCTAATGTCAGTGAAGCAAATGTGTGTGTGTATGTGTGTACGTGTGTATAGAAATAAAAATAAATAACGATACTGACTTTTCTTCTCCAGAGCGATAGCATTCACGGTAATCAACACAGTAATCTAAAATCCGTGTACAGTGGTAGTTATCTAAAATCGTTTAGCTTTATGAAAGTTATCTAGCTGCTTTTGCTTTTCTTACTTTCACAAATATATTCGAGAAGAAACTTAGTTGGTAATAAGTTAACTTTAATGCGCAAAGTTTTTAGAGTTTAATGACACGACTGGGGATTCAAGGAGGAGTAGAATACGGCTTGTTATCCATCAAGGTTTGTCACTCCAGACACGAAGGTTTTGGGATTGTACTTCTCCGTGATCTCTGTTCATCACCCAGGAGATAACGCTAGCTGTCTCACTCCGTTTGCAGATGTCAGTATTATTTATGAGGCAAGGTTATCTTAAGAAAACTGTACGCTTATTTCATCTGTTGTTGCAGGTAATACTGCAGTCTGGTTCGGGCAATGGCGGATAATAAAGCAATTTTTGGGCGTTACAAACATGCCCGTATTATTACGTAGCGAGTGACACTCTAAACCAGTACCCACGTTAAACCAGTAAATCAGATATCTAGCAAAATTTTGTGGGGCGCAGGACGCAGTGGTAACCTGATGTCTCAGGAAAACGAAAGCGCCAGTTTTAGGAACCCGTTCATCACGCTATGGTTCCAGCTGATGCTACTTTATGGGGAAAAGAATACCCTCTTGAAAAATGGAGATTATGGAACATGGGTTTCCTTCGTCTGCGAGTTACGTAGGTAGGAAATTAAATAGAGGCAAAACTGCTGTGGATACACTATTCAATGGAATCTACCATTGTCGCTGATAACACACATTGTTGAAATACCTACCTTACCTCCGAGCAAATGGACTCGCTCGTCCCACGTCACCTGCGTGGGCACAATCGAGGAAAACACAGTCACTTGTGAGCGAGCGGTCTAACGTAACGGTGTCACTATGTTTCCGAAACAGGTACAACGGAGTTGGATCAAGATTGAATGTGCCAGTTTTGGGGCATCACCTGCGACCAGCTTTGCGAAAGAAGCGGTGATACTTTCTGCGCAACCCACGCACCATTTTGCACGACAATGTGAGGGCGCATACAGCGCAAGCTGTGGCTGCTCTTTTCGGTCGATGGGACTGGGAAGACTGTATCATCCACCCAATCCCTGGACTTAAGTCCTTGTGACTTTGATTTGATTCCAAAGATGAAGGGACCACTTCGTGGCATTCGCTTCAGAACTGTTCCAGAGATTCGACAGGCAGTAGACCGCTCCATTCGCACCATCAACAGAACAGGCTCTGCTAAAGGTATACTAAATCTTCCACATCGCTGACAACGGGTTCTACACAACGCTGCTGACTACTTTGAAGGACAGTTGTGAATAAATAGTTGCCACTATTTAAGTTCCAATTCTCTATACTATTGAGCTGGTTGCTGTACCACAATTTCATTATTGGAAAAACGATGAGCTGCAGCTATCTTATGATTCCATAACTTAATCTATAAAAAAGGAGCCCTTATGGGATCACTTCATTGTCCGTCTGTTAAGATTCCATTTTCTGGCGAACGGGTAGAGGTATCAGGTTGAAATTTGTGTCATTACAAAGTATACGGTCCCTTGGCGCTGGAAAAAATTAAAGTAAGATTCTAACTCAATTCAGAAAAAAGACACGATGATGTTTGATACTTACAAACTCACTCATCAAAACCTTTGAGGTACATCCCGTTGATCTATAATCATGTAATTCGGCAACGAACAATGTTTCTTTGTACAAGTAAAGGAAAATTCCGAAAATTGTTAATTTGTAATTATATCACATAAATTATTTTGGCAATAACAAACTTACATTGCATTCGTAGTCTGTAAAAAATCTCAGGAACTACCGTAGCCATTGTGATCTGGATTCCAGTAATAGGTAAACTGAGTAACGAGAAAGGTTTTCATATATTATTTACAAATATTTCGTGCGTATTGACTGAGATAAGTTGAAATTAAACCCCTGGCGCCGTGAAAAAGATATCTTTGCCATGCATTGGTGATATTCGTAAGCTAATGCTACTTAACAAACTTTCCCTGACAGTCGGTTCCGACGACGTGTACATGTTTCAAAGCTAAGGAATACTAATAATTGATGCAGGATTGTAATTCCATTGTTTGTGATGAGATTATGATATTTCACAAAATGTTCACTGAAACGTTCCACTACAAAATTCGACATCTGCGTAACAACAATAGCCCTCTGACCCGATGAACCGTTTTCTTATACTTAGTCTTTCGACAGGTCTTATCAGTAGTCGCAACTGGGACGAGAGCAGATGAAATCAACGCATCTGCAATTGTCAATTAACATAGCATATTAATATAACTCCAAAATTAATAAAGTAAATGAAATAAATACAATAGCAAATGCGAAATTACACTAAATATTTAACTTAAAACTTAAATTAAAACAGAGTGTAAAATCATGGAATTCCCGGGACCAATACGTTGCCAGTATCGACACCGATAACGGGCAAGTATCGCGGATATTTACAAATTATTTGGCTGGATGAAATATCTATATGCATAAGTAAATTACTAACGAACGTTCGGGGCGCGAGACCTACTCGCACTTTTTCATTTATTATTACTATTATTATTTCTTTCCACTCTCATACGTTATGTCTGCTTAAAAATGGAATGTGACGTGGACCTTGATCAAGCGTGACTTCCTTTTAACTGTACGGTATGTGTTACATTGCAATTAGGATCTTTCAGGTAATTGAACATGTATCAATAATTACAGATTTCTGTAGTTGTAGCTATACGTTTGGATGTAGCTGTATTGCGTTGATGTACTGGTGGATATTGTGTGGTATGTCTCCCGTAGTTGATAGTTGGTTGTTGTGGTCTTCAGTCCTGAGACTGGTTTGATGCAGCTCTCCATGCTACTCTATCCTGTGCAAGCTTCTTCATCTCCCAGTACCTACTGCAACCTACATCCTTCTGAATCTGCTTAGTGTATTCATCTCTTGGTCTCCCTCTACGATTTTTACCCTCCACGCTGCCCTCCAATACTAAATTGGTGACCCCTTGATGCCTCAGAACATGTCCTACCAACCGATCCCTTCTTCTGGTCAAGTTGTGCCACAAACTTCTCTTCTCCCCAATCCTATTCAATACTTCCTCATTAGTTATGTGATCTACCCATCTAATCTTCAGCATTCTTCTGTAGCACCACATTTCGAAAGCTTCTATTCTCTTCTTGTCCAAACTGTTTATCGTCCATGTTTCACTTCCATACATGGCTACACTCAATACAAATACTTTCAGAAATGACTTCCTGACACTTAAATCTATACTCGATGTTAACAAATTTCTCTTCTTCAGAAACGCTTTCCTTGCCATTGCCAGCCTACATTTTATATCCTCTCTACTTCGAACATCATCAGTTATTTTGCTCCCCAAATAGCAAAACTCCTTTACTACTTTTAGTGCCTCATTTCCTAATCTAATTCCCTCAGCATCACCCGACTTAATTAGACTATATTCCATTATCCTTGTTTTGCTTTTGTTGATGTTCATCTTATATCCTCCTTTCAAGACGCTGTCCATTCCATTCAACTGCTCTTCCAAGTCCTTTGCTGTCTCTAACAGAATTACAATGTCATCGGCGAACCTCAAAATTTTTATTTCTTCTCCATGGATTTTAATACCTACTCCGAATTTTTCTTTTGTTTCCTTTACTGCTTGCTCAATATACAGATTGAACAACATTGGGGAGATGCTACAACCCTGTCTTACTCCCTTGCCAACCACTGCTTCCCTTTCATGTCCCTTGACTCTTACAACTGCCATCTGGTTTGTGTACAAATTGTAAATAGCCTTTCGCTCCCTGTATTTTACTCCTGCCACCTTTAGAATTTGAAAGAGAGTTGATAGTATAATTGGTATAATGTCAACTTTATCCTGATGCCACATGTCTTTGACTTCCTCAGCCAGTTGGAAGTATTTTTCGATTTTTTCTCCAATTATCATCTGTATATTTGTTGTATTGGGTATGGATATTTCGATTAGTTGCGTTAATTTCTTCTTTTTATTGGTGAGAATGATGTCAGGTTTGTTATGTGGTGTTGTTTTACCTGTTATAATGGTTCTGTTCAAGTATAATTTGTATTCATCATTCTCCAGTACATTTTGTGGTGCATACTTGTACGTGGGAACGTGTTGTTTTGTTAGTTTATGTTGTATGGCAAGTTTTTGATGTATTATTTTCGCTAAATTGTCATGTCTTCTGGTGTATTCTGTATTTGCTAGTATTGTACATCCGCTTGTGATGTGATCTACTGTTTCTATTTGTTGTTTGCAAAGTCTGCATTTATCTGTTGTGGTACTGGAATCTTTAATAATATGCTTGCTGTATAATGGGGTGTTTATTGTTTGATCCTGTATTGCAATCATGAATCCTTCCGTCTCACTGTATATATTGCCTTTTCTTAGCCAGTGTTGGATGCGTCTTGATCGATGTGTGGCTGTGCTAGATGATACGGGTGCTTGCCATGTAGTGTTTTCTTTTTCCAATTTATTTTCTTGGTATCTGTTGATGTTATGTGATCTAAAGGGTTGTAGAAGTGGTTATGAAATTGCAATTGTGTAGCCGATGTATTTATATGAGAGATTGTTTTGTGTATTTTGCTAGTTTCTGCTCGTTCTATAATGAATTTTCTTAAATTGTCCACCTGGCGATAATGTAGGTTTTTTATGTCGATAAATCCCCTTCCTTTCTGCTTAATGTGAATCTTACTGTTGCTGAATGTATGTGATGTATTCTATTATTATTATTATTATTTCTCTCAACGTAATTCTCAACGTGCATTACAACAGTGTTCACCGAGCAGTCTTAGCTTCGAATGATTTTCACAGTGAAATTTCATGTCTCACTGACAGATCTGATACTATACACGGACTGCCAAGATACCTTTTGAAACATATCGAAAGATTATTTCCGAAAACTCTATATATGTAACGACATCTAAGTTCTCTTCTGACCTGCACTTTCAAGGACGGAACTCCTATAATATACTTCTGTAGCTTGTGGTTTTAATAAAAGGATCGCATTAATAATTAGCGAATGGAATATTCCTCAAATTATATCTGTATTTTAATTCAATTATACATCTCGTAGTTACGCCCACTTTAAATATAACGAAAGTAATGCAACTAGATTCTTTTTTTCCGTATCAGGTTGTGATTTATTCGTACTCGAAAAACCTGACTACTTTCTACTTCTCGCCTTTCATTGTTCGAATACGTTAGAGTTATAGAATTTAGCATTCGTGACACCTGCTGCGCTCTGTGTATTGATATTTGCTAAAAATTAATGACAGTTTATGTACTTTGAACCATATGTTGATATTATACGGAGTGTTCAAATGAAAACGTACGAAACGTCGTAACAACCAAACTGGTTGAAATTTGCATGTACTACTTTGGGAAAATGTATGAGACATCTAGGGACACACATGTATGCGCTCAGCATGTAAGCTGACGCTCACCGTCGTTTCGAAACCCAAGGTCCGATACTCTTCGAATTCCTCGACCACAGACGAGCAATTAACAGTGACGTGTCCTGTGAGAGACTCCGTAACCTACGCAAGTCCTTCAAGAGCAAACAGCATGGGCTGCTCACCGATGGAGTCATACTACTCCACGATAATGCGCGTCCACACCTTTCCAAGGTCACAGAAAGTTTAATGTCCAAGTTCAAGAGCAGCTCGAGTATCCGCCCTACAGCCCGGAATGTCGGCTTGCGACTTCCATGTGATTGGTCCGCTACAAAAAACATCTCAGAGGGAAGCGCTTCAACTCGGACGACGACCTGGACACATTGGCGGCCTAGCTGCCGTCACAGCCTCAGGAGTTCTGGCAACAGGGAATCCTTCGACTCGTGAAACAGTGGGATAGTTGTTCTCAGGCCTCTGATGATCACTTTTGAACAAAGATTTCGGTAATACCCACAGTGCTGTTTCTTATCTTTCCATTTGAACATCCCTTACATAAAGCATTTGAGTAAATGCTCTTTCGGTGAGACCATTGTTACTTTTTATTCCTACATTTTCGTCATACGCACAACATTTGCAACCTGGGACAGTAGAAGCGAGAGATAGCTACTGTATAGGAGACAGAACACAAACATTCAGGTTTGAACCCTTTGCTGGACTATACCCGTTTAGATGAAAGACGGAATGTTTATCATCGTACAAAGGACATAGTTATGATACACACTACTCACTCATGACATACGATGAAAACAGTGAATCTCCTGGCTGAGTTGTTCCAAAGTATTTTAACTTCGTATGAGAAAATAATATTTCAAACATCAAAAAAGATCAAATATTATGCAAAGAAGCAATTTCTGATTTTCAAATTATAAAATATCGTCTTTCAAGATGTATTTAGTCTTTTAGCTTGACAATTTTTTCTGAAATCCAACTTGTTTCTCACTGAATTAGAGCTTCTGTATTATGTGTACAGTAATTGTGTTATACTTTAGTTTCTCAAAAACTTTTTGAAAATGCTAACAATAAATCTCGACATATTTTTTTTATTAAAAGAGAGAGAAGAATACTGAGGACAAAATATTAAAGTTTGATTGGTCAGCTACCAGTACAAAGAGCTCCATTACATAAGTAACTTCATGTGTTATAAACTTGAGATATACAGCATCTGTTTGCTTTGCTCCTGATTTCATTGTATGCGTCCAAAAATTTATTTTTAAGAATTTTTATAGTAGCATAACCTTCATTTGGTACCTAAGGGGATGGCTACAGAACACCATGATCTTAATCAAACTTGTTTGGAGTGGACTATGTTAAAACTTAAGTAACATTTGCAAATAATATTATTATTTACTTTCAAGACAATTTACTCATTTCTTCGATTTTTTATTATCAGTCTCTTTGTTTACTGTACTTCAAATATTTTCCTATTTATTTAAAAGACTCTGACTGAAAAGTGACATCAGCTGCTTCATTCTATTTTCTACAGCGCCTTTAAAATTTTCCTAAAAATTGTTGCATGCGAACATATTAGCTCCTTTTTTAAATGCAACTCACATCAAACTCCCACAAGCTCCCCTAACTGTAGATCACTCACATCCACTAGTACATCGCTCATTTTTATTCTCTCTCAGTTGCCCTTTATCACTCACACATTCAGTCCAGCTCATTATCATAATCTCCTTTTGACTCTCTGTCATTGTCTCCTGTGTCGCAACCACAGTCCTCTTCGTCCTCTTCTAATACTAGTCTCCTCTAATTGACACTGTCTCCCTCTTGCTTCCTCTTACTGCTAGTATCTCTTTCTCTTCCTCGTTGTCATTGTCATATATTCTGTCTCTCATTGTCTCTAGCTCTCACCCACTTCCGCTGTCTTTTTCTCTTTATTCCTCTCTCTCCCACCCCTCCCTCCCCCCCCCCCCCCCCTTGGCACTGTGTCTTGCACTCTTTTCCTAGCACTGTTCTGTCACTGTCAACTATGTTCCACTGCCACTGTGTCCCTATCTTTCTCTCGCATTGCCATTGTCTCCTTCGCTCTTTTTATAGCGCAACTAGTTTCTACTATCTTTCAGTATTTATTACTTTTCCGTCTCTTCGCTCCTGGCTCTTTCTTGTTCTTTCTCAGCATAAAATGGCGAGATATGTTCGCATGCTACAATTTTTTGGAAAATTTTTTAAGTGCTGAGGCAGGTAGAATGAGGAAGCTGGTACCCCACTTTTCAGTCAGATTCTTTTAAATAACAGGAGCATTTTCGCATTTTTGGTGCTCCGATAGGGGCATTTTTTCTGTGGTATGTAACTCACATGGAAAGAAAAGTATTTGTCAGTAAAATTTTGGTAGTTTACTTATGTGAAATTGAAATAACGAAAACTAATTTTACACGTAAGACCGTATTTGACGTGCAAAAAAATTTTGATTGTGCTTCAGTACTACAACATGGGGTTCCCTGACAACAACGGAGAAACTTTCAGCATATTTCTCCATGTTCCGTCACTTTATAAATTACATTTTCACCTTAGATGGGATTTTACGTGTACAAGTAGGGTAACTTTGAACCACTGTATCTTGGAAACAGTTAAAGACATGAAGGAAAGTTTCAAGGCTGTTCGTGATCGGGATCTACTTACAGAGACACGTCCATTTGAGCAGCGATGTGTTTGATTGTGATCCGTCGATCACCTCGAATGAGAGTGTCCGCACGTTTCAACAGTGCAGCAGTCGCAGCTGTGGGCGGCCGGCCGGCAGTCGAGAAATCGGACGGCTTTGCGCACCTTGTTGCGATGATGGCAGATTCCTCGTCCAACGACTCACCGTGCTTTCGTTCAATATCCGTTACAGACGCCATTTAGAAGGCTACGTATAGCACCGCACCTACCGGAACTTCATGGAACCATAGAGGCTGAAGCAGAAATATTCCACGAACAAATTTCGCATTTTTACAACCGAAATTGGCAGAGAAAAAAAAAATGTTTTGCATTACTTGTTGAACGATCCTCGTGGTATTTGTAGATTTAGAAACAGCTGTTGACAGTTTTGACTGGATTACGCGATTTGAAATTTTGAAAGTAATGAAAATGAAATATCGCGTGGCGAGGGCCCTCCCTGCGGGTAGACCGGAACGCCTGGTGCAAGTGTTTTGAGGTGACGCCACTTTGACGACTTGAGCGTCGATAAGCATGAGATGAGGATGATGAAGACGACACAAGCACCCAGTCCCTGAGCGGAGAAAATGTCCAACCCAACCAGGAACCGAACCCAGGCCCCCCGGCATTGCAAGCCGCGCCCCTGTCCACTCAGCTACGGTGGCGGACTTGAAGGTACTTAATAGGGATAAAGTACTGGATGCGAAAGTTATTTATAACTTGTATAGAGACCAGACTGCAGCTATAAGAGGTGAGGGACTTGAAACGAAAACAGTGGTTTAGAAGGGAGAGACAGGGTTGCAGCTTGTCCACGGTGTTATTCAAGGGTTCCAAGGAGAGATTAAATTTAGGGAAAAGAAATAAAAACTCTGAAATTGGCCAATGGCGCTGCATTTCTGTCAGAGTCTGCACTGGACTTGGTAGAGCAGCTGAACGGGATAGGTAGTGTCCTGATTAAAAGATAATAAGATGAATATCAACAAAAGTAAAACAACGGTAAAGGGACGTAGTCGAATAAAATCAGGCGATGCTGAGGGAATGAGATTAATAAATGATATGCTTAAAGTAGTAGATGAGTTTTGTTTTATAGACAGAAAAATAACTTGATGGGACATAAAACATCAGACAAGCAGTAAGAAGAAAAGCAATTCTGAAGGTATTTGTCTGGTATGTGGTGTTGTACGGATATGAAACATGAACGATAAGCATTTCGGCCGGCCGGAGTGGTCGAGCAGTTCTAGACGCTTCAGTCTGGAGCCGCGCGACCGCTGCGGTCGCAGGTTCGAATCCTGCCTCGGGCATGGATGTGTGTGATGTCCTTAGATCAGTTAGGTTTAAGTAGTTCTAAGTTCTAGGGGACTGATGACCTCCGATGTTAAGTCCCATAGTGCTCAGAGCCATTTGAACCATTTGATAAGCATTTCACACGGGAAGTTAATAAAAGTATTGTAAATGTGATGTTACAGTAAAATGGTGTATATTCAACGGGTAGACCGAGAAACTAATCAGAAGGTACTTAATAGAACTGAGGAAAAAAGAAATTTATGGTGCAAGGTTGACTAAAATAAGGCATCAGTTGGAAGGACACTTCCTGAGGCATCAAGGAATCTTCATTTTTGTTACACAGGGAAGTGTTTGGGTTAAAAATAGCAGAGGGAGACCAAGGGATGAATACAGCAAGCATGTTCAAATGGATTTAGCTACGAAGAACCTAGCACAGTATAGACTAGCTTTAGCTTACAAACAGTACAAAGGTTGTTTACATCTGCAACGTTCCAGATGAATTTAAAACATAGCGTTCCAAATAATTAATAATGGAATGGAGATGATAAATAACGTCTTAGCATTGTGCTATTGTGACAACGAAGAAAAATATTACTGTAACGTGTTACTGTGAGTTTTTTATCAGCTACCTAGATTCTGTATATACTCAGACAAACCTGTTTTAATCATTAGCTATAACTTTTATGTAGTGCGGTGCTGACTTCATGGTATGTGAACCAAATGACAGTAAATATGCTGAAAAGAACCCTACGAAACTACGCATTGTCCTAGGACTTGTTCAGTATAAATAGCAACGTTGAGATTCAGTGATTTCAGTTCCGAGACACAACAAGAAAGGATAGCACATCGTATGAAATTATGTCGTCAACTTTTATGTAACATGATTTCAATTTCCTCAAACAGAGATACCTCAAAGCACAAGAATTGCGCAACGTAAAAAAAAAATTAAAAAATTACAGTGCGCTGATATTTCCGCAGTTAAAACTACGTAAAGACAAAATTCTTCATGAATGTAAATGTAAAATTATGAAAGGGAAAGTAATGAAAAACTAGAAAGCTGCAACAATACACAACATAAAACAAGTATGATGCTCGTAATTAATACACTATGTATTGCAACGAATTCATGTGAGAGGAATCCCTCCTACGAGTCGTCAGGCGATTTTGCTTTCGTGTTTCAACAGATAATATTTGCAATTCAGATTTTCTAGTATGTGGCTGGAGTAACTCCAGAAAAGAAAAAAAAATACTGCTCATCGCGTTTTTCATGAACGACAAAAACCTTCGGTTTACGTCCAGTTACAAACAAAATGATTCTTAAACCGGAATGTAATTTGCTCATTCGATAGGGCGATCTCAAATTAGTCTAATGCGATACATGTTTTAACAGGGATATGAAAACACTAAGAATACCCAGTACTCCATCAGAGACAGCACCGCCCTAGCCCGCGCTCACTGCTAACGCCATGCAGAAGCGCTGCTCAGCTGTTGCTGAAATGTTGATTTGTCTTCGTCTTTTACTGCCCCTGTTAATAACACATATCTATTAAACAAATGTCGCGCTGGACTAATCTTAGGCCGGCCGCGGTGGCCGAGCGGCTCTAGGCGCTTCAGTTCGGAACCGCGCGACTGATACCGTCGCATGTTCGAAGCCTGCCTCGGGCACGGATGTGTGCGATGTCCTTAGGTTAGTTAGGTTTAAGTAGTTCTAAGTTCTGTGGGACTGATGACCTCAGATGTTAAGTCCCATAGTGCTCAGAGCCATTTGAACCATTTTTTGACTAATCTTGGACGTCTCTGTCGAATGGTACTTTAATTTTTTTTTTTTTTGGGAAGGTAGCAATGTAACGTTTTCCGTCGACACTAGACTTCGCATAAAAACTTGATGAGCAGTATTAGTTTGGAGTGACTACAGACACACACTGCAAAATTAAATTATTAATATCTGTCGAAACACCAGAAAAAATCTGCCTGAAGATTCTTAGGAGAGACATGCGGTATGTAAATGTGTAGGATAACTGCTTTGTTTGCGAGTGGACTTGTTGTAAAGAACTGGACAAGATCAATCCCAATTTTATGAACGGGCATTGACTTGGAACTCTAAGAGTCATCAATAAGTGCTGTAAAGTCAACGTAGTACATCGTTTGCAAGAGAATTAGCTAAACTACTACTAAACTCCGTCCAGACAGGCCTCGGAAGTCTCAACGGTATCGACCGACCGCCGTGTCATCCTCAACAATAGGCGTCAGTGGAGGCGGATATGAAGAGACATGTGGTCAGCATATCTCCCGCCCGACCGTTGTTAGCTTTCGTGACCGGAACCGCTATTTTTCAGTCAAGCAGCTCCTCAACTTGTCTCACAAGGGCTGAGTGCAGCCCGCTTGCTAAAAGCGCTCAGCAGATTCGGACGGTCACCCATCCAAGTGCTGGCTAGGCCCGACAGTCATTGGTTTCGGTGATCTGACGGGAACCGGTGTTAGCACTGCGGCATGACCGTTGGCTGGCACGAGCATCAGATCAATAAAATAAGAGTTTTTGTCCCTTTAAGCGAAAAAAAAGCTGTCTCCTCTTCCACAGGGAAATAAGACAGAAAGAGAATAGAAAGAAAACACAAAGGAAAATATGTCGACCCCGATTGCAAGGTTTTCGATACGCATAGTTAGACCCAGACTGTTCAGTATAATCAATAAAAGCATATTAAGCAGAAAGAATCGTAACAGTTTCTGATCATATGAGTGTGTTTGAAGAAGTACTAAGCAAAATGTTATACTGCATAATGACAGGGGAAGGTACACCTAAGCACACAGTCAAATTCATCAAAATCAGTTATCCAGGTAACAGTACAGCTCGGAAGCAAAGTAAGAGAGATGAAGAAAGGATATAATCTGACATCTCGTCGGCATTGTGGTCTTAAAAGTGAGAGCACTATATCAGATGGACAAGGGTGAGAAAGGAAAGTCGCATAGCCCAGTTACAAGAACCTCCTGTCATCTGCCGGAAGATATGTAAGGAAACTATAAAAAATCTAAACCTCCCATCCCAGCCGGGAATCAAACCCGGGCCCCCGTGCGTGGCATTCCAACGCGCTGACCATTGAGCTAATGGGGCGGACCAAATAACTGGTAATAAAATAGACATAGCAAAGGATCAATTGAGGCGACACAGTTTTCGCGAAATGACTTTGCATGCTTCCTAGAAAAAGAAACTACAACGTAAGATAGTTGCTTTAAAGCAAAAAAAAGAAGAAGTCTTATTGTTAACCATTTTTGAAGAAATATATCTTTCACATTGACGAAATATATGTCTATGCAGATAATAATATTTCTAATGATGTGCAGAGACATTTGTAAAGTGGGAAGACAAAACTGTGCAAGGTTATGTGATGATGATGAAGTTGTATAGCTCTTCACTAAATAGGAAGAAAAGCGGAAGTTTCATAGTGAATAAGTGATATTTCTGAGATATGTTACAGTATATTTTTAAAAATATTACCAGAGGATCGAGGATATAGGAGAATAAATCAGAATTCAAGCTCTTTGACGCAGTCGGGAAATATAAACGAAACTGACAAGGTTACATATTCCTTGGGAGCGAAAGCTGAGTATTAAGAAGTATTTCGACTGTAGAACAACAAATCAGAGTACTGTTGACAGAAGCAGAACAAAGCTGGAAGACGAGTTCTATACCGAAAGTAGTCACAAACACACATTTGAATACAGAGATTGTGTTTTCGTGTACTTACCATATGGATGCAACATATTATGGTCTGCAGCACGCCAGCGATGCGTGCCGTGCGAATCATATCGCTTGCGAACAATGAAGTGTAGAAATTTTCAGCTGATCCTACCCCGCTATCTTATCGGTTCCATTCCGCACACTGCCAAGGCGAGGAACATTTGATGTTCGATGCCACTGTCGCAACGCTAAACAGACTTCATCTTGAGATAAGAAGACTATGGCAGGTACTTTTGAGTATATCATACACTGGCCAACTGGGAACCGTTTTTCTATAAGATATGCAGTATGTGGGCGACAGTATGCACTGTGGAACTACCTTATGTGCCTTCCACATTTAATTTCTACAGCGTATGGCTAATGATGGAGTGTCACAGCGAGGAAGGTGTACAAGAGTCCAACAAACTGTTTACATCGATTTCGCTCACTGCAGTCGGATTAACGAAATGATTAATGCAAATTTTGATGGTGAGTGCTCGTCGGATTTTATGGCAACAGCAGAAATTTTATTCGATCGATAAAGCTTTTAAACTGTTCATACGCCCTACTGTAAAAATGCATTGTGAGTGGACTGATTATACTATTGTAAAAAACTGCGAGGCAGCACGTACAATTAATGTCCGAGGGGAATGCCGACAACGAATATGTTTTATGGCAGACAAATACTATGTGATGTTTCAAAAAGATGAATCCAATTTCACAAGATTGTATCTTCTACACTCTATATCAGTGGCTGTCGAACATTTTTGCTTAAGAGCCAACACTGACATTGGAGGGCATGTCGAGCCGCATCGGAAGGTGGGAGTGGGGTTGTAGCCACTTAAATGGAATCATGGCTCTGGATAGAAGCTTACCTCTTAAACATTTCGAATCTTCATATTATAAGTTATCACACTACATATTTCCAATGAAAAAGTAAGTAATATATTAGACCTCGATAATTTTTTCTGAAGGCTCACATAGCGACTAATTTTCCGTACCGACGTGGGTACTGTGCCCAATGCCATCGCAAGATTTCCGGACACATTTCCTAAGCATCTTCGTGCCCTACTGTCTGAAAAATACCAGGCGACTGCAGCACACCGTTTTCAATTGGACTTTCATATTAGTCCAAATGTAATAGACAAGAAGGTTTTAAGTTATATAACTTTACTAATTCCAAATTTTCACAAAGGGATAACGGCGGATGATAACTTCCCACATATAAAAGGATGTAATAAAAGACAGTCTGATCTGTAATATTTTTGTGATACATGGAAGTAGCCAACCGTTACTGAGGTGAACACTTGGTCATTTTTCCCGACGAGTAGTTTCGCCACTTCTTCAGATCAGATTCCATTTCAGCATTAGTAATCCTCAGAAGAAACTATCTTACTGAAACAAATATCAAGCAACTACATTTGTATACCAGAAGATGTTGCTAGAACATCGATTTGTACAAATTATTACTCTTCATACAAGTGAGGCAGCAAGAACAATATAAATGACTTACCTTCCGTGAAACGATTCAAAATGAAAAAGGTGTTACTAAATATTAACGGAAAAAGCTTGTTCTGTCAGTCTCACTGACAACAATGGCGATGTATATTCGGAATTCGTATGATCACTTCTCGGCAAGCAGTAGCGCTCTTCAGATCAAAAGACACCCAGTGGCTACTTTTCCCATACTGGCCGCTTTACTACACCTTTGCCTACCGATATCACTATTAATTAGTAACATGCATAAATTAATACGTTATATTAAGTAATAACAGTAATTGCAATTAGAGACACGAGCCACGATCACAAATGTTTCCTAAACGTTTTTAATATCATTTTTATTTTAATTATTGGATTGTATATAACAGCCTTAATTTGACTTAACATTACTTGTTACAAACGTGTATCACATTTGAAGATGACAATCTCCATAACGCGCATTCACGAATCCTTGTTACTTCCGTCTGACATTAATAAGACAGCAGCTGATCAGTGCTGTTGCGCACGTTCGTGAGTTTTCAGCACTGGAAGAAAAACAATAAAACATTCCCCCTCTCATTTCTGTTAATCCTGCAGTGACAGCGCTACATACCACTCTGCCCCTGACATAAGCTCACGGCCGAATTCACCAACGTGAATTAAAATTAGGCACTCTTAAAATATCACTGTATCTGTAAGCATTTTTATTTTTTACTGAACAAGAAAAATACGCTCCTAAGAAGCTCTTAACTTAGTTGGTTTTTGGATTCTGCTATTATTTGCTAAAAGCGTGTTATTACAAAATTGAGAACGCAGGCCGCACGAATCTTAATTTGACCGCATGCGGTCCGCGGGCCGCAGTTTGACGACCAATGCTCTACATGAATTGAAGTAGAAACTTGGTGTGAATTTTAACTTACATGTTGGACTATAATTTTTTGTTTTTAAAGGAACTAGCATATTTTGCAAGGATATGTCGTTTACATGCAACCTTGTGGTGCTTTTACAATTACATATTGAATCAAATTTTTCATTTACCTTCTATTCATGTTCAATGCGGCCTTCACTGGAGGCTCGACAAACATCTAGACGATAATTAAACTTGTCCTATACTTCTGCGTGCATGTCTGGAGTTCCTGCTTTCACGTTGTTGCTATGTGCCATAGTAGTTTCACGCAAAGGCGTTGTAACTGGAGGGACATTGATGGTGCTCCATAAATCCCAACAAACCAGAAATCATTTACTATGAGAAAAGGTGATCTTGGAAGCGAGATCCGCACTGCCCCCACGAACAATCTGTCGTTGAGGCAGCTCATTGTGAAGAAACGCTCTTACAAACAGGTGGCAGTGCTATGTTGCTCCGTCCTGTCGCAGAATGAAATTTTCTACATGTTCTCACAATTGTGTAAAAAGACTGAATTCGAACTTATCCATATGTTTGATTCCGGTAACCGCCTTTTCCGCATAACGAGCCGTAAATCTTTTCTCGGGAAATATCAGTGGTTATAAACTAACTGCACATGTGAGTAGAGAGAATAAGGTGAGAGGAGGAGTTGCCATATATGTCAAAAGTTATCACTGTGTAAAAAGCTTAGATACAAAAAAGGTTTGTCTAGAGCAGCGTATAGAAGCATGTGCCTGTCAACTTAAACTCAAGGAGGACTCTTTTATAATTGTAACATTGTATAGGTCCCCTTCAGGAAACTTTCATTTATTCCTGGAAAACTTGGATGCCTTGTTGTGCTATCTGTCAGATAGGGGAAAGGAAATTATTGTTTGTGGGGACTTCAATGTTGATTCACTGAAAGAGTGTAATAGGAAGAATGACCTGGAACTCTTGCTCGGTTCTTTCCATTTGACATCTGTCATTAATTTTCCTACTCGGGTAGTAAAGGACAGCAGCACATTGATACATAACACTTTTATAGACAAAGATAAGTTTAAAAACATAAATTCTTGTCCTGTTGAGAATGGCCTTTCTGATCATGGTACTCAACTAGTTATAGTATACGATATAGTTCCATTCAGTAATTCAAAACCACCCTCCAAAGTTTTGCGTTCAATTAATGACTCAACAATTAGAAATTTCAGGGAAAATCTTCAGCAGTTAGACTGGGATGAGGTGTACAAGGAACCCGATTCTAATTTAAAATATAACTTATTTCGTGATACACTTGTAAGAGAATTTCAAAACTGTTTCCCCAAGAAAGTAGTTAAATCTAATTATAAGAAACGATGCAAAAATCCTTGCCTTACTGAAGGAATAAAAATATCTTGTAACCACAAAAAGGAACTGTACGTAACAACAAGGAAGAGTAATGACCCAGAAACAGCCAAATATTATAAAAATTTCTGTGCTGCATTAAGAAAGGTTATTAGAAAGGCCAGAAGCATGTGCATCATGTCTGAGATTAATTCCTCTGATAACAAAATCAAAACGATTTGGAATATTATTACAAGGGAGACAGGGAAACCATGAGTACAGGATGACGGCATTACCATCAAAGCGAATGGAAACTTGACAAACAACAAAGCGGAAGTCGAAAACATTTTGAATAATCATTTTTTAAATGTTGTAGAGGAAATAGGATCTAAATGTTCATTAGAGGAAGCAACACAATTTGATACAATTGAAATTCCTCCCACCTCTCCTTCCGAAATTAGGAAGCTAATAAACTCTCTCAAGAATAAAAGCTCACATGGAATTGATGGCATTTCCAGCAGGATAATAAAAGCTTGTTCCCAAGAGATAAGTGGGATTCTTAGCCGCATATGTAATAGCTGCCTGAAGCAGGGTATTTTCCTAGATAGACTGAAGTATACCATTGTTAAACCACTGCATAAAAAAGGGGGTACGTCTGATGTCAACAACTACCGCCCAATCTCCCTTCTGACTGCCATATCCAAAATTCCTGAAAAAGTAATGTATTGTACAGTAGCTTCACACCTTTGTAAAAATAAAGTTTTAACAAAATATCAGTTTGTTTTCCAGAAAGGTTTTTCAACGGAAAATGCTATATATACTTCCACTAATAATATATTAAATGCTCTGGATAACTGGAAGTCACCCATTGGGATTTTTTGTGATCTCTCAAAGGCTTTTGATTGTGTAAATCATGGAATACTTCTAGATAAGCTCAAGTACTGTGGTATGAATGGGACAGCGCTCAAATGGTTTAAATCAAACCTAACTGGAAGAGTGTAGAAAGTTAAAATAAGCAGTTCACATAATATGCAAAAAACTGGCGATTTCTGAAACTGGGGAACAATCGAAAATGGGGTGCCGGAAGGTTCGGTCTTGGGTCCTCTGCTGTTCTTAATATATATTAATGACTTACTATTCTATATTCACGAAGATGCAAAGCTGGTACTTTTTGCCGATGATTCAAGTATAACTATCACACCCGACAGATTAACTGATGAAATTGTAAACGATGTTTCTCAAAAAATCATTAAGTGGTTCTCTGCAAATGGGCTCTCATTAAATTTTGACAAACACAGTATATACAGTTCCACACAGTAAATGGAATGACACCATTAATAAAGAAAGACTTCGATCATAGATCGGTAGCGAAGGTAGAATATTCCAAATTTCTAGGTGTATGCATTGATGAGGGATTGAACTGGAAAAAACACACTGAAGATCTGCTGAAACGTTTGAGTTCAGCTACTTATGCTATTAGGGTCATTGCAAATTTTAGCGATGTACATCTCAGTAAATTAGCTTACCACGCAAATTTTCATTCTCTGCTTTCATATGGCATCATATTCTGGGATAACTCATCATTGAATAAAAGAGTGTTCATTGCCCAAAAGCGTGTAATCAGAATAATTGCTGGGGCTCATCCAGGATCATCCTGCAGACACTTATTTATAGAGCTAGGGATCTTCACTGCAGCCTCACTATATATATATATATATATATATATTCACTTATGAAATTTGTTATTAACAATCCGAATGAATTCAAAAGTAATAGCAGTGTACATGGCTACAACACTAGGAGAAAGGATGATCTTCACTACTCAAGGTTAAATCTAACTTTGGCTCATAAGGGGGTAAATTATGCTGCCACAAAAGTCTTTGGTCACTTACCTAATAGCATCAAAAGTCTGACAGATAGCCATACAGCATTTAAAAGGAAATTAAAAGAATTTCTGAATGGCAACTCCTTCTCCTCATCAGATGAATTTTTGGATATAGTTAAGTGGGTAATTTCCCCACCCCCCCACCAAAAAAAAAGAAA
This sequence comes from Schistocerca piceifrons, assembly GCF_021461385.2. Classification (NCBI taxonomy): domain Eukaryota; kingdom Metazoa; phylum Arthropoda; class Insecta; order Orthoptera; family Acrididae; genus Schistocerca; species Schistocerca piceifrons. The sequence continues at coordinate 924,945,997 of NC_060138.1, forward strand.
AAAATTAAGTGTCATGTAATATTTATTTAATGTAATATCTTGTATAGACACCTGTTATTAACCCGACATGTTCCACACTATTACGAAGTGGCGTATTCATGATCTATGGAACAAGTACTAATCTAATCAAATCTAACACATGAAGCTTTGGAGCGTCTGTTTTGTGTTCGACTATGTTATGTTGTTGTTGTGGCCCATGTTCTTACATTGTGGTGTTTCACTTTCCCACTGAAATGGACCCTAGCCTCATCAGTGAATACTAAACGTGAAAAACGTGAAGGGAAATGGTCATCTCCAATCAACGCGCCCAGGATGAGTTCACAACTCTTTACTCCAGAGATGTTCAACCCGCCGATTGCGATCGACAGGTCGACCACCATGGCTTTGCGAGCCGATGTTTCAAATACTTTGCCCGAAATACGCTTAAATGAATAATTAAACTTGTCCTATACTTCTGCGTGCATGTCCGGAGTTCCTGCTTTCACGCTGTTGTTGCGTGACTGCTGTTTTTATGACAGTTCGTTGGCAGTGAGTGTTTCGCAGGGTATTTGTAGGTGTTAAGTCTGACAACACTGTCTCCGTTTCTTTCGACTGCATCTGCTTTTCACCGCCTTTAACGCGCTAAGTAGCAGTCTTTCCACCTGCATGGGGAGGTTACTGCTTGCGAACAACAACTTGGCGCTTCGTGGTGAGCGGGGAGATCGCTCGGGGTTTGGTGCTGGACTTGACCCATAGGTAGCACAGTTACAGAAATTAAATATGTAACACTTGCCTCAAATACAGTCAGAACTGTCAGATCAACAAACGTCATTGGATCAAGAATCGGCAAAGAAGTATATGGATAACCTGAAAACGTTGAAGAGAGAGCCTGAAAGCCGATTATCAGATTTCAAAGCAGGGGAATCTGTTGCAGCTTTCATAGCTCAGCTTCTCAAAAAGTGTATGTGGAAGATATTTCAAGTAAAATAGTGCTCTTATCTCTTGTAGTGAGACTGAGCTTGAAAAGGAAATAATGCCATTTCGAGATCACATTTTCTTAAGATCAGAATAGAACGAGGATAACTTTCTGAAATTAATGAGTGTAAAAACATAGCATAACATTGTAAAAGTGGCATTGTTGTTTTATCGTTTTTTGGATGAACTTATCTATGTGAGGCAGCGTCTACAACGATGAATATAGTGAAATATAAGTGTAGAAATAAAATGTCTTTTCACATTGTGTAAGGCTGACTGACAAATTACTCACCAGATCACAATAAACTTGGCGATAATATGCAGAGCCAAGTATCTCACTAAAGTTTCTTCAACATTTGTGTTGGCCAATCGAAATTTTTTCACGTGTGTACCACCTTGAAAACTGAGTAGCAGGCCTACAATTTTTGGTGGAGAGAAAATTAGCTTTCATGTTTTTGTGTAATTAAAATGGTTAATTTTAGCTAGGATGTTGTTTTATGCTTAAACCTTTACGAATTTTTGAGTCAGTAGATCTCTAAATGGCTTAATTGTGTGTAGTAGACCCCAAACTTAAAGAGGTTGAGCATCCATACTCTACATGTTTCTGTTTATCACCATCATGAAGGGCTTTATGGTTTGAAACAAACGACGACTACATTTCTGTTGACTACGTGAAACACTCTGCCGAATGCGCTATACGTCTTACACGAGCATACGGGGGCGATCTGTGGAAATCCCTCTCGCATAGCAAATAGTCTCTTGAAACTTCTGTTGCCATCGTAGAATTCTTTCAGATGTACGTGCTGCAGTGCCGTATTCCTGTTGAATATCATTCCTCCCAGTAGCAAATAAATTGCACGTGTTGAAACGGAGAACGCATAACATCTAATGTTTCTGTCGTATCACGATCCTAACTCGACGCATTCTGCGTATTGAATGAGCGAGATAGCTCAGGCAGTCCTCTGCAGGCAAACACATGACCACCAACTTACAACTGGCGCACACAAAAGTTTTAATTTCATTGCGTAGGCTAAAATTCACCCCATGTTTCTATAATCAGTCATGTAGAAGATATAGCATCTTGAAACGAGATATATATATATGTTGTTGTTGTTGTGGTGGTCTTCAGTCCTGAGACTGTTTTGATGCAGCTTTCCATGCTACTCTATCCTGTGCAAGCTTCTTCATCTCCCAGTACCTACTGCAACCTACATCCTTCTAAATCTGCTTAGTGTATTCATCTATTAGTCTCCCTTTACGATTTTTACCCTCCACGCTGCCCTCCAATGCTAAATTTGTGATCCCTTGATGCCTCAGAACATGTCCTACCAACCGGTCCCTTCTTCTTGTCAAGTTGTGCCACAAACTCCTCTTTTCCCAATCCTATTCAATACTTCCTCATTAGTTATGTGAGCTACCTATCTAATCTTTAGTATTCTTCTGTAGCACCACACTTCGAAAGCTTCTATTCTCTTCTTGTCCAAACTATTTATTGTCCATGTTTCACTTCCATACATGGCTACACTCCATACAAATACTTTCAGAAACGACCTCCTGACACTTAAACCTACACTCAGTGTTAACAAATTTCTCTTCTTCAGAAACGATTTTCTTACCATTGCCAGTCTACATTTTATATCCTCTCTACTTCGACCATCATCAGTTATTTTGCTCCCTAAATAGCAAAACTCCTTTATTACTTTAAGTCTCTCATTTCCTAATCTAATTCCCTCAGCATCACCCGATTTAATTCGACTACATTCCATTAGCCTTGTTTTGCTTTTGTTGATGTTCATCTTATATCCTCCTTTCAAGACACTATCCATTCCGTTCAACTGCTCTTCCAAGTCCTTTGCTGTCTCTAACAGAATTACAACGTCATCGTCGAACCTCAAGGTTTTTATTTCTTTTCCTACTCCAAATTTTTCTTTTGTTTCCTTCACTGCTTGCTCAATATACAGATTGAATAACATCGGGGAGATGCTACAACCCTGTCTCACTCCCTTCCCAACCACTGCTTCCCTTTCATGTCCCTCGACTCTTATAACTGCCATCTGGTTTCTGTACAAATTGTAAATAGCTTTTCGCTCCCTGTATTTTACCCCTGCCACCTTTAGAATTTGAAAGAGAGTATTCCAGTCAACATCGTCAAAAGCTTTCCCTAAGTCTACAAATGCTAGAAACGTAGGTTTGCCTTTCCTTAATCTAGCTTCTAAGATAGGGTGTAGGGTCAGTATTGCCTCACGTGTTTCGATATTTCTACGCAATCCAAACTGATCTTCCCCGAGGTCGGCTTCTACTAGTTTTTACATTTGTCTGTAAAGAATTCGCGTTAGTATTTTGCAGCCGTGTCTTATTAAACTGATAGTTCGGTAATTTTCACATTTCACTGAACCTACGATTCATGTGACTGCATTCTATCCTCGAAGAACTTGTTCAGCTGCACATTACGTGCATCTTCCGTGGGGAGGTTCAAAAATGGCTCTGAGCACTATGGGACTCAACTGCTGAGGTCATTAGTCCCCTAGAACTTAGAACTAGTTAAACCTAACTAACCTAAGGACATCACAAATATCCATGCCCGAGGCAGGATTCGAACCTGCGACCGTAGCGGTCTTGCGGTTCCAGACTGCAGCGCCTTTAACCGCACGGCCACTTCGTCCGGCTCCGTGGGGAGGGTGAGATCGTTCAGTGAGGTAATAAGCTTAATCATATGGCTAGAAGTGTTCGCTAAAGTCTACGAGAACGTGAGCACAACTGCGAAGTACTTCCCTGGGCTAGCAATTCCGCAGTTCTTAAAGCATTAAACAGCTGTAGGGCTACTTAGAATGCCGTGTTGGCTCTGTGGAATCTCCACCACACACACCGCACTTCACGACTCCAGGTGCCTAGGGAGACCAGGTGGCTAATGTCCAGCTCGTGTAGCTGCAATTATACAGAATACAAGCAGGCGTTCCCAGTAATTCTGCTTACCACTGCGTGGTTGACACTCTTCCTACAAACCTATATTTTTCGCGTCCTGTACGGTTCTTCCGGTATAAACAGCACAGCAGACTCTACAGATTTCAGTGCGCAACTCGCAAAGTGTTAAAGGTTACCATGAGTAGTAGTATAGCGAATATCAGCACCAGCACAGTTTCGAATTTAATTTTACTACGAATCCCGCAGGCTCGAATGTACGTACTTTTGCAACAGAGTGTACGAGATGCAGATAGTTTGCTAAGATAGGTGTGTGTAGTAGAAATCTCGGATTTATATATACGTAGTAAAATGAAATTCGAAACTGTGCTGCTGATATTCGCTATACTATTACTCATGGTAACCTTTAACACTTTGCCTATTGCGCACTGAAATCTGTATCGTCTGCTGTGCTGTTTATACCGGATGAACTGTACAGGACGCGAAATATATATATATATATATATATATATATATATATATATATATATATATATATATATGGCTAGAAGTGTTCGCTAAAGTCTACGAGAACGTGAGCACAACTGCGAAGTACTTCCCTGGGCTAGCAATTCCGCAGTTCTTGAAGCATTAAACAGCTGTAGGGCTACTTAGAATGCCGTGTTAGCTCTGTGTAATCTCCACCACACACACCGCACTTTACGACTCCAGGTGCATATATATATATGGCATGATCTAGCCATGAATGCTTATTCCCCGTAGGCAGCACATCAGGTGCGGAAATGTGGACACATGGACGCATAATGGTTAGTCTGTACTACAGATGAAGTCCACTTAAAGTGATGCAGCTATGACTGTGAAGAAAAAATGGTTCAAATGGCTCTGAGCACTATGGGACTTAACATCTGAGGTCATCAGTCCCACAGAACTTAGAACTACTTAAATCTAACTAACCTAAGGACAGCACACACATCCATGCCCGAGGCAGGATTCGAACCTGCGACCGTAGCGGTCGTGCGGTTCTGGACTGAAGCGCCTAGAACCGTTCGGCCAACGGGCCGGCTGTGCAGAAAACATTAGGTGGTAAATTATGTGATGTATTTGTGTGAAGACTGTTTGTCACACAGAAAAAACAACCATCACCCTGATGTACTGATGTGTGTAAGTATTAAGGTACCACACAAAGAACACTTTATCGGTTTGAACCAAATTTGGTACACATACTACTTACTTTTTGGGAAAATGTGCTGTAGGAATAAGAACCACCTATCTCCCATAGGGGTGGAGACTGGGATGAAGATGTTTAGTAATACCTGATATCTAGGCAGCCCTACATGACTGTCATATTAGGTGGATAGTATCAGAATGCATTCCATGTGGTATAATTGTGGATGGCCAAGTCTGAGCAGAGAGAGGCGGGAGGGGGAGATAGATAGTGAGGTGGGGAGGATGAGATGGACAGGGAAAGGGGTTGGAAGAGATGAACACATAGAGGCAGGAGCAGGAGATGGATAGCGAGAGAGGGGGGAGGAGGAGATAGAGGGGGAGGGGGGAAGAGAAGGAGGTGGACTGGGAGAGGGAGAAGGGGGAGGTACACAGAGTTGTGGGACTAAGAGATGGCCAAGGTAGAAGGCAGGAGGCGACTGACGGAGATAGGGTGAAGGAAGTGATGGAGAGAGGGAATGGATAGGAGAAGATGGGCAACGAGAGAAGGGGTGCGGAGATGTATGCAGCGTATGTGATATACTGGTACATGGGCGAAGCTGCTCGTGTAAAACTAGTCTACTATAAATCACACAGAAACACGCTTATAAACATATACGCACACAGATACATAGAGGTCTTACAGGAGTGGCACTTTTCCCCGCAGTCAGCCCCATATAGCCAGTGTTCAGTTAAACATTTACTGTAGAGGAACGATTCCCTTTTCTCTATAACAGAAAAAAATTGAATTGTTCCCATGCCCCAGGTACGCTTCTTCTACACATGAGCACATCATGGCGTCGATTGTTTGGTACAATGGTAAGGAAGAGATGGACATGCATAGCGACTACTGGAAAGTCGTAGTTGTTGAAAAGTAACAAACATCATTTCTCTAATTCAGAGAAAAACGCTTATTGAGTAGAGTTTGCCAACTTCTTTCTCGAATTACAGATCAAATGCACGAACGTACGTGAAAACTGCGACATCGAGAATGACTAGACCGAAAAAAAGAACTTACAGATGTGACACCAGTGTATCGATAGGAATGCCTAAGATTGCAGAGAGACGTTGTTCACACTCAGTCAGGTATGTCAGGAAGGGTCAATGTAATGGTGAGCTTAGTCAATAAGAGCCTTTAAATGGAGACGCATAAAAGTATTCCCCGTGGATGGAGAAGAGCATTGTAATTAGCATAATTCGGACTTTCGTAGTACAGATCCACCCAGTCATCAAGGAGACTTATATGGTGGAGAAAATTATACACACATCGAAAAAGTTTCGTGTCACCCCAGTTCCCAGAACTCTTGAAGATAGACGTTGACTGTGCATGTAGTATCACAGTCCCTTTGACTGTTGAGAGATGTCAGTAAACCCGCCCAAAAATGTGCACAACCATGCATGAGCATGGACGGAGGGTGTCCGACAGCCGATCAGTTCCAGACATTCCACCAGGAAGGAAGTACACGGCTCCTGTTGTCTGCAGTTCAATCATGACTAGACGGTCAATACCGCAGTTCGATCGCGTCCGCATTATTACTTTGTGCCAGGAAGGGCTCTCAACAAGGGAAGTGTCCAGGCGTCTCGGATAGAACCAAAGCGATGTTGTTCGGACATGGAAGAAGTACAGAGAGAGACAGGAACTGTAGATGACATGCCTCGCTCAGGCCGCCCAAAGGCTACTACTGCAGTGGATGATCGCTACCTACGGATTGTGGCTCGGGGGAACCCTGAGAGCAACGCCACCATGTTGAATAATGCTTTTCGTGGAGTCACAGGACGTCACGTTATGACTCAGACTGTGTGCAATAGGCTGCATGATGCGCAACTTCACTCCCGACGTCCATGACGAGGTCCATCTTTGGAACCACGATACCATGCAGCGCGGTACAGGTGGGCCCAACAACATGCCGAATGGACCGTTCAGGATTGGCATCACGTTCTCTTCACAGATGAGTGTCACATATGCCTTCAACCAGACAATCGTCGGAGACGTGTTTGGAGGCAACCCGGTCAGACTGAACGCCTTAGACACACCGTCCAGCGAGTGCAGCAAGATGGAGCTTCCCTGCTGCTTTGGGGTGGCATTATGTGGGGCCGATGGTGGTCATGGAAGGCGCCGTAATCGCTTTACGATACGTGAATGCCATCCTCCGACCAATAGTGCAACCATATCGGCAGCATATTGTCGAGGCATTCGTCTTCATGGAGGACAATTCGCCCCCCCATCGTGCACATCTTGTGAATGACTTCCTTCAGGATAACGACATGGATCGACTAAAGTGGCCAGCATGTTGTCCAGACATGAAACCAATCGAACATGCCTGGGATGGATTGAAAAGGGCTGTTTATGGACGACATGACTCACCAACCAATATGAGGGATCTACGCCGAATCGCTATTGAGTAACGGGACAATCTGGACCAACAGTGCCTTGATGACCTTGTGGATAGTATGCCACGACGAATACAGGCATGCGTCAATGCAAGAGGACGTGCTATTGGGTATTAGAGGTACCGGTGTGTACAGCAATGTGGACCACCACCTCTGAAGTTTTCACTGTATGCAGTGTGTGGTTTTCATGAGCAATAAAAATGGCGGAAATGATGTTTATGTCGATCTCTATTCAAATTTTCTGTACAGGTTCCGGAACTCTCGGAACCGAGGTGATGCAAAATTTTTTCATTGTGCGTTCTTATACCCGCTACAAACCCTTTCCCGGAGTTTGTTCTCTGACTTAACGGTAAATTTACTGATGTGGCTTTTTTGTTTTCTCTTTATGCTGTAACGAGAATGGAAAAGAAAATTTAACAAAGTAATAACATGTGCAGAACCGGGACACAAACCTAGAGTCTTGCCTTGTTGTGGCAGGCTGTAAGTCGTGTCTGTATAGCTTAGTCAGTAAGAAACTTTTCCCTGAAATGCAAGGATCCTGCTTCAAGTTACGGCCTGGGAAACAATGATCAGAATATTTCATCCACTCCGCTATCTTGTGAAATATTCATTGCAGATTTCTGGAACTTTTCTAAGGCATCGCCTTGTTTATTATCGTTGTCGTCTTGTGTTGATATGCCCTCGTTTCCGACGGTACAGAATTTCGAAGGTAAATGAGTCATCTGATGCATCGGTAACAACAACGCAAAACTACTGAGGAAACCTTGACAACAGTCAGAAACTACTAAGTGGTACCTGGTCTCGTTTCTGCTCACAGGGACTTCCTTTGCTAAACATAATAGAGGAATAGAAGAAATTTAATAGTATCAAGAGGTCTATTAACTATCATGACAAACCATTATCAAGAGACTGCTTAGCTTAATGTGCGTTAAACACTGTGTCATCGACGAAAGTCATTCAGCTGGAGTTCGTAACAGATCTGTTATTGAAGTGTTGCTGGCAAACCATTTTCAAATCTGGAGAAAGCAAAAAATAGATTCTGCGTTGTGAGGAGCGTAGAAACTGCATTACTGGTACGTGAGTGTGCGGATGAACTGTTTTTTGAAGAAAAAAGTGATCCTGAATCGAATTGGGTGGGTACTATTGTTAACAGTATGGTTGAACTCTTGTACCAGACTTTTTCCCTTCAAGTACGACACAGCGAGCTCCGTGCACCAGGTATTATGTTTGGATTTATTGAACTATGCTGTTTCGAACTTCACAAAATACAGTTGACCAGTGCGCAAGGGCAGGGCGAGAACTTCTCGATATGGTACAGGAAAATGGTATTCTTAGGTTAAAAATAAATTATTTTTTCCTAACGTTCTGTTAGATCAATGGACTCAATCTGAAGTGTTTCCATCCTTGAAATGCAATTCTGGAAGATCTAAATACTTATATTTGGTTGTGACGTCTTCATCGCGTGTCACGCATCTGTCAGAAAAATCTTTAGATAGGGTAGTCACTGGAAGCCAGAGAGTGCCAAATTTCGTGCTTTAGACAAATGTTCCACCAACTTCACACTTCAATTCTCAATCAATTTTTGTTGATGCTCACGTTGTCTTTTACAGTGCAGGTACATTAACACATATATTATAACCACTTGCGTCAGATAAATGACGAGGTATTCAGTTTCTTTGATTTGTTTTGCAAGATAATAAAACAGAAGAATCCCTTTCGCATCGAAAAAATCAATTGTACAACCTTTCCAGAAAATGAAATTTATCTTTTCGTTGCAAGGCCACAGATTTCATAGCAGTTCAAAATGTTCAAATGTTCAAATCCGTGTGAAATCGTATGGGACTTAACTGCTTCGGTCATCAATCCCTAAGCTTACACGCTACTTAACCTAAATTATCCTAAAGACAAACACACACACCCATGCCCGAGCGAGGACTCGAACCTCTGCCGGGACCAGCCGCACAGTCCATGACTGTAGCACACTAGACTGCTCGGCTAACCCCGCGCGGCTCATAGCAGTTCATTTCTTGGCATGAAGTGGCACCCCATGTCTCATTCATAGCAACAAATCTGGGTATAAAATGGGTTAGTTTCTTTCTAAATTACTCAAGCATTTATAGGAAATTCGTCTTCATTTAACAAAAGCGGCACCCATCCTGGTCATAGTTTTCTCATAAGTCTCATGTAAAATGTGCCATTCTTTTGATTATTAGTAGGGCAACGAGAACATCAGCGCACATTGCGGGTTGCCTACATCAGGAGCAGGGGCAAACCTATTGTTCTCTTTTGATTGACAGCTCCTTAACCTGTTGTTCCGCTAAGAGGATTATAACTACCTGGGGATAATCCATCCTTATGATTGACAGGTTCTTAACCTTCCAGAATGAGATTTTCGCTATGCAGCCGAGTGTGCGCTGATATGAAACTTCCTAGCAGATTAAAACTGTGTGCTGGACCGAGACACGAACTCAGGACCTTTGCCTTCCGCAGGCAAATGTTCTACCTCTTGAGCTACCCAAGCACGACTCGCACTCTGTCCTCACAGCTTTACATCTGCCAGTACCTCGTCTCCTATCCTCCAAACTTCACAGAATCTCTCCTGCGAGCCTTGCGGAGCTAGAACTCCTGGGAGAAATGATATTGCGGAGACATGGCTCAGCCACAGCCTGGGGGATGTTTCCAGAAAGAGATTTTCACTCTGCAGCGGAGTGTGTGCTGCTATGAAACTTCCTGGCAGATTTAAACTATGTGCCAGACGGAGACTCCAACTCGGTACCTTTCTCAGTTAGTATTTTTACTGTCTCATCAATTCCAACATTTGCTATCTCATTTGCTGACGTTGTTTTCAATTCCTCCACAATCTAACGAGCAGAAATACCTTTGTTCCACTCAATCACACTTTACTAATTCCCATTCACGTTCTCCTCCTGACACTCCCTTTTAAGGGATACCAACCTACCGATTTGATCAACAATAATGACAATAATATTAATGATAATTTCGTGCGGCTCAAAAGCCTGGTGCAAGTCCTTCAATCGGACGCCACTTTGGTGACTTGCCCGATCAATCCTACAAGGGGAAGGGGACTTACAGTTTAACATGCAATCCGATCCACGTGTTCTTCCTGGCGAATTTACACTTTATTGAGTGAATAAGCTTAGATTAAAGGGATACTAAAATATTCCGTGTTCCGACAACATTCTGACCCGCGGCATTTATATTTCGAAGTGCATACTTTACCAGTATATACCAGGGCCGACAGAGTTTGGGTGGAACTTTTCACAAAGCGAGAAGTTATCAAGAGATTATGAACGCAGTATTTCCTGTGCATTGACGGTTTTTCTTCTGATCCAAATGCCGTAGGTCAATGCTGACTATATCACCTATGAAAATAGTTTCCGACCTCAGGGGGAAAGGAGATGTCATGAGAGCCGTGTGGTGCAAAAATTGGCAGTTGACCCTAAATAATGGAAAGTGTGAGATCATCCATATGAGTGCTACAAGGAATCCGTTAAACTTTGGTTACAAGATAAATCAGTCGAATCTAAATGCCGTAAATTCAACTAAATACCTAGGAATCACAGTTACGAACAATGTAAACTGGAAATAACACACAGAAAATGTTGTGGGGAAGACAGACCAAAGACTGCGTTTTATTGGCAGGACACTTAGAAAATGTAACAGCTCTACTAAAGAGACTGCGGACACTACACTTGTCTGTCCTCTTTTAGGATACTGTTGCGCGGAGTGGGATCCTTACGAGATAGCACTGACGGAGTACATCAAGAAAGTTCAAAGAAGGGCAGCACATTTTGTTTTATTGCGAAGTATGAGAGAGAGTGTTACTGAAATGATACAGGACTTGGGGTGGACATAATTAAACAAAGGCGTTTTTCGTAGTGACGGAATATTCTCATGAAATTTCAATCACCAATTTTCTTCTCCGAATGTGAAAATATTTTTTTGACGCCGACCTGCATTGGGAGAAACGATCATCGTAATAAAATAAGGCAGATCAGAGCTCAAACCAAAAGATATAGGTATTCGTTTTTTCCGCGCTGTTCGAGACTGGAATAATAGAGAATTATTGTGAAGGTGGTTTGATGAACCCTCTACCAGTGTGTTTAAGGCAGTGCACTTACGTTAGGAAGGTTCATATTTCAAATCCCCATCTTCCCATCGAGTTATAGTATTCCAGTGATTACCCATATCACTTGACGCTAATGCCAGGAATTTTTCATAAACGTAGCTGTTGACTTATTATCGTCCCGTTCAGATTTGTGGCCTGTTCGTGGTGAACTCGTTGTTAATGACACGTTAAATTAAGTGTCCGCCTCTTTCTAGAAAGGTCGTTTATAAGACAGTGACTAACCTTTTATCTGCAGTATAAGGTTACCTAGGTCTCGAACTCCTATTCAGAATCTTAGCAGTCAGCTGGATTGATCCACGACCTTCACATTCGTGGCGGAAGGCACAAACAATAGACTTGGTGTCAGTGTCAGGTGACCTACGATTATTAAATATCGAGATCTTTTCCACCGTGTGTGGATTCAGCAAGGACGTGTATTGCTGTGAAGGGAATTTTGACTGTGGGTATGATATGAGTAGAAAAGGCTGAATGAGGGAGGAGTGCACCTAGACCACACAACCCAACGCAGCCTGCAGCTGTGCGGTGTGCAGCATCCAGAGTCCTTCAGGCGCTCTGTTGTTCCAAAACCCAGAGGCCGGATGTGGACGTCCTTAGTGGCAGCTTGACGACTGTCTTTTCCAGGAACGCATTCCGTTTGTTCGGCCTTCTGAGAAGGAATGCCACAGTAGGCTGTAGGAACAAATTCGACAGAGTACACGTGTTCTAAAAGTAACTCCAAGAAGAGCTGCCGGCAAGTCGAGTCCCACCTGGGTACTGATTCGAAGCTTCACGTACGCATATAGTCTGTCATGGAGTTAATCTTTGATCTCCCGCCTATCTGCGAGCTCCTAATTTCGTCTGTTACCATTATCCAACGTAACTGCATTTTCTCACTTGAGAAATCAGGAGCTATCTGTTTTAGTAGGTAAAAACTTTCTAAAGCCAAGATCGCGTAAATGTTTTTTTTTTTTTTTTTTTTTTTTTTGCAACAAACGTTTTCAACTGACTTTGTTGTCATATTCAGGTCTTCAAATAGTTTTGTTGTGAAACCTTTGTGTAATGTGCTAGATTTTATCTACTAACATGACAACTTGGCGTAAGGTTCCAACTCAAAATGAACGCGTTTCATAACAAAATTTTTGGATACCAGAACAAGACAGCAAAATCTATCGAAACCAGTTGTTGTAAACAAAGAAACATGTATGCGATCACGGCTTTAGAAAGTTTCTACAATTTTTTCGCGTGTTTATAAGTGAGAGGTTACGTAAGATATTTTCAACTGCCGACAAACTGGTACACGTACCGCAATTCTTTCTTCAGTTAGATAGGTGACGTACCTCGTTTATGATATATACACGATTGTAAAACGTGATCAAGTTCCTAATATACTTGCAACAGTGCTATAATCTTGGTGAGTGCAAAGTATGTTGCACATTCTGAAAGAGGAACATCTAGAAGTTCTGTTCTGATAAAAAGTGAAGAAACAACTATGTGTATTTATACGATAAAACCAGATTAGCACTTGGTTGAGTATGACATATATACAAGCAAAAGACATTTAAAAAATTTTAAATTACATTTCATTTAAAATACCATGAGTACATACACTCCTGGAAATTGAAATAAGAACACTGTGAATTCATTGTCCCAGGAAGGGGAAACTTTATTGACAAATTCCTCGGGTCAGATACATCACATGATCACACTGACAGAACCACAGGCACATAGACACAGGCAACAGAGCATGCACAATGTCGGCACTAGTACAGTGTATATCCACCTTTCGCAGCAATGCAGGCTGCTATTCTCCCATGGAGACGATCGTAGAGATGCTGGATGTAGTCCTGTGGAACGGCTTGCCATGCCATTTCCACCTGGCGCCTCAGTTGGACCAGCGTTCGTGCTGGACGTGCAGACCGCGTGAGACGACGCTTCATCCAGTCCCAAACATGCTCAATGGGGGACAGATCCGGAGATCTTGCTGGCCAGGGTAGTTGACTTACACCTTCTAGAGCACGTTGGGTGGCACGGGATACATGCGGACGTGCATTGTCCTGTTGGAACAGCAAGTTCCCTTGCCGGTCTAGGAATGGTAGAACGATGGGTTCGGGACGGTTTGGATGTACCGTGCACTATTCAGTGTCCCCTCGACGATCACCAGTGGTGTACGGCCAGTGTAGGTGATCGCTCCCCACACCATGATGCCGGGTGTTGGCCCTGTGTGCCTCGGTCGTATGCAGTCCTGATTGTGGCGCTCACCTGCACGGCGCCAAACACGCATACGACCATCATTGGCACCAAGGCAGAAGCGACTCTCATCGCTGAAGACGACACGTCTCCATTCGTCCCTCCATTCACGCCTGTCGCGACACCACTGGAGGCGGGCTGCACGATGTTGGGGCGTGAGCGGAAGACGGCCTAACGGTGTGCGGGACCGTAGCCCAGCTTCATGGAGACGGTTGCGAATGGTCCTCGCCGATACCCCAGGAGCAACAGTGTCCCTAATTTGCTGGGAAGTGGCGGTGCGGTCCCCTACGGCACTGCGTAGGATCCTACGGTCTTGGCGTGCATCCGTGCGTCGCTGCGGTCCGGTCCCAGGTCGACGGGCACGTGCACCTTCCGCCGACCACTGGCGACAACATCGATGTACTGTGGAGACCTCACGCCCCACGTGTTGAGCAATTCGGCGGCACGTCCACCCGGCCTCCCGCATGCCCACTATACGCCCTCGCTCAAAGTCCGTCAACTGCACATACGGTTCACGTCCACGCTGTCGCGGCATGCTACCAGTGTTAAAGACTGCGATGGAGCTCCGTATGCCACGGCAAACTGGCTGACACTGACGGCGGCGGTGCACAAATGCTGCGCAGCTAGCGCCATTCGACGGCCAACACCGCGGTTCCTGGTGTGTCCGCTGTGCCGTGCGTGTGATCATTGCTTGTACAGCCCTCTCGCAGTGTCCGGAGCAAGTATGGTGGGTCTGACACACCGGTGTCAATGTGTTCTTTTTTCCATTTCCAGGAGTGTAGTTATCTTTACTTCTACTCCTCGGTTGTGGATAATTCGTTGTTTTCCCACAATTTTACGGGGTGACCTACGAGAAACGGACGGATTTCGAATAAAAAGAAGTATGTTAATTTTTAAGAAACTCATTTACTTATTTAAAATCATAGGTTACCAGCTTATATTTGATTTACGTGGTTATTTGCAATAAAACATGTCCACCAAGTGGTGACCATCATTTCAAAAAAAATTTTCAGCCCTCTGCTCGAAGTTACTCATAAGTGGGGCCAACAGGCAGTGGTGAACCAAATTCTCGTTCTCTCTAATGATTGCTTTCAACTCCCTTTAACTTTCTGTGTATGAGTCAGGATTCTATGCAGGCCATTTCCTTTCAGCAATCTTATTCTCCATAAACCATGGCCTTACAGATGCTGCTTCATGGCAGGGTGCGTTGTCACGCTGCTAAAATTAATAATCAATTATGAGTTTTTCTTCTACTGTACACGGTAAAGAATGCTCTAAAATAGGCTATGTTTATACGCTTTTTCAGTTAGCATTTATTAAGAACAATAAGGGGACCACACACTAACCACAAAAAACATCTCATACTGTAACATCAACTCCAGTGTACTTCACTGTTGGCACTAAACATGATGGCAAGTAATGTTCTCCAGGCATTCGGCAAACCCAAACGCTTCCATGTATGGCTTAAGAGAAGCTGTTATACTATTTTATTCTTTCTAAGTCCCCACTCACAGTCGTTACGCGAGCTGGGCTGTTGACAGCACTTCAGAACTCACGAGTTATTCCTTATGCCGATTTCATGCGATTTTTACAACCACCCTCCGCAATACTTGATGATCCCTATACATCAGTAAAAATTATGCCTGGTTTTGGTTTAGGTGTGGTTGTTCCTTCGAGTTTCCGCTTACACATATCATCAACAGTCGAGTTGGGTAGCTTAAGAATAACAGAAATGTCACTGATAGACTTGTTACTCAAGTGATACAGCGGATGGTTCTAATTAAACTGACAAGAAAAAAATGGTTCAAATGGCTATGAGCACTATGAGACTTAACATCTGTGGTCATCAGTCCCCTGGGGAAGGAGCGCCTGGTCCCCGGCACGAATCCGCCCGGCGGATTTGTGTCGAGGTCCGGTGAACCGGCCAGTCTGTGGATGGATTTTAGGCGGTTTTCCATCTGCCTCGGCGAATGCGGGCTGGTTTCCCTTATTCCGCCTCAGTTACACTATGTCGGCGATTGCTGCAAAAACCAGTTCTCCACTAAGCGTACACCACTTTTACTCTACCACGCAAACATAGGGGTTACACTCGTCTGATGTGAGACGCTCCCTGGGGGGTCCACCGAGTGCCGAACCGCACAATAACCCTGGGTTCGGTGTGGGGCGACGGAGGGGTGAAGTGGACTGCGGTAGTAGTCGTGGGGTTGTGGACCACTGCGGCTGCGGCGGGGACGGAGCCTCTCCGTCGTTTCTAGGTCCCCGGTTAATATACATACATACATACATACAACGGCCACATCATCTCTAGGCGACTCCAAGATGTGTGGCCTTCCAATACCTCCGGACCTAAATCCGTGTGACTTCTAGTTGCGGAGATATCTGAAAGATCGTCTCTACCAGGGATATGTCTGAACTCTTCCTGGTCTGACGGATAGCATACGATGACATATCGCTCTCATTACACCGGATAGGCTGCGAGCAAGTGTCGACCATGTCCTATTATTGATGCCGCATGTTGTTCATTCCTAAGACCATATTGAACACATGTTTTAACTTGTGTCCATATGATAATAAACAATCCAAAACCACCGTTATCATGTGTTTGGTCGTTCCTCCCCTAATCCTGCACACATTCTGACTGCTTGCAGCGCCATAATTTCGCCTTGTGGTAGGAAGTGGAACCATTACTTTTATTCAGCATACTCCGCGAGCTCACCGATTAATGAACCGATCTACTGTGTTTCAGAGTCCTGTGATGTATACAGACTGCACTGCAGCACATGAAACACCACCGGTTTACTTATAATCACCGTACTAGTTCACACTGAAAGTCACAGAGCTCTTCTGACAGACCGATTCTGCTGTTCCTGATTCTGCACTCACAACACAGTTCGCCCCGCCTCCTCGTATATTGATTGGTGCCCCACTAATGACATCTGGTGGTCAATTTCTCATTGCATAGGTGTGTCTGGATACTTTTGATCAGGTAGTGTATGAATGGACACTTCCTTCATAGCGTAATGGCTACACAGAATGAGGTAGAGTAGTGGTTAAGTCCATGTGTTCTCTTTCGCGAAGAGACCCAGTTAGGTCATCAAACTTACTCTCCATGGAGTCCTTAAATAACATCAGATGACTGCGGGCCGGTTCCTTTTTTAAAGCTTACTGCAGATTTTCTATTCCATCCTTGCACTGTGCGTGCTAGTTCTATCACACCACGTTGTCGAGAGAAATTTTTATCTCTTCCTTTCTTTTAAAGGGTATTCTCGTTACACGTATGTTATTGCTACAAGGAGACTGCCATTTCAGTACTTTTTTAAAATATTTGAAAGTACGTTCGGCTCAGCTTTTACATGCAAGAGCCTTATTATTAGTAACACTCAGTGACCTAGCGTCTGAATTAATCTTCTTAACCACAATACACCGTAGATCTCTCAGTCAAGAAACCGTGCCCAGTAGTTTGAAGAAAGCACAGATCACACCCATCTGTTAGAAAAACGCAGAAGTGTTCCATAAGGCCACCGTCAAACATCCTTGACATCCATCTTTTTCAGAATCTTAGAACATATTCTGGGCTCAAATATAATGAGGTACCTCGAACGGAATGACCTACTCCACGCCAACCGGCGTGGATTCTGAAAATATCGATCACGCAAAACCCACCTCGCACTTCTCTCACACAAACATCATGAAAACTACGGATTAAGGCTAACCTCCGAAAAGCAGTTGACTCAGTACTACACATACGCTTATCATCGAAAGTACGATCGTATGTTGTATCATGCGAATTTTGTAACTGAATTGAGGATTTCTTGCCGGCCGGTGTGTCCAAGCGGTTCTAGGCGCTTCGGTCTGGAACCGCGTGACCGCTACGGTCGCAGGTTCGAATCCTGCCTCGGGCATGGATGTGCGTGATGTCCTTAGGTTAGTTAGGTTTAAGTAGTTATAGGGGACTGATGACCTCAGATGTTAAGTCCCATAGTACTCAGAGCCATTGTTTTTTTTTTCTTTTTTGAGGATTTCTTGGGAGGGAGGTCGCAACAATTTTTCATGGCTACAGAGTCATCGACAGGTGTAAAAGTAACATTAGGTGTGCCCTAGAGAAGTGTGTAGGGTCCGTTGCTGATCACACTGTATTTCAACGAACTTGCAGACAACAGTAATCACAGAGTTTTCTCAGATGGTGCCATTACATTTAATGAACTACTGTGTGAGAAAAAACTGTAAAAATATTTAGTCATATCTTGATAAGATTTCAGATTGGTCCAAAAATTGTCAACATCCTTTAAATGTTTAGAAATAAAAAGAAATTTGGATTTCAGAAAACAGAAGGCCGTACTATCTTATGACTTCAGTATCAACGAATCATTGTTGGAATCGGTCAACTTGTAAAAGTACGATTTGTAGGGATATGTAATTGAATGATCGCATAGGTTGTGTTGTAGGTAAATCATGTGGCAGACTTCACTTTATTGGTAGAATACTGAGAAAATGCAACCAGTCTACAAAGGAGATTGCTGACAGAACACCCGTGTGGCCCACTCTGGAATATTGCTTAAGTGTGTGTTATCGATACCGTGTAGGGCTAATAGTGGATATTGAACGTAAATTGATAAGGGCAGTACGGACGGTCACAGGTTTGTATGACTCATGGGAAAGGGTCACGGAGCTGCTGAAGGAACTGAATTGGCATACTGTAGAAGATTGACACAGATTATCCCAGGCTCTGTGCTATGAGCAGAACACATTTGGTAAGACGAAAGAGACTATGGGAGGAAACATCCAAATATCAAAGTGAAAAATATAAGGACACCATGGGAATCACAGTCCTGATGCAGTAAAACTTGTATTCAGCAGTAAAAAAGGTTGCTTAGTGGTTTTTACCTCATTGTAAAACAGTTTATTTTTTTCTGTGACGCGTCGTAACCACTTATGATTGTAATTAATAGTCGTCATCAGAGAGCACCGATCACTCTTCTTTCTTGATTATTCGTTGAGAAGTACCTGAAGATGTTCTAGAAAGTATGCTGTAGAGGCAAAATGTATTAAGAATGAGTCAATATCATTATTGCTAACACCCAAAAGTGTCGCTGCATGCTAGAATCCACACTGTACTTGCTACTTAAACTGAAAGTTTATGGTCCTAAATTTAATTAGTGTTTAATGAGGTTGCAGAAACCCAAAATTATTAGATAATTTACAGAACGACCAATGCAGCTTCTATTTCCACTACCTCTAATTTTCATTTCTATTACAGTTTATTGCAGAATTATTCAGAAATCTTTTGTCCCAGTGATGTCGCCAGAAGAACCCTGTCCAAATATTAGCGGCAACGACTTTTCCGACGATTACGTACAACTGTGTCAATTTTGACAGTCTGAAATTTTTACCTCTGTCTCATTATGTAGTGAAAAAATACTGTTCTAGCTAGAAGTAATGATTCTTCAAAATTTATGTCGTGGAGTTGGTTTATACTTCTTACATCCGTTCCTTACTATGTAGGTGTCCTTCGGCCAAGAAGAATTCTGCAGTAGAGGAGAAAGGAAAGGAAGTTATAGTTCAACGACCTGTAGGCAACTAAGCAGCAGCTTTGGTGGAGAAAAATGAGAACCGAAGCACTAGAAATCAAAACCAAACTGGACAAACGGAGAGTTAAACTTCATTCGTTCCGAATGCTGGTACCCTGGGTTAAGAATATTCTGAAGGCTTTTAAATAATGAAACAATGTATTCTGAAATAAAATGAAATGAAGCATTCCCGCTGTTAAAACAATTCGTTTGTCTACCCTGAAACAGTTCGTTATTGGAATTTCATAATGAATTTAATTTTTGGAGCAAACTGGCTGAGATACCTCAGTACACCTCGCGGACTGGCTCAAAGGATCCCTTTTAGTACCAGTCTCGACACGAAAGGACAAACAGGAATAGATCCTGGTTCAAGGACACGTCGAGCACAAAATTATTCAGACATATTCGTAATACCTTATTCTCCGCACTGCACAGTGAATGCTTCAAACCAAACCCAACTTGCTGCCATTCAAACTATGGTATTATAATTCATATCGTTAACAAAGTAGTGTAACTCATTGCGTATTTTTCCAGAAACAGTGACGGCACAGATCACTTGCGATTAGCGGCACAATAAATACGGCTTATGTCATAGATCCAAACTGAACATTAATGGTCTAATAGCGCATACAGGGTGAACATTATTTAAACCCACAAATTTCGGGTGGGGGGGGGGGGGGGGGTTGTAACGGACATCAAAACAAAACTTACAATGAAATGAACAGCCTTAGCTACTTACAGGCGTTGATATACGTCAGCGGGGACGTGTGAAAATGTGTGCCCCGACCTGGACTCGCACATGGCATCTCCTGCTTACATGGCAGACGCTCTATCCATCTGAGCCACCGAGGACACAGGCAATAGCGCGACTGCAGGGATTTATCTCTGGAACGCCTCCCGTGAAACCCACATTCTCAACATATTGTCCCGCACTACATTCGTAGTGCCCCTGCCCATTATGCTCATTACTCGCGGCGCGTTGCCGATTCCCGTAAGAGTTCGGGCACTGTTTGTGCATTCGCACAGAAGAAGAAGATGGTCAAGTGGCCGGTGAGCCTCAACTACATATTTTTACTAAGATGGTATCTGTTCTTTCGGACAAACTTTTTCTCTAATGTCAAATATTTGTGAGCATTTTTTAATCCAGTGGAGGGTGTAATCGATCTCAGCATTCGTGCAACAGCGCATAACATGGGGTCGAATCAGAAGATTGTAACAAACGTCCTTCATGACCAATTGTTAATACATTTCACTTACAGCGTGTGCACAACTTGGAACCAGATGGTTACCCACTCAAAGGACAGTTTCCGCAGTGCTAAATACATCCGATGTTTGTGTTCTCTGTACTGTTCACAGTTGGAACGTTCGGGTGTGAAGGGGTCTCCAACATCCACGATTCGCATGTTTTGAGTGAGGTTAATCAATATGCCACATTTAGTTACGCTCGTCAGTTGTGGTTCTACGTGAATGTGTGGGCAGATGGTGAATGTTTAAGTGGGGCCATTAAATGAGGTGCTTTATTACAATGTCGTCGTCAGAGCATTGTCAGAGTTGCTGAATGACATGACACTCGCTACAAGACAACGTATGTGGTTTCAGCACAGCGGGGCACTGGCACATTTCAGTCGTCCCGTGCGTCGATTCTTGAACTGACAGTTCCCAGAAAAGTGGATTGGCAGTGGTGGTTCTGCACCACGGTCTGTTCGATTCCTTGATTTAACCCCAATGGACTTTGTGTCACGAGAGATGTGCAACCTTGTTTGCAAAACTCAGGAGAGAATCTGTTTGCCCTGATAGTAACAGCAACAGTAGCAATGAAGAATACTCCGGCAGTGTTCGACCGTGCTAGACGGAACATGGCCCACCGGTGTAACATCTGTTTACAAGTCAATGGAGGTATTTTTGAACCTCTACTCTAATTGAAGTAATTGCGTTGTGTTGATGGCGTGTCCCACCGTAATAAAGAATTAAAACTTGGTTGTATTACCTTTGTCTTCACAGTAAAACACACTAGAAAAAGATTTTTCATTGCCGTATGCAACATCTCGGAGTTTGTTAGATTCATTAATTTTCACCCAGAGAAAACTCCCTCTACCGGTTTAAGAAATCCTCACAGGAAAAAATGACATTAGAGAAAAATATTTCTTTCGGTCTCCCGTGCAGCCTCCATGAGTTTGACTGTTTTAATAATTTTGATCCTATATACAAGATATTGTATCTGGGAATTCGAGAGAGCCATGTTCAAAGCGTTCTGTACATTGATTCTGATGAAAGTACGTTCAACCTGAGTGCAATAGACGCGTGTATCTATGTACGTGGTTGTTGCTTCTAGTTCCTTCTCAGTTTTTGTTTATAGACTAGTGGCCGCCACTAATGACCTGCGTGCATTTGAGGCACACGCACTCTGGTCACGCCTCAAGACTGCAGTGCGTTGATGCTGACATTTTGCACCGGAAGTGCGACAGGTCTGACTGCTTCTTGCGTCTTGCTCTGCGGCGCCGACAAGTTACGTTCCGGTCCGCTCGCGACCAGGAATTTTGTGCGGACCGGAGCGAGGGCAATCCCTTACCACGACTACCACTTCTCTGAAATGTCGTGTTACGTAGAGTTGTGAGCAGACAAATACATCGTCCAGTGTTTTCTTCGACACCTAGAGCACAGTAAACTACAAGCGTTGGATAAAAATATGGGATCACCACGAAAAAAGGATTATTGAACATAAATGAGGCTGTTAGGCACGCCTGCAGGTTACGCTGTCGTATTTGACCACGAACGGCACCGTGCAAAGTCTTCAATACCTTGTGTCAGTCGTGGTCAGAAGAGTCTTATGTGTAGTTGTGAGTGCGTTATGTCGTAGGTTAGTGAATTAGAACGTGAGGAAATTGTTGTTTCTCGGATGGTGGATGCTTCCGTAACCAAGGGAACTGAATTGTTTGGTGTTTTAAGAGGCAGTGTATCGAAGATTTACACCGCATGCAGGGAAAGTGTAAAAACATCATTTGCTAAGTCACAACACGGATGAAAGCGTGAGTCGTGCTTCGGTGGCTCAGTTGGTAGAGCACTTGCCCGCGAAAGGCAGAGGTCCCGAGTTCGAGTCTCGGTCGGGCACACAGTTTTAATCTGCCAGGAAGTTTCATATCAGTGCACACCCCGCTGTAAAGTGAAAATTGCATTCTGGAAACATCCCCCAGGCTGTGGCTAAGCCATGTCTCCGCAATATCCTTTCTTTCAGGAGTGCTAGTTCTGCAAGTTTCGTAGGAGAGCTTCTGTAAAGTTTGGTAGGTAGGAGACGAGGTACTGGTAGAAGTAAAGCTCTGAGGACGGGGCGTGAGTCGTGCTTGGGTAGCTCAGTTGGTAGAGCACTTGCCCGCGAAAGGCAAAGATCCCGAGTTCGAGTCTCGGTCCGGCACACAGTTTTAATCTGCCAGGAAGTCTCATATCAGCGCACACTCCACTGTAGGGTGAAAATTTCATTCTAGAAACATCCTCCAGGCTGTGGCTAAGCCATGTCTCCGCAATATCCTTTCTTTCAGGAGTGCTAGTTCTGCAAGGTTCGCAGGAGAGCTTCTGTAAAGTTTGGAAGGTAGGAGACGAGGTGCTGGTAGAAGTAAAGCTGTAAGGACGGCGCGTGAGTCGTGCTTGGGTAGCTCAGTTGGTAGAGCACTTGCCCGCGAAAGGTAAAGGTCCCGAGTTCGAGTCTCGGTCCGGCACACAGTTTTAATCTGCCAAGAAATTTCATATCAGCGCACACTCCACTGTAGGGTGAAAATTTCATTCTAGAAACATCCCCCAGGCTGTGGCTAAGCCATGTCTCCGCAATATCCTTTCTTTCAGGAGTGCTAGTTCTGCAAGGTTCGCAGGAGAGCTTCTGTAAAGTTTGGAAGGTAGTAGACGAGGTGCTGGTAGAAGTAAAGCTGTAAGGACGGGGCGTGAGTCGTGCTTGGGTAGCGCAGTTGGTAGAGCACTTGCCCGCGAAAGATGAAGGTCCCGAGTTCGAGTCTCGGTCCGGCACACAGTTTTAATCTGCCAGGAAGTTTCGGTCCTTGGTCAAGATCGCTAAAATTCCTTTATCAATAACTAGTTTCAGCTCATTGACAAACAATCTTCAGATCTAAAATACAGAAAATTGTATAAAAGCTGTGAAAAATAGCAAAATACATTTGACATTTAAGCTGCCATTATATGATGCACACCAGTGATGTTATAACTTAATTCAGTGAGTACCAGCTATTAGGCATTACACATGCGCTGTTGTGCTGAATAGTTCTTGTGATATACGCACTGAAAAAAATATAGTGTAGCAAAAATAAAGACATACAAAAGGACATTTCGTAAATGGTATAAAGTCATAATCTTACATAAAGTAGGTAATCATAGTTAAAAAAACTGGGGCGTTAGCAACATATATATGCAGTGCTCATTTTGCCTCAGTTGTGTTTAAAATGCTAGGTGAATGACGGTGGCAACTGTCATGTATTCCATGTGTGGATGCCAGCTACTGGGACAAGGACGGAGCTATATATAATACGGCTGTCAGAGAACTGGCTGTACATTTAGCGTCATTGCTATACGAAACGCTAACTGCCAAATGGCGCTAATAACCAATGAAGTATTATAAAATCGTGCCTCTATAATGATACAAAGATCTGTAACGTAACGAACTTTGTACTAAACTTAAGTAACATAAAATGTAACTTCAGGAACCAGACGTTTGTCTGGCCTCTCAACAGATACCCCTCCTTTGTGGTTGTACCTACGGTACGGCTATCTGTATCGCTGAGGCACACAAGCCTTCCCACCAACGGCAAGGTCCATGGTCCATGGGGGTAGGACAGGAGCAATAAAACTACAAATGTGTCCATTAGTTCAAAAGAAAAACGCCTTTCACGTGCTGCACATTTAGTTTTTTTATTATTTAAATTGTGGACTCAGACACGTTTCGCCTTAGTTATAAAGCGTCCTCAGAGAGTGTCCTGGACCATTAATAACTTTTTTTGGTTATCGCATACAGGTTATCGCTTGCACCTATAGGTTACAGATGTAAAATAGTTCATTGAAGTTTTTACAATGCAATGGAAAAGTACTTACAGATCAGCGTCTAACACAATATTTATAAATATAACACCTTTCTCTCACATGGAAAACTGGTGGAAAGGTTGCTGTTTTCGTTTGGTAGCTGTTTTCGATCACTGTAACCGTCGTTTTCTGTATCTAGGGTATCATTCATTTCTGTAACTACACTCCTGGAAATGGAAAAAAGAACACATTGACACCGGTGTGTCAGACCCACCATACTTGCTCCGGACACTGCGAGAGGGCTGTACAAGCAATGATCACACGCACGGCACAGCGGACACACCAGGAACCGCGGTGTTGGCCGTCGAATGGCGCTAGCTGCGCAGCATTTGTGCACCGCCACCGTCAGTGTCAGCCAGTTTGCCGTGGCATACGGAGCTCCATCGCAGTCTTTAACACTGGTAGCATGCCGCGACAGCGTGGACGTGAACCGTATGTGCAGTTGACGGACTTTGAGCGAGGGCGTATAGTGGGCATGCGGGAGGCCGGGTGGACGTACCGCCGAATTGCTCAACACGTGGGGCATGAGGTCTCCACAGTACATCGATGTTGTCACCAGTGGTCGGCGGAAGGTGCACGTGCCCGTCGTCCTGGGACCGGACCGCAGCGACGCACGGATGCACGCCAAGATCGTAGGATCCTACGCAGTGCCGTAGGGGACCGCACCGCCACTTCCCAGCAAATTAGGGACACTGTTGCTCCTGGGGTATCGGCGAGGACCATTCGCAACCGTCTCCATGAAGCTGGGCTACGATCCCGCACACCGCTAGGCCGTCTTCCGCTCACGCCCCAACATCGTGCAGCCCGCCTCCAGTGGTGTCGCGACAGGCGTGAATGGAGGGACGAATGGAGACGTGTCGTCTTCAGCGATGAGAGTCGCTTCTGCCTTGGTGCCAATGATGGTCGTATGCGTGTTTGGCGCCGTGCAGGTGAGCGCCACAATCAGGACTGCATACGACCGAGGCACACAGGGCCAACACCCGGCATCATGGTGTGGGGAGCGATCTCCTACACTGGCCGTACACCACTGGTGATCGTCGAGGGGACACTGAATACTGCACAGTACATCCAAACCGTCATCGAACCCATCGTTCTACCATTCCTAGACCGGCAAGGGAACTTGCTGTTCCAACAGGACAATGCACGTCCGCATGTATCCCGTGCCACCCAACGTGCTCTAGAAGGTGTAAGTCAACTACCCTGGCCAGCAAGATCTCCGGATCTGTCCCCCATTGAGCATGTTTGGGACTGGATGAAGCGTCGTCTCACGCGGTCTGCACGTCCAGCACGAACGCTGGTCCAACTGAGGCGCCAGGTGGAAATGGCATGGCAAGCCGTTCCACAGGACTACATCAAGCATCTCTACGATCGTCTCCATGGGAGAATAGCAGCCTGCATTGCTGCGAAAGGTGGATATACACTGTACTAGTGCCGACATTGTGCATGCTCTGTTGCCTGTGTCTATGTGCCTGTGGTTCTGTGAGTGTGATCATGTGATGTATCTGACCCCAGGAACGTGTCAATAAAGTTTCCCCTTCCTGGGACAATGAATTCACGGTGTTCTTATTTCAATTTCCAAGAGTGTATTACCGACTTTTTCAGGTTTTGCCTTCAACGCTTTCTTTCTTTGACTATATATGTGCTGATGTAAGTTCTGCCTGTGTGACTCTGTGTGTGTTTGTTTGAGTGTGTGTGTGTGTGTGTGTGTGTGTGTGTGTGTGTGTGTGTGCGTGCTTGTGTAGTATTCCAAAACTCTAATGAATTGTTTTAAATCTGTAATATATGTGTGCGAACGATAAGTTATACGTACAAACGCTAAAGTCATGTAATATTTCTGGACACTTACTGAAGATGCCTTTTAACGAACGCGAAACGTGACTGAGTGCACAAGTTAAATAAAAAAATCTTAATGTGCAGCATCCATAAGGTTTTTCTCATTTGAGCTAATGCAATTTATATACAGCTGCTGCGAAAATTGTCACCATAAGAAACTAATTACGCATATTTTTATATCAAGTTAATAGTGTTTAAAAATATTATCCGTTCGTGAGTTTCCACATTTGTGTTATATGCCAACACAAAAAGAACTTGCACGTCAAATTTATGTAAATATGTGAATTTTTTAATTAACCCTAAGTGTCCATTGCCTTGTAGAACACAGTTTTTGTTGTGGACTTGAAATGGATGATGCGTGCAACTGAATTTAACGTAAACTTACGAAGTATCGTCTCAGAAACCTTTGTCCTTCATCAAAAGTTTTGCGTAGAAGAGATTGTAGTAAAACAAACGAAGAGAGATCCTACACTAAATTTTTCATACCGTGTTTTCTACTTGTAAATGCACTGGTACCGGTCGTCTGGCGTTACAGTATTTATGTGAAAGCTACTGACCGTATGGAGAGACGATTCATATAAAGTATTAGTGAACTATGCTCAGAGTAACATTATTACCGACTATAACTGCTAAACGCTAATAGTTGAGAATCATTTCGTATTGTGCTTACTTACTGTTGTGCACTAAGTTCCTTTCTTTCGCCTTCATTAAACGCCACGAGGGATTGTTCAATTGGCTCCAGTCTGCTCGCTCTGTTAGGTCTATATGCTACTGTATCTCTTTGGTCGTGGCTCATGTAGCGTGTTTGGGCAGTGATAAAATCTGAGCCGCCGCTGCATCGAGAATGAGTTTCTCTCTCTGGCACTTGCAGGAAGTCAGCGAGCAATAAAGGTGAGACCGCACTGCAGGGCAGCGGCGCGGCACAACGCGGCTCTGCTTAGTATACCGCATCTGAAGTGCATCGGCGCGACAATACGTAGCACATTTTGTATATAAGTCATTCGGCAGCCTCAGAGCAAAATGGACGAAAGTGACAAGGATATGATGAAAATTTCTTTGTTGTGTGAGGAAGGAGTCTGTAAACCCTGGTGAATAGAGACGCAGGGATCTTTTCAAGGTCAGATTTAGCAACAAAACTGGAAACAAATACCTTCAATATACCAGGCCCAAAAGAATTACTAGGCCTGAGAGTTCGACTGTCTCACGTGATTGTGGAAACGAAACTTTTCCATTAAAAACATGTAAGTTGAGACCTTATTCTGGTACACTCGAAAAAAGTATGCTGTCACAGACGTAAACTGAGCCGAAGAGGTTCAGAAAACGCGTTTGGAATATTGTGCCGAAAATTTACGACCGACTATCGCAAGATCTGTCTCAGTACGAAACATGTAGGGAATGTGATTGTTGCCATTTGTGTCTTGCAGAATCTTCTCAGACACGATAAGTGTTGTTTGACAGTGAAGAGACTGAAGCGATACAATTACCAGACCTTCCTCTGATAAATAATGCTATCCAGATAGGGGATAGATCGAAAGATTATTTCAGTTCCTCGCAAGGTAGTTTTGTCTGGCAAAATTACGTTGTAAACAGGAGATGCCGTCGAAGAGAAAGTAAGTGGTAGAAAATGTAATAATAAGCATGTAGCCATAAAAAAAGACCTCATCGTAAACAAATGTAATTTGTAAGTATTCGTACGTTATGTTTAGTCCAATTTCCTTGGCTATTTCTTTACGAACGTTGCCTAGTATGGTACCATTTATATAACTTTCATTTTGAAGTCATATACCTCTGGATACCCACAATTACGTTTTGTTCATCTAGCGCCATTATGGTAAGAAAACTTTCATTTCGCAGGTGAAAAGAGCTACGATCTGAATGACATGCAGTGCCGCGACACTTGCTATACCGCAATACGCGGCAGCGGAACTACGCGACGCAGCATGGTATGTCACACACCGAAGTGCAATAGAAACTGGTACAGGCATGCGTATTCAAATACAAAGATACACTATGTGATCAAAAATATCCGGACACCTGGATGAAAATGACTTACAAGTTTTTGGCCCCCTCGACCGGTAATACTGGAATTCAATATGGTGTTGGCCTGCCCTTAGCCTTGATGACAGCTTCCACTCTCGCAGGCATACGTTCAATCAGGTGCTAGAAGGTATCTTGGGGAATGGCAGCCCATACTTCACGGAGTGCCGCACTGAGGAGAGGTATCGATGTCAGCGATCCAAAACATCCCGAAGGTGTTCTATAGGATTCAGGTCCATACTCTGTGCAGGTCAGTCCATTACAGGAATGTTATTGTTGTGTAACCACTCCGCCACAGGCGGTGCGTTATTAACAGGTGCTCGACCGTGTTGAAAGATGCCATAGCCATCCCCGAATTGCTCTTCAACAGCGGGAAGCAAGAAGATGCTTAAAACATCAATGTAGGCCAGTGCTGTGATAGTGCCACGCAAAACAAAAAGGGGTGCAAGGCCACTCCATGGAAAAGACGACCACACCATAACACCGCCGCCTCCGAATTTTACTGCTGGCACTACACACGCTGACAGGTAACGTTCACCAGACATTCGCCATACCCACACCCTGCCATCGGATTGCCACATTGTGTACCGTGATTCGTCACTCCACGCAACGTTTTTGCACTGATCAATCGTCAAATGTTTATGCTCCTTACACCAAGCGAGGCGTCATTTGGCATTTACCGGAGTGATGCGTGGCTTATGAGCAGCCGCTCGACCATGAAATCCAAGTTTTCTCACCTCCCATATGTCATAGTACTTGCAGTGAATCCTGATGCAGTTTTCAATTCCTGTGTGATGGTCTGGATAGATGTCTGCCTATTACACATTACGACCCTCTTCAACTGTCGGCGGTCTCTGTCAGTCGACGGACGAGGTGGGCATGTACGCTTTTGTGCTGTACGTGTCCCACCACGTTTCCACTTCACTATCACATCTAAAACAGTGGAGCTAGGGATGTTTAAGAGTGTGGAAATCTCGTGTACAGACATATGACACAAGTGATATCCAATCACCTGACCACGTTCGAATTCCGTGAGTTCCGCGGGGTGCCCCATTCTGCTCTCTCACGATGTCTAATGACTACTAAGGTTGCTGATATGGAGTACATGGCAGCAGGTGGCAGCACAATGCACCTAATGTGAGAAACGTTGGTTTTTGGGGGTGTCCGGATACTTTTCATCACATAGTGTATGTAAACAGGCAGAATATGGTGCTACGGTCAGCAACGCCTATATAATACAACAAGTGTCTGGTCACTTGTTAGATCAGTTACTGCTGCTACAATGGCAGGTTATTATGATTTAAGTGAGTTTGAACGTGGTGTTATAGTCACCGCAAGAGCGATGGGACACAACATCTCCGAGTTAGTGATGAAGTGGTGATTTTCCTACACACCCATTTCGTGACTGTACCGTGAATATCAGGAATGCGGTAAAACATCATACTCCGACATCGCTGTGGCCGTAAAAAGATCCTGAAAGAACAGGACCAACGACGACTGAAGAGAACCATTCAACGTGACAGAAGTGCAACCCTTCCGCAGTTTGCTACAGTTTTCAATGCTGGCCATCGACAAGCGTCAGCGTGCGAACCATTCAACGAGACATCATCAACATAGACTTTTGAAGCCTTGATGACTGCATGACACAAAGCTTAGCGCCTCACTTGGGCCCGTCTACACCAACGTTGGACTGTCGATGACTGGAAACATGTTGCCTGGTCGGAAGTCTCGTTTCAGATTGTATCGACCGGAAGGATGAGTATGGGTATGGAGACAACCTCATGTGTCCATGGACCCTGCATGTCAGCAGGGGACTGTTCAAGCTGGTAGAGTGTAATGGTGCGAGATATGTGCAGTCGGAGTGATATGGGATACCTGATACGTCTAGATCGACTTTGACAGGTGACACACACGTAAGCACCCTGTCTGAACAACTGCATCCATTCATGTCCATTGTGTCTTCCGACGGATTTGGGCAATTCCAGCTGGACAATGCGACACTCCACACGTCCAGAGTGACTCCAGGAACGCTCTTCTGAGTTTAAACACTTCCGGTGGCCACGAAACACTCCAGACATATCTGGGATGCCTTGCAACGTGCTGTTCAGAACAGATCTTCACCCCGTCGTACTCTAACGGATTTATAAAACAGTTTACTTCTCAATTTTTTATGTAAGTACGTGATTACTTACAGTTAATCGAATTTTTGGCTGACATCTGCATTTCCTCTCATCTGGTCACATGCTGGAGATCGCTCTAAAACTTAACGTACAGAACATAAGCACATTTTCACGTTTGCTCTTTTTTCTTCACAAGTTGTATGTCCTTTGTGCTAACTGGAGTGGAGTACTATTATTCTTCTGTCATTTTACCGGAAACTGTGATTTTAAGTCGTAAGTACAGTGTGTTCACTGTATTTGGTTTGTTTATGTGCATGCTGCCAACCTAAGGAATTATATGCTGAAAATTAGCGTCTGTTCATTTCCGTTCTCCTTATATCTTTATATGTGTGTGTGTGTGTGTGTGTGTGGCTAGTCAGTGCACGTTATACGAAGTTGAATGTGAATACAATAGTTGTCAGAGAATGGTTGAAAGTTTTGGTTTTCAGTTGATTTGAGTTATCCTTTAAATGTTTTGTCGAGGGGTTCATTTAAGAGTAAACTCACTGCCTACATTAGTAGATAAAACAGTAGAGTAACACTTCAGCAGGTGATTATTATCAGAATATTAGCCTCCTACCCTTTTGTCCTCACTTTTACATGAACCCATGCCCTAAACTTTCAAACGAAAACACGAATCAGCTGTACTTGAAAAATTTCAACCACTCTCTGACAGCTACTACATTCAACTTTCTACAACTCGCTCTGACCATCTACACACACACACACACACACACACACACACATGCACACACACACACACAGAGAGAGAGAGAGAAGAGAGAGAGAGAGAGATAAAGAGAACAGAAATGGACAGACTTTAGTTTTGAGCATATTCTTCGTTAGGTTGGAAACATGTACAAAAATAAACTAAATAAAATGTGACATAAATTGAACACACAGTAAATATGATTTTAAATCAGTTTTTGGTAAAATATCCGCAGCTAGTGAAAGAAGAGTAATAGTGATCCAGCGAAAATAAGGTGAAAATTGTGAAAAGAAAGTCTGTAACATGAAAATGTGATTATGTCTCGTAAGTGAATTTATAGCGCGACCTACAGCATACGACCAGATGAGAGGAAAATCAGATGCCACCAAAAATTTGATTCATTGTAAGAAAATAAGACGTAAACTATTTTATAACCTTCAAATATCGCAAAGATTCCACTGGAAATGCCTTAAAGTAAAATGCCGAATTCACCTGAAACGCCGGCTGGGGTGGCCGAGCTGTTCTAGGCGCTACAGTCTCGAACCGCACGACCGCTACGGTCGCAGGTTAGAATCCTGCCTCGGGCATGGGTGTATGTGATGTCCTTAGGTTAGTTCGATTTAAGTAGTTCTAAGTTCTAGGGGACTGATGACCTCAGAAGTTAAGTACCATAGTGCTCAGAGCCATTTGGACCTTTTTTTTTCATCTGAAACAAAAAAAAATACATCTGTTTACTATTTAAGAAACGAAAATTTCTGTGATTACTGCGGATGATAGCCACGTTAAAAAACTTGTTATTACTTATTTCGTTTTGCCTTAAGACATTTTGTTTATTTGCAACGTTTAGAATACTTTATGATTACATGTAATAATTCCAGATCGCCAGTTATTTTCTTCAGTATCGCTAAAATAGTCTTTACAGGCACCAGAGGAATATGAAGCCTATGATAAGTCGATTTCTTTTAGCAAAAGATTTTACATTCCTTATCGAAACTTTGTGTCAAACACCTTGGCATAAAGTACCAAATACATCTTCTGTATCCATAAAGCCTCACAGATCCCAGTATTGCAAGTAGTTATGAAGGACTAGTCATAAAAATTGGTTTCACAGTTACCTCCTTAGGTGCTACGATCCAATTGCCGATTCGATACTTGGTTGTCAAAATGCCGTTTTTATTTTTCGATTAGCCTGCTCTGCCGACACAAACGGTTATTAAAAATAGTTTCACAAGACATTAGTGCATTCTTTAATCCGCCTGAGCAGGGTCACATGATATTTGAAGTCAGCGGAAAAGCCTCCAGTGCACAAAAAATGTGTGACAGATTATGCAGAACTTCATTACAATACATTTGCCACCGATGGCTTTCACATTGTTTGAGAACTGCCATTGAATTTGAAAGTCGCGGATAAAACGTAACCAGTCACTGGTTGTTGGTTCTTGAAGGAATACATGTCTTAAGAAAAATTCTACAAATGACAGAGTGGCCACAACAGTAACTCAACTTCATCATTCGCTGATAGTTTCATCAGAAAACTGCATTCAAGTTGTAACTTTTCCCTAACATAAGGCTGTTTGCAAAGAGTAACAGAGATGCATACACAAATCCATCACTAGTGATATGTGTTACAGGCTATATTAAACAAATAGTCTCGCTATAAATACGCAAATGAGCTACCTAATCAAAGGTGACGTTATTTGCTACTGGGCTGCATTAACAAGAAATACAATTCGTCTCACTATTTGTTTGCTGTGGTCTTCAGTTCGAAGACTGTGTTGATGCAGTGCTCCACAGTAGCTGTCCTGCATAGATCTCTTCATATCTAGGCAACTACTGTACCTACATCCATTCACATCTACTTACCGTTGGCAAGCCTTGGTCGCTCTCTACTCGTGCAATTTAGCCTCCATTACCAAACTGACGATTCCTTGATGCCTTAGAATATGTTCTGTCAACTAATCCCCTCTTTTACACAAGTTGTGCCATAATTTCCTTTCACTCCTCAGTTTAATTCAGTACCTTTTCTTTAGGTATACGATCTACATATCTAATCTTCAGCATTCTTCTTTAGCACCACATTTTGAAAGCGTCTACTGTCTTCTTGAGAGAACTGTTCATCGTCCACGTTTCTCTTACATACAATGTTACACTCCATACAAATACCTTTGTAAAATACTACCCAACCATTAAAAATCATACTCGACGTCAATGAATTTCCTTTTCCAGAAACATTTTTCTTGCTATTGGAAGTCTGCATTTTTTTATCCTCTCTGACGCGAGGCGCTAATTTTTGGCCCGCGGAGTTGTTTCATATGAAAGAGAAATTAACTTTTATTTCTGTAAAACCCCCAAAAGCTCATTCCATAAAGCGTCTTTAGTATCGTTTCCTATTACAATAGGAAAATATCAGTTCATTGATTCCACTACCGTTAGATTTTGTCTCTATTCCTGTTTGAAAAAATCAATGTGGTAGATTTATTTCGAAAAGCTCGCGCACCATCTTGAAGAAAATGTAGTTCGCCTTGGCGATATGCAACCAGCAATCAGTAGTAGCTTGGACTGCGCACCCGTATGTGTTTGTTGCCCTGCGCGAGTCAGGCAAGTGCCAGACACAGCCAATACATTCCATTTTTAATTTTACTGCAAACTCATAAGACTCTCGGCCGTAAAGTTATGACCCTTCACGTGTAACTATCACGAGAATTTGTGTGTCAATTCCCTCAAAATGCACCATGTCATGAAGGTATTTGTCAAAATAGTGAATTTTATTAAATCGAAAGAATTGAATCATCGTCAGTTATAAGAATTCCTGAAGTCTTGGGATTCAAACCATGATAACATTTCGTTTTATAGATAAGCAAGATGGCGAACCCATGCGAAAATGTGGAAAGGAGTGTCTGATTTGAAGCAATAAATACAATCATTTTTTGTAAACAAGTCACAGAGATTCCCGATGTTCGAAGATAAAGAATGGCTTTCCGACTTGGTCGACATATCTAGCTCCCTAAATGTTGTTAATACTCGCCTCTAAGGAAAAATCGGCTAATTAATGTCATGCATGATCTTATTTCCGTATTCTAAATGAAACTTGGGCTTTGGGAACAACAGTTACGAACAAAAAACTGCACACATTTCCCTACATTGTCAAAGTAATCGGACTCATTCGGACGGCAGCGATTAAATACGCTTCTTTGATATCTGACTTGAAATACGAATTCGAAAACCGATTTAAAGATTTTAAGATAAGTGGTCTGCTTTTTTCTGTATTTGCTACGCCATTCGCTGTAGACGTGATTTCACTAGTGGAAGATTTACAAATGGAATGTTGCGAAAGCAGTGCCAGTTACAAGAGAAGTTTAATCTGGTTGGTTTGGAAGGGAAGAGTTCTATAAAACGTATTTGGACAAGAAGAACAATCCAGCGTTTTACAAACATGCTTTCAAAATGGTTTCATTACTTGCACACATGTTTGTGAGCAACTTATTAGTCGGATGAAGTACATCAAACCACAAGTGAGAACACGAATTACTGATGTTCATCTGGACAACTCTTGTGGGTGTAACAGGAACTTCGGTTGTCGTCAACGTTGACTTACTTACTTGAATGAAAGAAAGCCAGACATCCCATTAACATTGTATTTCATTAATTGCATAATAAATGTTCTTTCCTCAGATTTGATTTATTTTCTTTAAAAAAATAAGTTACTTCTCACTTGTTTTTGTTCACAAAACAAAAATTGGTAATGCGGCCCATGGGGAAATCCCCTCTCAAAAATTTGGCCCACCTGCCGAATAGGTTGGCCACCCCTTGTTGTAGATAATATTATGTCCTTGTGTTTTATTGCTAGTACCTCCATAGGTTCACAGGTCAAAACCTTTCTCTTAATGTACAAATGCTGCAAGCACAGCTTTGCCGTTCTTCAATCTAAATGGTAGGATCAGTACTGCCTTGCATGTTCAGACATTTCACAGGGATCTAACACTGTGCTCATGTTAGTTTGTATAGCGCTTCCTTCTCTCCTTACTACATATTCCTTCCACCTTCTAGCCTTCTCTTCTTTGCTTAGTTCTGGCTTACCAAACGAGCTTCTCTCTTGAGAAAGTTTTCTTTCCTATTTTTCTTATTTATTTTCGGCATCTATGTTTTCCAACTGCAAAATCTCAGCTGTGATTTTAGACTCGTCAACGTCTCTTTTTATACATCTCTGTTCCCAATGGCCTGCTTTATTTGCTGCATTTTTATATTTTCCCCGTTGTCAATTAAATTAAATATATCATGTTTTATCCAAGGATTTCTATTGTCCCCTTTTCGTATTTTACATCCTCTGCTGCCTTTACTACGTCTTCCCTCAAAGTTATCCATTCGTATTCTAGTGGATTCCTTCCTCTTTTTCAGACAGTCGTTGCCTATTGGTCCCTTTAAGAGCCTCGAAAAACTCTTGGTCTTAACTCATTCAGGTTCTCTGTCCTTAATTTGCTACCGTTTACTACCTCTTTAGTTGCAAAATGCAGTTCATAATCAATAAATTATCGTCGGTTTGCATCTGCACCGGGAAATGTCTTACAATTTAAAATCACGTTTTGAAAACTCTGTGCCAAACATTCATCATTCTTTCATGATTCTTAAGCAAAGTGTTGGGGATGATTAAATTACGCTCTATATAAAATTCTTTCAGTTGGCTTCCCATCTCAACCCTTCCCCCACGCCTATGTTTTCCTACTATTTTCTCTTCCTATATTTACTACCGAATTACAGTCTCTCGTTACATTTTAAAATTTTGTCTCGCTTAACTATCTGAATAGTCACTGTTCATCATCAGTGGTGTAAGTGGGCATGTAAACTTGTATCACTGTAGTATGGGTGTTAGCTTTATGTCCCTCTTGGTAATGATAATGTTAATGGCAGTTTAGAGATGGAGCTGAGTTTTGTGGTACTACGTCATTGGTAGTTTCACTAACAAAAATCACAGAGTGGTTAAAAAACTTGATCGTAACACAGCAAATGCTGAGGATCAACTGTGAGACATTTTCAATTTTAACTAAATGACTACCAAACAACAAGTAATGTACTGTCATTATAGTAAACTGCGTTTAGGTACTGAAATCTACAATACTAAAAGACATTGTGAAAGCAACTATAAGTTTCCGTTCTGGAGTGATCGGTTTACTAAAAGAGATAGTAAACAGTTATGAACAGTTATAAACAAATCTGTTTATGGTGGAATAAGAAAACACGAATAATGAAATATGTGAAAGAGTATATCATTAAAAAATAAAAAATTGGTATGTCTTCAGCCAACTTTGTCTCTCTTTCGTGTAGATTACGGTATAGATAACCAAATGCACCGGGAGTTTCGTTGGGTCCCGCTTCATACCTCATTGGCGGCCCGTTGTAGCTACCGCTAGCCTCTGCGGCTCCCAGGTAGAAACGCCAATTCAGCGAGCCGCCGCGTCACCGCAGAAAACGCTTGCCGCTGGCGTCGTTGCCGCGCGCCGCACTGCCGCGGTGTAGTGGGAATCAGCCTCTGTGGCCGTAAACACCGGCAGGCAAGAAATGAGCGCCCGACCTAACTTGCAGTACTCCATGATGTCACCTTTCACCAAACTAGCGTCAACGCACCGTCACCAGCCTCGAGATGACTGGGTGTTTGTGCTGTCCTCATCATTTCATCATCGTTCCTGAAAGTGGCGAGATTGGACTGAGCAAAGGTTGGGAATTTGTACGGGTGCTGATAACCGCGCAGTTGAGCGCACCACTGCCCAAACAGCATCATCATCATCATCATCATCATCAACGCACCGTCACTCGTGCACCTAGACACAACCAACACGCCGTGGACTACAGAGGAACCGTGGTAGAACCGCAACAGCGCGAAATGCAAGTCGCCGGACGAGGAAACCAACCGCAATATCCGTTTGCGTGTCAGAATAAGATAAAACCAATTGGCATATACTAATGTAATTTTATTTTATGTTTTTATCTAAAGTTGCTAGATTGGTTTAGGTCTTTTATACCTGTCGTTTACATTTAATGTTGATACGCCAAGAGACATCCTTGTAAGGCTATTCCTTTGTGTCAAGAACTGTTAAATTTGAGAGATTTCTCTTTCTATCTCTTACAAAAAATTTGTGATTCTAAAAAAATTTAAACTGGCAATTTTTTAAAATTTTGCATTACGCAGTTGTTAAATTTGTTTATTTTGGCGAAAGGCAACTTGTTAATGGTAGTTGTCCAGCAGCTTCTCATTGTGTTTGTAAATAAATTTTCTCTTGTTGTTTGAAGAGTTCTCGGGTATTCAGTTGGATTCGATGCCCAAGATATTTCGACGAATAACCGTTCCGCCATCATCAGGTGGTGCTGATGAAATGATCCTTCCGCTCTCTGCCGCTAGTATTTGTCTCTCGCCGGTCCAGGTGCGATTCCATGAGCCGATGGAGCGCGGTGTGTTTGGTGGTGGGGGAAGCAGAGGCTGAGGTAAGGGGCCTGCCGACAACAAAAGCGCAGTAGCGACCAAGATGAAGAACAAACTGACGAAGAGAAAAAAGGGGCTGGCTTTTTTACCTTTTGTAGGCAACGTGTCGTCCAAAATAGGGAGATTATTGAGACAACACAAGATCGACATCGGCTAGGATGCGCGGCTTACTACCAACGGCGAAAAACGATGTCGTCCTCATGAAAACAGGCGTATAAGAAATTCCATACCGTTATGGCAAATCCTATATCGGCCAAACAGTTCGTACGATGAAAGACCATTGCAAAGAACATCAACGCTATACCCGCCTGTGCCGACGAAGCCAATCTGCCCTAGCAGAACATTGCATAAACACTGGACA
The DNA here is from genome assembly GCF_021461385.2 of Schistocerca piceifrons. Taxonomy (NCBI): domain Eukaryota; kingdom Metazoa; phylum Arthropoda; class Insecta; order Orthoptera; family Acrididae; genus Schistocerca; species Schistocerca piceifrons. Next base: position 924,984,054 of record NC_060138.1, read on the forward strand.
CGCTGCGAATTATGACGTGACAAAAGTACTGGCCCTCACAAATAAATACTGGGACTGCAGTTTCAAAGAGGCCATAGAAATTCTCGTAGTAGACAACCTCGTCAACACGGACATTTGTTACCAATTCAGTAGGGCTTGGGAACCAATACTGAGCTCCGTCAGGAAGCAACGGTTCAAGCGGACAGGAGATCATTTCGCCACGGCCGCCGAAGAGACACTCCGCCCTCCTGCCACCGCCAACAGCAGCCACCGCTTTCCCCATCACCGAATATACCGCGCGGCCTCGATGCACGGAATCGGACCTGGACACGCAAGAGATAAATACTAGCGGCAGAGAGCGGACAGACCACTACTCTGCTGCTCCACTCACTGCGAGTCACTTCGTCGCTCGCTCGCCCACATCATTCACAATTCGGCGCCCGAAATGATGTAAATGCCAGAAGATGGGGCATGTAGCGAAGACATGTAGGGGAACACGCACGTGTTTGAAATGTGCGGTTATCACGCTTCAAATTCACTCAGTTGTAGTTATTTCAAGGCACGGAAGCAGCAGAAGAGGACTGCAAGTCCAAGTTGGCACAGGGGCCGCCTCAACCGCCCACCCAAGAAGGGGAAGCAGGCCGCGGCGCCACGAAGAAGATGACGGTATTCTCCGTGAAACGTTTCGGAAAGTCACCGACGACACGGTTGCCACGTTCAGATCCACCATGGCGTCCCTGAGGGCGGAGTTGGACGAGGTACGCCCTCAGGTGTAGCACTTGCGTGACGCCCCGACAAGCGCGTCGCCCACGATACAAGAAGAGGCGCCGGCCCCCAACAGGACAGGGGTGGACGCGGAAACCCAGACGCTCGTCACGCTGGCCGATGCGGAACCGCAGGCGGCCGAGGAGGTGGCCGTAGATGGGCCTCCTCCGAAACGGTCGCCTCGCCGGCACGTGCTGAAAGGCAAGAGGCTGAGGAGATGGCCATGGATACAGAGAGGACGAAGAAAGAAGAAGACGAGACGTCCTTCGAGTTCCTGCCCCTCCCTGACAATAAGATCGCCGAATCTCTCAGAGATGGTAGCTACCCTCACCACGATTTGCCTTGCCCATTTAAGCAGTCAGATATCCCTCCTCTCCCACACATACCACGTGATCTCAGCTGAGGATGCGAACCCCTGAACTGGAAATTCAAGGGAGAAGATTTCGTCCGGCGGGCGGATCAGGAGCTTACAAACTCCTACCCCATCTTCACCAACAAGGACTGGTGCTACATGGCGGATGAAGCCGTCAAGTACATGGACTGTTACCTGACGCAGCGAACTTCTCTTTCCTTACCGAAGTAAAGTTCGGACTACTAAAAAAGACGCTTCTGACGCTCGCTAGCTCGCTAGCTAGCAGAATAGGTTTTCATTTAATATATAAGAAACTAACAGCCTCGATTGCGGTAATGAAACCAACCTTTACCTAGGTTTCAGCCCAAATGATTGAGCCTTCTTCAGACTGTAGGAGGATACAAGATGACTTGGACAGGATTTGTGATTGGTGTAAAGAATGGCAGCTAAATCTAAATATAGATAAATGTAAATTTATGCAGATGAATAGGAAAAAGAATCCCGTAACGTTTGAATACTCCATTAGTAGTGCAGCGCTTGACACAGTCACGTCAATTAAATATTTGGGCGTAACATTGTAGAGTGATATGAAGTGGGACAAGCATCTAATGGCAATTGTCGGGCAGGCGGATAGTCGTCTTCGGTTCATTGGTAGAATTTTGTGAAGATGTGGCTCATCTGTAAAGGAGACCGCTTATAAAACACTAATACGACCTATTCTTGAGTACTGCTCGAGCGTTTGGGATCCCTATCAGGTCGGATTGAGGGAGGACATAGAAGCAATTCAGAGGCGGGCTGCTAGATTTGCTACTGGTAGGTTTGATCATCACGCGAGTGTTACGGAAATGCTTCAGGAACTCGGGTGGGAGTCTCTGGAGGAAAGGCGTTCTTTTCGTGAATCGCTACTGAGGAAATTTAGAGAACCAGCATTTGAGGCTGACTGCAGTACAATTTTACTGCCGCCAACTTATATTTCGCGGAAAGACCACAAAGATAAGATAAGAGAGATTAGGGCTCGTACAGAGGCATATAGGCAGTCATTTTTCCCTCGTTCTGTTTGGGAGTGGAACAGGGAGAGAAGATGCTAGTTGTGGTACGAGCTACCCTCCACCACGCACCGTATGGTGGACTGCGGAGTATGTATGTAGATGTAGATGTAGATGTAGATGTAGAAGATATACCTGAATCTATAATTTGTCTAAGAGGACATGGTCTATAAATAAAACTAAAATAGCCTGAATAGGCATAGTCACATTTTAAAAATGCGTTAGGTTTTGATTTGTTTCAGACAACCTACAGGCCAATTGTATTACGACAGGAGATTTAAAACATCAAGCCAGAAGTGAGGAGGAACAGCATTAATAAATGCTTAAACTCCTGCACCTCGGACCAAGGACTGTCAGCGACCAAGTCAGACCACTGCATCGGCACCACTTGATGATGGGGAAACGGTTAGTCGCCGAAATATCGGCTTTAGACGATCGTATCCGGCTGGACACCCGAGAACCCTTCAGGCAACATTTACGCTGGGAAACGCTGGGAAAGCCTCAGATCGCAATTTTTTTCTTGTTTGAAGTAGAAGTTAATAAAGCAGAATGTCCCACGTCCTAAACCACTGCTCCCTACCGTATCGTACTGAACCATAATATTTTGATTCGTATCTGTATGGTAGCTGATCATTGTTTTTCGCTAGGAAACACCTATTTAAAATATTTATGTCATCTCACAATGCTACAAAACTCGACACAAGAAATACATCCTGATATGTATATGTTACTTCGAATGGCTTTACCGCTCATGATGGGCGCAGTTTGGAAGAATGGATTTATATGTAAAATACGGTATGTGCCGCAATGAATTGTTAAAAAAAACTCTTTTCTTCTTTTGAGTATACCTGCCTGCTGTGAGTGACGCTTTCCATAACATTGCTTTCATTTCTGTGGTCACTATCGGCTAAATATTCGCTATCTTGCTAGGGTGAATAATCCCAAACTGATAAGCGATGAACATAGCCCACGAATCAGGTTCGCGACACCAAACTATAGAGAGGAAAGTAAGTTAGAAATGATAAATATTTCTTAGTGATTACTTGACGTCATTCTGCCATTAGCATAGCTGATTTGTATTTGGATGTGCATAATTTGCAAAATACTGGAGTAAATGTGTTGCGCGTTTTAATACACTTAGGTTCTTAAACATTTATGGAAAGGAGGTACAGAGAGTAAGTTAATTTTCCGCCACTAAAATCCTCATTATCCCTCCCCCGCCCCCCCCCCCCCCTCGAAAAGTTTGTAAACGAAGTCTGTTACGCGTGATTTCAATCCTACTTGTGATGTGGCAACGAAGTAAACCGCAGAATACGCGACGGTACTTCATGTAGAGACGCGTATGTCCTCGAACCACCGTTAGGCGCCGCCAGCGGTCTGCAGTCTGGCCGTGATGAGCCACCGGCACAGTTTCGCCGAATACGGCAGTGGTCTCCGGTACTGCTGCGCGACATGCCCATCACGCAGGCTGAGCGCCTGCAGCCAAGGACGGGGCCTGTCCTGCAGGTACGGACTCTGGGTCACGGCGCCGCCTTTTGTCTGCTGGCTAGCCGGTGCTTTACACTCAGTCTCCTACCTTAAAGACGCATGATTCGGGCAAAATTTTCTCACTCCACAAGAATGATTTATCGTAGTGAGTGAGCAGCAACCTGAGCTTATTGGTGTAAAGGAAAGTCTCATTTATTGTTGGTTACAGGCAATTCCAAAACGTAGTGATTCTCCAGCAGAAAGAGGTTCCTACTCAATGGTCTGAAGATGACCACAGTAGTGGTCGAAACCGGTCACCTTAATAAATAAATCGTGATTCTGACTGTTTTTAAAAGTAAATAATTCCAAAACGATTTAGAGTAGTGGTAGTCAAACCCTAGTGCTCAATATTGTGAGGCGATACATATCTTATTATTAAATTAGTATCTTTTGAGCACCACAATAGATTGGATGTAGAAAACGTGCAATGAGCTGGCCGTCAGTCCCCACCCCCCCCCCCCCCTCTCCCACAGTACTGATCGTTAAAATTCGACACCATTCGGGATACTTCGTGCGATTGTTCTATTGTTCTATTCAAATGGATGCCACCCTCAGTGGCCCCAAAGGTGCGACACTGTAAATGTCTGATGTTGTGTTGTTGCTTCGTGTGTGCGAGCAAGTAGTTAACCGGTTAACACTTAGAATGCAGACTACGTAATCTTTTCCACTTTTCTTAATGCCGGCCATTTTTATGGTTTTCAATATTTTTTAATCAAAACCACTAGCCAACATTTAATTGTTATGCTTACCTTGAGATACCAAAACTTCAAAATCCTTCTTATGGATTACAGATATAAATTTTGACACATTTCTTTCACGTAGTATACTTTTTTGGGGGATAGGCTTTGTTACAAGGCTTCCTGCACATGGCCATTTAGCACGGTGAAGTGGTATGTAGTATGTTTTATTGCAGCATTTCCTAGTTGCTTAAACCAAATAAAAAAAAAATTTCAAGGTTCAGAAAAGAACGCAATGTTTCAACGAATGTTTTACGGAAGCCAAACGAGAAATTCTCACTTGAAGTTTGACACGGTTCTTCTTGCAAAAATCAGGATTATCAACTGAATTGTTAATATCGCCATACTCACTACCATTACCAGCAAAATCTTGGTCCAATATATGCAAAATTTCGTTGTTCCTGGAACAACGTTAGGCCATGCTTTCTTTACGTACCGGAGTAACAACTACCGCTCTCCAGCAGACTGACTTCATACAACAAACGATTGTTACACGAACTGCATGTCCCTCACAACACAGTGAAGACCAGTCGAGCCCGTCAGTATACATGGCTTCGTGTTTAAAGGTCGGATAAGTTGGATCCTGCCACTTGTTGGGATCTACTGTCGGCCGAAATTTTCGAGTCCACTCAACCGACGGGACTGGTAACCATATAATACCTAATTGTACTTATATTTAAATGCATTATACAGTATCAGACATGATCACAAATGTTCACCAAATGTTTGAAATGTCAGTTTTTCCTACATACTGTGTTGTATTACAACAGCCCTAATTTTAATTTCATATTCTTTGTTACAAATATGTACCGTATTTGAAGATGACGCTCTCTGTTATGTGCATTCACGAATCCATGTTACTTTCGTCTGAAATTTATACCACAGCAGATGACTGGCACGAGCCACATACTCCATTGAGCTGTCCGTAGTTGAAGACAAAAAAAAATGGTTCAGATGGCTCTGAGCACTATGGGACTTAACATCTGAGGTCATCAGTCCTCTAAAACTTAGAACTACTTAAACCTAACTAACCTAAGGACCTCACATACATCCGTGCCCGAGGCAGGATTCGAACCAGCGACCGTAGCGGTCTCGTGGTTCCAGACTGAAACGCCTAGAATCACTCTGCCACACCGGCCGGCAGTTGAATACAAACAAGAAAATATTCACCCCCATCAATCCTCTAAACCCGCAGCGGCCACGTCAGTTGCCCTTCCGCCTCTGAGGTAAGCGGCCAGGTTTACTTAGATCACTGCCAAATTCACCGACGTCTACTAAAATTGATGATATCTTAAAATACTGCTTTGTCTGTAAACATTTTTGTTTGTTACTAAGAAGGAACATTACACTTTAACGCTGCTGTTACCATTAGTTGGTAGTTGCTAGATGTTTGAGAACCGCGGATCGCGTGAATACTTGATTGGGGCCACATGGAGCCCGCTGCTTCATTCATGTGTGATGTCATTGTGTGTGTGTGTGTGTGTGTGTGTGTGTGTGTGTGTGTTGAGTGTGTTTGTGAGTTTGCACCTTGATAGTTATGTTGCATTCTGGAGTTGTTGGAATTGTTGTGGTTGTTTTTTGTCTTCTTATTTGTTGATTGAGTCTGTGTATTAAACGTGTGCCATACTTACTCTTCCTAGTTATTGTTTGATTGTACTCATTTCATTTTCATAATTTTTAATGTTGAGCGGAATCCTGTTTAATCTATATAACATATGTCATAGTGTCGAAAGCTTCTGGTTGTGGGGATAATTAGATGTGGAATGTATTATTGTGTGTCAGCGTACCGTAATATCGCACGAAGCTGATGACGACAGGACTACAAAAATTAAAGATGTAATTTTTTGTGTCTCGTTTCCTAATCTAAATGCATCAGTGTCCCCTGGTGTAATTCTACTACATTTCATTATCCTCGTTTCACTTTTGTTGATATGTTATAACCTAGCCGGCCGGTGTGGCCGAGCGGTTCTAAGCGCGTCGGTCTGGAACTGCGCGACCGATACGGTCGCAGGTTCGAATCCTGCCTCGGGCATGGATGTGTGTGATGTCCTTAGGTTGGTTAGGTTTAAGTAGTTCTAAGTTCTAGGGGACTGATGACCTCATATGTTAAGTCCCATAGTGCTCCGAGTCATTTGAAGCTTTTTTTTTATTATAACCTATTTTCAAGTCACTATTCATTCTGTTCAAATGATCTTCAAAGTTCTCTGACCGAAGGTCACGCAATTGACACAAACAACATGGGGGAACTCGCACACTATTCTCTTACTACTGACGCATCGGTTAAATATGTAGATGTATCGTTAGTATACGATACGACTCGAAAATAACATGTAAAATCAGTTCACGGTGGATGAATGGCAGCCACTCATTTGTTGGAGAAACCTGAGACGGTGCTTCATGAGCACTGAGCACACTGCGTACGCTGTATTTGCGCGACATGTTGTCATGACCGTGCGAATGTTAATAATATTAATTACATGTCAGATCAGAAAATGTTAAAAATTTTAATTACTTTTTAGATTATAACTAGAAGCGAACAAAGGCTTTCATACGCTTGGAACAGACGGGTGACAAACAGGGTGCGATAACGAGTCCTGAGGCAACCAAAAGCTGTTTGGTTCTCAGCACCTGACCAGACACGCCAGCGAGGATTATTCTTGACGGTTCGCCAAGGTGACGAGGATCGAGATCACAGGCGTCAGTGGTAACCCTCCGATGCACATAATGGACGAATTTCTTGTGCAAGTTAGGCTGATAGTCAAATATTAACACAAACGGGTGTCCTGGAAAGCTTCCAAGGGAATATTCCCGGCAGTGCAGAGGGGTCTGTGGACCCAGATTCTACGTAGAACGGCATAAAAGGTCAGAAAAGGCAGATTAATGGAAAATAGAGATCCAGCGAGTAATCCGAGCAGCCGCAGTGCCGTGACGCTCCTCACCAGCACTTGATGGAGTAAGAGACACTTCAACTACGAGAAGACAGTAATGGGCTCTGGCGTACATGCTACAACTGCAAGCTAAGTGGCAATTTTCAGTATTCATTGGAATATCATTGAACAGAGACTACCTGTCTCTGTCACAAAGAACGTATTACTGATCATGCATGGTTCGGATCGGATACCCATCTGCCGTTTCATCCAAGGTTTTACCGTGGAATGACATGTTTTTATGCGCACTTGCACCTTGGAATTCGTAGCTCACGATGTGTTAGTTTTATATGACACGCCGATTTACCTCCAGGGTATGAAACCTGTCGTTATACAGTGAAAAGACAATAAACAGTTATTGCGGTTTCGACTTTCACTCAGTTTAATATAGACTATTTTATCATCTATAATTTTAAATTGCTTGATTGTCCTTCACATTAAGTCCGCGAGAATTATCAACCTATTGTAACCGAACAATCATCCCAACTAAGGAGAGCTCTTCCCCCATGTCTCCGTTGTAAAGCATGACAAACAAACTAACCAAATACATTTTGTCGTTAACGTACTTTTTACGCCATGCAGGCAACAACGAAGTCACAGGAAAGAGAAGTAGGGAAACTATAGACGGACACGACACTATTCCTAAGCACTGGGAAAGAAAGAAAGGTTAGAGTTTAACATTGTCATCATCTGTGTCATTACAGACATTGACTGAGAGAGACTAAGTCCATGGCTGCCTTTCTGTTTGCCGCGGCACTAGGAGGGGGTGGGGTTGTGGGTTCCTCATCCTGGCCGCCTTTTATCCCTGGCAAAGAAGCCTGACTGAGTAGACCAAGGGCTGACCTGGAGGAACTAGAACGAGGAGAAATCCCTGCTCCTATTAGGGACTGAACCGGGGACCTCTAGGGCCAGAGTTTACTGCTCTACCCGCTAGGTTAATACCGCCACTAGAGAGGCAAAGGAAACATACGTATGTATGACTGGAGGGGAACTATGTTAATCTCAGATACACCTTAAGCACTACAGCTCTGCTGCTCAGATATTTGAAATTCTTGTCGATTGAACTTTGAAGAATTTATAGACATAATATGCTTCCACAGCAGAGCCGGCCGCGGTGGTATCGTGGTTAAGGCGCTCAGTCCGGAACCGCGCGACTGCTACGGTCGCAGGTTCGAATCCTGCCTCGGGAATGGATGTGTGTGATGTCCTTAGGTTAGTTAGGTTTAAGTAGTTCTAAGTTCTAGGGGACTGATGACCACAGAAGTTAAGTTCCATAGTGCTCAGAGCCATTTTTGAACCTTCCACAGCAGCTGATTTCCTTCCAGCATTTACTGCAAATAAAGAATATTTATTTCAACAGAAGCATTTTACTTTTATTTATAACGCATCATCTATGGCCACTCTGGAAATATGGAAGTACAGTATAATATGTCTCTGCATTTTGGTATTTACAGATTAAAAACAATATTTCCTCCCAAAATTGGCATACAGTTTACTGATGGTGTTTTTGTCTCTTGTTTACATATTCTGCAAACGATTACCTTTCCCTTCATTGTTAGTGGAGGATGTGGTCGGAAAGAAACTTAGTTACGCGTCAGTTTTGGAACTTTCTTGCCATCATTGAATCCAGTTTTTCTTACCGCTGGTGTTTCTTCCATTCCACTACACCTCACTTTTGTAAAATTTCACGAGAGAGGTGGTGCTGTAGTTTCACATATTCCGTACTCACCACAGTGTTTGTTTTTCATTTGTTTACTGTGTAAATTACGAGTGTTGCGCACACACACACACACACACACACACACACACACACACACAGACACACACAGGATATTTTCTCTCTGCCTTCCCTCCCCCCCCCCTCCCCCATCACTCTCTCTCTCTAACACACAAACACACACGCACACACACACATAAAGTGTGATGAAGTAATCAAACTGACCAGCAGCTTATCTTTCAGTTATATACGGTACTTGTCGCTCCAATTAAGGGAATAGATTAGTCAATCGATACACTTCATTAATTCCCTGTACACGTTGAATTAGAAATTGTAATTTGATATTTCGTATAGTTTTAATGACCCTAAAATATTGTTATACACTTACATACAAAACATGTATTCAAATTATGGGTATGACATAATTAATATTAATCTTAATTATTTTTTAAAAAAACTTAATTAGCTGTCAATATTGAATTTCTGTAAAAATTTACTTGTTCAGTTTTATTTCTATTTGAAGTAATCGACATTGAAACTGCTAATTATTAACATTTAAAAGAACTTCAAACAAAAGAATATCGACGTGTAACTCATTTCTCATGGAAAAGAATGTCTTTGATATATGTATAATCTTTGCCCTTCTTGGTTATTAATTGGAAGTCGTGTTCAATAGTTGTAATTTTGTGATTTTATACTTGTTACGTAATTCAAATGTCTCTGAATGATGAAAACTGCTAGTGTAATTACGCACCGATGTACTGATTTACTTACGTAAACCTTTTGATTGAAGAGAAAGTGTATTTTTTTGATTTGTGGACCCATTGTGACTGACTATAATGGAAAAGTTTTAAATATGAAGACAATATGGAAAGATGAAAAATACTGTGTGTGAAATGAAGACAAAAACTCAACAGATGAATGCATTTTAGTCACACGGAGTTCTTGTCTGAAAATCGAAACCTGGATCATGCAGCCTAGAAGCAAATTATTTTGCAATGAACCACAGCTTCATGGGGGAGCCACAGGAAACAGATGAGTAATAAATAACACCGTTACTGTGCAAACTTCTTTCTCACACATTTTTAGCTGCTCTACACTAGTGTTGCTTCTACTAAGAAAGTGCATTTGAATTAAACAACAATTAAAAACATTTCTCAGGTTCGTAAATTTAATTGGTTTGTACATGAATTGAGGAGAAAGCCGTCGCAACAAACAACATACGCACACGCACAGCACACACTATACACCATTACGAACAAAATAAAGATTATGCAGAGTGCAGAACGCGTGAAACTACACTATTATTTCTAAAGTTTTACAAAAGTGAGGTCAAGTGAAAAAAGATACCAGTCTACAGTGCAGCGTAAGAAGAAATGTTTTCAAAAAAGGTGAAAAATAGCAAAAAGGAAACGTGCAAGCAAGTTTCTTTCGACCTCAGCCTCGACTAAGTACGAAAGAAGAGGCAGTGGTCTGCAGAGTACGTAAGCAAGGGACAGAAACATCGTGATTGTATTATTACCCAATTTTATAAGGAAACCATTGTCTTTGATCCATAAAAACCAAATATAAAGACATTTCAGAAGATACTTCACAAATAAAAGCGAAACGGGTGTGTTAAAAAATACTCTTCAGTTTCAGTAAGCTCAAGATGGAAAAACCAACTGAATTTAGAGACCGTTTGTTGATGGGTTTATCGAGAGCAACAGTGTCCAGAGTGACGACGTACGCGACTCGTAGCTGGACATGGGGTTTTGGCAAGACCAGTTCTCAGCTATCTAGATCCTCGTAAAACAATAAAAATTCTCACAGGGAACCGAACATTCCTTATAAACAACAAACCCCGAAATCAGCCCTTGTTGGGTCACAACCTTGAGTGGGGAGGTGAAGTGTCTCATAAAATGGAAAATTACGATGTCAGTAATTTGAGAACCTTTCATCTCCAAATTAACATCTTTGAAACATAAGGTTCGTCGGCAGTTTCACACAGAGTGACGTCAACTTTACCGCTCCGAATGGAGCATTTTAAATCACCACAGTAAATACAGAAAGGTAAAAACATGATCATTTTATGTGACCAAGTTAAAAATACTTGCGGCACCTCTGTAAGGCACAAACCTCAAAAACTGTGGTAAATTCCCGTAGTTCCTACTTATACTGAAGGAACAGAAACAGTCTCTGTTTCTAATTTTCTGTGCATATATCTGTCTTTTTGCTCACTAACTATCATAATGTACTCTTAGGTATTAGCTTATAATAATGCTGTATAGTTTCCCGACAACTTCTAAACTTTTCACAGTCAACAGTCAAATTCTCATAGGACAACCTCATTTTATATCCTGTAAAAAAATTTTCTCATTAAATGTTACATGAGCATCGGGTCGAGGAACTAATATACCTGCAGAATTAATTTCAAAGAAAAAAAATAATGAAATTATTGTAGAAGATGCGTGTCTTGTGATTAACACCATTGTAGTGTTCGACCCTGGTAGCTGAGTGGTCAGCGTGACGGAGTGACATATCTGACGGCCCGGGTTCGATTCCTGGCTGGGCCGGAGACTTTCTCCGCTCAGGGGCTGGGTGTTGTGTTATCCTTATCATCGTCATTTCATCCCTATCGACACGCAAGTCGCCGGCGTGGCGTCAACTCGAAAGACTTGCACCAGGCGAACGGTCTACCCGACGGGAGACCCTAGCCAAACGGCATCATTACAGTGACTGCAGTGGTTTCCAGTTTCCTCTTCTACAACATGATGTACATCACGGCTAAATCTTGTCTTTCAAGGTAGTTATGAAACCTTAAGGGGTACACAACTTTTGGTATATTCAGTCTAACATTCCAGTGGAAAACCTCGGTCATCAAATCGCTTTATATTTATTTCAAATTTTAGTACTGACTAGCGCCGAACCGTAGACCTTCAGCTTAATAATAAAAATAGGAAATAGAAGCTCTAAAGCACAGTACTATTTAAAATAGTCCGCAAGATGAGAGCAGATACGTTTGAGCTACAGTCGCTCGAAACTGACCTCATTAGTGAGTTCGTTATGGTACACTTTTCTTTGAGGTTGAGCACGTTGATATCTTGTTGCTCAGATGATAACTCACGCAGCAGGTTTCGAATGGTTGTTTGCTGCGCCACCTTCTTAATTGTGTGTATTGAGACTGAGGCTTTGGCGAATACGGCCATGTACGGTGGTGACTTCTACCAGTGAGTGGCGCCCCAAAGCGACCGTTTGCTAGGACGGTCACAATGATAAAGTCATCCGGTGGAAGCTTGAACGAATCAGTTTTCGGCGACTCGGATATCGGCCAGCAAGCGTAGCTGTTTATTCCTGCAGCCTGCGACAAGGATCTTGTATTCAATCGATTCCTGTTGTGACGTGATGGTTGGACTTTTACTTTTGCTCAGCATGAATATCTGAAGGAACTCTGTGTCAACCGTGGCGGCGTGTCTCTTTCCTGACCGTCTGTTCCAATCACTGGTCGTTAGGGCTGTCTGTGGGTTCCTGAACTAAAACTGTAAGGCGAAATCACCCACTTGCTAGTAATTTCGGTTATTGGGATTTCTGTCGATTTCCTCGTCGGTCCTCAAAAATTACGTTGCACACTTGTTTTTATAACTATTACGTCGTCATGTGCTTGTATGCTCGCCGTCCCGCTCACGCAAAATCTTGTCAGAAGCACAGTGGAATCAGTGAACTATCATGTCTGGATGACTGTTAAGTAATTTCCTACCGACCGTTCGTTATTAATCTAACGGCATCAGTAGGCCCCTAGGCCAAAATGGCAAAGCTGCATGTAGTTTGTCACTTCCGTTAGATGGTACTTAAAGCATTATTTATTGTTCTTTATTGTACCTTGTATGTGAGAGCTGTCCCGTAATATCAAGGTCGTCTGTTTTTTGCATGTACAGTTTGTAAATTTATTTTGATTGTTTATCAGTTTGTAAGACGTGTATATTTCTATCGTTTATTGTCAAATCACAATTTATGAAAGATGTTTATATTTTATTAATAGGATTAAGTATTAATAATTAATATTTGTCACGTTGGAAATAATTGTGGTAGCAGGGAATGTCTGCACCAAAGTATTGTTGACAAGAGAGACCGCAAATTGATATAATTTTAAAAAGGGCGGGAGAGACCGCGTATGGATACATTTTAAGAAAAGAGGGGGAAAGGCCGCGCATTGATACATTTTGTAATGGTAGCAGGGATTGTCTGCACCAAAAAGCATTGTTGGCAGGAGAGACCGCACTTTAGCGTTCGTAGGATGTCAGTGAGAAAGAAAACTGGCGTTCTACGGATCGGAGCGTGGAATGTCAGATCCCTTAATCGGGCAGGTAGGTTAGAAAATTTAAAAAGGGAAATGGATAGGTTAAAGTTAGATATAGTGGAAATTAGTGAAGTTCGGTGGCAAGAGGAACAAGACTTCTGGTCAGGTGACTACAGGGTTATAAACACAAAATCAAATAGGGGTAATGCAGAAGTAGGTTTAATAATGAATAGGAAAATAGGAATGCGGGTAAGCTACTACAAACAGCATAGTGAACGCATTATTGTGGCCAAGATAGACTCGAAGCCCACACCTACTACAGTAGTACTAGTTTATATGCCAACTAACTCTGCAGATGACGAAGAAATTGAAGAAATTTATGATGAAGTAAAAGAAATTATTCAGATAGTGAAGGGAGACGACAATTTAATAGTCATGGGTGACTGTTATTCGAGTGTAGGAAAAGGAAGAGAAGGAAACATAGTCGGTGAATATGGATTGGGGCTAAGAAATGAAAGAGGAAGCCGCCTGGTAGAATTTTGCACAGAGCACAACTTAATCATAGCTAACACTTGGTTTAAGAATCATGAAAGAAGGTTGTATACATGGAAGAACCCTGGAGATACTAAAAGGTATCAGATAGATTATATAATGGTAAGACAGAGATTTAGGAACCAGGTTTTAAATTGTAAGACATTTCCAGGGGCAGATGTGGACTCTGACCACATTCTATTGGTTATGAACTGTAGATTAAAACTGAAGAAAGTACAAAAAGGTGGGAATTTAAGATGGGACCTGGATAAACTGAGAGAACCAGAGGTTGTACAGAGTTTCAGGGAGACCATAAGGGAACAATTGACAGGAATGGGGGAAAGAAATACAGTAGAAGAAGAATGGGTAGCTTTGAGGGATGAAGTAGTGAAGGCAGCAGAGGATCAAGTAGGTAAAAAGTCGAGGACTAGTAGAAATCCTTGGGTAACAGAAGAAATATTGAATTTAATTGATGAAAGGAGAAAATATAAAAATGCAGTAAATGAAGCAGGCAAAAAGGAATACAAACGTCTCAAAAATGAGATCGACAGGAAGTGCAAAATGGCTAAGCAGGGATGGCTAGAGGATAAATGTAAGGATGAAGAGGCTTATCTCACTAGGGGTAAGATAGATACTGCCTACAGGAAAATAAAAGAGACCTTTGGAGATAAGAGAACCACTTGTATGAACATCAAGAGCTCAGATGGAAACCCAGTTCTAAGCAAAGAAAGGAAAGCGGAAAGGTGGAAGGACTCTATAGAGGGTCTATACAAGGGCGATGTACTTGAGGACAATATTATGGAAATGGAAGAGGATGTAGATGAAGATGAAATGGGAGATACGATACTGCGTGAAGAGTTTGACAGAGCACTGAAAGACCTGAGTCGAAACAAGGCCCCCGGAGTAGACAACATTCCATTGGAACTACTGACGGCCTTGGGAGAGCCAGTCCTGACAAAACTCTACCATCTGGTGAGCAAGATGTATGAAACAGGCGAAATACCCTCAGACTTCAAGAAGAATATAATAATTCCAATCCCAAAGAAAGCAGGTGTTGACAGATGTGAAAATTACCGAACAATCAGTTTAATAAGCCCGAGCTGCAAAATACTAACACGAATTCTTTACAGACGAATGGAAAAACTGGTAGAAGCCGACCTCGGGGAAGATCAGTTTGGATTCCGTAGAAACACTGGAACACGTGAGGCAATACTGAACTTACGACTTATCTTAGAAGAAAGATTAAGGAAAGGCAAACCTACGTTTCTAGCATTTGTAGACTTAGAGAAAGCTTTTGACAATGTTGACTGGAATACTCTCTTTCAAATTCTAATGGTGGCAGGGGTAAAATACAGGGAGCGAAAGGCTATTTACAATTTGTACAGAAACCAGATGGCAGTTATAAGAGTCGAGGGACATGAAAGGGAAGCAGTGGTTGGGAAGGGAGTGAGACAGGGTTGTAGCCTCTCCCCGATGTTATTCAATCTGTATATTGAGCAAGCAGTAAAGGAAACAAATGAAAAATTCGGAGTAGGTATTATAATCCATGGAGAAGAAAAAAAACTTTGAGGTTCGCCGATGACATTGTAATTCTATCAGAGACAGCAAAGGACTTGGAAGAGCAGTTGAATGGAATGGGCAGTGTCTTGAAAGGAGGATATAAGATGAACATCAACAAAAGCAAAACAAGGATAATGGAATGTAGTCGAATTAAGTCGGGTGATGCTGAGGAAATTAGATTAGGAAATGAGACACTTAAAGTAGTATAGGAGTTTTGCTATTTGTGGAGCAAACTAACTGATGATGGTCGAAGTAGAGAGGATATAAAATGTAGACTGGCAATGGCAAGGAAAGCGCTACTGAAGAAGAAAAAATTTGTTAACATCGAGTATAGATTTATGTGTCAGGAAGTCATATCTGATAGACGGGTAGATCACATAACTAATGAGGAAATATTGAATAGGATTGGGGAGAAGAGAAGTTTGTGGCACAACTTGACCAGAAGAAGGGATCGGTTGGTAGGACATGTTCTGAGGCGTCAAGAGATCGTCAATTTAGTATTGGAGGGCAGCGTGGAGGGTAAAAATCGTAGAGGGAGACCAAGAGATGAATACACTAAGCAGATTCAGAAGGATGTAGGTTGCAGTAAGTACTGGGAGATGAAGAAGCTAGCACAGGATAGAGTAGCATGGAGAGCTGTATCAAACCAGTCTCTGGACTGAAGACCACAACAACAACAACAGGATGTCAGTAGTAAGCGAGAAGTGAAGCGAGTCGGTAGCAGGTCTGAAGTGAAAGGTTGAGAGGAGCGGTGTGCCTGCCAGCCACTAGCTACGATTTACAAGAGATTATAAACGGGTGTACAGAGACATCAGCTAACTATTATTATAAGAGGAACTAATATTATTGAATTAATTTTTTGAAAAGCTCAAGACTACTGAAGGTATGTTTGCGCATTGCTATTTGTAAGATTATTGTAAAAAGTAAGTCCCATTTGAACGTTTGTAAAATCATTTTATTCAGAATATAATTACCTTTTGCCAGCAATATCGCACTTCTAATTATAATCCATCCCAAAAACCAACAACGTAAAACTTTGCAATAATTTTATTGTTGTCAAGAAAAAGTTTAACTATCAATTACGTAACTTGAGTCAAATTAATTAAAGAATAACGTCAGATTTGCTATTAAAGAATAACGTCAGCTTTGGTAATAAATACAGCCACTTATTATGAAATCCCACCAGCAGCTAATAGAGTATAGTAAAACAGAGTAAGTATATTCATGTCGCATTTCAATGTAGCAGTCAGATGGCGATCCAGTAACAGTAAAAAAGGTAAGGAACAGTTTTGGGTTATTGCAGATAACGACTGAGGGCGACGACGACGAAACATTCTATGTTTCGTCGAAATAATCAGAAAATCACTTTTAATAAGGAGCAATTAAATTTGTTGCGAAGATAGAAAAAGAGAATAAATTTCAGAGGGAAGATTTCATTTGTTATTATTAAGCAAGAGATAGAAATCCTAAGGAAAGGTTTCATAGTTTATTGTAAAAGGGAAGGTTATCATTAATAAAAGAGGTATAGAGGAGACGAGAAGGTTTCAAGTTCCTCGTGTGTTACAGAAAGGGTATCTTGTTGTTGTATCTATTTATTTTGTGTATTCATGAACCAGGGAACCGGGGAGCAGTATGTAATTTCTAACGCCCTTACAACAGGCGACTTGCTACTAAAAGCTTTCTGTTATCCGTAAGCCGCGCTAATGGAGCTGAATTAAGAAATTATTTGGTCTGGATAGCTATCTAGTCTACTGCTCCTAAGTCAAATTTCTGTGTTGGTTTTGCTTCTGTTACCTTCTGACTATTCCATCTTACAGACGGAATTCGGTACTCTTTCGGAGTATGGATAACGCTATTAATTCTTTGGGTCAAACAAACCTTTTAGCACAAAATCAAACAATGGAAATTACAGGATGAATCTAACAATATTATGAAAAAGATATTTGCTACTCACCGTATAGCGGAGATGGTGAGTCGCAGATAGGCACAACAAAAAGACTGTCACAAAATAAGCTGTCGGCCAACACGGCCATATTGGCCGAAAGCTTATATTGTGACAGTCTCTTTGTTGTGCCTATCTGCCACTCAGCATCTCCGCTATATTGTGAGTAGCAACTATCCTTTTCATAAACCTTTGAAAACATTCTTTATGAGTGGTTGTCTCATTTAAGATCTCTACTGTTCGTTTTTCATTATCCATAAGAGCCTTGCTGGGTGGTACCAGTACACATATGTGCTTCCATATTGCGGTGGACTACCCACTCTGAATAAAATTTAATTTTAAATGTAACTGTTAGTGCTCGAATAAATTATATTTACCTCAGGGTTTTTTTTTATGTTTCTCAACTTGGCAGTTGCTGTTCTGCTCATTGATCACTTTATTAAATTCTGCCAACAGCTGCCTATTTTTGGTCGTAAAAGCAATACTAAGTCCTGTTGGCAGTTGCTGTCTTGTTCATTGATCATTTTATTAAATTGCTGCCAACAGTTGCTTTCTTAAATTGTAGCAGTAAATTTGGATGGTAGTTGACATGTTAATAAATTATGTCAACAGTTGACTTTCTTAATTTGTACTAGTAATAGTAAATCCTGTTGGCAATTGCTGTTTTGCTCAATGTTAATTTTATTTTAGTTATCATTTTATTATAGTAAATCCTGTTGGCAGTGCTGTCTTACTCATCGATCTTTTATTAAATTCTGCCAGCGTCATTTTTTGTAAATCGGTATAGTAAATTCTGTTGGCAATAGTTGTGCAAATTTGTGTTGCTAATGATTGCTACTGTTAAGTGTAATAGCAAATGTTGTTGGCACTGTTACTTAATGTTGACGTCATTAAATTACTGCGTTGAGTTTTTTTTAACAAAGTGTGTTACTAGTATCCGCACAGAATTCCAAATATTGCAACATGCAGCTCAACTCCACAATCCTACTGAGGTTTGATGCTTATTCCAACACGATAGGCATTATCATCCTGTAAGACACAAACATTAGACCATGCACGAATCGTTTCGTGTTCTAGTGTCTTCGGCGTCTGGAGTGCTCTAGATCCTCCTGTACAGATTCTTGCAGTGCTAAGTATATTTGTGGGACGGAATGGCTTAATCTTCCATGAATATCAGACTTCTTCATTAACAACACTCGTTGTTCTACGTGTTGTAAAGCTTCTTGCGATGAACACACTATTAACTTGTTCTAAACTAAACTTACACATTTCTTTTATACATTTCAAACATGTTTTGTGGTTAATAATCAAATCTTTAACTGGTGCCATACTTTCTTATTTTATTTTTGATATTATAGGTGATTGATGGTTTGGATAAATTTCATCACCTTTCATGCAAAACTGAGGTACTGTCTTCGGAACTTTTATCCCTGATTTGCAGAACACAGCGTATGATTTCCTCGTAGCCATATTTTCTTCACTACACTTTCCTCATACGCGTCCGCAAGCCGATTTACATCCCTGCAACTCACACGCATAATGTAATGAAACCATATCTGAAGAGATATGAGTATCAAATTTTGACCTGGATGAATATTTAACTCGAAAACTTAGACATGAAAGAACTCATTTTACTACCAATGATAGTGTAAAAGTCATATTCGAATTCATTAAACAAATCTCAGAAGAATAAAAATTCCAAGATTTCTATGAATAGCAAGAAATGGTTGAAATAACTGTTATATCGATCAGTTGAATCTATAGAATCATGCAAACTAACTCACGGCGTTGAGAGTGCTGCAATATGACGAGAAAGCAAAGATAAATTCCTGTACCCCTACACTTGCTAAATTCAAAATTTCCACTGTGTTTATACTTTCCACCAGTGAGAAATGACCAGGTTTATTCTGACTGGACGGAGCTCGAAAACTAATGGCGGACGCCACAGATAGTACATTTATCACATACAGTATTTAAATATTTAAAATTATCTAACGCTATCACTGCAAACAGACATGTCGAAGCACATCACCAAAAAGATAAGTGTAATAGTTACAAAAAATAAAAAAGAGAGAGACGGAGTTAAAAAACAGTAATGGCAGAGAAGTAATAAATAATAACCTTTAATTTTACATCCACTCACCATGAAACTTCATTTACTCGCGGAGAACAAATATTCAATAAAGTTTCTCACAATAACGAATGATATTTCTTTAAAATGATTGATAATGCTTTCTGAGTCTATACTGAGAGAGCTTGGTGACGATGCTTACTCACTCCAAAAGAAATGCACACTATTTTTTTAAAAACCCATCTTCTATTCTACATGTTCGAAAGTTTTACAGTGTGTAGATACATCCTTTAGGAACAATATTTTCATTTCTCCACATAAGCTCTATCCCTCTCAACTGCCTTACGCCATCTTGGAACCAGTGCCTGTATACCCGCACGGTAAAATTCTGGACCAACCTGTCGGTGCCACTGTTTGGCAGCCTGCACAACGGGGTCATCATCTTCAAACCTTTTTCCACGAAAAGAGTCCTTCAGTTTCCCAAAGAGGTGATAGTCACATGGAGCCAGGTCAGGACTGTAAGGCGGGTGTTTCAGTGTTGTCCATCCGAGTTTTGTGATCGCTTCCATGGTTTTTTGACTGACATGTGGCCGTGCATTGTCGTGCAACAGCAAAAAATCCTGCTTTTGCCGAGGTGGTCGAACACGACTCATTTGAGCTTATCAGAATTTATGGTGGTTCTACTTGGCATGACGTCCACAGGCAAGAGTCCTTCGGAATCGAAAAACACCGTAGTCATAACTTTTCCAGCAGAAGGTGTGGTTTTGAATTTTTTTCTTGGGTGAATTTGCATGATGCCACTCCATTGATTCCTCTTCGTCTCTGGTGAAAAATGATGGAGCCATGTTTCATCACCTGTCACAATTCTTCCAAGAAATTCATCTCCACCATTCTCGTACTGTTCGAAAAGTTCGCCGCATACCGTTTTTCTTGTTTCTTTGTGAGCCACTGTCAACATCCTGGGAACCCATCTGGCACAAGCCTTTTTTAAAGCCAACAATTTCAGTATTCTGCAAACACTTCGTTTCCCTATCCCAACGTAGTGTGACAATTCGTTCACTGTGATCCGTCTGTCAGCAGTCACCAATTCGTTAACTCTCTGCACATTGTGTGGAGTGTGTGCAATATGAGGCCTGCCGCTGCGAGGACAATCCTTAATATTGCCGTGCCCGCTTTCATCACGTAACCTGCTTGCCCACCGACTAAATGTACTGCGATCGTCAACAGCATCTCCATACAACATTTTCAACCTCTTGTGGATGTTTCCCACTGTCTCGTTTTCACAGCACAGGAATTCTATGACAGCACGTTGCTTCTGACGAACGTCAAGTGTAGCAACCATCTTGAAGACATGCTGTGACGGCGCCACTCACTGGAACAGGTTGAACTAAGTTTGAAAACAAGCGGGAAGGATGTATCTACACACTGTAAAACTTTCGCACATGCAAAATGAAAACTGTATTTTTACAAAAATAGTGTGCATTTCTTTTGGAGTGACCCTCGTAGATCACTTTATACACTGGTGTGCAAAACTTAAGGACGAAGGAACCTGTCCCACGTTATGTCATTGCCAAGAAACGTAGCTCGATGAAACTTGGGCCATACATAGGAAGAATTGCTACCGTATGTTACCGAGGGTAACTGGAAGAAATACGCAATGAGACGAACGGTGTAGGGTGTTCGGAACAGTTCGGCGAAACCATAAAAGATTCTCCAATAGTAAAATGTACCTGTTACATCTTCTTGCCTGGTGCATGATCCAATTGGCGGTAATATTATTCCTGCGTTATGTTTCTTCAGGTGTAGCTAATCGGAAGCATCCGTTACAATACACGTTGTTTCACAAAGAATATACATATTTCGAACGCATATATTTATTAAACAGTAAGACGTACAACTATAAACTTGGGTCACATATTTATCATTCTTTGAAGTTCAGACTGTACATGTTCAATTCGTCCTTCACTAGCAATACGTACAATATCACATCGATACTCGAATTCTTCCCATACACGGAAAAGTACGTCCATCGACACTAATGTTACGGATCCGTTACTTCAACCCCTCTAAGTTCTGTGGTAGTGTTGTTGCACAAACGTTGTCCTTAATGAAATCCCATAGGAAAAAATCCTGTGACGGTAGAGGTCATCTGAGAAGTGCCGTATGACGAAGAATCCAACTGCTCAGTAGAGTTTTATTCAGAAATTCACATACTTGATGCCTGCAGTAGGGAGGTGCCCCGTCCTGTTGGAAAAGAATTTGTCTTCGCTCACCGTCGGAAACGGCCACTATTGTAACATAGTGCGACACTACTGTCCGTTAACAGTGTTTCCATCAAAGAAGAAAAGGCCGTAAGCAGATTAGTGAGATATCGCACAAAGTAAATTGATTCTTGGTGAATCTCGTACATGTTAATTGTGTTTGTTATGCCGGAGCGAAGGTAGCCCCTGAGGGCCGGCCACCGATATTACACCACAGAGGATGGGGTTGTCTATGTCCAAGGCGTGCCAAAAGCACTATGGTAAATACCGGCTGTTTATATACAAGACAATGGAAAAAGACATTTCGAGCGCTACTTCCGGTAGGGGGAGCTCGAGCCACGACCTGCGGCAAGTATCACTACGCCAACCTGATTGGCTGGAGACAGCTATTTGGGGGCTAGAACCAGTCCCGAAGTTCAATTCACTCCAGGTGCCGACCTCGTGGACTTCGACCGCTGAAGATAACGTCTTCGTCGCTGAATTGGACTTTTAATAGTGTGTCTGTTATCACGAACCTTGGTGGAAAATTAAAAGTGAACTTTTGTTTGCCTCAATTAGGAGACTCTTACTGGCATCGTTATTGTTACCTTTCTTTTGTTGTTCAATCATCAACCTTGTAAAATTACATAAATAAAAGTTTTGTTAGTGAAAAACTGCGAATTTTCATTCACAACAATGTTCATGTGGGTTCCACAGGCCCCCAATTCGAACACTGTGTTTTTTACTTTCCTGCTAATGTGGAAAGTCGCTTCGTCACTGAACACGATGCGTTGCGGTAAACTGTTATCATTGTGAATAGAATTCTGAAGCTCATTAGAAAGTGCGAGAGGTTTGCATTTGTGTCATGAGGTAGAATCTGTGACAGCTGTTACTTTTAAGGCTTCGCAACCAACCGACGTCTCAAAAGACCCCAAATTGTTGTTGGCAGTTGTAACTCCCGACTGACACGACGTGTTTATTTTGTGGGACTACTTTGGAAAGCGGCTTGAAGTCGTGCGACATTTTCGTCGCTCACATAAGGGTGGCCGGGCCTCGTTCCATCACACACATATTTTGTGTCTGCAGGCTGTTGATACCATATGAAAATGTTCCATCCATACGGGGGATCAGTTTAGTGCCTCAACATAATACTTCTTTTGCACTGTATTGCAAAGACTTAGAATTCAAAAAGTCGAGAACACAAAGTGACTTCTGCTGCAGGGCAACCGTACTGCAGAAGGTGATGGTAACCAAGCAAACAGATGACATCCGACTTCTAACTACAATAAATATAAAGTAGACAATATACTCGTTCCTCCAGTAACCAAGCCGTGGCACAGTAGTCGAAAGTTTTGACAACATGATACTTGAAACTTCCTGAGAGATTAAAACTGTTTGCTGGACCCTGACTGGAACTTAAGACTTTTGCCTTTCACGAGCAAATGCTCTACCGACTGAGCTACTCAAGCACGACTGAATAACCGCCTTACAGCTTTCCACCCGCCAGGATCTTGTATCATATCATCCAAACTTGACAGAACTCTCCTGCGAATCTAGCACTCCTAGGAGAAAGAATACTCCGAGGACATGGCTTAGCCAAAGCCTAGGGAATGTTTTCACAATATAATTTTCACTCTGCAGCTGAGTGTATCGCACTTGCCCGTGAAAGGCAAAGGTCCTGAGTTCTAGTCTCGGTCCGGCAGACAGTTTTAATCTGCCAGGACGTTTCATATCAGCGCACACTTCGCTGCACAGTGAAAATTTTATTGTTTTTGAAACCCTGTAAATATCGAAGTTCGTATGTCTAAGATAATAACATCTTAGACACACGGTGGGGTTACTAATGTCAACCACAGAATATCTGAAAGTGTAGAACATTCAGCCCGAGGATCATGACGTTACTGTTCGTCCGTTTTATCATACGAGTCACATTCCCTACTTCGCAGTCTGGCGAATAACTTTCAAATGTAAAAAAAATTGCCTACTTATTTTTATAGTGACTGTTAATCTTGTAACGTGCGTAAAAGCTTATTAAGTTGCAAATGGAAGATCGGATTCATTAGTTTTTGCAACTCAAACTACACCAAAGGTTTAGTCCGGAAGACAACAATCACTAATGATACCTTGCGGATACCTTGTCAGTTAAAACTGCAGCACTCCAAGAGCGCGCCACTCAAAACGGTTTAATACTTTATTTTCACAGTGTCTACATCAATATCAAGTCCATGGCGTATTCGGAAGGTGAGTGTTCGACACTATTTGGCGACGCGACGCCGACCCGCCATTCACAGCATACACAAGCAAATTCCCAGCCACACTTCCCTCACTATTTTCGACTCTCGACTGTGGATGTAGTTCTCGCTCTCATTGCTGGTATAGCAAGTCCTCTTTTACGCATTACAATTCTCAGGTTAGTAAAATTACCATAAATTAAAATTATTGTATACCAAAAAAATGAAAATAAACACGGGGATAAGATCTTTGTATCACAACAAAATAAAAGAGACGTCCAGTTAATCTTCATACTATGGGACAAAAAATCTGAATCAGGAAAGCGGTATAAATTGAAAAAAGAAAAGAAATTATACCACTTCTAACGCCCCCCCCCCCCCCCCATCCGTTTACTATGCGTGTTTGATAGAAGCGTGATTTTCGCGATTACTTTTCTACCTCTCAATTCTGTAGTTTCAAGGTAAGCGGTTAGGGAGACCTATCAGTGCTAATGTGCGCAAGAGAAACTTTAAATTAACGCGATCTAGAAATCTGTCTCTGTCACTCATAAGTACCCCCCCCCACCCCCCGTGGCTAATCTTAGAGCACAAATTAAAACAAATATCTTATCAGTAAAAGAAGGATGAAGGATAAATTATAATGATACCGGAAGGAAAAATGTTAGTGCCACTATAAAATTTATTTTGAATAAAAATCAGAAATTTATCGACAGAAATGAGAAACAATACAATTCTGAAATTAATGTTCCTAACTAATATTGAGAAACTGCTGCCTCCTTCTGCCAAACGTGGATAAAGCGATCTGAGAAATACTAAACGAAATGAACGACTTCGTCTGTCGTACCAAAAATAGAAGAAGCTACTGAAATTGATTAACTAGTGTGTAACCTCAGTGAAGTAACATTTATACGTGATCCCAACAATTTAATCTCTCTGCCCCAAGAATCTAGTGCCGTTGGCTATATCACCATAGCAAAAGCGGTGCTGGTTAAAAGCAATGGTGATACTTGATGTAACTGTCGCTAGCGACAAAGCTGCAGACCCGCAAATGTGGCGAGTGCTGAAATCTAAGACCTCAGACGGCAGGCTACTTTTTAAGTGCTAAAGCAAAGCTGAATCCTGTCACTTTGCTATCAGCAACAGAAGTAAGACGCGAACTTCCAGCACAAGGCGGAATTCAACAACGTCTAAAGCTCAAACGAATAACAGCAAACCGCTCCCAAGAACTGTATGGCAACGCAACACGAGGACACCCAAAACAAGGCGCCTTTAAATGTACAGCAAAATACAGTACCCCAACTGGTCTCTAAGGCAGAAACTCTGCGCCGCACTGAGGCTAAAACAGAATTCTTCTGTGCGCTTGGGGCCAAATACAAGAAAACGTTCCTTCTCTTTGGAAAGCTGAAACAGGGTCTCCTGCTCCTTCCAGAGTTCAAACAGGAATTCCGAAGCTAAAACTGCCGGCTGACCAGCTCACCTCTCATTACCTGCCCACTAGGTACGGGCGAGCGAATCATAGCTTAGAAACCACAACACGTTCATACTCCGCCGGCCGGTGTGGCGGTGCGGTTCTAGGCGCTGCAGTCTGGAACCGCTGGACCGCTACGGTCGCAGGTTCGAATCCTGCCTCGGGCATGGCTGTGTGTGATGTCCTTAGGTTAGTTAGGTTTAACTAGTTCTAAGTTCTAGGGGACTAATGACCTCAGAAGTTGAGTCCCATTTGAAACATTTTTCGTTCATACTCCTCTCTCCTCATTCTAAGCACCTCCAGCCAACCAAGCTCAAGTTTTCTTCAAATTTTCCAGAAGGCATCCCTCCCACCAACGCTTTAAGCAAACTTGCCAATCCGGAATGTCGATCTGAAAATTTCGTGGGAACAAGACTGGTGTACGTGCCAAAACTGCTAACGGTTCGAGGCGCCATCCTGTCGCCTGGATGCTTCCAATTCGCCACAGTTTTGTTTGAAGGAAGTTGCGTCCGCGACTACACGCCGGCGGTCAGCCTGCACCGATCGTTGTGGAACAGTTCTCGCCATTCACACAACGCCTGCATCCCTCGTAAAACTCGGCGCCTGGGCCCTCAACCGGCTCTGTGATCGCACTCATACACTGTTCCGCGTTTCGGCGACCGCACACGGCGAGTGTCCCTCCGTGACCCTGTTACTGCCGTGCTGAGACTCTCCGTGGGGTCTCTTGTCTGCCCCCAGACGCAGCGTGCAGCCTCTGGCACACCGCTGCACTAAAACGACGCAGCCATTCTAATTAAAAGCTCAGCATCCAACAAATAAGGGAACTACTAACACTTGCATACAGGTGTACTTGATGATGTTAGTTATATTCTTTATCCCAAGTTCCAGGCCTATTAAAAACGTCCAATCAGTATATAATCGCATGTATCGGAGTGAGATGGTATCTTTTGTAAGGTGCCAAAGTACTGCCACCCTATACATTCAAAATCGGCATGTCTTCACAATAGTCAGTGGAGAACTATTATTCTCTCCAGTTTTATTGAGAATCAACAAGTACGACGGAGCAACAGCAATGTACAATATGTTTTAGCCTACTAATCTTGTCTGGAACGCAAAATCCTAAATGGGAACAGACAGCTGAAAATTTAGTAGCTAATAATGCAGGGTTTCTGTCAGACACTATGCACCTCTGACTCTTTTCCACGAAACTTTTATTCGTTTTATGCGTTTAGTAGGATTGCATGAAGTGGAAAGCTATCATGCAAGAATGCGGCATCTTGGCTCTTTCAGTTTAATAGTTCACAGCTTTCCACGTATTTTTCGGTGTCGGTTACTTTTATGCTCGTTTTTAATGGGATCCATTAGTGTTGACTAACAACTCTGCGTTTGTTTAATGTCTGTCAGCAGAACTGAACAGAAGTCTACCATGCTCGGGAGAATTCATCTGCGAAGCTATCAAATACATTTAAAATGAGCACCAGTCTCCTCTTTAGTTGTGTAGTTTTATCTTTGTAAAAGTGACAAAAATTGTCGATTATTTACCGTAGTCGTATGCATTAATTATAAACACATCATTACATCGACAGCATTTCCATTATTAATCCCTTCAGCATTACAGGTGTCACAGAGCTGACAGATCTATCGGACTTCCTCGTAAACAGAAACAGAGTCCGCGACATTTTCTTTATGAGGCTATGACGCTGCCATTGTACGTAGACTGAGGTTGTTATACCCAATAGTTGCAAACCACCATAGTTGTTATCGGCTTATGTCCGTTTTGTTTGTTTCAACCAGTCTGTTGGCCACAACCCTTCTCCGTGGATCGTGCTATGCTCTAACTCCACACTACTGCGATTACTAATGCATTTAAATGAAACTGTCTTCTTCTCGTGCCCGATGTAGACTAAATGGTGGAGGGCTGCATGTTTATATGATTAATGCTTCCTTTTTCGACTTACTCTCAAGCACTTCGTTCGTTGATTCTGCCCACTTCATTCACATACAGCGAACGTACAATGAATTTTATAAGTATTTACCGAGCAAAGGTTGCAGCTGGTAGAGCAGTGATAAGGTAGAATTAAAGTCTCCATTTGATCATTCTACACCAAGTTCTCTATGGCTTCCTTCAATCTTGTAAGATGAATGAATGGAGAGTCTAACAACAGTATCGCCTTCTCACTGTCCCATTCATGTCAAAAATTAGTGAGGCATCAGCCTGATATAGGCCTCCCCCATCCCATTTTAATCCCATCGACATAAAACAAGCTCGACTTCATTTCCTTTCTAGTTTCAGTTCTGTTTTTCTATAAACAAATAAGTGGCTACGAGATTCAGGGGTAATGGCTGTTTAGAGTTTTCTTCTCATGATTTTATCTTGCCATTAAGGTTTCAATACTGCATGCAACACAGAATAATTGCTTGGTATTTTATTAAATTCTTGAGGAAAAGGAATTTTGTCTCTAGCTTGTCACTGCCGGGGTGTTTCTGGGCGCAGCCTCTGCCTGACGTGGGAGCGAATATGAATGACTACTCCTTGCTAGACGCGGTGGATTCTTAAACGCTAGTTAAAATTATGTCTCAAAAACAGATAGACAGAGCTGCAACTAAAATGGATGTTTAAGTCGATGACCGTTTTCGTGCTGTGCCCATTCTCAAACCAACTAATGTTTGTCAAGTCAAGTTGCGAGGTGCCGGGGTGGAGAAGAGTTTGTACCTCTTTAATTCAGACGAATTTTGCACGAGAACGAGACATGCCCTCGACCACCTCCTTATCTACCAGCTAATTAATTATGCGCGCAACTGTAACGGAAGGAAATGATGGTGGACCCTGCTAGATGGTAAAATAAGGAGTGCACACTGACAATAATTTAATAAAAAAAGTAATCTACTCAAAAAAAGAGAACTTTATCATAATAAACAATAGGAAATGGAATTCAGCCTATATTTACGAAATGATATACGGATTAAATATTACAATGAGATTTATTATACATCACAACATAAATGTACATGATTATCGACACAAACAGTGGGTTAAAGTACAGGGTATAATGAAATATTACGAGAATAAGAGTTGGCTCGGGAACAAGGGGCTCCAACTCTCTGTGATGCAAACGATTGACGACGATGATTGGAGGCCCTAATGAATCAAATATTAATCTCCCGACTATATAGCAGTATCGGAATTAGTAGTGAGAGCTCAAATAGCATTACATGGAGAAACAAGCAAGATGGATTTGTAGCAAAGCGAACGCGCGTGCTGCTGAGGGATTCAGTATAAAATTGAAAGGTCCTACAATGCTGGAGCCGCAAAATACTGTACTAGTACTGATATCTGCAGCACGTCGTCGGTAAGCAACGTCCTGGTGATGTAGGCGCCGACTTCTGCCGTGCAGCAACTGTTTCAACCCCTGGCTGCGACGGCTGTCCGAGAATTCTAAGTTCTTCCAAAAACGAGCGACCAAGTGGCAAGACCGTCCGACTCCGAGGAAGATCAGATCCCAAATTTCTGCCCGCGCAACGCAAGACCGAAGCCAACATTGCTCTACTCCCTACTCTCCTCGAAAAACCGCGAATCAGCATTCCAAAATTCCCCCAAACTGTCTCAGAACATCATTCGCGCCAGTAGCGACTGTTCCCTCCAATTCCGAGAAGGGCTTTGTGATGTCAACTAGCCTCAGTTTAAGTTGATCAATCATGCCTCTACTATTCAGCTTAGCCGTTTTTATTCTGCTTGGTAGTTCTAAGAGGTATTCGGTGTGTAGATGCGGTAGAGTAGTGACTCAGTGTTCGTACCTCTATCGTCTTGGTGTGCATATTTTCGGTGGACGACGGAGACAGACTGCCGGAGCACGATATTTGCATCCGCTACCGACAAGTGTGGGGAGCAAAATAACTGATGATGGTCGAAGTAGAGAGGATATAAAATGTAGGCTGGCAATGGCAAGGAAAGCGTTTCTGAAGAAGAGAAATTTGTTAACATCGAGTATAGATTTAAGTGTCAGGAAGTCATTTCTGAAAGTATTCGTATGGAGTGTAGCCATGTATGGAAGTGAAACATGGACGATAAATAGTTTGGACAAGAAGAGAATAGAAGCTTTCGAAATGTGGTGCTACAGAAGAATGCTGAAGATTAGATGGGTAGATCACATAACTAATGAGGAAGTATTGAATAGGATTGGGGAGAAGAGAAGTTTGTGGCACAACTTGACCAGAAGAAGGGATCGGTTGGTAGGACATGTTCTGAGGCATGAAGGGATCACCAATTTAGTATTGGAGGGCAGCGTGGAGGGTAAAAATCGTAGAGGGAGACCAAGAGATGAATACACTAAGCAGATTCAGAAGGATGTAGGTTGCAGTAGGTACTGGGAGATGAAAAAGCTTGCACAGGATAGAGTAGCATGGAGAGCTGCATCAAACCAGTCTCAGGACTGAAGACCACAACAACAACAACAACCGACAAGTGAGGCGAAGACGAGAGTTCAGCAGCACCCCGACGTCTGCTGCCGAATCAGCGAGTCGTCCACGGTGAGAACTTCGCAGTGCCGAATGTTGGGTGCGCATCGGAAGGAATAGAGATGGGTTTCAGATTACACAACTCGAGGTGACATTAACTGTAGTATGGGAAAAGTGGGCATCCGAGTTTAGGTAAGTGGTGTTAATCTTCTGAATTTCCTTTCTTACTGTCAGAGCCAAGTGGTCACTCATTTCATGAATTAGACTTGAAGGATTGTGTATCGTGATATTCAAAGCAACGAATCTGTCGTGGTTTACTTTCTTAAATCAACCATACTCTTTGTTCTTCTAGTTGCTAGTCAATGTCAGTTTTCAGCGGTGTCTCTGAGTATTAAATATATTTGATTTCTTGTCTTAAGGCCCGTGAGAATCTTTTTCAATCAAGTGCACATGGCGCTTGTGACGAACCAAATTTCGCACCATTTGATTGAATATAATGATGATCTGGGTCATGGATTTTCATTTAGTTGTTTTCATTTCACATATGTTATTGTAGCTCCGTTACCATCCACCAAAACGTAGTTGTTACGGCCATTACGAATTAATAATGAACTTGCACATCTCTAACTTGATAGCGTTTCCACTTGCGTAACAGATTTGTGAATACTGGGGTCACGAGGCACCCCGCATTACAGAATCCAGGGTGACATGGACTAAGAGAAAAGGATGTGTTACGTCGTCAACCTGATGGTTGTGGCGACTAGCAAATCATTTTCTGTGACTACAAACCTAGAGATCGACGAAAGAAACAGGTCAAAGCTTCAGAATATACAAACAAGAGTCTGTAATTCTTCTTACCTTTTGAATCATCTACGACTTCCTGTCTCGCAGGAGCTCCAACTGTTTCCATTATTCACAACAATAGTTTGCTTCTGTGCGATTTCCAGTAATATTATTTTACCTTTTTCTACTTATCACATTTGTACGCTTAAATTCTAGAGTATCTTGACTCCACAACTGGGTTCCTTCGTTGCTGCACTAGAGAAGTGCGAAAGGTATACTCTATAGGGTTCACAATGAAGCTGTTACCACTATAAGTATTTACTGTCCTCGGTTATGGAGGATAGAACTTTTACGTACAAGGCCATACCGTGTAGAGATATACGCTTCGTATTCCATACATTCGTCTTTCACATTGCAACTCTCCGTACCACATACAATTACCTTAGCTACGAGCGGACAACCAAAGTAGCTACCATACTGTCTGTTGACTTTCCTGCCCCCTCAACTATGACAGCCCTTCACATTTGTTTTTCATCTTATTGTAACAAGTTGAATACCATGGAGGAAATAATCGGTCCTACAAGATTAAAACAGTCACTGCTCCATCTCCTTAACATAGTCATGTTTGTGAAATATATTTTGGACTGGAAACGCCAGCTGAAAGAGGATCTTGCTAAAAATTTCGGGGAAATGACACGTCTTTCATATTTCCGAGGACTATAAATGGTCCTCCTCCTATCGTAATAGTACACCATTCTAGTAACGATATTGCACTTCATTGTTCTCTGATAATGGTCAGCGCACACGCTCATACCCTCAGAACCCTGTAATCCAACAGTCTGTATTTATTTTCTTAACAGCATTTCAACTTCAACCACTTCTAATGGTATTAATACGGTGTTCAGTACTTCTGAAGTTTATGACATTACTATTATTATTTTGTGTTCAGAACATCCTACGTGTCAACCTAGGGCAATTTCGGGCTTTAATTATCTCCAGCGAGGTCGGTCGTCTAGTCAGTGTATCCGTCTCAACAATCACAATCCACCATTTATAATTAAAATTATTAATGTCACTTCCCAATGCAAGGTTCACAGGAAAAATGGTCTGCTAAACACAACAAATTAAGAAAACTTAACTTATTCATAAATACAGAGGAAGGTAATGAAGGCGATTTTTGAGTAATTACCGAGTTTGCCGTGCTCTATATGACACTGTGCCAACGAAAAGGTTTGAAGAGAAGTGCATAAATAACATATTGGTGGGAAACATGCTACTGCCAAAATTCTTGTGAACTACACAATTAAATAGTAGTTTCAGTGGTGTACGGTGCACTGCACCTAGACCATCAGTCTAAGGAAACATACAGCCTCGTCGCCGACTTGATTAGCAGAGACGGAGTTCAAGTTCGGATTAATGAAGGACGGGGACGAGAATCGATGCTGTCCTTTCAAAGGAAGCATTCCAGAATTCGCCATAAGAAATTTTCAGAACTTGCGGTAAACCTAAACGAGATATCTGAAAGGGGAATACGAATCCTTTGTCTTACCGATGCTCCATCTCACTCGGTTTTGTTTCAGAGTTACAGTAAACGTACGGTACAAATCGTCCTTGCCGCCATTACCACTCACATCATACTGACGGTTCCGTACAAACTTAATTATGTATATACGTAGTTAGTCCACTCTGGAGACCTAGAATTTCGACGACTTTGGCCTGTTGTCGATATCGATACTGGAAAGATATCAAACTAGTTGAGATAGATGGTTGCTTCTTTTGACTGCATTGACGCAGAAGTTTAAATATTTTATACCGACAAGAGACCGTAGACTTTAGTATGTGAGATAAATTCCAGCTTGATGCGTTTTAACAGCGGGGGGAGACAGATGGATAATATGACCAAAAATGTTTTGTGATATAGGTAAAAATTAACAATTTTTCGATCTTTTCTTTTTCCTGTACTGTGAAACCTTACTTCTTGCCATATTTCGTGACTCTAGGTCAACGGGAAGTACCTTATAGATTTTTATGAGTGAGATTTCGTGTATCAAAATATGTGACATAAATCGCCGTATCTTTCTACTGCAGTGACTTAGAACTTAGATTTTGTACACCGCCAAGGGACTGTAGATCTTAATAAGTGACATAAATTTCAACTTGATGCGTCTACCCGTTCCTGAGAAAAAGATGGAGGACCAGCAAAGTGATCCGTTTTTAGCGATTCAAGAACGGAACCGTAAAAATAATTAAAGTCTAGCTAAACTACCTTTCGAGGAACCAGTGCAGTTTCTTTGTCAGGAATGACATCAAATTCCACTGACCTTATATTAAAAAGTGTTGTTCCTCCGCAGAGTCAAGTAGTTCATGATCCCAAAGATAGTCTCAAACCACAACTGGTGGGACTAAATTGTATCGAACGTACAGGCAAAACTGGTACAGGATTAAGAGACGTGAATGTGTAATAAGAATAACAGCACTGTTAAACGCTTACCCGATAAAACGACATTAATATGAGTTTGGCACGCAGCTTAGCGGCGCTGAGGCTAGGAGCTCCTCGGCGGAGTCTGACGATTTATCACCCGCGGTGGTCCTTTCCACTGGCTGGGCTTTACACCGCGCTATGATTTGTGGACCGGCGGCACTCGCCCACAAATATGGGCAAGCCACACGCGGACCACCGAGGACGCATTACTGAAACAACAAACTGGTTTGGCAGGCGCAGGCCGCTCAAACGCACAGCCCGTACAAATTATTTGCGCCGCCCATTGAATTTCAGATGCTACGGCCGTCATTGTTCGTGCAGACCCTTCACGGTTCCGGAGCTGATATCCGGTGGCAGATATGAATTACTGCCCTGCCTACTGCCCGACGCTCATTTCGGATTCGGTTTAATAATGTGCCGCTAAAACGGATTAACGTCAAATGTGCCGGCTTCGACGTGAGTTATATATTGCAACTTGACGACGGTGTGGTGGTAGAAAAGTAACAATATTCCACTGCAGGTAGTGCAGTTATTTCTGGCGTCTAATCTTATCAAAAATTAGTATTTATCGAAGTGACAGTTACATTCAAGAGGCATTAATCGTGGCTGTAAGCAAGAGATGAAGCAAGACGGCGTTTAATCCACAGATTCGTACCTAGCCTGAGAAATGTTTCTCCAGGAAAAGAACGTCATTAATCCGCATAACACATTAGCGACGTCGTGATGTGACCTGGGAGAGCTCTAAAACTGTGAATCTGTGAACGAAGCGACTGAGCATGCTGATAGTCAATCAGTGACAACATTGATACCAAACTAAAACCGATAGGAACTTAAGATTTACATGTGTATGTAGCGAAGTACTGCATTTGGGGCGGTACTACATATTCGTTCTTAAAAATTTCATACTTTCTGTCAATGGCAGTCCCAAAACGCGTTATGTATTTGCAGATTGTATAAAAAACAAAATTTGTACGAAACGGAAAGAAACAACGGCATTGTCACGAACTGTAAAAGTTCCTTCTTATCTGTATATCTTACCTGTTCTGACAACACAATACTGCGGATTATTATACAGATCAGCAGTTGTTCCAGTGAATAATAAAAGACGACAATTCCGAAAATTAATTCCTCTGTCCTTTTCATGGAAGGGTATGACACGTGCTGCGTTTCAATCAGTCGGTATGTGAGGTACATCGGGGTTCAGCTTGGAGTTTTCGCAAATTTTCAAGAACTTGATTGACCCTTCGCCATTTTCGCCGTAGTTGAATTTAATGAGTTCCAATTTTTTTTTTATCACCCCTCGAACTGATATCCGTATGACTAATCCTTATACTCGGTCACCAATTGAGCTGTAGAAGCCTACCTCGACTTTCCATTGTGATGATACATTTGCGAACATATTTACTTTTGCTGTGATACAAATCGGACAGGTATCATCTACATCTATATAGTAATTTTGAGGTCACTGACAGATTTAACACATAGAAGATGAAATCTTTCCACTTTTTCGTTGATTGGAAGCTACAGTAGGATATTTAATCTCTCAAGATACGAATATAACGCGTCTCCACCGAGCGTGGGCAACGGCTTTGCCGCAGTGTATATACCGGTTCCTATCAGATCACCGAAGTTCAGCGCTGCCAGGCGTCGCCGGCACTTGGATGGGTGACCATCCGGGCCGCCATGCGGTACTGCCCTTTTTCGGGGTCCACTCAGCCTCGTGATGCCAATTGAGTAGCTACTCGACCGAATAATAGCGGCTCCGGGGAAAGAAAACCATCATAACGACCGGGAGAGCGGTGTGCTGACCACACGCCCCTCCTATCCTCATCCTCGGTTCATGAAAACACGGCAGTCGGGCCACTTGTGACCTGAAAAAGGAGTGAGTGACACCGAGTCTATGTGCAGATAAACTTTAATATACAGTAAAATTTCTCTGCCCCATTCTGTTATAGTTCAGCTGTAGTGTAGTATATACAAAAGAAAGAGAAGCTGAATAAAACCTTCCACATCTACGGTATATTATAACTTTTCGTATTTTTATGACGATTGTAAGCAAATAAGCTGCTTAGTGGTTTAACCATACTAAGAATAAGCGCTGCAGCGTCTCGTGGTCAAGGTAGTTCGACTGCAATTCACTTTATAGCCATTTACTACAAAATAAATGATTTATTTCCTCACTCCGCTGTTTAAGTTTCTCTCTCTCTCTCTTTCTCTTGTGTACCGCCATACATAATTTATTTGTGAAATCGTGCCAAGACACTCCCACCCTTCGACATTCACGTACATAACAAAGTTTACTGCCGCTTCCAGGCTGCTAATAGAACTGAACGCTAATTACGTTCGACAGTACGGCAGCAGATGGTAAAACTTGTTACTTTAAATAACGGAAAACAGAACTCAAGTACTCTGCGGTCGATATTAAAAATAAAAATATAATGAGTAACACTAAACATTGGCAACTTCATAAATGAATCAAGGACAGTTTTATTGATGAAATTCCGAGAGAATACGTTCCAGGAACAGTCGGGAAACGTATTGCTTCCTCTCATGTGTGTCTCGCGAAATGGCCACAACTAGAAAATCAAATTAATTCGAGCTCATACGGAACCT
Source organism: Schistocerca piceifrons (assembly GCF_021461385.2). Lineage (NCBI taxonomy): Eukaryota > Metazoa > Arthropoda > Insecta > Orthoptera > Acrididae > Schistocerca > Schistocerca piceifrons. Next base: position 925,019,756 of record NC_060138.1, read on the forward strand.
TACTGATAGTCGTTCCTCCCACGCTCCATTCGCAAACACAATAGGCAAGGAGAGAAATGATGGTCGTGCAACAAATACGCTTGTTCACACACTATAGGGTGGCTTGCGAAGTGCGGATGTAATTGTAGACGCAGGCGTAGAACGTGTAGTGACTATGATAAAATTTTACTTCTTACTGTACGTATGAGAATAACAGAATGAGTACAACAGTTGCACTGATGGGAGACTCGACAACAAGAATGAAAACGACGAACATCTGCAACCTACGTATCGTTTCACACGATTACCTTACGGAACGACAGTTTTTCTGTAAACAGTATAAAATCTCACCATGGATATTTCTTATTAAAGTTACAGTCTTACTGCAGTCTAATGCAGTACACTAATACTGCCATATTTGCAGTGTAAATTCAAGGGCAGGCAATATACAAGGTGATTCTTATTAACGTTTAAAAATCCCCGAAGCGACGTAGAAGACGCTGAGACAAGTAATTTAATGTAAGACATATTGGGCTCAAATTTGGGGAAATGCCCCGAAAGTGGATGACAAATGTTGAACAAGTGACGTCACCATACGTAAACAAGCAAAAGATGTTCTTATTTTGAATTTATTTCCTCTTGTCCCTTATATAGTAAGAGAAACTTAGGTCATGCACTGTTAACGACTCAAGTCGGAAGCTTATATTCATTCAGTTGTGACGCAAAGCAGTATGTTTTCTTTGTATTGCACTTTGCAACACACCACCGGGGACCGCGAGATCGGTAAATAAAATAGTAAATATGACCACAGTGTAAATATATAATTGCCTAACAAAATGAAAATAATACTACCTGCCAGACGGAAGACTGGAACCCTGAACCTTACGCACTGACTACTCGCACGTAGGACCGAAGCCACACCGGTGTGAATGCTTGACTTGACTTGGGCTGGGATGATCAGGTGCAAAAGACCGATGGGCTCAACCGCTGCACGTGCGGCGAGGTACAGCGTCTGGTGAACGCCGTATGTTCAGCATTTATCGTCCACTTTTGGGGTGTTTCCCGACTTTTGTGACCGCATATGTCTTATAAAAAAAAATGGCTCTGAGCACTATGGGACTTAACACCTGTGGTCATCAGTCCCCTAGAACTTAGAACTACTTAAACCTAACTAACCTAAGGACATCACACACATCCATGCCCGAGGCAGGATTCGGACCTGCGACCGTAGCAACAGAGCGGTTCCGGACTGAAGCGCCTAGAACCGCTCGGTCACAACAGTCGGCGACAGGGCTTCGCCAGAGTGCTGATACTAGGTTGGTGCATGAGTTCGCAGCGTTTTTGTTTTGCATGTTTTGCTAATCCGGTTGCTATGTGTTTACTTTTCGACTGTCAGTTTTTGTTTGTCGTTCACTATTTCTCTTTGATTCTACACATTGTCATATTTTCATTTGGGGATAGTGAGTGGAGCTGTGAATGATAGATAAGGAAGTACCAATTTGAGAAATCACAACTTTTCCAACATATTCTTCTGTTGCGTTCAATAGAGGGGTGACAGAATCAGAGTCAGGCAGAAACATTTGCGCTGTCTATTGGGATAATGCCATTGGACAGAGCAATGCAAGAAAATGGTTTTCTCATTTCCTGGAGAATTTTTTTTGACATTAGTGACTCTCCATGTTCAGGAAGACCTTCGGTGTTTGATTAAGATCGTTTTTAACGCATTAATTTATAATGATACACGTCGGCGTAGGTCAGAACTGGAAAATGTGATCATTCCACCATCGCATGACACTTGCATGCAGTGGGAAAAATTAAAAAATCTAGAGCATTGGTAACGCAAGCTCTAAACCAAAATCACAAAAATCTGTGGTGAGCCATATGTGCATCTCTGCTTGCTCATCATCAATTGGCTCCTAAAAAGCACCGACAGTCGCCATCCTCTATCGTCACCGTTGACGAGAAATGGTGTCTTTATGCAAACATAAGGAAAAGAAAGGAACAGATGAGCCCAAAGCGGCAACTCCCCGTACAAAGACCTGCGAGCATCCACAAGAGATAATGTTATGCATCTGGTGGAACAGGTCATCTGACCGCAGATAAAATATTATCCAAGTCACCATTCGGATTTCTAAACGGTTTCGACGCTGAGTAGCCTATCTACGAATACATTGAGAATGTATTTAATTCATTATACTATAAATTACAGGCCACTGGTATATTTTATGATTTGCCAAAGGCATTTGACAGTGTAAATCACAATATTCTTTTAAGTAAATTAGAATTACTGTGCAACAGGAAATACTGCAAAAGGGTTCAAATCGTATATCTCTGACAGAAAACGAAGGGTGTCAGTAGGAAAGAGACGTGCATTAACCCATCAGGCACCAACCAACTGGGAACCAATAACATGTGGTGTTCCTCAAGGTTAGATCTTAGGGCTCTTACTTTTTCTTGTGTATATCAATAACCTTTCATCAGGAAGATTACCAGTTGTCAAGTTTGTTTTGTTTGCTTATGATACAAACATTGCAATAAATATTAAATTAAGTATAGGCCTAGAAACGTTTGCTAATGAAATTTTCATGGATGGTTTCTGTTCAATTATCTATCACTAAAACTTGGAAAAGAATACTGAACGCTGTTCAGAACTACAGGTTTCCTGCCAGTATATGCTTAAAATATGGCGACTAGCTGATAGAAGAGGCTGTTAGTTTCAGTTATAGGTATTACAGCTTGGTAATAAACTTAACCAGGAGGGGCATACCAAGGAATTGCTGAAGCGTCTAACCAAATCTCTATTTACTATGCGAATGTTGTCAGACATAGGTGGTATAAAAATAAAAAGTTGCGTACCGTGCTCTTTCTCATTCCATACTGTCATACGGGGTTATTTTCTTTGGTAACTTATCAGGCGAAGCTAAAGTTTTCCGAGCCCAAAAACGTGCAGTACGAATAGCTTTTTGAGGTGTGAACTCTAGAACGTCCTGTAGACGGCTGTTTAAGGAACTGGGATTATAAGCAACTGCTTACTAATATCATTCCTTAATGAAATTTGTCATTAAAAATATATCAGTCTTTCAAACCAACAGCTTAGTTCATGGAATAAATACTAGAAACAAGAATAATTTTCACTTGTTTTGGTTCAGAAATGTGTCCGCTACGCAGCAATACACATTTTCAATAACATGTCAACGGTCAAAAAAAGTTTAACTAATAATAAAGTTCAGTTTGAGAAGAGTCTAAAGGGTTTATTGGTGACCATCTCCTACTCCATTAATGAATTGCTTAACAGAACTGATTGATGCATGTATATTATTAGTAACATCAATTAATGTGAATATTGCGTACAATCTAACTTCTGTACAAATTTTATGTAGTAATGTGATTATCGTAAATAAGTGTGTAAATGTTTTTGTTTTATTTATTTTTTATCCGATGATGCATGGCTAAAATAGCTTAAGAATTATCGTATACACCTAAGTGTGTTTCTGACTGATTCCACATCCACAAGAGCAATTTAATTTGCGATTTGTGGTAGGTACATTAGCATGTTTGTTATTATTTTTAAAATATTTTTATTGTGTATTCTTGTTTTCTGACACGTTCCACATCCCAGAGGATCTCTTTACTATGGATCATTTCGAACGAAAAGTATATTCAATGTACTCTAATCTGTTGTCAACAGCTCAGACGTTTTGCAGGCGCAGTCCAAGGACAACTACCGAGTGCGTGAATTGACGCTACTCCACGATAACGCACGCACACCCGCATCCTCCTTGACTGAGGGAAAACACTAAACAAGAGTTGGGTTGGGAAGACATCCAGCAGCCACCTTATTCACTTGATCTTGACCCCTCAAATTTCACCTTTTCCGCTCTCTATCAAACCGCCTGCAAGGAACTTCCTTTTCGGAAGTAAATACCCGCGGAACTTGGCTCTACGACTTTTTCGCCTCAAAACCGTGTGATGTCTACAGTCTCAGAATCGAAAAGTTACCCCAGCGCTGGTAGACTGTTGTAAGCAGCGAAGGAGAATTTATTGCTGATGACTAAGGTCTCTATTATATGTATCTGTTGTGTTTATTAAACTTACGAAGAAACGCTACGATCTTATGCACCATCCGATAACATTGTGCAATAACGGAAAAAAGTGAGAATCAGATACTTCATATCCGAAAATAGGTACAACTATATCTGAAAATTGAGTGATATAGCAAGTTAGCATAATCTGAAAAGTTACTTGAAAATCTTGGTTTATTATGACAGCCTACCAAGGCAAGTGGGATTTCTTCAAACAGTTCTTGACATTTTAACAGCCCCACACGCCGGCTTTGCGTTCTGCGCTTGTTGCGCCCTGCAAACGGTAACAATCTCTGCGTCAGTTTCGATGCCTTACAATGATATTAGAACTATCTGGCCGTGTAAATATGGGTCTCTCTTTCCCCACATCGTTCAACAAATCACCCTTGTACTTTCTTGGTCTAGTTCGTCTTCATCTGCATACATACTCCGCAAGCCACCGTATGGTGTATGACGGACGGCACCATGCATCATTGCTACCTATTTTATTTCCTATTTCACTCGCAAATGAAGAGAGACAAAAACTACTGTCTATATGCCTCCGTCGGAGCCCTGATTTCTCAAACCTTGTCTTCGCACTCCTTACGCGAAATGTACGTTGGCCGCTGCAGAATCGTTCTGCAGTCAGTTGCAAATGCCTGTACTGCAAATTACTCCGGATATCCCGTTGAATGGTTAATCGTCAGAGTTCAGAGAGAGTTGACAAAATATTGTTAATGCACGAGTTTTGTAGGTAGTTCAGTACATATCATGTTAGTACAATGTAGGTTCGATATGTAATCCTCGGTTGGTCCGACTATGGCACTTTTTAACACTTCTCTCACTGCCAACAATGCCTGTGTGTTCGAATTCTACACAAACTGTAAGTACGGCAGAGATGACTGTGGAATGGTCTTATTTCTATGTAACGGCTGTCCCTCGACAACTTGTCATCCCAATCCAGCACAATGTCAGCGAACCACTCCCTAGTGTATGTCTACAGTCTTAGACAATACGCTGAGAAGTCGCGTCGCGAGGCTACACCATGTCCTCTTTTTAACCCTGTGACGTGCATTCACCTCACATACCGCAACAGGCTGTTATCGGGAAATAACACAGTTTTGGTGTTTTGGCCACTTGTCAATTATTATAGACTGAAAAAATACTTTATGAATGAAAAACTGTTTAGTTTTGGGGAGGTCAGTACCTCTGTGACAACTAGTGTAACATTTGTATGTAATCATGGTTCCGCTGAGTTCTGCTCAAAATTTAAAATCTATCTGTTTAGTGATATAACAGCAATACAAAATCTATGATAAATGAGCTATCGTGATTCAGTCAACGTTCACTTCTCAATTTATAGTAATCCACCTAACAAACAGTACAAATGCTGTCTCTTTCGAACAAGACGCAGCCAGGGCAAAAGCACCGCAGGCGTAAAGATGCGAGCTGGTACCAGTGCCATAGAGATTTGCCACTCCTATCCAATTACCTAACTCTGGAGAATAGCCGTGTAATAGTGGCAGGGAGAAATCGTCTTAGCTGTGTACTGCACCAGAAGCCATTTCAAGAACTCACAAACTCGGCCTACCGTAACAGAGTACCTACGAGTACAGCACACAGCGCCTGGTACACGCGTCGCTCTGGGACCACCAATACAGCTACGATACCTGAAGATGGGCTTGTAACAGTCCGAAACCGGTCGTGTGAAAATAAAGAAATTTACAACTGAAGCGGCATTTTGAACCTCTACTGTAATGCTCAGTTGCGGACGATCTCCCAACAGGATTGTTTCCAGACAATGCTGTTCTGAGGCAAGATGGAGCAATATCTCACACAGCTAAATAAAAAACGACGGTGAAGAGAACATCCTCTTTTGTTTTGGGTGACTGGTCTAGAAACAGTCCAGACCTAAACCCTGTACAGCGCCTGTGCGCCAGACTTCAGAATGCAGTGTTCAAAGAGCCTCGTATACGCAGATGGGCCAGCTTATTGCACGTACCCAGGAGGAATGAAACTCTGTCACCCCTGAAGAGACAATAGTACTCGCGCAAAGTTTTGGCAGACGAGTTTAATAATGTCTTCATAATCATGGACGACATATAAAATACTGAAAGTTGAACAGACGACTGTCCAAATCATTCATTCAAATGTAGAGATGTGCTTTTGTAAACAGAAATAAGTCTGTGCATTTTCAACTTCTCGCGGCGTAATGAATAATCCATTAAATTTCGGGCATGCAGCCGCGCAAATAAAATTTCTTCTACTGATATTTCGGCCGCGTATCGTCCGGCCATCTTCAGAGCGAGTCTTGTGACTCGCTCTGAAGATGGCCGGACGATACGCGGCCGAAATATCAGTAGAAGAAATTTTATTTGCGCGGCTGCATGCCCGAAATTTAATGGATTAGAAATAAGTCTGTCTAATAAAAGTGTTCTAAAGAAACTCGAAGGTGAAACTTTTCGTCCACCCTGTATAAGCTTAGTTCCCCCTGATAATTCAGTTTCAGCCATATTCCACGATCAGTCGCATGAGCCTTTTGTAAACTGATTGATTTTTTTTTCAATATAGTGGAAAGTGGTAGACTCTGCAACACAATATCTGATATACTTGTAGTACTGACGTACTACATATTATAATTCCAGCTATTCTCACTGCCAGAATCGGACTTGTGCCTTTTTCAATGACACGCACGTCGTAAGTGTATTATTCGTAGCTAACGATGATGAGATCTTCTGATTTGCCGCAACCCAACATACATGTCTGTGCAGCAGGTTGCCTGCTCTTTGCTGAAGGAACAGGAACTGATCGGAGTCGTCGGCAGCTGCTATTAGGTGTCAGACTATATTTACTTAAACGAAGGTTGCCCGGCTATTGGTGTCTACTTTACGACTATGGAGATACGTTACCTCCTACTATAATGCCAGTGGGAGTAAACTCTGCTTTCACCGGATTATTTAGTGCTTTAATTGCCACGTTCTCCTGGCCGGCCCGAACAATGAACGGCCCCGCTGCCGTGTAAAGTGCGCATCGGATGGGCCGTCGGTGCACTTAACGGCGCCGGCAGCCGTTGCCAGCCGAATGCTATGAGGCGCTGCGCGCATACGGGCCATCCCACTTGCTTTTATTGTCGACACGCTGTTCCGGGCGACGGCGCAGCTAAAAATAGCCATGTCTGGTGAAGGTGTAGGACCGAAAGTGGTGTCGTAAAAATGCATCGGCAAGTGACTATAGTCACTGCGGCGCGCGGCGTATCACATGCTGTCATATCTTTCATTTTCCTTCGGAGCGTCATTCATAAAAGTGAGCATATACCTGTAATACAGAGATTAAGACTTCCTTCGGCTAGAGCGATAATAAGTACTCTCAGTGTACTCCCCAGAGTAAGCGAATTATTTAACCTTTAAAACCCTTTAAAACAAGTTACAGTAAACGCTGCATGAAAAGTATTAACTTGTTGCAAAAAGCTGTTTATGAGTTTATAGCCCATATATGACCACCTTGTTAGAGCTGTTGTGTACGAGAAAACTGCGATATTACACATTTTCCTAAAAATATGATCTTATGAGAGGCTTATGGGTGGCAAAATCGTCAGATAGTTTCGACGTAGATTTTAATTGCAATATATTAGTCATTTGCTTTTTCTTCTGCACTTTTGAACTAGGTTTCCTGTGGATTGTATAACCATTTACACTATGTGACCAAAAGTATCCGAAAAGCCCCCAAAACATACTTTTTCATATTAGGTGCATTGTGCTGTCACCTACTGCCAGGTACTCCATTACAGCGACCTCAGTGGTCATTAGACATCGTGAGAGAGCAGAATGGGGCGCACTGCAGAACTCATGGATTTCGAACGTGGCCAGGTGATTGGGTGTCACTTGTGGTATATGTCTGTACACAACATTTCCGAAGTCCTAAACATCCATAGGTCCATTGTTTCCAAAGTGATAGTGAAGTGGAAACGTGAAACGACACGTACAGCACAAAAGTGTACTGGCCGACCACGTCTGTTGACTGACAGAGACCACCGACTGTTGAAGAGGGTTGTAATGTGTGATAGGCAGACATCTGCCCAGACCATCACACAGGAATCCCAAACTGCATCAGGATCTACTGCAAGTACTATGACAGTTAGGCCAGACGTGAGGAAACTTGGATGAGCGGCTACTCATAAGTCACACGCCACGATGCCTCGCTTGATGTAAGGAGAGCAAACATTGGACGATTGAACAGTGGAAATCGTTGTGTGGCGATATGATGGCAGGGTGTGAGTATGGCGAATGCACAATGAATATCAACTGCCAGTGTGTGTACTGCCAACAGTAAAATTAGGAGGCAGTGGTGTTTTGGTGTGGTCTTGAGTAGTGGACCAGAGTACGTTTTGGTGAATGTTGTGCAGGTTGCCTACATCAGGGGAGGGTATGCACTCAGGGGCAAACCTATTGTTTTCCTTTGATTGACATGTCATTAACCTATTGTTCTCCTTTGACAGGTCCTTAACCTATTGTTCTGCTAAAAGGACCCTTTCTTTTGATTGTCAGGCACTTAACCTAGTGTTCCCCCATCCATCCCCCTCCCCCACCTTCCACGCCCCCCCCCCCCCGCCCCTCAGGAAACTTCCCCCCCTCACTCCTACAGGTACACTTTCAGGTCTGAGTTATTGGAATAACCCCTCTCACCCTTATCAATTTGATTGACTACTTAATTAAATTGATCAGTTAATTAACATATCCCCCTCTGGCAAACCTCCTCCCTTCATACTCTCACTCCCAGAAATTGGTGGTAAAAGGACTAAGTTGATCGATCATTTGGAGGAAATTCGATTGTAGTGTACGCAATATTGTTTAAACAGTTTAGACGATGTCTAGAGTATTGTTTAGTCATTTATAACAGAGTATAGAATATAGTTTATTTATTTAATTAAAGAATTTGTCTGGAAATCGATTGCTGTGTATGGAATATTGCTTAAACAATTCAGACAATGTGTGGAATACTGCTTATTTAAACAATTTAGGGGATTCAAGGCAGTGTATGGAATACAGTTTATTTATTTATTTAAAGAGTTTTTGAGGAAATCGATCACCACCCCCGCCACCCCATCCCTGCCCTCTTCGTCCACTCCGCTCTCCCCTCCCCTCCTCTACCTGGAAATAGGCGGCTCTGCGATGGAGAGGAAGAATCTCATGACAGGAAATTCAAGGGCATATTGTTTATTTATAAAAATTCAGTTTTCGGGGGTTGGATTTCACTTGTTCATCATTCTATGCTGTTTGGAAAGAACCAGATCTTCTAAGAAGTAATTACACCGATCGCTTTTATTTATTTTGTATTATGGTCACACAAGGGATACCGTCATTAAACACACAGTTAAAAGTCTTTCGATCGCGAAGCACGCACCGCCCGCCATCCCCCGTCCACTGGACCGCATGGAACGCCACCGCACATGCTGCGATGAGTCGGGATGCACCGGCAGCCCCCGCAAATTGAAGACGCGGCCGTCAGCTGCCGAACCACGCGCAGGTGTCAGTTCGGGTCTCGCGAGCAGGAGGCGGCAGCATTCCTTTTCAAACTCAACACCTAAGAAATTCCTTTCGAAACATGTGTCTACCTAGACACCGTTGCGAGCGCGATGACCCATGTCATTTTACCTGTGGTCCAGCGGGATGGTTCAAATGGTTCAAATGGCTCTGAGTACTATGGGATTTAACTTCTCAGGTCATCAGTCCCCTAGAACATAGAACTTCTGAAACCTAACTAACCTAAAGACATCACACACAGCCATGCCCGAGGCAGGATTCGAACCGGCGACCGTAGCGGTCGCGCGGCTCCAGACTGTAGCGCCTAGAACCGCTCGGCCACTGCGGCCTGCCCCAGCGAGATATTCGCATAGCGAATCACCCTCAGTGAACTGGTCCAACGTGCACAGGTGTCAACGCCGCGAGCCACCACCAGACAGACGAATTCAGGGGCGTGAGCTATTGCTCTCAGGCTTCTGCCGACAGCAGCCAGCAGGTGAAAGTTACATCTGTTTTCGGGTATACAGTTCGGGTATACAGTTCGGGTATACAGTTTTTCCAGTGCTGTACTGACGTCACATGTCTATGTAAACAAGAGCCAAGTCACCCTCTGGACCACACGTGCATGTTTACCATTGCTGGCACAATACCTCTCTACCTGTTGATACTAACGTTACAGGTCGTGCTGTAGAAATCTATTATAATGCTTCCTAGAATAACACTGACTGCTTTCTCCCTCGCGACCGTAACGGGACAGCCCGTCCATTACTTTTCAGCCCCTTCTCGGAAATAGAAAAGTGCTGCACAAACAGTTAACCATCGCTTTTGTTGTAGCCTTCGCGACGTCTCAGCTAGTCTGAACGGAAATTGCTGTCCTAACAGGACTTGTTAACGAAAATAGCTTGAACAACACCGACTGCATTCCTCCTGATGGTCCTAACGAGGCATCACGTGTTACCCTTCCCAGAAATCGTAATATCCTGCTTTCAACATACGTCTCAGAAACGGTTAACGTTCTCACCGCTAAAAGCCCTCATCATGTCTGTGCACGTTAGTGAAAACACCGTTGATTATAAAAGCATTCTTGTTTGGAAAGAGAGCACTAGTCACAGTCGGGAAAATCAGAACAATTATGCAAACAAAATTCGAAGCACTGTCCAACAGAAGAGAAAAATGGCTGGAATTTTCGGTGTCCTACAGCTACCTTTCTGGAGATGTCCCAAGGCCACCGTGGCGAAAGAGTGACGGCATCCCCGCCAGAGATGGATGGTCTGCTTCATACAGGTACGAAAAGGCGGTCACTATACTTTCAACTACCTAGTTTCAACTACTTTTCAAGGTCATCTGACTATCGACTTTCCACAACCGAAATACATGCCCATGAATCATTGTGAATACGAAATGTCTTAGGAATTTTGGTAGATCAGTGAATAAGACAAGCAAATATTATAGTACCAAATCTTTATTAACTTTTGCATATACATTTACGTACAGAAAACAACTCTTTCCTTATTTTTGGTAGGTTTAGCTTTAATAATATCCAATTTAATTTTCAACTTATAACTTAAATGCACGTCTGAATCCTATATTTCTTTCTCCGGCCAGTAATTTGACAAATACAGAGAAGGTATGTTTTCGAACTCCAGTATACATATAATTTTTTTCCCTGTAAACTACCTCTTTTATTGCTTTAACAATTAATTCTGTTCCTTCTAGCACTTCTTCTAGACGAGAGCATTCGGGGACTTTAATTTTTCCTTTTATGTCCTGCGTGACACTGTTGTTATAAAACTCCACATCCTCCTGGGTGTAAGCTGCAATTTCTACTGCTGCACATTCTTGCGGTATTTCGGTATAGAACTTTAAGTTTACAACTTTTGCACATGGATTGCCATTAAAGGTTGTTATTCAGTTGGTTTTAAGCACTGCAAACAGATGTTCTGTTGCTAAATGTATGACATTACGCCCACCACATTTCGATGTAATGTATCCATCCTTTTTAAGCAGCTGTAAGGAGGACTGGAGTTTGAGAAACAGATTTTTTGTGTATCCTTTAACATAGTAAACATGCTCCAGTCCGTCGGCTTCGGGCAGTATTCCAACATATGTCCACTTACCATTGCTCTTTACAGTAGGCACTATTATCTTGTATGCCCAGTCGTATTTAGATTTCTCCATACACTGTTTTTAAAGCCATACGTATACCTGGTCTCCACATCAGCTATAGCCTCTTCCTTTTGAATCTGCAGCTTATATTCTTCCTTTATAGCAGTTGTCTTCTCTGTGTACTCTAGTTTTCTTTTCTTTACTTCGATGTCTTCCATTTCCACTTTCCTTTACCGTGAACATAACACATTAACTGTACATAAAGATGTAATTTCTTTAATGGGAAATGGTTTAAGTCTGTGTGATACATTTACTCTTTTTCTTAGGACTTGTAGACTAACGCTGCTCGTGTCAACCAGTCCCAATTCCGCAATATCTATATCGGACGGTATTGTGGAGAACAGTGTTCTAGACTGAGAAAAATAAGTTTCTACTGCTTTAACATAACACTTCAGTATAATACTTATATTGTCTTTATTCGACTCAGAGTTAAGAATCGCCACATAGTTTATAGGTAGATAATTAAAACTGTATGCAGACAGAACATAGCTGATATGCTTTTCTCTTTCTGGAGTATCTGGAAAACTTACTTGTACACCTCTCAGTTTTCGGGTATTTTTATTACCCCAGTACACAAACTACATAACGTTATTAAATATGACAACAGTTATTCTGTACTTTATCCGTTAATTGACGCCACATGGAAGAAAGTGGCACAGAGTGAGGTGGAGCACATCGTAAATACTGTTTATTGGTGTCTAATACACGTAAAAACTCGTGCACAGGGTCGAATACACGATTCACTCTGTAGTTGTATAGCGTAGCCTCCAACCTGGTAATGCCATGCTGTTTAGCCAAGGAAGATCTAAAAGTTTCTCGTAGTCGCATGTCTGGACACTTTATAAAACCTATAATGTGGTTATCAATATCTGTGTTCACTCCTGTACTTGTGATTTGACATATAAGTTTATTATATATCTTTACTCTACAGTTGGAGCTTAACCACGTTAGACAATCTATTCCAACTGTCTTATCATTGTCCACAATCACATTGCTGCTGCCCTGGTGATCTCCTTCGATGCAGAAGAGCTGGGTTGATATTAAGTAGTCGTACTTCTCCAGTTTGTTAAAAATTCCGGCGAACTCTTGCGTTATGTCCAAATCCCAAAGATAATAGACGTTTACACGTAGCTGTTGTATTATTCCAGGGAGCTCCTCCATTATAACATCCATTTTAACGACAGATAACTCTACTTTATGTGGTAAACCACAGGGTTTTTATATTTCTTCGAAATAGTTTCTCCTGCATCCTTGTCGATTTTTTTCCCGTATCCCTCTTGCTGTGACACCGTCGTTCCCGTGTAGGAGAAAAGGCAGCTTCGCCTTGACACCATGTCTTGCAGTGACGAAGCTGGAGAATTTGCAATCAACCTTGATCCTTACAGTATAAAAGAAGGCTTGACAGCCGCAACTGATAAGTCTTCCGCGGTAGTTGAAACTGTCCACATGGATTCCTCCAAAGTGCTAAACATCCCTGAGCTATTAGGGAGGAAGGCAAGAACAACGGACGAACGCTTCGGTTTGTAGTTATTACAGCAGAACCTGGATAATCTGGCAACTGACATTGGTAACATAAATTACACCGAAAATAGTAAACTACTTAGCGAGAAGAATGTAAAAGTGCTTACACCTATTACAGAACCGTTTTACGATAATATTATGGTGATTACATTCTGTGACCAAGTGAACTGTCAAGAACACTTAGAAGGAGGGCAGTCTGTAATGTTAAAGAAGGAGGTGTGTGGCTCATTTAACTATTATCTACGTTGCAAATTCTCCAACTTATTATTCTCTAATCTGCCAAAATTCATAAGACATTTCCTATACACAATGATCCATGGGCATGTATTTAAATTGTGGAAAGTGGGTAGTCAGATGACCTTGAAAAGTAGTTGAAATTAGGTGGTTGAATGTACAGAGACCCTCTTTTCGTACCTATATGAGCAGTGGACGCTATACATATCTGGAAAGCTATATTGTGCATGTATCACACAGAGCCGCTGTTTTAAGAAAGTAGTTTTTTTTCGTTTTACAGTTTGTTACCATAGTTTATCGTAGAGAAACCTCCAATAAGGATGTATGTCATGCGCTGGAAATATATTCCTTACATTGGAATATTAACAGTGTTGCATTCCACACGACTGATAGGTAGGAAACTCAAGCGATCTAACATTAGAGCCTGTTTTAAGTGCAGAACCGTGTAGCCTTAGGAGGACGTGTGTTTACGTTCTCTCTTACCTATACCCTCCTAGTACTGATCCCAGACACTGGAACAATACCTTAAAATTGATAGCGCAGTTGATTCACGTAAAATGCTTCGAACTCCGTCCATCCGGAGCTCCATCATGCGTAAAAACCACCCGTTTCTTGTTCTTCTTAACCGTCTGCTGTTACATCACAACACTTTCAAATCTATTACTCTACATCGATAAGGAGTGCTAACCTCCTCGACATGGGCACATCTGGAGAAATCTTGTGCACTTGGACGGGCGACGACTCTGCAAGCTCCATTCATTCACGAGACATGGAATGTAGTGGTCTACTTCGTGTCGGCTGCAGATTAAATCGGTAACAGTGCTGCAGGATGTGTTGGTCAAAGACAGTGGGAGGGGGTCTTTCAGTCTGTAATTTTTTGCTAAGACTGCGAGAATGCTTTGTGACTCCCATCCGCATGGAGATAGATCGTAAATTAAGCACTACGCTCGAGGTGCTAGAAATATGTAGAGCCCTGTCTGGTATACTTTGATGATGTATGTGTTTGAGAATTAACAGTGCGTGGATGTACTGCACAGTCATCTATATACATTCGCAGTGATACTTGCAAAGTAGAGAAGGTACGGTTTAACTATGACACTGAAATTGGAAAACATGATGTCGCATCATTGGTTGGTGTTGAAATTACTGTAAAATTGCTAAAATTGTTCACACAATTAACTGTGAGGCTTATTATTACAGTACATCGACGGTGTCTTTTCCATCCCATCCATCCACCAGTATGCTGTTGGTTACCACATAAAGATTGACTGACATCGCTTGTTTCAGTTTTGGTGGAGGGGCAACACCTTCTGGGGAGGGCTAGCACATGTGTACATGACTGCAATAGGAGGAATCAGTAGAAATGGAACGCAGAGCCTTCAGCTATTCCTTCACTGTGGCAGATGAGTTTAAATGTAGAGCTCATCGATAACCTTTGGACAGCAGTTTGGAGACTCTCCACAACGCCACCAAACCCTTCCAGCTTCCTTATGTTGTAACTGTCTTTTATTTAAAGTTATCCAGTGGGTGTGGTGTGTTATGATAGCAGCGGCAACAACATTACTTATTCCATGCGACATCTAGTTTTCTGTGAGAAGCAATAGGTCAGAACGTGTTAATGTCAGTGACTCAGTGACTCAGACTTCGAAGTCATGGTGGGAAAACCAAAATGTATGGTGTACAAAGCTTGTTACAGCAGAAAAAAACCATCTTTCAAACAATTACACAGGTTCACAGGGAGGTCTCTTCGACTTATAGTATAGTTTGTGGGATATGGTCCTCCTCCAACACTACAGCCGATGCATCTTTACACTGGTCCATGCAATGGTTCAATAATGTATATTTAGTAGGACTGTCACATGTGCTCGATGCTGGCATGCAGACGGTATTTGTTTTTGATATGTGGGAGGAGAGAGATGTGATAAAAATCCTATTGAGTTTTCTATTGGACGAAGTTAGCGGTGCTTTTACAGTTCATAATTTCTCTCTGTTCGATGGTACAGAATAATTAAGATAGCACACTGGGCTGATAGATGTGAATGGGCCCTGATGGACGCGGAACTGAATCAGACAACCATACTGGTATGTAGTTTGGGGGTGCACCACATTGCAGTAGCAAAATCCTCTCGTTCTTTCCCCAGTTCCCATACTGTCTTTTATACTACCTCATGTTGCCGGAGCATGCGTCGTTTGGCGCTGACCTTACACATTGTATACTGTTGGCGGAGCTACGACAACATGTTCCCATTTCCACTGAATGTTCAAAACATTGTCCTGTCGCATTAACTCAGGTCACTTTGTACACTGTTTGCAAAGGTGGTGGATATAGCTCTCCCCAACTTCTGCTAAGTTCCTACTTAAATTGAAACAATCAGAAGCCCAAAGCTGCAAAAATGTCAGCAGTTGTAGGAGGCATAGGGACTATTTAAAGTTTTACTATAGCTGATAGGTTCGAAAAAGTGACTCGTTTTGAGATATGAGAATGTCAGAAATATGATTCACTTGTGACAGTAGTAATTAGAGGGGCCGGCCAGGGTGGCCGCGCGGTTTTAAGCGCTACAGTCTGGAACCGTGTGACCGCTACGGTCGCAGGTTCGAATCCTGCCTCTGGCATGGATGTGTGTGATGTCCTTAGGTTAATTAGGTTTAAGTAGTTCTAAGTTCTAGGGAACTGATGACCTTAGAAGTTAAGTCCCATAGTGCTCAGAGCCATTTGAACCAAGTAATTAGAGGACTTCTCCATAGGATCCAACGCAGGTAAGTGGTTGAAAGTAAAGACATGATTCCTAATACTAGACAGCATTTCTACCAGAGAGTGTAACACTAGAGATCTGAAAGGTCTGTGTATATTTCTTACAACCTCAGTCAGCACACCATCTATGATTTGTGGAGAAATATCTAGTGTCAACAAGAGGGACTTGCCAATACCGGTTTTATACCACTTTCCTTAGCCGAATCACTTTCAAAATTCCGTGATTTTATCACGAGGTTGCATCGTGGGCTACGTGTAACCACGCTGTTCGTCTGATAATATACACGCCTGCAATCGCTGTCTATATTTGGTGTCGTGGTATTTGTCTGGAAAAACACATTCATTCGGAGGTAATGCCATTAGTCGATTTCTAAAGCGGGTATAGCTTTTATCATGAATACTTGTGTGCACCTGTAGAACCAAGACCGATTGTGATAGTAATATGGTCGTGTTTTTTTAACGTATAGAGGTTTGTAAGACGATTACCCTCGATTTCTAAGAACAGTGGTCGCACTCGCAGGAATAACTTATGAGAGGTGTCCATCCATCGCTGATTTTCTTTCAGTATTGTTTCGTATCGTCAGCAATTAGTTATTGGCAGTGTACTATACTTAGTAGTAGGGGGCATGTGATAGGTTCGCCTTGAGCATCAGGCTTATAAAGTATGTGTGTGTGTTCCGACATTTGCAAAGAAAATGACTATTTCTAGTTGTAATGAAGGTATGGATTTGCTGTGGAATACTGTGATAGCAAAGGGGAAAATATGTAAAGTAATAAGAATTGTACAGATATTTCTACTTCCAGAGCCACAGTCGTCAGCGGGGCGTATTTCCAGTACTTCACTCATTGTCGAAGTCGTCCAGTTCAGATCACGATCATAACATTTAATTGCTAGTATAGCGATCAAATATGTTGGTGTTGGTTTTCTTGGATAATTCCGTCTAGGGGTGTGTGGCGCGCCGGCGGTGGCCTGTGGCGGGAATGATTCACTTTTCCGGCCAATGGTAGGAGCTGTCTGAATGGAGAGGCCTGTTGGGATGTAGGAATGTAGTGGACTTAACCATGTCGTCCTCTAGACGGTCGAGTAGCGAACTAACACTTAGTAGTTGTTGGATAGCTTTCGTGATCGAATGGAAATTTGAGAAGATTCAATATGGAAATGTGTTTGTGCTGGGCCATTATTCCCTCCCACGTAAATTGTCCAGTTGACTGCTTCTGCACATTTCGTGGCTTTATTTAGTTGAGGTAACATCGATTGTGGTGTGTGCATCTAGCAGGCGAAAGACAGGTGGAAGACACATTTGCTGGTTCTCTAGACATGAAAAACACCTTAGTTGACATTATAAATCATAGGGATGATTTGGAATCTGTTACATCATCGGTGTTCACGAGAGGAAATATCAGTTTCCTCTATTTTTTTCGAGTTTTCACGTAAAGGTCTTCACAGACGGGATAAGTTTCCAGTTACTCAGTGGTTTACAGCACGCTCCACAGCGCAAAAGTTTCGGGTTTCTAGACAAATAATTTCCAGTCTGTATCTTCGAAACTATATTGCGTGAGCGATACTGCTATGCAAGCGATATTGCTATGTGCTTGCTATCGAGAAGTATCGCGTAAATGGTATAATATTCTGGCAAACCATGTGAAAATGCAAGTGTTCTTGTAATTCCAGAGTCTGGAAATTGCTTTCTACAACACTCAGGTAAGCAAGCAGGTCGGGGCTAGAAACAGTAACGCCTTTGCGCCAAGGGGAGCTGACCCCGGCTTTGTACAACAGTTCTGAGAGTGACTTTGGTCCACTGAGGGCGCTCTGGTCATGTGTTGGGATTGCATGACCGCCCAACCTCATGGGAAATATCTAGTGCAGCGATGAGTATACTTACGGTGCATGAGTCTTTGCGGTATATGTACGAGCATCTGGCAGTCGATAGCTATATGCATGATGCAAAAGGGGCGAATTTGTATGGCGCAGGATATGAATTGTATGTTTACTACATCGACATGGTATGCGGTTATATATTTTTGGGTTGGAGGTTGGTTTCCCACTCTAATATTCAAGCTTCCGACCGCAGCGGCAGAGCAGTGTGATTGAATAAGAGTTTCTGCATTTGATGGTCTGTAGGCCACTTTGCAGGTTTAGTTGTCAGTACAATGTGGCGATCTGTACAAAATAGCTTTTTGCCACTGGAAGTATTATCTGCACAAAAAAGAGAAAAAAAAGGCGGACAGTACTTACACACTGGCAGCATCAGTAATTTGGTGGGTAAATTCAGTAAGAGCCAAACATAATCCTCTATTTATTCATTAGACATCTTTTGTGCTGGTTCATAGGAGTCTCTACATAGTGGTGAGAATGTCTGCATTTTGGAGATGTTTGTTGAAAGCAGGACTTAACGATTTCCAGGAAGGGTAACATATGATGGATGAGGTGCCACGAGTAGGACCATCAGGAGGGCTCCATTCAGTGTTATTCTGGGCTGTTTTCGTAAACAGGTTCTGTTAGGACAAGAATTTCCATGCAGACAAACTGAGACATCACGAAAGCTCCAACAAAGGCGACCGTTAATTATTTCTCGGACACTATACAATTTCCGGTAGGTTGACTTGACTGTTATTTTACATAGCCATTTGACATCAGTAAAACATTGAGAACCTTTAAGATGCGCTTGCAATGGTTAGTCGCTACTCGAACATTTCACGGCGATGCATCAGTCACACTGGGCAGGTATATACGTGTGCACGGCTAGATGCAGCTCACATGTCTCATTAGGATTGCCTGTGCTACTCTGGGAAGCATTGGAACAGATTTCTATAGCATGACGTGTGACGTCAGTATCCACAGGTGGAGAGGTATTGCGCCAGCCACGGTAAACACGCAAGCGCAGCCCAGAGGCGTCTTCCATATGGGGCCGGCCTAAGTGCGCCACCCAGTATGTGCGCCCTGGAATTCTCTAGGGGGAGCAGTTGACTATAGTTTGAAAGTTTTTTTATGTGCAATGAGTGTTTGTGCACTGCATTATTTTCGGCTTTTTAAGCGCTGTGAGTTTGTTTACCTACTGTTACTCATGCATTATCTTTTGACAATTTACAAGTTGTTTTCATGTCTGTTGCATTAGTTTGTGAACAGGTGTGCATTGCATGATTCTGTCAGTTGACGATTAGCAAGCACGTTTGCAGAGCCTTTTACATGCATTATTTTGACAATTTACGAGTTGTTTGCGTCTCTGCACATCAGTGTACTGCATTATTTCGGTGATTTGCGAGTAGTTTGTAGGTCTGTAGACTCTTTACTGCAAACTGAAGCACGCCAGGGTAAGTGTTTTGCATCAGCGTAATAAATAAACTGTGTGAAATCCGTCCCTAAATACATTGTACGCATTATTTTGACAGTTTATAATTAGTGAGCATGTCTGCACATCAGTGAGCTGCATTATTTCAGTGATTTATGAGTAGTTTGCAGTTCTGTAGGCTATTCAATACATTATTTCGACAGTTTTATAATTAGCAACCGTGTTTGCAGAGCATTATACATGCATTATTTTGACATTCGACAGGTTGTTTGAGGGTCTGTATCTACATCGTCATCTACGTCAACATCCATACTCCGCAAGCCACCTGGCAGTGTGTGGCGGAGGGTACTTTGAGTACCTCTACCGGTTCTCCCTTCTATTCCAGTCTCGTATTGTTCGTGGAAAGAAAGATTGTCGGTATGCCTCTGTGTGGGTTCTAATCTCTCTGATCTGATCCTCATGCTCTCTTCGCGAGATATACGTAGGAGGGAGCAATTACTGCTTGACTCCTCGGTGAAGGTATGTTCTCGAAACTTCAACAAAAGCCCGTATCGAGCTACTGAGCGTCTCTCATGCAAAGTCTTCCACTGCAGTTTATCTATCATCTCCGAAACGCTTTCGCGATTACCAACTGATCCTGTAACGAAGCGTGCTGCTCTCCGTTGGATCTTCTCTATCTCCTCTATTAACCCTATCTGGTACGGATCCCACACTGGTGAGCAATATTCAAGCAGCGGGCGAACAACATACTTCTTTTGTCTTCGGATTGCATTTCCTTAGGACTCTTCCAATGAATCTCAGTCTGGCATCTGCTTTACCGACGATCAATTTTATATGATCATTCCATTTTAAATCACTCCTAATGCATGTTGTTGTTGTTGTGGTCTTCAGTCCTGAGACTGGTTTGATGCAGCTCTCCATGCTACTCTATCCTGTGCAAGCTTCTTCATCTCCCAGTACCTACTGCAATCTACATCCTTCTGAATCTGCTTAGTGTATTCATCTCTTGGTCTCCCTCTACGATTTTTACCCTCCACGCTTCCCTCCAAAACTAAATTGGTGATCCCTTGATGCCTCAGAACGTGTCCTACCAACCGATCCCGTCTTCTGGTCAAGTTGTGCCACAAACTTCTCTTCTCCCCGATCCTATTCAGTACTTCCTCATTAGTTACGTGATCTACCCATCTAATCTTCAGCATTCTTCTGTAGCACCACATTTCGAAAGCTTCTATTCTCTTCTTGTCCAAACTATTTATCGTCCATGTTTCACTTCCATACATGGCTACACTCCATACAAATACTTTCAGAAATGACTTCCTGACACTTAAATCTATACTCGATGTTAACAAATTTCTCTTCTTCAGAAACGCTTTAATTGCCATTGCCAGTCTACATTTTATATCCTCTCTACTTCGACCATCCTCAGTTAGTTTGCTCCCCAAATAGCAAAACTCCTTTACTACTTTAAGTGTCTCATTCCCTAATCTAATTCCCTCAGCATCACCCGAGTTAACTCGACTACATTCCATTATCGTCGTTTTGCTTTTGTTGATGTTCATCTTATATCCTCCTTTCAAGACGCTGTCCATTCCATTCAACTGCTCTTCCAAGTCCTTTGCTGTCTCTGACAGAATTACAATGTCATCGGCGAACCTCAAAGTTTTTATTTCTTCTCCATGGATTTTAATACCTACTCCGAATTTTTCTTTTGTTTCCTTTACTGCTTGCTCAATATACAGATTGAACAACATCGGGGAGAGGCTAAAACCCTGTCTTACTCCCTTCCCAACCACTGCTTCCCTTTCATGTCCCTCGACTCTTATAACTGCCATCTGGTTTCTGTACAAATTGTAAATAGCCTTTCGCTCCCTGTATTTTACCCCTGCCACTTTTAGAATTTGAAAGAGAGTATTCCAGTCAACATTGTCAAAAGCTTTCTCTAAGTCTACAAATGCTAGAAACGTAGGGTTGCCTTTCCTTAATCTTTCTTCTAAGATAAGTCGTAAGGTCAATATTGCCTCACGTGTTCCAGTGTTTCTACGCAATCCAAACTGATCTTCCCCGAGGTTGGCTTCTACTAGTTTTTCCATTCGTCTGTAAAGAATTCGTGTTAGTATTTTGCAGCTGTGACTTATTAAACTGATAGTTCGGTAATTTTCACATCTGTCAACACCTGCTTTCTTTGGGATTGGAATTATTATATTCTTCTTGAAGTCTGGGGGTATTTCGCCTGTTTCATACATCTTGCTCACCAGATGGTAGAGTTTTGTCAGGACTGGCTCTCCCAAGGCCGTCAGTAGTTCCAATGAAATGTTGTCTACTCCGGGGGCCTTGTTTCGACTCAGGCCCTTCTGTGCTTGTCAAACTCTTCACGCATATCGTATCTCCCATTTCATCTTCATCTACATCCTCTTCCATTTCCATAATATTGTCCTCAAGCACATGGCCCTTGTATAGACCCTCTATATACTCCTTCCACCTTTGTGCTTACCCTTCTTTGCTTAGAACTGGGTTTCCATCTGAGCTCTTGATATTCATACAAGTCGTTCTCTTATCTCCAAAGGTCTCTTAAATTTTCCTGTAGGCAGTATCTATCTTACCCCTAGTGAGATAAGCCTCTACATCCTTACATTTGTCCTCTAGCGATGCCTGTTTAGCCATTTTGCACTTCCTGTTGATCTCATTTTTGAGACGTTTGTATTCCTTTTTGCCTGCTTCATTTACTGCATTTTTATATTTTCTCCTTTCATCAATTAAATTCGATATTTCTTCTGTTACCCAAGGATTTCTACTAGCCCTCGTCTTTTTACCTACTTGATCCTCTGCTGCCTTCACTACTTCATTCCTCAAAGCTACCCATTCTTCTTCTACTGTATTTCTTTCCCCCATTCCTGTCATTTGTTACCTTATGCTCTCCCTGAAACTCTGTACAACCTCTGGTTCTTTCAGTTTATCCAGGTCCCATCTCCTTAAATTCCCACCTTTTTGTAGTTTCTTCAGTTTTAATCTACAGTTCATAACCAATAGATTGTGGTCAGAGTCCACATCTGCCGCTGGAAATGTCTTACAATTTAAAACCTGGTTCCTAAATCTCTGTCTTACCATTATATAATCTGATACCTTTTAGTATCTCCAGGGTTCTTCCATGTATACAACCTTCTTTCATGATTCTTAACCCAAGTGTTAGCTATGATTGTGTTGTGCTCTGTGCAAAATTCTACCAGGCGGCTACCTCTTTAATTTCTTAGCCCCAATCCATATTCACCGACTATGTTTCCTTCTCTCCCTTTTCCTACACTCGAATTCCAGTCACCCTTGACTATTAAATTTTCGTCTCCCTTCACTATCTGAATAATTTCTTTTATGTCTTCATACATTTCTTCAATTTCTTCGTCATCTGCACAACTAGTTGGCATATAAACTTGTACTACTGTAGTAGGTGTGGGCTCCGTATCTATCTTGGCCACAATAATGCGTTCACTATGCTGTTTGTAGTAGCTTACCCGCATTCCTATTTTCCTACTCATTATTAAACGTACTCCTGTATTACCCCTATTTGATTTTGTGTTTATAACCCTGTAGTCACCTGACCAGAAGTCTTGTTCCTCCTGCCACCGAACTTCACTAATTCCCACTATACCTAACTTCAACCTATCCATTTCCCTTTTTAAATTTTCTAACCTACCTGCCCGATTAAGGGATCTGACATTCCACGCTCCGATCCGTAGAACGCCAGTTTTCTTTCTCCTGATAACGATATCCTCTTGAGTAGTCCCCACCCGGAGATCCGAATGGGGGACTATTTTACCTCCGAAATATTTTACCCAAGAGGACGCCATTATCATTTAGTCTTACAGTAAAGCTGCATGCCCTCGGGAAAAATTACGGCTGTAGTTTCCCCTTGCTTTCAGCCGTTCGCAGTAGCAGCACAGCAAGGCCGTTTTGGTTATTGTTACAAGGCCAGATCAGTCAATCATCCAGACTGTTGCTCTTGCAACTACTGAAAAGGCTGCTGCCCCTCTTCAGGAACCACACGTTTGTTTGGCCTCTCAACAGGTACCCCTCCGTTGTGGTTGCACCTACGGTACGGCTATCTGTATCGCTGAGGCACGCAATCCTCCCCACCAACGGCAAGGTCCATGGTTCATGGGGGGTCCTAATGCCTATTCCCAGAAATTCATGGAATTAACTGCATTGAGTAGCTGACCTGCTATATTGTAGCTAAATGATAAAGGACCTTTCTTTCGATGTATTCGCAGCACATTACACTTGTCTACATTGAGATTGAATTGCCATTCCCTGCACCATGCGTCAATTCGTTGCAGATCCTCCTGCATTTCACTACAATTTTTTCCATTGTTACAACCTCTCGATATACCACAGCATCATCCGCAAAAAGCCTCAGTGAACTTCCGATGTTATCCACAAGGTCATTTATGTATAATGCGAATAGCAACGGTCCTACGACACTCCCCTGCGGTACATCTGAAATCACTCTTACTACGGAAGACTTCTCTCCATTGAGAATGACATGCTGCGTTCTGTTATGTAGGAACTCTTCAATCCAATCACACAGTTGGTCTGATAGTCCATATGCTCTTACTTTGTTCATTAGACGACCGTGGGGAACTGTATCAAACACATTGCGGAAGTCAAGAAACACGCCATCTACTTGGGAACCCGCGTCTGTTGCCCTCTGAGTCTCGTGGACGAATAGCGCGAGCTGGGTTTCACACGATCGTGTTTTTCGAAACCCATGCTGATTCCTACAGAGTAGATTTTTAGTCTCCAGAAAAGTCATTGTTCTGGAACGTAATATGTGTTCCAAAATTCTACAACTGATCGACTTTAGAGATATAGGCCTGTAGTTCTGCACATCTGTTCGACGTCCCTTCTTAAAAACGGGGATGGCCTATGCCCTTTTCCAATCCTTTGGAACGCTACGCTCTTCTAGAGACATACGGTACACCGCTGCAAGAATGGGGGAAAGTTCCTTCGCGTACTCTGTCTAAAATCGAACTGGTATCCCATCAGGTCCAGCGGCCTTTCCTCTTTTGATCGATTTTAATTGCTTTTTCTATCCCTTTGTCATCTATTTCGATATCTGTGCGACAATCTAGAGAAGGAACTACAATGCAGTCTTCCTCTGTGAAACAGCTTTGGAAAACGACATTTAGTATTTCGCCTTTTAGTCTGTCATCCACTGTTTCAGTACCATTTTGGTCACAGAGTGTCTGGACATTTTGTTTTGATCCACCAAACGCTTTGACATAAGACCAAAATTTCTTAGGATTTTCTGCCAAGTCAGTATATAGAACTTTACTTTCGAATTCGTTGAACACCTCTCGCATAGCCCTCCTCACACTACATTTCGCTTCGTGTAATTTTTGTTTGTCTGCAAGGCTTTGGCTATGTTTGTGTTTGCTGTGAGGTTCCCTTTGCTTCCGTTGCAGGTTTCTAACTCGGTTGTTGTACCATGGTGGCCCTTTTCCATCTCTTACGATCTTGCTTGGCACATACTCATCTATTACATATTGTACAATGCTTTTGAAGTTTGTCCACTGATCCTCAACACCATCTGTACTTGAGACAAAACTTTTGTGTTTAGCCGCCAAGTACTCTGAAATCTGCTTTTTGGCACTTTTACTAGACAGAAAAACCTTCATGCCTTTTTTAATATTTCTGTTTATGGCTGAAATCATCGATGCAGTAACCGCTTTATGATCGCTAATTCCCTGTTCTGCGTTAACCGTTTCAAATAGTTCGGGTCTGTTTGTCACCAAAAGGTCTAATATGTTATCGCCACGAATCGGTTCTCTGTTTAACTGCTCAATGTAGTTTTTAAATAATGCACTTAAAAATATTTCACTGGATTCATTTTCCCTGCCACCCGTTATA
This sequence comes from Schistocerca piceifrons, assembly GCF_021461385.2. NCBI lineage: Eukaryota > Metazoa > Arthropoda > Insecta > Orthoptera > Acrididae > Schistocerca > Schistocerca piceifrons. The sequence continues at coordinate 925,045,176 of NC_060138.1, forward strand.
AACGTTTGAGTCTCCCAGTCTATATCCGGCAAATTAAAATCTCCACCCCGAACTATAGCATGGTCAGGAAATCTACTCGAAATATTTTCCATATTTTCCTTCAGGTGCTCTGCCACAACAGCTGCTGAGCCAGGGGCCCTATAGAGACATCCAATTACCATGTTAGAGCCTGCTTTAACTGTGACCTTCACCCAAATTATTTCACATTTCGGATCTCATGGTGAACACATTGGATGGAGCTACTCTCTCAAATTGTTTAAATAAACACTGAATGCAAAATAAAGATTTATGTCCATCCTATCCAGCACACACTGTGTAGCGTGATCCCAAGCACGTCAGGGCGATTGTTCTGTATCAATGTAATAAATCAACTACGTCAAATCCATCCCTAAATAAATTGTTCCAAAATAAATAAAGTACACTCCTTCCTCTCTCCAGCAGCTCAGCACAAGCTGAGTCCTTTTCCACCATTTTCCCATTCCCAGATCTCCATCTTGGATTACATCACAGAAGAGACAACAGTGCCCTCTGGTGGCAGTACTGTGTACTAGGTCAGCTGGACTCCAGCTCTCATGGTGAACACATTGGATGGAGCTACTGTCTCAAATTGTTTATATAAACACTGCATTCAAAATAAAGATTTACATCCATCCTATCCGGCACACACTGAGCCCTTTTCCCACCAATTCCTAGGAAGAGGTGGCAGTCGGATGACTTAGGTTAGAGGAGGTACCCCAAGTGCCCTTTTTCCCACCATTTTCTTAGTTTAGTGGAGGTAACTGTGGTGTGTTGCGATGTCCTGATGAAATTTGAACTTCCCGCCATCTTCTGGGTGAGGGGCGGGCAGGGGGGAGGGGAGGGGTTAGGCTAGTTGAGGTAGCCCAATTGACCTATCGTCCCGCCGAAATTTGGACTTCTCACCATTATGTCATTGCATATTGACATATCTATTTCTGCCATCTTGGATCCGCCATCTTGAATAAATTTGGCAACAATCTGGAGTGGGGTGACATGAACTTTGTTCTACTACTGTCGTTTTTCTCATGGAGGGGGCCTGCACCCCTTATTGTTTTGTGTGGCACTATCACAGCACAGGCCTACATTGATGTTTCAAGTACGTTCTTCCTTCCCACTGTTGAAAAGCAATCCTGGAATGGCGGTTGCATCTTTCAGCACGATCGAGCACCTGTTCATAATGCACGGCCTGTGGTGGTGTGGTCACACAATAATAACATCCCTGTAATGTACTGGCCTGCACGGAGTACAGGCCTGAATCCTATAGAACACCTTTGGGATGTTTTCTAACGCCGACTTCATAGCAGGTCTCACCGACCGACTTCGATACTTCTCCTCAATGCAGCACTCCGAGAAGAATGGGCTGCCATTCCCCAAGAAACCTTCCATCACCTGACTGAACGTATACCTGCGAGAGTGGAGGCTGTCATCAAGGCTAACGGTGCGCCAACACCATACTGAATTCCAGCATTACTGATGAAGGGCGCCACGAACTTGTAAGTCATTTTCAGCCACGTGTCCGGATACTTTTGATCAAATAGTGTATTTCGTTCATGAACGTGTTCATATATACGTTTTCAGTGTGGAAGAATATTTAGCACTAAAATGATTAGTAGATATTTGTCGTGAGTCTTCACAGTTCTGTTGTTGAATAATATCTTCAGTATCGAAGCTTAATTCTATTGTGAGACTCGCTCTAATGGGTCCGTGCTGTGTAGGAAGTTCCGTGACGTATTTGTTGTGGCGTAAAGACATCTGCTGGTCATCTCCAATCGCTGCACGCTTCCCAAGGAGTATCTCAAACAAATAATACAACACAAACAAATATTTCTTCTAACATGTAATATCATACGTAAAAATACAAGATACAGTGCACATTGCTTAAAGCATACCTTCTAACATAACGTTAATTAACAACATTCTTACTCAATTATAGACGAAAAGGGTACAGAAAACTTTGCACTTCTGAATATTAAGGGGGAAAATCCCGAATTTAATTCAGTAAGAAATTCTGTACTCTCGCCCTTAGTAAAATTTGGGAAAAAACCTGCTCATTAATGAGGTTACAGATCTATGATAAAATTAAACTTCTGAAAAGCTAAAAAATTATTTTCTGCAAAATCTCAATTTAGCCCATTGTCTTATCGAAATGCAACCAGTTAGTACAAAGAAATTTTAAGATACTACTGTTAGTATTATAAATATGGTATAAAAAATAATGTCGAAAATGTTGAGCACGGAAATAAAATTAATTGGTAGAACAGAGCACACATCAGACGTAGTTCTTTAAGAGTAGTATCAAAGAGTGACTGGTTTCACACGAGTCGACAATCGTTAACCAGTGGGCATGTGAAACTGAATCTTCGAAACGGCGTTCACTGGAGCAACACTTTCAGTCAGACCCCCAGTCAACGTAATTCACAAGCAAATTCTTATTGGGGTTATCTTTACTGAACGAACTATATATGTTAACGGTTTTACCTACGAAGTATTAACAGTTGTGAATAACACCCCAGAACGATTTTTGTCTCTTTTTATCCCCGTTTCTCCTATTGGTATGACTCAGCCTCATTATATTCTTGAAATGACTGACTCTATTGGCGGTTATGGCTGTTTTTCTATCTACGTCGTTTCGTGCTCTTAGCTCTTACTCTATGGAAACGTAAAGTGGTAATTTTTGACTACAGGATTAATTAGCCGCCAATGGAGTTGACAATACCAGCAAATACGTTTAAGTAAAAGGGAGTGGGATATGAAGCGTGGAGATCCATTAATCACTGCTGTAGATACAAGAAATGGAAAGCTTTTATTGACCAGGTGACTTCCGAGAGTCTACAGTTTGGCTGTTTGTTCAAAAGATAACAGACGATTGTGGGATCCATATCACACTGACAGATATTTAGTGCAAACAAAGAAGGGCAGCTCGAGTGATTACAAGCTTATACACGTCGGGGCAGACTACTGAGGAACTACAGATGAAGAAACCCGAAGGAAGACGCCGTATACCTCTCGGAAACTTACTTATAAAATTTCAGGGACAGAATCTACAAACATCGTGCAGCGTCCGCCGTATCGTTCCCCACAGGGAGGGTGAAGACAAAGTAAGACTAATAACAGCAGACGAAGAAGAAAGTAATAGTTCTTCCCACACTCCGTCCGTTAGTGGAATGAGAAGACACCATAATATAAACTACAACAGAGGTACCACCTATCATGTATTTTGGAGAGATTCGCACTGTACAGATGAAGATGCAGTTTGTCCAGCACAATTTTTTAAACAACTCCAAAGTAAATCAAAGCAAGCAATGAAGCCTTGTCCACTTCAATAAAGAAATATTTGTTGTTTATATCAATTAATTGTTTGATTACGTCAGAGTGGTATGAATTTATATTCTTTGTGCACAGATTAAATTGTCGAAATACTGACATCGAGAGAAATATTCTTACAATACCGGACAAAATCTGAGATGATACGTAAAGCAAAAGACTGTGTTACCTTATAAATAATTAAGCCTGTACGGATATAGGGAGCTCATAAGGATTTCAAATGAGGAGTGCCAGAATGCAGCGTTTTCCCACTACTCTACTACCATCGGTACAGGAAGTGGTCCTCTGCTGGAGAATCAAGTCCCTCTAAGCGTAGAATAAAAGTATTTCACATTTGAACAAACTTCCAGAGTCTCAACGAATTGCTCTAACGTCCACCAGTCGGAGCTATGTTTGGTTATCACGTTTCTCAAAGCCTCGCTAGCGTTACATCACATACAATTCAAACCACGGTAATGGAGAAAAAATTTTTGATGCGTAAAATAGTAAAACCCACGTAAATTACGCTGAATAGTCGTCCGTTGTAGTACTAGCGTATTATTTTTCTGAAATGCTGTGTGGCTGACGAGGCACGCTAATCTCATGAAGTTCCAACACATGTCAGTGAACAGTACCGTGCCTCGCAAAGCGTGACTGTTCACTGTGTGTGTGTGTGTGTGTGTGTGTGTGTGTGTGTGCTCAGCCGCTACTGATATCGCTGTCGTATCACGCGACGATACACGTTTCCTGTCTGCTGCAAACTCCAAGCGCTCCGGTAAATATTGTAGCCGTGGCGCCAACAAGTATTATTTCTTCGGTGTTGATCGATATATCTACCTCTTGTGACTGGTACAATGTACAAAAGTACAGGTTGGGAAAAGTTGCTCCTTTTCTTGTTATTTCACAATTCTTTTTCATGAATCCGTTATGCCGTCATAATTCAGATGAAAACAAAATGTTATGAATAAAATCGAACATCTGATTGTGAAAGTCCACTAAAGTGCAAAAGTGCATAACATTTATCTACATCATGAACAAATAAAACGAAGATGACCTCTAATGGCCGAATCTGGTCGTAATAACCGGAGTATTTTCTCACCTGCAGCAAAAATACATACCACAACCAGTTGTAACTCAGTAACAGTTGCTGCAAATTAGAAAAACACAGTACACCCAATTTTAGAAAATGTATTTAGGAATAGATATTAAAACATGGAATTTAAATTACAAGCATGTAGAGCCTTCTGCACTCATGCCTAGCGTCAAACCATCTTTTTTCACTGACGTAAACTGCAATAAAGAGGATAAAGTTCCTAATTTGACAAAGAAATGCGAGTGATAGGGAGAGCAAATTAAGATTGAAATATACGCAAAATGCAACATAATCCGGAAAAAGAAACTGAAATCGTTACTGGGAAGCGTTATATGCAACTAAGCATAATAATAAATTATTATGATAGAGGAGAAGGTGTAAATATGAGCACTCCTTTTTGTTTTTGGTATAATGGTTCTGTCTTTCGAGAAAATTATAAGTTTTTGACCTTCATTAACAATGGTAACAAGTTTCTAGGTAAATGATACAAAACAAAACTATGATTAATATAAAGTATTTCTAGTCGAAAATGAAAATTCAGCAAAATATGGTAAAATACCACTAAAATAATGAGCGTACAGCTATGGGCCCTAGCAAAGAAAGTCACAAAAACCTGTAAACAGTTTTATTGAATCCGAATAAAACTACACATAATAGTAACTAGGTTAAAAAGAGCAATTTGCCTTTTGGAAGCATTTAAAATGCACATCTAATAAAAAACTAAGCAGAAATCGTAAACGTAAGTGACTGTTTTAGCCCTGGCGTCATCTAAGTGTGCCCACATTTGACATATAACACATTTTACCCACAATTCTCCGCGAGTGTCATGAAATAATTGTTTTCCACAAAAAGTGCAAGTTGCAACACTCCCGTCAGGTATTCCTTATCGTTGCTGTACTTGTCATTATCGCTGTCCAGAAACGGAAGGTCGCATGAGTCTGACGAAGAATCGGGTTGTTCCGTGGCTGAAATTTTCTTTTCCTGAAGGCCTTTGCTCTTCCTGACCCTTCCCCCTAGCCGGACTCCAACTCCAGAAAAAGTCAACGACCTCTTCTTGACAGCACTTTGTCATGCGAATTGGTCAACTGATCCTCGTAAGGCGTTCCGGTGATAGGGATGGCACTTGCTGCTTTGCGTCCTTGAGTAGACAGAACTCTTTTAATGGTGGAGACAGGAGTACCTCGAACGGATAAACTGGGAATATTGCAAAAAAAAAATGGCTCAAATGCCTCTAAACACTATGGGACTTAACATCTGAGGTCATTAGTCCCCTAGACTTAGAACTACTTAAACCTAACTAACCTAAGGACATCACACACATCCATGCCCGAGGCAGGATTCGAACCTGCGACCGTAGCAGCAGAGCAGTTCCGAACTGAAGCGTCTAGAACCGCTCGGCCACAACGGCTGGCGAGAATATTGCAGTGTTTAAATCTAGGCCCAAGTTTACAGTACCGCACCTAAGATGGCCACTGTCACGTGGTGTGTCTATAGTCGCGTTTAATACTAAAAACTGTTGCAGGTTGCACAGTGTTCTTTATTAACTCCAGAAAAACGTGTTTCGCCAATTTAGGGTATCATCACGTTATCTGGAGTCATTGCTTCAGCTTCCGAACTGTTGACATCTCACATCATTTCAGCTCTTTGAGTATTTGATAACTTACAAAGTATACATATTTTCACCGCACAATTGATTCCGCAAAAAATGGTTCAAAAGGCTCTGAGCACTATGGGACCTAACTGCTGAGGTCATTAGTCCCCTAGACTTAGAACTACTTAAACGTAACTAACCTAAGGACATCACACACATCCATGCCCGAGGCAGGATTTGAACCTGCGACCGTAGCGGTCGCGCGGTTTCAGACTGTAGCGCCTAGAACCGCTTGGCCACTCCGGCCGGCTTGATTTCCCAATGATGAACAAGTTCTAACAAGGTTGAGTGGTGTTACTGTTGCCATTGTGCCGTGAAAATATCATATTTTTATAAATTATCAAATAATCTTAGAGCTGAAGCGATGTGAAATATCAACAGTTCGGAAGCCGAAGCAGTGGCCCCAGACAACCTGATGATGCCCTACCCGGTCGAAACGCGTCGTTCTTGAGTTAATAAAGAACATTGTTCAATCTACGACTTTTTAGTACCAGCCCTAGTGAGCTTCCATGGAATGGAATAATTTTTATGCAGTTGAGTTTTTCGTTGTAGCTTAGGATTCTGCTTTTCGGACATCACCGTAAAACTGCTTTAAACGAACTGTAAGTATATGAAGGTTTGCAGTCCTGAACAAAAACACCAATTCGCACAATAACCGAAGCTGTATCCATATCATTTCAAAGAATATTTTCCGGCTTATCTCTGCTGTCATCAAGCGCTGCCGTTTACAGTCCTGGTCGCCAGTCTACACCACCTCCCATACCATCTTGTGGAGGGATGCGCATATTTACACCTGTGCCCGTTTTAACACCTTTTCCTCCAGCAATTACCACTCCACTATGGAGCTTGTGTTCAATGAGATAATCATTTACAGTGCATCATGATTGTGCTTGTGAAATCACTGACTGATTCACCGTTGTCATCTTTTCTTGAGCTACTGCAGCATAAGGTAAACCTGTCACCAACCCGAAGGTTAGTCCGAACACCATGGCACTTTACTACGGATGGTCCTATTGTAGGTGGTATGCGGTTACCTTTCTCTGATCTTCGAACTTACTTAACCTGCCCGTTACAGGGAGACCAGCCATTTAACGTGCACTCCAAACCACGGTGCACTTCAGCATATTTCAGGCTCAGCTACCAAATTGTACCGCTTTGTTGATTCATTTATCATACTCTTTGAACAGGATTCTGTGTTGGGAAGCTTCCAAACGTAGGATGTCTGGGTAATAATGTCGAAGTTGGGGCGAACCAGACGATTGCCGTCCCTAAAACGTTTAGCGTACCGCTGTTCTGCTCTTGTAGCATTCTAGCGCCATTCAGAGAAAGATCATTTCTATCATTTCTTGATCACTTAAAACCGTTGCGTACGTCTGTGTGCACGAATAAATACTTACATGACACATCAGGTTACCTTGCATTAGGAAAGTGGGTGCAATCAGAGACTGTTATGTAATTTATAAATAACAGAGCGCAGCAATCAGTCGTCCATTTTGTTTGCAGGCTTTATTACGCAAATCCAGATTTCGGTTAATGCCTAGCCATAATCAACGCACAATTTTTTAATATCGATGCATGTTAGTTCCATATTGTTCGGGCGTCAGTCACCGAGTGGTTACAGAGTTTCAAAGAACTGTGACTTACGCCCGAACAATAGGGAACTAACATGCATCGAGAGTAAAAAATAGTGCATTGATAATGGCTAGGCACTAGCCGAAATATGGATTTGCGTAATAAAACCTGCAAAAAAACGGGACAACTGATTGCTACGCTCTATCATTTATAAATAACTTACATGACTACTAACTGTACACACTGTCGAGCAATTGATTTAGAGAGCTGTTATGTTGAAGAGAGAGTGATGCTGTCGACGCAGTGAATCGAATAATTGGCAATATGACGTTACAAAACAGGCTTCAGTCTCAAAGAGTGCAGGTTAAAAACAGGAAGAACTTAAATAACTAAATAGTTCCTGTGATCATTGTTGGCAACGGGAATAAAATAATAATTGAATCCTTCCACCGACCTCTCGACTCAGATGATACAACTGCTGGATTGTTCAAAGAAAATTTGAGTTTAATTTCAAACACGTACCCGACTCATACAGTTCTAGTTGGTGATGACTGATTTACCCTCGATATGTTGGCGAAGATAAATGTTTAATTCCGGAGGTACGCATAAAACATCATCCGAATTGGGCTAAATGCATTCTCTGAAAATTATTTCGAGCAGTCAGTTCATGAGCACACGCGAATAGTAAACGGTTGTGAAAACACACTTGACCTCTTAGCAACAAATAATCCTGAGCTAATAACGAGCATCAAATCGGATACAGGAATTAGTGAACTCAGGGTTGCCGTAGCGAGATTGAATGTCGTAACCCACAAAACCTCCAAAAGAAAACGAGAAATATACCTATTCAAAAAAGTAGATAAAAATTCACTTGACACCCTCCTGAGAGACAGTCTCCACTCCTTCAAATTAACGATGTAAGTGTAAACCAGATATAGTTTCAATTCAAAGAAATAGTATCGACAGTAACTGAGAGAGTTATACCAAATAAATTAATAAACAACGGAGATGGTCCCCCATGGTACACAAAACAGGTCAGAACACTGTTGCAGAAACAACTAAAAAAGCATGTCAAATTTGAATGAACGCAAAATTTCCAAAACTGGCGATCTTTTACAGAAGTTCGATATTTTACATGGACTTCAATGCGAAATGTTTATAATGGTTTCCACAACGAAACTTTGTCTCTAATCCTGACAGAAAATCCAAAGTGATTCTGGTCGTATGTAAAGCATACTAACAGAAAGACATAATGAATGCCTTCTCTGCACGATAGCAACGGAAATGCTATCGACGATAGTGCTGCCAAAGCAGAGTTACTAAAAGCATCCTTCCGAAATTCCTTCACCAAGAAACATGAAGTAAATATTTCAGAATTCGAATCAAGAACAGCTGCCAACATGAGTAACTTAGAAGCAGATATCCTCGGAGCAATGGAGCAGCTTATATCACTTAATAAAAACAAGTCTTCCGGTCTAGACTGTATAAAATGAGGTTCCTTTCAGAGTATGCTGATGCAACAGCTGCATACTTAACAATCGTATACAACCGCTCGCTCGACGAAAGATTCGTAACCAAAGATAGGAAAGGTGTACGTCTAGGCTCATATCATTAACGTCGGTATGCAGCAGGATTCTCGAGCATACATTGTGTTCAAACATTGTGAATTACCTCCAAGACAAAGGTCTATTGGCACACAGTCAACACGGATTTAGAAAACATCGTTCTTGTGAAACACAACTAGCTCTTTACACACACGAAGTGTTGAGTGTTACTTCAAATTGAAGTGGTAGAGCACTTGCCCGCGAAAGGCAAAGGTTCCGAGTTCGAGTCTCGGTCCGGCACACAATTTTAATCTGACAGGAAGTTTCATATCAGCGCCCACCCCGCTACAGAGTGAAAATCTCATTCTGGAAACTGGTGGAGTGTTGACAAGCTATGAGAGGTCGGGAGAGAATCTTCAAATAACTGTCAGGAGGTTAGAAACATAAGGTGACAATAACAGTCTCAACCAGAGGCGGAAAATCTGAAAACTCCCACCAGACAGCAAAAACCCAACAAATGCTGGTCTCAGATGGTGTAGAAGAGGGTAGATCAAAGGATTAGAAACGCTCCACACCGAAGAAAAGGTTTGATAACCTAATTAGAACCACATCGTCAACTATTCAACATTTCTACATCTACATCTACATTTATACTCCGCAAGCCACCGAAAGGTGTGTGGCGGAGGGTACTTTAGGTGCCGCTGTCATTACCTCCCTTTTCTGTTCCAGTCGCATATGGTTCGCGGGAAGAACGGCTGCCGGAAAGCCTCCGTGCGCGCTCAATCTCTCTAATTTTACATTCGTGATCTCCTCGGGAGGTATAAGTAGGGGGAAGCAATATATTCGATACCTCATCCAGAAACGCACCCTCTCGAAACCTGGACATCAAGCTACACCGCGATGCAGAGCGCCTCTCTTGCAGAGTCTGCCACTTGAGTTTGCTTAACTTCTCCGTAACGCTATCACGCTTACCAAATAACCCTGTGACGAAACGCGGCGCTTTTCTTTGGATCTTCTCTATCTCCTCTGTCAACCCAACCTGCTACGGATCCCACACTGATGATCAGTACTCAAGTATAGGTCGAACGAGTGTTTTGTAAGCCACCTCCTTTGTTGATGGACTACATTTTCTAAGGACTCTTCCAATGAATGTCAACCTGGCACCAGCCTTACCAACAATTAATTTTATATGATCATTCCACTTCAAATCGTTCCGCACGCATACTCCCAGATATTTTACAGAAGTAACTGCTACCAGTGTTTGTTCCGCTATCATATAATCATACAATAAAGGATTCTTCTTTCTATGTATTCGCAATACATTACATTTGTCTATGTTAAGGGTCAGTTGCCACTCCCTCCACCAAGTGCCTAGCCGCTGCAGATCTCCCTGCATTTCGCTGCAATTTTCTAATGCTGCAACTTCTCTGTTTGAAACGCTGTTAGAAACGCTGATAGTCTGGTCGCCAGCGTATCATAGTGCGTGACAAGCACGGCACTGATGCCCTGCAATCCACCAGCACTTCTGAGACGGTAGCATAGTGAGTCACAGGCCACGCCGCGTCTTAGTTGTATTTGCAGGAGGACGGGACCTCCGTTTGGTGGTATACCATGGGTATACACTTGTTCTATCCCGAGACACTAGCTGCCCATACCAGAGGGACCACGCTTACATTTCTCAGCATGGTGCAACACTCCTAGGGTGAGAGAAATCGGACTATGACGTATACGCCGCCTAAAGGCACTGTATTTGGTGAACCACAGTTAAAGAAAGCACACCAGATCAGAAAAATAGTTATTCACCATTGGGAGACATTACGCTAATGACGTGTAACATGCCTTATAAGCTCGATAATGGCCTCAATTCGGCGACGAAACGAATCCAGAAGTATCTTCAGGTATGTCATAATTTGGTGAGGAGACTCAGTGATGATTCAATCCCACCGAGTTACGAAATTGCGAAAATATTACGATTACCGCACTTTTCCAAATAGATCCGGATATTTTATTTGGGATTACATCGGGTTATTTTTTGGAATCCAGTCGATGTGCGATAAGGTGTCTTAGTGTACGGCAAACCAGCAACGTACGCGCGAAACCCTGTGTGCACACCTGGAAAATAAGAGTGTCCACAGCCTACTCGTCGTGAAGATATAAAAGTAAGAGCAACAATTTATCACGCAGAATGTTGCAATAATCATTCTGGCTTATCTTCACGATGGTGGCTGTGTGATTGTGAGGCAGAAACGCGAAGGAACAGCCACACTTTAAAATTCAAAAGCTGACAGATTTCTTGTACTGACGGGCAGGGTGTTGTGTATCGACAATAGACTGCATGTGTCCTCCGTCGGCCCGACGTTTCTACCGAGCGGAGTTGCCTACCAGTCGCCCGCAAGAGTCCCTCCTCCACCGGTTGCGCATTCATAAAAGGCGGGCGTCACATTCACGACACCTTGCTATGTATAAACAATATGATTGAATCCTGTTTGTTCCAGGCTATACTTTGAAGCAGCGTGCGCACCAGGAAACTGGCGGCGCCGAGTACTGCTATTACGTGGATGGGAACGCACCACCGCCTGCTGGGTATATAAAGCCAGGCACAGCCTCCAGCAGGCCAGTTCCAGTCGAGTTTCAGTTCGCGTTCCAGTTTGAGTTCCAGTACAGTGTACTGCAATCGCAATACAAGCCTAGACTCTCCACTCTCCTCCGCACCGTCGTCGCAGTGGTACGCTACTGCACGCTGCGCGGTCCTTCACGGACGCTACCCTAGAGCCACACGGTATGACACTTCCAGCGAATGGGTTACCACGACAGTAAACTTCGTGTTTGTTAATTCAGTGATCACGAACGATCTTTCAATTGCTGTTCTGTTGATAAAGTGTTCTGTATTGCAACTCGAGAATCATCTTTTAGCACAGCAAGCAACCATATATAAAGCAAAGGACAGAAATAAGGGATGGTCGATCATTTCGGAGGATAGCTGTAACAACCGCATGAAATCACCAGAAGAAATTACTCGTGAGTTCCAAAGACCTACCAGCAGCTCAACTGTGAATAGGGAATAAAAATAATGGAGAATAATGGTCGAGCAGCTCCTCATAAACTACAAATTTCTGCAATCAGTGCTAACCGATGCTCGAAGTCCTCTAAAGAACGAAGACACGGGGCAGAGTATGACTGGAAATGAATAACTTTGAGTGACGAATTACGCTATACGCTTTGGCAATCTGATGAAAGGGTTTGGGTTTTGCGGATGCCTGGAGAATATGATTGCCAACAGTTACGTACAGTGGAGATGGGGTTACGGTATGGGGGTGTTTTTTCTGTGGTTGGGTGTGGTCCCATTATTGTGCTACAGAAAATGACAAATGTGGAAGGATGTGGTCACATTTTACAAAATTGTGTACTGCGTACAGTAGAGGAACAGTTCGGAGACGATGATGGTTTTGTACTAGCATGACGACTGAACTGTCATAAATTAGCATCTGTGAGGTAATGTTCTTTGGGGAATGACACTCCTGAAATGAACTGGCGTCCATGGTGTTCCGACCTGAACGTAATGGAGCACCTTTCGGATGAGTTAGAGCGTTGAATTCACTCCAAAACCGAGCGTCCAACGTCACCACCGTGTCTCGTTTTGGCTGTTTCTCCATTTACATTCAGACACCTCATTAAAGTGTCCCCAGAAGAGTGTAATCAGTCGTAAATGCGAAGGGTGGACACACCCCATACTATTGTGCACTTACGTGCGCGGATGCTTTTGATCAAATAGTGTATGTGTCACTGTGAGCAATGGCCTTTTTCGAGATACCTTATTCCACATTCCATCGCATTCAGTTCCTTTCGGAATATTCACTATGAAACTGGCTGAAATGGACTTTTATTCACTGACAGCCACAATTCCCGTCGGGTTCGAAACCGATTGTCGCTGACAACGCATGACACTCGTCTCCGTTCACCGTCGGTTAGAATCATTTTACGACCACCGTTCTTACCCCAACTTAATGGCTGCGAGTGTTACACCATCCCTTGTAGACGCTTTGGACAGTCCACGGTGATACACTCACAGACCGGGGAACTATATTCTCTTGTTCTGTGGCACTCGTATCGAGCGGACGCAAACTGAAAATCGCGCTTCAGTTTTCACCTAATCTAAGCACAAACTACGAAGAGATGGATGTGGGTACTTTCGTGTTTCATTGATAACTTTATCTTTCCCTGATTTGATTTATCGGCTTTCCGCACATTGTAAGTTTGACCGAGAAGGGACTCTTCTGAAAATATTTCTTTATCGGACTTCGTAGATTTAATAATTCCAAAGTTTTTGGTTCATACTGGACCGTTCATAAGATTTGCAACACTGAACCTTTAGCCATGCCAAGACACCGTTTAATTGGAACAGTAGTTTGCAACTTAAATGAAACACAAGATTAAATAACATTACTGTATTCACAAAATGTTATACTACATTAAATTACATAGACACTGACATTAATTCTGATGCTGTGTAGAACTTTGAGCACGCCTAGTGAAATTGCGTGTCAATAAAATAGAATGATGGCGGTGTGCCAAATAGTTATCTCCAGCGATGGCAGATATGCTTCCGATCCGGACCACTACAAGAACAAAAAAAGGTGCCGTCTTCTCAGCAAGACAACTGAACTGCGTAATTATTCTAATGTTTCAGCGGTTCCATGCCACAATTGATACAACCACTTATATTAGTTAATATATTTTAAGTAATTCTATATTTATATTCTCAACTTATATCTAAGTTTTTGCAATATATATCAACATCAATCTTGCAAGTGAGCGTTTAAACTGACTTACTACTGTTTTAATCGATAGCCCGCATCTCGTGGTCGTGCGGTAGCGTTCTCGCTTCCCACGCCCGGGTTCCCGGGTTCGATTCCCGGCGGGGTCAGGGATTTTCTCTGCCTCGTGATGGCTGGGTGTTGTGTGCTGTCCTTAGGTTAGTTAGGTTTAAGTAGTTCTAAGTTCTAGGGGACTTATGACCACAGCAGTTGAGTCCCATAGTGCTCAGAGCCATTTGAACCATTTTTTAATCGATACCTCTGTCAGATATATCTTTGTCAGCGACATGCCTATGCTTGGGGGGGATTTTCTGCTGCGTATTGGATTTGATTTTAATTTTTTTATTTACTGGGATTAACAGCCTCATTCGTTTTCATATACTGGGTAGTGGGGCAGTCACTTACATGAGATTGGAGCATGGATGCATAGCTTCAAGTTAGAGGTAGCTCCCTTCTTTCTCTCCCTAGGAGCTGGGAGTTTGTATACATAAGGGATTAAAGCAGTATAAAAATGTCTATGTTTCGTATATGTTCAACTTAGGTTCAAAATTTCTAATAAAAAACCATATTTCGGGATGCAGGTTGAGCGTCACTTAAGATTATTTCACCTCTCTTCTCCGTCAGAGAGTATTAGTATGGTATCAGCAGCCCGTCACTTCATAGTCGTGCTGGATCTTAGCGTTTCCGTTGCGTATCTTTGTTGTCAGAATAGATTTGCTATACGCCCAAAGCATAATATTGTAAAAATCCGAAGATGGCATGCACCATTAAAAGAAACGCCGTTTGGTTGTCCCGAAAAAACACGTTGTTTTCTCGGTGATCTCGACTAGGCGCCACAATGAAATACTGAACCTCAGAGCTTGGGACCCTCCCCCCCCCCCCCCCCCCACTCCTCTCCACAAGGAATTAGCGGGAAAGATTTGCGAGCAGCGAGTCCTCTCCTGTAAGTTTTGCTGCAAGGATTATATTTTAGAGGCGCAGGCACTCCACCTAGTGTAACACCTCCGATTTATGTATCCCGCTCGATTTGGATCTGATAGCAGCCCAAATAATAATTAGTTAATGTGACCGTGTACCTAATGGGGCTGGCAATCGGATTTGACTGCTACGGAGTTGTTACATTCCATTTTCTCCTTCTCCAATGCTGTAATAATGAAATGTCTGGTGACAAGAAGAACAACAACACAGCTTCACTAATTAAGACGTATATTCGTCTCAAAAACACAAGAAAAAGGAGACAGCCACTGCCTTCGTCATACATACTGTATTTAATAACGGCTAATCTCAGCACAGGCTTCCTCGCTATTCATTATCGTCACACGCAAATTCAATCACTGTAATCCAACACTGCAATCCAACACTGCAATCCAAATGATGCCAGCGCGGTAGACGTGAAACCAAAAATATCGGCACAGAAATATCACTGATCACTCTCGTAATTGTACTTCTTCACTTTCCCATATTATTCTAACACAAAGGGGTTAAACTGCGGCGGTGGCCACTCCCTTTGTCGGTAAGCCTTGCATTACAGCAACAGGCCTCCACACGGCTCGGCCCGCAACCTGGGAACTGACTCCAACTCACATTCGCTCTCGCAACACGACACACTATCGATTGTTTGCCCTATCGACCTGTGCCGAGTGCAAACTTATGGTAAGGGCCTACTGACCCCTTACATCCCCGCCCTCGAAAACTTCTTTGGAGCCTCCGGCGTAAAAGAATCGGCAAGGGAATTAGACACTGCTACGTCTGAACAAAACACAGAGTGTCAATAATAAATGAAATTACAATTCACCAAATAATCCCTCGACTCCGGTAGTGGGCTGCCTCCACAATAATTTCTACAAAAGGTTATTACATCTCATAAACATGGCATTGTCCAAATTACAATTTTTTTATCAAGCAGCAATAATCCTCTATAGTCCATATTGAATGAAACACACAACATACACTCCTGGAAATGGAAAAAAGAACACATTGACACCGGTGTGTCAGACCCACCATACTTGCTCCGGACACTGCGAGAGGGCTGTACAAGCAATGATCACACGCACGGCACAGCGGACACACCAGGAACCGCGGTGTTGGCCGTCGAATGACGCTAGCTGCGCAGCATTTGTGCACCGCCGCCGTCAGTGTCAGCCAGTTTGCCGTGGCATACGGAGCTCCATCGCAGTCTTTAACACTGGTAGCATGCCGCGACAGCGTGGACGTGAACCGTATGTGCAGTTGACGGACTTTGAGCGAGGGCGTATAGTGGGCATGCGGGAGGCCGGGTGGACGTACCGCCGAATTGCTCAACACGTGGGGCGTGAGGTCTCCACAGTACATCGATGTTGTCGCCAGTGGTCGGCGGAAGGTGCACGTGCCCGTCGACCTGGGACCGGACCGCAGCGACGCACGGATGCACGCCAAGACCGTAGGATCCTACGCAGTGCCGTAGGGGACCGCACCGCCACTTCCCAGCAAATTAGGGACACTGTTGCTCCTGGGGTATCGGCGAGGACCATTCGCAACCGTCTCCATGAAGCTGGGCTACGGTCCCGCACACCGTTAGGCCGTCTTCCGCTCACGCCCCAACATCGTGCAGCCCGCCTCCAGTGGTGTCGCGACAGGCGTGAATGGAGGGACGAATGGAGACGTGTCGTCTTCAGCGATGAGAGTCGCTTCTGCCTTGGTGGCAATGATGGTCGTATGCGTGTTTGGCGCCGTGCAGGTGAGCGCCACAATCAGGACTGCATACGACCGAGGCACACAGGGCCAACACCCGGCAACATGGTGTGGGGAGCGATCTCCTACACTGGCCGTACACCACTGGTGATCGTCGAGGGGACACTGAATAGTGCACGGTACATCCAAACCGTCATCGAACCCATCGTTCTACCATTCCTAGACCGGCAAGGGAACTTGCTGTTCCAACAGGACAATGCACGTCCGCATGTATCCCGTGCCACCCAACGTGCTCTAGAAGGTGTAAGTCAACTACCCTGGCCAGCAAGATCTCCGGATCTGTCCCCCATTGAGCATGTTTGGGACTGGATGAAGCGTCGTCTCACGCGGTCTGCACGTCCAGCACGAACGCTGGTCCAACTGAGGCGCCAGGTGGAAATGGCATGGCAAGCCGTTCCACAGGACTACATCCAGCATCTCTACGATCGTCTCCATGGGAGAATAGCAGCCTCCATTGCTGCGAAAGGTGGATGTACACTGTACTAGTGCCGACATTGTGCATGCTCTGTTGCCTGTGTCTATGTGCCTGTGGTTCTGTCAGTGTGATCATGTGATGTATCTGACCCCAGGAATGTGTCAATAAAGTTTCCCCTTCCTAGGACAATGAATTCACGGTGTCCTTATTTCAATTTCCAGGAGTGGAGAATCAGAAATTATTACGTAAACACATGACATATGAATTATTATATTATAAATTAATTGTTACAGGTTTTCACACCCATTCTCAGGTAATCGTCGATATGAAATATGAAGTTCTAGTTACAATACATCAGAAAATACAATGCAAACAAACCTTCCTCTTTTTCACATGTCCATTCAACAACTAAATGTTCTAAACATGTCCTACCCAACTACATCAAGGAGCTTGAACACTCTCATTTCAGACATTTGCCCTAATCGAGTTCCCCTTCCTCATCTGGGTTATCCCTGTTCTCGTGTGAGTAGTACCTTTTTATGTTTTCCACATGTTCCTTACCATGCACTCTCTTTGTCCGTGCATATTCCAACTCCACAGTGTTAGGATGACCAATTTTTATAATCCTGTATGGTCCCTTATAAACGTGGTTGAATTTATGTATTTCAGAGTTTATTTTCTTTGATTTTGCATGAACCTTTACTAGTACCAAGTCTCCCACCCGGTAAGTTATCGGTTTCACTAGTTTGTCGTGTCTTTCCCGTCTTTTCCTAGCCTTCTCCTTCATACTTAATTCCACTAGCTCCAATTTCCTTTCCCAGGTCAATGAACTTCCTAGTGGGTAGACTAGCAACTCGCAAAAGATACTGTCGGGTTCTTGATTGAGCAATACTTCACATGGTGCAAACCCTGTAGAATCATGTGGGAGGTGATTCCTGACCCGCTCAAACTCTTCCAGATATTCTTTCCATGAACCATGCTTCCTAGGACAGTATGTTCGGCATAAACGGTTCAATTCCTTCATTGTTCGTGCTGCAGGGTTAGAAGCTGGCCTATACCTAGAAATGGCAATTTGCTCTATTCTGTGCTCATTTAGCATCTCTGTCCACTCCTTTGACCTAAATTGTGACCCATTATCACTCAAAATTCGCTTAGGAATACACACCTTTTGAAAATAGTCTTTCTCAAAATGGTTAATGATGGCTCTACTAGTGGCTTTCTTCAACAAGTAAAATTTTATGTATTTGGAAACCAGTTCTTCCACTACTAAGATTTGTGTGTAATTCCCTCGTGAGGCAGGAAGTGGCCCAAAGAAATCCACTGCAACTATGTCCTTAATTGCTGTTAGTACAATTGGATGCATATATTCTTTATGCTGTACTGTAGTCGTTTTAGATTTTTGACAGGTGTCACATGTACTCAGTATCTTACGTATACGCCTTCCCATGTTGTTGAATGCACAATCTAACTTCAACTTTTCCAGACACTTCTTCGGTCCATGATGCGCATTACTATAGTGCGTATACCAAATTAATTTTTCTACCACATGCTCAGGCACACAGTTCTCCTCACTCTCCTTGTTTCTTTTATAAAGTATCCCATTATGAATATAATAAAATGTGCGAATTCTTTCCTCTCCTGCACACCTGTATTTGTTTTTAATTGTCTTTCATTTCTCGTCCTCGTTCTGTTCCCTGCGCACATTCTTTAGGAACTTCCTTATGAATTCTTCATACTGTACTCCCTTCATCAGGTTAATTCTAACTCCTTCTCCTTCTGGCCTGTCCACCAACATTCCTCTCGAGTCAGCTGGTAATCTTGACAAAGCATCAGGTATTATGTGTGTTGCTCCTGGTTCATAAATTATGTCGAAGTCATAGTCCTATAATGCCAGGGCTCATCGCGTTAGTCTGCTATGCCTCAACTTGCTTGTGGTCAGAAATGTAAGGGCCTTATGGTCAGTCACGACTTTCACATGCCTCCCGGCCAAATAATACCGGAAACGCTTAAACCCCCACACAATTGCCAATGCCTCCCTTTCAGTAATTGAATATTTCCTCTCCCAAGCACTTAAACTTCTGCTACCGAACGCTATTGTTCTTACACTCTCACCATTTCCGCTCCTCTCTATTTGGTACAAATGTATTCCTAGTCCATAGTCAGAGCTGTCTGCTCCTAAATAAAAATCCTTGGAAAAATCCGGGTGGTACAATATATCTGCACTATATAGTGCTTCCTTGATGTTCTCAAACTCTGTTTGGCACTCTGCACTCCAATGCCATGGCATCCTCGCCTCGGTCAGTTCCCTCATACTCAGGGCATTAAATACAGATCCTTTGACAAATTTTCTATAAAACTCACAAACCCCAAAGAATGCTCTCAACTGCTTCTTACTATGGGGGGTCGGAAAATTTCTAATAGCCTCCATTTTACTAGGATCAGGATAGATACCCTCCTCGGATATTATATGGCCCAGGAATTTTATCTTTGATTTGCCAAATTCCGACTAGTCCAGGTTTACAGTTACCCCTGCGGTTTCAAAAGCTGCCAAGATTGCATCCAATCTATTTAAATGTTCTTCCCATGATTCGCTTGCTATCAAGAGGCCATCCACATAGACGGTGACCATTTTAAGTAACTCCTCGCCTAGTATCTTATCCATCGCCCTTATGAATTCAGACACTGACACATTAAGCCCAAATGGCAACACTCTAAATTGATAGCACCTCCCTCCATAAGTAAATGCTGTATACTGGCGGGACTCTGTGGCCAATGGTATTTGCCAGTAACCAGCAGTTAAGTCGATCCTACTAAGCACGTTTGCTCCTCGGAATTTTTGAATCAGTTCTTCTATAGTCTCAGGTTTGTCACGCTCCGGCTCGATGATCTTATTCACTGTTCATGCATCCAAAACTATCCTCACCTTTCCATCCTTCTTATCAACAACAAATAGGGGGTTGTTACATTGACTGTTGGCCCTTTCTATAACACCAAGGTCCATCATCCTCTGTATCTCTTCATCTACTGCTCTTCGTTTCGCCTGGAGAATGGAATACTGTTTTATATTGAACGGTTTATGGTTCTTTATCTTTAGCTTACACTCCACCCCTTTCATGATACCTGGCCGTTGAGAAAATACCTTACAACGCCCGTATAATACTGTGGCTAATTTCTTCTTAGTCCCCTCATCTAGGTGTGTCATCTCCTCCAACTTTTTACTGATCTTATCCTCTTTATGTCTATTCTCTCATGCTAATCCCTCAAGGTATATCAACACTCCTTCTTCTAGTTCCTCTTCCCCGTATCCCATGGTGGGTTCCTCTTCATGACACAAATTTATCCTTCTGAATTCCTCCTCATCTTCGATTGCACTCCCCTCAGCAAACTTTAATCTCTTCTCTTCTCCCTTTCTGCCTTTGACCTTGATAGTACCTTCATCAAAACTCACTACTGCATCAACTTCATTCAACCAATCTGTCCCTAAAATAATTGATGTGTTCAATCCAGCCACCACCAAAAATGTTGCTTCGTATTCTTCTCCCTCTATCTCGAAGGTAATCAACACTTGTTCTTTAATAGGTTTACTCCTTGCACCCAACACATTCACAATTCTCACTCCACTCACCGGGAAACTAGGCAAGCTAATATTTGCTTTTAGTACCTGTTCATATAACCTCTTGGATACTGCACATGCTTCACTTCCTGTATCGACTAATGCCTCGATATTCAGTCCACATAGCTTGATCCCTATCATGGGTAGCATGGGTTCTTTGGGAATCCCATTTCTTTCCTCCAGTTGATCTTCTCTCAGATCTCCACCATTGTCGTGTCTTAGTAGGTTTACTCTGGTCCTTGTAGTTCTCACTCCTGACCGGACCTCATCTGGAGTGTCATTCAGTTTTCCGGTCTCTCCGCTTCTTCTATATGCACTGTGTCATTCATTCGCCTATCCCATCCTCTCTCATGATCTCTTGGTTCTTCACTCCTTCTCCAATCATTTCTCCATTGCCGTTCACCACCATGGTTCCTGTACCTATGGCCACCACCTCTTCCTCTATAATTAGACGAATTACCAAAATGATTCCTTGGGTCATTACTTCCCCCTCGGTTTTGATCATTAGCTTGATTGTGTTCCTGTGATCGAACAGATTCCAACTGTTCCAGTATTTCCATCAAGGCCTCCCTATCTTTAATTAGGCTCCCGGATACAATTTCTTGCATTCTCCGGCTCATTCTTCTTTTTATCGCTGATATCATTACGTCATCACTCAGGGGTTGTTTCAAGGTCTCGTTCAATTCCCACAAATGTTCGGCAAACTCTCTCAACGTTCTTCTCCATGTACTAAGTGACTTGCGGTGGAGTAGGTCCTCAATTGCTGCACACTGATGACTTTTGGACCAGTATTTCTTCAAGAATTCCTCTTCAAACTGATCATAACTAGTAGTCCCTTCCTTCTTCGTGACTCCCCAAGTGAAGGCCTCACCTTCCATTCTATCTATTGCAAACTGAATCTTGTCTGAGTCTTTAAGATGTGCTGGGAAAACTCCTTTTAACCATTTCATAAATATCATTGGGGGCAACCCTTCTTTCGGTCTAAATTTCTGCCCTGTATTATTTTGGACGTACCGATTATCACTGCTCATCAAGGTAACGACTCTACCTTCCCCAACGGTTAAAGTGGCATTGCTAATTCGTTTATCAATTTCTTCTGTCTTGCTCTCCAATTGCTGCACTCGCTGTTGTAATTGCCTGACCTCCATTGCAACCCTCTTGTTACCCTCTTCTCGTTGCACGGCTATAGCATTTCTCAGATTGACAGCCAGTTGGTTTTGCCTATCTCCTATCCCCTTAACTGCATCATTGCATTGTTTCTGCATCTGCGTCACCTCGGCGATCCTTTCTCCCAATTCGGCTTTAGTTTCTTCAACATCGTCTTCAATCTTTTTTGTCAACTTTCCTTCCATCTTCTCCACGTCTCCCAGGACTTGGTCTACACTCTTCTGTAGCTTCCTCTCTCTCTCGTCGATGTCCATCTTCACTCGTTCTTGTAACTCCTGCATTTCTTTCTTCAGATTACATTCCATCTTCATCTGCGATGTTTTGATCTCTTGTGCTATAGTTTCTTGTAAATCTTCCTTTAATGATTTGTGGAATATTTCTTCCCTTTCTGTAGCTTCTTGTAAACCCTTCTCTAATGATGCATTAGTTTCTTGTAAATCTTCCTTTAATGATTTGCTGAATATTTCTTCCCTTTCTCTAGCTTCTTGTAAACCTTTCTCTAATGATGTGTTATTTTCTTGTAATTCTTCCTTTAATGATTCTCTGAGACCTTTCTCTAATGATTCTCGGAATATTCTTCCCTCTTCTCTAGTTTCTTGTAAACCCTTCTCTAATGATGCGTTAGTCTTCTTTATCAAGTCTACCAACATCGACCACCTATCGGCATCCTCTGAAACTGGCTTATCTCTCGTCGTTTGTCCCAGTGTCTCGGCATAACTAGTTGAATGGGCTAATGGGCTAACTAATGACAATCCATAACCACTGACTCCTGAATCATCTCTGTCTTCCTGTCCTATCCCTTTCCTTTCAACTACTGCCTCACAAACCTGCTTATTTTCAGTAGACATGTTTGGTTTATTTTTAATGCACAGGCAAGTAATATAAAATAACCTCTAGCAACCCAAAACACTCCTAATTACAATGAAACTAATCAAACAGTAACTGCAGTATCTTCAGTTAATCCCGAAATTGATACAATATGCATGAGTACTGAGCATAATGACTCTTAAAACCTAATGACTTCAAATATCAATTCTCACATACACAGCTTATGTAAAATGTTCTAAATAAGATAAATCACACCATTCATTAAATCTATAAACGTAAAATCCCCAAAAACAATGAGCATATCTGTATAATTACCATTTAGACAGCGCAGTATGCATCAATAAGTATGCTATATTCCAGAGCATGTTTCGCAAACTTTTCGGAAATTACTGTAATTGGGCACTTTTCCTAACGCGAAACTCAGTTTACAAATGTTTATTTACCGTGAAGACTGCACACTACAATTTAATGTTATGTCAACCAGTTGTCTTCGCTCACCAACTGACGTTACCACGAGTCGCGATGTTTTGACGTTTGAAGTGGGCATGGCGCTGTTCTGCCGCCGGAGCCGCGTGAAGTCTCGCTGAAGATCTGTGGCGAGTCGTCGTAGTTCTCCGTCGGCCGCTCTGTGGCGCTGTAGGTGGGTGTAGTTTGTAGTTTGGCTGCTAGATGCCGGGTCGGCGCTCGGTGTCTCGAAGTCGCGCTGAAGACCGTCGGTGTAGTGCATCTGTACTTGACCTACTCCTTGCACAGATAATTGGGATGATGTGTGAAATCACCTCGCAGATTGAAGCTCTTTGGCGCAACTGCTACATGGGTCTGCGTGATGCCACTCAATAATGGCGTCGCCACAATACATTGTTGCCTGCATAATAGTTTATGGGTCCACATGAAGCTGTCCGATTTTCACTATTCAAAAAGCAATTTCAGTCAAAATATTACCACTAAACACTTCTTTAAGGCTTTTGTGAAGAATTCTTAGTTCGTTTTGCTATAGTAATGTTCACACGTGTATTTGTCTTTCTTTAGTGTCCACTTTTCACAGTTTTTCGCGCGGATTTACGCATTTGCACATTATAACACAGTTTATTGACACTATTATTCTTATCTAATATGGCAAGGAAAAAGTTTAGTCACAATCGTAAGATGCAATTACTTCGTATTGTTCAAAATGCACTGTTTCTTGTCGCGATTTCAAAGTTTATGCTCTGTCTCGATCCAAAATTGGAAAAAATATTTTCTCGCGTTAAGCAAGATAAAATTACCTATTGTTCTTTACGATTCGTCCGAAAATTGCACTTGTCCTTTCACGGTAAGCCAAGGGTGTAACACCTCCGATTTATGTATCCCGCTCGATCGGGATCTGATAGCAGCCCAAATAATAATTAATTAATGTGACCGTGTACCTAATGGGGCTGGCAATCGGATTTGGCTGCTACGGAGTTATTACATTCCATTTTGTCCTTCTCCAATGCTGTAATAATGAAATGTCTGGTGACAAGAAGAACAACAACACAGCTTCACTAATCAAGACCTATATTCGTCTCAAAAACACAAGAAAAAGGAGACAGCCACTGCCTTCGTCATACA
Source organism: Schistocerca piceifrons (assembly GCF_021461385.2). Taxonomy (NCBI): domain Eukaryota; kingdom Metazoa; phylum Arthropoda; class Insecta; order Orthoptera; family Acrididae; genus Schistocerca; species Schistocerca piceifrons. Next base: position 925,069,514 of record NC_060138.1, read on the forward strand.
TATTTAATAACGGCTAATCTCAGCACAGGCTTCCTCGCTATTCATTATCGTCACACGCAAATTCAATCACTGTAATCCAACACTGCAATCCAACACTGCAATCCAAATGATGCCGGCGCGGTAGACGCGAAACCAAAAATATCGGCACAGAAATATCACTGATCACTCTCGTAATTGTACTTCTTCACTTTCCCATATTATTCTAACACAAAGGAGTTAAACCGCGGCGGTGGCCACTCCCTTTGTCGGTAAGCCTTGCATTACAGCAACAGGCCTCCACACGGCTCGGCCCGCAACCTGGGAACTGACTCCAACTCACATTCGCTCTCGCAACACGACACACTATCGATTGTTTGCCCTATCGACCTGTGCCGAGTGCAAACTTATGGAAAGGGCCTACGGACCCCTTACACTAGGTAATAAAAATAGCTTAGACACGCTCTCCCGTCCACTCTTACGTAGTCCCTCGTCTTGCACACTTGCCTACCGTACGCGAAGTTTGGCGTCGAATTTTGTCGTCACCCGTCAGCATGTTCTAATCACCATCATCTTAGCGTTAGACACGCTGGGTTTCGTCTTGGTAGCATTTCAGACGTATCGGTCTGCAGATGATACAAACATTCCAGAAAGAGATTTTCACTCTGCAGCGGAGTGTGCGCTGACATGACACTTCCTGCCAGATTAAAATTGTGTGCCAGACCGAGACTCGAACTCGGGACCTTCGCCTTTTGCGGGCAAGTGCTCTACCAACTGAGCTACACAAGCACGACTCACGCCCCGTCCTCACAGCCCTACTTCTGCCAGTACCTCGTCTCCTACCATCCAGACTTTACAGAAGCTCTCCTGCGAACCTTGCAGAACTAGCTCCCCTGAAAGAAAGGATATAGCAGAGACATGGCTTAGCCACAGCCTGGGGGATGTTTCAGAATGAGATTTTCACTCTGCAGCGGAGTGTGCGCTGATATGTAACTTCATGGGGGATTAAAACTGTGTGCCAGACCGAGAATCGAACTCGGGACCTTTTCTTTCGCAGGCAAGTCCTCTAGCAACTGAGCTACCCGAGCACGACTCACGCCCCGTCCTCACAGCCCTACTTCTGCCAGTACCTCGTCTCCTACCTTCCAAACTTTACAGAAGCTCTCCTGCGAACCATGCAGAACTAGCTCTCCTGAAAGAAAGGATATTCCGGAGACATGGCTTGGCCACAGCCTGGGGTATGTTTCCAGAATGTGATTTTCACTCTGCAGCGGAGTGTGCGCTGATATGTAGCTTCCTGGCAGATTAAAACTGTGTGCCAGACCGAGACTCGAACGCGGGACCTTTGCCTTTCGCGGGCAAGTGCTCTACCAGCTGAGCTACCCATGCACGACCGGCGCCCCGTCCTCACAGCCCTACTTTTGCCAGTAACGCGTCTCCTACCTTCCAAACTTTACAGAAGCTCTCCTGCGAACCTTGCAGAACTAGCACTCCTGAAAGAAAGGATATTGCGGAGACATGGCTTGGCCACAGCCTGGGGGATGTTTCCAGAATGAGGAGGAGGAGGAGATTAGTGTTTAACGTCCCATCGACAATGAGGTCATTAGAGACGGAGCGCAAGCTCGGGTAAGGGAAGGATGGGGAAGGAAATCGGCCGTGCCCTTGCAAAGGAACCATCCCGGCATTTGCCTGAAGCGATTTAGGGAAATCACGGAAAACCTAAATCAGGATGGCCGGAGACGGGATTGAACCGTCGTCCTCCCGAATGCGAGTCCAGTGTGCTAACCACTGCGCCACCTCGCTCGGTGCATTCCAGAATGAGATTTTCACTTTGCAGCGGAGTGTGCGCTGATGTGAAACTTCCTGGCAGATTAAAACTGTGCGCCAGACAGAGACTCGAACTCGGGACCTTTGCCTTTCACGGGCAAGTGCTCTACTAACTGAGCTACCCAAGCACGACTCACGCCCCGTCCTCACAGCCCTACTTCTGCCAGTACCTCGTGTCCTACCTTCCCAACTTTACAGAAGCTCTCCTGCGTACCTTGCAGAACTAGCAATCCTGAAAGAAAGGATATTGCGGAGAAATGGCTTAGCCACAGCCTGGGGGATGTTTCCAGAATGAGATTTTCACTTTGCAGTGGAGTGTGCGCTGATGTGAAACTTCCTGGCAAATTAAAACTGTGTGCCAGACCGAGACTCGAACTCGGGACCTTTGCCTTTCGCTGGCAAGTGCTCTACTTTGATACAAACATTGCAATAAGTGGCAGGTCAAGTACAGATGTATAAATGGCTGATAATGAAACTTTTACAGACATTTATAAATGGTTTAAAGCTAATTTATCGTCATTAAACTGTGAAGAGTTCTACTGTATGCAGTTCATAGCCTGTACGTGATTTTCTTCCAGATTTGCGTAGTATATGAAGGCAAGCAGATTGAGGAGGTTGACAGTGCTAAATTTCTGGGATTAAAACTTGATAATAAACGAAGGAGACATAACTATAAAAAACTTGCATGCTTTGCTTACTTTCTTTCTATTGTGTCATGTGGGATCTTATTTTGGGGTAATTCGTCAAACAGAGCAAAAGTGTTTGGTGTGTAGTAAGACTCACTTGTGGTGTAAATTCAAGAGTTGCAAGTAATGTCTCTATTTCCAACCAATAGCTCAACACATAGTATCAATACTAGGAATAAGAAAAATCTACATAAAGACCTAAAATGACTTTTCTTGGTCCAAAATGGGGTCCAATATTCAGGAAAATACATTTTCAATACATTTCCACCAACCATTGAAAACGTGGTTTCATACAAAGCACAGTTTAAACAGAGTGTGAAAGACTTTTTAATAGGCAATTCCTCCTACTCTGTAGACGAATATCTTAACAGGAACTGTTAGGCCAGCTTAAATAAAAATGTCTGTCATATTTCAGTTTTGACAGCACTTGGTCACATGTCAAGTTTAGAAACTTTGTGTTTGATAAATTTATTAATGTGCATAACTGTGTTTCATTCTGACAGGGAAGTAATTCTGTAAATATTAGCAGTTCCACTTCACTGTAGTGTATTCACGTATTTTGTCGATCTCCTGACAAATTATGGGGGTAGTGAGTATTATATTCAGGCGTTTTATGCTTTTTTGTTAGGTTTTCTAACTTGTTCTACACCCATAACAATTATCTCCTTTTTGGATCTATCGAAAAAGTACTGAATGTATTCTAATCTAATTTAATCTAATTATGAGCTGACTGCCAAAAGCGCCCTGAGCTGATTTTGGTAAGCTTGCCCCACACACCGGTTTTTTAACGTGTTTCGATTGCTCATCGGCCCACCAGCCTCTCCTGCCTTTTTCTTAAAGGGTAGTTTTATACTTCATTTGTCCAGTTAGAACACTTGAGCGGCTGGAACTAACTTGTCCTTTTATCATTTGAATTCTTTTTTATATAAGTTCTTTTTCCCTTACACAAAATACTATCGCCACTGATTATCCGACATTGAGGGTTGGCGGTTTTCCCACACTGTACAGACTGCCTCGAATTTTTGTCGAATTGAGACAATATACCGAAATTAATTAAATTTTGGTTATCTGTTACTTGACTGCAACATTCTCCCTATCCCTAATTATCCACAGACTTCTCGGCTGACGCACCTGCAATGTTTCAATCTTCGATGCTGCTACGTACAAGAAAACAGGAAATCTTTCCAGGTAAGCAGATACTAATATGAGAATAGAGGAAAGAAATAATGGTTACAGCAGTAGATCCGCTTGTCACTTTCATTAACCACCACTGGGCTTCCATCACTTCTTTTAAAACCGCTTTTAATTGACTCAGTAGAGTGGAAAGTACCCCCCGTTCATTTATTATCCACCACGTGAGCTATTATTATCCTCCACGTGAGATACACACTCAGAAGCGACTCATTGTAAAGTTAAAACTCCAGGTACAACTGTTGTTTCCTCCGTCCCCTCTTCTATTCGCGAATGGTGCGTGGGAAGAATGATTGTCGGTAACCTCCGTATTAACTCTAATATCTTTGATTTTCTTGTCGTGGTTATTTTGCGAGATATATATGTGAGGAAGTAATACTTTTCTCTACTCTTTGTTTCTTGCTCGCCATCATAATTTGAGCAAGGAAACTCCCCGTGACGCACAAGTTCTCACTTGTAGTTTATTGAGAATCTCTGCAACACTCTCGCGCCGACTAAACGATTCCATGACGAAAATCAGGGGTTCTTGTTAAATCTTCTGCTTTTCCTACACTTAATTTTATGTCGTCATTCCACTAAGGTCATTTAAGATAGTTACTTCTGAGTATTTTAAGACAGTTACTGTTTTCAGTAGTTTGTCCCCAACAATTGGGGATTAATTAATCTCTTCGTCTACTTAACTTTTTTTTCTTTATTGTAATTTTAATCACCTCATACAAGGCGGGCTGGCAGCAGCATATTACGCTGCTCTTCAGCCTTGAATAGTACAATAACAAGACATATAGGTGGCACAGATAATACAATAAAAACGGCGGGCAAAAAATGTAGATACCAAAAACAATAAACATGAAGCCGTTCACGCTGGACGAGAAAAAACACTAACACTTGTTGACACGGCGCACAGAACACGGATGACGGCGACGGCACACGTGAACAGTGGTGGCGTGACGGCGAAAGAACACTAAACACAAAACGAAGGCATACACACGAGACACTGATGGCGATGATCTCCGGCGCGCGAAAGTCCACTGAATGTGTATGAGTCCGGGACCTGCCAAGAGAGGAGGAGGGGGGAGTGGGAGAGGGAGAGGGGAGAGCAGAGATACCACAGCCAGGGGAGATAGGGAGAAGGGGAAGCCCGGGGGAAGAGGGGTGGAGGAAGGAGGATGGGGGGAAAAGGAGAGAGAAGGGAGGGAGGGTGCCTAAAGGAAAAGACACAGGAAGTGGGGGGAGGATCAAAGTTGAGAGGAGGGGTAGATGGAGTGGAGGAGGACATCATCAGTGAGGGGGAGCTGGCGAAAGCCACCTTGGGAGAGGGTAAGGAGGGTGGAGGGATGGAGACTGGGTGGGATGTGGGAATACAGGCGCGGCAGCGGGAGGGGGTGGGCGAGGATGGGCGAGACAAGTGGGTGAGGAGGATCCAGTTTATGGAAGGTGTACAGGATCCATATGCTTTCAAGGAAAAGGAGGAGGTGGGGGAACAGAATGAGGGCGTATGAGGGATTTATAGGTGTGGAGGATGGTGGAGGTGTCCAGACCCCACATACGGCCAGAAAGGAGCTTGAGGAGACAGAGTCGGGAGCGCGCCTTGACTAGGATTGTCTGGAGATGGGGGGTCCAGGAGAGGCGACGGTCGAGGGTGACGACAAGGTACTTAAGGGTGGGGGTGAGGGCGATAGGACGGCCATAGATGGTGAGATAGAAATAAAGGAGGTGGAAGGAAGGGGTGGTTCTGCCTACAATGATCGCCTGGGTTTTGGAGGGATTGACCTTGAGCAACCACTGGTTGCACCAAGCAGTGAACCAGTCAAGATGGGACTGGAGAAGGTGTTGGGAGCGCTGCAGGGTGGGAGGAAGGGCAAGGAAGGCGGTGTCATCGGCAAACTGGAGAAGGTGGACGGGGGGTGACGGTGGCGGCATATCCGCCATATAAAAAAGGTACAGAAGAGGGAGAGGACGGAGCCTTGGGGCACACCGGCGGAGGGAAAAAAGGTGTAGGAATCCGTATTATGGATGGTGACGTAGGAAGGACGGTGGGAGAGAAAGGAGCCGATCAGACGGACGTAGTTAACGGGAAGGGTGAAGGTTTGGCGCTTGAAGAGGAGACCGGAATTGCATATGCGGTCATAAGCATGTTTGAGTCCAGGGAGAGGAAGATTGTGGAGTGACGGGAATTAAGCTGTTCAGAAAGGAGATGTGTGAGGTGAAGGAGGAGGTCGTCGGAAGAGAAGGACGGCCGAAAGCCACACTGGGTAATGACAAGGAGGCGGTGCTGTCGGAGATGCTGGTGGATGCGTCTGGTGAGGATAAATTCCAGGACCTTGCTGAAGAGTGAGGTGAGGCAGATGGGACGGTAGGAGGAGAAGGCGGACAGCGATTTACGAGGTTTAAGGAACATCAGGATATGGGAGGTTTTCCAAAGGTCGGGGTAGTAACCGGTGGACAGGACTACATTGTAGAGCCAGGGAGGGTGGAGAGGAAAGAGACAGGAGCTTCACGAAGGTGACGGTAGGTGACACGATCGTGACCAGGAGCAGTGTTGCGTTTTTTGCGGAGTGTAGCAATGAGATCCTGTGTAGTGATAGGGGCATTGAGTTCCATGTGTGCAATGTTGTCCAAGCACTGGAAACCAGGTACGAGGGGAGGGACAGAGGTGTCAGTTCGATCGCGAACATCTGGGAAGAGGGAGTAATCGAACCGGGGATCATCGGGGATGGAAAAGACATCGGAGAGGTAGGAGGCAAAGTGATTGGCCGTACTAAGGGTGTCAGGGAAGGGGTGATCATCATGGAGAAGAGGATAGTAGGGGAAGGGTTTAGTTCCGGTAAGGCGATGGAAGGCTGACCAGAACTGGGACGAGTTGATCGGTAGGGTAGCATTTAAACGGGTGCATGTCTGTCGCCAGTCCCAGTGTTTCTTAGCCGTGAGCAAATTACGAATGTGTCGCTGGAGTTGCCAGTGGCGTCGTAGTGTGTCCGGGTCACACATGTGGAGGAAGGCGCGGTAGAGACGGCAGGATTCACAGAGGAGGAGGACGGCCTGCGGGGGTAAGGTAGGACGGTGGGGGTCGATGGCGACAGTAGGGACATGGGCCTCCACGGCCTCAGACAAGGTCTGCTGGAGAAAGGAGGCAGCATGGGTTACATAATCAGGATGGTGGTAAGTGAAGGGGTGGCTATCGACCTGGGTGGAGAGGGTGTCCCAGTAGGCATTCCCGTTGGCATGGGAATAGTCATGGATGTACTTTGGGGAGGGTCATTATGAGGGACAGGAGGACAGGGAGATGGTCGCTACCAATAGGCTCCAGGACATCCACCATTATGCGGCCAAGGAGGTTAGGGGAGAAAAGGATAACATCGAGAGTGGAGTTGGATTCGGGACGGGTGTGCTGGGGCATGGGGATGAGGTCGCCTTGAAGAGAGGAGAGGAACCGATGCCACCGCCGTAACTGGATGGCGGAACGACTATGGATGTTGAGGTCTGCAGCGATCACGTAGGAGGAGAAGGTACAGTCAATGTGGGAGAGGAAGTCAAAGGGAAGAGGGACGTTAGGGCGGACATAGATGGTGGTGCAGGTGGCCGGAGAAGGATCAAGTGTTCAGTGGGGTCGAGAAGAAGAGGTTGGAGCCGAACTGGGATCTGGCAGTGGTGACCAATGGCAACTCCGCCACGTGCAATTGGGAGGGGATTATCGGAGCGGTGAAGGAGGTAGAGTGAAGTGGGGATGGTATGGTGGGGTTGGAGGAAGGTTTCATTGAGGAGGAAGGCATCCATGCGGTGGGTGGCAAGGGTGTGCAGGAAGGGCTTCTTGTTGGCGGGAAGGGAGCGGATGTTGTTGAAAAGGATATGGTGCTGTCACACCATGACAGGGATTTAGACAAGGGTGTCAAGATGGGAGAAGGTGAAATGGGCCTGGTTGTTGGAGTAGGTGGCATACATTTTTAACTGGAAAGCAGAACGGGTGGCGAGGGATATCTGTTGGAGGGTGTGGGGGTGCTGGAACAGGTGAACATTTTGGAGGATGATGGTGAGGAATCTGATGATGTCCTCAGCGGTAGGGGGTGGGCGAAGGGAATTGCCAGGAGGGGTGGGGGCGTCCAGAGGGTTCAGGAGTGGTAGGAGGGGGTCGGGCCTTACATTCCTGGGAATAGGTAGGATGAGGGAGGTTACAGGTATTACAGGAGGGGGGGGGGGGCTGGAGATTGGGGCACTGCCGTAAAAAGTGGGCTTGCCTACAGTGCGGGCAGGTGGGGGCCTCGTGGCACTCAGGTGTCTGGTGTGCATTATACTGCAAGCACCTTTGGCAGCGGAGGGATTGAGGAGGGGAACGGGAAGGCTCAACTTGGTAGCGTTGGTGAAAGAGAAGGGCACCCTCCTTCAGGAGACGGTCTATGGAGGGTGCGTGTTCAGAAAAGACCCACATAAGTCAGGGCAGGTGGGGCCGGCTGAGTTATGGATGTGGCGAACCGCACGCACCGCCAGATGGGGCTGTGCCTTGAGCTCCACCAACACCTCCTCCTCCATGATCACCGGACTAATCCAAGTGATCATGGCGGTGAGGGTCGGCGGGCGACGTGGGGGTTGGGGTTGGTGGGAGGGAGGCGGGTAAGGAGCAGGGGTGAGGGAGGCATTAGGGCCAAAGCGGGTGACAGGGATGCGGGAAAGGAGTTCTGTGTGGAGGGTAGGGTGGGGGGAGGAGATGAGGACCAAATCACGGCGAGGAGTGAGGAGGGAGATGGGGGCACCAGGAAAAATGGCTCTACCCAAAACTGGCACCGAGGCAACTGTGGTGCACCACGGGCCACATATGAAAGGGAAGAACAACGGTTGTGGAGACGTGTACGGGCGAACAGGTGTTCGAAGTTGAGTAACTGAACGCCCAGCTGAACCTCGAGGCTACCAACTGTGTCTCTCAACGACCGTTCACCGAACATTGCTGCGTATGGTCTCTGCAACAGGTGCCTGTTTCCTGCAACCATGCTGGCTGATGGTCTTGGGGGACGCAAGTGGACGTCCACTGAGTGGCGACTGGTGGTTTTTTCATAAGAATCACGTTTTATGGTCCATCGGACAGGTGGTGGTTCGCGTGTATGTAGTGAAATATCTGAAAGCAAATACCTTGCAGCAGTCACCGGCACAGTCTAAACTGGACGGTCTGAGTCATCTTGTCATTCTGGAAATCACAATAGATCAACACAAATATACGTCTATCCTTGGGGACCAAGTCAATCTCTAAATACTATTTGTTTTTTCTTGGCACGATAACATCTACCAGCAGGACAACGCAATGTGTCACTTAGCTCGCACTGTATGTGTGTGGTTCGAAGAGCACCAGGATGAGTTTACCTTGCTCCCCTGGCCTACACACTTCCCAGACGTAAAACCAATCTATAATCTGTGGGACCACCTCGATCGGATTATGCGTAACATGGAACCTCAGCCGGCAAACATAGTGAAACGTCCCCTTACAAAAATTATAAATGACTGCTTAAACTGACACACAATATTTTTTTAGCGCAACGCAATCTGACTTTCAATAATCTCTACAAGAGAATGGCCCTGACTAAATTAACCTATACCTTTCACAAATCACTTACCCCACAAAAATCTTCGTTACTCGAACTACTGCAATACAGCGAGCGCCACTACTGCCAGCTAAATAAAAGATTCAAACTACTGAAGGCACTAACTACTGATAAGCATAGTTAGCAAATGAAAGATTTTGATAGAGAACAAACAATGTATTTACCTTAATAATGTTCAAAAGTCATAATATATATATAGCAGTTCATGACATCCACTCTTACAAATGTACTGTTCCTGATGGACACACGTCCAGATCATCCGCTCTCAAAAATCCGCCATCTCACTTCCCCACATCCACCACTGCTGGCGACTCACCTCGAACTGCGCAACGCTATGCGCTGTTAACAGCCAACAGCCCAACACTACAATAGCAAGTATTACAACAATGCCACCCAGCCACAGACTGCACACAGCACAGCCAGTGATTTTCATACAGAGCGCTACGTGACGTTACCAATACAAAAACCTAAACAGCCTACGTACAATAGCGCAGCTGGCGACGGCACTGGAGTCAGAGTGTCTGCAGATCCCTATCGATGCTTTCCAGTGCCTCACTGACGCTGTACGTCTCGCAGCGGTCCGCACTGAGAAAGGTGATTATTCATGCTTCTGTCATGTCGTCGCATTAATGTGACTGGACAGTGTAGAATAGGTTGCAAGTAGCTAGGACTGTGTGACTGTTTAGTTTGTTTGCTACTGACAACTCTGGTACGAGGTTACTCACGGCCACTATAGATTAATCGAGTTCTCTGAGTCTTGAAATTGATAACAGTAGTGTAGCATAGTATGTTGCTCCCTTCCGCCAGCAAAAGCGGCATATACTGAGAAAGGCACCACTGCTGCACCTGGCAGTATAAGATGCACGAGGAGTCTGGGATGCCAGAGTGCAGCCGGAAGCGCGGTCCGCTGACTGTGCCCGAGCGCGGGCCTTGCTCCTCGCGCCGTATGCTGGTGGCGTCCGCGCCGTGATCGGGACACATAGCTGCGGCGGACGTGTCGCTGCTGGTAAGCGTCCCTCTGCTCCTCTCCGCAGTGGATAATCACCCGGCAGGTCGACGCTTCCAGGAACCCTCCTGCTCTTCTTTACGATACTCCCGCATTCCGGGTCCGTTTCACCAGACGCGGCATTTTCTTCCAGCGTCAACTGTCTCCATTCATTCGGAAATAAACGATGATTAATTATTGTCCAAAGCACCACACAGTCTTCGGCTACAGTACCAAGGGCTAGTATCAGTGACAAATGAGAATCTTCTGTAGTTACGCTGGTTGTAATAAACGCAGTGGAATATTAGCTTTCTTAAATCACAATGCTCTAGACTGCTCTCATGTGATCCTTACTTGTACGCGCCGATGTCTTCATTCTTGCATACCTACTAAACCATTGTCCTCTTTGGACGGACCACCAGTATTAGACAAAACTGGTGGCAGGGCCATTTGATAAGTAATGCAACACTATTTGTCTGAAACAAGGTTGGTTTTATTCAGGATTACAATACACCGTATTATTCTCCTCTCTCTTGGCTACAAGAGCTAATTCTTCAACATAATCTCCGTTCAATGTGACGACTTTACGCCACGTTGCTTGGAAGACCTATATCGACGCCAGAAGCAACATACTGCTGTATCATTAAGTTCCTCAGCATCCGCGTACTGATTCTCGCGGAGAGCATCCTTCATTGTGCCAAACAGATGGAAGTCCGAAAGTTCGAGATCCATACTGTAGGGTGGATGATGAAGAACAGCCAAGTGAAATTTTGTGAGATCCTCTCGGGTGCGTCAGCACTACCAACAGAGACGTCTAGTTGAGCAGCGAGATGTTTGACTGTGATCCGTCGATCATCTTTAATAAGAGTGTCCGTAGGCTCCAACAATGTACGACTCAAAGCTATGTACGGTCGGCCAGCACGCTGAAAAGCGGACAGATTTGCGCGACCCTGTTGCGATGATGACACACGCTTCGCGCAACGACTCACTGTGCTTTTTTGTTCGCTGCCATGTCTCATTAGACATTTTGCAAGCGCCTGTGAATATCTAGATGCTCTGATTTTCTGGCAAAGAACTCAACGACAGCTTTCTGCTTGGAATACATCTCCTCTTCAGACGACGTAGAACTCTACGTATAGTGCGGCCAAGTATCAGAACTTCATGAAATCATAGGGGCAGAAGCGGGAACGTTTCGCTATGTCCCATAACAAGTCCCGCATTTTTTCAACTGAAACAGCCAGAGAAAAAATGAGTCGCATTACTTATTGAAGGGCCCTCTTACTTCTATCACTTCGGCCAATGATGCACTTCGATATGCCACGTTGCAATAATGTCAGAAATTGTGCTGGCTAGGAGGGTGATGGTCAAGCATAGGATGGATAACGCATTGTTTTTGAACACGGGAATGATGCATGAACAACGTCCTCCAGTAATCATGTACTGAACTGAATTTTATTGCTCGTCACGCCTCGATTCCAGAAAAGTCAACGCCACCACGTAAGGCTGCCGTGCGGAACGAAAAAAAAAAAAGTCTCAAGTTTGTTCTCCTACAGCACTCTCGTTGAGGTTTGTAAGCCGGCCGGAGTGGCCGTGCGGTTCTAGGCGCTACAGTCTGGAACCACTCGACCGCTACAGTCGCAGGTTCGAATCCTGCCTCGGACGTGGATGTGTGTGATGTCCTCAGGTTAGTTAGATTTAAGCAGTTCTAGGTTATAGGGGACTGATAACCTCGGAAGTTAAGTCCGATAGTGCTCCAAGCCTTTTTATTTATTTATTTTTTTTTTTTTTTGTTTTGAGGTAAGTAAGTTCATCAACGTAACACTTGTTCCATCGCTTCCTAAACATTATAATGGTGTGATGATGAACACACTACTGACACAATGACACTAACGTGGCCGCACTTTATGAACTAATTTTCTCTTCATTACATGTCTGTTGTCGTACCCCTAGTTACTATACAGTAACTTTATAAATATTTGGAGATTAAATGTATACATATTACGTAGTGAAATATCCGTGCGGTCAATACGTTTCATTCCAGAGAAGTTATAAATACAACGTAGGACCTCACTATGTCACTATTACTCAGTATACTCTTCAAGGAAATTCTTCCACTACCATTATAGCTAAAGTAAATTTACTCCCTCTCCTGCTGGACTGTAGTAAACCGATCATATCACACCCTCCGTGGCCCTTGCAAAGAGTCGGTTCTTATAGAAGGTTTGAAACAAACAAATATTAATAACGCTATAAAAACAAAGACAAGTAAGAAACTGAGAGGAACAAAAGATCTAAATAATTCAGAACAAATGCAATGAACACTGAGTGGAATAAATAAAACAAAGGTAGGTTTTTATGACTACATAAATGAAAGATTAGTAATTTCCAGTTTAGAATTTATAGAGGACATCATATGAGCATATCTATCTGAAGAAGGAAAACCCAAAGATTCTGAATTTTTTTGCTAATAAACCAAGTAAACAAACATAATAAAACTGATTACTTTTTAATGTAAGGAGACTTAAATGCAAGAACAGGAAAAGTGACAAGGGTAAACATAGTAAACACATTTGGTGAAATAGCTTTAAATGAAAATGTTGAAAATAAATAATGAGGTACGAAGAAAAAGTGACGTATGAAACCGGAAAAAGGGTTTGAAAATACGGAATACAGAAATAGCGAACAATGTTAAAGATTTTAAGAGATTTGGTTACGTTTAATCAGTTAAATATTACAAACGCGAAAGCTCACGTTCAGTATTCGACTCTGTAATAACTAACAAAAAAAAAAAAAAAAGGCTCTGATTTTCGAGATACTCATTTATTTAGCGGTAATGATATGGGCTCAGATCACTTACTAGTTACTTCAAAGAATGACTTATGGTTAAGATGGAGGAAACACACAACTGTAAATAAAACCCTAAGCCAAACTTGAAATTTAAAGTTCGTCTTCTATGGGGAGAATGCATAGTGAATTTATATCAAAAAAGAAGACAGTGTCTTGAAAGAAGGATATAAGATGAAAATCAACAAAAGCAAATAGAGGATAATGAAATGTAGTCGAATTAAGTCGGGTGATGCTGAGGGAATTAGATTAGGAAATGAGACGCTTAAAGTTTGCTGTTTGGGGAACAAAATAACCGATGATGATTGAAGTAGAGAGGATAGAAAATGTAGACTCGCAATGGCAAGGAAAGCGTATCTGAAGAAGAGAAATTTGTTGACATCGAGTATAGATTTAAGTGTCAGGATGTCGTTTCTGAAAGCATTTGTATGGAGTGTAGCCATGTATGGAAGTGAAACATGGACGATAAATAGTTTGGACAAGAGGAGAATAGAAGCTTTCGAAATGTGGTGCTACAGAAGAATGCTGAAAATTAGGTGGGTACATCACATAACTAATGAGGAGGTATTGAATAGAATTGGGGAGGAGTTTGTGGCACAACTTGACTAGAAGAAGGGATCGGTTGGTAGGGCATGTTCTGAGGCATCAAGGGATCACCAATTTAGTATTGGAGGGCAGCGTGGAGGGTAAAAATCGTAGAGGGAGACCAAGAGATGAATACACTAAGCAGATTCAGAAGGATGTAGGCTGCAGTACGTACTGGGAGATGAGGCGGCTTGCTCAGGATAGAGTAGCATGGAGAGCTGCATCAAACCAGTAGCAGGACTGAAGACCACAACAACACCAACATCAAAAAAGACGGCAAATGGCTAAAACTAAAGATAGTATTAAGGAAGAATGGGAAAGATTAAAATCAGCAATGTTGAAAATAGATAATGAGGTACCAGGAAAAAGTAACGTATGAAGTCGGAAAACGGTTTGAAAATATGGAATACAGACATAGCCAAGAATGTTAAAGATATTAAGAGATTTGGTTACGTTTAATCCAGTTAAATATTACAAACACCTTCTTAAGATACATATATATATATATATATATATATATATATATATATATATATATATATATATATATACCAGGAACTCAAATGCTCACGTTCAGTATTCGACTATGTAATAACTAATAACAAAAGGCTCTGATTTTCGAGATACTCATTTATTTAGCGGTAATGATATGGGCTCAGATCACTTACTAGAAACATCGAAGAATGAATTATGGGTAAGATGGAGGAAACACACAACTGTACATAAAACCCAAAGCCAAACTTGAAATTTAAAGTTCGTCTTCTATAGGAAGAATGCATAAGGAATTTATATTAAAAAAACTGCAAATGGTTAAAACTAAAGATAGTATAAAAACAGAATGGGAAAGATTGTAATCAGCAATGTTGAGAATAAATAATGAGGTACAAGGAAAAAGTAACGTATGAAACCGGAAAAGGGGTTTGAAAATATGGAATACAGAAATAGCCAACAATGTTAAAGAAAACCAAATGTGTATAATGCCCACTTACAAGCACAGAAGAACGGAGCCTGGGAAATATATAAATAGAAAACAAATAAAACAAAACAATAATAAAATGATGCCATAGTGAATCCTGTGCTTATGTTGGACATAACATTCACAGAAGATAAAATATCGAATTTAAACTTTGAAAACATATGAATAAAATGGAGAAAGATACTGCAAATATTAATATTATAACAGAAAATTAAAGGATAACACATTACAGATGTTTATGGTATAGTGAAGATACATAGTTATGAAAGTTGTTTATATAAAAACTGATAATAACAATGTAGATCAGAGAGATGCAAGAGAATTGAGAACACCCCTGAGTGTAATAAGAAAGAGGAAAGCTACTAGCCTAGACGTAATTAATGCTGAATCATTCAAGAAACGGAAGAATCAATTTAGAATTTTCTTTTCACCACTTTTTAAATACGTGTTGGAAGTGATACGTAGTGATTACCGGAATTAAGGAAAATTTGGAAGGGAGGGTCCATCAATATAACTTTCTTTTCGCACAACTTGTTTATTTGACAATATATAAACCGTGTTTTACAGGTAATTGAAGCATTTAACCATAAGATTTTTTTTAAACAAAATGAACACATTTGCAAAATTGTTTTGATCTTAAACCACAAGTTGAATAAGCTTTTAAACGAAAGAAATCTGAGGTGGTGTATTGCAAAACAGCAAACAATATGATAATGATTACAAGACGGCCAGACCTGCAGCCCGCCCGTTATCGGATGAAACAGCTGCGTCTTTCAAACACGGAAACGAACAGTTTATTACAACAGGTTGTTCAGAATATAACTAACGACCGGGAAATACAATCGCAATCAAAGAAATGAACCGGTTAACAGCTAAATTTAACCGCAAGGTCCCTCTTTTGTTTAACGGCAACCTGTGCCTTAGTACAATTGTTCCGTCTGTATTAACGACCAAGAGTTGATTAATTAGAACATTAATGATCGGGTACAAACCAGAAAGGAAAGGCAATATAATAGCGGGACAAATTTTCAAACGACAAGTAGTGTCTTAGTACAATACTACTGCCTACATTTACGACCAAAGAGCCGACCAAGTAAAGCTCTGAAGATCGGGTACAAACCAAAATATCATAAGGAGGATAGTAGACAATGAAAAAAATCGTCACGAGTATTACGGAATGTTACTCCCCTTCAACATCAAGCAGTTCCACAAATCCACCGTGCGTCGCAGCGGTTACTGAGTGGTGCCGATGAAAGCCACGTAGAAGAGGACAGCCAGGGCAAGAGCTATCGTTCCACACGAATGTTGTCAAGCAACCGACGGGATGTCGGCCTGCTGCTTGTAGTCGAGGCTGACCCCGGAGAAGTAATCCGGTATCTACGATTTACGCAGGTTCTCCGTGCGCAGCTCGTGGCTTGGGCAGCTCGGACCTTGTGACAACCACTTGTCGCGACGCTACGGCCAATCGCAAACTTCTTGCCTGTTCTCGGGCCACTGAACCCCGTACATACATCAGCAAGCAAAGATCTCCTAAGGACACAACCCACAGATACCAACTCTTCCTTATAGATATTGGAAATGGGGCTGCAAGAGGGATAGTCGATATTACACCTGAGCCAGTGGCGCCAGACAGAACCATCTACTAACTCAATAAAGCCACGGCTCAGGAAGAACTGTTCCGTAGCTGAAGATTGTAGCACATGTAAAGTTATTTCTTTATTTAGGAAACGCAATAGCAAAGGCAGCAGATGATATTATAGAGGAATAAATTTATAAAATGCGGCGTATAAAACTTACGGGAAAAACCTTAATCAATAATTTCAGGAGAACTTACAGGAAAAACCTTAATCAACAATTTCAGTAGAACAATCTGGCTTCGGGTCGTGTGATTATAATATATTTACATTAAGACAAATTATGAAAATTGTCGAATACTACTTATGGAAAATGCTAGAAATAAAAAGTTTTGCTGATCGCCTTACTAATACAATAAAAAGTCTATATGTAGGTATGAAAATGATTACAAGTTCAGGCTCGAAAATTTCAGATGAAATTTTAATAAGTAACTGTTCGACAAAGGTAAAGTATATCACGCAGTTTATTTAATTTATATAGTGACCACCAAGATATTAAGTTGAATTATGAGAAATAGTTAGGAATTAAACGAGGACCTTGAATATCACTGAATAATCTATTATGTGGCAATGGTCAGATAATTAGGCAGGAAATAGAAGCTAATTTACAACTATCAGAATATATATTAAGCCAAGACGCAATATACTGCAATTTTGCTGTATCTACGAATAAGACAAAAATAATGGCTATCAAAGGGTAGAATCCAGACAAACATAATAAAGGACGACAAAATTTCAGAACAAATACTCCGCTTCAATTATATAGCATATGATATTAGTTGTAACTGTAACAGAGACATTAAGAATAAAGTTTAATAATTTCAAGCAATCTGCAGAACAACTGGTCGAAATTTGGGAATGAAAGTAAGAATGAAAACACGTATAAAATTCTAGTAAGTTACGGATGTATCTACCTTTGTGTATCGTAGAGTTATACACTTACTATTGATAGGTAAAGAACATGAACAACAACAAACGAAAACAAAAAATAAATAAATAAAATGAAATTTGCTTATGTCATTATCGACTGGGCTACATTATCTGACATGTTCGACCGCCCCGTCAAAGTCTTTTTAATCGACCACTGTTGGATGACGTGCGCATCGATGGCGATGAAATAATCATGTGGACTACACACACACCCAGTCTTGAGCGAAGAAAATCCCTGACCTGGATGGGAATCGAGCCCAGTGCCCCGTGAATATCATGTGCAAAGACAGCAGATATGTATTGTTTATGGATTGTATAACCACGACCATTTACACTATGTGATGAAAAGTATCCGGAAACCCCCAAAAACATACGTTTTTCATATTAGGTGCTTTGTGATGCCACCTGCTGCCAGGTACACCATATCAGTGACCTCAGTGGTCATTAGGCATCGTGAGAGAGCAGAGTGAGGCGCTCCGCGGAACTGACGGACTTCAAACGTGGTCAGGTGATTGGGCGTCACTTGTGTCATATGTTTGCTCGCGAGATTTCCACTCTCCTAAACATCCCTAGGTCCACTGTTTCCGATGTGATAGTGAAGTAGAAAGGTGAAGGGACACGTACATCACAAAAGCGTACAGGCTGACCTCGTCTGTTGACTGACAGACACCGCCGACAGTTGAAGAGGGTCGTAATGTGTAATAGGCAGACACCTATCCAGACCATCACACAGGAATTCCAAACTGCATCTGGATCCACTGCAAGTGCTACGACAGCTAGGCGGGAGGTGAGAAAACTTGGATTTCATGGTCGAGCGGCTGCTCATAAGCCACACATCACGCCACTAAATGCCAAACGACGCCTCGCTTGGTGTAAGGAGAGTAAATATTGAACGACTGAACAGTGGAAAAACGTGGTGTGGAGTGACGAATCACGGTACACAATGTGACGATCCGATAGCAGGATGTGGGTATGGCGAATGCCCAGTGAACGTCATCTGCCAGCGTGTGCAGTGCCATCAGTAAAATTCGGAGGCTGTGGTGTTATAGTGCGGTCGTGTTTTTCATGGAGTGGGCCATATTACAGCACAGGCCTACATTGATGTTTTAAGTACCTTCTTGTGTCTCACTGTTGAAGAGCAATTCGGGGATGGCAATTGGATCTTTCAACACGCTCGAGCACCTGTTCATAACGCACGGCCTGTGGCGGAGTGGTTACTCGACAATAACATCCCTGTAATGGACTGGCCTGCACAGAGTCCTGATCTGAATCGTATAGAAGATCTTTGGGATGTTTTGGAACGCCGACTTCGTGCCAGGCTTCACTGATCGACGTCGATACCTCTCCTCAGGGCATCACTCCGTGGAAAATGGGCTGCCATTCCCCAAGAAACCTTCCAGCACCTGATTGAACGTATGTCTGCGAGATTGGAAGCTGTCGTCAAGGCTAAGGGTGGGCCAACACCATACTGAATTCCACCATTACTGATGAAGAGCGATACGAACTTTTAAGTTGTTTACAGCCAGGTTCAAATGGTTCAAATGGCTCTGAGCACTATGGGACCTAACATCTGAGGTCATCTGTCCCCTAGAACTTAGAACTACTTAAACCTAACTAACCTAAGGACATCACACACATCGATGCCCGAGGCAGGATTCGAACCTGCGACCGTAGCGGCCGCGCGGTTCCAGACTGAAGCGCCTAGAACCGCTCGGCCACACTGGCCGGCGTTTACAGCCAGGTGTCCGGATACTTTTGATCACATAGTTGAGACTGAAATGTAAGGCTGAAATAACGCATTATCGGCATATGAGTGAATGATAGAAGTCGGAACAGGTGACCATAACTCCTAATTCTGGAAGAAGATGACAGTGATGATGATCCCTGCGGCTCAGTTCGGAGCGCTATCTGTCCGGTGTGAAAGAAGTAGCTGACTTTTTCTAACCACGATCTGAATGTCCTTTTTAGTGGCCAGAGCATTATTATGATGACGATATTGTTTGGTTGATTTCAAATATCCGATTCACAACCTGGCTCGCTGCTGAGAAGTAGCGAAGCAGGGTGTGAATCGGACATTCAACAAAGCTACGACCCCTCTTGAAAATGTCCCCCGCAGATGGGGACGAAACGTACGGTTTTAGAGAGAAATTCCTTCGACCACGACATAATAGCAAGAATATTATATTAATTGCGGCAACAGAATATTGTTGTCACACTTATCTTTTATGAATGAAAGTTTTGCAAATGGAAGAATTTGTGTATGACGTAGGATAAATAACGCTGTTTTACGTGCAGAGTGTTGTTTAAACTGAGCATCGGCGGGAGCGTTACTATCAACATTCAGCTCATTCAGCGTTAATACGCTACTTTCAATACGTATCCAGCTGTCTCAGGAATCGCACACTATGCTCATCAATTATTATATCTTGCTCGAACGACGACATCGATTCCGCCAGTGAAGATACCGACGTTATCTCCTCAAAGAGACTGCGGTGTACGTCAGCTCAGGATAGGTGGCATTCCTGTCGTTCAGCCTATCCCTCCAAATAGAGGTCAGAATGTCTTTATAAGCAGTGGCTGGCATATCATTCACCAAATGAAGACTGATGGCATAATACTTATGTAACGCTACTGGAACCCAGCTGCCTACTGTTGGATAGGGCTAGGGATTGCTATATGGATTATTAATTGCTGTGCTGATAACTACTTTGCAAGAGATCATGGAATTTTTGGTATTATTCCGCCACCATCGACTTTGCTCACTCAAGGCGATTCAATTCGACGAGATTTTGTGGACTCTAACTTTGTTCTGGATTTTTTAATTGTGAATTGATGGAATGCTTTTTGGTACACTTCTCACTTACTGCCTTCGTTGACTCATAGTCTGTAGCTCGTTTCTCGACGCAACGTTTTCCTTTACAGTAGAAGCATCACCAAATTTATTTACCACGATCTTTTCCCGAATAGGGTTTTATTCTATTGCTTACTACAGTACAAAGTTCCATTTCGTGAATCATTCGTCAACTATTTCGAAATTGTACCACTAATAACTGAAGCGAAACTGTCATTCACCTCTTGTTGTGTGCTAGAAGCGCAAAAATTTCTGTCTTCTCAGTTCTTGCAGTTAGGAGAAAAGCAATCAAACATTATCCATGCAACAAATACCCACAAAATCGAAAAAAGAAGGAAATTTTAAGTTAACTTTCCATTGATTTCAAGGTCTTTGGAACAGTAGCTCTGAGTCCGCAATAACCAGCAAGGAAATCAGTCTTAGACCTTTCGAAGGAACCATGAAGGAATGACTCATTGAAACCATTAGAAACTAGGCTTGTCTGGACGCTATTTGAATTGAATCTCGTTCTTCCAGAATACCTAACTGCAGAGCAGCGGGACACATGGCGTTTACACAACTGAGAAGTGCCGTCAGAACTCACGGCCAATGTATTTTAAACTGTCAGACGAGGTTAATAGCGATCGAAGTATTATACAACATTTAGCCGAGTTGTGGGAAAAGTCACCAAATTGTGTATAGGTCTATCCACAACCTAGGAATTCATTGACCACCTCTTCTATACCCACATATGTATTTCTCGAATCACATTACGGAATGTATATTTGGTACTATTTTCAGTTCCACTCTTCTCGATTTCACTAGCGAATGGTGCGCGGGAAAAACAACTGTTGATGATTTCTCTCATTTCAACGTCATGGTAATGTGTGTGACGTGTGTGGAAAGCAAGATATATTTCCCTTGTAGCGTCTGCTGCGGGAATTTGATGAGCACCTCTGACATGCTCGCGCTCTCTAAATCGACCTGTGACGAAACGTGCGGCTGTTTTTTGTACCTTCTCTGTGTCATGTACTTCGTAAGGCTCCCAGACCGACGACAACCACTCAATAATCTCTCTAACGAGCGTTTCTGGGCTACCTTTTTCTCAGGTGGGTTGTACTTGCAAAGAATTCCTCCAATAAAACTCAGTCTGGCTTTTCCACCGAAAAGCTTTATGAGATCGCTCCACTTTATTTCCTTTGGACTGAGGCATTCGAATGATTTACCATTTTTTCTGTTTCCAGTGATTCGTCGACATATATGGAATACAACAGTATTGGGTCATTCTGCCATTAAAGCATAAGATGGTTCATTTATCTTTGATGAGGGTCAACTGCGTCCTTACACCCAACTCCTACGCTCTGAAGATCTTCCTACATTACCCTACAGTTCTCTGATTTTGCGATTCTCCTATTATTTGCAAACAATAACAGTCCTTTAGTACTCCCTAAGTTAATTTTACATGTTATGATTTCACTTCATTGAGGACGCCGCCATGAGTTTTATCTTCAAAGAAGTTCTGAATCCAGTCACAAAGCTAGTCCACTGTTCGGGAAAATTGTATTTTGTTTGCTCGACGACTTACTTTTTGGAAGCCGATGAAAACTGCATGAACCTGGGAGCCGTTATTTACTGCTCTCTGAAGAAACAAACTACGTTGAGATTCAGAAGATGTCTGTTTTCCGAATCCTCACTGATTCCCAAGGGGAGATTTCCGTCAGTGAGGTATGCTTAAATTCGAAAAACGTCCGTATTACACTAAGTAATGTACTTTAATAACATAACTTTGTGTTATCGAAGACGCGTAATCTGTTTACGCGCCAAAACGGTTATTAGTAGCCTGGAAACAGTAGTCTGCAGCTGTGGTCTAATGCATTTCTGACTAGTGATGGTTTAACGAACATTTACACTTACAGATTATGTTGTTTTACGATGTTTGAATACGTGTGCTCGCACTGTGTAACAACGTCACGAGTGTATTTAACAGTATTGACAATGACATAAAAAATCCCAGCTACGACCGCGTTACCTACCGCCACCTCAGACACTGCCCTCCCTCCTTACTTCCAGTCCTTGACACCCTCTGTAACCTAATCCTTGCCACCGGCTTCTACCCAGACCTGTGGAAAACCTCCCGTATCCTGATGTTCTCCAAACCCAACAAGTCTCCATCTGATGCCTCTTCCTATTGCCCTATATGTCTCACCTCGGTGTTCAGCAAGCTCTTGGAATCCAACCTTACCCAGCGCATCCATCACCACCTCCACCGAAACCACCTCCTCCCCAACACCCAATGTGGCTTTCGACCTTCCTTCTCTGCCGACGACCAACTACTACACCTCACTCATCTCCTCTCCCTCCAGCTTAACTCCCGTCGCTCCGCCATTTTTGTCTCCCTCGACCTTGAAAAGGCCTATGACCATGTCTGGCATCCTGGTCTCTTGTTTAAACTCCAGACCTACGCCCTTCCTATCAAATATGTCTGTCTGATTGCCTCCATCCTCTCCCGCCGCCCCTCCTATGTTACCATCTATAACGAAGATTCCCGGACCTTCTACCCCTCTCCTCTACCTCCTGTACATGGCAGATATGCCCCAACCCCCCCTCCAGTGCACCTCCTGCAGTATGCCAATGACACCACATCCCTTGCCCTCGTCCTACCCTCCAATGGTCCCAACGACTTCTCCAGAATCACCTTAACTTTTTTGCCTCATGATGTAACCAGTGGCTCACGAAAATCAATCCTTCCAAGACCCAGGCAGTCATTGTAGGTCATACCACTTGCTCCTTCCAGCTCCTTGATTTCTCCCTTACCATACGCGCCCATCCTGTCCACCTCTCCCCCACCCTTACCTACCTTGGCCTCACCATTGACCGTCACCTCACCAGGCGGCCTCATCTCCACTCTATCCAATCCAAAGCTCACAACCGCCTCTGACTCCTCAAACTCCTCTCTGGCTGGAGATCGGGGTTGAACCCCTCTACCATCCTCCACATCTACAAATCCTTAATCTGTCCCATCCTCTGATATGCCAGTATGGCCTGGATATCCACTCCCCCTCCCCCCAAATTCTATAAGTCCCTCCAGATCCTCGAGTGCCATGCACTCTGGCTCGCCTTCTGTATACGCCTCCCGCCCCCCGCCCCCCATGCGGATCCTCTATGACCTGATTCCTTTCCCCCATCTGCTCCTGTTCCTCAAACATATCCACATACTCTGCAGCTCCAGCCGCCTTGATCCCCCTCATCCCCTGGTTGCTCCTCTTCTCTCCAACCCCCGCCCTTTGCCGCACCTTCACAGTTGTGGCCCTCCCTACCCTCCATCTCTACACCCTTCCTTTCCCAAGGTGGCTTCCATCAACTCCCTCTCCTGGATGGTGCCCTCTCTCCCTCGATTTATCCCTCCTATCAACTCTGATCCTCACCTCCCCCTCCTTTCCTCTGTCCTTTCCCCAGGCTCCTCTTGCCCCCTTCCATCCTGTTTTTCCCCACCTAACCTCTCTCTGCCTCCTTTCTCTCCCGTGAGTCCTTTCTGCTCTCCCCTCCACTGCCTTTCCCATGCCTTCTCGTGTCTGCCCAGCCCCCCTTTTCTATGTCCCTTTCCTCCATTGTCTCCCCATATTTCTTTTCCTCTCCTCCCCCTTTTTCCCCCCTCATAGGTCTGGGTCCTCCCCACCCCTATCTGCCCCCCCCCCCAGTCACCTGTGTAGTGCTGTTATAAGTGAGTGTTCTGTGTTGTGCGTCCCTTGTCAGTTTTGCGAACAGCCACCATACTGTCGCTAGTTGTGTTTTTTATCAGAAACCAGACTGTCGCCATGTTTTTCGATTGTGTCTGTCTACTTCTTGTGTGTCTTCATCCGCATCATCGCCGCATTATTTTTATATTTTAAACTCCTCAACTTAATAGCACTTTACATTTTTTACAATGTCACCATTTTATCGCCTGTTTTTCTTGTTTGTTTCTATTATCATTATTTTTTTAACTTTTCTGTAGGCTGTAGAGCAGCATATTACGCTGCTGCCAGCCTGGGTGGGAGGGGGGGGGGGAAATTGAAATCCAATAAAGGAAAAAAAAAGACATACAAATCCCCCTCCAGGATGATGCCATCTCTCCCTTCATTTATCCCTCCTATCAACTCTGATCCTCACCTCCCCCTCCCTTTGTCTTTCCTTTTCCCAGCTCCCTCTTCGCCTCCTTCCATCCTGTTCTTTCCCCACCTACCCTCTCTCTGCCTCCTTTCTCTTCCTCGAGTCGTTTTTGCTCTCCCCTCCACTGCCTTTCCCATTCCTTCTCACATCCGCCCTGAACCCTCCTTTTATATGTCCCCTCCCTCCATTGGCTCCCCGTTTTTTTCCCTCTCACCCCCCCCCCCCATCTGCCGCCGTCTCACCTGTATAGTGCTGTTTGAAGTGAATGTTCAGTGTTGTGCATCACAGTCAGTGTTGCGAACAGCCACCATACTGTTGCTAGTTGTTTTTTATCTCGTGTGAACAGAAACCAGACTGTTGTCTTGTTTTCTTAATTGTGCCTGTCTACTTATTTTGTGTCTTCATACGCGTCGTCACTGCTGTGCTTTTATATTTTAAATTCCACAACTTTCCGCTGTTTTAAGGTTTTTATAATGTCACCGTTTTATTGCCTTTTTTCTTGTTTGCTTATATTCTCATTGTGTTTTTTAACTTTTCTGTAGGCTGTAAAGCAGCATATTATGCTGCTGCCAGCTTTCCGCCCCTCTCTAGGATGGGGGGGGGGGGGGGGGAAATCGAAATGCAATAAAGAAAAAAAAAGACATACAAATCACCCTTGACCGTCACCTCACCCGGATCCCTCACCTCCTGACTTTCCAGCAGAAAGCTCATTCCTGCCTCCGCCTCCTGAAACTCCTGTCCGGCCAGACATGGGGATTACATCCTTCCACCATCCTCCACACCTACAAATCCCTCATCCATCCTATCCTCTGTTATGCCTGCGTTGTCTGGATCTCTGCACCCACCCGCTTTCACAAGGCCCTCCAAATCCGTGAATGCCATGTGCTCCGCCTTGCCTCCGTATCCACCTTCCTTCCCCCACATGGGTCCTGTAAGACCTCATCCTCTTCCTCCTCCTCCTCCTTTTCCTCCAACATCACTGCATCCTTTATACTGTCTGCAGGCTTGATCCCACCACCCCCTTGTTTCCTCCTTCCTCTCCACCCCCTGCCCATTACCGCATCTCTAGCGCTGTATCCGTCCCTCTCTCCACCTCGACACCCTCCATCAGGGCAATTTCGAGCACCTCCCCCTCCCATATGTTGAACTTCGCTGTGTCATCTACTGTTCCTTCCAAATGTAACCTAGCCTTTTTCCCTCCCCTCCCCAGGGTCCCCCTTTCCCTCTCCCCTCCTTCTCGCAGACCGGATTTTCCTCCTCCCCTCCTGCATCCCTGCAACCCCTCCTCAACTGTGTCCCTCCCACATCCTTCCCTCCTCAGTCCTCTTCAACACACCCCTGCCCGTCTCTCCCCCTCTACTCCCCTGTCCCTCCGTTCTTCCCTTCTCCCTTATCTCCATGCCCCTGGCAGATCCTGTGTTTTCCTCATTGTCATCGGTGTGCTACGTCAGTGTTGTTCCACCTTTTTTGTTTTCTATATTCCGCCATGTTTTCTTCTGTATGTTGTTTTAAATGTCTTCTTGTCTATTTTCGTCTCTCGGCTGAAGAGCAGCGCTTATGCTGCTGCCAGCCCGCCCCTGATGGGGAATGGAAATAACAATAAAGGGAAAAAAAAGACATACAAATGTATCAGCTTACATTACGTTGACATGGCTTGAAGCCATAATGTCACTTGATAATGACCTAAGGCCGAAATTGCAACAGTAGAATAAAAACTTATAATAGTCACTGGCGTAAAGACGATGTCCTTCAATAAAGACAAATGATCACGAAAACTCATTTAATCACGGATATAATAAGAAACGGATCTGGAACACATCCCTACTACGCTAGACCATATCCCCGGAAGAGGGTAGACAAATTTGAACAATATATGTGAAATCGCCTCCGACCTAGTAGATGTCACATATGACGTTCAGTCGTCCAGGGAGAGGACATCCCGCCACAGCAGAACCTTTCCTAACTTGTCGATGCCTTTGCAGATAAATGCTGCTAATAGTTTAAGCGCCAGGTACTACCGCTCTCTGCTCTTCCTTAATTTCTTTATGGAAACCAGTCATAACTCGTAAACACCTATACGCTCGCCAGATGAATGTGTGTACTGCTTTGCGAATAACTGCTGCCAACAGAGATGTGCCAAGCACATCTCTTCCCACCACCTTTCCTTTCTTGACTAACCAGAAACATACTCCCCTCCTCTTCCCTCAGACGGCCATGCTTTTAAAAGTAGCGTGTGTGACTCCGTTTTCATATAAATAGGTAGTTGAAGGCAAGGCAACATTTCCAGTTCTTTTTTTCGCACACAAAGCACAGTAACTGTACTTAGGGGAGTAATTTCCTCGTTAGAGAATGGCTTAAATCTGATCGACACACGGGTTCATTCACTTAAGACTCGTGGAGCAACACACTAGGAAACAGGCCTAATTAAGTGATATTGGATTGAGATAAATATGTTTCTCCTGCTTTAGTATAGTACTTCTGCGTAATACATATACTGTTTGTTACAGCTGAAAACACTTAAACAGTTTTGCACAGGGTCGAACACACACTCCATACTGCAGTTGTATATAGTAGCCTCCAGTCTGGTAACACCAATTTTTTCAGCCAAGGACGACATAAAAGTTTCTCGTAGTTGCATATCTGGACACTTTATAAAACCCAAAAGCTGTTTACCGGTATATATGTTCACACTGAGTCTTGTGATTTAACATATAATTTTTTATATATGTCTTTACTCTACAATTGGAAGTCATCCACATTAAACAGTCTTCTCAAACTGTTTTATCTTTGACCACAATAGCTTTGGTGTTCCACTGTCAGTCTCGTTCCGTGTAAAAGTCGTGATTTGATGTTATTTAGTCACACATCTCGATTTTATTAAAAATCCCAGAGAGATCTTGCATTATGTCCAAATCCAAAAGGTAATAGTCGTCTACACGTCGCTGTCGCTATATTCCAGGCAGCTCTTCTATTAGAAAATCCATTTTACTTCAGCTACTTCCACTTTATATCGTACAGCCACGGGATCTTTACATTTCTTAAAAATGCTTTCCCGTGCTCCCTTTCCTATGTTGTAGAAATGTTAGCTTCGCCTTGACACCATTTCTTGCAGTGACGAACTTGGAGAATTTAATACGTAGATAATAAACGACCCACTCATCTCCTTCTTCGACATTATGAAATCTTATGGGACTGCTAAGGTCATCAGTCCCTAAGCTTACACACTACTTAACCTAAATTATCCTAAGGACAAACAAACACACCCATGCCAGAGGGAGGACTCGAACCCCCGCCAGGACCAGCTGCACAGTCCACGACTGCAGCGCCTTCCCGGGCGGCGTCCTTTCTCTATTTCTCCTGACAGTCTACTTGCTCACTGATTTTAACTACTCTAACGCCATCGTGAAACGGTTCTGTAATAGTATTAAAGCACATTTAAATAATTTTTGCTAAGGGGCATACCATTTCGGTGTAATTTATGTAGTCATTGTCAAAAACTGGGTTGTCCAGGTTCTCCAGTAGTAACCATAAACCAAAGCGTTCATTGGTTGGTCTTGTCCTCTTCCCTGGAAACTGAGGGGTGATAAGCACTTATGGAGGTATGCATGTTGACACTTTTAACTACCACAAACGGCAGAGTGGTTGCAGCGCTCAAGTCTCCTTTTATACTTTAAAGATCCAAAATGGTGGCACTTCCAGGAATGTGATCTTCCAGTCATATCTTCTAAATTTCGTTATACTTGTAATCCATGGATTCCAGTTATGATACAAAAATACAGAATGGATCGTGTTTTTGGCCCTGTGCAAAACTGTTTAAGTGTTTTCAACTTTAAGAAACAGTATTTACTGTGGGATCCACTGTATTTTGTGCCACTCACACCCATGTGACGTCAGCAACCTAATAGCTTACAGAACAGTTGCTGTGTGGTGTTTAACAACGTTCTGCAGTTTGTCTGCTGTGGTGACAAGAATATCCGAAAACTGACTGGTTTGCAAGTAAGTGTGCTAGACTCTGAAGAACGAGAAAAGCTCATACATTTTAACTATACTTCATAGTTATCTACCTGTAAACTACGTGGAGATTTTTAACACTGATTCCAACAGCGAAAATATATGTATTAAAGCAGTAGAAACAGATTTCTCTCAATCCAGTATCGCTGAATTAGGCCTGGTTCCCAGGGTTTTGTTCCACAAGTCTTAAGCGAACGAACCAGTCTGTCGATCAGATTTAAGCCATTCTCTAATAAGGAAATTACTCCCTGAAGTACAATTAGTGTGTTGTGTGTACGAAAAATAAAATTGTAAAAGACGGTAGCAAAAACGAAAACTGGAGTACACGATGAAGACAACTGCCATAAAAGAAGAATACATACTGATACTAGAAAAAGCTATTGCAAATGTGCATGCTAGGCTTACACATTGCTTTAAGCACAGTATTTGTGTGTGTGTGTGTGTGTGTGTGTGTGTGTGTGTGTGTGCTGAAATCTGGCTACCACTGGGAAATATGAAATATCAGCACTTACCTTTAATAGCAGTGGTAAGTGGTCATATATTTGAGTCCTGGCCAAAAATGATTGATTTACTACATTGAAGGACACACAAGAAACTCGTTTATAAAGCTCCATTCCCAGCTGGATCTGCTTCAAGGGACGGTTACATCGTATCTAAGTGTGCTGGTGCGGACTTTGTACACCTAGCGACAGAACTGTTTGCCGAGCTTGAAACCAATGGAATAACAACATTTAATCATCACTCGGTTGCAAATGTCGTGAAAATAGTGTTCTGTGTGGATATACCACAAGAATGCCCCGCAGAACAGCTGGGAGGGTACGTGCAGGAGTAAGAGGAGTTTTATAACAAGAGTGTTACGCAAGAAATAAGATGTTAACATTAAAATCACCCAATGCCCTCATCTAGAACAGCTGGGAGGAACAGAGCTAATTGTGAAAGCCATAAAACAGATATTTTGCTGGAAAAAATAGATATGTTTTGGAATTTGAAAACATAGCGTCTTTGTATTTGTCTAATTATTGGCTGGAGAAAGAATTAGAAGAGTCCAATGTAGATTTTAATTAGAAGATAAAAATTAAAGTGGGTGGTATTAAAACCAGATGAAACGAAAATAAAGAAAGGGATATTTTCTGCGTGTAAATGTGTATGTAGAAACCAATAAGAATTTTGTACAAGAGTACTTGTTCTTCAGATTTTCTCCACTATGCTAAAAATACAAATATGACTCCAATTACGATGATCTGGGTGCATGGAAAGTGTGTAGCTGGATGACCTGGAAAAATAGTTGAAACTAGGCAGCTGAAGGCAAGGCGATCCTCATTTCTTACCTATATGAACTTCACATCTCAAATGACTGTTGGTTTTTAGTGCTGGAATCATACTATCATAGAGGGAGGTGAGGGAGAGCTCGATCCTCATTGGTCCAGAGGGAAGGGGAGAGTGGATTCCCGTCATTTTTATCTCACGTGTCACAATTCTCTGGGTGATTCCCCCTGGGCGACTTTGTCAGTTCCCCATGGTGGAGGGTGTGATGGAAGCAAGGAGCACAAGTTGTGTAACCTGACACTGGATGTGTAATATGACACAAGATGCGATTAGATCGTCATCTGGACCCGTTCCGGCTCTGTATTGCTGTTCATGTTTGCGGACCCGATACACACTGAAATCTCCACGCCTCAGTAAACATGCAGCTAAAGGTGCCAAAAAAATTACGCAGCCCAATGAGTGGAGTATCGTGAGATAATTCGTTTCCTTCACTTGAAGGGAGCAACGCGCCTACGATCAGTGCAGAATTAATGTAAGTGAATCATTCACGCATCAGTACAGCACAAAATTTTGTACATGCGAAAGTTCGCCCCCTACTGTGTTCCACGACTGCTCACACGTATTCAAAAGATGTGCCAAACCGACGCAGCGGCGGGAATGTTTCAGCAGCGGCAGATCAAACCCAATGCTTTCTTTAGCCGTGTAATATACATACAAGAGCGCTGTAGGTGTCACTGTTTGTCACGTAAGGATAAAGGAGCAAAGCAATCAGTGCAGACATATGGATTCACAACCTTCCAAAAATGCGGAAACCCAGCATCGGGCGAGGTAATACTGTTATTTGGGAATGCTGTGATTTGATGCGAACAGACCATCACAGGAACATACTAGCGACGACGTTGCGTGAAGCTGTCCGATACTGAATTTTTTCTCTACTACAACACACCAGTCCGTTCTGCACTTGAGGAAGTCGTATATGATGATTCTGTGTGCTATTAAATTTTGCCTCACCTCCCGTATTCTCCCGACATAGCACTCAGTGATTTCTTCCTGTCCCCTCGGATGTAGAAACCATTATGTGCCACATATTTGCAAATGTCAACAAAGTGATTATTGTGGTTGAATGTTTTTGAACGGTAAAATGCAGACCTCTGCAGTTAAATTCTCTGCCAAGCGACTTGCAGTTGAGAAGTTCCACTACTGTCAGCGACTCTCATGGTCGCAAATTGATTTTTTTCTAGGTGGTGATTAAAACTTCATGACTGCTGTTAGTACGTGATGATACTGCATTATTCCCCTAGGTATAGAGGTGCGTGTTAATCAACATGTTTCGGTGTATGCCAAAGTATATCACACGGACACCATAGCTGAGTGCTATGTGGGGGTCTCAGGTTCGGTTCCCGTTACTACGAAGGATTTTTCCTTGGTTGGAGGACTGGTACGAGGTGCACTCGGTCTCGTGAAGCCAACTGAGGAGCTGCCTGACCGAATAGTAGTGGCTCCACGGTATGGAAACTCTCCAGAATGAACGGGAGAGCTGCGTGCTGACCCCATACGCCCCTCCAAACCGTATCCGCATGGGGACGCAAGGCCGAGGATGACAAGGCGGCTGGCAGACATTTCTTTGGCCTTCACGGCCTGAAAGAGGAGCTTGTATTAAATTACATCGCAAGGTCTCAGGCACTTGTAGATATTTGAATGTTAAAGATTCTTAAATGAAGAGGTTGAAAATTCAGCCAACCAGTTGCAAGTAAAAGTGTATCAGCCCTTGCCCTAGGTATCGAAACCTAGATCAAGAGCTAATAAACCTTTATTTGCAACTGGTTGACTGATTTATTAACCTCTTCAGATTTACACAGTTGCTGTTTTGGGGATGTTTAAGATTTTGAGATTCTTAAATGTTTCATCTATAGCTGCATGTCACAATGTGCATTTCTCTTACGCTATTCTGCACATCACATGGCGATGTTTGATACGCCGAAAAGGTGGCGAAAATTAGAGGATTTTCTAAACAGCATCTGAGATGGAGATTGAGAGACTTGAAAGAGGAAAAAAGATACTTGCAAGATGTCATCCCCAGCAGTTGATCCCAAGCGAAAATTTGGACGATAATTCTGGTAACACGCAGTTATGATTTTCGGAATGTACAGCTTTTAAACTTCGCATGCACTCGTTGTTTGTTAATCCCTGGGCCCTACTGCAGGGGCCTAATGCCCGGCGCGAAGTACCATATAGTGGTTTGAGTAAGAAGTCTGTATTCATAATGTCGGTGAATCAACAAGTGGTACTATGGGACCTGCAGGAGTGGTATGGAATCACAGACAAACTGTAGCGTTTGAGCGTCAAAAAATGAGTTCCTGAAAGTCATAATTATATGCGGCTATAAAAGACACGTGAAAAGAGTATGGGGCTTTGTTTGTCCCATTACAAGTACCTTTCAGTCTTTCATGATCGACGAGATTTATGTACTGCCCGTATCTCCAGGTAGGATAAGGCACTTGCAACCGCTGGATTATTTCGCTGCCGTGGATTCAAGGATTCTGTACTCACTTTTCACAACTCTCCGCGAAGTCTGAGCAGCGATGTGAACTTCGGCCAGCGTAACATAATCCTTCAAATGCAATCCCATCTTTATAGGCAGTTACGTGCACCAGCATTACGGTCAGTATTTCAGTAAGCATGGTATCGAAGCGGCTACCCTTGTGACGGGCTAGATCACTTTGAGTAATGTGCTTGAATTATTGTGCCAAAGCGTGAGGTTCCTAATTTGTAACACGTTCCAGAGATCACTTTGGTTTTAACATTTCTATGTAGCCATTCAAAATTGCACTGGAAATGATTGAGATGAATAAGTGTGTCACTAAAAAACTAGTGTAGCCCTATTCGCTGTTTGCTATTTTCTCTGGATTCTAAAACTGAAACCGTTAAAGTGTTACAGGTTTTGCGCCGTTCTTCATCCTGATCAGCAGGATTAAATGGTAAACAGAAAATCATTAGCTGCATTTCACAATAGTTCGTCAGTTCCTTAGGTTTATTCATTTTGATATAAGTATAAATTGCCAATACGAGATTGCCAAAAGAGAATACTGAACGTATATGTACGTGAAACAACATGTGTACTCGAACAAGATCTCAAAACACGTTGAGCAAACGCAATACCCTCGCCTCTCCTCCTCCTCCACAAAAAAAGAAAAAAAAATAGCTCCAAGCACTGTGGGACTTAACATCTGAGGTCATCAGTCCCCTAGACTTAGAACTACTTAAACCTAACTAACCTAAGGACATCACACACATCCATGCCCGAGGCAGGATTCGAACCTGCGACGGTAGCAGCAGCGCGGTTCCGGACTGAAGCGCCTATAACCGCTCGGCCTCAGTGGCCGGCTCTTCTCCTCCCTCCCCAACAACATTCCACTAATAGGAGGGCTCTGGTAGTCATTGACAAGGAAGCCCTTGAGGTAGCAAGTTCAATCTTTAGTAAGGCTATTTGAAAGTGTTGTCTTAACGGTTATGACAGGAAAAATATTAGCTGTTAATGGCTCACCATGTGCATCAGGTGGGCGACAGAAAACGAGTGTCCTGGAGGTGCAGATATCGCACTTGTATGGGATGTATGTATTACACTTCACAAAATGAAGATCGCCACGGCGACCACGAAGATTCGCACCGTCAGGATCGAAGGCTAACTTCTTGAGAGTTAAAAATCGTACAGGAGGTCCAGATAGGTATCCACTCTTAAATAAATCGTATAGAAATATATCGCTGTAACGAGGTGACGAGAACCGACGGAATGTGACGGCATGCAACCGAATGCGAAACAGTCTGTCGTGTAGCTTATCATGAAACTGGCTATCTTTAAAAGGTGTAGCTACAGATAGTGTGTTTATATGTTTTATAGGCACGGGAAAAGGAAACATCCAGAGGCTGAATTTGTCCAGTGGTTCCAGGTGGTAAGAATTGCTATGCAACACACTTTTCAGGAGCGATAGGTTGCTCTAAAGGAATAAGATTTTTATACGCAGACCAGGAATGAAGTAAAAGCAAGTTATGTTGACCAGCTACAAAAGCAGTGATCAGAGTTGTATTTCTCGTACGCCTGTTTTTCCACTCTTGCTCTCTGTGGTGAAAATATTTCCTACTGTCCTTGCAAGATCTCGCACGCGAAAAAGAATCGTAGGGGTCAGAGCACCTCCAACTTCTCGCAATACAATAAATAACTTTCCAGAGAATTTAAGACCCAGATTAACAGTCGGCATTATTGCATACGATTGCGTCAAGGCGTTGATGCTTATTGATCTTAGTACAATTGTGGTTCAAATGGCTCTGAGCGCTTTGGGACTTAACATCTCAGGTCATCAGTCCCCTAGAACTTAGAACTACTTAAACCTAACTAACCTAAGGACATCACACACATCCATGCCCAAGGCAGGATTCGAACCTGAGACCGTAGCAGTCCCGCGGTTCCGGACTGCAGCGCCTAGAACCGCGAGACCACCGCGTCCGGCTTAGTACAATTGTCTTGGTACCTCTAACCTCCAGAGTTCCTTTGATACACATTTCTTCTTCAATGCCCGATTGGTCAGAGTTGAAACCAAATTTCTTACTGAACGATACGATAATTTGTTTACCTCATCCACTAATTTTCTGGCCGATTCCGCAGTTTGCTGTACATCGTCAACTTGACACTCGGTGTGAAATTTCATAATGTTACGTCCTACACTTCTGTAGCACTGTTTGAAGTTATGCAACCATTCACTGCTTCCCTTGACATCACTGTAATCTATATTGCACGCAGTTCGATTTCTATAACGTAGTAGGTTACTATCACGAACATATTGTAAACTGTATCAAGCATCCTTGAAACGCGCAAACACATTCCGCAGTTTGCTGTACATCGTCAACTTGACACTCGGGGTGAAATTTCATAATGTTACGTCCTACACTTCTGTAGCACTGTTTGAAGTTATGCAACCATTTACTGCTTCCTTGACATCACTGTAATCTATATTGCACGCAGTTTGATTTCTATAACGTAGTAGGTTACTATCACGAACATACTGTAAACTGTGTCAAGCATCCTTGAAACGCGCAAACACCAGTTTTTGTAACAACTGTGTATTGTCCTCCCTTGATTATCCGTAGTTTTCCTCATGCAGTAGACAATCATATTAGCCGGCCGTTGTGGCCGAGTGGCTCTAGGCGCTTCAGTCTGGAACCGCGTGACCACTACGGTCGCAGGTTCGAATCCTGCCTCGGGCATGGATGTGTGTGATGTCCTTAGGTTAGTTAGGTTTAAATAGTTCTAAGTTCTAGGGGACTGATGACCTGAGATGTTAAGTCCCATAGCGCTCAGAGCCATTTGAACAGTCATATTGCTGCGAAATTATTCGAAATCTGTTCATATTTCTTTCTTTCTTTTTTTTTTTTTTTACTATGCTGCGGATAATGTTCCATGTATGTAACTATGTTTAGTACTCGCTCCTTAGACAACAATTGTCCTTTACTACGTTTGATTGTAGACGGGACTTGTGGCTCCCAGTACGACAAGGATGATGAACTATGTAGCTCGACAGCTGTTCCAGTATTGCTGTACTCACGTACATAGTCCGCAAATTACACTAACTCATATTGCAGAAACGCTAATATTTCATCTGTCACTTATTTCTCACTCTGCGAAATTCCTCTGGTTTCTTTCTGAATTTCAGTTTCCGGAACTGCTGTCGTAGATATATTGCAGTGTTCGCTTTGTTTATCGTTGCCATTGCTGTTTTGTAACCACACCACTAACACTGTAGCACCATTGTGTTACCCATCAACTGTACAGTTCAACTACGCTCCGTCGCCTCATGTTGTGCTCACCCTAGGATACCTCCAGTCGCACCCTCTTTGCCATTAGTAGCTAACACTGTGGTTGTCTCGTAGACAATGTGTGGGGCATCGAATGTTGTAAACATCATTGCCCTTTTGCGACCTCGCACTCCAGCTGTACAGTACTTCGCGATCTGGCATTTGGCTACTACAGTGGGCGGAGCGAGTGACCAACAACCGGCGCATGCGAAGTTTAAAAGGTGTACATTCATAAAGTCATAAGTGCGTACTATCAGAATTGTGCCCTAATCTTCGCGCTCGATCGATTGCTGTGGATGAGGCTGATGCGATGCGTGTGTGCTTTTTTTTCCTCTGTAAAATACGAGATCAAATTGGTGACGTTGCGTTGTGAGAAGCGGAGACGGGTCGCGTGCCGGCGTCGCACCCCTTTAAGGATGAGTGGCTCGGCAGCGCCCCGGCTGCAGTATCGATTGTCGCCTCGGGCGCGGGCGAGTCGACTCGGACAGCAGGGCCAGGCCAAGCCCCACCCAACGGGCGCCGCCTTGCGCGCTGCCCGCCTGGTGCCTGCCACGCGGCACGGAGGCCGCAATCGATGGGCCACGCCCCGGCGAGGCCACTAGCGACAACCGCACTTCGACAGGCGGGGCGGGTGAACTGCTCGGAAGGAAAATTAGTGAATTTCGTGCCAGCCACTGCGTCCTGTTGCAAGAAATATCAAGGATTATAGAGTAGTAACATTTTCGTGTAGACAATGCCGAAAAACGAACAGTTGAAACGTATGTAAAAGTTGGACACAAAGTCAAACACACTCTAAGAAAAAAAGAAAACGACGCACCACCAAGAAACTGTCTGAATGGGACGAAAATTGGTAGATATGAAGTATATGTACAGACAAACGATTAAAATTTCAGAAAAATTGCATGATATGTTCATCAGAAATAGATTCATAAATTGAACAAGCCTAACGCTTTTGTCCTCCTCTTGTCCTTATACAAGTAGTTATTCGACTTGGTATTAATTGATAGAGTTGTTGGATGTCCTGATACAGTGCCAAATTCTGTCCAATTAGCGCAGTACATAGCCCAAATGTCGAGATAGTTGGGAGGCCCTGCCCATAATACTGCAAACTTTCTCAATTGGGGAGAGATCCACCGACCTTCCTGGCCAGGGTAAGGTTTGGCGAACAAGAAGACAAGCAGTAGAAACTCTCACCA
Source organism: Schistocerca piceifrons (assembly GCF_021461385.2). Taxonomy (NCBI): domain Eukaryota; kingdom Metazoa; phylum Arthropoda; class Insecta; order Orthoptera; family Acrididae; genus Schistocerca; species Schistocerca piceifrons. Next base: position 925,106,032 of record NC_060138.1, read on the forward strand.
TGTGCAGGTGTGCAGTATCTTGCTTTGATGTAAACCCAGGATGACAACAGGATGTCGTCGATCTACCGTTGTGCTGTAATGGTGATACAGATGACAACAGGGGGGGTCCTGCTGAGAAAAGAAATGATACACCAGACCGTTACTCCTGGTTGTCGGTCCGTATGGGGGCCATAGTCAGGTTGGTACTCCACAGCTCTCCGGGGCGTCACCTGACACGTTTTCGGAGTGGAATCTCATCGACTGGAGCAGAAATGCTTCAGTAATGAATCCTGCTTCGAACTGCCCCAAAGACCAGCGATTTTGTCACGATATCCGTCAGGAGAACATCCAATAACTCTGCCAATGGCCAACCCGAGAAACAGCTTGCTTAAGGGCCGCAGGTGCGCCAAGCATTATTGAACTTATCGTTTTGCGGCTCTCATTCTCCCGAGTAAATCATCCAGTAGCGCGCTGATACACGGCAATGGCGGCGCCGGAAGTCGAGCAATTCTGCGGATCGCGCTCAGTTAAAACTTAGCGCGATCCGCCGAGTCCTAGCGGAGGCCGAGCGAAACTCGTTCAAGATCACCCGCCAATATGGCGGCGCACACAGCCATGATATTTGTTTGTCTCTGTGTGTATATCACATCTACCGATTTCCGTTCCGTTTGGATAATTACTTCGTTGTGGGCTTCTGTTGTTTTAGATTGTACATTGAAACAAGCAGGTTTTGTGTAAATCAGAACCTAGAAGCGTGTCCTCGTAGTTGTTACTGCAGAATGCTTCACATGTGCAGGGTAGCCCACGAAAAGCACCATATTTTCAATTTGGTTTCTACCAGTTGTAGCGCACATTTACAGCAATATAACTAATAGACAATTGCCCTATACATAATCCCACTACTGAAAGCCAAGGAAAAGTTTATTTCTTAGAACGTACATCGCGCACATGGCTTTAATCATTGATAATGCATTGCTGAAGATGTTAGTGTAAGCTCCTCATTACGTTCTCAGCTCTTTCTTGAGGAATAGCATCTGTCTCTTCCGGGATTACGACTATCAACTCGTAGAGAAGCACCTCGTATATAATCAAGGGAAAGAGTTGGAGACAAGCAAGTCGCAAGGTGTAGATGGTCTCTCACTTCCGTTCTACAGAGAGCACTTTGCGGTATTGGCCCCTTTGTTAGCTTGCATTTATCGCTAATCTCTCACCCAGCGCAAAATCCAAAGCAGCTGGAAGAAAGCGCAGGTGACTTCTATATAGAAGAAAGATAAAAGAACGGACCAGCATAATTACAGACTAATATCCTTAATCTCGGTTTGCTGTCCACCAATGAGCATGTACTTAGAAAGCATCGTTCGTGCGGGATTCAGCTTACTCTTTTCTCACATCATATCCTACGAATCGTGGGTGAAGGTTAACAGGTAGATTCAATTTGGAAGGAGCACAATGCGAGCCCCATAGGGCTCAATTTTGGGTCTACTTCTATTCCCTATATATGTGGAAAAACATTGGAGAGAAAGAAACAGAAGAAAGTGTTAATGGTGCGGTTCGAAGAATCATGAAGAGTGCCTCTGGAAACGGACACTCACTAAATTATGAGAAAATACACCATACTCAGTTCTGTACAACAAATAGAGTCATCGAACAGCTGATGTAGCACGCGAACAGGAGTCTGTAAACAGGGTAGAATGTTCTACGTTTTTGAAAGTACTTATCGATGAAACCTTTCCTTGAAAGAACCATATGACTGAGCTGCTAAAACAATGGAGTACAGGTACGTTTGTCCTTCATATAGTCGCTAGTCCTCGAAACAAAAAATCAGTGTGCTGGCATATCTGGGGTAGCACATCACTTACAAAGAAACTACTGATTGCACAGAAGCGAGCAGTAAGATCAATATGCTGTGTTCATTCTTATTCGGTGATTAAATTCGTCATAAATAATACATCACAACTTGAGAAGAATAGTGATGTCCATAACTACAACACAAGAGTAAATAATTACCTTTAATATCCAGTATTAAAGCTCAGTGGCTCAAACACGAGTTCAAAATATGTCAAAACAAGTCTTTTATCATTTCCCCCATAACGTAAAATGTCTGAGAGGTAGCAATGCAAATTTCAGATCTAAGCCAAAGTCATTTCTGCTCAAGAGCACCTTCTGTGTCATAGATTCATTTAAAAACGAGTCGCTTGAAAAAAAAGAAAAAATCTAGACTTTCAGTTTATTTACATGTCTAAGACGGAAAAATAATTAATCATATATACATAGCCAGTGAACGGAGTCCTTCAGCATCATTTCTATCGTGCACATTACCCGTGGAACATGCAATTAACTAGCTAAATTGACGGAAACGTGGGTTTTTACTCTGTTTTACTTCGTCATTTCATCACACAACCAGATGGATTTTACAGAATCGGACTCCGGGAGAAATGTATTGGTTCATATACAGATTACATAGCTCCTAGTCTCAGCAAAATGTTTGTTATGAGAATCAGCGTGTATAAATAAAGGATGCTGCCGCAGCACCCTCTGACTACCGACCTATTTGCGCTCTTCTTGCACTCTCCAATACCTTAGAATATACAATCCACGACCAGCTAACAAACTACTTAGCCACAAACTATCTACCAGACGAATGCCAATCCCGGTTCCGTAAACATTGCAGCACAACATCTGCTTTAATAAAATTAACAGATGATCCCAAGCTTGTCATGGATGCACAGGAGGCGACTATCAAGTGCTTCTTGGACTTTAACAAAGAATTGGGCACTGTCTACTTCGATATTTTACATGCCCGACATAGCAGCCTAAACCTCTCACGAAGTGCAGTGCAATGGGTTTGCTCATACCTTAATTTCACCAGCAATGCGTTATATCCGGTCCCATAAAGTTACAATGCAGAGAGATAGTCAAGAGTCTATCAGGGTTCGGTATTAGGTCCTACATTCTTTGCATTATATGTCAATGATGTGTCATTAGTTTTGTCCTACTGCAAATACCATATCTAAACTGATTCGTCCAGTTGTACCTAAGCGCAAAACCAATAAACCTGAAGACAGCTATCGAAAATATCAGGAACGACCTGTGTACATTATCAAAATCGGCGCAGGAAATAGGGTTAAAGCTCAACCCATCCAAAAATCAGGCGGTACTGGTTGGCCATTATAGACTCATTAGCCCCACATATCTGGAATCGCTACCATGTTTAACCCTAAACGGGACAAACACCAACTTATCTCTCTCAGCAAAGAGTCTACGAGTAATAATAAATGAAAATCTAAGTTGTACTGGGCACTTAACTGCAATGTGCAGGAAGGCATCAGCATCTCCCCATGCTCATAAAAAATACAGAAGTCTCTTCCCTCTTGACCTGAAAAAGAAACTTGTACAAGCACTTATAATTCCAATTATTAATTACAGCGATGATATGCTACAAAGTCTTTCTCAGGAAAGACCACGGCGCCCGGAACTGATTATGAATGGATGTGTTCGTTATATCTGAGATGTTCGACTCTTTGATCATGTCAAACCATCATATATACAGCTCTCTTGGTTGCATGTAGAAAAGAGCAGGGATTTTCCTGTCCTCTGTATTGTCTACTGTCTTGTCAACGTACACAGTCTCTCACATCTTTCCTCGGCCTTAAGGCTCTTGTCTGAACAAAACGGCAGGAACACCCGTTCCCATCAGAGCAAAATGTTTTCTGTCCCATACGATCGTTCAGTCACTTTCTCGAAGTCCTTATCAGTAGCAAGAGCCCGATTCTGGAATAAACTCCCGCATTTTATTAGAGAATTGAATAACACCTCCAGTTTCCGAAGGCAGTTAATGTCACATTTACTGGGTGGCTCTGAGCACTATGGGACTTAACATCTGAGGTCATCCCCTAGAACTTAGAACTAATTAAACCTAACTAACCTAAGGACAACACACACATCCATGCCCGAGGCAGGATTCGAACCTGCGACCGTAGCGGTCGCGCAGATCCAGACTGAAGCGCCTAGAACCACATGGTCACTGCGACTGGCTGTCACATTTACTAAAGCAACAATAATGATTACGGTATGGACTTGTTACCCTTGTACATCTCTCTTTCCAACCAGATTTTCCTCATTTCCCAATATTCTTAGCTGGTACATTCTCCCTAATTTCCTATCCCCAGAACTCGCAACATCAGGAAACATCTATTTTGTACACCTGTAAATTCTTCTTATATCTGCCACTATCATTATGGTTATTATTGGCATTATTAATATCATTTTCGTTACCATTATCATTATGAATGACAGCAACAGCAACCGGTATTAACTTTACTACTTCACGGTCAGTATCATTTACTCAGATTGTCAGCAGAGACACTTAAATCATTTTAATACTGTTTGTCATATAAAAGTTGTTATTTCTTAGGTAACAATGATTTTAAAAAGGTACTGTATGTGAAACCCCGGTCTGACGTAATAGAGGGCCTGACGGCCTTAATCAGATCCGTTAAATAATTCAATAAACATACGTAGCAAACTTTTATGTTGCGTGGCTCTGGCGGCCGAAGCCTACACACTTTCAGTTTCTTTACATGTAACAACCTTTAGAACAGGATGAAACCTACCTAAAGCACTTAACTCATGTTGTTTTGTCAACCAAGAATTTCAATAATTACTAGAAATAGTATTCTAAAGACTCATCTTGAAGTTTTACGTGGAAATATGTGACTCTACGGATCAACTGAAGTCGAATGTCAATCAAGACTGGAGGATAACACATCTGATTGTTTATAATATTAGTGATCCATAAGATTTTCATGTCTCTGCCGGTGGAGAGAGAGAAAGAGAAGGAAAAAGACGTGACGTGGGGGACAGTAGGATGGCGGGGGCGGGGGGGGGGGGGCGGGGGCGGGGGGAGGGGAGGAGAGAGATAATCGTTAATGAAGTCTTTTTATTTATTTTTTATTAATGGGAATTACATTGTGTAAGTGAAATGATTAAATTGTGCCTTACAGCAGAATAAGACGTCGGCAGTTCTTTGTCAGCCGATGACAGGTGACATGTAGTGATATTAAGCTGCGGAGAAATTCTTGTTTGTAACAAAGCTGCTCTGGAAAGAAAGGTAAACATCCACTCACATTTTCTGCATTCTATTGGACAAGGAAAGGTACCCCCTGCTTAATTCCTCCCCCCGCCCATCGTAAAGATCAGCAAGTTGCAACTAAAAAATAGTGCCCAGTTTTCTGTCTTCAGCTGTCTTCTAAAAGTGAGTTTATCTGTAGGGTCCATCATCAAGCGCTTTTTCTGCCCATATTCTGTAATAACTTTACCTCGTAGTTCCTCGGCCTCGTCAGGAGCTGCTTACATCGGACATAGTGGAAGACGTCATGACTACGTGATTTCATTTGAGGTAGCAGACAACGTTACTCTTAAAATATTCAGTTTTAATCAAATTTGATATTGTTATCATGTATTTGCGAGCAATGGCTTGCCTGAGTCATAGCGTGCGAGTAAAATGAATTCAGCTGCCGAGACCGCGGGCACAGACAGCCGCACAGAAGACTCCATGGCAAACCCTGTTCCTTAATGCTAAACTCTTTCTCTCTCGAGCCCTCTCCAGTTCTTATGATTATTCCTGTCTCCAGAGCCACATTTCACTGTCGTTTTGCAATCAAATTAACTGGAGATAGTTCAGCCCACTAACTCCACAGCTACTCATATAGCGGAAGTATCGTTTTACGATGAGACCCATTGATTATCACATACGTGCTTTTCGATACTGAGTGTCCTTTTGAAAGTTGGGCATTAATGTCTGTCACTCACTGTAGTCTGCTGTGCGGAGTCGTTAACAGCCAATAAATATCCTGAAAGCACCAGCCGAGGAGCGTAGCTAAGGAAGGCTACTTTTGGTTTATCGTCCCGCCGACAACAAGGTCATTAGAACTGGAGTACAATCTCATATTGGGGAGGGGTATTGAGCGTATCCTTTTCGAAAGCAACATTCCAGGATTGGCCTTAAACAATTTAGGAAAGCCACGTACAACCAAAATTAGAATGGGGAAACGGATATTGGAATGATTGTCCTTCTGAATGCGGGACCGTGGCTCATCACGGCGCTTCCTTGCAGGGTGTCAAGGACCTGGGCCTCTCCTAGGAGCACTAGCGCCTCTTTGTGATTTTTAGGTAGTTTTCCTCGCCGTTTTAGGCATATGTTGGCCTGCTCCTCAATCTTCGCCTCGTAAAATACGATACACAATCAGTTAAATTACGGTAACACACAAATCATAGCTTCTTGGATTCATAGACAGGTGACGTGCACGACTTTGCGTCTTTAGGTTAAATGACATTGGGGCAACAGGAAGAGTTTCCGGCCATAAACTCATAATAAAATAATTTTGCTACATCTTGAAGACAGTGGACGCTCTACGACGGGTGAATGCTACGAGAGAGAGAGAGAGACACAGAGAGAGAGAGAGAGAGAGACAGAAAGAGAGAGAGAGAGAGAGAGAGAGAGAGAGAGAGAGAGAGGGAGAGAGAGAGATTCGGATACAAACAAGTTACCAGTACAAGACTACAAGTAATCAACTCATACGTTTAGCATACTATCTAAGAGGACCACGGTGACGGTCGTACAAGAAATTCTTATGCATTTTTCAGCCACAGGCCACAGTGATAGTATCATTACCGATTTAGCCTCTTTAGCAAGTCGTCATCCCATGAGTAGAAGAAGTTACATGGCGACTTGGCTGCTGAACAGGTCACAACGTGTACATAAACTGAAAAAAAATTATAAAAGAATTACAACATAAGCCTTTTTTGAGGTGACAGTTTATGCAGTGAATCCTGGTTGAGAGATTAACTGTCACATGATGGAAAAACTATGCATTCTAAAAAGTATAAAGTGCAGAAAGAAAATTTTTTTTTTTCGTAGTAGGCTCAATTTGGTGATAGGGTGTAATTCATACTTTAACGTTCAACGTTCATGAGGTGCTTTGCTTCGCCGCTTGCGTGTTTTGTATCTGCTACAATTAGAATAAGCTTCGTGTTTTCTGGTGACAGCGTTGCATAATGTAATGCTTACTTAACAAACGGGACGCTCCTCTTTCTCCTTCACTAAGATGGACAGAAATCACTTGAATCTGAAGAAAAGCAAGGCTATAGTACCACATTCTATTAACGACGAAGTTTTTTGGTACATAGTTGTTTGGAGAGTGGTGGTGGGAAGACGAATCAGCTGTGGTGTAGTTGCCATCCGAACTAATCTGAGGAAACCAACGGGGTCCTATCACGATCACTCTCCAAGTATCCTCAAAGCGCTCTCCGTGAGTATACACAACCGTATCACCTCAGTTTGTGCCAGCTTTCGCCTCTAATATAAAAATCAGTGCAAGTAGTACGAGCACTACAAAGTGTTCTTTCTTCGGAATAGGTAAATCAAAAATTTAAAAAAAGTACCTACGAGCATAAAAATTAATAGAAGATCTATATCATGACTCATCAGTCAAAACAGTATGTCACCTTTTTAACAGTGTTCTGGCCTACCTTTGGAACGCAATACAAGGTCGATTCTACGCGACACTATTTCGACAAGTCCGGATGGAAGTACCTGGCACGAGATGTATACGAACAGTTTACATAATTCCCGTAAATTACTGGCCGGTAGTGAGTGGGCGCGGAGATCGCAACCGATAGCTGTGTTTCATCGGATTCAGATTAGGCGGTGTTGGTGACCAAGACATCTATACGAATTGTGATATCATGCTCCTCAAACTACGATTTTGCACTTATGACACGAGCATTATAATGCTGGGAGAAGCAACCGTCGGGGAAGGCACCCAGCATGACGGCGTGTAAATGATTCGCAATAATGTTCATTTGGTCCACAGTTGTCATGGTGCTATCGATTACTGTCTCAAGTCCCATAAGAGCCCAGATGAATATTTCTCATGGTAAAATACCTGCACTCATCAGCCTACCACCGGTGAAAGTCTTGAGTAGCCACTCGCCTGCTTATGTGACTATCGAACTGGTGCGACAACAAACGTGATGCACCCGACAAGGTGATACTCTTCTGTCGATCCACAGTGCAATCTCGATGATACCGTTCCGACTATAATTGTAATTAACGATGTCCTTTTGCCCTTCTGCAGGGCCACGTGTACAGTTATGAGCGCTGAATGGTGTAACCCGAAACTCTTGCGTCTGCACCGGCATTGACACCGTCAGATCTGCCACACATCGCCATCTATGCTGTATTACAGATCGGGCAACCTTCTACCTCAACATCCTGCGATGAGGTATGTGCGTCCAACACCTTGCAATCTACTGGTGGTTTCACCATCTTTAAACCACTTACCATTGATGCTCACAACAACAACACTCGGACAGCCGACCAGCTTTGCTATTACCTAGCTGCTCGTTTCCAATCGCTAGGCATCCCCAAAATCGCTTATTTCAGTGGATATGCCCATTTTCGTTCCATATCCTCGCTAGAATGATTTGCTGTTCGTCTCTGCTCCACTTATATACTTTACGAATCGCGTCACGCACCTACAACGGCACCAGGCTGTATTCATTGTCGACGTGGACAGCGGCCATGTTTCTACCCATCAGTGTGCGTGATATATCATCCCCTCTCTGCGACCTGTGAATTACGTGAACACTCTAATCATGAGTGATTATGATTTATAAGTTGAAGTACATTGTGTTTCGCCGATTAGCTGGGGGCATATTTCTGATTCCGGTCACCATTCTGCCTTTTGTGTAGCCCAGTGTCAGTGCACTGATCGTGTGAAGGAAGGAAGGAAGGAAGGAAGCAAGGAAGGAAGACTGGGATTAACGTCCCGTCGACATCGGGGTCTTTGGAGACAGGGCACAAGATCGGATGATGTCAAGAATGGCTAAGAAAATCGCTTACACTATGTGATGAAAACTATACGGACACCCCCCCTAAAACATACTTTTCTCGTATTAGGTGAATTAGGTGCCTCCTACTGCCAGGTACTCCATACTAGGGACCTCAGTAGTCATTAGACATCGTGAGAGAGCAGAATGGGCCGCCCCGCGGAACTCACTTGATTGGGTGTCACTTGCGTCATTCGTCTGTTCGTGAGATTTCCACTCTCCTAAACATCCCTAGGTCCACTGTTTCCTATGTGATAATGAAGTGGAAACGTGAACGGACACGTACAGCACAAAAGCGTACACGCCGATCTCGTCTGTTCACTGACAGAGACTGCCGACAGTTGAAGAGAGTCGTAATGTGCAATAGGCAGACATCTATGCAAATCATCACAGGAATTACAAACTGCATCAAGAGTACTATGACAGTTAGACGAGAGGTGAGAAAACTTGGATATCATGGTCGAGAGGCTGCTCATAAACCACACATCACGTCGGTAAATGCCAAACAACGCCTCGCTTGTTGTAATGAGCGCAAACATTGGACGATTGAACAGTGGAAAAACGCTGTGTGGAGAGGCGAATCACGGTACACAATGTGGCGATCCGATGGCAGGGTGTGGGTATGGCGAATGCCCGGTGAACGTCATCTGCCAGCGCATGTAGTGCCAACAGTAAAATTGGGAGGCGGTGGTGTTATGATGTGGTCGTGTTTTTCATGGAGGGGGCTTGAATCCCTTGTTGTTTTGCGTGGCACTATCACAGCACTGGCCTACATTGATGTTTTAAGCACCTTCTTGCTTCTCACTGTTGAAGAGCAATTCGGGAATGGCGACTGCATCTTTCAACACGATCGAGTAATTGTTCATAATGCACAGCCTGTAGCGGAGTGGTTAAACGACAATAACATTCATGTAATGGACTGGTCTGCCCAGAGTCCTGACCAGACTCTTATAGACCACCTCTGGGATGTTTTGGAACGTCTTTCAGTGTGAATAATTTGATTTTATATTCGTTGACAAGTATCAAAGCTGTCTGTGGAAAACATTACCTGTAACATTAAGTATAGGAAACAACAAAATGCGGACACGCTAACATCTTGTATCACTAGCATGTCGTGACGATAGATTCCAGGAGCATACATGCGCCTCGTTTGAGGACATCATTTATTATCCTGCTGCATAATGTCAGCTGTCACCTCAGGTAACATAGCGTATTTTCTTGCTAGATAGCAAGACACAATGTAAAGCCCAAATCAGCGCAATAAGATTGTTCAATTTGCAGCTCCAACAGAATGTCAGCTATCGTGACAGAAAGTGTATGTGAATGAAGTTGCCCGATTTGATGGCGCATCTTTGAGGAATGTTTAAAATGAATGGCATACTCTTCGCAGTCATGTAATATTGTGAAGATCAGTTGTCGTAAAAAATCCTAACAGAAGGGAACATAGACGAGTGTAGCAATTGTCAATGATTTCAACCCGCAGGCACTGCTGCTGTCAGCAAACAGAGGTCCACTCAACCAGCTTCTGAGCGAACAATACGAAGAGAATTGCATGCAGGAGGCAGGTACTTGGATTCGTATACCTCATAAACGGGCCGTTTCTCAAAAAAATCGAATGTGTGTGAAATCTTACGGGATTTAACTGCTAAGGTCATCAGTCCCTAAGCTTACACACTACTTAACCTAAATTATCCTAAGGACAAACACACACACCCATGCCCGAGGGAGGACTCGAACCTCCGCCGGGACCAGCCGCACAGTTCATGACTGCAGCGCCTAAGACCGCTCGGCTAATCCCGCGCGGCGGCCGTTTCTCACAGCGATATACACTCCTGGAAATTGAAATAAGAACACCGTGAATTCATTGTCCCAGGAAGGGGAAACTTTATTGACACATTCCTGGGGTCAGATACATCACATGATCACACTAACAGAGCCACAGGCACATAGACACAGGCAACAGAGCATGCACAATGTCGGCACTAGTACAGTGTATATCCACCTTTCGCAGCAATGCAGGCTGCTATTCTCCCATGGAGACGATCGTAGAGATGCTGGATGTAGTCCTGTGGAACGGCTTGCCGTGCCATTTCCACCTGGCGCCTCAGTTGGACCAGCGTTCGTGCTGGACGTGCAGACCGCGTGAGACGACGCTTTATCCAGTCCCAAACATGCTCAATGGGGGACAGATCCGGAGATATTGCTGGCCAGGGTAGTTGACTTACACCTTCTAGAGCACGTTGGGTGGCACAGGATACATGCGGACGTGCATTGTCCTGTTGGAACAGCAAGTTCCCTTGCCGGTCTAGGAATGGTAGAACGATGGGTTCGATGACGGTTTGGATGTACCGTGCACTATTCAGTGTCCCCTCGACGATCACCAGTGGTGTACGGCCAGTGTAGGGGATCGCTCCCCACACCATGATGCCGGGTGTTGGCCCTGTGTGCCTCGGTCGTATGCAGTCCTGATTGTGGCGCTCACCTGCACGGCGCCAAACACGCATACGACCATCATTGGCACCAAGGCAGAAGCGACTCTCATCGCTGAAGACGACACATCTCCATTCGTCCCTCCATTCACGCCTGTCGCGACACCACTGGAGGCGGGCTGCACGATGTTGGGGCGTGAGCGGAAGACGGCCTAACGGTGTGCGGGACCGTAGCCCAGCTTCATGGAGACGGTTGCGAATGGTCCTCGCCGATACCCCAGGAGCAACAGCGTCCCTAATTTGCTGGGAAGTGGCGGTGCGGTCCCCTACGGCACTGCGTAGGATCCTACGGTCTTGGCGTGCATCCGTGCGTCGCTGCGGTCCGGTCCCAGGTCGACGGGCACGTGCTCCTTCCGCCGACCACTGGCGGAAACATCGATGTACTGTGGAGACCTCACGCCCCACGTGTTGAGCAATTCGGCGGTACGTCCACCCGGCCTCCCGCATGCCCACTATACGCCCTCGCTCAAAGTCCGTCAACTGCACATACGGTTCACGTCCACGCTGTCGCGGCATGCTACCAGTGTTAAAGACTGCGATGGAGCTCCGTATGCCACGGCAAACTGGCTGACACTGACGGCGGCGGTGCACAAATGCTGCGTAGCTAGCGCCATTCGACGGCCAACACCGCGGTTCCTGGTGTGTCCGCTGTGCCGTGCGTGTGATCATTGCTTGTACAGCCCTCTCGCAGTGTCCGGAGCAAGTATGGTGGGTCTGACACACCGGTGTCAATGTGTTCTTTTTTCCATTTCCAGGAGTGTATAAAGCTGAACTTCTTCAATTCGCCAAACAACCGAGAAACTGGAAGGTAGCTTACCAGAAGCGTGCCGCGCGTGCACACACACACACACACACACACACACACACACACACACACACAGATCAGATAAATTCTCCCCCAGCTGACAGTTTTCGCCAAACATTCAAAATTAACGCTACACTGTACATAGACAAAACGATGAACAAGCGAGCAGCGACAATAACATAGAGTGTCTCTAAGAGTATGGCGACATAAATGCTTTCTCAAATCGTATTTTGTATATAAATCGTGTGAAAATAGGTGAGGGTAAAGTAAAAAGGCGTAGAAAACAGTGTATACAATTACAATAGGGAAAAAAAACACATAGAAGAAGCAGAAGAAGCACAACTGGACGAAATACGTAAGTACAGGACGTGCATAACCACTAGTCACGTCAAGGTGTTTTTAAAAGTAAGAGCATTCTTTACGATCACTTTGTAAATGGAATGCTGTAAAACGATAAGAAGCACGAAAACAAGTGGACCCGTAGAAATCCGCTTTCAGAAGTAATATAGATTCAAGTGAGCAATCGAAACAAAATAAATAAAATGCATGTTACAATTTTTAGACAATGAACTTTGTATGATATTTTTCAGAAATAAATCGGGGCCCCACAGAAGATGAGACACTGGTGTCAAAACATGTTTGGATAAATAGAACAAGAAATACATTGTGATTTGCAGAAGAAAATTGTTCAAAGGCTCTGAGCACTATGGGGCTTAAATTCAGAGGTCATCAGTCCCCTAGAACTTAGAACTACTTAAACCTAACTAACCTAAGGACATCACACACATCCATGCCCGAGGCAGGATTCGAACCTGCGACCGTAGTGGTCGCGCGGTTCCAGACTGTAGCGCCTAGAATTGCTCGGCCACTCCGGCCGGCTTTGCAGAAGAAATCCAGTCAAATGTCGAAAAAGGACTGTACCTCGCAAAGCGTGGGGTAGAAAATTTAATTTTTGTTAACTCGTTCAACATAGCTGGAAAGATTGGAAAACCAAGTTTTACCAACAAAAAATATATGTTAGGCAAACTTCCTAAACTCAAAAAACTTTAAAAATTTCGTATTTTTTTCAGTTGGTTCACAAAATCTTAATTTCTTGTGTTCCTAGCGCCTTAGCGTCTGTTTTCTTTTCAAAAGAGCACAAAAATCTCTACTACTTTGATTGCTACAATTTTATTCCGCACCAAATACCAAAGGCACTACAGTTCGTCAAAAAGCAATGATTTTATAGATTTCATGCAAAATGGTAAAGTACCTAGTTTTTGACCACGTTCGATTCCATATCTGTTTATTGTTATTATTTATTATTATTATTATTATTAGCGAATTTCCCGATTGGAGAACGATAAGCAGGTGATTTTTCAATACTTCTTAGGATCTTCTCATTTTTCCAATATTTGTTCATCTTCTCCCCAAAGGCCTTCCTTCATCCTTCGGTCCACTTTGGTCGGTGCGGTTTTGATTCTATCTCTGGAATAAACTTCCACTTATCAATTTTACTTCTGAATGTATCCTTGTCTGATGTGTTTGTTATGGCAATTTTTGCTTTTGTCAAATCCTTCTTAACTTCAGTTACCCAAGGTGTTAATGTTGAAAGGAATGGCACATAGTCCAGTAGAAGTTTAGTTAGTCTGTTTCCAGGTAATCTGTCTACCTGTCCATAGAACTTCATTCGTCTCTTTCTGAGGTCAGTTTCTATGTTTGATACTCTTTCTGTTCTCTCAATGGTTTTCAGTCTGTATCCATCTCGTGCGAATCGTTGTACCAGAATTTTCCTAATAATCTTCTCTCTACTTTCTTAATTTCTTGCATGTGTTTATATAGTAGAAATAATTATATATTATGTTGTACATTGGAAATGAACAGCTTTCTCTGCGGCATGGTCAGTATACATAGCAACGCTGACATCATGAAGAGAGGAAAAATTATGAAAAGAATGGTTGGACGCAAATTCCAGAATGGAGAGGTTCTATAGGAAAGACAAGGTTGTGACTCTCCTTTCTGCGATCATTGTTGTAAAAGCTCTGACAACTACAGTTCCTCCGGTTCATCTTTTAACTCTTTTCCAAAGGATTTGTTTAATGAAACAACATGAAGAAGAATTACAGGCCTTTCTCAAATAAGAACTTGCTCCTCTCCAAAGGTCTTTGTGCTCAGGAAAGGACACGCGAATGGAAACAAAGTTTTCATTCTACAAAGTCTTTGTTCCTGTGAAGAACGTGAACTGAGATGCACCGAATAAATTTTTTGTCTTTGGTGTAGGGTATATTATAAGCAAATTAACTTGCTCTCGAAATCAACAGCCCAAAGCTGTGTCTCTTACCTGCAACGTCATTTTGGATTTTAATTTGCTATTGTATTTGAAGGAGAACCCATGCGATGGAGAGCAATGTAGAACAAAGAATCCAGAGAGAATTTGTAGGTCTTCGGTCGAAGTTGTAATCGTATCACAGATGGTAAACCAAGTCCTTCAGAACAAGTTTTTGTACGACGAACGAAAAAAGATCGTTTGCTCACACTCTTTAAAAAGGTATTTGGAGATTGTATTGCTGAGGTGGACCAGGCACAAGGAGATCCTGACGTTATTATTGTAACATCTGCCATTTCAAGAAACGACCATTTTGGAAGCGCGCTAATGATTGGTTTAGGACAAGGAATCAAAATTTATTTTTTCTAATGTCGGGAAGAGGATGTGCAGAAGACGAATGGTTTCAGGCAGCATCCTACAGTTAGACAGTGAATATATTCTGTTCACACACATAGTTAGTGGACGTGATATGATATCCGCTTTTTTGTGTCAAGGAAAAATACAAATGGTTCAAATGGCTCTGAGCGCTATGGGACTTAACTTCTGAGGTCATCAGTCCTCTGTAACTTAGAACTACTTAAACCTAACTAACCTACGGACATCACACACGTCCATGCCCGAGGCAGGATTCGAACCTGCGACCGTAGCGGTCGCACGGTTCCAGAATGTAGCGCCTAGAACCGCTCGGCCACTCGGCCGGCGGAAAAATAGTTTTGCAACATTATTAAGAAACATGAACACTTAAGCTCAGCACTTGCCATGTTCGAGAAACCAAACGCTACTGTCATGAAATGATAGAAGCAGGATTATTCCCGCATTGTATAGTGACGTCAGCAGTTCCCAGGCGTTAGAAGATTTACAGTATCGGCTCTTATCCAAGTCAGTCACAATAACCAAATTGAATTTTGCCACGTTGCAGCGCACAAAAGATGTTGCAAGACATCATTCGTTACGGAGTTTCCAGCGCGTTCAAAGTTTGAATGGAAAACCTCTTGTGAAATGGGGCTAGACTCAGAGTAACCATGGTCAGAGGCCTGTTATGATCAGCCGAGATCCGGTCCTTGTGTCAGATCTTCACGTTGTTTCGTGCTCATTTAAGTCCAGCTGTGGCGGAATGTACTCCTGCAGAAAAATCTTCCATTTCCAAGGAGAGCAGTAGAGTAAAATGCGGAATCGTGCTAGAAATTTTATATGAAGTAAGTGAATAAGACGTTGGTTTTACGGAATTTTTGCGGAAACATATGTCTAAATCAACGAACTAGAAGAGTCTGACTCACTATCAGAAGAACAGGGATATCTGGGACCCACTCCACCTGCTTACCCTATTTCTACTTCTCGAGGCAAGCTTGACCGATCAGAACGTTGGAAGAGACTAATATATCCACCAATCCACCGCATGTGCGCCAAAGGATGATCACACCCAGAATCATTGAATACCGCAAAGTGACATGGTCAGTCGCAGTATGTTACGCAATACATATTTCTACTATAAGGTTCAGTCAATTGAAAAAGTAAAATTACACATAGCCTCCTATGTGCAGGCTATAATTCATGTTACATTTGTTGAGCATGGGCGTAGTATGGCACGTTAGCAGAGGTTGGTTAAGTATCACTGTTCCTTTCTCTTCCCTAGGTAAGTCGTGGCGGCGTGTGTCTGAGCGATGGAGGTGCCAGTGACGAACGTTACCAAGGAAGAACAACTGGGTGTGATACGCTTTCCTTGCGCGGAATGTGTCCGTCCAGTGTACATACACAGGAGAACGCAGGATGTGTATGGTGCGAAGTGTGTTTCAGACAAAGTAGTGCGTAAGTGGTGTCAGGGAGACACTGATGGATCATGCACGATCCGGGCAGGCGACGAATCATATTCCTGATGAGACAGCTGCTGCTATTGATAATTGCATTCAAACTGATAGATGGGTCACATTGGATACCATTAGTGCTCAAGTATTTGTGGTCCATGACAGTGTGCATGATATTGTGGCTATAGACTTGGTTACCGGAAGGTTTGTGCTCATTGGATCCCCAAATTTTTCTCGAGGAACAGCGACACAACAGAATGGAAATCTCACTGAACCATTTGACGCAAGGGCGGCAATTTCGTTTCCAAAATGATAGCCGGAGATGACTCCATTTGCCCACTGCTTCCATCGGAACCCAAATGTGAGGGTATGCTGTGGAAGTAAGCGTGGTCGCCTAAAACAAAGAGAATCCGTTCCGCAACATCAGCTGCTAACGTCATGCTGACTAGTTCTTCCCAAAAAGAGAAACGATAAACGCCAACAAATATTGCGACGTTCTCCGACAGCTGCGGATAGCAATCAAGGATAAGCGCGGGGTAATCTCACAAAGGGCATCGTCTCTTTGCACGTCAGGCCTCATGTTGCCAAACAAACACAGGATCTTTTGGCGTCGTGGAAATTGGAAGAGCTAGACCATCGCTTTGCATCGGATGAAGAAGGGCAGCAAGCTGTGACAGAGTGGTTCCATACTCAACCCAAGGAGTTTTTCCAGGGCATTCATCATCTCGTACCAACATGGTATAAGTGCCTCAGCAGCCATGGTCATTATATGTAGCTCTATCCAGTCTATATAATAAAGTGTATACGTGAAAATGGACCTTTCCATTTGACTGCGCCTTATACATAAACAGAAACTGAATTAAAAGTTGTCAAAAACTAGGATTTCTTCCATTTTGCACAACATTTGAAAAATCGTTGTTTTTTGACGAACTGTAGCGTCCTAGGAATTGGGTGCATTAAATAAGCTATAGTAATCGAATATGTAAATAATTTTGTGCCCTTTTGAAAAGGAAATAGACGCTAAAGCTCTCTAGGAACACAAGACACAGAGATTTTTTGAGAAAACTGAAACAAGTCCGAAATTTTCAGAGTTTAGCCAAATTAATTTTGTTCACAAAACTTGGTTTTTGTATCTTTCGAACCGTATGAGGGTGAAAAAAATTAAGTCACCTACGCCAAATTTTGCAAGGTATACCAACAACTTTACAGGACTAAAGGTAGGGTTTAAAAACCGAAATTTAAAACGGAAACAGAAGCTTCCAACTCCAGCAAAATGATTACCTAAATGACTGTTACCAGTTTTCTTATGAAAACTGTAAAAAACGACAGAAAACGCGATACTGAATATCGCTTGCTGTATTGCAGCACAGTGTTACCACGTGTATTTCCCCTGTTACGTCAAAAAAGCATCGCGCGTGATTTCAACTCTCCCCACATTCACGAAGAAACAAAATGTCCTTTATTTCTAGGCCGCTTTCGCCATCCGTGAGACCAGTGCTGGTAAATTACGTGGGTTCACAGCCGCACTAGCGGCAGGTGTCCCGCCACCACGGGGGTCCGCCGTAATTAAAGACTGGCCAGGGCTGGCGTGGCGCGGACAACGCCCAACCCAGCGGCGCCCAGGCCGCACTAACTCACCAGAGGAGCCGCGGCGCTTCTGGCCGCACCCACCGCGTTGTCTCAGCTGCGTTACGTCGCGAAACGCCGGGTCGCTGCTCCAGCAGTTGCGTGCTCCGACGTTGCCAGTAATGAAAGTGCTGACCTATGAGCGACTTGTTTAAATACTTTCAAGCGACTGCCGTTTCTACTTGTGTTCGGGAAAATAAGTGTGGTATTAAGAGCTGGACCGAATTACTGAATTGCTGCACTCGCTTCATACACACTCACTCACATGCACACGTACCCACACACACACACACACACACACACACACACACACACACACATAGACAATACAATCACATACACCCACCTCCAAATGGTCGAAAAGAGACGGGGACCAAACCAAAAGCGCTTTTTATTAGACTACTTCATATGTCCCGCCGCTTTGTCCTGGCCCCTCTGTTTGACGCCAGAGCGACGGCTTTCAGGTTAGCTGGCTGAAATGTAAAAATTGCTCAGTGCAGAGGTAGCCTTCATCTCTCATACAGCAGTGACAGGACCACTAAGCGTATATCCTCCATACCCTCATCATTCCCTCAGTAGATGTGACACTGCGGTGTGGTTTGGAATTTAAATCGTAGCGTTAGCACAACGTCTGGCTATACCATTGTCTGATAAAGACTCGTGACAATAATTTCTTGTCCCACGACGATGTGAACAGCTTACATCCCAAGTCCAGTGCCACAGCACAAGCATGCTTTAGCGACCTCAGCAAGACATACAGTAAGAGCATTGCCCGCGAAGAGCAAGGTCCCTGATACGAGACACTGTGCAATACACAGTTTTAATCTATAAGGATCTTCTAGGCGCAAGCAGCTTCGTAAAATTCCACCTATGGTGCGATACTATTATCATGACATTCGATATCAGGTCTTACATTATTTTTGTCGTTATTGGTTTTAATGTCCAATAAGCCATGCCAACCTGCGCGGTAAACCTGGATTCTCCATCGAAAAAGTTACCGCTACAACATCGTGAGGAAACATCTCTTCAGACTGATAGGAATAAATTTAAGCCCATAGCAAACTAAAGTTTAGAGTGTGAAACATAACCATACGGTGATGATGATGTTGTTTAATTTGTGGGGTGCTCAACTGCGCGGTCATCAGCGCCTGTACAAAGTCCCAATTTTGACACACTCCATTTTCTTTTCACAATCCAGTCTAGTCACTCTCACAAATGATGATGATGATGATGATGATGATGAAATGATGAGGACAACATAAACACCCAGTCCTCGGGCAGAGAAAATCCCCAACCTGGTCGGGAATCGAACCCGGGACCCCGTGATCCAGACGCAGCAACGCGCAGCACCACGAACAGCGGAATTACAAGGGCAGTTCAATAAGTAATGCAACACTTTTTTTTTCTGAAACAGGGGTTGTTTTATTCAGCATTGAAATACACTAGGTTATTCCCCAATCTTTTAGCTACACAACACTATTTTTCAACGTAATCTCCATTCAATGCTGCGGCCTTACGCCACCTTGAAATGAGGACCTGTATGCCTGCACGGTACCATTCCACTGGTCGATGTCGGAGCCAACGTCGTACTGCATCAATAACTTCTTCATCATCCGCGTAGTGCCTCCCACGGATTGCATCCTTCATTGGGCCAAACATATGGAAATCCGACGGTGCGAGATCGGGGCTGTAGGGTGCATGAGGAAGAACAGTCCACTGAAGTTTTGTGAGCTCCTCTCGGGTGCGAAGACTTGTGTGAGTTCTTGCGTTGTCATGAAGAAGGAGAAGTTCGTTCAGATTTTTGTGCCTACGAACACGCTGAAGTCGTTTCTTCAATTTCTGAAGAGTAGCACAATACACTTCAGAGTTGATCGTTTGACCATGGGGAAGGACATCGAACAGAATAACCTCTTCAGCGTCCCAGAAGACTGTAACCATGACTTTACCGGCTGAGGGTATGGCTTTAAACTTTTTCTTGGTAGGGGAGTGGGTGTGGCGCCACTCCATTGATTGCCATTTTGTTTCAGGTTCGAAGTGATGAACCCATGTTTCATCGCCTGTAACAATCTTTGACAAGGAATTGTCACCCTCAGCCACATGACGAGCAAGCAATTCCGCACAGATGGTTCTCCTTTGCTCTTTATGGTGTTCGGTTAGACAACGAGGGACCCAGCGGGAACAAACCTTTGAATATCCCAACTGGTGAACAATTGTGACAGCACTACCAACAGAGATGTCAAGTTGAGCACTGAGTTGTTTGATGGTGATCCGTCGATCATCTCGAACGAGTGTGTTCGCACGCTCCGCCATTGCAGGAGTCACAGCTGTGCACGGCCGGCCCGCACGCGGGAGATCAGACAGTCTTGCTTGACCTTGCGGCGATGATGACACACGCTTTGCCCAACGACTCACCGTGCTTTTGTCCACTGCCAGATCACCGTAGACATTCTGCAAGCGCCTATGAATATCTGAGATGCCCTGGTTTTCCTCCAAAAGAAACTCGATCACTGCCCGTTGTTTGCAACGCACATCCGTTACAGACGCCATTTTAACAGCTCCGTACAGCGCTGCCACCTGTCAGAAGTCAATGAAACTATACGAGACGAAGCGGGAATGTTTGAAAATATTCCACAAGAAATTTCCGGTTTTTTCAACCAAAATTGGCCGAGAAAAAAAATGTGTTGCATTACTTATTGAACTGCCCTCGTAATAATAACCATACGATGTTGCAGTGTCTAAGGGACATGGCATCATATTTCTTACAAACACAGGCACTGCAATATCGTATTTACCCACCAATACCAGGCTAGTGACTTTCGATCTAATGTCTCCCATGTACGGAAATTACAGATGGTGCATGAGTGCAGATTAAAGGCGCATGGACGACGACGTATGGAAGTTTGGGATAAGCCGTGAAGCGTGAACGGATAGCTGAAGTGTTGCCGGCACGGTATCTCAGCGAGTTCGGTCAGAGGGTTAGCTGCCCTCTGTAATGAAAAACTGAGTGGATAGATTAACGACGAACTTGAATAGGTGTCGTGGGACGTCCGTTCCGAAAGAATACAACGAACAAAATGAGACTAAAAATTGTTTAAGGTGGCCGCTTGCGACAAGTGAGAAATCCAAGTTCGCTTCCCGGTGCGGTGTAAATTTTCAATTTAGTCATTCCATTCTACGGTTGGTGGTTGCCCGTATTCACAACCGCGAATACATTTCCTGTAAAATGGGGACTTTTTCCCGTGTCATCCTGCAGGCAGGATACTACGAAACCACGCTAATATTAATTCGTCCTAGGAAGAAACATCTACCATCCACACAGTAAGCGATAATGAACCACAGAAAAAGTATGAAGTATTAGAAAGGAGAGTTTACCTCGCGATATGTCACATCAAGACGAAACAAATAACTTAAGTACAGATTAATCTCAGAATAAGGCTGAAAGATTACAGGGAGATCTGGGATCAGAAAAATTAGAAACCCTTGACAGTTAATCGTAGAACACGATCCTGAGGCTTGAAGACGAGGTTTATGCCATCGGAATTTGGAATATGCAAACGCAGTAAATGGTATTAGTTGTCACTGACCCACAGGCTGGAGAAAGCAGCGATACAGACGTTTAATAAGAACACGCAAATATATGTAAACTGATTCCAGACTCAAATTATCAATTTCAACTTCCTTGATCGACTCAGAAGCAGAGAACGAGCTGTTTACAACGGAAACTTTCCTGCATTTCGCAAAGAAGACTGTGCCTTTACGCTGCTTCCAAGACAGACGAAAAGATCTTGATCAGTGGAACGAATCGGGACCCATGTTATCAGTTTGATCCAACCTTGTAGATAAGATACGCTAACTGAGCGTACTCAGTTAGTACAAAAATATCCACGATCAGTTTCGATCTTTTGTCTCAAATCTTATACACGACATATTTTGGTGGAGAACAAGGGCAAGTCTGGTAAACTGCTCTTCCACTTCCACTGGGCTGATCCTTTTCGATTAACTACAACCGTATCATAAGAACACGATTTAAAATCAAAAAACAAGTGATCACTAATTCACCTCGGTGAAGAGTTCTCTAACGCGAATGGTTCCGTTTCGTTTTCTTTGCATGTACAGTTCGTCGTCGGTGACAATACACGTATCTGGCCAAGCCCCCTCTAGCTGCAATGTTGCCCAGCATAGAGATCAATCTTCCTGGCATATGAAATCTGTGAGCCGGATCGGGACTCGAACCCAGCACCTTCCCCTTTACAGACAACGCTCATATCAGCTGAAATTCCGAGCTGTCTAACTGGAAGTTTCAAAACAGATCACATTCGTGTGGAGAGCGAGTGACTTATTCTGGAGTCTCGTAGATGTAGGTCCTCTTGGGGGATGTTACACGCTGACTGCACCCGATATTACCAGTAATGTAGAACTGACGAGACACCATCGCATTTTTCACGTGTGGTCACTGAAGGATAAGTCTGTGTTCGTGCTGGCAACGGTGGCTGACAATCACCTTGGAAAGCGTGTTGGAAAATGCGGTGTGTGTGTGTGTGTGTGTGTGTGTGTGTGTGTGTGTGTGTGTGTGCGTATGTGTGAGCAGCGGTTTTATCCTTCTGGAAGTGCACTGTGCCGTAACACAGAAGGAACGGCAAGAGAATGAGCTGGATATTGTTCTCAATCAGTGGAGTTCTGGTTCACCCTGAATATGCCTCGTAGCACCTTTCACAGAATGCTGCTATACCATAAACGACAAAGTCCAAATTTTTAATCCTATGAAGATTGTATCGCGCTTTACATTTCATCTAAACTTAATTCCGCGTCAGTATGTAGTTCGTAGTACTATTGTAATCGCAAAAGTGCGGTTATGTCCGCCACAAAAGTGTACTTTTGAAATACGCTCTTTCTGTTCACGCGATAGAGTGATATTGCGCCCAGACGTAGTGGCTCTTAGCTTTCGTTCGGAACCCATCTCAACGTTTCTTTAATGAAATTCTTCCAATGATTCTTCTGACATTGCGCCTGCACGAGTGGTCACGTTCTGAAAGATCATGCAGTGGTTACCACACTGGACTCGCATTCAGAAGGACGACGGTACAAATCCGGGTCAGACCATCCTGATTTCCTTAAAATTGCTTAAGACAAATGCTGGGATGGTTCCTTTAAAAGGGCACGGCCGATTTCCTTCTCCATCCTTCCCTAGTCCGAGCTTGTGCTCCGTCTCTAATGACCTCTTTGTCGACGGGTGATAAACACTAATCTCCTGCTCCTCAACGGTCACCCTCAATGCTGGTGGGAACCTGTAAACTAATTCAGTTTCCAGAATGAAATTTTCACTATGCAGCGGAATGTGCGATGGTATAAAACTTCCTCGTAGATTAAAACTGTGTGCCCGACCTTGTCTCGAACTCGAGACCTTTGCCTTGCGCGGCCAAGTGCTCTACTGACTGAGCTACCCAAGCACGACCCAAGCTCCCGTTCTCACGGCTTCAGTTCTGCCAGTACCTCGTCTGCTACCTTCCGAACTCTCTCCTACGAACCTTGCAGAACTAGCACTCCTGGCGGAGTGGCCGCGCGGTTAGAGGCGTCATATCACGGACTGCGCGGCCGCTCCCGCCAAAGGTTCGAGTCCTCCCTCGGTCATGCATGTGTGCGTGTGTGTGGGTTGTTCTTGGTATAAGTTAGTTTAAGTAGTCTCTAAGTCTTGGGACCGATGACCTCAGCAGTTTGGTCCCTTAGGAATTCACACACACACGTGCACACACACACACACACACACACACACGCACACACACACACACACACACACACACACACACACACACACACAAACACTAGCACTCCTGGAAGAAGAGATATTGCGGAGACATGGATTAGCCACAGCCAGTTTAGTTGTGCAGGAAACACTTGCAGTATGACCATTCAAGAGTATTTCCATGTTCAGTAATATGAAGTATTAATGTCCACTTATTCGTGGAGTGTGTTCGCCCTTTGCCTTTACGACTACTTAAACTCTACTGGTGACACTTTGGAACAGATATCTGAATGTATTTGGAGCAATTTCAGCCTATTCTTCATCAAGAGCCGACACCAGAAAAGGCAGCGATGTTTGACGCTGGGTTCTGGAAGGAAGTCGGCATTCTAACTTATCCCAGAGGTGCCCCGTTGGGTTCAGATAGGGGCTTCGAGCGAGCCAGTCCACTTCAGTAATGCTACTGTCCACAAATCATTGCCTCACATATATTGTTTTATCACAGGGTCCAGTGTCGTGCTGAAACAACGATCATCGTCTTCGAATTGTTTCTCTACAGCATGCAGTACACAATTTTGTAAAATGTATTCATTTCCTTCCGCATTTAGCGTTTACTTAAGCCGAATAAGGCGATCGCACCCTAAACCGAGAAATACCCCTATCTCATCCCTATTTCAGTGCTCAGACTCGGCATGGTGGCAAGTAATGTTCTCCGCAAACTCAAACCCTTCCATCGGACTGGGACAGGGTATAGTGTCACTCATCACTTTTTTCCACTCACTCTTTTCCAGCCGTCCACTGACCATTTGCGTCGCTCTTTATACTACCCCAACCTCCGCTAAGCGATGACTACAGACATGTGTGGCTTAGAAGGAGCTGCAGGGCCATTGTACCACACACTTTTTAACTTAGTACGCACAGTCATTGTGCTATCTGGAATGCTCGTAGCACTTTGGAACTCTCTAGTGATTCCTTCCATTGAATTCATGCGATTTTTGGCACCCACCCTCAGCAACGCTTGTTCGTCAGTAGATGAGGTCTTCCTGGTCTTGGTCCAGATGTAGTCATTTCTTCTTGTTTTCACTCCAAAATCACATCACCTACGTCTATGTGGGCAGTGTTGGAACGGTTTAAACGTCCTTGACGGATCTGTTATTCAGATGACATCCAGTGACTTGTCTGAAATCACTGAGCTCTCCTAACCAACAGATTTTACTGTTAATGCTTCTCTCCTGACAGCACGATACACCCCGCATCCTCTTAAATTGGCGTGTCAGGCTCTCGTGACAAGTAGTGGTCACTTAGGATTTACGTAGGGATGTCCGGATGGTTCTGATCATTCAGTTTATATTGATAAGAGTACAGTCAGAATGTGAGGCACATCTCTCCACTGGTAACATGCAACTACGGCCACTTTTACAGCTGGAGCCAGCGGCGGCTGCACGCCGACAGCTGTTATCGATTGCCGGCAGGCACGCCCCGGTCCGGGCCCGGCGCTGCGGGCCATCTCCTTGAAGAGAGGAGAGAAGTAGGAGGGCAGAGGAGAGGAGAGAAGTAGGTCAGCGGAGCGGCCGCCGCACGTGGACCATCGACCGCGCGGGCGCGATCGGAAAGCCATCTGGGCGCCGGCCAACTTGGGCGGGCGGTCACGCGAAATTACTCACAGAAAACGTGAGCGCGCTGCTCACTTTACGAGGACTGCGCTTATTGCGTTCCTCGCTTTGACCCTTTGCGAAAGGAGCCGCCGGCCGCTCTAGCAAAACCGGCTTTCTACAGTTTATGCAACTAATACCGTATTTTGTTTATCTGAAGAGAATTAATATGCTCAACAGCGTTCTGAAAATATATGGATGAATTGTATAGTAACAATAAGTGAATTTTCTAATGAGTCAATATGCAGCAAATCGGACTCTACCGCAAAGCTGAAATCTTTTTAAATATGAAAGCTCGTGTCTGCTGAGCGTCATACCTGAATACAGATGAGGGAAGACGAGGATTACACACAAATGCACATTGAAATATATAGTAACTTGCAGAAAGTAAAAGGCATTTCAGACAGAATGTCGCATTTCAAATGAAACACCAGTATTTGAAAATACACGAACGTAATAATTATGATTGGTTCTATATAATAAAGAGTTGAATTATTAAAACTTGATTATGGCGTTTCCAGTCTGTTTCTGCTTAGGCAGATATCTCTTGTCTACTTGCACGTTCGCAAATAATTTTCACGCGCGTTTTCCTCTTCGACACGTTTTCCTGCCTTTAGTATTTCTTTATGGTTCTACAAATTTCCTGAGTGAAGCACAAGCTTACAGATTGTATAAATTCATAAGACTTAGTAGATCATTAGGGAATTCTGGGGTCAGTCGCAATATCATTTAGTTTGTTTTGCAATGAGCAATGTACTTATACTCACGAAAATTATGCAACTAATCGAATAAAATCTTCGTTTCTTAGCAGTTATAAATACAATTATTATGAAGATATGTTTTATAAAGTATTTAAAGAAAGGGAAGCAGTGGTTGGGAAGGGAATGAGACAGAGTTGTAGCCTATCCCCGATGTTATTCAATCTGTATATTGAGCAAGCAGTGAAGGAAACAAAAGAAAAATGCGGAGTAGATATTAAAATCCATGGAGAAGAAATAAAAACTTTGAGGTTTGCCGATGACATTGTAATTCTGTCAGAGACAGCAAAGGACTTGGAAGAGCAGTTGAACGGAATGGACAGTATCATGAAAGGAGGGTATAAGATGGAACATCAACAAAAGCAAAACGAGGATAATGGAATGTAGTCGAATTAAGTCGGGTGATGCTGAGGGAATTAGATTAGGAAATGAGACACTTAAAGTAGTAAAGGAGTTTTGCTATTTGGGGAGCGAAATAACTGATGATGGTCGAAGTAGAGAGGATATAAAATGTAGACTGGCAATGGCAAGGAAAGCGTTTCTGAAGATGAGAAATTTGTTAACATCGAGTGTAGATTTAAGTGTCAGGAAGTCGTTTCTGAAAGTATTTGTATGGAGCGTAGCCATGTATGGAAGTGAAACATGGACAATAACTAGTTTGGACAAGGAGAGAATAGATGCTTTCTAAATGTGGTGCTACAGAAGAATGCTGATGATTAGATGGGTAGATCATATAACTAATAAGAAGGCATTGAATAGGATTGAGGAGAAGAGAAGTTTATGGCACAACTTGACTAGAAGAAGGGATCGGTTGATAGGACACGTTCTGAGGCATCAAGGGATCACCAATTTAGTACTGGGGGGGTGGGGGGGGGGCAGCGTGGAGGGTAAAAATCGTAGAGGGAGACCAAGAGATGAATACACTAAACAGATTCAGAAGGATGTAGGTTGCCGTAGGTACTGGAAGATGAAGAAGCTTGCACAGGATAGAGTAGCATGGAGAGCTGCATCAAACCAGTCTCAGGACTGAAGACCACAACAACAACACAGTATTTGAAATTGTACTCTTGGCTGCGATGTATTACATTTATCACCAAATGCGTGTCAGTTGTAACACACATTGGCGTCAATTCCAACATATTCATTAGGTTGTAGATTGCAGTTGTATTGTCGTAATTTCTTCTTCAAAATATGTTGTGGCGTCGATTATTTATATAATATCTATCGCAGTGATTATTTACTACAAATTGCAATTTCAATACATTATGAAGGAAGATGTAATTTTAACTGCTATTTAACATTTATTTGTAAACCTAAAAGTAACCCTCACAAATATTATAACACTGAGGCATAAACGTACAAACAGTCCAAAGTTTGTAGAGAAGTAGGTAGTAAACATAAAATGTAATGTTAAAAAACAACTCTGGCATTCGTAAGGTTTGTCTCCCTTTGTGCAGCTAATATCAGTCTACTTAACACATAATCTTCGTCGCTTTCAGTTTCGTCCTCCTGAAACTGAAGTAGTAGGCATTTTGGAACTTTTTATGAGCATTTATTTTCCTTTTGTTTGCCGTTTCTTCAAGGGCAAGTTGTTCTCGAATGTAATATGAATTGAAATTTCACCTTCCATTCTTGACGGACGCGACACCCCCGGGATAACAAGGCCGTCCAGCAGTGTTAGTGACGTCACACTAAGCGGCCCATAGCCGACGCAGCAGTCCACGGACACCTCCGTACAGACGCGCCTGATGCTAACGATCTTCTGTCCGTCATACAGAAAGGAGCGAACTATAATTCGAACCAAAGACCCAATTATATATATTCTTGTAAACAGCATAAAGGTTCACAACGAAATACCGATTACATATACGGGCAGGAATAAGTTTAATCGATTGAGGAACTTTGCCACTATTTTATAATTGTCAGAACACTATTTAGCTTTAAAACTCGCATACAGGTGGTGACAAATGCCAACTGACAGCAGGACTTAACATTTTCAAGCTATTACACTGAAAATAAATTACCTTAAACACTGTCATACGTAGCAAAACCCTCACAACTTTCGTTTACAATAAGGTAACAAGAGTTCGCTTTATCTCATAAAACACATGACTATTGTGAATTTGCTCATATGTTCATGGTGACAGCTCTTTTCAAGAATTTTTACAAGTGTATCCCCAGTAATAAAGAATGGAAACAAAAGATAGATATCAAATATTCTCCTTTTAACATAGACATCACTGAACACAAGACTCTGTCTTGCACTGTGATACTAAGGGACTGCTCTTTCATTTAAGAAAAGCCTGACAATTTGAAGTTCACTCTGCTATTGAAGATACACGTCTTGAAACAATATTAAAAATGTTATGGAAGGTAAGGAAATGACAAACAACCAAGTGCATTACATGTAAGAATGTGAGCAAAAGGCTGAGGCTCTCTTTACTTACCATTTCCAATCTCTCTACAGCTTTTCCACGTAGAAATCACCAACTGAAAGTCTCATTATTGCTGTCTGTTACTAACAAAGTGCTTTTCTATTTAGAAAACCTGACAATTTGATGTTCATTCTGGTACTGAAGATAAACACTTTTCAGAGGAGTTCTAAAACCTATTCCTGCCCGTATATGTAATCGGTATTTCGTTATGAACCTTTATGCTGTTTACAAGAATATATATAATTTGGTCTTTGGTTCGAATTATAGTTCGCTCCTTTCTGTATGACGGACAGAAGATCGTTAGCATCAGGCGCGTCTGTACGGAGGTGTCCGTGGACTGCTGCGTCGGCTATGGGCCGCTTAGTGTGACGTCACTAACACTGCTGGACGGCCTTGTTATCCCAGGGTGTCGATGGACGTCTTATGGATAGTTCCGTTATGCTGGCGTTATAAGACGGGTGCTTCACTTGAGGTGAAGAAGACTTAGTTGCCTTCGGTGACATTGCAGTGCTAGCTGAAGATTCTCTTAACTTACTAATAGGACGATATGAATTCCTTTCTGGATTTGGTCTGTCCATAACCTGGAGTGGTGCGAAGTTCGACTTCTGAAACATATGCCCATTAAAAGGCAAAATGCCAGTTGCAGAGGATCGTGACAGAATACCTGTTGATATTGATGCTTGAGCCAGGGCAGTAACAACTACTTCTTTAATATTATGTATTGTCTTCTTCTTCCTCGATGACCCTTCATCCGCGAATTCATTGCAGAGTTAAGAAGGGTCCCTAAACTCCCACATATGAAACCGAAGTAGGTAAGTTGTGAGTCTGCAATGGTAAAAGAACTATTCCACTCTCTGCACAGAATTCGATACTCAAAAGACACACTGATCAGCCAGAACATAATAGTCGGCCGGTGTGGCCGAGCGGTTCTAGGCGCTTCAGTCTGGAACAGCGCGACCGTTACAGTCGCAGATTCGAATCGTGCCTCGGGCATGGATGTGTGTGATGTCTTTAGGTTAGTTAGGTTTAAGTAGTTTTAAGTTCTAGGGGATTGATGACCTCAGATGTTAAGTCCCATAGTGCTCAGAGCCATTTGAACCAGAACATAATAATCACCTACCTAATAGGCGGTATGTCCACCTTTGGCACGGATAGCAACGGCGACGCGTCGTAGCGTGGAGGCAGTGAGGTCTTGGTAGGTCGCTGGAGGGAGTTGGCACTACATCTGCACACACAAGTCACCTAAATCCTGTAAATTTCGGGGAGAGGGGCGATGAATTATGACTCCACGTTCAATCACATCGCAGATGTGTTTGATTGGGTTCAGATCTGGCGAGTTGGGGGCCAACACATCAACTGAAACTCGCCACTGTGTTCTGCGAGCCACTTCGTCACAGTCCTGACCTTGTGCCATGGCGCTTTATCTTCCTGAAAAATGTCACAGTCGTCCGAAACATGATCGTCATGATGGGGTGTATGTGGTCTGCAACTACTGTACGATACTGCTTGGCCGTCATGGTACCTTGCCCAAGCTCCACTGGACCCATGGATTCCCATGTGAAAGTTTCCCACAGCATAATAGAGCAGTCGCCAGCTTGTCTCCGTCCCGCAGTACAGGTCTCAATGAGCTTGAAGACAATGGATTCACGCCTTCCCATCAGCATGATGAAGAAGGAATCGGGATTCACCACACCTTTTAACGCTCTGCAGCTGCGGCAACATCCAGTACCGATGGTCCCGTCCCCATTTCAGACGTAGTTGCTGATGCCGTGGTGTTAACTTTGGACATGCAGGAGTCATCGGCTGTGGAGGCCCAGCAGTGTTCGGTGCATTGTGCCTTCTGACACATTTGCACTTTGCCCAGTATTAATGCTGAGTTAGTTCCGCTACACTTCGCCGCCTATCCTGTTTTACCAGTCTGCAAAGCCTACGACGTCCGACATCTGTGATGAGGGGTGCCCGTCTAATCCCATGATGTTTGGACATAGTTTCGCCTTGGTTTCGCCACATTTTGAAGACATTCACCACAGCGCTCCTCGAACACCCGCCAAGGGTAGAGTTTTCGAAATGCTCGTGCCGAGCCTCTGGGACATCGCAATCTGCCCTCGGTCAAACTCAGATAGATCACGTGCGCTCCCCATTCTATACTACATGCACTGTGCGTTTGTCTGACTAGCAATAATTCCCTGCCAGGTGAAGCTGCTATCGCCTGGACGAGTTTATATCGATAGTAGATCGGTGGCCATAATGTTCTAGCTGACCAGTGTATATCCCGCTCTCGTGTCTGTTTCAAATAAGCGACAGTTTGTCTTCCACCGAAAATTATACATGTTTTGCAAAGTGCTTCATAGAAATTAAAAATTCTGATCCCTGTATCCATCCAGATCCGTTGGCAGAAACTTACAGTAACAACTCACATAAAACAGTACCGGAAAATTTTACGAGGGAATGGAAGCAAAGGATGATCACACAATTTTAACGTATTATTTACTTCTACGCGAACTATCACAAAATTTCTACATTCTATGGAAGTAACTCTTCCAATTTGATTCTTTTCCCTCTTTGCCAATATTTTTCTTGGAGACTGGACGGCGTGGACACCAGTATTGTGTTGTTACACACGTTCTGTGGCCGAAACTTGTGGTCATCTAATAAACTTGGAAGTTTCTTTAAAAAATGATACCATATATATAATTTCTAGGACTGGACTAGTTACTTCTGCACGATTTTTGGCAAGATATTCAGCCAGTCTACTTCCATCATTTCCTTTTAACACCAGTTTTCTTTTTATACCATACCCGTAGTGCCAGGACACAGATAGGCCACACTGAGCTCGCATTCGGGAGGACGACGTTTCAAACGTGCGTCCGGCCACTTTGATGTATGGTGTATGTTTCCCGTGATTTTCCTAAATCGTTTAAGGCAAATGCAGGGATGGTTCCTTTACAAGGACACGGTCGACTTCCTTCCCCATCTTTCTCTAATCCCAATGGAACCGATAACATCGCTGTTTAGTCCCCCCCCCCCCCCCCCATATCAACCAACCAACACTGATAGGCTAACTTTCTAATGCACCTTGTGGGCAACCCGTAACACAAATCGGCAGAATGTTTTGTTCTTCTGCCTGTCACTGAATAGACGGTAATGTGGATTGTAGTCTCCTTTTACAATCTCGTTATTCCTCATTTTCTGACAAAATATATCCACGATACGTGACGTATACCGAATTCTCTCGCCACACTTCTCAAAGATTTTCTGGAATTCAAAACTTCCCGCATAGAAGCTTCCATAGTGTCATGTGGTACTTGCCCCTTTCTCTTCTGTGTTTTACGATTCCTCTATAAAAGAGATAAATATACACCATTTTAATAAATAAATCAAGTAGATGCTGTTCAAACAAGATAAATTGTGCACAAACAGGCAAAAACACGATTTGTTTTCAGAGGGAGTCAGTTTCAACATTCTGCAACCGTTCTCATGGACACTGGTAAAACTGACCACTTCGCACCATCAATAGATTAAAACTGAATAGCTCCCGTGGTAGAAGAAAATATACGTTCGATCGTATGCGATATGAAACTACAATATTTATCGTACATTTTCGTGCTGTTTGTCCCACGCAACTTCGCCACTTCATATATTTCCGAAATGAAACAAAATCGGAAAAATACAATAGTCCTGGAATGCACCTATTCAGAGGCTCACACAATACGCTGGAATGCAAAGTCCTTGCAAGAAAACAAACATAACTTTCAACAGATTTTTTTTAAAAGGCACATGTATGTCTTTTTCTACCGAAATGAAAACCAGAGTAAATAAGTGATGGGAGACATGGTTTCACTGCTCTAAACCTTATACCTTCAGGATTAAGTAAACTTTAAATATCGTAAATGGTGCCACAGTTTCTGCAGTAATACCGTAATGTCGTAATTTGGGTGCCTGCACTGTCCTGAAGCCCTGCTCCATGCATTGCAGCAGAGCTGTGGCGCTTTTGCTGTCATTTGAAGTCTACGTATTTCAGACAGTAAGAGGTTAAGAACAGTAAAAACAAGTCGGTCATCACTAAATGTCCAACTGGTTTTTCATTTTTGTTGAAAAAAAGCATGTGCCATTTGAATAACGGAACTTTGTGTTGAAAGTGATGATTGTCTTCATTTATGAAATCTGCATTCCTGCCCATTGTGTGAACCCCTGAAATAGGTGCATACCTGACCAATTGCATTTTTCAAATTTTATTTCGTTTCGGAAATATATGAGGTGAGAGAGTTAGGTGGGAAGACCTGCATATCAGTTAAACTAAGTTCCCCTGCCCATTCCATGAACTGTGGACCGTTGCTGGGGTGTCTTGCGTGCCTCAGTGACACAGAGCGCCGTACCGTAAGTGCAACCACAACGGAGGGGTATGTGTTGAGACGCCAGAACAATGTGTGGTTCCTCAAGAGGGGTAGCAGTCTTTTCAGTAGTTACAAGGCAGCAATCTGGATGAGTGACTTATCTGGCCTTGTAACATCAACCAAAGAAGCATTTCTTTGCTGGTACTGCGATCGGCTGATAACGGGGAAAAACTACAGCCGTAATTTCTCCCAATGAAGCTCTACTATATGGTTAAATTATGATGTCATCCTCTTGAGTAAAAAATTCTGAAACTGAAATAATCCACCATTTGGATCTCCGGGCGGGGACTACTCAGCAGGATTTCATCATCAGAAGAAACAAAACTGGCGTTCAAAGAATCGGAGCGTGGGATGTTAGACCACTTAATATGGCAGGTATGTTAAAAATTTTAAAAAGGGAAACGTATTGGTTGAAGCTGGATATAGTAGGAATTAGTGAAGTCCGGTGGCAGGAGGAACAGGACTTCTGGTCAGGTGAATACAGAGTTATAATAGAAAATCAAGTAGATGTAATGCAGGAGTAACTTTAATTATGAATAAAAAAAATAGGAAAGCGGATGAGCTACTATGGACAGCATAGTGAACGCATTATTGTAGCGAAGGTATACACGAAGCCCATACTCACCACAGTAATACAAGTTTATATGCCAACTAGCTCCGCCGATGAGGAAGAGATTGAAGAAATGCATGATGAGATTAAAGAAGTTATTCAGATAGTTAAGGGAGACGAAAATTTAATAGTCATATGGATTGGAATTCTATAGTAGGAAAGAGGAGAAAAGGAAAAATCGTAGGTGAATATAGACTGGGGGAAAGGATTGAAAGAGGATGCCGACTGGTAGAATTTTGCGCAGATCATAATTTAATCATCGGCAACAGTCGCTTTAAGAATCATCAAAGAAGGTTACATATGTGGAAGAGACGTGGAGGCACGTAAAGATTTCAGTTTGATTATGTAATTGTAAGACAGAGATTTCGGAACCAGATTTTAAATTGTAAGACATTCACAAGGCAGATGTGGACTCTGACCACAATTTATTGATTATGAACTGTAGATTAAAAACTGAAGAAACTGCAAAAGTAAGGCATTAAGGAGATCGAACTCAGATAAGTTGAAAGAACAAGTGGTTGTTGAGAGTTTCAGAGGAATGGGTAGCTTTTAGAGATGAAATAGTCAAGGCATCACAGAATCAAATAGATAAAAAACAATTTCATTGATGAAATGAGAAAATATGAAAGTGTAGGAAATGAAGCAGGCGAAAGAGAATACACAGTTTAAAAAATGGGATGGACAGAAAGTGCAAAATGGCTACAAAGAAATATCTAGAGGATAAATGTAAACATATAAAAGCATAATTCACTAGGGAAGTCAGATATGCCTAAAGAAAAAATAAAGTCGCCTTTGCAGAAAAGAGAAGTAGTTATATAATTATCAAGAACCCAGATGGAAAATTAGTCCTAAGCAAAGAAGGGAAAACTGAAAGGTGAAAGGAGTATATAGAGGGTCTATGCAAGGGAGATGAACTTGAAGCAATATTGTAGAAAGAGAAGAGGACGTAGATGGAGATGAGATGGGAGATATGAAACTGTGAGAAGAATTTGACAGAGCTCTGGAAGATCTAAGTCGAAAGAAAGCCCCGGTGTAGGAGATATTCCGTCAGAACTACTGAAAGCCTTAGGAGAGCCAGCCATTACAAAACCTTTACACTAGGTGTGCAAGATTATGAAATAGGGAAAACACCCTCAGACTTAATCAAAATTCCCATTCCAAAGACAGGATTTGCTGAAAGGCGTGAAAATTAATTAACTATCAGTTTAATAAGTCATGGTTGCCAAATATTAACACGAATTCTTTACAGAAGAATGGAAAAACTGGTAGAAGCCGACCTCGGGGAAGATGCGTCTGGGTTCCGGAGAAATGTAGGAACACGCGAGCCAATATTCACCCTACAACTTACATTAGAAGACAGGTTAAGGAAAGGCAAATCTACGTTTATGGTATTTGTAGACATAGAAAAAACTTTCGGCAATACCTTCTTAGAAATTCTGAAAGTAGCAGGGGTAAAATATAAAGAGTGGAAAGCTGTCTACAACTTGTACAGAAACCAGATGGCAGTTCTATGTGTCGGTGGTGGGGAGGGGGGGGGGGCATGAAAGGGAATCAGTGGCTGAGAACTGAGTGGCAAATCTTGTAGCTTATCTCCAATCTTATTCAATCTGTACGCTGAGCAAGCAGTGAAGGAAATCAAAGAAAGATTTGGAGTAGGGATTAAAGTTCAGGGAGCAGAAATATATACTTTGAGGTTTGCCGACGATATTGTAATTCCGTCAAAGACACCAAAGGACTTGGAGGAGCAGTGAAATGGAATGGATAGTGTCTTGAAAGGAGGATGTAAGATGAACATCATCGAAAGCAAAGTAAGAACAATGGAATGAAATCAAGTTAGGAAACGACACACTTAAAGTGGTAGACGAGTTTTGCTATTTGGGCAGGAAAATAACTGATGATGGCCGAAGTCAAGAGTATATAAAATGTAGACTGGCAACTGCAAGAAAAGCATTTCTGAAGAAGAGAAATTTGTTAACGTCGAATATAGATGTAAGTGTTACGAAGTCTTTTCTGGAGGTAGCCATGTACGGAATTGAAACATGGACGATAAACAGTTTAGACAAAAGAGAATAGAAGCTTTCGAAATATGGTGCTACCGAACAATTTTGAAGATTAGACTGGTCAATCAAGTAACTAATGAGGAGGTACTGAATAGAAATGAGGAGACAAGAAATTTGTAGCACAACTGGTCCAAAAGAAGGGATCGGTTGATAAGGCACATTCTGAGACAGAACGGTATCATCAATGTAGTACTGAAGGGAAGTGTGTGGGGTAACAACTGTAGAGCGAGACCAAGAGATGAATACAGCAAACAGATTCAGAAAGATGTAGGTTGCAGTAGTTACTCGGAGATAAAGAAGCTTGCACGGGATGGAGTAGCATGAAGAGCTGCATCAAACCATTCTTCTAACTTAAGACTACAGCAACATCAATAGCAACAACAACAACAACAAGTTCCCTTACCTGGAAATTGGTAGAAAAAAATGTTGTAGGTAATTTATTTTCGCTTCAACACGCTAAAACAAGTTTCTTCTACACAACCCACTCAGAAGCGATCGTCTGTCTGGTTTGCTCCGTTGCTTATGGAAGACAAGATAAGTCATTTGATGCCGATATGGTATTAAGTCCTGACACGGAACAGGTAAGTATAACCTTCTCACACTCTTCGGTATATTACTGCCCCGTTTAATATAATGCTCTGTTGTTCGCAGCAAAGACATCGATTCAGAAGAGTAAATGTTAATCGAAATAATGGTCCTTACTGATACTGAACAACAACGACTGAGAACATATTTTGTAATCAGGTTAATTAATTTAGTACAGTTAGCTAAGTCTGTAACTAAATAAGTAACTGAGATTGATTTAAATGTTAGTTACTGAATAATAAAGTACGGTCGCTAGGTCATGCTTGAGCAAAGTTTATGAAATTTGTGTATGACTGCTTGCAAAGAAACTATTACGTAACAAATCGTTAGAGCTCGGAAGCACTGTGACAAATGTTTCAGACGGCAGTGCGCAGAATCGCAGATGGGGGAGGGGGGGTAAGCTTTATCCATTGTCGAGCTACGATGGTTTAAAGTCGAGGTAAATGTAGTACAGAAAAATTATTCTTACGTGAATTGAATGTCGGAAACGGTTTGAATTGGTTCAAATAAATAAAACATGCATTATTACGATAAAATTTTGCTTGAAAATCTAGCTTCATTCGGATTTTAGGTACAGAAAATACGTTTCTTGTGAGTTTTTTTACACGTGCTACGTAAATGTTTCAGACTTGTGCGAAGCAGTTCAAATGTTGTAAGAAGGTATACAAATACATCTAATTAATAGTCGTCCTATTTATTTGTGAAAGCTTTATCCGTTGCTATTATACAGGGTGGTCCATTGGTAGTGACCGGGCCAAATATCTCACCAAATAAGCATTAAACGAAAAAACTAGAAAGAACGAAACTTGCCTAGTTTGAAGGAGGAAACCACAAGGTTCTGGTTGGCCCGCTAGATGACGCTGCCACAGGTCAAACGGATATCAACTGCGTTTTTTTAAATAGGAACCCCCGTTTATATTACATATTCGTGTAGTGCGTAAGGAAATATGAATGTTTTAGTTGGATCACTTTTTTCGCTTTGTGATAGATGTCAGAAACGTACAAGTACGTGGTATGACGTAACATTCCGCCAGTGCGGACAGTATTTGCTTCGTGATACATTACCCGTGATAAAATGGACCGTTTACCAATTGCGGAAAAGGTCGATATCGTGTTGATGTATGGCTATTGTGATCAAAATTCCCAACGGGCGTGTGCTATGTGTGCTGTTCGGTATCCTGGACGACATCATCCAAGTGTCCGTACCGTTCGCCGGATATTACGTTATTTAAGGAAACAGGAAGTGTTCATCCACATGTGAAACGTCAACCACGACCTGCAACAAATGATGATGCCCAAGTAGGTGTTTTAGCTGCTGTCGCGGCTAATCCGCACATCAGTAGCAGAGAAATTGCGCGAGAATCGGGAATCTCAAAAACGTCGGTGTTGTGAATGCTACACCAACTTTGGTTGCACCCGTACCATATTTCTATGCACCAGGAATTGCATGGAGACGACTTTGAACTTCGTGTACAGTTCTCCACTGCGCACAAGAGAAATTACGGGACGATGACAGATTTTTTGCACGCGTTCTATTTAGCGACGAAGCGTCATTCACCAACAGCGGTAACGTAAACCGGCATAATATGCACTATTGGGTAACGGAAAATCCACGATGGCTGCGACAAGTGGAACATCAGCTACCTTTGCGGGTTAATGTATGGTGCGGCATTATGAGAGGAAGGTTAATTGGCCTCCATTTTATCGATGGCAATCTAAATGGTGCAATGTATGCTCATTTCCTACGTAATGTTCTACCGATGTTATTACAAGATGTTTCACTGCATGGCAGAATGGCGATGTACTTCCAACATGATGGATGTCTGGCACATAGCTCGTGTGCAGTTGAGGCGGTATTGAATAGCATATTTCATGACAGGTGGATTGGTCGCCGAAGCACCATACCATGGCCCGAAGATGGTAGCGTAGTCGTAGCGAAACCGGTAATCGAAATAAATGTTTTACTAGCGATATTGGTTTTTTTTTAATTATTCTTCCGAGTTTATTACGTTGCAGATCGCCTCCATTCTGGCACAATGTCAGGAATATATTATAAAAACTCTGTATTAACGCGGTTTCAATTGACTCCTTATAAATACCGTCCAAAAAACCGGACGCACAGGCAACTATCAGGATCCTATAAAATTTCATCCCATGTACCTCTTTTAAACAGCGTTCCGCTACCACCGATTTTTCAGGCTGTTGTACCTTCGTATGACGGCAATGTTTCATGCAATTGTCCTGAATTGTGCGATTCGGCCAACTTCTCACGTTGACAAGGAAACCTTCTCAGAGTAGAGTAGTGGAATAATCCTGACAGGTGGACGGAACACACTCTTAAGCTATTTCTGGTCACTCTTGGTGACTGTTTTAGGAAAACATGTACTCCGAGAACCAGATTAGTAGGGCTGTGGCTTTTGGTCCATCCCCGATTTTTGCTTGAAGGGGAGCATAGGTTTGTGTTCTCCATTCCTTGTGCTGCGGCCAAATCTTTGACATTCTGTCCACCTGCCAAGATCAGGAAACAGCTCGTCTCTAACAAGGATGATTTGGGAGTTAGGTAGCCTGGCATGTACAAAATTCCGTGTCATTGTGGGAAGGTTTACGTAGTCCGGTACGGTCACATAGTTTGGGACTGGTGCGTGGGGTCATTGCTGTCGCGGGAGGCTACAACAGCCTGAAATATCAGCCGTAGCGGAACATTGTTTAACTAGGGACATGGGCTGAAATTTGTCGAGACCTTGATAGTTGCCGGTACATCTGGTTTTTAGGACAGTGTATATAACAAATCAATTGAAATTAGGTTGGCAGACAACTTCATTAAAGCACAACATTTTTTTGGTATGGTTCGTTCGAGTATTTGAGGATAGTCTGTGTGTGGAATACTTAGATGGCGCTGGTGTTTTACTGTGGAAGCGCCACAAGCCCATTTTTGGGGCAGCATCTGTGGTGGCAAGCGCATGCGCCATGTAGGGTATAGAGGTCTATAAAGGTCGATGATGTGTATAGGTCGATAAGGTGGCTGCTTTTGTATCAGTCTTCAACCTTCTACCCTACCAATGGAGTGCTCCACGGCTCCATCCTTTCTCTTCTCCTATATTTCCCGTACACTGTGATACACCCAAACTACCCCCACCCGCCCCTGGCCTTCGATATGCTGATGACACTGCCTTCCTTGCCCTCTATCCTATCCTTCAACGGTCCTAGCGCTCCCTTCAAACCCACCCAAATCAATTTACCGCTTGGTGCAGACAGAGACTCCTTGGAATCAATCCTACCAAAACCCAAGCAACCGTTATAGAATGTACCACCCACTCCTTCCGGGTCCTTGATTTCTATGTGATCATCTGCCCTATCCAACTTATCCCCATCTTCAAATACGTTGTACTCACTCTTGACTGTCACCTCACCTGGACTCCTCATCTCACCATCCAGCGCAAAACTCACAGCAGACTCCTCCTCCTGAAACTCCTGTTAGGCTGGACATGGGGTTTGCACCCTTCCACGATCCTTCATACCTACTAATCCTTGATCCGTCCTACCCTTTGTTATGGCCGGCCGGACTGGCCGAGCGATTCTAGGCGCTACAGTCTGGAACCGCGCGACCGCTACGGTCGCAGGTTCGAATCCTGCCTCGGGCATGGATGTGTGTGGTGTCCTTAGGTTAGTTAGGTTTAAGTAGTTCTAAGTTCTAGGGGACTGATGACCTCAGAAGTTAAGTCCCATAGTGCTCAGAGCCGTTTGAGCCATTTGTTACGCTAGTGTTGTATGGATCTTTGCCCCTCCTAAATTCTATAAAGCTCTCCAAATCCTTGAATGCAATGCAGTCCGCCTCACTTTCCATACGCATCTCCTGCCCCCAACGATGATCCTCTATAACATCATCCCCTTACCACACCTCCTCCTCTATACCATTCCTCTCCACTCCCCGCTTGTTGCCGCGCCTTTACCGATGTGCCCTCCCATCTCTTCATCTCCACACCCACCACCTCCTCTCTCAATGGAACTTCCAATGTCTCCCCATTCTGGATGATGTGCTTCACCCCGATGTTCATCCTTCCTTCCAGCTCTGACCCTCCTCTCTGCCCGCCCCTTCTCCCTTGGATTCCTTCTCCATCCCCTCCTTCTCTGCTGTTTCGTCCCTCCTCCCCACTGTCCTTCTCACTTCTCCTTTCCCAGTCCTTACACTCCCTCCCCATCTCCTGCCCCTTGGTGTGCTACCGACTCCATCCCTTCCTCCCCTTCCTGACCTCTCTCCTCCGTCAACCTCCCATCTCTCTTTCAGCTCTCCCTCCTCTCCGCCCTCCCCTACCTAGGCACGCTTTTCAAATTTTACTGCAGTTACCTTGGTGCCCACTGTGTATGTAACACCAGAGCAGTGTGTGTTCAGTGTCGTCGTCCCATACTGTAAACACGGGTTTTAATTGTGCTATTCGTGCTGCCAGTGCCAGTGTTTTCAATGAATGCCAATTTAACTGTACGTGGCTTTTACGTAAACGTGCCTCGTCCAACCACCCCTTTTTGTGTATTTTAACCTCCAATTGCTCCCCCCTTCTCATGTGTGCATATCATCTTTTATCCCCAAATTTATATATGTAATGTTGCCCTGTGGTATTCTACGTAATCTGTTGGCTGAAGAGCAGCGATTTGTGCCACTGCCAGCCCCCCTGCCCCCCATGGGGCAGGGGAATGATATGACAATAAAGGGAAAAAATTCAAAGAAAAGAAAACATCTGCCTTGAGTGGACTCAGCAGCAGCAGCGTCTCTCTCCTGCAGATGGCACACAGTATAACGTAACCATATCCAGAAGCCTAGCTCCAGTGTCAAATCATCTCATACCAGCTCCATTCACCAAATCTAACGTAGCAGTCCCGTCAATTCAGGTTTAACATAGTGCAGCTGATTGTACCATGTTTTACATTTTTGGAGGTAATAACTTCGCTGCAGAAAGTCTTGGGTCACTACCAAACGCACACCAATTAATTTGTTGACAGCACTTGTTTATTTGTCACAACTTTACAGGGACAGGAACACACCAGATAGTACTCCAGCTGCACTCCACCCATGGCTTTGGACAAGGTGTATTTATACATCTTTTAACAATTACGTTCTTTGACATTATTATGTTTTTTCATGTTTGATATTACAACTTCAATAAGTTAATCCAGCAAAAACTGACATTACAGAGTTTAAGCAGAAATTAAAACGAGTAGAATGATAACGTATATTTCCTTAATTAACGATCTTTTAAAGTGCAATTTGGAGACATACGTATAGTTAACAATTAAGTTCTTATTATTCAGTCCAGAAAATTCTCAATATCTCTACGTAATATAATTAATTATGCAATTTCATGAAACAATTTTGAGTTGGTAACATTTCCACAACATCAAAATTACAATTCAAACGTTCAAAATTACTTTTTTACAACATTCGAAGGGCAAAATGCTGAATAATTACGTACATCACAAAATCTTTAGATCCAAAAATTAATGAATCGGTTTCTAACATTATTTATGATACAAATTGTCTTTCTGAATCAGGTTATGTCTCTAGGTTAAATGAATATATCCTAGTTTTAGTAAATGTGGACATTGCACTGAATTTCTCTATAGAATGTTCCAGGAACATTAATTACAAGTTTAATTACGGATTTTTAGTTGGTGATTTCCTTAAGAATATGTTGTCCTGACTTCCAGAGATACGTAAATGTTAAGCTTTTCCAAAATGAATGCTTTACACAGTTAATTTGCGTTATGGTAAACAATGAATTTTACTGATTGAATAAAAATTACAAAACTGAATGAAAAAGGTTACTAACATTTATACACTATTAATACTGATTCCAGAACTTGTTCTTTCTCTTTAAAACATCCCTAAATTCATATCAAAGTGATAATGACTCATCCTAACTGAACATTACTTTAACCGATTAAGAACATACATTAATTGGTCTATACGCTACCCACATCTTGTTTTAGCGTGTATCGCATAGTACGAAACCTGCTGTATCGGGTACTCCACATGACTCAATACAACCTGTTTCGTTACAACAGACAGATCACCAAAACATCGAATCATGTTGATTTTAAGATCCGGTGGCAAACCCGAGGAGACTAGCATCATCTTCAGTAACATGTTTCTGCCTCCGTAATACGCGAGCAAGACAAACCGAATTTCCGCCGTGAGGTTTAGATCACCAAGCTTGTGAGGAACCACAAAAACCTGTTAGCAAGGCACAAAAGGACACGAGAAAAAGCCACTGGCGAATGAAAGATCATGCTACGATTCTTCCTGCAGAATGACTGTATCAGCAAGTCACGTCTGTGTTAGAGAACGCAAAAGTAGTTCCGTCAGTTTGAATGAGTACCTGGGACAGCAACGGTTTATTTTTCGAAATGTCTGTCGTTCGCAACTAACACAACCCCAAGTTGTTTCCTACTGTACAGCCGACTCCCTCACAGACGACACCACAACGCGGCACAATGCGGTTCTCAATCCGGGGCACAGATTTCACTTTGCCATCAACTGGACAGCGAACTTCATAGTGTTAAAGATGGTTCTGAAACGCCGTAGTCTGCTCTTTTATGGCCTTATCGTTATTCCACATGAGAAAAATTGACGGTCTGTGCGTTGCCGTGACCGTATAGGTTAATGATTTTGGAAACCACACTCATTCAGAGCGGGTTCGCAGGGAAGAGTCGACCCGGAAGCGTATTACCCACTTACTCGTACGCTGAAACGATGAATGTTCGTGAAGTTACGTTTTTTTGATGACAGTGGCATTTTTCGTCTCATTAAAACAGTGGTAATGTAGCTAAGAAGTGGGCAGCAACTTTTTGGAACTATTTCAGTGCCGCAGGTCTCACCGTTCATCATTTTTAATAAAAAATGTGATTTCTTTTACTTCTGCATACATCTCTGTGAGACTGAATACATGCAGCCCCATTAAAAATATCCCAAGAGAAACAGTCACACAACAACGACTCTGAGTTTCTCATTACAGACATAAATAATGCACAGACCACTCCGTGAGCCTCTCTGTCTCACAACAAATATAATAACAAATTGAATTCTCTGACTGAAACTTCCATGCATGTTACATGAATCGCCGCACTTTACCTATCTCACTTAAAACGAAGTTACACATTAATAAACTGAATTACCTGATCACATCCTACATTCATATTACATGAACTGGCTCTCAGCCACTCTAGATCAGATGTTATGCAGCTGCCTTTTACGTCATCAAAGATCGGACGTATCCGGAATCCTGTTATCTCTTAGCCCAACATTCAT
Organism: Schistocerca piceifrons; assembly: GCF_021461385.2. Classification (NCBI taxonomy): domain Eukaryota; kingdom Metazoa; phylum Arthropoda; class Insecta; order Orthoptera; family Acrididae; genus Schistocerca; species Schistocerca piceifrons. The sequence continues at coordinate 925,149,461 of NC_060138.1, forward strand.
TCTATTATCTCTTAACGCACCATTATTACGCCACTATAATAAACAGAAAAAACTCTCTCAGTTAACATATCTTAACAATCACTTTTTGAAGCGGTACATTTTCGCGTTAAGTACAAAATTATCCATGATAAGTTCATTTGGATGTGCGCTTTCGTGTGGGGCCAAGTAACTGCCTTCGCATCGACGTCATACATAGACAGTGGGTATTGTAGCAGGCTTCACTTTCCACCTACAGCAGATACTGAAGGCAGAATAAGTGAACAGTGCATCACGATCCCAAGTGTGAATCAGAGAGCAAAGTGCTGATTTTGTCACTCATTGTCTAATGCTGAAATCTTATTGAAATGTCGTACAGCCTAAAGTTAGAAAGTAAGGGGTGATGTGATCTTATAATAACTACAAAAGCAAAGATTACGCATAAAGTTTAGTCGAGCAAGTGCATCGTAAGCAAACATATGCTGTAAGTAGGCTGTTTATGTTTTCTCTATGTAAGTAGGCTGTTTATGTTTTCTTATTGGCAACGTTACGTAGCGCTCAATATGAAAATCACTGGCTGTGCTGTGTGCAGTCTGTGGCTGCTTTGCATTGTTGTAATACTCGCCATTGTAGTGTTAGGCAGCTGGCTGTGAACAGCGCGTAGCGTTGCGCAGTTGGAGGTGAGCCGCCAGTAGTGGTGGATGTGGGGAGAGAGATGGTGGAGTTTTGAAATTTGTCATGAACTGCTATATTTATATATGATGATATCAAGGTAAATACATTGTTTGTTCTCTATTAATATCTTTGATTTGCTAACTATCCCTATCAGTAGTTAGTGCCTTCCATAGTTTGAATCTTTTATTTAGCTGGCAGTAGTGGCGCTCGCTGTATTGCAGTAGCTTGAGCAGCGAAGATTTTTGTGAGGTAAGTGATTTGTGAAAGGTATAGTTTAATGTTAGTCAGGGCCATTCTTTTGTAGGGAATTTTAAAAGTCAGATTGCGTTACGCTAACAAAATACTGTGTGTCAGTTTAAGCACAGTCATGTATAATTGTTCAAAGGGGACGTTTCATATGTCGACCCTTAGCCGAGGATACCTCACTGGAATCTTCTGATTTTTTTTCTTGTAGTTTGTGTAATTAGTGTAGCTATTGTTTATTGCTAGTGCGTAATTGTAGAGAAAATCTCCTTTGTAGTTGCAGTCTTTCATTGTTGTACAGTAAAATAGTTGTGGCATACATGTAGATTTGCACCAAGTATTTCGCAGCTGCAATTAACTAGATATTATTTTCAGTGCTATGTTAATGTGTTCTCTTATTTTTGATCTTCAAATTGTGTTTTTCTGTGTTGTCGTGTGAAATACTGTGACAATAATGGCGTGTGAAAAACGTAATACTAGGCTCCAAAGTAAACTGAGAAATGACAGTGAAAATGAAAGCAGTGTGTTAGCGCCACCGAGTAATGAATTAACTGATGTTCAAAGTAGTAATTTGGTAATTGTGCATAGGGAAATGGAGCGGGCTGCAAACAATGGTGTAGACATTGAAACAGGTAGTGAACAGGGAAGCATTATCGATCGATCGGTCGGCAACTGCTCGCCTCAGGAATCCGAAATGACAGGACACTATTTCGCAAATACTGTAGATTCAGGTTTTGGGTCATCACCGTTTTCTCAAATAAGTCAAGACACATTTTCTGCTTGTCAAAATGTGAATGTTGTCGGTGCAAATGCACTGCCGAAAAGCGTAGAGAAACAGATTCAAGACACTAATACATTATTATTGCAATTAATGCAACAAATGCAACAAATCGAACGATTGCCCCACACTTCCGTTACGTAAGATTAAATTACAAGGTGCAATCTTTGGAAAAAGTGTAGATGTACGCCAACAAACCAACTTAGAATTCTTTTGTCAAAGCCACAGCTTCTCTACGAACTTTCTTATTGTTCCATTATTGTCGACGGAAATTATATTGGGAGTAGACTTTTTGAATGAATTCAAAGCAATCTTAAACTTTCACGATGCTGAAATAAGTTTAGAGTAAGAAGGTAAGTCAATAGCTTTGAAATTTGAAGACTGGCTCTCAAACCATGATGAGGAAATTAATCGGCTTTACGTTCTGTTAGACAACAGTTCGGAATTTTCTACGGAACTAGACACTAACAATCACTCTGCAAGAACTGACAGGGATGATATCGACGGCATATTTGAAATTAATGAGTTAATTCAGAATAAAATTCAAACAATTGAGAATGGTAATGACACTGATAGGCAGGACCTTTTTGAGATTTTACAAGAACATTCCACAGTTTTTACTCATAAAACAGGAACAATCAAGGGATTTCAATACCAATTTCGTGTTCGTGAGCATACTAAATTTTGTGTTAGACCATATGTAATTCCAGCACATTATAGGGACCGTGTTAGAACAGAAATACAATCTATGCTTGACGAGGGCATTATTGAGCCTGCAGTAAGCTCATACAACAATCCATTACATGTTGTTGAGAAGAAAAATGGATCGATCAGGCTTGTCTTAGATTCGAGACAAATCAATACGATCATTATTCCTGAAACAGACAGGCCGCAAACGTTGGAAGAACTTCTTCAAAATTTTAATGGTGTAAAGGTGTTGTCTTCCATTGATCTCAGATCCAGCTTTTATCAGATCGAACTTCATCCAGAATGTAGAAAATACACAGCTTTCCTTTGTTTCGGCGTTTGTTATCAGTTTCGGAAACTTCCCTTTGGTTTGAACATTTCTTCAGCAGCATTCATTGGCGGATTAAATTCCATATTACCTGAGTTCTTAAAACGTCACATCACCTTATATGTGGACGATATTGTAATAGCAGAAGCTTCATGGGAACTACATAGTTGCATCCTCAACAGTTTGTTACGTATTTTTGCAGAATCTGGAATTACAGTTAACTTGGAAAAGTCTGAATTCGGTAGGACAAAGGTGAAGTTTTTGGGACATATTATTTCTTCTGAAGGCATTCAGCCGGATCCTGAAAAGTTAGAAGCAATCAGAGCCATTCCAGTTCCATCCACAAAAAGACAAGTCCGCAGTTTTCTAGGTCTCGTAAATTTTTACCGTCGTTTTCTGAATATGCAAATTCTTGTTACACCAAAACTTTGTTCTCTCACTGGAAAAAATACTATTTGGAACTGGGACGAACAAGCACAATTGGAATTCAATTCTTTGAAAGAAGCGTTACTTCACGCGCCAATCTTAGCTCATCCAGATCTGTCACAAGATTTCTGCCTTAGCACGGATTCTTCTAAAGTCGGTCTTGGTGCCCATTTATTTCAAGAAGCCATAGAAAATGACGCTACCATTCAGGAAACCATTGCTTTTGCTAGCCGAGTGCTAACAAAATCTGAAATAAATTATTCCGTTACTGAATTAGAAGCTTTAGCTATCGTTTGGGCATTTAACAAATTCCGTTTCTTTCTTTCTGGTAAGCACGTAAAAGTATACAGTGATCATCGTGCATTACAATTTCTTATGTCTTCAAAATTAAATCATGACAGGTTAAAACGTTGGGCATTGTTTCTGCAAGAATTCCGCTTCACAATAGTCTACATTCCCGGCAAGGAGAACATTGTTGCGGACGCACTGTCACGCGCACCGGCTGGGCTTGAAAAAAGTACCACAGAAGGCAACCTCGAGAAAAATTTCAGTATTCTTTACATTCAGAAAGTCGCCTTTGAAAACTTCATCACCACATCTTTAAAGGACATTGCTCATGAACAAGATAAAGATCCGATTTGGAAAGACATCAAGAGCAAATGGCATGAAAAGACACACACACAGATTCGGCATTATTATCTGGTTAGAAACAACATACTGTTCAAACGCTGCACTGTTGATGACAAGCTATGGGTACTTTGCATTCCTGACGATTTTGTTAATAAGCTCATTTGGTACATTCATTTCAGCTACGCACATTTTGGTCCACGAAAATGTTATCATATTCTTCGAACGACTTGTTATTTTAACAATATGGAAAAAAGAATTCGAGGAGTCTTGTCTATTTGTAAACTTTGTCAAAAGGCGAAACCATCTACTGTCTCACATCGTGCTCCGTTGTTTCCTATTATTCCTTCTAAATTAAAAGAATTTGCTGCTGTTGATCTCTTGGGACCGCTTGTCAGAACATCCAATGGATTTTCGTACGTTCTAGTCGCTGTTGAACTTACTTCAAAATTTATTTATTTCACTCCGTTACGTAAAGCCACTGGACGATCTGTATCCAACGCCTTTGTTAAAAATTTCTTACGTGAAGTTGGCCACGTTGCTAAAGTCATTTCAGATAACGGACCGCAATTTAGATCTGCTGTTTGGTCACGCACGCTTCGGAATCATAAAATCAAACCTGTTTTTATTTCATTGTACTCACCACATTGCAACCTGTCGGAACGGATTATGAAAGAAATCAATAAGCTTTGCAGACTTTATTGTCACAGAAAGCATCAGCATTGGGACAGATATCTACAATTATTTCAAAATGTGCTGAATGAAATGCCTCATGATTCCACTGCTTTACCACCTACTCTTGTACTGAAGAATGAAGAACCACCGAACAGAATCAGAGAGCTTGTACCTTTCCCGAATACACGTAAACTTCGACACAAAGACATAATTGATTTGGCTCTTAAAAATATAAAATCTGCAGCAGACAAAAGGAGAGAACTACATGGTAAAGCAAATGCAAAGAAATTATATATTGGTCAGAAAGTTCTCATTAAAGCTCATTCATTGTCACATAAGAAGAAACACTTGAGTCACAAATTCTTTCTAGTTTACAATGGACCTTACAGAATCCGACGTATACCACATGATAATTGCGTTGAAGTTGAAACTCTGCGTACTAGGAAGAGTAAAGGTTTACACCACATTTCACATGTAAAACCGTTTATTGAAAGATAATCTGCTTTTTAACTTTGTCTTTGCCATATAACTTTTCCCTTTACATTACTAGAATGCTGTGTTAGACTTAAGAAACTGTTAACATACAACAATGTTTGAAGTTAAATATCCAGTCTAGAACCTAGGGAACATTTTTAAACAGAAATTACGAATGCATTGTTATAGTGAACAGACGACACAGTGTTGTATTTGTACATTCTTGCTTGTTAGTTGCACGATTATGGAACGACTATAAGGCTTACATACTTAGAACATTTACCAGTACTGCTAATGAGATTTTAATGCAACATTTTGGTTTACTTGAAAATATATTCTGGATTTAAAGTACTTTCAGTGAGATACCAGATGGCACAGTGGTTAGTTTATTTGACAGCTACACGACTATATCACGACGCTACTAATGAGTGACAATTTACAATGTTGCTTTTGCAGTGTTTCTGTTTTATATCTGCACAGTTTTCTGTTTTTTTCTGGAAAGTAAAACAGGTTTTAGTAGTAACTTTTGTGATATAGCTACAATGAGACTGCCTTTTCCGTAGCACAACAATACGTTATAGCACAGTACTTTCCTCATCACGGCAATAAGCGTAATAACTAAGACATTTATACGCAAAGCATTTCACTTTTGTGTATTATGAGGTAAGTACATTGACTTCTGCAGAACTTAGCTTTCGGAGGACGATAACTACGACACTTCCACACAGATTATGTTGCAACAAGACGCACATTTAGCGCTACAGTACACGTATTTGAGTGATTAATTTTGTACTTAAAACATTTATTTTTAAAGATATTTGAAGTACAATAATACAAAGGTTTTCCGTAATGCATTTCATTCCATTGCTGTAATCTGTAACACCTGAGGGTATAATTACATTAATCCTCAGGGGGGTACATGCTTACTTTGTGCACCATGTGTGTGGCAACCACAAGGAACCCTAGCTAATATGGTATTTGCTTATACAACTTTACACATCGGTACCATATTTCTCTAACACACAAATTACACAGCTATCTGATCATTTAACTGAGAGATAAACATGTTTTTTACTACGTCAGTGACACATGTTTACGTTATTACACCGTTGGATAACTTCACACTTACGAAATTGTATTTTGTCTGTACTGTGTGAACTCTTCATATTTTTTCGGAACCATTGTGATACTATGAGAGCTTTGAATGATGTATTTGGTATGGATTCATGATTTTTAAAGTACGTTTGAGGCAGATGACACTTTTGACATGAGCAGAGAATTTTTTTAATTATTGGAGGAAGCTACGACGATTTTGAGATTTGACTGAGGTGTTATGATGTTATTTTTACGACGACGATGTGTATTATGCTGCTGAGGTATGTTTATGATTAATAGGCTGAGGCTATATGAGTTATTTGATTATGCTTCATATTTATAATGACAAAATATTGACGAGTGTCGATGGATACGTATATGTGTAATAAGGTAAGGAGTAATGAATAGTGGGTAGGGACTCTTGACTTGTGAAACAGGATGTTGGAAACCAAGAATCGTACTTTAAGAGTTATGAAATGTGTGTAAATGCGTGAATGTATCACAATGCCGGCGAAAATTTTTTTGGACACTTATATTTATAGGATTTTGTTTCTACAGATTTGCAACGCTAATTCTTGACCTGTGAAATATTTTTATGTGAGACTGTCACTGTAGCGGAAACTGCTGTCGTAAATATTTCCGTAAGAAAGTTAAGTGAGCACCTGCACGTAATGCGTCGCGGGCACCCACCTGGGCGACAGCCGCCCGAAGAAAAAAAAAAAAAAAAGCCATTAGCCTTTCAGCGGCACAGGTAGAAAAAAAAAAAAGGGGAGGCCATTGCCCGTGCTACTGACATTTCCTTGTTGAAAGCATGCTGTGGGGCTCGTAATTTATGATATTTACTGAAATGCCTAATAAAATGGCAAGAAATATTTTTGCATCTGCACACCTGATTATGACAAGTGTCTTTCTATGAGAGTTGAGAGCTACTGACTTACGAAATGCCACATAGCTATTGAATGATGTTTTTATGCTTTGGTTTGCGTAATTGCTTATTTCATTTGACATCTGTTTTCCAGCTGTGTTGCAGCATTGGTTTCATAAAATAAAATATAATGCATTTGCTAATGTGAACACTTTCTGTCAACAGATCTATTAAATAATAATTTTGTGATCCACATTCTTCAAAAAAGGAGCACTTGGAAAGGAAAGAACAATAAGAAGGGACTAGTAACAGTAACTGCATACATAATATTCTTTTCAGGTACATGGTAATATTTCTTTTACAATAAGTTGTTGTAGTGCACCACTTTAATTACATAGACATTAAGATGTGAATATACATTTTCCTTTTCTGCATTGTTGTTTTTAGTGTAATATTCTTTCTGCTTGAGCTTTGTCATGTTTAGGTTTATAGCACTTGCTGCTGCTGCTTGCCAGGCATAATGTTACTGAATTTGACTTTGTATTACTGGGTTAAGCCAGTTTTACTATTGATTTATTTTTATTGTTTGCTGCACATTGCCTTATATTAGTTGTAATTTATGCTGCTTGCTTCGCCATTTGTATTTTTTATCATTACTGTTTGTGTTAATAGTTTTGTGCTGCTGCATTGCCTCGTCCCTTAGTTTATCATCTGAGCTCAGTAGATTTAAGTTAGCTTAAGAGGGGTAGACTATATAAGAAACTGACTATGAAGAATAGGTAAAGAATGCATTGCGAAGTTATATGAAAAATATCTGGGCCCAAATGAGTATTGTACAATCAGAAATAATTATTTTGAAAGAAATATGAACAGAATACAGAAAGCAGGCTTAGATAGGACTTTTTGGGAATAATGATGAACAAAGGGAGATCTCCATGCAAAATACTGCAGTAAAACAAACCCTGTCCTTTCCTTGTATTATTCCGCTATATGTTTGTGTACCCTTGGGTATTTATGTTTTTCCTGTATTTATATGTTTATCTGATAAGACTTATGTTGTAGAATTTTTCTAATACTAAGCTACATTCACTATGATGAGGAATACTGTTATCCTCAAACATAATTTGCATTTATAATATGTTATTTTCTTTGTAAAGATGTTTAGACATTATTTATTCTGTTTTGTTTTAATGCTCATGTTTGAGGTTGACGTTTCAAAAGTTATTTTGATCTTTTATATATTTACTTATGTCATAATTCCTGTAACATTGATGTAAATGTCTATTTCTATTCTTTTGTAAAGCCTGTTTTACTACAAATGTTATCTGTATTGTTATGTTCTTTAATGATGTATTCTGTACCTTTGTTATTGTATTCTCATGTTATAAAATTGTAATTGACACCAGTTTAAGAAACTAAGTAACTTGTAAGCATTCATTTCACTGCACACATTTCCGTTGGTCATAGTATATGGACAATATGTGAGAAGTAGGGACTGATAGTGTTGGCATGTGTGTTAATGATTCAGCAAGGGACTGGATAACAGCATTGCTGGATCTAAGGACAATTCCAGAAACGTTGTGAGTGCACAAGTGGTGGTTTATGGACTTGCTATATTATCCGCAAGACTCTTCGATGGTGATTGTGCACCTGCACATTTGCAACAGATGGCTGCTGGCCGTCTCTACAAGGACTACAGTGGGTCTGCATCTTTTATGACCCACCAATACCATTGTCTCTACCAGGACTACAGTGGGTCTGCTCTGTGATGACTTACCTACCAATATTCTTCAAAACTTCGACTGACTCTGCTGTGGGTTTGCTCTGTTGTGGCGCATTACCTGTCTGCATGTCAAGAGTCAGCACTGTCTTTCCATTGGAAGGACAACACTACTTCTTCAAGACAGCATGCAAATCCACTACTTCTGTGTGCATTTTCTTTTACTGCTCAGACTTTGAGAAAAACACTGCAATTTTACTGTGACGAATGATAAGGACTGTCTTTATGGACTGTGAGAAAAGGTTAGCTTTTGACCAACATTGTATCAATAAGTGTGTGCATTTGATTTCTTTGTTATTGTAATTATGAAAAATTTTATCAAATCATTATTGGCCACTGCCCAAAAAAAATTTGTAAAATTTTTCGTGGGGAGCATGGGGGCTATGTAAGTAGGCTGTTTATGTTTTCTCTATGTAAGTAGGCTGTTTATGTTTTCTTATTGGCAACGTTACGTAGCGCTCAATATGAAAATCACTGGCTGTGCTGTGTGCAGTCTGTGGCTGCTTTGCATTGTTGTAATACTCGCCATTGTAGTGTTAGGCAGCTGGCTGTGAACAGCGCGTAGCGTTGCGCAGTTGGAGGTGAGCCGCCAGTAGTGGTGGATGTGGGGAGAGAGATGGCGGAGTTTTGAAATTTGTCATGAACTGCTATATTTATATATGATGATATCAAGGTAAATACATTGTTTGTTCTCTAATAATATCTTTGATTTGCTAACTATCCCTATCAGTAGTTAGTGCCTTCCATAGTTTGAATCTTTTATTTAGCTGGCAGTAGTGGCGCTCGCTGTATTGCAGTAGCTTGAGCAGCGAAGATTTTTGTGAGGTAAGTGATTTGTGAAAGGTATAGTTTAATGTTAGTCAGGGCCATTCTTTTGTAGGGAATTTTAAAAGTCAGATTGCGTTGCGCTAACAAAATATTGTGTGTCAGTTTAAGCACAGTCATGTATAATTGTTCAAAGGGGACGTTTCAATGCATTCGGGTCTGCAGCAAATCACAGCTACAGTACAGATTGAAAGTGGCTCAACTCCCTTTTAAGTAGTTATTTTCCGACATTTGCATTCTGTTGCTTTGAATTAACAAGCATGCATACTAACATAGCTCCTCATCTGCCAAACGACCATTCTGCTCAAAATGACATTGAGCTGTTTCTACTTAGGTAGAGATTTAGAAGATCCCGTTAGAATCACGTGTTTATGTTTATGTGTATTTATTAAGGAACAACACTTACATTCCATCCTAGCGTTTTAGAGTATTTCGACACTTGAGAGCACAACAACAGTGAAACGGCTTAGATTCGGCCACATATATGTGGCTTTTTTTTTTATCTATTTAGAAGTTCAGCCAAGTTTGGGTATTTGTCACAGATCTGGTTTGTTTGCTATAGAAAAATACCTTATCTAATAATTGTTTCGCAACTTAACACCACCGATTGTCGAGTTACGAGGTCCACTTGAGAATCTGTGTGTATACTACAAAGGTTCTGATAAGATGAAATCTTAAAAACTAAATATTGTGTAATAAAATAACTGTGTGACAAGTTGGTTGGTTTGGGGAAGGAGACCAGACAGCGTGGTCATCGGTCTCATCGGATTAGGGAAGGATGGGGAAGGAAGGCGGCCATGCCCTTTCATCCTGGCATTTGCCTGGAGTGATTTAGGGAAATCACTATGCGACAATTGTGTTACCTGATTGGACATCTAAATACAATAATCAAGAAATGCCATTAATTATTCTATGTTACGTATCGTTAACATCTTTCAACTGTGGGGGCGATCTAGTTTAACGTGAAATGTAGAAATAAAAATTTGAACAGCCAATATCACTAATTATAATTTCATATTTTATCACTATTTTCGGCAAATATAAGTTGCCATCGTTGGATCTTATGCAATTACGTTTCAGCATAATGATGGCGATGTAATAAGATGTATTAGCATATGATCCGATGATGGAAACCTAGACTTGGCGAAACCGGGCACCAAAAATAAAATTATAGTTAACAATCTTGGCTGTTTAAGTATGTAGTTCCATATTTCACTATACTCTAGGACCAGTTTTAAAGTATTTCCGACCCCAGGAGTTCCGTACAAAATTATTTGCCTCCAAATCATCTACAAGTTGGGAACAGCTTTACACATTCTCCACCGTGTAACAAAGTGTACACACACCCGTTAGTCATTGCATTATTATTTTTTCATTTCCCTTCGATAGTTTTATATATTTGAATATATATACTTTAAGTATAGCAAATAATGATATTCGAAAAAAGAAGTAAGTACCCATGTTAAGTATATTAAGCGCCTCTAATTAACACTGTCCTGTAATAAGTGATGGAGACAGAGTTCAAAACGTGTAAGATTATTGATTTACATAAGGTATCGTTTAAAATTAGTAATTATATCTGGAACCGGCAACTAACTCTTTTACATAAATAATATCAAATATAATATCACATCAAACAGTTAATAACTGTTTATCTTATGAGTGTCAATTTATTACCTGATTTACGACGATTCAAACAAAAATTTTCGCCAGTAACAATACTTTTTGTAAGCCGTAGGTACTCAAATGCACACTTGACTAATCACATTGTTTTCGTGTATTACACTGGAGGAAATTCTGTAACGAGCGACAAGTGTTTCTGAAATGATTTTGTGCCCTGCGCCGAAATCTTCCACAAAGTTTTTTTTTTTCGATTTTGTGTCTCTCTAGTGGAATCACTGGTTGTGTAGAATCTCTTTGCCAGAGAGGCTTGTGGTGCGAATGTGGTCCGCGAGGGGGCGTGGCTCGGGCAGCGGGAAGTCTTGGCTTAGCAGCGGCACGAGGAAGGTGGCGAGCGGGGGGCGGCCCACGTATGTGCCGGAAAACGACTTGGCCGCACCTGGAATGACAGCGCGGCCTAGTCACAGTTAGGAGCCGTTGTTTGGGAAGCTGTTATTTGGAAAAGAGCTCCCCTTTGCATACACAATACTGGTGCTGCCCGAAGGAGATTGGTCGTTAAAGCGACTATTGGAGGTCTATACAGCCACCACTATACTGTCGCTGCGCCCTGGTACTGGTAACTCAACGTTAATATGAGTAGCGTTGTAGTTGAGTACTTGCCCATGGTGTATTTTAATCGTCCATCTTACAGAATTGTAATTGAGTCCTCTCTTATGAGGTGACATTACTTCCACTTTTTCGTGACTAGTCATTTACTTGTTTTGAGTGTTCATGTTACAAGGTTGGAGTGGCTCATTATTTGTATGATGTGTGAGATCAGTAGTAACTGATTTATGTTTCAGGTGTCATCACGCCAAATTAATGATGTGTGTAATGTATTGCCAGGAAGTGTGCGCAAGATTACGGATCTGTAAATCCACTGAGGTAGAAGCGGATGAATTCTTATACTGCAGATTTAGTTTTTGAGTTAAGTAATTACCTTTTCTAATTGAATAATTCACGCATGAAACTTCCTGGCAGATTAAAACTGTGTGGAGGACCGAGACTCGAACTCGGGACCTTTGCCTTTCACGGGCAAGAGCTCTGCCATTTGAAGTACCGAAGAACAACTCTCGACCCGCCCTCACAGCTTCAATGCTGCCAGTACCTCGGTTCCTACCTTCCAAACTCCGCTGCATAGTGAAAATCTCATTCTCGAAACATCCCCCAGGCTGTGGCTAAGCCATGTCTCCGCAATATCCTTTCTTCCAGGAGTGCTAGTTCTGCAAGGCACGCAGAAGATCTTCTGTGAAGTTTGGAAGGTAGAAGACGAGGTACTGGCAGAATTGAAACTGTGAGGACGGGTCGAGAGTTGTTCTTCGGTACTTCAAATGGCAGAGCTCTTGCCCGTGAAAGGCAAAGGTCCCGAGTTCGACTCTCGGTCCTCCACACAGTTTTAATCTGCCAGGAAGTTTCACGTCAGTGCACACTCCGCTGCTAAGTGAAAATCTCATTCTGGAATTCACCCATCTTAAATGGGCGTTCACCTGAAGAAGTTTGCACCTAAACTTGTTTCAAATTGTACAACACGAGTTAAGTATGAAAATTATACTGACCCGTAAAGTTCTTTCCGTATGAGTGACATGCATTGCTGTAGCGGGGAAAAGAAGGAACCAGGGCAATCGTGCTCCGATACACTGACACATTCTGCCTTCCTTAGTACTCATAAAAATTTGCCAATAAATATTGGCAGTCGGAGATACTAGCGCTTTTTTGTACTGAGAGAGAAGGAGATAGTGGCAGTGGCGAAGAGATGGAAAAGTAATAAATACTGGAGGATAGTAGACAGTGGTTGTGCTGCAGAAACAAACAGTAGTGTGAGAGGAAGAGAGAATCACGGTAGCAGTGGAACATGGATGACAGTGACAGAACAGTGCTAGGAGGGAGGGCGGACTGGGGTGGGAGGGGGGGCGGTGGAGGGATGAAGAGAAAGAAAAAGTGTAAGTGGGTAAGACCCAGTGATAATAAGAGACAGAGTATATGACAGTGACAGCGAGGAAGCGACAGATAGTGACAATGGGAAGAGACAGCAGCAGTAGGAAGGAAGGAATGAGAAGTTGGCTGTAAGAGAAAGCAAGAGGGAGACAGTGTCAATGAGAGAAGACTAGTAGTTTGACGGAACGAAGGGGACTGTGGCTGTGACAAAGGAGACAATTACTCTAATTAACTCTTTGTGTCTCTCTTTCATTGTCACCTTTGTGACAGCCACAGTTATACTGAACGAGTGAGTGAGAAAGGGCAATTGGAAATTGATGGGTATGAGCAACCTACAGCGATGGTCTAGAGGGTGTGTGCGAGTTACAGTTACGGTAGCTTGTGGGAGACAGAGGTGACCTGTATGATGAACAGAGCTCGAATGTGTTCGCATGTCAAATTTTTTTGGAAAATTTGGAAAGGTGCTGAGGCAGCTGGAATGAGGCAGCTGGTATCCCACTTCTCAGTCAGCCTTTTAAACGGTAGCATATGCGTCTTTTTTGTGCTCCGATAGGAGCATTTTTCCGCTGGTAAATAAACGATATTCTGAACGTAATTATTCTGTATGTATGATTTTTTTAAAAAACTTGGTTGACAGAAAACAGTACATCCCAATGAGGTAGTGCAGTCGTTAAAACACTGATCTCATTTTATTGAGGGGTTGTGTATCAAATCACCTGCCGTATATTCAGAGCTGAAAAAAAAGGTCAGAAATGACCCTTCTCTTAGAGCAGACAAAGAAAAGTCCAGTCGTCCGATAGCAGTTTATGCTGACGGCCCCTCTCTCTCTGGCGTTTTCTTGTTGGAAGCACGAATATATACGGCCGCAGCGGAAGCGCAGGTGCTCGGTTGCCGTGTGGATTGTGTATGCTCGCGGCGGCTGGCGCCTGTCACAGCAGAGCGGAACGGAGGAGGCTGAGTTTTAGGTTTTGCCGGCCGGTGACCGCCTGCCCCCCGTTTGTCTTGTCGCTGAACGCCGGGCCGGGCGCCGCGCTACACGTGTATTCGCGACCCGCGGCCGGCGCTCCATCATAGCTCTTTAATATTAATGCTCGCTGGCTTATTTGTTACGAGCCGCCGCTTCTGGCCACCTACGGACGCAGCCGGCCCGTCACTTTGCAGCTGAGGCACGCCGCACACCACTTAGCGCAGTGCTAACTCTCTCCTGGAGACGGTGCCTCTAAGAGATGGGCAGGAGCTAAGAGAACTTGGGCGAAAATTTAGTCTGCTATTGCAAGGTATTATAAACCTGGCAAAGCACGTCAGTACGATGTTACAGCCCGTCGAGTTTTGTGGTGCCTCTTTTCTGCTGATGTTGCAGAATGTTCCACCGGAATTCCTATAGATTTATTGACTTGTAACCACCCACTTTTCAGATACCGAATGACCCACCTTTGAAGTTAAGGGCGTTAATGCTTGCCACTTCGGCGGTGCTTCTCTCAGAGTGACCGTTTCATCTTCCGTTTGGTGCAACAATTTTTTATAACCAATATCTGGCTGGCAAGAAGACGTATGGTTGCATAGTGATGCCGTATGATACCGCAACTAACGATCTGTCCGACAATTAAACTCTGCGGCCCACTTGGTAATCAACAGAATATTTAGCACTCCGTCATCAGGCCACGAGTGGCCTACCGGGACCATCCGACCGCCGTGTCATCCTCAGTGGAGGATGCAGTAGGAGGGGCCTAGAGTCAGCACACCGCTCTTCCGGTCGTTATGATGGTCTTCTTGACGGAAGCCGCTACTATTCGGCCGAGCAGCTCCTCAATTGGCATCACGAGGCTGAGCACACCCCGAAAAACGACAACAGCGCATGGTGGCCCGGATGGTCACCCATCCAAGCGCCGATCACGCACGACAGCGCTTAACTTCGGTGATCTCGGTGTATCCACTGCGGCAAGGACGTTGCCAATCAACAGAATATTGCATACTGTAATTGAGTTTTACTCTTCCTCCTCTTCCTCAGTGCACGAGCACCACTTAAGACATTGTTCATTTATTTATCTATTTGCTATTTTCTTTCTCTCCGTTCTGTTAGGTTGGTGCATAAGTTCGTAGTGTTTTTGTTATGCATTTTGGTACTCCGGTTACTATGAGATTATTTATCGATTGTCAACTTTTATTTGCGGTTTCCTGATGCTATCTGAGTACGCATATTGTAATTTTGTTATTTGGAGATAGTGAGTGGAGCTTTGGGAGCTGGAAATGGAGTGCCAAGTCGAGAAATCGGAACGTTTCCGACGTATTCTTCTGCTTGACTTCAATAGAGGGGTGACAGCAACGGAGGCAGCCAGAAATATTTGCGATGTGTATGGGGAGAACGCTATTGTACAGAGCACGGCAAAAAAATAGTTCTCTCTTTTTGAGGAGGATCGTTTCCACATCTGTGACTTCCACTTTTAGGAAGATGTTCGGGGTTTGATGAAGATCGTTTAAACTCAGTAATCCACAATGACCCACGTCAGTGTATTCGAGAACTGTCAAATTTGGTGAACTGTTATCATTCCTCCGTCGTACGATCTTTGCGTGCCACGGGGAAGGTTCAAGAATCAGGTGTATGGATATTGCACGTACTAAACCAAAATCACAGACAGGCTAGTTATTGAACTGGGGAGTCACCGACTCGGCGTCCACCAAGTATTGGATTCTGTCATGTGCCACTCTGCTCCACTGTCACGCTGTCAGGTGGACCTATTAGGAAGTCCAGCCAAAGCCAGTTGGAACGAGTATCAAACTGATTTCATTTGATTGGATTTGTGCAGGGAGACAAATACTGCAGTGATCTTCGCCCATAGCGAAACTGAGTTTATTGTGCTGTTTCACTGCCTGATATTCTAGTAAGGCCAACTAGTACCCTTAAAGAGTAGTAGTAGTAGGCCATGTAGTAGTTCTTCATTAGATAGGATTTCTTCAGATGTAACTATCAGAATATACACTGCTGGCCATTAAAATTGTTACACCAAGAAGAAATGCAGATGACAAACGGGTATTCATTGGACAAATATATTATAATAGAACTGACATGTGATTACATTTTCACGCAATTTGGGTGCATAGATCCTGAGAAATCAGTTCCAAGAACAACCACCTCTGGCCGTAATAACGGCCTTGATACGCCTGGGCATTGAGTCAAACAATGGCGTGTACAGGTACAGCTGCCCATGCATCTTCAACACGATACCACAGTTCATCAAGAGTAGTGACTGGCGTATTGTGATGAGCCAGTTGTTCGGCCACCATTGACCAGACGTTTTCAGTTGGTGAGAGATCTGGAGAATGTCCTGGCCAGAGCAGCAGTCGAACGTTGTCTGTATCCAGAAAGGCCCATACAGGACCTGCAACATGCGTTCGTGCATTATCCTGCTGAAATGTAGGGTTTCGCAGGGATCGAATGAAGGGAAGAGCCAAGGGTCGTAACACATCTGAAATGTAACGTCCACTGTTCAAAGTGCCGTCAGTGCGAACAAGAGGTGACCGAGAGGTGTAACCAATGGCACCCGATACCATCACGCCGGGTGATACGCCAGTATGGCGATGACGAATACACGCTTCCAATGTGTGTTCACCGCCATGACGCCAAACACGGATGCGACCATCTTGATGTTGTAAACAGAACCTGGATTTCTTCCGAAAAAATGACGTTTTGCCATTCGTGCACCCAGGTTCGTCGTTGAGTACACCATCGCAGGCGCTCCTGTCTGTGATGGAGCGTCAAGGGTAACTGCAGCCATGGTCTCCGAGCTGATAGTCCATGCTACTGCAAACGTCGTCGAATTGTTCATGCAGATGGTTGTTGTCTTGCAAACGTCCCCATCTGTTGACTCAGGGATCGAGACGTGGCTGCACGATCCGTTACAGCCTTGCGGATAAGATGCCTGTCATATCGACTGCTAGTGATACGAGGCCGTTGGGATCCAGGACGGCGTTCCGTATTACCCTCCTGAACCCAGCGATTCCATATTCTGCTAACAGTCATTGGATCTCGACCAACGGGAGCAGCAATGTCGCGATACGATGAACCGCAATCGCGATAGGCTACAATCCGACCTTTATCAAAGTCGAAAACGTGATAGTACGCATTTCTCCTCCTTACACGAGGCATCACAACATCGTTTCACCAGGCAACGCCGGTCAACTGCTGTTTGTATGTGAGAAATCGATTGGAAACTTTCCTCATGTCAGCACGTTGTAGGTGTCGCCACCGACGCCACCCTTGTGTGATGGCTCTGAAAAGCTGATCATTTGCATATCACAGCATCTTCTTCCTGTCTGTTAAATTTCGCGTCTGTAGCTCGACATCTTCGTGGTGTAGCAATTTTAATGTCCAATAGTGAATTGTGTCTTCTGACTAGGTGTGGTGCTGTTTCGTTGCCGTCACCACAGTGCCTACACTTAGGGATTTCTCCCTCTATACCCATCTAATGTAAGTGAGTCTTAACGTTCGCATGGCCACTCATTACTTCTTGAGCCGTGTGCCAGCAGTCTTTGCTTCCATTCGACCTTGTCCATCTTGCCGCACCTTCCTGCCCCTCTTTTTTGTTCTTTTTGATCGATTGTCGACTTTAGTTTTCCCTCCAGAGGACAGCGAGGGCAGAGAGGTGTACTGTTTAGGCGTGTGAGAGGTGAAGCCGGAGATCAGTCTGGTTGCAGAGCCAGATGACCAGTGCCGCCCGCGACTGCGTGTTTCCGGCCGTTAAGGATTCAAGTTGGCTACCGGTGCTAGGACTGTCGATCCGCCGTGTGCATGTCAAATAAAGGTCAGCGTCTGCTGATACAGGTTTTCTTGTAGCGAGGGCAGTATTCACTCATGTGATTGGTGAACCTATCTTGCTGGTGACCTGTCAGCACAATGAGGTGTGATCACAAAGTAACGCGAACTTTTGTGTTTCTTAAAAATGTTTATTCATTCTTCTACATCAACTTTGCCCCTTTAAATTAATCCCCCTTGGATATAATACATTTGTGTCATCAGTTTTTCCACTCTTGAGAACACTTCACTTTTCGTTATTGTTCAGCTCCTTCAATGATTCTGTTTTTATCACATCAGTGGTGGCAAAACGACTTTCTTTCACGGCTCCCTTCAGCCTAGGGAATAGAAGGAAGTCCGGCGAATACGTTCGCTGAGACAATATAACAGGTTTTTTTTTTTTCAAAATATCACGAACAAGTATTGAGGTGAGACTGGGAGCCTTCTCGTGATGGAATTTCTACGTGTGATTTTGCCACAATTCTGGTCTTTTTTCGGTTTGCTTATTGAAAATGGCTCATAACTTCCTGGTAGTATTCCTTATTGAGCGTACGAGCATTAAGCAGAAAATCATGATGTACTATCGCATTGTTATCGACGAAAACAGTGAGAAGTACCTTCCCATGTGATCAAAATTGTTGAATTTTTTCAGTCTTGGCTCGTCAGGCAGTTTCCAGTGGAACAATTGGGCTTTGGTTGCGACGTCTCCTTGTACACTCACGTTTCGTCACCTGTTATAATCTTCTTTAGAAGTTCCGTACCACTGTCGACATAAATCCACAATCCTTGAGCAACGTCTACGCGGTGTCATTTTTGGTCGAAATTCAAATTTCAGAACAAACTTCGCCGCCTAGGGGTTCATGTCCAAAACATCCGAAAAAAATTCTTAGCAGGCGCCAAAGAATATGCTAACAATATCAGGAACTTCACTGATGGTGATTCGGCGCATTTCCAGAACCATTTCCTTTAGTGTTCCACATAGTCGTCAGTAATTGATGCGCAGGGCATCCAGGGCGGTCATCGTGTTCAACGTCTCCTTGACATTCTTTGGACCGTTTATACCGCTCGTAAACTCTTTCCTTACTTATAGCAGATTCATCAAAGGCACGATCAACATTTCAAATGCGGTTTCGCACTTTATTCCACTTTTCAAGCCAAATTTAATGCAAGTTATTTAATCCATATTTTTCGAAAGTAAATATTCGCCGGGAACTCGAAAACACGTGTAACCTTTCCGACCGTTAACAATAAACTAATATTCAAAACAGCTGAAAATACAAACATACATCGTTAACTTGTGTACAAACAATATTATAAAAAAATTGAAAACATTTTTAAAAAATTCCGTACGTCAGAGGTGAAGCACTTGAGCCGTGGTCGTACTTGCTGTCTCCGGTAGTCTATTGCCACGAAACTCTTATAGTTACAGTGAGAGGAAACTGTAATATTCAAACCGTGTAGCGCAATATTCGCATCCACCAAAAAATCAGCAAGAAATCGTTCTGTGCTGACAGACTAGTTCTTGGCGTCCTGAATAAAGAATGTTTATTTATGTGAATTCCCAGAAAGATTCATTAAGTACTTACAGTGTTGTAAGTAGTGCTTTATCTTACAGTCTCCAGGCTGCCGGTCACGTTATTTTCTTGTCCTCGTACAAACAGAAGTGTTATGTATACAGAAGCACGGATAGCTAAAGATTTCGTTTTAAACTTGTAGGTGATATAGCTTGTGTGTTTTTATGTTCGGTTAGCTGCTTGTAGTAATCGCTTTACGTTACGGGAATTTATTGTATACTTGTTTTGCTCTGTCCAAAATTTTGCAAATGCAGCTTGATCTATGGGCCAGTTTCACAGAGAGCAATTCTCGTACTATTAATGTTTGAATATGACCCCCTCTGCATAATTTGAGTAATTTGTTGGTAGCTTCACTGACACTCTTGCGAGTCGCCTCACTTATGATTGCGTGATTCTGATCATTAACCGTTTTTTGTTTGCTGCAAGGTTGAATCTTGATATTGTCTTTAAGGGTTACGATTATGCTTTGATAAGCAGATAAACTATGTGATCAAAAATATCCGAACACCCCCAAAAACGTACGTTTTTCATATTAGATGCCTTGTGCTGCCACCAACTGCCAGGTATTTCGTATCAGCGACCTCAGTAGTCATTAGACATCGTGAGAGAGCAGAATGGGGCGCTCTGCGGAATTCATGGACTTCGAACGTGGTCAGGTGATTGGGTGTCACTTGTATCATACGTCTGTAAGCGAGATTTCCACAGTCGTAAACATCCCTTGGTCCACTGTTTCTAATGTGATAGTGAAGTGGAAACGTGAAGGGACACGTACAGTACAAAAACGTACAGGCCGTTCTCGTCTGTTGACTGATAGAGACTGCCGACGGTTGAAGAGGGTCGAAATGTGTAATAGGCAGACATCCATCCAGACCACCACACAGGAATTCCAAACTGCATCAGGATCCACTGCACGTACTATGACAGTTAGGCGGGAGGTGAGAACACTTGGATTTCATGGTCGAGTGGCTGCTCGTAAGCCACACATCACGCCGGTAAATGCCAAACGACGCCTCGCTTGTTGTAAGGAGCGTAAACATAGGACGATTAAACAGTGGAAAAACGTTGTGTTGAATGACAACGGTACACAATGTGGCGACCCTATGGCAGGGTGTGGGTATGGTGAATTCCCAGTGTACGTCATCTGCCAGCGTGTGTAGTGCCAACAGTAAAATTCAGAGGCGGTGGTGTTATGATGTGCTAATCGCTTTCATGGAGTGGGCTTGCATCCTTGTGGTTTTGCGTGGCACTATCACAGTACAGCATAGTCTTAAGCACCTTCTTGCTTCCCGCTGTTGAAGAGCAATTCGGGGATGGCGATAGCATCTTTCACCACGATCGAGCACCTGTTCATAATGCACGGCCTGTGGCGGAGTGGTTACGTGACAATAACACCCCTGTAATGGACTGGCCTGCACAGAGTCCTGACCTGAATCCTACAGAATATCTTTGGGATGTTTTGAAACGCCTACTTCGTGCCAGGCCTCCCCGACCGTCATCGATACCTCTCCTCAGTGCAGCACTCCGTAAAGAATGGGCACCCATTCACCAAGAAATCGTCCAGCAGCTGATTGAACGTATGCATGCGAGAGTGGAAGCTGTCAGCAAAGCTAAGTGTTGGCCAACACCATATTAAATTCCAGCATTACCGATGCAGGGTGCTACGAACTTGTAAGTCATTTTCAGCCAGGTATTCGGATACTTTTGATCACATAGCGTATTTGTTACAGGTTCTGTAAATTATTGTGAGCTTCTCTGAGGTTATCTCACTGAGTATTTAGCCAAGTATGAATATTTAAATCTGGTACAGTTGAACAGCACGTTCTTGCATTATTACGAGGTCAGGTTTTCAACAAAAATTGTAAAATCTAGAATATTTTGTTTAATTACAGTTAAGTAAGATTTGCTTGCAGAAACATATTTCAGTTTCAAGTGAATTTTAGGTTGTGTTGATGGTTCATTAATTTTCCCGCTGTGACCGTAAATCCTACTCTGTGGTTGGACACATCATATTGTATTCTTCTTTTTTTAAAATTACTTTCTTAAAACTTAACTTCCACTTCAGAATAGGCTGTCAGATTTTCACTTTGTAAAGAAAACAACTTGAACATTCATGGCAATGGTTTTGAACAGAGTTATCATTTTATGTAAATGTTTGCCGCGCGGGGTATCCGAGCGGTCTTAGGCGCTGCAGCCATGGACTGAACGGCTGGTCCTGGTGGAGGTTCGAGTCCTCCCTCGGGCGTGTGTGTGTGTTTGTACCTAGGATAATTTAGGTTATGTAGTGTGTAAGCTTAGGGACTGATGACTTTCGTAGTTAAGTCCCATAAGATTTCACACATTTGAACATTTTTTAGAAATGTTTAAAGCAGTGCAGGCCACCGACTGCAGCGGGCAGCGCGTGCGGGCTGCTTGCGGGCCAGCGCCCGCCCTGTCACTAGGCTTTGTTCGGCCTTCGTCAGAAGTACCCTGTACAGCGCGACATTTCATTTAGCATTGCGATGAGGAATTTTTCGGTCGGCACAACTCCCTGAGTTCGGCAGAGTCGTGCTGTGAGCGGTGTTTATCCGTCGTTATTCGTTCGTGGTATGGGACGTTCACAGGTCCAGTGACTGTTTGCACAGAAAGAGTCAGTCTAGCGACCTATCGTCACAGTTCTTAAAAAAAAAATGGTTCATATGGGTCTGAGCACTATGGGACTTAGCATCTGAGGTCATCAGTCCCCTAGAAGTTAGAAATACTTAAACCTACCAAACCTAAGTACAGCACACACAACCATGCCCGAGGTAGAATTCGAACCTACGACCGTAGCGGTCGCGCGGTTCCAGACTGAAGCGCCTAGAACTGCTCGGTCACAGCGGCCGGCACAGTTCTTTAAAACGAATGGGAATAGCAGAAGAGAGGGATGAGAAGTCTCAGTTGGCATAAGTGACAAGTACTTCCTATTTGCTATTAAACGACATTAAAGTACCATGCAGTAAGAGTTTAAAGATTTAGTTGGCAATGAAAGAACAAAAAATTACAAAGATCGACAGACAGGATTAATCGTTCTGTACAAGAAGCACTTCGTGCGAAATTTGCAGGCCTGGAGCACGTGAAGAAATTGGGGGTACGAATAGTAAAATTTATGAAGGCACATTTCGCATTTTAAGTGGACTTGACTGCAAACTGCCCACAGTAAGACGTTGCAGGATAACTTCTTTCTTATTTGGTGGGGATTATTTTAAAAAGAAAATCGCTTTGTAGAAGAACACGTTCTGACAAAGATGCTCAAATTCTCTAAGCTCACTGGCGTTAAGGAAAACGTGTGGTTTGAGAATTCATTGTGTCCTTTTTCCGTTTTGTTTTCAAGACCGTATGCCGTTTCAGTTAAGACCGACCCCGTGCATGTGCCGATGTAGCTGATCGACCTGCAAGGTAATTCCAGTTTTAATGACAAACCTTTTT
The DNA here is from genome assembly GCF_021461385.2 of Schistocerca piceifrons. Taxonomy (NCBI): domain Eukaryota; kingdom Metazoa; phylum Arthropoda; class Insecta; order Orthoptera; family Acrididae; genus Schistocerca; species Schistocerca piceifrons. Next base: position 925,172,316 of record NC_060138.1, read on the forward strand.
ATGATAAAACTGTCCAGGACGTCTTCATTGCTTTCCTCGGGTAGAGTTTCCACGACTCATTAATGAAGTTGCAAAAGTACTACAATATTTAGAGCGACATATTTGTGTGAAAGCCCTTTTTTTATTATGAAACTAAATAAGTCACGATTACGTGGCAACTTGTGTACGAAACTCTGTGAAATTATCTGCGTCTGTCCACATGCCGACCGTCTATTCCAGATAAATCTTGTATTATGCCTTTACTGCGCCAAAAATAATTAAATAAAATACTGAAAATTAGTTTTGTTTGTGACCTACGTTCTTGGGAAATGTGAAATATAAAACCAGGTAGTGTGCAGATGCTAATGTAATGCCATTTAAGTGCTTTATTTCCTAGTCAGGCAGTCGTGAACCGTGCGTACTGTAAGCTTCCACCTCCACTCGTCCTATATTTCAGTGGACATCGTCGGTCGCAAATTTAATTCAAGGCAGTCAGATATTGTTTAGTCGGTGGTGCAGACTGGGAGGTGGAGGGTGGTGGGGAAAATTCGCAAACAGGTAAACACTGAAAGTTTAAGAACTGTGTTTGTGTCCCTAGGACACAAGTTCGATTTAAATACAGCATGATTATTATCCATTTCGCTTCAAATAGATGGCTAAGTTCGCACGGTTCATATTTCATAATCATATGAAGGAAGTATGTAAATGAAGTCACTAACAGTCACATTTTGCACCCCCACTCATCACTACTGTTACAATACTATTTTAATTATGATTGATGTTAATCCGCAAAGTTACTCTATACAATTACTAAATTTTCTATGAAATATCTATGAAATTACTGTACCTTATAATTCACCTGCGATTATTAATTTTAATCTCTTGAGCTAATAACAACCCGAACACTGTTTTCTTAATAACTCCGTGTCGCCATCTTTTCTTTTATATTACTAGTTAATAATGTTTCTCACATCACGTTTCTCCAGTTTACGTATTATCCTCACTAATTTTACATTTTATATTCATTAATATTGCACGTTAAGCATACTCAAAATTCTGACTGCCTCCATTAGAACCCAGGAGCGACTCTCATTAGAAATGTTTGCATTCCTAGCAATACACTGCCAAACCTGTCTAAGAACTGAGCCCGGGTAGGTGTGGGACGCTTACAATCGACAGTTCATTTCAGCTGATAATGATTAGTATTCAGTTTCTCAGCTGTTCCAATGACATTACAATCCATTTATTACAGTTTAACCACCGTCTTTCTTCGTACCTAATGGTTCTTTGCTGTCCTACAGCCAGAGCGAAAGACAGAGGCGTCGTTCCTTTGTAAACGAATGGCGTGCGAGACGAACCGATTCTATAGAAAAAGCTGTTTCCTGTGGTGATCGCACCAGAACACAGCTCTGCTATAGAGTCGTGCTAGTGCGTTACCCAGCGAATCGCTTTTGAGAACTCAATGTACTCAATTTTTGCGCTTGTCAGTTCCAGAAGAGAATAGCACATTAGTGAAGTTACTGTTAGACAAAAACTCTTAACAGGAATTTGTACAGTAGAAAGTAGCACCTAGTGGCACTCATATGAAATCCTCAGAAATTTTGAACGCAATTAAAACATGTCATATAAAGGTAAAACCGTCCGAAAATCATAATGGCATTTCCAGCGCAATACAAATATTAGCTTTACTTACCGATTGCTCCTTCTTCGCGGCACAAAAATAAACAATTACATTGTTCTACTCGTAATTTCTACAGTTAGTATAACGTTAGACAAAGTAAAATTGTGTAATGTATCCCACATTTTCTCAAAAATGGATCTAAACTTTAGCGAAAGAAGGGTAATATGCGACATGAATAAAAGGAAAGAAGGAACAATATGAACTGAAGACCAAGAACAAAGTTATCGGATTAAAAAGAATGTAAGACAGAGATGAAGTCTTCCTCCTCTTCCGTTCATCGGAGAAGCAAAGACGGAAATGGAAGGTTCAGGGACGTGATTCTAGTTCGGAGTGAAAGAGTGTGAATGGTAGATTCGTTTCCGACATCCCTCTACAAAGTGATAGCGAGGAAGAAAGAATAATAGGAGGTACTTAATGGAACGAAAAATCTACGCAGCACAGAAAATGCATTAAGAGTAAACAGAAAAAGACGAAAGTAATCAGGAGTAGCAGCATGTGATAGTGACAAACTTAACATCAAAACTGTGGGCTATCGAATCAAAATAACGTATGACAGCAAGACGAAGCAAGGAGAACACAAAAAAGCATCTAGCATAGGCAAAGAGGACATTCTTGCCCAAAAGGAGTCTACAAGTGTCAGGTGTAGGCCTTATTTTGAGGAAGAACTATCTGAGAATGTACGTTTGGAGGACATCCTTGCACGGAAAGGAATCATGGATACTGAAGAAATGGAAAAGAAGATAACCGAAGCGACTGAGATGTGGTGCTGTAGTAGGATTCTAAAAGTAAAGCGACCGTGCCAACTCGTCACCACCGGTATCCTCCACATTTATCGTTTATGCAGGACTTGGCTAGAAATAAGTGACAGAGTGGTAGCTCCTTATGGACAGATGGCGCGAATCGAGCGAGGCATGAACCATTGATGTTAGCGTCGATGTCAGGAAGCGGTTTGCTCAATGGAAAAGCACAGAACGCTAATTCGAGGGTACTGAGTTGGCGCCTCTATGTGGAAACATTTTATTTTAATTTTACATCTTTACATTACTTTCACTGCAAATAAAGTGAAACAATGCTCAATACATTGCATTTATTAACTTCTTGGCAAAAGGCACGAAAAGGAAAGGCAATTGACGATTAAGGGGAAAAATATAGCAATGTCGCCATTACATCATGAAAATCTGGAACGCTTATAAAAAAAATTTAAAAAATTAACTGATGGGTTCAGAAGAATAAATATATTCTGTTAATTGACTCGTGGCGGGGACAAAAAAGTCCACAATCATATGACGATTTTTCTAGATGTAGTAAGATTGTCAACGTGCGCGGTATTAAAGTCATTCCCCCAGATGCAGTCCGCTAGTGCAACCCTGCAATGTCTGTTTTTATCGTCCAGGAAAGAATTTGATCAGAAAGCTTCAAAACTGTTCTCCTCACACACAGAGAAAAAGTAATAAACATCCCAAGAAGACTGCATCAAACAACATGTTATGTGTGGTTTGCTGCCAATCTTAGGCATGGGAGATAACCTTTCATGAACATTTACCAGGTGTCTTTCTGTAGAAACTTTAAAACAACCAGTTAATTAAAGAATTGCTACGTTCATAAGTGTACAAGATGCTGAAAACTACTGCTTATCCTGTTTTTTTTTCAATGTTTACCATCCCTGCATGTGTGAATCATCAACTGTAAAATGATAAACATAAATTTATATACGAAGTTCTTGTGTGCACCTTACAATTCGTTCTTGGAAATTTATTTGCAGCCCCAAATTTTAATTTGTCTTCCCTTTTTTTGTGTTTTATGAAATTGCTAACTGTACGCCGCCACCCTTTGCTGTGGCTAAGTCAGCTTAAATGGAAAAGAAAGAAAAGAGAAATTCACGTTTTAATAGGTACGGGAATTAGACGTTCGTCCTAATCTCCTTCTCTCCCACGGCTCCGTGCATCGCCCCCTCTCCCTTTCTTTGTCCATGTCCTCCTCCTTCTCCCTCTCTGTGACCCTTAACTCCTCTCCCTCTCACTGTCAATCTTCTCATCCCTCCCTTCTCTCTCTCCATCTCCTCATGCCCTTTGTCTTAGTCCGCCTCCTCCACCCTTTCTCCATTCCATCTCCTCCCTCCTCACTTTCTCCAACTCCTTCCTGCCCTCTTTATCTGTCCATTTCCATCTTCCCGTTTTCTATATAATTTCCTCACATCCTTCTCTCCAACTCCACTTTCTTCCCTGTCTCTGAACTTAAGCCTTTTTTAGTGTCTTCCAAATAAGGTCCTGAACTAGTATTCTAATCTTATATATATGAAGTGCCAATGAAACTGGTATAGGCATGCGTATTCTAATAGACAGATATGTAAACAGGCAGACTACGGCGCTGCGGTCGGCAACGCCTATATAACACAACAAGTGTCTGGCGCAGTTGTTAGATCGGTTACTGCTGCTACAATGGCAGGTTATCAAGGTTCAATTGAGTGAACGTGGTGTTGTCGTCGGCACATGAGCGATGGGATACAGCATTTCCGGGGTAGCGATAAAGTGGGGATTTTCATGTACGAACATTTCACGAGTGTACCGTGAATATCAGGAATACGGTGAAACATCAAATCTCCGATATCGCTGAGGCCGGAAAAAGATCCTGCAAGGACGGAACAAACGACGACTGAAGAGAATCGTCCAACGTGACGTAAGACTTTCGAAAATTGCTGCAGATTTCAGTGCTTGGCCATCAACAAATGTCAGCGTGCGAACCATTCAACGAAGTATCATCGATATGGGCTTTCTGAAACGAAGGCCCAATCTTGTACCCTTGATGACTGAACGACACAAAGCTTAACGCCTCGCCTGAGCCCGTCAACACCGGCATTGGACTGTTGACTGGAAGCGTGTTGCCTGCTCAGTCGAGTCTCGTTTCAAATTGTATCGAGTGTATGGACGTGTATGGATATGGAGACACCTCATGAATCAATGTACCCTTCATGTCAGCAGGTTACTGTTCAAGCTGGTGGTTCTGTAACGGTGTGGGTCGTGTGCAGTTGAAGTTATGTGGAACCCCTGATACGTCTAGGTGCAACTCTAACAGGTGACACTGCATCCATTCATGTTCATTATGCATTCCTACGGACTTCGGCAATGCGAGCAGGGAGCAGGACAATGCGACACCCCACTCGCCCAGAATTGCTACAGAGTGACTCCAGGACACTCTCCTGACTCTACTGGCCAAGAAACTACGTCTGCTTACTCACTGGGGCCCTATACAATATTATGCAGGTGTACCAGTTTCTTTGCCCTTTCAGTGTACATATTAAAGAGTTAGGCAGCTAAAATTATGCCAATATTAGAAATCAACGTTGTCAAAATTTCAGAGAAATCGGTCAAGAACTTCTGGAGATGAACAATTTTGAAAAACCAACATTTACATTTTTACAGCTTTCCCCTTTTATTACATGTATATTACTTATATAGCAGATGGCGTTCCAGTAGGTATATAAAACACTTGAGTTTTCGAATACAGTTATGTGTCAAAGTTTCAAACGAATCCGTGAAGTATTTTTGGAGATTTGATAAACCTTTTCATTGGTGTACGTCCGTGTTTTCATTTATTTGTTTTTCTAAATGTTTATAACACGTTAACATTTATAACTTTAATAGTAGGGAAACATTGTTACTAAAAACCTCAAAGTTATTGTAAACTATATGTTGTAAACTATACAGGGTGTTACAAAAAGGTGCGGCCAAACTTTCAGGAAACATTCCTCACACACAAAGAAAGAAAATATGTTATGTGGACATGTGTCGGGAAACGCTTACTTTCCATGTTAGAGCTCATTTTATTACTTCTCTTCAAATCACATTAATCATGGAATGGAAACACACAGCAACAGAACGTAGCAGCGTGACTTCAAACACTTTGTTACAGGAAATGTTCAAAATGTCCTCCGTTAGCGACGATACATGCATCCACCCTCCGTCGCATGGAATCCCTGATGCGCTGATGCAGCCCTGGAGAATGGCGTATTGTATTACAGCCGTCCACAATACGAGCACGAAGAGTCTCTACATTTGGTACCGGGGTTGCGTAGACAAGAGCTTTCAAATGCCCCCATAAATGAGAGGGTTGAGGTCAGGAGAGCGTGGAGGCCATGGAACTGGTCCGCCTTTACCAAACTAAAATGAGCTCTAACATGGAAATTAAGCGTTTCCGGACACATGTCCACATAACATCTTTTCTTTATTTGTGTGTGAGGAATGTTTCCTGAAAGTTTGGCCGTACCTTTTTGTAACACCCTGTATATTACGTATATGGCAGATTGCATTACAGTTGGTATATAAAAACACGTGATTATTCGAGAACAATGTGTCAAAATTTCAAAACAATTTCAGAGATTTGAGTTTTAGAAGAAGCAAACATCTACATTTGTACAAACTGTAAATGTCCCTAATCGCAAATGTCCCAAAGTTTTTGACCAAATGCTTTGAAATTTTGACACAACGTTGCATTGGAATACACATGCGTTTTTATGTATGTATTTCTTAAAATGTGTGTAATACATGATTTTTATAAATTTAATATTATGGAAATGTTACAAAAAGGAATATATATAAACTGCAAATATAAGAAATTATCCTCATAGGAACAGGAAGCAATGAACCTCGGATTGCCATGCTGTACTCTTCCCGATGCACTATCCCTTGCCTGGAAACTACGCTAAAATAAATGGCCCATGTCTCATCTGACCTGCGCCAAAATGATGTTCTTGCTAAAAGATTGGCCATCTAGAGCTCAGTTTCGCAATTTCAGTCACTTTAATTTCTGACTATGCGCTGCATACAGCAAACATTTGGACAAAATTGGTGATAACGGGCAGGTGGAACCCTCTTCTAAGTCAGAATAGGACTCTTTTTTTATTACATATATCAAACTTCATCTGCAATACCTTTTGCATAACTTTGCTGAGGCTCTATTTATACCTTACACTACTTCTATTTGCACTAACGCTGCTAGGCCACGAACTGTTCATGGATAGGGACAAACAACACTAATGGAGGAATGCAACTGCTACACAATACTTCACCAATGACGTGTAGTACTATGGTCAAACGAACCCGTCCTGAGTGTCCGTTGCTTTTCATGAGCAGTATCATCTTTTGATCAGTCTACAGAATGAATGTTTGTGCCAGCCGATCAGGGCCTAGTATCTCCTTGCACACTATTTTAACTTTAGACGTAGTTGTGTATTAACTCAGGTCTGAAAAAGAATAAATCTTTCCAGATAATTTGATGGGAGATTCGACTCTGTTTGTCGACATGTCTTTGTAACACTACAACCCAGTGACTCTAGTATTTTTAGCTACTTAATTTCATGAGTTTAAAACTATTTTTGTAACTATATGTATAAATGAATTTAGTCACTGACTAGTGTTTATGAAAATGTAATACATACTGAAGGAATAAGTAGAAAATTATATCAAATCGTTGTAGTAAACACGCTGGCAATGTCAGGGAAGTGTATATTTACGAAACACAAGGAATATATTTCATGTAATAATAACATCCTTGGCGCTAGAGTATAGTCCTAGACGTGAAGGGAGAGGAAGTTGTGAAGCATCTGTGGTCTGGTACAGGGGTGTGTGTTGACGCGCAAATGCCAAATGGAGATTCTGTTGGAAATGGTCTTATGTGACAGGGCAAAATATAATTGAGCGAACACATATATGGGAAAAATACTCGGCCACAAGATAATTTTGGAATTATCGAAGAATAGTGTGACCCACAAATTCACTCAGACTGCTCGCTGATCAAGGAGAGGCTATTCTCAACAACGAATTTCATAATAAGCATTACATAGCACCACAAGCAACTCTATAGGAAGTAAAATACACCTGGTATTGTGTGATAGGCATGCCAGCATAATAGAAATTTTTTTGGGGGGTGGGGGAAGAGGTGTTGGAACGTGTTTGCTTGAAGCACAAACTTTGGAAGTGAAATTTTACTGATACACATCGTAAATCATTAGCAATGTCGTATCCTCTTGATGTTATTTGCGTATGTTTAAGTAACATTAGTATTGACAAATAGTTGTTGCCTTGGATGGAAGCTTTGGTGGCGTTATTTGCAAAGTAATTAGTAAAGAATAGTTATTAAATTCGGTCACAGTTAGGCAATCACCCAAACAGACAGCATTACTGTGAGTGCATTTTTGTCATGTATAGACATGGTTGGAGACTGTGTCAGTTATATAAAGTAAACTGTTGATGGTGTGCACCAACCAGCCACAAACTGGTTTCAGGTTACTTTATTAAAAAAGTACAGTTAACGGTTTCAAAATTCTTACAATCCATTATCAGACGGTTTTTTCATGCTTTCATCAATACAGATTATGTACTGGTCTCCTGTGAGTTGCACTTGGATAAACAATAATTTACAAATTACAAACGTGTAACCAAATTGGCTACTATGCATATTTGTGTTGGATTGCAAATTACGTGAAATGTCCATCTGGCGCAGTTGTATTAGCAGTTTTCTTGCAATGAAATACATTCTCAAAGATGTTTCTATTCTCACAGTAACAAACGTTGTACTAAATTGTAAGCCACTTTCGTTCAGTTGCAAAACGAATTTTGAGATTTGCACCACATATTTTGATGTCTAGCAAATAAATAAGAACATAAATTTTCTTGATCTTAAAATCTGTAATGTTAACCATAAATATCAGTTTAGCATCTACAGGAAACCCACCATCACAGATGGCAGTATTGACAAGTCCTCATGTCATCCCAGCCAAAACAAAATGTGATATTGCAGAGAAATGATAGACGAAATGCAAAATGTAGCTATGAATCACACAGATCAACAAAAGAACTCAATTTAAGTAAAACAGTTTACAGAAGTATGACTATTACTCTGTAATATTAGACATACTCGACAACAAAATAAAAACAAAAGCCACTGCCCCGCAGAACAGTAATTCATGCAACATTCAATCCAAAACAGATCAGCCTCCTGCAGGAGCCAAACCTACATATACTGTTATCCCACACATAGGCCCAGTATCTTTCCAAATTACCAAATTATTTAAAAAGAAGAATATTAATATCAGCTTCTCTACTAACAATAAATTACAGCAAAAGTTATCCATGATGTAAATCTTTCCAAGTACACCTATAGTAAATCAGGAATATACAATCTCTAATGTGATTCCTGTCCAAAATGCAACATTGTTTAGAATGGTAGAAGTTTTGAGGTTAGGTACAAAGAACACCTCGATGCCTTAAGGCTTCGAAACTTGAATAAATCTACATTTGCAGCCCTCATTGCAGAAGAAAACCAATCAGTGACAAACACTAAAAGCATTATGAAAACAATACATGTAGCTGAAAAATGAAGCACTATGAATATATTAAAGGAAACATAAATACATACACTCAAAAACACTTCCTCTGCTAATAACTTAATGAGCAACTGTATGGGCTAACACTGCTTTCCTGAAAAACTTCGAGAAAGTACTTTCTGTGATCCAATATAAGTGATATTTGTACATCCCTCTGCAGATCAAGTAACAAATCTTATAATATTGTATGTATCTACAATAGTCTGTATTATTTGTGGAACTAAATTCTAATGAATTATTATGTACACCCTACTATCATCAACGACGTTCAAATAAAACCTAAGAATTCACACATGTCTTGCCCACACTCGTATCTCTTTTGTTGAATAAAATGAGTTTGTATTGCTATAACTCACAAAATCCCATGCATTTATCGTTTCTGTCTGTATTTAACGCCCTATATTTATGGTGAAACATCATTTCACTCTAACAAAACAGTACTTTACGTTTCCTTCTCCACAAAAGAATACATATCTTTGTATCATTGCACTGTAGCATCTTTGACTATTATGTACTTTGCAAACTGTGTATTTGCTTGGATGTGTTGTGTTCTATGTTGTTGATGTAAATGTATGCTAATATTCCAGCCAAGCTACTCCCCATTGAAAAACCATCATGTTGTTGGTAAAACGTATTGTTGAAGCTAAAATAATTGCGTTCAGGGTGAGTGTATTTCTAGGAGTTCATAGATGTCTGCGGCACTAATTTCCTTAGGTGAGACCTGAGTTTCTCCTGGCGCATACATTTTCAAACAACATACGGGAATTCAGCCAGGTAATATTTACAGCGACCGCCGATATTTCGGCGGGAGTACACCCCGCCATTTTCAAGATGGAAAACTCAACGGACAGGCGATGAGCAGGCAAATTTAAAACCTCGGATCTTGGAGTGCTTCAGGAAAGATAAATCTTTCACACACACACACACACACACACACACACACACACACACACATACACACACACACACTGAACACTAGTGCCACCAAAGATGGCCAAAGTTAGAAATGTCGATAGTGAAGGAGTACGAACTAGCAGGTGAGGTAACATTCACTCTGTCCCTCTGTTTTTTGACAAGCAGGATTCCAAGTAGAGTTTAAACAAAAACCTCTATCCCTGTTTACAGAGTTGCTCGCTAATTTAATCTCAACTACTCCTTAATAACACTGTCCCAATAGTTGAACCTGCAAGCCAGCATCCCGATATTGTTATATAACATAGGGTGACCAGTATCCAAGCAATGTTCGGCAGTAGCAGATCTACTTGGCTGCTGTAATCGTGTGTGCCGTTTATGCTCAGTACATCGGTCCTCCACAGTCCTGATAGTCTGAGCGATATGCCACGCCACAGCTACAAGCAATGCGATATACACCCACCTTACGCAAATCAAGATCATCATTAACAGAACCCAAAAGCACTCTAATTTTATATGGAGGTCGAAAAACACATTTCACATCGTATTTCCGTACTGTAGTGAGTAATATCAGAGCTCCCTCATATCATGTAGCCATGCATCTTGCTTCTCTGTTGAGTCCACAAGTTTGTCGGTGTGAACATCATATCGGGAACTCATCTGATTTCTTAAATCGTTTGGAGGGACAGCGGTTGAATGACTCTGATATTTTAGTAAGTTTTGATGTGGTCTCTCTCTTCACTCGTTTTCCTCTGTCTGATTCGTTGAGGTTAATTGATGTTAGGTTGAGTGCTCAATTAACTAATCTCCTTCGGCATGTGCTGACATCCGCTCACTTTTTATTCGATGACCAGTATTACGAGCAGACAGATGAAGTTGCGATGGGTAGTCCGTTGTCTTCTGTGATCGTAAATTTGTTTATGGAAAACTTCGAAGAACGTGCATTGGAGTCGGCGCCTTTAAAACCCGCCTGTTTCTTCAGACATGTTGATGATACTTTTGTTGTTTGGCCTCATGGTAGGCAGAATTTGAAAGCCTTTTTAGAACATCTGAACTCGATCGACCCGAACATTCTTTTTACTATGAAGGTGGCGGATGGTTACCTTCCCTTTTTTGCCATTTTCGTTAGGAGGATGGTTGATAGATCATTGAGACATGCAGTTTACAGAAAACGTACTCTCACCAACTTGTATTTACAGGCTAATAGTTGTCACCATCCGGCTCAGCGTGAAGGAGTACTTCGTACCTTGGTGCAGAGAGCACATGTCATTTCCGACACTGAGTGGTTACAGTGAAAGACAGATTGAACGTGCGTTGCGCTATCGACCAACTGTGCATCGGGTGATCGATGATAATACTCGGTCGACACCTAAGTCTACTGCCTTTCTGCCTTACGTAGGAAGCACTTCCAACAAGATCGGCCGTATTTTACGGAAATACGATGTGAAATGTGTTTTACGACCTCCATCTAAAATTAGAGTGCTTTTGGGTTCGGTTAAAGATGATCTTGGTTTTTATAAGGCGGGTGAATATTGCATTCCTCGTAGCTGTGCCATGACATATATTGGTCAGATTATTGTCCTAATAGACTGATGTACTGCGCATAAACGGCTAACACGATTACAGCAGCCAACTAGATCTGCTATTGCCGAACATTTCTTGGATACTGGTCACCCTATGTTATATAACAATACCGAGATATTGGCATGAACGTCCAGCTATTGGGACAGTGTTATTAAGGAGGCAGTTGAGATTAAATTAGCGAGCAACCTTGTAAACAGGGATGGAGGTTTTTGTTTAAACTCTGCTTGGAATCATGCTCTCGTCCTTGTCAAAAAACAGAGGGACAAAGTGAATATTACCTCACCTGCTAGTTCGTAGTCTTTCGCTATCGATATTTCTAACTTTGATATTCTTTGATGGCACTACCGATCAGTGTGTGTGTGTGTTATCTATCTTGAATTTCTCCAAGAACCGAGGTTTTAAATTTGCCTGTACGTCGCCTGACCGCTGCAGTTTGTACCTTGAAAATGGCGGGGTGTGACGCCGCCGAAATGTTACCTCGCTGAATTCTCGTAAATCGTTTGATACTTTCTTTATACCCAAACAGATTTTGTCTTATAATGTAATCGTTTCTTTAATATGTAGTTTTGTGTAGAGATTGACTAGCAAATTTAGCTGTGGGTGGGAAGTGGATGGCTTCAATAGAGGCTAGAGTTCGCTGAGTCTTAATGAGCTCTTTCAGCTTACAGATCATAAAATATGCAGAGCTGTTTCTCGAGTTTAATATTGGGCGAATAGGACAACTTCCTTTATGTGCATGTAGTATTGGTATTCAGGAATTCACTGTTATAGAGATGTGCACTTCATATGTGTTCAATAAAAAGTTATAGTTATTTAGAAGCTTATGGAGTTTAGTTTGGAATTTCATTCTGGGACCTCAGCAAAATGTATAAAAGCATTAAACTGACAGTTGAGCATGAAACACATAAGAGCATAAATTTTCTTGTTCTTAAAATCTGTAACAAACATCAGTTTGGCATCCACAGGAAACCCACCACTGCAGATGTCAGGACTGGCAACTACACCTGTCATCTGTCATCCCAGTCAACATAAAATGTCACGTTTCAGAGCCATAGTACACTGAAAGCAAAAAGTACCTATGAATAACACCATTCAGTGACAAGCATTGAAAGCAATATGCAGAAATTCCATGCAGCAGAATAAGGAACCACTGTGAATATATTAGAGAAAATAGAAATACAGACTCACAAAAAGACTTCCTCTGATAATATCCTTAATGAGCAGATTGTATGGGCTAGCACTGATTCCATGAAAAACTTCCAGAAAGTACTTTCTGTGCTACAATATCAATAATATTTCTATATCCATCTGTAGATCAAGTAACAAATCCTATAATATTGTATGTACCTACAATGGTCAATATTATTTATGGAACTACATACTAATACATTTTAATGTATCATCATCAATGATGTTCAAATAGCATATAAGAATTCACACACTTCTTGCTCACACTCGTATCTCTATGTTGAATAAAATGAGTTTGTAGTGTTATAACTCACAAAATCCAATGTATTTATCGATTCTGTCTGTATTTAAAGACCTAGATTTAATGTAAATCTCTATTTCAGTCTAACAAAACAGTAAATGACGTTTCCTTCCCCACAGAACAATACATACCTTTGTATCGCTGCACTGTAGAATCTTTGGCAATTACGTGCTTTGCAATCTGTGCACTTTTTTTCATATGCTATAAATCGTAATATACGGTGCAAATCGCAAAATTCGTTTTGTGACCGAACGAAAGTGACTTACAACACAGCGCAACGTTTGTTACTGTGAGAATACAAACGTCTTTGAAAATGTATTTCATTGCAAGAAAACTGCTAATACAACTGCGCCAGATGGACATTTCGCGTAAGTTGCATTCCAACACAAATATGTAGCGTAGCCATTCTGCTTACACGTTTGTAGTTTGTAAATTATTGTTTATCTAAGTGCAACTCACGGGAGACCAAAGTATAATGTATAATGATGAAAGCAGGAAAAAAGTCTGATGACGAATTGTAAAAAAGTTCGGTACCGGTAACGGTACTTTTTGAATAAAGTAACCTGGAACCAGTTCGTGGCTTGTTGCTGCACACCAGCTGTGAGTTACGTAATGCAATGCACTTTAAATGAAGTGTTACTAGTCATTGCATGCTATTGGTGATAGTAATTGTCATTAATATTGTAATATTGCTACATGAATTTTACTATGCTGATATCGGTGCTAATTGACAATGAAAGTGGGTTAAAAGCCGTGATCTGTCTGGGGACGTTAACCGTGGATTACTGGGCAACTGTTTCATCAGATATTTAGTCTAGGTTTACCAAGCAGACTAACATTAATGATAATCTTTTAATAGTCATACAAAACCGGTAATATATATATATATATATATATATATATATATATATATATATATATATATATATATAAAGAGAATTTAAATAAAAAGAAAGAAATCAGTTTATATTTGGAAATTTATTTTAAGATTGTTCATTGAAATTTCAGCATATTATACGTGAGTTATAACTGAGCTGGTGCCTTATTTACGACTGAAAAATGTGAGATTGTAATCTTACGGAACACATAAAATATGGAGCCAAGATTGGGAGACTGCATACGACACTGCATTCATAAAATAACTCACGAAGAACATTGAAACATAAGCAAGAAGAAATTAACCACAACCAACAGATTCAGTTTTTATACCCAAAGAAATTACGTTCATACCACAATCCTGTCCGTCATGTAATTACCACACACTGGTATACTAAATTCATATTAACTCTTTGTGAAGTCTTCGCAAAAAGAATAGCTGAGGGCTACTTTGATGATTACACCACATGCTCCACGTGGTCAATTTGGTTTACACAAAACGTACAACTCCACAATAATTTTGATAATTAAAATACATTAGATCGAAAAGCAATTGACAAAAGCAAAACCTTGAACTGGTTACTAACGTCTTACTATTAACCTGATGGGTCAAACAGTTATATAAGCACGTGGTACTGGTCTCGCAAAGTACACTCCACGTGGGTTGAACATAAAGAAAAGCATAAAGAAAAGTTGCTATATTGTAAAATATTGTCCAGACGAGACGTTATAATCACACAAGCATTCACATTTAAGATTGATGAACTTAGTTAGAGTTACTGATCAACACGTGGTTTCACTTTACTCGCAAAGTAATGACAAACCAACTACCCCAAAATAATCTGGACTTCACACGAGAATTACACTACGCTGCAATTTAAGATAACCTTAGATATTTTAGAGCTAAACCCGAGATAAAGTTGATTAAATTTTCAGTTAGGCTGAACTTAACAAATCCATTGTCCTATGGACTTAGCAGACACGCGCTTAGCCGGAGATCTTACCACTTCAGACGCTCGCCACCGCCAGACTGCCACTGCCTACCGCCCAGCGTGCTTCCTGGAGGGTGGCTCACAAAGACCAACGGAAGTGGCCAGAGGGGCAGCTTCCTATACCAACATGACAACGGACGGACAGGACCATACTAAGGATAGAAACCCTTTGCTTTTAGGAAGCGTAGCTACCTGTTCGGACGTTGGTCCTACTGTTCTCTAGCAGACAGCCTTGTCTGCTACCCTCAAGCATGCAACTACAAACACATTTGATCATTCATCCTCTCACACAGAAGGGAAGGGGGATGACAGTATCTTATCATATACAGTATATAACAGAAAGCGGGTGTAGGTTCCGTATGAAACTGTGTGACATGAATTACATATACGAATTACATATAAACTGTGCTTTAAAGTGTAGTAGTGTGACAGATCGTTCTTGTTTATGTGTAAAAGTAACACGTTCCACTGCTCAGTCTCCTCCCAGATAGTCAGAAACGCCACAGTACATTTAGAAGAGGAATTTATTCCATAAATGGCAACAAATTTAAGAAATTAAACATGAAAGGAATCCAACAGAGACCTTTCATAACCCCAACGCTCCGGGAAAAGACTGTGCAGGGAATTTTCTGGCCATGCTAGGACATTCCCAAGCAGGCTTCTCACACCCTACTTAAACCAAAAGTGTAAAAGAAAAGGCAAAAGGTCACCAGCTACTTGCTAAAACACAATAATTTCAACAAATCTCTAAAATCTACTAATTTCAAACAGAAAAAAAAACACAATCTGTGACACCTATTTAAAAGATAGTGTAGACCTAATTCGGTCAGCAAGTAAAAACAATGGTTCCTGTGTCATTAATATGAAAACAATTTCTGGTTGTTACCCGTATGGAGTTCACCAGTATTTGCTCATTGCAAGAGCCAACTGATCACAGGCAGATTTATGACTGTTTATTAACAAGCAAAATTTATGAAAATAGCAAAGGTGCCACAGCAATTAAAAAAGAACATGAAATAACATCAGTATTATAAAGCAGAACATTACAATGCACAATCCGCAAAAGCAAAAATTGATAAGAAAAAAAAAACATGTTTTACAAAGTGGTTATCGGAAAAAAAATTCTATATCGTATAAAACTAATAATTTGTAGAATTAACATAACTATGTGACATTAATTTAATCACTCTACTATATTTCAGTTAGTTAGCAAACAATGAGCACTGTGTCATTATACTGAAAATACAATTAATTATGTGATTGTTACCCTTAAGGGGTTCCTCACAGTAAATATGCCCCATGCAAAGGCTAATCGATCACAGTTCAATGAGAATAAAAAGCTATCTGACTGATAAACGAAGCAATGCCACAGCAATGAATTTACAAAACAAAATATCACAAATCTAATACATCACACAAAAACAAACATTGATAAATAAAACAGTACAATAGTCAACATCTAAAACAAACAAAAAAAACCTATAAATAAAACACCTGCAAAATACAAGAGTCAAAGTCTAAAAAAGATAAATAGAACACCTGCAAAATACAAGAGTCAGTCTAGTAAACACCAATAAATCGAATCCCTGCAAAACACACGAGTCAAAGTTTCTGTGACAGAAACACACGTATATGCATTGAACTAAGAACCGTATAATCACTGTTCACTGATACACTCACAAGGTCCACTGTTCCGAGGCACAGTGTAAGGGGTGGGGGAGGGGGTGCGTCGCCGCAGCTGTCAGTAGGGATTTTTTTTTTGTCCATCTGTTGCGTGTCAAATTCGTGCGGTATCCTCGATTGACACGCCAGGTTGATATTCATGGGCAAGGATGACACTTAATGGCTCTTCTTTTGTGCCACCCTTAGCGACCAGAGAACATCGAACCATGATTTACTGTCGCTTGACAGTGGGCATCCGTCAGGAGATGTTGATAGGCGTCGTTGAAGTCTGCCAGTTTCTCTGGACAGTATGTGTCAAAAGGCTCCACGCCCTTTGTGTTGTTACCTTCTTGGGTTATCCTCAATTGGCTCGCCGGTTTGATATTCCTGGGCAAGGATGACACTTAATGGCTCTTCTTTTGTGCCACCCTTAGCGACCAGAGAACATCGAACCATGATTTACTGTCGCTTGACAGTAGGCATCCATCAGGAAATGTCGATAGGCGTCGTTGACGTCTGCAAGTTTCTCTGGGCAGTACCTGTCAAAAGGCTCCACGCCCCTTGTGTTGTTTCTCCGCGGCCGTCTCGTCACGGTCGCGTGCGTGTGGTGCGTTGCCAGCAGATGGATTTCCGCGCGGTGGACCGCTCGCCCATCTCAGGTCATCGCCTCGAGGAAGGGTCGCCCGGGACGGCCGCCCATTAGCTCCAGGTACAAGGGAAAGTGTTTGCCGCGTACCCTTCTTTTGTTGTCGGCCGCGCTCCCGAAGTGGCCTGGCTGACAGCGTCCCCCGCTGGGAAACCCGCCAGTTTACAACTAGTCCGGCTGCTCCCGCTGTCTCGTAAGAGTTTAGCCGGTTCGCTTTCACGTTCTCAACTGCATTCACAGAAATTTTTTTTTATCGTAGTTATGTGATTACACAATGTCATACATAATATCACATAGTATTGTCTTTCACAATTTTTAAGAACAAACGTGAGACCTAATTTTTTTTTTTATAAAAATAATTAGATGAATCGACAATATAAAATAAAATTTAAATGACTTGACAATGTAAAAAAATAAAAGTGAAATGACTTTACAATGTAAAAAAAAATTAAAAAATTAAATGAACTGACAATATAATATTTAAATCCACATCACTAATGTGGTTCACTTACGTTTTAATAAATCCAATGCTACTTATTAATTCACTAAAATGAATAGGATTATGCCTTGTGCAAGTATAGGTCAGGACAGCATAGGGTTCACATGTTATTTACACACACATACATGCACACCTGTTGTCTATTCTACAAACTAACTACCCATAAACATGCATTACTCAATATTCTACTTCTATCCACTACTAGTTAAGTCAATAAGCTACTTCAATGCTATTTCAACACCGTGTATATACCACTACAACATTGTTCTAATTCGTCCTCTTCTTGACGCTCGCGGCATACGTCTTGTCACATGATAAATATGGATAAACTTTCCTTAAACATACACAGTAAAAAGAACAATGGTTATTTACACACCAAAACATTTATACCAGTTCGCACACCTGAAAAGAGACTCGCAATTATACATTTATCATACTCATACATTCACACATAAAACAGTAAGAAAATTTCATCTAAAATTACGTTATCACACGAATTAATCACACAGATGGCTCTGAGAACGGTAAAAATGTCTGCACTATACAGGTTATACTACATTTTCTTACCCATTTTGCTGCGATTTCGTTCCTTCTTTAAGTTACCTCTCGCTTCCAAATCAGTCATTTCGCCTGTGGTGGTTATTCTGGATTCATTTCTGATGAATGGCAAAATTGTGGTCACCTCTATTCTGTAAAACAGTATCATCTTAACATATTGAACTCACAACAGACGCAAAAGATCCGAATCCTCCTGTAGTTTAAATGACAAATGTTTTGCTTCATCCTTATTACCTTAAACCAAGCTTTCCTTCGGTCCCATAATCAAAATTATTTACTCTTCCTCTACATTCAAGTGGGAAATTTCCTCAGTACAAATCATATAGGCTGCAGTGCATCCCGCACCAGCAAAAACAGTAAGCTGTAATGCTCACAGCATCAGCAAAACACATAAACGTCGCTTTTCTGGGACAAGTATTAACGCAGAATAAGTTTTCCAGGCTTTGGCTCAACATCAATCATGACTACAGAATGGATCCATATTTCTGTACCATTCTCCATTTGCTGAAAAACTGCTCGTATTGACTGCCATTATAATATTTCAGAGCCACGTAAATTACACAAACCACAATTCTTCTTTCACCTTGAAGGGAATCAATATACTTACGAAATCCACAGAGAGCACTTTACGTACTCAGCTATAAAAAACAAAAAAAAGACATATATCATCAATATTAACATATCATCGCATATTGGGAAGCCAATGGTTAAACAATCGTATTATCGCATCCTGTTTTCAAGATTCCAGATTTACTCATTCCTTTCTCAGAGTTCTCCTGTCTTAAAATATTCATACAGCACGCATACTATAGTAAGAGATCCTCATTTATACTGACAGATACAGAATAGTAATAGATAGATAGTAGCACTGAAAGCAGAAAATCGGAAACAAGGCTACTAACAGCTGGGGACCTGGGTTTGCCAGACCCATAATACCCACAGATCGGATATTCCCCTGAGTTTTGCATTAATTCAACACAGATCTTGCTTCTCTCAGGAGCGGCTCTTTTCAATTTGCACACACAAAAAAAACAGCATTTCACTCGTTCACAAGGAAACCTGGCGACCCTGTTCTGTGATTCCGCTAGACTCTGGAATCTCTGAAACGTTAGATTGCGAGCGTGTTATAATCTTAATTTTTTTCCTACAGCGCTCAAACAACTTCTGTGTTGTTTCCGAGCAGACTTTCAAAAGATTCACGGCGTTGTTGATCGGCGTTGTGTTGTTGTCTTGTTTTGTTTTCTATATTTGTGTGTTTTATATGTGTGTGTGTTTTTTGTTCTCGCTTGTACATTGCACTGTTTCGATCAAAGATAAAAATTTGTTTTGCGTGTGAAAAAGTGCGTACTAGGTTGGGTATCTTTCGTGTGACTGTCGTAATTTTTGGGGGACACATTTGTTTTGATTAGTGTATAAATTGCACTAATGCAGACACGTAACCAAGCTAAAAGTAAGCGGTCCGACAACTTAAGCAACATGGACCAAGGAGATAATAATTTGATTTCGAATGTTAATGCGTCGGGCAGTTCCGAAAATACAATGGGAAATACTTCAAACGAAATGCAAAACAGGACGAACGGGCTCACAGCAGAGCCAGAAATAAATTTGCCTCCTACTAACCAAATTGATTTGGCGGAACTCATGAAAACCTTATTGCAACAAAATAAAGAATCATTTGAAAAATCGTTCCGAGAACAAAAAGAGTCATCCGAAAAATCGATCCGCGAGCTAGGCGAACAAATGACGCAGAAATCTGAAAAATCTATCCGCGAGCTAGGCGAACAAATGACGCAGAAATCTGAAAAATCTATCCGCGAGCTAGGCGAACAAATAGACGAAAAACTAATCCAGCAGACAAATAAAGTCGACAAGTCGATGCAGAGAGTGTCCGATGATATCTCACAAAGAATAAACAATCTGGCAAGTGAAATAAAAAGTGATATTATGAAAGAATTAGGCCGTACATTTGAACAAATCGATGATCGTCTGCAAGCCTTAGAACAGAGCAAGCGGAGGGGCGATGCCGAATCTAAAGAAAGCGAAGAACGGCTACTTAGGAATTTCCAAGAGCTGATGGAAGAATGCCAAACGGAGCACCAGCAGGTACTCTCGAGGGTCCAAGAGGCAGAAACGCATTGTCCCACGCCCGTTAGCAACACAATAGCGGACAACAGTTTAGCGATCCACGCGTTGGAACAGCAAGTAGAACAATTGAAGCAGACTGGGGCGGAGGACAAGAGACAAATAGATGATAAGATTGCGGCATTAGCGGACATTGTAGGCACGATGAAGCTGACGGAAAGCGAGAACAATACTACACCGGTAGCGGCCGCAGAGACCGAAGAAGTGCGTTCGCTTCTGAGATTTCAGAAGGGACAATTCGAAGTGAACAGGCAACACAAGGCTGTAACAGGCGAATTACAAGAACGCGTGGCGCATCTGGAAAACCGCATGGCGTGTGATTCCGAACTCGCCAATAGCACTAAAAATAGCCGTACGAACAGTGCAGAGAGGGACTCCGGCCACGAGGGAGATTTTGACGACAGGGAAGAATGTAATTTGAGGGGCAGACATGAGAAAAATAGAAACATTCAAGGGCCTCGACAGGAGGAAATGCGGGGATTTGATTTCAAACATTTCCTTACGGTAAGAAAGTTTGAGATATTCCGAAATTCGCAAAAAGGAATACATCCACGAGCATGGCTCGAGCAATTTGAGTTCTGTCTTCCTCCCGACTGGGCAAGTTCACATAAGATAGAATATATGTGTGGCTATTTGGAAGGCGAACCGGCGATTCGCATGAGGTCGGCAGCGCGTCACTGCAACTCCACTCGGGAGTTTCGACAAGCCATTCTCTCCGCCTATTGGTCGGAAGCGGCACAAGATAGGGTCAAACATGGCATAATTATGCTGCCAAATTTGAACCAGTCTGGTTTCGGCAGCCCTGCACGCCTATTCGACCACATGCTGCAGGCAAATCAATTTTTATACGATCCATACGGGCCTGCGGAACTAATTAGGATATGCATCACCAAATTACCGATGCACTTGCGGCACGTCATTCTTGCGGGACGATGCAAAGAGGACGTGGAAACGTTTAAAACACTTCTCCAAGAGTTGGAATATAATACAGCAGAATGCCCGCCTAATCAGGCACAAAGTTATTACGGGGCACAGCAGCGCGATCGCAGTCGTGGCCGTCGTACTAATCAACGGCGTGACTGGTCGTCGCGACGCGAACGGAACAACAATCGGGACAGGCCGTATAGAAACTGGGGTAACA
Organism: Schistocerca piceifrons; assembly: GCF_021461385.2. Classification (NCBI taxonomy): domain Eukaryota; kingdom Metazoa; phylum Arthropoda; class Insecta; order Orthoptera; family Acrididae; genus Schistocerca; species Schistocerca piceifrons. The sequence continues at coordinate 925,193,858 of NC_060138.1, forward strand.
GTCGCGAACACAGGTGGAACAGCGGAAATGATCGAGGACGTGGACAGAATCGTGAACGGAACAGTTACGGCAACCAGAATCGATACTACGGTGAACACGGTGGGAATAGGACTATAGGCGGAGCACCTCATGATGTTGAAATTCGGCCAGCTAACCCTAGACATAATCCAGCAAATGGAAATGAACAAAACCGGCAATGACAAACGATCAGCGCAGAAGGCGCCCAATCGGAACCAATGAACGACATGGCAAAGGAGTGCATACGGTATATAGAGAGGGAAGATATTAGAGAGGATTTGTTGCAAGAAACTACGAGTGCTAAAATTTCGGGAATAAATCCAGTCGTGACAGTTGCAGTAAACGAAATATGTTTTAAGTGTGTCATTGACACTGGAAGCCCTTTCTCGATAGTAAGCGAGGCAGCATTTCAAAAATGCGAAGGGACTGGGACTTGGCCCGTTTTTCAAGTGCGAGGAATAAAGGTGAAGGGCGCAATCTACGGTAAGAGCATAGAAATCCGAAGGCAAACTCGGCTTAATTTTACCTGCCAGGGAAGAGAGTTTGAGTACAACTTCTTTGTGCTCCCAATGCTGAATGTGGCAATGATTTTAGGAAATGACTTCATGAATGCCCACCATGCAGTAATTGACATGGGTGGAGGAGTAATGACAGTTCAAGTTGGGGATCAGCCAATGAATTTAGTATTTGATGAATGCATATTACGTGCAGAGTCAGAAATTAGTTGCCTAAAATTTCAAGCTCAAACCGAGTCGCAACCCAGACTGGAGCTACTCGTGAACTATGTAAGTGAGTCGTGCTCTACGTCTGGTGAGCAGGGGAAAGATGTTGCTTTTGCTGATGCACTGAGAAAGAGCATCGCGGGTGTCAGAACCACGGACAGGGAAAAGGAGAAATTGTATTGCCTACTTAGGAATCATGAACGGGTATTTTCTGAGACTCCGGGGGCTATTAAGGGTTTTACGTACCAATTCAGAGTACGTGACCATCAGAAGTTTTCTGTTAGACCATACCCTATTCCCGTGGCGTATAAAGCCCAGGTGGAGAAGGAAATAAACAAGATGTTAGAACAAGGAATAATTGAGCGGGCAGTAAGCTCGTACAACTCACCCTTGCTTGTCGTGCCAAAACGCGACAACTCAGTTCGTTTGGTGCTAGACTCGAGACAGATAAACACAATTATTATGTCGGAAACGGACAGGCCTGAGAGCCTTGAGGAACTCTTACAACGTTTCCACGGGGTAAAGGTACTATCATCTGTCGACCTCCGTTCGAGTTTTTGGCAAATCGTGCTACACCCATCTTGCAGATTATATACAGCGTTCCTGTGTTACGGAAATTGTTTCCAATTCCGGCGTCTCCCGTTCGGACTAAACGTCTCATCAGCTGCTTTTATAAGGGGATTAAATAGCATTTTACCTGATGATCTGAAACAGCGAGTGACAATTTACGTGGATGACATATTAATTGCGGAAAAGTCGTGGGAGGACCATAATGACGTTCTGAACAGACTACTGGATGTTTTTGAGAAGGCAGGTGTAACAGTCAACTTAGATAAGTCACAGTTCGGACGAGAGAACATAAAATTCTTAGGCCATATTGTCTCAGCAAATGGGATACAACCTGACCCGGAGAAAATTGCGGCGATAGCGGAGTGTGCAATGCCGACAAATAAAAAACAGTTGCGAGCATTCTTAGGCCTGTGTAATTTTTATAAGCGATTTATAAATTTTAGTGTACTTGGTACACCCCGTCTATGTGGTCTAACAGGGAAGAACGCTTTGTGGGTCTGGGATCAAGAGGCACAGGATGAATTTTATAAATTGAAAAAGGCATTGGTAGAGGCTCCCATCCTCGTGCATCCCGACCTGACATAAGAATTCTGTTTAATGACGGACAGTTCCTTGTCAGGATTAGGTGTGGTACTGTTTCAAACGGAAGGAAATGATGATATTACAACTTGGAAAACAATCTCGTTTGGGAGCAGGGTGCTCTCTTGATGTGAAAAAAATTATTCCGTGACGGAACTCGAAGCACTCGCGATAGTTTGGGCATTCTCAAAATTTAGGTATTTTTTATTTGGGAGGACCACCAAGGTGTACACTGACCATCGTGCACTCCAATTTCTGATGAGCACAAAAATCACGCATGGGAGACTAGGACGCTGGGCACTATACCTACAGGAATATAACTTCACTGTAGAATACATTCCTGGACAGAAAAATGTAATTGCTGACGCTTTATCGCGCATTCCTATAGGTTTGGTTCACACAGAAGAAAGGGAACTCGGTGAAAATAATTTTAGCATCCTATACTTACAGAATGTAGCGTTCGAGAATTTTGTTACCACCTCTTTAGGAAGTATAGCGGACGAACAGGATAAGGACGCAGTATTGAAAGATATAAAGAAGAAGTGGGAGGACAAGGAGAATGTAGGAATACGCCAGTACTACTTAGTGCGCAATAGAATATTATTCAAGAAACGAGCCCCGGACGACTCCAGATGGGTGTTGGTGATTCCGGAGGAACTCGTAAACAAAATTATATGGTACATACATTTGAGTTATGGTCACTTTGGAGCACAGAAATGTTGTGAAAAACTGAAAGAGACATGCTATTTTAATAACATGCTACGGCGTATTCGTGGTGTACTTAGAGTGTGCGGACCTTGTCAGCGAGCAAAGGCGGCCACAGTGACTTATGCTGCATCATTGCACCCGATAATACCAAGCAAACTTTGTGACCTCGCGGCCGTGGATCTATTTGGGCCACTAATACGATCTAAAGCAGGTTTTGCATATGTTTTCGTAGCGGTAGAGCTAACCTCCAAGTTTGTGTGTCTGACTCCGTTGAAGCGAGCCACAGGAAGGGCAGTGGCAACTGCATTTGCAAAGCAGTTTCTGCATGAAGTTGGGAGCGTGAAAAGGGTTATCTCGGATAATGGACCACAATTTAGATCGCAATACTGGCAGCGGATGCTTCGAAGAAAAAGAATTAAACCTATATATATATCTCTCTTTCACCCCAGCTCGAACCCCAGTGAGCGTATTATGCGTGAATTAGGAAAATTATGTAGGTTATACAGCAGTCGTGATCACCGATCGTGGGACATACACCTAAAAGGATTTCAGAACATAATTAATGAGTTGCCTAATACGTCAACAAAGCTTCCGCCAATCACTGTGCTAAAAAACAAGGAGCCCCCAAGCAAAATCAAAGAGGTGGTGCCTTGGCCACTAGAGCCGAGACTACGCCGGAACGCAATTGTTGACTTAGCTTTACGCAACATCAAGCGTGCAGCAGAAGCCAGAGTCAAGGCGTATAAGAAACACGTGAGAAAAACAGTGTTTCATGTAGGACAAAAAGTTCTTATCAGATCACACAAGCTGTCTAACAAACGGTCAGGTGTCTGCAAGAAATTTTTTAATCTCTTTAACGGCCCGTATCGGATAAGGAAGATTCCCCATGAAAACGCCATAGAAGTGGAAACTCTTCGATCGAAGAAATCAAAAGGGCTACACCATGTGTCAAACGTAAAACCATACATTGAGTAGAAAGGGCAGTGGGGAGTAGAGAGGACGGTGAAGAGAATGAATTGATTAGTTTAAATTTGTGACATGAATTACATATACGAATTACATATAAACTGTGCTTTAAAGTGACTGATCAACACGTGGTTCCACTTTACTCGCAAAGTAATGACAAACCAACTACCCCAAAATAATCTGGACTTCACACGAGAATTACACTACGCTGCAATTTAAGATAGCCTTAGATATTTTAGAGCTAAACCCGAGATAAAGATGATTAAATTTTCAGTTAGGCTGAACTTAACAAATCCATTGTCCTATGGACTTAGCAGACACGCGCTTAGCCGGAGATCTTACCACTTCAGACGCTCGCCACCGCCAGACTGCCACTGCCTACCGCCCAGCGTGCTTCCTGGAGGGTGGCTCACAAAGACCAACGGAAGTGGCCAGAGGGGCAGCTTCCTATACCAACATGACAACGGACGGACAGGACCATACTAAGGATAGAAACCCTTTGCTTTTAGGAAGCGTAGCTACCTGTTCCGACGTTGGTCCTACTGTTCTCTAGCAGACAGCCTTGTCTGCTACCCTCAAGCATGCAACCACAAACACATTTGATCATTCATCCTCTCACACAGAAGGGAAGGGGGATGACAGTATCTTATCATATACAGTATATAACAGAAAGCGGGTGTAGGTTCCGTATGAAACTGTGTGACATGAATTACATATACGAATTACATATAAACTGTGCTTTAAAGTGTAGTAGTGTGACAGATCGTTCTTGTTTATGTGTAAAAGTAACACGTTCCACTGCTCAGTCTCCTCCCAGATAGTCAGAAACGCCACAGTACATTTAGAAGAGGAATTTATTCCATAAATGGCAACAGATTTAAGAAATTAAACATGAAAGGAATCCAACAGAGACCTTTCAATATGACTGCAGTCCAGACTCACATCTTTAGTTTTCATGTTACACTTGGTTCCTAAGCTCGCCCCAATGGATTTTGCTCAGCTGGTGCATTATGTTTCTTGCCCAGTATTTGCGTGATTTCAAAGTCATTACAGTCATTTACCAAATTTAATTTTTGCTCGTTTTGGAGCTGATGACCGCTTTTTATTTTGGAGTCTAAATTCGTTCAAACAACGTTTAGTGTACCAAACTACGATTAACTATGGTGAATCTTTATCTTATTACTATTTTTTACATTTCTATCATTATTGTAAACAGTAAACACTCATGCGATAATGGTCGGGTTGTAACTAACTATATTCTATCGGTAAGCTGTGATCTTTTGGTTCCATGCCTTGTTTCTATTAATTACCGAACATTAGGTACACGTGTCACATATAACCGTTTTATACACCAGAGCGTATATATACACTATATCTTGAATACAGGCGCAGTAGTTTTTAAATCAAATAAGACGTATACAGTTAAATATTGTGCTTCGATTCATTGTCTCTGTTTTTGGCGGAGTTCAGTATTTTCTGTAGGTTCGCAAAGCCTATTGAACTGCTGAATCCCACGCCAGGGCGTTCTACGGCTATACCTGAAGTTAGTCCGTCTCTAGCCTGCCCCCCCCACCCCCCCTTCGCCCCTTCCCCTTTCCCACCGTTCCATCCGCCTGGGCAGCACTCAATCGGGCCATGTACAATCCGCTATTCTGACTCTACAAATCTTATGAGTGTGTCGGCGAGTACCTGCATGTCCGCTTCTTTTTACTTCTGCACTAGCACTCCCATGATTTTTGTGCATAACCATAGCACCTAAGTATAAAGTCGTTACTTTCTTAGATAAGTGTTCTGTTCCATTGCAATGTCGGGAGCAAACACCTCAATAAAAACAAAGAATGATCATAGTGAGAATAACCCCATGCCAAAGGAATTACACATTTGTGAACTAGTTACCTGATCTGAATGAAGACTTCCTCAAGGCCACTATAGGGATTGAAGGGAATTTGAGTTGTAGTAATGAAACAGAGTTCTCTCTATTAAAGAACGTCTGGCACACTATGCAAAACTTTTTGACAGTCCATTAATGTGTCGTGCACGCTTGCTTTGTTGGGATCACGTCGACTCTGTTTTTCTCCTCCACTTCCAGCACCCACCACCTACCTCCTAGCTTCTGGAAGACACTTCCTGGAGCGTCAACTGTCCAAACAATAGTTTCTTGATGTAAGTTTCGAGTTGATGGCTTTTTGGCTGAATGTTCGAAAACTTGGTAACAGCCTCAGTTGATATCAAGACGCGCAGCTGTTCCCACGGCATTTCACTACTGTGGGTCCCGGCCACTAGCAGTAGCTGAGCCGGATTCGTCTTGCTGCCACCTGAGAGTGAGCGTTATGTGAGCCAGGAAATCCTCTAGTGTCTATATGTATCCAAATGTCTAACGCTGCACACAGGAGAAGGAACAAATTCTCACTAGCGTGCTCTCGACACGGAGGCCGTTCGACACTGTCCATGAAATACAATACACACCCTCAAATCATTTTTTCATATCAGTTGGCGTAAATACGTGGTCTGTTCCAACGAGGTAAAGTGTGAGCTTAGGGGAAAATTGGCATGTAAATATGGCATATTTCAAAAACGAGTCTTTCCCACTATGGCTACCTCGGTTAATTCTGGTGTGTGACACGTACAAGCTTCAAATTCATCAGGATAGTGCTGATATTTTCGTTCTGTTACTAATAGCTACACACACTCTCTACTTCCCATTTTATTAGTCGACATAAATGTCTGTCTTGATCACTGTTTGTATCTTCATTTTCCTTGAAAGACACTTTAAAGGTTTCTCCCACAGCCGCCATCAGAATCTGTCAGATAAACAGAACAAATAAAAAGATATAGTTCTACAATAATAACAATATAATATAGAAAGGAAATAAAGACAGCACATTTCAAAAAACTCGATAAACTGTTTGTCAGTTCACACTTATAACAGTGTCATGGGTGGTGCTGTTTAGTGAGGCTTAAAAAGCACTCTGCGGCTGTTCGGTGGCGCTAAAAGTAATAGGATTTTTCAATGTTACATTCCAGTTAAAGTTTGCAATTGCACAGCCATTCCATAAAAGTAGTCAATAAAGCAAGAAATTGGAATTGTTACGCCAAAATTCAAAACTTTGAATAATCGTGTAGGGGTAATATTTCTCATTTGTACTGTTTGTCTGGCAGAGTCTGATGCTTGCAGTGTTGCCAACCCTGTCACACTTATTTCGGCTAACCACCTTTCAAAATCTGCTAGAAATCGGCCAGAACAAAAAAAAAAAATTATATGAAGAACATCTTCAACGAATTTTGTTAATACTGAGGATCCTAGGTTACCACTGCTAACTCCACTACTCCTGCCATAGGCTTATATGGTACTTATGAGAAAAACAATATTTATTTTGTGAAGCGTGATAGTGCAGAAAACTCTAAACGTTTATTGCGGTTATTCAATTATTCTGAATATTACCTATTTTTTTTAGAACTGAATCTTCAAACTAAAAGTTATGGTAGTATATTCAGAGGCGTAGAATACAAGCACGAATCGTCAGAATAGAATTGAACATGGCGTTCCCCTTCCTGAAAGTAAATACGAACTTTTGGCAATATTCATTTCACTAAAGAACCTCCTTACGTCTGCATTTGATCATGGCTACACTACAAGTATCTTAGTCAAATTGCACTGTTCACTCAAAGGCTAGTGTTTACTTGCATTCTCATCTTTAGATACTTCAGACCAAAAACCAATCGTGTCTGTCACATTCCCCTCTCTACTAAGTTGAAATTCTACCACTGGAGCTCTACGTCAGACAGGCTGGGCGGTCTGATATCTATTTCCGAAGCTAATGACGTGATATTGTCCTTTACTCTTCTTAAACAGTTTTTTGGTGTTATAGATGATACCTTGCGTAGCACTTCAACATTCTTAGGGAGAAGGAATTGAATCTCACTCACAACAGAAGGTGATAATAAAGTTAACGCACCGAGCGGGGTGGCGCAGTGGTTAGACACTGGACTCGCATTCGGGAGGACGACGGTTCAATCCCGCGTCCGGCCATCCTGATTTAGGTTTTCCGTGATTTCCCTAAATCACTCCAGGCAAATGCCGGGATGGTTCCTCTGAAAGGGCACGGCCGACTTCCTTCCCAATCCTTCCCTAATCCGATGAGACCGATGACCACGCTGTCTGGTCTCCTTCCCCAAACCAACCAACCAACCTAAAGTTAATGCAAATTTTCCGATTCCCATTTCATTATCCAGTCATTCTACCGTTCATATGCAAACCTCTTACTTGCTTTTCAAAAGCGGTACCAAGGTGGCTTAGGATGAAGAAAATTCTTAACATTTACAAAAATCAGATTTTCTTGACCCCTTTTACGATTACTATTTGTACAAGTGTTCTGATTAAAACAATGAGATCTTTCAGCCACTTGGTGGGGTCAGCAGATGCAGAATGGACCACCTTATAAACTACGTTGCACTCTCTAGAATTGGTTGTAGAACTATAAAAAACAATTTGTTGTTATTGTCTTTCTCATTTTACATAGAGTCTGAGAGATATAGCACTTCTCATTCATCGAGGCTCCCCTGAAGTACTCTGTTAGAACCTCCCACTGATTAAGTAGGCGTTCCCACACGGGGTTAATTGAAATCCATTGTGTTCCTTCGATTAGTAGTATTTGACGCGATCCACGTCGTTAAGTGCGTTGTGCAGATCGCTGTTGGCCACACACCAGTTGTGTGTTTCTGAAAAAATGGATTCCAAATGGGCTATTAACTCTTCACAAAAATGAGAAATGGCCAACTGGATGGAGTGACAAGAACATGGTATGAGGAACAGGTGGAGAATTTCTCGCTTCGCTATCCATGCCGACAATAACAGATCCATTATCTGTACCTGTGCCACGCCTTATCTACAAACTCAGTTCAGAGTCAGCTAATATAGCTTTCACACTTTCAGCAATTGTTTTCGCATCACCTGAATCATTTTCCAAAAGTTTAAGAAATGCTGATACTCTACAACCTTTGTTTTCTGAGAAGTAAAAAATATGTATACTGAAGAGCGAAAGAAACCGGTACATCTGACTAATATCGTGTAAGACCCTCGCGAGCACTCAGGAGTACCGCAACACGACACAGCATGGACTCGACTAAAATGTGAAGTAGTTCAGGAGAGAATGGACACCATGAATCTAAATCCGTAAGAGTACGAGGGAGTGGAGACCTCTTCTGAACAGCACGTTGCAAGGCATCCCAGATATGCTCAATAATCTTCTTGTCTGGAGAGTTTGCTGGGCAGCGGAAGTGTTTAAACTCAGAAGCGTGTTCCTAGAGACACTCTGTAGCAATTCTCGACGTGTGGGGTGTCGCATTGTCCTGCTCGAATTGCCCAAGTCCGTAGGAATGCACAGTGGACGTGAATGGATGCAGTTGATCAGACAGGATGCCTGCGTACGTGTCACCTATGAGAGTCGTATCTAGACGTTTCAGAGGTCCCATATCACTCCAAATGCACACGGTCCAAGGGACACGTCCGACCAGGCAACATGTTTCCAGTCATCAATAGTCCAATGTCGGTGCTGACGGGCCCAGGCGAGTCGTAAAGCCTTGTGTCTTGCAATCATCAAGGGTACAAGAGGGGCCCTTCGGCTCCGAAAGTCCATATCGATGATGTTTCGTTGCAGGTTCGCGCGCTGACACTTGTTTATGCCGCAGCACTGAAATCTGTAGCAATTTGCGGACGGGTTGCACTTCTGTCACTTTGAAGACTCTCTTCAGTTGCTGTTGGTTCCGTTCTTGCAGGATCTTTTTCCGGCTGCAGCGATGTCGAAGATTTGATGTTTTACCAGACTCCTCATATTCACGGTACTCTCGTGAAATGGTCGTAAGGAAAAATACCCACTTCATCGCTACCTCGGAGATGCTGTGTCCCATCGCTCTCGCGCCGACTACAACATCACGTTGAAATTCACTTAAATCTTGATAACCTGTCATTGTAGCTGCTGTAAGCGATCTAAGAACTGTGCGAGACACTTGTTTTCTTATACAGGCGTTGCTGACCGCAGCACCGTGTTCTGACTGTTTACATATCCCTGTATTGAATACGCATGCCCATACCAGTTTCTTTGGCGTTTCAGTGTATGTATATATTTATTTATTACATTTTTTATCACTTCACTGCTGCGCGAGGTAGCCGTGCGGTCTCAGGCGCTTTGCCACGGTTCGCGCGGCTCCCTCCGGCGGAGGTTCCAGTCCGCCCTCGGGCATGGGTGTGAGTGTTGTCCTTAGCGTATGTTAGTTAGATTAAGTAGTGTGTAAGCCTAGGGATCGATGACCTCAGCAATTTGGTCCCATAGGAACTTACCGCACACATCCAACTATCACTTCACTAAATTTTATGCGATACATTTACAGATCACTTATTTGGAAACACCGTTTCCTGAGCTTAGTGAGATGATCAGCATACCGTACAGCACAATGCACACGGCTGTAGCCCGTTGTGACTGATGAAACTATAGGCTGAAGATTCAGTTTAGACTGTGTAACACAAGATAATGATTTAACAGCTTTTCCTTTTTTATTGGTTTTAGAATGATCCCTGTCACGAATACTTGTAGTTGAGAAGGCATTGACAAGGAAAGATCGCACCTTTGTTTTATCTGGCAGCACCTTTCGTAACCAGTCTTTTAACTCTTCATATTTTAACCATTCTTCTCTATATTGTTGCATATATGGAGGTTTCATCCGCATTTTTTAACAAAATCTACACACGTCTAAGACAACTGACTTCTTATTAGCAGTGAAAAGAGTTAAACAACAGCATTGAAAACTTTAAGAGACTACTGCTAATGTATTGCAGATAATAAGAATGGATGTAATAGCACTGCAGACTGTGTTGTAGCAAGTGTATTTGTTTATTCGAGCTGTGGTCCAGCTGCAGTCTGTTACTGCGTCACGCAGTAGGCAACAACAGTCAGAATGCTGATTGTTAACAATGTATTAAGGTATGTATTCTAAAAGTCCACCTGAAATATCAATTGCATTATTAACTCAACGTTAGTATTTCAATAATAAAGTGTATAGAGTTAACTAAATTAGATCAATTAAATTATCTGATTGCGTTTCAGTTATTAAAATACGTCAGTATAAGAAATCTGCCAGATTTTCGGCTGCAGCTGAGAATAATATTTTCCGGCTTTAAGGAATACAAATCTGCCAGAATCTGCCGAAATTCAGCTGAGTTGGCAACAATGGATGGATGTAGCCGAAACACGTTCAAAATGGTTCAAATGGCTCTGAGCACTATGGGACTTAACATCTCAGATCATCAGTCCCCTAGAACTTAGAACTACTTAAATCTAACTAACCTAAGGGCATCACACACATCCATGCCCAAGGCATGACTCGAACCTGCGACCGTAGCGGTCGCGCGGCTAGAACCGCTCGGCCACACCGGCCGGCCCGAAACACGTTAATACGTATTTAAGAAAAATAAGAAGATGTAAACAGCGACCAAGACGGACAATTATACTGATTGGTGGTAATGATCGCGGAGACGTAAATTGATTTTTAGTCATTTATAGGCGTTACCGTTGTATGTTACGGTTTAATGTACTACATGCACTGCCGCCCTAGACACATTTTAAGCTCTAATTGTCAGTTACTGTCGATAGTAAAGTAATCACTGCGCTTTAGTAGTTGTGTTTTATTTCCGTAACAACCGTAACAGCGTTATTCGGAGCAACTATCTCGCTGACGTGGATAGAATTTAGAATTCATTTTTGCTGTGAGGGCTCCACTGACTAGCAATTACATCATCTGAAATAACGTAATGGCCCCTTACGAGTATAAATTACGTCATTTGAATTACGACCAGCGCTCATTAATGGAAGATAACACTACAGGCATTCAAATTACTTAAGTCGCTACAGAAATATTAAACAAACAAATAGGTATTGAAGACAGGAGACATACTCCTTCAATAGCAGAGATAGTTTATCTTCTCTCTGAAAATGAACAGAGACGCTAAGTGACCCAGCTCAAATGAGTGGCGTAAAGTTTTGTTATTATTCAGTATCAGACCAACCAGCGTTGTAGCTCCACACAAATATCTTTCGCATTGTATACAGGATGTCCATGAAGCATGCAATCTTTAACTGCGTCATATAGTATGTTGGGAACGATACCATTATAGTGAACACACAAATCCAATTTATGCTGCCGTTAAGATACTGTACTGCTTACGATGGTACAATCACTCTGGCGATTGAGCCATTAGTGAGATAATGATATTTAAATTAAGGAAATCAACGAAGATACAAATGAAGAACTTTGAAATCTTACGCAAGAAGTAATCGCACTGTTTAGACACATGGTATAGGAACTTATTGTGGCAACAAAAGCGTTCGAGCTCCCTTTCGTAGACTAGAATGCTTGCGTATTTGTCAGTGAGCGCGATCGCAGCGACAGTTCCCGTATCGCCATCTGTGTGCCTGGCAATTTATGCCTTCAATTGCGCAGAATAATGGGGGAGCGCGCGGCGGGCGACATTATACGGGACGCTATCGAAGTGGTCGCGGTGATAAAACGACGGGCGTGCGGGTTTATGCGCCCTCCGCGGCCGGGGGCCCTGCTCGCTAGCCTTGAGCTTCTCACGGTGCGTGCGCGCGACAACAGGAGACTGCTGCAGAGATGCTGCATGCGCCTGATTGGTCCGTAAATCAACATCGTGTCTACAGAAAGAGCGAAGTACGGCATGTGTATGTCGAATGGTGCATGACACCGTGTTGCTCTTCTATTCTTCCCCACAAATTACCTACGCTGATAATCATATTATTACAGCCAGTTTCTATATGCGTTTTGCGACTACCACAGCAAGATGCTTATGACATACTTGACGCGAGGTGGACTGATGAGTCGGCCGCGGTGGCCGAGCAGTTCTAGGCGCTACAGTCTGGAACCGCGCGACCGCTACGGTCGCAGGTTCGAATCCTGCCTCGGGCATGGATGTGTGTAATGTCCTTAGGCTAGTTAGGTTTAAGTAATTCTAGGTTCTAGGTGACTGATGACCTTACAAGTTAAGTCCCATAGTGCTCAGAGTCATTTGAACCATCTGGACTGGTGAAATAATTGAACAGGCTCAATCACCTAAAATGTGCGTCGCGAATATTGCAGAAATGTAAAGTGTCATTTATATGCGGTTTTCATAGTATGCATCGGTACTCAGGGACTCGTATTGTTAGCCGATCAACAGACTGTAATAATACCTACAAACTGTATTAATTGTGCAAACACACACTTTTTTTAATGGAGTGACACCTTTGACACTATCAAACTAAAAGTAGAGTAAATTAGAATGTCAGTGGCATTTTTGCAGGACTGTAATGCGAGTCGTTTACAAAATATACTGGGTAATCAAAAAGTCAGTTTAAATTTGAAAACGTAATAAACCACGGAATAATGTAAATAGAGAGGTAAAAATTGACACACATGCTTGGAATGACATGGGGTTTTATTAGAACTACCCCTTATTGCTAGACGCGTGAAAGATCTCTTGCGCGCGTCGTTTGGTGATGATCGTGTGCTCAGCAGCCACTTTCGTCATGCTTGGCCTCCCAGGTCCCCAGACCTCAGTCCGTGCGATTATTGGCTTTCGGGTTACCTGAAGTCGCAAGTGTATCGTGATCGACCGACACCTCTAGGGATGCTGAAAGACAACATCCGACGCGGATGCCTCACCATAACTCCGGACATGCTTTACAGTGCTGTTCACATTATTCCTCGACTACAGCTACTACTGAGGAATGATGGTGGACATATTGAGCATTTCCTGTAAAGAACATCATCTTTGCTTTGTCTTACTTTGTTATGCTAATTATTGCTATTGTGATCAGATGAAGCGCTATCTGTCGGACATTTTTTGAACTTTTGTATTTTTTTGGTTCTAATAAAACCCCATGTCATTCCAAGCATGTGTGTCAATTTGTACCTCTCTATCTACATTATTCCGTGATTTATTCAGTATTCAAATTTATACTGACTTTTTGTTCACACAGTACTTAGAAATTATATTAATTGTGCAAACACACACGTTGTTTAGTGGCGCGATATCTCTGACATTATCAAACTAAACGTAGGGTAAATTAGAATGTCAGTGGCGTTCTTTGCAGGACTGTAATGCGAGTCGTTTACGCAATATATTTTAAAGAGTTCCCACGCCGATAGTTGTATATTACCTGTGGTAGCACACTTTAAAGAGTAACACAAGTTCAAATGGTTCAAATGGCTCTAAACACTACGGGATTTAACATCTGAGGTCATCAGTGCCCTAGACTTAGAACTACTTAAACCTAACTAACTTAAGGACATCACACTCATCCATGCCCGAGGCAGGATTCGAACTGCGTCCGTAGCACCAGCGCGGTTCCGAACTGAAGCGCCTAGAACCGCTCGGCCACAGCGGCCGACTAAAACACAAGTGAATTTACTAGTTATGTGGATTCTGACCAGCGACGAGACAACTGACCATAATAGGTTGTCTTCAAAACGACCACCAGCAGCGGAAATACACGCTTTCTCGACTACGGGAGTTTTCTACCAAATGCTCGTGACGAGATGCAACGATGTTTCCAGTATCGGAAGACTTTCGCCAACTATCTCATGAGAAAATTTAACGCCCCGGCTCAACGTCGGGGTGTGCCCAGTGCGTACGGAGCGCGAGTATAGTTCTTCTTTTCCCATTCCTGTAAACATTCTGGTGCCCGAATGCGCCGACATTCACTAGCCTTACATTTTCGGTTACGGTTTAGTGTTTTGAGGGCCACATTGTTTATTAAAAAGGAAGGAAGGAAGATTAGGATTAATGTCCCTTCGACATCGAGGTCATTAGAGACGGGGCACAAGCTCCGATGATGTCAAGCATGGGGAAGGAAATCGGTCATGCCTTTTCAAAGGACACATCCTGACATTTTCCAGCATAGATTTAGGGAAATCACGAAAATCTAAATCTGGAAGGACAGGCGTGAGTTTGAACCGACGTCCTCCCTAATGCGAGTTCGGCGTGTTAACCACTGTGCCACCTGGCTCGGTCACAGTGTATTCCCTCCCTACATTGCAAACAGTTGTGTTGATGGTGCCGGGGATGCCGTGGCCAGGCCTCGAGTGTCTGTCCCCTGACCAGTCGCCCTCCCGTGCTGCTGCAATGATGGAGGTGCATCAGTTGGTTTCCCTTCGTATTGCCCACCTATTTGTTACCCTCATATTCACCCTTCTCACTTATGATGATGCGACTCCAACGTTATTGGGACAGTGACTGTGATTCATAAATGTATATGTCAACAAAGTTGTATTTTCCCCTATGTTATTTTGGTTCTCCGTGGGAAAATAAAATAAATAAGAAAGAGATAACGCAAATGAGAGAGAAAGCGGTAAAGCTCCTGGATAGATACCGGGAGGTTGGAGGATCGAATCCTTGCAGGGTCATTTATTTTCTCTCCTGCTTTTAACCTAGCATTCACCTCTCAGTCATGTGGAGATTCGCCAGAAACGGATTCCACGTTATCTTGTAGCTCACTTTTACAGCTTGGGTAACTGGTTAGGGACATACAAGTCACCTAAGTGACATCCAGTTGATTGCAATCGTTTCAGTACATCTCCACAGCGAGAAAAGCATGCGAAACCAAAATCTGCGGATATCAATTCTTTATGCATAAAATAAAGCGCAGCATAGTGGCGGGAAAGATGTTATTTATTTCGACACTTTGAAATAATGCAGAAGACTGGTAGACTGACAAGAAAAAGATGTAGGCCATTTAAGGATCATGAAGACATGGCCACAATGTCATATGAGATTCAGAAATTCCTTGCTGATGAATATACAAGATTTCAAACTACTTCCACAGGCGGTTGAGAGACGCATTTCGAAATATGACGACAATTACAGACTGTCACTTTCTGCTTCTCCCACATTAGCGATCGCAATTCGCATTCTTAATACACTGCAAATTCTTTGAACAATGGGCAGTGATTATTCTAATAAATCTGATGAATAATGAAAAGGTAATGATCTAATCGTGTAATGTGAGACTTAAAAGTTTGAAATAAACAAACGCTGTTAACCAAGAGTTTCCCAGCAATCGTATGAGAACAATAGCATAAAAAATTGCGAATGAAAAATATGTTCTTTTTTATTTTAGGTGCTTCAAGTAAAACGTTTTCCGAAGGAGCACTTCCGTAACGTAGCTTCTTTTACATACGGTACATTCTTTCAGCAGCACAGCAGTTATGATACGTGGTACTTACTGGAATTAAGGAAAACCTGGAAGGCAGGACCCACCAATATAACTTTATTTTTAAACACCTAGTTTATTCAACAATATATAACCATAAAATTTTCTTTAACAAAATGAACAAATTTGCAAAAATCTTTTGACCTTAAACTTTAAGTTGAATAAGCTTTTGCAAAAGAAATTTGAAGTGCTGCATTGCAAAACAGCAAACAATATAAAATGATTACAAGACGACAGGATCTGCAGCCCGCCCGTTATCGGGTGAAACAGCGGTGTTTACTACCGCGTTGGACACAGTCTGTCTTCTGCAACACATGAAGACTATATAAGCACCATTGATGACAAGAGTGATACAGTTACTCTGAACAGATGACGTAACTTTTAATTTGAAAGCTGTATGTCGAAAGGTTTGGGCTTAAGATGCGCACCTGTTCTTAAAGGTTAAACAGATTAGGAAATAATATGACAATGATAAGGCTTACTTCAAAGCAACCAACCTCTTAATTTCAATGGGCAACCAAGGTGCGACTGGATCCCAACACGTCCCTTCTGATAATTTTATTTTGACTGAAGTCCTGGTGATACTGGGATGTTAATATTTTCAACGTTAAACTCCTCGTCAGTTATTAAGACCGCTCTGAAGTAACGCCTTAAAACATTACTTGTAAACACTTATTACAAGAGAATCACTCTGTGGGACCACAAGATCCAGCTAAAATATAGCAATAATGACCCGGTCTTTCAAGCACAGAAACGAACAGCTTAGTACAACAGGTTGTTCAGATTATAATTGTCTGAGAAATGCAATGACAATCAAAAAACTGAACCGGTTAACATCTAAATCACACTACAGGGTCCCTATTTGTTTAACGGCATCCTGTGCCTTAGTACAATTGTTCCGGCTGTATTTACGACCAGGAGCTGATTCATTAGAACATTAATGATAGGGTACAAACCAGAAATGAAAGGCAATATAATAGCGGGATATATTTTCAAACGATAACTGGTGTCTTAGTAGAATACTACCAGCCTATATTTACGACCAAAGAACCGACCAAGTAAAACTCTGAGACTCGGGTACAAACCAGAAAATAATAAGGAGGGCAGGTTGACAATGAACCAAGTCATCACGTGTATTACGGAATGTTACTCCCTTTTATCAGCAAGCAGTTCCATGGATCCACGGTGCACCGCAGCGGTTACTGAGTGGCGCCGATGAAAGCCACGTAGTAGAGAGCATCCAGGTCACGAGCGGTCGTCCGACACTAATGTTGCCACGAACCGACGGGATGTCGGCCTGCTGCTTGTATTCGACGCTGACCCCGGTGAAGCACTCCGTTATCTTCGCTCTGCGCCAGCCCTCCTTGCGCAGCTCGTGGCTTCGGCCGCTCGGACCTCGTGACCACCTCTTATCGCGACGCTACTGCCAATCCCCAAACTTCGTGCCTCCCTCTCGGGCCAGTGACCTCGTATATATATCGGCAAGCAAAGACCTAATGGCACAACCCGCAGATAAAAAATCTTCCTCATAGATATTCGCAATGGGGCTGCAAGAGGGATAGTCGATATTATACCTGAGACAGTGGCTCCAGACAGTGGCGCAACAGTCTACTAACTGAATGGCGCCACGGCTCAAGTTATATAAGAAAAGGTTAGGTAGCGAGCTCTCTTTCATAAATCACATTTAAATGTTGGTGCTTTGTCAGATGATCGAGTAAAGAGGAAAAAGCTTTAAAAGCAAATGTCAGAATTCGACAGCAGTAGAATTGGGGCCTATAGAGAGTGCAGGTCATCATCCTACGAGATTGATTATTGCGTTGGTGTGGAGCCCACGACTTTTATGACAGTATGGAACCGTTGGGCCTAGGAGGGCCCTATTCAACACCATTCAGGGTCCCAGAGGCCTAGACAGTAGATAATTACATCATTGTTCTGTTATGCAAGAGCAGTTTCCCCTGACGCAGCATCGGAAACAGGCGCTCTTACAGATATGCGTCCAGTGACGACACAGGACACGCGACACTGGAATGGGACAATGTCGTCTTCACCTATGATTCCCAGTTCTGCCTACAGCAGACTGATACGCGATGTTGCGAAACTTAATGACTGCGCCTTGCAATGTTATAAGCTAGCTACACTGCTGACATTATGGTACTTTGAACAGAGTTATGATGAAATAAAAGGAAATTGTTATTGAATATAATTTTTACTTTTACTCAATGAATGTGAAGAAATAGTAAAACATGCATTTACAACAATTATGTAGTAAACGCTATTTGTTATTGTCGTTTAGTTTAATGAAAACATGTTAGTAATAAAATCCGTTCTGTAATTACATCAGTATTTAGTTTTGTAAATCGTATATTATTGTCCAACTACATTTTCTGTGTTTTCGCAACGTTAATGATATTTTTTGGCGTGTTTGTTAGTCTGGAATGTTTGTAATGATTTATTAATTTAATTTGTGTGACGCATCCTCTAAAACTGTTCAACGTTTAATTGAAATCATCAAAATTACCATGTTAAACAATGTAAGCAGCAGTGTTCCGATCGTTAGAATCTGCGCAAACCTCGGCGCCGACAGCCCGAGGCAGCAAGTTTTGTATCAGGTTTCATAGTAGCCAGTATTATTACACATTTTGGAAGGCTCAATTGTGTGTGACGAAGTGTTATAAAGTAGATTTACGCGTTTCGGCTACATCGTTTTATAGGTGAAGATTACTTATGAGCCGGCCGCGGTGGCCGAACGGTTCTAGGCGCTTCGGTCCGGAACCGCGCCACTGCTACGGTCGCAGGTTCGAATCCTGCCTCGGGTGTGGATGTGTGTGATGTCCTTAGGTTAGGTTTAAGTAGTTCTAAGTTCTAGGGGACTGATGACCTCAGATTGTAAGTCCCATAGAGCTCAGAGCCATTTGAACAATTAATTACGACCTAAACTGCCTGACCATTCGGGAAATCCAGGATCTAATTTTCAGGTGGAGATAATTGCAGCGAAGAGATACACCCCATGTACCAACATCGACAGTAAAATCTTAGTACCGCTTTGTACATAAAGCTGGTGAATGGAGAACTATGCACCGACGTTGTGCATACTAACAATCTCAAGTTCAGATGCTCTGACGGCCATATAGGAACTGTAGTGGTTATTCACGCTGGTTTTGTCCTCCGAACGTTACGGATTTTCGTTTGAGGTGTCGTCGAACGTTGTGGTAGCTGCCTTTAAACCTTACGGCAATGTCGTCAGTTTGAAAGATTACCGTCAAACCTCCTTGCCTAGGGACGCCAGATGAGAGTTGATGTCGTCATGAAAATTGCGCAACGGATAACTGGGGAGGGGAGCTTGATAGCGCTACCTAGAGAGCGTGCCCTTTCTGAACGATACTAGGCAAGAGGCTGGAGGGCTCACACGCTGATGTGTGGGTCCCTGCATTCTATATCTTTTATTTTAAATGAATTCCTTTAGCTTGACTCCTATGTTATTTTTGGGGTATGTTAAAGATTGATGACAATTCTTTACCTATTTAAGTTAAACATTATCACTCGACTTTACAGCGATTGCAGCAATTGTTCCAGTTTAGAGATATTACAATTTTACAACTTATAGCTCGGGTATATTATATACTAATCTGCACGCACATTTCTACGGGCAAGACGGAATTGCGTTGGCCAAAGGTATACCACCAAGGTCTCCCATTATTTTACATAGGACATCGACTATGTGGGGAGGATAACGGCCAAACTGGGTACCAGACACATTAACACACGGGGTCAAGTTTCCCAAGTTAAACAAGAACATTTATTTCCTTACACAATCCGAAGCTAGAAATAAAAGAATTAGTACAAATATTCAAATACCTGTCTTCCATGCGTGAACATTGAGACAGACGCACTGAGGGCACGTCTGCTCACTTACCCGTCTCCTGTAACACTCCTAGAATATGGCGGGCACCCGAAGGTCTTCCTGGGCCCCGGTGGAGGGGATGGTCGAAACACTTGGCCGTGACCAACCTCTCCACCCCAAATCTTGTGCCACTGGAACGTCTCTGACTTTTACCTGCCTGTGATGTCTCTCTGATCCCCTACCCAGGAGTTGAGGTTGGCACTACTATTCTACAGAACTACTTCCCAACTAAGATTTGGCCACGCTTTACGGAAAGGTGTGAGGAGGATTAGGAAAGTTCATGTGCAGATTCACATTCACGTACAAGAAATGCATAATACATGACACATATAAATACATATTATGAAGCCTGACACATTTCTTTCCACCCGTCCACATGGGTTCTGTTGCACCCGCTGCTGGCCACGTCGTGCAATAAAATTGGCGGCGGAGCCGCTTCTGTTTTTATATTTCCCGTTGCGAGCGAGCAGCGAAACCTGCTGCTTATGGAGCGGAAACGACTGTACCGTTTCAAGTTACGTTGCAGAAACGTGGAGACGTTCGAAACATAGGCGTGTCCTCAACAGTGTCTGGCAGATAAAAACTGAATGGAGGAATCGCGTACCTTCCTACTTTGCAATTGCCGGCTGCCGAGCTGTCGTCATATACGCACTCTTTCCGCTTGTGGCCAGGAAGGCCATGTCCGTTCTGAATGTCTCCGACGTAGACTGGTTCAGACGCTGCTCGGAGACGTCGCTCTCCCTGCGGCGCCCACTGTGATGTCTATCTCAAGCGTCTGCGGCGGGGCTGACTGCTGTGCGCACTCTGAAGCAGTTGGCACCGGCGACGACTCCTCTCGACAATGCGATGGACATTTTGCCTGTCTCCACCGGAGGCAGTACCAATGGACGATGGCCGTTGTTATTGATCATGGAGTTGTAACGAATTCTGCTTATCTGACGTCTGGCGACATGTTGGAGGATAGCCACCGGCCATTCGACGCGTAACATGTTAGGGAGCAGCGGTCGCAGAGGAAACGGAAGAGACAACGCCGTATCCCTTCTGATGACTGCCTCCATCGCGTGTCTGCGCAGGATGACGACCCTGCTACTGATGACGCGCTGTCCACTGGCGCCCTGGCACGTGACGATGCAACGTCTTTCCCTGCTTCCGTCTATTTCTTTGTCTAATGCTACC
This sequence comes from Schistocerca piceifrons, assembly GCF_021461385.2. Taxonomy (NCBI): domain Eukaryota; kingdom Metazoa; phylum Arthropoda; class Insecta; order Orthoptera; family Acrididae; genus Schistocerca; species Schistocerca piceifrons. Next base: position 925,214,758 of record NC_060138.1, read on the forward strand.
TGTGGCCGCACCTCTCATAGTGTTTCACTGAACCGGCCAGTGACACATCTGTCTCGTCGGTGTACGACGTCCATGCTGAGGATGGGGGTTCTGCAGATGTACAAAGCCTTGGCGGATCGGCGCCCTCCCCGTCACAGTGATGTGATCTTCCATGTGGTCTAACAGAGAACTTCTTGTGTTTTCTACGAGTCTGAATCGCCTTTCCTTCTGACAGTGGCTCCTTTCAGGGTTACTGCATAGCCACGGTCAATGTCAATACCATTCACGTACACCAAACACTGACTTTAGCCCCTGACTTGGTGTATCCTGCGGAGGCTGACCTTGCCCTCTTTCTGAAGGTGCACTTTGCAACTTTCTATGTTCCCCATGGTTTTACACCACATATCTCCCATGCTTCCCTACTGGTAGTTGAGTGGTGATCCTCCTACATCACGGTACTTTTACTGATACACTTTCCTCTTCCCTGATGCTAGAGGTATGGCTCTCACGTTTAGTAGCGTCACGATCGTCAACGTCTAGGCGCCGTCTGGTTCGGGTCGCCACCGTGAACTTCCACTTTCTCCTCCGAGACAGTCACGCCTCTTTTCCTGGGTCGCCAGAATGCACTGGGCATGGAGGGTTATTTCAACTGCACCCAGGGATCCAAAGACCAAATTCCACGTCATTCTCCGTGCGCGGCCCTAGCGGCATTTCTCAAGCACCTCAGCCTGACAGTTTCTTCGGAGGATATACTTGATGATCATCCAGGGTTTGCGCGTTTCGCTAGCTATTCTTCCTGCCACATCGATCGTGTTTATATCTCCCGCGCCATTGTCAAAAATGGTTCAAATGGCTCTGAGCACTATGGGACTTAACATCTATGGTCATCAGTCCCCTAGAACTTAGAACTACTTAAACCTAACTAACCTAAGGACATCACACAACACCCAGTCATCACGAGGCAGAGAAAATCCCTGACCCCGCCGGGAATCGAACCCGGGAACCCGGGCGTGGGAAGCGAGAACGCTACCTAACGACCACGAGCTGCGGACGCGACATTGTCAATGGGGTGCAAACTGCTGAAGTCTACCCCGTTGCGTTCTCTGACCATGACACATACACTCCCGGAAATGGAAAAAAGAACACATTGACACCGGTGTGTCAGACCCACCATACTTGCTCCGGACACTGCGAGAGGGCTGTACAAGCAATGATCACACGCACGGCACAGCGGACACACCAGGAACCGCGGTGTTGGCCGTCGAATGGCGCTAGCTGCGCAGCTTTTGTGCACCGCCGCCGTCAGTGTCAGCCAGTTTGCCGTGGCATACGGAGCTCCATCGCAGTCTTTAACACTGGTAGCATGCCGCGACAGCGTGGACGTGAACCGTATGTGCAGTTGACGGACTTTGAGCGAGGGCGTATAGTGGGCATGCGGGAGGCCGGGTGGACGTACCGCCGAATTGCTCAACACGTGGGGCGTGAGGTCTCCACAGTACATCGATGTTGTCGCCAGTGGTCGGCGGAAGGTGCACGTGCCCATCGACCTGGGACCGGACCGCAGCGACGCACGGATGCACGCCAAGACCGTAGGATCCTACGCAGTGCCGTAGGGGACCGCACCGCCACTTCCCAGCAAATTAGGGACACTGTTACTCCTGGGGTATCGGCGAGGCCCATTCGCAACCGTCTCCATGAAGCTGGGCTACGGTCCCGCACACCGTTAGGCCGTCTTCCGCTCACGCCCCAACATCGTGCAGCCCGCCTCCAGTGGTGTCGCGACAGGCGTGAATGGAGGGACGAATGGAGACGTGTCGTCTTCAGCGATGAGAGTCGCCTCTGCCTTGGTGCCAATGATGGTCGTATGCGTGTTTGGCGCCGTGCAGGTGAGCGCCACAATCAGGACTGCATACGACCGAGGCACACAGGGCCAACACCCGGCATCATGGTGTGGGGAGCGATCTCCTACACTGGCCGTACACCACTGGTGATCGTCGAGGGGACACTGAATAGTGCACGGTACATCCAAACCGTCATCGAACCCATCGTTCTACCATTCCTAGACCGGCAAGGGAACTTGCTGTTCCAACAGGACAATGCACGTCCGCATGTATCCCGTGCCACCCAACGTGCTCTAGAAGGTGTAAGTCAACTACCCTGGCCAGCAAGATCTCCGGATCTGTCCCCCATTGAGCATGTTTGGGACTGGATGAAGCGTCGTCTCACGCGGTCTGCACGTCCAGCACGAACGCTGGTCCAACTGAGGCGCCAGGTGGAAATGGCATGGCAAGCCGTTCCACAGGACTACATCCAGCATCTCTACGATCGTCTCCATGGGAGAATAGCAGCCTGCATTGCTGCGAAAGGTGGATATACACTGTACTAGTGCCGACATTGTGCATGCTCTGTTGCCTGTGTCTATGTGCCTGTGGTTCTGTCAGTGTGATCATGTGATGTATCTGACCCCAGGAATGTGTCAATAAAGTTTCCCCTTCCTGGGACAATGAATTCACGGTGTTCTTATTTCAATTTCCAGGAGTGTATATCTAGGATCTACCTTAACTCGACTGCCGGCATCTCATCGTGAGCACGTGGACAGCTTGTCGTCTACAATCTACATCTACATCTACATTTATACTCCGCAAGCCACCCAACGGTGTGTGGCGGAGGGCACTTTACTTGCCATGGTCATTACCTCCCTTTTCTGTTCCAGTCGCATATGGTTCGCGGGAAGAACGATTGTCTGAAAGCCTCCGTACGCGCTCGAATCTCTCTAATTATATATTCGTGATCTCCTCGGGAGGTATAAGTAGGGGGAACCAATATATTCGATACCTCATCCAGAAACGCATCCTCTCGAAACCTGGCGAGCAAGCTACACCGCGATGCAGAGCGCCTCTCTTGCAGAGTCTGCCACTTGAGTTTGCTAAACATCTCCGTAACGCTATCACGGTTACCGAATAACCCTGTGACGAAACGCGCCGCTCTTCTTTGGATCTTCTCTATCTCCTCCGTCAACCCGATCTGGTACGGATCCCACACTGATGAGCAATACTCAAGTATAGGTCGCACGAGTGTTTGTAAGCCACCTCCTTTGTTGATGGACTACATTTTCTAAGGACTCTCCCAATTAATCTCAACCTGGCACCCGCCTTACCAACAATTAATTTTAAATGATCATTCCACTTCAAATCGTTCCGCACGCATACTCCCAGATATTTTACAGAAGTAACTGCTACCAGTGTTTGTTCCGCTATCATATAATCATACAATAAAGGATCCTTCTTTCTATGTATTCGCAATACATTACATTTGTCTATGTTAAGGGTCAGTTGCCACACCCCGCACCAAGTGCCTATCCGCTGCAGATCTTCCTGCATTTCGCTACAATTTTCTAATGCTGCAACTTCTCTGTATACTACAGCATCATCCGCGAAAAGCCACATGGAACTTCTGACACTACCTACTAGGTCATTTATATATATTGTGAAAAGCAATGGTCCCATAACACTCCCCTGTGCACGTCAGAAGTTACTTTAACGTCTGTAGACGTCTCCCCATTGATAACAACATGCTGTGTTCTGTTTTCTAAAAACTCTTCAATCCAGCCACACAGCTGGTCTGATATTCCGTAGGCTCTTACTTTGTTTATCAGGCGACAGTGCGGAACTGTATCGAACGCCTTCCGGAAGTCAAGGAAAATAGCATCTACCTGGGAGGCTGTATCTAATATTTTCTGGGTCTCATGAACAAATAAAGCGAGTTGGGTCTCACACGATCGCTGTTTCCGGAATCCATGTTGATTCCTACAGAGTAGATTCTGGGTTTCCAAAAATGACATGATACTCGAGCAAAAAACATGTTCTAAAATTCTACAACAGATCGATAAAGGTCTATAGTTTTGCGCATCTGCTCGACGACCCTTCTTGAAGACTGGGACTACCTGTGCTCTTTTCCAATCATTTGGAACCTTCCGTTCCTCTAGAGACTTGCGGTACACGGCTGTTAGAAGGGGGGCAAGTTCTTTCGCGTACTCTGTGTAGAATCGAATTGGTATCCCGTCAGGTCCAGTGGACTTTCCTCTGTTGAGTGATTCCAGTTGCTTTTCTATTCCTTGGAATTTCGATGTCAGCCATTTTTTCGTTTGTGCGTGGATTTAGAGAAGGAACTGCAGTGCGGTCTTCCTCTGTGAAACAGCTTTGGAAAAAGGTGTTTAGTATTTCAGCTTTACGCATGTCATCCTCTGTTTCAATGCCATCATCATCCCGGAGTGTCTGGATATGCTGTTACGAGCCACTTACTGATTTAACGTAAGACCAGAACTTCCTAGGATTTTCTGTCAAGTTGGTACATAGAATTTTACTTTCGAATTCACTGAACGCTTCACGCATAGCCCTCCTTACGCTAACTTTGACATCGTTTAGCTTCTGTTTGTCTGAGGGGTTCTGGCTGCGTTTACACATGGAGTGAAGCTCTCTTTGCTTTCGCAGTAGTTTCCTAACTTTGTTGTTGAACCACGGTGGGTTTTTCCCGTCCCTCACAGTTTTACACTGCACGTACCTGTCTAAAACGCGTTTTACGATTGCCTTGAACTTTTTCCATAAACACTCAACATTGTCAGTGTCGGAACAGAAATTTTCGTTTTGATCTGTTAGGTAGTCTGAAATCTGCCTTCTATTACTCTTGCTAAACAGATAAACCTTCCTCCCTTTTTTTATATTCCTATTAACATCCATATTCAGGGATGCTGCAACGGCCTTGTGATCACTGATTCCCTGTTTTGCACTTACAGAGTCGAAAAGTTCGGGTATGTTTGTTATCAGTAGGTCCAAGATGTTATCTCCACGAGTCGGTTCTCTGTTTAATTGCTCGAGGTAATTTTCGGATAGTGCACTCAGTACAATGTCACTCGATGCTCTGTCCCAACCACCCGTCCTAAACATTTGAGTGTCCCAGTCTATGTCTGGTAAATTGAAATCTCCACCTAAGACTATAACATGCTGAGAAAATTTATGTGAAATGTATTCCAAATTTTCTCTCAGTTGTTCTACCACTAATGCTGCTGAGTCGGGAGGTCGGTAAAAGGAGCCAACTATTAACCTAGCTCGGTTATTGATTGTAACCTCTACCCATAATAATTCACAGGAACTATCCACTTCTACTTCACTACAGGATAAACTACTACTAACAGCGACAAACACGCCACCACCAGTTGCATGCAATCTATCCTTTCTAAACACCGTCTCTGCCTTTGTAAAAATTTCGGCAAAATTTATCTCTGGCTTCAGCCAGCTTTCTGTACCGATAACGATTTCAGCTTCGGTGCTTTCTATCAGTGCTTGAAATTCCGGTACTTTACCAATGCAGCTTCCACAGTTTACAATTACAATACCGATTTCTGCTTGGTCCCCGCATGTCCTGACTTTGCCCCGCACCCTTTGAGGCTGCTGCCCTTTCTGTATTTGCCCGAGGCCATCTAACCTAAAAAACCGCCCAGTCCACGCCACACAACCCCTGCTACCCGTGTAGCCGCTTGCTGCGTGTAGTGGACTCCTGACCTATCCAGCGGAACCTGAAACCCCACCACCCTATGGCCCAAGTCGAGGAATCTGCATCCCACACGGTCGCAGAACCGTCTCAGCCTCTGATTCAGACCCTCCACTCGGCTCTGTAGCAAAGGTCCGCAGTCAGTCCTGTGGACGATGCTGCAGATGGTGAGCTCTGCTTTCATCCCGCTAGCCAGACCAAATCAGATAGCTGCCGGAAGCCAGAGAGGATTTCCTCCGATCCATAGCGACACACATCATTGGTGCCGACATGAGCGACCACCTGCAGATGGGTGCACCCTGTACCCTTCATGGCATCCGGAAGGACCCTTTCCACATCTGGAATGACTCCCCCCGGTATGCACACGGAGTGCACATTGGTTTTCTTCGCCTATCTTGTTGCCATATCCCTAAGGGGCCCCATTACGCGCCGACATTGGAGCTCCCAACTACCAGTAAGCCCACCCTCTGCGACCGCCCGGATCTTGCAGACTGAGGAGCAACCTCTGGAACAGGACAAGCAGCCATGTCAGGCCGAATATCAGTATCAGCCTGAGACAGGGCCTGAAACCGGTTCGTCAGACAAACTGGAGAGGCCTTCCGTTCAGCCCTCCGGAATGTCTTTCGCCCCCTGCCACACCTCGGGACGACCTCCCACTCTACCACAGGTGAGGGATCAGCCTCAATGTGGGCAGTATCCCGGGCAGCCACAGTCGTAGTCCGGTCGGGGGATGTGTGGGACGAGCTGGCTGTCCCCGACAAACCCCCATCCGGACCCCCACAGTGATGCCCATTGGCAACAGCCTCAAGCTGTGTGACCGAAGCCAACACTGCCTGAAGCTGGGAGCGAAGGGATGCCAACTCAGCCTGCATCCGAACACAGCAGTTGCAGTCCCTATCCATGCTAAAAACTGTTGTGCAAAGAACGTCTGAACTAATCTACAGAGAGCACAAACAACTCGACACAAAATTTAAACGGTTATTAAAATACAAGATTGCCTAGTAAATGCAGTAATGCTGCTACTTGCGCACTGCTGACACACTGCTCGGCGGCGGAAGGAGACTACGCGATTTTACGCTATTCAGGTACTAAAACGCGATGCTACAACTCTCAAATACTACAATACGCCAGAAATTTATGAATTAAACAACGCAAATACCAAAAACACGCAAAGAAATTAAGAATTTAAACTACGTAACAAATAAGTGAGCTAATAGTATACGACTTGCTGCTGCAGCAGCTTATCCAACGGCGGCAGGGAGCACACTGGCTGTGACCAACCGACACTGGCCGTTCAAAACAAAAACCGAAGACAGACGACTACGCGAATTTACACTATTCAGGTACTAAAACGCGATGCTACAACTCTCAAATACTACAATAAGCCCGAAATTTATGAATTAAACAACGCAAATACCAAAACCACGCGAAGAAATTAAGAATTTAACTATGTAACAAATAAGTGAGCTAAGAGTATACGACTTGCTGCTGCAGCTGCTTATCCGACGGCGGCAGGGAGGAATGAGGCATATCAGTTTGCCTTGTCATGATGGGTACTCTGTGCAAAGCCTGGCCTCCACAAGGCTTTGATTCGTTACGTTCGCGGCGTGGCGGAGACGAAACCAGGACTTTTATTTCACCATTCGCCAGGAATGCAAATGGTTCAAATGGCTCTGAGCGCTATGCGACTTAACATCTTAGGTCATCAGTCCCCTAGAACTTAGAACTACTTAAACCTAACTAAACTAAGGACATCACACACATCCATGCCCGAGGCAGAATTCGAACCTGCGACCGTAGCAGTCCCGCGGTTCCGGACTGCAGCGCCTAGAACCGCACGGCCACCGCGGCCGGCTCCTCAGCAGGTATGCTTGCCATCGTCATTTGCTCAGTGCCGCTGCCCCACCACTTTGTACGCATTGCGCCCAAATTTTAACTGTCCACCATTTCCTCCTGGAATGCCCTTTTTTTACCAATTTACGTTCCAGCTTGGGTTTGCCATCTGATTTATCAGCCGTTTTAGCGAATGACGCGAGGCTGTCGACTGCGTTTAATTTTTTATCCTCCGAAGCAATATGGTGAAGGCCATTTAATTTTTAGTTTTGGACTTCCATTTTTGTATGGTGTTTTTTAGCCCTTTCTCCTCTTGCCTTTTTTACAAGTAGCTGTCTGTCTCCAACTGATTTGCAGACCCTTCCCACTGCACTGCGATTCCTTGTATCATGTACTGAAGATGGTCAGTCCTTCACCACGGTCAGTCCGTTTATTATTCAGAAACGTGTTGATGCCGTTGCTGGCCCTGTGAAATCCTGCTGTCGTTTACGGAATGGCACTTTTTCTTTTGGAGACGGCTTCTGATTCTCAAGCGCAACTACTACTTTCTGCCTTGCTTCTCCACAGCTACGCTGTTTGTGTCGAGTCACATAGAACTTTGAATTCTTCCTGTGGTGTAATTTACACCAGGCTGCTTGACAGTCTAACCGAGGCTGAAATGCGATCTTACCTCTCTGATCAGGGAGTCATTGCCATCTAACGTGTAATGAAAAAGGTCGATTCCTCCTTGGTGCCCAGCCACTCTCTTTTCCTCACCTTTGATAGGCTGGTGCTGCCGTCCAAGATTAAAGCAGGCTATGAAATCGTCACAGTCCAGCTGTACATTCCGAATCTGATGCACTGCTACCAGTGTCATCATTTCAATTACACTCGAACATCTTGTCGACACCCAACAAATGCGTAACCTGTGGCAGGGATTCACACAAGGGTGATTGTCTGCCTCCTTCACCCTGCTGTATCGACTACTATGGCGGCCATGCCGCCTCCTCCCGAGGTTGTCCCAAGTATCTAGATGAGCTGGCTGTTCAAGAGATCTGGGTAAAGGAAAAAGTGCCTTACCCAGTAGCTCGCAAATTGCTGGCTAGTCGCAAATTATGTGTTCTCCCATCTGGCACCTATAATTCTGTTCTTGTTATTCCTCGCTCCATGAAGGACATGGCCATGCAGACATGCGACCTCAGATTTGTCTCTGAGGTTGTGAAGTCGCCCAGTGTCAAGGTAGCATCGCCGTCCCCCCATCCCACTTTGCAACAAACCGTCAAACTCTTGCCTAAAGGGGCGAAGCTACCCTCTACACAACCAGCAGGCAGGAAAGGACAGTAGGTGTACTCCCGAGAAGACTTCCTCCATCTCAAGTCTTCCCCTAACCAGAAGGACTCAAAGAAGTCTGCTAAAGGCAAATGGTCTTCTCCTTCATCAACTCGAAGATCCTGCTCGATGGTGTCACCACGTGGTCACTTAGCCCAGCCAGCCTCTCTCCCGCAAGTGCGCACCACAAACCATTTTTCAGCCTTGGACTCCACAGACCGACGGCACAAACATGCCGATGCTTCTGTGTTCTGTGGACCCCATGGAGCAGAATCCTCCTGCTTCTGTGCCCTATAGTAGCGACTCTACACTGGCTGTCCCTCGGCGGCCGCCGAGTTGTCAGCCCTACATCTCTTCCTCCTCATGACTGTCCTCCAATGGAACGTTTGTGTCCTTCGCTCCCACAAAGAGGATTTACAGCTGCTTCTAGCATCGCAGCATCCCCTTGTACACTGCCTTCAGGAATCGAAATTGCGCCCTCCAGATTGCTTTGGGCTTTCACTTTACTTGCCAATCCTTTCTGACCTTTCCCTGAGGTCGGCATCCCATCTCACAGGCGTGCCAAGCTGCTCATATGAGATGACCTTCATAGTCAACCCATCTCCCTGACTACCCATCTTCAAGCTGTTGCTGTTAGTCATTTCTTTCCCCATCTTCCTTTCTCCCTCTGTACTATTTATGTACCTCCATCCTTTGATGTCACGAGGGCAGACTTCCTTCAGCTTATTGGGCAGCTACCTTCCCCATTTTTGCTGCTCGGTGACTTTAATGTGCATCATCCTCTTTGGGGCTCTCCTAGGACCTGCCAGAGAGGATCCCTCTTGGCTGACCTTCTTAACCAACTCAACCTCTTCTGTCTTAACACCGGAGCACCCACTTTCCTTTCTGAATCCTTGCACACCTATTCCCATTTGGACCTATCCTTTTGCACAGCCCAGCTTGCCCATCGTCTTGAGTGGTCCATCCTTTCTGATGCCTACTCGCGTGACCATTTCCCATGTGCTCTCCGTCTGCTGACTGCTACACCATGCACATGCGCGCCAAAATGGCAGCTTACTAAGGCTGACTGGCAGCTTTACTCCACCCTGACGACCTTCGCAGAACAAGATTTCCCCAGTTGTGATGACCGGTTGGATTACTGCTGCAGAACATTCCATTCCTCGCACTCCCTCTTTACTATGTCATGTCCCAGGCCTTTGGTGGACTGAGGCATGCCGCGACGCAATTCGTGCTCGGAGACGTTCTCTCTGCGTTTTTACCCGCCACCCTATACTGGAAAACTGCATCCATTGTAAACAGATGCATGCAAAGTGTCGTTGAGTTCTTCAGGACAGCAAAAGAGCTAGTTGGATTTCATTCACTAGTTTTTAACAGTTCCACACCTTCCTCTGTTGTGTGGGCCAATCTCCGATGGCTCTATGGAACCAAAATCCACTCCCCCATTTCGGGCCTGACAGTAGGTGCCGATGTCATCGTGGATCCTATTGCTATCTCCAACACCTTGGGTCGCCATTTTTCGGAACTTTCGAGCTCTTCCCAATATCACCCTGTCTTCATCCATTGGAAACGAGTCGAGGAGGATCGGGCAATACCCTTCTTTTCTCTGAATCGTGAGTGCTACAGTGTTGACTTCACTATGAGGGAGCTAGATCATGCTCTCAGTTCATCTCAGTCCTCCATCTCAGGGCCAGACGCTATACACATTCACATGTTGCAGCACCTTTCTTTTGTGGGCAAGCACTTTCTGCTTAACATGTACAACCACATCTGGGCAGAGGCACATTTACTGGACTTTCATGTGAAGTCACTGTCATACCCATATCTAAGCCTGGTAAGAACAAAAACATTTCTTCTAGCTACCACCCTACCTCTCTCACCAGCTGCGTTTGCAAGGTGAGGGAACATATAATTGATGCCCGGCTGGTATGGTGGCTCGAGTCTCGCAATCTACTACGAGTGCACGGTGTTCTGCAGTTGACCATCTCGTTACTTTGTCCACCCCTGTCATGAACGGTTTTCTGCGGAAATACCAGACTGTGGCCGTGTTTTTCGATTTGGAGAAGGTCTACGACACCTGCTGGAGATCTGGTATCCTCCATACTCTTAACACTTTGGGCTTCCATGGGCGCCTACCCTGTTTTCTTCGGGCATTTTTACAAGACCGAGTTTTCAAGGTGTGTGTGGGCTCTACCTTGTCAGACACCTTTATTTAGGAAAATGGTGTGCCTCAGGGTTCCGTCATGAGCATCATCCACTTTGCTATCGCCATTAACCCTATAATGGCCTATCTCCCGCTGGTCGTCTACAGCTCCCTTTTTGTCGATGATTTTCCCATCCATTGCAGTTCTCCACGGACCTGTCTCAGTGAGCGGCATCTTCAGCGCTGTCTTGATCGCCTTCACTCCTGGAGCATCGCTAATGGCTTTCACTTTTCCACTGACAAAACCGTCTGTATGAATTTCTGGTGGCGCAAATGGTTCCTCCCATCATCTCCACATCTTGGGCCTGTTGCCCTTATGTTCATTGAAATTACGAAATTCCTGGGGCTCACGCTAGATAGGAAACTCTCTTAGTCCTCATGTCTATTACCTGGCAGCACGCTGTATGCAGTCCCTCAGTGTCCTACGTGTCTTCAATGGCACTTCTTGGGGTGCCGTTCGAACCACCCTCCTCCGTTTATACAGGTCCCTTGTCCGTTCGAAGCTCGACTATGGGTGCTTTGTTTATGCACCTGCACGCCAATCCCTTTTATACTGTCTCAACGCTATCCATCATCATGGCATCTTTTTGGCCTCGGGCGTCTTTTACACCAGTCTGGTTGAGTGTCTGTATGCTGAACTACTACTGTCCTACTGCCGCGACTTTCTCCTCAGCAGGTATGCTTGCCATTTGTCTGTCATGCGTGGCCACCACTCCTATTACCCTATCTTTGATGATCCCTTTGATCTTCAGTATGGGCTTGTCCCACTTCTCTGTTACCCCCTAGAGTCCGCTTTCGCCACTTGCTACAGCGGCTTAACTCCACGGTACCTGCAACTTTCCCAGTGGGTGTGAACCCTTCACCACCTTGGCATCGTGATGCGGACCGTGTTAACCTTGGCCTTCATTCGCTTCCTAAGGACACCACTCCTGCCTCGGTCTGTCGCCTTCAGTTTCACGAACTTCACATGGAACTTAGCTGTAGTACCTTTGTATACACTGATGGCTCTCGGACTGACCATGGTGTCGGGTGTGCCTCCCGCTGGGGGAGATTATTTTAACTCGGGTGCGTACTGGGCACTGCATTTTTAGCCATCGTCATTTGCTCAGTGGCGCTGCCCCACGTGCTTTGTGCGAGTTCGCCCAAATTTTAACTGTCCGCCACTTCCTGCTGGAATGCCCTTTTTTTTACCAATTTACGTTCCAGCTTGGGTTTGCCATCTGATTTATCAGCCGTTTTAGCGAATGACGTACGGGCTGTCGACCGCGTTTAATTTTTTATCCTCCGTTGCAATATGGTGAAGCCCATTTAATTTTTAGTTTTGGACCTCCATTTTTGTATGGTGTTTTTTAGCTCTTTTTCCGCTTGCCTTTTTTACGAGTAGCTGTCTCCTATTCTATCCATTGGGACTGACACACAGTCGTTTCCCTCGTTTGTGTTCTATAGTTTTGACCTGGGCACGTATGACCCCAGTTGTTTTTTGTGCCCTAAAATAAAACAAACAATACGAGGTGGCCTCTTAGGTGCTAGAGGGATTGAGTTCATATGTTTGCCACAGCATATCGGTTGGATTCTAGACGACTGGAAATTTGGGGCCTGGTCAGATGAGTCCTGGTTTCATTTAGTAAGAGCTGATAGTAGGATTCGAGTGTGGCGCAGCCCCACCTAGCCATGGACCCAAGTTATCAGCAAGCCACTGTGCAAGCCAATGGTGGCTCCATAAAGGTGTGAGCTGTGTTTAGGTGGAATGGACTGTGTCCTCTGGTACAACTGAGCCAATCATTGACCGAAAATGTATATGTTCGGCCAGTTAGAGACCAATTGCTGCCATTCATTGACTTCATGTTCCCAAACAACAATGGATTTTTTTGGATGACAATGCGCACCGGCCACAAATGTTCGTGATTCGTTTGAACAACATTCTGGACAATTCGGGCTAAATATTTGGCCACCCAGATCACTCGAAGTGAATCCAGTCGATAATTCTCCAACCACTTGTTGAGTCCATGCCACGTCGAGTTGTTGCACTACGCCGAGCAAAAGGAGGTCCGACACGATATTAGGAGACAAACCCCAACTTGTGTCACCTCAGTGTATAAATACATATTTAATATAGAAAGGGGAAAAGTTGTTATCAAAAGTTTCGGTAAGTTCTTGACCGATCTGCTTCAAAATTTTACATGTTAATCTAATAAACCTTCCGATGGAGATAGGCTATATATTTTTTAATATATCTAACGTATAAATGTATACCTAGTAGACAATATGGAAACTTTGCAAGCGATTTACTTAAAAATTTTACAGTTCACTCTAATAAATATTCATATGGATACAAATATGTATTTTTTTAACAATACTGTATAGGTTTTCTGTTAATACTGACAACAAGGCAGACGGTTATTTTTCTCGCATTCACTTTCAATTACCACTGCAGTGTGTTTAACCATTAGAATGATTGTTCCTCCTATACATATTCTTTCTCATTATACAGCATATGCGTATTGCTATTCAATGACTTTCGTCGTCTCAGTGTATATTATAACATGACGATCCAGTTGGTATGTAAAAAATGCGCGGATCCGAATGCAGCCTTGTGTCAAAATGTCAAAGTAATCGGATTAATGATGTGAGGTTTTGAACAAACGACCATTTAAAATTTTATTTATATGGATGACTCTTCAGTGTCCGATCTGCAGACGGTACTCTATTAAGTTTATCCTAAATTAACTTTGAACCGTCGCAGGTGAGTTTGTTTCTGGGAGCCAGACATACTGTTCTGTTTTTCATGCTCGCTGTTATTACTATTTTGCCACATATTTTGCTTGCACAGAATTGCCAAAAAGAGAACAAAATAAAAACTTTTCAGCACTAGGAAAATTTTTAATTTGTTGAATCTGCTTTTGTGTAAAATTATAGCCAGGTAATAATTTATGAACAAACTCCACAATCTTTGGCATATGTTGCCACAGCACACCATTCGTGTGGTCTAAGGTAAGTAATATATTGAAGCTCTTCAGAGGAAATATATTACAGATAGCAACAAAATTCGTAAGTTAGAGGAGAATTATATAAGAGATTTGTACTTCTTAGTTTAACTATTATGTATCATTCCTACAGCATTGAAATAATAATTTTTATTTAAAGTTAAAAGAGTGAGATACGATGGGAATGGGCACCAGTTGTGAAGAATTACGTCAATTTCTAGGAATTATTGTGTATTCTAATTACAAATTCAATTTAATTGATTACGGTTAGATGTTAGCTACAGGAATGTTAATGACTATTTACTTAAGAAATTAACAGAGCTCGTCTTCCCCCCAGAAAATCTCTTTTCTACACTCTGTATATATTACTCACGTTTCTACTAATTAATAATTGCAGTAAACAGTTTCTTCGCGCTATGCACCTCTGACACCAATTCAGACAGAATGTTAGAGTTCGTCGTCATCGACCTCGTTAAACCCCGTGCAATCGCTTGGAGGAGAACTCGCAGAAAGACTTGGCAACTCCCTGTCGGGGGAATGGTGATAGTCGCGTTACCTCTGAAGAATGAATTTTTAATTCCAAAAAGTGTTTTACGGTGATCAGCCCGTCTGCTATATCCTAATATTATTGAATTGTCGTTTAAACAGTCCGTTTATTTCTTTTCATTGGCTGTTATGTACACGTACTTCACACAGTGCAAGAATTAAGTAGACCTTTTGAACAAATGTAATAGCATTGCCACCTCTCCCCATTTCAGAATTACTTCTCTCGCTTCACATCTCCTTAATATACTTAGCGTTCTCAAGCAAAAACAACTATTTTAAAACTATCGTGGCTTAAATCTTGCAGTTATGTTTTATTCTTGTTTTAGGAAGAGTATCGAACAATTTTGGACATATTAACCACATATTGTTAATTCTCTTAAATTTTTAATAGGAATATGAAATGCTACTTCATCTACCTTTCACCTGATCTTCTAGTGTCTTTAGATTTAATAACTCTGCTTGAGAACCACACATCTACAAACAGCTCGTCTCCATAGCTGCGGTCGCCAAGTCATACCTGCACTGTCACACTCGTCTTGGAATAGATGGTTCAAAGCGTGCTGATGGAAGAAACCCGGAAAGGGAGGACAAGTGGTGGCGTAAAGGTCCTGATCACCATACTTTTCACCAATGTTCTGGATTTATTTGTAAACTTCTCCATCGTGTCTGGTGACGCGAGGTAATTTGACATTGTTCACAGTGACTCGTCCGTCGGATGGGGTGTAGGCACAAAGTGGCAGCAGGTTTCAACCCTCCCTTGCCTCTTCACCATACGACACAGTAATGACGGATGGGGTGTAGGCACAAAGTGGCAGCAGGTTTCACACCTCCCTTGCCTCTTCACCATACGACACAGTAATGACTTCACACTACACACTCAAAAGACACACTTAAAACACAACTCATACTCCACGTGAGAAGGGGATATTTTGCGTGGACCAAAAAGGCCTTTTCGATAAGGCTTCCTAGCAATAATTCGGGATCTCCCAGCACGTAATGCCTTACGACTTCTTTGCCTATACTTGACAAATGTATATGAAACTGGAACATATATGACTCTCAAGTTCTGCAGCCATCAGTAATTGCTACTGCAACACGGTATCTTGCGTCTTTAAAACAATTTTCTGTTTCTCTTGACAGTCCAGCAACATTTTCTGGCTCACCCTCAACCAGTTTATGAGTTCCAGAATCACAGAGGGGTTTTATAATAAAATCAAGGCATTACTTGACTAAGAAACTCGTTTGAGAAATCGTACTTGAGATTCAGCGTTATTGGGTTGTACGAGGAACCGGTATAAGAAAGCTTTAATACCGGGAGTCTGCAATTTCCTTCCTTTACCACTAAAGGTAATTTGTGTTCCGATTTACAAAAGAATGCTAGATGTATTTATGCCACTTGAATGTTCCATCTGTGTTGGAATTCCAATCTGTGTACACAGCTGGCAGAGAAACCATTAAGAGGAAATAGGACATAAAACAGAATGGTGGCGTGGCTATTTCGTTTTGCTGCCGACGTTCTGTTCAGACGTTCCTTTTGTCTTGAATGAAAATCGTTATTCACCATCGTTCGAAAGCTTCGCTTTACTCGCCATTCAATCTTTTAATTAGATTTTACCACTGAGGATGATGTAAATTTTGCTCTTATTCACCGTTTCCTTAACTGCCATCTTGCCCGGTATGTGAATCCCCATTCAGCAATAGCAATACACTGTTCAGAATATCTCAGCCTGTTGTAACTGAAACGAATAGCCTTCGTCGTCCTAAACTCGCTCGACTTGTTAGTTTTTCCCGCTGCTGGTCGTTAGCCCTCATATACCGGAGCTGTTAGATCGTGATTTCCGGAGATTAGCTTCTCGGGAGACGAACTTCGTGTTACACCAGTTTCTACAGTAACGTCTCCCGCATTTGGGAATGATGGTTTTCTTCTTTTCTGTCGTGCCTTCTGTAACAGGTCTTTATCAAGGAAGGAACGGTATATCCTACGGTCACGATGTTATCCTACGAGCCATTCTTACTTTCAACTTACGAGATTTAAGGAAGGCTTCGTGGATCTAGTTGTCGATGACCGAGCGGATTTTGAACTAGAGGACGGTCGTTAACGATGGAATGGGTCCAAAGAAACGGTTTACTAAACTAAACGAAAGGACCGAGGAACGATTTCTAAGGTTCAGTCGTCCAGTGTTCCTTTCAGGTCGATCTCGTTCCCGATCGGGGCCCATTCCCCATTCCAGCTCCACCGTTCATCGTCCTGCGTTCGCCATTTCTTTTTTGCTTTCAAACCTTTTCTAAATGTCGAGTTCAAGGTTTTTTGCATACGTCGCCAAGCGTCCATGGCAGGTAATTTATAACCTTGTTATAATTATACATTAAAATTAACACAAGAAGCCCCAAAAGGCTGTAAATTGGTTTTTGACATGCTAGTGCGTTTTTTTGAACGCAAACTCCCATAATTTCCAATTTAACTGTCACAAATAATATCTGTCAATGCGCTATTTAAGTATCATATATGAATGAGTTGTTACAAAAAATTAAATGCAGTTAAATGAATTTATCAAAACTGATTCCTGTACCATCTTCAGTTTTTGCTTCGGCTATACAACAATCTTCTGAATGGATTAAAAGGCAATCAGACTACAGGGAATAAATTATGATCTGATTCGTCTACTCAAGTCATCAACTTTTTTCTTTCAAATTTTGAAAACTTCTAATCCCACTTGACTTTGACTTACTTACACTATTTATGCAATAGCGGGACCTTATGGACTGGTCCTAATTTATCATCTTTACACTAACAGAATTTGAAGTTCAGTGCCATGACATAACTTCCTAAAGCAGCGGAACGCAATAAAGAAACTCTATAAATTGAGTTTAAAGATAGGAAGATTTCCGTGCTTTTTTAAGAACGCATGGAAAGGGGTCTACTTCAGACTTGTTTCATATTTCGCCAATCATATTTCTCTGTTATTACGATTACAGTTTACACAGGTGTTTTCTGGGCTACTTGATAAAGTCAGTGGAAAGTTTTTATGTGTTATGCTAATACGGTTTTATTCACCTTAATAACAAGGAACCTGTTTGCAACTTGGCCTTGTTCCTAAATAGTATCTATAAGTGTGATGTATGAGTGAGCGAGGTTGTAAATATGCTGGTGATGGGAGAGTCTCTTTTCTATCGTGTATAGTTGCCATCTTTCTAGAGCTCCTCCAAAGATGTCTGGCAAAGTATTTACCTCATGTTTACGAGCTCTCCGCTTTTTTCTTATGTACAGTTGGCTAGATGCCCGCCCCACCTTTCCGAAAAGAAACGGCTCTTTGCGGTACTGTCGTTAGCCAGCGCTTTTTAAGTCACTCTGAAATTCGCCATCGTATTGTGAGTATGCCCTGGTTCTCCGGAAAATGACTTGGCATGTTTTCGTTTCAGTTAACTGAACTTAACGGTTACTTTTTAGGTGATCATTCAGCTATTTAAACAACGCATTTCAGACCTTTTGTGATTTTATTCGTAATGTAATCCTGATGCATTTACTGAGAGATGAACGAACTTAACTTTACCTTTTGTTCTACAAGGCACAGTCGTGTGCCCTCGGCACTTGCGCCTGTTAACCTTTGTCTTCATGTCTCTCAACCCCCAACATATTTCACTAGATGAAATATCTTAAATTAAATTTTCGTTAGTTAAGTAACTTGGTGATCTTGAGTAATGAACTTCAGTGTCACACCCGTGTTGGCTAAAGTCTGTAGGTGTTTAGTCACATAACTGGCCTTAACGATCTACCAAGTGTTCTCATGTCTGTGTTTTTCCGTTAATTTTATCGTGGACTTCGTAATCGTTCCCTGCGTGTTAGTGCCTCAACCTTTGTGTCACGCGATCGCCATGTGCAGTGAAAAATCTTTTTCGTGGTAACAGGTAGCAGCATGAATAGTCAAAGGATTGTATGGAGAAAAAATCGCCCTGTTTTTGTGGCGGGATTGCAATTTAAATGAAGTTATTTGATTTATTAATTATTCTAGAAAATATCTGATGTCGAATTCTATCCCACTGTAAATTCATCCCCCTTATCATTGGTCTCTATGAGTTCATTGTAGTGGGATGTCATGCTAAAGGCTTAGAACCTCCATAGATGTTTGTTTGTGTGTATGAAGAGCGAGTATTTCTTTGTGAAGTTTTCTTATTTTTCAGATACACAGCCCCTCAAGACGCACATGCTAGCGCTCCTAGTGAGTTATGGTTAGAGTTCCATCACTACACCTGTTAAAGGACCATTGTTCTTGTGATAACGGTTTCATTAATGTTTGTTGTGCTTTGTATGAGTATTCAGATTATTGCAAGAAAATTCCCATTTTTTTTTCGAAATTGACTTGCAGATGTTCAAAACCGTTACATACATTTCCCTACCATACGAAATTCCCAGAACAGTCAAAAACACAGACTTTTCAAGAGATAATGAGATAAATCATCAAGATTTTACCAACTTCAGTAAAACAGATTGTTTCATGTGCTTCCCGTTTCCGTTTGTTCGTACCGTGTCAGTAGCATCCCTCTGCTGCGCTGTTTAAATTCGAAGTTTAGTAAAGATTCATGCTACTGGGAACGAACAACAATGCCCGTACAGCAGATGAGTACGCAAGAAATCAGCGAACTATTAGTCCTCTTCGCCCTACTTTCTTTTTCAGGTGAACAGAAAGCCCGTGGTTACACGGCGAAAACTGCGCTTAACAAGGGAATGGGAAGACAGGCAATTATGACAGGTAGAAGGCGAAAGGGAGTAGAGGGTTTTTACTTGGCAATGCCTATCCGAATTGATAAAAATCAAAACTAGTAGACCACTTTTTAAGTTTCTCTAATTTACATCTACAAGCAGTTCAAACAATATGTCAACGCAGCATAGCTATAACTTTCAGCAAGGAGAACTTAAAAACCATTTATGCTGTTGGAAAAGCAGACTATATAATAATCTTGTAGGTATAAAACACAAACTGCTGTACTTGTAGTTTACCTTTTCATTAAAATTATTATTAATTCCTTGCTTAATGAAATTAACGATATGTTGTTAACGGAAACCTATGCATTAGCATTTGTAAGACGTTGTAATTCATAAAATACGTTTGTAAAATAGAAAGAAAAGAGAAAGAAAGAAAACTTCCAACAATGCCGCCGGTAACTGAGGGTGTATTGATGACCTTTTGTAACTGTAAATTCGCTGGATCGAGTCTTTCTAATGGCAACTTTTTTTTCTTTTTCAGAAAATTCGCACTAATAAGAAATTACTCGAATGGGACGGAAATAGATAGATGTGAAGTATATGTGCAGACAAACAAATGATTACACCTTCAGAAAAATTGGATGATTTATTCAAAAGGAAAATCTTTACAAATATACATAAATCTAAATTAATGCAGATGAATCCCGTAATGTTTGAATACTGTATTAGTAGTGTAGCGCTTGACACAGTCACGTCAATTAAATATTTGGGCGTAACATTGCAGAGCGATATGAAGTGGGACAAGCATGTAATGGCAGTTGTGGGGAAGGCGGATAGTCGTCTTCGGTTCATTGGTAGAATTTGGGGAAGATGTGGTTCATCTGTAAAGGAGACCGCTTATAGAACACTAATACGACCTATTCTTGACTACTGCTCGAGTGTTTGGGATCCCTATCAGGTCGGATTGAGGGAGGACATAGAAGCAATTCAGAGGCGGGCTGCTAGATTTGTTACTGGTAGGTTTGATCATCACGCGAGTGTTACGGAAATGCTTCAGGAACTCGGGTGGGAGTCTCTGGAGGAAAGGAGACGTTCTTTTCGTAAATCGCTACTGAGGAAATTTAGAGAACCAGCGTTTGAGGCTGACTGCAGTACAATTTTACTGCCCCCAACTTATATTTCGCGAAAAGACCACAAAAGATAAGAGAGATTAGCGCTCATACAGAGGCATATAGACAGTCACTTTTCCCTCGTTCTGTTTGGGAGTGGAACAGGGAGAGAAGATGCTAGTTGTGGTACAAGATACCCTCCGCCACGCACCGTGTGGTGGATTGCGGAGTATGTATGTAGATGTAGATGAACAAGTCAATAATGCGTTGGTTCGCCTCTGGCCCTTATGCAAGCAGTTATTCGACTTCACATTCATCTATAGATTTGTTGGATATCTTCCTGAGCGATATCGTACCAAATTCCATCCAACTGTTGCATTAGATCGTCCAAATCCCGAGTTCGTTGGAGAGTCCTGTCCATAATGACCCGAACATTGTCAACTGGGGAGAGATCTGACGACCTACCTGGCCAAGGCAGGATTTGTAAAGCACCAAAAGAAGCAGTAGAAACTTTCGCCGTACTGAAATGTAAGTCGAGAATGGCTTGCCAAAAGAGCAACAGAAGGAATGAAAATCGTCGACATTCCACTGTGCTGTACGTGTGCCGCATATGGTGACCAAAAGGGTTCTGCTATGAAAATAAATGGCACCCCTAAGTACGATTCCTTGTTGTCAGGCCATATGGCGGGCAACTGTCAAGTTGGTATCCCACTTTAGCGGCGCGTCGACGACGTTCTACACTCATTTTTTTCCCCTTTATGGCCAGTCATCCTGGACTTATAATCAGCCGTATTTCCTTCGTTTTCGGAGTGCCTTGCTGCAGATGTCTTGAAAAAGTCCGAATTAAAGAGTGTGGTAACAGCACAGTGGTGCTCCAGCGCACTTACTTCGCCTCTCCTTCACAATATAGAAGCAGGTATCGGATGCGGAAGCCAACCTTCACTCCCGGGAGACATCAGCATCGCACATAACTATTTGGTATGTTAGTACCACATACCTACCATACATGGTTGCATCCAGATATCGGATGCGGAAACCGACCATCACTCCCGGGAGACGTCATTGTAATACCACATAGCACCGCTTCTAGCATTGGTAATGACCTAAATTCCGCGAGGAAGAGAGTCCACAAGTTTCTTTAGTTATGTCACATCTTGCTGAAACCACACATTCAGGATTACATGTCGTAGAGGTTGCAAATTTTGGGGACGTAGGCTTCCACATTTCACACGCTGTTCCAAATAGTACCAGATATTTTCTGTATGATTATGAGCGCGCGAGGTGACGCAGTGATTAGCACGCTGGCCTTTCATGCCGGCGGACGACAGTTAAGACCCGCGTCGGACCATCCAGATTTAGGTTTCCTGTGCTTTCCCCAAATCGCTCCAGGCCAATGCGAGAATAGTTCCTACGAAAGGGCGCAGCCGATTTCCTTCTCCTTCTTTGGCTCAGTACGAGCTTGTGCTCCGTCTATAATGACCTCGATGTCGACGGGACGTTAAACCCAGTCTTCTCCATTCCTACCTTCTTTCTATAGGATTGCAACTGGGCTAGTCGATGCGCGATATTGTGCTTGAGCGTCAGTCAAACCAACCATCTGTGCCGCCCTTTTAACATGACTGTTGAGATGTTGAAGAAGGTGTGCGTCTACAGCACAGAAGACAGTACACACTTGGGCATCGAGCCCTCTGAAATCATCATTCTAGTTCGTGTTCATGGAAACCTGAATGAGTGGGTTCAACTCATGGCACGAAAAATACTCCCAAAACATCAGCGAACCACCTCCTACCTAAATAGTACTCCACACACAAACACACTGCAGGCTAACGGCATATTGACACTCGGTGCACTCGAAGCCTTAAATCATTTGCAAAAAGGTAAAATCGTGACTGTAGACCAACAGTACAAATTTCCAGTCAGCTAATGTCTAGTTGTGTGTCTTGACAACTGAGGACGTATAGCTTAACGTGAAGCTGTGAGTAAAGGCCTTTAGGAACTACCCGACTCCAAATACCCACTGCATTCCCTTCACAATGTTTGCTTGGAAACAGATTTGAAATGGATCTCGTTCATTGATAGTAGCAATTCCTGTCGAATTTGAAACCTATTATCAATGACAATGCGTGACACTGGTCTCTGGTCCCTATTGGTTGA
Organism: Schistocerca piceifrons; assembly: GCF_021461385.2. Lineage (NCBI taxonomy): Eukaryota > Metazoa > Arthropoda > Insecta > Orthoptera > Acrididae > Schistocerca > Schistocerca piceifrons. The sequence continues at coordinate 925,237,120 of NC_060138.1, forward strand.
AATCATTTTAGGACCACTTTTCTTAGCGTTTTACGTGGTTTGTCATAAAGGGTAAAACATTCAAAAGTACAGTATTCAGCTTAAGTTAATAGGAAAGTTGAGAAATCGCTTCTTCACGAGAGGAAATGAAATATTTATGTGACGAGTTAGATGCCGCTATTCAGTATTTGATCAGCTAAGAAGAATTGGACACTGGAGCGTCACGAGACTAGCAGCGTGCTAAGCAACTTGACCCTTGAACGGTACAGGCACGAGCGCCGACAAACATACGACGGAAAGTACGGCGGGCGTCATGCGGAAATCGGCTCCTTATAAATGGGCCAACCACTGACTGAAGGGGAGCGTAGGTTGGTAGTTGTCGGGGAAACTACCTCTGCGTCGTTCGGGGTCAAGGGCTGGACTTACTATTTAGAACAGACAGTACTCTGCCTCCGCAACAGTAGGACTAGTACTTTGAAGGCAAGAGTAGTTTGATCTTGTAACGTCCCCTTAGAAAAATTATGAATTACTGTGCTGGTAAACCTCTTACGTTATTTGATTTACAAACAGCTGAGCAAAACTCAACGTACTCAGATAGTTTTCTGGTTACTTATTCTCATCATCACTAAACTGACAGACAATATTTTAGTGCAACGCAATCTGACTTTCAATAATTCCTACAGAAGAATGGCCCTGACTAACAATAACCTTTACCTTTCATGAATCACTTACCTCAAAAAAATCTTCCTTACTCGAACTCCTGCAATACAGCAAGCGCCAATACTGCCAGCTAAATAAAAGATTCTAACTACTGAAGGCACTAACTAATGGTAGGTATAGTTAGCAAATGAAAGATTTTGATAGAGAACAAACTATGTATTTACGTTAATAGTGTTCAAAAGTCATTATATATATATATATATCAGTTCATGACATCCAGTCTTACAAATTTCCTTTTTCTGACGGACATGCGTCCAGATCGCCCGGTCTCAAAACTCTGGCATTTCTCTCCCCACATCCACAACTGCTGGCGGCTCACTCCAACTGCACAACGCTACGTGCTGTTCACATCGAACAGCCCAACAGTACACAGGCGAATATTCCAACAATGAGTCCAACCAGCCACAGACTGCACACAGCACAGTCAGTGATTTTCATGCAGAGCGCTACGTTGCGTTACCAACATAAAAACCTAAACAGCTTACTTACAATCTAATATGAGCACTTCTGCATACTTGTAAATAGTAACTTGTACGTTGGAAATGAGCCACGGGGTACTTCCATGGAATGTATTCCTTCCTACCATTATATGATTTACATCCACTTCCAGACAGAATCCGACCTAGTTCCGTGTTCTACACCATTCAGTCTACTTTCAGCCAAGGTGGGGCAGCAGTAGGCGGCCCACAAACAGTTCCCCGTCGAAGTCTTCGAACGAGGTAAGTTCTCCTATCCTTTTTTTTTTTTTACGCTTGTCTTTCTAACTCCCTCTCAGGACACGACAAGGGGACGTAAAAAGTGTTGCGAGGTATGGGGTCAAATTCAAATCGAGTGGTGGAATAGGCAACTTAGGTTGCAGGAACAGATAGATCAGCGTCGCATCGCGACATCGCAGTACCAGAGGAGCGTCGCATCGCTCCATCGCAGTATCAGAGAGGCGTCGCATCATGCCATCGCAGTACCAGAGGGCGTCTCATCGCGCCATCGCAGTTCCAGAGAGGTGCCATCATGCGCCATCGCAGTACCAGGCCCGTGAGCAGGAGGCTCAGCCCAGCAAGGGAAAACACATCGCGCCGTCAGTGTGAGCGTCGATTTCAGCTCACTAACGATGAACAACAAGGATATACTGTCAATGGCATCAGAAAACGATCCCACTAGTGAATCAGCCCCCGACGCCAATAGAGTATACTTGAGTTACAGTGAGACCACTAAATTAGTTCCGCGGGAATTTATTGGAGATCGAGAACAGTTATAGGAATTCGTCGATAAGTGTGACAGTGCATTAAATCAGTATAACCTAAAGCTAAGACAGTATTTTCAAAATACATCATTGGACAGATAACGGGCTCTGCTCGCAGTAAATAATTAGTAAGAGATCATACGGAGACTTGGTCCAAAATGAGGGCAATATTATTAGAGAATTGTGAGAACAAAAACATTCTTGATCTTTCCACGTGTCAGCTGTTCAGTAGTCAGCAAAGGAAAGAAGAAAGTGTGGTCCGATGGGGCTCTCGCGTGGACACTATGCAATTTCACTTCGGAGAAACCATGAAACGAGTCATGGAAGACCGCAGTGGTAGGCAGTAATGCATTAATCGAGAAACTAGGAAGAGCAGTCTTTATACAAAAGTTATATGACGATAAAATAAAGACAAAATACGAGATCGAGGGGAGATGTTAACTTAATCAGAGGCCATTGATTTGTTTGCGTCTGAAGAATGTAGCAGTCCCATTACGCTATGTCAGGAATAATAATAACTGCTGACTGCACCAGAAAGAATGACTTTGTATGGTTACAGAGCAGAAATATAACTGGCACAGAAACGAAGTTATTAATTGATAGCGACGCTCATGTAAACCTCATAAACGCTAATGTTTGGGTGGACACGTGAAATGGGACCCCAGAGAGCTAGTAGCAATAAGGAGTATTGCAAACGAAGAGATCCGAACAGAAGGGCAAGTGTCAGTAAGTTAGCAGACTAGAACGGGGAGCGAATGGGTCACACAATTCCTAGCTATGGATGCTTGAATTATTTACGTTTGATGCATTACTGGTATGAGAGTGTCTGGAAAAGAACAAGTTTGCATTGGATTATGCAAGCAGAAAAATGTGGGTACGGGGCGAACGGGTTCAACTGAGATAAGTTAAGGAAGACGCAACTATCGGTCAAATCACGATACAAAATAATAGAAACCAAGAGGCCAAACGAGAGAGAGTCATACATTAGTAACAAAGTGTGGTAGTAGCCGGGGTACGGCTGCCACACAAAAAGAATGGCAAGTCACGGAGATGATACAAAAGCAAAGGCGATTGCTGTGCAGCTGCCCAAAGATAGCGGCTCATCCTGAACCTGGCGTAAGGGCAGATGCGTTAGTCAAACCACCAGACACTTAATTTACTATCACCAGCTGCAAGTGGGCAAAGAAAGGAAAGTTGCGAACAGCTTAAGGCTCAGGAAGCGACGAGATGTTATCCGAACAGAGGCTGAAGATTAACCGGCCACATAATAACCATGGTGAGCCAGAAGTATTTATCAGGGCACAGGACTATCCAAGTATCATGCAGGTTATTCCGAGATAGGAGATTAGACCATGGGTCTATATACCTGAAGCCCTAGTGACAGTTCGAGATGGAATGTGTACACAAGTATACTCAACACCAGAGAACAGGCTGTCAGGTAGCCGACACCCGAGGTATTTGCGGAGCGAGTCCCAGCGCCGAACAGTTATAAAGTCCGACTTACACGGCCGGAATGGGAAAGGAAAATAAAATCACCCCACAGTTAAAGGGAAATATGCGTACCATGGATCTGAACCGCGAAGAACGAATAACACTAGACGAGCTATGATCAGCTTATGTTTTTCATGTACTGGGAGACGTGCTCACTCACACTACATTGGTAATGTATAAAATCCAAAATCCCTTTAGTACCAGAAGTGGATGGAACAAAAATAAACCAGAGGTCCTACCGGATCCCACAAGCGCAGCAGGAAGCACTGCAACACGAGGTAGAGGGAATGTTGGCCGATGGCATAATCTCTTCCAGCACTAGTGCATGGCATTTCTGTCTCATCATCTCACCAAAGAAACCAAATGCAAATGGGAAAAAATAGTGAGTGGTAACACACGACTGGAAATCAAAAGATATATCGTTAAATATGGTTTATCCGTTGCCCAGAACAGATGAGATAATCGATAGCCTAGGGAAGGCTCAAGACTAGACCTCGCCAAAGATTATCAAGTACTAGTAGGCAAGAGGGACGGGGAGAAGACGGTGTTCAGCACACCAAAGACACATTATGAATACAATAAAATGGCGCTGGGCCTGAAGACGGCTCCATTTAATGAATACCGTGCTGACGGGCGTGCAAGGGAACAAAGTATTCATATATCTTGATAATATCGTACTCGTGGGCTCGCCGGTAAAAGAGCACAGTGCCCATGTCAAAGAGGTGTTCGGCTGCCTGCGGAAGGGAAATTTAAAGTTACAAGTTGATAAATGTGAATTTCTCTGCAAAGAGACTACGTTTCTGTGACACATACTAACGGGAGAAGGGTTAAAACCCGATCCCACCAAGGTGGATGCAATAGAAAAATATCTGCAGCCAAAGACGACGACACAGTTCATGAGAAATTTCAACAAAATTGCTAAGTCGCTGCACGAACTATTGAAGAAACGAGTTACGTGTAAATAGGGCAGATCCCCGGAGGAAGCCTTCCAGCAGCTGAAAGAGAAGCTAATTAGCCCTCTGATCTTACAGCATCCGGAATTCAATTTTTGGTCACGGCTGTTGCAAGCTGTCACTGGCTAGGCTCATACACTCCTGGAAATGGAAAAAAGAACACATTGACACCGGTGTGTCAGACCACCATACTTGCTCCAGACACTGCGAAAGGGCTGTACAAGCAATGATCACACGCACGGCACAGCGGACACACCAGGAACCGCGGTGTTGGCCGTCGAATGGCGCTAGCTGCGCAGCATTTGTGCACCGCCGCCGTCAGTGTCAGCCAGTTTGCCGTGGCATACGGAGCTCCATCGCAGTCTTTAACACTGGTAGCATGCCGCGACAGCGTGGACGTGAACCGTATGTGCAGTTGACGGACTTTGGGCGAGGGCGTATAGTGGGCATGCGGGAGGCCGGGTGGACGTACCGCCGAATTGCTCAACACGTGGGGCGTGAGGTCTCCACAGTACATCGATGTTGTCGCCAGTGGTCGGCGGAAGGTGCACGTGCCCGTCGACCTGGGACCGGACCGCAGCGACGCACGGATGCACGCCAAGACCGTAGGATACTACGCAGTGCCGTAGGGGATCGCACCGCCACTTCCCAGCAAATTAGGGACACTGTTGCTCCTGGGGTATCGGCGAGGACCATTCGCAACCGTCTCCATGAAGCTGGGCTACGGTCCCGCACACCGTTAGGCCGTCTTCCGCTCACGCCCCAACATCGTGCAGCCCGCCTCCAGTGGTGTCGCGACAGGCGTGATTGGAGGGACGAATGGAGACGTGTCGTCTTCAGCGATGAGAGTCGCTTCTGCCTTGGTGCCAATGATGGTCGTATGCGTGTTTGGCGCCGTGCAGGACTGCATACGACCGAGGCACACAGGGCCAACACCTGGCATCATGGTGTGGGGAGCGATCTCCTACACTGGCCGTACACCACTGGTGATCGTCGAGGGGACACTGAATAGTGCACGGTACATCCAAACCGTCATCGAACCCATCGTTCTACCATTCCTAGACCGGCAAGGGAACTTGCTGTTCCAACAGGACAATGCACGTCCGCATGTATCCCGTGCCACCCAACGTGCTCTAGAAGGTGTAAGTCAACTACCCTGGCCAGCAAGATCTCCGGATCTGTCCCCCATTGAGCATGTTTGGGACTGGATGAAGCGTCGTCTCACGCGGTCTGCACGTCCAGCACGAACGCTGGTCCAACTGAGGCGCCAGGTGGAAATGGCATGGCAAGCCGTTCTACAGGACTACATCCAGCATCTCTACGATCGTCTCCATGGGAGAATAGCAGCCTGCATTGCTGCGAAAGGTGGATATACACTGTACTAGTGCCGACATTGTGCATGCTCTGTTGCCTGTGTCTATGTGCCTGTGGTTCTGTCAGTGTGATCATGTGATGTATCTGACCCCAGGAATGTATCAATAAAGTTTCCCCTTCCTGGGACAATGAATTCACGGTGTTCTTATTTCAATTTCCAGGAGTGTATATCAGCTAAGGAACAATGAGAAAATACTTGCCGATCGCCTATATATTCATGACGCTTAACAAAGCTGAACAAAATTAGAGTACTGTAAAGAGCGAGTTGCTAGCAACGGTATGGGCTGGCGAATATTTCCGGTCATACCCATTCGAGAGGAAGTTCAAGATAATAATGGACTGCAAACCACGGGTGCGGTTAGGCAGTATTTCTGATCCGTCGTCTAGGCTGATGAAGTTCAAAATGGTTCAAATGGCTCTGAGCACTATGGGACTTAACTTCTAAGCTCATCAGTCCCCTAGAACTTAGAACTACTTAAACCTAACTAACCTAAGGACATCACACACATCCATGCCCGAGGCAGGATTCGAACCTGCGCCCTTAGCGGTCGCGCGGCTCCAGACTGTAGCGCTTAGAACCGCCCGGTCACCCCGGCCGGCTGCTGATGAAGTTCTGTCTAAAGTTACAGGAATATGACTATCAGGTGCTGTACTAAAAGGGTAAGCAGAATCGAGTAGCTGATGCGCTTTCCTGTGTTCCAAGGATACTTGACGGGGATACGCAGTTGGAACAGAGTACCGAAGAGCCCGTCGAAGAGAAGGGTGAGCGTGGAGGGAAGCAGGCCGAGGCCGCTTCAGTAGAGATGCACGCTAAGTCAACTGGAGCAGTGATAGCTGCCACGGCAGCGGCCACCGAAACGCAGGACAGGGAAGGGTCGACCGACACGCCAGAGATAAGCGGGGAGAGTGTGATGAGTACCTCGAACAAATTGGCAGTGTTAACGCAAATGCTTATATTCCCCATAGGAGGACACCAGGGGATGGAGAGAACTTACGATCGGGTGAAACAGTATTGTACGTGGCCTGGAATGAAGGCAGAGGTGGAGAAACTTATAAAATCATGCGAGGGTCTCAGAAAAGCAAAATAACCCAGCTGAAGACGAAGCGACCATTAGAATTAACTCTGACACCGGAATATGTATTTTTATAGATGCGATATTGACATCATAGATCCACTACCACCAACACAATCCGGGAACCAATATATCCTGACATTTTAGGACTCACTCACAAAATTTGACTTGGACGAGTCACTGACCGACAGGACGCCAACAAGGTCGCGCGTGAGTGAAAAATGTGATTCTGTGATTTAGAGTCCCTACGGCCCTGCTGAGCGACACGGGTAGTAAAATCATAAGCGACACTATGAAGTGGGTCTGTAAACTGTTGAGAATAGACTAAGTGCAGACAATCACTTACTATTCTCAATCAAACGGCGCACTAGATGGCACACGTCACACACTAACCGGGATGTTACGGCACTATATTAGCCGAGGCCAAGACCAATGGGTGCCCTTCATGACATTCGTGTCCGACACGATCCCGCATAGTACCACAGGGTACACTCCGTTTGAATTGTTTAGAAAGTGCAACTTATCCGGATGGCTACAGAAAAAAACCGCGAACATAGTTGATAGATGAGAGGATTGCGTGACCGAGAGCCGACACGAACGCAGATGTTGCATCAGGATGACCGCGTGGCGACACAGGCAAGCAAAGAGAGAAATAAGGTCAATTACGACGAAAATCAAAACCCAAAGGAATTTAGGAAGCATAACCGCGAGTTATTGTATGATCAGAGAGTGCATAGAAGACGCGGTAAGAAGCCGGACAGTCAATGGCGAGTACCGTTCACTGTGGTTGATGTCAGGGACCAAATGTAAAAATTAGACTGAAAGGAAAGAAATGCAAATAGCTTGAAAGAGTTTTTTTGAGTCCTGGGGACAGTTACAAAAGTATCCAGAAGAAACTCACGGTTCAGTTAGCAATATGAAGTGTAATGCATGTCAGAGTGAATTAGTGCTCAGCAAACAGAGTTTGCGCGAATGGAACTGGGAGGTTGAGAACGCCTTTTCTATTACAGATGCCAGGAGTGAAGGCACTGTGGATGTCAACCATTATGAGGAGTACGTTGCTGGCCGCTTCGCTGAACGGGACGCGCCGCCTCTGGACATACGAGTGCAACAGTTTAAATCGGGCACCTGGGATATTACGACGACCATGGTATAGTTAGTCTGTATAGTACAACTTGGAGAATTGTGAGTCATTTTAATCTACGTGAATTGCACGAAAAAATTTGAACAAACCAAAGTATTGGCCAATAAAGCAGTTGCGCTCCGTGTGAACAAGTTGCTTCAGGAAAGAGTGAACATTGGAGAGTGCGAGAACGTTCAGAAAACGGTGAAATGGCACGTGGGTAAAATTACGGAGGCAAAAGATTAATTGAGCTGTTGGCTAGGCAGTAGCCAACGAGGGCTAAACCAGGAATACTAAACTTTATTGGTGAGAAGAGCAAAGTACTGTTAGCTACGTTAGATGAAGACGATGCCGCATTCTTTGAAGCTAAAATAGATGCATTATGTAAAGCTAACATAGATACATAACAGGGCCAACAAAGGCAGCTGTTGCAGTTATCAAAGAGCAAGTGACGATAGTAAGGGCGTCACTCACAGAGGTAAGTCAAACGCTGAACGCAGTAATCAAGAATGCTTGAATTATCGCTGATGGAGTCAGTAAGTTCAGGGCGGATGTGGAAGATTACGAGAACAGTACCAGCAGGAAGGTACAACAGGACCTAATTCTTATAACTATCTTGGAACAGTTATGGCCAGTCACGGCCATATTTATATCTACATCTACAGTTATACTCCGCAAGCCACCCAACGGTGTGTGCCGGAGGGCACTTTACGTGCCACTGTCATTACCTCCCTTTCTTGTTCCAGTCGCGAATGGTTCGCGGGAAGAACGACTGCCGAAAAGCCTCCGTGCGCGCTCGAATCTCTCTAATTTTACATTCGTGATCTCCTCGAGAGATATAAATAGGGGGAAGCAATATTTTCGATACCTCATCCAGAAACGCACCCTCTCGAAACCTGGACAGCAAGCTACACCGTGATGCAGGGCGCCTCTCTTGCAGAGTCTGCCACTTGAGTTCGCTAAACATCTCCGTAACGCTATCACGCTTACCAAATAACCCTGTGACGGAAACGCGCCGCTCTTCTTTGGATATTCTCTATCTCCACTGTCAACCCGACATGGTACGGATCCCACACTGGTGAGCAATACTCAAGTATAGGTCGAACGAGTGTTTTGTTAGCCACCTCCTTTGTTGATGGACTACATTTTCTAAGGACTCTCCCAATGAATCTCAACCTGGCACCCGCCCTACCATCAATTAATTTTATATGATCATTCCACTTCAAATCGTTCTGTACGCAAACTCCCAGATATTTTACAGACGTAACTGCTACCAGTGTTATCATATAATCATACAATAAAGGATCCTTCTTTCTATGTATTCGCCATACATTACATTTGTCTATGTTAAGGGGCAGTTGCCACTCCCTGCACCAAGTGCCTATCCGCTGCAGATCTTCCTGCATTTCGCTGCAATTTCCTAATGCTGCACCTTCTCTGTATACTACAGCATCATCCGCTAAAAGCCGCATGGAACATCCGCCTGTCTACTAGGTCATATTTAATGAACTGCAACGAGAATATGAGTTCTTGGTTTCTGCCAGCGTGAATGCGCAGGAAAGTCTCTTAGAACCACACTTAATAAATCCTGTGCAGGTAGTTAAGTATCTGTAACTGATAAAATAGGAGAATTGAGAGACAAAAAGTTCCCAGTTGTACTCACTAAGGACCAAGGACACCTGCGACTTCGTATTATAAATTTAGACGTATTTTTTGCCGGCAATGCGTTAAGTTGTATATTAAATGTACCTGTAGTTGATAGCAATGTATATACATTATATCAGGTATGGCCACTACCACCTGAGAACGATAAGACAAAGAAATTTCTCGTTTATATAGCAACAGAAAAGAAATTCAAATTATAGGCGAAGCGAAACGATAGGATGCGCAACTGTCCAGTGACCAGCTACGTTGTAAAACGGTCACTTTGGGAAACCAGATCTGTAAACAAAATTTCGTCTTAATGTCCAGTTACGATCAGGAGCGGTGTGAAGTTCGTATGTTACAATCAGTAAGAGAAATTCCCAAGGATTTCAATCTTAAATACATTGTCTTGAACCAAAGTAGCTGGACGCAGATACAAACCAAAAATGGTTCAAAGGGCTCTGAGCACTATGGGACGTAACTTCTGAGGTCATAAGTCCCCTAGAACTTAGAACTACTTAAACCTAACTAACCTAAGGACATCACACACATCCATGTTCGAGGCAGGATTCGAAACTGCGACCGTAGCGGTAGCGCGGTTCCAGACTGTAGCGCCTAGAACCGCTCGGCCACTCCGGCCGGCAATACAAGACCACTAGTGGTTGTACGTAGCCCCAAAAGACGAAGCCTTAACAATATTATGTAATGATTCGTCGCCCAGCGACCTTATTGAGTGGACCACTGGTAGGTTTTGTCAGTAAATGTAAGGCATATGGTGCACAGATTATGACGCAGGCCGACCATAACGTTCGCAAAAATATCAGTTGGATAGACTTCGTTCCTAAGTTAACCATGGACATAGATTGTTGTATAACAGACGAGGAAAAACAAAAAGTGACTCAAATCCTCATACTCTCATCATTAGAGCCAGGCATTTAGATGATGTAAAAGTAGCAGGTCACAAAAGAGACGACTTACAAATCAATTAGAATACCAACAACTCACGACCTTCAGGGAATGGTCGAAGACCGCGGATTACGTGTGGGGATACGCTGATTCGGTACTGATCTGTCTAGTAATTATAACCTATTGTTTCGTGTTTATTGTATGTGGGGAGGGAGCTGCTGTGCAAGAGTGTGTGGCGAATACAGTAGTAGCTAATAGCAACCCTAAGAGCACTGTGAGGTACACTCCCTCGCATCAGACTAAACATTTCGGAGAGGAGGAAGATGTAGCAGAGTACGAATTGAGGTCCGTACAACGCACCCCTTTCTCCGACCGAGTGTTGTAGAAGGAACGTAGTCAGACTCCAAGACTCATCAGAAAGACGGAGGCAAATACGCCTGTGTTGGAGCCACTAGCGCTACGGTCTGTCAAGAGATAAATTACCACCAACCCTTTAGCTGTAAGTGTAATGTGCAACGTATCGAGGTCATTAGATGACCTATATTTGTGTCAGTCCATGTGCAAATAAGTTATGCCTTGAATACTCGTGTGGTGAAGTGGAAAGAGTGACCTATATCCGACGTAAGGTGAAATGTAAGGAGTGTACTCACACCAAGCAACGAAACGAATGAGGTCAGTAACCTCGAATAGCAGAGTTTTGTTGAAATGTACCATATACTGCAACCAATATGTAGAAATTGATGTGAGATAAAGAACCGACAAACACTGTAATGTGGAACATAATGTTGAAAATAACAGCTGGAAAAGTCCACTGGCACACGGTAGTAGATGACGAAACTTTGTAACCTCAGAGGTCTCAGCTTACAAAATTTTCCCAGGGGTAAGGGAGGTGTAGCGAACGCTAAAATATTCAGTAGTAAAGTATTCATCTGAAGTTAGTAAGAAAGCAGAGAAATCGTTTCTTGGCGAGAGAGAATGAAATATTTGTGTGACGAGTTAGATGCCGCTATCCTATGATTGATCAGTTAACGAGAAGCTCGCAGCGGGCTAAGCAATTTCACCTATGAACGGTACATGCACCAGCGCTGCAAGTATATGACGGAAACGTACAGAGGATCGCAACTGACACAATCCTCGTGGCATATTAGAGAAGGGTGGTGTAGTGTACAACGGCTCCTTATAATTAGGCCAATCTCCGACAGGAGGGAGAGAGCACAGCGGTGATTGTCTGGGACACTACCACTGTACATATTGGGGTCAAGGGCTGCACTTGTACCCTACTGGCCATTAAAATTGCTACAGCAAGAAGAAGTGCAGATGATAAACGGGTATTCACTGGATAAATATATTATACTAGAAATGACATGTGATTACATTTTCACGCAATTTGGGTGCACGGATCCTGAGAAATCAGTACCCAGAACAACCACCTCTGGCCGTAATAACGGCCTTGATACGCCTGGGCATTGAGTCAAACAGAGGTTCGATGGCGTGTACAGGTACAGCTGCCCATGCAGCTTCAACACGATACCACAGTTCATCAAGAGTAGTGACTGGCGTATTGTGACGAGCCAGTTGCTCGACCACAATTGCTTTTCACAATATATATAAATGACTTAGTAGATAGTGTCGGAAGTTCCATGCGGCTTTTCGCGGATGATGCTGTAGTATACAGAGAAGTTGCAGCATTAGAAAATTGTAGCGAAATGCAGGAAGATCTGCAGCGGATAGGCACTTGGTGCAGGGAGTGGCAACTGACCCTTAACATAGACAAATGTAATGTATTGCGAATACATAGAAAGAAGGATCCTTTATTGTATGATTATATGATAGCGGAACAAACACTGGTAGCAGTTACTTCTGTAAAATATCTGGGAGTATGCGTGCGGAACGATTTGAAGTGGAATGATCATATAAAATTAATTGTTGGTAAGGCGGGTACCAGGTTGAGATTATTTGGGAGAGTCCTTAGAAAATGTAGTCCATCAACAAAGGAGGTGGCTTACAAAACACTCGTTCGACCTATACTTGAGTATTGCTCATCAGTGTGGGATCCGTATCAGATCTGTCTGACGGAGGAGTTAGAGAAGATCCAAAGAAGAGCGGTGCGTTTCGTCACAGGGTTATTTGGTAAGCGTGATAGCGTTACGGAGATGTTTAGCAAACTCAAGTGGCAGACTCTGCAAGAGAGGCGCTCTGCATCGCGGTGTAGCTTGCTCACCAGGTTTCGAGAGGGTGCGTTTCTGGATGAGGTATCGAATATATTGCTTCCCCCTACTTATACCTCCCGAGGAGATCACGAATGTAAAATTAGAGAGATTAGAGCGCGCACGGAGGCTTTCAGACAGTCGTTCTTCCCGCGAACCATACGCGACTGGAACAGGAAAGGGAGGTAATGACAGTGGCACGTAAAGTGCCCTCCGCCACACACCGTTGGGTGGCTTGCGGAGTATCAATGTAGATGTAGATGTAGATGTAGATGTAGACCAGAGGTTTTCAGTTGGTGAGAGATCTGGAGAATGTGCTGGCCAGGGCAGCAGTCAAACATTTTCTGTATCCAGAAAGGCCCGTACAGAACCTGCAACATGCGGTTGTGCATTATCCTGCTGAAATGTAGGGATTCGCAGGGATAGAATGAAGGGTAGAGCCACGGGTTGTAACACATCTGAAAAGTAACGTCCACCGCTCAAAGTGCCGTCAATGCGAACAAGAGGTGACCGAGACGTGTAACCAATGGCACCCGATACCATCACGCCGGGTGATACGCCAGTATGGCGATGACGAATACACGCTTCCAATGTGCGTTCACCGCAGTATCGCCAAACACGGATGCGGCTATCATGGAGCTGCAGCCAGAACATGGATTCATCTGAAAAAATGACGTTTTGCCATTCGTGCACCCAGGTTTGTCGTTGAGTACACCATCGCAGGCGCTCCTGTCTGTGATGCAGCGTCAAGTGTAACCGCAGCCAGGGTCTCCGATTTGATAGTCCATGCTGCTGCGAACGTCTTCGAACTGTTCGTGCAGATGATTGTTGTCTTGCAGACGTCCCCATCTGTTGACTCAGGGATCGAGACGTGGCTGCACGATCCGTTACAGCCATGCGGATAAGATGCCTGTCATCTCGACTGCTGGTGATACGAGGCCGTTGGGATCCAGCACGGCTTTCCGTATTACCCTCCTGAAACCACCGATTCCATATTCTGCTAACAGTCATTTGATCTCGACCAACGCGAGCAGCAATGTCGCGATACGATAAACTGCAATCGCGATAGGCTACAATCCGACCTTTGTCAAAGTCGGAAACGTGATGGTACGCATTTCTGCTCCTTACACGATGCATCACAACAACGTTTCACCAGGCAGCGCCGGTCAACTGTTATTTGGAACAGGCAGTACTGTGCCTCCGCCACAGTGGGACTTGTATTTTGAAGAGAAGAGTAGTATGATCTAATACGAGATGTGCTGCATGCTTGTAAATAGTAACTCGTACATTAGTAATGTGCCAGGGGGTATTTCCAGGGAACGTTTTCCTTCCTACCGGTATATGATTTACTTCTAGTTTCCGACGGAATCCTAGCGAGTTTCTTGCTCTACACCTCTCAATAGTCTATTTTCAGCCAGGGTGTTGGCACCAGTAGGCGGCAGTTCCTTATCGAATTCTTCGAACGAGGTAAGTTCCCCTATCGCGCTTTGCGCGTGCTTTTCTGACGCCCCGTCAGGACACGACAGGTTGCTGGTAGGAAACCGTTGCTTGTAGACACGTTGGAAAGCCCGCGTCGATACAGCAAAAAGTGGGGCAGTTTTATTCACGATGTTGTTATGGGCACGTCTAAACATGATAGCTCCTGTCTGCCATTCTGTAACATCTCGACATCGATCCATCTTACTGCTTTCTGCTACCCACTCACATCTCTTAGAGCCCTGTTGTACACCAACAGTTGACCGCTTAGTATCATTTCTGTTCCACCTACACAGTTCCAAAGCGACTAGTGTGCTCCTTTAATGGAGTGACTAATAATTTGTCCGGCACTACTGTGAAAGAGTATATTAGTACATTTAGCACGTCTATGCAAGAGTTGATATTATTGGAAGTGAGGGTGAAATTTTAGGTTAATAATATAGGGTAACAACAGACACACCTGAATTGCCGTGCGTGTTAAAGCGCCACTTCTGGGACGGATAATTGCGCTGGTAACGGATCGTGTTCAAAATGTTCAAATGTGTGTGAAATCGTGTGGGGCTTAACTGCTAAAATCATCAGTCCCTAGGCTTACACCTCAGTTATCCTACGCACAAACACACATACACCCATGCCCGAGGGAGGACTCGAACCTCCGCCGGGACCAGCTTCACAGTCCATGACTGCAGCGCCCTAGACCGCTCGGCTAATCCCGCGCGGAGGTAACGGATCGAATCCGCCCGGTCGAGGGTCAAGGGTCGGTGTGTCGGCCAGCCTGAATGCAGTTTTTAGAAAGTTTCTCACATCCCACTTGGTAAATACTGGGCTGATACCCACCTCTTGCTCCATATAAGAGAGTCACAAACATTTCTAAAACTTTAGCTCACTTTCACATGAATAACACTACACGCATACACTTAGGGTAAACGTATTCCGTTTAGGGGAGTAACGGGTTGACAGGAAGGGCATTCGGCCACCCCTTAAGCTTACTAAGCCAAACCGTAAATAATATTGCCGACCCTTGGCTAATGAGGGACGAAAGCACAAACAAAAGAACTGCAGAACAATAATGCGAAGTCTGTAGTTGTACGTTGCGTAATAAAGATGAGACATAAGACCATATGTGCTTACTGTAAATTTAAAATCAATAAAGTTATTCGAACAAGCGTAATGTTTTATGTTTTGTAAGGAACAGTCAAGTGAAAGCGAGACAGATGGAAAAAAGTAAGTGAACTGTTCATTATTTCAAAAGAAATTGCCACAAAAGTTATTTCATTTAACCCACCGCGAGACAAGACGGTCAATGCCTTCATGGAAAAATGTTTACGGGTGCCTACGAAACAATGATTGTACACAGAGGTGCACCTCTTCGCCCGAAGCAAATCTCTGCTTGTTGCCAAGGTCGTTTCAAGTACGTTGCAGAAGTTCCAGTGCGAAGTTCTTACACATCCTCCTTACAGCCCCGATCCTCCCCATAAGATTTCCATACGAAGGAAGACATTCGTGGTCGTCGATTTGCTTCGGATGAAGAGCTGTACATCTGGGTACAATCATGGTTCCGTAGGGAACCGGAAATATTTTTCCATGAAGCCACTGACCATATTGTCTCACAGTGGGTCAAATGTCTTAACAGTTAATGTGGATAACTTTTGAAATAATACACAGTCCATTTACGTTTTTCCTTCTGTCTCTTTCTTCATTTGATTTCTCCTTATAGTTAGGTTGAAAGCTCATAATTATAATGAAGTTATGTGAATTCATTTCTCAGTGAAAAATGTCTATCATATTACTCTCTAGAATCCTCCAGAATTTATAAGTATCATTCAGTTACATCCTTCAGCCTTCTCACAAGGTGAACCCTTTGCATGAATAGGTGAAAATGCTATCGAGCTTGATATGGGCTATGAAATGTGGGCTGTCGGCAGGTTCCTTTCATCTGTTGCTGGATAATAGCCATTTTTTGTTATCCCTCTTCACGACAGTTGGCTCGGCTGTCCGTCAGCAAGTCATCTGCGGAGCGCCCTGGGCGCGTTCCACGGCAGACAGCTGCGGTTCACTCTGCTATGTAAAGTTATGCGCGCCGCGCCGGGCCCGGCAGGGCAGGTGGCGTTCCGGCCCAGCGGCCGCAGACATCGTCGGGTCGAGGCCGAGGCCGAAGCTGGGTGGCCCAACGCACTCCCAGCATTCCCCGAGGGACTTCAGTTTCCTTTGCCGCCGACTTTTAATCAAATCTGTCTACCCTGCTATCACAAAAAACGAGGGAATACAGAAGCCAAGAATCTCACATCGGTGTTGTGATACGGGTACAGAGTTTGTAGGGAGAAAAATCATCTAAGGAAAATCATGATTTCTTGCTTGCACTTCCCTATCCTTTATGCAAGATTTCATCAAAGTGCGAAATGTATCCTTTAAATATTGCTTGCCGCGTGTCTTATTATATATCAGGTACATTGTGCAAACCATGGAACAGTCTCGGTGATACATATCTACAGGGCCATAAAATATATCCTCTGGCACGATGCTTACTTTCCTCATGATTAAATAAGCTCAGCCACTGATAAACTGCGGAAAGCTATGATAAAGCTTGTAACAATCCGAATACGCACTGTAACGAACTTGTAAAAGATTTGCTCCCTAAGAACTTTCTAAGTGATCAATTCTGAATTCCTGAATGGTATAGAAACTGTAGTTCGCATGTCCGATCTGTCCCTAACACTCGTCTTCTGACCTTGTAACGACGATACATTACCATTCACTCTATTGAATCTTGGACAGGCTTAGTCGGCCGGGGTGGCCAAGCGGTTAAAGGCGCTACAGTCTGGAACCGCGCAACCGCTACGTTCGCAGGTTCGAATCCTGCCTCGGGCATGGATGTGTGTGATGTCCTTAGGTTAGTTAGGTTTAAGTAGTTCTAAGTTCTATGGGATTGATGACCTTAGAAGTTAAGTCCCATTGTGCTCGGAGCCATTTGAACCATTTTCTATTTTTTTTTTTTTGACAGGCTTAGTTTAAATACTGGTGTGTCTCTGAGAGTCTGTTCAGATCTAATGACTCTCCATGTAATTTTGCATATTACATTCCGTTTCTTTAATTCCGATAACTTTAAGCTAGCTTTTTGAGTCTGTCAGTTTCTTTTTTTCTGCGCTTTGAGTGTACCTTGATTTCCTTGCCCTTTTCTGTTCACCGACATTTGGAAGCAGATAAGATTCTGACTGTTTTACGGCAACGTTTGTTTCCGTGCACGTCGTTATGTTGACAGTCGACAACTTATATTTTCGTACGAATACCCTCTCTTGAACTGGAATCGAAACGTCGCAGCAAAGTGCTGATTTTACGGTGAGGTTAAAAAGAAAGGAAGAGTGCTGTCGCTGTTGATTGGGAAGCCAGATGTTTTCACTCGAACAGCTACCTTGCTCTTGTATATTCGGTTTCTACCTGACTCTGCTGAGCGTAAAAGGCTGTCATGAGTGCTTATAGTGTAGGTGATATCAGGAATAGTGTGAACTGCGGTATCAGCACAAAATTCATTCCTCTCAACAGCATTAAGAGGTCACAGAACTTACAATATCATTTGGCATGGACATATAACCATCAGAATTGTGACATGCCAACGATGAAAGAGATCCTGCACGTATATTTGCTCGTTAAATGCGGGACATTGACGCACAGCCTCATGATATAGAACTTTTTACATATTTACCTCTCTTTTTCTTGATGGAAAAAGTCATTGAAATGTCCTTCACTTTACCGGAAGTCAGTCCATTTCCTATAGGCCAAACACTTATGTGCGAAAGTATATTGTGCACCAGTGCATCGACGTAGTTGACAGCAGTGCGACATGTAGTAGTGCACAAGTAACGGAATGGGCATAAGTCGCTTGCGCACGGCGAAATTGAAGTCATTGACAAAGTTTCTGCACGATTGTGTGCGAAAAGGTTTCACAGACCTCCACAGATGTTGAGATAGAACTCCTAGGGAGTTTTTTTTTTTTTTTTTTTTTTTTTTTTTAAATGCGATAGTGTAAATATATAAGGAAGTGGGTTTTCGCGGCTTTCATACTACCTATTGTAGTACTGTGTGATTTTGACAATGTTACTATATGTATGAATGCTGTAGCAGAGTTCTTGTAGAGTGTTAAATTCTTTTGGATTAAAAGAGACTACTTACTGAAAGGGAGAAGCTTTGAGCCATCGATAGGCATACATGAAAGAAGGAAAACTTGCCAGCTTTCGGAATAACCCTTTGACGAGCTAGATTAAACAAACACACATACACTCTCACACACGCGCATAACACGCCTGTGGCGCGCGCGAACATCTATCAAGTTTTCCTTCTTTTGTGTGCGTCTATAGACGATTCAACGCTACTGCTTTTAGGTGAGTGATCTCCTTTAATCCTAAAGTATTTACTCTATATATGATGAATCCTAAAGTATTTGCTGTATATATGGCGAGTATTCTGAACGGTGCATCAATTATTCTGGAGGTTTTTCTGCTATTAAGTTTGGAACCCGAACGCAGGCCGTTCATGTTCATTTCTAATGGTTTCTCCGAAGACGTACCGTTCATCAGCACTTGTCAAGTGGTGCTAGCATTGACTACATCTCATACTAACACGTTGCAGTGGTCAACATTGATGAGTTGTTTAAACTTGATTACCTTTCCTAGTAATAATATAACTGATTTTGGAGCGTCATGTGCAAATTTATATAAATAACCAAATATCTTGGTGAGGTAATACAGAAGAACCGCAGTGATTCGGAGAGTAATACACTCAGGGCAAGGGAGACGTAGATGAACTTTCAGTTGACTGAAGATGTGAATGATAAGAGATCTATCTCCTCTAAAGAAAATTTGCAGCATTATGTTACAGTAAAAAAGTAGAATGTTTATACGCAGCCAAATGCCTGGATTTGCCTAAGACAAATGGTTCAAATGTCTCTGAGCACTATGCGACTTGACTTCTGAGGTCATCAGTCGCTTAGAACTTAGAACTAATTAAACCTAACTAACCTAAGGACATCACACACATCCATGCCCGAGGCAGAATTCGAGCCTACGACCACAGCGGTGACTCGGTTCCAGACTGTAGCGCCTAGAACCGCACGGCCACTCCGGCCGGCTTGCCTAAGACAGAAAAAAAACCAGAAAAGACATAAAAGAAAGAGAGGAAAATCCTGGGAAAAATATTGTGGCCATAAAACAAAACGATGACTATAGGAACAGGAGTAATGAAGATCTGTACAAGAAAGTTAAACAATTAACTTCAGCGATGAGAAAACGTATAATGACGTTTTACAGCCATTTGGTTCGGACGAATGAAAACATACACAAGAGACTTTTCGAATACGTCAACCGGAAGAAATCACCCTTTTGCAAGTGGCTCCAAGAATTCGGAAATGATCTGAATGAGATGAAGATTGACTAACACGAAATTCTGAACAGACATACGTTTCAAAAAGATGTTTGTTTCCCTCGTCAAAGAAAGGAAAAAGAAAACTGCAGCAAAGTGGTCAAAAAGTTCGGAAACAACAGCACGCTGATCAAATGATACATTACTGGAAAAGCTGCAAGTTAAGACTAGTTATTTATGTCAACCACACTCTCACAGTAGTCACTATCGAGTCACATTAGTGTGACCATCTGCCACCATTCGCATCGCCCAGGGAATGCTACGAAAACATTCTCAAACCATAACGCTCTCTCCTTATTTGCTTTCAGGTGTTTGACGCCGTACACGCCGAAAGCCATCTGTGCGACGGAGCATAAAAAGTGATTCATTTGAAAAGGCCACCTGTCACCATCCAGTGGACGTAGAGTTGTGGTATTAGCATGCAAATACCAGCCTTCGTCTTCCAGGAATAGCAGTCAGTATGGCTGCGTGACCGAGGCACCTGCTGCGGTGACCCATACGCAGCAACGTTCACTAAGAGGTCTTTAAGGAGACCCTATTGGTAGCCTTTCGGTTCATTTATACGATCAGTCGCTCAACAATTGCACATCTATTCGCCCGTACATGTCACTGCACCCGTCTATCACACCTGTCATCCACGACCCGTGGTGTATTACAGACGTCCCGGCCGACCTGGTTAGCGTGATTTTGCCATGCACAGTTCCTTTTAACTACGGCGGCACGTGAACAGTTTACAGAGTTAGTCATTTCAGCATATCGACATAAAAGTTTTCTGGGTATAGTACTGCGTCATAATGTAAAAACTACTGCTGCTGGAGAAAAACCAACGTTTCGGCCACGATTGCAGCTGCCTTCTTCTGGGTCTAATGGTGCGTTCTAGCTATGCAGTGTCCTTTATATTATGTTCTTAGTGTTCACTGCGCATGCCATTACGTCATAATTTTAAAAAGGTAGTTATTTTCATCGGTCACTTAAGGAAGAAGGAGAGGGAACTTTATTTTAATAGGTTATTGCGGTGGAGGGAGAACGTGACCTCTGTGGTCTATTGGCTCTTGTGCTATGTACCATGATTAGTGGTCACCGTCGAATGAGAAGTTCGCTACTGTTTACCAACAGCTGGACGTCGGCCGCGCGGCGGCAATTACTCGCCGGTAGTGCTCGTGCCTCGTGTTGACAGTGTGGTCTGTTGGGCTCTGATTGCTGGCAGCCAAGATGGGGCAAGCCTGAGTCCATCGTCCCTGTTCATGTTGTTAGGGTGTTTAAGTATTTCGATGGCCTCTCTGATTTTGCGTTTCGTCATAATTGGCTGCTTGGCGAACACACAGGCTTCGCTGAATTTTATTTCTTTTGCGCAGTCTTGCTGGTGTTCTGCCACTGCGGATTTGTTGTGTTGCCCTAGACGAATATAACGCTCGTGTTCCCGAGTGCGCGTTGCTATTGGCCTACCAGTCTCGCCGATGTATGCCTCTCCACATTTGCATTCCACCTTGTACACACCTGCAGTGTGTAATGCATCCACCTTGTCCTTAGTGGAGCCTAGCACGTCCTGGATCCTACGACCACTATAGAAGACAGGCTGCAACCCAACGCGGCGAAGGTGTTTGCCTATTCGGTCAGTAACGTTTTTCATATAAGGTAAGTTCACTGTTGGCTGCAGTTTGTCCAGTTCTTGCTTATCTTTCTTGTTTGTGTTCGTCGACAAGGCTGTGTTTATCGACTTATGGCTGTAGCCATTGGCTAAAAACGTTGTGCGTAATCTTTTAAGCTCAGGTGTGATGTTTTGAGCATCACTTAAGCGCTGCGCACGGATTGCCAAAGAACGGATGACAGAGTTCTTCTGCGCTGGGTGGTGGTAGGATTGGGGGTGAAGATACCTGTCTGTATGTGTAGGCTTGCGATATATTCTGTGCCCAGTGTGCCCGCCATTGTCCTGTAAACTTCGACGTCTAGAAATGGGATAGCACCATTCTTTTCTACTTCCAGCGTGAACTTTATCTTCCCGCGCATATTTTTCAAATATTCGTGGAACTCGTGTAGCTCCGTTTCACGATGAGGCCATATAGCGAACGTGTCGTCCACGTATATAAACCAGCAACGTGGGCGTAGAGGAGCTGAACCGAGGGCCGTTGCTTCAAAGGCTTCCATGAATATCTCAGCTGCCAGCGGAGATAGGGGAGACCCCATTGCTAAGCCGTCTGTCTGCTCGTAGTATTTTCCTTGCCATTTGAAGTACGTTGAAGTCAGGCACAACTCAACCAGATCGCATATGTCTGGCGGGACATGCTCTTGAAGGATGCGAATAGTTTCATCTACTGGCACGTTCGTAAATAGTGATTTCTCCAGCAGCAGTAGTTTTTACATTATGACGTGGTACTATACCCAGAAAACTTTTATGTCGACTGACCCTGGCCGCGGAAGCCTACGCAATTATTTCAGCATATGTCAGTGCTGTATTCGAATTGTTCCCTCGCTGCAGCGAGCACGTCTTGAGTTACAGTTTCCACAGCTGCTGTTACGCGTTGTTGTTGGTAACACAGGAACATAAAAAGACTCTTTTACACTGAAGTGATAAAGAAACTGATATAGGCATGCGTATTCAAATACAGAAACATGTAAACAGGCAAAATACGGCGCTGAGGTTGGAAACACCCATATAAGACAACGAATGTCTGGCGCAGTGGTTAGATATGTTACTGCTGCTAGAATGGCAGGTTATCAAGATTTAAGTGAGTTTGAACGTGGTGTTACAGTCGGCGCACTATCGATGGGACACAGCATCTCCGAGGTAGCGATGAAGTGGGGATTTTCCTGTACGACGACTTCACAAGCCGAAGACCCACTCGTGTACCCTTGACGAGTGCAGGACATAAGGCTTTACGCCTCGCCTGGGCCCGTCAGCAACGACATTGGACTGTTGATGACTGCAAACGTGTTGTCTGGTCGGACGAGTCTCGTTTCAAATTGTATCTAGCGGATGGACGTGTACGGGTGGCAGAAAACCTCATGAAGCCATAGACCCTGCTTGCCAGCAGGTGACTATTCAGGCTGGTTGAGGCTCTGTAATGGTGTGCGGCATGTGCAGTTGGATTGATATGGAACTCCTGACACGTCTAGATACGACTCTGTCAGGTGACACGTACGTAAGCATCCTGTCTGATCACCTGCATCCATTCGTGTCCATTGTGCATTACGACGGAATTGGGCAATTCCAGCAGGACAATGCGACACCCCACACGTCCATAATTGCTACAAAGTGGCTCCAAGAACACTTTTCTGAATTTAAACAGTTCCTCTGGCCTCCGAACTCCCCAGACATGAACATCATTGTGCATATCTGGGATGCCTTGCACCGTGCTGTTCAGAAGAGTACGTTGTTCAAGCACATATCTCAAACAACATAATAGTTATGACATTTTTTAAATCGGATGATCCTTTTTGATACTCCCTGTATTATGGCGGCCCGAATCAAACCAGATAAAAGATTGAGGACTTAAAAAAGAAGTAAAAATAAATATTCTCACTGTAACCGAAGTTGTACAGGAACAAGATGTACAGTCCGCAGTACATTTACCTGATGTGTCAGCATTCCGCAAAGACGTCATACATAACTAGTGAGTAAATGAAATGGCGACGCAACTTTGTGTTGATTTAATGAGTGAGACTGAGTTGATAGAGGACGGCACATAGAATGAGAGAACCAACGTTGTTCTGGTTTGCAACTTTACTGATAAAGATCGTGCAGAAGTTCACGATAGCGATCTGTAAGATGAACAGACTGTGTTCTGAACTTGGCCGACAGCACGGTCAGTAGGAGAAGGTAGACAGGTTAAAATGTAGTACATCTCTATCTCTCCAATACAATGCCAAACAACAACAACATGTTGTCCGCCATCCTGTGCATAAATATCTCCTCGCTATGTGGTACAGATACTACCTCCCCGTAGGATTATGTCTGTACAACCACCATCTAAGGGTAAAGATATCAACATGGTTTTGGTGCACCAACAGTGCCCTCTCAACATTTGGGAAAAGGATGATAAACGGAGGACTTGACTGCATGTCTTGATACGAGGGAACGAGTCCTTCGAAAATGTGAAGTGATGCGTCTCCCTTTCCAGAGGTGTGTTTCTGTTGAACTGTGGTAAAATAACGCAGTTCATGGTATACTACCAAATATACAAAGGACAAGAAAAGTAGAAATATGAATGTGACGAACATTTCAACGGTACTGATGATGGAAACAGCTAGAAAATTTCGAAAAGGAAAAATATAGAAATAAGAGTGACAATGGAAAAAAGTAAAGACTAATAAAGTACGAAAGTCACGCTGAACAGTTATTACTGACCCGCGCTGCGCAAAACGCAATTTATTTGATTAGCTCTTGGACAATCACACATAAATAGAAATTCTAGCACATCACCATTAAAAAACAAAAAATATTGACCCCTAAGAAAACAAACAGCGCAAAAGTTAAAAATTGAATCATGCTGATGTGGACGGACAGAAGAAAATGGGGGAACCGACTGAGTTAGTTCGGGTTAACATTTGGACACTTATTCATTTATTATTAATTTAAGTAGAGATCAGTACAAAAGTGCACTTTTACCTGAACTACATACCTGTCTTAATAACTGAAATCAGACTGAGGACAGCAAAATATTTAAGCACTTTGACTTAATAAAATTCCACGGCATTTAGTGTCACACGAAATTAAGCATGAGCATAACAACCAGTGCAACAAGTACTTCCAGTTTTACTCAGTTTTAAACATGGAATATTTACAAAAACACTTTCTTATCAAATTCCTTAAAATGACAACGAAAGACTTCCACCCTTGGCTGGAAAGCCAATGTTCATGCACTTTTGGTCGTCAGATTAATCGCTCCGTTTTCGCATTACGAAACGACTGCACTGGATCCGTGTCCCACCATGAAAACAAGGGCTTTATGGAACAGCTGCGGAAGCTATTGGTAAGTAATTAGATCGTCGAGAAGAAGTACACGAGATGGGCAATCAGCAGCATGGATTTGCTCATAGAAAACTTTGCAGGAGAGAGAGTCTGGGTGAAACACTTCACTTCTAGCGAGAAAGATGGATTTCGATGCTACCTTTTCCTCAGACCGTCTTCAGGCTTTTCCCCACTGCACTGAAGTAATAACACATATTGAGCATGAGGTGACGAAAATATGGCTAAACAACATCTCAAATAAAAGATAAAATAAATAAAAAGTACGATGTTATACCCATTTTCTCTGTTGGTGGCATTAAATGGAGCGGGACAGGTAGAAGTAAGGATGTCACTGTTGAGTAAGGCAGCTTTAGTCTACACTCAGTGTTATCAGCAAATCTAATCACTGCTATCCCTGAGTTTTAATCCCACTTCTGAAACTTATTGTTTCATCGATGTAAGGACGAACTGGGCGAAAGACTGCATCCTTTTTTTTCTTTTTTCTTTTTTAAGACATCAGTCTTATGATTGGTTTGATGCTGCCCGCCACGAATTCCTCTCCTTTTCATCTCAGAAGAGCACTTCCGGCTAACGCACTATTTGCAGGATGTATTCCAATCTCTATTTTCCATTACAGAGTTTTCCCTCTACAGTCTCCTATAGTACCATGGATGGTATTCCTTGATGTCTTAACGGATGTCCTACCACCCTGTCCCTTCTTCATGTCGGTGTTTTCCATATATTACTTTCCTCGCCGATTCTCCGGAGAACCTCCTCATTCCTTACCTTATCAGTCCACCTAATTTTCAGCATTCTTCTGTTGCACCACATCTCAAATGCTTCTGTCCTCTTCTTTGCTGGTTTTCCCTCAATCCACGTTTCACTACCATGCAATACTGTGCTCAAAACGTATATTCTCAGAATTTTTTTCTAAATTTGTGACCTATATTTGATGCTAGTAGATTTCTCTTGGCCATGAGTGCCCTTTTTGCTAGTGCTACTCTGCTTTTTTTTTGTCCTCCTTGTTGCTTCCGTCATGAGTTACTTTGCTGCCTAGGTAGCAGAATTCTTCTGTGCATCTACTTCGTGTTCACCAATCGTTACGTATCTCACTGTTCTCATTTCTACTACTCCTATGTACTTTCGTTTTCTACGAGGGTTGGAACATTAATAGTGACACATATTTATTTACAACTCGTACAAAATAGATACGTGTTTCAAAGTTTTACTGACCTTCATAGTAGCCACCAGCATTGTGTATAACCCATTGCCAGCGATGTGGAAGTTATAGGACACTTAGCAGTGCCAGCTGTGTTGACAGTTCGAGTGGTGCGGTCTACTGCCCGACGAATCTGTAGCAGTTCTGAAGCGAATGCCGTGAAGTGTTTCCTTCAGTTTAGAAATCCAGTTGAACTCACGAGGGCTTAAGTCAAGAAAGTGCAGTATGTGATACAGCACTTAGCAGCCCCATCAGTCAAACAAATCAGTAACAACTTGCACTGTACGTGCTTGAGCATTGTCCTGCAAAATGATGGTCAGGTCCTGCAGAAAGTGTCATCACTTCTTTCTCTATGCTGTTCATTTATGGAACACAACCCACGACCAGATTAGAGACAGAAGTGATGACACTTTCTGCAGTACCTGACCATCATTTTGCATGATAATACTCAAGCACGTGCAGTGCAAGCTGTTACTGATTTGTTTGACTGATGGGGCTGCTTAAAGTGCTATATCACCTACTGCAGTCCCCTGACCTAAGCCCTCGTGAGTTCAGCTCGATTTCTAAACTGAAGGAAACACTTCACGGCATTCGCTTCAGAACTGCTACAAATTCGCCGGGCAATAGACCGCGCCGCTCGAACTGTAGACGTAACTGGCACTGCTGAGAGTATCCTAAGACTTCCACATCGCTGGCAACGGGTTATACACAATGCTGTTAACTACTTTGAAGGTCAGTAATACTTTGAAACACGTATCTATTTTGTACGAGCTGTAAATAAATAGTTTCCACCATTTAAGTTCCAACCCTCGTACGATTTATTCTCAATCCATATTTGTACTCATTACTGTTCATTTCATTCAGCAAATCTTGTAATTCTCTTTCACTGTCACTGAGTATAACAATGTCATCAGCGAATCTCATTATTGAAATCCTTTCACCTTGAATTTTAATTTCACTCTTGAACCTTTCTTTTATTTCAGCCATTGCTTCTTCAGTGTACTCGTGTAGACAGGACAATAGCAGCGAAAGACTATATCCCTTTCTTAAACCCTTTTTAATCCGAGCACTTCGTTCTTGGTCTTCAACTCTTAATGTTCCTTCTCGCCTCCTGTAATCATTCTATATTACCAGTATTTCCCTATTGCTTGCATGTATATTCTTCAAAATTTCGAACATCTTGCACCATTTTACATTATCGGACGCTTTTTATGGATTGACAAAACCTATGAACGTGCCTCGATTTTTCTTTAGTCCTGCTTTTATTATCAACCGCAACGTCAGAATTATCTCTCCGTTGATATTTTTCCGAAAATCAGATGGTGTATCACCAGACTCATACATCCTGCAGACTAAGTTGAATAATAGTTTTGTTGCGACTTCCCCCAGTGATTTTAGAAATTCTGATGGAATATTATCTATCCCTACTGCCTTATTCGATCTTCAGTCTTTCAAAATTTTAAATTCTTGCTGATCTTGGATCCGCTATCTCTTCTATACCGACTCCTGCTTCTTCTATAACGTCTTCTCTCTCATAGAAGACCTCAAAGTAACTTTTCCACCTATCTGCTCTTTCCTCTGCGTTTAATATTGGAATTTCCACTGCACTCTTGCACTCTTGATGATACGAACCTTGCTTTTAATTTCTCCGAAGATTGTTTTGAGTTTTTTATACGCTGAGTCAGTCCTTCCAACAATAACTTTTTTTTTATTTTTTCACATTTTTCATGCAGCCATTTCACCTTAACTCCCATGCATTTCCTTTTTATTACACTCCTAAGTAATTTCCATTTCTGTATTCCTGAGTTTCCCTGAATACGTTTGTACTTTCTTCTTTCATCGACCAACTGAAGTATTTCTTCTGTTACCCATGGTTCCTTCGCAGTTACCTTCTTTGTACCTCCAACTTCTGTGAATGGCCTTTTTAGACACGTCCATTCCTCTTCGGCTGAAATGACTACTGAGCTATTCATTATTGCGGTACCTACAGCATCAGAGAACATCAAACGTATCTCTTCAGTCCTTAGTACTTCCGTAGCACACTTCCTTGCGTTTTGATTCTTCCTGACTAGTCTCTTAAGCTTCAGCCTACTCTACCACACCATTAAATTGTGATCTGAGTCTGTACACGCTTCTGGGTATGCCTTACAATCCAGTGCCTGATTTAGGAACCTCTGCCTTACAATGAAGTAATCTAACTGAAATCATCCCGTATCTTCCGAACTATTCCAAGTACACCTCCTCCCTTGAGCAAAGTAGTCGCTATTACTAGCTGAAATTTATTGCAAACCTCAATTAGTCTTTCTACTGTGTTATTTCTAGTACCGAGTCCATATCCTTCTGTAACCTTCTCTTCTAATCCTCCCGCTACAACCGCATTCCAATACCTCATGATTATTAGATTTTAGTCTCCCTTTACGTACTGAATGACCCATTCAATACCATCATATACTTTCTCTATCTCTTCATATTCAGCTTGTGACTTTGGCATGTATACTTGAACTATATTGTCGGTATTGGTTTGCTGTCGATGCTGATGAGAACAGCCTCATTACTGACCTGTTCAAAGTATAACATTCTCTGCCCTACCTTCCTATTCATAACAAACACAACTCCCCTTATACTGTAGGCCCGACAGTAGTAGTTTTCAGTTCAGTTTCGGTGCTGAAGACCGTCATGCAGGAGGAGACTACATCGTACACAGAAGCACCACGTCCGCCGCTGCAATGGAATAGCAAGCAGCAGCTTCGCCGCCAGAAGACAGAAGTTAGAAGGTATTCGAAGACTGATTTTTAATTACCCGAGTGATTGGTGAGGACGGTAAGGGGACGGCCTCACAACAGCAGTCACCTGTGAGCTGGGATGAAGACTGGCAAGCTGGAGTCCGTTGTTCGAGTCCGGGACACTGGCCTTCCCCTGCCGCGCCGCTCCGCTGGCCGACGCACAATACACGTGGCCGCATATAGAAGAGAAACACTGGGACGCCACATCCAAGGTATCACCATCCGATTCACGACTTCGTTCTCAATAATTCAACGGGCCACCGCACGGGGCGCGTCTCCAGTCAACTGGACGAAACGGCGACACGAGATACACACCGCCAGGCGTTATCAGACGCCGCCGCTGCCGCAGCAGAAGGCTTCGCAGACGACACAGCTGCCGCTATACCAGCCAGAACAATCCAGTAAGGAAACCGTTGTACAAAACTTTCAATAAAAGTTATCTTATGTAAAAATGCTGTTTGATTCTACCTCATACCCGATCCAAGGAAGAACCCACCCTGCCCACATGTTGTTAAGAGAGAAAAAGTAATTTATTTAGTGTTTTTTCACCCTGTCATAATGCGTTAGAATCAAATGCCCTTTGCAATAATGCTCATCCTGACAATTGACTAGCATCAAAAGAGAAAACACAGTTACAGTATTACTCTATACTCACATCACCAGAAATCCTTGTCTTCTTTCCATTCCCCTTCACTGACCCCTACTATATCTAGAATGGTCCTTTGCAATTCCCTTTTCAGATTATCAGGCTTCCCTATCACATTCAAACTTATGACATTCCACGCCCCGACTCATAGAATGTCATCCTTTCGTTGGCTATACAATCATTTTCTCATGGTCACTTCCTGGGGGTCTATTCCGGAATATGTGGAGAGATTATCATGACACTTTTTCAACTACAGATCACATGTTCTGTGACTACACATTATGCGTAGAGGTTTCCATTGCCTTCTGCATCTCATTCCGTTGATCACTGCTGATTTTTCCGCCTTTAGGTGCTGTTTCCCACCCCAAGGGCAAGACAGTACCCCGAACCTCTGTCCGCTCCTCCGCCGTCTTTGATGAGACAGTTGCCAGAACGAGGATGACTTCTTATGCCGGAATTCTTCGGTCGCCAATGCTGATGATTTTCATCAAAATTTAAGCGGCGGTGGGGACCGAACGCGTGACCGACGAGGTTTTCATTACTATTCAAAGACGTTACCCCCCCCCCTTTGTTTTCGTTACTGTTCGTTGCATTTGGTCGTGGCCAGTGACACCCGCTGAAGCTCATCCTTGACACCTAAACTCAGCTTTTTTATTCCAGAGAGCAGCCAGCTCTCTGACCGAACACGCTGAGCTACCGTGCCGGCTCCCTACACCACAGGTGCATCCCTCTCCTACATCTTACTTCCTTCTTCATCTTCCTTTCTTATTTGCTTCTCTTTGGTCTTGAATAAATTACATTATATCATCTGTCTTTCCCTACAGCTTATTCCTATTTTTCTCGGAAGTTTGAACGTCTTGCACTATTTCCTATGAAAGTGTCACGATATTTTTTCAGTCTTGTTTCCATTATCAAGCGCAACATCACAGCTTCTTCCTTGTTTACTTTATCTTCCCTAAAGCCAAACAGGTATCATCTAGCAAATCTTCAATTTTCATGTCCTTTGTTCCATACATTATTCTTCTCAGTAATTTGCATGCATGAGCCGTTGAGCTGATTGTGCGATAGTTCTCACACACATCTGCCCATGCGATTTTCTGGATATTGTCGATGTTTTATCAAAAGACTGGAGGTATGTCTCTTATCTCGTATATTCACCAACCTGAACAGTCGTTTGGATGCCACTTCCGCTAATGATATTAGAAATTCTGATTGAATGTTATCTAGCCTTTCTTCTTTATTTGACTGCAAGTCTTCCAGAGTTCCGATAAACTCTATCTCTAATAACGGATCTCACATGTCTTCCATTCTTTCTTCCACCACGTCATCACGCAAGTGCTACCCCTTTCCTGTTAACAGTAAAATTCCCCTTGCAGTCTTAATGTAACCGCTCTTGCGATTAATTTCACGTATGGCTGTTTTGACTTTTCTGTACGGTGAATCCCTCTTTTTTGATCTCTTAATACCTTTCCCTGCAGCCATTTCGCTTTGGGTCCCCAGCACTTCTTGTTTACTTAACTCAGAAATGATTTTATATGCCGTATTCCTAGCTTTCCTTGAACGTTAATGTACTTTCTTATTTCATAGAATTGAAATTTTTCTTGCGTTACCCAATGTTTCTTCGTAGTTACGTTTCTTGTACACAGAATCTGAATATCGGCAATCGCAGCCAGAGTTAAAGCCCGGTAAGGCACTGACATGAATAAAATGCAACACGCCATAATTTTCGATATACCTTCAGAACATCCAGTCGAAGAAATAATACTTCAAAAATTACAGGAAACTGATTTTGGCAGAAAATCTTTTCTCCAGATAGAATACGCTGGTATTATCTATATGTATAGCACATGTTAACTGAATAGATATAATTTCGCAAATAATGATTCTGGCTGCATAAACAATGTGCAGGATTTGTATAGAAATTGTCTCATGTTCGAATCCATGTGAATTTCTTCCCTTTCTGCCATAAGAGACACATTCGTCTGGTTCAACAGTTTGCTCTCTATGTAGCTCTCCATCGTGTTGTACGGATTACAATTGGACGATGTGCAGCTAATTTTCCACAGAAGGTGCGTCTGAAGTTTGGCTACAAATCAGTGTTGGAAAATGACCTCCCTAGAGCCGAAAACTTAAATTTAGAGCCTCTGTTTGACATAATACATAAGAATTAATCACATAGTTTCATTGGTATTACACAGTAAAAGACAGTCTGTCGCGCCGTTTTAAGTCTGCAAGCAAGTCATTCGTTTTACACTACACTGCAAGAGCAAGACCAAGTACCTGCTCCTCGTTTTCAGTCGAGTCACATTATTCATGAGCGAAGCCTCATCGTCAACAGGCTATTCGTGACCGCGTCATTGATCTTGTGGAGGAAGAGAATTTGACGGCGTCGGAGAGCGGGGCACGAAATGGTGTTCCTGAGCGCTCTGCGGGGCGGTGCATGGTTCAAATGGCTCTGAGCACTAGGGGACTTAACATCTGTGGTCGTCAGTCCCCTAGAACTACTTAAACCTAACTAACCTAAGGACATCACACACATCCATGCCCGACGCAGGATTCGAACCTGCGACGGTAGCGGTCCCGCGGTTCCAGACTGAAGCGCCTAGAACCGCACGGCCACACCGGCCGGTGGCGGTGCATAAAACGTTATCAAGATGCTTGAGAGAAACCATTAGGCGTGTGGGAACTAGACACTGGCATCTAACAATGCTTGTAACAGGATAGTGAACTCATCAACACATAACGGAAAAGTCTTTTTTAAACGGGGAGCACGTGAAACACACTATTTCATTTCCCTAGTCGGTGAATGCCGTTCAGCGCCGTCTTCGGGAGGCCGAACTATTTAGCAAACGTGCAGCCATCAAGGAGAGGCTCCGTGATAATCATAGACTCTGCGGTTTAGCATTTTCCGAAAACAGTGTCAGTCATGAATGACGGAACGTGATATTTCATGACGAACTGGTCTTGTCCTCAGCGAATGATGGTCGAATACGCGTAAAGAGGCCACAAGATGCGCTTTTCGACGCCATATACTTCCATGAGTCAGCTCGCTGTGGCTGTTTGTGTATGGGGCTGAATGTGTTCCCTTGGATTTGGAATGCTTCTCAGGATAGATGGTCAATTTGATGCTGCCCAGTATACCCACATTATGAGTAATATTGTGGTCCCTCCAGTGCGACTACGGTATCCTGAGGGAGTGATCTTGTTCCAGCTGGTCCAGTCTAGTATACACACGTCAGTGATGGTGCATGAGTGGTTTGCAGAACAGAATGAGACTGGCCTCCTACTGCAGCACTCCTATACCAGACTTAAAACATCATGCGAGAAAACTGACCTGACCCAACGCCAACAACCCGTAATCACCTTTACCACCCTAGCTGTTTGTGGCAAAAACTTAGAGATTTATAACGCTCCTCGTACATTCCCTTCACCGCAAACTGTAGAAAGTGAATGAAGTTAAAGGCCTCTGGACGTGATATAAAGTGGTATGGAAGGCACATGCTGCATCTATCGAGCCGAAAATAACGTAATAAGAACTGTGATTTTTTTATTGTATTAAGTTGGTGATTCTTACATTGTGAACAAATATACGGAGCAGCACAAAAAAAATACACGAAGCCAGACACGAATCAAACGTAGTTACTCGGTAGTTGTGTATTACACAGTTGACCGTGGCCTCTTTTGTTTGTTTCTTTCGTTCCGTCTACCTGTTTCTTTGCTATTTTTCGTCAGCGGCTCTGCGCGGATGTAGTATGACTCTTCTCAGGTTCCGTTGTTAAAAGCTTCTCCCAGCTGAGCTACCGCCACTTCTGAGGTGCGATTGCATTGATTTGCAAGTGTCGCCATTTAGATACGTCTTACCGCTGTTGACTTTACATCACGAAATGAAGAGACTTTACTAGGTCTGTAATGCTACGAATGACAGGGACAGTTTTCGTGCGTGTTTTTAGAGGGTGCGTCCTTACACAAAGCGTCTAAAATACGTTCTACTGCACTCACAAATAAAAGTGTTCTTTACTTTTACTGTAATGTGATTGGCTCCTGCGTAACGTGGCGGGCAATTCATATTTGAGCGAGGTGTCGCAGTGGTTAGACACTGGACTCGCATACGGGAGGACGACGGTTCAATTCCGCGTCCGGCCATTCTGTTTTAGGTTTTCAATTATTTCCCTAAATCGCTCCAGGTAAATGCCGGGATTGTTTCTTTTGAAAGGACACGGCCGACTTCCTTTCCCACCCTTCCCTGATCCGATGAGACAGATGACTTCGCTGTCTGGTCTCCTTCCCCAAACAACCCAACCCAACCCCCAATTCATATTTCAGCCAATGTCATATTTTGTGTTTCAAGTGTACATATGTTTCTCTGTTTAACATCTGTGATCGTCTTTTTAGACGTGTCCATTCCTCTTCAACTGACCTGCGTACTGTGGTATCCATTACCTCAGTACCTACAGTGTTAGAGAACTTCAAACGGATGTCATCATTCCTCAGTACACCACCATCCAATCTCTTTCCATATTGCTTCTACCGGTTTCTCTTAAATTTCCGTTTTCTCTTTATCACTTCTAAATTGTCACCCGAGTCTATGTCTGTTACTGGTTACGCCTTACAATCTAATATCTTATTCTCGTATCGTTGTCTGGCCTTGATGTAATCCAACTGGAATCTCTCCGTGTCTTCGGGACGTTTCCAAGTATACCTTCTCACCTTGCGACTTTTTGAACAGCATATTTGCTATTATGAACTAAAATTTATTGCAGGACTCAATAAGTCTGCCTCCTCTCTCATTTCTGTTACCAAGACCATATTCCCCTAAAACCGTGTTTCTATCTCCCATGATTCTTAGACTACTGTCTTCCATCGAATTTTGTATTACCTGTTCGATATCTTCATATACTTTCTCTATCTCTTGTGACGTCGGCATATGTGTCTTGAATGCAGTAGTCTCTATTCCCTTCCGCAACTTTATGTCGATCCCTGCTGATGAGTGTTTCACACACTACTGGCAAGAAGAAGCTTTGTACTCTGTCCAGTTTTCCTCCCTCTTTGATAATTCCGTTGGCAGAACGAGAGTGATTTTCTACGCGGGGAAGCCCTCGGCTGCCAATGAAGATGAGTTTTGCTTAAAATTTAAGCAGGACGTTTTGATTACTACAGTGTCCCAAAGGGTCCCCTTCCGTCCTTAATCGGAGCACTTCACTCTTGGTCATCCCTTCTAGTTTTTATACGTATTGTAAATTACTCATCTTTACTCGTAGCCCATTTGTTGAATTTGAAGCAACTTAGACTGGTTTACAATGTCGAAAGCGTTTCCTCTGTCGATAAATTCTAAGAAAAGTTTTGACTTTTCTTATGTCTTGCATCTTATATCAAGCGAACTTATCTTTTCCTACCCGTGCCCGAAATAATTGACGTAAACTTTCCTTTGCGTGGTTCTATGTATTTTCTTGCTCAGTAAGTTGGATTCATGAATGTAAAGCTGATTATACGACAATTCTCGCTTTTAGCTGCCCTTGCTATTTTCAGGATTGTATGACTGATATTGTTCCTCAAACCGGAGATACGTCTCCAGTATCATAGAAACTACACATTAATTTGAATAATGTTATCATTGCCACTTCCTCGTCGTTTTCAGAAATTTCAAAGCTATATCATCAGCCGTTATTTTTATATATTACTTCACTAAGCTCTGACTACATCTAGTTTTGATTTATGAATTTCCCTTTCCAGATTTTCTTACTCCTGACCACTGATACTCCATTCTCCTACTTGTAGAAAGTTACCCATTCGTTGCTTTTTGTAACTTTTCCTCATGATAATCTCCCCTTACACACCGTTCCCATGGATCGGAATGGAGGGGTAATCGTAAATCTTTTGCCAATTGAAAGGTCACTTATAATTAAAGGCCTGTTGTACAATGGATACACGTTTCGTATCTTTTAAGTATTAGTTTACTCAGTTGCTTTCTGTGCGTCTATGCCGTTGTGCAATGCTTATTCTTCGCCTTTTACGGCTAGTTCCCCACACCATGGCGCTGATTCATTTCGACAGCTTTTTCGCCCTCTTACTAGGAAGCAATGATAAGACAGTGGACACGCATTCGAGAGGACGAGTGTTCAAATCTCCGTCCGATGGCCCTAATTTAGAATTTACACATTTTACCTAAGTCGCTACGTCCAACTCCGGGATGGTTTCTATGTAAAGGACACGACCAAATTTCCTTCCCCAATCTGACCTCTAATGACGTCTCAAATAACATCGTTGGCCAGCGAAACAACCAAGTAGAGATAATATAAAATTGTGGAAGTATTCCTGTTGAGTGTAACGGAAGTGTACGGAAGTGAAACATTGACGATAAGACTTTGAGACGAGAAGGGACTAGAAGCTTTAGAGCCGTGATGCTACAGAAGAATTCCGAAAATTAGATCGAATAACCAGTGTGGAGGAAATGAATCGAATTTGGAAAGAGATAAAATCGTGGCACAACCTGACGAAGAGAGGGGATCAGTTGATAGGACAGAACCCACCAGCATCAGGAATCGTCAACTTGAAATGGAAAGAAGTGAATCTGTGTGGGCAGGGAGGGTGGGGGAATCTAGAATTACACAGGATTGATTAGCATGGAGAGGTGGATCAAACTAGTATCTCGACTGAGGAAGACAATAACAACAATGACATCGTCATCGACGGGACGTTAAACCCTAGCCGTCTTTAAGCCCTAGCCGTCTTCCATTCTTGTTTAGAAGTCGTTGGCAACTTAAGTTTGACTTCTGATACTGGAAATCATATGCTATTATAAGAATCCGAGATCCCTGTACATAAGTTCTTCTTCTTCTTCTTCGCGGATGGATCACTTAGGACCACGTGTAATCAACATTTGTTGACCTTCCTTTACGCCCAGTATTCCTTCATAAGCAACGAATGGTCTAGCTTTCGTTGCGTAGACAACGTATGTCGGTTAGTTTTCTCTCTTCTTCCTCAAAACCCCGTGTGTTTGTGATTTTTCCCATTTCATTTCTGTCATTAGATTTGGAGACCCTCATTCCCTCAGGTCTTTTTCCGTCTGTTTGTACCAGTTCGGTCTTGTACTTTTGTTCTTTAAAAATGTATGGATTTTGTGTGTTAACCTGTTTGATTCCATTCTTTCTAAATGCCCCATGAATTTGATTCTTCTCAGTCGCATTGTGACTGTTATTTTGGAGACATTTTTATATATTTCTGCATTGGGTTTTGGATGACGCACACTATCTTTAGTTCTTGGTCCTAGGATTTTCCTCATTACTTTACGTTCTTTCACTTCTAATTCCCCTTTTAGTGTTCTGTGTTGAAGGTTTAGTGTCTCAGATGCGTAGAGAGCTTCGGGTTCAATTACTGTTGCGTATTGTCATATTTTGCAGTTCCACATAAGTTCTAATATAGAAGTTTTGTTCATAAATCATCGTGTATCTAGAAAACATCACTCCTGCGAAGCATAACTCGTACTTTTCACACTCGATATCCTACAAGCCGTGGATGCTGGCGTACAACCAGATTCCGTATTCCTCATTTTCTGGAAAAGATTTGACGCTGCACCATATTGTACATAGTTAACTACGGTTGAAGCATATGGAATAGGTATCACCTACGGGCTTTACTCGAAAACGTTTGGAGTAATCGGAACTAATATAAAGTCCTGGACGGTGAATATTCATAAACACAAGTTCTGTAAAGAGTGAACCTTGGAAGTGTGATAGGTGCGCTCATGTTCTTCACGTACCATCTTTCGAAAAGGTGGAGAACAGCCTGAAACCCATTGCTAATAACGCCGTTGTATACAGAAAAGTTCGTCGTTAAGGAGCTGTATGGAGGTTCAGAATGATTTGTACAGGAGCTCGCTTTAAATTTGGATAAAAGTAAGGTAATGCGGATGGGTATATTTTGTGGCAATTTTTCCGCAAAATTTTCACGCAACATATTTCATGATGTTATATAATCGAATCCTTTGGTCAGTGTAGTCGATCACTTACGCTGCATTATAGCTGCTGACAGTATTCAGTACCACCTGTGACTGCCCAGCTAATTGCTTCTCTTCTCTCCATCTTTTAGTATGGCTAGGGCCTTGTAATTCTTCTGAAATGTGAAATATTCGAGGCTGCTTGGGGCGCTATAGAAGCGTACTGAAAAGGGCCAAAGGGCCCTTGTTCAGTTCTGAGAGCTGACTTTCAGCGCACATAGTCGAAAACGGAATTGGCTTTGCCCACTCTCGCACTCCAGGCGTCCAAATAGAAAGCTATCTGCCAAGAAACAGTATTGTTTGAGACAGTGGGCAGAATCCTCTTGGGGCAGACAAGAATCTAAGCCAAGTGCAGCCATTCAGAGACAGTTTGGCTTGAGAACCACCGATTATCTTGTTAGCCATGGCGTACGGACTGAGGCCCATGCTTTAGTTCCGAATAACCAGAATTTTTTATCATTTGTTTGAATTCAGTTAGAACAAGTGTTTTTAATTTTTTACTAATGGCGGAGGAAAGGTCTAAATATCAATTACCCGTAGTAGCAGTGAGAAAATTTTTCGTTTTTAAGTAAACCTTTCTTTAAAAATGAGCATTTCATATGTAAAACTTAAGCTGGTTTGAAATATTTCTTTATTATAGAAGATGGGAAAAATGATCAGTACTATTTTATAAAAAAAAGAATTGGAACAGTATGCTGAAACAGTAATGTCCCTGATTCTTTGTGTCATGGCTTAAGGTAAATAGAGACATAAAGTTCATTCGCGCACAGTCTGCATTGTTGGCAAATTTATTCAAG
The DNA here is from genome assembly GCF_021461385.2 of Schistocerca piceifrons. Classification (NCBI taxonomy): domain Eukaryota; kingdom Metazoa; phylum Arthropoda; class Insecta; order Orthoptera; family Acrididae; genus Schistocerca; species Schistocerca piceifrons. Next base: position 925,275,104 of record NC_060138.1, read on the forward strand.
AGGGCCAGTTTCCTTAGGTGGTCCCCCCACTTCTTCACCGTGGAGGATAGATGCGACAACATCGCATTATTGACTTCACCATCCCCAGTTCCCCTCCTTACCCACTTACCTTTCCCTTCCCGCACTTCACCTCCCCTCCTCCACTTGGGATTTGGTGGGAAAGAGACTGTCTGTACTGAGTTTGTGGAGAGGGAGGATGTAAGGCACAGTTTTAATTACTTATTTAATTCATTTTTTGAGGGTGTTATCCTGCTTCTGGATTCTCCTACAGCTGCCTCCACACTCGCCGTCCCCTACTCCCACTTCCTGCGCGTCCTCCGCCCCTCCCCCCACACACTTTCTCCAATCGCACGTGTGTACATTTCGTTGAAGTTTGATAAACGACTGCTGATAGTCCACAATACCTCCACAAGACAGTGTTCGAAACTGTTCTACAGCCACCCCCACCTGCCCCCATTTGACACCGCCCCCGTCCCCACTTTTGCCGATCGCGTGCGTGTATTTGATCATCATGATGTTTGCCATAGTCCACAATACCACTCGAAATTAGTGGGAAACAGTCCTACCCTCTCAGCCAGGAGTATTGTCCCCTACCAATCTAAAAGGAACGTGTACGCAGATACATGCTATGAAGGGCAAGGACAGCAAACTAAGTGTAGGAAGAATTACCGCCTACTGATGTACAAGTGAAACAGCTGATAATGAACTTGCCCACAGATACATGCTAAGAAGGGTTGGGACAGCAAACTACCACTGAAATGTAGGAAGAGTTGCCTCCTACCAATCTACAAGTGTGTAGCTGCTTAAAGATCTTGTACACAGATACATGGTAAGAAGGGGTAGGGCAGTAAACTATCACTGACTAGCAGGATGACCAACACACACTACCAGAACTGACAAAATTACTTCACTGCTTGACTAAACAAAAAAACTGTCATGAAATAATCACCCCTAAACAACAGATCATAACGTAATACATGCACTGAGAAACGAGAAGCATCATTGTAATAACACAACTACTGACAAACCGACCCCAAAAGATCTTGCCTGGAGAAAGTGGCAGCACTTGCAAGTGTCGTTACCTCGACATGTGGATAATGTGGATACAGACTAAACAGCTGAAAACCCCTCCCACCCTTCCCTCCTCCCTCCCACTCCTCCCCCCCCCCGCCAACCCCGCCCCCCCCCCTGCAGGTAGGGATTCCGGTTTTTCAGAATGGTTCAAACCTATCGCTGGTGGTCTACAAAGGAGGCATCCACTGCAGGTCCTCTGGTTGGTTGATTTGGGGGAGGGGACCAAACAGCTTGGTCATTGATACTGTCAGATGAGGGAGGGAAGGAATTCAGCCATGCCCTTTCAAAGGGATCATCCCAAAATCTGCCTGAAGCGATTTAGGGAAGCCATGGAAGACCTAAATCAGGATGGCCTGACACTGGTTTGAACTGTCATCCTCTCAAATGTGAGACCAGTGTGCTAACCACTGCACCACCTCATTGAGTCTGCAGGTCCTCTGTTATGGGGCTGTTGGGTTGAGAACGATATATTATTTCCACTCTGCAGCTGGATCCTCCCGTAGGCAGTTGTTTTGCTTTTCTAGGCCTGTTCTAACGTCTCACTAGTGGAGCTACATATCACAGTGGAAAGAGGTAGCTCCAAGGCTGCTCTCGCCAGAGAGGTAGCCAGCACGACCAGTGGCTATTGAGGTCACTGTGGGCGGTCTCTATTCAATATACTGGTAACTACCAGCACCCTCCCATATTCCACGTGCTCTCCTAACCTATGAGCACTCAAAATTAGTGTCTGTGGAAGTCTTAGAAGTCATGCATATGGGTATCACATATATTTCAGAGGCACAAATATTAACACAGAATATCGGCTTCCACGCTATCATCTCGCATGTCAGAGAAAACACCAGTAATTTTTACACCTTACAGCAAGGTACAATTTGTATCACGTCCCTCCTCGTTATTTCTTAGTAGCTAAGTGCGTAAAACTACGAACTCAGTTTGCAATATTGTTATTAATGATGGATGAGCAAACTGCTGCGGTTGGAGCTCTGTAAGAATACATCTGACACGTGTATCAATCTATCCACAGTCTTCTACATATCTACACGTATAAAATCGATAACAAATCATAAATGATTCGAAAACTTCCAGTATTTTGGTGTGAAAACTACCGATTACCACAGAATGTTCTTTTTATTTTGGAACATTCATCTGAGTAAAAGTGAGAACTTTAAATCTCTGAAAATATTCAATCTACCAAAACATCTATGTTATAAGCAGTTGTCTGGTGGAAATTTTCAGTGGAGCAGTTGTATCTAACATCAACTTAACTGTTATAAATGACTAGCTATTAAAAACAAACCACACACACACATTCACAATTATAATAATGCCGGAATTGTTGCACGAGAACAGATACAATCGATTTCTTTCAGTTTGATAGACAAATTGCCATACTTGAGAGTGTTCCTTATATTCAAAATTAGTGTGTCTGTGAAAGTCTTGTAAATGAAGATGTTAGGGAGAATTCAGCTAACAGTTGGTAAAAATGTTTATTAAAACACAATCTGTTTCGCAGCTGAGGTATATGGCAAAGACAACTGTAAATGCAAAAACAAGTGGCCCCTGCAGATGTGTAAGCAGGGCTTACATATAGCTTTCAACACTGTGTATGGGGAAGTGTGGTTATAGTGAGGGGACTATTAGCATTTATAGCAAACAGTAATGAAAACAGGGCATGTGTCGCTGGAGTACTGGCCAAAATCAATACATCTGCATGTTCTGGGGGAAAGTGAACTGATGATACATATATATCTTAATAATGGAAGGAGGGTGCATTACAGGGATCTGGTGTGAAGATGAAACTGCCATATCCCCATATGCCCATGCATCAGAGCATGGCTGCTGATGTACAAAGATCTCTCCCCACATGTGGTTATGCTTTATATGCCATAGAAATGAAAGATGCAGAGAGTTGTAATAATGTTAATTCTGTCCAAATAATTCAGGGTCAGTGACTTCCCAAGAACGCCACTGAAGTCACCACTGCAGGTTCGCAAGCAAAAGGACATTTGGATGAGGTCTGACTTTCCGGCACACACGCATCTTTAGGACCACGCATGTACAGAATGTTACGATGTTTAGCAGTTTGCATGGGGGATGTTGCTCCATGTATTATTCCAATCAATGTTACACACAAGTTAGTAATCGAGATTTTTCTTTAGCAATGAGACAGAACTTGAGGAATAAGTTGAAGTGTCATTGGCTGAGAGCATCATGGAATCAACAAGATAAGACATTTTGTTGACTTGACAGTTCGTCGAGAGAAGTGGTTTGGAACTTGAGTAATTGAGTAAAATGCGCTAAAATTATGGGAATCCTGAAAAAAATTCTCAAAATTTATGTAAAATGAGAAAAATACAACAAAAATGAGGGTGCTTAAATTTTCACCTGGTGTATGAAAATCATTCCATTCCACCACCAGTAGGAATGACAACTGATGGTGCATACCATCCGTGCTCTATGGGTTCAAGTTCTGCAAAATAAATCCTGTTCCACATTTGGTTATGTGTTACAAACCAATAAAAAATGAAATACACAGTGTCCAAAGATTTGGAAGTTAGGATGACCAACACTTGGGACACCAAAACAGTGCTCTTGCTCTCCTTGAAAATGTAGCGCCAAAACATCTGCTACCCCACCACTGTCGAACAAGAGTTTGAATGTAGACATTATCACAGTCAGACATCGCTTTTTAAACACTCAACAATGCTGCAAACTATTCCAGTTTTCATATGTTGTGATGTTTTCCACATTTTTGTTAATAACAAACACCACCTCCATCTTTTATCTTCACCACCCTGTGTATATGTTGAGGGGGCAGTGGACCCTACAACATGTGATGTCTGGCTTTCTGTAAGGGCCAATGGACTGAAAAGTGATGATGTCAGTTTACCACCTGACATAGTCCTCAAAGTCATTGTGAGAAAGTAGAATGTATGGTTGTGTTCAAAGGTGAAGTATTACACTGCTTGGATGTGTTACAGCTGAAAGTAATATATCAAAGTGCTTATGAAACTACGACACAGACTGATAGTCTGTGGTGTATGACAATGCTGCTTCTAAGTTTCTTAGTCTGTATCTACACATCAAGGTGAAGACATATGCACTGTTTGGTGGAAGTCTTCCTTTTTCTGATATTTTTGTGATATTATTACAGTGTTCCATCTGACTTTAGAACCAAGGCCAGGATGCACTCATAGTGTAATGTAGTTGTCGCTATTGTGTTTGTTTTTAATAATTGCTTGCTTATAAGAGGATTATGTCTCTCTCCTCCAAAGACATAATGGTATCACTCACAAGAGAAATATGTCTATCCATTCCAGAATGTTTGCTCGATATTGGTTATTATGTTGGTGTTTGGTCCTAGCAGCATTACATTATTGGCTGAAGTCTTCTACTCACCGCAGTGTGACGAACTTACTAGCTGAATATATTTCTAAGGACTTTTGGGTGGTACAAAGTGCTTATTTTGTAGCATATTCAATGTCCTCAGCTCCATATTCATATAGCATACCAGAAGAGTGAGTTTACAATTATTTAGACGGAGATTTATTGATATATCCGATATTTGCACTGTTGCGATCACAGTATTCATTTCAAAAGCATCAGACTACACCCTTTACATTATATGAGATGAGGTCTGTCAGTACAATATTTGCTGAGAATCACATCTGGAGAATACACGATGGTAATACTTCATGCAGAAAATGAATGTCCATGTTTATTTAGTCATCTTTTTAAAATAAATTAGCTGATTTTACAGCAGATGAACTGTTGAGAATGACAGCACTTCAGGCAGACACGCAGTTTGCTACTCCATGAGGAACAAGTGACCTGTGTAAAACTCCTCCATCAAATCTGCAACAGGAATCTCATCTTTCCACGGTATACAAGAACACAAACATATGCACACACACACACACACACACACACACACACACACACACACACACATACACGCACACACGCACACAAAGTTGTTATTCAGTACAGTGGAGCATCTGAAACCTCCACCAGATAGCCTTTGGACAGTTTACCTGAAGAAGTAGAAAAAGCATGAGCAATGGTGTGTTATGATTGCATGCAGTGGCAGATGCTAGCGTCTGTGGGTACTATGCTCTACCTGTCAGCGAGCAGTGTGGGTGTATCTACGCACAGCGAGATGATTATTATAAGAATCCTTGTGTATCTCATTCACATGGGAAGTATTATTTCAGTGTGTTTCGTAGATGAGGCTAATTAGCCGGGGACCACTTCCAGACAGTGCCAGAACATCCAGAATGTTTGAAACCACGCTGCTGTTGATCATTCACTTCTTCACCCATGGTTGATAGTCACTTATTTTTCTATTGTTCCGGGGGGGGGGGGGGAGCATCTTACCAAGAAATATCTTTCAATAGCTTGCAGGAAGCATCCTGTTCTTGACTCTTCTGTCCATATAGAAACAGTATATCACTCCCAGCAGATGCATATCTTTGTGTACCGTCAGTGACAAGTTAGAATTGGCCTAAAAAACTAATACGTGTACCTGTGAGAGGGAGGAGAGGGCGGAGGAGAGGTAGGAGGGGAGGTATGACTGGTTCTAAGCTGCTTAGTCTGTGTCCAAAAATAGCTCCCACCACTCTCTCCTGGTGAGATCTTAGTTTTCACAGTAGCTGTGTTATTACAATAATTTCTCTCACTTCCCAGTGCATGTGTTCCATTATGATCTATTGTGTATGAGTGATGCTTTTTTCACGACAATTTGGATGCATAATTAGAGCAGTGCAGCATTTTATGTCAATTGTGATAATGTGTATTGGCCTTCCTATACTTCAGTGATAGTTTACTGTCCTAACCCTTCTTACTATGTATCTGTATATAGCTTCATCAGCAGCTATACACTTGTAGATCGGTAGGAGGCAGCTCTTCTGGCAGCGTCTGCAGGACAGTTTCCCACCAATTTTGAGTGGTATTGTGGACTAGGGTACTTATACACATACGCGATCAGGAGAAATGGGAATGGGGTTTTGTGGGAAGTGGGGGCGTTTGTGGCATGGTTGTAGGATAGTTTCAAGTAATCTCTGGCGGCAATATTGTGGATTAGAGAGTCGGTCTTCGAACTCTGAGGCAAACATACATACACACAATCAGAAAATGTGGGGACAATGTGGTGGAACGTGGGGGCAGAGGATGGCGGAGTGTGGAGGCAGCTGCAGAACAATCTAGCAGCAGTATAACACCCTCAAAAATAAATAAAGACTGTACCTTGAATCCTTTCTTTCTAACAGCTCAGCACAGACTGTGTCTCCTTCCAACAATTCCTAAGTGGGGGAGGGTAGGGGAAGTGGGGAGAGGATGGGAGTTGGGGGATGGGAGGAGGAGGAATGGGCATAGAGCTGTCAACAACGTGATGTTGCCACATCTACCACCATGGAGAGGAGGTGGGGGACCATCGAGGGAGAGCCGTCACTTTGAACAAATTTGGCAACAATGCAGACTGTACCAGAATGAACTTTATTCCTGTACTAAGGTATGCACGTAAGTGCAGTGTTCAAGACTTTCCCACATCTTGTTTCTCACTGTCATTGCCAGACATGCGATGCATTGCAAAATGACGGCAATCCTAGTTGGGAATTATTTTTATGAAGTGATGCAGCAATGACATACAATGCCTCATTTGCTTTAAAATATAAAAGATTTGTCTGCCATTTGTACGAAACGATAAAAGAGGAAGGAAATTATGGTAACAGTAATAAATTAAAAACTTAGAAACAATTCATTTATAGTACACAACAAAAATAGAAAGCAGCTTATAAGTTGACTGTGTCTACATACTATGCCTTTATTTGTCTGTAGCTTTAAAAACGGACAAATTAACACGAAAAATAGAGTTCTTCAATCTTGGTTTTCATCATTTACGAACGGCTATTCGTAATGCCCAAATAGTGGTATGATCCCGAATTATATCATTTTTGAGCAGAATTAAAAATTTGGATTGAATAGGAGAACACTGGTGATTTTTTTTGTTGTATTCCATCACTAATCACTTTTCGTGAAAAGCAGCGAAAAGTGGATGGACTAATTTTTCTTTTAATTGCACATTTAATATTTTGGTTCTATGTATCTTCAAACTGAGCAAAAATATTTGAGTCTTTGTTCGATTTCCATGTTTATCACAGGAAATAATAGGAATAAAAAACCGAAAATTAGATACTTCAGAAACCTGTTACCTTGTGTGGTTGTAACTGTTAAGTTAAACTAGGTTAAAAAGAAAAAAAAGATATAACAGGAAGCCGGTTCTTTCAGCGATAACCGCCAGGGATTCTTTCAGAGTGTTTATTTATGTAGAGTGAGCACTTTCTGATGTCTGCTTTTCAAATGTTCAGTTTCAGAATAGTATCATCCAGTGGGAGAAGTTTCCTGGCTTCCTCCGCACGCCTGGTGTAACTGGTGGTTAACAACAGGAAGATCCACAGGTGTAGGAGTTCGCTTAACTTATTTACAAAATTATCGCTAGAAGGAACTCGCTATCTCTGCTGCTATTGGCCAGCGAGATTCCTACTCTGGGAGAAACATCCAAGTTTCAGAGCGCTTAGACAGAGAACAGTTGCCTCTGGGCAGTGAAGAGCAAACACACTTGCAGACCAGCGATCGAAGCGCGAAACTGGCTGCCAGATGAGACTTGCTGTGGCATTCTAGTGCTGAATACAGAGGGTGACCTGGCCTGACTTCCCTGCCGTTACCGACGCAGCTTCCCACGTTCATGCTGCATGAGTATGGCAAGTACGGGCCGTCGTTGCAATCACCGATTCGGTAGGGGTGCGATTTTAGTTAACTCCCATCAGGGGCTAATTTCTCGCTTTCAACGTTATCGTGGTCACCCAGCTGGGCCAAGGCTAGATTTCATATTGATAATCCCTTGTACATTTATTAAATGTTCATTTATGTATCGCACTGGGTAATTCAGATGTTGATGCTTTACGTGATAAACCTGATTGTCACAGTGAACAATTGTTTCCGCTGTAGATAGATGATTAATATATCTATCTGAGGTACCCATATTTTCAGCCTTGACTGGGCCACCGCTGTTCATCATTCAATAACACGTTTCATTTGCACAACATTTTCATTATCTTAAAAATTTGCATGATCTTATGGGGAGCTTCCCTTTTCTACAGGAAACCAGAGATCGTACTATAGCGTCTTAGGGGAAAGCTGAACAGCTCAAGTGGCACCCCAGAGGCAGAATAAACATTTCAGTAACGTTCGAATGCAGTATCAATAATAAGCAGCTTGACTCAGTTACATAGAGTATGTGTGTGATATTTCGAATGAGTATGAAACGAAATGAGTACATAAGGTCAGTTGTTGGAAAGGTGAATGACTGCCTACGTTTTGTTGGGTTCTGGGAAAATGTAGCCTATCTATAAAGAAGACAACGTAGAGAATACTTGTGGAACCTATTCCTGTATGTGTACTCAAAGTGAGATCCCCATAGGGTCGGCTTTCAGGAAGAAACAAGCAGTTCCAACGTATGCCGCGAAGTTTGTTATCGGTTGGTCCGATCGGTACGAGAGTGTTACGGAAATGCTCCGAGAGCTTTAATGGTAATCCTTGGAGGGAAGTGAAGATCTTCTAGGGAAATATTTTTGAGTTAGTTTAAGTACCCTTATTTGCAACAGACGGCAGGATGAATCTCCTACTTCCACCTTTCACCTCACATAAGAGCCTTAAGAACAAAATAAGGGATATTAGTGATCGTACAAAGGTTTACATGAAGTCATTTCCCCCTCACGTCATTTGTGAGCTGAACACTAAAGGGAATGTGTAGCAACCATATAAAAAGAACCACATACAGTACAGTGATTAGTGAAGTATCTGTGTACACGCAGCCTGTGATGTTCGAAAGGCTTTCCGGTAATCCTGCTGAGACTCAAGTTCGGCTCAACGAGTACAGCGATCTGACACACAGCAAACGACGCGCAGCAAGTTAATCTCTGGATCGAAACGACAGGTAATTGTTCCTCGAACTACCCACGGCAGGGAGAAGATACGATACACAGCTCTTGCCTTCTCGACTGCACGCAATACATGTGGAATACTAAGAAAGCATCACAGTAATGGGAAGCAGGGCCCTACTGCACCCACGCTGTGTCCAGCTTCTCAGATGGAATTTAATTTCATTAATACACTAGCATAATTTACAAAGCACACTGTTACGGTACATAATGGTACATAGATTAGAATATTCTGCCATTTAGATGCTATTGCAGACCGTATTTTTCTAAGTACATTTATAGTAAAATGTGACTTACTTTACGCGTACTGTTGAGTAACCTACACCTGTTACCCAGACCGGTTACCTTCAGGTTGTCAGGAAGCATCTCCCTGCGGTATGAGAGTTTCAAACTGGATTTAACGTTTTAGGTATTTCTGATACTTAATCTACAATTCAAGTTAATAAATCTAAAAAAAGTATTGATGCAGGGATGGTGGTTGGTTCTGAAGATAAATATAGGAGTATGTAGAATATTGTCAAAAATAGGCGAAAAACGCACTATTGTTCTACTACGCTGTTAGCGACAAAACACTGAATGCAGTAACTAATGTAAAATAAGCAGAAATAAACCTAGGGAGAGACCTTAAAAATGGAATTACCACATTATACAAACAGTCGTATAACAACCCAAGGCTCTCTCACTCTCCTGAACCAAATCGTTAACTGCAATTTTGTAGATGAGTCAGCCGATCCCACTTTCGGTCGAATTCTTCTGATTCTCTATTTCTGCTCAGGAACAAAGTTTTCATTACTTTCGACTTGATTTGTTATTTTACTTCTTCTTTTATAAACCATGAAAACATTCTAGTATGATTTGCATAAAAAACAGGTTGACTCCAAAAAGATAATCATCCTGATATTGATCATGATCAATTTAAGTAAAAACAAGCAGAATGCTGTTGTATAGGGTAAAAATATGTGCTGATATAGCAAACTGTTACATTAGATCAGAATTTTATTGATGTTGTTAAAGACACAGGGAACATTTATTTTAGTGGAAATACTTAGATACTTTTATCTCTGACTTGTAGATTCTTTGTGTTGTAATGCGCGCCATTATTGCGAGTACTGAGTTAGAAGCTAAACTGGAAAGGAGGAGGAGCAGGTCGGGCATATTTCTCTGAAACTAATAACTGATTATTGTAAGTTTATGAGGTCAAGAGTAAACTTGGATGGAACTGTATTTGTAAGGGATGTGTTGGACCACAGAGTTCGCAATACATCGACCATGTTACAGTGGAATTACTGTCCTGAGTCGTTTCGAGACGAAGTCGCAGACAATCTAATTCCAGATCTTTAAGCTGCGCGGGATTAGCCGAGCGGTCTAAGGCGCTACAGTCACCGACTGTGAAGCTGGTCCCGGCGGAGGTTCGAGTCCTCCCTCGGGCATGGGTGTGTGTGTTTGGTCCTTAGGATAATTTACTTTAAGTAGTGTGTAAGCTTAGGGACTGCTGACCTTAGCAATTAAGTCCCATAGGATTTCACTCACTTTTTTTTTTTTTTTTTTTGACCAGATCTTGAAGAAATTGAATCTACACGTGGACGGCTGCAGCCACTCCAGAAGTTAATTACTGACGTAAACACATAGCAGCCACAATGCATTATTATTCTTCACCTTGAAAAATATTGACGATTCACTAAATTCAGCCGGCCGCGGTGGCCAAGCGGTTCTAGGCGCTTCAGTCCGGAGCCGCGCGACTGCTACGGTCGCAGGTTCGAATCCTGCCTCGGGCATGGCTGTGTGTGATGTCCTTAGGTTTAAGTAGCTCTAAGTCTAGGGGACTGATGACCACAGATGTTAAGTCCTATAGTGCTCAGAGCCACTAAATTCACTTTGCGATTTAGTTCCATTATTAGTCATGTATACTGTATGTGCATGTCATTGCAGGATAGTAGGATAGTAGCAGAAATTCGCAGAAAGAATATTAAGGGAACGTAATTCATCCACGAAAGAAGTGGAAACTTTGGTTATACCAATACCTGAGTATTGCTGACCAGTCTGGAACTGTTACCAGGCTAGATTAATAGATGAGATAGCGATGATCCACCGAAGACCTGCACGTATGATCTCACAATCATTTAGTCAAAGCGAGAGTATTACGCAGACACTCAACAGACTCCAGTGGTAAACACTATTTTATGTTTGTTTTTCAAGTTCCAAGAGCTTACATCCAGGAGAGAGTCGGGAATTATAATATTTTTTCCACATGAAATGACTATGAGGAGAAATTAGAGCTCATACGGAGGTTTACCAACAGTCATTCTTCCCACACCCCATTTGCGAAGGGGCTCAAAGATAGCCAGAAGCACTCACTGCACACACAGTAAGGTGGGTTACAGAGTATAGATGCAAATGTAGATGAAGTAAATTTAAGGAAGAAATCAAAGGAAAAAAGCTGGAAATACTACCAGTACTAAACGAGCACCAGGTTCTCCATGTTTCATTATTATTTTGCGGTATTTTTTTCTTCGCACTTTTGGAGTATCGTGCACGCTTTGTTGTGAGTGCTACTGCGCAGATAGCTGGCCTCTTGTACCGCGGCTCCAGTCCAGCAGGTGCAGGTAAGAGCGGCGGCAGCCAACTGCGGCTAGCCGGCGCGCCTATGCCAGCCAGCCAACAGGCGGGCACTCTGCCAAGGAATGCCTGCACCGTGTTGACGATGGCGCGCCGCCATTCACTATTCCCGGTGGCTCCTACTCCCCTGCGCCTCCCATTCAGCCCGCCGCGCCACCTGCAGACGGCAGCCGCAGCCAGGCTACCAGACTCCTCGCGCGATTAACATCTACCTCACACCTGTGCTTTCTTCTCTAGCCGCTTCCTCACGCCGTACAGCTGTGACGTCGCAGATTTGTCAGCGTGCCATCTTCCATTACGGTGCGTTTCTCGTCTTCGTTTCAGCTCGTGCAGTAGCAGCTCCAACACTTTGGCACGTATCTAACTGGTTTCTTCACTTGTGAGAAGCTGCACTGTTTTTCTTCATTCGTACTCGACATGGAACACCTGTGCATTGTAATTATAGAAAAAAAGTGCTTTCATTAAGCTGAAGGTAAAACGTATTTTCCGAATTTCTAAACAAGTTAATGACTCCCTTCCTCCGTAGAGGGTGAGTCAGCGGCCCCTACCGATAGGTTTCATGCAACCCGTAATGCCTTCAAATACCACACGTGATATTTTCATATGCTCTCGCTCGTAATGTGTAGACTGTTAGTCCTACAGAAAAAATGAGTGAGAACGTTTTATAGAAAATTTAATGTAGTTAAATTATGTACTGGGATGCATTTCCACTGGAGGCCGTGCTTTTAGAGTTATTCAAGAAAAACTCGTTTGGAGGTAACTTTTGTACCTCTCTCTTGAATAATTCTAACATCATAGTCTCTAGCAAAGCGTATCCCAGTATCAGTTTAACTACGTTAAATTTCCTACAAAAGAGTCCTTGTTCATTTTTTCTGTGGGGCTAATAGTTGTCGCATAGTGAGCGAGACAATATCAAAATCTCGTGTGTGGTACTTGAACGCGTTGTGGGTTGCATAAGACACATGGGGTCAGCTGAATCACCCTGTATAATATTTCGACTGCGGTATTGTTAGTTGATATCACACACGTGTTTCCTATCCTATCCGCAGACTGCTGCGGGACATTTCCTCCCTATGGAGCCATGGCAAGTACAAAGAGGTTCGCAAGCTTCCTGCAGCTCTTGTCTCTGTCTAGCACGGCTGTTCTCGACTTGGCAGTGCTCTACAGGAGTGACCCCTTTGCCGCCTTGGTAACGTTGTACCCGGCAGCGAGTAGTCACTCACTCTTGTAACTAGTAACATGATTATCATTCACAGGGCTGTAACATAGCTTATATAAACTTGTGTTTGCCGCTGTTGTCCTAACAGCTGCGATGTTATAAGAAGAACAAAAATGAAGGAAGGAGAAAACAGAGGAGGAAAGTAAATTCGTTTTGTAGAGAGTCCATACATGATAAACTTGCCATAATAATATTTGCGTCAGACGACTTAGAGGTGGTGAAACGCCTTTGTGTTAGTTTCTTCCTTAATGTTAATTATAAGTCCCTAAACAATTGTCAGTATTCAGCAATGAGTTTGGCTTTGGACGAGTCTGTAGATAATAAACTTGCCATAATAACATTCGCGCCAAACGACTTGGAGGCGGTGAAGCGCTCTTAGTTTTTCCCTTAACAGTAATTATTAGTCTCTATACAATGCGGCTGTCGTTGAATCGGTTCCACAAGTTTGCGTCTCCCGCTGTTAACTTTAGTGGCGAGCCTTTCTATGGAGTGCAGAGGAATCACTAACGTGATTGGACACTGGGGAGCCTATCCTCTATCATCTTACTGGAAATTTTAAAGAATAATAACATAAAGATGCATTCTGCCATAGGTGTTCATCCTAAACAGACTCATGAATCAGAGCCCAACAGTAAGGGTAGATAAACGGACAACAAACTATTCGCAATCTTCTTAACTAGTAACAAAACGCACTGAGCGTGTGCCAGTCTATGTTTATCACATGTATAGATACATATTGTGGTACTAAAAATACGAGACATATTTCAGCTGCTGCGTTATGGGAAACAAGCGACTGGAGTTTTACTAATTATACACGGTGTTAAAAAAGAAGTGTCTCATATATACATTTTTGCAGGACATAATACTGGTCAAAACCAGAAAGAAAACGCTCTAAGTGTATGAAAACATGCATTTATTGAGTTTTGGCCATCCTGTCCCATCTTTCCTCGCATTCGACAGGAGGTGCTCAATGTGGTAAGCACTCGATCCTCTACATCCTTCATCCCTCTTTCTCGCAGAACCATGAACTCATGCGAACGTACCTGAGTGCCTTCTGACTTCGTACATGCGTGGAGAACACGTTTCTGTAACGTGAGCACGAAGGTAATGGGTGTGAAATACACCAACCTCCTTAAAATAACACCGCTACCAAATATCTAAGGATTAAGGTCAGGTGAATTGAGAGGTCATGCTACCGGGCCTTCTCGACCAACCCATTGATCAATGGGGTTTTTCTTGTGAATTGTCATAGAAAGCGGACAAAATTTGGTCTTTCCCGTCGTTCAGACCTGACATCCATTGTTTTTCTGCAAGAGAAACTTTGACAAACTGCCTGTTGGCTTCCGCCTCGGGTTCTTCTGCCGATGTTCATATAATGATTTTACTGACGTTTCGCTAGCACGAGTGGTTGGCATTGTCAAAGCTTCACCCTCCATTGCCGGTGGTGAACTGGAACCGAGCTCGTGGCCGCAGACTATATGTACCTGGCGCGCCAACGTCCGAGGGCTTCTCCGCGGTCATTTCCGGTGCGGTTCTCCTCTTGCTACCTGCGACGGTCGTTCGCTGCAGTACGGGAAGCCAGGATCCGTTTACCTTAAGGCTTTCTTCTTTCTTGTTGAAACTGTTCATGTGTTTTTGTATTTCTACAGCTTCTCTGAACAAGCGCGTGTGATAGTGCTTCTCTACAGCCAGAACTACCGTGTCGGCGAATTGTATTACGTTGTCGGTCTCACTCAGTGCGTGCTCTGCCACGGCCGATTTCTCCACCTGCTCCAACCCACAATGTCGCTTATGCTCTTTGATCCTGGTGTTAATCGTCCAGCAGCATAATATAGTATAATGGGAGTTGGATCCATTATGATTAGAAAGACAGGGCAGAGAGTGATTTATTGTGAACTACTTAGTCCTCATCAGCTTCGACAACCAACTAACACCAACAACAATAGTTAACACACCGACGTCGCAAATACAAGATAAAGAGGTAGGAAAAGTATGTGAGAATATTGAACGAGTAATTCGGTATATAAAGGCAGATGATAAGATAACAGGAAGATCAGAATGCAGTTGCAGGGGAAGGAGTAGAAGAATCAGTTATGGGACACCATGTTCGCAGTAGTAAGAATCAGAAAGGAGAAAGACTAACTGAATTCTGCAATACATTTTAGCTAATAATAGCGAATACTGTGTTCAAGCATCACGAAAGGAGGAGCTATACTTTGAAAAGCCCAGGGACACAACCTGGATTACACCAAAGTCAGACTGAGATTCTGAAATCAAGTACTGGATTGTAAGATGTATCCAGGAGCAGATATAACTCAGGTCACAATGATGAAGCATAAACTAAGGTTTAAGAAAATCACCCTAAAGAAAGTGGGATACTGAACTGTTATGGCACAGAATAGTAAGGAGAAGAAATTAGAAAATTTTATTAAAACTCACTCAGCCGGCCGGAATGGCCGAGCGGTTCTAGGCGCTACAGTCTGGAACCGCGCGACCGTTACGGTCGCAGGTTCGAATCCTGCCTCGCGTATGGATATATGTGATGTCCTTAGGTTAGTTAGGTTTAAGTAGTTCTAGGGGACTGACGACCACAGATGTTAAGTCCCATAGTGCTCAGAGCCATTTGAACCATTTTAAAACTCACTCACATGCCACAGGTGGAATCAAGTCATGCCAGAAACAGAGGCAAAAGCAGGAAGCAAGCCAGTACTTCACCAAGAGAGGATACGCATTCAGCAGAGGGCATACTGTGACAACAAAGCGGAGGAAGAGCCACTAGCACGTTTGTTAGCTCATGAGACGTGTTGCAAGAAACTCTTTCACAAGGACACATAGCAAGGAACTGACACAGTAATTAACAGCCTTTAAAGTGACTACAGCAGACTAAGGAGAATACACATGTGGTCTTCAGAAATTAAGCCTTGCGTCAGCTCCCTTTAAATATCAATGCTCTCCAGCTCTCGTCATGAGCTGATAGTCTGGATCATTGGCATACATAGTAATAGCACTCTGTTTCTTGGTGACAAGATTGTAGTGAATCTATGTCCTAGATGCTCCAGCACAGTGTATGAGCTAGCTGAAGATGTACTGGAGATGATGCTCTTCACGTATTGAACTCCATGCTCCTCACGACCCACCGATCGAGAAACTTATACTGTATTCTGGGAACACAACATTGCAGGGTGCAGCCACCACTGAACTTCAGCGCAGAAGCCAGCAACACGGCCTCTTGAATACTCATATTCCTGTTCAGTACTTAGGCGCCTCGGGGTACTGAAACCTATCAGATAGTGGGGAGAAGATAAGCCAACCACATGACTACCGACACCAGGTACATAGTGGATGGGTCATCAAGGGTCCTTGTAGAATTCAGAGTGGAACCGAGGACTTTCCTGCAGCCAGCCTGAGACCATTTTGTGCTGGGCAATGGTCGCGCCTGATCGCTGGCAATCCGCAATGGCGCCATGTTCACTGATATACCCGACTGGGTGTGAAGACTGAGTTGATTCGACGGACGTCAGCTATAATCCAACACACAGCTGAATGAGCAGCAACATCCTATTCTACTTATCACTTCTTGCCACGTCTGAATGTCGGAAGAGCGGCGACTTGCAAACACTGTGAATAAATGACTCAACTCTAGTGTTGAAGACGCGAATGGCCTTGCCGCATTGGTAACACCGGTTCCCTTCAGATCACCGAAGTTAAGCGCTGTCGGGCTGGGCTAGCACTTGGATGGGTCAGTATCCGGTCTGCCGACCGTTGTTGGCAAGCGGGGTGCACTCAGCCCTTGTGAGGCAAACTGAGGAGCTACTTGATGGAGAAGTAGCGGCTCCGGTCTTGGAAACGACATACGGCCGGGAGAGCAGTGTGCTGACTGCATACCCCTCCATATCCGCATTTAGTAACGTCTGTGGGTTGAGGATGACGCTGCGGCCGGTCGGTACGGTTGGACCTCCATGGCCTGTTCGGGAGGAGGAGTGCTGAAGACGCTTCACAGGTTGCCAACAGCCATCCTGACTTCACACAGAGGTTTCTCGACTCGGCCTTTTGTAGAATTACTGATGAATGATTAGACATCTTTGACTTTCGCTAAGCCGGCCGGAGCGGCCGAGCGGTTCTAGGCGCTACAGTCTGGAACCTAGCGACCGCTACCGTCGCAGGTTCGAATCCTGCCTCGGGCATGGATGTGTGTGATGTCCTTAGGTTAGTTAGGTTTAAGTAGTTCTAAGTTCTAGGGGACTGATGACCTGAGAAGTTAAGTCCCATAGTCCTCAGAGCCATTTTGACTTTCGCTAGAAATTTGGTCACTGCGATAAGGAATATCACAGGAGGCTTTTCGGTTACAGAGGGATGGACGTCTCTAAAACGAACAATCACAAATGTTGGGCAGACAGAAGTAACATTTCGTAGCACTCCCCTTTGGTTGTCATCCGCGTTATTAACATACTTAATTTAAGAAACTCTTTCTCCTGGAAAACTAGTCTTGCAGTTTCTCTGAAACTGTAATCATTTCTTCATCTGTACATGTACACCACGTTCCTTCGTGGTCGATCCTTTCCTTTCTTTTTATTCTTTTTTGTCTTAGAGTGTATTTCTTTAAACATCCTACAGGCGAGTAGTTTGAGGATATCTGAAGTGGTGTTTCTGAAAAAGTGGTACTTACACGGACCGATGCATTGGAATAAATTAGGCTGTCTCTCCGTATCTACAGTCCTAAGTCACTTTGGAAAATTACAATTGACGATAGCTGTTCGAATAAATCAGTGTCAGGTCATATGATGGCTCTGAGCACTATGGGACTCAACTGCTGAGGTCATTAGTCCCCGAGAACTTAGAACTAGTTAAACCTAACTAACCTAAGGACATCACAAACATCCATGTCCGAGGCAGGATTCGAACCTGCGACCGTAGCGGTCTTGCGGTTGCAGACTGCAGCGCCTTTAACCACACGGCCACTTCGGCCGGCTTCATATGATGGAAAAGTTATTCAGACATCTTAAAAACAGAATCTAGTATGTTGCCCTCGACGCCGAGTGTTCACCAGAGTGTAGGGTATCGTTAGGAATGCCCTAGGAAAGTGCTGTTGTTCTGTATATACATAAATAATTTGGATGACAGTGTGCGCAAGCCGGCCGGAGTGGCCGTGCGGTTCTGGGCGCTACAGTCTGGAGCCGAGCGACCGCTACGGTCGCAGGTTCGAATCCTGCCTCGGGCATGGATGTGTGTGATGTCCTTAGGTTAGTTAGGTTTAATTAGTTCTAAGTTCTAGGCGACTGATGACCTCAGAAGTTAAGTCGCATAGTGCTCAGAGCCATTTGAACCATTTGACAGTGTGCGCAGCAATCTGCTGATGGTGCCGGGGTGTACGGTAAGGTGTCGAAGTTGGGTGTCTGTAGAAAGATACAAGACGACTTAGATAAAATTTACAGTTGGTGTGATGAATAGCAGCTAGCCCTAAACGTGAAAAAATGTGAGTTAATGCGGATGAGTAGGAAGATCAAACCTGTCAATGTTCGGATACAGTATTACTGTCATGCTTTACACAGTCAAGTTGTTTAAATACCTGAGCATAACTTTGTAAAGCGATATTAGGTGGAATGAGTGTGTGAGCACTGTGGAAGGGAAGACGATGGTCAACTTCGGTTTATTGAGAGAATTTTAGGAAAGAGTGGTTCACCTGTGAAGGAGCCCGCATATAGGACGCTGGAACGACCTCATCTTGAGTATTGCACGAGTGTTTGGGATCCGTATCAGATCGGATTGAAGGAAGACATCGAAGCAGTTCAGAGGCACGCTGTTAGTTTTGTTGGTAGGTTCGAACAACACGTAAGTTTTACGGAGGTGCTTCGGGAACTCAAATGGTAATCCCTGGAGCGAAGCGATGTTCTTTTTGAGAAACACTATTGATAAAATTTAGAGAACTGGCATTTGAAACTGACGGCCGAAACATTGCACTGCCGCCAACAAACATTGCGCATAAGGACCACAAAGATAAGATACGAGAATTAGGCCTCATACGGAGGCGTATAGACGGTCGTTTTTCCCTCGCTCTATTTGCGAGTGGAGCAGTAACGGAAATGACAAGCAGCGGAACAGGGCACCCTCCGCCGCGCACAGTACGGTTTCTTTCAGACTATCGATGTAGATGTACACGTAGATCATAGTACGGGGAGTTATTAGATTAACTGTTTTGGACTCATCAGTTTCCCAAATTACTGACGTTAACTACCCTAAACTGTGAGTACTTGATACCTATTCAACGCCGTTCGGCATAGTTTGCCATGTTTTATTCCACTGAGAGTCTTCTACACGTGGTCATTCAAACGACAAAATAGAGACAAACAGAAAACAGCAGGTTTTCGTCTGTCTGAGAAACGCCCTAAAAACGTTGAATTTATATTTGTTCCAATTGAACACTTTTTGATATCTAGGTTGTGAAATGACTTTTGAATTCTCGTTTTGCCCCAGACAGCATTCCCTTGTCACTTGAAACTGAATTACCTTAAGTGATATGAAATCTGGATAGTCTGTTACCTTAATGAAATTCCGTGTGTACACTAAATATAATTATTGGTATCTAACATTGTACGTACAAAGTGCTAGTAGTTCCGTGCACTGTTTATCTATGCAGCATGCTCTGCGTCCAGACATTAACCTTCAAAGGGTGAGATATTCTGTCGATTCGCGTGAATAACTGCTGGCAGACACGCGATACAGAGTGCGAGAATTCGCCGCTGGGGTCCGCCTAATCAACTCAGCTCTCGCACGAGCGATTGTTGGCTCTGAACTCGCCAGATGTACGGCAACGATTTATAGCTTCGGAACACGCTCTCATTGTTCAGTGCTGTGAGAATGCTTTAAGGCCAACTGCAATGTGAGCGACTGTTTTCGTAATATCATACGAAAACCAAATAAACAATGAGAGATTATTCCAGGATCCCAGAATGCCTTGGTCATCGCCTCGCCTGTGATAAACTATTTTCTTATTTTCTTGTTAACGTCCTGTAGTCATCTTCGTTAACTGCAGTGGGTAAAAGCACATTCACATCTTTATTAATTGAATATTGGTAAACAAAAATGTGATAAAGAGGTTGTGAAGAAGGTGCTATAAGTGACTTATGCTGTTTAAGAGAATACGATTGAACGACCACGTCTACAGAAAAAAATGGCAAATCTCGTAATCAACGTTTTTGTAAAGCTATTATTACTTGCAACGAGAGGGTCGACAGCTTACGACAGCTACGCCGATATATTTATGAGGTATTGTTTCTGTGGCTCAAGCGACACTCACTGTGGGGGGAATGTGAGAGGCTAGTTGTTAGTTGATCGTACTCCAGAAATGCACCTACTTGGGCATCGACTTCCTCATGCAAGGAGCATTTACTACTGAACTTGTAATTCATTTCTCTTGTGATCGTCTGTGTATAATCCACTGCGTCTACTGTTTTTATTCCGATACAGAACACTGTTACTGACTCGAAGGTAGGTTTCTACGTTACACAAAAGTGATTTACTACGTGTGGTGTGCTCTTGCTGTCTTGTGAACTGAGAACCAGATCACCATCAAAAATGTAGAGGTAGCTTGAGTTAACGTATGTAATCAACCACGATGAAACTTGATTTGTTGACATACTCGTAACTTTGTCACACTTAGAAGTGGCAAGAAATGTAAGGAAAAATCCGAGGGCCATTCAGAGTTGAAACTCAAGCCTAAAATCATACATATAATTTACGATGAGATGTCATTCCGAACTTCTGAGGCAAAGATCGAAAGATTGTAGGCGAATGCTGGCAACAAATCACATTTGCTAGTAAACCGTGCTGCTTTTTTCTATTGTACTTAGTATACACATTGCGAACATATTGTAGTGTCACACAATTTGAATTGCAGGTTTTACGGTGGTTTATACGTTGGATATCTTAAGCAACCTGTTTTCTACGAACTTCTCTGAGCAATTGGTACGTCTGCCTCCATAAGCTTAGAAATTTTCCTTTCTTCCTTCTTTCAGCCCACAATGTGAGGCCTTATTCACTGCACACCAGATATCATTTCATCCTTGACTTGTTTCTTGGGAAGGTATGTCGCCGAATAAAAACGTGTTGTTGTTTTTGTTTTCAGTTCGAAGATTAATGTGATGCTGTTCTACATGCTAGTCCACCCTGTGAAAGTGTCTTCATCTTTGCGTAAATGCTCCAGCCTACGGTATATACAGTTGAACTTGCTTACTGTGTTCATGTCAGGGTCTCATACTGCAACCTTTACTCACTTCTCCTTTCCACTTTCTTCTCATCATTAGTAAACTATTTTTTGATTCCTCAGGATGTTTCGTACCACTTTTTTTGTTATTCGTCTTTTTTTTAAAGTCACTAACCATTCCGTTCAAAAGCTCTCTCAAGTCCTGTGCCATCTCTCAAAGAACAATAATGATTTCGGTAAATCTCGAAGTTTTTTTTCTTCCCCCGAAATTACTCCTTGGTTTCCTTTATTGGTTGCTCAGTGTACACACTGAATAATATCGGGGAGAGCCTACAATCCCCTCTTCCCACTCCATCCTCAACTACTGCTTAACTTTCGTGTCTTTTTACTCATACAAATCCCGTGTAATTTCTATATGATTTTTAGGTAAATTTCGACTCCCTGTACTTTACTGTGGCTATCTAGAGAACTTCAAAGAGTGTGAGTCACTCATCATTGTGAAACGCTTCCTATAAACGCAGGTTTGCCTTTCTTTGGCCTATCTTCTACGACAACTCATAGGGTCAGCATTGCATAGAGTGTTCCTTCATTTCTCCCGAACCCATACTGATCTTCGCTGAGGTCGGCTCCTACAAGTGTTTCTATACTTCGGTAAATACTTCATGTCAGAATTTTGCAACCATGACTTATTGAACAAATGGTGCGAGTATTTCGCCTGTCTCACAAATCTTGTGCACCTAGTGGAATAATTTTGTCATGACTGTCTCTCTTCAGGATCTCGATAGTTCTAAAAGATATCGTCTGCTCCAGCGGAGCTCTGTTAAATTCTTCTTACAGTATCATATCTTCTGTCTCATGCTACTAAGGTATACTTCTCGTTAAACGCTTTGAATGTTATCACAGTTCCAAAATTATATGTACTCTCACGTAATATTTGCTTGTTGTTCGAAAAAAATAAAGATAAAAAATAAAAAAAATACAATAAAATAAAGGGAAACCCACTGATATTTGTGAAACATCACCGAAACATTGTAGGAGAGAAAACAAACAACTGTGTGCAGATCAAGGCAGAATGTTCAAAACAGAGCTTTTGCAGTCATAAGAGTCGAGGGCGTGAAATGGAGTCAGTAGTTGAGAAGGAAGTGAGACAGCCCATTTTACATGTCATTCAGTCTGTACACTAAACAGACAGTAAGGGAAACTGAGGAAAAAACTGGAAAAAGGAAATAAAGTCCAGGGAGGATAAATGAAAACTTTGAGGATTGGCATTAACACTGTAATTCTGTTAGAGATAGTAAATGACTTGGAAGATTAGTTGAACAGAATGGACAGCGTCTTGAAAACAGGGTATAAGATGAACATCGAGAGTAGTAAATTAAAGGTAATAGAATGTAGTCGAAATGTATTGGCTGTTACTGAGGGAGTTTAGGAAGGAATCACTGAAAGTAGAAGTTTTGCTATTTAGGAGGAAATTAATTGACCATGGAAGAAGTAAAGAAGATTTAAAATGCAGACTTGCAATACGAAGAAAAGTTTTTCTGACAAACAGAAATGTGATAAGATCTATCAAAAACTTAACTGATAAGAAACTGCCATGTGATTATCGTACTTAAAATCTGTGCAGGTATCTTTTGCGTTACCACGCTGCTTTCACGTTACTAATCGGTGATGAATCCTGTTAAACCCCCTTCGTCATAGCGTCTTTCTTTATTTTATAAGTAACAGCAATTGGACGAGTTACGTTGCACTTCCGGGTAGTACAATCTAGATTTTGTGCTCGGAATTTCTGGACGCCACAATATTGCAAGCGTACATGCAGTGACTGAAGGCCCTAGAATTTACAGGTCTTAGCAGCAGTATTGAAACTATTGCAGTCAAAAAGTTGTACCACAAGTGTGCGAGTAACAAAACACTAATACGTTACCGATCCCCAGGTGAAGCCAAATTTTACTTTGGATTAAAATTCTTACATTGTACTGAGATGCGACTGTCAAGTTATCTACACTCCTGGAAATTGAAATAAGAACACCGTGAATTCATTGTCCCAGGAACGGGAAACTTTATTGACACATTCCTGGGGTCAGATACATCACATGATCACACTGACAGAACCACAGGCACATAGACACAGGCAACAGAGCATGCACAATGTCGGCACTAGTACAGTGTATATCCACCTTTCGCAGCAATGCAGGCTGCTATTCTCCCATGGAGACGATCGTAGAGATGCTGGATGTAGTCCTATGGAACGGCTTGCCATGCCATTTCCACCTGGCGCCTCAGTTGGACCAGCGTTCGTGCTGGACGTGCAGACCGCGTGAGACGACGCTTCATCCAGTCCCAAACATGCTCAATGGGGGACAGATCCGGAGATCTTGCTGGCCAGGGTAGTTGACTTACACCTTCTAGAGCACGTTGGGTGGCACGGGATACATGCGGACGTGCATTGTCCTGTTGGAACAGCAAGTTCCCTTGCCGGTCTAGGAATGGTAGAACGATGGGTTCGATGACGGTTTGGATGTACCGTGCACTATTCAGTGTCCCCTCGACGATCACCAGTGGTATACGGCCAGTGTAGGAGATCGCTCCCCACACCATGATGCCGGGTGTTGGCCCTGTGTGCCTCGGTCGTATGCAGTCCTGATTGTGGCGCTCACCTGCACGGCGCCAAACACGCATACGACCATCATTGGCACCAAGGCAGAAGCGACTCTCATCGCTGAAGACGACACGTCTCCATTCGTCCCTCCATTCACGCCTGTCGCGACACCACTGGAGGCGGGCTGCACGATGTTGGGGCGTGAGCGGAAGACGGCCTAACGGTGTGCGGGACCGTAGCCCAGCTTCATGGAGACGGTTGCGAATGGTCCTCGCCGATACCCCAGGAGCAACAGTGTCCCTAATTTGCTGGGAACTGGCGGTGCGGTCCCCTACGGCACTGCGTTGGATCCTACGGTCTTGGCGTGCATCCGTGCGTCGCTGCGGTCCGGTCCCAAGTCGACGGGCACGTGCACCTTCCGCCGACCACTGGCGACAACATCGATGTACTGTGGAGACCTCACGCCCCACGTGTTGAGCAATTCGGCGGTACGTCCACCCGGCCTCCCGCATGCCCACTATACGCCCTCGCTCAAAGTCCGTCAGCTGCGCATACGGTTCACGTCCACGCTGTCGCGGCATGCTACCAGTGTTAAAGACTGCGATGGCACGGCAAACTGGCTGACACTGACGGCGGCGGTGCACAAATGCTGCGCAGCTAGCGCCATTCGACGGCCAACACCGCGGTTCCTGGTGTGTCCGCTGTGCCGTGCGTGTGATCATTGCTTGTACAGCCCTCTCGCAGTGTCCGGAGCAAGTATGGTGGGTCTGACACACCGGTGTCAATGTGTTCTTTTTTCCATTTCCAGGAGTGTATATTTCCAGCCGTACGCAATCAGCGCTTTGTTTAGACAACGCACAATTCATTCTGCGAGTAGCTTGTGAAACAGGACTGAGAGCAAAGTAGCTATCTGACTGTGGGATTTCTTTGTATAAAACGTTGTATAAAATATTCTGACTTTCTTCTCAACATAAATTCAGCTTGGATCAGGGAGAGTAATCTCGACTTTTACATGAAGACTATAGATAAAATAACGTGCTTACTCATTTTAAAAATATCATAGTTATGTGATCCATAAATATCTGTAATTATATTTGAATTTCCAAATTACAAAAGGATAAGATTGAGTTTTTTGGTTTTAGAAAATACATAACTCTTTAATTGTTTTTTGTACTACGCTGCTAGCACCAGTTGAGTCGATTTGTTGTTCCACTGCTTTGAAATATTTAGTCTGACTCATTAAAACTTTGCACAACGTCGACAGCACGACTAACAATTTTCTCCTGTCGTTTGAAACAACAAATTCTCTCCGCACATACGCCACTGTTTGTTGATCAGTAGTATTGATTGATATTTGCGACTCATTAATACTTGCCCCCTATTGATATTAATCGTCCCGAATATTGCAGAAACTACACTACATTATCCTTCAGGGACTTTACAGTTATAGGCAACCTATCCTTTGTAATTAAGCTATCTTCCGAATTCGGAGTAAGTCTCCCATAAACTAGCTCAAGAAAAACGAACGACGACTTCTCTTGTTACAGCACTTTGTGCATTAACAACAACTGTCGCTCTCAGGATTGGTTATCATTATGCTAACTCGTTTGTCCGAGTAGTGTCTCTGCTTCTTAACACGGAATATGTCGTTCGCGGATTCTAGGAACGGCTACGACACAGCACCACGATCTCGCCGCCTCTGCGTCAGAAGCAAACGAGTTAACCGCTGCCCACTCGTTTCTGGATCCGGAAAGTAGCTTAGTTATAGCCTACGGATTGTTTCCTGCATATAGTCTGTGAGGAAATTTCGAAACTTTGTATCCCATCGACTACGAGGTCATGAGGGACGGAACAGAATCTCGGATTGGGAAGTTATGGGGTATCAAATTGTGCATGCGCTTTCACTGAAACACTCTGGAATTCGTCTTGAAGTCTTAGAAACAGTCGGACGTGAATGTGAACCATCGTCCTCCTATATACGTGATTTATGTTTTATCTCTGCGCCACCTCACTCAGCTAGACGTAGTGCATTTATGGAGGACCCATGGAGCAATTGCTCTTCGTCACACAGACGAAAGGTACGAAATCAGAATTACAGATAATGTGCACTTGCGCATTCAGTTATACTGTGATGGAAACTAGTATCTTCCTGAAGACGAAGCAATCCTATGTCCCCATTCCTTGGGTATTTTGCCAGAATCGTTGATTGGACACAACCTAGACATGAGTACTTGCTTGACCTCTGAAGTGAACACGTTCATGACGTTGCTTTGGGCGCTGTCCACTGCTGGGATTTCGTGTCATCATTCTCACTTAGTTGTTGGTGATTGTTGGAGGATTCGCGTCCAGCATATTCTAGCAACGCTTCCATGGTTTCTGGAGTTAATGTCATGACAATTCGCCTCGGTCTTCAGAGTGGAAGCAGATTTACTGTCGAAAAGAGTAACTGGTTTGTATATGCTAGACCACTGAATACAAACGCACTGCACACGGTAATTACTTGGCCTCACGCAATGAAATGCGACGACGTAATCCCCAGCAGACGACCGTTGTTTTCCAGGCAGAGAGCCGCTAGCCTGTTCCCAGGATGTTAATGCAGCCGAGCATCTCATTTGACTCTGGGATGGTATCTGTTTCCTTCTCCTCTCCTCCCCGCCCCTTCTGCAAGAGGTACAGGGTGTGACTGTGTTCTCTGAAGACAATGGAGTCAGATATCATCGATCTGATTCACACCTCGTTAGCAACACGTAGAGTCGCCTGAAGACTCGTATTCCTGTTAAGATGATAACAGTCCCTTATTAAGAATGGCTTCTCTTTTTGTTCCATCTCTGTATTGACATCTTCGGGAGCTAAATTCGTAATGCGTTGTTTGAAAATTTATTATTCCTTTCTATTGTTTAACAATGTTTAACGGTAATCCTCATTTAGTTATTAATAAAATAAGTCAGACATAATTGGTTGCTCTTTTTTGTACTAATCTCAAGTAACCTCAATTTGTGATACGTGGAATATTCGGGCCGGCCGCGGTGGCCGAGCGGTTCTAGGCGCTTCAATCCAGAACCGCGCGACTGCTACGGTCGTAGGTTGGAATCTCCCTCGGGTATGGATGTGTATGACCTCCTTAGATTAGTTAGGTTTAAGTAGTTCTAAGTTCTAGGGGACTGATGATGGTTCAAAAGGCTCTGACCACTATGGGGCTTAACTTCTGAGGTCATCAGTCCCCTAGAACTTAGAACTACTTAAACCTAACTAACCTAATGACATCACACACATCCATACCCGAGGCAGGATTCGAACCTGCGACCGTAGTGGTCGCTAGGTTCCAGACTGTAGCGCCTAGAACCGCTCGGCCACCCCGGTCGGCGGGACTGATGACCTCAGATGTTAAGTCCCATAGTGCTCGGAGCCATTTGAACCATTTTTTTGAATATTCGGTATTCTTAGCGGTCGACAGATAAACTTTCACTCATTTGTCGTTTTTAGCCGCGAGCTCTTCGCTTTCGGGGAATCAAGTTTATGACACTACTGTATAAATTTCTATATTTAGCTGATACCATAGACTTCCTGCATCTAATTACTATCAGAAAATAACACGTACACATTAAATATGCACAGAAAAAGAACTATAAGCTCTGATTCTGCTTCTGCCCCATGAGATCACGACATACTGACTTTTAATGCTTTACAGGCGATTTCTACCTTCATCACTTTTCAACACAGCTAATGCTCTCTTTAATGACCTACCTGTTGACAAGACGTTGAATTTTAACTTGTTCACTTCGCTACTGACATTAAACATGACTTGAATTCGTTGGTCTTTGGCGTGACGGTTTCATGCTCAGTTCCTCCAATGAATTCTGGGACTTCTGTCAGAATGACAGACACAGTCTCTGCAAGTTATCAGTCGAAGACACTCAAGGTGTATCAGCACCGTTGCACCTCGTACAAGGATATAGTTTTCACAAACTGTCGACAGTATCTGTGTGTTCCAGTTTCTATGGCACTGTTCCTCACGCAAGGCAATCACACTGCACTGTAATAGCAATTTCCGCACACTCAAAGTGGAGCACACAAAATGATTTATTACGCTATAACGTTTTGGAAACTGTCACCAATAGCACCAAAGTTCTAGATAAGTAGTACAGTGTATCCTGTCAGGGGCAGGTAAATGAACGAGACAGATGTAAATACGTTAGTAAACTGTTTATTATTTCAGAAGTAACCTACATAACCGTTAATAAATACATTTAGCCCATTGTGAGACAAGACGGCCTGTAACGCTGGAAATGCATATCCTCCTATTTCTATTTATTGCACTATAAATTTTTTCCTTATTTTGTTACCTGAATATATGACATTTATGTGCCTTTACATATTGTAATTGTTTTTCTATTTGTATATATATTTATGCATCTATGTCGATGTATAATTGGTTTGTTCTGTAAATATTATTTGTATTTTACGCTGGGTCTTGCCTAGGGAAAAGTATGCTGTCGAACGAATACATCGATAGGTCGTGTGGAGAACCAAAGTGTTTAGGATCTTTGGTAGTGTTAACTCTGCCGCGTGGAGCGCGGGGAGAGCAGAGGGAGTCTGGCTGGAGGAGGGCAGAGGGCAGTGGAGCAGGTGTGTTGTGTGACGCTCCCGCGAGTTGCCGCGGTTTCGGGGTTTGGCAGGATGTAATTGCGCTCGACTTGCAATGTTAGTTTTTGACATGGTGTCGCGGACGGGAGCGTTAGCTGGCACTCATCAAGAGCCCGTTTCGGCTGGAGACCGTGTCGAGAAGAAGGCGCGCCAACATCCAGCTTCTGCAACAGGGACGGCCGACAATGAGTGACTGTCGCCACCTCCTCGATCGACGACTTCAAACCTTCAATGAACCAACAAGGGAGACTGGTAGCACGTAAAGTTTTAGAACTGTATGGCAGACCTCCGCTTTTTAAACTGTTAAATTTTTCTCACTAAATTACAGCAACGTGGCATGAACCTTTGTTGCTCATTGTCCCAATTGCATTACCAAGCAGGGTCCGTTTCTTTTCCGGAATGAACCCGAGTGTCGTTGAAATTCAAACGCCAGCATTAAAGTAATATCATTCGATTTCACTGCTTTAATTTTAATGTTCAGTTAAGGTATTCATAGCTGGCTACAATATTTAGATTACACAAGCACAAATTAAGAGTGCGAGTTTTGTTACCGTATTTTAGCTTACCTGTGACTGCAGCTCAGCTTGGTACGTACTAAATTTTACTATTGTTAATTGTTCAGAATCATTTAATTCAAGTTCAAAGTTAAATCTCTTATTTCTAAATTGCGTAGATTCAAGTAGCTTTTGAAATGATTGTTGAGGTAGCCCAAGACTAACCGTATTTTACTGAATTTCGATGTGCTTCAGAAACAAAGCTCACTATTAATTTCAGTCACTAAATTAACGTTCAATTTTCTGGTTTTATTAATTCTTTTGCTAAATTAAGTCAGAGTGTAGCGAAATTTATTACCTGTGACAAACCTTCAGTTTTCACACTACACGTGTCAACCCTCAGTTGCCACGCTTCTAGTGCTAATTATATGTGTAATAACCTTTCTTTTTCAGTTACTATAGTAATTGTCCATAGGACTGGCGACCGTAATTTCCCCCAAATCTCAAATATCTAATTACCGCTAGTTAATTGTTAACGTAACGGCCGCACATTTACTTTCTTTATTAACTTTACCCCTTTTCAAAATTAATTTCCACCAGTTTCATTTGCATTTTTCCTTTCATTTAGATGTAACCCTTTCCTCCCTCTTTACCGACAGATTAACTTCGGTGACGATTGCTTTTCCCAAATTTCCATTAGGTACACGCGGTTTAATTTTTCACTGTCATTAAGGTCGATAAGTGAGGGGGAGGTTACAGGCCAATGCCTTTATGGGAAAATGTTTGGGGCTGCCTACACAACCTTGATCGCGCCAAGTCCTGCACCTCTTCATCCGAAGCAAATCGTCGGCCATGGATATCTTTCTTCTTGACTTCACTAACACGAAAATTGTTTGGGGAGAGATCAGGATTGTCTGGAGGATGTGTAAGGACTTCCCAGCGAATGTTCTACATTACAGTCGAAACAAACTTACAACTTGTGGACCCGCCCACTCCGATCTCTTTTCATGTGATTTCCATATTTTCGGAGCCATGAAGAAAGACATTCGCGGTCGTCAATTTGAATCGAACGAAGAGGTGCACACATGGTTACAATCACGGTTTCGTAGGCAGCCGGAAACATTTTTTAATGCAGTCATTGACCGTCTTGTCTCACAGTGGTATAAATATATTAACAATTACGACGATAACTTTTGAAATAATTAACAGTTACTTAATTTTTTTCTGTCTGACTCATTTTCATTTGACTGACCCTTAAAGAAGTCTTACAACATCGTTGATTGTGTGCAGTTGTAAAACTAATTGCTTCATCGTTATCCCTGTTTTGAAGCCGACCAAAACCACTGTAGTCGGTATTATACTCCTTTGTTTTAGTATTATGTTGCTTCAGTTGTGAAGTCATGATTAACACAGGTACACTGTTAAGAAGAGATTAGTGATGTTTGTGTGTGTGCACGAACGTCGACATAAAGGAAAAACAGTGACAGAGATAATGAGTGCGTTTAGAGACCGCTTTCCATGGCCTTACCTCGTAATGCAGCCCTGCTCTACTGGGAGTACTGTGCTTATGTTTCAGGCGGTATTAACAACAGGCCGTGCAGTGGATGTGAGAAAATGCGAACAGAAACGTGTACCACCGTTGCTCAAACAACTGTGCCGTCTCTAATGAAATAAATTTGCGAAGAGTTGCTAAAGAACTGTTAACGCACTCAATATTGAATGGACAAATTGAGAAATATTTGAAAAAGAAATTTTTTTAGACCGACGTTTGTGAATGAATTAGCAGACGACGACATTGAGTAGGAAGTTGCATCCTTCCGTGCTGATCTGGCACCATTTAGAAATGCCGTGTCTCTCTTGGAAATGTTATTTTCTGTGAATGTTCGATATTTCGCAATTCGCTGAGGTACAGGGAAAAATCCCCATTCTGTGAAATAGTTTCCAAGGAATTTGCCTGAAGCATCACAGTAACGTGTTTGCGAATGGAAAATTTTTATTTGGAAATGAAAATATGGCTAATACTTCAGCTGGCAGACTATGGAATCATGGATCACATTTGATTACAGCTGAACGGACCTCCAGCATACATTGTTACTCACGTGCCTGAGTCCCCTGATGAAAAATTTCGAGGCCGCTACGTTGGTCTGGGCTCGGCAACATCTCCAGACCCATGGAAATTGCTACTATAAGAGCCAATCTTATCACACTAGATAATGGGCAACTCTAATGTGGCTCATCGTCGGTGGAAGACCCATAAAGAATTGCGCAAACCTTTCGAAGTGTAACTCTGGAATGCACCGTAAGCGGAGAACTTGGAGATGCACAATGTCTGTGTATGACGCTACTGTGCACATACAGATCCGCTTGACACATAGTCTTTGTATTTAAGTCCTCCGAAATACAGTAAATTGCTTTGATATTGTGGTACTATGACTTATCAGAGACATTGTATTTTCTTGGAATTCTGCTTAAATTAAATAAGTGATCAATAGTCCATCCCTCTAAAATAAATTATTTTGTAAGTAAAGTGTAGCATGATCGTCTACCCATCACTATACGTTGGAAAGGAAAGAAACAAAGCAAAGGAAAACCAGTACCGCTTCACAATTCCAGGTCAATCAAGAATTTCCTGTATTATGTATGAGACGAATGTCTGTTTCCGTACGTTGAAGACGGTATGATAAGGGCTGGCGGCGAGAGAGGGATTGTCGGCGATGGGAGAGATTAATGAATATTTGTGCGGCAATAAAAAAGGAAGAGATGGTGAAGGAGATGTCTGGCGGCTGCTGTCAGGCGCCACGCCAGGCCCGACATGTTAAGACCTGACCGCCGCTGCCCGCGGATCATTCATTATTCCGCCCATCAATCACTGCGCGGCAGGGCAGGGTGGAGCGCGCTGCACCGCTTCTTGTAGACTCTAGACTGTAGATTGTAGAGGCCGCAGCAGCTGCGCGGCGCGCAGTGACGGCCGGATGCTGAGCATGCCCCACCCATCACCGCTGCAGCACTTGTCATTCAGGTAGGTACTGGAAGCGAAGTCTCTGTTGACTCATCATGAACAGGGGACATCAGCTGGTCAAGCAAATATCAATGAAATCCGCCGACAGCTGTGTAGTTAAGACGTTATTTTATTCTATTTCGACTACCAGTTTCGGCATTTCACTATGTCATCTACAGGCTCCATATGCATCTCCCAAAAATAAACGATATTGCTATACAGTGCCACATATTCCTGGATGTCGAGAATTCAAAACCTATCTCAAGTGCTTTCTTCGAAGACTGCCACTCAATTTTTTGAATGCAGAGTTAGTCCCAGAATTCGGTCAACAGATCCGGGATCTATCCGCGTCTCTTCCATATGAGAAAGGCAGTTGTTAGTGCACCGAATTTGCAGATATAGCCATATCCTGAAACTTCCTGGCAGATTAAAACTGTGTGCCGGACCGAGACTCGTACTCGAGACCTTTGCATTTCGCGCGCAATTGCTCTACCGAGTTCGAGTCTCGGTCCGGCACACATTTTTAACCTGCTAGGAAGTTTCATAGCAGCGCACACTCCGCTGCAGAGTGAAAATCTCATTCTGGAAACATCCCCCAGGCTGTGGCTAAGCCATGTCACCGCAATATCCTTTCTTTCAGGAGTTCTAGTTCTGCAAGGTTCGCAGGAGAGCTTCTGTAAAGTTTGGAAGGTAGGAGACAAGGTACTGACAGAAGTAAAGCTGTGAGGACGGGGCGTGAGTCGTGCTTCGGTAACTCAATTGGTAGAGCAATTGCCCGCAAAAGGCAAAGGTCCCGAGGTCGAGTCTCGGTCGGGCACAGTTTTAATCTGCCAGGAAGTTTCATATCAGCGCACACTTCGCTACAGAGTGAAAATCTCATTCTGGATAGCATATTCTTTCCAACGGCATGCGAAGTATGAAATAAGTGTATTGCCCGTGTATTTATTTTGCCTATTTTCTATTATAAACCTCAACAAAAATGGACCGGGTTTGTAGTAAAGTATCGAAAAAATTTCGTTTCCATGTATTCGTGAAAACACCTTTGAAATTATGAAACATCAGTATAAAGAAATATGCATAACGTACAAATGTATAAGTACAGTCTCCAGATTAAGAAACATTATCCCCGACTGTTTCTGTAGGCTGGGCGCAGGTACTTCGCGTGTCTACAACGCGATTTTGTTGATGTCTCTATGGCAACACTTCTTCATAGCGCTATAGAAGGCTATAACTTTCACCTACAGCAGTTTGCGCTTCACAGTTAAAAGCTGTCAAAAGCGATGCCAGATGTCAGGGAATTTCTCAAGTTGCCTCGATTGTAGGAGCGCCGTAGTAGTAAAAAACAAATGTATTAAAGCTTCATGCATGACGCCGCATTTTTTCATGCATCTCAGTGTTTCTGACGTCGTATCTTCTGACCTATGTGTCATACAACGATATCATTTTGTAAGTAAATTCAGTGGCGCATGTGGATACTCTGTGCGAAAAGTGTTGCGAATAGAGATAGTAATTAAGAAATAATCAGCTTAAACGTCTTGCATCATGCTGCAGTTTTTCACTCATTGTTTACGACGTCATACCTCCTGGACTATGATGGGTACATGGTGGTCACTCCCGCTGAAATTGTTGCCTGATATTAGGGGATATGTGTACCAAGTTTGGTCGAAATTGGTCGAGGGGTTTAGGAGAAGTGGAAAACACAAACACACACACTTTACAAGATGTATGGATTACTTTTAGACGTAGACTATATTGTGTGGAAGGCTGTTTCAGCCGTTAGTGTAGTTACTTCTACCAGTCACCATTGTTTCTTTTTATTCACAGTCCATAACTTATAATCACTCATCTTTTATGTTTTTGCTTACGTTCTGTTCGAGTTTTATAAAGTATTGAAACAGCAACAATCTTTCGATATGCATTGCCGTACAGCTATTGTTAAGATTTGTTGGACGTACGTAAATAAAAATTCATTTTCCGATCATCTGATGATCATTGAATGCTAGTTATTAGTTGTAAAAGAACTACATACTGTAAGTGAACTAACACCCAAAATTAATTTAAGACTAGGAGGTATATCAGATTACATTCAGCAAAAAGTACTCCATCTTACAAAATGAAGATTATACAAGCATAGACGAAATACTAATTAATAACAAAGGTACTTATGCAAAAAGTATAAGATATTGAGGCTACTACGAAAGCAAAGTAAAACAAACTCTCGCGCGGAATATGGAAACTGTTAAAGAGAGCGTGAAAAGTTTCGTCGAACGGTAACAGGGATGTCGAAGAATATGATGAAGTGAACTAAGCACTTCGGAAATGTGAGAAGGCACAAACAGAAAAGGTTCGAAACATTAAAAGTATGAAAAAAGCGAAACAGATATTTGTGGTAATTAGATATCATAATTTATCAGTAAAGATACCAGATGGTACAGTAAATAATAAGACAAAAAATTGTACGAACATTTCAGGAATTATTTAAAATCAAATGTAGTTAATAATAAAAACAATTGCATTGCAGAAATAGTTCCACGCGTGTTGTGAAAAGTCATTTGAAATCCGAAGTCGATAAAAACGCCACGAGATGGTGTTTCAATGTATATGACAAAAAAAAAAAAAAAATGCAAAGGCGACCTGTGTAGGAAGGCAATGCCGAAAGGTGTTGTAGGACTATCACTGTTTTACTTTCCTACAGTGAATACAGGAGCTCACCAGCTGCATAGGAGAAACATTGAATTTTAATGAGGCAAAGGAATAAGTTTACTATAAAAATTGATACAGTATGTATGTTCACTTACAAGTCAAGAACACAATTATAGAATGAATTACTTCTTTCAAAGATTCTGAAAAATCATTTAACTCAATTTCAATAAACTTTATAAAAACTTTTGTGTTTTAGCCCCACACAAACCAGACGGGGCGCCATAGCGTATCACGTAGGATATGGAAGCCAAGATCGACGCTAAGTCTATTGTTGGAAACGTTGCAGAGAGCGAACATTATGAGTGCAAGTAACGTGAGTTTAAATCAGTACTAAAGAACAGAATCAATATCGTCTAAAATACAACATGGACAATAAGATTTCCATTTCAAAGCTCAGGTCCAGAAAGCGGGGCAACCGTTGCATATGAGGACCGGCATGCTGAGACTTGAATAGCAGGATACGAACCGTCAATCCAGCCGCTGGGAATAGTATTTATTTCCTGAAGAGAGCCAACGGCCGTCTACTTCTACCGTAGGAACACATTGGAGACAATGAACTCTGATCTGTGTGCTCTACAGGAGCCCAGGGACGGGCAATGTCTGGAGTACTCAACGTCGGGTTCTAACTGAAATCGATACACATAAACGACTTTCACGAAGGGCAAGTTTTTGTGGCTCGGTCCCTGGAAATTAGCAACTCCGGAACTGATTAATGGTTAATGTGCTTCTATTGCGAGAATCTATGGTAAGTTGTGGAAGGATGGTGAAACCGCGACTAGCGACAAGATGTTGGAAATGCACACCTCGTCATACAATGTTGAGGGCGGAGACATGCTCACTCTGTAAGGAAGACAGTGAGATTTGTCGTCACTTATCTATATCTGTAACATATCGTGTTCTGATAACTGACGGGTATGAAAAGTGTTACATCATGACGTCAGTCCGATATTTATCAAACTTTATATGCTTACACTTTTATTTTATTCAATCTGTATGACGTCTATCATCAATATGAGTATGAGATGTGTCCCCCATTGGCACGAATACACTTTCGTAGAGTTATGGGATGGAAGGACAGCCTCGATATCATGAAGAACTTCTTGCTATACTTGAAACACGTTCCGAGTCAGTTGTAGAAGGTTGTTGCCAGGAAGCTGATATGAAAGCATCAGTCCTTCTATCGCGTCCTACACATGTGTGACAAACCAGGCAACCGGCCAGGCCAGTCAAGCATCCGCACATTCGTCAAGGCGTTCGCGATTTGAAATGCAATGTGGGCTTTTATATTATCCTGCTGGAACAAGCCATTTCATACATTGGCCACGAAGGATATGAAAACAAGGCTTAACGTTCTTGCCACATATTGGCAAACATTCAGCCCCCATTTGACGGTTAACGAATTAGTCCTGTTGTCACTTTCGATAGGTGCACACTCCATGACCCCAGGTGCTGGAAATGTGCGGGTCTCAAGAATCGCTGCTTCATGTGACCTTTCACCAGGTAGTCTTCGGATAAGATGGCGTCGATCTTACCGCCGCGAACAGAAGCAAGACTCATCGCTCATCGCGGAACACCACAGAGTGACTACAATTTCCCAGTTGACACTAAGTCTACAGCATTTAAGTGTCTTACATAATGAGGCATCAGGGCCAGGCGGCACATGGCAGATCGAGATCTCGGCCTAGGTTCCATTACTCCGTTCCCGATGGACCGTGGTGAAACACTGCCAGTAGCCTCTGCTGATTTTTCCCGTCTATACGTCAGACTCGGTCAGCCCTACAGACCCACTGCTACATTGTTGTCTTGCGTCTATCTCGAAATTACTTGTTCTGCAGTCATTACACTATAATCAGCTCTATGTGGGATCTGTCGATGTTATGCTCCTTTGTCCCTGGTACCAGTGATTCGACCTTTTGGAAAGTCTGAAAGATGGCGGCAAGCTGCACGTGGATGTCCTCTCGTCATGCTGTATTGCGATATTCTCCCAAAATTTCCAATAACAATACACAGATCCAACAGCTACTATGTAATCACATCACGTTTCATTTGTGGGAATGATTATTTCTTTCCTTAAGAATGAAATTTTAATCAGCGTATCCAATAGGCATGAAAATACGGGATTATCAGCCGAGTAAGAAGTAGTATGGGGTTGTTGACCGAGAGACCCCGTAGGCTAAGTTCAGCCTTGGCTGACTGATGAACTCAAACAGCTCATGAATCTCAGAGACGCTGCACGTCTAGCATACAAGATACACCCTACACCTGAAAATCATACTATATACAAGCAGAAACGAAACATACTCAGTCAAGCGGTGAGAAACGCTAAGCTCAAGCACGCGCGTACATTAGCTGACAATAGATGTAAACCAACTATCCTGTGGAAAAATCTCCGTAGTCTCGGTTTAGGCAAAATAAAAGTTGCAGAAAATCCCATGGTTCCAGTTGAAGAACTAAACCGATTCTTCTCATTACCTACTTCCACAATTGAACTGAAAAAAAACAGCAGAGAATCACTGATTACTTCATGGGGATGAACGACTGTAGCAAAGAAAAATTCTATCTACAGCACGTCACTTGCAATACTGTCAAGAAAGCCATAATGCGGATTAGATCAGCATCTACTGGACATGATGGCATCACTATCCGGATGGTAAAACTTATTATTGATCAACTACTGCCCTCTATAACAGACATTTTCAACGATTCATTAATCACAAGTGTTTTCCCTGAAGCCTGGAAACTGGGACAAATTAACCCACTGCCTAAAAAGGACATCGCCACAGCACCCTCTGACTACCGCCTCATCTGCCTTCTTCTTCCACTATCAAAGGCCTTCGAATATATAGTCCATGACCAGCTCACCAACTACCTAACTACTAACAACCTACTAGACGAATACCAATCAGGTTTCCGTAAACATCGAAGCACAACATCCGCACTGATAAAGGTGACAGATGGCCTGAAACTTGCCATGGACAGACAAGAAGCGACTATCATTTGCTTCTTAGATTTCAGCAAAGCATTTGATACTGTCGACTTCGACATCTTACTAACCAAACTTAGCGGTCTACATTTCTCACCAAGTGCAGTGCAATGGTTTCGCTCATACATGACGTCTCGTCAGCAACGCGTCCTGTCCAGGAATATAAAATCACAATGGCGGCAGGTAGTGTCAGGCGTTCCCCAAGGCTCAGTATTAGGTCCTATACTCTTCTCACTATATGTCAATGATGTGTCATCGGTTCTGACCTATTGCAAATATCATATGTATGCTGATGACCTTCAGTTGTATCTAAGTGCGAAACCAAGCAATCTTAAGAAACCTATTGAAAATTTCAGTACGGACCTCGATACACTATCAAAATGGGCACAGGACATAGGACTAAAACTAAACCCATCTAAAACCCAAGCGGTAATTGTTGGTCGCCCTAAGGTCACTAGCCCAAAACATCGGGAATTCGTACCATCTCTTATCCTAAATGGAACAAATATTAACTTCTCTCCCTCAGCAAAGAGTTTGGGAATAATAATAGATGAAAATCTAAATTGGACAGAGCACGTAACTGCAGTGTGCAAAAAAGCATCAGCATCCCTTCATGTCCTACAAAAATATAAAAAACTCTTCCCTTTCGATCTGAAAAAGAAATTAATACAAACGCTTATACTCCCAATCATTGACTACAGCGATATTATCCCACAAGGCCTCTCTCAGGAAAATTCGCGACGTCTGCAGTTGGTTGTGAATGCCTGCGTCGGATATATCTGTGACGTTCGAATTTTTGATCACATTTCACCAGCATATGCAAAATTGTCCTGGCTGCGTGCAGACAAACGCAGAGATTTCCATACACTCTGTCTTATCTACTGCCTTATAAATGTACAGTGTCCCTCATATCTCTCCTCGTCCTTAACGCTTATGTCGGAACAACATGACAGAAACACACGTTCCTATCGTAATAAAATCCTCTCTGTTCAAATGGTTCAAATGGCTCTGAGCACTATGGGACTTAACATCTGTGGTCATCAGTCCCCTAGAACTTAGAACTACTTAAACCTAACTAACCTAAGGACATCACACACATCCATGCCCGAGGCGGGATTCGAACCTGCGACCGTAGCAGTCGTACGGTTCCGGACTGAGCGCCTGAACCGCTAGACCACCGCGGCCGGCTCCTCTCTGTTCCACTGCATTGCTCAGTTACCTACTCCAAGTCCTTTACAGTAGCGGGAACCTAACTCTGGAATAACCTCCCTCGTTATCTTAGAGAACTTAAAAACATGTCCGGCATCAGAAAAGAGTTAATGACGTATCTACTTAAGCAACAGTAATGCCTTCCTATGTACATAAATTCACTTCACCTCATTACTTCCCTCTTTCTCCCTCCTTAAATCTCCCTTCCCCAAAACTCTCTATACTAGTAAACATCTACTTTTCACACCAAGATATTAATGTACATCTGCACAGATCTTCATTACTATTGCCAATTTTTCTCATGTTTATCATTATTATTTGATTTTTTTACTGTTATTATTATTGCTTTTATCATAATTTGTATGTATAGCACCTGTTGTAAAAATATTGCCAGCATTTACTTTATTAGGTCTTAGTCATTACTCTTTATTCATATTGTCATTATAGTAATCTAATTTTCTTATTTAAACTATTGTCGTGATGTAACTCTGATGTGTGAAATACTGCATGTGTGGAACACTGGTCCGATGTAAGAGAGAACCTGATGGCCCTAATCTGATCAGGTTAAATAAATAAATAAATGTAATAAATAATTGGGAAATGTTTCCTCATTCTTCACGTGCAGTAGCACCTTTGCTTCGGTAAGTGTGAGAGATGTATGTTTATGGGTATGTGGGATGTGGAGGTGACTGTAATGAATGTGTGTAATATGCTGTCGTTTTTGTGTTGTATTGTGATGATGATGATGATGATGATGATGATGATGATGATGATGAGAGATGGGAGAGGGGGGAAACCAGATTCCGGCACTTCAGTCTACTCCTGTCGAATAGTACCAAAGGGCCCGTGGAGTCCGCATCTGACGAAGGGATCACCATCAACAGTGTCGCATGCCCTCACTTCATAAGACACTACGAAGAGATTTGGGATTTAATCCTGGACTTTGGCGCAAAGACTGATAATCATTGATTTTACACTAGTGCCCTCCTTTCCTCTGCCTCAAAGGCTAAAACAGTCGTATGCTTTTTATTTCAGTCTTTGACGGCAATATAAAGTCCTTTGACGATGACCGGTTTCAGTCAGTAATGACCATCTTCAGATCTACAGTATAAAAATATACAACTAGTGAACAGTGTATCTTTCAAAACAACGTAGTATTTCCTATCACAATATACTCTGATACAAACTGGGATTGTACAGATAAAATGAATTAAAGCGTATCAGTGAATAGACAAGATATAATCAGTTACAGGATTAGAGCGACGAATGCATGGATTGTATGGCCAGACTATATAATCTCATTTATTGACTATTAATTTATTGTTTTAACCTCTTCTGTGGGAGACGTATCACGATGTACGAAACCCCTTTTAGCGGTTGAGTTCTTACGATCGCTAAGCGCCTACGTAACATCCTGGCGCTGATCATTGACTGTCTTTTGTTCCATACAGATATTTTGTCATGTAGACATTTTATATTTCAGAGGTAATTTATAGATTACAATAGGCAGTGGATTACGTAAATTTTACTTTCGACCGTAAATTCACCAAAAAAGTGTACATTTCCTTCAAGTAATGTTATATGTTACTACAGTCATCTTTTATTTTATCACAGTTGGTTTCTACAGTAATTATCAAAATTTAAAAGTCAGCTACATGTATTTTACCTACTGTATTTTCATCATATTATGGCTCTTACGTATTTGAAGAATACATATGAGCCCACAGTAGCGAAATCTATGAAACATATAGACAAACATTTTTCTGGTAGCTACTGCGCTTCTGTATATTTTGTACAGTAACGACAGTTGTAAAATGACTGTGTGGACGATGTTGCCCATTTTACACCATATTTTAGTTCTACGTGACGATGCTATGCTGAGTGTATTTCTATGTTTTGACGATGCCATTACGGCTTTATCACATAGGATATGGTGTTGAACATTTACTCTTTACCTTATTTTATCTACACATTCTCAGTTTGTATTAGAGTATATCGTGATAGGAAATACTGTATTGTTTTAAAAGATAGACTCTCCACTAGTTGTATATTTTTGTATTGTAGATCTGAAGACGGTCGTTACTGACTGAAACCGGTCATCGTCGAAGGGCTTTATATTGTGATCAAAGACTGATATAAAAAGCATTTGACAGTACCTGGATCACTGTATTTGCGACTATATCGCAGCTTGTAAAACAGTGGTCATACGGGACGAGTTAGCTAACGTCGACGTGGCGCTCTACATGTTTTGTGATGTCGCTTCCCGCTGTCCCACGATGAGAAGCCATCCCGTTACGTGAAAAACAAAATACGTTCTGCGATATTTCAGCAACGTACCATATGAACTAGAACCAATCGGAAGCAAGAACGCTTCCTACAACGCAAGCAGAAAAGCGAGACGCCATATTGGATTTGTCATGTTCAGTAGAGTCCCGTATGCACCTTTGAAATTCTGAAGGTAGCACGTGATAAAATACAGGGACCGAATGCCTATTTACAACTTATACAGAAACCAGACGGCAGTTATGAAGTAAGGGGCATGAAAGGGAAGCAGTGGTTAAGAAGTTGCAGAGTATCCCCTATGCTATTCAATCTGTACATTGAACAAGCAGTGAAGGAAACAAAAGAAAAATTTGTTCGGGGAGAAAAAGTAAAAATTTTGAAGTTTGCTGATGACACTGTAATTCTGTCAGACACAGCGAAGAACATGGAGGACCAGTTGAACTGAATGGATAATGTCTTCAAAGGAGGATATAAGATGAACATCAAAAAAAGAAAAAAATAGGATAACGAAATGTAGTCGAATTACATCAGGTGATGCTGAGGGCTTAGATTATGAAATGAGACACTTTAAGTAGTAGATGGGTTTTGCTATTAGGGTAGCAAAATAACTAATGATGGCTGAAGTACAGAGGATATAAAATCAAGACTGGCAGTGGTAAGAAAAGCATTCCTGAAGAAGAGAAATTTTTAACATCGACTACAGAATCGGTATGGAAGCGAAACATGGTCGATAAGCAGTTTCGACAAGGAGAGAGTAGAAGCTTCTGAAATATGGTGCTACAGAAGAATGCAGAAGATTAGATGGGTAAGTCATGTAATTAATGAGGCGGCACTGAACAGAACTGAGGAGACAAGAAGTTTGTGGCATATCCATCGAGTGACATTATACTGAGTGCACTATCAGAAAATTACATCGAGCAATTAAACAGAGAACCGACTCGTGGAGATAACATCTTGGACCTACTGATAACAAATAGATCCGAACTTCTCGACTCTGTAAGCGAATATGGAAGTAAATAGGATTATAAAAAAAGAGAGGAAGGTTTATCTGTTTAGTAATAGGAGGCAGATTTCAGATTACCTAACAGATCAAAACGAAAATTTCTATTCCGACACTGACGATGTTGAGTGATTATGGAAAAAGTTCAAGGCAATCGTAAAATGCGTTTTAGACATGTACGTGCCGAGTAAAACACTCGTTCGACCTATACTTGAGTATTGCTCATCAGTGTGGAATCCGTACCAGGTCGGGTTGACAGAGGAGATAGAGAAGATCCAAAGAAAAGCGGCGCGTTTCGTCACAGGGTTATTTGGTAAGCGTGATAGCATTACGGAGATGTTTAGCAAACTCAAGTGGCAGACTCTGCAAGAGAGGCGCTCTGCATCGCGGTGTAGCTTGCTGTCCAGGTTTCGAGAGGGTGCGTTTCTGGATGAGATATGGAATATATTGCTTCCCCCTACTTATACCTCTCGAGGAGATCACGAATGTAAAATTAGAGAGATTCGAGCGCGCACGGAGGCTTTCCGGCAGTCGTTCTTCCCGCGATCCATACGCGACTGGAACACGAAAGGGAGGTATTGACAGTGGCACGTAAAGTGCCCTCCGCCACACAACGTTGGGAGACTTGCGGAGTATAAATGTAGATGTAGATAACTTGCCTAAAAAAGGGACCGGTTGATGGGACATATTCTGAGACATGAAGGAATCACCAATTTAGTAATGGAGGGAAATGTGGGGTATACGAAGACAAAGAGATGAATACAGTAAGCAGATTCAGAAGGACGTATGTTGCAGTAGTTATTAGGAGATCAGGCTTGCACAGGGAAGAGTAGCGTGGGGACCTGCATCAAACCAATCTTTGGACTGAAGACCACAACAACAACACGTCAGGGAAACAGAAATGCGAAGGTTAACCCCGTTCTATCTTATTTTTTGAGAAGAGGTACCTGCCGGGGAGCTTGCGCCTAGTGTGGAGCACGAAGTCCTCCAGGTGGTGCGGCCGCAATGCCGCGTGCCTGGCGGGCAGGGCGGCGCGACGGCGCAGCGCCGGAGGTGGCGGTGTGTCGTGGCGTGGCCGCTGAATAATGCAGCCAGCGCCATCGCCGGCTCTGGCCTGCCGGGGCCCGGGACCCGGGTCTCGGCCTGGCTGGCTGGCTGGCTCTCATTCATGAAATTCAATCGAGCTGTGGGCCGGCCGGCGCGTGGGAGGCGGCCGCAATAAACTTGTTAGCGATAAGTCAGCGCCCACACGGCGCAGCGTGGCGCGACCCACCGTCTAGCCGGGAACTTCCTGCCGCGCGGCCAGACGGCTCTGAGACAGTAGACGCCTGCCTCTGCAGGGCGAGCTTCTCCCAAAATGTGGATCACAGTACCGTAAATTGAAAGCACACCCTGAAATACACTGACAGAAGTACATTACTGGCCATTAAAATTGCTACACCACGAAGATGACGTACTACAGACGCGAAATTTAACCGACAGGAAGACGATGCTGTGATATGCAAATGATTAGCTTTTCAGATCATTCTCACAAGGTTGGCGCCAGTGGCGACACCTACAACGTGCTGACATGAGGAAACTTTCCAACCGATTTCTCGTACACAAACAGCAGTTGACCGGCGTTGCCTGGTGAAACGTTGTTGTGATACCTCGTGTAAGGACGACAAATGCATACCATCACGTTTCTGACTTTGATAAAGGTCGGATTGTAGCCTATCGCGATTGCGGTTTATCCTATCGCGACATTGCTGCTCGCGTTCGTCGAGATCCAATGACTGTTAGCAGAATATGGAATCGGTGGGTTCAGGAGGGTAATACAGAACGCCGTGCTGGATGGAGATGACAGGCATGTTAACCGCAAGGCTGTAACGGATCGTGCAGCCACGTCTCGATCCCTGAGTCAACAGATGGGGACGTTTGCAAGACAACTACCATCTGCACGAACAGTTTGACGACGTTTGCAGCTGCATGGACTATCAGCTCGGAGACCATGGCTGCAATTACCCTTGACGCTGCATCACAGGCAGGAGCGCCTGCGATGGTGTACTCAACGATGAACCTGGGTGCACGAATGCCAAAACGTCATTTTTTCTGATGAATCAAGGTTCTGTTTACAGCATCATGATGGTCGCATCCGTGTTTGGCGACATCACGGTGAACGCACATTGGATGCGTGTAGTCGTCATCGCCATACTGGCGTATCACCCGGCGCGATGGTATGGGGTGCCATTGGTTACACGCCTCGGTCACCTCTTGTTCGCATTGACGGCACTTTGAATAGTGGACGTTACATTTCAGATGTGTTACGACCCGTGGCTCTACCCTTCATTCGATCCCA
The DNA here is from genome assembly GCF_021461385.2 of Schistocerca piceifrons. Classification (NCBI taxonomy): domain Eukaryota; kingdom Metazoa; phylum Arthropoda; class Insecta; order Orthoptera; family Acrididae; genus Schistocerca; species Schistocerca piceifrons. The sequence goes on from NC_060138.1 coordinate 925,319,461, forward strand.
GCGAAACCCTACATTTCAGCAGGATAATGCATGACAGCATGTTGCAGGTCCTGTACGGGCCTTTCTGGATACAGAAAATGTTCGACTGCTGCCCTGGCCAGCACATTCTCGAGATCTCTCACCAATTGAAAACGTCTAGTCAATGGTGGCCGAGCAACTGTCTCGACACAATACGCCAGTCACTACTACTCTTGATGAACTGTGGTATCGCGTTGAAGCTGCTTGGGCAGCTGTACTTGTACACGCCATCGAAGCTCTGTTTGACTCAATGACCAGGCGTATCAAGGCCGTTATTACGGCCAGAGGTGGTTGTTCTGGGTACTGATTTCGCAGGATCTATGCACCCAAATTGCGTGAAAATGTTATCACATGTCAGTTCTAGTATAATATCTTTGTCCAATGAATACCCGTTTATCATCTGCATTTCTTCTTGGTGTAGCAGTTGTAATGGCCAGTAGTGTAAAAACTGCAATACCAAAATATAATTAATGTAGAGTAATGAAATTTCGGGAATACGCTTATCTTGGTGACGTATTTAAGTTATTAACAATCCAAGATCACAGGTTAATGTGAGCGCGAGATAAGATATTGCAAATATGACATGCTAGTATATTAATAACCGGTGTAATCGCCAAAATTTTGAACGCAAGTATGCAAACGTGCAAGTATTGTGTTGTACAGGTAACCGGATATGTTTATGGGATCTCAGCCCTCCTTCCTAATGCCATCTATTGTCCATATTAGTCTTTTATGAAGATTTGAGAGGAGCGAAGATTACAATAAACTTTCTAGTTTACTTAGCTTTTCATGTAGAGTTGGCTCCAGTTCTTCTGGTCTAGGGATATGATTCTTGAAGGTGAAAATGTCACATTTTAGGTCATCACGGTTGGATTGAGCTAAGTAAATATGAAGATTGTTGTTGCACACTTTTTGTTTTTACGTTAATACATTTTCTCATATTTTAGTACATTATACAGTATTTTGATTTATCAATTTAATAAAACTGAAATTACATTGTTCACACAAAATAAAAAAAGTACGTCCGATCACATCAGAGGCATGCTTACGTCTCTCACACACTGCGGGGATAGCCATATTCCAAAGAGTTTGCAATTTTTCTGAACAAATGAGTTTCTTCTAGTTTCTGTTACATTATTACTTTCAATTGTTATTCCATAAATGAATCCAGAAATAAACATAATAACCAATAGTCGGCCGGAGTGGCCGAGCGGTTCTAGGCGCTTCAGTCGCAGGTTCGAATCCTGCCTTGGGCGTGGATGTGTGTGATGTCCTTAGGTTAGTTAGGTTTAAGTAGTTATAAGTTCTAGGGCACTGATGACCTCAGCTGTTAAGACCCATAGTGCTCAGAGGCATTTTTGAACCAATAACCAATACAGTATTGTGTAATTAATAATATAAATTTTAAGTGTGCCAGTAGTTCGTAATTTCAAATGTTTCTAAAAAGTAATTTTAACTATACATTCAGAACTAATACTTTTCGATTATAACATCGAGACTAAACCATTTTATAAAGTAATTCATTTTCATTAAATTTAGCTTGAAATACAACATACTGTGTATAAAACTACATGGAAGTTTTCAGAAAAGCAATTGAGATAATATTGACCTGTCCAAAATTCGAAAACCAATACTAGTATCAAAAACTGCTGTTGAGGAAAAGTAATGCTAGAGGAGGATGTCCCGTTACACGTTCCACGCATGTTGCACTTGTTCGGCCAATACAGGGATTGTTAATACTGGTTGTGGATGACACTAGAGTTGTTGTCCGATGATGTCCCCACGTGTACTCGATTGGAGATAGATGTGGCGCCCTAACAGGTTAAGGCAACATATCGACACTTTGTAGACAGTGTTGGGTTACCACAGTGACATGTGGGTGAGCGTTATCCTGTTGGAAAACACCCTGTCGAATGCTGTTCGTGAATGGCAGCACGACAGGTCGAATCACCATACGCACGTACAAATTTGCAGTCAGAGTGCATGGGATAATCACGAGAGTGCCCCTGCTGTCACGAAATCGCACCCCAGACCACAGCTCCAGGTGCAAGCCCGGTGTGTCTAGCAAGCAGGCAGGTTGGTCGCCGGCCCTCGGGTGGTGCCCTGATAGCCAACACACGTCCTTCAGTGGTACCGAGGCGCAACCGGCTTTCATGAGAAAATACAACAGACGTCAAACATGCCCTCCGGTAAGTTCTCGATTGACACCAATGAAGTCGCAGATGGCGGGGGTTTGGTGCCACTGACATGCGCTCTACAGGGCGTCTGGCTCGGAACTGCTCTTAAGCAACCGATTTGTAACATCACTTAACATTTCCGGTCTGAGATGCCGTGGTCCATACATAAGACTCTCCCCTGACGTTTCGCCTTCGACTGCAGAAGGCATCCTCCGAGGACAATCGGTGAACTGCAACGATAGCACTAGTGAACGCCGTGTATATAAGCCATCCAGAGGGCGCCGCTGCCAATCACGTGACGTCGGCTGTGCTATGATCTCTGATATTGCCAACTTTCTCAATTGAAACTAAACGACTGTCACGCTGTTGTTGCAATGTTGACATCCATATGTTTTCCAGCTTAATGCCTTCATATTTTCTATTAAAATTATTGCAGTGTTTGGCAATCTCGATGTCCTCTCTGTACATTCGCGCATAATAACGCGACGTCTTTGCTATGATGGTCGTCTCACTAGACTTTATTTCATGATCACCTCCCTGAAACACATGTTCCGCGACAGCCGATTTATCAATATGTCCGAGGCGGCAGTTCCTTTTATGTTCACCGAGACGGGTGTTGACGCTTATTTTTGTTGTGCCTATATAGACTTTTCCACAACTACACGGAATTTTATAGACACCTGGTGTATCATGAGGATGTCGTTTATCTTTTGCGGATTTTAAACATTCTTTTATTTTCGTAGTGGGTCTGAAAACAGTTTCCATATCGTACTTCCTCAAAATTTTTCCATTGCGATCAGTGACCTTAGTGATGAATGGTAAGAACTTTTTCCCCTTGGATTGGTGTCGATCCTCGTCCGTCCTAGTTGTCAGTCTAGGGCGTAGTGCAAGATCTATCTCTCTGTTGGAATACCAATTCTACTTGAAGGTCGCTCTAAGGTGTTCAATCTCATCATCTAAGTGAGCTGGTTTACATATTTTGTGCGCCCTGTCTATTAATGTTTTAATCATCCCTCTTTTATGTCTTGGGTGGTGGTTAGAATCTTTCTGCAGGTAACGATCAGTGTATGTGTCTTTTCTGAAAACCTTATGACCCAATGAACCGTCCCCTCGTTTGATTACAGTTACATCTAAGAAGTTCAGGTGACCATCGATTTCCTTTTCCATAGTGAATTGAATTCTTGGATTAATACTATTCAGATGTAACAGGAAGGCATCTAGTTCCTCTTCCCCATGGGTCCATACAAGAAATGTATCGTCTACATAACGATACCATCTGGCTGGTCTTTTTCTAGCTGTTTGCAGCGCACGTTGTTCAGAGTTCGCCATGAACAAGTTAGCCACCGCCGGACTAAGAGGATTTCCCATAGCCACCCAGTCAATCTGTTTTTTTGAAAATACGTTGTTGTAAGGCAATGTCTGAATAATGCTGGAGGATGCCTTCCGCAGTCGAAGGTGAAACGTCAGGGGATAGTCTTATGTATGAACCACGGCATCTCAGCCCGGAAATGTTAAGTGATGACAACACCTGCCGTGAAAGACTTCATTCTATGAACGATTTGTAACAGTTCGTTGTGTCACTGCGGTGTCAGTCACTTTTCTATTGCTGAAGCACATGCAGTGGGGTGCGCCAGAGCCATATGCCGAACACGATGTTGTTCCCTCTCAATAGTGCATCGTGGCCGTGTGGAGTCCGATCTTCTAGCGACCATACATTCTCGCTGCCAGTAATTGTACACAGTGTTTGTGGACGCATGTTTACTAGAATGGTTTTGCTTCTATTACAGTATATAATCATCCATGTCTGTTTTCGCTTTTAGTCATGACGTACTACGTAGAATAGTGGCATGTTGCATTAGTATTGATGGTGGATGAGAGAAAGTGAAACCTGATCCTGGCATAAAACCGGCTCTCTCGAACAGTACCAACGTAGCCTCCAAGCTTAGCGCCTTCGTCCGATGGGAAGCTCACCATCAGTAGCGTCATATACTGCCATCCAGTGGACCACTGTAAGGAGACGTGAACTTCATCACAGGACGTTGGCGAAATGTGTGCTGACGGTGTTTTATCTCCTCCTACCTCATACCAATGCCAGCCAAATTTGCGCGTAGAATTTTACTTACGAGCAGTATTCGGTTAGATTACTATTGTAACGAGCGTCATCAAACAGCTGTGTGTTAGCAACCTGGTGGGAAACAGTGAGTTGAAATGACTATAGATTTGAGATTTTACTGTTGTTCATGTGGCAAAATGAGTGGCATACCATCTGGGTGATTATGCCTCTCGCAATTCGAGTATGTGTCGCCGAGATGAATGTCACTCCTGTTTCCCCAGTATGAGAAAGGAGAGAAAATTCACAACAGTTATTTGAATTCTGTCCTGAATTCCTATCATTCTTCCTCAGTTTGGCCACCTAATTAATTTTCTATCATCATTCTCGCTCCTCTGTCCTAACCCCGGCAATATGCACATGCAAAGAACACATATTAGGATATTTCAATCCATCTCCTCTTTTCCTACACCACCTACGTCGTAATCATTACTATCTGACGTGAATGTGAAGACAATGTGGTAGTCGTACGGCGTGACGCGTCTTGAGTTTCTTACAGTACCTCAACCTGAGTGACTCCAATTACTGACTGTTGTTACGTATTTGCACCCGTGGTTGGGATGGAAGTTATTACTCACAAACACTTGATCATATGTTCCTCGTCTTTTCGTTCCACTCACTAAATTGCACAACATATAACTTACTTGCTTCAGTCCTCTCTCGACGGTTCCTTTTCCAATCAAAACACTTAAAACTACACAACGACCCCATTCCGAAATGTGATGACTTTTTTATGAAACTATGTACCAGCTGCAACACTGAAGTTACGGAAATGCCGCACTCAGAAAGTAAAAGAGAGTATATAACCCATAAACAACCAAACACTATTAATTTCGCATTGAGTAAACTTTTTGAAGTAATTATGTTATTGCTTGCAGATAGCTGTCATGAGAAGTTTCTAAAAAGATTACATGATCTTTGAAACTTCTAGTGTCTTGTGTAGATACCCTACTGCTATTTGATTCAAAATAATGACTGCAGTTGCTCACACTGAACCATCATGTTCCACTTGCTGGACAAGAAACTAAAGAACATTTAATCACAATTTAATAGCGGCTACCCCATAGGTTAAAAAGTTATGGTTTGATGACAAGATGCCGGAGGAAGCAGAACCACAATCGTCAGCAAGAAATGTTGATAATATAGCAAGTACGAAGCTATAAAATGCGCTGAGGACCATGAGAGACCGAAAATCATGTTGATTAGCTAAAAGAAACTGAGAATTGCTGAAATATACAAGTAAATCGTTTAAAATAAAACTCCTGCACTTACTTAATATATTCTGCCAACTTCCTGGTGATTTGAGAAAAGCTCTCGTGACATTTAAAAGAAATGATAGAAATATGGCGATTATTTAACATCACGTGTAAAGTGTGTGGAAAAATAATTAATGAAAAATTACTTTCTACTTGAGACATATTGATACTTTTCGTAATCAGCCATAAACGGCGTATTTTTCTTAAAATACTGACTGATGAAGAAGAGAGCCTACAGACACGCCTCGCAGTAACTAATTACGAAAAGGCCATGGCTAGAGTCACAGGATGCATACTATTGGGCATTAAGCTTAAACAACGACATCCTCTCCATCTGTTTGTTGTCACAAAAAGCTTCTAGAGTGACACACAAATAATACTGTAAACAGAAAACTAACTATATCAATAAATGTTTATCAACCAAGGGATACACCGGGGCTTTAGCTTATCCACTTCAGTTTTAAATCTTTTTTTAATACACTCCTGGAAATGGAAAAAAGAACACATTGACACCGGTGTGTCAGCATTTGTGCACCGCCGCCGTCAGTGTCAGCCAGTTTGCCGTGGCATACGGAGCTCCATCGCAGTCTTTAACACTGGTAGCATGCCGCGACAGCGTGGACGTGAACCGTATGTGCAGTTGACGGACTTTGAGCGAGGGCGTATAGTGGGCATGCGGGAGGCCGGGTGGACGTACCGCCGAATTGCTCAACACGTGGGGCGTGAGGTCTCCACAGTACATCGATGTTGTCGCCAGTGGTCGGCGGAAGGTGCACGTGCCAGTCGACCTGGGACCGGACCGCAGCGACGCACGGATGCACGCCAAGACCGTAGGATCCTACGCAGTGCCGTAGGGGACCGCACCGCCACTTCCCAGCAAATTAGGGACACTGTTGCTCCTGGGGTATCGGCGAGGACCATTCGCAACCGTCTCCATGAAGCTGGGCTACGGTCCCGCACACCGTTAGGCCGTCTTCCGCTCACGCCCCAACATCGTGCAGCCCGCCTCCAGTGGTGTCACGACAGGCGTGAATGGAGGGACGAATGGAGACGTGTCGTCTTCAGCGATGAGAGTCGCTTCTGCCTTGGTGCCAATGATGGTCGTATGCATGTTTGGCGCCGTGCAGGTGAGCGCCACAATCAGGACTGCATACGACCGAGGCACACAGGGCCAACACCCGGCATCATGGTGTGGGGAGCGATCTCCTACACTGGCCGTACACCACTGGTGATCGTCGAGGGGACACTGAATAGTGCACGGTACATCCAAACCGTCATCGAACCCATCGTTCTACCATTCCTAGACCGGCAAGGGAACTTGCTGTTCCAACAGGACAATGCACGTCCGCATGTATCCCGTGCCACCCAACGTGCTCTAGAAGATGTAAGTCAACTACCCTGGCCAGCAAGATCTCCGGATCTGTCCCCCATTGAGCATGTTTGGGACTGGATGAAGCGTCGTCTCACGCGGTCTGCACGTCCAGCACGAACGCTGGTCCAACTGAGGCGCCAGGTGGAAATGGCATGGCAAGCCGTTCTACAGGACTACATCCAGCATCTCTACGATCGTCTCCATGGGAGAATAGCAGCCTGCATTGCTGCGAAAGGTGGATATACACTGTAATAGTGCCGACATTGTGCATGCTCTGTTGCCTGTGTCTATGTGCCTGTGGTTCTGTCAGTGTGATCATGTGATGTATCTGACCCCAGGAATGTGTCAATAAAGTTTCCCCTTCCTGGGACAATGAATTGACGGTGTTCTTATTTCAATTTCCAGGAGTGTATTTAGAAAGACGATATAACTAGAGAATGGAGGTTCAGAGCGAGCCCAAGAATTAAAGTAAATGGAAGAATGGACACAAATGCTGATAATCAAGTTATTATTCAAGAAAGTAAGGATGACATTTAGAAATTTGTTAACTTTAACTTCAACAGAACTGCTCGGGGTATAACATGAAAATCTAAGCAAAAGAACAAAAATGGTTCAAATGGCTCTGAGCACTATGCGACTTAATTTCTGAGGTCATCAGTCGCCTAGAACTTAGAACTAATTAAACCTGACTAACCTAAGGACATCACACACATCCATCCCCGAGGCAGGATTCGAACCTGCGACCGTAGCGGTCGCTCGGTTCCAGGCTGTAGCGCCTAGAGCCGCGCGGCCACTCCAACCGCAAAAGAACAAGGCTATGAAATTTACATTCAAATTACCGTTCTGAATAAAAAAAATCCTAGATAAACAGACTTTTTGAATAAGCGTCTCACTTCCCGCACTTTGCGTGTGATATAACTTACAAAATTTATAGTGATATCGGTAACAAACAGAATACGTACGGAACATATGTGCAACAGTCCGAATAGTATTACCTAGGAAAACGAGAAAACAAACGAGAATGAAATTTTATGAAGCGGTACATGTGCCAGTTTCGCTTGTATGACCGAGATATGCGGGTGGCGAATATTAAACATTTTAGTCAGATACAGAAACTGGAAATTAAATTCCTGAGGTCCGCGGAGGCTGTACAAGACTCTACGGAATTAAAAATGACGATGTGAGGAGGGAACGAAATATTTTCATGCAGAAGATACAATAAACGAATACATACAGGGTTATTACAAATGATTGAAGCGATTTCACAGCTCTACAATAACTTTATTATCTGAGATATTTTCACAATGCTTTGCACACACATACAAAAACTCAAAAAGTTTTTTTAGGCATTCACAAATGTTCGATATGTGCCCCTTTAGTGATTCGGCAGACATCAAGCCAATAATCAAGTTCCTCCCACACTCGGCGCAGCATGTCCCCATCAATGAGTTCGAAAGCATCGTTGATGCGAGCTCGCAGTTCTGGCACGTTTCTTGGTAGAGGAGGTTTAAACTCTGAATCTTTCACATAACACCACAGAAAGAAATTGCATGGGGTTAAGTCGGGAGAGCGTGGAGGCCATGACATGAATTGCTGATCATGATCTCCACCACGACCGATCCATCGGTTTTCCAATCTCCTGTTTAAGAAATGCCGAACATCATGATGGAAGTGCGGTGGAGCACCATCCTGTTGAAAGATGAAGACGGCGCTGTCGGTCTCCAGTTGTGGCATGAGCCAATTTTCCAGCATGTCCAGATACACGTGTCCTGTAACGTTTTTTTCGCAGAAGAAAAAGGGGCCGTAAACTTTAAACCGTGAGATCGCACAAAACACGTTAACTTTTGGTGAATTGCGAATTTGCTGCACGAATGCGTGAGGATTCTCTACCGCCCAGATTCGCACATTGTGTCTGTTCACTTCACCATTAAGAAAAAATGTTGCTTCATCACTGAAAACAAGTTTCGCACTGAACGCATCCTCTTCCATGAGCTGTTGCAACCGCGCCGAAAATTCAAAGCGTTTGACTTTGTCATCGGGTGTCAGGGCTTGTAGCAATTGTAAACGGTAAGGCTTCTGCTTTAGCCTTTTCCGTAAGATTTTCCAAACCGTCGGCTGTGGTACGTTTAGCTCCCTGCTTGCTTTATTCGTCGACTTCCGCGGGCTACGCGTGAAACTTGCCCGCAGACGTTCAACCGTTTCTTCGCTCACTGCAGGCCGACCCGTTGATTTCCCCTTACAGAGGCATCCAGAAGCTTTAAACTGTGCATACCATCGCCGAATGGAGTTAGCAGTTGGTGGATCTTTGCTGAACTTCGTCCTGAAGTGTCGTTGCACTGTTATGACTGACTGATGTGAGTGCATTTCAAGCACGACATACGCTTTCTCGGCTCCTGTCGCCATTTTGTCTCACTGCGCTCTCGAGCGCTCTGGCGGCAGAAACCTGAAGTGCGGCTTCAGCCGAACAAAACTTTATGAGTTTTTCTACGTATCTGTAGTGTGTCGTGACCATATGTCAATAAATGGAGCTACAGTGAATTTATGAAATCGCTTCAATCATTTGTAATAGCCCTGTAGATGGTTCTCGTTCCTGAACAGAATTCAAGAAGGAAGAATATCAAAAGCAGGTTTGGCGAACAGATCGAATGGTAAAAGAGACACTAAGATACAAAGGGAATATTAACAAAAGCTACCTATGTACCTGGAACGGGAGAATGCCCACTCCTTAAAAGACAAAGAAGAAGAGGAACAAGAAAACGAAAGAGCCTAAAACTGCCACCTGCCGTTGAAATGCAAAAACTGCTTCCTGTTCAAAGGTGCTAACGTACATTAGAATGCTAGCAATTTATTTTTCATTGAAACGAGAGAAAGGTAGTGAAATAATCTTAATTTTCTACAATACTGATGACTGAAAACCTACATCTAGCTTCTGAGTGTACATTCTTCATCTTGCACGTACTGACAAAGGAAGATCACTATATGTAGTCGCGCAAATTATGTATATTCATACATAACGCCGTTAACAGAGCAACAAAACATACATTTACACAACAATTGTAGCTGCTATGGACTATTAGCACAGGGTACCAGTCATCAAAGATACCATGAGAATACTTAAAGTATGAATGATTTATTACACAAATGTATTATTTGAGACAAATAGTCAATAATATGAGATGAAACACTCTGTAGCTGAGTTTACATACTTGACACAGAATCAAAGGCAAAACATATCCAAGCCAGCAATAACAGCGTGGTGAGTACATAGACAGTTCTCACCTGTGCGCATTTGATGAAAGCAAGTTGGTCACAGTTCTCTTCGAAACATTACTCCCAGGATGTTAGAAAAACATCAGGAGTCTTTGGTGAAATCGCATTGAAAAATGCAAATTTAAGTTATAGAATCGTGCCGCCGACAACTGAAAGCACACAAACGATTGCAGGCGTAAGAAATGGTTCCTGCATCACATGTTAATTTCATTGTCAGCAGATACTATCATTGAACAAGTCAAAACATTTTTGTCTGGACCATGTCTGTGCACTTCGCTGAAAACAGCTTCTTGATGAATTCAACGTCTTCAGGAACTGTAGAACTGTATAGTTCGTCACTGTTATTGGTTGTCGAGGAGTGAACCAGAAGTAGGGCTTTAGTTTTTTCGTATATATCTGGCCACATTACTTGTTCTAGGAAGACTTTTAAATCCTTCTCCGTCATGTTAGCAGATTTGCTAGCAAACGCCTTGATGTTCGGTAAATTTATATTCATATTTGCAGTAAAATGACCGGTGGGTTCCGATACAAGGACATACAAATGGGATAGCAATGTACCATCCATCACAATCCCAGGCATCATCATATAAAAAAGATTGGACCTAAAAAAGCAGCCACACACATTTATATGATATTGCCTGGGATTGTTATGAATGGTACGCTGCCGCCCCGCACCGACGACATGTTTCCTCCCATTCACTGCGAGAGTCTATTCAGATCGTAACTCTTTATCAAATTTTGATAGGTCGGCATTAATTAGTTGATCTGATGACAGACGTTTTTCGTCAATCAGAGACCTGATTTCCCACACCAATCGATAGGCTATTTGTTCAATGTCGACAGCCTCTTCAAACAATCACTTTTTAAATTTGTGGTTTATTTTGCGACAAGCAGTGTTATTCTAATACATGAATTTCTTTACACATGAGCTTTGAACTGCAGTGAACTTTGAGGGTCAATTCTCATGTTTATTTTCAGTGTATTTCTCAGCGTGTGGTCATGTACTGTTGCATCTTCCTGTATCTACGGTATAAAATGATCACGTAGCTCACGATTTATAATATTCTGCAGAAGTTTTAAGTTTGACGAATAACCTCGTTCAGCCTATTTCCGAAGTTTCGTAACAGTCTTGCTCTTTATTTTCTTTTTCTGTGCCAGCACTGTTGTCATTTTCAGGCACGGTGTCATATCAGTTGCTAATCCTGGACGACAGAGACGAGGAGGGTCAACATTTTCATGTTTTTCTCTTGGTTGTTTTTTCTATTTATTGTACGCACCAGTCAGATATCCTTCTGGAAGTTACGTTCGTTTTCGCCACCGCTACTTTCCTGGAAATCCGCCATTGATGACATTGCTTCACTCCACACTGCCACGGTCATCTGACGAGTCTTCATTTGATGCCTCTGCATCTATTACGAGCTATAGAAACCTTTGCTATTACAGCATCCTCTTCTGTCAACTGTTGTTGCATTTGTTCATAAATAACGCGGTCTTCTCGTGTAGGTACATCTTCTGCAATACCAAAATACTCCACCAAAAGTTTCACAACTACTGCCCGTCTCATTGGCCAGTATGAAACACTTACTAAATCGTTAACACACTTCCCCACCACAAAGATAGTCTGATCTACTCTAACAGCAAATACAAACCTATCTGAAGTGCTGTGGCCACTGCGCTATCATACGTAAAGGGAGAGCTCCAGTAAGGAGAGGAAAGCTACGACCGCCCTACCTATTCCTCCCTCTCCTGTCAATACACTTGCAGCACAGCAGCTAAAACGTTACGAAAAGCTTTTGTATCTAGTCAGTAACCAAATAAAAGTAGTTTTGTTCTAGTCTTCACAACATCTAGAGTGACCTTCCCTTCACAACACTGCATAATCTTCCTCAGTCTTAAAATTAATATAGACATGCGCTGTAAGGTTTCGTGAGGAAGTTCACTGTTGTTTCTTTTTACATAGTAATAAATATTTAGGGCCGAATACTCAGGTATCAGATATGTGGCCCGTGACGAAAAGAAAATTTGTCTTCAAGAATTTGAAGTCATTTGGACTATTTTTAAACCGTGACTGTCACAAGAAATATGTAAAGGTCTTTTTAAATTAACGCTGCCAGTCACACACTTTGTCAACTATTGTATTACTTATTTATTTAGCGACATGTTTCTAGGGTTAAACCTCATCTTCAGGCTAAATGGTATTACAAAGACAACTTTACAATAAGGTCATACTGATATTACACAGTCTTTTCGTACATGACGTTACCATATTGATTGTCATATCAGACAAAATAGACAAGCTATTTAAAAAAAAAAATACATCAGGATCACCTTTGCCACCAACAACAACTTAAAAAAGAAACTGATATATGACATCTCACATCCCACAGAGAAACTTAACAAAGCAGGAATTTATAAAATTACATGCAGTCATTGCAACAAATATTACATTGGCCAAACAGGACGAAATTTTAAAACCCGCTTTAAAGAACACATTGACTGCTTCAGACTTGGCAAAGCGAATAAATCAGCTATAGCGAAACATATAAATGAAACAGGACACAGTGTTACAATAGACAACGATCTCAGAGTACTACATAATTTAGAAAAGAGCTGGAAAATGGACATCTTGGAAGAAATGGAAATATTCATCCATGGCCACATGGGGAATAGCGAGATCCTGAATGAAATGACATTCAAAAATTCACATTTCCTTTCCAATTTCCCTACAGTGCTCCAAGAATAAAAGATACATAATATGGCCGTCGTTTGACTCTAGCCCCAGCAATAGCTTAGAAATATGTCATCATTATCATCATCATCATCATCATCATTTAAGACTGATTATGCCTTTCAGCGTTCAGTCTGGAGCATAGCCTCCCTTATACAGTTCCTCCATGATCCCCTGTTCAGTGCTAACATTGGTGCCTCTTTTGATGTTAAACCTATTACTTCAAAATCATTCTTAACCGAATCCAGGTACCTTCTCCTCGGTCTGCCCCGACTCCTCCTACCCTCTACTGCTGAATCCATAAGTCTCTTGGGTAACCTTGCTTCTCCCATGCGTGTAACATGACCCCACCATCTAAGCCTGTTCGCCCTGACTGCTACATCTATAGAGTTCATTCCCAGTTTTTCTTTGACTTCCTCATTGTGGACACCCTCCTGCCATTGTTCCCATCTACTAGTACCTGCAATCATCCTAGCTACTTTCATATCCGTAACCTCAACCTTGTTGATAAGGTAACCTGAATCCACCCAGCTTTCGCTCCCGTACAACAAAGTTGGTCGAAAGATTGAACGGTGCACAGATAACTTAGTCTTGGTACTGACTTCCTTCTTGTAGAAGAGAGTAGATCGTAGCTGAGCGCTCACTGCATTAGCTTTGCTACACCTCGCTTCCGGTTTTTTCACTATGTTGCCATCCTGTGAGAATATGCATCCTAAGTACTTGAAACCGTCCACCTGTTCTAACTTTGTTCCTCCTATTTGGCACTCAATCCGTTTATATTTCTTTCCCACTGACATTACTTTCGTTTTGGAGATGCTAATCTTCATACCATAGTCCTTACATTTCTGATCTAGCTCTGAAATATTACTTTGCAAACTTTCAATCGAATCTGCCATCACAACTAAGTCATCCGCATATGCAAGACTGCTTATTTTGTGTTCACATATCTTAATCTCACCCAGCCAGTCTATTGTTTTCAACATATGATCCATAAATAATATGAACAACAGTGGAGACAGGTTGCAGCCTTGTCTTACCCCTGAAACTACTCTGAACCATGAACTCAATTTACCATCAACTGTAACTGCTGCCTGACTATCCATGTAAAGACCTTTAATTGCTTGCAAAAGTTTGCCTCCTATTCCATAATCTTGTAGAACAGACAATAACTTCCTCCTAGGAACCTGGTAAAATAAATAATTTATATCATGCTGTGTTCAATAATATTGTAACAGGTGCTCAATTTATAATGTATTTCGTCAACCTGCACCTGTAATACGATAATAAGACGTGCAGAAGACATGCAAACATCTGACACCACATAGATCGACAATCGATAGTCAAATCGGAACCAGATGTATTTCGACCGCCATCTTGTCCACTGCACTAGTAAACTGTTTGTGATCGTGTTTCCAAGTTACTGCTACGTTAGTGACAGTTTGTAAACAGTGACCAAGAGAGCCACGGAAATGGATACACCGCAACGCATCACAACGAGACTGCCACGCCAGAGGAACAAAGTGAGTGATCGTTACACAACATTTTCGTGCAAACATCAGTCCAGCTTCCAAAGTGACATCGCTTCTTACTAAGTTTTCTCTTCTTACACAGGATGACCACAGCATTTACGAAAAGACTATGTAATATCAGTATGACCATATTGTAAAGTTGTTTTTGTAGTGCCATTTAACCTGAAGATGAGTGTTAACCCTCGAAACATGTATCTAAATAAATAAGTAAATCAATAGTTGACAAAATGTGTGACTAGTAGCGGTAATTTTTTTAAAAAAGACCTTTACGTAAAACTCGTCTTCATTCTTGTCATCAAGCTAGGTTTGACTGTCAACACTGAACTGAGGTCTAGATTTTCCTTCCAACAGTGTGGATTATGCGTTAGTCCTATTGTACGTTGACTGTAGCTCATGCATCAATAAACCAAAAGTGAAACGGGAACAAGTACGGATAATGGGTGAGGACGGATGGTAAGGGCGTATTAAAATATTCAGATGAGATGTTAACGGCTGTTTTCTGGCAGACGGCAGGAGAACACTTGCTCCGTACGTCAGCATCAGTGGGCCGTGCCCGGCGTAGAATGCGCAGTATAAATGAAAGCAGCGGCGCCCGGTAATGTGGTGCGTGGCAGGGGGGGCGCAGCGCCGCGGGACAAACACGGCCGGATAGCCAGCCAGGCCCCGCCCCGAGTGCTGTCTACTTAGCGGCGCGCAAACACGCCGGTGCGCGCGGGCTCACTCGACAAGCGCGCGCACTCACGGCGCGGCCTCAGCTGGACGCCGGCCGTCCTCGTCAGCTTTCAGTCCTGTCAGCTGCTTACGCTGCGCATAATTTATTTATTCCGTATGCGAAACTGCAGTAATTTTGTAAGCCCTTCCACAGCTTCACTGATGGCTTCAACTACGTTTTGTACAGGGTGTTTCACGTACGACGCGAGCACTATGTCCCGTGTTCTGCTGAACCAATACAGGAAGACGTGGTATAACGAACTTACAAGCGGACCCTCCATATTGTAAATCACGGATTTTGATGCGCTTCAAATGTGTTGTAGAGGCACTTTCCCTGAGTACCTGGCTATCCGGTTTTTTTTAGCGACGGGCCTTGGTTTTTGAGGAAATCGTTTTTCAAGTTCATTACACGATTTGTATACCCGTAACATTACATATATTTCGAGCAAGTCAGCGTAGCGTAGCGGCAAAGGTTCACGGTTACTGCGATGTCAAAGTTAGCGTAAGGAGGGCTATGCGTGAAGCGTACAGTGAATTCGAAAGTAAAATTCTATGTACCGACTTGACAGAAAATCCTAGGAAGTTCTGGTCTTACGTTAAGTCAGTAAGTGGCTCGAAACAGCATATCCAGACACTCTGGGATCATGATGGCAGTGAAACAGAGGATGACACGCGTAAAGCTAAAATACTAAACACCTTTTTCCAAAGCTGTTTCACAAAGGAAGACCGCACTGCAGTAGTCTTCTCAGAATCCTCGCACAAACGAAAAAATGGCTGACATCGAAATAAGTGTCCAAGGAATAGAAAAGCAACTGAAATCACTCAACAGAGGAAAGTCCACTGGACCTGACGGGATACCAATTCGATTCTACACAGAGTACGCGAAAGAGCTTGCCCCCCTCCTAACAGCCGTGTACCGCAAGTCTCTAGAGGAACGGAAGGTTCCAAATGAATGGAAAAGAGCACAGGTAGTCCCAATCTTCAAGAAGGGTCGTCGAGCAGATGCTCAAAACTATAGACCTATACCTCTGACGTCGATCTGTTGTAGAATTTTAGGACATGTTTTTTGCTAGCGTATCATGTCATTTCTGGAAACCCAGAATCTAATCTGTAGGAATCAACTCGCTTTACTTGTTCATGAGACCCAGAAAATGTTGTTCTCGATGGAGAGACGTCTACAGACGTTAAAGTAACCTCTGGCGTGCCACAGGGGAACGCTATGGGGCCATTGCTTTTCACAATATGTATAAATGACCTAGTAGATAGTGTCGGAAGTTCCATGCGGCTTTTCGCGGATGATGCTCTAGTATACAGAGAAGTTCTAGCATTAGAAAATTGCAGCGGATAGGCACTTGGTGCAGGGAGTGGCAACTGACCCTTAACATAGACAAATGTAATGTATTGCGAATACATAGAAAGAAGGATCCTTTATTGTATGAATATATGATAGCGGAACAAACACTGGTAGCAGCTACTTCTGTAAAATATCTGGGAGTAAGCCTGCGGAAAGATTTGAAGTGGAATGATCATATAAAATTAATTGTTGGTAAGGCGGGTGCCAGGTTGAGATTCATTGGGAGAGTCCTTAGAAAATGTAGTCCATCAGCAAAGGAGGTCGCTTACAAAACACTCGTTCGACCTATACTTGAGTATTGCTCATCAGTGTGGGATCCGTACCAGGTCGGGTTGACGAAGGAGATAGAGAAGATCCAAAGAAGAGCTGCGCGTTTCGTCACAGCGTTATTTGGTAAGCGTTACGGAGATGTTTAGCAAACTCAAGTGGCAGACTCTGCAAGAGAGGTGCTCTGCATCGCGGTGTAGCTTGCTGTCCAGGTTTCGAGAGAGTGCGTTTCTGGAGGTATCGAATATATTGCTTCCCCCTACTTATACCTCCCGAGGAGATGGCGAATGTAAAATTAGAGAGATTCAAGCGAGCACAGAGGCTTTCCGGCAGTCGTTCTTCCCGCGAACCATACGCGACTGGAACAGGAAAGGGAGGTAATGACAGTGGCACGTAAAGTGCCCTCCGCCACACAGGGTTGGGTGGCTTGTGGAGTATAAATGTAGATGTAGATGTACCGTGTTCAAATCCTGCTCCAATACGTTATTTTATGTATGCAAGAACCGCTGTAAAATTTGGTCCTAACGTTTAAAAACGGGTAGACGAATTAACTGGGAACTACAGAAATGTAGTCGTGTCTTGCGTGAAATCCGGGAAGTTCACAAAACTGGTGTACGAAGAATTTTTGCGTTCTTTAATTCTTCCGTACGGAGGATAGAAGTAGTTTTTGTACATTATCGATTATTGGGGATGGCAAACCGATTCAACTTTATACGATCATCTTTTCACTGATGAAAGGACAGCGAGCACCTGCACCCAAAAAATGGCTCCATCAAAGTGTACTCCTTATTGTCAGCCGTTCGATGTATATTTTTACCGACATGTGAAAATCTTCATGGAAATTATTCAAAAATCTTTCCGACTTGATGAAAGACAATAGATAGATCGCTTCTAGGAAAGATTCGATAAAATTACATTCGCTAATCCTACATCAATTCAGCGCATCTAATTTTGAAAGCATGATTAGATACGCGTGGTTCGCATCGGTATTAGTTGATGAAAGAGAAATGTTTTTGAATGCAAAAGAATTATGTTTCCCGGTATCGCTCATGAAGAAACCGTGCGCTTGCAAGACGGTTGCTTTCATGAAATGCGCTCGATGCTGCGAAAATTTGTGCTTCGGTTGTTTCTATGATAAGTATCACCCACAATATTATTCTGGCACACCAAGAAACGTGGACAGTGAAAAATAAGATTTTGTGATATTGAATAACAGAAAAAATTAATAATTGAATATATCTTTATAATTTCGCACACCTTACACTGTGTTGATAATCTTTGAAATAAAATAGAAAAATTCGGTCGATTTTGAAAAAAGAAATAAATAAAAGTAAAAGAGCAGGATTCGAACACGGTACCTCCAGCGTGGTAGCAGTCAACCTTTACTGCTGCCCTACGCTGACTTCCTCAGAATGGGCATATTGTTATGAATATACATATCTCGCAATGAACTTCAAAATCGATTTTCTCAAAAACCAAGGCCCGTCGCTAAAAAACCGGATAGCCAGGTACTCAGGGTAAGTACCTCTACAACATAACTGGACCGCATCAAAATTCGTGATTTACAGTATGGAGGGTCCCCTTGTTTGTTTGTTTGTTTGTTTTTTTTCTTTTTTCTGTCGTTACTGCCATGATTTCTTTTCTGTCTACTTCAGACTTGTTGAGCGCATACTGTGACATGCCTTTCACTTATTTACCATATATTTTAGAGGTATTACGCATAACTCAAAAATGTTATTTATTTTACGAAACACAATCTGCAAAAAAAAAACTGTACTTCTAATAAGAGGCCCATGAGATAAATTTCCACAAAATTAAACAATAAATCACACGAAGGTACTATTATTAAATCAGTTATTATTATAAGATTGTACAGTGTAAAAATCTTCTTCAACATTGTTTCTGTTTCCTTCTAGACGTTGCCGAGCGGGGTGGTCCAGTGGTTAACACACTGGACTCATGTTCGGGAGGAAGTCGGCCAAACTCGCATCCGGCCATCCAGATTTAGGTTTTCGTGATTTCCCTAAATCACTCGAATCAAATGCCGGGATTGTTCCTTTGAAAGGGTACGGCCGACTTCCTTCCGCATACTTGACACAGTCCGAGCTTGTGCTTCGTCTCTAATGACTTCAGTGTCGACGGTCCGTTACTAATACTACACGGCATTGCTGTGCCTATGTTGTTCAGAAGTACAATGCAATGATCTTTCAGATATGTGTGGATGTCGGAAGGAACTTTGCAACACACTTCTGAACAATACATGCGCTGCAATATCGCATTTATCTGCCGACACAGGGCAAGCGACTTTCAAAATGGTTCAAATGGCTCTGAGCACTATGGGACTTAACTGCTGAGGTCATCAGTCCCCTAGAACTACTTAAACCTAACTAACCTAAGGACATCACACACATCCATGCCCGAGGCAGGATTCGAACCTGCGACAGTAGCGGTTGCGCGGTTCCAGACTCTAGCGCCTAGAACCGCTCGGCCACCCCGGCCGGCAAGCGACTTTCAAATAAGATACATATGGTGCCTGTTCTCTCTGACATGTCTGAAAGAAGAAGCATCACATATTTAATTAAGGTGAGGACGACCAATTGATCACTTCGGTATAGACGCGCACCATGCCCGAACTCTTAGGGGAATCGGTGAATGTCGCGAGTAATGGGGATAATTGGCAAGGGGCACTACATCCGTATGTGTGTGGATAAAGTTGAGGATTTCGGTCTGACGGGAGGCGTGCTAGGGTACTCCATGCAGCAGCGATGATTACTGTGTCTGGATGGTGCAGTGATCAGCGTGTCTGTTAGTAAGCAGGAGACTCAGGGTCGAATCCCGAACCGGCACAAATTTTCAGCTTCCTCCATTGATTTAAATCAATGGCCACTAGCAGCTAATGTCAGTCGTTTCTTTGTGTCTTCATTCAATTAAAATGTTTCCCCTGTACGTGAATATACATAATGAATGTATGAGTGCAGTTTGTAGACACGTGGTTGACGAGGGAAGTCTGTGTGTGGATATGAGTCGTGCTTGGATAACCTAAAGGTAAAGCGAGCGCTTACCATAAACTGGAAATTCGGGTTCGAGTCCCAGGCCGGCATAAGTTTTCATTGTCGACATTCCATTTCACAATTAATGGTTGCCCATATTCTCCAACTGCGAATGCATTTCGAATATTAAAACTGGAGCGTAACCCTTGATACGTATGTAGTACAAGGAAAATATCATAGGCATAGCTGTAGTAAAATTGACATGAAGTTTTTGTCGGTGAAAACAAGATAATCTGACTACTCACCGGTGAACCTAGCTGCGGCATCATAGCGCTCTACAGGCGTAACTATAAGGGCAATCAAATGAAAACGAGACACGAACGAGACAGGGTTCCAAAAATTTGGAAACTGTATGGGGAAATATCGGGCCTGTATGGAGAATGTGTAAGGGCTCCCCAGCGGAACTTCTGCAGTATAGCCGAAGCAACCTTGGCAACACGTGAACGCTTGGACACTTTGCAAAAGTTGAAGAACTCCATCAAGGCGAAACACCGAGGAATGTTGACGGTCGGCAACATCGTGTTGCAAGGCTAAGCTCGCCCACGCTTCTACCAGCCCGCACTGTGGCAAGTGGATTATAATGGGAAGAAGTCGGAGCAAATCGTTGCGACATTTAGCACTTCAGACTGACGTCATCAACATCTTCTCACATAGCTCTCCGCAAAGCAATCTGACACCCTACAGAGCAGCAGCGGTGCATCGACTGAGCAATTCAGACACTGTTGTTCGACGTTGTCTCGCGAATGCTACGTTAATAGCTGTTGAAACCCTTGAGTCTACTGAGGATAGTGGACTCGAAAGACAGTGACCTGCACAGAGATTTTTCGTGCTGTTGTCCATAACAGAATGTCAAAAGGCCTGATTTTCTGCTCTATTTGTCACATGAAGTTCACTCACTTGAAATTTGTTTTATCAGCGCGATTCACTTGATCGTCATCAATAACCGTTTGTTAATTTGAACTGGTGTCGTTGTGACAGGATAATTCGATCACAAATTTTGCCTATACATCAAGAGAGTGCTCGTATGCATGAGGCCATTCAGTTAACACCTGACTTCGTCATAAAACTTTTTATCGCCGCTATAATCTTACACGCGGTGCTCAAAGACTCCTAGCGTGTTGAATAATCAACGCTGCAACGAGTGGAAGAATGATAATAGTGGCATACTGAAGTATTTTATGCAAGTTAAATTTTGTTTCCGTCAAGTTTTCAACATTAAAATTTCTTGCGAACATGGTGCCAAGCCGGCCGAAGTGGTCGTGCGGTTAAAGGCGCTGCAGTCTGGAACCGCAAGATCGCTACGGTCGCAGGTTCGAATCCTGCCTCGGGCATGGATGTTTGTGATGTCCTTAGGTTAGTTAGGTTTAACTAGTTCTAAGTTCTAGGGGACTAATGACCTCAGCAGTTGAGTCCCATAGTGCTCAGAGCCATTTGAACCATGGTGCCAATTACTGTATCTTCGCATTTAGTTAGACTGCCAGAACATTTATAAACGCCTTTTCTTTTCTCATTTGTATTTACCAGTACAGCTATCCAAACCAACTCACCGAAATTTTGAATCCTATTACCAAGTTCAGATATGTACCAGATATGTTCCTACCCAAAATAATTTTGTGGTGATGATGTCATTATCTCGAATTAATTTTTACCCACTAGTTTTTAGAAAACTATAAGTGCAGACATTAAAATAAAATTTTCCCCCATCCAAGTGACAGACTTCATATGCAACTTCTATCAAGAGTTAAATAACGAGATAATGTAACCGGACGATCTAGCAGCGCCAACACAGTCAGAGTTACAGTAGGAGATGTTTACTTTGGGATACCAGGTAACGACATAAACAGATGTTGCATACAGTATTGTCAACGTGCAACTGTTCGATACTTCTACCGGTCGCCCATTGCGATGAATATAGGTGGCCCTTTCTCTTCTGATCTAAACTGTTCAGCCAAGATTTAGTGAAGATTATACAAACCTCTAGGAATGATGCAGAAAGACCAAAGTATCAATTCCAAATAAGAATCACTGATCAAAAAACGTATGAGTCGAAATTTTCGAAGCCTAAATGTTGTACAATAGCTCCGTCAACGTAATATGTGAACCTACAATTCACTATTTGTACCATATAATGAACTGGTTTATTAAGACCATTGAGGGAAATGGAAACTGTTACACCACGAAAATCTTGGCTGAACGTTGCCAAACTAATCCTCCAGTACTTCCATTCCAGTGGTTAAGGAGCAGTCAAATAAAAACGAGAGAGAGTGAAAAAAAGTAAGAAAAATTTATTATTTTTCAAAAGTAATTTTCATTACTGTTGCCGTAATAAAACGTAAACGGTCAGTGCCTTCATGGAAAAATGTTAGCTGTTGCCTACAGAACCATGATTGTACCCAGGCATGCATCTCCTCATCCGAACCAATTCAGTGGCCATGAATCACTCTCTTCAGACACCAAAAATATGGAGATCGCATGGGGAGAGATCGGAACTATATGGAGAATGTGTAACGGTTTCCCAGGGGAACAGTCGTGGCAACATGATGTTTGGAATAAGCTGCAGAAGTTCCGCTGGGAAGCCATTACACATCCTCCATGCGCTTTCCACATCTTTGGTACCCTGAAGAAAGATACTCGTGGCCGTCGAATTGCTTCACACGAAAAAGTACAATCATGGTATGGTAGGCAACCGCAAACATTTTTCTATGAAGGCACTGACCGTCTTGTCAGGAGCTTCTCCTATACAAAGAAAGTATTATCGCCGCTCCAGCTAGCCGCGATCGCATGAGAAGATCCGCACTAGAAGACGAGCAGTGAGTTGTGAACAGTATTATTTACTTGCAAAGGAATATCGAAGGACATTGATTATTTGCATGTAGCCATATTCTTGCGACCCATCTTTGTAACTACACGAAGTTAAGTACTGTCAATTCAGTTTACTGTGATAAGCTCCATTAATATGGAGGAGGATATTAGTGTTTAACGTCCCGTCGACAACGAGGTCATTAGAGACGGAGCGCAAGCTCGGGTGAGGGAAGGATGGGGAAGGAAATCGGCCGTGCCCTTTCAAAGGAACCATCCCGGCATTTTCCTGAAGCGATTTAGGGAAATCACGGAAAACCTAAATCAGGATGGCCGGTCCATTAATATGATTTGCTTGAATTGTTGTCTAGCTTTCCGAGAAAACAGTTTCCTAGACACCCTATATTAGGTGAGTGGGCCGGACACAACATTTTGATGATGAGGCATCAGAAACACACCCCGCGCCTCGTGGTCACATAATTTTCTTTTGTGTTTTGCTGGTGCCTTAATTCTCTCTTGTCTTTACTTTGCAGTGGTGTTTACTTGTTTTAACAGTCTTTTTGCTACGCAGTGTTTTCGGGTGAGCGTTGCAGAAATTTTCCTTGCTTTTGTACTTATTTTTCTTGTTTGCTTTGTCTGTTTCTTGCATTTGTCTCTTCCAAAATGCCTCCTCCCCCCTCAACAATCCCACCCCCTGCGCAGGCACCACAGCTGTCAATGTTAGTTGCAACACAGCTAATGCAGATATTTCAGTTCCAGACTCAACAAATATCTACACTGCTCAACATGGTGCAGCAGCTACTGGCTAATGCTGCGAGCACCACCTATAACAATTCCTACAGCCATACCGCCTTTTCGCCAGTTTCTTGAAGAAGAAGAGGAATGGCTCGAGTGGTTGCAACAGTTTGAACCCCATGTAATTGCTCACAATGTACTATTTACGGCGAAAAGCCAATACTTTCTCTCAGTGGTAGGAAGTGCAGTGTGCAGACTAACCCAGAAACTGTTCCCTAACACCACTCCGAGTGAACTTTCGTATGATCAGGTTGTAGATTCGCTGACTATTGTGATCAACAAGTGAATGTGGTAGCAGCTAGGTATCAATTCTTCCATTGTAAAAAATGGCCAGAACAAACTTATCGCGAGTGGGTGATATATTTACAGGGTATGACGAGGAAATGCAAATTCAGTTGTGGTTGTGTTGCTTTATATTCAGATGCTGTGTTGAGTGATGCGATCGTGTACAATGTACCTGATGTCAAACTCCGAAAACTAGATTTTGAAACAGTCTGATCCATCATTTCAGCAGGTAGTGCAAATACTAAATCAGTAAGATTCAGGTGTCATGTCAGCCGATAAATATGAGCAGCCAGCAATTTGTCTGGTTGAGTCCCTAGTTTGTGAGCGGCCCATTCAGCAGCGGTGGCTTGCGTTCGACTCCCTCCACACTCCAAGCCGCGTTAGCAGCTCGCTAAACAGGCGTCTACACAGGCGAACAGAATTAAGTCTTGCCCTTGGTGTTATTCGCGGCACAAACACCAAGACTGCCCCTCCCACCAAACTCAGTGTTACGCTTGTGGCAGGGAAGGACATGTACAATCCGCATGTTTGCAATGGAACAAACATAAGAATTCGGCCCACTCACAAAAATCTAGTCACAAGGCCCATGTCATTAATGAAGTGTATGCAAAGTCTGCATCAAGCATTCGCAAAACTGGCATGCGAGCAGTTTCTTTGGTGCTACACCAGTCCATTAAAGTTTATGTTCATTTGCTTCCTTGTGAGAAGCGCGTGAAATTTCAGTTGGACACAGGTGCCCTCGTCACATTGCTGGCTCGTCACACATATGAACTGTTAGGCTCCCCACGTCTGTCTAAAACTAGCACGCAACTGACAGCTTATAATTGACAAGACATTCCTATTCTTGGAAAATGTACTTTGCCTGCCATGTATCGCTCGCATATGCGAACTGTGACTTTTACGGTGCTACAAAATGGTTCAAATGGCTCTGAGCACTATGGGACTTCACATCTGAGGTCATCAGTCCCCTATAACTTAGAACTACTTAAACCTAACCAACCTAAGGACATCACACACATCCATGCCCGAGGCAGGATTCGAACCTGCGACCGTAGCGGTCGCGCGGTTCTAGACCGTAGCGCCTAGAACCGCTCGGGCACTTCGGCCGGCACGGTGCTACAGTCGCGCGATTGTGAGAACATAGTTGGTCTTGATTCATTTGATTTGTTTGGCTTTAACATTCTGGACAATGTGTTGTCAATGTCTGCATTACATGCAAATGACAGTACTTGCTAAAATAATTCCTGGAACTCTTTTCTGGAGGTTTAGACAACGCTAACAACTTCGTTGCACATATTACTCTGAAAGACAATGCTTGACGAAATTTTGACAGACCAGAACTTTTCCAATTGCTTTAAGGAACAAAGTAGCTGCTGAACTTAAAGAATTACAAGATTGCCGAGCTATTGCACCCATACGAGCTAGTCAATGGGCAAGTCCACTGGTTTTGCTCCCCAAACCTCTGTGTTGACTTTTAAGTCTACAGACAACCCACAAACTGTGATTGATACTTATCCATTGCCACGCCCAGAGGATCTCATGGATAGATTAGGCGCTCGTCGCTACTTTTCAAAAATTGATTTGCGCGATGCATATCTTCAAATACCGCTCGATGAAGAATCTCAAATATGTGTAGTTAGTACTCATTTGGGCTTATTTAAATATTTACGTTTTGCCTTTTGGCAGTGCTTCCGCACCCGCCATTTTCGAATGGCATGTGAAACAGCTGACCGCTCAAGTGCCAAATTGTTCAAACCATTTGGGTGATACTGTCGCAGCAAGTCGTACACCTGAAGAAGATGTTGAAAATTTACGTGCTTTGTTTTGTGTGTTATCTGATGCAGGACTAAAGTGTAGACTGGAGAAGTGCGATTTTTTCAAACCTCAGTTGCAGTATCTTGGTCATGTCTTAAACAGTCAAGGTGTACATCCTCTTCGTCACATTTGCTATCCATACGAGATTTGCCAATTCCTCGCAATATCACAGAATAGCAGTCAGTCTTAGGGAAAATAAGTTATTATATTCGTTTCAAACCGAAAGCTGCACAAACCGCAGCTTCACTGTATCGCTTGCGTCGCTAGAATCTCCCCTTTGTTTTGACGTATGAGTGCCAAGTAGCTTCTCAAA
Source organism: Schistocerca piceifrons (assembly GCF_021461385.2). NCBI lineage: Eukaryota > Metazoa > Arthropoda > Insecta > Orthoptera > Acrididae > Schistocerca > Schistocerca piceifrons. Next base: position 925,345,310 of record NC_060138.1, read on the forward strand.
AATTGAAAGATGCAATGCTCAGTTATAGAAGCTTACTTCACTTTGATCCAGACACACCAGTTGTACTGCAAGTTGACGCTTTCTCTTACGGAATCGGTGCAGTTCTTTCACACAGAATTGGTGATGAAGACAGACATATTGATTTCGCATCAAAAGTGTTGTCCAAAGCTCAGAGTAACTATACACAAGTTGAAAAAGACCCTTTGGCTATTGTGTATGATGTCACCAAATTCCACCACTATTTGTATGGCAGAAAATTCTACTTAGTAACAGATCACAATCCTTTGCAGCCCTTGTCTCATCTGACGAAACCGGTTCCTACACGAACTGCCCAAAAATTGTAAAGATGGGCTTTGTTGTTGTCTCCAAACCAGTAAAAGATTGTGTATCGTCCGACAGCTCAACATGGTAATGCGGACGCACTTCCACGTCTTACTGTAACCTCACCCTCACTTATCGACCTTAATGACAGTGAAAAATTAAACCGCGTGTACCTAATGGAAATTTGGGAAAAGCAATCGTCACCGAAGTTAATCTGTCGGTAAAGAGGGAGGAAAGGGTTACATCTAAATGAAAGGAAAAATGCAAATGAAACTGATGGAAATTAATTTTGGAAAGGGGTAAAACTAATAAAGAAAGTAAATGTGCGGCCGTTACGTCAACAATTAACTAGCGGTAATTAGATATTTGAGATTTGGGGGAAATTACGGTCGCCAGTCCTAAGGACAATTACTATAGTAACTGAAAAAGAAAGGTTATTACACATATAATTAGCACTAGAAGCGTGGCAACTGAAGGTTGACACGTGTAGTGTGAAAACTGAAGGTTTGTCACAAGTAATAAATTTCGCTACACTCTGACTTAATTTAGCAAAAGAATCAATAAAACCGGAAAACTGAAAGTTAATTTAGTGACTGAGATTAATAGTGAACTTTGTTTCTGAAGCATATCGAAATTCAGTAAAATGCAGTTAGTCTTGGGCTACCTCAACAATCATTTCAAAAGCTACTTGAATCTACGCAATTTAGAAATAAGAGATTTAACTTCGAACTTGAATTAAATGATTCTGAACAATTAACAGTAGTAAAATTTAGTACGTACCAAGCTGAGCTGCAGTCACAGGTAAGCTAAAATATGCTAACAAAACTCGCACTCTTAATTTGTGCTCGTGTAATCTAAATATTGTAGCCAGCTATGAATACTTTAACTGAACATTGAAATTAAAGCAGTGAAATCGAATTATATTATTTTAATGCTGGCGTTTGAATTTCAACGACACTCGGGTTCATTTCGGTAAAGGAAGGGACCCTGCTTGGTAATGCAATTGAAACAATGAGCAACAAAGGTTCATGCTAAGTTGCTGTAATTTTGTGATGCAACAATTTTAAAAGCTGAGGTCTGCCATACAGTTCTGAAACTTTTAGTCTTCCTTATTGGTTGATTGAAGGTTTGAAGTCGTCGATCGAGGAGGTGGCGACAGTCACTCATTGTCGGCCGTCGCTGTTGCAGAAGCTGGATGCTGGCGCGCCTTCTTCTCGACACGGTCACCAGGCGAAATGGGCTCTTGATGTGTGCCAGCTAATGCTTCCCGTCCGCGGCACCGTGCTAGAAACTGTTATAGCCAGTCGAGCACAATTACATGCTGCCAAACCCCGAACGCGCGGCAACTCGCGGGAGCGTCACACAACACACCTGCTCCACTGCACTACTCCAGCCAGACTCCCTCTGCTCTGCCCGCGCTCCACGCGACAGAGTTAACACTACCAAAGATCCTAAACACTTTGGTTCTCCACACGACCTATCGACGTATTTGTTCGATAGCATAGTTTTCCCTAGGCCAGACCCAGCGTATAAATACAAATAATATTCACAAAACAAACCAACATAAATGCATAAATATATATATATACAAACAGTAAAACAATTACAATATATAAAGAGACAGAAATATCATATCTTCAGGTGACAAAATAAGGAAAAATCTATAGTACAATAGACGGAAATAGAAAGATATGCATTTCCGGCGTTACATTACGATTAGCCCTGATACAGACTTTGACGCGTCTGCTGCATCTTGTTGTCACATCGATGCTCAGGATTCTGAATTGCTTCAATCGTTTCTGCTGAACTGTAGAATAATTGCACAGGCCACGGAAACTGACTCAGATTTGAAAATTTTGATAACATACATTCGCATATCTTGACCACATTCCTTGCGTAGAATAAAGAACTCTGTCATGCGCCGATACTTTTCAAGTCGACATAGCCTCGAAATACGGAAAGGTGTGATTCTTGTTCATGACGACAGTGGACAGTCACGTGTGTTGATCCCTAAGGCTTTGCAAAAAGAAGTGTTGCAGTTACTTCATCAAGGACACTGCGGGATTGTTCGTACGAAACAATTAGCGCGTCGATACTGCACTTGGCAGGGTATGGACACCCAAATAGAGCAGATGACGTCACAGAGCCACGCATGTGCGGAAAATCAGTCCGCTCCAAAAATTCTCTGCTTGGCCTAAGTCGCAATCACAATGGCAACGTGTGCACTTCGCAGATAGCGGGACCTTTTTTGATTGTGGTTGATTCGTATAGCAAGTTTCCTCTTGCAGTGCTAATGAACTCGACAACGTCACGTAGCACAATTCAGGTGTTGTCTTTTTTTTTTTTTTGTCTCTTAGGTTTACCTGAAGTCATAGTGTCAGACAACGGCCCTCAGTTCACGTCAAATGAGGTTGAAACATTCTGTGAACGCAATGGCATACAGCATCTATACACAGTCAAACGGCGAAGCGACCGTTTTGTCAGAACCTTCAAGCAGCAGATGGCAAAACTTCACTCCGCACACACCAGAGATCTAGTACTGCAACTGTCTCTCTCCTCCTTTCGTTCGCACTCACGAGATGGACCATCGCCGGCGGAATTTGCTTCACTGCGGCCGCCATCGTGCATGCTCCATCTGCTCCACCCTCCTCAGCATCCGGCGCCGAAGAAAGGCCGCAAGTATCGCTTCGCGGCATATGATACTGTCTTTTGCAGGGTTTTTAGCGGTAGCAGACGGTGTGCGCGAGGCGAGATCGTCCGTCGATTTGGCGCTAGCATGTTTCTCCTTTCAGGTCCAACGCCGGCATAACAATCAACTTCGCCACTGTCATGTGCACGGTGATCATTCTACACTCCTGGAAATTGAAATAAGAACACCGTGAATTCATTGTCCCAGGAAGGGGAAACTTTATTGACACATTCCTGGGGTCAGATACATCACATGATCACACTGACAGAACCACAGGCACATAGACACAGGCAACAGAGCATGCACAATGTCGGCACCAGTACAGTGTATATCCACCTTTCGCAGCAATGCAGGCTGCTATTCTCCCATGGAGACGATCGTAGAGATGCTGGATGTAGTCCTGTGGAACGGCTTGCCATGCCATTTCCACCTGGCGCCTCAGTTGGACCAGCGTTCGTGCTGGACGTGCAGACCGCGTGAGACGACGCTTCATCCAGTCCCAAACATGCTCAATGGGGGACAGATCCGGAGATCTTGCTGGCCAGGGTAGTTGACTTACACCTTCTAGAGCACGTTGGGTGGCACGGGATACATGCGGTCGTGCATTGTCCTGTTGGAACAGCAAGTTCCCTTGCCGGTCTAGGAATGGTAGAACGATGGGTTCGATGACGGTTTGGATGTACCGTGCACTATTCAGTGTCCCCTCGACGATCACCAGTGGTGTACGGCCAGTGTAGGAGATCGCTCCCCACACCATGATGCCGGGTGTTGGCCCTGTGTGCCTCGGTCGTATGCAGTCCTGATTGTGGCGCTCACCTGCACGGCGCCAAACACGCATACGACCATCATTGGCACCAAGGCAGAAGCGACTCTCATCGCTGAAGACGACACGTCTCCATTCGTCCCTCCATTCACGCCTGTCGCGACACCACTGGAGGCGGGCTGCACGATGTTGGGGCGTGATCGGAAGACGGCCTAACGGTGTGCGGGACCGTAGCCCAGCTTCATGGAGACGGTTGCGAATGGTCCTCGCCGATACCCCAGGAGCAACAGTGTCCCTAATTTGCTGGGAAGTGGCGGTGCGGTCCCCTACAGCACTGCGTAGGATCCTACGGTCTTGGCGTGCATTCGTGCGTCGCTGCGGTCCGGTCCCAGGTCGACGGGCACGTGCACCTTCCGCCGACCACTGGCGACAACATCGATGTACTGTGGAGACCTCACGCCCCACTTGTTGAGCAATTCGGCGGTACGTCCACCCGGCCTCCCGCATGCCCACTATACGCCCTCGCTCAAAGTCCGTCAACTGCACATACGGTTCACGTCCACGCTGTCGCGGCATGCTACCACTGTTAAAGACTGCGATGGAGCTCTGTATGCCACGGCAAACTGGCTGACACTGACGGCGGCGGTGCACAAATGCTGCACAGCTAGCGCCATTCGACGGCCAACACCGCGGTTCCTGGTGTGTCCGCTGTGCCGTGCGTGTGATCATTGCTTGTACAGCCCTCTCGCAGTGTCCGGAGCAAGTATGGTGGGTCTGACACACCGGTGTCAATGTGTTCTTTTTTCCATTTCTGGGAGTGTATGTCTCTTTACCCCAGAGTCGTGGATACCGAGGATATCGCGGCCACAGCAATCACCAGAGGGTGTCATCACGACAACATGGGACGACCCCATGGAGACGGAGCCTTCACGTCCTCTCGTCCTACCGATAGTGCTGGATCCGCCCACACCGCAGCCACCGACGCCTTCCCCATATGGTTATTGGCCTCCGAAGGTGGACGCGTACCCATCTGGCCGTTTTCCGGGGGACATTGCCGCCGGAGCGAAGGCCGGATGGCGGTGTACGACCAGAAGCTTGACGTTCCGTGCAGCCACGGCTTCCGGTCCAGCGCAGCGTCCACCCTCCGGCCTCTCCCGCCGTTGTCGCGCTCCCTGCACGACGACCCTCCGGCGCTTTGGAGGGGGAGAAATTTTCTGGCGTAACATCAAACGCTGGCACGTCAGCCTGGAATGTAACAGCAGAGACGGCTGTGAGACGACGTCAGCCAATAGTACGCTGGCTACGACCGCACCACGACAGGAGCGTCCCCTATATGAAGAGAATATTAGCGCCACTCTAGCTAGCCGCGACCGCAAGAGAAGATCCGCACTAGAAGACGAGCCGTGAGTTGTGAACAGTATTTTTTTTTATTTGCGTGGAAATTGTATATACATCGAAGGACACTGATTATTTGCATGCCCCCATTTTCTTGCGATCCATCTTTGTAACTGCACAAAGTTAAGAATTGCCTATTCAATTTTCTGTAATGAACTCCATTAATATGATTTGCTTGAATTGTTATCTAGCTGTCCGAGAAAACAGCTTCCTAGGCACTCTATATGATACTAGTGGGCCGGATACGACAATGAGGATTGCTTTTGAAGTAATAAACAGTTTACTTGCTTTTTCCACTCTCTCTCCTTTGCCTTTGACTGCCGCCTATGGACTGAAGAGCCAAAGAAACAGGTACACCTGCCTAATATCGTGTATGGCCCCGCGAGCACGCAGAAGTGCAGCAAATCGACGTGGCATGGACTCGACTAATGTCTGAAGTAGCGCTGGAGGGAGTTGACACCTTGATCCTGGAGGGCTGTCCATAAATCCGTAAGAGTACGAGAGAGTTTAGATTTCTTCGAACAGCACGTTGCAGGGCATACCGGTTTGGCGGCCAGCGGAAATGTTTAAACTCCGAAGAGTGATCCTAGAACCACTGTGTAGCAATTCTGGACTTGTGGGGTGTCGTATTGTCTGTCCGGCTGGAATTGCCCAAGTACGTCGGAATGCACAACGGACATGAATGGATGCAGGTGATCAGGCAGGATGCTTACGTACGTGTCACCTGTCAGAGTGGTATCTGGACCTATCAGCGATCCCGTATCACTCCACCTGCACACACCCCACACTATTACAGAGTCTCCACCAGATTGAACAGTCCCTGCTGACATGCATCGTCCATGGATTCATGAGGTTGTCTCCATTCCCGTACACGTCTATCTGCTCGATACAATCTGAAACGAGACTCATCTGACCAGGCAACATGTTTCCAGTCATCAACACTTCAATGTCGGTGTTTACATGCCTGGCGAGGCATGAAGCTATGTGTCGTACAATCATCAAGGATACACGAGTGAGCCTTCGCCTCCGAAAGCCCATATCTATGATATTTATTTGAATTGTTCGCTTGCTGGCACTTGTTGTTGGCCCGGCACTGAAATCTGCATCAATCTGCGGAATGGCTGCACTTCTGTCACGTTGAACGATTCTCATCATTCGTCGTTGTTCCAGTTCTTGCAGAATCTTTTTTCCGGCCGCAGTGGTGTCGGAAATTTGATGTTTTACCGGATTCCTGATATTCACGGAACACTCGTGAGACGGTCGTACGGGAAAATCCCCACTTCATCGCTACCTCGGAAATGCTGTGTCTCATCGCTCGTGCGCTGGCTGTAACACCACGTTCAAACTCACTGAAATCTTGATAACCTTCCATTGTAGCAGCAGTAACCGATCTAACAACTGCGCCATACATTTGTTGTCTTATAAAAGGGTTGCTGATCGCAGCACCATATTCTGCTTGTTTACATATTTCTGTATTTGAATACGCATACCTATACCAATTCCTTTAGCGCTTCAGTGTACATTATAATTCAGATTTCATCTTTATGCGAGCTTATTATTACTATTTTCAGCATGGAATAGACCCATTCCTATGTACGAAGAGCGATGCGAGTACATACTGCCTTTTGGCTGTGTCTAACGATCTGCAATTTTTCTGTTGAAGCGTCTCTACACAATCACTTCATTGACTTTTACGATTGATACACACTTTTAAATTTGTGACCAACGGCGCATTGGTGTCGGTGCTCCTATAAATTCAGACCGAGAGGTAAATGATCATCTAGGATCTGGCAGCCTTGCCACCGTAGTGATCTTTCAATGCTAAATCACCAAATCTGAATTGTATTTCGGATTTAAACCCTTTTTCACGTATTAAAAGTTTAATTTGATATAGAAAACCAGTCATCATATCTTAGCTTTGTCACCCTCTGTTTTCCTAGTCCCATCCCTCGGGTTGTCTGCTTGGGCACGTGTTTGTCATCTGCTGAAGTGTCTATGTCTTTGGACTTGGGGTAAGTTTTTCTGAATTTAGGGATACTTTAGCCAAGTTTTGTTCATAGCAAAGGGGTCGTCTGATGGAGTATCTATACGTCTCTGGACTTGGGGAAAGTTTCTCTGAATGTAGGGACAACTTAGCCAAGTCTTGTGTATAGCAAAGGGGAACTCTTGTGTGTCAGAGAGACACCAACGAGCGATGATCCGTCACGTTTGTTAAGTTGTAAGTTGTCACAGGTAGAATATGCATTCTGTCTGTGCACCGGCTTCCGGTCCACGGTAGGGACTTTGGACGAGTAGCGAGCGGCCTCACTGCCCTGGTAATGGTCGAAGAGGCAACACTTGGTTTTAGTCCTTAGTGTTGTAATTATGTGAATGTGCAAGTTTCAGCTTAACTGAGTCTTTAATTCCTTTCTTATTAGGTTTCTGCTATTATATAATAACTCGGGATGACTTGATAGGTAGGAATTGAGCATAATTTCACGATTTTTGGAATTTATCCGCAGTGTTTTCTATGTGCTCTATAACTTTGGGATTGTGGGACACGAGACCACATTGGTGTATGAGTGTAACATGATCCCTGATCAAATCGTGCAACTGATTACGAGCAGTGCTTTTGGTTTTAACAGTCAGTAAGCATATAACTCAAAGTCCAGTTGTACAGAAATAAGTAGCTTTCTCTGTGCGTGGTTGGGAGCCGTTACCACGTGCTTTCTTCGTGAGATTGTGGTTTAGTATTTGATGCTAGCAACTGAACCAGTTTGTTTGCTTAAGTAAATTCTCCTGCTTTGTTTGATTTCGTGATCGTTCTTATCGGATAGTGAAGTGACTGTCAGTGACTTTCGGTAGCTTCTACCCCCTTGGAAGAATTGTTCATAGGACCTAGTTCCTATTCATTGTTCTTAATTGCAATCTCAATTATTATTTTTTATAAATTTGTGAGTAATTTTCTGTTGAAGTATTCGACAAAAGAGGCTAGTCTCTCTCTAATCCACTTGAAGTATTCGACAAAAGAGGCTAGTCTCTCTCTAATCCACATTAGATCTTGTTTTCGTCTTATATTACTGAACGACTTCGTTCTCTGTGATGAATGGTTGGTGTGAATATGTGCGTGTGTAACCCACCTTCCCCACGGCACTCCAGATTTCTAACGATCATGTTATTCATTTACGCATTTTAGACCGTTTTACCAGCAATATTCAGTACCAAAATTCCGTGGAAGGTTAAGGTTTTTCTGATAAATATGCGTTTGTTGCCGGCGGGTGTGACCTTGCGGTTCTAGGCGCTTCAGTCTGGAACCGCGCGTGACTGCTACGGTCGCAGGTTCGAATCCTGCCTTGGGCATGGATGTGTGTGATGTCCTTAGGTTAGTTAGGTTTAATTAGTTCTAAGTTCTAGGCGACTGATGACCTCAGAAGTTAAGTCGCATAGTGCTCAGAGCCATTCGAACCATGCGTTTGTTCACGTACATCCCTTTTGAATACATAATCATAAAATAAATGAGTAGTAAAAGTTATTCCTGATATTAAATAACTTACTCAGTATTTATCCAATTTCTTATCTAGTATCTTCTAGACCAGCAGAGCTCCCAAATGTATGATTACTAGTTATATTTAAGAGCATTCCCCGAGCTGATTCCCCTACAGAATTTATCAATAATAATTAAGGAATATCAGAATGCCTCAACTGAGGTCTATCCACTAATTATTTTTTCTTCCCAAGCAAATGTTCAGGGTAATAAAGTGGTAGGTTGAATCACGTGGCGACCCGAGAAGCCTTCTGTAATAAAATCCCAATTTAAATTCACATAATACGTGACAGAACAATTTTCCATCAGCCAACCTAACTATACAGGATGAATGAAAAAGGACTCTACAACTTTGGGATAGTATTTAAATTTATTGAAATAACTTACAGAATCCATAGATTTGTCATTTTTTCGCAAACAACCTCAAGCTTGATTCACGTAGTGCATTAGTGTCCTATTCCGCCACCAGGAACGCCAGCTTAGTGCAGAGTTAAAGTGGCTTCTTTCACTGTTTTGGACCGTTTTCGCTGTGTGTTTTGGTTTCATGAAACGAAATCTGCAACAACTGTCAGGCTTAAATTTCGCACCGAACATGCTAACGAATCTCCAAGCAGACTTACAACTTACTCTTGGAACCATGGCTTTGTTGAGATGGGTCGTTCACTCGGATATAATAAACCACCAAGTTGCCGTCGTGTTGATGATTATGTCAAACAGGTTAGTGAGAGCTTTGCTCGCAGTCCACAAAAATCAACGTGACGTTCATCTTGCGAGACTACATTCCCAAAAGACTGTGCAGGGAGCACTGCATAGACGTTTACACTTGAAACCATACAGACTCACAAAGGCACAGCTGATTAGTGATGCAGATAAGGGTGATCTTGGGGAATTCTCTGGGGAAATGTTGCATCGGATAGACGACGACGAGACATTCCTCATTATAATAATCTTTAGTGATGGCTCAACATTTCATATCAATGGCATGGTGAACACCCACAACTGCAGAATATAGGATAGCGAAAATTCACATGCAACAGTGGAACACATTCGTGACAGCCAAAAGTTGATGTGTTTTGTGCCCTTAAGAAATTGAAAGTGCCTTTCTTCTTCATGGAGAAAATTGTCACTGGTACTGAGTACCTGGATATGCTTGGCAACTTTTTAATTTCACAGATCGATGAAGATGATCGAGGCTATTACTACCAGCAAGATGATGCACCATCTCATTTCGTCATGGAAGTTCGAGCTTTCCTCGATAATTGCTTCTTAGGTCGATGGACTGGCCGTGAAGGGCCACCTTGGTCCCCAGACATGACATCACTGGATTTCCTCCTCCAGTGTTCCATTAAAGCCTATGTGTACGTCCCACCCTACCAAAGAATTTAGCTGACCTGAAAAATCGAATCTACGCTGCCATTGCAGAAGTTACGCCCGTTTCTCCTGCAACAAGTGTGGGAAGAAACTTATTACCGGTGGTATGTTTGCCTCATCAAAAATGGCAGTCACATCGAACCAAAATTACACTTGTTTATGTGAAACTTGGTGTTGTTTGCTAAAAAATGACACATCTATCGTTTCTGTAAGTTACCTCAATAAGTTTCTACATCATTTCAAATTTGTAAAATCCTTCTTGACTCATCCTGTATAGTTAAACAGGTACGATACAGGGTAAAGATAGCCACACAACATGCGTAGAAGATGTGGATGTTCAGTTTGTCGCCCTATTTCGGACGTTAAGAAAGGTCGAATCATTGGTCTAAGGGACACGAAATTATCACACCAATAGCTCAGTAAGTCTGCTGGCTGTAGTGAAATGGCTCTGAAACTAGTTGTGCCGAGATGATTCAGCACAACAGGATGGCAAGAAGAGTAGGCACAGGCTTCTCCAGAAAGACCACACCAAGAGATCATAGTTGTTCTCGATTGGGTCTCCGAATATGATTAACGGATGGATGATTAACTGAAATCCGGTAACATGTTTCATCATGAAGCGTCTGAAGCAGATTACTGGTAGCTGGGTTGAAATCTTGAGTTGCCGACATCTTTATCTCAGAACAGCACTTGCAACCTTCGTCCTCAATTATTTGTTGGATGTATTCCAATCTCTGTCTTCCTCTACAGTTTTTGCCCTCCATAGCCCCCTCTAGTCCATGGAAGTCATATCTTTACAGAAGTTCTGTCTCTTCTGCTTGTCCATTTTCTCTCCTTTCCGAATCTGCGTGGAACCTTCCCTTTCCTTACCTTATCAGTCCACTTAATTTTCAACAATTGTCTGTAGCACCACATCTCAAATGCTTCGATTCTCTTCTGTTCCGGTTTTCCCACAGTCCATGTTTCACAACTATACAAAGCTGTGCTCCAAACGTACATTCTCCCAAACTGCTCCCTTATATTAAGGCCTATGTTCTTTTGGTGAGGAATGCCTTTTTTGCCAGTGCTAGTCTGCTTGTGATGCCCTGCTTGTTCTGTCTATCATTGGTTATTTTGCTGTCTAGGTAGTAGAATTCCTTGGCATCTACTTTGTGACCATCAATCCTGATGCTATGTTTCTCGCTGTTCTCATTTCTGCTACTTCTCATTACGTTCCTCTTTCTTCGATTTGCTCTCAATCCATATTCTGTACTCATTAAATCGTTCATTCCATTCAGTAGATCATGTAATTCTTCTCCACTTTCTCTGAGGATAGCAATGCCATCAGCGAATCGTATCATTGATGTCCTTTCGCTTTGAATTTTAATTCCACTACTGAAGCTTTCTTTCATTTCCATCATTGCTTCTTCGATGTACCGATTGAATAATAGGGGCGAATGACTACATCCCTATCTTACACCCTTTTTAATACGATTACTTCATTCTTGGTCGTGCACTCTTATTATTTCCTCTGGCTCTTATGCATATTGTATATTACACGTCCCCGTATATCTTACCCCAATTGTTCTCAGAATTTCGAACATCTTGGACGATTTTATATTGTCGAACGCATTTCCGAGGTCGACATATCCTTTCAACGATTGGTGATTTTTCTTTAGTCTTGCTTTCATTATCAACTGCATAGTCAGAATTGCTTCTCTGGTGGCTTTACCTTTCTGAAAGCCAAACTGATCGTCATCTAACACATTCTCAATTTTTTTCTATTCTTCTGTATATTCGCTCACGAGCTGTTAAGCTGATTGTGGGACAATTCTCGCACTTGTTGGCTCTTGCAGTCTTCGGAACAACAACGTGAATAAACGTTTTGTCGCCACTTCCCCCAATGTTTTTAGAAATTGTGGTGGACTATTATTTATCCCTTCTGTCCAAAGCTCCTTTGAATTATGATTCTAATACTGCGTCCCCTGTCTCTTCTGAATAGATTCCTGTTTCTTCTTCTATCATGTCAGACAAATCTTCCCCCTCACAGATGCCTTCATGTACCCTTTCTACATATCCGCTCTTTCCCCTGCATTTAACAGTGGAATCCCCGTTGCACTCGTAATGTTAGTATCCTTGTTTTTAATTTCACCGAAGGTTGTTTTGACTTTCCTGTATGCTGAGTCAGTGCTTCCGACAGTCATTTCTTTTCCGATTTCTTCACAGTTTTCATGGAGCCATTTCCCCTTAGCTTCCCTGCACTTCCTGTTTATTTCATTCCTCACAGACTTCTACTTCTGTTCTGGTGAATTTCCCTGAACGTTTTTGTATTTATTTCTTTCATCAATCAACTGAATTATTTCTTCGGTTACCCATGTTTTCTTCGCAGTTATCTTCTTTGTACTAATGTTTTTCTTTCCAACTTCTGTTATTGCCCTTTTTAGAATTGTCCGTTTTTCTACAAGTGTACTATCTACTGAGCTATTCCTTGTCGCTGTATCTATAGGCTTAAAGAACTACATGCGTATCTCGTCATTCCTTAGTACATCTGTACCCTATTTCCTTGCGTATTGATCCTTCCTGACTAGTCTCTTAAACTTCATCCTACTCTTGAATACTGTTAGATTGTGATCTGAGTCTATATCTTCTCATGAGTGCGCCCTACAGTCCATTATCTGATTTCGGAATCTCTGTCTGACCCTGATGTAATCTAACTGAAATCTTCCAGTATCACCCAGCCTTTTCCAAGCATACCTCATCCTCTTATGATTCTTGAGCAGAGTATTCGCAATTAATAGCTGAAATTTATACAGAACTCAATTAGTCTTTGTCTTCCCTTATTCCTTGTCGTGAGTCCATATTCCCCAGTAACCTATTCTTCTTCTACTTCCCCTACAGCTGCATTTCAGTCTCCTGTGACTATTAGATTCTCATCTCGCTTTACGTGACTGTATTACTCTTTCAGTATCCTCATAATCTTTCTCTATCTCTTCATCTTCAGCTTGCGACGTCGACAAGTATACGTGAACTATAGTTGTGGGTGTTGGTTTGTTGTCGATTCTGGTAAGAACAACCCTATCATTGAACTGTTCTCAGTAAAACACTTTCTGCGTTATCTTCCTATTCATAACCAATCCTACTCCCGTTACACCATTTTCCATTTTATGTTGCTGTCTTCTTTCCATTTCACTTCACTGGCCACCACTATGTCAATATTGAGCCTTTGGATTGCCCTTTTCGGACTTCTGTCTTCCCTGCCACTTTCAAGATTTTGACATACCACGCCCCGAATCGTAGAACGTTATCGTTTCGTTGGTTATTGAATCTTTTTCTCATCGTCAGCTCTGCCTTGGCAGATCCTTCCCGAAGATCCGAATGGAGGACTATTCCAGAATCTTTTGGCAATGGAGAGATTATCATGACACTTTTTCGATTACAGGTCACGTGTCCTGTGGATACACGTTGTGTGTCTTTAAAGCGGTGGTTTCCATTGGCTTCTGCATCCCCATGCCGTTGATCATTGCTGATTCTTCCGGCTTTAGGGACAGCTTCCCACCACAAGGGCAAGAGAGTGCCCTGAACCTCTGTCCACTTCTCCGCCCTATTTGACAAGACCGTTGGCAGTATGAGGGTGACATCCTATGCCGGAATTCTTCGGTCGCCCGAACCGACACTCAGTTCCACCGAAACCGCAGTTACCAATAACGCAACTGTTAGTTACGGGCCCAGGATACTGTCGGCCACGACGTCAAGGCATTTACTCCAGTGACTTCGAGAGGACTCCTCGCAGCGACAGCGCTTAAATGCTTGATCACCGACCTGCCCTCTGCCGGCAACAAACTGGTCGAGAAGTTATTGCGGCCAGAGAGGCTAATAAAGAGCGGGATCTATCGATATCAAAACGTGCCCGCACGGCAAAGCATCACGCCCATCAACAATTGCTCTAGAATGTCCCTTAAACGCAGCAGGGAAAGGAATTTTATTTGATGACAACATGCATGTTGTAAACCGACAGACGCCACTGTGAGCACATACTGTGAATGTTTCCTTTGTGCGAATTGTGCATGTACATAAAATTATCACAAAGATGTATCCCTCTGAATTTATATCATCACAAGCATACCAACGATAATTTTGGAAATTTGTTATTTCTGCTTGTAACTCTTGAATGTTACACTCATAAAGTTGGCCGTTTACATCATCCCTGAAAGTACGGAAACTATCTAAAAGTTATTTATTTAAGTGTCAGAAACCCTCTGGAGTGTATCGTTTCAATACCCTCGAGTAAATTTTGCCCACTTTCGCAACAAAAATATTGTAACTGTTCGTTTATCTACAGGCGTAAGCGTTTACAGAGATTCTCAACGTAGCCAACTATCCTTGAAAAGTTTCCGTTTTCCCACGAAATCAGTTTGGCTCTTTCATTATGTACCTAGTATCATACGTATACCAGTAAAAACAACAAACAACGAATACATTGGCACAGCGTTTAATAAGAGGGTTGGCTGTATTAATTTCAGGCATGCAATGTTGATGCACTGAAGATCCAAAGAAACTGGTACACCTGCCAAATATCGTGTAGGGCCCCCGCGAGCACTTAGAAGTGCCGCTACACGACTTGCCTCGGACTCGACTAATGTCTGAAGTTGTGGTGAAGGGAACTGACACCATGAATCCAACAGGGCCGTCCGTAAACCGGTAAGAGTACAAGGGGATGGAGATCTCTTTTGAACAGCACGTTGCAAGACATCCCAGGTAGGCTCAATAATGTTCATGTCTGGGGAGTTTGGTGGCCAATGGAAGTGTTTAAACTAAGAAGAGTGTTGCTGGAGCCACTATATAGAAATTCTGGACGTGTGGGGGTTCGTATTGTCCTGCTGGAACTGCCCAAGTCCTTCGGAATGCACAATGGACATGAATGGATGCAGGCGATCAGACAGGACGCTTACGTACGTGTCACCTGTCAGAGTCGCATCTAGACGTATCAGGGGTCCCATATCACTCCAACTGCACACGCCCCACACCATTACAGAGCCTCCACCAGCTTGAACATTCCCCTGCTGACATGCAGGGTCCATGAATTCATGAGGTTCTTTCCATATCCGTACAAGTCCATCAGTTGAATAAAATTTGAAACGGGACTCGTCCGATCAGGCAACATGTTTCCAATCATCAACAGTCCAACGTCGGTGTTGACGGGTCCAGGCGAGGCATAAGGCAATCATCAAGGGAATACGAGTGGGACTTCGGTTCCGAAAGTCCATGTTGATGATGTTCAGTTGAATGGGTCGCGCGCTGACACTTGTTGATGGCCCAGCATTGAAATCTGCACCAATATGCGGAAGGGTTGTACTTGTGTCACATTGAATGATTCTCTTCAGCCGTCGTAGGTCCCGTTCTTGATGGATCTTTTTCCGGCGGCAGCGATGTCGGAAATTTGATGTTTTCCCGGATTCCTGATACTCAAGGTACACTCGAGAAACGGTCGCACTGGAAAATCCCCATGCCTTCGCTACCTCGGAAATGCTGTGTGGCCCTGCTATAACACCACGTTCAGCTCGCTTAAATCTTGATAACCTGCCATTGTAGCAGCAGTAACCGATCTAAGAACTGTGCCAGATACTTGTATTATATAGGTGTTGGCGACCACAGTGTCGTATTCTGCCTGTTTATGTATCTCTGAATTTGAATACGCTTGCCTGTACCACTTTCTTTGGAGCTACAGTGTACTGTAGATGGCGTACTGTTTGAACCTTTAACCTATAGTTTTCGTTGTCCGAGAATTGCCATATAGCTTCCTGTTCGCAGCCATAAGCAGGAAAATAGCTTCTACTAACAGTTTTTAATCTGTGTTACACATCGGGAACACGGAAGTGCATGAGAAGGTGAAACAATACCTCTCTTTAAATAGGAAATGATGCATGATATTTGGTGTAATACCGCTATACGTTTTTTTAAAGTCTCTCGAAAATGATTTGTTTTGTTGGATCTCTACTTCTTTCTTATCAAATAGAGAAACGCGTAGAACTAATGAAAAACGAAAGAATGTGGCTGTAAAAAGAAAGACAGAAATAAAAAGTCTGTGTTAACAGAAATACATGTTTCGAGAACAGCGTCAATTCGGAGCAAATGATTGATTCATAAAGTATAATCTTCACTATAAGTTTCGAAATCCTTAAAAATGTGTTGTTATTAATGGTTTCCCTAATAAAACGGCTGTTTGTGTCGTACACTAAAGGAAAGGTTCCCAGTAAATGAATAACAATGAACGAAAGCGAATATTATTTTCAGTTCATGAAAAAGCTACCTATACAAAATATTTGAATGATAGAATGGCCGCTTGGTATTATTTTCCCTTCTAATAATAATAGTAATAATAAAAGAATAATACGTAATAACCGTTCACTAGTATCAAACGTAATTTAAAGAAGAAATTTGTGAGAATTTACATCTCTCCTAGAGCATCATGGGCAGCTGGAAAACCAAAACGTAGAAAGTCGAAACATTTATTATGTGGTGTTACTGAGACAGATAAGATAAGAACGGAGGAGAATTAGTGAGTAAAGAAGTATGAACAAGACACTGACTGGAACGAAGGATAGGATGATATGTTAAGACAACAGTGAATAGCTAACAAGAAGAAAGAGCTGGTGGGTCACAAGAAGAGACTGATGAATAAAAACACTGGTCTTTCGTATCCAGCGATCCCACAACATGTTACATAACGGGAGGTGTAGTATACGATTTAGAGCATGTATGTGAGCGTGTATAATATGAGTGAGTTGGAAAAGAGGAGAGACAGAAAGAATGAGAAGAGAAAACACGGCTTGGTGGTACCTGCCTTTGCTTGTCTTTCTCGCACTCTCGTTATATTTGTTTGAAACTGACATGTGAGAACGAAACGTTCAAACTCAAGAAAGAATTAGAAACGCACATAGACCAGAGCACACAAAAATAATAAATAGGACAACCATGAAGGCAATTTCCGAGAAGGAATTTCTTTCCAGAGCAAGCAACCCGTTAAACAGTACTCTGATTCTCTATCCATACCAGAGTACTGCACCCAAGTGGATTTCTTTAACGTTGTGCTGAATGACTCGTTCGGGTACCCCGTAAAAGGTGTTTTCCCCTATGATAGAAGGAAATTACTGTTGCCTTGACAAATCTTGTAATAACGAAAATGTTTCCATAAAATCAGCGTTTCACCTTCAGTATCTTCTTTGCTGAAAAGATGCACAGGGTACGAAACTGGATAATATTTCCCATAGATAAGCAAGATGTACATGCTGGATCGTGAATCACGTTAGTTGCATTACGGTGTTTGTAAGGTGGCTTAAGCAAACAACGTAAATCGCGCCAGTTGTCCAGGAACTTCGTTTTTTGTCATGAAAGTGAGTCTTGCATTTAATGCCGCATTAACTGCAGTTTCTCGGTATGATGCTATTTGGTTCTGACCGACTCTGCTATGAAAATAGTAGTTGGTAGCTTGTTTTAATAATGGTAGCCATCCAAACAGTTCAAAAAATGGTTCAAATGGCTCTGAGCACTATGGGACTTAACTTCTGAGGTCATCAGAACTACTGAAACCTAACTAACCTAAGGACATCACACACATCCATGCCCGAGGCAGGATTCGAACCTGCGACCGTAGCAGTCGCGCGGTTCCGGACTGAAGCGGCTGGAACCGCTCGGCCACCGCGGCCGGCATCCAGACAGTGACTGTATTTAGTTACTGTAACGTCACAGTATGTTAAGAACGTGTTGGTGTCTTGAATCACTCACTGCAAGAAGTTTTTATCCGGGAGCATCAGCCAGGCATAATGCCTGCAGTTTAGTATGTGACTGAAATAAGGATCTGCAACTATTGCTAATGAACGGAGCATACCTCACTGCATTCCGAGTATTCTGTTCAGCGGTCGTGAGCGATTCCGGGGGAAACAGTAGGAAGGAGAGCAGTAATTAGTAGAAAAGTAGCTGACCTATTACTTTCTGCTGCTTGGACTATGTATTCTCTTCCCATTGTGTACTTGCACAGGCTCCAATATGTCCACTTAGATCAGGCCATCCACTAGCAGTAGGTCTCTTCAGATGAATGTTCAGGAGTTTTGGTGACATCTTGCCAGCCCCAAACCGACCGCTTCCCTCAGAGGATCGCAATCACACTTACGATGTCCCAGTCTTCTCCTTAAACAATAACATTCACGTTACGCTACAGTGCCACACTGCAGCTAATTTGTCTCATGGGATCGGTCTACATAATCACTGCATTTGATTTTCTCAGATACATGGATTTTGGTTACACCACTGAGTGTACTAATGGGACAGAGACCTTGTCAGTTTTTGTCTAATTCTGAATTCACACAATCACATCGCCGCAACGCAGATAAGAGTGAAGAAATCTCGTTCTTCCCTACAAATAATCGTAATGCGCTGTACTTCTCTTCAGACACTACAGCCTTCTTATGCACAAAGAGAAAAGTAGAGATTTGTGGGCTAAGTTAATAACGAGTTAAACAGAGCAGCAATATTAGTACGAAATAAAGAGTGTTTTAAAAATATTCATTCGATTTCAGAATACTGAATCTTCCACACGAATGAAGAAATTGGCGTTAATTTTAATTCATACACACAGTACAAAATTTTAAAGCAGCCATCCGTGTTTAAAAGGGGTATATGTTTTAGATGCAAGTACACGGAACCTTTCGGTACTTTTTATAATTTTTCTCAGGGATAAAATTTTCATTTATCTTTCAGAAATGTTCAGTGTGACTTTCGCCAGACAGACGACAACCATCCACACGTTAGTCGAACATTTGCGAGCAAGTATGGAGTTTACGCATTCACTGTTCTTGCTATGCAGCGTCGCAGTTCACCCAAAGTCGTTGTAACGGAAGCCCTACAAAGAGAGCGATATCAGACGGCGTTGGAGGCCGATGGAGTAAAACGAGATCCTTACGCCCCTGATGGCCGATCCATCGCTGGCGCAGTTCGTTGTTAAGAAGTGCTCTTACATGCAGGTGTCAGAGCGGTAGTCCTCTGTCCGGCTAAAAAATGAAATTTTTTATATGTTCCCGCAACTGTGGCAATGGCCAGATCTCCACGCACATTGCGTAATAACCTAGTGAGCCATCATGCGAGCGAGTAAGCATCAAGGAGACCCCTACCGGTAACGACATGAACCAGCAACGCACAGATGTCGTCAAGTACAGCTTTCAGTTTCGTTAAGTAAGTTGAAATTCGCACTAACACTCTACCGTTATTCTTGTAGATGATATAGTCTTATGAAATCTGATGAACGTTTTTTGAAAGCAAAAGGTTTCTCTGTGTTATTCTATGTCCCTTAGACCAGTAGGTAGTTGCTTGTTCAATGCAAAAGACAAACTACCAGCTATCACAAAAAGTACGGTTTATAAAATCACATGCTTTGCTACATTGGACAGACGGGGAGGTCAAACTACACCAGGCTTAAAGAACACCACAGAAGCTGGAGACTGAAGAAACCTGATTCAGCCTTTGCAGAACACTGACTGATCAATAACCGCAAACACATAACAGATGTACAAGCTTACACACAGAGTGAAAGGGGCTAAACTCAACCACTTAGAAATTTTAGAAATTAAAAGACAGATGTGTACGTCCCCACACCTATTATTAAAGGAGCAAACCCAGTTCAATGATTCACCTCTTTTTGATGAGATCACAACCCCAAAATAGAAGCAAAACTTTGGGCCGCAGTCCATCGTAGCTAAAATAGTTCTTGGCTGATGCATAACTTTAGCCCTGTCATGTTAGTGTAATTTCTGAATTGTGTAATAACATGTGTAATTTGTTAAAAAATGGCCGTTGACATAATTTTACATTAAGCTATGGATCGATACCTTATGAAGTTGAGATGATTATCTCTGCCTGGTCATCATGTTTTCTGTGCATTATCATCTTTGGGAATCAGTAATGTACTTAAAATCGGCTTATAACCCGAAACATAGGTTGCGCAGTAACATTAATAATAAAATGTGAAACAAGACAAAAATCAGAGTTTGTTTAGTTTTTGAAATAGCTTGATTAGTTCACGGGCGTCGCGTCGGTTAACGTTGTGGAAAAGAATCTAAAAAGCTAAACTCCACCCGAACAGGCTGTGTAGGCACAACGGTACCGACCGGCCGCCATGTCATCCTCAGACCACAGGTGCCACTAGATGCGGATATGGACTGGCATGTGATCAGCACACCGCTCTCCCGGCCGTTTTGTTAGTGTACGAGACCAGAGCCGCTACTTATCACTTAAGTAGCTCCACAGTTCGCCTAACAAGAGCTGAGTGCACCCCGCTTGCCAACAGATCCTGGCAGACCGGATGATCACGCATCCAAGTGCTAGCCCAGCCCGACAGCGTTTAACTTCCGTGGTCTGACGGGAACCGGTGTTACCACTGCGGCAAGGCGGTTAGCGGTGTTGTGGAATCTGCACAATATTTCAACGAGACAGCTGCTCGTCATCCGCAAGTGCTTTTGAAATAGCTTTTATGTGGCTACGTCAATGCTGTAACGTGTTAATTCAATAGATGTGTCTCGTCGATTAAGACTGAAGGCACCACAGTGCAAACGATGTCGTATTCTTTTTCGCTGGTAACAATGATACTAGGAAATCCATATATCCGTCTCGTGAAATAAGATGATCTGGTAACAGTCAACACAATGTTGTGTGGCTGTGTAGGAGGAAGCAAAACGGAGTCTTAGGTTTGGTCCGCCTGCAATATCCATATATTCCTTTACGCTAAATTAGTGTTGGAGCAACACATAGCGATGATACAGCGGTCCCAGAATTTACGAATATATTCTCGTATGTATTCCAGAGAATCACACAATGGGGGTTTTCTAGGCAACTTGGTTCCCATTAGAACGTGGTGATCTATAGTTCATTCTTCTTTTGGCACTTCAATTTGCAGCAGCATCAATTTAACAAATGTACGAGACACCAGCAGCTCATATCGTCTCGTTTCTGGCCACTGCCATATTACAATAGTAGTAGGGCAAAGCAGGAAGGAGGACAATTTATATCAAATTGATTTCAAATTAATTATGCAAATTAACCAAATTCATTAATTAATTACCACCACCCACCTCATGACATCATAGGCTTTTTCCAGCCGGAACGTGGGTCCCTCAGAGAAAACTCTTCCACCCATCCCCTCCTCCCCCCCCCCCTTCTCTGCTCCTACCCCATCCGCCCCTCCCCCATGTGGAAGTTGGTGGGAAAAGGACTCAGACTGTGCTGGGCTGCTCGATAGGCTGGATGTAAATCTTTATTTTGCATGCATTGTTCCTCTCCCCCTCCCACACCTAGAAACTGATGGCTCTGTGCTGGAGAGGAAGGATCTCATGACTGGAAGTTCAATTAAAAAGCAGAAGGTACATAGTTTACTTGTAAAAAATTCATTTTGCAGGGCTTGGATCTCCCTTGCTCATGGTTCTGTGCTGTTTGGGAAGATGGGGGTCTTGTAAAATACATCGAAAAGAAAAAACTAAATCGACTGCTCTATTTTTATCCCGACTGCGCAGGCAATACCGTAATGAAATAATCATCACACGTAATTACACTGTTAAAAATCTTTTGGTGGCAAAGCATGCGCCGCCCACTGGTCCACACAGAACGCCACCTGCACGGGCTACCCGGAGTCGGGGTGCACTAGGAGACCTGCGAAGACCCATCATCAGCCATGTCAGTGTGCAAGAGGTGTCCACTTGGGCCCACAACTGTCAGACCGGCTGTCTCGCTAGTTCCCAAATAAAAGCACCCATGATATTCCTGGTGAAACATGCACACACTCTCTCTCTCTCTCTCTCTCTCTCTCTCTCTCTCTCTCTCTCTCTCTCACACACACACACACACACACACACTCTCTCACACTCTCTCACACTCTCTCTCTCTTGTCCCATAGTGTGCCCTGCCGGGCCTGCACGCACCATCAGTCACAGGCGGACTGAACCGCAAACAAAGCAACGTTTACTCTGTAAGCCTGTGCAGAATACTGATGCACACAAGAACTTCTTCCAAGCTCTAAGCTGCACCAGTCTTCCTGATGCACTTTCTTGTGTTGCATTTCACGAACTGCTTCACGAGTTATTATATCTGGTTGGAAAAATCACATCTTGAAGATGACACAAGAACTAAATATACCACTGTGAGATCCCTGGGCTAGCAGGGCAGAGCAGATGTGGTATATTTGTGGAAAGGGGCCAAAATAAGTTACTGTTAGTTGCACTCAACATATAATGTCCAGGATTGATGGGTGATGAACTTCGTAACCCTCGCAAGAAGCGCCTCAAAACTCCAACTGTGAGTGCACGCCGCCAGCGACTCCGGTCTGACTTCGCGCCACTGAGACTTCCTCGTTGCTCTGCCCCAATTGACCGACTGCCCAACAACCAGAAACGCTCAAAAGATCAAATATACGTCGGCCGATGAGATGACCGACCGAACGACCAACCAACGGTCGTTACTGCACCAGTCTTCTTGGATCGGACTGTATAGCGGTCACCAGCGGTCGGCAAGTACTGGCTGTCCGCACCTCACTGGCGCTCCATGCCCAACGCTCCTTCCTCCCTGACTGCTGCTCTGTGCCCGACTGAACTGCTGGTCCGTCCACAACTCCTTTGATGTCCTTTCACAAATCAGACACACAACGATGCGGAGACACTGGCTCGGACCCAACCATGCAGAAGGAACACACTGACATCTCTGCACAGACAAGGAACCGACCCTGTCCAGCGAGATGACCTATTAAAGGGCCCCAGAAATGGTCAGAGAACCAGTTACACGTCGCCCGATGAGACGACCGACCGAACGACCAACCAACGGACGTCCCAGCTCAAATCTCCTAACGTCGGACAATTCATGTGTGTCGCCAGCGGTCGTGTGAGTACTGGCTGTCCGCGCCTCACCGGCGCTCCGTCCCCCACTGAACTGCTGCTGCATCACGACTGAACTCGCAACACACAACGACCCGGACTATCGGTCGCTCCAGAGATAGTACGACAGTGCACTTATCGATAAGCGCTGCTGCTGACACTCACGGGCAGTTAAGGCAGGAAGTTAGTGACGCCAGTAAATAGAAAAAGAAAACGAGGCGGCAGTACGGTAAGAGAAGATGACAAACAATAAACGGAATGAATACGAGCCGCACATGGCTCACACTGCACAAAAAGAGGGAGATGTGCAGATGACACGGGAATATTGAAACAATTCCGAGGAATACCATCACTGCCACATTTGAACAGAGACACTGAAAGAAAAGATTGTGACACAATTGTGAAACCATCCACGAGACATTTCGCGCACTTTTGTGAGAAATACCCTTGACTTTCAGCACAAGTTGCTTCAGGAGTCACTAAATCCAATTGAATATGTCTCTAAATACACTTTCAAAAAAGATTCTGAAAAAAATCTCAGCACACTTATGAAACCTCTTTTATACTCCACTGGCTGGTCCCGGTGGAGGTTCGAGTCCTCCCTCGGGCATGGGTGTGTGTGTGTGTGTGTGTGTGTGTTTGTCCTTAGGATAATTTAGGTTAAGGAGTGTGCAAGCTTAGGGACTGATGACCTTAGTTGTTAAGTCCCATAAGATTTCACACACATTTGAACTTTTTTTTTCATCCTCCACTACTCTGGAATATTTTCGATATAAACTAATTAGGTAAAGCGTTTAACATCTCAATACATTAGTAGATGTTGCTTTAACACTTTGAGTCCCGAACCCTTTGGGGCATGCATGTAACAGAATCCCAGACATTTTTGGCATCTCTTTAATCAACTACCATTTCATTCTTATAACCTTATTTAAAGATATGGAAACATTTTTTCAGAGGGAAAGGTTCCTATTTGATCCATTTGTAAAATAAAGCACATTTAAATATATATTTAGAACACAAATTTTATTTACATTTCAGTACATATCTAGTGAAAAAATTTCTGCACAGATTCTTATCTGTACATTTAACAATAATTTGCAACTTGTATGGTGCAACGTGAAACACTCCGGCATGCACAGTGGAATTTTACAGTCAGGGCACCACCATACTCTTTCTTTTCTTGAAGACTTTCCATTGGACAGTTTTGTTTTTTCTGCACAAATTTTGTACACTCTTGTGCGATGCGCCTTCTTTTCAGTGGAAGGAATCCTGTCTGCAAAATGCGTTCCTAGAAGTCTGCTGCTAAACAAATTTTGGGGAGTAGCAGTATATTGATGTACAGCACCTAATGTACAGCACCTAATTGCAGAAGAAAATCTGCCAAATGGCAGCCTTTGCTCTGATTGTTTCTTGTTTTACGATACAAGATTAAATCATTCACTGCTACCTTTGTAAAACGATGGAAAAACAGTTTCTCCCACCATTTCATTTGCCTTCTCTTGAAAGTGCAGTAAGATATAAGTTGGTCATTTCTGTCTACACCTGTCTTGTTGAGGTTGTAGTATAGAATGGCAGTAGATTTCATGTTCTTTGTCAGCCTCGTTTTGCTACATACTTCTACTTCTGTTTTGGTCATCTTGTGAAGACTTGACAAACACAGAACATCTCTTGTCTCCCTCCACTTTCCATACTTGTCCGGTTTGTTTTTTATTTAGACACGAAAAATAACTCTTCCCCTGAATCCCCAGACACCTTCATCTATAATGAGGTTTTCCTCGGGTGAAAACGATGCTGGAAACTGTGTGAGCAAATGATTCAGGAATAGCCTGATTTTGTGCATGGGATCATGGACAGGTTCGTTTCTTGGTATGTACGAGGCATTGTCGTTTACATGTAGGCAAGAGAGAATAGCAAAAAATCTATTTCTAGCTAGAACTAAACCTGCTAACGGCGTGGAAACAAAGCTGTTTGTAGACCAGTAATCATGCAGCCTATTTTTCTTCACCAGGCACATGTGGATTATGACAGCAAAGAACAAATACACTTCATGAAGTTGTACTCCAGTCCATGAGCTCCACATGATATTGGATTTCATTTTGCCTGATCTTCTCATTTTATCTGCAATAGATTTCGCATACCTAGTAGTTTCTGCCTTGATGTGTTTTACTGTTGATTCAGGGATAAAAATTGAAAAAATATCGAAAGGGCTGCTGCTGTCATCCTCTTCTGCCACACATCCACTTTCCACTTTGAATTAGGGCAATGAAGGTTTCACATCTAATGTGGTCCACCCTAATTCCGCATCTGAAGATTTTGGAACGCTAGAACACCTTCTCTTGCGTGGTGACCCTGCACATGGCTCTACATTTGAAGTACTCCCTTCACTATTAGGCAGTATATTATATACCGACGGAGGTGAAATTTCGTCTGAAAACGCAATGGACACTTAACCTAAATAGTAGACTTATTACACAAAACAATGGAAAGGAAAAATAATGTTGCTTTTGCACCGAAGTCTGCTTCAGAAGCAAAATCACTGTATTCATTTTCGGAAACGTCCCCTTCGGAACCTGAATCTTCAAACATCTCGTTCAAAAGCTTCTCAATCTCAGTATTAGTCAAAAACTTCGACATATTTATTGCAAAGCGCACTGCAAGTGCAACAAGAAATACACGAAAACTACGGCGTCACGCGACGGTACAGTGGTTTTGCACAACTGAGGATTGTCCTTGGCAATTCCGAAATAGTTTCAGAAATATCCACACGATAACAGCACCATGCAATGGGCAGATCACAGAACGCCAAGCCCGAATATTATACGCGAGCGCAACGAAAACAAAGCGAACGGAGGAAGACGAGCGGAGCTCGCTGACAGCGTTCCTGTCACACGAGCTGCGGTCGGGCTTGGGACTCAAAGTGTTAAACAATTTGTTTCAAACACACTTGCACACAAAACACTGCACTGTTTTCCCAGGTGCACGTGGAATGGAAATACGCTGTATCAAAATACACTCAAGACAGAAATACATCGCTTAAATAAATGAGCACAAATACGATGCGTCGAAACTCTGAACGCGATTCTGCATCACGTAAGAAGAAATATTGTTAAATACACTATCACAGTAATTTGCTAACTGAGGCACAGTCATAACTGGGGGACTCACAAAGTGACGGCGAGTCGATCAGCGGCCGCAGCTCATCACAGAGTGAAATGCAGATCGAAAGCAGGTTCTTTCCAGCTGAATCCGCGAGAGGGCAAAAATCGTAGCCAGCCAGACCAGCACCAACGTGTCCTGCATGCTCAGACCAGCATTCACAGGCAGGTGCGGTAGAATGTCGCACTCCTATTGTTTTTTCAGGACTTTCCATCAACCACTTTTCCTGATTGGCTCCCACCAAATCGGTTAATCTATTTAAACCTTGTCCCCTCCACTCCCAGTCTTATTCAGCCATTGTCAGTTCGTCTGTATAGTTGTGTGTGCGTCCCTGTCTTTCATCAACCAATCATGAAGCGCAGCAGAAGCAGCAGCGGCACCACCAGCGTCAGCGGCAGTGGCAAGCGCTGTAGAATGGCGGAAGAAGTAGAGGGAGAATATGAACTACCACATAAGTGAATAATTTTTATATATATATATATATATATATATATATATATATATATATATATATATTTGTATGTATGGTTACAGTGTTTAAATTGGGAAAATGTAGAGTGTCAAAATTTTCTTCTCAGTAATTCAGTTTGTTTTCCTTGTTTTACTCTAGGACTTTATCCTGGATTGCGAGGGTAGACGGAAGGCAGATTAGAGGAGGAAGAGGCTGGGCTGCAGCAAACTCCTCATGTGGAAAGTTAGCGCCTACGACGGCCACATGAATATAATTTGTTTGTGTTAGTGGCGCAATTTGCTTTTTTTTCTGTATCGATGGTTTACTTCTTGGTCTGGTGATATATAGCTGACATGCTGGAAATCCAGAAGGATTTGCAGACACTCCTAGAGACTGAAAAAATACGTAAGCCACAGGCTGTGGAACCTTTTCTAGCAGCAGTGGATACATGGCGCCAAAAATAATTAAGTTTTTAGAAAAAGAGGAAAATACACTATGTAATCAAAAGTATCCGGACATCCTAGGTGCATTGTGCTGCACCTACTGCCAGGTACCCCATGTCAAAGATCTCAGTAGACTTTAGACATCGTGAGAGAGCAAAACGGGGCGCTCCGCGGAACTCACGGACTTCGAACGTGGCCAGGTGATTTGCCACTTGTGTCATACGTCTGTATGCGAGATTTCCACACTCATAAACATCCCTAGGTCCACTGTTTCCGAATGTGATAAGTGGAAACGTGAAGGGACACATTCAGCACAAAAGCTTACAAGGCGACCTTGTCTGTTAACTGACAGAGACCGCCGACAGTGGAAGATATCTACATACACATCCATATTCCGCAAGCCATTTGACGGTGTGTGGCGGAGGGTACCTTGACTGCCTCTATCGGTTCTCCCTTCTACTCCAGTCTCGTATTGTTCGTGGAAAGAAAGATTGTCGGTATGCCTCTGTGTGGGCTCTAATCTCTCTGATTTTGTCCTCATGGTCTCTTCGCGAGATATACGTAGGAGGGAGCAATATACTGCTTGACTCCTCGGTGAAGGTATGTTCTTGAAACATCAACAAAAGCCCGTACCGAGCTACCAAGTGTCTCTCTTGCAGAGTCTTCCACTGGAGTTTATCTATCATCTCCGTAACGCTTTCGCGATTACTAAATGATCCTGTAAAGAAGCGCGCTGCTCTCCGTTGGATCTTCTCTATCTCTTCTATCAACCCTATCTGGTACGGATCCCACACCGGTGATCAGTATTCAAGCAGTGGGAGAGCAAGTGTACTGTAACCTGCTTCCTTTGTTTTCGGATTGCATTTCCTTAGGATTCTTCCAATGAATCTCAGTATGACATCTGCTTTACCGATGATTAATTTTACATGGTCATTCGATTTTAAATCACTCCTAATGCCTACTTCCAGATAATTTATGGAATTAACTGCTTCCAGTTTCTGACCTATATTGTAGCTAAATGATAAAGGATCTTTTTTTCTATGTATTCGCAGCACATTACACTTGTCTACAATGAGATTCAGTTGCCATTTCCTGCACCTTGCGTCAATTCGTTGCAGATCCTCCTGCATTTCAGTACAATTTTCCACTGTTACAACCTCTCGATATACTACAGCATTATCCGCAAAAAGCCTCAGTAAACTTCCGATGTGATCCACAAAGTCGTTTATGTATATTGTGAATAGCAACGGTCCTACGACACTCCCCTGCGGCACACCTGAAATCACTCTTAGTTCGGAAGACTTCTCTCCATTGAGAATGACATGCTGCGTTCTGTTACCTAGGAACTCTTCAATCCAATCACACAGTTGGTCTGATAGCCCAAATTCTTTTACTTTGTTCATTAAACGACTGTGGGGAACTGTATCGAACGCCTTGCGGAAGTCAAGAAACACGGCATCTACCTGTAAACCCGTGTCTATGGCCCTCTGAGTCTCGTGGACGAATAGAGCGAGCTGGGTTTCATACAATCGTCTTTTTGGAAACCCATGCTGATTCCTACAGAGTAGATTTCTAGTCTCCAGAAAAGTCATTATACTCGAACGTAACACGTGTTCCAAAATTCTACAACTGATAGAAGTTAGATATATAGGTCTATAGTTCTGCACATCTGTTCGACGTCCCTTCTTGAACACGTGCAATGTGTAATAGAAGACAACTATCCAGACCATCACACATAAATTCCAAACTGCATCAGGATCCACTGCAAGTCGTTTTGTGTGGCACTATCACAGCACAAGCCTACATTGATGTTTTAAGCACCTTCTTGCTTCCGACTGTTGAAGAGCAATTCGAGGATAGTGATTGCATTTTTCAACACGATCGAGCACCTGGTCATAATTCACCGCCTGTGACGGAGTGGTTACACGACAATAACATCCCTGTAATGGACGGGCCTGCACAAAGTCCTGACCAGAATCCTATAGGACACCTTTGGGATGCTTTGAAATTCCGACTTCATGCCAGGCCTCACCGACCGACATTTATACCTCTGCTCAGTGTAGCACTCCATATATATATATATATATATATATATATATATATATATATAGTGCTACACTGAGCACCTAAGGCTTTTTGGCACAGGATTTGCAGTACACAGGTCCATCACGGACAGCATAATCGACTTTTCGTCACCAAACGAAAGAATCAGCACCATCACAGTGAAATCAGCCAATAAATCCTACACAATAATCAACGCACATGCACCAACTAATGACTACAACAGGAAAAACCCGGACGAAATTGATGACTTCTGGACGACAATGGAAGAAACTATCAGAAAAATTCCTGCACATAGAGTCAAAATAATACTGGGAGACTTCAACGCCAAACTCGGAAAAGAAAAGATATACAGACATATCACAGGAAAACATACTCCACACAAGGACACCAACAAAAACGGAAAACATCTGATAGACTTTTGCAAAAGCCACGACCTCGCCATTATGTCAACAAAATTCAAGAAACCAACACGAAAACTTACCACATGGAAATTCCCCAGCGGAAAGCAAGAACGACAAATCGACCACGTAATAGTGCAGAAAGACTCACAAAAAGAAATTTTGAACATAGACACCCGTAAAGGCTACTTCGACTCAGACCACCACCTACTACAGATCAGGATTCGTCCTTTGCCCAAGAAAAAGCTCCAGAAGAACAAAATTGTTAGACCAGATCCAGAATACGTTACTTTAAACCAGACACAAATATTACACAAAATTAAAATGGAGAAAACGACAGACTGGACACAACTTTCACGAAGAATCCGAGTGGCCATGAAACTAGCACAAGCACCACGAACACGGAAACACCGTTGGTGGAACCACACATGTGACCAAGCTATTGACCAACGAATCAGTGCATGGAAAAAATTTAGTTGCCATAAATCCCAAGAGAATTGGATGAACTTCTTGAAAACACAGAAGCAATCAAGCAAAATCATTCGCAGGGAAAAACGACAGTATGACAAACGGCGACTGACAGAGATCGAATCAGACTTCATGAAGAACAATACAAGAAACTTCTACAGAACGTTCAGAGAAAATCTGACTGGATATCAACCACCCAACTTGTGCTTCAGAAGACCGGATGGAACCCTAGAAACCAATACCAAAAACAATTGTGACATTCTGGCAAAGTACTTTGAAAAACTGCTCAACACGGACCCGACCCCCCCCCCCCCCCCATGGAAGAAATGATGACAGAAACGAGCACATACAATCCAGATAGTGAACCTCCAACTCTAGAAGAAGTTAAAGAAATAATAACGTCACTCAAGAATCGTAGAGCACCAGGAGAAGATGGCATCATCGCGGAAATCTGGAAGTTACAAGACCCAGAACTCACCAAAGACATCCACAGGATCTTGGAAGACATCTGGAAGACCATGAAAATTCCTGACGACTGGAAAACTGCCCTGATACACCCACTACACAAAAAAGGTGACAAGACTAACTCGAACAACTACAGAGGAATATCCCTACTACCGGTCACATACAAGATCCTCTCTAAAGCTTTACTGAACAGACTAGAATGCCAAACCGACCACTTGATTGGGGAATACCAAGCAGGCTTCCGTAAAGGGCGGTCTTGTGCGGAACAAATTTGGAACCTGAAAATGATTTTACAACACAAACAGAACCTGATCATTACCTTTGTTGACTTCAAAAAGGCGTACGACTCTATCGACCGGAAAACTCTCTTCAAAATTCTAGCAGAATACAAAGTAGACAACAAAACACGGGCTATCATAGAGCAAACTTTAACCAACACGACCTCCGAAGTAAAGTTCTGTGGGGAACTATCAGAGCCCTTTGAAATTCGCACAGGTGTCCGACAAGGCGATGGCCTCTCACCTCTCCTTTTCAATCTGGTGTTAGATAAGGTCATAAAAGAATGGGAAACATCACAACAGGGGATAACCTTAGGAAACCTACAGATTAAATGCCTGGCTTTTGCAGACGATTTGGCGAAGGTATAAAGGAAACAAAAGACGCTATTGAAAAACTGCACGAAATCGCTTCCAAAACTGGACTACAGATCTCTTACGAAAAGACACAGTTTATGAGCACAAAGAAACTCTCATCTCTGAACACAAAGTATGGCATGATTTACAAAACAGCAAACTTCAAATACCTCGGTGAAACACTACAAATGAGTGGACATAACAGAGACTCAAATGAAGAAAGAAAGACTAAACTGGACAAGGCATACAAAGTAGTGTGGAATCATTACAACAAGAAGTCTATCTCACAAAAAGCCAAATTACGCCATTACGACACGGTGGTGCTCCCCGAGGCACTATATGCAGCAGAGACCACACTAATCCGAGGGCATACACGTATCAGACAATTAGAAAAAGTAGAACGGAAAATACTTAGGAAAATATTTGGCGCAACTAACAACAATGGAATATGGATCAAGAAACCTACAGAGGAACTGTATAAACATACAGAGACAATCACAGAAAAGATTAGAAAACGCAGACTACAATTCTATGGACACCTATACAGAATGCCATCACACAGGCTGACCAAACAGATCTTTGACTGGGTAACCACTAGAAACAACAAATGGGTGGCAGAGGTAGAAAACGACCTGAACCAGCTCAACATAACAGCAGACACAATAAACGACAGAATAAAGTTCAGAAACATCATTAAGAAAAGTAAACTACATGAGATACAATGCGACAAACGAACAGGCATAAAATGGACCGAAGAACGCAAGCAAGATCACAGCCAGAAGATGAAAGAAATATGGGCAACCAAAAAGGCAATCAAGATGAAGCCGAAGACACGAAGCCGACAAGAAGCATGGACAGAGGACCGGAAACAGAAACACAGCGAGCGAATGAGGGAAGTTTGGGCAGCAAGGAAGGCAGCAAAAGGAACTGGCCATGTAGTTTAGTCCAAATGCGCTCTTTAAGGGCAAAACACCAATAATATATATATATATATATATATATATATATATATATAGTGTGTTTTTTCATCTTGTTCCAGCGACATTTCTAGAAGCGCTAGACGGCCTAGATACGCAGCTGGAGGCAATTTGGCATTTGCAACCGTCTCCAGCGCCTAATGAGACGTCAGAGCAGCCCTGTAAGTGTAAAAAAAATTATAATTTTTTACATGTGTTTGTCGTAGTAAAAGTTGTTTTTTTCTCTCTAAAGAGTACATGTGTTTATAAAAACGTCTTATTGTTGTTTTAGATGATATGGATTTCCAGCATATCGATTCTGATGAGGGAAATGGCCTAGACGAAGAGGTACAAAGGCAGCGTGACCGGGCCTTTTTTGAGGAGGACCAAGACTTCCCTGAAGAGGTTGTTAGAAATACCGGACAACATTGATGAGTTGCTCACGTCGTGGATCCAGAGCAGGAAACGTAATTACTCACTCCACTTATAACCATGTGATCGTCTGCATTCATTCGTTCTTTCTTTCTTTCCTGGTTTCCTTCCTTATGTTGTACTTTTTTTTCGTTATTCTACCGTGGACGAGTCTCCGCAGCCACAGCACAGCGTGGCTCTGGTGCCGGTGTTGGCTAAACCTTCCTTGTCGCCAAATCAGTGACTGGTAAGGCACACATCATTTATAAGGGCGCCGCTAGATGTAGCACGAGAGACCGCTGTCGCTGCTGCCCCATCACCGCCACTCTGGCGTCCGTGGGACAAGCAACGAGCTACCCACCATCCCTCAGGTTGCCGGGTCAGGCTTGCAGCAGCAACAACAGCAACAGCCACCGCCACAGCCATGTTGCTCCCACTAGCCTGACCCGGCAGCGCCGCCTGATCCTCATCCGTGTCAGAATCGCCACCCGAGAAAGGTATGTTTGCTGTGGCGGGTACCACTCAGCACCTCATCGAACCCGTCATCGACACGATGGACTTAACTCTGTAATAGTAATTATAGTATTAGTGAAAGACGGTACCATGTGGCTAGAGGCAGTTCCCTCTCCCGACCTTGTAGTGAAGGACATCAGGTCAGTGACAGTAAACTGCAGGTCGAATATTCGACGATTGCAGACGCCTTTGAGGAGTGAATCTCGTTCGCGAGGATCGAGAATCCGGCAGGAGAGTAGGGCGACCCTGTTGGTTCTCTCCTGTCATGGAAAAGGAGCTCCTCAAGAAAGTCAATGATCTGCGGTATCCCGCCATTAAATGCAGTGCAGTGCTCTGCGTCGAACTGTCCCCGCCACTCCCCCCATCCCCCACCAAAGGTGGATTCTGCCATTGAAAAAACAAGTCTTCATTATCTTTGAGGCTTATCTATTGCCGAGTAGTTTTGTACATCCACATTGGGTGCTATACTTGCGCGGTTTTGCGAGATGGAAGTGAGGGTCAACTAAACAACTCAGCCGAATACTGCACCTGTACATCCATAAACATGTCTGTGATCCGTTACATGGAGCATATAGCTATATCAAGCTCCATAAAGAGATAGCTGAGATAGCTAATATGCAGTTATGCATTAATGTCCAAAATAAAACCGATCATGGTCAATCCTGGCTTGATAGAGAAATTATAAAACTCCCTAAGGATATAGCTAATATGCAGGCATGTATTAATGTTCAAAATAAAACCGATCAGGCTTGTTTTGCATGGTCAGTCCTGGCTTGCGAGAGAAATTATGACTTACATCCAGAGCGCACATCTCAGTATGGTACGTACCTTGACATTCATAAGTGTTGTAACTTTGAATGTATCGAGTTCCCCGTCAAGATCCAGGAATAACCTACATTTGAGGCGCAGAATACTGGAATATCGGTTTATGTTTATGCCCTGGAGAAGAAATGCAAGACAGATGAGTAGGACAGGTATACTGGGGTCGGCCCTCTCAATTTCTCAAAATCTGGAGGTGAGCGTAAGATGCATGTAAATATGCTGCTCTTCTCTGAAGGTGATAATTATCATTATGTTTGGATCAAAGACCAGTCACTCCTTCTCGTCTCCCAAATAAATATACGTAATGGTAAACAGCATATTTACTTAAGGTGCCTGAATTATTTTGCCACAGACAGGATATTAGCGGCGTATCTAATAGACTGCGCTTCCAAGTACCCGGCACGTGCTATTACGCCTAATGAGAAAAACAAACTCAAAGTTCAAAACTGCCCACCACGAGGAGCGATCCCGTTTGTAGTGTACGCCGACTTTGAATGCCTCCTCGTTCCTGTGACCGCTGTGAAGGTGACCCCACGACCTCACACAGCCCCTTTACAGAAAAACACATACCGTATTCGGCAGCGTACCAAATTGCATTCTCCTATGATTCCAGTCTTAACATCTACAAATCGCATGTCGGGGATAATCCTGCTGTTTGGCTGTTCACTGAGCTCGAAAAACTTCCAAGGGAACTTGATAAGCTTTACATCGACAACGTTCCCACCACCAAATAGAAGGAGAATCAAGATTTGTACAGTAACATGGTTGACTGTCATATCTGTGAACTGCCATCAGAAAGGAATGCGGAAACTCCTCGTAGGGACCACTGTCATCTTAGGGGAAAAGTTCGTGGTTCAGCTCACAATACATGCAATTTGAAGTACCAGCACATACCCGTTTTCTTCCATAATTTAAGTGGGTATTACGCTCACTTTCTTTTTCAGCACTTGGCTGATATCTGTTGGGACAAAAGTCAGATCAATGTCCTGCCTGAGAGCGTTGAAAAATACATTTCATTCTCCAAAGGAATGACGCCAAGAATTACGCTCCGTTTCCATGATACGCTGCATTTTATGCAGGCACCACTGCATAAAATTGTTGAAACTCTATCTTTGGAGGATGTGCATATCACTCGTGCTGCATTTCCCGACGAGGAAAAGTTTCGACTTGTAAGTAGGAAGGGGGTTTCCCATACAAATATGGCGAAGCTCAACGAAACCAGGCCGCCCGACATGACTGCATTCTCCAGCAACCTTACAGGCGACGTCACAACAGGTGCAGAGTATGAACATGCAGTGAATGTCTGGGGGGGAATTCAACATCTACACTTTAGGAGAGTACGCATGGCTTTACATGGACACAGACTTGCACTTGTTTGCGGACGTTTTCCAGAAACTCAGGTCTATGCATGACCACATATTCCCTGGATCCTGCCTTTTATTACACGACACCTGTGTAGTCTTGCGACGCAATGCTCAATAAAACGAAGCGCAGTATCGAATTATTGACCAATGCTGACATGCTTCTATTCTTTGAGCAAGATATCGATGGGGGAGTTTGTCAACGTGTTCATAGAGAAGCAAAGACAAATAACCCTTGGATGGGTGACAGGTTCAATGCATCCCTTGTTTCGAGTTACATAGTCTACCTGGATGTAAATAACTTATATGGGCACGCCATGCCGCAATCACTGCCGATTGTTGAGATTCGACGTGTGCATGAAGACGAATGCAAGAGATTAGGTGGAAAAGTCATGGGGCGTATGGCAGCTAATTCTGATGTAGGGTATGTGGTGAAGGCAGAAATCACATACCCTATTAGTTTGAATGATGTGCACACCGATTTGACACTGTGTCCAGAGCAACTAGTTCCGGGAGGAGGCTCCACGCCGAAACTGATTACAACGCATGGGAATAAACTGAGATACATTATTCATTATCGTAATCCCCAGCAGTCTCTCAGCTTTGGGATGGAACTGGTTAGAATCACCCAAGCTATCTCCTTCGAGCAGTCTTCCTAGTTGAAAGAGTATATTGATTTGAATACGAGACAGAGAGCTTCCACTACGAGTGACTTTGAGAAAGATTTTTATAAATTAATGAATAATTCAGTTTTCACTAAAACAATAGAAATTTTGAGCGAACCATGTGAAATTTTGATTTGAACCAAATGAGTTGGGCGTTATGACGTAAGAAAATGCATTGCCAAACCCGATCTTAAGCGGGTCACCATATTCAATAAGAACTTCGTTCTGCAGAGATGGTGAAGCCTGCAGTAGAGTTTATGATATGTATTTATGTGGGGATGTGCATACTAAACCTATCCAAACTCCACATGTACTACTTTCATTATGAGTTTGATAAAACTCATTTTGCATATCCTAAATTACTTTATGTGGTTACAGTTAGCTACATCTACTGGGTGAAGAACTGTTATCCATATAAAGTAATGAGGTATCACGCTAATAAATCTGATACGGCCTCATACACGGCCGATAATCCTTATGGTATTGTTCCACATAACAAGAATGTTATCGGCCTTGTGAAAGACAAGGCAAATAGATTACCGATTGTAGAGTTCGTAGGTCTGTGATCATTTGTATGCTTATCGCACATTGGAGTGTGCTACCCAGAGACAGGATAAGGATGTGCGCGCCATATGGCATCGACAGCCCTTTGTATCGAAGACTGTTTGAGGCGTCTCTACAGTGGTGTTCATGGTGCTGCATCTCAGCTGCCACAGATGGTACGGCAAAGTAGTATTCAATCGACAGGGCACGAAGTGTAGAGTGTGTGTCTGCAGAGTAGTAGCATGACACTTTCATCATAGTGTAAGCACTTTCGTATGTGTGTCTGGTGTAAATATTATGTGTACTATGTACACATTTATACATACATAAACGCAAAAAAATGGTTCAAATGGCTCTGAGCACTATGGGACTTAACATCTATGGTCATCAGTCCCCTAGAACTTAGAACTACTTAAACCTAACTAACCTAAGGACATCACACAACACCCAGTCATCACGAGGCAGAGAAAATCCCTGACCCCGAAGGGAATCGAACCCGGGAACCCGGGCGCGGGAAGCGAGAACGCTACCGCACGACCACGAGCAGCGGGCATAAACACAAAACAGGTGTGGAAGAAAAGATAAAACAAGGAAAAAGTTTATATATATATATATATATATACGCCATCTGTGTGAAAAAATGATAAAAAGCATAAATAAAAATATATTTATTAAAATTAAAGCAACCATGAACAGAAAAAGTATGTGTATTTATTAATTCATATGTAACGTATGTATGCGCTGTAAATACGTATCTGCGCACCATGTGTGTCTTTTGAATAGAATAGTTCAAGTTTTTTCACCTGCCACTAGCCATCCAAATCAGTTTACCATCAGAGTTATTATTATTGGAAAAAGGTTTGCTATTGGGACTGTGGAAATTGGTTTTTGAGTGTACACAGTCTATCAGAATTATTGCAAAAGCTATGCTACTGGGACTGTGAAAATTAGTTGTAGTAAACGTATCCCTGCATTAGATTTAGCGTGGATTTATAAATCTGGAAAAATTGTAAACTTCTCATCCAGTGCTACAGGAAACGAAAATATTTAAAAGACTTCTCGACCAGTGTTACAATTGTAGTATGTAAGTTAAAGATATCTCTGCACTGGAATATCAGGGTCAAACTCTACCTCAAGAAGTGAATTATAATCTCAAGAAAAGAACTGATCATACGAAAAATTCGTTACGATGCGTCTCTGTTGTTATTTACAAAAAAAAAATCCCCTACTGCATTATATATTAAAGCCTGTGCAGGTCACAAATGATGTTAGTTTTTCTGAAGATGAGTGCTAATAAAGAGGTGAAGATTAAGACCAAGTATAACGAAATATGTAGAATGGTTGCATGCAATTAAGGCCTATCGTGCGGCGTGAATTGACAAAGACACTTCCAAAGACACATAGCAAACATGTCTAAAATTATATCTCCTGTGCTTGAAGAGAACCATAGACGTTGTATCTGGGTTAACTGTACACTATCAAAGGGGGAAAGGGTAAAGAGAAATCATACACATATTATGAGGTAAAAAATTTCACATCCAACTTAAAAGTAATTTTACATTTTCATAAGCAGACACAGTAACACTATTTTCACGCATCTTCTTCTTCTTGAGTCCATGGAGAGCAGGACACCTGTAGAATTCCAGGTCTTGAACAGCAGCAAAATTGATGATTCAAAGCATCTTCAAAAAATGGCTCCGAACATTATGAGACTTAACATCTAAGGTCATCAGTCCCCTAGAACTCAGAACTACTTAAACCTAACTAACCTAAGGACATCACACACATCCATGCCCGAGGCAGGATTCGAACTTGCGATCGTAGCGGTCGCGCTGTTCCAGACTGAAGCGCCTAGAACCGCTCGGCCACACCGGCCGGCCACGGTGTCATCTCCTTCCCCTTCATGTAGATGATGGCATTAGTGCGTTCGATTAATCGAAACTACGTCACCATATTTTTATAGAGTATGCCTGGAGCTTCCCAGTGAATTCCATGGTAGAAATGTGTTAGCACTTTGCACTCTTCTGTGTTTTAGGGATCTTCACATCCTTGAAAGAACGGTGATTCAATATTCGCTGAGAACATCGCTATTATTCTGGCATCTTCTGTGTGCCCTACGAATGCAGCATCTTTAAATATGAACAGCCTATGCTCATTGTCTTAGAAACACTGAGCACCTGCAATGATGTTCACATCCTGAGATGCCACTGCGGAATGCTCTGGGTATGGCGTAGCACGTGTTCGTTTATACAGCTCGTTGCTCAGCACCGGTGAGCGGGCCGTAGTTGACCACACGGTCATGGAGAATTAGAGCAGTGTGCTTGGGAAATTTGATGAAGATTCAAATTCAGTTTGTATATCTAAAGGTCCAGACTTAATTATCTCGTTCTGTTTCGAGCAGTCTATTACGATGATCGGTGATATCTCCTTGAACTTCCTCCTTCTTCAGCGCTTTCATACTAAGATGCACGGAACCTCGCATACATGTTACACGCTTTGCTGTATACGTTATCATCCCAATGCAGTTGTAAATTGCCATATGGATAGAATTCTGAGTTCAGGTAGACTGCGGTATTAGTTAACTTGCAGTTGTCGAATATAGTGAAATAATTTGCTATATTCCCTCTTCTATGTCTGAAACGCAAGTATGATGAATCTAGGTGCCTTTAGCTGCGAAGAGGTATTAATAGCCCAAGTTTGTCTGTTTGCAGTCAGTATCACTGTAAGTGAGCTGTTTAGGTTTTTATGTTGGCAACGCCACGTAGCGCTCTATACGAAAACCACTGACTGTGCTGTGTGAAGACTGTGGCTGGCTTGCATTGTTGGAATATTTGCTATTTTAGTGTTGGGAAGCTGGATGTGAAAAGCGCATAGCGTTGCGCAGTTGGAGGTGAGCCGCCAGCAGTGGTGGATGTGGGGAGAGAGATCTCAGAATTTTGAGAGCGGACGATCTGGACGTGTGTCCATCAGAAAGAGTAAATTTGTAATACTGTATATCATGAACTGATATATATATATATATATGATGACTTTTGAATACTATTAAGGTAAATACATTGTTTGTTCTCTATCAAAATCTTTCATTTGCTAACTATGCCTATTAGTAGTTAGTGCCTTCAGTAGTTAGAATCTTTTATTTAGCTGGCAGTATTGGCACTTGCTGTATTGCAGTAGTTGGAGTAACGAAGGTTTTTGTGAGGTAAGTGATTCATGAAAGATATAGGTTATCGTTAGTTACGGCCATTCTTGTGTAGAGATTATTGAAAGCCAGATTGCGTTGCGCTAAAAATATTGTGTGTCAGTTTAGTGTTGATCAGAATAAGTAAAGAGAGAAATGTCTGAGTACGTTCAGTTCTGCTCAGCTCTTTGAAAATCAAATGACGTAAGAGGTTTATCAGCACTGTAATTCATAATTTTTCTACGGGCATGTTTCAGCGCTGGGTACTCGAAAAACTCCCACGAGCAGAATGTTAGTGATCTATATGTACCAGAATTCAGAACTTTTAAAAGCTTCAAATGATTCTCGTCTTATACACTGATATGATGCATTTT
Organism: Schistocerca piceifrons; assembly: GCF_021461385.2. Classification (NCBI taxonomy): domain Eukaryota; kingdom Metazoa; phylum Arthropoda; class Insecta; order Orthoptera; family Acrididae; genus Schistocerca; species Schistocerca piceifrons. The sequence goes on from NC_060138.1 coordinate 925,385,156, forward strand.
TCATATTATCTTGCTGATTGTGATCATATTCTCCTCTTAGCTCCTTGAATGTATAAGTTATTATCCGTCACACTCTGTACCAGAATGAGTTCCTGTTTAGCATTCATAATAATCTGCCTCATGTCCTCAAAGTAGTCCATAACCATTTTTAGAGGTATTCATGCAGTAAATCGTTTGCACTCTGCAACTGTTCTATCTACCGGATTGTCTGTGAACCATCCCGCATTTTCTAAACTATTCAAATCCATGGGTGATGGGAAGACGTATGTTTTAAGGGTTGATGTTATGCTGACATTGAGTGTATGGTCGATCTCAGACCCACTGATTTCATAGCATATCTCTTGGAACAAGAATGATAAATCGAAACTCTTGCATGGAAGCATCAGTGCGTCTTGGTGCTCAATGACTATCCCAAATTCATCATTCTTGTTGAATTTGGTTGAAGTGTAAGATTTATGCGAGAAGTATTCCTGATGTATAATTCGCACATCTTACTCTACTGGCCTGGTTAGAGAGAGTTAGGACGTCATTGCGAGGTTTCAGACCTACTGATTTAAGAAACTCGTAGTTCCGTTGCGTTATCACTTTGCGGTTCAGCAGCAATGTGAAGTGCTGTAGATTGCGTGTACTGGTTTTATACTGTACGCCAATTCTGCCTTAGATGTAACCATGCAATGATTACCTAACCATGCAATGATTACCTCACCATGAAAATCGCGAAGTTGATTGTTCTGGTTCACAGTACGCAACTCCAAATAGTCCAGTGTCTGAATTATCACTATATGGTATATGGTAAGATGTAGGATTGGTAAGCAGGGCTGCTGGAGCGGAACGCTGACCCCATTTTAGGAGACAAAATTTATTTTCACCACGTTAATTAAAGTAGAGCACTAGTAACAATGCAATAATTAATTAGTATTGGCAAATCGCAGTGATCTGCACCGATTGTTCAATTGTATAAAAACAAGTAGAACAATAAAAAAAATTTAAAAGAAAAGTAGCCTTTAGGCCCCAAATTTAGATTAGTGAAAAGTTACTTTACACAAATATAACTTATACATAACTGCAGATTTGAGCTCACTAGTTGTGAAATTAAGTCAATTACCAGGTCTTGTGAATATGAAAAACAATAGTTTGTGAAAGCTATTAGGTTTCAAAAATGCTCAAATACAAAGATCTCTTAAGTAAGTGAATAAACTATTATGGAAAACATTCGGCAATAAGATGTTATGATAGCCTGAAAGATCTACACAGCTATCAACACGTTTTCGACCTTTGGCTTTCACATTGGCCGCGCGTCATAATTCCGTGCTTGAGAGCTCAAGTGACAACAGGCAGGAGGGCCGGCACACACCAACAACGGATTCTAGAACATACATTCCTAGTATTAATACACAGTTCACTAAAATACTAAAACCAACAGGCAAGCACTTGGTAGCGCCAATGCAGGAAGAGATGTTAAACGTTATAGTGTGACAACCGCAGTTATTATTAAAGCAATGGTTCCTTAAACAATCTCCAGTGACGTGAAATTTCACTTGATAAATTTATAAGCCACAACTAGCTCAAGATGATAATGGCCAGACAATCTAAACACAATATTAAATATCGAAGCACCATTTGACGGCCCAAAATTGTTGCTACTATAGTTGTCAACAGGGAAAAGTTTGCAATTCCAATTTAAATTAGCGGCTGAAGTTTTACACAAAGAATAAACTTTGATTCATAAAATTGACCACTTAACATATTAACAGTAATAATAAAAAAAGGATCACTGAATATCGGCCACAATTGTGATTCAAGATAAATGCAACGGAAGCAGGTCACAGCGCAGTTACATGGACTTGCAATACCAAGTATCCCGGACCCACGCCAAAATGGTTTAAGGAATGACTAGCGCAGATCAAAGTGGTTAAACGGAGCAATCACATCCAAAAGTTCCACCACAAAATGTCTCACCATTGCTGGCCGAAGTGGCCGTGCGGTTAAAGGCGCTGCAGTCTGGAACCGCAAGACCGCTACGGTTGCAGGTTCGAATCCTGCCTCGGGCATGGATGTTTGTGATGTCCTTAGGTTAGTTAGGTTTAACTAGTTCTAAGTTCTAGGGGACTAATGACCTCAGCAGTTGAGTCCCATAGTGCTCAGAGCCATTTGAACCATTTTTTTTGTCTCACCATTTGACTGCTACGGTCGCAGGTTCGAATCCTCCCTCGGGCATGGACGTGTGATTTCCTTAGGTTCGTTAGGTTTAAGCAGTTCTAAGTCCCATAGTGCTCAGAGCCATTTTTTTGTCTCACCATTTGAAGGTCCTTGATCTCGCTGTTAACATGCACACCAAGGTAAACTCCCGCGCTCTCCTCAGGATTCGAGATCGACACGACTCTTAAACAGAGCCTATGTTGAACGGTGACCCAGGCCCAGGTGCCAGAATGTCAACACCGTGCGTCCTCGCAGTACACCAAGTGCCGACTGACTACTTGCAACGCTCCGTGTGCTGTCTTCCCTGTGTCACTGCCCCGACCGAGTCTCGATCACTGCCCCGACCGAGTCTCGATCACTGCCCCGACCGAGTCTCGATCACTGCCCCGACCGAGTCTCGATCACTGCCCCGACCGAGTCTCGATCACTGCCCCGACCGAGTCTCGATCAGTGTCCCCGACCGAGTCTCGATCAGTGTCCCCGACCGAGTCTCGATCAGTGTCCCCGACCGAGTCCTACCTCGTGAGTCGCGGTTGCCGTAAATGGAGGACGCTAGCCAACCAGGACGTCGCAAAGCGGCTAACTTCGACAGAGAAACTATCATGCCAAGAGCATCGCAGGAAGTCACGGCTCAGTGTATTCCATTTATATAATATGTATTAGTCAGCCAACTGGCTGCACACAACTTTTTTTAAAAGCACATTAACCAGGTTCCAATAGTTCTAAGACTACCTTCATCAGAATGGTAAAAGTTACCTAGAAAAATATATAAGTTATAGATAATTTACAAACATCAAAAAAAGTTTTGCACCACTCCTGTTCACAGAACTCCTGAAGACAGGCGTTGACTGTGGATGTTATATCACAGACACAGTCCCTTTGACTGTTCAGAGATGACACTAAACCCGCCCAAAGACGTAAACAACCATGCATGAGCTGCGCCTATAAAATAGACGGAGGAAGTCCGACAGCCAATCAGTTTCAGTCATTCCACCAGGAAAGAGGTACACGACTCGCGTTGTGTGCAGTTCAGTCATGCCTGGGCGGTCAATACCGCGGCTCGATCGTGTCCGCGATCGCTCCAGGAAGAGCTCTCATCAAGGGAAGTGTCCAGGCGTCTCGGAGTGAACCAAACCGATGTTTTATGGACATGGAGGGAATATAAAGAGACAGGAACAGTCGACGACATGTCTCACTCAGGCCACCCAAGGGCTACTACTGCAGCGGATGACTGCTACCTACGTATTATGGCTCGGGGAACCCTGACAGCAACGCTATCATGTTGAATAACGCTTATCGTGCAAACACAGGATGTCGTGTTAAGGCTCAAGCTTTATACAATAGTCTGCATGATGTGCAACTTCACTCCCAACACCACGACACCACGACACCATGCAGCACGGCACAGATGGGCCTAAAAACATGCCGAATGGACCGCTCAGGATTGGCATCATGTTCTATTCACCGATGAGTGTCGTATATGCCTTCAACCGGACAATCGTTGGAGACGAGTTTCCAGGCAATCCGGTCAGGCTGAACACCTTACACTGTTCAGTGACTGCTGTTTTGGGGTGGCATTATGTGGGGCCAATGTACTGGTGGTCATGGAAGACGCCATAATGGCTTTACGGCCCTTGAATGCCATCCTCCGATAGTGCAACCATATCGGCAGCGTATTGGCAAGGTATTCGTCTTCAGGGACGACAGTTCTCGCCCCCATCGTGCACGTCTTCTGAATGACTTCCTTCAGGATAACAACGTCGCTCGACTAGAGTGGCCAGCATGTTCTCCAGACATGAACCCTCTCGAACATGCCTGTAATAGATTGGAAAGGGCAGTTAATGGACGACGTGATCCACCAACCACTTTGATCTACGCCGAATCGCCGTTGAGGAGTGGGACAATCTGGACCAACAGAGCCTTGATGAACCTGTGGATAGTACGCCACGACG